>NC_133000.1:55275636-58118136 GCF_048564905.1 Vicugna pacos
ATTGATTGATTGTTACTAACTTAAAAATTATTTTTAACTTTTAGTTTGGAAATTTTAAGCCTATGAGAATGAACAGAATTGCAATACAAACTACCAGCTTCAGCATTCACTCATTACTTCCACTCAAGAATTATCAATATTCTGCCATTCTGACCCCCCTGCATCAGATCCCCAGTTCTCTCTAGATGATAATCATGGTTAGTGTATCCCAGGATTTTGAAAAATATAAATTGAATACATTGTATAATTCTTGGCTGTATTGTTGAGAATAGTGACTACAGCAATGTAATCCTCACATCTCACGGAATAAACTTTCCAAATATCCAAAAGGTTTTTTCTTGTAGCTTACCAGTCACTCTTGCTCTTATCTGGTCTCCAGGGACAACCACTGATATGACTGTCACCATAACAAAGTTGTTCAATTTCCAGGGTTTCATATGAACTGAGTAATACTGTAATGTTTCTTTGTGTGTGTGTGCGCGTACGTGTCTGTTCTGTCCACACAACATATGTGACCTTCAGCCATCAAGTGGTGGTGTGTCAGTACCCTCTTTTTATTGCTGAGTAATATTTCACAGTATGACTATGCAACAAATTGCTTATCTATCCTTCCCTTCATATCCTATTTTTTTCCTTGTTTTTTATCTTTGGTTCTTATATATAAAGTTGCTAAGAACATTCTTGTAAACACCCTTTTGTAATATATATGTATATAGACTTTTTTACATATATAAAAATTTGAGATACATTTGTAAAACTTCATATATATATAAAGTTGGTTCAGTGTCTATAAATAGAATAGCTTAATAAAAAGCACATGTATATTTAATTTTGTATTATATTGTAAACTTTCCCAAAGTGGTCGTATTGTATGAGACTCCATCACAAATATGTAAAGTTGAAATCATCTATTTTTTTCTCTGAATTTTCTGTTCCTTAAATTTAGCTTATGGTCATCTCTTATCTAAATAATTAAAAAAGCCTGTTACTAAGTCTGCCAGATTAGAGTCAAGCAATTTTCTATTCAGTTTCTTCACAGGGAATTCAGATTGATTATTCAAAGATACATAATTTAATACTTCAGTTCTTACTGCACTTTTTTTAAGTCTGTCAGTGTCTTCTCATCTTTTGCAGAGCATCCACATTTTATGAAGAAGATGGCATTGAATGCCATGGTTCTGCTTATCATAACCTATATGATCCAGCCCTAATTAATTCTTGTGGCATTTCTGGGTTTTTTTTTTACCCTCTTCCTGTCTCCACCACTCTCTCTCTCTTTCCCTGAGCTAGCTATTACTTTTAAGTTTTGTGGGAAACAGTATAGACCTCATTTCCAAAGGCTTACAAAACTGACTCAGAGTTTCTCTTTTACAATTATGAGATTTTTTTACTTTTATTATATTAAAATTGATTGCAGTAAATTAAATTTCCTGTTGATTTTTCTGTCTCTCACATGAGTTTGAAAGCAGCTTGAAAGTAAACACAGCATCTTATTCACTACCGTATATGTGGGAAATAGAAATTAACAAATAAGTACTTGCTTTATAATGATTCATGAATGAATAAGTATAGTTATTAATAAACAGTTTATATTATTATGAATCTTTGGAAAGTATCTGATATTTTTCAAGCATAGCCACTACTTAAATTTTGATTTGAAAAGTATGATTGAAGAGTGGTAACAGTCATCACTCAGAAATGACAATGTGACCATTATTTTTATATAGTACATATTTGGAGCTGTATTTTATTATCTTTATTAATTATGAAAATAGAACCTTATAAATGAGTGTCAAGTAACTCTGTGGAGTTAATTGTTGGATGTAAAATTCAAATCCAGTTGTCTCAAGGCAAACATCACTATCTCCAATAATTTTTTCCTGCAATTCTTGCATTAAAGTAGTCGGTGATAATTAGTGGGATATACTTTTTTCATTCTTAGATAATGATACCTCACATATTATCTTCTTTACATCTGCAAATTGCTAAATCTTCTTTATTCTTTATAAATAAGCAGGAATAATGATTTTCACAATACAGTAGGTATATGTTGGCCTAGCTGTGTTACTGGACTATATCTATGTATGTATATTCATATTTATATATATATTTATATGTGTGCAAATATCTGTATGTGTGCATATAGGCATGTATATATGTATATGTATTCATATGAGTATGTGTGTGTATGTATATTTATGAGCCACCTTCATTTGAGAATATGAAAAATATGTAAAGAATTATAAAGACCCTAATTGATCCAAATTAACTTTTGCCACTGTTGACCAAAATTCTGTTCTAGGCTTCCTGCTGAAAGATCTAAACTGAGAATAGACTCTGCTTTGTTATTCACATTTTCATTGTTGTTAACCTGAACATATATGGTATGCTTAGTCACTGTTGATTTGATACCGTATTTTTCAAATTTTTATGACCTTCTCAAATTATTAACTGGAAAAAGTACCCAGCAGAAGTTTGTTTTTCTTTGTAATAAAATTATAATTTCTAATTTAATTCACTTAGTCACTTTCACAACCTCTAGCACAAAAATTATTTGATTAAATTCAGTTTCTCACAGAACTAACAGTTCACAGAAAGCAAAGAGGTGTACTACTAGAATCTCTCAGTGCAGGGGAAATCTGTCTCATTCAGACTGCCAACAGGAAAGTTAAAAAAGAAATCTGTGGCGTCACATCAAAGATTTTTGAGCATGAAAGCAGTGTATCATTCCTCCCAAACTGGTACCTTACCTATTGCCTCAGAAAACCATCTGCCTCCTACATCTTTTAATCACAGATATTTGTCAGCTCAAGTCTGTGCTTGCATTTGACTTTTTTTTGTACACTAGATCACAGCAGTAATAGAATATGAATATGTATATATATGTATATGCATATTTGCACATGTAAATAAATCTCTATGGGAGAACTTCTGTATATGCATACAAACACATCCATGGAGCATACAAGTGCACAGTGCTACCTGATCAATTAGTTTTCAAAATCCTTGCAAATACCCAAGTTCAAACTGTTGAGATACTATAAGTGCATACTTTCTATTTATATAAAAGTTAATTATTTTAGATTTCGCTAATTTTCAAATCAATTTGCAAATAATTTGAATTTTAAAAACAAAAGTTACAAAAATTACTATATATACATACAAATGCACACATAATCATAATGTCTAATATGTGTGCAGTAAGATTTTTATTTTAATTATGTTTTATGATGAAGTATAGCTTAATGGCTGGATTTCCAACAGTATGCTGTCAATGCTCTGCTTTATATATATGTGTCCCAACTTTTCCAAAATGTGAAGCTATACAGTATTTAAAAAGCACTGAAATGCTCAAAGTCCATATTTCTTTTTTATTACTCATATAGAGATTGTATATTTGTATTTGGGTCTTTCACAGGAGCAAAACTGAGTAACAGTGGCCAGTCAGATCCAGTTCATTTCCATTTGAAAGTCTATGTTAGATCTTTCTGCCAAGTTCCCTTTCCTCCATCTATAGATGGTTCAGCAGTGTGACTGTGGTGTTTCACTCTCTCTCCAAGGTTAGAGCTAAGTAGTCAAACATGTTACAGGGGTTTGTGACCGGGTACAAACAAACCATTTTATGACTTGTGAAGCTTGAATGTTTGAGGAGGAAATTTTTGAACATTGAAGGCAGGCCACTGAATCACGTTACTGTCAGAGTAAGTGAATTACTCTGAGTTCCTCTCAGCAGCATTCATCTCTAAAATTTCTAGATGTTTGTATTATATTTTACTCTACCATGAAATATGTGAGACTCACTAGTATCTTCCTAGAAACTCTAGTTCTTTCCTAAGTGAGGTAAAAGTATATAACCCCAGAATGTAACACACAGAGTCTTCAATTAATATGATAAATAAACAAATGGAGAAAATCAAGAAATAAATATAACTATAAATTGACTATAGGTATACCATAATAATATTCCTTAAATAACATTGTGAAACTGTATATGTGCTCTCTTAAAAATGTTCTTTTACTTTCAAAAAATACAATTATACTATATAGAGTATGCTATCTCCCAAATTTCTTGCAAACCTCATAGGTTATGAGTATTAATCTAGGCTAGGTACTGAATCCTGGGGACACCAGATCTGCGAGATAAATGGAAGAACATCTTGCTAATATATCAGTTCTAAAGCAGAGCTCTCGTGCCTGAATTTCGCAGGGAGTTTTACAGACAGACCTCTCTCTCTCTTTAATTCAGATGAGCAATTTATCTCTTCATTTGATGTTTTTAATTCCCCCAATTTCCCAAGCATATAGAATTCCAATGATTTTTTATGACAAAGTCAACTTCAATGGCAGTAATTTACAAAATGAGCTTTCCTCTCATTACCTGCCCCTCAAGCCCCACGATTAGGGATTTTTAAACGAACCAAGTATACTGAGTCCTAGGCTTCTGTCTTAAGTTGCTTTTTCTCACAGATTTTCCCGTCTAATATTAGGCCATCCTATCCATGTCCAATATGTGTCCAGACCCAAAGCAATATAGATAAGAGGCTATTTGGTCCTCAGGAACAGTCTTTGCCAGGCTTCCAACAAATTTTCCTGACATAAACATACACATTTGACTTTCTCCTAAACTTGAGATATACCTGCTACATAATTGTTATATATTTTAAATTATATTTCCAGACCAGATAGAGTAAGTATAATAAAAAATACTGATTTTATATACTTGGTTTAAGGAGAATGATTTATGAAATTACCTTATTAACTCTAACATATATACTTCTAGACTTTTACAAATTATACTTCCTTCTGTAATTTTAGTTGTTTGTTTTAATTTATATGTTTAATTAATCTGGAAGTCTTTTTGTTTACTATAAAGGGGGGATCCACTTCCAGCATTCTCCATTGTACAGTTAAATTTATTTTTGCCTTTTTACTGACTGTCTTCACATGTTACACCCTCTACCCTGAAGAACAACAGATAAGAAAACTCAGTTTTTATTCCCAAGGAAATATTCTTGTTTCTCCTCTCCCCTTTCTGTCTAATGAGCTGTTAAAACTCTCAAATATTTCTATGAACATAGTTACATGAATCTACATATTGAAATGCTTTTCAAAGTGCTAAGAACAATTAAATAAAAATGATTAACTATCATTTAGATAATGCCATTATACACTAAAAGTAAAAAGCATCAAGTTTTTAAAAATAACCTTACTTATAAGGGAAAATTCAATATTCTCAAAAGCAACATTCAAAATCACAGTCCAGTTGAGTTACTTCTACCAGGTAGTTTGAGACGGAATGTGTGATCCATGAATTTTACAATCAGTTCAAATTTCTTCGAGTATAAGGCCAATATAAAAGTTATTTTAAACATTCAAGAACTCATTTTGTGCCCATGAGTCTGTCTTGGGAAATTACTAGAGGATGAGCTTTATGCAACCAAGAAATGACTTGGGAAATTACAGCTAAAGGACGAGGAGTGATAATTGAATATATTTATATGAAGAGTAAATATTAAAACAAATAAGAGCATTAGAACAACAGAAAGATTGCAAATGCTGTGTCTTCTACCCATATAGATATGATCGAATTAAAACAAATTAGCTGAGGAAAAACAAGGATGACGGGAAGTAAAGTGAATTCATAGATTGTCTCATCTATAATACTGAAAGTCAAGTATTATCATTTTGAAATAACAAGTACTGAAAGAATAAGAAAGAGGAAAAAGAAGTGTGAGCATTTCCTTGCCTTGGGTAGATGCACAATAATGTAATTATGGTAACAACAATTTTGGGACAAATGGGGCAGTTGAGATTAATATATAATAACTTACAGAAACAGACTCACAGACCTAGAAAACAAACTTATGGTTACGGGGAGGGAAGAGGGTGAGAAGGGATAAATTGACAGTATGAGATTTGCAGATACTAACTAATATACATAAAATAGATAAACAACAAATGTATACTGTATAGTACAGGGAACTATATTCAATATCTTGTAGTAACTTATGGTGAAAAAGAATATGAAAATGAGCGTACGTATGTGTCTATGTGACTGAAATATTGTGCTGTACCCCATAAATTGATACAACTTTGTAAACTGACTATACTTCAATAAAAGTATATATTAAAAAACCTATGTACCAACATACTACTGTATATTCTATTTTGTGTTTATCCATTATAACCTTGATTGTATGTCTATTTATAAGTAAATATGTCTTACATAACTATTTCTGTAAGTATAGATCTTATATATAAATATATGACATGTAGTATATAAACTTTATTATACATATATCCATTATAAGCATTATATTATAACATTTGACTTGCTTACAGTTTGAGCTATTAATATTTATGCCACTAAAACATTATTGCACATGTCTTTTTTTACATCTATGTACAAATTTGTATATACACATACGAGTGAAATTACTGGGTCAAAGGATATGTCTAACATTCAAATACAAAAGTTTTCTATAGTAGTTGGATTTACAAAACATTTTGATAATTGTTTTAAAACTGTATTAAATGTTTAACTACTCCGTTTTATTCAGTTACATACTGAATGCAGCTTTTATAAAGCTGAATAAAATGCAGTGCCTTCAAGGACATCACAAATTTGTTACAATTAATGAAATTCTAGTAATGTATTCAGGTTGTATCATTGACATATTTCATGTCTTACTACAATATCTCTCCATTGGAAGATTTCAAACAGCATATGGCTATGTGTACTAAAACTAGGAATATCAGAATGAATACAGCTATTTTTTTAACTTGATCCAGGTACCCACTTTCTACAAACCATATTGCATCGTAATTTTTCATTTATATTTAAATTTTGGCATCTTTCCTCAATCACAAGCTTCAAGAAAATCAGCAACAAAATAAAGAAATAATAGCTAAGCTATTAACTGAGAGAGATATAGCTAGAAAAACAGATGGATAAACCATATGCAAAGCAAATAAAGAGCAACAAAAATTTCTATCTAAAATTCAAAACTTTATGTTTTATATCACTATTCTGTCATTGTTATACTATTTAATCTTGAGAACTATTTATTTAAGCCTTGAACATAATTTAAGAAATAAATTAGACCAGCAGAAATTTCATCAGCTTAAAATATTTCCATAAGCTTCGATTGGACAACCAGTCCCAAGAACTATCAAATACATAGAAACATTCAGACAAAATTATATTACATGGACACGTTCTTACCTCTATATGAGAGATCGACATTCATCTATATGGACCTGGGGTTTGTATATGTGAGTTGATTAGCATAAGGGAAATTCATTGAAATCACTTCTTTCTCACTGCCTCAGCTCAGAACTTTGTCCTGGCTTGTTTGTACTATTGCAATAAAGTCCTGATTGATCTGTTCTCTCTGGTCTTCATCTCCTCAACTTCATTCTTTCATAGCTTCTCCTATAATCATTCTGAAATATAGGTATAATCATAGTGCAAGTTCTTAAAACACTTGACTAGCTCCAACTTTGTATAAGCATAATTCATACGCCAGTGCTTCACATAATTTCAAACACTAAGTATGCACAAAAGTAATTGGCTAATGAGTATATGTAATGAAGAAGAGATAACCAGAGAATATTGTTGCAAATACCTTTCATTTTTAACTTTAATATCTCTCATATAACATAGAGAATTCAAATTCTCTTTTAGTTTGCCACCTTAACGAAAAATCTTTTCAATTACTGCCCATTTCCCTGGTAAGTTTTTTCCTACATGCCGAAAATTTGACAGTATTAAAATTGCAAACTGTCATCCTTCAGACACACTGAGTTAGACTATGATTAGGACTCATGGTATATATTTGTGTGTGTGTGTGTATATATGTGTGTGTGTGTATATTTAAAGCTATTTATAAGTACTACATTATGAAACAACTAAAATTGAGTTAAAGTTGTCATTTATCCTAAAGTCATATATTTGTTATTTTGAATAGACTGATTTATAATGCTATCTGCCAATAGTATTTACTAGAATATGGAAAGGGATCAATCATATTTAGTATATTTTGTATAGGATGTTAAATCTATCATATTTTATGCTTGTTAACTTATTCATTGCATGGATATTAATTGACTACCTATTGTGTGTTGGACATTATACATGTCAGAGTTTGACTGAACAGTTAATTGTCTTACTTTAAGCAACATCTTTGCATCTCCAGTCAGAATCAGAAGAGAAATGCAAATATAAATATTCTCTGATGTTATGAATTGCAATATAGGGAGCATTAAAAAAGCAATTTCAATGCCTACAAATTTCTATCATTTTATTTTATTTTTTGAGTTATAAAGAAATCAGACCAACAAAAATTCTTCATTATCAGCCGACAGGATAATAAAGAATTTTTATTAACTTCACTCCAGGAAGTATTATTTGTTGCCATTATTTTTTGCTCCTTATTCCAATTTGATTGCTTAGAATGTGGCATGAGAATTAGAATTATATCTGAAAATAAGTTAGGAGGAAAGTAAAGAAGAATCTACTCAGAGCACAAATTTATGGAAAGTATTATTGATTTAATTAAAAATTTAAATGGCTGTAAGAAAATGATTTCTACTTCCTGATATTAAAGGACAGTTATTATTTTACAGAGGCAAAAAGAGAAGTTGGGAATTTGAGTTCCAGATTCTAACAACTGTACGTTGCATGACCCTCTCCTGATGCCTCTGTGCAACGTATTATCCCAGGTGTCTGGATAAAATTGAGTCAGGAAAATACCCCTTTGGGAAAGTTGACTTTACATTGAAGTTGAACATACTCTATTTTTATTTGGTTCTTGTATTTTTTAACATTTTTTATTGATTTATAATCATTTTACAATGTTGTGTCAAATTCCAGTGTTCAGCACAATTTTTCAGTCATTCATGGACCTATACACACTCATTGTCACATTTTTTTCTCTGTGATTTATCATAACATTTTGTGTATATTTCCCTGTGCTATACGATGTAATCTTGTTTATCTATTCTACAATTTTGAAATCCCAGCCTATCCCTTCCCACCCTCTACCCCCCTGGTAACCACAAGTCTGTATTCTCTGTCCATGAGTCTATTTCTGTCTTGTATTTATGCTTTGTTTTTGTTTGTTTGTTTTTGTTTTTGTTTTTCAGATTCCACATATGAGCGATCTCATATGGTATTTTTCTTTCTCTTTCTGGCTTACTTCACTTAGAATGACATTCTCCAGGAGCATCCATGTTGCTGCAAATGGTGTTATGCTGTCGGTTTTTATGCCTGAGTACTATTCCATTGTATAAATATACCACCTCTTCTTTATCCAGTCACCTGTTGATGGACATTTAGGCTGTTTCCATGTTTTGGCTATTGTAAATAGTGCTGCTATGAACATTGGGGTGCAGGTGTCATCCTGAAGTAGATTTCCTTCTGGATACAAGCCCAGGAGTGGGATTCCTGGGTCATATGGTAAGTCTATTCCTAGTCTTCTGAGGAATCTCCACACTGTTTTCCATAGTGGCTGCACCAAACTGCATTCCCACCAGCAGTGTAGGAGGGTTCCCCTTTCTCCACAGCCTCTCCAGCATTTGTCATTTGTGGATTTTTGAATGACGGCCATTCTGACTGGTGTGAGGTGATACCTCATTGTAGTTTTGATTTGCATTTCTCTGATAATTAGTGATATTGAACATTTTTTCATGTGCTTTTTGATCATTTGTATGTCTTCCTTGGAGAATTGCTTGTTTAGGTCTTCTGCCCATTTTTGAATTGGGTTGTTTATTTTTTTCTTATTGAGTTGTATGAGCTGCTTATATATTTTGGAGATCAAGCCTTTTTCGGTTTCACTTGCAAAAATTTTCTCCCATTCTGTAGGTTTTCTTCTTGTTTTATTTCTGGTTTCCTTTGCTCTGCAGAAGCTTGTAAGTTTCATTAGGTCCCATTTGTTTATTCTTGCTTTTATTTCTTCTAGGAGAAAATTTTTGAAATGTATGTCAGATAATGTTTTGCCTATGTTTTCCTCTAGGAGGTTTATTGCATCTTGTCTTATGTTTAAGTCTTTAATCCATTTTGAGTTGATTTTTGTATATGGTGTAAGGGTGTGTTCTAGCTTCATTGTTTTACATGCTGCTGTCCAGTTTTCCCAACACCATTTGCTGAAGAGACTGTCTTTATTCCATTGTATATTCTTGCCTCCTTTGTCGAAGATGAGTTGACCAAAGGTTTGTGGGTTCACTTCTGGGCTCCCTACTCTGTTCCATTGGTCCACATGTCTGTCTTGGTACCAGTACCATGCTGTCTTGATGACTGTAGCTCTATAGTATTGTCTGAAGTCTGGGAGAGTTATTCCTCCAGCCTCTTTCTTTCTCTTCAGTAATGCTTTAGCAATTCTAGGTCTTTGATGGTTCCATATTTTATTATGATTTGTTCTAGTTCTGTGAAATATGTCCTGGGTAATTGGATAGGGATTGCATTAAATCTGTAGATTGCCTTGGGCAGTGTGACCATTTTAACAATATTGATTCTTCCAATCCAAGAGCATGGAATATCTTTCCATTTTTTAAAGTCTTCTTTAATTTCTTTCATCAATGGTTTATAGTTTTCTGTGTATAATTCTTTCACCTCCTTGGTTAGATCCATTCCCAGATATTTTATTACTTTGGGTGCTATTTTAAAGGGGATTGTTTCTTTACTTTCCTTTTCTGTTGATTTATCATTAGTGTAAAGAAATGCAACTGATTTTTGAACATTAATTTTGTAACCTGCTACCTTGCTGAATTCTTCGATCAGCTCCAGTAGCTTTTGTGTGGACCTTTTAGGGTTTTCTATATATAGTAACATGTCATCAGCATATAATGACACTTTTACCTTTTCTTTTCCAATTTGGATCCCTTTTATTTCTTTCTCTTGCCTGATTGCTGTGGCTAGGACTTCCAGGACTATGTTGAATAGGAGGGGTGATAGTGGGCATCCTTGTCTTGTCCCAGATTTTAGTGGGAAGCTTTTGAGTTTTTCACCGTTGAGAACTATGCTGGCTGTAGGTTTGTCATATATAGCTTTTATTATGTTGAGATATGTTCCCTCTATACCCACTTTGGCGAGAGTTTTTATCATAAATGGGTGTTGAATTTTATCAAATGCTTTTTCTGCATCAATTGAGATGATCATGTGGTTTTTGTCCTTTCTCTTGTTGATGTGATGTATTACATTGATTGATTTGCGTATGTTGAACCAGCCTTGTGTCGCTGGGATGAACCCCACTTGGTCATGATGTATAATCTTTTTTATGTGTTGTTGGATTCTATTTGCTAAAATTTTGGTGAGGATTTTGGCGTCTGTGTTCATCAGTGATATTGGCCTATAATTCTCTTTTTTTGTAGTGTCTTTGCCTGGTTTTGGTATCAGGGTGATGGTGGCTTCATAGAATGAGTTTGGGAGTATTCCATCCTTTTCAATTGTCTGGAAGAGTTTGAGAAGTTTGAAATACTGTACATTTTAAAAATCCTTTAATACAAAGTTTATTTTAAATATTACTGAGTAATATCAATTTTAGTTAAAGAAAGTTCAGAGGGACTTACTATGCTGCATATTCTTATCTTCATCATTCTCAGCAGAATTATTTTTTTGTGATCATCAGATATCTAAGAAATAAAACATATACTGACCACAAAGTGTTATACTTTATTTTAAATTTACTATAAATTAGAAATTAAAATATTCATGAAAATACTTATAAGCAGATTAGAAATAATTATATTTGTGTTATAGCTGAGTTGTTTTATTTATAGAAACAGTTGAATCTTTGAAATTTTGTGATTTATAACAGTTGAGGTTCATTAATATTTATTTTCTTAAGTTTTAAATAAATGAGGTCACATATGCATTATAACAATACTTAGTATTATCTGAGAAAGTCTGTGTGTGTGTGTGTGTGTGTGTGTGTGTGTGTCTGTGAAAGACTACTCCTACTCTTTGGGAGATGGAGTAAAATATAACATTTTCTCTAAAAGTCCCATCAAGTATTTGTCAACATCACCAATACTATACGGTTTATTCACTTAGTAACTATGTGAAAATGGTCAAGTTTCTGAATCTCAATGATTCTTAATTTCTTAATTAAAACATTCCAATATTCCTGAAATAAAATAATGTTTCATACGGTTGAGGTAAGGAGTAAAATAAATAAGTATGCTGCTGATTAAAATTTAATACATATGGATTATTCAATAGATATTATCATTATATTGTTAGGGACCATTGTTTTGTTGTAAGTGAATTACACTGCACCAGAAGAAATTCTGAATTAAAGTGAAATATAATAGAGGTTCTTGTTTTACATCAGATTAAAACCTATTGGGGAAACAAAATATTAAGAAATAGGTAAGAATAAGAACATTAACACACATTTTTCCCCCACCCATAAATAGAAATATTTAGATGATATATGAATTTTAACAATCCTAGTAAGCATATAAAGTATTTTAAATATTATTGTACATTCTAAAGTCGCACATTGTTATTCAAAACATTGTTATCAAAGGAATAAATATGCAAAGCATGTCATAATTCCCATTGCTATATGACTGTTTCTCTATAGGCAGAAAGAAAGAAAAAGAGTGTTTATGTGAGTTTGAAGGAGGTATCGAGGTTAGATGTGGCCCCTACCTCTGACAGCAGAAAAAGAAGTTCACCTGGGTCACTTAGTGGAACCGCACAGCCCAAAAAGAAATCTGAAGATCCTTTGTGACTGTGTTTTTGATAACAGGGCATCACGGTTTCCTCGTTCTTAATCTCCCTGCAGTCTCATTTAAAACCTGAGGGTAGTATCAATACAGAATCTCAAATCTATGAAATATTACCCCATGGAAGTCATTTTTAGCTACAAAGACTCAGTAATAGTTGACACTGCTCATTTGAGTCAGACGACTAATACGCAGGAAATGATGAAGAGGCATGGAGAATAGATCCTGGATGCAAAAGCAAAACCTCATGGCCCACAACTTTGACTGAAATTTAAATTATCAGTTCAATCACTATTGCTTGTAGATATTTATTAAATGTTAACAATAAGCAAGTTATAGGATTTGACTTAAAAAAACTGACATATGGTTTCCTTACTTCGAAGAAATAGGAAATTTTTATATAGGAAATAAGATGAATATAAATGTTGTAACAAGATTGCAGATGTAAAATACTATGAGAATTATAAATAGAATGTTAAAGAACTGATGACAGAATAAATAAATCCCTACAAATAAGTAGAAAAGCCTTTTAGAGCAGGGGGAAAGCAAATTGAAATAAACATTTCCTAACAATTTTAAAAAGCATTAGTTAGTTTGAGAGGAACGTAATGCTAGAAGGAAAGAAATCTACATGTTATCTCAAAATTAAATCTATAATTTTATTTCTTACAGTTTATAATGTTTGGACAGTTACTTATTATAACAAATCTATTGTTTGGTAACAGATTAGCTACACTGTGCCTATAAAAATGCATAATTAAATTCCATTTCCCAGTAAATGATTTACATCAATAAATAGTGACAAAAACAAGTTAACACAATTATTTCAATGTACCTAGTATGACAGATAATTTTCACTGAGTTGATGAATTTCAAATATGCCAAAACTACTTTCCATTAATAAGAATTATTCATGATAATTAATACCTAGATTAAAAATCAAAATCCTTACAAATTACCATAGTCCATATGATGCATTATTTTTCAAATGCAAGTTACAATGAAGAGATTTTAGCTGGTTTGCAGAGTTTATATAAGGAATCAAATACTTGAATTTCAGTCTTATTTATCTAAATGACTCCCTTCATAATGCCATGCATACATTTTCAGAGTTTTTGTAAAAATAAGTTGTACTATTATAAAATATTCTATGAGCTATGATGTTATTCACACAGATAATTATGTACATATGTACACACAAGCACATATTTATGTATTATTTAACTTTTATAAGGAAACATATTATACAATATCACATGTTAATTTGTTGGCTAGACTTGTTTTCTTAAATGCAATCATGACAAACATAAAGTATAAAGATTTAGCAAACAAACCTCATCAAAAACTTATTTTAATACTGAAATAATTTTATTTCATTATATGCTTTATAATTATAATGTAGACTATTTATTGATGATAAATGGACCAAAGTAGAAATTTCAATGCTCAGCTCTTTTTGATGAATAATGCTAATATAAATGCATGCTTCTGATCTGCCTAAGTGAAGTCAGGAAAAAACTGGTAACTTACAATCTTTATTCCGAAATCTGCTATTTCCTCTGTAGCATTCTAGATCTGTAATGATTATTAAATTATTACTTAATAATTATTCACTTATAAAGCATTTCAAAAAACATAGCCCATTTTTTTCCAAATATGGTGTGAAAGAGAGTAGAATTGACCAATTGCTTTGGACTCTTAATTAATTCCCACTGGTATCTAGGTAACCACAATATTTCTTACTTTGAGACTATGTAGTTCAATAATTTTCATTTCTAAGCTGTACTATCTTTTTATGTATTTTAAGTGCATTATTCATAACTTATACACTGTGTGGGAGATATTCTAATTAAATGGCAAAATTGCTTAATGATAATTTGTAAATCTTGAATATAGTAGTATGAAATATAGGGACATTCCTTATTAGCATATTTTTAAGGCAAAATCTTCCTCTCTGTAGGACATAAGGAAAAAGTTATGGAAGAAATTAATAAGATCGTCATGAAAAAGAGGATTTAACAGAAAAGCAAACTGGTAAACAATACATATTCTATCCCTTTTTAGTGACAGAAGATTCACATGATATTATTAATATCCCCAATAAGTCAGCAGACAAATATGCTTAACATAGTTAATATGGTATCAACTAAATCAATTTTAGTACAGAATTATTTTGTCACAATGTAACTATGTTTTATTTTTTTCAGAATATTGTTTTGCAGTCCTAGAGGAAGGCACTATCAAAGATGCTTATTTAAAGCTGATTTTTTTTAATTTACCATGTTTCGGAAGTACTATGCCAAGTATTGTTCCACGAACTTTAAAAATATTACCCTATCTAACCCTCCCAACAAAGCTATGAGGAAATGCAGTTTAAAGCTTTACTCTACCAGTGAGACAACAAGCACAGCCTGCTGAAGTAGACTGCCCCAGGTCACACAAGCGGGAAGTTCTAGCTTTAGGACATGGACCTGGAGGATGCGGTTCCAGGGTCTGGATTCAATAAATTGTGCTGGATATCATTTTCATTGTGTCTCCTGCATTTATTTCATTTCATCTACTTGTATGTCACAGACTGTAAAGACTAGAATTGGTTGTACAGATTAAATTGAGTGTGTCTCTCCCCACCTGCATCCCTAGGGGAAACCACGGCACCTTGCCCAGGAGTGATGCATTCCCCAGGAGAAAGCAGTTCCAAAGACAGCACAGGCTGAAATTTTAAGAACTCTCGTGACAGCAGGGCAGTAGCAGATCTCACTGAGAGCTAAAACACATAGTGAGAGGTTAGAACTCTGAACTTGACCAGCTTGAGTGGACATATTTGTGATTCTGAAAAGAACATTATTTGGACACGTTTAGAGTGGGAATTCAAAAGCAGCCAGTGAGACAGAGACGACTACTACAGCTGCGAGCGTACAACTATTTTCAGAGTCCAGGTCATCCCTGGAGAATCCGGTACTTTATTCTTCTTGTCTTCAACAAACTGAAACATATACAAAAGGAATACTGTCCACGTTTGAGGGAGGCATTGGTTCAACTCTAAGTTAGGTGTGCGTTAGATGAATTTCAGTTGAAAATATATTGCATAGCTTTTTAAATGAAAAGAGTGTTACTTCTGTTTGACGCTTGAATCAAGCCTGCCTAGATCAGCTTGCAATTAAGTTGAAGTGCTAGCCATTGAATCAGTCGGGTGAGAACTGAGGAATTTGCACTACAGATATTCTTGCTATGAAATAAACAGATCAATATTTTCTGAAAAAGCTACGTCCACCAAACTTGGACTCAGGAGACTGATTTCTTATGTTGGATTTTGCAGTTACTAGTGATTTAATTTTTTGATGTATGATTCTTATCATTACTTATTTCCTTTCCTTAAGGGTGTGAACCTGGATAATTTCTAAGGTATTTGAAAAGCTCAAGGTTGTTTTGAGGACAAATATTAAGAGATGCAGTCATGTGTTTGCAATCACATGTTTTCTCTATAAGTGGTCAGACACCAAAGGAGGTTAAGAGGAAGTTTCCTTGATGTCCTGTGTTGAACTCAATGTGTTTCCACACAAACACGTTAGGTACAGTAGTGGTTAGGTGTCTTACAGTCACATTGATCTTCCGTACAATCAGAAAATATTCACTGATTACTTTCTGTGTACCAAGTATCATGCTAGTATTAGTAAAACAGTCCCCTCTTTCATTATGATTCCACAATATTTGCAAAATCTGGCACATGAGATTTTACAGCCAAGAGTGATCAGTGCTAAGACAGGGATAAATACAGGGTACACGTAGACTAGATGAGCCAGCACAGGTTTTGTGAGTCACTAGAAATTTGCTTCTGTAAATAATGACATAGAAACTCAGACAAGAGGAATACATGATCATTATCCAAGTGAAGAAGGAAGGGTGCCCCAGGATGAGGAAAACACAAATGCCAAGGCCTGGAGGCAAGATGAATGGAGTATTCGGGAAGTGCAATTAAAGTCTGACTTGAGCACTGAGTTTAAGAATAAGAAATGGTACTGATAAGACAGAATTTGTTGGCAGGATTCAGGCCATTGTAAAATTTCCTGAGCAAAGGCATTAAAGGGGAACGGTTCATTTAAAATGCATCAACATCCATCTGTGCAGTCCTGGAAAACAGGAACAGAACAGAAACTATCCTAGTGCTCGTCCCAAACCACACGAGGCTGAGAAAATTAAGTCCTGTTAACACAGGCTGTTCCTCCCATTCTGTCTTTCTTCCCTCCTCTCAACCTTTTGCCCTAGAGGTAGAGGACTTCTCTTGGACACGTGTCTGCTGCTTTTGAATGTTCTTGATGCAAAAGGGGGTGCAGTAATGCTAGTCTCACTCAGTTAATGCTGAATTGCCTAGACTACATCTGTTGCTCCAGGCATCGCTGTCTGCCGGGCACACCAAGGAATCCAGTCTCAGCAGAAATCTCCAGAGCAATCAGAACCTTCTTGACAATGTTCTCAGGTGCCTTGTTTATTCTGGAGAATTTATTAATGTTTCCTCATTATCACGATGAGAACATTGCAAGATTCTTCAATTTGTAAATATTCTTAGTCTCTGAAGTTTCTTTTTTGCATTTATTTACTGGGGAAAAAAAAGTTATTTGAGTTTTGTGTCACCTGTTTGATATTGTACTTCTGAAAGGTTCACTTGCAGTAAGACTCTACCAGGCAACGGTTCAATTTAGTTTGTCAATATTTTCCTTAGACTGTCCCCCTTCCAATTTTGCAGCTAAAATATTGATAATTTTAATTAAATATATTTTATAAAACATGAATATTTCAAACAGTGAAACAGCAGAGAGAAAGATTGCTTTATAAATCATTTATTCTGTTATAATCAGACATATGATTTAGAATAATCACAATTTGTGGGTAATGTATACAAATTTGGCTGAATTGAGGGACAGAGTGGACAGAAGAGAGAATTTTAAGTACAAGTGATGAGATTAAAATGACCAATTAATATTTCAAACCTGACTTGGTAACATACTGCCATTTACTGTAGTGTTATTAACCAATCATGATGGTTTCAGACTATTTCCAAGAATAAATTTCAGCTTCCATGCAAAAAAACCTTATTACACTAAAAATATTCAAAACAATACATTTATGAGAGCAATTAAACAGGAGTTTTGAAAACCCCATTGAAAAGCTCACCCACTTGGGTCAACATATTCTCTTAAGTGTCTCTTTGAAGAGGATAGTGCTCTAGGAAACTGAATTTACCAACTTTTGGTGTGAAACATTAATATCAATAATTAAAATGTTAAAATGCATTTCATAGAAATGTCCTTTAGAAACTTGCTCAAGCATAAAAAATGAAAGGGAAAGTTTTACTTTGAGATGTCAATTACAGATTCTATTGAAAATACTACTTAGCTTGTTAAAATATTCAAAATCTCATTTAAGGTGAAATTATTATGTAAAATGCCATTTAAAATCACCATCTCTCCTGGTAAATCAATGTTCAGTGGAAGAATGGATAAGCTCAACATTTAAAGAATCTTTCAATTTACTGCCGATCTCCAAAATAAAGACTTTTAATTATTTTGGCACATCCCAATTTATTATCCAATACAGAAAAGAAAATGATCTGTGTAATACAATTTCTTCTAGTATCTTTGGATATACATAGAAGTATGAGAGGGAGCCATTGTTAGGCCTTTTATAGCAAGCGATAATAAGGAAACTCAAATTTTTCTTGGGTCCCAGTAAACTAACTTTACCTCTGTGTTTCTTAGCCTGCAAAGTGGAAACGATGATGCTGTTTCAGAGGTTTCTGTGAATTTAAAATGAGAAAATTATGGGTGAAAACATTTATGATCTGTAGAAGCAAACCATATCATTTTTCTGTGACAATTGGTAAAATGAACATAATGCTATCCTGTGGGACAATTTTGAAGATTAGATGAGATAACTTATAAAGTAAATAATGAAGTGTCTGACGTATTGTAAGCACTGCATGAAAGTAGTTATTTGTCAAAGTAAGAAAGCAGTAACACACCACTTTAAACTCATTTACAGTATCTTTATAGAGACAGACATTATGTGAAACACAACACATGCTGTTTAATGAAGGTAGGATGCGTTGATTGTAACATAGCCTTTAGTTTTATTAACTATTTCTTGTGCCAAACCTAAAAAATAATATTAAACAGTCAACATTCATCTTGGCCTGCCTGTTGTTTCTTCATGCAGCTCCGGCTTTCTCCTATCTCTGTCACAGAAATGTTGCCACAGACTGCTTCTCTTTTATAAGAATCTGCTATCAATCCCAGGTTAGCATTTAGCAACTCTCTATGGCTAATGTCATATATCTCATTTTTTAAGAAACACATAAAAAAGATGGTTGTGAGTGCTACCTGCTTGCTACACTGAGAACAGTCTTATTTAAGAAAATGGATGTGATAGCCATTTTGCAATGCACGTAGAGAAGTGTTTAAAAACACATAATAAAGACAGCTAGGAGAAAAGATTGAAATTCACATCTCAGTGTTGCTTTAACTGTATGCTTGAGAACATATCCTTTATTACATAAATGAGAAGAGGGCTGGCACACAGGCACTAACGTGAGGGTGTAGGTAGGAACAAATTTGCTTTTTCTTTCAATATAAATAATGCTGAGCTTGCCAAGGAAGTGAAATAGAAGATCTGGGTCTCTAAACTACCTTGAACAGGTTGCATTTAAATTTAATGAGACAATGCTGCAAATATAAGAAAAATGTATAATTCACCTAGTCTAGCTCATTCCCTCAAAGCTGAAAAGCTTATTAAATATTGCATTATGTAAAATATGTAGAAGACGATTGAAAAAAGAAAGATTTCTCTTATGTCTTCACTATTGCAAGACTGACTTTTAATGTGGCTGTCTATCCACTAATTTCAAAGTCAGGTCAGAGCTTAATCAGTCTTTTCTTTTTCCTCCCTGGTGGAGGAGCATTTGTAAAACCAGATGAGACTCTGATCTAAATTAACAATTACAGTTTCAAAGCGCAAAACCCAGCAATATAGGTACTGAGTGAAGAATGTGATAAAGCCAAGTCGTTTTGAAATTAGTAGAAAAGAGAAACTACAAAGTGAAAAATGGGACATAAAAGGTTAGAAAAGAAGTCTGTCTGAGCTTTTTCACTCAGGGTCAAAGTGACTTTCTAGTGCAGTGATAAACACGGATTACGAAATAAAATGATGTTAAAATCACAAGGGAAAAAAAGCCTTGTCACATCGGCCCTATCTCTGTGCCTTATTTCATATCAGCCTCAGCACAAATGACAATTATAGGCAGATGCTCTGCTGAATATTCCTTCTTTTGTGAGAAATAAGAAAGTTAAGGACTAAATATGAATAACTGCATTGAAGAGAGATCAAAATGATAGATTTTGAGCTAGACATTAAGTCATATAAAGCTTAATGCCTTCTGAAGAATTTTCAGTGGTAAAAAGTTATCAGACGAAACAGCCTATACTAATGTAACAATTTCTAGGCATACATTTTTAATATCTGAGGAAAATAATGATAAACAAGGCAAGCAATGCAATTAAATCTAACCTTAGCTCTTTGGTGATATTTTAAAATACATGTTTGATATTTTATAAAAGATGTTAAAAAGATCCAGTGTCTATTATGCTACATCCTTCTGGTAATGAGAAAACCTGGAAGACATGATATAAAATGTACAATTAAAGATTCAATTCACTCTAAAAATGAGTTTTGGAGAGTAGTAATTGATACAAGATTGTGAAACTGGGTTAAAATTTTCTGGGTCTCTAATTGTAATTCATATGCATTAGTCAGTGGAAACAGCCATTATTAAATCCTCTAAAGTTTAAATCATTCTTTTAAAGTTAATTATGCCCTGAAACTTTGCCAGTATTATGCTAGGTCTATGGGCAGATAAAGGAAGAAGAGGTCCTGTTCTTCAATAACTCAAAACAGCGACGAAGAGGAAAACAAACAGAAAATAATAAAGGCTATGTAAACTAGGATACATGAACAAACCAACAGTTCATCAGGGGAAGAAATGCGCAATTTTAGTTCACATTGGCCTCTACTGACTGTAGGATATGGCCACAAATCATCAACAGGGCATGAAGGGTCCACCTGACCTGGCCCCCGGGTGACACGACCCTTGACGACCCTCCAGCTGCATTACTGTGTGCGTTCACAGTGTTCTAGCTGCCCTCTTCTGTCAACTGTCTAATCTATAGGCGAGGACCGCTTCCCTCACTTGGAGATTTTGCACTTGATATACTCCTTTATACTAAAATAATTTCTTTACGATTGTTTCCATTGGCAACAATATTTTTCTCTAGGTCTCTTCATCCATGTCAACTCCTCGGAAAAGCTTTCTCCACCTTCTCTCTGAAGCTACCTCTCTGCCTGGTTATTTTAAATGGTGAGACCCATCTTGTTTATCTGGAAACTCTGTTTCTTTGCTTGGTTGTTGGTTGTCTTTTCCACTAGAATAGTCACGACGAAGGCAAAGAACATATTTGCATTTTTGATCCTGCAGTCCTCAATTCCTAGAGCAGTACCTGGAAGCCCAGTTTCCTCATCTGTAAAATGAGGGTAAATTACAATATGACTTCATAGGGGTGATTTTATGAATTAAATGAGAAAATGCATCTAAATTTTTAAAGGAGTGACTATGGTGACTGCCAAAAAAAAAGTGATATATTTTTTCACACTTAAATGGTTGTGCTGACAACCTTCTACATGCTACAAGTGTTTGGCTACAGAGGGGTATAAATACTGTACTTAAAATACATTCAATCTATAGAGATGCAAAAGTTTCATATTTTAAATATAATGGATACCAATGATACAATTTATACACATAATGATGTTATACACGTATCCAATAATAATCATTGTTATAGATAATAGAAATCACACATCTGTCCAAATATTACCTGTGACTTTTTAAGATAAAAATAAAGTTTTATGTTAAATATTATCACATCAACAATAAAAATGACCTAGATAAGCACATAATGCTTCTAACTCTGGATATATGCTATTATTAAGTAAAAGTTAAAAAAGAAAATAATTTGTCTTTTACTAAATTTCCAGTTTTAGGATAACTTTTCTTCTTACTATCGGAGTTTCTATAAGAAACGAAATGAGTATAATGATGAGCAATTACAGAGTAAGATATCTTTGTGAATCAAATTAGCTGGTATCATTACTGCTTTCTTGAAAAACTGATATCATAATTGTTAGAATAATACATGAACCTATGGTGAGCTTATGATCTCATGATTACAAGGGAAGGGGCAAATGAGGGCACTTTTAGATATTGTATCACTCATCTCTGACAGAAAAAAAAACTTTAAAAAATTAAAACAATGTAATAAAAATAGTAAATTTGAAGATAAGAAAAATTCTGTTACTTTTAAAAGAGCTTTTTATTAAGAGGGGCATAATTTCCATTGTTGTACCTTATAATTACCTTAAAGAGTGGCAAAAGAATGATTCTAAATGGAAGATAAATTTAAACTGAGGAAACAGTCCTGGGTTGAAAGGATGCAGCACAAAAAAGGATTCTTGTGAACGGAGATGATATCAGTGGTGAGGGAGAGTGGGGGAAAGATTTTAGAAAATGCCTTAAACATGCGTTTTACACCAAAAAAAACCCCTCAAGCACACCATTAGACTACAGCTGGCCCTGAACAGTCTTTTCTGAAACTTAATGCTTTAAAATATATTCAAGATGCCACTCTTTTATTTGAACATTATGAAAGTCATGGCATTTAATTTTCTTAACTTTATAAATAGTAATGAAATTAATGACACTGTGTTTTATCTTCTCCCCATCTTCACCCTCATCATCGTTCATATAATCATTTTCCCAATAACACTTTCTACTCCTGTTGATTGCGCTCTCAGTTAATTAAGTTTTCTTGTGATTTTAAATACTAGTTATCTATGCTTCTTTAGTAATTTTATGCTCTACTTTCTCAATTAGTAGTTATAGCTACAGGCAATATGCCATGACCGGGCGGGTTCATAGGTTACAGATTGTGATTTACTTCTAAATGTGAGCTGACTGTTTAGATGTCACATCCGTGGTAAGAAAGAAAGAGAAACAGATTTATTGCAACCTTTTTCTAGTTTGTATCTGCCTTTGGGTTTCTTTCTGACTTAATTATGTCAATACAACAAATATTTTCAAATACGGAATGCCTTTGAGGAAACAAGAATGGAAGCAACTGATAACTTAAAAAGTCAGCCTGATATTTACTTTAAAAATATGTCAACAGTAATGGAACTGGAGTGATAAGCTGGAAATTTTCTTTTTCAGAATCTTAATTCATTCATCTGCTACAAACCTAGCTATATAGTTCAAAATGAGCCTATTTCTCCTCTTAATTTCTGTAGAATTATTTTACGCTAAATTTTAAATTAAAATGTTTTAAATGGTCATCGTGAAGGACTTACTACTTTACCTTGTAAGAAAGAGATCTTTTGTTTAAAATACTGGGCAACTCACTAAGTCTGTGGTACAGTTATGAAACAGCTCTTTTTCTATAGAAAGATTCATTTTATTAAGGTAAATTTTATTTGGTATCAGTTCAGCCATTCTAACTCTCTTTTGGTTACTATTTACATAGTGTATAGTTTCCCATTCTTTTACTTTCAAACCATTTGGGTATTTAAGTCTAAAGTGTTATCACAGATAGAGGGTAGAGAGTGTATCACAAAATCATGTTTCCATTTTTATTCAGTCTGATAACCTGTACCTTTTGAATAGCTTTTTTCCCCCACTTTCCTTTAATGTAACTGCCTATATAACTGAACATATATCCATGTGAACCTGTATATAGCATTTCCAGTGCTCTTAATTCCTTCCTGTGGATACCAATAAAAATACATTTTCCACAGTCGACTTTTCTAACTTTATACTAATTTTTAGTCTTCATAAATTCCCACACCTTTTACACATTGAATTTCTTGTCACTTTTTTATTTGCTATTTTGTTATTTTTTAATTTGTTTTTATATCTCCCAGGTCTTTTATTTATTTGCTCTTCCAAGCTGGAATGCGGAGAGAGAACTATCATCCTGCAAGCATCTTTTCTATGTGCATATCAAGACTCAGATCAAATATATTTCACGCAATAACATTCACGAAACTGTCTGTGGTGAAATTAGTCTCACCATTATTGTACCCCTGTAGTAGTTTATTTGCATCTTTATGGTGTTACTTATTTTTGTGAGTCAATTTGTGTATATTACTGCCTCTCTTTTGAAGGTAGGAAAAATACCTTTGTTCTCACTTTTTGTGAGCTTTGTACTTCACAGGAGTCAAAACAGGGTTCTGTAAATATAGAAGTTCAATAAATTTGAAGAATAGATTTCCACGTGCTTATACCTAGTATTATGTAACAAATCAAGATATATTATCTCACAACTATGGGTGAGATAAATGTTAGCTATTATGGTGATTATCAGTGTGAATCTGATGAGGAGGAGGAAGATGAGACAGGCGTGGTGAGGGAGGTACTGAAGCTGCAAAGATTAATAAGACACAGTCCTATTCATTCAGTTTATGAGTCATCCATAAGCAAAAATGCAACAGAGGGTATGAAGACTGTGCTTGAGTTATTCACAGGGTATTGGGACACTAAAGTAATGCTTTGACTTTTATTGGTGGATGGATAAGCAGAAAAATCTCATAACAGGAGAATTTTTGAAAGATGAGAACTATATTCCAGCTGAAGTAAGTAAAAGCACCAAGGAATATAACAACATGATGTGTTTGCGGCTCTCTGTGTTGATTATTACAGCTGAAGTCCAGGTTCCAGGCAATGAATAACTTACAAAAATCTTGTAAACAGTGGTACCGAGCATTTATTATATTGTATTTTTAGTTCCTTGATCTGGTTTCCCTTTTATTAAATAAAAGTCTTCATTTGGAAACAGTTAAAATAAAACAGATAAAAGATGAAAGATGGTAAGGTTTTAGAAAAGAGAATTTTTTGTAAAGGAATATGGATGGATACTAGATGGAGCTACGAGAAATCCTTAAGAATTATAGTCAATAAAACTTATAGATCAGATCTCTAGAACCTGATTTTTTTTTTTTACAACTTTCTGTCATAGTGGTCTTTGTTTTAAACCTTTTATTTAAAAGACTTTGATTTTTTTGCCAGCTTGGGAATACCGTGGTGTATACTTTGCTAATGAACACCATACACTTTATAATTGTGTTTGAGAAAATTCCCCTTCCCTAAGATATATGAGATTTAATTAAAATCTCTTTGTTGAAATAGGGATATAAATAGATATTTCAGACATAAATTGTAATAGAAGTTAAATTGATTTATGTTTTTAAAGAGAGAAATTTTAAAATATACATTACTGGGCAATTGTATAATATAATGTATTCATAAACTTTTCTGTGACTTTAATTTTAGTTAAAACATATATAAACTATTTTTAAATTATTGGTGTGTGTTTTCAAGATTATTCAATCATTATACAAACTGCGAGGAAAAATATTAACTTGAAGGCAAATATAGTCTTTCCACTTGCTTAAAAATAGTCTCTGAAATATTATATATTTAGCATAGTGATTTTACAATAGCATTCAGAAAACTCTAAAATATCAGACAAGATTCTGGAGAGTTTTCCTCTTGAAAAGTTAATTCAAAACTGCTAATGCTGTTTCCATCAGAGAAATACAGTTTTTACACACTGAGATTTCATATATGTTTGTATTTGAAATACATTTTCACTGCTCAAATGTTATTTGCAAATATTTAGTTTTATTAAATGGTTGATAAAAACCTCTGATATGAGCAAAATATTTGATCAAAATTATTTGACTATCTCAGTACAATTTATTATCTCAGAATTAACCATATTTTAATATAACCACCTTTTAAAAAGTATTTTGAAATAGTAATTTTGAGGACCAATAAAGTGTGATTTCATATAAAATACTGAAAATAATTTTCCCTTAATTTTAAGGTGGCACATTTGTTAAACATACAGTATTTTTATGGTAAAGTGGTAGGAGTGTTTAAATAAATAAAAAGATTATATCAATTAATGGTTCTAGGTGGTAGATCTCAATTGTGAGACTTAATAACAAGAAAGGCAGTGTTCAAAGTGGTTGAAAGTCAACACGTTCAGTAATATTTAAGTGTAGTTTATGGGCAGAGGAAATATGCAAATTTGGGAGACCATGAAGGAACATTGTGAGTGAAAGACTCAGGGGAACAATTTCAAGCTACAGAAATCAAGAAAGGAGAGACTATCGAGGAAAATAGCCTTAACTAACAGTAATTAGCAGTGTCACTGAGGAGACTGAAGAAAGTAAATTTTCACTTGGCAACAAATGTATGATTGCTTAGTTTTGAAAAATGTTTTCAATAAAATAATGTTGAGGGCCAAATCATAGATGTCTAAGTACAAAGTGTTTGATGGCAATAATTGTATACATTTTTGTGTAAGAAATTTTGCAGTATAAGGAAGACAATAGATTAAAAAAAATTAAGTAGGAGTAGATTTGAAAAGTAAGAGTGACTACGAAATGGAAGATGTAGATTTAGAAAATGGTGGGACACTACAACTTCACATCCACTAGAAGAAATGAGGTAGGAGAGAAGTAAAAACAGGCAACTGTGACTGAAAAAAATAATTTGATTATTACCTCTATTATTTGCTTTATAATTCTAATAATCAGAATTTATAACCCATGCCTTCTTTCTCAGATAAAGTAGTTTTGTATATTAATTATTTTTGTGGAAAATTCTAAAACAAAGTCCTAGATTAGATTAAAAAAATCAAGAATTTTATATTAAAGCAAAATACAAAAGACATTATTTTCAAACTTTTGAATAGTTTCAAACTTGGATATCATTTCAAGTACATGTTCTACAAGTGTTTTCTTTAAGCCAAGAATATCTGTTGAGAAAATGTAGAGAGGAAGATAAATCACAATTCTTTAAGATTTTTTTTTTTGAAACAGGAAAACCACAACAAAGTTCATAATGAGATTGACAGCTGTAAAACTGCTATTATGTTTCTGATGAGAGACTCAACGTGCTGATACCTTATACTGCTGACTAAAATCTAATTCAAGTTTTAAACAGTAGCACATGGTAGAATAACAATCAATCAATATTTAGAAACATCATTTAGGTCAGATTTTATTAGCTTAATTTATATAATGTTTTCCAAGTTTCTAAGCAGACTTGATGCTATAACTTATATATTCATGATATTTCATTAGGATACCATTTATGCCCAGGTACCAAAATATGTGTTAATTAAAAATATTTATTCCCTAGCACTGGTCTCAGTTTGAATTTTCATTTTTTTCTTTCCTTTTTTGGGTGCCATATTGATACTTAAAAAGAAAAAAAAAAAAAAACCTCTATGTAATTGTGTATTAGTCATGGTTCTCCAGAGAAACGTAATCAATAGTACTTATTTGTTTGTCTGTTTATTGTAGGAATTGGCACACACTTGTTTATGGAGACAGATCCCTTAATCTGTTGTCTGCAAGTTGGAGAATCAGGAAAGCCAGTGGTGTAATTAATTCATTCTGAGTCTGAAGGTCTGAGAACCAGGAGCTGTGATATCCAAGAGCAGGAGAAGATGGATGTCCTAGCTTAATAAGAAAGAGTTTGCCCTTCTGCTCTGTTCTATTCAGGTCCACAATTGGTGAAGGTGGATCTCTTTACATAGTTTACTGATTCCAAAGGGAATCTCTTCCAGACACAGCCTCATACCCAGAAATAGTTTTATTAGCTATTTGAGCGTTCCTTAGCCAAACTGACCAAAAATTAACATCAAACTGCATAGATTTTTTTCTTTCTTTTTTATTTTTTGGATTATTTTCTTAAAATAAATTCCTAAGATTGAGAGTATTTGTCCAATACATATAAATATTGTGCAACTTAAAAAAAATTAACCTAAATATTTATATCTATTCCTCAGTATTGGATCATCATTCCACTTGGTAGTCTAGTAATCAGAGTCCAATGAGTTAAATGAGTTTATCATTTAAGCCACATTGTGTGCAACAACAATATTTACATGCTAAGTTACTTAAATATTTTCAGATGTACATTATTACAGTGTAACTATTTTTATAAAATATAAAAAAAAGTTACCTATGGCAAATTAACAGAATTTATACTGCAGCCTTCCATGAATGACTAGAGATTTATAGAATAAAAAGTATATTTTTGTTAAGATTCATCCCCCAATATTGTAATTCAGATTAAATGTTCTATATGCTAAAAAAACTTCTCTTACTTTTCCTTTATTTATTTTCTTGAAATATTTATGCATTCATATTATTTAATTTTCTCTTTTATTCCAAAAATGTAGCTGGATTTAATTTTTTTTAAAGTTCACTATAAAATTATATGTGTCTCATATTCCTTTATGATCTAAAGTTGTTGCTTTTAAAATGTATATTCTTATAAAGGTAATTTTAAGAACATGCATTTAAAAAGATGCAATGAGAAAAATTGGACATTTTCTTTAAATATTTACTGTAGCAAGGGTAGAATATTTTTACTGTGACATTCTTAGATTTTTCTCATAAAGTAGCCAAAATATGTTTTGAAATTAACTATCATGAGCAAGAAGAACTGGTGATAAACCATCTAAAATTATTAAGACCTCTTCAAGTAAGAACAAATATTTCTAATATGAACATCTTTTTTTGGAGTCAATTAGTTGATTGTAAATTTATGTTCTGTATAATTTTGTCATTTTAAATTTCAATTTGCTGCATATTTATGACATTTAATTTGAAGTATTATCATGAGAAAGCTCGGAATTTTATTAGATATTTAGGAGATGGCTTAACTGTGAGGATATGTTTTACAATATTTAAATATAAAAGTAATTTTATAATTTACAATTTTATATTTTATAACTTTACTAACAGTTATGTTTTTGCTTATATTTCATTATTTCTGTAGTTTTTCACTGAAAGGCAGTTTTGAGTATAAATGATAGAAAGACGTATTAAGTACAACACTTAATGCAGTACATCTATTTTAAGGAAAGAATATTCAATCATCTTATATTTTACACTTAAGATATTTCTTTTGTATCTTTGTATGTTAATATATGTGGATCTACTGCCAATAATGCAATTAGATGCATATTCTTACATTATTCTCTGTTCTCTAATGACAGAATCTAGGTCGGTTTCTACTCTGGACAATAACAAACACTACTGCATTGCATATTCTTTTAAAAGTCTCCTTGCAAATGTGTATGTGTGTTTCTCAGAAGGGTGAATAGTGGGAAAATTTTTGGGTCACAATGTAAGAATACATGTCATTGACTATATTTATAGACAATTCATTATATGCTCTCATGAACCAGTTACTCCAAATTTCCAGTAGTATTTGATATTATTTGACTTTGACTTTTTCAATATCAAAGGGTCAAACTCTATACCTTTTAAAAATTTACCTTACATGCTCACTCATAAGGTTATAATCTCTTTATAGATTACCTTCATGGTATCCCATTCTATGAATAGCTAATTCACATTTACTGTTTTTTTTTACACTCTAATTTATTACTTAATTTTCAAGAATTTATTGGATAGTGTGGAGAGTAGTTTTTTGTCAATTATATTTATTGTAAGTATCTCTCTCAGCTTGCCCTAACAAAGAGCAGAAACACAAAAGCTGGGATTAGTATATTTGAATATTTAAAATATGGACACCAGTTTTAAACACTGTAGCGTGCTGCCTCAGTATGAGATAACGTCTTTACATAAATATATGAAACACAATGAACAGGGTTTTTTTTCCATTCAAACAGAACTTTTTTTTACTTTCATCCAATATTCATTGACTTAGATCATTTTTTTAGTTTTATTTTACCTGAACATATTATATAATATTGCTCAGGAATCATTACTCTATTTGAACAACTTTAAAAGGCCTATGTATTTAATTAAATAAAACAGAATAGGAATATTGATAACATATACATTAAAATATATATTCATATATATTTTTATATATTAATATTAATATATAAGTGAATTTATGCTTACAGACATTTATAAGTGAATTTATGCTTATAGAAATTTATATTCTTAGGACTTTTTATTTCCTTCTCAGAAAACCTGAAGTTCACAAACTGTTAACTGTTTGGGAAAGCTTTAGTAAAACTTTTTTGGCATGTTAATGCAAAATCAAAGTCAAGTATAATGAAAAAATATTTAAAGTAAAAATTCAAAATATGTATTATTAGAAATCATAGTTAAATAAAATATATCATATATTCTTGAGGTAAAGAGTGACATTACTGGCACCTAGGGCTTTTGAGTGTTTTTCCTCTATTTTTAATCAGTTTGTGTAATTAAATTTAATTCAAGTACTAATGACTAGAGAAAGCTTAATGTGCTTCCTTCCACATATTTTGTTATTGTTATGAAAGTATAAGGTTCTGGGGGCAAAAGTGCATTGAGTAGTCTATTTTAACACTTAAAAGAAAATCAAATACATAGTTTTCTATCCAATATAGATTGGGACATAACCCTACTTCAAAAATTGTTTTACTTGTATTTGTTGTTGGAATGTCCATGCTTTAGAAGATATTTCTGCATTAAGTCCAATGTCAGTTTATCTGGAAATATGTAAATTGTAGCCATTTATTTTTAATTTATCATTTCCTCATAGCTAAATAGCTATTTTAATTTTATGCCCCATGTGATTGCCTATTGCAGTCATGTAAATCCTCTGGGAATGAATAATGTATTTTTCCATTGAAAACTTGCTCATATTTTTAGGTGATGGTTTCAATTTCTTGCATTATGGGAGGATTTAACCAGCATGATCTATTTCATTAATGATGCCAGCAGGAGATATCTATTAAATTATCCATGACTAAAAACAAATTAAAATTGTCAACAATACATAAAAGCTGTACATTGACAAAATATTCCTAATCACAGAAATATTAATTAGAAAAGAACACTCCACTTGAATAATTGTGTTTAAGGAAGATTAACAGTAGGGTAATTTTTACCCATTCTTACCCATTTTTTACTCATTCTAAAATGAAAGCTAAATAATAGATGACATCCCTCTTCTGCTTCAGGGTAGAGAATAAAATGAGCCACTACTGATTTATTCTATTTTATTCACTACTTAAACTTGTTTACATCTAGAGTAGCCATGACACACTATGAATTTCTTCATTAACTGTGTACGGACATATCTCAAAGATATTAGGGGTTTGGTTCCTGAGCACCACAATGAAGTGAATATCACAATAAAGTGAATCACACATATTTTTTTATTTTCCCAGCACATATGAAAGTAATGTTTACACTATGCTGTAGTCTATTAAGTGTGCAATGGCATTATGTTTAAAAAAATGTACACACCCTAATTAAAAAATACTTTATTGCTAAAATAATAATTAACCGTCATCTGAGCCTTCAGAGTCGTAATCTTTTTGCAGTAGTAACATCAAAGATCACTGATCGCAGATCACCATAGCAAACACAATGATGATGAAAAATTTTGAATTATTGCAAGAATTACCAAAATGTGACATAGAGACACAAAGTGAGCAAAAGCCGTTGAAATAAATGTCACTAACAGACTTGCTCAACACAGGGTTTCCACAAATCTTCAATGTGTAAAAGACACAGTATCTACGTAGCCCAATAACGTGAAGCACAGTAAAACAAAGTAATTGTGTCTGTCATTGTATTTAATTTTCCTCCATAGAAGGAAACATTTTCATATTTTATTTCATCATTTATTTTCTCCTACTGCCTAGTACTGTGTGGCGCATAGTGATTATTTCTAAAAACTTCAGGAAAAGAAATGCAATTCATTTATGCCTCAGTGTATTTGTCTATGACCTCGAGATCAGAGTTCTCAGAAAAAAAAATGTGTTCTTCTTTCTGACCTACAAGGACTTTTTTTTAAAGTATGTTTCAGCCTGAGGGTAAACTTAACTCTTACTGACAGTGGTGTGAGCTCCATCTTAAGCATGTCCCACAATTCTCATCATCCTGTGATTGCTTTCCATGAAGCTTTGTTACAGGATGTGTGCCTGAGAGAGTGTTTGCTGGGATTTAAAATGTTTGCTTTTTAATTAGAGTTTACTTTGAAGTTTAGGCATTCTCTAGCTTTAATTTATCTTAAACCTTGTTATTTCTCATCATCGTTAGCTAATCAGAAGCCCCTAAATGCCACTCTGATATAAAAACCTACAAATCATAAAGAAAATAAGGCTTTCACAGATGGAAATCCAGAAACTTCTAGAAAATAACATTAAAATTAAATTTAAAAAGCAGCATGAAAAACTTAAGAATTTGCATAAACTTACCTTTACAGAATGACACATCATTCTCTACAATACATGTATGAGTATGATTATTTGAATTTTAGCCACATCTTCCTTAAGACCAGAGTCTTATAAATGTAAAATATGACTTAAAAAAGATTTTTAAAGCTTCTCATATTTCTAATCATATTAATAAGGGCAAACAAGTTTATAGGTCCTTTGAATTCCCCAAATGCCATTTACTATATGTAACAAAGCTACAAACGAATTAATATAATCTTGCTTTTTCTTGGAAGAAAAGCAATGTTCTTAATAATAATTTGTGCAAGAAAATTTCAGGATTCAAATGTTCATGCAAAATATTATGGTATATCTTTCAGAAAAATAACCCCTATTTTAATAAAAAATGTTTTTAATATACTATGTAAATGAGTTTGTACTGGTTTTGGATATTATATCTCACTATTTGCTTCAGTGAATATTACTAATCCTGAGGCAAACAAGAGCATATTACTTTTTTGCTAAGCCATTTATGTTGTAAATAATGACTGGAAATGGATCACTGGTAATATAACTTATTTCAACAAATTCCTAGTATCTACATTTTAACAGCAGTCTAATGTTGTAGCTTTAAGGCAGTAAAAGCCATTTAACAGCTGATCAATTTACTATTATCTAATTTTAATTATAATATATCTATAGTCATAATTTTATTTTTTGGTATTTTCTTGAGAATAGACAAAATTTTTATCACTAGTCTATATCTGATTGCGATTTTATTATTTCTAAAAAGTAAATAAAACATTATTTTTACTAACAAAAATGTTTTATCCAAAGAAGTAAAGCAAATTTATTTACTTTGATACTGATATAGAAATTAATCAAGAATATATATTTTTATCCATCATGCTTCTTAATATAGTTATATCAGTTTAAAACACATTATACATTTCCCCACCAAAATCTCTTAAACTTGAAATGCTTGAGAGTTCTTTATGACCATGAAAGTAATGGAATAAACTTCATTGATACATGAACAAATTATTTAATTAGTTATAATTACAGCTGAATATAAATATATTTAGCAATATTTGTCTGGAATATTATTCAACAAAAATCTCAGGATTTGACTTTAGTATGTTTGTATTTTTTGACGTGGTTCTATAAAGCATTGTAGAAATGCAAACTTTTAATATTTTTTATTTGCAATCTAAATAGGAAGAATACTGTTCCATATCCTATGCCAAACAGATTGCTTTACAGTTATAAGATATGCTATAGTGTGTCTTTATGCTGTTTTTCTTAGTGCCATAACATTTTAATGCTATCATGTCAAGTCTATGGGGGAGTCTCTGAAAATAGCACAATGCGGGCATTCTCATGCAGTTTTACTGCCTTTGGCAATATGAATCTTATATATTTGATGTCATAATTGTGAAAATATACCCCAACTGAAGTGCTTTTTCAAATATAATATGTTATTTATATGTACCCAGAGCTTTTTTTTCAAAGATTATGTATCTATCTTGAAATAAGTGTTTATTTACATGCACATTTTTATCTATCCAGCATCTACCTATGTGTGAGTGTGTGTAATATAAGAACTTATTAACATGTATTTTAAAAAGAGTGAAAATATGAATAGTCACATTTATACATGAAAATATCTCAAATGAAAACAAAATTGGAAAATAAAATATAAATAATATAAATAAATAAAACATTAATCGGGCACTGTTAATAGTGTTCAATGACGCATTCAATTCTGTAATTCCTGGGAGGTAAATAAGAGCAAGTGCAAAAATCTTTCATTACATAGTTTTTCAGTAACTTTGAGGACAACACACTAGTCTAAAACTTTATTATGAGTATTTATAAAGATATATTCACAAGAAAATATCTTCGACAGCTTCTTTGAAGTAATAAGTCATCAGGATTCATATGTACTTAGATGTGAAATTTCAAGAGCAATAATAGAGAAACAAAGATAATGAATCTTCTAAATATACAACTTTTTCCTCTGTTAGCGTCATTCAAAAGTACATAGATCTAAATCAGTTATTTTTAAATTTTAGTGTGCATAACAATTGAGTTAGCTTTTTAAGTACAAAACTCAGTTCCATCAGTTTTTTATTCACAAGTGTCTGATAGAAAAAGGAATCTATATTTTTAACAGTCCCCTCAAGTTGTGCTAATGGTAGTGGTCCCTGGATGTCACTTGAAATAAAATAAAAATTGCCCAGAGGATGGGTTGTATTATTTCTCTTTCAAACGATTATCCATAAATGTAATTGTTCTCAACTGAGCTTTAGTATTTTGAAAAAAAAGTATGAAACATTCAAACTATAAAGATGCAAAAATATATTACTTTATTAAGTATATTACCCATATAACTCATGGAGTAAATTGTTTTTAAAAAATGAACATTAACTATTATTCATTTACATTTTATCCAGTTCTTACTAGTAATAATCAAGTGTCTGTATTTATTAGGTAATTATTTTTCTATATTTGTGCATATAAGCTTATTTGAGGGTATAAGTGGTATCACATTATATATTTTTCAGTAGTATATCTTACTTCATATTGTATAGGTATATTTTTATACCAACAAGTCATCTTAATATTTGTTTTGTTATCCATGACTTCTTATTGAGACATCCTTTGTCTGAAAATAGCATAATTATAAAAGTTTATAACTTTTTAGGCCTGTCCCTTTTTTAAACTGTCATTAAAAAATCTCTTTTTTTATACTGTTATAAATAATGATGCAGTTTTATCTTGTTTATCACCTGAATTGAAGTATCTTCAGTAGAAGTTCTAGAAGTAAAACTGCTGAGGCAAAGGTTATGTGCATTTTATATTTGATAGTTACTGCCAAATTGGCCTTTAAAAGTGTATAGTCCCATCAATATTATATGAGAGTTCTCATTTCCTCAAGTTTCCTGCGCTAGTTATTATAATCATTTTATTTTTTTCCAATTGCAGTGTTGCATCAATATTCACTTTTCCTGATTTTATGTGAAGTTGAGCAGTACTTCATTGTGTTACAGTCATTTTAATAATTTTGTAGAATAATTTATTTATATTTATAATTTTTTCTTTAAGATTGTTTATATTTTACTGATCTGTAGGTTTTTAATAAATGATGAATACTAATCCACAATCTGTTGTGCATATTTAAAAATTATTTCTCCCTGTCTCTTAAAATTATTCATGATACTTTCAAAGTAAATACCTTTGATATTTTAACTGGTATTCTACTGAATTTGTAGGTTTATTGAAGGAAGAGTTAATTCCCTTTTCATATTGCATCTTTGCATTTAGGGAATTATCTATCTTTCTAAAGTTCTAAATGAATTTTATAGTTTCACTTATACAGAATGGACACTACTCTTGAGTATAGTCCAAAGTATTTTATAATCTTTGTTGCTAACATGAATGGGATATTTTTCATATGTCATTCATTCCTTTTAACTGTGGTGTAATAGAAAGTTGATGAATTTCACATAGTCACATGTTACCAAGGGAGAATCTGTACATAGATAAGAGTCTAGCTATGGGTCAAACTGCTCTGGACTGAACTCTGTTTGGCTGCACTCTATGTGTACATCCTTGGACAAATTGGCTTAGCCAAGACAATCCTCAGTCTCACTGTTTCTAAAATGAAGTTATACATATAGTCAGTCTTCCTAGTAATTGTATTGAAAATGCTACTAATATTTGATCCTTAAGAATGATGTTTTCCATAGATTTTTAATGGACAATTTGAGGAAAACGAAATACTCTTTAATTTCTAGCTTACAACATATTTTATTTGTTCTCAATTATTTTTGTGATATTTGTAAAATTTGACTGGCTGAAAATCTGAAGGTCGACATTACAAGTATATTGCAATATTTAATACAGGCAAATTGCTTTTATTCTTTAAAATAAAGCAGAAATGTTGCACTCGTTGGAGAAAGTATGTTTTGTGTACATTTGAGAAATACTAAAAAATTGTGATTATCAGTTTTATTCTCTTTCAAAAGAATTTCTCTTTTCAAAACTCAGGATTAAATAAGGAATTGTAAATCTTCTTTTTGATGTACTTCCTTAATTAAATTTAGTAATCATAAAATTGCAGTTAGTTTTTTATTTACATATGCATGGTATTACTCAGGTTATAGGTTCCATAATATACATACTCATTTAATCTTCACAGCAACTTATAATATGGATAATATTCATAGTTTCTCTAGGTTGGCCTCTACTAGGCCTGTAAATCTCTTCTCCCTATCTACTTACAAATTCTGGTCTTATACAAGAGAGGTGTTTCTATGGATGTATCAAGTACAAGAAAGAAAAGTTTCTGAGAACTGAGAGAGAATTTTATGTGATTAAAATACAAAAAAAGTTTCCACACTCCTGGGCAAACTCAGATTGTTCCATAAGCATCACAACATGGTAGCAAATAGCTATCTGAACCCAGTCAATCCATCAACAACACCCTGAATCAATAAAAACGTTTTCCCAAAATAACCAGTGAGAGACTCTCGGTTTTAAAATCAGCCAATCTTGGACAAACTCACTCCAATGAACAAGCAGCAGGTGGTAAAGCAATCAACCAGGCAAATAACCACTCTTTTATAGATGACATCAACTCTTTGACACCACTGAGAGTCCTTCAATCTCTGATTTCCATGATTCCTCAAAACCCTGTATTAGATCGGTAGTTGGCTCTGCTCAGTAAGGCTATGCAGTTCCCTGAGTGTAGCTTTGTGAATTCAGTTTATTTCTATCTGAAGATGTAAGAGGTAAATTATCCACTGCCCTATATCCAACATACAAGTAGACACTTTCTTTCTAAAAGGCAGAAACCAGAAGGAACATAGGAGTTATTGGTTCAAAGCAATTATGAAATCCAGCTGGCACATGCTACCAGTTCCTTGATTAAGACAGTCTTACTGCCTAGCGGTGAGTCACTATGGCTTATGATCTTTGGTTTTTGCATCTTCATAGCTATCTTCTTTTCCCATAAAGAGTAGCTGGTGTTTGCATCTGAGCAGTATCTTCTGCCAATTTCTTGCCTTTAATAGTTTAAAAGTCCAATGTCTCTCTCTGTGCATTTAGTTTGAGCTGGCTTTTTTCCCAGTACATTTCTCCTAAAATCTCTGTGAGTCATAAGGAGGGCATGAATGTACTTTGCATGTGGGAGGGCTATGATTTGCGGCCAGAGGGAAAACTGTGGCACACTGTGTTTCCAAAAGATTGCTATACCAATATATATTCCACCCACATACGTATATGACTTTCTTTCAAGATAATTTTGCCATTCCTCCATTGAGATATGGGGTCTGTGTTTCCTATCCTTTCTTCATCTGGCAGGAGCTTTACAACCACCTCAATCTGTAAAATATGGTGAAAGTCACAATGTGAGAATTTAAAGGGGTGGTCATAAAATCGTCTTTCACCTTGGACTCTCTGGTGACTCACTCTGGGAAAGCCAACTGCCATACAATGAGAATTCTCAACCATCCCCATGGTGAGGCCTGGTCAAGATCCAGCCCCAAATTTCCAAGAATTTCTGTGAGCTAATTTGGAATGAAATCCTTCAGACCAAATCTTCTAATAACTTCTAATAACTGAAGTCCTGCTATAATGATCTATATTCATTATATGACTAATCTCAAACAAGGACTGCCTAATTAAGCCTTCCATGGATTTTGACTAGTTATTAAGGAGGTCATAAAAGATGATATTTAAGCCACTATATTTTGGAGTAATTGTTATGCTAGTTTAAGTAAAAGAACAGTATTCATTTTAAACATCAAACAAATGTGCACTAAAAAAAAATTCAACTGGAAAAAGATTTAATTCAAGAAAAGGCAAATTTCAAATGTTTCCATGATACTCAAGAAAATAACAAAAAAAAGCTTCATGGTAGCAAGCTCTCTCTCTCTATCAAGTGTTTAGATGAAATATATTACTAGCACAATAAAATATGCAAAGTGTTAAATGCAATTATTTATATAAAAATTAGTATCTTCTTATCATCTTTCAGTAAGAGAAAATTAGAAGTTGAGTGGATTTCTGACTCATCTGCTTAACAACTAAAATACTTCCTCCATTTTTTTCTCACCATTTTAGGAAATTTTTTTTTCCGCCATCTTTCATATTTCCCATTGATGTGGATAAGAAATTAAATTATGATTGTCTATTATGACCTGGGAGTTTTTGAATAATTTATTTTTACTTTTATAGTAGAGTTATGATATTTCTTAAGGCTCCATTTTCAGCTATTCATTTTAATTAATATGAGGACAGGGCAAAAGAATGACACTATTTATATTGAGAAATATTTTCAGTAGGCATTTCTTAACTTTTACCCATGAAACTGCCTTGAAAAGGAAAATTCTAATCCTACCAATGATTAGACTTTAGAAATTGGTATGTTTAGTTGAAAATATGTTTAGTAGAAGCAATTGGAGACAATTTTGAATTAGTCAGTTGGGTCTATCCAAAATATTTTGATTGCTATCATTGAAAAATTATTTATCTAAGTTAGATAAATGTAAATCAGAGTCTGCTTCTCTGATTCATTTCAACAGAGTGCACTTAACAGATGGTGCTCAGTGGAAATCTGGTCCTGTTGAAGTCCAAAGCCCCCATAGGACTGGAGTGGATGGCTAGATGAAGAAGAAATCACTGTAGGAGTTTTGAGCCTTAGCTAGTTGTGAGAATCCTACACAACTTGCTTTATCGGATGGTACTTAAAGATCAAAACTGGCAGAAGTAATGGTTTGGTCCATGAAGGGTTATTAATACCATAACCACATTTGGCATCACTCCACTGAATAGGGATGTCAGGATTAAGAAGATGTGTTGCCTTAGGGGAACAGTTACTCTCTTGCTAGTAGAACTTATTAATATAGCCCAGACATTAAAATTACTCAAAATGAAATGTAGGATAGTGTGGAAAATTGTATATAATTTACTTATCATTTTCTTTGAAAATAGACCACAGTTTGGGTCTACAGATACTTAAGCTTATTCACATTTTGATTTATTAGTGTTATTATTATTATCATTATATAGAAAACGAGCACCTCATAATTTCCTACTTCTTCAAATAGAGACTTCCATCCTTACGTTTCGAAATTATTTCTGAAAACAGTTGCAGAAAGAATGCTGTCCATCTAGACTAAAATTGAGTTTATGCTAATACATACTTTGAAGAGAGGCAGTTTTCACAGAGAAAAGTTTTACTATTTTGGCCTGAGTCTTCTCCAAGTGTACCTTTCGGCTATGAGACTTTGATGGCAAAATGATTCTTAAATATATGGCTCAAGAATAGAATCTCAAAGATGCTAAAAAGTCTTGAAAAATATTTAGTCCAGGTTGAATTTCACCAGGACTGTAGTAATTGTCTTAGTTCTGAATTGATTAATGAATTTGACCTCATTTTTAGTGAAAAATATCGCTTAAATGTTTGATAGATTTTCCTTAGAATGACTAATGGAATATAAAATATACATTCTTATTACTTCATATAGTTTATTCTTCAAAGAACATTATAATTCATTTTTTTGATTAATAGCAACGTCCACAAGAAAGACTAGCCCCCAGCACCATACTGCATCATTGCTGACAACTAAAAAATAAAACAAGCTCATGAATATTTAATATTTAATAACAATTTACAAAATTACAAACCATAATAACAAGAGGAGATTGTGGTATTTGAACTCAATCTCTTGGTACTAATCATGTAGTACAAATAATTACACTGGAAATGTAACTGAAGCATAATTTTGCAGGTGACTGTATTCTAATACAACTTTTTAAAAAGACAACTAGATTTTGATAATCTTTAAGCTGTTCAGAAATTTTTTTTCAGACAACAGAGGCTAATTACCATATTCTTACTTCATGGATTATGATTAGTACTTAGAAATAAATGCAAATATTAAATTTGGTCTCAGATGACCTAACCACTAATACAAATGCAAGGGGCTAATTAGGTTCATTTCATTAAGCACAAAATGAGTATGAAATTTCTCTCAAAATTAAAACTGTCACTATTTTAAAATCGTAATCCTACATTGTTGAATCAGCCTCTGACTAAAAAATATTTATTTAGTTACACTTTGTGGTGAACACTGTTATTAGACATAGATTTCCTCATTTTAAATTTCAAAATGTAACTAAAATTTATTGCTGAATTTTTTATCAAAAACAACATATACACAAATAGATTAAAATCACTTTGTCCAGTGGTATCAGAAAGTGAACTTTTGCAAATGCTCTAGGTTTAGATGCAATCAAAATCTTGTTTAGTAAGTGTAAATGCTTGCTATGGTTAATCATTGATGTTAGGTTTCTTACCAATGCCTTGAATGCTTTTCTACCTCTTAAAACACAACTTAGGAACTTCAACTTCCGATTTGGATGTAGAACATAAAAATCATACATTGTACAATGAAAATATTTTTAAAATATAAAATAAAAATGATGTACTTCTATGATTCTATCAAAGAGAAGTGGACATAAGTGGACATAAGGAAGCCTCGAGTAGCTGAATTACGCAGAGAATCATCCCTTTAGAGGGAAGCAGAAAGTTGTTTTTAGTAATGGATGCAAGCCCATAATGTGTTCATTATCTAGTTTTATAAATTTCAAGTAGGCAAATGCATTTCTTAGACAGGGCCGAACTATTAACCATCAAAGAGAAAAATAATAAAATAATTTTCTCAAAACAAAAATTTATTTCTATCAAAAACTTACTGTCATTTAAAAAATGTCAAGAACCAGAGAGAAAATATTTCTAATAGACTTATCAACAAGGTACTTGTATTAGAATATATAATTACTCTTAAAAATCAATGCAAAGTAAACAAGCAACCCAATTAAAAATGAGTAGAAACTTAAAAGGATCATTTACACACAAATATGCACATACACATAAGATACAGTTAGCCAACACATCCCAGAAGAGATACACAACTACATTAATCTTGATAGAACTTTGAATTAAATTCCAATGAGATATCACTTAGCCATAATGATGAAAAAAATTTTAAAGTGTGATAATACCTAATGATGGCAAGGAATTGGAACAACCAGAATGCTAACACATTACTGGGGCGATTGTGAAACAGTAGAACTACTCTGAAAAACTGCTTAACATTTTTTTAAGGGTAAAATGTATCTGCTTGATGATCCAGCAATTCCACTCATAGTTATCTTGTGGGCTTCAGGAAATGACCACAAAACATTCATACACGACAGTTTGTAACTGTGTTCATGATAGCCAAAATCTAGAAACTACTCTGAGAGCAATCAAGTATTACATTGTTGGGTTGAGAGGAGTGTATTGCACAGTACAGGATGGTTTCTCGCAATAAGGAACAGTGAATTGTAAGATTAAATTATAATAAAGTAAAATTATAATAAAGTAAAAATGTGTTATTTTTCAAAACATTATATTCTCCCTTACTTGGTTATGGAAAAGGAAGAAGAACACATGAGGTGGTGATATGTCAACAAGACTACATATCCCCAAGCACTTCACCTGCACACATATTTCCATGTAAATCCAACCACCAATCAATCAAATGTTGACATTTATGGCTGATTAAACTTACACCTCAAGCATAGTCTAAGGCATGAAAAATCAACCAATGTTAGAAAGCTTATAAATACTATTTTTCCAGAAAGGGTATTTTATACATGTATTTGTCTCACCTTATAAATTATTGTTAACTACATTTGGTTTTGTTTATTTAATGAATTTTTTAAACTTTTATTTAATCTCCAAATTATTATTTTATTGTGTTACGATTAATGTATTTTGAAAGACAACTTATAGTCTTTGTGAAAACAAGCAAATATAAATAAAACTTTTATTGTTTGCTTGAGTGATTCACTTTTTAAAGATGTTATTATGAATATTGGGGTGCAGGTGTCATCCTGAAGTGGGGTTCCTTCTGGACATATGCCCAGGAGCAGGATTCCTGGGTCATATGGTAAGTCTATTCCTAGTCTTTTGAGGAATCTCCATACTGTTTTCCACAGGGGCTGCACCAAACTGCATTCCCACCAGCAGTGTAGGAGGGTTCCCGTTTCTCCACAGTCTCTCTAGCATTTGTTTTTTGTGGACTTTAATGTTCATAGCAGCACTATTTACAATAGCCAAGACATGGAAACAGCCTAAATATCTATCAACAGATTACTGGATAAAGAAGATATGGTATATTTATACAATGGAACACTATTCAGCCATTAAAATGACAACACAATGCCATTTGCAGCAACATGGATGTTCCTGGAGAATTCATTCTAAGTGAAGTAAGCCAGAAAGAGAAAGAAAAATACCATATGAGATCGCTCATGTGTGGAATCTAAAAAAAAACAAACCAAAACATAAATACAAAACAGAAACAAACTCATAGACATAGAATACAAAGTTGTGGTTGTCAGGGGGGCAGGGGGTGGGAAGGGACAGACTGGGATTTCAAAATTTGTAGATACTGACAGACATATGCAGAATAGATAAAAAAGTTTATACTGTATAGCACAGGGAAATATATATACAAGACCTTGTGGTAGCTCACAGCAAAAAAAAATGTGATAATGAATATATGTATTTTCATATATAACTGAAAAATTGTGTTCTACACTGGAATTTGACACAACATTGTAAAATGACTATAACTCAGTAAAAAATGTTAAAAAACAAAGATGTTATTACCAAAGATAACATTTTATGCAAACTTACCCAGCTGGAGAGGCCTATATATATATATCTTTCCCAGACCTCTTTGTTAGGAATCTTTCAATTCTGTTCTTTCCAAGCAGCCAAAACCTTAGTTGACCTGCACTGCTGACCACATGCAGGTCCAGCCAAAGTGGACAACCAAATTCACTGCTCAAAGGATTTTCATTTACCACTTACCTTAGGTGACAACCCTGTGTGGATCTCTAATGCTGAAGCCATCCATTGGTCTTATCATTTCTTGTGGAATTGTCTATACATCACATCTGAGGTTTTTCTTTTCAGTAAACTTGTTATGAGACATTTTCCTTGAAATCATAGATATAGATAGAGTGAGAAGAGGCAATACTGCAAAGGCAAGTGTTGAAGGAGTTTGAGCCACTAACCACACATAGTAATTGTATCTGAAACTTCTCACACCATTTCCACTTGATGGTAGACTATTTCCGAGCATTCTCATCCATAAGACTTTCTGTGTCTGATAACATTCAGCTCATAATCAGTAGTTCTGAGGGAATGGTATCTTACATCCTACTATTAAACATTAAGTCTTTACCTGATTATAGTAGCCAAACAAAAACTACTTTTCTCAAAAAAAAGAATAGTTATTGACAAATGAAGGCAAGAATATACATGATAATCTTAGAGGCCAGTGCTGTGATTTTCCCAATGATACTGCCTGATGCTTCATAAAGTATCCTTATTTGTCACAGACCCATAAAGCACTATGAGATCTGTTGGGTTTTAATAACCAGGTAGAAAAACAGAGTGTAGTTAAAACTGGATGGGCTGCAGAAATTTCTCCTGTTCTCCTTCTCTGACAAAACCAGCATTCTTACGGTTTACTCAGTAAGTGCTCTGCTCAAATGTGGAACACATTGCTACTATATTCAAGAAATCTTACTGGTACTCATGCCTCTTTTTCAATGTTAGGTGTTACCAGGTGAAATTAATCTCTCTTTCATCATGGAGAGGATATACTGACATTTTTCAGAATACAGATCTTTATAATTTGCACCAAAGTTGACCCTAAATTGTTTAATTTTGTATGACTTATTTATAATTATTAGAAATACATATATAATAATACTATAATACATGTACATATATATGTATTATTCATATAAGTATACTTTGTGTCACACATAAAATGTTTGATGCCAGTATAACTACATTTCTTCTAAATTATTTTTTATGTCCTAGAAGGATTTATTTTAGCATTTTTTTTTTCAGTTTTGACCATCAAAGACTTCACTAGAACTTTTGGGTTGAGTCTCTCCCAGTATATTTTAATATTCTTATAAAGCACTCAATGGAAATTTTCCAACTAGACCTTAATATTTTCCAACTAGACCTTAATATGCATTTTAGCTTTAGGAAAATTTCATAGATATATTTACATCTTTTGTGGTTCCCTCAATTTTTTCTCTCATATTTTCACTCTCTTTGTATTTTTGTTATATATTCCGGTAGCTACTTCAAGTGTATCTTTCAGAATACGACTTCATTTTTCAATTGTGCAAGTTTATGTTTTTGCAATTTTGCTGAATTTATTATTTTGAAATTTTTATTTTTAATTTCTATGAACACTTACTATGTTTGCTCTTCTTTTCATGCCATTGTTCTCTTTCTCTAGACATGCAATTCCGTAACACAGTACATGTCTGGTCTTTCTCTTTATATCTTTTCTACCAACCCTTAAACTTTGATGGTTGTGAGGGCTTACTCTCTAAGGCTTTTCTTCTTAGTCTATAAACTTTTATAGAGGTCTTATTCCTGCATAACTTATATATATAAATATATATAATATATTTATATATATTATAAATTTAATCTTCAATCCATACCTACATGTGAAACTTCAGATGTACACATCCTTTTGTCACCTTGATCTGGAATATCTGAGAGTTACACCAAGTTTAACATGTCTCAACCTGAACTTACGATTTTCACAACAAATTTATGTATGCTTCAGTGTCCTCTATCACAACAAATGATCATTCAAGCAATGCTTTTTCTAGAAACCTTAGTGGCAATAATACATCATTCATCTGTTTCACCTCTTCATTTCAAACAATTTTTTAAACGTATTTTTTTCTCCTTTTTTGTTGGCATTGTTCTAGACTAAGTTAGCATTACCTCTCACCATTATTCTTGGCTTATCCTCATAATTTTTTTTTACAAATAATACATTTTTATATTCTTCCATTAATTTTGTGAAGTTCAGGTGAAGTGAATTTTTTGAAATGTAAATGCAATGTGTCATTATCCTACATAAAACACTTCAGTTTCAACTCACTAGCTTTTAGATAGAGGTCGAATATCTTTACATGAATTAAAAGACTCTCCATGATTGACATCTTAATACCCTCTAATGATTCATCTCTGGTTTTTATATCATATGATGACACTACTTATGGGAATATTTTTCAATTTTTATAATTAAGAGAGGAATGTGAAAAATAGAGTATATTACATGCACAGTAAGTAATGTTCTCAGCTTGGTTGAGTATTCACAATTGATTTTAATGTATAACAATAATATCACACACACATACAATCTTTAATAACAAAAACCAACCACGTAAATACACATATTCAGAAGAAGGAATAGTAGACATGAATGTTAATCTTTATTGCTGTAACTATAGAAAATTTAGAAGGGCCATCACTTTGACCATCTGCTCTACTTTCCAGTCATTCATTCTAATGGAAAAGAACATCTAGAATATGTGTGACTGCCGAGAATATAAATATGCCTACTAGCAAAGATTAATGATCTTGCACAATGGATAGTGAATCAGCTATATGATGAATTCCATCTCACTTGAACAAACATCCTGAACTGTGAAAATAATATGAATTATACTTACCAAATAGTAATGAAAAACTTTGGTATAAGAGATGAAAGCAATGAAATTCCAACTGCCTAGTGAATTAATTTATTGATCATTAGCTTGGTAAATGTATAGATTAATAGAACATTTAAATAGTTAATACCTAATGCTACTAGGTAATAACAATTCTGAATATGAAATATGGTGATTTTATTAACTCATGGTAAAAACAAACAATAAAGTATAATTAAAATATATATCTGTTCTTATCTATCATCTACACACACATATGTGTGTATGTGTATTTATGTATATTTGCATACATTATAAAGTTTTATAATATGTATTGATATGTATATACATACATATATGAGTATTATAAAACAGTAGTAGAATCTTATTTGAAAAAAATTTGAAAAGAAAATGGAGATAAAATTCTTTTTTATTTTTGGCTTCTGCAGGGTTTCATAAAGGGCATGCTAAGCGATAATTCAAAGAATATTGAAAATAAGAATACACCTCAGTTGTAAATTCTGCTTTAACGCAGGAATCCCATCTTGAACACCTCAGATAGAGATCCTTGCCACTTAAAAATGTCCACCAATGCAGAGTTCACAGAAAAGTCATTTCTGTTTTTGGTCAATTACATTTTTAGAACCTTTTACTCAATGATTTCTCTTTTCAACTGATTGAATTTTACTACTGACATATGGAATCTATTTAACTTTCATTGAAAATGCTTGTTAAATGTTAAAGAAATATGACCCACTAATATCCACATAATTTCCTAGGTACCACAGCCAAATTGTTTTGGGAAGCATAGTGTATTAGAATTAGATTAATTCGAATTTTTTGAAGTATGGCATGTTATATTAGTGTATTCAGGATGCTTGAGCATGTAATAACTAACTGGGACAGAATGTGTCTGCATAGAACATTTTTGCCTAGGGAAACAGAGTTTCCTTTGCTGTATATTTTCACTAGGGAGAAATGTGATAAAGAAAATGAAAAAAATCAAGTCCAAATTTGGAAAGAAGTAAAAGAAAGTCTGACCACTACATTACTTCTGTTTTTAAATACAGCAAATAGTTTATATTTGCTGTTTTTATGCTTAAATGAATGATTATGAACGATCAAATTTTTATACTGCAGGAGTCAAGTGACTTGTATTTGTAGGAGAATATTGTTCTATCATCTTCCTCTTAGCATCTAAATGCTTAAAGTATCAGCTAATGAAGAATAAAAAATATACTTTTAGAATGATGCAAATAGGCATATATTTAATTTTATACCTAAACTACTAGATCTTTAAAAATAGATTTAAAAGATTACTGGATCTTTAAAAAGTATGGGGAAGACTAGACTGATAATAATAAGTGTTAGTAATTTTAAATGAAATTTTCACTGGGAAGATCATCATTATGGATGTCATTTTTTCCATTTTAAGCTTATTTACCCAGATTGTTTCAAAACTAAATAAAAGTAATGTGCAGAAAAAAATTAGGAAAAATTATTGTCTATTATGTTTTCATTAATCTTTTATAGTCTAAACACAACAATTTTTATAAACCATTCTTTATATTTGAGTGTTTTATTTTTTATATTTATTGATTAATGTAAATAAAATTGGGACAGCTTAAATGTCCACATCTCTGTACTTCAGTTGGGTTAAATAATTAATATCTTTCTCAAGACAGCAAAAAATGAATAACTGTAAGATAGAGACAAATGTAAAATATGTATTTCTGCTGAAGATAAAACATATTTGAGAGAAAAGTTAAAACTCACAGGTTCTATGTAAACTTTTTCTAAACATAAATGTTCCTTATCTGAATATTGATTTAACTAGAGGCTTGGTATATTCATGGGCTTCAGCAATCCAAATACAATACTGCAGAGTGGACCCAGAGGAAAAACAAACAAACAAACAAATCAAAGATAAATCAAGAGAGAAACCAAAGACTGAAGATGAATAAAAACAAAGATAAATTATTCAAGAGAGAGATGAACTATTTTAACACATCCACTCTTGCTGCTAAATCAAGTAAAATGATGTCAGAAAATGTTCATTGTGTTTAGTCCAATCTTGGTCATTGGTGAATCTGACGAATTTAAATGCAATAAAGAAGAATGAATTTGGATGAAAGAGTAAATGGAGGAAAATGCCTTTTCTGTTATTATTGCTGACTGTGCATCTGGATTACATAACATCTGAAAAAGTTGATAATGTATATTTAGATCCATCCATGAGCTGATAAGTTTGTAAGGATTTATCATGCTAATCTCAGTGAAGTAAAGTAAAAGCTGATTTTTCCTGGAGAAATTTAACAAAGAGAAATTCAAACATTGGTTTTCATAGACTCAAGTTTTGTGGAAGGGTGGACAAAGCTGAATGCCAGTACATGTCTAATAAGACTCTTGCCCATAAAGTTGAAATCCCTAAGCTGTACTCTCATTCAAAGGACTATAACAAAAATTGCTTTGACATTACAGAGAGTAAGTAGGAGTGAGATAGTCCCAGAGAAGTTTTAGACCAAAACTGGTATGCAAAGATTTTTATAGATATTATTTCCATTTCCTAGGATGTTCCAAAACATCCCAGCTTTGGAAGAAAATAAAACTATATAAATTGAAACTATGGAGAGACAAACTTTATAAGATTTATCATGGTATATTTTCTTCATAGAGAGCATTTGCTAACACTGAATACGAGTGATGATTATTGGAGTTGACCCAGAGAGTTACTCTACTGGGGAAGGAAAATCTAGCAAAGATTTGGGTTTTGCTTTATTCTAGCACAAAAAATTTTGTAAATCCAGGAGCCTTAAATGCATCATTGTGTATATCTTATGCTCCATTTGCCAAATTCTTTTGCTATGTAGCAGGTTCAGAGTTTCTGTAAAGCAAAATCAAATTTCTATAGTCTTGCAATATTTAGAAGAAATATTTACACCTAGGGAATGGGACCTTTCTCAAGTACACACCATGTTTTCCACTCAAGACATTTGTTATGAATGGAGTAGCGTACAGAAGAAAGAAAACATTACAAAGCCTAAAACCTTCAAATAACAGACTCACACCATCCTTTAGTTGAGAATAGACAGCAAAGACCCAATCAGACTCTCAAATAATAGTTAGGAACACTGCTGCACAATGAATTTTTTGTCCCCCTCCAAAAAAATTTATATGTTGAATCCTAACACCCAGTGTAACAGTATTTGGAGGTGGGGCCTTTGGGAAGTGATTAGGTCATGAGGGGATTAGTACTTTTAGAAGGGAACCCCAGAAAGCTTCCTTGTCCCTTCCACCATGTGAGGACACAGAGGAATGATCACTGTTTATGAACCAGGGCAGGCCCCCTCATCAGATAACAAACCTCCCAGCTCCTTGGAATTCCCAGTCTCAAGAACTGTGGGAAATAAATTTCTGTTGTTTATAAATCACTTGGTCTGTAGTATTGTGTTAGAGCAGCCTGAGCCAACCAAGACAAACATGCACAAGGAACAGGAAAGTACAAAAGGATAAATGAGTCTTACTAAAACTGAAAACTTGTCCTGACCAAATAAATCTCTAATGGGTTGAAGTGATTCATCATTTACTCTGTCTGCCTAACAGGATAAGATGGGAGTGATATTGTTAAAAGATACCATTTGGAGATTTTTCTGTGCCTTTATATGTTCTGTCTAGAATAACATAAAAATTAATTAATGCACATGTCAAGAGACAACATAATTTCACTCATAATAAAGAGAAAAACAAACCTTAGAATGAGACTCACAGACAATCTAGATGTTGAAGTTAACAGATAAGGATTTTAGAATATTAATTGAAATAATATAAATGTATGGCAACTAGCAAAATATGTTAGGAAGATAAATGAAAAGATGGAGAGAATTGGTATCAATAAAGTGAGTCACCTATACATGATTCAAATACAGAACAAAGTAGCTATGATTTAGAACCATTTGGATAGGTTTAATAGCAGAATAGACACTGTAAAATATTACCAGTTAACCTGAGATCAGATCACTATAAAATATCCAAACTAGCAGAAAGGGGGAAAAATACAGGGAGAGAGCAGAGTCTATGACACAGACAACAGAATAAAAGTCTAAAATAAGTGTAAATGGAGTTCTAGATAGGAGAAAGAGGAAATGTTAGCAGGAGAGAAATTATATAAGAATTTATCAAAGCTAGCAACATGTAGATTCAAGAAGCTAAGTGAATTCAAAGTGAGAGAAATACAAGGAAACATACAATTGGATTCATCATAGTCAAGACTCTGAAGAAGGAAAAGGAAAAGCAATTTTTCAAAATATCTTGAAGGGAGAAAGACATGTTACCTTCAAAGATCATCAGAAGACTTGCAGAGAAAACTTTACCAAAATCAGTGAGTTAGAAATATGGAAATGGTAAAATAATTTTTAAATTTTCAAAAAATAAGGATATTGAAATTCTATACTCAACATAAATTTTCCTGGAAAATTAATGGGAAATAAAGTAATTTAAGGCAAAAAAAATAAAAAAAAGCTGAGATAATTTATTACCAAAGTTCTGCCCAAATTACAAGAACAAGGTTTAGAGGATTAATTGATTTAATATATTGAAGATGCTTAAATCTATTCTTATAATATAAAATATATTTAACAAATTCTTTTTATCAGTTTTAAACATTCTATTCAAAACCACTATTTATTGGTGCATGGTATCTCATTACTGAGAAAATATGTTTCAGTCACTAAGAGGCAAGTTTATATGGATATCATGAGCCAGAAATTGGGAATTAATTTGAATTATTTCTGTGCTGTAAATCTTTATCTTTCAACATCACAGCTGTAATTCTGGACAAGTTATATTACCTCTTTGTGCCTCTATTTTTGCATCTGTAAAATGCAAATACTTTATGTAGCTAACACTGTGTGGCCATTGTGTGTTTTAAATTAGGTGATGTTAAGTTTAGAGATCATAAACATACAGTAGTATTTTTAGTACATATGTTTATTGTTTATTGCAGACATTATACACAGCGCTGTAATAGCAACCACTACACCTATCTCTGTGTGCTCATCCAGGATCAATTTTCTTGAGGTAAGTTCCTCAAAAGCCAAAAGGTATCAACATTTTAAGATGGTATGTATAATTAGACTGCCTTCTAGTCAACCTTACAAGCTAACATGCTCTCTAGTGAGACAGGAAAGGGGCAGAGCACAGCCATTCAAGGAATGATACAGCAATTAACATCAAAATGGTGGAAGATTCAACCCCCAGTAGGCCTTGAGGGTCAAGATGGTGGGAGACTTGACTCCTAGCAGATCTTAAGCTTCGTTATACGCCCATTGTAATATTTTAACATGGTAAATAACATGCCCACAGGCACCAGGGCAGTCCCAAGGCTAGCCACTAATGCCAAAGAGTGGGAAATGGCCAACTTCCTGGGAATCCCAGCCCCTTCCCCAGGCTAGTTAGACTGGTTCTTCCACTTATTAGCATAAGAAGCCACCAAGCCCATAAAAACTGGTAACAGGGTGCCTCTCTGGACACTGCCCTCTCTCTCTTCCTCTTTTCGGCCCACACTCTGTCTATGGAGTGTGTACTTACTTTTAATCTGAGCACCCAACCCCCACAGCCTCGTGGACTTTCTCTTGCCTTTCCATGTATCTCTGAATAAACCTACCTTTACTCAACTGTGGCTCGCTCTTGAATTCTTTCCTGTGCGAAGCCAAGGACCCACACTTGGCAGGGACATCCCAGGGGCTGGGGACACAGTCCTCCTCACGCCCCACATCTGTTTTTCCTGCATCACTAGGAATGTATAAAATAGTGCATTTCTACACATCCCTGAAGAAAATGGATAAAAGCATTGTTATATTCATGCAAATGTTTATATATTTTACAGCTGAAAAGAAATAGCTCAAATTTTCCCTTTTTATCTAATAAAATATGATAAATCACTATTGTTAATAATATAATGAACATGAATATATTTTAAAAGTAGCATTCTAACAGAATTCAAATTTAAAAAGCCATTTGGAATACTGATTAAACACAATTTTTGATTTGATGATTGTCCTCATAAAGTTATATTTGTTACAGTGACCTCATTGGGATTGGTAAGCAACAATGATTTGCATAAATAATTTTTATAGGAACATCACAATGCTCCCCCTTTTAAGCTTTTGACTTAATATTTTTTTATTACTAGACCTAATTAGAACTCTTTTTCTTTTGATGAAACAATGATTTGTGGTTTTGTTCCCTTTATTTTCTTTGAAGTAAGGACAAAATGAAGTTAATAAAAAAAATGTACTGAGGCTAATTAATTGTAGAATGGACACATTGAACTCATAGATTATTAGAGTTTCAGATGTCCTCAGAGATTATTTTAATGTGATTTTTCTCCCAGTGCTGAAGCCCTTCCATGTCACTAATAGTTATGCATTCAGCATATGAAGAAAAATGATTAGTTGTTATGAAGCACTTTCTAATTGAGCCAAATTTCCTTTTTTTTTTCTTGGCTCCATTCACCAGCCTGGCCCCAATTCTGCCCTAAGATATCTTAAGGCATCTTCAATACAACATTTAAAAAATGTAAGAACACAATCACCAAACTGTGAATATTCTATTAAAACAAAAGCAATTTACACAGAGCTCTAAAGATAAAATAAATAAATTAATAAAAGTCTCTGGAAACATAAATTAAAAGTAATGTCATCTTTGTATTCAAACTAAATGTAACTTGTAGGAAAATACAGATTAACAGGAGACAAAAAAATGTCTGAGATTTACAAGTTAAGTAAGTAGAGTATAAAAATAAGAAAGTGAAAGCATTTTAAATGCTTTGGCCACTTTTTGGCCAGTGTCTGATTCACATCTTCATATTTTTAAGAATGAAGCATCAAAATGGGGACTAACAAAGCTCACCGCAGGGAAACAAAAGATAAGCTTTAAAAAGGCAATTCTTTCTGCTGCTGCAGCTAAAGCTAAAATCGCCCTGCAGGTAATTGTGATTCTCTGGTACATTTGAGTGGTTCTCATTTACAAAAGTGGAGTAAGGCGAAAGAGCCTGAGGAGAAACCCCTTTGTTTCATTTTTGATCACAGCAGTTCCTATAAAAGATCAAATTTTAATGAAAGAAAAATTGATATATATTTAGATGATGGAGACTAAATAATACAGTAACAACTGCCCTTCTTTTGAAAATAAGAAACTAAATAATTACTCCTGTGAAATCTGCTTATAGGTCTATTTCATAGCATTCTAACTGCGTTTGAATGAATAAAATTGCTGGAGGACATATTTTTTCTCCTTCTTAAAATCCGGTAATAATCTGCTAAAGTCATCGCTAGGTGCACCTTCAGACTTGCTGTGTTCTGATTCTAAACAACCTAGTTTAGCTCTTATAAATGCAAGAACATACCCTATATTAATCCTTTCTGCTTAGCCTCTCAGCAGGATGAATTTAAAGTCATCTCAATGGCCCCAAGCAATATTTTTACAAAGAAGCATAGAAAAGCCTTAATAGATCATTTGGATTATTCTAATGTCAGAAAAATAATACTCCTAAACACAGCCTTCAGTGTTTTATTTCAGACTCATTTTCAAATTCCAAAGTAATAGAGTTTTAATATCAAGAAGAGATGTTAATCAAGAACAAATTTATAGAGTTATACAAAAATAGTTCAATGAGAATCTGCTCATTATAGTACTAAATTTGAGCTGCTCATCATACTGTGTACCCCAGGGGAATTGATTTATACTCAAAACTGATGGATTTGATCAAATGAGGAACAATTTAGGTTGATCTTAAGTAACTAATAATATAAAAATTCTATAAAAGAAATGAAATATATCACAGCCAAAGAATATGACAAAATGGAAATAATTAGTTAAAATTATATTAATATTGCTATTATAAAACTTGAATATGATTTCAAACTTAATTTTGTTAGTAGACACATACAGAAACTTATTTTGACCTAAAATAAAGACATTGATTAATTTGTAGATTATAGGAAAACGTGCATAACCAAAATACATTTATTTTTAAAAAATACGTAAGTAACCCGGGCTACTTCAGCTTAAAATCTAAATATATAGCATGGCGTTTTACTGTAAGTGTACTTTTAAAGCTTCAAAATTAGTAGAAATTTTCAGGTATCAGCTTTTATGTACTTTATTAGAAATTTAGTTATTAACATTTATTCCTGGTTCTGTATGTGGTGTTTGCATGGTTATGAGGCTAAGTTTTGGTATTTATTATAAAAATAGACAGACAATGTCTATTGCTTCTTATGTATTTGTTTGCTTGAGGAAAATATGACTAAAAGTGTTGGAGATGATTGGAGAGAGCACACACACCTTTCTCCTCCTATAGGAAGAAATATTAAATCTATGTTAATATTGTTTAACATCAAGTGTTATTTTAAACTGATGATAAATTTTCTTAATTATTCAGAGAAACAGTTTGGAAGTATTCATATAAATGAGGTGATATTTTTCGAATGTTTGGATTTTTGTAAAACAATGATGGAGATAAAGGCATGAAATGTAAAACAGAGGAATACTGTGATGTGGAAGCTGTCCCGTGTTAAAGTTTTGCTATTCTTTTGAAATTCATTTCCGACATTATGACTAGCATATTATTTTATAACTTGCTGATACAATTACTTATTAGCTCTGTGAAACTGCACAGTCCACATGTTTAAAAGCACAAATTATCAAACAAAATGTTTTATAGTAACATTTGGATTTGTAAAATTTGTGATATTTAATAATGTTGTACCAAAAGTATTTTATCATCTATATTTTCCCCTCAGATGAATATATAAAGTATATATCTTCTGCTCAAAATGCCAGCAGTTTTGTGTTCTGGTTCAAGGTAAAGTGGAGTAAGCATTTTTCACTATGATTCTTCCACTGAAAGAAAGTATGAAATATTCCAAGAATGGATTTAATAGCTATTTGAGGATTCTGAAAGTAATTAGTAGCAAGCTGATTGGGAAAAATTCCAAGCAACACTGAACCAATGGTGAGCTACCAATTTTTTTCCCACTGTTTTTCCAGAGTCTGAACACGACATAGCATAAAACACAAAAGTAAACACCGGTCTGTAGATAAGAGATCACAGGAAAAGCCCTCTTGTTTGGTTCATAGAGCTGGAAAGTGACCTTTTAAAGATTACTAAGTTGAAGAAATCACAGAGGTCACAACAAAAGACCACAGGAGCCAAAAATCTGAGGAAGAGGAACCTTCTGTTTTGATTAGTGGAGCTCTGGTTCCAGGAGATGGGAACAAACCACTGTTACATTTTATGCGCTCTCTAATTCTAGCACTTGGCCGTGGTTGTGGACATAGTCACTGAAGTGTGCCAGAGAGCTAGTGACTAAAGTCAGTTTTCCAGATGGAGAATCAAAAAAGGGAGCCCCAGAGAATCTTAAAGTACTAGGAAGATTGCAGAGAGGAAAGTATGTGGGGAAGTGAGCCCTAAAGTTGTCTATCAACCCCTGGGCTTGCTCTTGAATTGAATGAAAAAAAAAAAAAAAAAGGAAAATCTCAGTAAATTAATTGAAGATACAAAGGAAAATCAAGTAAAAATATTATAAGGCAACTACTAAAAAAAGTTCTATGGAGATGAAGTTAAAACTACATAACAAATCATAAAGTGTATTATTAAGAATGCTTAAAAATCTCAGAAGAGAAAATAGAGAAGGGGTAAAAGCAATAACTATCAGAGGGAACAAAAAACTAAAAAATTAATTATCGAAGTAATTCCATACATTTAAAAATTATATTAAATATAAATAATATAAATGTAAATGATCTAAGCACACCTATGAAAAGACAAATAAGGTTATTTAAAAGAACAAAAATGAATAATGATATATCATGCAAACACTAATCAAAACAAAGCTACAGTGGCTATATTAGTATAAAGGTAAAACAAGAGCAAAAGACATTGCCAGATGTAGGTGGGGCATTGCTTATTCACCAGGAAGATATAACAAGTCTATTATTTATGTGCCTAAAAACAAAAATTCAAAATACATAAGGAAAAATTGATAAAACTTAAAGGAAATTTAGACACATCAACAGTTATAGTTAGATACTTTATTTTTCTCTCAATTATACCTAGAACTATTAAACAGAAAATTGGTAAGAATATAAAAGAAATCCACTCCATCAATCATCTGGATGTTATCAACATTTTTAGAACATTTTGCACAATAATAGCAGAATACGTTCTTTTCAAAAGCATGTGAAATAGTCACAAAATGTAGTCTTTTTGGCATATCCTAGTATATTAATACATTATTTCATATTACCTAAAAAAAAAAAAACCCAGCAGAGAATGAGTCAGTCCTATTGTCTCACTCCAGTTATCTCTACCTTCATTATAAATGTCATGTGCTTGTATCCCTTAACCTGATGACTCTATTCAATATATTAGTGGTTTAAAAAGAATTATATTTAAAACTCCCCAATATACGTGTTGAATCTTAAGTCTCCATCAAAGACACATTGATAAACTCCTGATGAAAAGGAGAAGAGAGTAAATAGAATTCCTTCTAATGTCTAGCAGTCACTCAGGTCACAGACAGAATAACACCGCTATTCAGCTCTGAAGCAAAATAAAAATTTTAAAGGATATAAGGTGATATTTCAGTCCACTTTGATGATATCATTGCCTAGGATATGGAGCTATCTTTTCAATCAAACCTATTCAATATGTAAAATGTTCAGAGGAGCTTATGTCCAAGGAACAATAGTACAATACTCTTTAGAGATACATGCATACTCAATACTTTAATGCCAGATTCTTTTAGAGGCTGAGTTAGTACACAGGCTTAGGTTGGAAATTTTATCAGGAACATCAATCAGATTCATCCATATAATTGCATGAAACTTGTTTTTTCTGCACAATAATAATTGGGCACATTTGCAATGCAGTAATACAGTTTTACCTGACTTTTTATTCAAATATATGGGGCATGTATACATATATTTTTGTAAATGAAGTGTAGTTAATTTATAATATTATATTAGCTTCGGATGTACAGCATAGTCATTCAGTATTTTTACAGATTATACTCCATTAAAAGTTATTATAAGATAATGGCTATAATCCCCTGTGTTATATAATATATACTAGTTGCTTATCTATTTTATATATATCTTTATCCTATACTCCTATCTTGACCCTCCCCATTTCTTGAAATCTGTACATCTAGATCTATAGCCTCCTATACAGAATGTTACTGTTAAGGTCTTATTTCTGTGTATTTTTCTTACATGTTATATTTGCCTAGGTCATTTAGTCTCAATAGTCTCTGAAATAAGGGTTTTAGATTAGATGTGCTCTGTTTTGTTTCTTAACTCTTTCTTTCCAAGTCACGGAGGTATAACGATTTTAGATGGGAATCCAAATCAGACTGATGCATCATTTAAACTCTGAAGGATGCCTATTTAAATAGAAGGTAATTTATACTTAGAATAATACAGGATAATAAGGCTGAAAACAGAGTGTGTCAAGGTAACAAAAATGGCATGCTAGAGCCAGCTGTGCCTGCTTCTAAACGCTGCTTGTGTGCGTCTATTCTCAATAACCATGTCCTGTAATGTCACGTAAGCAGCATGATACCAGCAATGGTGGAAGAATTTACGGTACCAAAAAAGCCCCCAAAACAAATTATACCCCCGTAAGTCATCCAGACATGACAGACATAATCACACCGAAATCTCCAAAAATGTTTTTATATTCTTAGTAAAAATTAAAAACCAAATGTAATCAAAACAGTTACTTTGAAGATTTGACCATAATCCTCACTTCTTCCTTCCAGCAGGCCAAAAGGAAAATTCAGGTTTCATAGCACTAACTTCTTTATGTTTTCACTTGTGATTGGTTTTATTCTGTTGGAACAGGCAGTTCTGCGAAGGTCTTTTCTCCTCTTCCCATTAAAATGTTAGATCATCTCTAGCCTCTTCCAAAGGCCCTTCTGCCGAATTGTAGTGCCTCAGACTTGAATATTTCAGGAAACATCTTTTGACTCCGTTCCAAAATTTGGAGCCAACTCCCCCTAAGGAGTCATGTTCCTATTTTGTGGTCAGTAGTTTAATGATCTTTCCATAGGATGTAGATATTTTGTTTCTGTGGATTCTTTTAAACTCAAAAGAACAGATCACTGATGGTAGTACCATAGGAATCACACTGCTTTTAGAACATCAGGGAAGAGCAAAAGCATTGGGGGCAAACTAGGAAAAAGAAAGCTTTTTAAAAGCCTGTGCTGTATTTTTAAATAGCTTGCTTACTTCCAGTGACATGGAAGCTCTCAGAAATAGGCAGACATTTATTACCTCTGTAACATTTTCCCAAATTCCTGAAAATGAAAGTATCCATGATCACAATCATGTTTGTATCAATAATAATCAGATAGAAAAGGACAACTATTTAAATTGGGATAGCCCCAAAATATTGCATGGACCACATATCCACAGTTATTACCAGAATCCGTAAGGATGAAAACTATAAAACATGCAGGCATAGTTGGAGATTCACTCTTGTATATTGCTTGTAACTCATCTCATCTACGGTTTAACTTTCAAAATATGTGCTGAAAACCCACATGCAATATCTCACTGTTCTTCAATATATTTAAAAGGCTTGTCACATAAAAAAGCAAATTCAGAAAATTCTAACAATTTTAGTTTAAGAGCAAGCATCTCAATGCTGATTATTATAACAAATCATGTCTGCGTTCCGACTATGACATTCATTTACATACTGACCACAAAGGTGACATATTTTCATCTAAAGTGTATCTATTATATCATTAATATGTACATTGTATTCAGGTTACAGAAGTAGGTGAGGGGGAAATGAAGATCTATGAGTTAATAATTCACTCTCAAGGGACTCAGAGTCCAATGGGAAAGCTAACAGGTATGCATACAGTAGAGTTAAATCTCCCGATAATTGCCTGGAGGATCAGTGTTAGCAAAATAAGCCAAGAGCAAAGAGAGTTCCTAATTTGCCAGTAGATGACTATACCTGATGGAATCTGTCCAGCATTAAGCAGACATATTGCAATGTTTTAAATTGCAGTATCAATACATTCAATTCAAGGTCAGTCAGCCTTGAACTAATAGCCATCATTAAAGAAGGTATATTGATTTCTGTCAGTTATATAATGAATGCTATCTGAATGGTCAAATGATGAGTACAATTTTTGCTTACAGTTAAACACGTCTGTCTTTGAGGCACTGGGTGTATTTAAATAAATACTTTAGATGAATAAATGCCATAGGCAATTGCATATATGATAAACTTGAAATACAATGACCATGAAAATAACTATTTTTTGTAGGGCAGGGTATTGTCTGAATGAGTTATCTATACTGAACTTGCCCAGATGATATTTTCAGACATCGAGACATATTAATAAGCCTTAATTGGAAATAAAAATCTGTCCAGTTTTTCGTTACTCTTATCCTTTGGAGTGGCCAAAGCTGTAACATGGACAGCTGATCAATTAAGCCTGAGATCAACTTTGTCTTTATTTAACAATAAAAACATATATTTTAATTATTTATGAGTATGCCATTTCAGAACATGTTTGGAAAGTGCTGCTTCAATATCCAAGACTATAAAAAGCAATTTTAGGAACTCAGTACACCAAAATCAGTGCTCCTCCTGAATTCTCTGGTTATGCCAATGAAACAGTAATCAATACAACAACCCAACTACAAATCAGGAATTTGACTTAGATTCTTCCCTCTCCTTTATCTCCTTTATGAACTTATATTTTAATACCAGTGGACATTGCTGTTAGGAAGAGCACTAGGCATTCACTCAGCCTGCTAGGAAAACACTAGAACAACTATGGCCTCTCTTCCGGCTGTTGCTACTCCACGATTAGAAAGACGCCAACAAATTTTTCAGATTCAGAAGAAAATGCCTCATTATGATCATTCTTTTCACCTCTCTCTTGAGACTCTTGTTCCCTTGCAGAGAGATGCATTCTTGGATTTCTCTCGGCCATACATTAAGTTTTGGAGGTAGGTTCCATTCCTGAAAGATAAATCCAGAGGTGTCTTAGAAAGGAAGACTCTATTTGGCTGTACAAAAGTTCTACATCTGTTATTGAAAGTTATTTTATTAGATAAAGCTAACATTTTTTATCACTCTCTGTCCTCTCTTTGTACCTTATCATTCACTCCCTAAGAGAACTCATTTAGTTTCATATATTTAAATTTACTCTATTTCCTGATGACTTCTGCATGCTAATTTCCAGCCCTGTTTTCTCCCCAGAACTCCAGACTCATTGCCCAACTGAAACAGTTTTCCTTCGGAATTCCCTCTCTCAGTTAAATGAATTTTCATTACTTCAGTTGCTAAGGACAAAAATTAATTCTTGACTCTATTTTGTTCTCTCCCATCCTATCACCTGTCTAAGCAATCTATCGACAAATCCTAAAGAAGATTTCTTTGAAGTAAGATTCCTAAATAAGATTTCTTTGAATGTAAGCTGTAAAAGCTGTCACTACCCCTATTGCTGTACCCTAATCCAAGCCACTGACCTTTGTTCCCCGGTCCATTTTAATAAACTATTAAGTGATGTCTCTACTTCCACTGTTGCCACCTAACAACTCATTTTGCATGGAAGTCAACAGTAATCTACAGGTTTTAAACCCTTCAAAAGTTTGCAATCTCAGTTTGATTCAAAATGTATGTCCTCACAATGGTATAAAAATCTTTATATTATTTGAGTCCTTGCTTTTTCTTTTACCTTTTCTTCCATCCTTTTTTCTCACATTAATTCAACTATAGTTCTACCAGTCTAACTGCTAATTCTTGTAAACGTATTTGGTCTTTATTCACACGCAACTGTCCTTGTTGGCCAATGACATTCTGATCATCAGTAAGCCACACTGATATCTGTGTGACTTACTCCTTCAGTAGTTCGTCTATGGGTTAATGCTATCTTCTACGATAAAAATTTTTGCAACCACCGCATATAAAATATAGATGCCCTGTCATCTTTCTTTATCTTTCTTTGATCTTTCCTCAAAATATTTATAGACGGAAGACATACTTGGTCTTTCTCCACCATCTTTCTAACGTGTCAGATCTTTGAAAGCAAGAACTATGTCTCATCACAGTCAAATAGTCACAAAATGGGTCTGACACATATTAAGAGTGTAATGAGTATTATTAAATAAGTGAATGAATGCTTGAGGAAGGAGACAGAGTTATTACTTAGCAGAATAACAATCTGAATACTTCAAACAGTACTACCCACTAAATATTTCTTGGGAAAGGCTTACTTGCACCTTTTCTATTACCATTCCTTCAGGACCTCTCAGATGCCCTATCGCAGAGGCACTCGAGCTGGTTTCCTAGTTGTTCACTTTGGCTTAGGAAATCCATCTTCAATTTGAATCAACTGATAAATAGTTGGATCAAGTAATCAAAGAATGAACCTACAAAGGAATTCTATCAAAATGTTAGCCATTTCCAAATTAAAAATTCCCCTTGGTCATACATTAATTATGGATTGAAAGGTGAAGTCTTGATTTTTTTTTTTTTTGGCTTTTCATGATCTGGCTACTATGAGAGTTTCTAGTGTATTCATTTTATGATATGTTGTACTCTTTCTTTATACAAAACAAAATGCAGTTGCTTGTTTCTGTGTTGCTTCATGTAGTCTGTCTTTGTTTCCATTTCCCATTCATCACTCAGGTCTCAGCCCATATTACATCTAAAGAATCCTTCTACTTTCCTCTTTTCGTCAAATAACCAAAGTTGTATGTATTGAACAACACTAGGTACCAGGCACTGAGTTGGTTACTTTTCAGATAATAAATAATCCTAAGAAACAGTATTGATATTTTATTATGAAATGAGGGACAAATAAGTAAGGTCATAGAGTTACAGGATGTGAGACTATCAGTCAAACTCAAAGGTGCCTGATTCCAAAAGTACTTTGTACTTTTCAGTACACAGCATGACTCTGTGAAATTGACACTATGTAGTAGCATTTATAAAACATAGTTTTATTCTTTACTTTATTCTGTATTCACAGCAACATACAGTAGCTAAAGAAGATTTTAAAATGGACTTCAGCATCTCAGAATGTGGGTAAGTATGTATATTAGCTTGTAAAATTCTTGTCATAAAGGTATAAAAATTGTCCTTAGAAGAAAAACCATGAATTCTTTAGGAAAAAAGAGCACTAAGAAAAAATTGTATGTACAGGATATTAAAGTAAACACCTTAAAGAACGAGAAAAAAATAGTGATTTCTTTATAAAATGTTAAGGACATTTTGGGCTGTCACAAAAATATGTTGAGACATTTGTTTTCAATTCAATCTGTGGCTCCATGATTGTCACTTAGCATGGCTGGGAAATTCCCTTGGAAACAAAACGACAAAGGAAATCTTCATTTTAATATTGCGCAGGAGTACCCAAAATTAGATTGCTAATTATAGAACCACTAATTAGAAATACAGCATCTCTATACATAAAACATGATTTCTTAAGAAAAGAATGCACATTTTCATTTAAAGATAAGCATTATGTAGAATATCATCCTGAGTACTATTCTGAACTTCTCCAAAGCCACATAGAATTGTTAGGAAAAAAAGGATTAGGAGGGGCTATTGGGCTTAAATTATTTTGTTTGTTAGTAGAAAAATCATCCTGCTAGCTCTCTGCATATTGAAAAGCCCTCTCCCTTGGTGGAAACCAGTTAAATCCCTGAAAAAAGTACATTTCAATTCTGGGGTTTATAATTAGCTTTGCATTATATACACATTTTCAGTAATCAAATCCTAACTCGTGGTACAGAACATCAATTTGTTCAGAAAGCATTGTTTATAGTGAATATATCCCTTTAGACAATGCATAACTTGAACAACATACCCAAACGGGCAAGAACAGCCCATAGGGAAATTTACAGCTTTATTGTTCTTAGAACCATGACATTATAATACCATGCTTTGTGCAATACTGATTTATAATTTATGTTATCTCTGTCTTTTTTTTAAACTTTAATTGAGAGTGAACACTTGGGATACTATTTAACTTATTTTAGATGTGTGTTAAAATGCTCAGCTCCAGTATTTATGAAATATTTTGATAATAATTTTGCCTCAAGCTATATTAAGTATTAATCCTAAATCTGTGTTTACTTCGAGAATGCATATTCCATATGTATAGCATTTCCCTAAAAATGAGGAAAAATGAATACCTACACCAGCAATATCCCAAACTATCAACCACAGGAAACTATTATTTCCATGCCATTTTAAAGGGGCCACATATTGGAATACTATGAGAAAAAATACTGAGTAAAATCTGAAATATAAAATATAGCTCTAGGAGGAGCTGTGTGTCTATATAGGAGAGGATAGGGAGTTAGTTTCCTTTCATTCGTATTTAATAAAAAAATAAGTGTACCCCTGAAAATAATTGAAAATTACTTGATTTCTTTATTCTATTTTATCCTTAGAATGTATTTAATGTACTATCCTTAATTTTGGATGTAGCAAATATAGTAAAAATTAAAACAAGAAAAGAAATAAAAATTTTCTTTCCCAATACACAATATTACATCAGATGAATATGTGCTCTAATTTTTAACCAAGGGATGCAGACATAACGATCAGAAAAACCTATTTATCAGCGTATTTTATAAAATTTATGATTGACAGACATGATAGTCCACCTCTGACATTCTATCTCCAAAAACGAGACTGGATCTGCAATTGGTAATTGATTCAAATAGAAGAAATACTATTCCAACTTTCTCTAAAGGGAAAAATTCATATTTTTTAAGGACAGGATCACGTAGTCACTTTTTAAAAAATATTGAAGTTATGTATAAATCTGAAAGTTCACTATAAATTGTGTGTGTTTTGCAAATTCACTGCAGTTTCAGCATCTAAAAAAATTAGGATTTGTGTGTGTGTGTGTGTGCGTGTTTAGGTTTCTGTTGCTTTTATTAGTTTGCTTAAGATCACAGCAATGTGAACCATTTTCTGTTGGCACCAAAATTATCCACTATAGTAAGTGTTGGGTGAGAGTGGGCTTCTCACTCCCATTTCTGAGAGGTGTCAAATCTTGCTCCTGACAATTAACAGACAAAAAAAAATACAGTAGCTGTGATATTATAAAATATTCAGTTATGTATTTAATTTGAAAGCATGTACTGAGCAACTACCAAGTTTTAGATATCTTTGATTGATAGTTTAATTAGGCACATTTTCTATCTGCCTTCTTCCTGTGTCTTAGCAACAGAAGAACACATGTAATCAAGTAATAATCGAGTCAACGCTCAACCTAAGTATTTTGCAAATATCCACAGGATTCATAAAATGCACAATTAATATAAAGTTTTAGAAATTTAAATATATTAATATGAGATTTTTGGATTTTATTACTTGGTTCCTTTCCTAATAAAAATATATGTGAATTTCTTCTGTTTTCAAGTGATCTTTTTCAATTGGTCTAGCTCTGGAAAGCTTGGTCATGTTTGTGGTTTGTGGGACTGCGAATTGTTTCTTGTTGCTCTTTTCTGAAATAATACTGATCATGTATAAACATATATGTTTGAAAATGATAAAATAATTTGGTTCTAATTAACATATCAGTTTATTAGAATTTTACTATTTCATCCATGCAATATTTGTATACTAAATATCTACAATCTTGATGTACTGTGGGAGGGATTCAGGGCACTGCAGTGAACAAGACAGAAATTGTTCCTGCCCTCTTAGGTCCTATGCGCTAATGAGAAGAGCAGGAACAAAGAGTGAACATACAATTATTTGTTTTTAGTGATTTTGTTAGGTGGTATAATGAAGAAGTACGTGCTACTAGCATCTACAAAACAGAGGTCTGACTGGTCCACTAAAGCAAGGTATGATTTCCTGATTGAAAAATGGTTAATATGCAATCTGAATTACAAGAAGGTATGAAAAGGTGACGGTATTCTCAGAAGATGAGATAGGCAAAAACGGCTCTCCAAAGATGCCTGTGACTTAATCCCCAGAGCTTCTGTATATATACTATGTTACATGACAATCTTTGTAGCTGTTATTAAGGATCTTGAGATGGGGAGATTATATACATCAAGTGAGCCTAATATAATTACAAGTATGTTTATAAATAAGAGGGAAGGGGGCAGAGAATTCAGAGCCAGAGAAAGAGATACATCAGTGGAGCTAGAATTCAGAATCTGAGAGATTTTTGCAGCTGCTACCCTGTTCACTTGAAGATGAATGAAGGTTTCACAGCCCAAGGAATTCGGGTGCCCTGAAGAAGAGAAACTGGAATGAGAAAGGAAATGAATTCTCCCCATGAGGCTCCAGAAGGAAGACAGCTCCGTCAACACTTTAATTTTAGCCCAGTAAGACCCAATTTGAACTTCTGATCTCCAGAATTTCAAATAAATAAATACATTTGTGTTGTTTCAAGTCACTAATTATGTGTTAATTTGTTATAGCAGCAACAGAAAACTAACATAGCAGAAGAGGCAGAACATATAAACCCTAAGGTAGGAATGATCCACCATGTTCATATAAATACAGCTTACTGCCAGAGAAATGGAGAAAATATTTAACTCATTTTTAAATCAGATCCGTATAAAGTTCTTTATTTTCTCAAGTCTCCTTGAATCTCATGTGAAGATTCTCAGATGTATCTTATATCTACCAAATGCCCGATGCTTTCAGCACATATGGTATATTAGTTTGCTAGGGCTGTTATAATAAAATACCATAAACTGACCGAGCAGGTTAAACAATAGTATTTTTCAAAGTTGTGGAGGCTAGAAATCCCAGCTCAGGTGCCAGGAAGATTGGATTCTTCTGAGACCTCTGTCCTTGACTTGCTGCCTCCACAAGTGATTGCCCCTTGGGTACATGCGCCCTCAGGTCTGCCTGTGTCCTAATCTCTTCTTTTGATAAGGACACCAATCAGATTGGATTAGTTCCCATCCTAATGGTCTTACTTTAACAATTAACTTTTTAAAAGCTTATCTCCAAATACAGTCACATCCTGAGGTCCTGGGAGTCAGGACCGCCTTTCTCCCAGTTCATGGAGCCCCCTTGCTTCTAAGTCTAAAAGTAATGGACCCTGTGACTCTACTTCCTTTATATGGCTATATTGAAACTTTGTCTTCAATTAAAACGATCTCTGGGTTTCACTTCCCCAAAATGGGAGTTAGGATGCTGAAGAAGTTACCTGCTGTGCCCGTGTGGGTGGTTTGGTTCTCTGAATTCAGCAGATCATAATCTAATTCTAAATTCAGTACACCAGCTCCCACTTTCCAGCACATAGGGCCTCAAAGTATTAATTCTAGGGAGGGCACCTAGAATTAATTCAACTCATAACAAATGGTTGTAGAACTTCATCCACCATTGCTGCTGTGTTAATATTTTCCTCAAATTCCTGACAAGATGATCACCCTTCAACATCCATTGAAGTCAACAGTAGCCAAATGACATACTCTGACCAAAGATACATGAGAGAAGGTGACACTGGAAGTATTTAAACATCCATACCTAACTCTTTGTGGGTTCTTCCTCCTGCTGCCTTAACCAGTGAGAGTCCAGAGCGTGGAGCCTCTGTCAACCAAGAGGCTAGGCTAGGTAGCAGATAACTGAAATCAGAACTTCATGCACGTGCAATGGAGGCGGGGCATTCTCACTTATTTATAAAGCACAGATACATTTTCTCTGTTTTATTTTTATTTATTTTATTTTTTTTTACTACAACATAGCCAAGTTTCTGTTACCCAATAGAGCGGCCCTCATTTGCTATTCTGGCTATTCCTGTAATATTTTTGATGTCTTCCCTATGCCTAGTTGTGCATTAGATCCCACTCATGTCATAATTTCCTTTACGCTTTCTCATTGTGCCTTGCTTTACATGTGTGCTTAAGGCAAACTTTCTCTTTTATTATTTTCACCTAACTAGAGCAAAAGATCAGCATTTTCCTTTCTGTCATTGTGAATTCCTATCATTTGTTTGAGCCTCTAATATTGAGTAATATATCACCTAATTTCCACTCTGATCATTTTAGGACTCCAGTCATCGTTGATTCAGCAAATATCACTGAATCTAGATATGTTCTAGAGTTTGATGAATTTTGATAATTTATTTCAATATATTGTGAGAGGTTGCTTTTACCTTCGTTAAACACTCATTTTAAAGAAGGAAAATCCTCATGTTTGGGGTTCCATTTAAAAAGTTGACCAAAACATTGCCTTATATCAGGAAAGACATTATTTTTTTGACACAGGAAATTTATCTTCAGGAAGGATACACATTGTCACTAGGACACTAGAAGAGCTAACTATGGAAGAGCAGAAAGGAAACTAGCTCCATTACATATGAAGCCATATTCTTCAAAGTAAGTAAAAGAATATTGAACAAAGAAGTGAAACTCTAGTGACTCACATGTGTTACAATATTTGCATCTCTGTTTGTGTGGAGGGGCAAAAAGAGAGAGGAAGACAACAGGGAGAGACGTTGCTTCCATGTCTTGGCTATTGTGAATAGTGCTGCAATGAACATTTTGGGTATATGTATCTTTTCAAATTAGAGTCTTCATCTTTTCTAGATATATGCCCAGGAGTGGGATTGTTGGATCATATGGTAAGTCTATCTTTAGTTTTTTAAGGAATCTCCATACTGTTTTCCATAATGGTTGCACCAAATTATATTCCCACCAACAGTGTAGAAGGGTTCACTTTTCTCTACACCCTCAATGGAATACTACTTAGGAACAAAAAAGAATGAAATAATACCATTTGCAGCAACATGGATGGACCTAGAAATTAGCATACTAACAAATTATGGTTACCAAAGGGGAAAGGAATATGGAGGAGGGATAAATTAGCACTTTAGGATTAACATATACACCCTACTATATATAAAATAGATAAACAAGTTCCTACTGTATAGCTCAGGGAACTATATTCAATATCTTGTAATAACCTATAATGAAAAAGAATATGAATAAATAACATATATGTATAACAATCACTATGGTGTACACCAGAAACTAACACAACATTATAAATTGACTATACTTCAATTAAAAAAAAAAACAACTGAGAACTAAAGCTGAGAAAGAAATTTTGGAAAAATAAATACCAAAGACGAAACTTATATATGATTATCGGTTATTACAAACAGTAAACACAAGCAAAGAGTATTATAAAATAATATAAATTTTACTGCAAATGGCATATAGTTGGAAGATAAAAATTAAAGAGAAACCTCATCATAATAGTAACAAACAAGGAAAAGTGCCTAAAAAAAATGACCAAAATGTACTAAACCTAATGACATACAATCTTCTTTTATAAGAAGACTTGTTAAAAAGAAAAATTCTTGCCAAGTAAAGTTATATATTTGATGAAATACTAATAAAATGCCAAGAGGATTTTGTGTCTGAAACTAGAAAAATTGATTTTAATTTCCTCATAGAAAAATACACAAACTCAAAACAATTAGACAAATCCTCAAAAAGAAGAGTGATAATGTGGGTGAGGCAGAATGAGACCAGCTCAAACAAAAATGAAAACATAGTATAAATATTTTATAAATAAAGCTATATAGCATATTGACACAGAAAAGATTGCCAGGAAAAGCACAACAGCCTAGATCCAGAAATAGACTAAACCGTTGGTATATGACAAAAGTGCTATTTAAAATTAGTGGAGAAAACAACATTTTTCTAATAAAGAATTTTGGGAAAATAGGTACTAGTCACTTAGAAAAAATGAAATTTGGAATTGTACTTCATAAAACACACCATAAAAACTCTAAGTGGTTGGAAAGCCAAAGGTAAAAAAGAAATATAGTATCAAAATAAACAAGATCTAGAAAGAGAGATGAGTAATTTCATTTATATACTGGAAATGAAAACAACTTCTTAACTAAGAGTCAAAACCCAGTAACAATTAAGTGAATGATTTATAAACTCAACTACGGAAGCATTAAACTGTGATGTATAATATACATGTATATATGCTCATCATATTTTATGTGTGTGTATATATATGTATTTATGTATTTGTTTAATGTAATGTATATGTATATACATAGATATCCATTTATCTATACATCTATACGTCTATCTAAATTAAAAACTGAATATGGCCAGGTAAGTTGTAAATAGAATTACCTATATCTACATTGCCATCATGGTCTCCTTTTATCATATGTAAAATTTCAAATGAATTTCAGAACAAAATCCTAAGTACTTTGGATAAGGATGTATACAATATGTTGAAAAGAAATCCTAAATTAAATTCTTTTAGCCCTACACATCTGTTCCTGATTTATAAATATGGAGTAACCATAATTGTATATATCGTGGTATTAGTAGAGACTAAGCATCATTTTGTCCCTTGTTTCTCTGGTAAATATATTCTCCTTTTTGGAACTGCCCCATTTGCCACTCATTTCCATGGTATTTGAGGTTACTTCACCAAACATTCTGGGAAGGGAACTGGGAAGGAGAAGTCTGTCTTTCTTTGATTTTCTATAATTTAGCTACAAAGCTTAAACGTATCAGTGAAAACATTTCCTGCCATTTAGACATGAGAAATGGATAAAACTAGATTGAAGAAAAGAGTTAGAAATGGAAGAGGACAAAAAGTGAAAGAGCATTGTTGGTTCACAGACTGGCCCCTGTACATAGAAGGAAAGGAGACACCTAAGAAAGAGGCAGACCATGCCACATTGGTAGGTGGCAGTTTTCAACAAGCAAGGGGATTTACATACAAGACTTGTCCTGGGCCACTGAAAGAGGAGTAGATCTCCCCATCCAACCATCGGAATCTTAAAAGTTTATAAAGAGCTCTTAACTGGGTTCAGTCTTGTGTACAGTCTAGATGGTCTCAAGAACACATTAGTCTATCAAGGTTGCTTCCTTGAAAAGCTCCAGCTATGGGAACTGTGCACTGAATGTAGGTTCCAAGGACCAAGGGGGAGAAGGAGCCTCCAGCTGTCAGGTTGCAGAATCCAGGTCATCCTGTAGTCATGTCCTCTTGTGGACCTCTTACTCTCCTCCAACAGGAGTACACACATAAGAAGCAGCAGGAATAAGAGAGCAAGCTCACGCTTTTAAACTATTGTCTGTATTTGCTCCACAACCACACCTTTGTCCACCTTGTGGATAAACCACACTGACTTCATTTTGTCAGCTCCATATTAGGCCAATAGCCCTACTCTCCCCTTTCTGTATGACTGACCTTTAGCCTACTCACAAGGAATACACCCAAGCCTTATATGATCCCTATCAACTTTTACCCTTGCCTTCATTGATAGAAAACCTGAAAGGGGACTTTTGCTGAGGCAGATAGTTAACGGTCATGAGACCCCTGGGGGAGAGGAAAAACCCCTGGTTCCCACTGGTACAGATGTGCTGCTCCCTAGTAGTCAGATTCTCTTTTTAGCTTTGGCCCCTTTAAATTCCCCTGTACCCTCTTCAGTGCTGTCACAGGCAGCTGCAAATGCCTCTCAATCATTGTTCGCTTGTGCCTGTCTATATGTAAGTTACCCATGATAAACTTCATAATTGCACTTTATGAAGTTGCCCACTTTGTTTTTCAGTCTCAAAATTCCTTCTCGGTTCAGAGAATTCAGTATCTCCACCTCTCAACAGCCCAGTAAGTTCCAAATGTGAGTTGAGGACCTTTATAAAAATAAATTTCTCTAAATACTTAGGCTAGTATAGGTTAACATGTCTGTCCTGTGCAATCAAAAGTGCCCTTACTTATTCAGTTATTGTAGGGATCAAATAAAAGCACTTCATAAACTATAAAGCCCCTATACAAATACACAGTATTATTATCATAATGACATAATACTTTCCTCATGTTGACTCAGTACTTACAAGTGTCTTTTTTAACTTTATTCAGAGGTTTTTTAATGACTAATAAAAATCAATTTGTGAAAAGACACAATCATATTACTCAGTGAATTTTCAGATCCAAGGAAAAAAGTGCAGCTGTGAATGAATTTGAAGCCCGGGAATTTCATTACAGCACTTCATGAATGAAAGTGAGATTTCACTGTTTTGTATTATCACAATGATTACAGAGCTTTGAAAAAGAACACTCTTGATGACTATGCAGAAACCAAAAGTGTTTTAAATAAATTATCACACATTAATTTTAAAATGTCACGTTAAGACAAAGGAACATTTTGAACCCACTAAGGGACAGTAAACATTTTGCAAACATAGAGAATACAGTGACACAGAGGAGGATTTTGGAAAGCTAATTTATTTAACAACAGTTTTACAAGCCAGTAATACTTGATGTATTTTTATATGTTAATTTTTTTCTGTTACCTTAGTCGAAATAGAAAACGAAATATTTATTTTCAAACAAAATATGCACACCATTCTTGACTTTTTAGTTTCCATTACATAAATGGAATTTATCATAAGCCTTAAAAATTCTATCCCTCCTAGTTTTTCTCCTTTATATCCAATTCCTGCTGCTTTTTCAAGGATTGATAGTCTGTTATTTTTTTCTTACAAGTTCTAATTCCCCCAGCCACCCCCGACACAAAAACACAAACAGAGCACCACACACATCCTATTTCTCTAAAAAAAAAGTATTCAGACCATCAAAAAAGAAAATTAAGCCACACACATCTATAAAATATAATTTCTGTTTTAATTCCTCATAGCTTATTCCAGGGAGTACATCAATGTGATGATGTGTCTTTGCTGTTTCTAGCTCATAGCTTACTATCTTCTGTTTCTCCCAATGTTGCCCATTTACAATAATTGATAAAGTGTTTATTGAAAGAGATTCTGGACCCGTTCTCGTTTAATAGATCATTTTAGAAAATGATAAACTTCATAATTTTAGAAAACAATCTATTTAGCTCTTTTTGTGAACACTCTTCAACAATACTTGTGACGGTGGTGGTTCATAGAATCAAATCCACTTAATTTCTTTTCTGTATATTATGACTATACCATTCTTTAGCAGACATGGAAGGAGCCTGTGTGAAAGATGGAAAAAAAATCATGTTGAGCTGTAATGTATTGAAAAGGTAGGACATGAAGCAGTTATATCCTGAGATTCCACAATTACAAAGAAAATAAGTGCACTTTTTTTCTTTAAAAAAAGTTTGAGTGGAATTTCACTCAACTACTAATGACCAGGAAAGGATTACTGTTGCTAACAATTTTATTGAGTGCTTATTATACGATAGATGTTAATATATTCTAGATATTATTTTAAGTTAACACTTTCCAAATTTTGTAATTACCTCAAATTATCTGGTGAGTTAATTCCAGTTTGATTTTTGTGACGATTTCTTTCATATTTTTATATAACTTTGTGACTCCGTCTCCAAAATATGTGTAACAAAAAAAAAATAATGCATAATCACCTAGATCATGGCTTAAAAGTTAACATTGTTTTCATTGTATTTAGTTCTAACCTTCCCTGATCTTTGCAAAAAAAAAAAAAAAGCTTTTTTCAGAACAATGAGTAGTTTTTCTCCAAGTTTTTTATTTCGCACTGTTCCTCTTTAGACCATTCCTAAGATGATTTTTATTACAATGGAAATTTTCCTTTTGTGTTTAATGTTTAATATTCCCTTTCAAAAGCTTAATTAATGGTTTCCTATTTCAAGTTCTAGTTCTAAAGTCTTTTCATCTTGAGTCTCACTATTTTTTCTTTAGTTCTTAAAGCCCGAGTGTTTTTTTTTCCTCACCTTTATTCTTGATTTTTACAGAAATGTGTTTGAGTAAAGTTCAGCAGAGAATCATTAAACTTGGATAGAATTTAGATAATGTTTGTAGGTGTGAAAACAGAAAAAACAAAAAACTCTGTGTGGAGTCAAAACAAGGGAGTTTTATTGAGTTGGAACATGTGAGCGACAAAAACAGAGCAATTGCAATATTATAATAGATCAAGTATGGGTTCAAAGATGAACATGTTTGAGCAGAAAACAGACATCAAACAATTAGAGGTACAGAATCAGCAAGTATTCAATACTTAACTGAGACATGCTTAGCCAACAATGAGAATATCCCAGGTACTGGATATTGGGGAAGCTGGATCCTGAGGGTGAGCACTCAAAAAGAGACAACTGAAAATGCACTGACTTGAGAGTACTTTCTAGGAATATGTGATTGAAAAACTCAGCAAAGACTCTAGCAAGTGGATCAAACTCTCTGTTATGGTGACTCAGAGAGGTCTGGAGAAATTGATGACTAATGCTGAACAGAGTAAGTATGACCAAGTTGCTGTCTGCAAGTAGAGGAAGGAAAGAAAGGCTAAAGAAAGTGGGCGTATTGAAATCAAAATCTTCTGCTAGAGTATTTTGTTCTATTGGAAAGTAAAAAAGATAAACCATTCACCAAGGCTGTCAAGAATGAGTTGATGGAAAAGGAGTAGCTTTGCTAGGAAGTTGGGTGGTGGCTCTGCACTGCAGGCTAGGCATGACAGCAGGCTAGTGATTCTAGCATTTAGTTTGTCAGTATCCCTAGGGCCCCAAACTACCCAAACTAATAGAGGACAAGTGACAGCACTTAACTGCCAAGCCAAAAGGCTGCAATTACTATAACGAATAGCAAAGTTGGAGGAGCTGACAATGGGATTTTTACCAGCAAGGAATTATATGGACAGTTAAGAAAACATCATGTCCCTTGGAACAGTCAACAGTGGGGCAGGAGCAGGCGGCTGGGATTGGTTACCTCAATAAAAATTCATGACACTTGATCAGTTCCCAACCCTTAAACAATTTTCAGTTCTGAAATCTACTGACTGGAGAGGTTGCAAAATCCTTAGGAAGAAGTACACTGCAACTGTGTAGCAAGTTTATACCATACTGATTCCTCCAGTCCTCATCCAAATGAACCGATGGCCATTTACTCAGTTTACTGTCCACTGAGGAAAGGAGAATAATCTGATATTTTGAGAACTAATGAACACAGGGTTCTGAGATGGTGTGGATGCCCAGAGACCCAGAGAGTCAGCATGAACTGCCTGCTAGAGGGCAGTTTATGAGGGCCAAGTAATAAATAGCATAATGATTAACAGTGGGTCCATTGGCTTAATGGGCACATCCACTAAAATTTTCCCCAACCAGGATAGACAAGTAGCATCTATAGACTTGACAGTTAGAATAACTCTCACGTTGCATGCCTGCCTGTAGAGGGTAACACTGAAGGGAAGGGGCCGGTCAAAACCTCTGAAACTGCTGTCTGCCACCTCCCAATTTCACAAAGCAGCATTTGCTGTGCTTTGTTAGGGAAATGAATGCACTAACCTGGAAGCAGAGAGAGGAAAGATACTCTGATCCAGCAAAAAGTGATAGAGGTCGAATAAGGATAAATTGAGAATTAAATTAAAAAAATATATCTTTAACAGCTGTGTCTGCTTCAAAGGATTAGAGGAACAACAAGGGAAATTAAACATTAAAGAAAGATTAAAAGTATATCTAATTACTATAGCAAAGGAGGTGGCAAATAAGGAATGTTTATGCATTTACTGATGTACTGAGAGTTAGTTAGGACCTGGGAAACTCAAAACACTGAAGGAAGGCAATGCTTTGGAAAGTACCACCTGGCTAAGTACACGTAGTTTCTTATTGGATGCATAAGATTACAGATTTTGGAAGCATCAATAAAGCAATTTCAATTCAGAAATATGTTAATGATGGTTCTTCAGCTGGTATAAATGTTCAAAGAAGAGGAAAGTTTTTTACAAAAGGCTGAATTTATGGATCTGAGGAACTCAGGAGGAGAAAAGAAGGAGTGAGAGATAGACACTCAATAAAATGTATTCCAACAATGCCTTGAATTTCTCCTGAGATTGAAGCCATGCAGACAGAATAGCATGAGACGGGATTTGAGTGTGACCAGTAATATGACCTGTGGTCTGTCCTCAATTTGGAGTGCCCTGCTCATCAGATTCTACTTATGCATTGTGACTCCTGCATGGAGCTGTTAAAGAAGAAAACGGAGCTAGCATGGTTTCAAATATTCAAGAGATTCATTGTGGGGAGAAGTTATTATCAAACTATTGTCATTACAGATAACTTGGACATAGGAACAGGTCATAATTAGCCTCCTCATGGGTGATTTCTGTCCTCTGATTTTAAAATCTCAATCCTATGGATTGGTCAACTGCCATGGATTGATTACCATGGTACCAAACGAAGATGAATTTCTCTGTTTTCTATTCTTTTTTTCCAAAATGCAGTGTCTAACAAATATTTGGAAGAGACAGTATTTGAAACAATATTTTTGCTGCAGTACTTTGAAATATAAGAGGGTAGAAACTGAACTTTGATATCCTTCCGTCCTTTTGAATCATTAGGCAGATGTGAGGCAGGCTTTTTGCATAAATTTGATAAATCAGTTGTGGGCTATTCCAACAGAGTTCCCTCCATTATCAAGAATAAAGTCCAAACTGAAGCTATAGAATTTTAAGTCTAAATAATAGACTTCAGACCATTACCTGAAACCTAGAATATTTTATTTGCTCAGAAGCTGCCCTTTAATCCTTCTAAACCACATTGATTTCACATAAGCAAATAAGGCTCATTTGATAATTACTATCTTTTAAATTATTATCCCCTTGACTGATATTTTGACCGATTCAGGAGTCTTGATTTCATCAAAGTTGACTAAACTGTTTTCCAAAGCTAAGAAAGATTTCAAGTGTTCCTCTGGGGACAAGCCTGCTCATTTCTGTGCATGTCCTTGTTTCCTGACATGTGTTGGACGCTTGCCTGGAAAATGAAACCAGTAAGTGATGGGAAGCAGAGACAAGAACTGAGGTGAAAAAGATTTCCTGGTGAAGGCCGTGGTTCCATTAGTACGCAGGCTCTGCTGGTTGACTGCTTTTTCTAGAGTTGTATGAATTTTTGAAACAAAGCTTTTTGGCCAGAGTTACTTGTCTTTGGGATTTCTTCCAGTCTGCGGCTTGAAGTGAAAAAGAGGAGAAGCTACATTTTAAAAACCGACTTTTCTGAGAGGAATTTGTAATACTACTTTTTCGACACTAACAATATTTTAAAATAAATATTACTTGGAACTGGGGGAGAAATGGTAGAATCAGTTTCTCAGTGATTCTGCTGTTGCTGAAATCATTTCCTCTGAGATGTGTTGTCATTTATTTCGTTAGAGGAAAGTTCCATAAGGGAAGGGATTTTATTTGTTTTGTTTCTGCTTATTATCAATATCTAGCTCAAGAAGAGCTCAATCAATGTTTTGTGACTCTTTAAACATACTGTGTGTTGTAGAAAAACCACTAAGAGTTAGAATGGACAGTGCAATTGGAATCGCATTTTTTAGAAGCTTCTGGAACTAATAGAAATGAAAACTTTGGAAGAATATTTAGAAGTTCAACTGGTCACATAATTTCTTCCTCTCTTCGAGCAGCAAATCTTTCATATCATGCCGGGGGTTGTAGCACCTAATGTGTTTTAAAGCAGGATGCAGATGGAAGAGGCTTTCTTTCTCTTTTCCTGTTATGAAAGCTGCTTTTTAATTTGATTATCTCTTTTCATTAACCAATAGGATTTTTCCCATTCAGAAATATTAAGTGTGGAGAGCCACTATTTCCTAGCAAATAAATCTTTTTTTTTTACTAAATAGCATTATAAAATCTCATTTATAAGAATATTATTTCTCAGAATATTAGTAATTTAAGGTAGAAAAATTTGACTATTACTTTTGACCCACACCTCCTCAAAAAAGAGGATATTGGTAGAAGAAAATATTCTGTGGTGATTTAAATTTAAGCAAACACCTTTTTGTGGAGCAGGTAAAGAATATTTCATTAGCTGCTATGTCTGGCTCAAAAAATTCCTTAAAAGATGAATTAAAAAGAATAGTTATTTAATCTTGTACTATAAATGATATCAAGACATTTTAATGGTTGATCAGGGAAATGATTTACAAGTGAATTTATTATATGCCAAACGAATACTAAAGTATTCAAAAAAAACTTCCTATATTCAATTAAAACAAAATTGAAGCTTTTTTTGTGTTTGTTTTAAGAGCTCTTATTCTGAAGAGCCCTAGAAATTAAACATTAGCTGAGGAAAAAGAAAAAGATATGAAGACCTAGACAGAGAACATCCAAAACTCCATTAAGTGACACAGAGACAGACTTAATTACTTTTGAAGTTCCTAAATAATTTTATCTGCAAAAGAAGGCGCACCAAAAATATATACTATTTTCAAGAAAAGAAGTTCAATAAGGGACGTTGTTACTTCCTGTACATTAAGGACAAAGATAAAATTGTGGCGAGAGGGGAAATTGGCCACAAAAGGGTATTATGGGAACACACGCTGGGAGGTGTCAGAAAGGGAGACCCGTCAGCATCTACAGCCAGCAGCGTCACAGCTGGGAGGAGGACCGGCGCTGCTCTCAAGGAGCTCATTCTCTGCCAGTGAGAAGAGATGTCAATGAAATGGCAAGCCAGAGGGAAGCAAGTTTGGAGACCTAACTTGGTGAGATGTAAATTAAGCTGGAAAGGATACTAGAGGAACGAGGGCTTCTCAGAAAAATGAAATTTCTCTAGGGAATCCAGGGATTCCCTGACTAGGACATATAAAGTATACATACAAACAAAAAAATCTATAACCTTTTCTTGTGTTAGAAACCAAGAAACTGCTGAAAAAAAGTGAAGGGAAAATGTCAAATGAACAGAGAAGCCAGCTTCAAGAGGCTCCTACTAGTCAAATCTGGGACGATTTAAAATTCAAGATAAATGACAGTAATGTATTACAATCCGTTGACCAAATTTGGAAACCATAACTTCTTACTAACATAAATTCCTAAATGTGTAAGTATTTATAATGTTTGGGGTATTGTCTCTGCAAAATACTTAGCATCACAAAGACTAAAGGAGCAACTTAGTGACGCCATCTGGCCAAACACACTTTAATCATGTGATGAAAGTGAAGATCAGCAACGGGGCAAAGCGTTGGGGAACCGTGACCTGACAAGACACAGTGAGAAGAACACAGCGTCACTTCTCTGATCTTCTTGCCAAAGATGCATAACCAGAATCTAATCCAAAGGACCAAATTGAAGTATATTCTACAAAACAACTGACCAGCAATCTTCAAAAGCATCATGGTCACAAAGACTGAAGAACTCTTCCAGATTGAAGGAGAATAAAGAGAGATGGCTACTAACTAAATGCAAGGCTGATTCTGAACTGTCTGGATCAGCTGGGATTCAGCCGGTCTGGGTCATGCTCCACTGGTCTTGACTCCAGGCTGTAGACTGAGTCCATGTCTGTCTGAAGTCTTTCATTTTCTGGATCAATGGATATCTTAGGTGCAAGTTTTCTGGATGAACAGTTATCTCAGGCCCAAAATTCAGGGCAAGTTCAAATGCATACTTACAGTTCAAGTTCCTGCTTCCTCGACATCTAAAAGCAGCTAAGTGGCTAATTACGTCGCAAAGCCAAGCCCAGCGTCAGGGTATGGGGGCACATAGGGATGTATAATACTGCTGCCACGGAGCAGTGAAGAACTGAGACCACTACTTCAACATGCCTCATTCACTGTGTGCCTTACACTTCTGTGGGCTCACTCTGCAGTTTGACACACAAGGTGAATTCTCATCTCAGGTATGAATTAGTGCCAGTAACACTGCTGAGCCCAAGGAAGGGACTTATTCTGACCTATGACATAAAGTGTTCTTTTTCTACCCTTGTAGATGAGGAGACTAGCATGTCAGTTGTCTCTAACTACGTTGGACGTTTGGACCTATCCATTATAAAATCTGCAAACGTTGTGTATCATCAGTTCCAGTTTTCTCTGGTCTGAAGAAACAATCACAAAAAAAAAAAAAAAGACAGGGACAAGGGTGTTATAATAGCATGGTTTGTGAGAGTGATAAAGTAGAAAATCCCTAAGGAACCTCAACAAGGTAGGAGCTAAATAATGCTGTTTTTTTTCCACAGAGGTTAAAGAAAGAATAAAGAATAAAGGAAAGTTAAAAAGGAAAAGATAAAACAGTGGTGAAATGTCTGGCTTTGGGAACACAATGCCTGGGTCTTTGTGCTGGCTCTGACACACAGAAGCTCTGTGACCTGATGAAAGTTTCCTAACCCATCCTAGTTGGTTTCCTCTTCTCTAAAGCCAGGTAGGGAGGAGCATTTATTTCATAGGATTGCTTGAGGATTAAACAAAGCAATTCAGATAGTGCTCAGAACATAGTGGCTGGTCTGGCCTGTTTTGGAAGCTCCTAGGACTTAATACTACATTGAAATTACTATTTAATAACTATTCATTATTACTTTTAAGCACAATAATAAAATTAGTCTATCAGTAGGTTTGGAAGAAACAGATCAATAACATAAGATGTCCTAAAATTTATTTATGTATCACTATATGCGTTGTCATGTATATATCAGCTATATATCTACACACAAATACATGACTATATATGAATTTTCTATAATGATGTACAAATAAAATATCGCCTAATGTCATTATAAAAATTAATTTTAAAAAAGTAATCATCTACTTAAACATTTGGAAGAAAAATGAAGCTAGATTGGCCTTCCCCAAAACATTTAAAAACATTAATCTATGGATTTTAACAATCATGTATTGATAAAGATTGATCTATTTCAACACAGAGTATCTAAGATTTAATATAAATTAGGTAAAGCTTTCTTAGTATGAGGATGAGGACAGAAACAACAAAAATCTTTATTAAACAATTTTTTACATGAAAAATACTAATTTCTGTAACAAAAGGATTATGTAAATTTGAATGCATACAGTGAGAAAATACATTATACATATTTTAATAAATTAGCTATCTTTAAATGGTATCAATAAAAAGATAAAATTTCTATATTATTTTTAAATAATGAAATGCAAACTAAATGAAGTGTTAGGAGCTATTTTAAATCTCTAGGGGAAAAAAAGAAAGGAGTTTTTTCTTAAATACTACTAGCATTTTTCCTATTTATAAGGCAATATGCTCTTAAAATATTTACTTTGCAATATTTTGTTGCATTACGTAATTAAAGTGCTATAAAGTCAAAGTTGCCACTAGTTCCTAATTAATTAGTTTCATTGGCCCCAATAATATCAAAGTTTAATTTCATCGTATTTCAAAGCACTTGTAACAGGAACCACTTTGCCCAATCCAATTTAATGTGACCAGATATATGAATTAACTTGTTAATTATTTCACTCTCATACTTTTTCACTTATCAATTCAAAATTTGTTATTGAATATTTTGGGCAAGAAATAAGACGTAGCACTTTTTTATACATTTTTAAGTTAATATTGCCAATTATCATATTTTCTTCTTGTCTACCCCAGGAATGTATCACACATACACACACACGGAAAATTTTCCAGTTTAGTGTAATCATTCTGTATTTACACATTTGTTTAATTCGTTAGTTTATCCAACTCTGTTTATTGAGTATTTATTGTATGCCAAGAATTGCTTGTGGACCTTACATTATGGCAAGATATAATAAACAAAAAAATATGATTAATTAATTAAGATGGTGATAAGTATCATAAAAATAATACAGGCAGACTAAGGTGCTAGAAAAGTATAAAACTATAGCAACATTTTACCCACTATTATTTTAATCAAGTGCTTATAAACTTTCAAAACTTATTTTTAAAAATTGTGCCATATCTGGCAGGGTTATTTTTGATTATTATTTTTTGAATATTAAATATAATTGGACCTCCATTTACAAGAATACAAGATCACTTAACTTGCTAGTTGGCATTCGAAGTAATTATTAGTACTTAAAATAATTATTTAAGACATGTATATGTGTTCTTTTGTGTATTTCAGTTTTGATAAAGTTATCAGTTTAATTTTTTTCTCTTAAAATATTGTTTCCTATTGTCAAGGTTTAAATACATATATACTTTCATAATTAAATAATAGATGTGCCATTTCATCTCAGATTCAAATTATGTATTGCATTACTTTTTTCTCAAGTACAAGTAACATACCTAGTTCATGGCAGAATACATATGGAAGAAATGCTTTAACGTCAAATATTAGACCAAGAATTTGAATACTTTCCATTGACCACAGATGAGCCTGGTAATAATCCATCCTTAGTTGAAACTTTGTTTCTTCTAAACAGTACCTCACTTATTTGTTGCATTATCTACTTAAGGCTCTGTCCAGCACATTCCTTAATGCATGTATGTATTAATTGATTCTTCTATTATGCATTTAATGGCCAGTTAATGAGTATCTCCTAGGTGAAGGACAATGTATTGGGAACATGAATGGACATTAAAATCAATGATGTATGCAAGACATTTATTTGATATTAATAATTTAACTTTATAGAATCTAAGAAATATAGTGCGTGATAAATTACTAATGGCCTCTATACTGTCATGAAAATGCTCTTCAGAACTATCTGACATATCACAATGGCACATTCTCCTTTGCAGTATCATGGCATTTCCTTTTAAGATTCATTAAAGACAATTCTAAAATATGAAATGGGTTCAGATATTCTGCAGTCAAGAAAAAATGTAATGTCTGTGGACCATTTTAGGACACTTCATCACATTCCAGCCTCTCTCTCCACCATCCTAAATGCACTCTGAGGACAGACTTGATTCCTTGCTCATTCATGAACACACGCTCATTCTTCCTAGTCTCCATTTAGTTCTTTTTCATAATCTGAAAATTTGAAAACTATCACCTCCATTATCTACTGGTGACTTAGAAGGACTTTAACTCCTCTCTCTTGACTTCCCTCAAGACACATGCATACACACACACACACACACACACACACAGTTATCCCAAACTTCCAAACAGTACAAGCTATTGGTGAAACCAGTGTGTACTTCCCGTGAAAACATGTTTTTCAGTCAACTCTCACAACTACGTTCAAAACAGCCACCCTTAAATACTAGCAGTCATCACATCCATCTTCAGTCCACCTAGACAATGAAGACAGACTCCCAGGGAAATGTGTTCTCAATATTACTGAGCCAACCTTATTTATTTATTGTAATAATAGTCCCAGCAATATCAAAAACAACAGTAAACAACAATATAGCTAAGCCTCTGATAATTACTTTTCATATACTGATAACCTATGGGATGAAGCCAAAGTGTTTTTAAATCATATTACTTTTTTTTTTCAGTTCAGTATATTTATACATTCATTTTTTAGATTGTTACATTTTAGAGGGAAAGACCAATGTGATTTTTATCTATCTATCTATCTATCATCTATCTATTGCTGTTCTTGGTATAGTGGCCTATAAAAAAAAGGATACTCTTTAAGTATTTATTAAATTTAGTAATTAGAAAATAACTCATGAGTGCTAGCTACAGGAATATTGGCTACCTTCATTACACTGTTTAAAAGAATTAGCTTTGTTTCCAGCATCTCCTGATTACATTTAATGCTAAAATTAAATATACTTAATTTCTACACTTGGAGAGAATTGGATAAAAGTGGAAAAGAGTTTTGATTTTGTCATAAAGACCACTAATAGTCCTTACAAATTCCGTTAAGTCTTAAATCACTGCATTTTTTTTTTAAGTACAAGTGTGTGGGCTGTGATCCTGACAAGCTTCTGAAAAATTCTTATCAGACTCTGGTTGCTCTGGTGATCAACCATCTGTTTATACAACAGCAATTTTATTACTTTTAGAATATTAGAATAAAAAAGGAAATGAGAGCTTCTCTGCTTATTTTTTCATAATTCTGTTTTGTTACAGGACTGTTAGTATTGGAAACTAGAAGTCATGATCATTAGAACAGTTTTCAGAAGAAATCTTTTGCTTTTACCTAAAATTAAAAAGTTATTATCTTTAATAGCTTATGTTAACCACTGACAAAAATCATTTTTGCTAAATATGTAAGAATTAGTATAGATGTAAATTCTTATATAGAAAGAGACACAGAGGAAATGGAGAATTTTCTTTTTTTATTTAATTTTAAGGGAGACACTCAAAATGGTTGTTATAACATAATATACCAAGTACAGATTAATAGAAAGGCAGCAATGATTATAACTGAACCACTTAGATGAGACAGATATGAAAAGGAGAAATTGGAGTAGAATAAAAAGAAATGTTAACTGATTGCTGTGAAAATTTCTAAATTTTGTAAATTTTATAAAATCATTATGACTATAAGTGAACATAATTAGGATCCTTCCCTAATTATATCTCTGAAGAGGCTCTTACAATGAGATCCGTGGATTCTGAGCTTCATTTGCTTTATAGTAATTCTGCTTCTGCTAAAGTTTACCTAAATTTTGGAAAATCTTGAAAAATAAGAGGAAGAATCCTCTAATTCTGAATGGTAATTTATGCCAGACCCAGTATAAGAAATCTGCAAGTATGAAACTTACCAGTTAAGGAAAGAAACCAATTAATGCACAGCTCTATTTAATGAGAATGTGCACAAATAAATGTACATGAACTTGATAATTAAGAATACTTATACGAAGCTTATTTTTACTTTTAAGCAAAAGCTTCAGGGAATTTGCCCATCACCAATAATATTGACCATTGAGATATGAAAATACCAGAGATTGTTCCTCACAGTTCTATTGGATAATAAAATCATGAAGACTAAGGAACCAAGGTAGGTATAGAGATACTTAAAGCAAAAATAAAATAAAATCAACATATCCATTGTAGTAGTTTAACTTGTGTTTGACCAGCCTAATGGAGAGAGAAAAATCAAATACTTGCTGTGTACAAGAATCAAAATGGCCTCTGAATCGTAGGCTTGGTTCTGAAAAATTAGATGAATATAGCAGAAAATTCTAAATTCATATAGAGATGTATTTTATACATATGTAAAATGGCCTTATCCAGGAACTATATATTTTTTCAGTAATATTCTTGACCTAAAAGTACAGATTTTTCTTGGTTTTTCATTTATTAAATATTTCTTCTGATCTTCCTCTTTTGAAGTGGAAACTATGCTATGCTTTATATTAGTACTATCATCATAAAAAAGTGAATCCCAGTCAATTTAAACTCTTAGCCGAAAACAAGGGTTTACCAAGAGATTTGTTTCTATGAAATTAGCAAAATAAGCCCAGGTCTAAACTGTAGTGAAGGACATTAAGAAAAATTATATATTATGCACATTTGTTTCTTAATGATCTAAAATCTTTAAAAAAGAAAAGAACAGGTGGGCTACAGATGAATAAATAGACTTGCTTTTTATTATATGTTGACTAATCAAAATAGTTTCAGAATGATTTGTTCTTTAAGTGATTCATGTGAAGCCATCATTTGCCCACTTCTGCCAAATTTTGCCAGCTTAAAAATTCCATCTGCAATTTTAATGTAGCATAATGGTAATAGTCTTCAATGTATGTCCCCATGTGTTTCTACCTGCATATATTTTCAAAGGGTAAGCTAATAATTATTTAGAAAAATAAAAGTTTCAAGAATATGGATTGTTCCATTCAATACTTGAAGCCTGATGCTTTGAATTAAGGATTGTTATGTCACAAGCATGAGACAGATTCAAATCTCCCTTTCAATTAATCATACTCTCATCAAGTTAATTAATGTCCATTAGGTAGAATTACTTCCTTTGAATTGCCTTCTAGCAGAATTATGCTGACAGCACTTAGTGATAAAAGCTTTCTAGTTATTTGTATAGGACCTACCATTTTTTCCTGGAACCAGAGTAAAAACCCATTGACACATTGTTTCTCCATTGCAATGTAAAAGAATGAAAAAAAAATCGTTATGCCACTTTGTTTTATAAATGAATCCTTGCTTAATTGTATCGGTGTGATGGTGTTGGTTAGTGAGTACAGCCATTTTTCATAAACAAGCTTGCTAAGAACATTACAACATTATATCCTCATGGTGTAGTCATCCATCTAATTATGCAAAGGAGTAGGAATTGTCTTGTTACTTTCAAGATAGTATACAAGAGTCTTTCCCCTGAAATGTTAAATGATGTATGATGTTAGTTTTATAGGCTCATCTTAGTTCCTGTTAATTTAACTTTTAACATTAAAAGAAATATAATATACTACCAGGGTTTCTTACATTCTTTGATAATATAAGCATTTCATAATGTCTCTTAATGTTATTGGAAATATCAAGAAAATACACCTGAATGATGTTGCCTGAAAGATAATCTATACCATGGGGGATTTGTGTCCCCCATGGTATAGATACCTACACTACACTATATTCTACTGTGTAAGTTTTCATTTTTTCTTCTGTTGTGTTAGATGAAGATTAAAGTGACAACCTTCCCTACACACACATAGAATCAAAATTTTGAAAGTCTCTACAATATGATATCTTTTTGATCATGCTATATCCATATTAAAAAGCTAATAAATATTAAAATTGTCAATGATATATTCAGAGATTTGAACAAGACAATCCCACACCTATATAGAGTATAAACCAATTATTCTTCATAACCACCATACAATTATAGATTCAGGAAACTGGTACTGATACATTGGAGTACATTAGGAATTCACATTGGTATCATATATCCTCAGATCCCATTCACATTTTACTAATCATTCCATCACTATTTTAACTGCAAGAAGAATAGTTAACATGAGTCTATCCTCTTACTTTGTAACTGGACGGTATAGTATTGTTGACTATATGCATAAAATTGTGCAGAAGATCTCTAGAATGCATTTATCTTGCTTTTCTGAAAATGTGTACCCATTAAATAAGGACTTTCCAGTTCTCTCTTGTCTCCCAGCCCCCAGGAACCACTCTTTTAATTCTATGAATTTGACTATTTTAGACACCTCATGTAAGTGAAATCATTCAGTATTTGTCTTCCTTCAATGGGCTTGTTTCAGTTAGCATAATCCACCTGAATACTAAAGAAAGCACTGCATGAGCCAGTTACTGTAAAGAGCTTACTTCGGATGGTAATGGATGTTAGAAGCATATGAGGGTGACAAACAACAATGTGGAGGAATAACGGTATTGTTTATTGCTCAGAGGTCCTAGACAAACCGCCACCTTTGGCTTTTAAGTTTTCTCACCGCTAAGTGGAATGTTAGGGGCTCGCACAGAGGATTAAGAAGCCTGAGACTTGTAACTTTCTATTATAGAAAATACAAAGGGCTTCTTTACTTATAGGGCATTGCTTCATTCTGGGAAGAGGTTTCGAGAGGTCTATTTGAATTTCAATGGGAGATGCACTGTCAATTTTGCCAACAGCCGTTGGAGATCTTGCTCATAAGGAGAGTGGTAGCTGATTCAATAGGGACAAATGATCTGTTTCCAGAATCTGCTCCAATACCCTCAGAGATGGAATGAATAAAAGATGCACCAGGGTCATTTAGTTCACCTAATTGATTACTTCTATGACTACTGTCAAGTTCTAGAATTATTTTCCCCTTTTGGGAGAAAGAAATTCCAGCATGATACTTCTCTAAAAAAAGTCTCAGCATAATAAATGGAAACGGACAAAGGAACCATGAAGAAAAGGATGTGTATCCCTCAACCAGTGTACAAAGGGAGACAAGAACCTCTCGAGGTTCATTGAAGACCCCCACTATTTGAACTGTTTGGTACTCTGGGGCACTCTCACAGTAGCTGGGTTGAGCACGAGCATGGTTCTGGCCTCCGTTAGGACAGGAAGAATTTCATCCCCAATCTGGGGAAATGTGTCTCCACACCGGTTAAGAGGGCAGATTGGGAAGAGTGCTGCAGTCCCTCTGAGCCCCATCCCTGAGGACAGGGAGGCCATTGGAAAGGCTGACTAGAGGGTTGAATTAGAAGGGTAAGTGCCTAGAACACTTAAATTTGTACCAATCTCTTTTCCAATGTCCTGGCTCTTTGTAATAAAGCAGAAACTTAGGAGGGTTTTAGTTTATTTGGGAGCCTTCTTTTGCTGGAGTTGAAGATTAAGTATGTTGATGGTCTTCCTTTTAGGTGACTCATCTAGAGAACGAGAGAACTGTTTCACTAGATTAAATCTGGAGCGGATGTAGTTTCCCAGTCCATCCTGGTCCTTTTTACTAAAAGAGAAAGGTCTTGATTCAGCCCATTAATAAACATAGAGTTAAAATCTACTTGGATGGAATTAATATCTGAAGGAAGACCAGAATTTTCTTTAAAAATAATTTGAAGTTAATTATAATGATCATGCGCAGAGTTATCAAATTTTTGTGTGCAAGCCTGAAATTTGTCCCAATCAACAGGTTTTGGAACAGCCGTAGGAATTGCTCTTTGAAGTCACCTGGTGATCACCTGAACCTGATCACATAATAAGTTAGCGGGCTGGTCTCCCCGTTGTAATTCTAGAGACTTTCCAGTTGTTTCAGGACGTTCCCAATTGGTGGTTTTCATCCCGTGCTGTGCCCGGCCTTCAGTGACGAGCATATGAACTAGCTAATAGTAGAGAAATCAAGTTGATAAGTTAAAATGCATACAGGAAATTCCTCAGCACGTCTATGAAGATCTTTGATTATTTGGGGAAAACCTTTGACCATGGCTTGCAGTTCAGATTTAGTCCAGGGAGTGTGAAAAATTAAGGGTTTAGCCTCTGGATCCTCAGAAGGCTTAATTTTAAAGGGACAGGAACTAACAAGTTCAGAGGAAAGGGAGTGGGGAGAGTTTCAAAGGAGAAGGGGTTTGGGGGAGAGAACTAGTGTGGAGGGGTTGAGGGGTAGTGGAGGCAGGGGCAGCCTAGAAGGGAAGGAAGAAGGCCGTAAAGAGGCAGAGAGCCTGGCACAAAGGAGAGCCTGAGGCTTCAGGTGCTACTTTGTTTCTGTTTAATCATTCACTTGCCTCAGTTAATTTTAAAATCTTTTTTTGCAAAGAGGTAATTTTATTCTGAAAACACTGGGAAGCCTCAAAATGCCAACTGAAATGCGCATTTCACTCAGTTCTGGAAATTTCTGAGCTATTGTATTCTGATTCAGTTTTAAGGAAATTAAGCTTAGAAATTTCAAACGTTCCCCATGATGGTCGTTGACATTCTACATTGCCTTTGGTCAAGTTGGCTCATCTAGTTAGAAATGTGAATGAGGAAGGACCAAGGTTTTAAAAAATAAAAGTGGCTGGAGTCTCTGTGGGGCCCTCAAAATACTTAGATAGCTTGGACCCCACTTCCTAGATGATTTTCTTCTGGAGTAAAAAGCAATCTTGTTTAAACAGCTTACAGCACAAAAGGCTCAATTCAAACAGCTTGCAAGCCACTCCCAGCAGGTCTTACTAAGCTAGCTTGGTCTCTGAAGAGCTAGGCTGAAGCCTTTTTTTTTTCAGCCAGTCTCCAGAGGGCAGCCCTTGCAAAGGAATAGGCAAAAGATGGAAAAATCTGACACTGTTTCAGAGAAACAAAGCCTGAAGGAATGGGTTTAGGCCAGCCAGTTTCAGAAAAAGCAGTCCCTGTTCTGAAGGGAATGGGCTGAAGACTAGCTGGTTTCAGTAAAACAGTCTGATCTCAAAATCGGACTGAAGTGCCACATGAGTACTTGCGCATAGAACAAGGTCTTCACCAGGAAGATAAAACTTATAAACAAATCCCGATTAAAGTCTGGAGAGCTTCAAACTCCAGGAGAAGGGTGTACCTCCAAACTCCAGGGTCAGCTAGAAAAGCAACGTGAGTGATGATGAGCTCAGTGGTGGGGGCCGCACCTGCTTGTTCAGTAGACCTGGAGCTGTCATGAGTCCTCTCTGGTCCTCATATGGGCCACCAAAATGTTGCTCTTTAATAAGTAGAAAGCCAGATATTTCTTCAGCACAGAGGGGTTTATTCAGGATTAACAGGGAATTGCAGTCAATTTTGTGCCCTTAACCATGGGGAGCCACTTGAAAGTTCCTGACCAGCGAGGGAAGAACACTTTCACAGAGGAAAAGGAAGTCAGGAGGGCCGTAGTAAACAGAGTCCATGGCTTTTCACTGGTCGAATCTCAGCCAGGGGAGGAGTCTTTCTTCCAGCTGGGCTCTCCCGTTGTAGCAGGGTGTGAGAGCTCCCACTTCCAGGCTACCAACTCTATTTAATTAAGATTTCTATTTATTAATGTTTATGTTGTTTTGATATGTAAGTATAACAAACATTTGCTATCATAAACAGAATTAATATTTTAGTAACTATTCTTCAGAAAAGTGGATTGCTTGATTAAGCAATTAATGACGACTTGCTGTTTAACATCTTTTAATGACTTACATAAGCCATTTATCTGCATGTGTATGTGTGTGTGCATATATACATACATATGTAGACGTATATAATACCATTTCATACATTGTTGATCACAAATAGATAGATGATGGTCAATCTTGATGGCTTAATATTTGAGAATAAGTGACTCTAAGACATACTGGAGGAGATGGAACATTTGAGGTAATTATGTTATTAAAATATTCATAACTGAAGAAAACAGAAAGACAGAATTATAGGATAAAATAAATGTCTAGAAGGCTAAATTTTAAAAGATGTATTATGTGGTCTGTGTGTGAGAGACAGAGACAGAGAAGGTTACACATAAAGGCAAGAAAATCAGCCTGATACCAGACTTTTCATCAGCAACACTGGCTGCTATAAGATAATAGAAAAAATTGTGGAATTTGGAGGACACTGTATTTTAAAATTATTATGCTATGTCAGCCAAATTTTCTCTTAAGTAATACATTACATGCATAAATTAATGACTTTTGTAGGCAAAATAATTCAAAAAAGATGGTCATCATTTGAGAAAATGAAATGTAATTGTAGTCCAGCAGTATTAACATTCAAACTAAGAAACAGAAACCTTAGTGTTCAAAAAAAAATGGAATTAACAAGAACAGTATTTAAAAAAAAAAAACTTTGAAAGCATGCAGTCTAGAAAGCAATTATTTCAAATTCAATCTAGATAATAAGACAATAAGATCTGAAAAAAAAGGTCTTCAAGAAGAAAAGAAAAATATCATATAACAAAGATAAAAATACATGTACTTTGTAACACCTTAATAAAAATATGCTTATTCTCTCAATAAAATTAATCAGTGTCTCAGAATGAAGGGTATTTGTAAAATAGAGTCATGATCCAAGTACAAAACTGAAGCATGGCATTGAGTTGGTGCACAGGAAACCACAAGCCATTTGACCTTTGTACCAGACACTGTCCACCTAAATTTCTTTTGTTTCATCTGCTCCTGAGTCAGTATTTGTGAGCTGTAAGCCATTCCACATGTGCATAACCTAACATCCCTTCTCAAAATGACACCAGTGCCTCTTGTCTCCTCCCCCAGAGATTGCCTGTTGCCCCAACACAGATAATCTCTTTATTTATGTCTGAGGGCCTTGGAATTGCTGGGGCCTTAATATCCCCTAAGCCTTACCTTTGACTTTGAGAATTGGTAGCTGGTGGAGAGTTTTTCCCTCAGTTTTGCCTGAAGTGATGGCCCTGAATTGCTGTTTAAGTAGGTCTCTGGGAAAAGCGCAAGGGCACTGACAATTCAGGAGGAATACCCAGCTCATAAATGCCTTTCTGTAATGGGGCTCCACATACTTTTCTGCTTCATTCTTTTTAACTCTCACTCCTGATCTTTGCAATTATATTCCCTGATTAAAATAATTAAAAATAAGTCCTCTGTTTATACTCAGCTATTTTGGGAACACCAACTAAAACAATGATTAATTCAGGATTTTTTTTTTTTTTTTAGCACCAGGAACTGAAATCACAGGAGCACAGAGAAATAAAAAAGAATAAACCATCACTAGTAAACATATCTACATATCTAATCACAATATACAAATAAAGGTTATTGTGTTTAAAATGTTCATTTGGAAGCCCATGGGCCTATAGAATATTTTTTAAAATATTTGTTTGCAATGAATGCCTCTATATTGCTCGTGCTCTATCCAGTTCACAGTTATTTCCAGTTATGGTCCATGAGTCAGTCTCCATTTCTTTTTTATTTACTTTAATATGTTCATTTTCTGGTTTGTTGTTATTGCTGTTTTTTAGATCTCAGTATTTTAGTTCATGCCTTCTACTTTCTTTGGCTTTACTCTGTAATTATTTTGTTTTGCTTTTTTTTTTTAACCTCTTGAGATGGATATTCATCCTCTTTTTAATTTTTGTTTTGTTAAGACTACTCTTCTAGAGCAGTTGCATGTTCACAACAATATTGAGAGAAAGGTATAGGAAGATTTCCCGAATATCTGCTACATTAATTTATGTTATTGGCCTTACCCTTTTAGATATCTGGTTTTCTAATCCTGCAGCAATATGATTAAATAAGGTTGCTGAATACAACTTCTCTTGATATTTTAAAAGTAAATACATAACCGAGATCTTGGAAAGTGGGCAGAAAGAAAGGGTAAGTTCACAGAAGCTTGAAGGTTACACATGCTGTGAAAACTACAAATAATTTTTTAAGTGAATGGATCAACATAGGGAGACATCTATATTTTTTTAAATGGCAATGGTAGCCAAAAAAAAAGTGTTTACTGGTAATAAAACTCAAACATTTAAAGAAAGGAAAGATGACCTAGTATTGTTTTTGGGGGGGTGGAAATTTTAATTTCTAGAGTAGAGTGTCCGTATGTAATATCTAATCAGTGGTTCTCAATAGGGGCTATTTTGTTCCCAACAGAACGTTTAGCAATGTCTCCAGCCATTTTTGACTGACGTTACTTGGGTATGTGTGAGGGGGAGAGGGGGACGTGCAGCAGGGAGAGATACCAGAGATGTAGGAGGTTCCTAGACATCTGACAGTGCTCTAGAAAACCCCTGTAATGAAGAATCACCAAGGGAAAAATGTCAATATTGCTGAGGTTATGAAATTACAATCTAAAGTTGCTGTATCAATAACCTTCTATTAAATAACTTAGAATTATGGAGTTTGCCACAAGAAACCCAAAACAAAATGATTCAACTGCTGCTTTAAATAAGAGCAATGAATGTGGGAGTATTAGGGAATTGTTGCTCTTCATCTTAACTCATCTGCAACATGATTTTTTAAAAATTTTATATAGTTTAGTCATTTAAAATATTAATAGCAATGTTGACTTTTAATTGTCAGCTACCAGGCTTTTTTGGATAATTGTGTGGATTTCAATCCAGCATAATATCAAAAATTGTAATAAACAGATGGTGGTTTTTGAACATGTTAAAGAAAGTTTAGCATTATGAAAACAATGTAAGTTGGCAAATATGTAACATTGGCTATTATTATGGATTTATAAACAAGCATTAGTATAAAAAGAAAAGCAGAGTTAACTAATAAGAAGTAATATTTTTAATAAAAACTGCAGAAATAACTTGTTCTAACCAAGTTAGAACAATGTAGTTCCAAGAATTCTTGACTGGAAGCAAGAAAATTAAGCAGAAGATTATAGCAAGAACAATTATTTTTTGGTTTTGGAAAATGTCCACATCCAATTTTAAAAAACTGTCATTACGTTAATTATTTATTACATAGGCTACATTAAAAATAAAAATCACATTTGGGTTTTCAGCAACTGAATGCATTAGCGAATTACAATCTCTATGGATGCTTCCATAATTTAGACATCTTGTAATACAAAATGCAAATCTAAAAAATGAAAGAAAATACATCACTGATTTATAAATTATGTTATAGTATAGTTTGTTTTTAACATAAGCTTCCTTTGAATAATAAATTGACATAGCACTTTTTAAAATATTTTTTGAACCCCAGATAAATTAGTATTTGAGTATATATGTTGCATATATAAAATATTATCATAAATAAAACTACTTAAGATGCTTCTTACATAACCACAATGATTTTTTTAAAGGACTCTCATTTATACCTGTAAACTTGGATGATTGTACATTAATTACCCAAATAGAATTTATATAAATATAGCATAAATAAACATTTGTAAATCATACTAAAGTTGATCCTAAGCACCATTTTTATACAACAATATGTCCATAAGTACAAAATTATCCCTGAACTACCCTTAAAATTTCACAACCTCAAGTAATAATGCTTAATTTAAAGTACTATTCATGACCAAAATAGTAACGCTTTATGTGATTTATTCCTTCAATTTTTTTGTTGTTTAAGATGGTTCCTCAAAGGGGCAGGGCAGTAAAGAAGTGGGACACACAGAGAAGGTAAAGTGATGGAAGAGAATGTTCATTTTATGTTACTAGTTTCTAAACTCATCGTATCCCTGACAAGATGTGAGCTAATTTACTAAAGACATATATAAATGCTCCTTAAACTATCTACACGTCCCACAAATTATTTGCTAAAAACTTACATCAATAAGTCAGATTTGAGAAAGTAAACTCTTGTCTCCTGTATCCAGCGTTGCCTCTGGTGGGTTTCAGCAGTTTCTAAATCTCAAGATGAATGATAGAAAGAACAATTGTTCCACTTTCTGTGCTTCTGTAGAAGTGGGAAATCACAAATTGACTCCACAGTAGGAAAATAAATGTGTAAAAATAAACGATCTGACTTATTAATTTAGGAAAAATAGTAGAAATGCCATGGCTGAGTGCCCTGTGTATCGTCTTATTTTCAATATTTCTTGAGTGCTGAAATGGCGTATTCTTCTCTGTTCTTATTTGTATACTTGCTAGAGCAGATTCAGCCTTGAAAAAGAAAGCTCTTTGGATTGGTGAATTTAGTTTAAGTTATGAGGGTAAAAAAAAAATAAATCTCTTTGGGGCCATGTGTCTAAGCCATATTCTGAAGAAAGCATTTATCATTAATAAATCAAGTATTCATATCTTGACTTATTGATAGGAAGAAGGCAAAAGGATATTCATTATTGCACTTATCAAATCCTAACATCCAAAATCAGTGATAATTGCTTGTACAGTAATTTAAGGAAATACTTTATTTCCATAACCCATTACATGTTGCAATTTAGGCATTTTTTTTTCCTGTGGAGAGAAATAAACCATATTGGAAACTTACTCATATTTGGGGAGAAAAAGATGTTATCAGTTAGGTTGTGTTATATATAACAAAGCACCTCAAAGCTTATGGCTTAAAACAAGAAATATTTATTATTTCTCATAATTCGTCAGTGTCACTGGGGAATTCTATTTGTCTGAGCCAGCTTGGGTAGGGCTGGATGATCTGGAATGACCTCCCTGACATATCTGGAGACTCAGCTGAGCTGGCTGAGGTCATTCCCAGGACTTTTGGGGTGAACAGTTCAACTCTATAAACGTATTCCCATCCTCCAGGAGGCTAACTCAAATTCATTCACATGTTGGCAGTAGGAAGGGGGAAATCCCAATGTGCAGATATCTTTTGAGTCTCTGTTTATATCACAATTGCTATTGATTCATTGGTCAGAACAAACCACATGACCAAGACTAGATTTAGTGTGGAAGAGGATTAACCCAAGGTATGAATACAGGAAAGAGGGTGATCTTAGCCACTTGTCAATCTACATCACGAACAAAAGAGGAAAAGAAATTTGTCTTTGTTTCATATCTACCAGAATATCAGCTATTTTAATAATTATATGTCTTATATAAATATTCTACAAAAGCAATTTGAGAACTCTTCCAAAACGAAGGAATTCTGATCGTTAAAGAGGCTCAGTTTCCCATAGTGTATCCCTTTCCTGTACCCAATAAAATAAAGCCAGCTTAGACAAACTTTCCATCTACATATGCAAAGCTCAGAAACCAGCTTCTATTTTTGGTCAAAATCTATTAAGGAAGATAATAGTAGAGGAAACCAACCTTAGGAACTTCTCTGTCATTTTAAATCAGCAGATGTTTGAGTAATAATATGAAGTGAAATTATAGAAAAATAAGCAACCAATAAATGGCCAAAGGCACACAGGTGTTTTGAAGGTAATTTAAAAACAATGACACTCCTATGTAATGCTTATTGAAATACTAAAAGTAATTCAAGATAGCATTAAAGTTATAAAATATCAATATGTGGTGAAGTAGATAATTGTCTATTCTTAAAAATGTTCAAGTACAAAGTTTAAATTTTAACTTATTCAATTGCCAAACAAAGTAGGATTGACTTTAGAATTCGGCTTGAAAGCCTTTTTTTGTGACCTCTGCTCTATAAATATTTATTGTCTAATCATATAATGGCATAATTATAATTTTTAGTTATATATAAATTATAAAGTAGATACGCACACACACAACTACTTTAACTGTCTGGATGATTTTAAATGAAAGGATTCACAAGACTCCACAGATTTTATTCACATCAAGTGTCCATTTTAATGCAGAGATGATATGGTACAGCAGAAAAAACTAAACTAAAACACAGACAAGAACCGGGCCTTTGAGACACTTTTGGTTGCATAGAGCATTCTTCACAACTGCATTGTAAATCACCAAGATATGTGCAAGAAGTCCTGGTTTTGGAGAGCTTAAGCAAAAGTTTCTAGCAAATTTGTATGTCCCACTGGTCACATAGACAAACTAGAATATGTAGCTGGGTAAACCAGGCGAAAGCCATCATCTAAACATCCCTAAACAACATAAACAAGCTGGTACAGGGCACTTCCAGCAGAGGAGTTTTAAACATTAAATAGAATTATACATTATTAATTCCTATATTGTCCTTCAGTTGCCCGAGAGTTAGTATCGTGCCTCTAAGTGTTTCTGAAGATCAGCATAGAGCTGTTTCCTGACCAGGTATATGATAACCATTATCTTACAATAATATATATTAGCAAGTGCACATTAGTGAATGATGTACGCTTTTTAAAATAATTTTACAGGATTGCATTTTACAGGATTGCATTTTACTTTTACTAATGTGCAAAAAAATTACCTGACTTGGTTGCAAATAGTGTATCATTTTATGCCTATTCATGAACTAGAAAGAGAACTCCAGTATTACTTGGAGTTATAAAAGACAAAAATTATTGGAAATGCTCTTGATATCTATCAAGTGGAACATCAAACAAAATTAACTTTAATGCAGTGTTGACACAACAAATGATGAGTGCTAGCATATAGATAAGAGACATATAGATAGAAAAAGAAGTTCAAGTAATTTCAATAAATTAGACATAGCAGATACATGTGTTTACATACGTATTTTGTGATATTTTGATAAAATAATTTTGTAGTGTGTATGCATATATTTATGCATGTATGGTTACATGCATTACATGTTCATGTACACACAATTTTTAAAAGGTTTTGAAAGAGTTCACGACAAAATGTTTTCTGTGGTTACATTTAAAGAAGAGAGTATTTGAAGTGAGTAGCTGAATGGAGAGTCAAAATGCTTATTGTACACTTTTCATTCTGTAAAAATCTGTATAATTTATGCAGATTTTTGTATTGCTGATTTTTAATCATTTTGATATGTTAAATGTGAAATTAGTTATCAATGGTTCATTCATGTTAAAAGAGTTGAGTATAATCAAGTATTGCCTCGTAGAGTCACCCAAATATATGAACAAGAAATAAATGGACTTTTAGGGTGCAATAATAAGTTAGAAAAAATCAAAAGTTGAGTATTAATTTATCTCAATTTTGTATTATTTGGATTTTTAAATGACAGAGTGAAGCTTTGTTACACATTTAAAGTAATTATGGACTAAACTACAGGATTGATTTGGCAAGTAGAAAAAGACAAATTTAGGAGGAGCAATATGAGAGAGCACACTGAAATTAAGCAAAGAAAATTGATGGGTGGTGTATTATATTTTGCAGGTAATCCATTTTACACAGAATTTTGATGATAAAAAGTTATCCTACTAGTTTGGCCAATTGGCCAGCTATATCTTGCTTTCTTAAAAATATTTTAACCAAAAGGAATTTCAGTATTAAATTAATTGTCCAATTATTACATTTTCAATGCAAAATTCTAAATGACTAATAAGGTTATTCAGATAATAAGTAATTGGTCAATTTTCAAATTTTTGCAAATCTCTGTAGGAGAGATTAACATAGAGTTTCTGATAATACATTAACAATGCACACAATTTATAGAAGTCTTAAGATATTACAGATATATCTCTATATATCTATATATATATAGATAAATATAAACTTTATATTCTATTCCATTCAGCTCTCTTACAATCTTCTGAGGTCACTACTATTATAGTCCATTTATTATGAAGACAGAACCTTAAGGAAGTTAAATAACTTGCTTCGAACACGCAGCATTTCTTTTTTTTCTCCCCTACACTTCTGTAGCCCTTATAACTTCCTTCAAAACACACAGCTTGTAAGTTAAGGAATCTATATTTTAAGGTAGTCCTATCTACTTTCCGGACATGAACTCTTGGGTATAAGAAAAAGACATATTGTTTTTGGAAATACTGAAAAAAAAAAAACCTAAACATGGAAACACCATTCAAAGATAATTGCTAATTATTTGTTTAAAATCCATACAATATTAATGGACTCATAAAACAGATTAAGAGAGTAAACTGTGCTATGTCATCAAATATTGCTGTCATTTTTTATAAATTCCAAGTTAATTTATACATTTAGATAAGATCAATATAAGTACCTTTATCTTTAAATAAAGAAAATATTTCATTATTATAACCAGAGACTGAAAATAGAATATATTCAAATAATATGTTGTTGAAAACTGGATTTTATAATTGATTGTTTTCATTCATCATGATTTCTTCAGTTATTTAGCTTAGGTAAGGATAAAATTAGACATAGTTAAATAGATTTTTTCTTCAATAGAGATATCAATCATGTTTCTAAAGCTTTATTTTTATTTTTTAATGATTTTCTTTATCTAATTATGTAACCAGAAGGTTTGCATATAGTAAAGCATAACATATCTATCTAAGAGTCTAGATAGGGAGAATTTTACAATCTCCCTGTTACATACTTTAGGTATTACAAATAAAGCTGGTATGAATACCAGGCGCAGGTTTTTGTATGGACCTAAGTCTGTTTCTCTGAGATAAACGTCTAAGAATGCAACTGCTAGGTCATTTGGTTGTTACATAATCAGTTTTTTAAGCAACTGCTGAACTATCTTAGAGTGGCTGTGATATCATGTATTCCCACAACAATATATGGGTGATCGAGTTTCTCCATATATTTGCCAGCATTTGATGTTGTCATTATTTTTTATTTCAGCCATTCTTATCAGTGTGTAGTGATTTCTTATCATGGTTTTAATTTGCATTTCCCTAGTGGATAACTTTGTTGAAATATTTCTTTATGTCTTTCATCCATTTTCTAATTGAATGATTTGCTTTTGTAGTATTAAGTATAAAATCATTGGACTATGGCCATTTATGCTAATATTTGCTTTTTTATTACTTGAAGATTTTTATATATTCTAGACCCTTGTTTGTCAAATATGTGGTGTGCAAATATTTTCTCAAACTCTGTGATTTTTTTTAATCTTCTTAATAAGATCTTTCAAAGAGCAAACTTTGTTATTTCTATGAAGTCCAAGTGATCATTTTTTTCTTTTATCGATCATTTTTTGCTGTGAAGTCTAAAAACTTTTTGTCTATCCCTGGATCCTGAAAATCTTCTTCTCCTATATTTTTTCCCTGAGTTTTAAAGAGTTTTGTATTTCACATTTTAGTCATGACTCACTTTGAGTTCATTTTTGTTTAATGTGAAAGATTTCAAAGAATTTTTTTTTAAATCAATGAGTATCCAACTGCTCCCCCACCTTTTGTTGAAAAGGCTTTTCCTGCATTAAATTGCTTTTTCACCTTTGTCAAAAGCCAACTGGACATATATATGTGGGTCTGTTTCTGAACTGTCTCTTCCATCCCCTTATTTTGATATGTTTATCCCCCAACCAATACACAGCATTTACTGGAGTTATGGGACAAATCTTAAAATTGAGTATAGTGATTCTTTCTATTTCATTCTTTTCCAAAATTGTTTTAGCTGTTCTAGTTCTTTTCTCTTTCTATATAAATATTAAAATAACCTTGATTTTAGCTGCAAAAATATCTTGCTGGGATTTGGTTAGAAACTGCACTGAACTTGTATACCAAATGGGGAGAATTGACATCTTCACTACATTGAGCCTTCCAGTTCCTGAACACAGAATGTCTCTCCATTTATTTAGATCCTCTCTGACTTATTTCATCAGCATTGTGGTATTTGTGGCCTATAGATCCTGTACACTTTTTGTTAGATTTGTGGGAAAATATTTCATAATTTTGAGCTGTTATAAATGGTAATATATTTTTAAAGACACTATCCATATGTTCACTACTAATGAGAAATACAAATAAAATTGATATTTGGATGTTTATCTTGTATCATGTGACTTGCTGAATCACATATTAGTTCTAAGAGTTTCTATCTGTTTGCTCGGTGTTGTTTGTTTTGAGATCCTTGGACTTTTCTAAGTAGAGATCGTGTTTATAATAAAGAAAGTTTTATTTCTTTTTTCCAAGCTGAATCCTTTCATCAATTTTTTTTTAACTTACTGCACTTGCTGGAGTCTCCAGCACTATGTCCAACAGGAATGGACATCCTTGCCTTGTTCCTGATCTTAGCAGAGAAGCAATTGTCGTTCACTACTAGGCATAATGTTAGCTGTATATTTTTTGTGGATGACTTTATCAAGTTGAAGAAATTCTCCTCTATTCTTATTATTCTGAGCATTTTTATCACGAATGAGTGTTAAACTTTGTTAAATGCTGCATTCGTCAGTATGATGATTGGATTTTCTTCTTTACCTTGTTAATATGGTGGATTTTATTTCCATGTTGGTGTTGACAGCTTTCACTTGGTTTAGGGTAATGCATCTCTCTTCTCCCTGCTACTGCCTTTTTCAGGAACACATTGAAGCAGTCTCTTCATGTGGAGACCTCAGTCTGCAGTTAGCAAAGCCTGAATAGGATTTCTACCGTCAGTGTCTCTGTGCCGCCATCAAGCCCAGGGCCAGTTCTTTCCATAAGCTCCTCCTACCAAGCATGAGTTTATTTTTTCTCATACTAAAAAAATCTTAATGATCTCCCCAATAATATCTCCTCTTAGGACCTTCTTTTCCCTGTCTGGACAAATTAGACAGTTACTCCCTCTTACTGTGACAATTGACTTCTTTCCCCTTACATTGTATCTCTTTGGCATTCTGCAAAGGCTCTCTCTTAAAAACAGCCATCTGATTAACACATTGTTACTTCTTTATTAAATATTTCTGCTCATTCAACTTCCTTTGGGATGTAATAAACATTTACTTGAAGATTTATATAATCACTCTAAAACATCACTTTATATATTTAATTTTTAATATACAAATTATTTTATTACAATGTGATATGCAAATGTGGAAACTTTCATTTTAACTATATTAAAAGCAGTATTGTCTGCCTGTTTAGAGTATTCCTTTCCTCAGAGAATCTCCAAAGATTTCCTTTTTTGTGTGTTTGTTTTTGTCAGAAAATAGGCCAAATCAAAAGAAAATTTCAAGATAAGGTGAGTTGCTGCTCCACCTGGAATTAGCTATTATCAGCTTAAATTTTAAGTGATAAAGCCTCAACAACTTACAATATCCATCTAAGGAGTGATTTTTAGCAAATTTCAGACAAAATGATTAATATTCTGGCTTTTTTTCCCCCTTATTTTGAGTCTGCCCTTATATCCTCTTTCAACATGTGTTTTTGTATCTGGGTACCTAGGATGCTGCAGAGAGATATGGAACCCTGCTTCTCTTTGACTCACTCTGCTGCAGAGTGTAAATGAATCTAACGCGCTAGATCCTCAGGCTTTTCTGTGCGTCTGCCTCCAGTGGAGGTACATAGAGAAACATGCACCTGAGAAGTAAATGAACCACTCTGCCAACCGTGTCAGAAAGTCACAACAATGCTATCAAATCCTCAGCTTCATGCTTAAAAAGTATCAGCAGGTGGTTTCCAATTATGAAAAAAATTACTAAATTTGCTTGAACGTGGATATAATTTGTGGCATATCTTTTCGTATAATCCTTTATAAATAAAATAGTGACCCCAAGTCTAAGAAGCAATGTACTGTTTTATTAATTATGGAGCCAAGTGAGATTGTTGATTCACATGTCCTACTTTTCTCTGAGACAAATACTTGCCCAGGTTCACTTTGTAACACCTCACAGAATAATTTAAAATACGTAATTAATGAGAAAGATGGGTTTTTATTGTAATAGGTCTCAATTTTTCTCCTATTATTAGTAGAGAAAGAATATCAGTACATCGTTGTTAAAAGTATACATGTTAAAATCCTCAAAGTGAGTATCTTATGCCACATGTACAGAAACAAAACATCAATTTGAGCTTATACAATTGAAGAATAGTATTTTCTTGATTTACAGCAACAATATTTATCTCATATTGAGTATGAGATAGACAGTTACATATGCACATGTTTGTAACTCTTTAGACTTAGTGAATTGCATGTATTTGTTTTTAACTGAATATATTACATTCTATTGTGGTACTGTAAATTTCATGTCAAGCTTATTAATGGAATAAAAAACAATATTCTATTATTTACAAATAGCTCATATTTACGGATCTGAGGTTAACCGGTTGTATTACAAAATATAAGCCATGAGTTCTAAGCTTTAGCAAGCAATCTTTTTTTGTTGTAGTGGTTAATCACTAATTCCACAAGATCCCCTCTATCTGATGTTACCTAGATAAGGAGGTTGGTGGGGAGGCAAAAGCAATGTTAATAGAAAAGGTGATATACATGGAGGGGGGCTTTTAATGATATACTTTGTTCTGATTTTAAAGGACACCATATTGCAAATAATGGTACTATGCTAGTTATCAATTTATTGAATCACAACTCCATATGCATACTTCACTGCTTGTACTGCAATAATAAAGCTTGCCCCTCTAAACATTTTTCTTGTATTTACCTGGCACAGTGTTAAACTTTATCAGTAAAGGGTATTGGAGGGTTTTTGGAGTGAAGGGCTTCTCTTCTTGTTTCCAGCATGTTTCTGTTCCTCTTATTTCTCCTGTGACTGCTAATGGTACGTGTGGAGAATATCCAGTGGCACTCACCCCCACCAGGTTTCAACACCACCCTAGTGGATGGCTTCCCAGTGAGTTTCTGTGAGTTCTTAGCAAGTTCTACTAGTTCCCCCGTGGGCAGCATTGCAGGAATGCCAAGTGGGTCTCACAGGCTTTTTTGTAAAGAGTTTCCAAGTGAATTTAATTTGGCACAGCAGAGGTTCGTTGCCTGCTTGACTGCCCCAGGCTGTGATTCCCCATAGACTTCTCCATCTGATAAGTGATGAGTGCAAACTCTCCAGCAAAGTCTGAAGATCAGACTGTGATTGGGGCTAGGGGAGCCTTCCATTCGTTTCCTCCCTGTTTGGTCTGTTTTGGCTCTCAGCTGAGGGAGCCGTCCTTTCCGACATCTGATTTTCCTCTGTTCTACTAGAGGTCTTTGATTTTACCTCTTCACAATTAATTCCTAGTTGTTAGTTAATAATTCTTTACATTACGTTTTCACTCTTCAATTTGCTACGTGGTTTCTGCCTCTTGATTGACCTCTGAACAATACAATTACTAACATGTAAACCGGCTAGGTCTGACACTAAACTTTGGGACAAAACAAGGAACGAACATGTCTTTAGGAAAGAAAACCACTGTCCTACATTCTTTTCTCTTTGTTATCTGCCTTATGTAATATCATCATCCTTCTTCATCATTTTTAGAAGGTAGAAAGATTGAATGAGGAGAAAGAAAATCTCAGGTAAACTTTTTTTTTTAATGCTGTGATCAAATACTGGATTAGGAGCCAGATCTGCTTTTGCTGCTATTCTGTTTTATAACCTTGGCCAGCTCATCCCTGCCTTGCCTTATGTGCTCTAGTTAAAACATACATTTGCATCTACTTTTAAATGTATCTATACTCTTGATTATGTTTTAGCAGAGAAAAAAAAATCAGTCTCAATAAAACAACCTATTCTCATCACAGTGGGGATTTTCCACTGTAAGCAAGTGTTTTGTCAACACTGGTCTTTTCACTGTTTAACACTAAGACTTTTTCACTTTGATTCCCTGGAAGCTCATTAGTAAAGCAAGAGTCTGTGAGAATCAAGTAATATTTTAAGATGTTAATTTGAGAAATTAGAGTCTGACTTGATGCTTTTGGGTATAGGAGTCAGGCCTTCCTTTGAAACCTGAGTGATAGATTCAATAAATGTGTAGGATAATAGGTAATAAAGTCTACAAAGCCACAAGTATACATGAGAATAAATAGATATTTGACACAGGTTCCAGAGCTGAAAAGGATTATCATATTTTGATTAGGAAATAGTGTTCCATACCCCACAAATTACTACTAGTTAATAAAGTTGAAAATGTTAACAGTTATAATATTGGAAACTATGGCTAATAATTTTTAGGAAAGCATGCAAGGATACAATGTGCCTATATATTGGATCTAGCGCAATAATCATAATCCTTTAATGGAAAGTAACTATTTTATTGATTTTATAGGACAAAAATGGGGATTTAGAATTTAAGTATGTCAGAAGTCACATAATTCATATGTGACAAAGCCATGATTTAAAATCAAGATGAAGCTACCCTTTAGATTCTTAGCATTCCAATCCTTGGTTTCAAAGCCAAACCTTTGCATCATTCTAAATTTTATTAAGAATTAAATATTCATAAATGTATGTGTTGAGTTGATTCTTGCTATTCATGATTGTTATGTTCTGTAAAGTTTCTGCAAACACTCATTTTGTGAATAATGAACCATTGCTTCTGGGTGAAACACAGGGTTAAGGTCCTGGGAACTTCTGTCTACAATATCTCTGTTAACTAAAGAGTGAACAACCTTGTTTTATATGCACTTCTGGTTCTATCTAGAGGCACCTTATTATATATTTTGGGGGTCTTTTTTTTATTCATTTGCATTGAACTCATGACCAACAGCACTATAGCTCATGCTAGAATGCAGTTTAACTAACGCATGTAATTTCTCGATAAGACATATCACAGCTTCCTTGAGCTTAGAGGAACTAGACAAACTTCAGCACTAAGCATGGGGGACATTTTTAAGTAGCAAGATCATCAAAAAAAAAAAGGTACAAAATGTGAAAAATGTGGCAGTAAACATTACCACAAAAGGATAATTGTTTATGGTATGAGAGCTGAAACAAGAAGCCAGAGTACTATCTTGTTCAACCTCAGCTGGTTGTGTGTGTGTGTGTGTGTGTGTACACATATGCACAGCTGACGCTTGAACAATGCAGGGGTTCGGGGCACCTACGCCCCGCACAGTGGACAATCTGTAGATAACTTTTGTCTCCCCAGAAACTTAACTACTAATAGCCTATTGTTGATGGAAAGCATTACTGATAACATAACAGTTAACACATGTTTTGTGCATTAACTATACTATATACCGTATTCATATAGCCAAGTAAGCTAGAGAAAAAGAATCGTAAGGAAGAGAAAGTACATTTGTGGCACATATAGGTATTTACTGAAAAAATCTGTGTATGAATGGACCTTTGCAATTTAAATCCATGTTGTTCCAGGGTAACAGTATAAATTACACACACACACACAAATTACTTTGCAGAATGAGAAATTTGTATAAACTTACATGTTTATGTCATATCTACATAATGGACTAGTAATTTTTTCAGTAAACAAATTCATAGGGGTACAAGAAGGAATATATCAATCCACGATATGTGAACTCCTTAAAAAGTGCCTCATTAAGTCAAATAATAAAATTTACTCTTTTTCCTTATATTTCAGATATTTGTAACAAACTTACTAGAGTTTTGCCAGTTCACTCAAAATGTTGAATAAGTTTTCATATATTTGAAAAGCCTTAATTCGTAAGTCCACAGCAACAAAACGAGTAACTAACAGAAGTTCTCCCCCTCATTCAAGTGCTATCAAACGTTAGGGTTGCAGTTGAAAAGTGCAATCCTTCCTCTTTCAAATGTGCTTTGCTAAGACTGCTTTCATCAGGTTTAAGGTGAAGCAAGATCTGAATTTGAAATCAGATAGTCTAGCCACACAGGCAAGATGAAAAGACACAAGGGAGAGGAGGAAGGGGGACGCGGAGGAAGCCAGCAGTGTAAAGCAAGCATTATCTGATTCCCTTTTTCCTTGCAGGTCTGTGATTGGTGTCTTCACAGAAGGTTTTCAGTCACATACTGAGAGCTCTAATTAAGAGAGTTATCTCCATTTGTGCAGGCTTGAGGGGGCACTTCAATAACGTAGGACCTGTGGAAGTGTGAATAAGAAAAGCCGGGGAAGTCAGAGTGTCACCTGGAGAAATCAGGTGGCTGTCAGCCGGGTGGCATCACCAGACAGCTTTACTCCAGCAAGATGCCCCCATCCATGATGGAAACTGGAGGCAGAAACTACCTTCTGCCAGTGCACTGGACATGGTTCTGTTTCTCAGGGGCAGATTGACGTAAAATAACTCTCAGAGCCTGATATATAAGTTAAGACGTCAGTTTATTATTTTGCAGTGAGAAACACTACTTACTTCCTGTCTGATTAATATATTTCCTCTACTGAGATGGATTTGCATTAGAAGTTGGCACATTTTTCAAGAATGGCTTGGTAGTCGTGAAAGCTGAATAAGGGGAAAATTTTCAGTAATAATGGCTTCTGCTAGTCTGAGGCATCCGTCGCCTCGGGAGGGCCATCCCTGTCTCCAGGACTAGAGGGGTCGTACATCTTCTCATCACACTGCTGGACCAAGACTGGTATTACTTTCTTCTCCAACCCTCCTTCTTTTTCTGTTTTTTATTTTTGACGAGTCCTTCGAACTAACTGGTGATGTGCTCCTTTCCCAAGAAGGTGGAGACACATTTTTTTACAGGTAATCCTGTAAAAAAAATAATAATAATAAGCAAATATACAAATGTGATACCACCAGAAATTATTAGCAATCTGTGAAATAACCAAGAGTTTACATATTAATGTTTGCTAAGTAATTCAAGAAGGCTCAGATTCCAATTGTGATGGTCTGGTAGTAATCTCACGGAAACTTATTCAGGAATTACAACATGAGACTGTATTTTGTTAGCTAACATTTAACTAGTTTATTTTCCCTTTTTTCACTTTTACTTTTAATGGATTTTAAGTTCACAAAATTGGATTAATCCTACTTACGTTCATCACTGTTTCATATAAGCCTCTATATCTACTGATCGATCGATTGAGCTACCTATCTCTCTATATGTTTATATCTCTATACCTTTATTATCTACGTATCTATCTAGTATCTATAGTAAAAGCATCATATATTTGAATAGTAGAGCAATGACCCAAACTTAGAACCATTTCTTTGGTCTTACCCCATCTTCTCATTTCATTTCCCAAAGACTGCTATCTCTATTCTGAAATTTGTGCACATTGTTCCCTGGCTTTTGTTTTTTATATAATTTGGTAATGTTCATATGTATGATGAGAGGATGTGTGAAATATTCCAACCATAGCTATGAAGAGCCCCAAAGAGCCAAACGTCCTCTAAGGGTGAGAAAGCTGGTGAGCAAGTAACTGGGTGAGTGCTTTACCCAGATCAGCTGAGAAATCCTTTGTAAATATTTTTGTTCTGATTTCAAGTTCACCTCACAATCTACTAAGTACTTAGTAGGTGCCAAGGAAATTGCCTAGAGATGAAAATGCTCTATGAACTTTATAAAATGTTTTGTCTAACTAGAGTTTGCATTTCTCATTATGAGTTTGACAGACATTGTGATTCTAATTTGACATGTCGTGTAACATCCCAGGAGGCAGAGAACACACGGATAGTTTGAGTCTTTGAACGTTCATGCTGGAGATGTGATTGTTGTGTTGAAAGCTTGATGTGAAATCAAAACATCTTGCAGAATATTTGGGGATAAAAAGTAACAATCAAAAATTTATTTTCCACCGATTATAATAAAAATAAGAATTAATGTTCAAAATATTTTAAAAGCATGAGCTTTGGGCTTGTCCTCAAATCCACATGGTGCCACTTAAAAGCTATGAACCCTCTCTGATTCACATTTCAAAATCTTAATTGTAATAACCCTCCAAATTCTTCTCGAAGTTAATGAGTATGTTAGAAAGCACCTAGCACATTTCCTGACACCTAAGATGTGCTCAATATTTAGTGGCTTTTCTCCTTTTCTTCATTACAAGGTAAGTTCTTTCTGTATTTGACCAACATACCATCTTTTGATATCTTTCTTTACATCAAATTCAAATGCATGCCAATAGAAAATAATTATTTTGGCCAAAACACTCTTAAAATACGTTCTTGAATAGGGGATATATTGCGCTCAAGACAACATAAAGGCTGTTTTCTTTAAGTGCACTTGGGATCTTTTTGAGCATATCATTGAATTCTTGTGACAGACTGAAATTACTGGGACAACTTGTTTCCACGGAGTACCAGCTCTGCACACAGATTGCTATCTGAAATCCAAAATCTCTGACTCTTCCATAATGTTATCCAGAAATCCGCCATCATCAGAACTAACCAAAAGGCTTTATAACACAATTTGGAATCTGCTGTGACAAAATGAATGAAGACTCCAGCATGTCACATTGATCTCCTGGCCTAAGCACCTAATCACTGGTACTAATCAGACTTGGAGACAGAATTAAGAATGTGAAATGATCCTTAGAAGACAATTCTTAAAAAGAAAAAAAAAAACAAAAAACGCTGTTATCGATAAAAAGTAGAACATCAGCAATAAAGGTGGTTGTGGGGTGACTTTGCAATATTGGCCCTTGCAATATTAACACGAGTTTTGCCCATTTAATCTGTATTTTAGAGGCATGTTTTCTGAGAACAATGCTATTTGTGCCACACATACGGAATTTTGTGTATAGGGAAGCAGCCCCCAGACTTTTAGTTTAAGAACCATTAAATATACATCCTGTTCTGTAGTATTAAAGAATTGACAGGTAATTGTAATGATTGCTCAAAAAAATAGTGTTTCTCAAGATATAATCCATGGAAAATCTACAAGTGAATCACTCGGGCTGTTTATCAAAAATTAAGATTTCCAATCTCTCACGAGATTAATTGTATGCAGACTCTAAGAATTTATATTTGTTAAGATTTTGAGACCAATGTCCTAAGAAGCTTTTCTTGGGTAGGTGTTCAAAACAAGGAGAAAGCTTTAAGGATAGAAACCATAAGAAAAAGGCCCTTTCAGACTAGCATGTGGCACAGACAGTCAGACCAGGTGACGACGGGCGCTCCTGAGGCTTTTTCCTGGTTAGACTGTCACCACAAATACAAGTGCTTACAGCGATTACTGATGCTGTCTGAAAGAAATTTATTCATAATGAGAAATTAATGTTATGATAAATATCAGAATAGCAATTACAGATTCTGCTGACCAGGCTTTAAGGAAATAGCAATTGTTACATTTCACTATTTTGAATACAAGTGAAAGAACCATATAGAAAGCAACCTAGAAGTAGCTACCAGTGTCACACATGCAGTTACACATCAGATCACCAATCCACTTCTGAAAATACAACTGCACAAGCACATAGTCATCTATCTACAGACCTCTTTGTGGCAAAATTATATTTAATAGCAAAAGGCTGAAAACAATCCATGATGAGGTAATAGGATATTTTTAAAAGTACATTGTACTTATATACAAACTCTGCACGTTAAAACTCTGCACGTTAAAAAAAAAAAAGACAGGAAGCTCTCTGTCTACTGACAAAAAAGTAACCCACTACATACTAATTAAAATAAAATTGCAGAAGAGTGTATACCATATACTAACATTTACAAAAGAAGAGGGAGTAAAATGAAAATGTATCTATATTCACACTAAATCATGTAGGTTTTATGAAAAAAATGCTTAAAATCAATTTTTATTGGAGGAGGTTGAGGAAACTGTAGGTGTCGGGACAGGGTTGGGGCAAGACCTTTCAACATTTTTTGCCATTTTGCTTTTTGACTTATGTTAATATATTTCATATTAAAGTTAACTTTATAAAATATATTTTATTTCAAAGTACATAAAAATCCTTGTGATACACAATGAGACATATTTCACATACTGCCTTCTTTTTTGCCAGCACTTAATGTAAAGACTGTCAACAAATAAAACAACATTTGGGTGAGCAATAAATTGATCCACATGATTATTGATGGAATTGCCACTTAATGCTCAAATTATTCCTAATTTCTTATTATCTTTATTTGCAACATTTGTTTCTTGCCATTTCGAAGACAGCTTTAAATGATGATCCTCTGTTTCAGATTAGTCTTGTGAGTTCTATTTTATCTGTTCAGTTTCCTTTGAGATACGAAAGTTTTTAGACTATAAGGAAGATTTTTCACCTGGACTACAATTGTGAATACAAGGTTTAGCTGAAGCTGATAGTTGCAAGAAGAGAAATATCTATGACAGTGCCAGTTCCCACTGCTTGAACCATAATTTTCAATCTGGATTCATTCCTCCAGTTTAGTATAGTCAGTCAGAATCCAAATCTAAATCTGTCCCAATCAGGTTTAGACAGCAGTCTAACAACTAAAGAATTACAATTCAAAACCCCAGTGAGCCATGCCTGCAAAATCTATGTCTACTAGGATGAAGAAAGGGAAATTTAGAGCAAACCTGTCTAAAATAATTCCTTTGTTGACATTAATGTCCAAAATATTCTCAGACTAGGAATGTGCAAGTAAATTCAAAGGAAATATTTGTCAAATTTACTAGAGATAAATATCTTATAGTCTTGCATTAGTTTTCTATTTTTTCCAGTCCCAAATTTACCTGGAGAACTAGATTTTTTTAAATATTATTTATCAATTGAACTAAACATCTCCTTTATATGATACAGATTTGAATGAATCTTCTACTTTTTAAAAATGATTCAATGAGTCATGATAGTGCACAAAATGGTTTTAGGGGATTGGCTTTCAGAGAGATTCATTTTATCCTAATGGAAGCATTTAGTATTGTGACTTTGAAGAAAATAAATGAAGCTATCAGTGCTTCGGTTTCCTAATTTTTAAATTGAAAAGTTTAATTAAAATCATTTACTCAATTATTTTTAATTTCATGCTGCTCTGCAGTTCTTAAAGTCCTCTATGATACCTGAAATCATGCAGTCTTCATGCTGTCCTACAAGATAGAGTTTGTCACTATTTCATTCATTTCATTTCATGAATGGTAAAACTGAAACACATAGGCATTAAATACGTTGTTCTACCCCTATCAACAATATAATTCTGACTTTGAAGCCATGGCATTTTGAATATAAAGTATTTCCTTGAGCAGATGATTCCAAACTATTATTTACAAAAATAAAAAGACATCGATATTAATATTAAACTTCTATATATTTTCTGCCTCGAGAAATAATACCGGTATGCCTGAGTGTTTCTTAAATGGAGCTATAGCTTTTAGCCCATGGCTTTAAATTGTGTCTTGTTATACATTCACAACTTATTTATTTCTCCTTATTTGCTTTTGTATGCATGGCAACTTCTGAATAGAACCATCTATAAATTATTCATTGGATATCACATTCAAAATTTGTAGTTCAGGTCAGATTCCAAGATGTTCATGCTTAAAATTCAGACATCGTCAGTACTAAAAGGGATTGTAGAGGAGGAGTTAACATTTGGATTATGAATGCATATAAAGCTCTTTTTTTTAATCATCACTCTTCTTTGTAAATTTTAATCACACTGCTGTACAAGAGTTACTTCAAGTGAAAAGGGATATTTTGCTCCCTTGGAGTTCACATAACTGATATATCTCCTGGACATATTTTGCTAAAATCACTAATCAACAAGTTTTTTAAAAAATTTTTGATAAGCAGGACTTTTAGGTTTAATTAATTGATTGTAACCTAGAAACCTAGACCATGGACAGAAATTCAGGAAGTTCTGTTGTGAAAAGGACTGGGAGACATGATCAGCTAATTCAGAATCTGACCAGTTGTTTCTGGAGCTGATTTTAGGAGACTGGAAGGACAGATGTTCACTTCCTGTAGGTCACCCTTTTTGGGGTAAGTGTATTAGGAAGATACTCCAGTATTAGAAGCTTCTTGCAGATTCTGATTGTCTTCCTCTGTGGCCGTATTGGGAGAAAGTTAAAATTCTTTTTTAATGCTTGTAAGGAAACAAATGAGCTGCTCTTTTTCAGTTTACCCTTTGGGAAACTATGTGATTAAATTTTATCAGTAAAGGAAAAATCTGTATCTTTAAGGATTTCTCTTCAGTATGCTTCTACCCTACCCTCGAGGTGGCGAGCTAGGGTCAGGGGTTACCAGGATGCCATTGAGGCTGTAACAGGAATAAATCTGCCCCCGTAGTCTCTGAGGGAAAACTATTTAAAGCTTCATTGAGAAGCGTTGTCTTTTGCCCAGGAGCTAGAGATTGCATGACTGTGAAAGGGTGGACTGGGAGGTTGTAGCAAAGTTTATGGCAGCAGAGTTCTCCCAAGAGTAGACGGGACATGAGACAGCCTGATGACCAAAACTCCAGGCTGCCAGTTGTTTGGCTTCTGAAGGCACCAGAATGTTGTGGATAGCAAGGAAGATTGCAAAGGCTTTATGCTCATTAGCTTTGCTCATGTTATTGAGTGCACTGGTTGCAGCCAGATTGTAGTAAATGAATACGGGAGATTGACATCAGAGATAAAGAGTAAAAGTCCTTATTCAGTGAAAAAATTGTTGAACTATTAGAAACAGGGCTGAGTAATCTCTACCTTTTGCTTAAGGTACAAAGTCATTGAGCGTATAGTGATTTTTTAGAAGTCTGTCAATAAGGAATTGAATTTGTTCCATGATATCAGAAGAACTTTTGCAGGGCAATTAGGAAGAGGCAAGAGATAAAAGAGCTTCTGTCTTAGTCCGTTTAGGCTGCTATCACAAAAATACCATACACTGGGTGGCTTCTAAGCAACAAACATGTATTTCTCATAGTTCTGAGGTCAGGAAGTCCAGGATCAAGGTGCTGATAGATCCTGTGTCTGATGAGAGCCCACTTCTGGTTCATAGATGGTGTGTTGTTGCTGAGGTCTCTTTAACAAGGGCACTAACCCCATTCATGGGGCTCACCTTCATCATCAAGTCACCTCCAGATGGCCACATCTCCAAATGCCATCACACTGGAAAATGTTTCAACATATGGATCTTGCGAGGACTTAAACATTCACACTATAGTCTCTGTTAGCCAACAATGATGTAAAAGGTAACATTGAGTTGCAAATTTTGGAAACCATTTTATAAAGTAAACTTTGAAGTTGAACTTAGCTTCTTGAGGTTAAAACGTGGTGACTAAAATTGGAGAGAGTGAGATCTTTACAGTCTCCCCAGAGGCTTGTTTTCCCACAACTATTAGACATTTTGTCAATAAACAGAATAATAGTTAACATATATTGAATGTTGACTGTATCAGGCAATTTATTAAGCACTTCACTTAAATGGGGTTCTTTAATCCTTACAGCAAACATGTGGTAGGTTATCAGCTACTAATATTATTCCCAAATTACAGGTAAGGAAGCTGCATTAGAAAAAAATCTTTTTCTTCTCCAATTTTTTAGATATTCTTTATGAATAATTTTTTTATGTAATTTGCAAATATTTACCAGCATTTTTCTCACATTTTTGTTTTAATGTACTAACACTTACCAATCTTTTCAGTTGTAAGGTAAGTTTTGACTCGTAATTTTCCAAGCATTTTTAAAAATTAGAACTTTTCCCAAATATTTTGAGACTCGCCTTTATCGTATGCAACTTTCGCATCTATTTCATGTATTTCAAAGTAGACCTTAACCTCATCTCCCAGATATTTTTTAAAGGCTGTCAGAATGGATGAGATATGTTCTAAGTGCAGAAAAGGGGCAAAGTAGCAATATAAAGTAACATTCCTCTAACTGTAAAATCTATGTACTTTATAAAGTCGTAAAATACTACATAGCTTATGTGTATACATGTATATGAGAATTGTCTAAATACCTGGCATGTATGGCTGATTTAATAATTTAATACTCTAGACTCAGTGAGCCTGGTCCTATTTATCCTTCTTTTGCAAATGACGACCCTGAGCCACAGAGAGCCATGGGCTGACTGGTTCTAAATCACTACAACTTACTCCTTTCATCTTGCTCAGGCTGGGACCATGTTCCCTACTTTTGTATCCTTGGATTTTCGAATATTTATCCTTTAAAACCATGTATGACATGTAAGATATTGGATGTGGTCCCCATCTAATTTGAGAAACACTGAACAATGTAGCCCAAATGTGATTCATTCAAAGAAGATTTTATTATTATTTTTATCATTCCATATTTCCCACAAGTTGTGTTCCTTGGAGAATTTAAAAAAACTGTTTAGATTTAACAGTAGAATGCTATCATCAACCAGAACTAAAATAGCCTCCTTGTGGATGGCTTTGACTTGAGTAATCCCTAAATCATATTTGTCATACTGAGAGGCCACAGAGCATAGTGGCTAAAAGTTCCAGCTTGAAGTTAGTTGGCCCAGGCCAAATACTTATTCAGCCATTCAATTAATTTTGTAGTCATAGACTGCTAAATATTGCTTTAAATCTAAGCTTCCTTCTCACCTACATGGGGATGAGTAATCATACTACACTCATTAGATTTTTCTGAAAATTAAATATAATATCAGAAATGCATCACACATAAATGTTACATATATTTTACCTATTAGTATATGAATAAGAACTGGTTAATTGAATACAAAGAAGAAACATGGCAGTAACTATTTTTTTAAACAAGAATAAAATAATCAATGGATTTGTTTCACTATCTTTAATAAGCTCAAATGAGAAGCAATATAAACCTTTTACATGTGATTAGACATGGGAAATAAAGCATGCTACTCTGCTAATTTGGTTTGGGGACAATATCAAACCATGATATCTTTTTAGCATTAGTAAAGCTGACACTGAGAGAAATTAAGAAATTAATAGAAAAAAACCACAGTGAGCAGAAGGAGAGAGTGGATGGAAGAGATTTTCTCATTATTCCCATCATCCCTGACAATCACTAGGGAGGTAGATACATGTGAAGGAAAAGCTTTTTCATAAATAAAATCTAAATCAGTAACAACAGGACATACTACGAACAAAAAGTAGAATATGTAAGGAATTCATTATTACTCTTTATAAGCTAAAATAAAAATGAAAGCATAACGTATAAGCTACACAGTGTTTATCTTCCTTAGTTATTCTTGAGCTTCTTGCAATAATTTCATTAAAAACAAACAAACAAACAAAGAAAAAATGTTGGTTGACTTTGCATAGCTCAAATTAGGTAATTTATTGTAACATTTTAGGATGTTTTAAGAATTGTAGTCTGACCCTAAATGTCTTTACCATTAGATTATTATCCTGAAATTTAAATATCTTTCATTCTTTAGGGTTGAGAAGCTCAAGGTGAGAGTCTAAATAGTAACTGTGGAGGCACATAATGTCCCAGCAAACTTCTTGATAATTGATAATCATGGTTGCACAACTAACCTATTATCTGTCTCATATCCTCAATCTTTACTTGAAACACTTGGGTTTAGAATTTTTTTGGCTTTCAGAAAAGCAAGTGAGTTCATAACCATTCAATGTTTGCAAACTACAAGGATCTCTGGCATCATCCCTACAGCAACACGTTAACATTTCTGGAGCTAAACTGATCGCACTAACAAAGACGCATAAAGAATATAAACAGCCCGACCTTCATTCTCCTCAGATTTGCCAGGAGATACCTTTGTTATAATTTCAGGAAATTTTTGGATTTTAGAATTGTAGAAAGGTAATGTCTAAAAGTCATTTAATTAATTTTAGGCAGCTAGTTAAGTAGAAGTTAAAGTGATGATGTTAGTGGACAAGACAGTGAATACCAAGCACTAAATGCTATTTGCAGAAAAAGCCTAGAAAATGGTTTTAGGAACGTCAGATCCCGTGGGCGTGATGAACATTTTCTTTTATTCTTTGCAAGATTGATGCACAAGGAAATGTTTGGTAAATCTAGTTCTATAAAAGGATCTTATGAAATATACAGAACTCAAAGTAGTAACCCAAATACAGAGGTAGATAGACAACACTGTTACAATCATCAAACTTGCTAAGAGACTGGATCCTAATTATTCCAACCACAAAAAAGAAATGACAATTATTGATGTGATAGAAGTGCTAACTATTGTTACAATGGCAATCATGTTACAAGCTATAAATGTATCAAATCAACATGTTGAACAACTAAAATTTACAAAACATTTTGTGTCAGATATATTTCAATACATTTTTAAAAAGAATTATAGGTATCATCGTGTTTTCCTAGATTAGAGAATTTAGATCCTTACCTAAAATTGCCACAAAAATTACCTGATAGAACATCCCATTATCAGTTTAAAGAACAGAATAAAGTATATCTGAATATTCAAATGTTGTGAGATAGTTAATTATCATTGTATATATAATTGGTTGATGAAGCACACAAGAACTGCATATATATTTCAAAATCCAAACCACTGCTTCTGTTACTCAGTTTTGCTCAGTTTTATAACTCCAGGCAAGTCACAGCACATTCAGTTAACTTGATAATTGCTTAACTGAAGTAAACATGAGCTCTGTTCCTCTGTATCTTATGTCTAACGAGTTCCTGTGACCCTAAGACAGAATATTTATTGCTTAGCAATATCTTTTTGTCTGCTCCACTGCTAATAAGAAAATAATATAAGGCAATAATGAGGTAATAATATTTTCTCTTTTCTACCTTGCTGTTTGAGTAATGGCTTATGGATAGGTTTGCTTTATTAAAAGATTTGTTTTAATGACCTTAATTTTATTATTTTTGAAAGCTTTAAGTTGATTTTTAAGTTCATCAGGAAGAGGAAGCATGCAAGTGTATCAGGATAATTTTGAAGAGAAATCAATGATACTTAATGGAATAGAAATTATATAACATCATATTAAAATGTGCTGTAAAAGAAAATAAGAAAAATTAAAGCACAAAACTAGCAAATATATTTTATTGATTTTTTGGTGGTGTTCTTACACCAGTACCACACTTTTGATTATTTTCCTTTACAGTATGGTTTTAAATTGGTTGACTAAAGCATCTTTCTCAAATTGATTTGACTCATAGATAATATGTATTCTTTCATATACATTTGAAAATCTATTTGTTGAATTTCTCAAATATTTCTTTGATTTTTATTGAAATATGCATTCTTGGTTTGTTTGGTTATAAAGACATCATATAACTCATCTTCTATATCATTGTTCATCTTTGACAGCTGGCTTTGTTGTTTTTTGAGAGGAGTACATTAAAATCTCCAGCGATAACAGTTGATTTATTTATTTCTCTCCATAGTTTTGTCAGGTGAGGTTTCATTGGGTTGCATATCTATTGATTATTGCTTTATCTTTTTGATGTGCTGTTTGTCTTACAATAGATAACTTCCTACTTGTTCCTTATATTGCATATCTTTTGAAATATATTTTCTTTGATATTGAATTTCCTACCATTGATACATTTTATTTGACATTTGACACTTACTTAGATTATAATCAAATTTCTTATCCAAATTATGTCATCCATGAATAAAAAATACCATAAGCTAATTAAAATTTAGAAATATGTATTGATTTAATGATACTTTGATTTACTTTATATGAAGAATATTTAGTCTTTTAGTAGCTATACATCTTTGTTTTTGTTTAAACATATTTTACTATTACCATCAAAAGGATAGAGAGCTTTCCCATTCATAGTTTCATAAATATTCATATCAATTTTTCTGTATTTTATATGATTTGGTTTATAAATATTTGTTAAGTCAGGAAAATGTTTTGTTCAACATTTGAGGATCTAAATTTAGGTACTATATTCACAAAACCTCCCATTGAAATATAATTCACTTTAATGTTGACTTGTGATTCATCCATTTTTAGGTTAGCAAAATTGCTTAGAGAAAATAATTTCTATTTCTGGACCATTTCTTCAACAATATCTTTTTGTCTTCTTTTCTAATAAAACACTTGCAAGCATTGTAGTTCTTTCCAATGATTTAATATTTCATTATTCTTCCTTTTCAGACATTCATCTGAGAATCTTATCCAGTTATTCTTTTAGATACATTAATATATTGTAAAGAGTCATGGACATCATTCTTTAACTTAAGGAAATAATATCTATGCTCTATTCTATTATTAGAATTACCATGTTCATCCATTCAGTTATTATTCCTAGTAAAAAGTACTTGTGGATTTAAGATTAACTTTTTAAGTAGTGCTTTATCTTTTTTCCTCAAAATATCTTAAGCATATCTAATAAAAATAACCAAATGTAATCATTACAAAATTGTCACTATTTTTATGAATCTGGTTACCCATTTCTATCCTACACACATTTCCATTTTCCGTACATCCTGAAAAAAATTTATAAAACTTACTCTTTTGAGACAGTTCAGGGCAATCAATTCTTTTGTTCAACTTTTGCCTGCTTCTTGATATCATCATTGAATTTCAATAGATTATACCTCTGAAGTATTAAAATAGCCTCTGCAAACCTGAAATTATGTAAAATGTCAGGTAATAACTGTAATTCTTCCTGATGGAGCACAGTGAAAATTAGTAAACAAAGCCTGTAAACTATTGTGTGGTACCTGGACAGAAATCAAGAAATGCATCGCCATTTTCAGAAATACTGAAGATAATATTATGATAAATATATCACCTTTTAAATCCAAGATAAATTAATTTTCAATATATGCATATAAAAGATTTGGCCTTTTGTGAACCTATTCAGAATCTTTACTATACTCAAATTGCAGCTACATTAGGAGTTTGAATAGTTGACACACAATGGTAGTATAGGGAATATATTAATTAATTGACTTCAGAATAGTTGGACTAACTCACATTTTCATTCTATGCCTTACTTGCTATATGCTTCAGACCAACTAAAAGTAGGGTGCTACCTTCTTACTGGTCCTTTTTGAAACAGAAATGTTCCATTTCATTTTGCTTATCATGAATTTGTTCATAGTAACTGGTCCTGTCACGGGAAAAAAACGGATAAATGGAAGTTCCATTTCTCCATTGCTAAATGGAAGGAGTTTGTCAGGGATCTTGCAAAGCAAGGTCTCGTGGAGGTTTTTCCCACTCTAAGACCAGTGGCTATGTGGCCCTCACTGACACCCAGCGAGCACCTCTTGGAAACACACCTGCTATTGGGATCTGTTTTATGATCTAAAAATGTTGTGTGATTCACAGACAGTTCTCCCAGTATGGCTTTTACAAAGCAGTGACAGATGTTTGTCACCGCACTTCTGCAAGACATGAGACAGACAAATGCTCTTCCTCTCACGACATCAAGAAAGTCTATCATTCCAGAGACTTCTTTTTTCTAAGGTAACATCTGAGTAATTAGTTTCAGTTTTTTCATATGTAAATTTATTTAAACTGGTAGAGATGACATGTTCACATAGAAATAATTAATTACTTCTTAGCCATCTTCTAAAACTCCAGCAAAGGACTAAACAAGTCATGAAAAGCCTGTCAATTTCACTCTTTCTCATTGGACCCATTATCTTTTGATTTATTAGAACTCTAACCTATACTTATATATTATGTTATTGGTATATTTATAATATTGACGCTTTCTAGTACTAAATTAATAATCCAATAATCTGTCGTTGGGGAGTACAAAAATTTTATCCAAGTCCACTCACAAAGTTACCATTTCCTCATTTCCCAAATAGTGAACAAACTAGCTAAATACACCTTTATTATAATTGAAGAGTCTTTTTTTAAACATTCCACATTTAAAAAATTTTGGACAGATGACCAAATATAAAAAAGGAATTTGGAAAAGAAAAACTATGAAATCACCGTATCACATTTTATTACAATGAAACTGTGATATTATAAATGACAAGCCTTTTTGTCAACACATTTTGTCATAGTGGAAGGGCTTTGCTCTATTTCTTGTCCAGGAGAAGTTTATTTTGAATTTAAGAGTGTCTGTGACATGGTACTCAGAATTACTTAATTTACCATAACTGGGTTTAAAACAGAGAGGGTTAGTTTAGAATGTCAAATCATGGTACCTTCTAGAATTGGAAATTATGTACTTATTGATGTTTTTGAATTAGAAATCAATTTTTAAATTGAGGAATTATGTAATAACATCTCTAATATTTCTTCTACATATAAAATTATATTATTTTTAAAATATATTTTTAACCAAAAATATCTAAAATGACAATTTTGCAATGCCCCAAACTGTAATCAATATAAAAATTATGAATGAAATTTTTTATATAGTTTTTAAGTCTAGAAAACTCAGTGTGTATTTTACACTCACAGCACATCTTACCTTGGACCAGCCACGTGACTTGCTGCTGGCTGAACAGCCCTGGGGAGGCCTGCCCCTGCCACCAAATCCTCATCCCGCTGTGGTTCCTTCCAGCGACTCTAAAATTATATTATGCTGTGTGTCAATGATAAAATAATTTTGAAATTCTTTCCTCTCTTTGTGTAGAACACATTTTTTTTCTCCTGATACTTTATCACATGAAGACAGTTGATTCTGACACATGAGCTATCTCTACATATCAAAAGGTTACTATTATTAACAATCTATCATTTTATTTTTAAAGTTATTAATTTTAAAATATAGCTTTTTCACACACATACATTCACATTTAGCCAGTGTCTCTCAGCATCTAGAGATATATTTCTATTATAGCTGTTTGGAGCTCTATTCTATGAACTATACAGGCTAAAGCTGTCTTAAATGTCTTTAAATTCACTAGAAAAATGTCGTGATAATAGTTTCCCCTGAAATGGGATTCTGATTTTGAACATAATTTATATTCCATGAAATACATCAATCCAGTTTACATATAAAATGAATGACAGACAAAATGTAATAATTCATTTACTGAAAATTAAGAGGATTTATGCAGAAAAGTTTTTATTGAAGCCAAGAAATTCTCTTTAAATATGTTCTAAAAATTTACTCCACCCTATGTCATATGCCTGGCTTCTTACAGCCTTTCTCTTGTCAGGATCAACCCCCAAATTATCTTCTTCAATCATGGTGAATTACTGTGGGTTTTCAATCATGGTGAATTGCTGTGTCCTCCTAATTTCATTTTCTACTCCAGGAAGTTTCTAAAAATATTTTCTCAAAATAGAATAACAATTCTTATGTCAGTTCTTGACATATTAATGGTTTCCTCATTATTTAAATAAAGAATAAACACCTACTATGATCACTTCTTGTCAAGATTTTATCCATTCTTACGTCCGGAGGCAATTCTTCCCTTCTGTACGAAGTAAACCCTGATAATTGCAGTTGAAATTGATGTTTTCATACTTTTTAACTCCAACGGATCTTTGTACCAGCACATGTCCTTATATTTTATTAAGGTCATTTATATTTGCTTTTCCCCACAATGTCATGATTCTCATGAAGATTAAAGCCATAATTTCCACCTACCCTTTAGCCCTCTATCTCCTGTATTTTAAATGTTACAAGTACACAGGCATGTCCCAAGAAAATAAATTATATATCAGTGTTTAAAATGTAGGAAAAGAGGTAATTTTATTTTGAGAAGAAAAAAGAAGTTAGAGGTTATGAAAAACAGTGGCATTTTTTCAGTGTAACCTTGGGCAAGTCAAATAATGTGTGAAAATGCACTAAACTTTGGAATCTCAATTCTTCGTATAAAAGAAAAGACGGAAAATAAATTTCTATTAACTTCTGATTTTTTTCTGAATTAAAATTATCACAAACTGGCTTAAATCATTTATATCAAAGAAGGGGTTGGGAACATTCTTTCACAGACTCAGGAGTATCTTGAATCCCTTATATGGCTGAATTAAGTGGACTGAAAATAATGTTTTTAGGTCATTTTCCATCTGAAACATTCTTGTTACTCAGCACTGTCATGGCAGGAGGGAGACTAAAAGAAGAGTTAACAGCCATACCTTACATACCGTACAAATATTTATCATATTATTGTTTATATGAGGTTTTTTTAAAATTAGTAGCATATAGTTCTAAAAATCATGTTAGGCACTGGTGTTAGATAATTTTCAAAAGTTGCAAAAGATACAATTCAATAACTCTAGCTACAAACAAAGTCTAATGGAAAAACAAAGTAAAAGTTAAGAGATACAGCTGAAAAGTATTTAAGAATGAAAATAACGCTGTTTCCTCTTACACAGCTCATGCAGTTAAATTAGGATTTTTTCAAGGATTTAAGTTTTCCCATCATTGTATTTGCAAAATACATACCTCTTCAATTTTGTTTATTAAAAATAGTACTAAAAGTTCTTGTTCCACCCCAATAACAGATACTATTTGTCTGTGCTACACTTGTATTAAAAAAAAAAAAAGTACCAATGCTGTTCATTTGCCTAAATGTGCTTCAAGGACCACCCATTCTTTACACACCTCATAAATGTCAAAGCTTGATTTGCTATGAGGGGCGATGTTTTAATGCAGTATGGCTTCCCCTCTCCCCGTGGAGTAACGGATGCCTTTACCACACAGGAGTCACCTGTTTACCATCACCGTTGCCTGAGACAGTCGGTCCACCGCTGTTTCCCCACACCCCGTTGCTGTGTCCTGTTGTGTGACGCTGAGCCTCAGTGAGCGCTCCAGGGTCTCTCCTGCAGGCTGTGCGCTGGTGCTTCTCCCTCCTCCCCTCCCCATACGGCAGCTGTCATCCTGCTCTCTCATCTGTCCTCCGCGGACGTCTTCCCCAGCAGCGCTGCGCTGCAGTGTGCACCGTCTCACTGCCGAGGGCTTGGCTGGGAGCCAGGAGCCTGCATTTGGCAATCCTTATGAATGAAAGCTTTTGCCAATGCACTTACTCATTGCGAGTATATTGAAATTTTACAGACAGGACAGAGATAAATTTTATGTGGGCCCACATCAACGACTGAAGAGAAATTCAGTACATTTACAGAGAATTTCAATATTTAGACTGGGTAGAAAAATAAATGAGTCTATTTTAGTCACTGTTCTCCAGAGAAATAGAACCAACTGATTTTCTAAAAAGAACCAATAAGAGATTATATATGATTAATAAATATCTTTACATATATATTTTATGTGTATATTATATATGTACATACATTTACATATACATGGTGTAACATAAGAACTGACTCGCAGGATTATGGAGACTAGCAGTTCCAAGTCTGTCATGCCTCCTGGGTGGGAAACCAGCAGATGGTGGAGCCTAAGGCTGAAGGTAGTTTGCTGGAGAGCTCCCTCTTGCTCAGGGAGGCTGATCTTTTTGCTCTAGTGAGTCCTTCAACTGATTGGATGAGGCTCACTCACATTACAGAAAACAATCTGCTCTACTCAAATTTTACTGAGTTAAATGTTAATCTCCACCAAAAATATCATCCAAGTTGACACAACCTTAACCATCACAGATTCCATATCTTAGTATAAATTAATTTAGTTTTAAATAAATGTTCTCACTTCAAATGAGTCATTTTTACTATTTATTTACTCTAACTAGCTCTGTCCAGCTTGAGTATGTATAGCACTTTGAATTCCAAAATTACTGTAAATAACTTTCCTGAGGCTTTGATTGAAGCAATACCATATTGTCAACACTTTTAAGTGACAAAATTAACTGTGAGGTTAGCAAAATAGTAATAGGATATCTTTTTAAACGAATATTTTTCCTTTGATTTTAACTGAAGAACCAAAAAAAAAAAATCAGTGAATTTCATTAAGATTAATACATATTTAAACAAAATTTGGGGATTTAATAAGTGTTAAATAGAGTTGTGATCAAAGAAAATAAAATGAACTTATCAGGCTTCCATCCAATTTAGGTTTATATTAAAATACATGAAATATTAGGAAAGATCCCCCCAGAAATCAAAAATTAAAATTTGTAAAATGACACGGAGCTCAGATGCAAACGAATGAGCACACTACATTGTGGCTTGTGACAAGGACCGTCACATTCTTAGGGAGCCTGCTTATTAGGAGTGGGATGGATTTCGATGAACAAAAGAACACAAAAGGAAGATTCCAATGGATAAAAACAGCAAGTAAAAACAGGAAATAGATGGGCATAAAGATTGTGTGCTCACAAATTCAAAAATATCGAGCAATTGAAATTCTAAAGACATTTTGGAGATTAAAAACATTCATTATGAAAAGTGAGAAACATAACCACATGCATCAAATATTATGAAAATAACACAAACAAAATACTTGAGGACATAAAGAGAAAGCTATTCAAGAAAGGTAATGTATTTTAGACATAGGATTACATAATATTTGAAGCTTACTATTCAGTGACTTTGGTAAGGGTGTTCCAAGTAGGGTATTTCTTTTAATGCACATTTACAATACAGTCAGATTGCCTGCCTAAATGACAAATGTTTTAAATTTGAGATTGCATGCAAACACAAACACACATATCAAAAAAAGTAAGAATTCAAGTAGTGAATCTTGCTATTAAGAAAGAAACTCTGCTTGATGTGACTTGGGGAGAAAAGTTGAGTTAATGAAAGCATTGCTACCCGTTGTGTAGATGTTCCAGGGCACATGGTGCATCAGGAGCTGCTTGAAATTAGAAAGGAGACACAGAAATCTGCATGACATACCTAAGAGTCAGTTGTGCACAATTTTTTTCCATTCTTCTAGTTTTGGCATCAATTTAGTACCGAGGTTACAACTTGCTCTTCATCTTCTAAAAAGGAAGTTATGTGGATTTTGTGCCTTCAGTCAGGGCTTGTTAATGAAATTCACAAGCAGAAGTGACCATTCATTCAACATATTATTTATAGATCTGTCAGAAGTTCTGCTCAAAGCAGAAGCTGCCAAGACTGTAAACTTCAGAGATCCTGCAAGACTTACAAAGAGGCTTCTGGGAATCACCTTTAGTAAGCAGGTAGAGTCTCCTTGGAGCACATTATTCCTATCCAACACACCAAGGTTCCAAACTCGGCCAGCAGGGGAAATACAACTGTATACTGTGTTTCTTTCCACTCAACAAACACTTCCCAAAGGATAACAAATTTTCAATTAAAACTCAAGGGGAAATGAATTTTGAAACCTCATTATGTAACATTTTGTAAATTAGAACATCAGATTCTTCTCTGTTTAGTGATAACATAAATTCTATCACTTTTGAATACACAGAATATTAAAAAACCAAGATGTGATATTTTTAAAGCACATCATTTATAATTATTCAATTTTTATCTTTTGATCTTTCAACAGAAGCAGTTAACAAGGAAAAATGCAAATAGTGCCCAGATAAATTTTATAAATGTATATATTCCACAAAAGATATAAGTATACATATATACACATATGTATGTATCTTTTATCTCCATATTTAGTTTAACAGAACTTGACTCAAACTGAAATGTCATATTTTCTTTGCAGAAATATGCATATATTCATACAATTTATACAATTCACTTGTAGATTTTTTCTCTACTGAAGGGTTTTAATGATATTTTCTATTGATCAATTGTCGAATAGATAGCCTTAACAAACAGGGTAGTGAAAAAAAAGTTTACAGTCTGTTTTGATTAACAATGCATACACTGTTCATATGTAATGTAGTCTTATAGTTTTGTTTTATGCTATTTTCATATTTCATTTGTGTGCACATTTTATCCTTAAAAGTATAAATATATTCTATATTTATTTTAATTATACCATTTGCAACTTGGCTCCATTTTGTATCTTAAAGATTAAATCATTTTATTTCCTTTGAATCTATCTAGTAATAGTAATAATTTTATGACTGATTTATAACTATAAATGATAAATTACTGCTTCTTTTTCTTTCAAAGTTTAGTTGAGATTATATTTAGTTTTCACTGATCTGTGAAAATGTTTATGGAGCTGTTATTGAAATAAGTATGTTATAGTTTCAGCTAAATATTGGAGATATCAAAATATTTCTTAATAAGGGAAATTTTGCTGAATATGTATGATAGATTTTGAAAAATTAAAATGTTAATCAAAAAAATGACTTTTATAAATGTCAAACTTTTTAGAATAGATACACCTTTCAGTCTCATTGTAAGAGTGTTGCTAGTTTAGCTACTTATATTCATTTCATTAATTCTATCAATAAGTAATATGCTAATTTCTCTACTATTCATATAATTTAGGGCCAAGCTATAGAAGTAATTATGGCTATTCATTATTGCTCTTGAGAAAGCCAAGAGCCGAAGGACCTGAGAAACTGCACACTATGAAATCTCTACAATAAATAAGTGAAAATAATCTTTAAATAACATATCTTGGTAGTGAACTGACATCTGGATTCAGGTGCAGTATGGAGGCCCCCTGCTTCTGCACATTAGTGCACTAAATTAGCAATCAACTAGTTCATTGTGGAATCAACTGCTGTTTCCAAACAAAGAATGCCAGCCTCCAATGTCAGGGTTGCTAAGTGCCTGATTACACTCAGACAATGAGGGGCTGCCAAAGCTCTCCCTTGTCCAGCTTTAACACTGAAGCCAAGAGACATTTGGTATGCAGAGCAGAACGTAGTCAAACATGGGTAATTGAACGACTTAAATTAGATTTTTTTCTGTGTATCCCTTTTTCTTACAATCACATTCTTACACTTTCCCTGACTGTGTAAAAAGCCTGTTTGGATCTATATGATTTTTATAGAAAAAGATGTAAAAATCCACTGACATAACCAATTGTCTATCTTTAAACTTGTTCTATCTTCATCAGTCCTGAAATGGTTTTAAAATTTGTGAACATTTAGTTCTATTTAACCTGACTGCTATAATCTCCAAGCATCTCTTGTAATTAAGGGCTTAACAATCAACTCCTTAAAATTATATTAGATGTTCTCAGTGAAAATTTACCCAGAAGCATTCTCTCAGCCAGGACTCCACACACAATGCAGTCCTCACCCTGTATAAGGCCTTGGTATTAGTTATCACCACCAGCTCCCTGAAAATAAGCAAGTTGACCGATGACTTGGAAAAAGCAGGAAAATGAAGATTATTCACTTCCAGAAATATCTAACATGCCTGGAATGTTTGATGACTGAACAAAATAATCCCTCAATCATTTTCTTAGTCATTTAGAGTTCCGTTCCTCAAATTAATTTTTTCCCATTATTGTTCCACCTTGACTTCCACAGCCACCGAATAAAATAACTGTAAAAATGCTTTAGACTCTCACATCTATACATATTTACATAATCATTCCAGACTGGAGTCTCTGACTTATATATCCAACTTCCTGCTGTTATTTCTCTCTGGAATATTTTTTTACTGTTCCAATAAAACTACCACAGGGTTCTCTCTTCAAGTAAAAGTATTACCATATATACTTATTTCCCAAGTTAGGAATTTGTCATTTATCTTTGCCTCTTTCTTTTTCTTGCTATATCCTTCATGCATTCAGATCCCCAGCGTTTCTTGCATTCTCTTTGCTTTCTGTCTCTCCAGTATTGTCCCAGGAAAGATAAATGGGACAGTCCCTCATCACTCTCTTAAATAACTAGCTATCAACTGTAGGATAAAGATAAAGCTCCTCTAAGAAGACATTGAAGACCCTACATCATTTGAACCCTATCCGTATTGCAAAACTCATCTTTTATCCTCTCTGACACTTTATGACCCAGCACACTAGATCTCTTATAGTTCCCAGACAAACCATGTTGTTTTGTGCAACATTCATTGATTTACTTACTGTGTCAGAAAATACTAAAAAGTCCCTAGACAGAGCTTCTCTGGGCCTTTGCTTATGTTTTTTTCCCCAGAAGATGCTTCCCTGGACTCCAGCTGGCTAATTCCTATCATTATTTAATTCTTTTCAGGTATTGTGATGGTTAGTTTTATGTCTAGATGTGACTGGTCCAGGGATGCCCAGGTTAAACGTTATTTCTAGAGGTATCTGTGAACATGTATCCAGATGTGATTAGCATTTGGATTAGTGGACTCAGTAAAACAGATGGCCCTTCCCAAGGCGAGTGGGCATCATCCAGTCTGTTGAGGCCCTGAATAGAACCACAAGATGGAAGGAGGAGGAATATGTCCCCTCACCTTCCCTGCCTGAATGAGCTAGAACACGGATCTTCTCCTGTCCTTGGACTGAGATTTACATTATTGGCTCCCTTGGACCCCAGGTCTTCAGACTTGGACTGGAATGACACCAATGGCTTTCCTGGGTCTTTAGCTTGAAGACAGCAGATCATGGAACTTCTCAATGACCTAATCCGATGAGCTAATTCTTCGTAATAAACCATATGTGTATATATGTTTGTTTTTCTGGAGAACTGTAACACAAGTGTCACATCATTCAGAAAGCTAGTCTTGACAACCTCACAAATTTCAAGTTTCTTATACTTTTACTTTCTTACAAATCTACAACTATCTCTAATTCTGTAATTCAACTCTCTGCCCACTAGGCAATGTCCCTCTCTCTTGGCTGCAGGAGATACCGCTTATCCTTCACCTGGTAAGGGATACTCAATCTGCCTCACATAGTAAAAACAGTGATTGAATTTTTTACTCAGATTCAGTGTGTTTTTTGAAAACCTTTTCAGATACATACATTTACATGTCTGGAAAGTAATTCAAACTGTAAGTTATCACATAGGCTTGGAGATTTTAGAATCTGTACTTTTTAGAAGCTCATGAATTAAAAGTTTCCAGCTATAAATTGAAAAAGAAAACATTAAACTTTCAAATGAAGCTAACTTGGCATTTGAGTCATCATCGGACAGAAGTTATAGCATAAATGAGAAGAAAATTATGTCTGTATCATTGAGGCACATTCTCTTCATTTTTAAGAGTTTCAGAAATGGATTGTTAAAATTGACTTGAAAGATGATAGAAAATAGCGTTAAGTGTTGTGACATGAACGAGTTGGGGGATTTATAAAACAGAGGTGTTTTTCAGTTCTAGGATTTCTGTTAGAGCACTTACACTGCTTTGTGTGTGTAGGATGGTATTTGAATTCAGGTACCTCAGAAGTACCCAGCTTTTAAATTTACGTTTGTCAAAAACTTCTGTCAGTATTTTTAAAACATTGCTATTTCTACAGTATCTCAGGACCTATGTAAAATACACATGTAAGACAATTTCTACTCCCTGTCTGATCATTTATAAGCTAAAACTACTTATGCTAACATTTCCCACGGTGGCAATGATTGCAAAATTTGGAGTCGTGCCAAATTGAGTTTCAGTCCTGGCTGTGTCACTTACTAATTGTGTGATTATTAGCAAGATTTTAACTTCTCTAGTCCTCAATTACCTCATTTGAAAAGCACAGGCAATAATAATACCTACCTCAGCTATTATGAGGATTAAATAAGATGACAGGCACCTGGAGGTAATTACATGCCCAGTACATCTTCTGTTTATTATTAATGTCATGTGTCTCCTCTAACATCTGTAATGTTGCTTCCAATACTCTCTTCTCAAAATTAGCAGTCTGGATACCTGTTTTGGTTGTAATTTTTAAATAATTCTTTGTGGGTTAAACTTGATTTAGATAAACATTGAGGATTGTCTTAGACAAAGAATACACCTAATTATCTGTCACTTCTTGAGACAGAGGGTATAACTGCTGTATGCAGACAAGTCTATTCTTCTGGAATGTATATTAAAAAAAAAAAGAAGAAAATGTAGCCTCTGTTCTAGGAGTATGTCTTATTTTGTATGTGTGTCAATTTTAACATATATAAAATATTACTCATTCTTATTTTTATAACTAAATAGTGCATTAAAAGCACAGATGGAGTAATAAATCATAAAATCCTGCATAATATGAAAACTAAAATAATTTGATATGAAGTCAATATAAAAAGCAGTGTGCTACTACTTTAGGGCAGTGACAGGAAAAAGCCAACAGTAAAAAGAATGTAAACAAGAATGAAATGGTCTGCCATTCTTTGCAAAGACAGAAAAAATATTCATTATTTAGAACTAAGAACATTGATGTTGTGCAAGTTAAAGGCATCAAACCATTTTTATATATAATTTATCCAAAGTTTACCTTCAGATGTTTATCTTAAATATTGTACCTTTAGGACTAAGTTAATTTTTCTCCCTCATTCCCTAATGAACATAGGATGGAGACATCAGCCTAATTAGAGTTTGAATTCAGTCACAATTCCATAAATGTCAGCTTATTCTTCCATCATAATTTTAAAATATTTAACCACATTTTATTCCAAGTAATATTTTTTAATTGTATACAAAGTAGAGTAAACCTGAATCTCTTTTTTTAAAAAAAAGAATAAAACATTATTGTAATGCCCAATACAATAAAGAGTGCACGGAATGCATTTTGTGAACTGCAGTCATTCAGTGAGCACTAAGTGGACACACAGTGTCCCAGATCCCATGCCCCATTATGAAAACACACCTTGGAAAAACACAGATGTGATTTGTATCTTCATGGACTTCAAGTATTTGCATATCTTGAGGTATTAGATGAATAGCTCCAGGCAATATTTTTTCCAGATTTATCAGCTCCTTTCAAACAGTCTACATTTTTGTTGTTGTTGTTTTGGGGGGGAAGGATTGGGAGAGTAATTAGGTTTATTCATTCACTTATTTATCTTTTAATGGAGGTACTGGGAATTGAATCCAGGACCTCGTGCACGCTAAGCTTGCGCTGTACCGCTGAGCTATACCCTCCTCTCCAACAGTTTAGGTTCTTTATTGGCATATAACCATTCTTATTTAACATAATTGATATAAATTTAAAAATAGAAAGCTATACAAAGGAAGTGTGAGTCATACTGAATAAATCATGGCTAGGACATATATCTTTGGTTTATTACCAGAGGTCAACTACATGTAGCATTAAAAGACATGTCTGAAAGTATGTTTTACCATAATGTACAAATGACTATAAAGTTTGAAAATTTAAGGTATTTTGATCCATGAATGATAAAGCTTCTGCTTATGTAAGCATAACATATATAGCTGGAGACCTAAGTGGATGAGTAGTATGCTTCTGATCTGAGTTCAAAGGCCTGAAGACAGATGGTGTTAAGTTCCCATCCCCGTCCAAGGGTCTGAGAACCAGGAGAGATGATGGTATGAGTCTCAGTCAAGTCTGAAGGCAGATGAAGACCTATTTCTGGAAGACACTCAGGAAGAGAGAAACATTCTTTCTCAGCCTGTTATGTAATTCAGGTCTTTAGCAGATTGGATGAGGCTCACCCACATTGGGAAGAGCAATACGCTTTACTTGGTCTCCTGATTCTCATCCAGAAGTAGGGCCATCACAGACACACCCAGAAACAGTGATTAATTCATTAATCTGGACACCCGGTGACCCCGCCAATTAGATAACACAAAATTAACCATCACAGTGTCATGGAGGAGAGAAACAACAAAATGATTGAGTGCATGCATTTGAGTCACACTGTTTGGATACTGGATCTCAAACTGTGTAGTTACAGGATCTCAGTCAAGTTCACTAACCTCTGGGGTTTAAAACAGGAAGGGGCTCACAGTTATATAGTCATATACTGGTGTTTAAAACAGCTATAAAATTTAGAAGTAGATTTTCATAATTAAAACTCTGTAACCAATTTACACCTCCAGTCATGAGGTTGCAATAAGTACCAAACTAGTCCTCTTATCATAAACAACCAAATAACTGGTGAAAAGGACAAAATAAGTGGTTTTAGATGTTGGACAGCAGGCAGATTAGGATCGTGATCTGTGAGGTAAAGAATGAGACGAGATGAGCTCCTTGATTATCCTGAGTCTCTGCCTGGAGGCACCTTCTAAACTACAGCATGTATGTGAGGACAGCTGCAGCATATAGAATGACTCAGCCTTGCTGAGCTGGGATCAGAGCTGAAATTACTGAGATGTTTAAACATTGCATGCCAAAGTACTGGAGAAGAGGCAGCTAAGTAGGGAAAAAGATGCATCAGTAAGTAAGAGCTTTCCCTTGAGTTGTAAGCTGGAATGCATGCTTGCCTACTCTGCTTGAAGCTAAAAGAAGAACAACTATTGGGGGGAAAAAAAACAATTACTGACATAAGAACAAGTATCCAGGGACTGTGAGATGAGTGTCCTTAGAACTCATATAAAGCTAGAAGACAACAGTGTTCAAAATAACCAGATTGGAGAGGCACACACGAAATATCCCCAGCAAGCATCAGAGGACCTAGAATTCAGTAGAAACCACAGAAAGCTCTCATCATTGTATTAGAGCTAACGTGGATCAGAGGTGAACACTATACCTAAGTAAGCACTATATATCTAACAAAATCTAAAATAGACTTCAAAGAGCTCAAACCAATTTTCAAGTAAATTGATTTCCTGTCCATTATAAAACAGCATACTATCCCTAACATTTGGTGTCCAATCCAAAATTATTAGACATGAAAAGAAGCAAGAATATGTGATCCACAAAAAGGAAAATTTTTTGATAAAAATAGATCCAGAAATCACAGAAGAAATTGCAATAGCAGGCAATGACTTTGAAGCGTTACTACAAAAATATTTTAAAGAAAAGATGGCCATGATGAGACAAATAAATCATATTGATAGTAAATGGAACCTATAAAAAGTAATCAAATGGAAATTCTAAAAATACAATATGAAATCTGAAATAAAAAAAAATCACAGGATAGGATTAATAACGTATTAGACAGTTTATGAGAAAAGAGTGAACCTGACAGTAGAGAAATAGAAATTACACCAAATTAAGCACAGTGTTTAAAAAAAAAACAAAACTGTGAACATGAATGAACAGAACCTCACTAACTTAAAGGGAAAATGTCAAGTGTTACAATATGCACATAATTCTAGCCACAGAATGGTAGATGGGCAGAACAAGAATTTTTAAATTCCCTGAAAATGGTCCAATTTTTTTTGACAACTATAAACCCGTATATTCAAGAAATTTAAAAAATAAGATAAACATAAGGAAAATTACTCAGGAAATTATAACAAAAGCCTGATAACCAATGATAAAGATGACCTCTTAAAAGCAGAGGAAAGAAAATATAGATCATCAACAAGTTAAAAATAGCAAGAAAAAAACTTCTATGAAACTGGATAAACCAGAAAACACTGAAAATGACAATCTTAAAGAGCTACAGAAAACAAAACAAAACAAAACAAACACAATAAAACAAAACTTGTCAAGCAAGAATTCTATTTCAAGTAAAAAATTCTTCAAATTAAAAGCAAATTATCTACATTTTCAGACAAATAAAAAATCAAATACATCTTTAATTAGTTAATACAGGAAATAGAAAGGACCAAAAATAATCAGTGTATTAAAAACCATTCAAGAAAAAGGAGAAAAAGTCACCAAGAACAGATTGGATAGATAGATTAAAAAAAAAAGCATAATTACACTTAAATATAACCATGTCAATAATTACATTAAATGTAATTCAACAGCACACCACAATTAAAAGACAAATTTCTGACTGCAGTTTTTTAAAAGCAAGATTTAACAATATACTGTTTACAATAGAGACAGGTGAAACACAAGAGTAGCTACCTTGTTATGTGACAATGTGGAATTTATCCTGTGCACTTCAAAAAGTGCTTTGTCACTAGTCATCAAAGAAATGCAAATTGAAATCACAATGAGATACCGTTACACAATGACCACAATGGTAAAATTTTTAAAAATATGACAGCAACAAATGTTAGTGAGAATATAGAGGAAACAGAAATATTAATTGCTTGTAGGAGGGTAAAATTGTACAAACATTTTAGATATAGTCTGGCATTCTTTTTCTCATAGAGTTACACCCACTCAATGGTCCAGAAATTCCAAATCTAGGTATTTCCCAAGATAAATTAAATCATGTGCATGCATGCACACATGTTCAAAACTTCTTTATTTCTAATAGCTCCAATCTGAAAATAACCCAAATATTCAACAGCATTAGAACATAGAGGCAAAGTTTGGCCAAGTCATATAAAAAAATACTATGCAACAGTATAAGAATGAACCAGGGAAGTGTGCAGCAACCCATGTTAATTCAAAGAAGAATATGTTGTGTAAAAAAGCCAGAGGCAGAAGAGTACACTCGGTGAATCATTTACATGATATTCTGGAAAAGGCTAATCTAGTCAGTAGTAAAAAAATATCAGAACAATAGTGGGAAAGAGAGCAGGGTCAGAGGGGATGACACTGACTACGAAGATACCCGAAGGATGCTTGTGACTGACGGAAATATTCTATATCTTGTTGGGGCATGGGTTACAAGGATGAACACATTTAAGCCTACACATAGATTTCCATACTTAAGATTTGTATGACACTGCATGCAAATGATACCTTAATAAAAAGAGTTTTAGTAAAAAATTAACTGATTTTTGGAAAATATAACTTAGATATTCTTTCTCATTCTTGTTTTACTCTTTCTCTTCCTTCTCTTCCCCCTATACTCCCCCCTGATATCTGGGAAATTAAGACTAATTGGAAAGCATATTGAAATGCACAGAAACTTTGATAATTGCCTAGTTTATTTCAAGAGTAATTGAATAATATTCTTTATCACATATATAAAAAGATTCCTGGAAGTGATAAAGCTATAACCTCATTTCCTATTACATTCACACGGTTATGCTCTCCTTGAATAAGCATTAGCTCCAAAAAAATCATTATTGTAGAAATAAAACTTGACATTGAGTTTTAGGACGTTATTGTAATTTCCTGCACAAACACAGGGGTTTATAGTGTTGTTAATACAAGTTTTCATTTACTCTGCTGGCCAGGGTACTGGCAATTTCCCTTAATTATAAGAAGTCCTTATGTTTGGAACATAATGCACATAAGGACAAGGCAAAATGTCAGCAATTAATTCTTAAGTAGGAAGCCATGTGGGTACAATGCAGCATGAGTTATTCTACGCTATTTCAAATCCCACAAAGGGGCACTAGCAACAAGTTCAAAATAACTGGCTTCAAACATATAGTTAAAATTAATACAAAGTGTACTGCCTTTGGAACCCAGTGTGAGCTGCATGAACCATTTAAGAAAATGCTTAGCCTAATCTTGTAAATCATGAACTTTTCACTTTTCAACTCTGTTAAACTGTGGCTTGATTTTCTAGTGAGCAATTCTAGCCTCCTTATAATTAAAATTTTAAAGAAATGGCATGCTATTCTAAAGCAGAGGGAGACATTTGTTGAGCTTGTCAGTGATGTTTTCCACATCAATCTGTCATTGATGTTGGTCTGACACTTTCGATCAAACTTTGGGCTGATCAACTCTCCTCCTAAGACTGGTCATTCTGTATTCATTGAAATGACATTTTTTTCCCCAAAGGTTCCAAGAGTAGAACTTCATACTCTACGTACAATATACATACAATATTTGTTACATTATAAACCAAATATTTTACACATAAAGCTAAAGATTTCTATGAAAGTATTGTATTATAGATATAATACAATGTGTGGCAATGAGATGGGGAAGAAAAAAATCTGACTCCATTTAGATCTATGCCTTTAGCTGTAACCTTTATGCTCTGTTTCCTATGCTTAGTCTTTCTGCCTCTATACCTTTATCTCCTCAAACAGTAAAAGAGTATTGCCTATAGCCTGAAATATACATAATAGCCCTTACTCCAAGCTCTGCTTCCCAGGTTTGACCTTTAAAGGCACAACACTTCATTTATACAGACATAGAAATTGTTAGAATACAAAATTGCTTTTGTCTTGTTGAAGGTTTACAGGAACATTATAAGCTGACCTACATGGACAACGGAAAGAACAAAGGATTGTCACATCCCTTCTGGGGGCTGGAGGGCACCAAGAAGTCTGCAACAACCAGCCACACCCCTTCCCATTCTAGTATAAAAGAAGCTTGAATTCTGAATTTGGGGAAGACGGTTCTTTGGGACGCTAGTCTGCCATCTTCTCAGTCTGCTGGCTTTCTGAATAAAGTCATTATTCTTTGTACAACACCTCATCTCCCTATTGACCTGCTGTTCAAGGAGCAGAATCAGCTTGAACTTGCTAACAGGGTTATTATATAAGACAAAGATTTTTTAAGAAGCACAGAAAAGACTGAGAGAATAATATACAGAAAGGATATATTTTAAATGCATACTTGGTTCCTTAAAAATACACAAATAAACAGAAAATTGAATTAAGAATGTAATCACTGTTTTATGCTAACTTTTCTTAAACTGTTGATCATTGTACTAGTTTCCTAGGTCTGCTGTAATGAAGTACTGCTAACTGGACGCTTATAACAACAGAAATGGATCCTATCACAGTTGTGGAAGCTAGAAGTTCACAATAAAGGTACCAGCAAATGCCATATTCTCTCTGAGAATCCAGATAATAAAAATTTCCATGCTTCATTCCACTTCTGAGAATTTTTACAAAGAAACAAAAAACATTAATTTGATAAATACATATACCCCTGTGTTCACTGCAGCATTATTTACAATAGCCAAGATATGGAAGCAAACTAAGTGCCCATCAAACGAGTAGATAAAGAATACATGGTGTATATATATAACAGAATATTACTCAGCCATACAAATGAGTACAATTTTGCCATTTGCAACAACATGGATGGACAGGGAAGGTATCTTGCTAAGTGAAGTAAGTCAGACAAAGACAAATATCGTATAATTTTACCTATAGGTGGAATCTAAAAAAAGAAAACAAATGAATAAACACAACAAAACAGAAATAGACTCATACAGAGAACAAATAGGTCGTTGCCAGACTGCAGGGTGGTGAGGGGATGAGTGAAATAGGTGAGGGAGATCAAGAGGTACAAACTCCCAGTTATAAATAAATGAGTCATGGGGTGAAATGCACAGCATAGAGAATATAGTCAAAAATATTGTAATAACTATGTATGGGGACAGATGTAACTAGACTTATTGTGGTGATTATTTTGTAATGTATAAAAATACTGAATCAAACTGTTGTACACCTGCAACCAATATAGTATTTTAAGTCAATTATATGTGTGTGTATAATTTCCATGCTTCTTTCTTAGCTTCTGTTGGCTACAGGCTATCATTAGCATTCCTTGACTTGTATTATTATCATTCCAATTCTGTCTCCATCTTCACATGGCTGTTTTCCATTTATGTGTGTGCATGTGTATGTGTGTGTGTCAGTGTCCAAATTTGTTTCTTTTTATAAGGACACCAGTCATAATGGATTTAAGTCCCACCCTAATCCACTGTGACCTCATCTTTACTGGATTACACCTGCAGAAACCGTATTTCCAAATAAGGTCTCCTTCATGTGTTCTAGTGGACATTGATTTAGCAGTCAGTCTGTGGACGCTGAGAAATTAATATAGGAAGTAAGAAATAGATTCATATACATTATATGAGGCAAAATATTTGCTGCTTACATTATCTTGACATGGTAATCAAATCCCAATGAATTTTTGACTACAAGGAAAGATCTTGGGAAAAAAGTAAAGTTAATGGTGTGCATTGGGTGTTAGTATAGTTGGCAAGATGTACAAGGCAACAATGGGCTCATGAAAGGACAGGCTGGTCTGTTGGAAGAAATGAAATATAAAGAGAGAGTCCAAAATATGTGTGCCCTACAGAGTTGCAAACACAGACTACTTTTAGATAAAAGATAAAATTGAGGAAGCCTTTAGAAAAGATGGATTTCATCTCCATGGCCCATGCAATACAATATTAATTTATGGCAGAAATGAGCCCTCATTATTGAAACGAATACTTTGATAAAATAACTAACGTTGACTATGCTATTACAAAGGTGCTACAGAATCAAACATGAAAACAGAGCAGGAGGCAAGATCCTCACATTTCACATTCCTCACAGCACTGACATTTTCAATTTTCAGTTGTACAGTCAGTCATATCCTCTCAAACTTCTCCCAAAATGTTGCCATTTTTTGAGCTCAAATTTTACCAGTACATTTCTCATACCTACATTAACATTCTGTCATTAATGTCTGGCAGGATACTAAGATGTCCCTTAAGGTTTTCCACCTCCTGCTGCATGTGGCCTGCATAATCCCCAGATCTGTAAAGATGATAAATTTTACTCCCTGATTAGGTTATGTTACAGGGCACAGTTGATATTAAAATAAGATTATCTGGGTGGGTGTCATCAAATCACATTAGTCCTTTAAAGGAGTGTTTTCTCGTGCTAGAAGGAAAAATGGAAATCAGAGACAAACTCCAGCTGGTCTGGAAGAAAGCAAAGCTCCATGCTGCGAACCACCCGTGGAGAGGGATGTCCTTTAGATGCTTAGAGTGAGTCTAGCCCACAGTTCGCAGGAAAAGGGTGACCTCAGTCCCACAATGGTAAGGAAATTACATTGCCAACAATCTGAATGAAATGAAATGAGTTATTTTTCTTCCTAATAAAACGTATAGCACTAAACTAAAATAGAATTGAAACAAAGTGTTAAATTTATGCATGATCAGAATATCCCTACTAATATGTGACATTTGAGTTTGATTTAAGACAAATAAATGTCTGGATATGAATGGCACAATAATGGATGTCATCTGGTAACTAAGAAGATGATATCTTTTAGCCCAACTGAGAATCACCCAGCCTTCATACACCCTAGATATATTGTGGGATTGGGGATTTTTCTTTCAAAAATGGTATTCTGTCACAGTGTAGAATAAAAATATTCTGGATGGAGAACTCTATTTTGGACACTAAATATTTCAAAAAATAGAAAAAATTAATACTTTAAAATAATTGTGAGGGAAAAATAAATTAATTTACAAAGTATTATACACATATATAATTTTTGAATGTATATATACACACAAACACACGTAAGTGATCGAAAGAGCTTTCCGTGGTGGCACAGGTGAATGAATAAATGTTAGGTGAAATTAAATAATGCTATTGCATTAGCCCAGAAATCGTAAATACATAAGCACTTTTATGAGATTGTATTTTTATCTATATACACTAGAAAATGATTGAATTAATGACTTATTTTAAATAAAAGCCTTGCCAGTAATTAAGAACAATGAAAGGTTCTCTTTAAATGATTTATATTGATATTGATATTGATCTATATTATATTGATGAAACAGTCTTTAATTTTTATTTTACTTGAAATTACAACGACAAAACAGTAGTTGAGGGTTTTTTCAGGGACCACTAATAGCACAGTTTCTAAGTGCACAGAGAACGAAACACTCGATAATTCTTTTTACAGACTATTTGTCTATGATGATTATTATTTTAAATAAATAGATAAAATACAAAAGTTGTATTGCAGGCACCTGGAAGCTTCCATACAAACCTGAATTATGTCTAAATAGCCTTAGTCACATCCACTTCTGATTCAAAGGAAATCTGGAAAGACAAACAAAAATATCTTTCCTATGAGAATGAATCTGACATTTAAATATGAGGTTTTGTTTAACAACTGTAGTCAGGACTAGCCACTTAGCGTGTGTATAGATACGTGTGTGTGTGTGTATGTACATATATACTTAGTGTGAGTTCATTATAATAATGCTCACAAATTTAATCAGAATTTATTATCAGAATAAAAAAAAAATCATCTCTGCAGGGCAGCATCTAAATTCCAGGAGAGTCTACGATCACGTTTTGTTATTGGCACCAGGATGTGTTGACACTGCCTTACCTATGCATTGTTCTGCCGAAGATAGACATGCCTCCAGGCAGCACCTGCTGAGATGTCTGGATACTCAGTGTTCTCTGTTCTTTGATCCATGCCTTCTGTACCCTTCAAAATCTAAATCTCAAAGATATATGATCATCTGACTCCCTGACATGCTGACACTTCTCTCCAGGAAGCAAAATGAATTAGTGCATTTATGAATAAACAAGCAAACAAACAAATAAAACTGATTCATTTATTCATTTCTCCACCCCTTCAATATAGTCTTACACATGAGATTTGCTTATATCAATGGGGCATTTGTAAATGTGGCCCAGGCAGATGCTCGAGAAATACATTCTCAGGAGGATTCGTCTTATCTTTTTCTTTAGAAAGGGCAACCACATCATATGAGTTAGTACAAGCTAGTCTGCTTAAGAGAGACACATGACCTGACATTGAGCCAACGGATTGATATGTGAGTGGAATCCCAAGTCATGAAATCTGAAAAGCATCATAAGCTATGCAGCCCTACATGAGACTACCCAGACCAGAATAACTGCCTATTAAAACTAGAGAAACATGAAAATAATAAATACGTGTGGTTTTCAACCAACAGATTTAGAGTGACTTGTAACAAAGCAAAACTGCTCCCATCTTCCAATTCAAAGCATCTTCATCATAATTCTTCTTTTTTACTGATGAACTCAAATTAACATCATAGATATGGAATATTTTGAGCTGGATTTTTTTCCAACAAAACTTGCTAAAGATTATTCCAACACAGTTTGTAAACTTTATCTATAAATGCAGAGATTTGATCTACTTCTTTTAATTTTTATGAGGTTCAAAGGAAATAATGTATGTAAAGCACCTAGCAAAACATGTAGTGTAAAGCATATTTTCAGTAAATTTAATAACTCATATTATTAAAACATGTTCATCTGCACCACAGGTTTTTCTGATATCTCTTTTAGATTTTAAGATGTTTACATCATTACAAATTAAATTAAACAGGACAAAAATTAATTATCTTTACAGTATTCATCATGAAAATTTTAAAGAGTAGCCTATGGATGAATGCTTACTTTATCTGACTTGATCAAAGAATAAAAGAGATGTATCTATCTTATTTATTAAGTTTGAATCTAAAAGAATCAAATCGACTTATTAATGTATTTTTTTAATTGGAAAGTTTTGATTTTTTGCCAAAGTATAAAAATTTGAGTAAACAAGAAGCTTTAAATAGATGATTTACAATGTAGCAGGATAACTAATAACTTTAAATGCTGCTATTGTTTAAAATGTGCAATCAGAGGCACATGGAGCCTGGGGATAGAAATAAATAAACAATTAAAAGATTTGGAACTAAATCTAGGTCATCTCCATCACAGGTTATTTTAAACCTATGGAAAAAATAAATAGAAGTGAGATAATAAGATAGAAAATTGAGGTGGATAAGGAGATAGATGAATTTAACAACAAAGCCTAATTTACTAACAATGACACAAAATGAAATACACAAATTAAATTTGTAAAAAATAAAAATCAAGAATGCATGAAATTTACTCACTCGTGTTACTCTTCCAGGAAATCTATCCCAGAATGAATTAGAAATGAGTAGAATGAAAGGATAAATGACTGATAAGAGGGACAGGGGATGTAAATGCAACTTGTGTAAAATTGTCATTCATGGAAATCAGACCAGAACAAATGAGACATAAGTAATAAACCAAGATTTATTTTAGCTGTATCTTAAAATTGAGAGTTTCATGTGCATATCAGAAAAACACAGGTACCCTTCACAATTTAATATTTGCTGTTCAAATATTCAATAAAATTCTTTTCAAAAATTCTCTCAAATTTAATTTTGGATTAAAAAACCCACAACTTAATCTGCATGCAGATGCCAGTGAAAATACTACAAGCTGGGAGGGAAGAATCTAGATTGCACTGCAGTTGTGTCCTGGTAGGACTGCATCTCATGTCTGCATTTTTTAAAGTTGGCTTTTCATTTCTGCCATCATCACCCCACATTATTAAGCCATATTATTAAGGAAAGTAGGTGAATCTAAAAGGCCTTTCAGCATTCCATCCTTAAGAGGAAAAACTAGAAAAATACATCTGTCTAGAGAAGTGACTTCATAAAAGCCATAAGCTCAGCATGCATATCTGCACAGTTGTGCACAGAAGTGTATCTCTGGTTGAAAGAGAAAAATAATAATAATAAAAGTCTTGGTTCTGGCAAGCTTCACTGCCTTACTGAAGCTTAACTTTTAAGAGAGGGAAGTAGAGAATCACAGTTGTTGTGGATTGATTATCACAACTGTAATTAGATGTCATTGATCACCATATTGACACTGCCAAAGGTCTGAACATTTTCAGAGTCCTGAAGAGGAAGACAATGAAGAGGGGATATGATGCATGTTGAAGAAGGTGCATTTCAAAGGATGTTTGGAAATGTTCAAGAAATTTAAGAATCATGAGTATATTAAAGATTGGGGGTGAAGTAAGCAGCCTCTGCTGACTGTCCATCTATACATATCAATCTTACTGATTTTCAAAATTGTAAGAAATACATGCATAAATAAAACTATGTAATGAAATGGCTATCTTGAAACAAAAAGACCAATTAGTGCATTATTTCAGAACATGAGAGAAAAGAAATGCCAGGTCAGAAAAGACCCAGCAATAGGCTAATGTGGTAGACATGGTGACGGTTCGGTGAAGCCAAAATATTTGTTGATGTATAACTCTTAAAATGTCCAGAAAAGGAGTGTTCAAGAATCTGTTGTCCATTAAAGGACACTGGATCATAAAGTCTGGATAATGAAGGAGTTTTTAAATGATTAAGATACTAGAGTTTTTGGTGCTCTATCTGATACAGAACTTCTTCATAAATAATTAATAAGCCAAAAATATTTAACATTATTTTAGAAGTAATTTGGTAAATGGCTTTTTCTGTTGTTGTTGCTCATTTTAATGTTCTGTGATTAATAATAAAAAGTGGCTTTAAAGCAAAGAAAGACAGGCTTCTATTTTCTTAAAAATTCCCCAACCACACATTTTAGGCAGTGTATTTAATTAAGATAATTAAAAATGGTGGCAGTATCACAATTCTCCATTATTGATCCATGTTTTTCTCCCTAGTCAAACTGTAACTATGAAATTGAAATATTCTACATATTTACTCAATAAATTGTTTTCTTCTACCAGAATATTGCAAGATGAGTGTTATTTATACAGTAATTTTAGGACCCTAAGATTATGGGAATTAACAACAGAAATTGTTCTTACTTAAATAATGTATTTGAAGAATATTCCCTAACAATGAATGAAAAACTGCATGTGATCTGGTACTCATTTTAAATAAGATATGCAAAATAAAAACATACTGGAGCATTCTCTAAAGAAACTAAAGTAATTAATTTTTAACTATGACAGAAATAGAAATATCTTAAAGAATTTGGAAAAGTACTTTATCCCAAACTAGTGTAGTACATCATTAGTAATGCAGTCCTGAGTACCTAGTGTTTAACATTTCTGTAGTTCATCATTTTTCACTTTAAAGAAGACTTGATGAGGCACTGCTTGGGAAACAGAAATGATTAAAAGACAATTATTATACTTGAGGGAAATTTCTGAGGCACATCAAAACACGCATAAATTATTATCTACAAAAATAATTTCTGGCTAGCAACCAATAACCTGCCTTTTCAAAGTTATTGATAAATTATTAATTAATAGATAAAAGCCACAAGTTTAAACGTAAAAGAACATCCAATGGTATGATTAATGCAAATTTTAACTTAATAGTAATACAGGTAATATCTGTTTGAAACTACCCAGTGTTTTATTCATGACATTTTCAGGATCAATTCAGAAAATAAAGAATAATTTGCAGAAAAATTAATAAAATAAAGGAAAAGTGAGCCAGCTGTTCCCCACTATTGGTGAGAAAATTTAAAAAGTAAACTATTTTGTCCAGTGTTGAACTATGAGTTGGGAGAAAGAAAGAGGAGGAGGAAGAGAGGGTTGGGAGGGAAGGTGGAAGAGCGGGCGAGGAGTGGAGAAATATGAGAAAACAAAAACAAAGAGAAAGAGGCAGGAATGATTTTTTTTTCATAAACTATCTTAAAAACCTGGGTTTAACTATATGCATCACTTACTGTGGAATGATGAAGTACAAGCCAATGATGAATTACCGTGGGAGGTTAGAGGAACTAGTAGAGCAGTTACATACACAGTAGTTGAGATAAGTGAGACCTGGGTTTGTACCTTGACTTTACCATTTCCTAGATGGAACTATTAGGTAGATATTACATAGCCTTCATTAGCATAACTTTTGTTATTTATAAAGTGCTTATCACCCAGGTCCACTGACACAAGCAAGCAATAACGATTGTTATTGTTGCCATTTACAAAATGGTTAACCCAGGAATCTGTGACTTAAGTAGGTTGCATTCAATTGCAGAAGTTTAAGAATAGTTAAAAGCAGTAAATTCAGAGATTTCCGCTAGTTTTCATGGGAGTAATAAGAGATAAGATAAAAATACGTGGTCAGTATGGAACCATTATTAATGAGGCTCTTATGCTAGATACAGCTTTTCAGTTGGTAAATATTTTAATCAGGGCTGAGTTTTAGGAAAGTTTATCTGGCAAGAGGAAATGGGATGGATAGAAATAAGGAGAGGATGGAAGAAGGGGGAAGCGATTAAAATGCATTGTCAATATTAAGTAATTAGTGGTGAAGTTGTTTCAAATATTTGAAAAATATGGGCTCGATCATAAATCATTAGGTACATTTGTAGATAGTTAACCACTCTTACTGAAAATCTAGTGATAAATGGACTGGAATCCCCTAACAGAATATTCATCATTCAATAAATACCATTTCACTGTCACAAAATATTACCAGACTCTGGAAATACAGAGAAAGAGGTCAGTTTAGTGAGTCTCTCTCCTTAATCCCCCCTTTTCAAGAAAATTAGATTTAGGAAGACATTGTTTAAATTGGCAGATAGCACAAGCCCAGAGAACATAAATAATATATTAAACAGACAAGCTGATAATTTTTTTCAAAAGTCTGAAACTGAGTAAAAAACATAGTTTAAAAATTGTACACTTACTGTGTGGAACAGTTCACACCGAGTACAATTTAAAGGCTCACCATTATGATCTGACCGTGAAAACAATACCAAAAAAAAATTCAGCCTAATGGCCACATAGAAAAAAGTGTTTCTGTGTTTTGCACAAAAAAACTGGAGGCAAAACACAAGCAGTACATTTTGTTCTTTTCAGAGGGAGAGTAAAATAGATTAATCATGATATCATCATTAAATGGTAAATATTTTTCACGTAATTCTAATGTGTCTGCTTTTTTGTCTGGTTCTCAGACTTCAGTTGAAGTGTTATATGTAGTTCTCACAGCTGTAATTTAACAAGAACATTGTTAAGCTGGATTTCTTCCAAGCTGTAGCAGTAAGGATGGAGGAAAGAAACCTTGTCATAAGAGTTCTAAGGGAATAGATTCTTTTTAGATAGGATGAGATTTCAGACAAATACAGTATTTCAAATATTTGAAATGTTTCCATTGCAATTAGAGTTCAGATATTTTACGGTGGCTCTGAAGAGTAAACATATTGGAAACCAGATATGTGTGTAATGTCATAAAAGCCTTGTAATAATTAAAACTGCCACCCTGAAACAGACCTCTTCAGAAGGTCGCCTCCAGGCTGAGGATGGCAGGATGCTTATCACAGAGCCGTTAAACAGATAATGAATAGCAGCTTTGGTGAATATCAGTGTATGAGAGGATAGGCTAGTCTAGATGATCCTTAACTTTCCTTTCCTTCCTGAAAATGAATGGTTCTATGAAAATGGAATGCTTTTGAAATCAATACCATGTATTGAGATTAACATTAATTTTGTCACGTTTTACAATTGTTTATTTTGCTCGATATGTAAAGCTCATCTTTTGAGCATAAATATAAAAGAATTTCCTGGCCTTTTAAGTAATTCTTAAAAAACTTTTCTTTGGATGTTAATTAAAGATGCGAACAGATATTCGCCCCTGACTTCAGCATGCCTTAATAATGTTTAATTTGAAAGTCTGATCTGGGTTGGATTGGCTATGGCAAATCAAGCAAATTAATTATTAGCATTACCTAGAGACCGAAAAGGAAAACACTCTGGGTTCAGGTTAAAGTCAGAGTCAGGGCAAGACAGAAATATCTTCCTATATCTGGCCCAGCAGGTGTGGAGATCCTCAATTGACTATTTTCAGACAAGGTGAAGTTTCTCATCTGTGGAAACAGCGCTTCCCTGCAGGCTGCCAACGACAGCCAAGTCAAGGAAACCGCAGGACTCTAACTTCTCTCCCTGAAACAGGAGAACCCGAAAGAGCACACCTGCTCATCTAATCCTGTCTTCTGGAACACTGGCAATGGTCCACACAGGAACAGAAAGTTCTGTTTTTATACTTCTGCTGTATGTACAGTGATAGATTATGCATAGTCTTTGTGTGTGTGTGTGTGCGTGTGCACGCGCGCACGTGTGTGTGCGTGTGTGTGCGCATGTGTGTGTGCGTGTGTGTGTTTAAACTTGGCCTGTGTGTTTTCACATGTACATATCCTGACAATTTGTTGATTCTTCAATGAACATTTGCTTTAAGATCAATACATATGGTATGGTTATGTTCTGTTGTTTAGCTACTACATGGTATTCTATTTCACTATGTTCTATAATTTAGTGATCTGGTCCCACATTGGTGGACAAGTCTTATTTTTCCAACTTTTACTACAATAAACAGAATCACACATACCCTGAAATATATGGGTAAGAGATTCTTTAGATAATACGCCTAAAATCAAAATTGCTAGTGGATGTAAATATTTTCAAGATTATTAGATATTGCCGCTTCACTCTCCAAAACATCCTTAGTTGTTAGACTTTCTCAAATACCTGACATTGAAAAGGATATCCAGTTTAATGTTCAAACTGAGATTGATTTAAAAAAATCCCTGGATTTTTGTTGATTTAATAGATAAATTTTTAAAATACCATTGAGTATAATGTTTTATCTCGTATATTTTTTTAAATCTCGGTAGACTGTAATAGTTCATGATATTCCATTTTATTTCAGTGTTGATTTTTACCAAGCGTTACCATCAGAATTCTTTGAAATTCTTCAGTATCTAATTTGATAATCACAACGACTTGTAGCTTTAGCTTTTTAACGATTAATTTACAATATACAATGCTGAAATATCTCCATGCTTCAATTAAATGCTACCTAGTCGTACTCTATTACTATGTTCTCATGTCCTGTGGAATTTGAGTTGCCTGCAATTTGTATACAATATTACTACTATTTGTATCAGCCAGATTGGTCTGTTTTATTTTATTTTTCTCTGTTGTTTCCAGCTAGTTTCAAATTTGCACTAACATTATAAAGTGATTTTATTTGTTTAATCTTTATATTATCTTATTATCTTTGAAAAAGATTGCTTATTATTTGAAGATTTACTGAAACTTGTTATTAAAACTACTGAATCTAATATATGAGTATGTGAGGGAAGGTGGCAGTTTTGTTGTCAAATCTTCAACGGTTTTGTATTTTATAATTTGTCTTTTTGATCATTGCTACTCTTTTCCACTTTTGTTTGTGTTTTCTCACTCACATATATATTTTCTTCCTTTCTTTTTATTCTGCAACTGCTATAGCTGTGCCTGCAAGTTTTCATATACAGAACTTTTAATTTGTTAGATTAAATATTTCTAAGATTTACATATGCTTTCTTCTTTTATCAAGCTTTATTTGGGAGTGTATACACTTGATTTATAAAGTTGTAATTTCATTATACTTTTATTATATTCAACATTTTTACCATCAGGGAATGTGATCTGTGTGATAAGTTATTTTTTTTTTCCTTGAATTGTCCCTAAACAGCTTCAGGATTGTACTAGCATTATAAAATGACATTCCTTTATTTTTCTTTATTTTTTTTCTGTGCTCTTAATAAGTTTGAGCGAATTGACAGTTACATAAAGGTTTAGTAACATTTGTATTGCTATGTGAACCCCCTATTGACTGAATTCACTCTGAAAATATAGAATAGATATTACCATCTCTTATGATTGCTGACAGATTTGCATTTATCATTGCCATTTTATTCATGCTTTATAAGTCAGTAATATCTCATCCGCCTGCTGTTTCTCCTCTTCTTTTCTTCTCCGTCAATATTCTGTAAGCTATTCATTGACTTTTCCTTATTTGTTTTATTTCATGTAAGTGTGTTGTTTCCCAAGTCCCTAGTCTCCAGTTTGTTTTATTTCTCAGACACCAGTTCTTAATATACATCTGGTTCCCATAACCCCAGAGGTGCCCTCTCATGCTGATTCTTAATTTGTGTAGTGTGGAAGTTTTCATTATTTAAATTTTAGCTACAATGTATGTTTTAAATGTTACGTTGTACCCAGCATAAAGTGTGCCTTAGGGCACAGTGGGGTTGAGCTGCGGTCAGACCAGTTCATCATATTTATGCTTACATGAATACAAAGTTAAACACACAAATGTATATAAACACACATACATATATGTGTGGTTTTTATACTAGTAATTGCTATTTAATGACTGTCTTCTAGGGCCGTATATGATACAATCTACATACACTGCTATTGAATTTGTATGGCCCAGCTAAGTCAGTATCTGGGACATTCTAAGAATTAACATTTTCTATTTAATTAGAAAATCAATATAAGTGATAAAAATGACTACAACATGAAATAATATTCTTTAAAATACATACGACAATCTGGAGAAAATTTTTTAAATTTTATAAAGAAATTTATTTTGAAACAATCATATGATTAAATGTTAATGTCTATGTTTTATTAATTTGGATTAAGTTAACAATATAGGTAGGGCATTTCTTTAAGTAAATTTATCTGCCCCTTTTCTCATTGTCAGAGATAAATAGCTGGACTTAATGTACAGCTAAAATAATCTGATAAATCTCTTTGTCAAAAAAATAATTTCAGTAGCTTTTCCAAAATATGTTGTTAAGATTCTAGTCACTGAATTTTGTACACGTATGGTAGTTTTATATCCTTATTCAATTTGGTGAATTCCTCGTACAATTCGAGCACCTCATAAGGTGAAATACGAACCAACTAACCTCTTAAAAGTTTCTGTACATTTATTGAATAATTTATTTCCATATTAATGTATCAAATGTTAAACCTAAAAATTAAGCAAGAATGAAAACCATATGGAAAATAAGATCAAAATGTGTATAGCACAAATATTTTTACCCAAGTATATACGTAAGTGTGAGTGTTTGTGTGTCACGAAGCACAGTAGACTTGTTAACAGACTGTATGAGAAAGGAAACCTAATGTGTAACATAGTTAACAATATTAATACAATTACACGATCAGAGTTTAGCGTTTTTTGGTTTCAGTGTATTTTTTTGCTTTTTTTTTTTTTACATCACTCAAAAATACCTTGTCAAAATACTTTCAAATTAATTGTTACTGCTGTAATTCATTTTCTTTTTCATGTCAACATACTTGCTAGAGATTGAATATTTGTGTCTAGCGATTGAGTATCTATTTCTACCAAAATTCTTATTCAGAAATTCTAATCCCCCGGGTGATGATATTAGGAGATGAAGCCTTTGGGAGGATCAGGAGGGCAGAAGCCTCAAGATTACGATAATTGTTCTTATGAAAGAAACCCCAAAGGACTCCCTTGCCCTGTCCACCATGTGAGAACACAGTGAGAAGTCAGCGATCTACAGCTCAGGAAAGGGCTGTCACCAGGACCTGTCCATTCCAGCACCCCGATCTCCGATTCCAGCCTCCATAATGGTGAGAAGTAAGTCCCTGCTGTTTATAAGCAGCCCAGTCTGTGTTACTTTGTTATAGCTGCCCAAACTAAGACAATGCTATTTTACTTCATACATGTCTCATAATTTATTCAATCCTTTCCTATTAATAGGGATTTTCTGGATGGACAGTCGGATAAGCATCCTTATATGTATGTCCTTCATATCACTATTTTTTCTCTGTAGAATAAACTACACAAATTGAATTTTGTCCCTTCATCCTCACGATTCCAGCTGATAGCTAAATCCTTATCTTGTAGACATGGGACTTAGGGGATGGGGAAGTTACTACGAAGGGAACTAAAAGTTCCTTTTTCCCTAGTTACATAGTCATTCCTCTCCATGTGCATATCAGTGAATGAATAAGAGGATAAACATGATTAATTGATATATCAAATAATATACATTAATATACTGGCTTATTATTTTCTTCTCTGGTGTACACAGCATAGCTCTAAGGTATATTCCTAGCACCATGTAACTCATTTCCAAATCAGAGGTTTTCTGTTTGTGTGCCACGTCATGTATGGGGTATCCATGTGCCTCAAATCTTTGATTCCTTGAACCTCTCTGCTCCCAATGAGATCTCCTCAGGGCACAAAAAAGAGCCTCATCTTACAGTGTGCCGTATAAATGCTGTCACCTCAGTGTATCTCAACATAACAGTGTTTGAGAGCCTATCTAATTGATCTGACAGATCTGCCAAGATTCGTTAACTGTGAACTCTATCTCTAGTGATAAGTGATACAGAGGCCAGAATCATTAATTCCCAGTCAGCCACCTACATCTACATGAAATTCCAGAGAACAATATTTTTACAGGATATCCCAATCAAATGCACAATGTATTATTTTCTAAGAGGTCCCTAACATCACCAAGCAAAGCTTAGCAGTATACAGTGCTGGAGTATTATTTTAGTTTATATCTTATTATGACAGGCTAAACTGAGCCAGGTATTAAAAATAAAATTTGGACAGGATGGATTTTGACCCGAAACTTCTTACGATGTGCTGTCTATACATGTGACAGAATGGAGATTTGAAAATGGGATGTGGCCAATATCTGAGAGAGAAAGAACAAATTGTCATAGAACAATCTATTTACACACCTCTCATAAATAATGCATTTCCCATCACATGCGTGGAATGTGACCCTCTAAAATCTATGATGACAGAGCTTTTCTTAGATATGCTCTTCTTCACCATAAGTTAAAGAAATGGAGAGGCTCTTGAGTGCTTGTATGTGTTAAATGTGTGACAAAGAGGTATCACTATCTCTTTCAGAAGTCCATAATCTTTATGCAAATTTAGGTGTTTCTAAACAATACCAAACCCAAACACTGTCGGGAGATAATTCTTCCTGAGTTCCACATTGCTGTACATCTTACGAGCAGAGACACAGATAAATTTGTTCCTGATTATTTTTTCAGGGGTATCTGTGTAGCAAACAGCCATGGGATGGACAGAGATTGTCCTTTACATGAATAAAGGGAAGGCACACTTAGCTGTATAAAAATCTGAATTTTCTAAACACAGGTGTCCTCTCCTTTAGTATAACATTGATTTTGTAGGTGTCGCCTAAGCCTTCTGCTCATCACCTTGTGGGAACTGGGGCTCAGAGCGCCAGCACAAGACAGTGCTGGTGTTCTGGGACTACTCTTGTTCTGAGTGATAAAAGCTGTGTCCGTGACACAGGTTTTCATGCCTTCGTCCAGTATATATGAATCTGGAGCAGGCTAACTTGTTAGCTTGCAAATAAGGTAAAACCTCAGATCCATTGGTTGGTGACAAACGCTAAAGAAGATGGAGTTTATTTATAAATATAATCACATAATCAGATACAAATTAATATGTGAATACACACACATAGTTCCGTTTCTTCTGTGTGTGTGTTTCGCTGCGTATTCAAGGACATAAAATAATTGATGAATATGCTTCCTTACAAAATGCCCATGTCAAGTTTCAAGATAAAAATGCTGGTGAGAAAATCTTTAACTGAATTGGCATATGGGGACTTTGCCAATCACATTGCTGTCATAATGATTGTCTTTTAACATCACACGATTCATTATTTGGTTTGATTGACATATAAATGCCTCAAATACTTCTAAACTGAAACATTTGAAACATTTTGGTACATATTCTATGCCTCCAAATGTTTTAGATACAATTTCTCTGATCCTATAATGAAATTTCTTAGGTACAAAATCACAGAATGGTACTAGAGTGATGGGAAGTAATATAATCTACTTCCATAATCTCCAATACATGTACAAGAAAATAGTAGAGCACAAATAAATGGGGCACGTCCAAACTAATAGCCCAAAAAATTCATTTAAAGGAGTATTTCCACCCCAGTGGTTAGTACCACAGAAAACCAAGTCAAATAGCTCTGAACTTTTCAGAAGCAATAAAGGAAAAAGTACAAAGTTCAAATGAGAATACATTTGATATTAGCTCTGAATAATTAATTTTAAAACATCTTTTTTTTCCCTTTTGTGGCTTTAAAAATTGTTACAATACCACAAAAACAATCATAATCATCACAATATTCATGGAGTCTATTGATCAGAACATTACATGTTCATTGCAGTGTTATTTGAGAAACAGGACTTGATTCAGCTTTCATCAGATTTCCTGTCGTAGAATATTTGGCACATTAGAAAATGTTCATCTTTCACTTGTTTGATTTGAGTAATACGTACGGCTAGCCAAGCTCTTTAGTGCTACTAGCTCTAAATTAAAATAGAATAAACAGTACTGTCTGTAAGTGGCATAGTTCTGTAGGTTTTCCTAATCTGTCGTGTTTATCAAAGTGAAATTATGTAGGTCTGAATATATGACAGAAGACTTTATAAAGTCGTTTATTTTTCCAGTAAAACATTAAAAAAAAAAAACTTCCTCTTGAATGTGGTGGAATACCACCTTAATTTAAAAGTCCCATAATTTGCTTTTCCAACATGGCAAGTTAATTTGAAAATCAATACATATATCTGTAAGTATACGTGTCCCAAAATGCAAATACATTACAATGTATACATCAGTCTGAATTACACTGTTTATCATTAGATAATGCATTTATATTTTTAACATAAGTAAAATGTTATATAGTGTAATGGTTTAAGAATTTGTTACATGTTAAATAAATGATGACCTCACTCTGTAGATATTTTATAATAACCAGTGTATTAAATTTCTAGGACTGACCTCATAAAGTACAGGCTTCCTCGTTACCCAAAGGCAGAAATCTCCTGTGACATCTTTCATAAGCCGAAATGGCATAAATTGAAGAAACAGTTACCTTAGGATATAGCTTACTATTGATGCACAAAATAAAAGGCGATAAAGCACAGATGCTCACAGACACAGGTCAAAGATACGGCGGTTTGGAGTTGAGATGCTGAGTGGAGCTCCCAGGAAGGGAGCTTGGTGGTACCCCTCTCGCTGCTGTACCGACCCCCCTTCTCTCGGCGTGTGCTGCCTGGGTAACCGCTGTCTGCAAAACCAACCCTGAGCACTATTTTCACTTTTCAACGTTCTTTAAAGTGAAAATCTTCTTTGAATTTCTTCTCAGTTAGTGAAAGCAGGTACTAATACAAACGTTTTGTAAAAGTGAAGTGGCAAAAAGTGAACATTCAAAAGGCTGGCAATGCCTATACCTCCGACTGGGCTTAAAAAACAGAAATCTATTGTCTCACAGGAATGTAAGTTAGAAATCCCCAAATCCAGATCTTCCAAGGACTGGTCCCTTCTGAGGTCTGCGAAGGAAGGATCTGATCCAGGCTCATAGAATGCTGACCTCCTCTCATGCCTCCTCACGCCCTCTTCCTCGTGGGAATGGCCAAATTTCCCTTTTTTAATAGGGACATCAGTCATATGGATTAATATCCTCTATACTGACCTCGTTTCCCCTTGATTATCTCTGCCTGGGCCTTATCTTCAAGGACGGTTACATTCTGAGCTACTGGGGATTAAGTCTTCAACATATACATTCTGGAGGAACACTCGTAACAACTCATAACATCAACATACAGCAACTTGCTTATACTATATAAATCTGGAAAATCAAGGATAGCATATAGATTTATCACAAGCTGTTTCAATTAGTTTTGAAGTAAATTATGCAATTTTTACTCAGGGGCAAGTTGACATTTTAAAACAGTGAGTTGTTATGATTTTTAAGACAGTGACTCAACCATATTTTGAGATTTTAATATGGTAAACTAGAACATGAGTGTATCCCCTCATTTTCATTTTCAATTTAAAAGTCAATTCAGAGCCCAGGACCAGATGGCTTCACTAGTGAAATCTACCAAACATATAAAGACTAATTCACACCAGTTCTTCTCAAGTGCCTCCAAAAATCTGAAAAGGACACTTGTAAACTCAATCTACAAAGCCAGTATTGCCAGAAAACACACTGTAAGAAATTAAAACTACAGACCATTATCCCTGATGAACATAGATATAAAAAAACCTCAACAAAATACTAGCAAGCAGAATTCGACAGCACATTAAAAGGGTTATACACCATGATCTTGGGATGCAAGTTTAACTCATCATATTTATTTATTGATGTACTTGGGATTTATCCCTGGAATGAAAGGCTAATTCAACATTTTAAAGCTATCAATGTAATTCATTACATTAACAGAATGAAGGAAAACAAACAAAAACATGCACACGCATGATTATCTCACCTAATTCAGAAAAAAACAGTTGCCAGAATTCAACACCTTTTAATGATAAAAAAGCATTCAATAAACTAGGAATAGAAGGAAGCTACCTCAATCTAGTAAAGACCACAAAAAGCCCACAGCTGACATCATACTCAAAAGTGAAAGACTAAAAATTTTTCCTCCCTCTAAAATCAGGAACAAAACAAGGATGCCTGCTTTCACTGCTTTTATTTAACATAATACAGGAAGTCTTAGCAAGGAAAAAAAATACAAGGCCTAAATATTAAAAACTTCTGTGCATCAAAGAACAAAATCAACAGAATGAAAAGGCAACATGTGGGAATGGAGAAAATATTTGCAAAGTATATACCTGATAAGGGGTTAATATCCAGAATACATAATGAACTCCCACAACTCAACAACCAAAAAAAAAAAAAAAGTAGAACCCAATTAACAAATGGACAAAGGCATTTGAATAATATTTCTTCAAAGAAGACATACAAATGGCCAATACACAAATGAAAAGATGCTCAACATCACAAAAAATCAGGGAAATGAACACAAGAACAACTATGAGATACCACCTCACACTCATTAGGATGACTACTATCAAAAAACAACAACAAAAATCACAGAAAGTAGCAAGCTGTAGAGGATGTGGATACATTGGGTGGATCTCTGTTAGTGAGAACAGAAAAAAGTGTAATCTCTGTGTAAAACAGTATGGTGGTTCCTCAAAATTAAAAAAAAAAAAATTACCATGTAACCCGGAAATTCCACTTCTGAGTATATACCCAAAATTATTGACATAAAGGGCCCAACAATATATAAGTACACCTTGTTTGTAGCAGCATTATTCACAATAGCCAAAAGTAGAAACAACCCAAGTGTCTGTCCATTGACTAATGAATGGATAAATAAAATGTGATAAACAAATACAAAGGATATTTTTCAGCCTTACAAAGAAAGCAAATTCTGACACATTCTAAACACGGATGAAACTTGAGGACATTGTGTTAAGTGAAATACACCAATCACAAAAGGGCAAATATATGATTTCACTTATATGAGATACAGAATAGTCAAATTACACAATATGAATGTACTAAATGCCAATGAACTATACACTTAAAAACAGTCAATAAAGCAAATTATATTTTACCACAATTTTAAAAATTACAAAAATTATTTCATACTAGGAATAGTCTAATCAGAACTGCTTTGATGTAAATATCACTAGTTACATTTTATGAAAAGTGTTCTATTATGATAAAGTTCCTCTAAATGTTAAGGAGTGACAACACATTTTTCTATAATTGCTGATATCAGCAAAATACATATGTTTGATATTAAATGCAATGATGGCAGCACTGGTTATGAAAAATCCAATTTGAAGTTTCTTTTTTAAAAAATATAATTAGCTCGGCAACTAGCCATGTTCTATTTTAATGGCAATTAATCAGAAAAGAATGAAATTGTCTACGGCAGTCAGACTTGTGTTGCACTTGAACTTTAACCATCATGTTAGGATAACTCTAGGAAGTAATAAAATAACAAAGAAGAGAAAACTTTGGATATGTTGTTACTCCTTTTAAAATCATATGTATATGTATATGTATTTTTATATTTATAATCATTAAGTATTATCAGGGAAGTATTTAAAGATACCAAGTAAATTTGACCACATCAATAGAAACACAATGACGATTTTTATTAACATTATTAAAACAATCTCTATATTGTTGTTTCTTGTGTAAACTCGTATTAAATTACTAGGACTCCCATAACAGAGTATTACGTCAGGGTGGCTTAAATGACAGAAATTTATTTTCCCACAGTTCTGCAGGCTGGAAGTCAGAGATAACTCTTTTTTGCCTCCCAACTGTATCTTTAAAACCTCAGGTAAATAATTGTATCTTCTCATAAATAAATAAACAAAAATACAAATGGTTAAAAGTTGTTCTTTCTTCTTTATACTGACAGAGGGTATATGCGCGTGTGTGTGTGTGTGTGTGTGTTGAAATACACACTTTTCTTTACCTACATCTATGTGACCTAAGTTGACTGACATATTGTATGAACTTTAGCACTTAATGTTAGGTTGTTTGGTATGGTTTCAGGCAAAGAAAGTTTGGTTATGTTCCATGAAAATGTATTTATTAGTCTCCTTTTTAAATACAATTATTTGTTTAGGAGCACTAATTATTATTTTGTGTTTGATTTTGGTTCAAAGCTTTCCTCAACTCAAAGGTTGAAGTTTTACTTACAGGCACAAAGGATTAATTACTTGTCACACTACTGTGTTGGTAATAGAGTATAGGATTAAATTTATCTCAGACACTTAATGAAGAGGTCTAGGTTTTTTCTCTCAAACTAAACCTATTCTCATTTTTGAAAAGGTATATGTGCATACCAAAAGGTCAAAATTAGTCCTGAATTAAATTTTTTAAATATTAATAGTCCCTTGGAATGATATCCTATTTTGATGAGGACGTCTATCCGGGTGAATTATATATCCTGAGCAGAATTCTGCATGATTCATTGATATTTGAAGAATGGTTTCTAGGTTAGTTTCTAGGTAACTTTCTGCACTGGGATATCCACCTGCTTCATTTCTCTAGCGGTTTCCATAGTTGAGAATCCTGCCTGGATTTTACATGGCAGTTGGGACAACTTGCCAGAGTGTCACACTACATATCAGCTAATTGGACCACTAATGAGCTGAGTGACTTTTTAATACCAACTGCCAGCAAACCACCCAGCGTGATTGCAGATGGCTCCTTAAAAGTTAGCCACTTCAAAACTAACATGCCTTGTTTCTTTTGTCAATAATGCAAGTACAAGATGACGACTGAAAATAGCAGCCTGAATAGCAGTCCGGCATCCTCCAATACAGGAAACTTGACATTTTTCTTTTATGTATATACTATTAACATAGCCAGAATTACCATAAAAGCAACAAATTTGTATAGAAAATTTTATTATTTTCTCTGTGTTAATAAGAATTATTTCCCCACGAAAGCCAAAAGAGTTTCGTAATTTTCACTATCATCTCAGTCAAAGCATATTTTTAAACTGCATACACCTTAGACATTTTAAAAGTTAGGAGAAGCAACAGTTCACCCGATGTGAAATAGATTCTTCAAAAATCATCTTCATAGATGCTTTCTACTTCCTTACCCAAATGCTTGCATTTAGGTTTATGGATCTAAAATAAATACAGCTGGCTCAACCTGGCCTGGGTAAATCTCTTTAATTTCCCAAACACAATCTCTTAAACTTAAATCTCTGGTTTTTAAAATAACCATTTGATGCCTCCAACTATAGCAATCATCTTTCTCTGACAACACTCAGAGATACTGCCACTAAGAAGGTAGCCATATGGCTATTTTATTTTTAAAGCATTTCTTGGGAGTGATATTTTCATTCAGTTGCACCCCAGATCCAGCCAATCAGTATAATCCACTGAAAGTAATCTCTTTCCATTACCAGTGATGATTAGACAGATGTTAGGGAAGTCTAACTCTTACTTTATATTGGACAAATTATATATAAACGAGGTACATATGTACTGTTAATTTTTAAACTAAATCCATACTTTTTAAAATATTACAGAAGAATCAATTTTCTTAAAAATTTCTCTGAAATATAACAATCATTTTGGTACAAAGTTTATTGGTGATCTTCAGTATACCTAGTTTGACACCCATGTTATATTTACTCAATTTACATTCTCTTTTAAAACTACTATTGTACTGTCATAACAATCTGTAACTAGTATACGATTTCTTGGGCCTCAATTTCTAAACCTTAACATAACTATTTCTCCATATTTATATTAAGTACAGACATGGCATCAGAAAACTTTTTTTCTTATCCTGATTTTAGATCGTTTAATGAATAAAATCATCATAAAATGGCCAGCTAACAATAACTAGATATCTTGGCCTTTACGTGTTCTCATTTAATTTTGTAAGAATATGAAACAGTTTTTACACTGTCTTTGGGGACAATATATTTCTCATCCAATGCTTATAATTGTTTCAAGGACATTTAAAATGGCATGATTTCAATAAGAAACATAAAATGTTTCTCTATTTTTATGTAGGTAGCTTAAGCATATTTCAAAATCATAACGCCTTCTAAATTATTACTGCTCAGAATATAAATGAGTTTTCATTAACCATTCATATCTTTATTCTCTATTCGTTTGTCTTACGTTATTCTATTTATATGTTAAGGCAACTTTATAAACCACCATCTAATTATGCTTGCTGGGAATATATTTTGGACTGCTTAACCTTGATATATATGAAATGAAATATCTACAACCTCACTGTCTTTCAAAACATATGCATGAAGTATTCTGAGGAATTAATAACACACTGAGATGACTAATACAAGATTGCAAAAAGTACTCAGACACTTTTAAATATAACTTATCATATGTTAGGGTGTTCTTTTTTTGCTGCAATCAGTGTCAAATCCTGAGAAATATTTTTTAACAAAAATTTCATGATGAATTTCATGATGCATTTCATGATAAAACATACTTGAAAACAGCACACTGCCTTGTGAAAAAAGCAATAATGATAATAATTAGCTTTTAATTAAAAGTGTAGAATTCACCTGCCAAAACACAAAATCTAAATCTAGCAATATCCTACTACTAAATTTTTTAAGTAGATCATTGATCACATATGTTAATCTCCAAATCTGAGAAAGTTAACATCTGTGTACTGACAATTTATAGTCACTACTGACCACAAATGGTGCCATATGAAGCCAAATACCCATTATTTGTAAATTGCTTTTATGTTTTGTATAGAACTCAGAATAAACAGATTTCCCTAATTTTCTGAACTTGCTTGGTCACCATTTTTTCAGTAATTGATGTAAGGGAGACACGTTGATGATGATGGAAAACCCGAGACATACAGAACTGAAATGATGAAATTTTTAACTCATTCTGTTCATATATATTCTACAAACCTAATTACATAGTGAAACAGTGAGATTAATATATGGTAATAGTACTGGAAGACTGTTGGAAAGGGTCACACACAGAATGTCACATACAAGGCCTAAAAATGATAAAATGGAAATAATGTGTGGTGATGAAAAAGCACTGAGAGAACGTTGGAAGGGAAGTTTGAGAGATACGCAAGTTTGATAAGAAGGAAAACCATGTAGACTGGACTGAAGTACTATTGTTTATAAAATGAAATGTGATGTGGAAGAGTTATTGAAGCAGCATGGTGTTTAGGGGAAAATATATAGAATAATTTGGAATAAGAACCTTTTGATGCCTAAAAAATAATTAGAAATCATACTGCTACAGGAAAGTTAGAAAATGAAGTAGCTAAATCTTAGAGATTTCTGGACTGAAGAAAACAGATTTCTGGACAAAAACAAATCTTTTTAATTATTTAAACTTCTTTATTGTAAAATATAATACATACTGAGAAAGTACACAGGACAAAATTTTCGAATGCAATGAATTATTCAAAAGCAATTAATCACATGTAACCATATGCAAGTCTAGTAAAATAATATATTTTGGTATTGCCAAAAACACATACATGCCTCCTCCAATTACTACATTTTCTCTTTCCCCAAAATGAGCAGAATCCTGTTTTCTAAGAGTATAATTTCATTTTGGCTGTTTTGGGATTTTACGTAAATAGATTCAAATATTAGATATTCTTGGATAACTTGCTAAACTTGACATCTGTGAGATTTAACTATGTTGTTGTATTTAGATGTTATCTATTTATTTGTATGCTGTATCTTTTATCAAGCTTTTCATAATTCTAGTGTTAAGACCTTCGTGTGACTTCTGGTTTGATGCTGTTATAAACATTCATGTATATGTTTCAGTGTTCAAATATATGAATCATTGTTAAACATACACCTAGGAGTGGAATGGCTTTATCATTGAATTTGTACCTTAAATTTAGCAGCCACTCACAAAACTACTGCCATAATTAACCAATTTACATTCCCACCAACAAAGACTAAACACTACTGTCTCTTCTCCATTCTAAAACTTGTTAGTAGATTCTGCACCTCATATTACCCTCTAAGAGTTGTATTATTTTTTATTTTACTTTTACTCTTTCCTTGACAGAGACTGTAATTTGGAAAATATCCTGAGAATGTGCAAATTTAACTTTTTTCCTCTTCATATTAGTGAATGGGATTAAAGTCATTTACTGAAAATACTGTTCTTTCTTCACTTCTCTTCAGTGTCACTTTTTTTTCTGTAAATTAAGTAAACATGTTTGTGTTGGTCAGTTTCTGTGCTTTCTATGCTAATTCATTGGTCAGATTTCCCTGTTGTCAATTTCAGTGATTCTGACATAAGTGTTACTTTCCATTAAAGTTGGTCCTTCCACTCTGTCTATCTTAGCTACCTGTGGTCCTTTATATTCCCATATAAATTTTAGATTCAGTTTGTTTAGCATAACACATGCTTATACATACAAACACATACATTTGTGGGATTTTGACTAGGATGGCAACAATTTATAACTATTATGGGTAAAAATTAAATCTTTAAATTAGTAAATATTCAAATTTATTACATGTTTCCATTTATGTAGGTACTTTTCAATTTTTTTCTTTAATGTTTTAACATTTATAAAGTGTTTCGCACTACTTTTAGATTCTCATATTGTTATTTGATATTTTGTGCTGTTGTGAGCAGTTTTGAGTATTTTGAATCTCAAATTCTTTTTTGCCTGTTTGTTGCCAATATTTAGAAATGCTATTAATTTTGTATTTTAGTATAGGCACTCATTTTGTACTACTGGTATATATATTTAAATACTACAGAAAAATTCATGAATGCACTACATCTTGCTAAATGATAATACTTATTTTAATAAATTTTCTGTAGCTCTTTATCTATGTACGCAATCATAAAGTGCTATTGTAAATGTAACATGCCTATTGTTCATGGGAGAACTTTCTCAGAGATTTGGAATGAGAGAATGAAACAATATATTACACAGGAGGAAAAAAGCAGTATTTTTTTTCATAAATACAACTACTTCAATATTACTATGCTTGAATTACACTACTGAATGACCTTAATACATTCTGAGATCACTGGCAGAGTTATAGGATAATTCTGAGCATTTCTCTCTCCTCTTCTCATCTCTTCCAGGATTGGAAATAATTAATGCAACTGAGAAGGGGAGATGCATGGCTGTTCATCTAGGGGTCCCACTATGGCTTCCATGTTGGCCCTGGTTTGAACTGACTACCCTATAAAGTCTTTCCCTGCTGCCCATGGCAGCCAGCTCCCAGCTAGTTTAATATTTTCCATGCAAATGTGCAGGGAGCAGGAATTACTGAAGTGCTACCATCAGAAGCATAGAAATCTGAAATCAGAGGGATTAATAACTTGGTTTTTGACCTATCTGAAGGGTGTCAGATAGGAAAAGGAAATGTTTAATGGCTAGGCAAATTATGTGAATACCTTGGGAAAGTTTTTATTTACCTCAGCTCTTTAGAAATCTTTGATATGGCCCTACATTATTTTATTTTAGGTGGTATATTCTGTATATGCATACAACTTAAAATATTAATGTAAATGTATATTCTGTATGATTGTCTCTGTACAGAAATGTCTCCTATGCATAAAAAGACAAAAATAAGTTTAACTATGCCGTATTGATGGATTCCAATTCTCAGAAACCTAGTGGGATAGAATGATGTTGGGCTTCCCATTCTGTTCCGTTGATCTGTTTGTTTACACATCCACCAATACCAGACTCTAGATCGTTACAGCTTTATAGTAAGCCTTCAAGTCAGGTATTCTCAGTCTTTCAACTTTGTTCTTTTTCAGTTCTGTGTTGAGTATTTTGAGCCTTTTGCTTTTCCATATAAACTTTAGAATCATGTTGTTAATATTCAATAGATGACTTGCTAAGATTTTGAAAGAGACTGCATTGAATCTCTAGATCAAGCAATTTAGATTTCTTCATACACATATTTTAAGGCTATCTGTTGAATGTTCCTAGTGGTAGACTTAAGTTACATGTACTAGGCCTTATGGTGGTTACAATATTGGGATTATGATTAATCAAAACAGTGTGGGCTTAAAAACAAGCAGTTATGTATTTGAATTCTAGGTTACTCATTAGCTATATATATGATCCTGGCCAGATTACTCAAACCATCTCAGCCACAGTAAAATAATGAAAATCATTACCCTGTATAATTGGAGATTAAATTAATGTCATATTATTTTGTTACTTAAATTACTTACATTAATGTCATATTACATTGTCTGATATATTGAAATATTTTAATTAAAAGGGTTATGGAGTAAAATAGTTGTACATGTAATGAACATGTATGAAGGAGAGGGTTACTGATGTTAGCAATAGTAGAAGTGCTACTTTGCTCTTCAAGAACAATTTAGGGACAAATTATTTTGAGTTTTATCACCTGCTTAGATACATTTTTAAGATCTCTCTGGGTAGGGATAAGTCCAAACCAAGTGGGAAATAGTCAAAGCTTTTTAACAGAGACTTTATAAGAAAATGGACATCTGAATGAAATTTATATCATCTGAACTCATTTCCTACATCAAAATCGTTCATGAAAGTTCATCTACCCAGGAAATTTCCCTTGACTCATCTGCAACAGAATAATGCATCTCATCTACTTACCTTTTATTTATGATTTTATTTTATTTGTGTTATTTATTTTATTATTACTTATTTATTATTTTGGGGGGGGAAGCTCATTACTCAGATTGTATTTCAAACATAGTGGAACTTTTTATTTGGGCACGAAGGGATATAAAGCAAACTGGCAAACTGACCTCCCTGATGTGAAACTGTTTGCTGATTCACTTAAACCCAGAGTCTATGCTCCAGGAGGGAAATAACAGGCTGATAATCTCAAAAGAATAGACAGACCCTCTGGAGTTTCTCCTGAAGTTTCATTGAGGTTAAGAGGAATGCAGCACCCTGTAAAATGCCCTGATTGTTATCACCTTTTCTGTTCCATCCGGTTTTTCCACAAAACCTCAAGACCCTAACCCCAAGATGCGCTCACCGTCTTCCAGGCATGAGCCTGCTGTGACTCCCTTTGCCTGGCAAAGCAATAAAGCTGCTCTTCTCTTTGCTCCCAAAACTCTGCCTTGAGCTTGAATTTGCTTTTCAGGGTGCGGAAGCTGATTTTTAGATAACAGGCATTGATAAATATGGCATTTCTCTGATTTGTATACTTAGTCTCAGGCATTAAGCCTTCTGACAGCAAATATAGTTTTCAGTGATCACAGTACTAGAGAACTCCACTTGATGGAATTTAACACTTTTAGTCACAAGTGAGAATTAATGACTTGTTCAGGTTGCCTGGAAATGTATCTTTATGTAGTTCTCTCTCAGCCAGGAAATTATGCAAAATATCTGAAGTAACGGAAGAAACAAGGAATCAATGAACAGTACCAATAAAATGAGGTTGTGCTATGCACTTTATTATCTCTATTATTTTAAATGTATGTACAAAGTCATGCAAAAATTTTGCCTGTTTGTCTACTTGAGAGGATAGCCTATAAAAATAAAATATGTAAATTTGCAAAACAACACTATGAATAAATGTTGGAAATCTTATTTGTAAATGTAACATAAGTAGTCTATCTAAAGAAACAAATCTCAAACTGTTTAATGGAATTCAATTTGAAAATATGATTCAATGCAAAATTTCTCACTTTAAAAAGTTTAACCTCTAAATAATAGTAGTAATAATGCCAACCTTCAATGTATTTGCAAATGCTGAAATTGTATTCTTAGAGTTTTCATGTAAAAATCCTTAAGCTGAATAAAATTCATACTTAGAGTGTTCTGCTCTCAATAGTATTATATTTTGTTGATTTAAGCAGTTTTACAACATAATCTGTGAATTGGTAATTTAAAATGCTTTATGAGCGTATATTATCAATATGTACAGATGTGGGCCCTGGTATCATGGAGCTAACCTGCTGCAGAGATTGACAGGTGAATAATAATTATTAAATACAATTATCATTAAACTCTATGCAAATTGTAAAGAAAACTTAGGCGCCTATAATTCTTTATAGAGAAATATTAACTAATTTACAAAATGCAGATGAAGAAAGTTAGAGGACACATTCCAGAGTGAGGTAATTACTATTTTAAAAAAGGAAATAATGATAACAACAATAATAATAATAATAATAGAAGCAGAGGAGGAGAAGGAGAAAAAGAAAGAGAAGGAGATGGGGAAGAGGAAGTGGGGAAGAGAAGAAAAAGAATCTCATTTATGGTGTCATACACAGTTCAGAATTTCTGCAGTGTGAATTCAAATGGAGAAAGAGATAAGATAATGCTTGATTTGACAGCAAAGATGAACATAAAGTACTAGTATATGCAAAATGTTGAGATTTACCTTGTGAGTTATAGATAATCACTAAATACTTTGAAGCTTGAGTGTGGGGGGTGGTTTGTGAAGGATGTAAACAGTGATTTGAGACTATGGGCTGTGCAGAAAAGACTGCTGGTTGTATTTCAAAATGTGTCTCCCTTTCTTTCTGTGACTGTAACTACTTTTTCTGGCTTTTTTTTTTTTAACATTTGGTGCAGTTATTTAAGTTCTTCCCGATATGATGTGAGCAGAAACAATGAGCCCTATTTAGGGATTTTGGCTTAAGACTCGAGAATATGCCTTCTTGTTTCTTTTTTCCACTGAGTGAAGCCAGAAGTGACCAAACACTCACGATATAGATGATAAAAGATCTTAAGGAATAACGGAAGGACACTTGGAAAGGCATCAAGCTAATTCACAGTCATGAGCCATCCACTTTGGCAATTTAATGTAAGAGTGAAAGAGAAACGTACTTGCCTGTAAGTTACTATATAATTGGGTCTCTTGCTTTTTGCAGCTTGGCCATCTATCCTACCAGTATGGGATCTAAAGGTATTAACACAAAATGAAGGAAAGAGATACTGAAAGTCTAAGCTAGAATAGTTTTGAGGCAGTAAGAGAAGAGAGACGATGTAAGACCTAAATAATAAACAATAAATCATTTACAGGACAAATGATTAAAGGGATTTAAAGGTTAAAAGTGATATAGGTATTAGGTATAATTATAGTACTTAATTTTTTGGACCCGGGAGCACAATTTATCAAGTTAAAAATATAACATATGTACATTCGAATTTATAGAAGAAATGTTGGGGAAGAGTTTGGTTCAAATGTGTCTAAATTTGAAATGGTGTTAGTATATTTAAGTGGCGGTAAATGCAAGTGAGATTTTTATGAAATTCAGCCTACATTTCTGGGCAGTTGTTTTAAATTTGAGAATTGTAGAAACATCTGTGACAAATGAAAGCAAGCAATGATAACTTCTCCTAAGTGCATGTGAAGAATGAAACAAAAAGGATTCTGGGGAAAATTTTCTAAATAAATGACTTAAGGACCATTAAAATAAAATGTTTCCAACAAGAGAGTTGTCAGAAAAGTAAAATAAGGAGAGAAGGGCTTCATGGACCTCATTAAAAAAAAAAAAAGCTTCAAATGGGGGCATCTGTCAACAGCATGAACGCCACAGAAACATAAAGTAAGTTTAAAATACAGAGAATTACAGAAGAGTTGTTCTTTCTAGATAACCTAGGTAAATGCAGCAGGAAACTTGCCCTATTATCAAAGAGGCACTCTTCAAGAATAGAGAGAAATCAAGTTCACGTGCCAAACAAGGAGAAGGGCTAAATTAAATTGACTGGGAGACTGGATTCCAAAATCTGCGGTAGAATCAGGAAGACGGTTTCACTGATCCAGGGGAGTGGGTCTTGGACATCATAATCAGGCTATAATTAGATTTGGGAATTAACAACATGATAAAGCTAGAAATATAAAACTTAGTTAATTGTTTAGTATATTTTAACATATTTAGTATATTTAACATTAGTTTCTTTTCACAAAGTCAATATTTTTTAAAGATTCCCATTTTCCTAAGTATCAATTAACTTATTTAATATACTAAGAACATACACAAACATATTTTTCACGATAATACAGACAACTCAAAAAAGATCTGTTCTGAATTGATAACCTAATGTAGGAATGATATGACTCTCTTCTCAGGCATAGTACACAAGAATCAGACAAAAACATCCATCTTCAAAACAAAAACCTCAAGAGACCTAATCTGAGGGATCAGGTCTGCAACAACTTCTAGAAATTTTATTATCAATTTAAATTGAACACTCTTGCTATTCTGAACTCAATCATTCCAATTTCAAAATAGAATGTTTAGTCTTTCCAGCTTTCCAGTAATTCAACTACCAATAACCTGTTATTTGACCTATTTACGTGTCGTATTTCCTGCTGTGTAATTATAATATTTGATATCCCTTATTTCCAAGCTTTTTATTTTAGATTTTGACATTCTTCCTCATGTTTTCCTGGTATCCAATTTCAGCACATGTGTGGTTTTGGCTTTGTGATTCTAGTCTCAAAACTTGTCACTAGTATTAAATTTTACTTAATCTGGGGTTAATAGAATTCATATAAGGCACTGCATATAATTACCTGTGCAGCCAATATTCTGGTTGTACAGTATTGCCCCTCCCTCAGTTTTCCTCTGTTCTCACCTTACTATTTATTCAATAAAAAACTGCAGTTGAGAGAACAAAAAATAAATCAACTAGTTCATTATATTTTTCCACAATTTTTGTATGATAGCTGAAGGCATTTGAATTGTCAACTGAGTTTTCCTTCTGTTGATGAATGTCATACCCTGAGGACTTGAAGAAATAAAAGCATAGATAAATAACCTGTCTCTGAGCTCCTTTAGATAGATTTGATTTGATTACTCAAGATCAGAATTTTCCAAAACAAAAAAGAAGCTATTTTTTTAAACTGAAGATACAACATTGTGCTCTTTTTCTTTATCACACCTAGAACATTTAGTAGTATTGCATATCTTTTAGAGTCCTTTTAGTTCATGTACTTCTTACATATTTAATTGTAAGGCCCATTAAGACAGGTACTATAATTTTATAAGATATATTCTACAGTCCACTGATCAGTTCAACAAATATTGATTGAATGAATGGACAAATGAATTAGTGTTAATGAAGGAATCCACTCATTAATTTGCCCATCCTCTGTTCAAAGACATACTACAAGTCTAGATATTTTATTCTGGGCTGACTGTTGCCAGGCATTTGCTGGACTATGACCTCACTGATTATTGGCACATGATCTGCAGTAGCCAAAATAAAGTTAAGCTGCATATATATGAAATAATGTGGAACAATAAAAATAAATAATGTTCAGGTCTTTCACAGAGTTGAATACTTAATACAGTTATTCTTTTCAATTCTCATTTAGTCCAAATATCCTAAGTCTGTTATATCAGATGTCCTGAGTCATAGCCTTATTTATTCCAGGAATGTACTCATTAGAAGTGCTTACCTAATTATTTTTCCCTCAATCAGTACATATATTTTAGTGGGGTAGAGTTAAGAGAAAATGTAATTAATATTATTCTTAGTAAAAATTGATAACTATTTAGTCTGTGGGATCAGGGAAATCCATGACTCATGCGATGAGCTCTGTCTGGAGGAGAGACACTCTACTGTTGCTGACCCATGGCTGGGAGCTCTGTGGTCTGGGAAAAGCTTTCTGAACCACAGATAGTGGAATGAAAAGAAAATGTAAAGTTTTTTGATGTTGAATTTTGCCTAAAAAATGATATGATTTCGAAATTTTAAAGAATTTGTCAAAAAAAAGAATTTGTCAACTATTTTTCAACTTTTTCTTTATTTCTGGAGATGGAGATTTAAATTTGGCTTTGGCAGTCTGAGCTCTTTAATTACTGACATTGACAGCACACTTTATATAAGGAGAGATAATTCCTGCCTTTCCATTTCCTTAACAGTGTCTTTTGATTTGTAACTATTTTTAATTTCGATGAAGTCTATTTGTTTGTCTGTATTGTTCTAATTATGCTGTCCCAGTTCTTGAAGATATTAGGAAGATTTCACAAGGTGTACCTACATCAGGCTTTAAAAAGGCAACAGGAGGCATAAAACACAGGCAAACATCAGGGAGTCTAAAACATCCAGGCTCAGTATCTAAATTCTTCCTTTTTCACGTATGACATGCTTTATTCATGTATCAAGATACTTGTGCAATAGCTCAGGTTCAGAGAAGCCACAGTCTCAGCCAAGAAGGGATCTTCCGTATACCTGCAGTCAGAGAGCTGAAGCCAGACAAGCCATGATTCCACCTGCATTCTATAAACATTGGTATGTACATGCTTCATAGAGTATGTCTCAAACCTTTGTACAGATCTTCATCGAACAATAAATACATTCTGGTTTGACCAAGTGTTAGCACCAGTTATCCAGACATCTGTGGAGAAAAACATATGAGTAAAACAGACGCGTTGATATTACTTGCTTACCATTGTGTGAAGAAGACATACTCCTACACTTTGATCTAAAAGCTTTGGGATTTTTGAATACATTTTTTCTATTGTCATTCTTACAGTAATTTTGAGCATTAAGTGTGGCAGTGACTAAGTTTTTGCTTTTTTTTTTTTGTCCATAAGGATATCCAAATATTCTAGTCATGTTTTCATATAAATTGTGCTTTCCCCATTGAAAATATGGAGAATTTTTGTAAAGAACCAAAATACCTATTAAGTGTGGATCCATATGTAGGGTTTCTCTTTTGTTCTGTATACTTCTATATGTTTGTTTTCCCTTAGGCCAACACCGCACTTCCTTGAAGCATTAGTGTAGGACGTGAAGTGTGATAATATATATCATCCAAATTTGTTCATTTATGTTTTTAGAGCTGTTTGTATATTCTAGATTTCTTACCTTTTCATGCATATTAATAAAAGCAGCCAATTTCCACAAAAATATATTTTAATTGCTATAAATTTTTCTAACAGTGGATTGAGTCTATAGATCAATTTTGAGAAAAAGAGCATCTTAGAAATATTCTTCCAATCCATAAATATGATGAATGTCTTAATGTTTAATTTATGTAGGTCCTCTGACATTTCTCTCTGCAACATTTTATAGTTTTCAATGCAGAAGACTTGAAACCTCCTTCCTTTTCTTTCTTCCTCTCTTTCTTCTTTTTTTTAATCCCAAGTTTGTCAATGTTATTATAAATAAAATTACTTTATTTTCCTTTCCAAATGTGTCTTAAGATTATATAAAATATAATTAATTTTTTATTTGTTAACCTTGTATCCTTCCAACTTCTAAATTTATTTTCGATTTTAGTGTTTCATAGAATATTTTACATAAATAATTGTCATCGGAAATAGAAATTATAGTATTCATTTCTTTCAAATCTGTATGGCTTTTTTTTCTTAGCTTACAGCAAAATCATAACTTTCAAAACAACAATGGAATAAAAGTGATAAGAGTTGGTATCCTTGGTATTTCTGAGCTTAGAAATTCACCATTTAATAATTCACTTTTAGATAGCTGTATGACTTTATAAATGTCCATTACCAAATGTGGCAATTCCCTTCTATTCTCAGTTTACTGAGACTTTTTTTTTTTATGGATGGACATTAATTTTTGTCAAATACTTTTTTGCACCTATTGCCCTAATCATATAATTTATTCATATTCTGTTACTGTGGTTAATATCATTAATTCGAATACTAAGCTAAACTTGTGATATTGAAGTTGACCTTAACTGATCATGAAGTGTTATCTATTTTTATCTCTGGAATTAATTGGTTAATAAATCATAAAGTTTGTGTCTGTATATATGTGCCTGGATGTTCATGTGAGAAATTGATCTGTAATATTTTATGATAATATTTTTATGGATTGTGAAGTGTTTACTCCTCCTGTATTTTTTTCAGGGATCTAGAAAGATTTCAGGCATCTATGAAGAAATCTATGTAGATTTCTTTTGGGAAGATTTGGATAAAAATTTAATTTTTTAATATTTACAAGACTAATTAGGTTTTCTATAGAATTTAGTTTAATTTTAATAAGTTGTATACGACAATGATTTTGATTTCTCTAAGGTATACAAAGTGTAGCATAAAATTATTCATAATATTCATTATAATTAGTTTAATTCTGTAGAGTCTGTAGTGATAACTCCATATTCATTTCTCATATGGACTAATTGTTTCTTCTCTTTTTCATCCTATATCAGTCTAGTTAAATTTTTATTAAATATTTTAATCTTTTCAAAGAACAAGCTCTTGTCTAATGATTTTTTGTGTTGCTTTTCTCTCTTTTACTTGTTTTGGCTCTAAGTTTTTAATTATTTTCTTCTTTTTGCTTAACTTGAATTTGTTTTTTTCTGTTTATGGAGAAGCTATAACTTGGTTTTAGACATTTCCTATATACTATTATATTTTGATATAAACTAATATTAAGCTAATATATACCATAAACTACTATTAAACTAATATTTCACTTTTATATATATAAAAATGCAAAGCTATAAATTTCCTTCAAGATACTGTTACTAATTGTCCCACTAATTTTGATATGTTCTACCCTCATAATCTTTCCATTGAAAATTTTTACCTATTTCTTTATTAATTTTTTCCTTAGACCTACATATTATTTCTAAGTGAGCTGCTCTGTTTCTAAGTATCTATAATTCCTAGCTATCTATTAGTGTGAGTTTTATTTTAATTCCATTTTTGGTAGGAAACATACTCTGTTTGATTTTCAACTTTGAAATGTGTTAAGACCCTTAAAACTCATACTTTTTGCCCTTGAAAATAAAGTGTGATTGTTCTTTAAATTATCTGTTTGGCCAAGGTGTTTGATGTTGGTGTTGCTAATATTTTGTCTGAATCTTTTATTAATTGCTGAAAGAAGGTTTTTTAACATATCAACTGTGCTTTTGTTTTTGTCAGTTTCTCCCTCTTTAGTTCTATTCATTTTGATTCGTGACTTTGAATTAATTGCAAAAAAAATTTATTTCCTAGTGATGGTTTGCTTCTTTTTCATTAAGATATTTCTCTATGGCAGTGTTATTTTACATGAAGTCTATGGTACCTGAGATTACTATAGCCACTCCATACATCTGCTCACTAATAGCATAATGTATATTTTTCAATGCATTTATTTTTTAGCATATATATTTATGTTTAAACTATATCAGTATAAATAGGATTTTTTTCCCATTCTTACAAATCTCTGCCTTTAATGACAATAGAAATAATTTCTCTGGTTAACACAGACCAGAAACTGTACTATAAGTTCATCAAAGTCCTTAATAAAAATCACTACATTGTTGATCAGCCTTCAGTTTTCTCATATCGTCTGTCATATCCACCATCTCTAGTCTTCAAACTCCCAGAGATCTTCATTAATTAATTAATTATTTCATTAATTTATTTTTATCAGCTTATAAGCCATTCTTACTACAGTTTTAGACAGTTTTTCCTCACAAAAATTAGGTTAACAAATCTGGGAACATCCTACAGTTTCTTTCTCTTCTACTTTAGTTATGTCAGTTTTGCTGTCAAAAAATTAAAGAATAAAAACAATATATATGGAACATAGAATTAAACAAAATATTTGTTAACTGAGTTTATTATATGCATGCACTAGAAATATTTGGGCTTCAAAGTCATCAGCTTTTCTGTACAATATTTTTAAAATCCATATTTGTATTATTATTAAGGGAGAAAAAAGCAAATTAATCAGAATAAGCAAAATTGAAATGACTAAAATGAATAAACACTTGAACGTCCATTCTATTGCTTGAATTTATTAAGATCATGTATATATTTTAACATGTATATAGACATATTTCAAAATAGGAGAGAAAATCCATAATTTTTAAAACTTCACCTTTAAATAGATATTATTTTTTAAAATCTATTACAAAAGTAGTTTGAACATGTACTGAGGCTAAACACAATGCTAGGACCTGAATTTGTAGAAATAAATAATAATCTGTCTTTCTTTGAGGATCTAAGAAATTAGTGACTGAATACTCAATAACTTGAAAATACTCAATAACCTGAAAAGTTCTAGAATTTGAAAAAAACTTCAAATTTCTTTTAAAATAAAGTATATCTTTAACACATAATTTTGTTTGTTTCATTCTTTTAACATGGCTAGTATATATCATCTTCTCATCTTAGAAACTAAGATATTATTGAGTCCTCAAATTTTTATAAATTTGAGATAAATTCATATAAAGGACTCATGGGATATGTGACAGAATCATCCTCCTATTTAAAGGTTTAATTGGAATGATAAATTAATAAATCTTATGTCAAGAGCTATCACAGTTTTTAAAGAGCTAGAAGTTGGTGAAAAAGTATCAAAAATAAAGCAAAGGTTAATGGAAATTATAATGTCAAATTAACATTTCTTTCAATTACTGAACTTCATTAGTGCTAATCTGTACATGATTCATGGTCAGTGGAGACAAATTGAAATGGTAATTGTTGAATACGACTTATTAGAACAAACAGACTTGTTCTCATTTTTTAAGGCAGATAATTTAGATATGCGCCCAGCTAAAGTATTTTAAGAAAATTTCCTAAATTTTTCTTATAAAACATAGTTTAAAATGACTTGCTCTATAATTTCAAAGATTATTTCTACATAATTATATTTCAATAGTAAATGGAACATACAGAACATCCTTAAAATTCATGTGCAAATACAAGATATAATTAATGTGATATTTTCTTTAGGAAGATAGCTGGCAAAGCTTATTATTTAGTTGAGTATGTATTCTCCCCATATATTACAAAAGGTTGTCATGACAATGAGAGCAAATTAATATCCTGTAAGTCTTCCCTTAAGAACAAATTTCCAGCTTAAAAAAACCAAATATCTACTTTAGTCCATGCACAACACTGCCAGTAAACTTTGCCTAAACAATTTGACATTTGTTTAGTTTAACAGGGATAGAAAAGGTCACACTAGAATTTTCACTGTAATATGGAAAGTGCTATTCCACTGTGAGTGGATATTTTGGTTTGCATTAAGGATCTGAGACTCCAATCTCTGAACAGATTTTAATATGTTCTTCAGGTCCCCAGGATTTCCTTCAAGGAATCTTATACTTGGAAAGTCAGCTAAGTGGACAACCTGTGGGATATGCCTGGGATTTCAACATCAGAATATTATATTAACATACTAACTGAGGATTTAAAACACAACTGTCTTGTTTAAGATTTCATTTTTAGTACATATTTATTTTTCTCCCCCAATGATCACATGGTAACTAGGGATATAATGATTTCCTTAAATCAACGATATCAAATACTAGCCTCTAGCCAATTGTTTCTGTTAAGTTTCATACGATCTGAATTGAAACAAGAAAAATAAGACCAACATATGCTAGTGTGTAAGCTGACCTTCCTGACCAGAACAAGTATTGGCATTAAACGTGTCATGCTGTGAACTTAGGCTGATGATAGAAAGTAGTGTCTTTTCATATATATCTGCTTGGAAAATAAATGTAGTCACAAATTTGAAGAATTAAAAAGAAACAATAACTTACTCTTTTAAAACAATGACTGCTTCTCTATCTACATCGTACAATGTTACTAAATAAACTCACCCCATTAAGTGCCATGCATATTATCAAAGACAGCATCTCAGAGATGAGGGACATCTCACTTGGTGGGTAAGTGCATGGGCTTCAGATACACGTAACACTTGAGTTCAGAACTGGGCTTCTCAAAAAAAAAAAAAAAAAGAACTGGGCTCCTCATTTATTAGATTAGGAGAGTTATTTAAATCCTCTTTTACTTCCATAAAATGAAAGCACTAAAATAGAAGCAACGTTTGATGTACACAATAAATGCAATCATACATACCTGATGCCTTGAATATTGTAAGAGTTAATTAAATGATACTTCTTACAGTATTTTGATAAAAAACTTGTTTTCTAAAACCACTGCTTGAACATAAGTACTTAAAATGAATCAGAAAGAGCTAGAATTATTGTAAATAGAGATAAAAAATAAAAGAAAATGAAAGTAGGTATCACATTACTATGGGAAAAGGCTCTCCAAACCTATAAGTAGGTAAAAAAGAAACATAATATTTAATCAATTACTTGTTGGTTTGGTAAAATTTTTAATTACTGCAGAATTTTCTTATTTAAATCTTGATCATATTGGTTATTTAAATATGTAAATGTTAACTAACTGCTTAAATAATAGGTATTAGAAAATTTTATGAAATGATTTAAATCATAGGGCATCAAAATATGCTTTGAGATTCATGTAAGCCTTCTATTTGGTTAGAATACTTGCTGGTGCAGCAAAATGGGTATTTTCATGATCTATTAAGAGAGGCTTACGTACTAGTGGGATTTGGGTATTTCACATTTTCTACATGTTGATTATCTCTATTTTCTAAATTTTCTCTAAAATTTGTAATTTCTTTGTATTAAAAGTGTTACTCAACTTTTCCCCCTTTTCTCTCTCTTCCTTTTCCTCTCTCCCTTCCTTCCTTTTTTTATTTCGTTCCCTCCTTTCTTTCTGAGAGAAAAAGCAGAAACTTAAGAAAAATCAACAAGATGGATTCCATGTTGAGCAACAAGAGTAATTGCTCAGATTCTAATTAAGTTTATCAAAGCATAAATGTGTGACAAAGAAAAGCTTCGAAACATTAAGGAAAAGGTCTTTGATGCTATTTAACAAAGATTCTTTATTGAAATTTCAGAAATGTGACATAAATCAAGTAAAAACTGTTCTAAAATTATATTTTTCAATAAACTTCCATTTTTTTTTACATTATGCCTTTCTTAATTGAAGATGTCTGGTAATGCTGTGATAATAATGTAATCTTCCAGAATTCAAAAGACTAGTGTTTATTTGTCACAAGGCCCATCCAAGAGACAGAAGTTTGGGAGTCCAGTGATGTCATAGTGTTTCCATGGTTTTACGAGTGGCTCTGTCAAGAACACTGAGTTCTAAAATGTGTTCACTAATGCTAGCAACAGTCAGTTTCACTGCATTGACTGGTAACATTCAAATTAGACTGACTGAAAAAGCAAATGGAAAATGAGAAATTGGAAACCCTAAGTGAAGACTTCAGGGTTTTTTTCCCCCCATGTGAATGGTTAGTCAGAGATAAAGAAGTAGTTTCAAGGAAAAGTAGATTCCAGAAAACACTTTTTCTTTTTAACATGAGATATATTTGAATATATTGAAATGCTAATGAGATAAATCTGCAATAGGTAGAGTTGAAAATAAAGAAGAGGAAGAAATGTGAGTAATAATTTAAATAGTCAAAGAAAAGGGAAAGTAAAATCTAAATCATAGTAGAGAAACTGCCCTTCAATCAGGAATAGAAGCAGTTTTAAAGGAATAGTTGAGCATGAGCATAGATGTGGTAGGTTTGTAGGGTTTAATGGATAGATGAGATATTTGAAGTTTGTGTATTTTTTTTTCCAACTTAGGAAATGGCATCTACTGAAATTGAGAGAGGAAGAATGATGCAAAATTTGAGAAGAATGAAGGTTAAAATTGTACTTGCAGGGAGTGAAAATGATGTTGAAGGTTGGAGTGGTTGGGGTGAAGCAGTGGGAGAGACAAAGTGGTCCTACGTAGCCCAGCTCAACAGCTTCTTTAGTATGAGGACTAAGGCTTTGAGACACTCAGTTTGGAATGGCCTGGGGCCCTAATTATCATACAAATTTCTACCGTGTCAACTTTATTTCAAAACTCAGCTGAAATGTCACCTTTACCTTTTAACATTTCCAAACTCCCATAGAAAAAAATTAATCATTCTTCGGGACAGCATAAATCTTGGTCAATATACGTTTACCATCTAAATCATATTGTATGAAATATTTTAGTGTGTATTTTATCTATTAGATTCTCAGCTCCATAAATAATGATCATATTTACATAGCTCATTATCTGAAATAGAGATATCTCTCATTATTCTGTAAGTTCATGGTTAGCTTTAATGTTCATTGAGATCAGACAGTCCCTTGTCCTACAATTTGCTTCCTTAACGTAATAAATGAAACACACACAGAGTTAAAAAGAGGACGCACTCTGATCCTCTAATTGTTACCATTTCAGAACCCTTACTCTTTTTATGCTACTTGGTCTCTGACTTAGCTTGGCTGATCTTCTTAATTACCATTCACTCACTTCTTTACAACTAATTTTTAGATTCCAATATCTTTCCAAAATCCATAAAGTTTTAATCCACAATCTTTAAGAATACAGGATTTAGAGACATACCTACGGTTTTTAAATCTCGCTTTATGTCTCACAAGCTGTGTGAACTTGAGATAACTATACAATGAGCCTTAAATTTAGGTTCTTTATCTTTGAAATGTGTTTTTAAAATTGTGAGAATTAGTGATAAAATGTATATAAATCCATTTGAATGTACAGCCTTCATAGTAATAAATTGCAGCAAAAATCCTGTAAAGTTCATGCCATGCTTTCTGGTATACCGTGTGCCACATAGTGGAGATCAGCGTGATTTTCTGTTACTTTGATATTATTCTTCTTTCTTTTTGTTACCTAATAAATCAAAAATATCACCAAGATATGTTTAATCATGTACTTATTTACTAATATATCCTGGCAAATTGAATTCTTTCTAATATTGCTTTCCAGCTATTTCTTCAATCCCAGTAAATTACTTTCTGTGTATCTTTATTCCCTCTGCTTTATTTTCTTCTGGTGCATATTTGAAAATGATCATTACAAAACAGATGGCTGGTTTTGATACTGTATATCAATCTTTCCTGTCCTATTCCTTCAATTGAATATAACACACTTTCGCTGTCCATGTTATTAGTTCTATTTTCCTGATATGCCATGTCTGTAATGTATTACTTCTAATTAGAGTTGTATTATGTTGTAGAAATATGTCTTCTATTCTTAGTTTCTTCTTGCTTTTTAAAAATTTCAACTTTCCTATTTGTAGCCATTTCATCTTTTATAAAAAAGGTACTTTCTTATACTTTATTGATATTAAAAAGTACATGCATTTAGAATGAGTGATTAGAAGCATGTGCTATTGAATCATCTTCTATATCTCACATTATAATTTTACACCAGTATGTTTATACTCTCCAATTTCTGAAAAATTTCTCACCTTCTGCCTGGAGAATATTTTAAATTATAATGCATTTTCCTCTTATTATTTTGACCTTGAATCAGACAAAGCATCGTCTTCATTCTTTATTTTCCTACAACTGAAGACTCATAAAAATGACTCTGTTTTCGAGATGGAAGATAGTTGCTAGCCAAATGTTCATTAATCAGTTGATTTTCAGCTCTGTTAGGCTCTGATAAATTAAGAAAGAATATTATGCTTTTCAAAATACCTGGGATTTTTGCTTGTTCTTCCTGAGAATATGGTTTGTGATTTATTCCTTAGGAATCAAAAAGTAGTTCAAATTTTCATTTTCTACTCCCCTAAAGTGGTTGAATATATTTAAACCACAGCTTCAATGAATTCTGTTCCCAGGATTTTACTGTCTTTTTCCTTACATGTAGCTCACTTCCAAAACCAGCATGCAATTCACTGTTGCTTTTCCCATCTTTTCTGCAACTGTGTTGCAATAAGCACTCTGATATCCCAATGGCTGTCCAAAGAGAATAATAATGAATGCATAGTCAGCTATGGGAGCTTGTTATGTCTTCTTTGAAAACTGTAGCATTGCAGTGGTGAAATAGATTTCCTTTCTTCTAGTTGATATAATATTGCCTCTCTGATAAACTGGTCACTGGCCACATTCACAGGCTGTTTCAGAATTTGAACTATGCATTGACTTTCTAAAGTTTATTTATTGGTCTTTGTCAATATTGAAGTTGATGTTAATGCCTTTCAGAAAATAATACCATCAGGAAACCTGTGATGGGTAATCGTACTTGTTTACTCTTTGTGAATCTGTATGTATTTCTGATTCTGTATTTATGTAATTATATAAATTTAAAGAAGGGGAATTAGAAATCACTAGATTAATCATCTTGAACAAAAAAATCTAGGATTTTTGAATGTTGAAGAACCTGAAAAATTAGCTCTATGATCTACTAAGATTTCTTTCAAAATTTCAAAATTTGATGTAAAATGTGGTGCCTTAATTTGAAAACATTACACTGTAAGAATCCTGATATTTCAGACTATAGTCAGAAAAGTTTTCCCTAAGTTTTTGCATTTGTGAATATATATTATTGGGACAAGTAGTAGAATTCCAGAAAAGTGTAAAAATATTGACATTGCAGTCACCTTAGTTAAAGAAAAATACATTTTATATTGTAGTGATATGGGAAAAATGGAGCACAAGAGGATGGCCATGTCCCAGGTCCCAGGTGAGTCCCTGGTCATGCCCCATCGAGTTAAGGTTCTTGGCTTCACACAGGAAAGAATTCAGGAGCGAGTCATAGTCAAGTGAAAGTAGATTTATTCAGAGATTTATTCTCTCTGCATTCAATCATGTAACATTTCTGTCAAAGTTTTGTCTTCTTGTCCAGACCTCTCCAACTCTCTCTCTCTCTGTTTCTGTCTCCCTCTGTTTCAGTCTTTCTATGTGTGTGTGGTGTTGTTATCTCTTACAGCATGGATTTTACTGGCTGTATCATTTTTAACAATGTGATTATCTTTCCTTGTCAATAACAGTATATAAACTGCTTAACAAACTACCCCAAATCTAGTGACTTAAACAACAACCATTTTATTATATCTTACTGTTTTGTGGTAGGATAATTTGCAGAGGTTTCAGGTGAATGGTTCTTCTATGTATCTTCACTTGATCATATTTGATTCAACTGGCAGACAGACACACCTGAAAGGTCTGAGCCAGCTTCCCCAGTGAGCTTGCGTGTTAGCTGGATGCTGGAAGGCTGGGGCTTGTCTGTGACTGTGACCAGAATGCTCAAACGAGGCTTATACAGCACGATGAGCTCAAGGTCATTCCCATAGGTGGCTCAGAGCCTCCATCACAATTGTTTGGCGAAACAGGGGAAACTTTTATGGACTAACCTGGAGAATATTTCTTTCCCATGAACTTCTGTGAGTTGAAGAGGTACATGCCCTATCATTTGCAAATATTTTCTTCCACTCCATAGGTTGTCTTTTCATTTTGTTGATGGTATCCTTTGCTGTGCAAAAGCTTTTAAGTTTAATTAAGTTTCATTTGTTTATTTTTACTTTTATTTCTTTTGTCTTAGAAAACATATGCATTAAAACCCCACAATGTACACAGATGCCAAGAGAATTTTTAATCATACTCTGAGTTAATTGCTGATGAATACTAATTATGGAATTACTAAGTATACAGTAAGAGATGGCTTGCCTTTGATTTATTATTTGCAATGTTTATAAGAGTAAACTATGATAAACTAGAAATTAATATTAAAATGGCTAATGCTCTGTGCACCTTTTTCCTATGGCACCATGGGTATATTGAACAATGATCTTATCATGAAGCCATGTTGACATGATCTACTTTTGTGTCTTGTCAACCATCATAGAATTCCACTAAAATGGGGATCTGAAATTTAATAAACAATGTCTTTATGGGTTATACTAAAGGTTCCTTATGCTTTAATTTAATAACTCAATACATTTTGTTTTTTATTTTGCAAATTGCATGCAGTTAAGAACTTTTTGAAAAAATACCTACCACCGTTAAATGTGCATTACAAAAAAACTATTATCGTGATCTGTCTACAAAACTTTATTCTTTACATACTTTAAGTTTCTGGGGAGAGCAGAGCAAGTCTCAAGTAGGTACAAAATAGCCTGAAAGAGCTAGGAAAGGAGCCCGGCTCAGGGTTTTTATTAAGACTAGCGGGTGGAGCTGAGGTGTGAACTCTTGCACTTGAATAAAACCTTGTGTAGTTTGAATCGTTCACTAATGCCAAAGGAGGGAGCACACAGGATTTCTTAATAGATTGCCCAGCTGTGATGCAGAAGAGGAAGGAAAGTAAGAGAGATTTAAAAGTTGTAGCAGCCAAACGTCAAAATATTAAATCATATCCTTTATTACAGTTATGCAGAAAAATAGCCACCTTCTGTTTCCTCTAACGATACAGTAGTCTTTGTGATTATCGAACTAGATGCATAACATTAATCGATTTTGTTTTTTATCTTTTCATTCCTACTGGTTCAATCTATACCATCTCTTGTTTTAGCAAAGTTTGCTTATATGTGTGTGTACACACACATTGTTTCCCATTTTGTAACATGACTGTCTTTAGCCAGCATCTGTGTGTTACTTCTTTTTCAAATCTCCGCTTCTCCAAAGAGTCTGAGCATATCCTCTTAATGAGACTAAACATCAATTCTTCTGTAGTGTGAGAAAATAAATGTGTGTCTGCTAAGCTATTACTTTGGTAAATGTCTTACATTCCTTCTAAGACCTAGATTATAAGCCACGTAACAAATCGAGGGCATATTTGCCATTTTAGAGCACAAAACATATGGCTTACATAGAGTAGAGTCTGTAATATCTTTGAGTTTTGTAGAAACAAGGACATAGCAATCATTCAACAATTCTTATATTTAGCATAATAAAAGGGAACACTTGTGAAATAAAAACTTATTGAAATCTGCTTTGAAAATTAATTGCCTTAATTCCTGTTTCTTCTAAGGATATGAAGATACTTGATATAACTTTACTTCACCAATTTGTTACATTTCATACTGCCCTTACTTCTGCAACTTTAAAATATGTAAAGTTTTAGCATATCCTTCTAAGAAAACATAATTTGAAAGAGAGCATTTTGTGATTTTTTTTTAATTGCCTTTCTTGCACCATTTAATCTTAATATGTGACATCCTTAGGCTTTGACTTACAACTTGAGCAAATGCCATTTTATATGGCTGTAAAAGATGATTGTACTCAAAAGACCTTGGTCAGTATTAAATATCAATTTTTAATTTTAATTCCACAGGTACTAACTCATATTTTAAGACATCAAAAATGAGTGGAGAGTTAGGTACAAATTAAAATTCACAATTGCTCTTATACTTCTTTCTTTGAAACATATTTAGATTGCCAAATCTGACAAACATCAGAGACTACAGGAAAATGGTATGCATTGTAATGTCACAAAGGTTTGGCAAACACTATTTTTCAAAATATGATATTACTGTTAGATAGAAAAATAAATGAATGATTTACTTTATGTTAAATGTCATAGGAACATATCACAACTGAAACCAAAGGTTTTTTAAATGATTTCAGGGATTGTAAAGCTAGAATGTGATTCCTAGAAGGAAACAAGGAACTATTGATTTCAGCAAGACTTGTTCCACATTATTTCTGGAAAAAAAAAGAATACTAACCTTAATCTATGCAAGGTTGTCAGTTGGACTATATTAATTCTTGGAGAAATATCCTCCTGAACTTAGAAAACAATTGTACTCCTGCTCTGGAATATAAGTTTCATATCTCAATATATGTATAACTACACAATGAAAAATACTAATGTACTGTTGGATTCTCTGTACTGATTGGTTTGGCTTAATATATGTATATACACAAAAACACTATTTGTTTATTCATTCATTCATTTTTTCATTCATCATTCATTTATAATGATTTTGCAGGAGAGAATTTAAAAGTGTTAGAGCCCAAAAATATGTCTCAAAGTGTAATTATTATTAATAAGCAGTAATAGTAACTTTGAAAGGAAATGCCACAGAATTTAGCATGGTTTAATTTGTAAAAGATGTAGCACTGTAGAATAAATCACTATTCAGATATATACAAAACCTACATACTTCAAATATGCTAATGAAACCAGAGAGAAGGGGGCAGGACACAACCATTAAAGAAATGACACTGCAGTTAAAGATGAGACCCCCAGTACATGAGACCTTGAGGCCCAAGATTGTGGAAGAATTGACTCCTTGTAGACCTTGAACTTCATTATACGCTCATTGTAATGTATTAACATGCTAATTGGCACTCCCACAGGTGCCATGACAGTTTCAAGGCTAACCATAAAAGATCAAAAAAAATGGGTGGTGGCCTAATTCTTGAGAATCCCAGCCCCTTCCCCAAAGTAATTGGAATAATCCCCCTACTTGTTAGCATACGAAATTACCGAGCCCATAAAAATTAACAACCCCGCACCTCATGGCTGCCCTCTTGCCCTTTGAGATGACCACCACTCTGACTATGGAGTGTGTGTCTCTCTTTTTACATTCTCTTTCCCTGGACAATAAATTTTATTTATTGACATTGAACACCTATTTTTGGTTGCTGCAAACAATAAAAAAGCATAAAACAAAAGGTGGATAAAGTCAGAGATAGCAAAATACGTTTTGCAATGAAGACCTTCCTTAGCTGTGGAATTTAATCTTTGTTTCAACAAAATATTTTATGGCTGTTAAAGAGCCCAGATCCCTTTATTTCAGCTATTTTATCAGTATCAGATATAACTTAAACACAGCTATTTTATCACTTCTTTTCAGCCCCTTGCTTTTTGTAGTCTATACTACTATAAAGGTACAAAATATAAAGCTACAGCAATCAAGACACTGTGTACTGGCAAAAGAATGGCCAAACAGATCAGTGGAAGAGAACAGAGAGCCCAGAAGTAGACTCCTATACACCATCTGATTAAAAATTGAGCCAACAATTAGATACCACCCGATATACTGGAATGGCCAAAATCTGGAACCAAATTCTGGCTAGGTTGTGGAGCAGCAGGAACTTCCATACTTTTTTCTGGTGAAAATCTAAAATGGTACAGCCACTGTGGAAGATAGTTTGGCAGTTTCTTACAAAACTAAACATTCTCTTACCATAAACAGCCAGCAACCAGGCTTCTTGGTATTTACTTAAAAGGAGCTGAATATTTATGCCCATACAAAAATCTATACACAGATGTTTATAGCAGCTTTATTTATAATGCCAAAACTTGGAAACAAACAAGATGGCCTTCAGTAGGTGAATAGATAAACTATAGCATATCTTGAAAATGGATGTTATTCAGTGCTAAAAAGAACTAGAACTAGTCATTACAAGACTTCGAAAACACTTCAGTGCATATAATTAATTTAAAGAAGCCAGTATGAAAAGACTACATATAGTATGATCCCAATTATATGACATTCTAGAAAAGGTAAAACTATGGAGACATTAAAAACCTCACTTGTTGCCAGGGGCAGGGGACAGAGATGAACATACAGATTACCAGGGACTTCTAGGGCAGTGTACTAATATCGTATCATACAGTGTATAACAATCTGATGGGTATGTGTTACTATGTTCTTGTCAAAGCCCATAGAATGTTCAACACCAAGAGCAAACCCGATGGTCTTTGGACTTTTAGTAATTATGATGTGTCAATGTAGGCTCAGCCTTGATAAAAAGAAAAAAAAAAGATACCACCATTCTTGTGGAGGATATTGATAGTGGAGGCTATGCAAGTGTGGGAGAAGGTGATACATGAGAAATTACTGTATCTTCTCAATTTTGCTGTAAACCTAAAATACTCTAATAAATAAAATCTTTATTTATTTTGTATAAAATAAAATATCCAACATAGTTTACAAGGAAATTTTTCTAGACCATAAAATCTAGTCTCATGATAAATACTTAACATGAAAGTAATAATTTAATACAAATCCATTCACAACCTTTTTTATGAGTTCAGGTATTTTCATTACATTTTATATGTTTTAAAATATCTAATTTTTTTGCAATACAGTAAGCTATATAAATGATCTCATTTTACATTTATTTTGACTGACTAGGTAAAATCTGTGTTTATTATTTGTTCTTACTATGATAATCTGCAGTAATCAAATATCACAGAGAAGAATACTTAGTAATTTTCCATTCAACATTTGCTTTTTCTCCATGTGAATGTACTTTCAATTAAAGTTGACATTATATACCTAACATATTTTATTCCAGTTAACAATAAGGCCTAAAAATACTGTGTGGAGATATGGAATCTGTCCAGAAGTCCTGTTGTATGGTGTGTTTAAGGCCATGTCAATCATCAAACAAGCCCACATAAGAAAATCTCCAGGCCTGAAATTTCATAAATATCCATCTTTTCTTTATTGTGTAATAAAAATATTTGTAAGGAAAATATCATATATCAACAATGGGCAGGAAGCTCACAAATACAGCTTTTTATGATAATTTTATAAGGAAATTCCATTTGAAAGATCATTGGCTACTGAAAATTAATTATATTCAAAATAAGAGGAATTGTCAAATATACTTTGGAACTGTATTTTTAAGAACATATACTCTAAGTTATTTCATATGCAAATGATATTCTGCATAGATAATTCATAATTTCCTGGAGTTTATGAAGTTAAGAATAAAAATAGGCTAAAAATTACATTGTTTTATCTTGGAATTATTTTAGTTAACCATAAATGTTTCTTACATCTATTTAAATTGACCAAATCTAAAAATTTAATTAAATAAACTAAATTTTGGAAACTACATGCTAGACTAAAACAGAATTCTATGTTAAAACCCAACTGAAAGAAATTTAAGATTTATACACTTGAAATAAATACTTCTTGCTTGTTTGAATTTAAGGACTATTTTTTCCACGTATGTTAATAATTCTGCTTCTATCAGATTTGTTATTTTCGGAGTAGAATCTCCTTCATTTTAAATATTGAATTTTATTTAAACCACAAAATATACGTTTTGCAACAGGTTGATGAAAAATTATTATAAAGTCTGTAATCAGTATTTACATTTTATTTATAAAGGAATGCATTACTTTTATGTTTGAAGTCAATAATTATTTTCTAGGAAATAATACTGACAAAAATACACTGCACTATGAAAAGCAATCCACTTCTAACTGATAATTTCTATTTAGCAAAAAGTTTTTACTGAAATAAATCAGTATCAAGCAGCCAAAACATCAAAGAAAACCTATACTCAGAATAAATATTGCCTTTTCAGATTAATCTGTTTGATATACACACATTTTAATAAAATTACTGTAGTATTTATTGATATTAATTTTTATAAATTATTGTCTTCTAGAAAAATATTTCTGTTCATATCTAGTCACTTGCTTCTCATATTAATGGAAAATTAAACTATAAATTTAGTTTTAAATGGAATATAGTTATTTTTGTTATATTTTATAATTAATGTCTGATTTTATAAAGGCTAATACTCTAACAAAATTACAACTCTTAGCAAAGGACAGTTTCTCAAATTGTGTTATACATTCCATCCCCATATTACCTGGTACAGGAGGACCAGAGAACATATTTTTATAGATTGACTGATAAGGTAATGGATGGAATGAGCGGAGAGTTTGCAAGGTGACATATTGAGGTATCTTCCCTGCCGTGGAAAATGGTGTCTATGTGCTTTGTGCCACTCTGCTTTATTTCTCAGGACACCACTCCCCTTATATGTAGTGTTAATATAATTTTTCTGAACCTTAATCGTCTGGAGCAATGTATAAGCCATCACTAAACATTCCTATATTTATTTTCATTCATCTCAGTAGCTGAAGTTGATTAAGGATTTCTTATTTATTTACAAATTTCTGCTTTTAGACAATGAGCTAAGATTTTTTTTTAATTATGAATTTAATGAACATCATCAACTTCAGAATTTTAGAAATCCTTTATCACTTGGTGGAAGGAGAACTTAATTTCCCCTTTTGCTGCCTTTCTTCTTTCCTTTCTCTCTTCTCTCTGCCTTTCTCTCCTCCTTTCCTCCCTCCCCCATCCCCTTCTAGTCCCTTCCTTTCTTCCTTTCTTCCTTCCTTCCTTCCAATTTAATTTCTATGGCTTATACAAAAGTTACTACAACTTTAATGACTTAAAACAGCAGAAATTTACTATTTGACATAGTTTTATAAAGTCGAAGTTCAGCACAGGTCTCACTGGGCTAAAATAAAGGTATCAGTGGATCTTCATTACTTTATAGAAGCTCTAGAGAAAATTAGTCTCGTTGACTCTCCCAGTTTCAAGAGGCAACCTACACTCCTTGGTGGTGGCCCTCTTCCTCTGTCTTCATAGTCAACAGTATTCTATCTCCCTGATTAGTTTGTAGTCATATCTCCCTGGCCCTGAGCTCATTAGGGCAAATTCTCCACTTTTAAGGACTCTCTAATTAGATTGGGCAGGCCTGGATAATCCAGGATAATCTCCCTATCTCCAAGTACTTAATCACATCTGCAAAGTCTCTTACACCATGCAAATTAACATATTCATGGCTTCCACAGATCAGGACTTGGACAGATTGAAGAGCCCATTAGTCAGTCTGCCACACAGTGAAGTACAGTTTGTTGAAGGAATATAGTACATAAATATTACCCAGCAAAGATGAGTTGCGAAGTGTAAAAATAAATTATGGACAGGATTTTTTAAAATCAATTTTTGCAATCCTGTTAACCAATCTCTATATATCATTAAGATAAATTATAAAGTTCTTTATCCCCATAAACTTTTTAAAATATTGTCTTATACACGGGTCCTTTCGCTGTGTGTTTCATAAATTTTGAGTCTGAATACTAGGTAATTTCTGTATGTTTCATGTTAACACAAAACTTTTGGAAATGGTTATGTTTTTGAGCAATGGTCCATCCCCTAAAAATACAAAGGAAACACACTGTATATTATAACACCAACAATACTGGGAATAATTTAAATTGCATTTTTAGTACAACTTAATTGCTATAATTTCTATACAGGTAATAGGTTATTAAGGAAAATAATTGACTTGTGACAAAAAAAAATCATTTTAAATAATGTGGGATTTTTTTTCCTGAACATTAGGACCAAGGGTTTCAATTAACCTTGTAACCTCTGTGTTAAATTTTTGTTCTGTTAAGTAGAAATGATATGGTTAAATTTATGGGGAGGTGTAGATTATAAGTAACCAACATAGTAAAAATTCAGTGGATATATGAAAAGAGCAAATCATCAATAAATTTCTTATCTAGTCATTTCCTTTACCTGTGTGTCATTATGTGTGTTCTAAACAAGAGTGAAACCTTGAATACACAGAACAAAATTGTTTTTTTATCAGAAACAGCCCAGTATCAGCCTCACATAGGCATATCCATCTACTTCGATTCTCTCTATTTCCCACTTGCAGTCATCTATGCCTCCATAAAACGTCCAGTTGGTATGTTAAATGTTTAGCATTTCAACTATCTTCCAAAACTTATGGATATGTTTATCAATATATTCAAAATTAAATTCAAAATCAGCATTCAAGTTAATTTATAAATATGTAAAATACATACAATCATGCTTTAATTTTTTAAGTATTATTTCTTAATACTCTCCTTTAAGTATTATTGTATCTTACATCATTTTCGATTAATCTATTCCCACATTACTAAGAACCTAGTCTGCTTTCAATTTTCCAGTGTGAAAAATGGTGAGGCATTGAACCTCCCTTTACATGTCTCCTAGGAGTGCAACTCCTAGGTCACGTACACGTTTACTGAATGTTCAAAATTCTCTCCAGAACAACCATCTTTACCTCTACCCCTGCCAGCAGTTTCTCAGGATCCCGCTGTTCTGTGTTCCATCTGTTCTATGTTCCCCCACGAGTTGTCTGTGTGGCATGATGCTGTCACCTCATCTACTTACCATTCTCTTCTGTGAGCTCATCTTAGCAGTCAAGCTGCATTTCAAAACGCACCTGCTTCTTTGCGCTGGTGTGGGAGAGGTATCTGTCAAACCTGAGGATCTAGATTTTTCCCAGTGAGAGTGGAATCTGAGTGAACTGCTCCAACCAGCGGTCTCCACTGAGGGTCTTCTCTACTTTCTCTAGTTGGCAGCTTCCCAGAGCGCTGTCCTGTCTTTTCTGTTCCAGAAAATGCCCTGACCTGGAGTTAGGCCTTACAATCACAGCCCTTCAATCTTCAGTGGACACAGAAACATATGTTAATTAGCAGCTCAACTATTTCCACGTTGGAAACCTAACATAGTCACGTCAGTTGCCTCCGGGTGTAACGCTGTTGCTCCACACTTCTCTGAAATAATTCTGTAATAAAGAGTCTGACTCTTACTTTTGATATCTGACTACTGACAGTTTTAAAGTCTGATCCCTCCATCTTCCTCTCTACCCTTCATCTGGGCACGTGGATAAGCATGTTGGACGCTCCCTTCTCTGGCTAAGCTGGAGATACAAACCGTACCAGCTCCTACCTACCTAGGGAAGCCCTCACCCAGGCCCTACCCCTAATCGCAATAGAAAGCTGGACCCAGTTTGCTGCCTTCCTTTCAAGCCATTTAGGACTTGCTTGACAGGCTTCCCTCCTCACCCCAGAAACCTCAAGAATGTAAGTAACAAATATTTTCATACCCTCCTGATGTGTGTGCATCTTCAATCTGACTATCTGAACTGAACTGGGGGAGGGGGCAGCCCTGCTTCTGCATAGTGGCTTCAACACTGTCCCATAGGTTGCAGTATCCTATCTAAATACTGTTTCTTTTCTTTCCCCATTAACTTTGATTTGCTTTTAGTCTCTTGCAGATTATGTTAGTTCTTGTTTTTCTAAGCACTTACATTTATGTCTATGAACAAGGTGCAGCATTCACCAATATTTAAAATATTTTAATAATTACTGAGGTTCAGTGGAAAGCAGTTAGGACACAGAATGTGCTATCTTCATCAGAAGTCTGTTCAACTTTGTTCATATACATATGTTCATATATGTTCATAATCATATATATTTTTCTAGAAGCTATAGCCCTATGTTAAAATATGCAGAAAATAATTAGAAAAAGGAGTAGAGATTTTAATATAATTATCATTTTAATATTGCACATCAAGAACCACACTGTTTCTAATGAGGTTACTACTTGTACAGTTATATACCCTTTGAAAATACTATTATAGTTTCAAAAGTAATTTTGAAGAAATTATTTTTCTAGAAGAAAGCTAAACTATAGAATTGTCAGCCAAAATACATATTTTCATAACAACCATGTAGCTGAGAAAATTGTCTTAATCCTTCACTTATATTTATTAAATCACAATCATTTTAAGTATATGAGATATTATAATAATAACTAATTAATAATTATTTTAATAATTAATTATTATTAAATGTAGCTGGATATCAGATTTTTTTATGGAACTTTTACTTGCCAAACAAATTTTCCAATACCTAGAAATTTCAATAGTGCTCTTTTGAAGAGCACTATTTAACCCACATGTGGATAGATGTGAAACGAATATCGTATCTCAGAGCTGTGGTTCTAGGAAGAGTCAATAAATGTGTCACATGGTTACAAAAGGGAAACAAGTCTCTTTTAGGGATGTATTGTGATCAAATTCTTTAGTAGCTGTCCACCTTTATTCACTTCTATTGATGTGGATGGACATTGTTTTACTAACTAGGAAGTATTAAAACTGCTGCTGCTTTATCTCCTACTTTTCTCCTAGTATTCCTCCAGTGATTGACTGTGAGTATAACCAGGTGAAGTGGGAATGAGGTATGCAATCAACCAAGGAAAAAAATTATTAAAAATGTAATTCACTTCTTTTTATAGAAAAATTATTTAAATGCCCATAAATTATTCATTAATTGTCTGATTTTAACAACAGAGTAAAGTGATTCTGGAAACAAGTGTATATTCATAATGAATGGGTGTACTGGCATACTTTGTACACATTTTGTATATTACTGTACAAGAAAAGTATCTGTGTTTCCAGACTTGATGGCCACCTGACATGCCTCTTCAGGACAGCAGATGTTCTCTTAGAGCATGATTGATTGGTGTCTGTTAAAATAAGTCCTTCAGATGGCATCCCAGCTCGTTCAATTTTGAGAAAGAGGTTTTGGTCTCTCCTGCTTTATGTTAATTGACAAAATAGCCTTGCCAAGGATGATCAGGAACCAGAGTAACTCCAAACTTGGCTGATAAAATTTAATATTTTAAATATATCTTACAAGTAATCATTAGGAAAATATTCCCTGAACTCCTATGTCAGGCCTCTGCATACACCCCAAGCTCCCTTAATCACTGGTGATTATAGTCAATAAACAACAGAGAATAGTAAAATAATTTTACACACAATTCTTATTCTCTGAGCATTTCTTAAAATTTGTTTTTACCCTTAAGGCCTTTAACCACTGAATTCGATGGTCTGTCCACACAGTACTTATCTTCCTTCTGCCCTGAACACTGTATTTTTAAACACAGTGTTAGTGTTTCTCATTTTTCTTCATTGGCATAATACCCTGGTCCTCACCAATGTCAATTACCATGTCTCATTCACAGTCAACGAGTTTTCTCTCCCATAAAAATTAAAAATTGCCACTATAAAAATCACTAAAAATAGTAAGTATAAAGCAAAAATGCAAGGAAAAAAGACAAAACGGACATTAAAAATATAGTTTTGTTGGAGGGGTGGTGGAAGCTACTTAAACAAGATATTCACTAACAAATTAAAATAAAAAATGCATTATGTTTCCTTTCATAGTAATGGTATATATCACCTGTCACTTTCTATAAATCATAGAGTCTTGGTGTTCATAATAATTTCCTTAAATATAAATGAAATTTCTTGCTCTAAATAAAATCTCAATTTTAAAATCTATAATTAATTCCACTCCACTTATCAGAGTGTTATACATTAAACGAGTTTATGTTGGCATATTTTGCTCTCTTCAGATAGAAAATGATGAATTTTAGTGTGACTGTAACTTTAGCATAGTTCATATTCAGATTTGGATTTATATTGTATATTAAAATAGCTTTATAATACACATAGATAAGTTGATAGACATTGAAATTAGACAAATATATTATACACAATATATTTGGCAAATTATAGATATTTTATTTTTATTTAGAGTATTTAATGTTTTAAAATGTATATCTTACTTGTAGCTATTTCAAAAGAATTAATTTAGTTAGATAAACAATTACCATTTTTTTCCATTTTGAAAATCTCATGACACAGACCTAACCTCCAGTGTCCATTTTGCAAAGCATTTGAGTTCTGCAGGCGACCAAGAGTGAAGGAGCTAAGAGAAGCTTGATCATTTAACTCACATATTTTCTTCTTTCAGCCTATTTAACTTTCCATTAGCTCACTCAACCTCCTCAGAAGTTATCAGTAAGCTAATTGGAAGGAGGGACTTTTTAACTGTTGAATTCAGTTTATATGTTCTTGTTCGATCACTTAAAAGCTTTGTTAGGGAAATCTGAACTGAAACTAAATATTCAGTGGCTCTCCTGACATTCGGGTGAAGGGCTGCATTAAATTCCACAGAGCCAGAAGAATTAACTTAAAGGCTATTTTCTTGGGGAGTTATGAAAATGAAATGACTCCATCAAGGTATTAAAAAATATATTGATCGACTGAGACATAAATTTTTAACAACCTTATAACCATTTTGCTTAAAACACTTGCAAATATTTATTTCCGAATTTGCCAATTAAAGTTTATAAAGTAATTTATTGCACTATATTTTCTTAATATTCCAAAATAAATGTTTAGCCATGTATTGCCGATAATGATGAGAATTCCAAATTAGAGATTGATTGAGGTATCATATAGGGAATTAAAATTAATTTAGCTTATTTAACATATGAAATTTGTTCAGCTTATAAGCAGAAATGTCTGTAAATGATTTGTGAACTTACATATAATTGTGCAATTGTTTGATCAAGCAATGATCGGAAGAAAGAAAGACTTAAACAGAAGGCTCACATTCAGCTGGGAGGTACCTTTTCAGTCCTTCCCGGTGCCTGCTGGTCAGTGCCCATTCTGCAAAGGTTAAATATTGTGAATGTCACCTTGATTATTAAGCATATTAAACCTCACTCTTGAAGAAGGCATATTGGTTGAAATGCACATGAATATTGATTAAAAGGCATAAAATGCATATAGTTAATAACTACTAATACACACCTTTTCAAGCCTTTCCTACTAATTAGAAATTTGCCTATGTGACCAGACTTATTAATTGAAATGCAGTTCAACCTTAAGTTTCTAGATTTTACATTATCTAGCAGACAGGTATAAACAACATATGACACTGAAAGGAAAAATGGGATGAAAGATGAATATTGCCATGCTATGCCACCTACAAGAGGGAGAAAACAGAAGTTTTTCATTTCTTTTCCATTTTCCTTTTCTCTACTTCTTTCTCTCCACAGACTAAGCCTATTATTGTCTTGGAAAATATTAAGCATTTAATGAAATTTGCCTGTACCATCTTCCATCTTGTTAAATGGTGCCCCAAAATTCTCCTTTATATCTTCCCCATGCAGTAAGTTTCATAATATAATTTAAAAGACAGCTTTTACCACTCCAAAAAAACAGTTTTTCATATGCAGGCATGCATACCTCACATTTTGAACTTCATTGATATTGTGATTTTTACAAATTGGAGGTTTGTGGCAACCTTGCACCAAGTGAATCTTTGGTGCCATTGTTCTAACAGCATTTGCTCACTTTGTGTCTCTGTATTATATTTTGGTAATTCTTACCACATTTCAAGCTTTTTCATTATTATTATTTTGGTGATCTTTGATGCTACTATTGTAATTGTTTGGGTGCACCATAAACAGTGCCCAGAGAAGATGGTGAACTTAATCGATAAATGTATGTCATCACCGCTTCACTGATTGCCATTACCAGATCTCTCTCCCTTTCCTCCAGCCTCTCTATTCCCTGAAATTAGGCCTGTCAATAACCCAGCAATAGCCTCTACGTGTTCAAGTGAAAAAATGATTTGCACATCTTTCACTTTAAGTCAAAAGCTAGAAGTGAGTAAGCTTAGTGAAGAAGGCATTTCTAAAGTTGAGATAGGTCAAAAACTAGGCCTCTTATGCCAAACAGTTAGTCAGGTTGTGGATGCAAAGGAAAAGTTCTTGAAGGAAATTTGAAAGGCTACTTCAAGGAACACAAGAATGATAAGAAAGCAAAACAGCCTTATTGCTGACATGAAGAAAGCTATAGCGGGCTGGGCACAAGATCAAACCAGCCACAACACTCTCTTAAGCCAAAGCCTAATCCAGAGCAAGGCCTTAAACTCTCTCCAATTCCATGAAGCCTGAGAGAGGTGAGGAAGCTGCAGAAGAGAAGTTTGAAGCTAGCAGAGGTTGGCTAATGAGATTTAAGGGGAAAAGCTGTCTCTTTAACAAAAAAGTGCAAAGTGAAGCAGCAAGTGCTGATGTAGAAGCTGCAGCAAGTTCTCCGGAAGATCTAGCTCAGATCATTAGTGAAGGTGGCGACACTGAACAACAGATTTTCAGTGTAGACAGAACAGCTTTATATTCAAACATACCATGTAGGACTTTCATAGCTAGAGAGGAGAAGTTGATTCCTGACTTCAAAGCTTCAAAGAACAAACATCCTCTCTTATTAGGAACTAATGCAGCTGGTGACTTAAAGCGGAATCCATTGCTCATTTGCTATTCTAAAAATCCTAAGGCTGTTAAGAATTATGATAAATTTACTCTTCCTGTGCTCTATAAATGGAACAGTAAAGCCTGGGACGATGACAGAACATTTGTTTACCATGTCATTTGCTGAATATTTCAAGCTCCCCTGTTGTGACCTACTGCTCAGAAAAAAAAAAAGACTCAAAATAGTAGTTCTCACTGACAATGTACCTGGTCACCCAAGAGCTATGGTGGAGATGTACAACAAGATTAATGTTGTTTTCATGCTACTAACACAATATCCATTCTGCAGCCCATGGATCAATGAGTAATTTCAACTTTCAAGTCTTATTATTTAAGAAATACATTTTTAAGGCTACAGCTGCCATGGATAGTGATTTTTCTGATGGACCTGGGCAAAGTAAATTGAAAATCTTCTGGAAAGAATTCAGCATTGTAGATGCCATTCAGAACACCCATGATTCATGGGAAGAAGTCCCAATATCAATATCAGTGGGAGTTTGGAATAGGGATGATTCCATCCCTCATAGATGACTTTGGGAGGCTCAAGACTTCAATGGAAGAAGTAACTGCAAGATGTGGTGGAAATAACAAGAGAACTAGAATTAGAAGTGGAGCCTTAAGTTGACACATTGTAAACTAATTATATTCCAACCAATAAAAGTAAATAACTCTGAAAAAAAAAAAAGAAAGAAAACATTTCCAGTTTAAAGGAAAAGTGAAGCCTGAAGATGGGACTCAATTGTAATAACCTCATGATAAAACTTGAACAGGTGAGTAGTCGCTTCTTATGGATGACGAAAGAAAGTAGTATCCTGGGATGGAAAAACTACTGGTGACGATACTGCAAAGATTGTTGAAAAGACAATGAAGATTTAGAATATATTTAAACTTAGATGATAAAGCAGAGGCAAAGTCTGAGAGGACTGGCTCCAATTTTGAAGACACTCTACCGTGAGTAAAATACTAGCATTGCAGGCTACAGAGAAATTGCTCCTGAAAGGAAGGGTCAATCAATGTGGCAAAAGTCATTGTTGTCTTATCTTAAAACATTGTCACAGTCACCTCACCCTTCAGCAACCAGAACCCTAATCAGCCAGCAGCCATCAACATGGAGACAAGAAGATTATGACTTGCTAAAGGCTCAGATGATGGTTGGCACTTTTCAGCAATAAAGCATTTTTAATTAAACTGTGTACATTGTTTTTATAGACATAATGCTATTGCACAATTAGTAGGCTACAGTATGGTGTAAACATAACTTTTATATGCACTGGGGAACCAGGAAACTCATGTGACTTGCTTTATTGTGATACTCACTGTATTGCAGTGGTCTGGAACTGAACCCACAATTTCTCTGAGAAATGCCTGTAGCTTAAAATTTTGTATTTCATAGATTTATGTTGACAGTATTTACCTACGTACTTCTAGAATTAAGTTCACCCATTTTTCACATTCAATTTCATTTTTTTAAACATCTATTTGTTTCTTCCCTAACAGTCATGAAGAAATGAGTTTGATGAGGGTTGAAGAAAGCAAGGAGAAAGATGTATTTGGGAGTTACAGCTGATTTTGATCTGATGGGCTTTAGACATCCAGATACATCAAGAAGATGTATCCTGAGAAGTGGGATACAGGGGACACCAAGACGTGACGTGTGTCAGACACACATAAAATTAGTTTAAATCAAAGAAAAAAAAATAATCTATTCAAAACTCCTCTGGTCAAGCAAGACCTTACCTCTCCTCTTCTTCTCCAAAATGCTAAATAGGGCTTTTATTTTATACTTAAATTCTCATTAACATTTGAAAACACTGCAAGTGTCTGGAGTGGGAGGAGGGAGGATGCTGTGGGAACAAGAGAAAACAAATTAGAGTAACCTTGATAATAAAGGTAAATTCTGACCCTGCTGATGAGGACAGGACCAGCAAAAGTTTATGTGATATCAACCCATATTTTAGAGTAATAGACTGCTCAGCTTTTCCATTTATTGTATTCTGACTCAGAAGGAAAAAAAATAGCGTGGAAAACTATCCACTTGTTAGAATCTACAATTAAAATAACTATCTGGTCTTAACAGAAAGTGATAACACTTAAGAGTGTTAAATATGTCTTTGTGGGTAAGTAACTCATGAAAGACTTGATGTCTTGGAGGAAGTAGGTAGAACAACAGCAAGCCCAGAAGAATTCAGCTAATGGCGTGCCAAGCTCTAAACCCCGTAACAGCTGGAGGCGATCTATCACAAGAGTCTCCTTTGCTGCAGGGGCTCTTGGAATCACTGAATCTCAAAATAAGCCCCACATCAGGAAACTGAATGGGAGTTTCTGCTTCAGAAGCCTGGGAAGTATATTTTGTCATTTCTTATTTTTTCTTTAATAAGTTAGGTCTTCGATTTCTAATAAAATATGCTACACATCTAAGCATATATTTGGATAAAATATTTAATTTTCCTAAGGTGGTTATCTTTAACACATGGATCAGAAGATAAGCTTACTACTATATTTGGACATCGAGGTTTCAAAAATAGGTCCTAGAATTGGCTATGTCAAACGCAGGTGTTTGCTACTTAAATGTAACACACACACCCACACCAACACACACCCAAACATGAGAAGTATATAAAAACAAAATGAATGCTGGTGTTTCGTAAATACCAGGACTAAAGAGATAAGAAAAACAAGATACAAAAGGCAGATGAAAACTCTGTTCCTCACCTAAATCCCTAGGACTGATGAGTAGGGCAGCAGTGGCAGCAGAAGGGAAGAGAAAAAAAAATCTTCAAAGGAAATATACCTTAAGAATTTTTGAAATATAGGAGGCATGTGGTACTTGTTCAAGAAAAAATAAACAACAGTCCAGGATATACGTGAGAGGCATCGCCGCAAGAGACAAGTATCAAAGGTATTACCAGCTACACCAAGACAAACAGACTGAAGCAAAGGTAGGACATTATATGATTGGCTGTTATGTAAGCAGTTGCCCTCTTTGGGAAAGCCTAGTGGCTGCTTGTGACGAGTTGTTCTTCAGTGTATTTTCTCAGACGGGCATACACTGACTCTGGCTTTGGTATTGGTTTGCCAGCATAGGGTACCGAGGCATTAGGGCTACCTCAGTCTAATGGCAGCCTTGCTTAATTATTTTAACAAAGTGCCTCTCCAAACTGAAAGAAGTGGGAGGCAGGGGGAGGAAAGAAGGACCCTGGGACACCCTCCCATCAGTGTCTTGGTCAGAAAACTACAGTAGGCCTTGCAAAGTGTTTGCCCGTTCCCTGTGTCTCACCTTGCCCAGAGGCAGAAAGAACAGATGTCTTTCCTTAGGCAAAAACAGAGATCCCCCAGATGGCAGGGCCAGGATTGGGTGGGAAGATGGTGGCTGGGATGGGAGTGACAGGATGGTTGCTGATGGGCGACACTCAGAAGACAGAGGAAACCCCAGATCACTCCCTGGTATGCCCCACCAAACAGGATGGCAACCTGTTTTCAAAATCCCTGCTGGCAGGAAGTGTCAAGATACCACATCAGTAAAGCTGAGTGGCTTCATATCTTAGAAATTAAGCATGCTCAATGTTCAAATAAAGACAGAAACTATGATGTACTGAGTTTCCAAAAGGGTACATTATAGAACACATTTGAGAGGAAAGATAGAACTAAAATTTTCTTATAAAATGCAATAAAAAGATCAACGTGATGGGTACCATGAAAGTAGCTGATAACTTTGAATGTGAAAACATGATCAAAATTCTTTATAAATAGATGGAAACTGCTTTTACTTGTAAAGGATTTCTTCTAGAAACATAAATTAATCATCAAATGTGTTATTATATCATTGGCAGTGTTCCCATACACATCAAGAGCAGGATGCTAACTACCTACTATTTATAGTCACAATTACATTATGAAATATACTGTGAATATAATTAGTAGATCCTGTAGAGCGTATTAAAAGATAAAATCCAAAGCTCAGAAAGAAGACTTTTGCTTGAGACCAGTCCCATATTCTCCTAAAATATTCACAAATACATTAGCCACGGAGGTAATTTGCATGGTGGGAAGTTGAGGGAGCTAATTTGTGAGGAGCTCAATTTCTCCATAAAGAAGGCCGTGGGTTCGGGACTGAGGGATGGCACACTGGCTCCATCAATTTCCAACCCATTCAATAAATCAGAATTATGTTCACATATTATGATACATACAGTAATTATCAGTATCCTCTCATTGAAAAGTAAGCAATATTTTAATTAAATCTCATTACATATTTTTGTTTAAATTGTTACACAATTTTAGTAAAATGAATTACTCTTCTTTCTGTAGTCCAAGTAGAGAGCAGAGAGTGTTTATCTATTGTGCTTAATCCAATTTTGATTTATGAATTATAAATGTCCCTTGGTTTTTAGATATTTTGTGTATGCAGTATCGAGCTAGATGTATACTGGCTCAAATCCAATGTCCTCTCTTCATCTTTCCTTTGCTGTTACAGTTCACAGTGATCTCACCCTCATCTAATGCCTTCAGTAATTTTTAAAAGTAGCCCTTCATATTACTCTCAGCATGTATTACCATGATTTCTTTTTATTAAGAGCAATAGAGCAATCCATAATCAAGTTTATAGAACTATTCTAGCCTCTAACCTTTATTTCAGTAATGTTTTCCTTTTCTTAAAATTAGCACATAACTAAATGCTCATTTTGGTGATATCTGTCTTTATTTCCTAACTTTGACTTACAATACACAAAACATCTCTGAAATAGAATCTATGATGTTAACTGACTAATTTTATAGACTTGAGAAGACTAAAGGTCTTTTTAAAGTAGTACAAGTAGTCAAATGTGTACCATAGTTCCTTGGTATCTTCTGGGGACTGGTTCCAGGACATGCCCCGGATACAAAAATCCTCAGATGCCCAGTCCAGTAGTTGGCCCTTTGTATCCGTGAATTCTGCATGCAGGGATTCAGCTAACCATGGAGGGTATACATAGTACACAATCAGGGTTCACTGAGTAGGGGATGCAGAAATGCAGATAGGAAGGGCCTACTGTGTATTTATTGAAAAACATCCAACTACAAATGGACCTGTTCAGTTCAAATCTGTATTGTTCAAGGGTCAACTGTAGTGATAGTATATATTTAAAGAGTTCTGGTTATATTTCTCAATTTCATTTGCAAACAAAAGTAGATCAGAGTATAAAATTGTCATTCATAATCATTCAGATGTAATAACCTTGAATATGAGCACTATACATAGATGTATAAATTAAAGTGACCTACATTTGTTCCATTAATATTTATATTTATATCACAAAACATAACACTATATTTCGCAGCACAGTGGCTTTTGAGAACTTTGCTCCAAAGTCCAACGAATATTACACTTTTTGTTTCTGTTTGAATTTTTTAATAACCTGAAAGATAATAACAAATTGGCTTATGGAGTCAAATGCCATTTCCTAAAGCTGACATTTGCGAATATGCAGAAGTGGTCATTTCACACATGGGGTCTGGCCAGATGCACAGAACGGGAAAAAGGATCAGAGAGAAAAAGAGGAGAGGAAAGAAAAAGGCTGTTGCTACAGGACAGTTTCTTCTGACATGATCCCCCATCAGATAATTGCAAGATTGAGTATGGGGGCAAATAGTAGACAAGGTTATTGAAGCTCCTGAGGCTCCATTCACATGAGTGAATAACCATGCTTCTCACTATATGGTTTTGTAACTTACATGGATGTAAGCAAGGAAAATTAAAGGAAAACAAATCAGGTATCTCTAATTGTAGTAATGGATTTTTTCTGTGTAGAAAAATTCTGAGATCAATGAATATGTCATACCAAGAGAATATTTATAAGGTGATAGTCAACCTATTTCTTATAAAATTCAAGATAAATTGTAAAACTCCGCCTATAAGCAGCAAATGATAAACTTCCAACAGTGCATTTATAACAGGATTTTGTTCTGTATTATATTATATTATATTATATTATATTATATTATATTATATTATATATTTATTATATTCCAGAACTGTGTGTGAGTTTGTGAGACATGGTACGAGCACAAACACCTCAGGCTATAGAGTTTGTGAAAATACTCTTACTTTTCAACAAGAAGTTTGAGGAACTCATGTGGTTTCTTTAAAGCTCAAATGCAAAGACCTGATTCTTTCAGCATATAAGACACGTAAATATGGCGCAGATGGCTTAGAATTTCCAATTTAAAAAAAGAGAAGAAACATTTGAATAGGGAATGGACCTTATCCACATCTAAAAAAGAATTTTCACTGATTCTGTAACAGAAGGCTTACCTTAACACTTTAGCGGGAGTTAATTTTTGACCCGTACTTGCTATGTACATATCTGACTTGTGCATATGCTGTAAGCAACTTTTTCCTAACCTTTTCTTAATTCGTTATAATGTTTTGATAGCTACACCATTTGGAGCCAATACTAAGGGGGTTAAATAAAGAAAATGAAATTACCATGAACTCTATCCATCTGTCATATCTTTTTTTTTCGGGGTTGGGGAGGCGTGTTGGGCAGGCAATGTTTCCAAAAATCTCTATGGTAGACAGGGATGTTTGTCCACATTTTGAGGCAATGCTGGCCTTATAGAGTAAGTTAAGAAGTGCTCCTTCTCAATATTTTTTGGAAAGTTTAAGATGGACTGGTGTTAGTTTGTCTTTAAGTGTTTGGTATACGTAACCGGAAAACCCATCAGGACCAGGGCTTCTTGTTGGTGGGAGATTTCTGATTACCAATTCAATCTTCTTACTAAGTCTATTTAGAATTTCTATTTCATTATGATTCAGTCTTGGTAGGTTTTGTACTTCTATTTCTAAATTGTTTTCCATTTCATCTAGGTTACCTTATATTTTGGTATACTATTGTCCATAGTACTCTTTTATAATTCCTTTTATAATTTCTATAATTTCTTTTATAATTTCTGTAGAATCAGTAATCATTTCCTATTTTCTTTTATTAATTTGAATCTTCTCTGGGTTTTTTTTTTTTGTCGACATTTAGCTAAAGGCTTGTCAATGTAGTTGATCATTTTGAAGAATCAACTTTTGTTTTTGTTCCTTTTTTCTGTTGTTTTTCTTTTTTGTATGTGTGTGTGTGTGTGTGTGGGTGGGTGATTGGGTTTATTTTTCACATTTATTTTAATGGAGGTACTGGAGATTGAACCCAGAACCTTGTACATACCAAGCATGCGCTCTAGCACTGAGCTGCATCCTCTCTGCCCCCTCTGTTGTTTTTCTATTCTCTTTTATTTATTTCTGCTCTAATATTTCTTATGTCCTTCCTTTTGCTAGCTTTAGATTTAATTTGTTCTACTTTTACTAGCTCCTCTAGTTGAAGAGTTAGATTGATTTCAGAGCTTTCTTTTTTTTAATGTAACCACTAAACAGCTTATATAATAAATACAATATAGATACAAACTTATTAGCTATAAATTCCTCCTTTAGCTCTGCTTTTGCCTTTCACACAAAGTATATCCAAATGTGCAAAGACATTTAAGATGATTCTCACTCTTTTTAGCAAATATGGAAATACACATGTAAACCACAGAGAAATATTGCTGCTTAACCACTAAATTTGTAATTATATCAAAACTAATTTGCCAAGGATGTGGAACAATGATCCTTGCTATTTAAAAAAAAAAAAATTTGCATGCCTATCCCATGATGTGGCCATACCATTTTAATGTTCTTCCCGGAACTTCACTACAATCCTAGTTGAAAACAACACACGTTCATTAATGGTAGAATTGATGACTCAATTCTAGTTAGGTTATTCAACAACAAACAAAAATAATGGATTTTAACAACAGGAACTGTAGATGAAACTCACAAATACAATATTGAGTGAAATTAGCCAGCCACAGAAGAATATGTACTACTTGATAATGTCACACAAAGTTAGGAGGTGAGAGGGCAGAAATGATTGGGAGGGAGCAAATGTCTATGTGTTAGAGAAATTCTAATTCGACTTTATGTCACGTCAGAACTTTGTAAATAATTGATGAGCAGACTCCTCATCAAAATGATTTAAGTAGATTTTGAGTTAGGTGCAGGCCTGTAGATACAAAAGAGTGTATCGCAAAGATAAAGTAAATATATTTACACCAAATTAGGCAATTGTGATTTGTTACGATGCCTCTGATTACTCATTTTGTGTACAGAAATTCAAAATACATTCTTATTTTGATACTTGTGTGGAAACATGGTTTTTCTGTTTTCATAGATCAGCTTTAGTTGAGTTCACACAATGAGATTTATACGGAAAAGTTGGAACTATCTGCAGTAAGTGATATCAGAGGTTTTACCCCAATAAAATGGAAACTGTTGTCGCTGCCAATTTCTCAATAACCTACTTCGGAGAATTGAAAGAAATTAAAGACCTTCGGAAGAAGATGATGTCATTTTTCAGAAAATAACTTCTACTCTATTTCAAGCCGCAAAGAGCATAAGCAGAAATGTTAATCAATCATTTTGGATTGTTTTACTTAGACGTGTGTTGATGTTGTGAAGACTGAAGATAAGATTTTGCATTCTTTCCTGTTTGCTTTGTCTTATAGACTAAATCCATTACATTTTCAGAGAGATTCTTTTTGCTAGGTTCCTGCTTTCATTAAGGAGAACTTTGTCACGAAAGGAATGCTGTGAATTTTATGCATAGTGTGCCTTACCGATAATCCAAACAGTTTGTAAATCTTACTATTTCCTCCCTCCTTAATCCTCTCTTTTTAATCCACTATGTGCTCATGAAAATACAATCAAAGAAGAAAGAATACTTTTTAATGTATTATTTTTCTTCACTATTCTTGTTTTTCAGCATAAAGACTGCAGGGTCCTGTTATTCTAATCACCCTCTTCCTGGCTGGCATGCTGTTTCTACCCAGCTAGTAAATCTATTTCACATTTTCTAACCTCTCAAAGTAGTCATTTTTGTCATTATTTTAACTACTGATGTTTGCTGAGATGTACTCACATAATTTCCTTTGCTGTCAATATTCAGATTAATACAATTGCTTCTCATACAGGAATGTGGGGATAATTCCTTTTTTTTTTTTCCTAAATTTTAGGAGTCCTTTTACTCCTGAGAGTGATAACCTGACTTTGTTTTTATTTCTATGAAATTGTATTTACGTGGCACTCACTCTTTAAAAATAAATTTCTGGGTAGAGAATTCTAAACTTACAATGTTTTTTATATATTTTCTTTGACTTTGGTTAATTTTACCACCACATCCAAAAATATGAGTGCTCTCTAATCTGAGTTCTCAATGTAGTTTTTAAGAATTCAGATGTATAATTCATGATCATCTCTTTATATATGTAGGTATTTATCTGTATGTGTATCTGTGTGTGTAAATATATATATATATGTATATTTCTGATTAGTTTAAAAATATTTTCCTTTGAAGTTCTGAAATTTGTGATAGAAATTTTGATTAGTGGATCTCATAATGATCGTGTTTGCTATGTGTGCTTTCTGAAAGTGTGGATTCACATTGTTCAGTAATTGAATGATTTCAAAATTATTAACTCAGGAAATGTTTTTAACTCATACTCTGTTTTATTTATTCTAGAACTCTAGTTATATATATGTTGAGCCTTTTCATCCAAAGCTCCATGTTTCCACACACTTCTCTCATGTTCTCTTTCTCTATCATAGCTGCATGCAATGGAGGATGTTCAGATCAAATTTCTACCATCATATTCAACAATTTCATTGTGTTAATTTATATTATGTTATTATGAATTAATATTTATATTTTATTATGTTATTTTATTTATTTTCTTTCAATATTCCTGCTCATTTTAATAGGCTCCTGCTCTTGACTCATGTTTTTTCATTCTTGTATTAAATTGTATATATAAATATATAAATAAATAAAATATATACACACTTATACATATATACACATACCTATCCATGTATATATACACATATATATGTATGTATATATATCTTATTCATTTCATCTACTAGGCATGACATTTCTGCTATCTGGATTTTGTATTATTTGTGTTTTTGATGTTGTTATTACTGCCACCTCTCACTCAGCATGATTTCCTTCCTTGAGTGTTTTTAAATTTTTTTTTCCTTTTGTATTGAAAGCTTGTGTTTGCCAGAACTCTATACTGGTAATCATGTACGCCTTAGACAGCAGTTGTATGAATGTGTTTGCTTGTGTGTGTGTGTTATAGGCCATGAAAATTGCATAAAAAGGGGTCTGGAGCCATTGTGAAGGCTAACCAATGGCAGACACTTTAAAGGAATTCATTTTTCCCTTATAGAGAGGTAAGTCTGTGACAAACATTTAAACATTTTATATCTGCATTGTTTTGTGAAGAATGATTTCCCTACTGCATCCATTTTCTGTGTTACAAGTCTATGATGTATGATCTTTCAGTTAACTCCTCTAATTTAGCCTTAGTCATGTCCCTGTGCACTAAAGTTTTAAAGCTACTTCAATTCATAGATATGCGTATGATATATTGCAGAGTCAGAAAACTCTTACCTTTGTAATCTGTCTTCCAGGCACACTTCTGGCCTAAGATGATTCTCTTCACTTCTTTCAGGGTGTTTACTCATTAAATTTTTCTATAATTTAATAATATGTATATGTTTGTAGTGTGAGGATTCCACAATATTGCTGAAATTAGAGTTCAATAAAAAGCTTTCTTGAATTCAATCAGCATTTTAGGCACACAGTTCTTACAACCAAACTGAGAAAAAAATCAAGACTAAGTATCTCATGAAATCATTTAAGTTATAAAATCAAGACAGAAAATGTTAATATTTGACTTGATACAGATGTTTCTAGAACATAGCACAATTGCCATATAAATCTCATTGAGTGGACTCAAAATTTTCTACAAATGAAGTTTTTAATTTGAAGCTTAAAAAAAGAATAAAAGTTCAATGTATGAACATTAAACATGAATACACTTCCAAACACTTATAACACACAATGTGACATTATATTTGAAATTGCATTTGAAGCTCTTTTAAAATAAATATGCTTAAAAAGTAGTAGAAAATATCCCTGAAATCGGAAGTTTTAACACATTACAGTTAATAAACATAGTTTGGATGTACAATTTCTCTTGACAGCAAATTGGAATGCTTAAGATTTTTTGGAAGCTAATTGCACTCTCATTTAGTCTAATGAACATTTTCAGTAGCAATATTATGATTCATGTTTCTCAGGGAGAGAGCAGCTTGATACTTAAGAAGTGTTGAGTTGTTCTGTGCAAGACATGTGGCTACTTTGGGAATTTTTTTTTTTTAACAATTAGCTCAGTCTTATACTGCCAATTATTTCCTAAAGAAATCTATTCTTATATTGAGAATGTGTTGTTAACGCTTGGAATAATGAAACTGGTCTTCAACAGGACAGTAACTATTCTAGAGAGAATTTTACTTTATTGTATCAGCCCCAAATCTTTTTCTTTACTAGCAAAATTCCCTCTGAAAATGACCGTCAACTAGACACATGATCATTTAATGGGGGGGAGGGAGAAGGCAGAACCTCTCAAACTCTCTAGACAGTTTTTTACATTTTGTTTTTACAAGTTTTTAAGTCATTATGTGTCAAGATATCTGATTCTATGTAAGTAAATTATCATTAATATTGAGATTTTATGAGTCTAATAATAACACCATTTTTACCCTCTCAGGTTTGGGCCCAGTTGAATGACAGAAGTATAAGTTAAAATATCACCAGTTTTATTATTAATAAAAGATATTGTTGAACATGGCTTAGACTTGTTTCCAAAACTGCATGATCTGAGTTAGAGAAATATCCTGCCAAGAATATTTTTTCCAAGATACTATCTTTTTTTTTTTTTTTTTGGCAGCAGGGCAGTGAGGAGGGGTTGGCTCTCAAGGGATGTTGTTAACTGCATCAAATATCTTAAATTTAACCTTGTAGGTAGAAACTTACAATCTTAAAATATGTTAATATAGTCTAATAATTGAGATCACTTTGAAAGTCTTGAACTTAAACCAAATTTAATCTATTTCACTACCCAGTATCTTAAAATATTAATATTCGAAATGCTGGAATTTTCTCATTTAACTCAATGATATTTCATACTATGGGTGCAGTTGTTAATTTAAATTTCACTGTCATTTAAGTTACTACGGTGGTGTAATCAAAGCAGCATTCTTCTTAGATTTCATAAGAACTCAGTTCAAAGTTTAGCTAAATTAAATGCTGCATGATCTTCTGTGTATTAACTTTGTCATCTTGAAAATGGTTTATTAATGCCAACCTGTTGAGATAATTAACTGAAGATATCACAGTAAATATGTCATAAAATAATAACCCATATACATTTGTTTTTAATCTGCTTATGAATCCATTTCAGCCCCTGCATTTGAAAGTGAACATGGGCTGCCCGTGCCCTGGTCATCGATAGTGCAGGCAGAGGAATTGCTGAAAGCGTTTCCCCGTGTTTGAAGTGTCCATCCTGTCCCTTCCAAACCCTGGAGCTTTCCCACTCCTCTTCTGTCCCATGGCTTTTTAGATGCCTCCTGGCACCTGGTGTCTATTGAGTGCCCTGAGTGTCTGTTTCAGGGATGGTTTCTGTGATGCTTTAAAAAAGGAGAATGAGAGTGGGCCCTGCCATGGCTGTGGTCTTCTGACCGTGGTCTCCAATTTCAGCAGTACTGTGTCCTCTTCTGCCTGAGTCTGAAGTGACCACATGCTTCCTGTGTCCCGGTCATTGGTAATGTGGGCAGAGGAAACTTGCCCATAATTGTCCCTTCCAGACAGGACATCCTTAAGTGACTGGCAGTCACCAAGATTGAAGTCTGAGGATGAAGGCTGTAGTCCATTCACCACTAAGACCCAGGTCCTACCCTGACACATAAAACACCATGATTTCCTGTTGATGAGCATCTGGGTTTCCGGCCAGGTGGGCTGATCACGTGCTGGTTTCTTGTCCCCTGTAGGGAAAAAAAAAAGAACACATTTCATTTAACATTGTTTTTTAAGCTACATATTTTAATAATAATTTCTGTTGTATGAAACATCATATGCAAAGTTACTCATGTTAACATATTACATATACATAATTAAATAATCACCAAAGACATAAATTTTTATTTTATATATATTTAGAAATAATATAAAAAGTGATGAAATCTAGTTTTTTAAAAGGAGTTAACAGAAGCACTTCGTAAGACAATTTTAACAGAAAATCAAAAATAATGATATGGAATAGAAATATTGCCCAGATATTGTCTGTGAAAAATTAAAACATCAAGTTAATGCTATAACAAAAATCATGATAAAGAATCAAAAACCTAGAATTGTAATGTTTAGTTATGTTTGTCACAATGACAAAACTTTTTTAAACTTTTTCATATTTTCACATTTAGATTAGTCAAACATTTATAATATAAATAGTATTCTGCTGTTTTTTCTCCTGTCAACTTTCTCATTTTTAAGTAAACTTCTAGTCACTTTTGAAGTAAACTTTTTCACTGAAACATAAAATACATAGAGAAAAGTGCACAAACATTACATGTCATTTAATAGATTTTCACCAATTGAGTAAACCAATGTAGCCATTGCTCAGATCAAGAATAGTTTTAACAGAAATCTAGAAACTTCTCGTCCAATATTTTTTCTTCTGGTCCAACTCAAGAGGGAGGAGTTAAAACTGCAGACCTATAATCCATTTCTCTCCTGATGACCAGGAAACCTTAATGGAAAGAAATGAAAAGAACCAACTGGGAATAATCTCCTTCTTAAATTTTTGTTTTTACAAAGTTTGCAGCTTATCTGGACACTTTCATAATAATATATTAAAAGATAAGTTTTATTAAAAAGCTCTAAAGAGAAAACAGAGAAATGACTGAATCCCCTGATAAATAACAGACAGTAGTGATTAAGGTACCAAATCATACAAAAATATAAAACTCAGTTTAATTATGTATTAAGTCATAAAGGAGGTATTTTATAAGGACTTGCCCATCTGTTTTAACTTAATTAAATAGACACTGCATCCATTTTCTTTGTGCCCCATTCACCAGGCATAGCCAGGTTTTCACGCTCTTTACATACTATTTCTTCATAATTGCCCCACGAAAAAAATCTGAGCAGGAAACTGATGTGCACAAAGGTGAGTTTAATAACAATCTGGAGAATGTGTAGAATTTGTGGAGTAAAAAGAGAATGAGAACAGAAAGACAGGTATTTTATTTCCCCTATAAGGTTGTACTGAGTTGATTTAGAATTATGGACCTAATCTCCTTTTTAAATAACTAAACGTCTAGGTAAATAGGCAAATAGTGCCTGTTAAGAGAAGGATAGGCATCTATGGAATGTCCTAAAAAGGATGTCTCTGATTAAGAACTGTGTATTGTTTAATAAGTCCAGAATGTATGAGTGAATGAGGCACGACTCCCTAGAAAATGGTACGTGAACAGTAAAATACGATGGAGATGTCACATAAGTTAAACGCTCTTCTGCTGCGGCTGTAAAGCCACAAAACCTTACGTGGAGCCTTGTCTGTAATTCTAGGACAGATAGTCTAGGCTTGGCGTAGAAAGGACCCAGGAACCATCCTCCATATCTTTTTCTAAAGCCTCCAGGCTTTTTCTAAAAATGTTGCTTGCCTTCACCCTTTTACTTACTAATAAAGCTTAATTTTTTGGTAAGCGCTCAAATTTATGTGTTTGATTTGACAACTTGATCCTTTGTGTTAGCTCAGTCAGATCAGTTTAGCTTATTTTCGAATGGTATTTAAATAGCACTGAACAGTCCATATACATTTGTACATGAATTCTTTGCCTTAATATTATCTTTATGACATTCATCCATAGCAGTGCATCTGCCTGTGCTTGAGCCAGTTACATATATATATATGTGTATATATACATTCACATATGTGTATATATATGGAGATAGTCTTTCAGCTTTGTTCTTCAAAATTGTCTTTGCTATTTTTTGTCTTTCATATTTCCTTATAAATATTAAAAGTTGCTCATTAATATTCATACTAATCATGCTGGGATTTTTATTGTGATTACAATGAATCTGTAGATCAATTGGTGACATCTTAACAACACTGAGTCTTACAAGTCATGAGCATGGTACATCCTTTTACTTATTTAGGTTTTCTTTAATCTCTTAAACATGTATTGAAAATCTATTCTTGGATATTTAATGCTATTTAAATAGCATTGTTTTGTTTTAGTTCTGTTTTCTATTGCACATATGGAAATAGATTTTTTTTTGTTATATTGATCTTGAATCCTGCAAGCTTCCTAAATTTCTTTAACAATTCCATGTAAACTGGTATTACTTGAATGTATAAGTTATAATCTTCTTAAAGTCTTGTTTTATAATATCTGTGCCATTTCTATTGATTTTATGGGAGGTTAGAGGTAGAAACAAATACTTATTATTAAGCTACTTTATGACCAAAAGTTAATACTAAGACTTATTCTTATTAAAAAATTAAATGAAATACAATACACATGAAAAAAGAATTTGTTCTTTATGTCCTGTGTTTATAAAATAATTTCTAGCCAATTAGATTGTTTTAGATTGTTTTATCTAAAGGATGTAGTGTTTAGAACATACCAGGAGCTGTAATTTTTGCTAATACATTTTATGCAATATTTGTTTATACACACATAATTATGAAGTGGGTGGTACTTTGAGAAAAATTAAAACTTAGAAGGAAATACAGTAAAAAATTGAAGAGTTATCATGAGGTACATGACTGCTTTATTATATTACTATACTTCTCCCATATCAATTTTTTAAAATAAATGCCTGTATCATTTAATATTTGTGAAAAATGTTGTTTTTTTTTACAAAATGTATGATAAAATGGGAAATTATAATTATTTTATTGCTTCAGTTAATGGAAGCTAGAACCGCCAACATAAGAGCTAACATTTTATCATCCTTAACTTTATTTTTCTCCTATCTGTAAAGCCCTTTGGCAAGAATATACTCTGTATGCCACACCTGCCTGTCAACTCTGCTGTTCTATCAGCTGATTAATGTCAGCCAACAGTGGTGTTTTATAGTTGGTGATTTATTGGATTCATTATTTCAACCCATATGAATACGTGGAACAAGAGAGTAAGCCACACTGCATTAAAAAAACTACTTATTTTCGTAGTTTTTTTTCAAGGTAGAAAAGAGAGAAATTACCACCACTAAACAAAATAATAGCATCTGTTAGTGATGCAAACACGAACATTTCATCCCTCACTGACGGGGAAAAGTCTTTCATAGAGAAAGATGATGGCACATTCATCGATTTGGTGCTAGCCATACACTTTCTATCTCTGCCACTGTAAGAAGGGCACCATGACTGCAAAGGCACTTTTTATTTCTGTGAACTAAATAAAATAACAACTAGCTACATAGATGGTTTTAAAGTTTACAGACAAGTGAAGAACATGGCACATTGTCTGGTACTTGATAAATATTCAGTAAACAAAACTTTAATATTATTATGTTTCAAATTAGAAGACAGATAGATTTTTTTTAAATCTAGCATTTGAATAAAGGTTTTACCTAAGGTTGTTATGACTTCACCCAAATTATAAAATATCCCAAAGTATAAAAACATGTTAATCAGCGAGTTTATAGTTCTTTGTGATTTTTGGATAAATATTTTATAAAGCATATCAGATATTGATGGTCTATTTTGTCTTTAGAACACCACAGGCAAAGCCATGATAAGTGATACACTTGATTTCCTTCTTCTTGGATTTGATCATGAAGGCAGGTCTGGGAGTGGCAGGGGGATGTCACTCCAATTCTGATTTTAAAGAGTATTTTCACTTGTTGATAATTTAAAATTAATGAGGTCTCTTTTCTCCCTTATACTATAGTTCTCAACTTGTTTTGGGGGAAATATCTTGAGCAGAACTCAGTGGGAAAAGAATCTCTACCCCTTTCTGTTCCAAATTCATTTTTTTTAAGATTTTCATCGTATATATATATTGAAGTATAGTCAGTTTATGATGTATCGATTTCTGGTGTACAGCATAATGCTTATGGTTACCAGGGGAAAGGGGGTGAGAAGGGATGAATTGGAGTTTGATATTTGCAGATACTAATTAATATATATAAAAATAGATAAACAACAAGTTCCTACTGTATAGCACAGGGAACTATATTCAATATCTTGTAGTAACTGATGGTGAAAAAGAATATGAAAATGAATATATGTATGTCCAAATTCATTTTTATCCCTTCCTGTCTCAACAAAAACTGTATGGAATCAATACCACCATGCTCTGTGGGGAAAAAAAAAAAAAGCCTTCTGCTCTCTTAGCTCTGCTGGAAGCTGGAGGGTGCCAGGCCCCTGTGCAGTAGTGCACAGAATTCTAGCTTTCTTGCTCCTTTCTCTGTATTTTGGGCCAGAGATTACACTATATCTCTATGTGAATATGGACAAATAGCATTTACGAACATGTTTCTGTCTACTTTCTCTTGTTTAAAAAAAGAAAAAAAACTTTAAAAAAAGTGATTACAGAAGTTCAGCAAAGGGTGGGTGTGAGGTGTTTGGGTAAAGTCAATGGGCATTTTGACAACAAAGCTTCTCCTTTGGCTTGTTTAATTGTGATGTTTAATGGACATCTTTGCAGTTTAAGGTGACACTTTAAAAATAAAGTTCTCTCCTAATGAAAAAAATTAAATTAAATTAAATTAATTGCTTTCAAATATTTTCCGTGTACTTAATCACTTTTGAGTTAAGATATGATTATTCTCTTACGTTTCAATAAAATGTGAGGACATAGTGATTATTTAAAAAAGCAGATCTTAGAAAAATCTGCATTGCTATGACATAAATGTATATAGCCTTTAGTGTTCCAATCTATGCCCCTGTGATTAAGGCATCCCGAGGAATAGGAACTAATATTCCCTGAAGTTTTATTTTGTAATTATCACATCACTCATCCAATTTAATCATGTCATCGTGTTCAACATATTTGGTTTTTAATGATATTCAAAATCACTCAGTTAATCTCTACATCACATAGTACAAAATAAAATCTTATTTTTTTTCAATCTTTTCACCTTTACCAAAAAATTTCATCTTCCTATGAAGATTCAAGTTGTTCAGTGAGGAGCTAGTACATTCGAATTATGCAACTACATTTCTGAACCAACACTTTGTGTCTTCACCCTGTTAAAATGTCAGAGTCAGGCAAGTAGTAAGTGATATCTTTAAGGAAGAGAGAACCACTTTTATTTGTCTTAGTCTTCTTTTTTCTATACTAATGAGTGAATTGTAAAGCTCTTTAAATATTTTGTTAAGTATAAAATTAATACCCAAGTTAGTATAATCTTCTAAAACTGAAAAAAAAAAAATAAAGTAGGAGAGTGATTAAAATTGTTTCAATTCTAGTGCAATTTCCAGGTGTTATTTCCAATAGAATTTGGACGTTAAATCATGGATTTGCTCTCAAAAGGTTAATTACAAAGCTATTTCATGTCTCTTAAAATGCATGCCTTAGGCATGATTTGATGATACTACCCATGTTTATGGTAATAGGTGTGCTTCTGCTCTGTGGGGGAAAAAAATCAATGAGAATGTTTCAGGGAGACATCTGTAAATAAGTCTTACGTGTTGTTTAAAATGAAGCTGTCCTCTTCATAAATACATTTCACTATATTAAGCAGGAATCTACTGAACTATCAGCCCCATCCCCTCCCCAGTAAGATGATATAAAATAACTCAAAGCCAAAAGAATAGATGAGAAGGAAAATGCCGCACTCCTCACGCCAAGCCTTGTCATCACACCTCTTCCAGTTTTGTTTGCATCCTCTGTGACTGGACCAGAACACCTTTCTGATCCCTGTGCCTATTATGCAGAGCAGAAAGCTGAGAAGCAATTTTTAGAGTTGCGCTGATTGGGATAATCTTCTTCATGATGTGCTGATCTCAAAAGCCTGGTATCCCTGGGGTTGAATTCGGAAAGACGTAAATCTGTTTCCTAACACTACATTTTGCAATGTGTAAATTAATAACTTGACATTTCACAGCTGCTTTAAAGGCTGTGCTTTAAAGAATGAAATATCAATCACAAATATACATCTACCAGGAAATGTCAAATCCCACCCAAATGAATACCACCGCAAATTAGCAGCGGGTCACATTGTTCTGCTGCCTTTCACCTGTGATGCATTTGCTTCCTTTCCAGGTTAAGAGCTCCCCTGGAGAGGCTTAAACCTATTTTCTACCTCATATAAAAGATGGGTGGTGAGCTGTTTTAATAACAGAACATAGTATCCAAATGCTAAACCTATTTGTAAGAGACAATGCGGTATAATAAAAGGAGGAATTAAAATAGAAGTCAAAATACCTGGATTGAGTCCCCCAGCCTGTGCTAAAATGTTACTTGGATCCAGGTCTCTCGTGTCCTCAGTTTTCTTTAAAATTGGCCTTGCCTATTTCACAGGATTACCTAAAATTGCCTTGCCAATCTCACAGGGGCTTACACAGAATGAGCTAATAAATGTTCCATTTTAATTTAAAATATAAGCTTACAGAATTACAAGGGATTGTTAATGTTCAAAAGAACAATGCTTCCTCTCTGGTTGTGCACACTTATGTCATGATATGTACTCTGCCCATCAGGTCATTACAGGAATGACAATTTGTCTCACATAAGGAATAATTTAGTAAAATAAACTGTCATTCAGTGACTGGGTTCACATGAGTAAATATAGGCAAGAGCTGCTTAACTACATTTCATGTCTAAAGGGCATCTATCACCTTTTCATTAATTTTCAGAATACAGTTCAAATTCTGTGTCTCTAATATGCCATGTCTGATTATTCCCAAGTAGTGATTAATTCTTAGAATTCTATAGGACATTTTTATACTTTTACTATATGAATGGAGTGTACACTGTATTATCATTACTTGTTGAATTTAATTTGTGACTTCCTAACTGGACTATAAAATGCCTGAAGATGGGAAAAATACTTTATTTACTTCTATATACCCTTGGCACTGAGCAGTGATCTGTCCACATAAGGTTCAGTAAAAACATACTAAATGAATGAACAAGACGTAGATTGATTGCACATTATCTTGATTATCCAGCTGTTGGGAGGATATGCTAATCTTCGAGCTAAGTATTTAGGAATGATACAGAGCTTTACTTAATCCCAGCCAGCCCTGGAGCCGATCAAAAATTTTTGGTAACTTTTTATTTTAAAGAATTATCAATACGAAGGGTATTCTTAAAAATTTATTTCATCATTCATTAACGTATTCATTTGAATGCATTACACAATTGATTAAGATCATATTTTTTTTGCTAGAAAAGCTATGTATCAAAGCACTATTTCCTTAAGTAAAATTTTACCCAAACCATATAATGCAGTAAATTTCTATTTTTAAATTTTGATACTTGTTGCATTGTAAGTAGAATGAATTTGCCAAACACATGAGAGAAATTCAAGAAATGTATGCATAAGTGTTCATATTTGTCAACAAATTGAACTGGAATCAATTATACATGTAGGGCTTAATATTACTGTTTCATAAGTTGTTTTTATTTAATTCTGTGTTAGATTATGTGAAACAAGTTACTCACAAAGTAAAATAAAAATAAGATTCTTTTTTCTTAAGTGATATTTAGGAGAGTAATATCCTAAGGAAGTCACAACAAGCAATTTATAAAGTGGGATCACAAATCAGAGAGCTCACTCATAGAAGCTATTTAGCATTGAGATTTTTGAGAACATACACTTACAGAAATTATAAAAGTGGATGAAGGATGCTTACTTTCATATTTTACACAATTTTATTAAAAATATATTATAAAACAAGTCTATGATCTGTGACATCCCTCTCCATCTTTGTAAGTAGAACCACGGAGGATGGCTTCATTTGTTAATGTCTTCAGCAATAGAAACAATACTGTGTTTCTAGTCCTGGAATGAAATAAGTTTTACATAATTATGTATACACTAATAGAAAATAAAATCTTGTTTTAGATACTTCACACTAACATAAAACCAATTTTTAAGATACACTGATTAAAAGGAAGATTTTCTGATACACAGTAGGACTTCACTGGTATTCCTGTGAAGATTCAAATTCAAGGAAAGGCTGAAACACCATAATTAAATACAAACCCAAGTTGGGTTCTGATTGCTTACTAAGTCATAATTTAAAAAATATATATATTCATTTCCTACAAGGACATCATCATTAGTCATTCTGGCTCAACTTTAGGAACACTGTCATGCACACCCTGACTTATAGGCATACTTTCCTTTTCTCTCTAAACATAAGGCTGGCAGTCGAATTTCAGGCCTGGATAGATGCTCTAATTCAATTAACTGTCCTCGGCTGGTACTGGGGAATAGTTTCCACCACGATCACTATATTTCCGTCCTATGGTACAGCCTACTTTCTCAGAAGCAGAATTTATTGGTTTTTAATCCTATCTACAAATGTTGAAAGAAAGAAAACAAACAAAAAATAAACTTCAAGCATCTGTCCACAGTTTCTAGTACTGATTTATCATACCTGAAATTTTAATTTGTTGGCATTTAATAACATTGGAAGGGGGAGACCTATGTCAGGGCTAACTCATTTTCATAGTTAGAAGATGCTGATAAAAAAGTGGTAATTGGTAAATATCCTCCTGAAGATTGTATGTGTATGTGTGCGTATATATATATATATATACGCACACATACACACACACACACACACACACTATAATATCCATACACATTTTCCAAGGAATTTTACATCTAGGAATTTATTTTTTAAAAATTTAAATACAACATATATCTAAGCTTATTTATAGTATAGCTTATTTAAAATAAAAACTAGAAACACTGAAATGCCAAATAAGAAGAGAATAGTTTAAATATATTAAGATTAAAATAGTATACAGTTAAGGCACTTACAAATTTGAAATTCCTATATATAATGTATTATTAAGTTGAAAAAGAATAATAATTCTACATGACTAATAATAAAGCAAAAAACCAGTAATATGCAGATATTTTTAACCACATATAACTGGTAATGGAATTATATTTTTACTTATCTGCATCTGATTACTTTTCTAAAAGAAGCATATATACATTTTGAAATTAAATTTTTTGGCTAAAAACGAACTAAAAAAAATACCTTCTGCAAATACAAAAGATATTCCTATCATTAGATGATGAAAATCCACTAACAGAATTCATTCTTAAAGGAATAAAAGAAGAGTTCTTTACTAAGGTTTATGCAAAGTGTTATTTAAGGCAGCTTTATTCATAGAAGTGAAAATTTTAAATTACTTGAATACTCAATATTAGGAAAAATTTTTAAAGAATATGGTTAAAACTTGTAAAGTATTACTCTTAAATATATATTTTAGAAGATTTTAATGGACTGGAAAATGAAGAAAAGATTGAAAATAAGACTACAAAATCTGTATACTTTCTCAAGATTTTTTTTAAGTCAATGTACTATAAGAAAAAAAACTGCAAACTATAAGAAATACCATTAGCTTTCAGGTGCACATCCAACTTCAGAAATTTTTAAATGTAAAGAATTTACATTCATAATAGACATAGAGTAAATACAGCAAGAAAGAAACAGAATATGCAAAATACCAGACTGAAAATATGGGCATGATTTATATCATTGCATTTTATGTTTTGTCAAAGAGAACTTAAAATAACAATCATTTTTGCTCTAACTATGCTAGATTACTTCTACTTCCATCACTGGTCCAACTTCCATTATCATTGCTACTGAATTCACCACTATTAACATGAATATATTATTAAATATATTCTTCTCTCTATTAAGCCCTTTACCTACTCATTTAATAATGTTGATATTGACATCTCCTTTTAATAGATGAGGAAATTAAGGACTTTTTAAGAACCTTTAAGTAAACTGTCAATCTTGTACAGCCAGTACATAGGGAGCCAGTATTAAAACTAAAATTTGTCTTGGTTCAAAAATTTGGATATGATAAAATGTTAACCATAAATATACACAGTATATTCAGAACAATATATTCTGATTGCTATTTTTTAAATACTTTAGATGAATGAGCCTCATTTTCTTTTGCTCATAGAATAATTTTGATTTGATTCAACAATGATACCTGAAAAGTAATTATTCAAACTTTATTTTTCTAGTTCAATCATATGTTAAAAATAAAAAGTTTATATGATTTTATTCATTGGAAAACTTAAAATTTTATTATTTTTATTTACATTACAGTTTAGTCAAATTAAATAAAAAAGTGTATGTTTTCATATAGGTTTGACTTTTGGTCTTTGTCTCTGGAATAATGTGGCTGACATTTCCACTATTGTTGTCTGCCTTTTTGGTGCTAAATCATCTATTCATTTATAAGACAGAAACATAAAGGGTTGATAAACACATGAACTATTCTGTATCCCTCAATTTGGAGAATTCCTAATTTTGTGGGGGTAGATGATACTTACATTATTCTAATAAAAGTTTTAAAGAAGTACAAAAATAAACTCACTTATTTCCTTCTTCCTTCCATGGAAAGTCAATCTCAAATTGATTTTACAAAGACTCCACATACGTTTTAAAATTCCATAAAGGATTCCCAGGGGTTGTGCAATTTAAACCTCTCAGAAACCCTTCTATATTGGTGGGCCAGTAATTATTTTTCAAGTGTAACAGTTGAAACATCTGCATAAGGCGATACTTGATATTTACATAAAATATATTTGAACATTGACTTTTTTTTTTTCCACTATGAAACACCATTGAGAAATGGAAGGAGGACTCATGAAGCAAGGGACTCCCTCCATCTCCATGCTTACAAATTCTGTGTTCTTGGGTATCATGCTCAGTTTCTTCTTAAAAGAGGAATGAAGAGGTACTTTGCCACAGTTGGATAAGTAAACGAGAACTGAGGACAATGAGTGGTGGGTAGTGGGTAGACAATAAATGCTGCTTGGTGGTGGCAGTAATAGTAGCAGCAGCAGTAGTATTTGCCTTTGGGTATAATAAAAAAAAAAAAATGTTTAGGAGCCACGCAGGGATCCATAAACTCCTGTTGACAAGACTACTCCTAAAAGATGAGACTGGTCATAAAAAAGACATTTTTAAACAACATTTTTTTCCTAGCTCCAATATTACCTGCTCAACAGATATTTCAGATCGTCTCGAATTCTTCCCAATTACTCCAATTAATCAAAAAGGATGCTTTCTTTGTATTTTTTTTAAAAAAATTTTATTTAGTACTGCATGAAACCTCCTAATTTTGAAATTGCTTCTTTTGGCTTATATCAACTGCTGTCATAGCATAAATCCCTAATATCAGAAAAAAAAGATTTTCAAGTACACGTTGCTGATGTCTGATCCAAGGAAGGCGTGACATCATTTCCGAAACAGATGGTGACTCATGTTCTCAATGTACAACAGAGATGGTTAGAGCACTTTCAGCATGATAACTTCAACGGGTAAAACCTACATAAAGAAAAGCTCTCCGCAGTGCTCAGTGATTTTTAAGAGCACAAGCGGGTCCTGCGGGAAGTAAAATTACCATGAACGTGCTCCTGCTTAGAGCGGAAGTTATGGGAAAAGTACCACTGGAATGATAAGCCCCGGCCATAGACCACGGCCACTATGGGGATTATATTGTGGGGATTGACTAACTGGTAAGTGTGAACTTTAAAACAATGGAAGTTTCATGTACTGCAGCAGCTTAGCCAATATCCAAGAGGTATCCTTGCGTTTCCCATCACCAGTCACTTCTATCTTGTAGGACAAAGTGCACGTGGAATTTTGACCAGTGGTGAGAAACAGGGAGACCTGCCTGATGCCACCGCATCCCTTCTTCAAAGGCCTTGTAATAAAAACAAAATTGTATTTGAACTGCTTTTAAGGAATGATGAGCACCCTCACGCTGCTATATTGTTATGCCTGCTTTATTTCTCTGATTAATTCATGTTAGAAAAATACATGAGAGTAGATCAATGTTCTGTTTTCAGTAGCTTAATTCACAGCTTCCTGTATAAAGTCTTCAATTCTGGGACTCTCAGAGTTGCACTGTTAGAATGGAATACTGTGTCCTGCACTTGTGATTCTTCTGGCTCTGTTTAACCTTTATATACCCTTCCCTGCTTATCGTGGAACCCTGGAACGTCTCTGCATACAATGAATACATACTGAGAGCATGAATCATCACCTGTCACAAATTTTGACTGTAAATTTCTTAGATGTACAAGGCACAAACCAAATTACACTCATTGGGAATCTACTTTAACTATATTTGGACTCTCAATTTAAAAAAAAAATCCCAATCATCTCTAATATTGCTCTTGAACAATGAATTTTGAGTTATCTTAGCCACAGAAGAGTTAAAATATTTGGGGGACTTCTGTTATGATACTGTGATATTGAGCTGTATATCTTTGTCTATTCACCTGTCTTTGTAATAGCATTCTCTATTTTTCTACCCACCAGCATAACCCTAGTTTTATGCAAACTCAGTTTTATCTTTAAAGGCCATAGGAACTTACATCAATCATTCTTGCTCCCTAATTTTCCAAACAGTAAAACCTGACAATTTCTCCTCCTCTAGTTTGCTATCACAATACACTCTTGAAATCTTTAATGAGTTTGATTCTAGATCTGAACTTGCTTCATGAAGCAAAACATTTTCTGTTACAGCTGAGTAGCAACTCCCCTTATTAAGTAAAACTAGTTATATACTGTAATAGATAATAGTTTCGGCAAGTCTCCATGTAAATGGAGGTAATACATGGTAGAGGGACAGACGGTTCATTCACAACACCGTCCATTGAAAAGCTGCCAATATTTTCATACCACATGTCTTCCCTATAAATAGTTTCAATAGTCTTATTGGTAGAAACAAAGAATTTAGATTGTTTCTAACAAGTATATGGCTTATATTTTTTTAAAGGATAATCTCTAAATCTAAAAAATAAATTTAAAAAATGTTTTGAGGACAGTGGCTCTGATGCATGACAAGCAAGAAGCTCCTATATATTTGCATCGTATTTCTTTTTTTAAATCTTTTCCATGGAGATAGAGTCCACAACATTGTAAAGACAATGTTTTCTATTTCCACAAACAAATCCATTTAAGCGGACCCAGCCAGGACACCCAGTTATATTCTTTTGCCAACAAAATGTTTTCAGTCTCCAAAAGCTCTTGACGCTCATCCAAATATTCTTCCCTGAAGGTAATGGCACTGAGCAAAAGGTATCCCGAAAGACACTTACTTTTGCAATTCAGCAATCAATTCAGTGTAAGTTTCTAAGAATTCATCTTATTAGTTTTTTTTTTTTAAACTCAGGGAAGCAAGCCCTTATTATAACCATCTTATTTATGGTCATTGAAAAATATACACACAAAACTTGATTAAAACCCTTAATTCCTCTCACACCTGGACTCTTCTGATTGTTAGACATCATAATGCTTATACAAAGGTTTTGTTTTATTTCTATTTTTACCAACAGAAGGCCCAGACCAGCCACTAGCACCTCTCCATCCCTGCTACATCCTTTCGTCTTTACAAAAGTTAGTGAGTGACACTCAGCTTTTCTCTTTCGCATTTAGAAAAATTATCACATGCTCAGTTTATATCTCCCTTCTGGACCCACCAATTTCCTTTTAATGATCTTTAACCCCACTCCTAACCCTTAATGCTCCAAACCTTAGCATTATTACCACAAACAAAAACAAAAACAAAAACAAAAACAAAAAGAAGGAAGAAGGGTAGGCTTGGGAAACTTTTCTGAAATTTCCAACCTTTCTCTGAGACATTGCTCTTTCAGTATAATCTTTTGAACAGACTGAAAGTTGATCATTTCAGAAAACAGAGACCCAGAATTTTTTATTATAGAGACATGCCCAAATAATTTTTCCCTTCTTCCTTCATTGTTAAGATACAGGATTATTTTTTCTCTAAATTCTCTGCAAAACTTTCTTTTCTCTCTTTTTGAATCACCTATTTCTCCCCCCAGATTTTCATAAAGAGCCACTTTTGAAGGCATGAGAGAAAATGGTAGGCTTTCCTTATAAAAATTTTTTGGTTATACCCTCAAAAACAAAACGCCATGAAAAAAGAGAACCTAAAAAGATAAGAGACAAAGGAAAACATTCAAGAGGCTGAAGTTATAAATTCTTCAAATTAGGGTTCTTCAGTTTAGAAGACTAAAAAGAAACATAATTTCAAAGGCTCTAAACATGAAAACTGTCAGTTTATGAGCTTAACTGTAATCATGTTTAGATACATTAAAAAGTTTCCCCATGTTTATGTGGAACTGCTCAGTTTTTCCAGGGTCCGGAGCACTAAAAGAACCTACAAAGATATTGACCGTTTGAGTTTAATCTCTGGTGCCGCCAACGCACCAAGCTACACTCATCCTCCAATAAAACATCTGCAGGATGTAAAAGGTCTTGACGCTCATCCAAAAAGTCTTCTTTGGAGTCAACAGCACTGAGCAAGCAGTCTTACCAGGTGTCAGATACTTATTTTGGCTCATCTGTTAGTGAAAAATGCTTTAACAGACAAAAGAAATGCAGACTAAAAAGTTGGAAAAGAGTGTTGTAAATGAGTTTTCTGAAGATTTTTTAAGATCCTCTTGTGCATAAGTCATTTTTCAACCAAGTCATTTTATGGTGCATGCTGGTCCTAGTATTTAAACATATTCTACTCTCAGTAGTGGGTCTATGTCACCAGTAGTGTGTTACAAAATAATCTGAGGCCTTTTTGAATGTTCTGGCAGTTGCCAGGAACAAAATGTATAAGCTAAGAACTAACATGTGGAAAAGTCAGCCACACAGCCGGATGCATCATTTAGCAATACTTGTTTCTCTGGTTCAATACTTACTGCACCTGTGCTCTTTCTTGATGTTCCCAGAGCAGCAAAGATGCAATTTTCAGTTAGTTCCTTTAACTGTGGTCAATTACAGAGCACCCCTAACCTATTCACTCATCCCATTCTTTGCACAGGCATTTTCCAGAAATTGAATGCACAGACCTGTGATTTTTACTTTCAGACATATCTCTAGAAAGATAGGCAAGAAGAAAGAAAGGGAGGATGGGTAGGAAGGAGGGGAGGAAGGAAAGGTGGGAGGAAGGGAGAAAACAACAGACAACACAGGAAATTTAAATGCAAGAAAAATACACATATGGTTTCTATACTTTAAGTTCCCTGACAACTTTATACAAATAATTTTGAAAGATTATAGGAATCAAAAGTGTAGGCCAACTTTCAAAAATGACTTAAGAGGAAGTATTAAAGATTAAGAACCCTTAAAATTAAGCTATACTTGACACTTTCCTCCTCTGCTGACATGAAATTAATGTCTTTAAAAACATATTTATATGTACATATATAAACATATAAAATCTGGAAAAATGTTTACCAAAGTGTGCATAGGTTATACAAATTGTTTTTGTGAATGTTGTATTAATTAGTTCATCATATACCTACAAATTGAAACATCTGGAGTTGGAAGCCAGAATCAACTGGACAAATGTCATGCCTCATTCAGAAAGTTCACCCTTCATATGTACACATTCATGAAATGTTTTATGGGAGGCTACTAAGTAAATAACTACTCACAGCTGGAGAAAATAGGATGAAAATAATAGAAACCATGCCTTCCCTTATAAAAACATATGGTGTTGTGGAAATTCAATTAGCTTTGTAGATAAAGTGTTTTGATAATCAAGTCTGGCATGTTGTACAACCATAGCAGGGAACACAGTCTCCAGCTGGGGGCTGGTGAAAGGACCCCTCCACAGTGAAGACAAGCTGGCAAGGTGAACGAATCATGGACACAAGTGGGAGTAGCAGTAAAAAAGAACATCTTGTGCAAAACATGGGGTAAAAGAAACCACAGAGTCATTCAGGAAACAAAAGACATTCAATTTGCATGGATTTGGGACTTCATTTTAAAAAGCAAGGGGTAGGGGCCTTGAAGATTTTTTTAAAAAAATGAAGTAAAACTTGATCTGGTTTGTACTTTAAATGATTTGCTTAACGTGTATTTTGGAAAATGGATTAGGTGAAATTAAGACCTAATTATAAGAAAATAACTAAGAGGAGGTAGCAATAAAGGAGCCAAGAAATGATGTTGGCCTAAACTAGCAAAGTGGTACTGTAAACAGACAAGTGTGTCTTAACTCAGAGGAAATACATGAAAGAAAAGCATGGGAGGACTTTGGCATCATTTGGATAGGAAGGAAAAGGAATTGGAAGGAAAATGCTAAGTCTTCTCTTGAGAGCATTTAATTGGATTGGAAGGAAGGAAGGAAGGAAGGATCACTAAGGAAGGAAACTGAGTTAGAAGGCCCAGGATAAATGAACTTTCTACATTGAATGTGTTCAGTCTGAGCTGTCTGCAAGCCAAACGAATGAAAACATGCAGTACGATAATGAAGAATCAGATCAAAAGTAAAGCACCGTCAAAAAAGAAGGACACCGATTTGGAAGATGGGAGATCTTCCAAATTTAGGGAAGAATGCTGAAAAGGGCCAAATGAAAGGGGTAAATGAAAAAGACACCACAAATAACATTATAAGGAAAAATGGGAGTGATGGGTTCTGGAAAATAAGCAAAAAGTTTTTAAAGCAATACACGTGTTTAATGACGACAGAAATTATGGGAAGATTAAGTATGACAGACCTGAAAAAAATAATGGTCAGTTTTAGAGCAGTATAGTAGGTTAAAGGAGACCATAAAAACTTTGCTGTCTGCCTATTTAGAGATGGAGTCAAATTCTCCTCCCCTTGATTTGGGTTGACCTACAGAACTTACTTGACAAATACACTCAAGTGGAGTGGGACTTCCTATGACTTTCCAAGTGAAGCCATGAAGAGCTTGTGGCCAGCACCACAGCTACTAAGATCCCTAAACCACCTGTGAAGAAGTACAGCTACCTTGCAGGAGATGTAGTGCGGAGAAGTGCTCACATTACATGGAGAAGAGAGAGGCTCAGGCGTCCGGCTTTCCGCCAAGGCAACAGGCACATGAGTAAAGACATCTTGGACACCACCCCTACCCCAAGCCCAGCTGCCAACTTAATTTCACTGAGTTACCCAAGTCAACACCATGTGAGATGGAAAAAATTCTCAGTCAGCTAAGCCCTGACTAAGAATCATAAAATCATGATGTATAATATATAATAAAATGGCTGTTATTTTAAGTCACTAAATTTGAGTGTGCTTTTTAAATGCAGCAACAGATAATATGAGCCTATCTTGGAAGGAGAGTGCTGCTTCAATAAAAATAACACAGACTGTGCAACAATCCATAGCACTGGCTTCAGTACCTGGAGCCAGATGCAAAGTATAAGACCCTCGGTGGGACTTTAGTGATCCTGGAGAAAATGGGTCTTTATGATGCAGTGACAGAAATATTAGTGAAACCGTCACCTATGGTAATGGCAACTAAAAATTGTCACTTGCCACCTGCCGCTACAAGGGTGAGGTCACTAACCACTGCACTCGCTGACCCTCAACACACCCTGAAAGGAGTTCAGGGTGGGGATCAGGAATAAGGCACTCTGTGCTCTGTGAAAAAACCGGCAGAACAGACCTTCAGATGGATATTTTCAGAAGATTTTATGAGCCTCGTTTCTTGCGTCTTCTCATCTCATATCTAGAATAGTACTAAAATCATTAACGAAGACATCTGTTCCTCCTGACTAGCAGCAGCCTTCTTGTGACTAACGGCAACCTTCTGCCAAAGTGTGTGCTTGACTGCATGTATTCCCCCTTCACCAAAGTCACATATATACCGACCTCCCCCTCAGCTCTTTGGAGCAGGTCCTCAGAGCTATCTGAGAGGCTGTCTCCTGGGCTGTAGTCCTCACTTTGCCTTAAATAAAACTTAACTCACAACTCCCAAACATTGTGCTTTTTTTTTTTTTTCAGTCAACAGTAACATGCAAAATGGAAAATATAGCCAATTAACAGGTGGATTTAGCTAGATGGAATTCTAAGTTAAATGTTAAATGTGACAATGAATTCACATTTTGCTTGTGATAAGGTACAGATAAAGAAAGATAAGCTAAGAAAAAACCTTCAGTGTTCAAGCAGAATTTAGAGGGAATCTAAAAGAGCCAGAACTTTCTGATTTGAAAAATAAAAGGATTTCTCATCCCTAGTTTCTCCAAGAGGGAAAAAAATGTTATCACTGAAGGAATGGTTTCAGGGCAAATGTTCAACATGTTCAATATCCAGGGCACTACCAGTAAAGCACATAAAAAAAGTAAAGACATCAAGAAATGTGACTGTAAGATCTTTTGTTTAAATCTTGGAACAATTTAAGGTAGGAGAGTCTGTCTTGCAAAGAAAAGAGGGTGTACGTTGTCTAATGGAGCAGATTATAATGCTACATATTAAAAGGTATTTGACCAGCTTGGATTGAAAGAGGAAGAAGCACAAAGAAGAATTTTAACTTTAACAAAGTAAAAAAAAAAGTTTTTAAAAAATTTTTGAAAGGGAATCTGGATTCCCAAACTTTTATAGGCAGGAAGAGAGCTGAGAAGTCTACTCCGTTGCAAAGATCAGCCATTTATTATATAAAAGGAAAGTGGAATCAGAATGTGGAGCCAAGGGTGGTAGAGAATCATTTCCAGGAATTAGGACTTGGCCTTAAAGAAGAAACCGGTGACAAATACAGCTATACAGCTGCTTTCATCAGTCCAGTGTACTATTTCCTTGTTACTTATTCTTCAGTTGACTTCTAGGACAACACTGTCTCCAGATTACCTTCTTAATTCACTGGTTGATTGCTCTCAGCCTTCTTTGCTCTAGCAAAACTTGTATTTCTCCCAAAAACTTGTGACAGTGGACAATGCCAGGGTTCATCCTGTCTACATTCATATCATTGATAATCTCTTCTATTCTCCAGGCTTTATGTGTTTCCAGAATTCTGATGAATACCATGTTTAAAACTCAAATTCTCTGCTAAATTCTAGACTCATTTATCAGTGACATCTACCATTGAATATCTATCAGATTTCTCAAACACCACATGTATAAAACTTAACTCCTGCTCCCTTTCAAACCTCTTCCAATGAAAATTTTCCAACTTACTTAATGACAACACCAATCTTCCAGTTGCTGAATCAAAATGTTTGGAATTATCCTTTACCCTATTTTCTTCTTTCACTCCACGTTCAGTCCATAAAATATTCTACTGGTTCCACCTTTAAAATACAGCCATCACTTCCTCCACTGGATTTTTTTAATTGTCTATTAAATTATGCTCAAAATTCAATTCTTCTAAGATTATGGGTTGAATTAACTTTAGAGAGATTCTTGTGTGAGATTTGGAGACAAAAGTGAAGCTGTGGCCATTGCTCTCTGAGGACATGTTAATGAACTGTGATGACAGACAGAAGCACAGGAGCTGGCAGGTGTGCTTTTCCTTGCTGTCCTCAATGCTGTGTCCAGTTCTTCCAATTTTTGACACTGTGCACCCCAAGCCAACCACGAGAACTTAGCTGTGAACCCCAAATACCTGCCACGGACTACGATAGCAGTTGCCAGCTCAGAGCCCCACTAGACCTGTTCTGCTTCTCAGAGTGACTTGTTGGTGACTCTTCATGGCTTCCCAAAACTTTTACTTCCTAATTTTGTCTGAAAATTGTGCAAGGCCTAATATGTATATTTTGACATAGAATATATATACACACACACATATGTATATATATGTGTGTGTGTGTGTGTGTATAATATATAAAACTAATTAACCAATCCTAACTAATAGAAACAAGGGTGGTTTTAAAGGACTAGATATTTTTAAAAGAGCTTTTTTATGCATAAGGAATATACAAAATACTGCACATACTCAATGTATATAATCTGATGATTTTGGCATATGCCTATACATGTGAAATCATCATAAAAATGAAGACAATAGACAGCTGTCAGTTCTAAAAAAGTCCACTGTGTAACAAAACTGCATCTTAAGGCTGAATTTTCAAAAACAGACATGGGGTTTCTGGAATTGGCTCTCTAATATATATTCATAAAAATAATGATTCTATTTCCAGTAGTAAAAAGACCAGTGATAATCCATGCCAAGATCTTCTGGTGACAGAGATATGCAAGATATCACTATTGGAGATAGCTATATTTATATATATTCTGTGACTTTTGTTCCTCTAGAGAACCCTGACTAATCTCTTTATATATGTATTTAAAGAGATTTATTACAATGAATTGATTCCTGTGATTATGGAGGTTGACAAGTGCCAGGATATGCAGTTGGCAAGTTGTAGACCCAAGAGAGCTGACGTGTAGTTCTAGTCTGAATCTAAAGACCTGATAAACAGGAAAATCAATGGTGTAAATTTCACTCCAAAACCTGGCAGCCCAGAAACCCAAGAGCTGATGTTTCAATGGAGTCCAAAGGCCCAGTGTCCCAGCTCATTAAGTCAGGTAGGAAGAGTTCTTTCTTACTTAGCCTTGTTTTTCTATTTAATTCTTCAGTTGATTGGATGAGGCACATCCACATTATGAGTGCAATCTGTTTTACTCAGTCTACTGATTCAAGTGTTAATTTCCTCCAGAAACACCCTCACAGACACACCCAGAATGATGTATGATGTCTGGGCACCATATAGTCCAGTCAAACAATACATAAAGTTAACATCACACATATGAAAAGGCAAAAAACCCAGAAGGGTCTCACGACAATAAATAAAAAGAGCAAAGCCAGAGGACTGACACTACTTGACTCCAAGACTTGTATAGAGCTATTACAATCAAGAGAGCATGGTATCAGTGAAAGAATGCATAAACAGATGAATGAAAGAGTATAGAGAGCCCAGAAATACACCAACACAGATATAGCAACCTATCTTTCACAAAGAAACAAAGGCAATTCAAGTGAGAAAGAGTAGTCTTTTCATCAAACAGTAACTGGAACAATTGGACATCCATAAGAAAAAAACCAAACCCAGATACTATACTGATGTTACACCTTTCACAATAATTAATTCTAACGGATCACAGACTTTAAATGCAAAACCCCAAAGTATAAAACTTCTAGGAGATAATGTAGTTTATTTTGTATTTGGCAGAGAGTTTTAGATACACCACAAAATCAAGATCTATGAAAAAAACGGTTGGGCTTCATTAAAATTAAAAACTTCTGCTTTGCGAAAGACATTATTAAAACAGAATGAAAGGCAAGCCACAGACCAGGAGAAAATATTTACAAAACATATATGCAGTATGGGACTTGTGTCATCAGTAGACAAGAATTCTCAAAATTCAACAATAAAAAGGCAAACAATCTAAAACTGGGCAAAAGATCTGAACAGACACCTCACCAAACAGAATATAGAGATGGTAAATAAGTACATGAAAAGATGTTCACCTGATACTAACATGATATTGCACATCAACTATATGTCAACAAAAACTTAAAAATTAAAAAAACTGAAAAGGAAAAAAAGAAGGAAAAGAGGCTCAACATCACTGGACACCTGCAAATTAAAACAACGAGATACGGAACACCTAGTAGAATGATTAAAATCCACAACATCGCAAACACCCAGTTTTGATCAGGACATAGAGCAGCAGGAACTCTAGATTCATTGCTTGTGAGAAAACAAAATGGTACAGGTACTTTGGAAAAGTCTGTTGGTTACAAAGTTCATTACAAAGCTTAATGGAGTCTTACCACACAGCCCAGCAATCACACGCCTACGTATTTAACCAACTGAACAAAAAACTATGCCCACACAAAAACCTGAACACAAATGTTTATAGCAATTTCATACATAATTTCTACAACTTGGAAGCACCAGGATTTTCTTCAATTGGTGAATTTATAAACAAACTATGGTGTATCCACAAAGCAGAATATTACTTAGAGATAAAAAATAAATGAGTTATCAAGCCATGAATGACATGAGGGAAACAAATGCATGTTCCTAGGTGAAAGGAGGCAGGCTAAAAAGACTATATATTGTTTGATTTCAAGTATATGACATTCTGGAAAAGTCAAAACTCAAGATAGTAGAAAGATAGTGGTTTCCAGTGGTTGGAGGGAGATAGGATAAAAATAAGGGTGGATAATTAAGAGAACAGGAGTTTTAGGGCAGTGAAACTACTTTATAATACTGCTATGGTGAATATCTATCATTATACGTTTGTTAAAACCTGTAGAACTGCACAACGTGAAGAGTGAACCTTAATGTAAACTGTGGCTTTAGTTAATAATTATGTAGCAATATTGCTTCATCAGTGTGGTAACAAATGAGCCACACTAATGCAAGATGTTAATAATAGGGGAAATTAAAGGAAGGGGATGGGGGTATGTGGGTACTCTGCACTATTTGCTCAAATTTCTTCAAACTTAAAACTGCTCTAAAAGTTGGTTGTTTAAAAATCAAAAATTTAATTTTTAATTTAAAATGAAAGTCATATAATTATTTTCCTGTTGAAACAGAAGTATTTCTCTAAACGTCCAAGATGAAAAAAAAAAAAACGGATGAGTGTTAAGAAAATTATAGCAAAAATATACATTCACACCACTCACACACAAAAGCATACGGATATTTATAAGCATATATGTTTTTTAATGATAATGTTATATATATGCTAGCGTTTTTGAAGCACTTTTAGGAGTAGTTGGTTAAATATTAAGAATAGTTTGATCAGTAAGAAGTTGATAGCTTGTGTAAAGTTTGTTTACACAATCCACTTTGCTTATAGATCTCACAAAATTAATAACAAATGTCAAAAATTCTATCAAAATTTAATATGAGAAAATTAATAATATAAAACAAAAATTCCTGTATAATGTGTATTGTTTAAATTTGTATTTAGATATAATTATGTTGTCATTACTATGCATGGTCAAGAAACGTATATGAACTGTAGACCTTTGTAAAATATTCATTACGCTACATCATAAACTCAAGGTATAAAGTTTGTCTTGAATTATTGCTAAGAAAATTTAACAGTTTTATTTCCTCCTCAAAGAACAGGATTGTGTCTGCTTTTATCATATTTGAGGGGCTGAATATCACTTCCCTTCTCTGATAAATAAAACTCTCATTTAAATTGTCTATATCAGCTAAAAGAAGACATGGAATTTGTAAATGGCTTATATTCATTAATGAATATGCTTTTAGAAGATTAATTTCAGTCACATGTGCTAACAATATTGTTAATAAGATTAACAAAAGTAAAGCTATCGTTTTCTGTTTTAGTACATATTCAATCTTTAGGTGAGTAAATATTGATTATGTAATAAAATAGCATATGTTATAAGAAAACCTTGCTATTTTTTTTAAAAATCAAAAAGTCATTTTTTTTCATATAATTTTGCTGTAATTTTATAACAACCTGAAGAAATTAACAAGTAATGGTTTGTGGGTTGAAATTAGAAAGAAAAAAATTGATAAAGAACGGGAAGATTTTCTACCATATAACAAACATATTTTAAGCCAATTCTGATGTTTCTTATGGGTTCAGATTGGAAAAGACGTAAAAGTTTATTTTATATCCTCTTTTACTTGAATACTCTTTAATTATAAACCAAAAAGTTAGTGCTTACACACCTTGGTTACCTCTGAATCAAGTCTCTCCGTCATCAAAACTGATGCTTTTAAATAATCACTTGATTGAGAAAACTTGTTTTATGCATATTTTTGTTGGAACATTTTGTAAACAACATATTATTTCTACCTCTAGAAATTTCAAGTTGAAATTAATAAAATGGAATTTTCAAAAATTTGAATGCAGATTATCAAGGTTTCTGTGGTATTTGAGAAAAGCAGTCATTCCTAGTGAAACTTTTGAAGAAATAATATTTCTCTCAACATCTTCTGTTTCTTAGAGATGAATACACATGGGAAACCTATCTGATATAATTAGCAGATAGTTGATGATAAAGTAATTAAATAAAAGTTCATTTGCCTTATCTCTGAACAAAAAATCACCATCCTATTAGTCTATTAGTTGGTGGAATAATTTATTTTATAAATGTTTCTGTTCATGCTGAATATCAGTGACTCTCCTAATGGAATGCACTGGTTGAACCTGGTATACACAAATTGTAACACCTAGTGCTATGGTTACACTTTAAACTGATACGTTGTCATTTCAAATTACTTTGCATTGGCATCTGTGGTTATTTAGAATTACAAGTTAATTTGGATGACTTCCAGAACAAATAAACAAGTGCAAAACTGTCTCAATGCATTTATTGTGCTTGAATGATTGAAGGACTTTTTTTTTGTGGCTTTAATGTTCCAGAATAATTCTATCTAACAGCAGGAAGTGGCTAGACTTCCAAACAAACTGTTCTTTTATTATAAACTATATGAAATGTACATGAAAAAGGATATTTATTTTTAATTACAATAATAATAAATAGAAAATGACTAAAGCAGCTTTAAAAAGTTCTGTGCATAACATAATGACAGTAATAACTATAGCAGTAAAATAGAAATGGCAATAGAAATAGGAAAACAATATTATAAATAGAAAAAGTAAGGATTTTGAACTACTCACAGTAAAGGAATCATGCTGGAATGAACAGGAGACTAGAGCTATTCAAAATACTACACAAAAAATGTAATTCTAAAGCAGTCATTTTATTTTGAAAGCTAAAAAGTGATATTTTCTATGAGAATTTATCAATTCTATGCCATCAAAGGAACCAGAGGCAAAATGAATACACACGGATATGTTTATGGCTATATCCATGTTAATCTCTCACTACAACCTATTAATACATCTCCCCTACTTACACATCTGTATCTTAAAATCGTGTTGCAGCTATGTAACGTGGCTACTACAACATGGTGAAGACTCTCTCCTGAGGCACTTCTTTCCTCCATCTGCATGTTCACTCAGAAAAATCTCATCAAGTCCCATGCTTTAATCTACCTGCATGAATGTATACCTTCTGTTCTGATTGTCCAGCTAACGTACAAAACCTTCTAGGTTTAAATACTATGATGGTTAGTTTTATATGTCAACTTGGCTAAGCTATGGTTCCCAGGTGTTTGGTCGAACACCAGTCTAGACGTTGCTGTGAAGATATTTCCAACTGTGCTTAACACTTGGATCAGCAGACTTGGGTAAAGAAGACTGCCCTCTGCAGTGGGGCTACGAACCTCATCTAATGAGCCGAAGGCCTTAAGAGCTAAAACTGAGGTTTTCCAAACAGCAGCTCAGCCTCAAGACGGCAGCATCAATGGTGCCAGCCTGCAGCCAAGTACCACCGTGCTGATTGCTGAAATACTGAAAACAACGTCTGTACAATTAGGGAGAATAAAATCAAGGTAAAAATAATTCTCACTAATAAGTAAGCAAAGAGAAATATGACACCTTCCATAAAGGCATAAAAATGCAAAGTGCCCATAGTAAATTGGCAACTCTGAACTATCCAAAATTTTATATATAAGATTATAAAACGTTATTGAGAGAAATTTAAGAATCCTAAATAAATGAAGGCTGTATCATGTTTTTATTATAACAATTAATATCATAAAGCTATCTACTTTCCAGTATTTTATCTTTTTCCTTAATGAAATTCTACTCCAAGTCAACAGATCATTTTTTGAGAATTTTCACAAGCTGATTAAAACATTCATATGGAGACAAATAGTTCCCAAATTATGAGAGAGTTCTGAAAAAATAAGCTGGGGATAATGCTTTCCTACATTAAAATATATATTACAAAGTTATAGAAATTCAGATAATGCAGTATTTGAGTGTACCAATTTATGTATAAAATAGACCCATGCCCATATGAATCTTCAGGACAGCAGGGGTATTCTGTCACATCATAGGACTTTCAGCAATGTAACTAGAAAAACTGAAGTTGGATCCTCAAATCCCTATAAACAAAATGTAACTCCAGATAAATTAAGAAACTAAATGTCAAAAATCCACACCAAATCAGTGAAGAACAATCATCCACATGGTTGAAATAATGGACAAACACATCAGTAGACAATTTCCCCCAAACCAAAAAAAAAAAAAAAAAATCACTTGTGGCCAGAAAATGTGAGATGTTCAAAATTATTCATGATTAGGGGAATGCAAGTCAAAAGTGCAATTAAATGCTATCCTAGGTACATTCAGTTCACAAAAATTGTAAAGGCCTAGCCATATCAAGCATTGGGGAAGATTTATAAATCTGCAGAATCGCTTAGACACTGCTGCTGGGTGCTCAACTTGACACAACTACACTGGAAAGCATTTTACATTACATTTCAATATTGGAAAATATTTTCCCACAACAATTACACTCCTCCATGTTTTTCAGGCCAAAAATCTTTGAAACTCACCTTTCACCACTCTTGCTCTCAATACTATGGTGACCAACCACCTGGTTTTCTACAGGACCGAAAGGATTCTCAAGACGCCAGAGTTTCCGTGCTGCAACTAGAAAAGAATCTAAGGAAAATCACTAGGTGGGTCACCCTAAGCCACACCTCACACTCAATTAGCAGAAACTTCAGTTTGCTCCAACTTCAAAATATGCCCAGATCATCTACTTGACACCATCTCTACTATTACCAGTCGGCTTCAGGCTCCAATGCCTGCCATCTCCCTGAGGTAAGAAGTTAATCTCTGAAGAAAAGCATTGATTTGAAGTCCAGTTTTACCCATTACTATTATTACTCCCAGTGCTAGTTAAGTGCCACATCCAGGCTAAAAGGTTTATATGCATCATCTCATTCCTATAACCAAATGGAAAAGATTATTTGCCAGGAAAACTCTGAAGCCTGAGCCTGAGAGATACAATTTGCCCTACTGGACACTTTTGGAGTCTAGCTCCTTCTCAGATCCTTCCATAACATCTGTCACTGCTGTCCACACTGGTGAAGTGGGGATAAACAGAACAGAATCTCAGAGGTCCCCAACAGTGGAAACAATGTGAAGTCTTACCTTTACTGCTCTGTTCAGGTCATATCTTGTCTCTTGCCCACATCCAAGATTAACCGTAAGGTGAGAAAGCACTCATCAGAGGCCAACTTTAAGAGTTTGTATTTTATATTCACACAACGAACTCTATCCTATTGTTTAATTCACTCATTTTTTAAAAATCTCCTGTTCAACAAGTTCATGCAAAGCAGTTATTTAATCCTGAGACAATAGGTGGCATTTCTACTTTCTTTCACCTAGCAAAAGAAGCAATTTTTTTTGATAAATTCAAGCACATTTGGCTTTATTATAAATAACTTAATCTGTTTGATTTTATAATGATTTATAAACTTTAGGCATTAAATGCATATGAAATAAAAATTGTATCATGCTACATTTGGGTCATTTGAATTTATATATGAGAGTCTTCTCTTGATGTAAAGGCACAGTGGAACATTTTATCCTTCGTGGTTATTAAAGATATGAGGAGTAATACTGTATTGTAGATACACTGTATTATTTTACTGAGGTCATATCTGGAATCCATCAATCAGCCAGGTGTTAGTACAAGGAAAATCTCTCTAACTGAAAGCAATCTTTTTTTCCTTCATAAGAAAAACAAGAATCCATTCAGTGCCTTATTCTAAGCTTTTAAAAAATGTTCTCCAGAAAATATGATTCCTGTCCTTTTTTATTATAATTTTAGTTTTTTGTGTGAGATAATGTTCTTCAAAATCAGATACCTGTAACAGTTTGTGAGCTCCTGTTATTGGGTTCCACTTGCATTTAAAAAGATAGGCTTGCTTATTTTGTCCAGGGCTCCCTGGAGGGGGAGGGGGACAAAACTGTCCTTGGTCACACTGACATGTCACCTTGACAAAACACCTAAAACCGCAAGATGCCCTAAATGACTTTGTAGAAAATAATAAATAAAAACATTGATATTCAGTGATTACTTTCTTTAGAAAACACATTAATCATACCTTTCATGGAATATCCTAGTTTAAATACTAGGCAAGAAACTGTCATTCTTTTTTTTTTTTATTAAAAAGGATGTCTTTCTAGAGTATAAAGTCAACTTAAACTCGGTAGTTTGCACTCTTATCTGTATATTTTTCAAGAAATGACAAACGTAAGACAAGGACATAAGTTAATTCATGCTGGAAAGAAGGAAGAATGCCATTCTGAACAAGTAATAGCCAGTTAAAGATGTGAGATGTAATATAAACTGAACTGGATATGCTGGAAAAAGGCCAATGGGGCGTCTTAAAATTCCAACTCATTAAATAGCAGATTGGGTGTGTGAAAAAGATTTTATCAAGGTCTCACTAATATGCCAAACTTGGAGCGAGGGCAGGTGAGTACAGGCAAATAGCCCAAGGAGATATTCTGCATAATGAGGAGGGTCTCTCCTTCCCAAGAGAGTGGTCCCAACTAGCAGAAAACCCATGCTCTCAGGATTCCTCATGATTAAGTGAGCAACTGCAACAACGTGAGACTTATAAAAATCCATTATAAATTATAAACAGGGGATGATGCTGAATTAGCATTGACTGTAGACTAAACTACTAAAAGAAACTCAAATCAAGTTTCCCAAAATATTCCCAGAGGGAGAGACTCAGGCAAGTAAAAATGAAGAAAGAAAAACTTAACGTCAGTAAAGATAATGTGAAGATGTGCTTTGAAATAAAAGAATTAAGAAGTAGATTTCTCATTATGAAAGTTGATTTAGTAACAAGGAACTAAACACAAAGTGGTCTCAAGTAAACATTTAACATAATGTTTAACTGTGAAAAAACAGAGCTAGTCTCATCAAAGTCAGCAATAAGATGTGTATTTGCCCTGAACTTTATTTTTAATATTAAAAAAAAAACCTGATCAACAAAATGCCGTAAGAATAGACATGAAAAAAAACTCTTTTTAAAATACAGAAATTAATACTATTATTTGTAAATTAATTTTCTTCCTTAGAACACAAGAGAAAAAACTAAAATTTTAAAGAAGAAAAGTTCTGTAAAATGTATGATAACAAATACATAAATAAACAGACATGCATGCATGGAAATATGGCTAATATTTACAGAGCTGAAATATATTGCATGTTTTCAAAAATTAAAAATCAAGAAAGATATTGTTGACCTAAAACAGATAGACTGCCAGTTATTTCTTTAGAAAAATGGCTTTATTCAGGATCAGCAAAGAATTGTGATCTGGGGTATGCAACCATTGTGAGCCACACGCAAGTCCTCTCCACACCAAAAGAAGGATGTTTACATAGAGAGGAAAAGGAATTTGGGAGGGCTGTAAAACAAAGAGTCCGTGGGGTTGGGGTTCAGGGCAGGCCACCCCAAAGTATGCCACAATGGCAAACTAATTATTTTGAATTAAAATTACTTAAGAAGTGGCCAACACAAGAGGGACACTCTGACCCTCCTTTCTGTTTCCCCGAAAGCAGGAAATAAGTTTCCCATGTGAAAGGTGCCCTCTGTGCTTCTGGAGGTAGAAGAATGCCATTATCACCAGAGACAGGAGTTCAGAAAGTTACCTCAGTTCTTAGTTACCTGAAAAAACATGAATTTTTAACAGGAAACAGAAAGCATGATATAAATAGAAGATTTCATTAGTAAAATAAAAAGGTGGTAAAATATAGTAACACCCCACAAGAATTGAGGGCAGGCCAATCCAAGAGAGGAAAAATGGTGCCGCCCCTTTGTTTCTCCTGTTTTTATACCCTGGCTTAGAGGCGGTTTTTTTTTTTTTTTGTGATTGATTGATTTATGGCTCAGTTCCTTGGGCTCAGGTATGCCCAGCGCTTTTGTGCATATTTTTACCCATAATACACACAGGGGGCTCGAACTGCAACGTTAATTACATTATAATGAGCACTGGGTCAAGTTAAGCCGGGTCCTTCTCTTTACTGTGCAGCCACAGCTTTGATCCCAGCCGGCTTCTTTGCTGTTCTTCATTTAGAGAAAGCAAAAGTTTTCGGAGCCCCTTATCCTGATTGCAGACATCCTGTTATTTTCTGGGGTGCTCCCTCCCCTTTCCTGTCTCCCTCCCCAGTGCTCATTTCTAACTGCCTAACAAGACCAGGTAGCCTATATGAATGAAACATATTACTACCCTAAACCCATATTTTTATTTAGATTCTTCACTAATTGAGCACCCAAAATGTAAGTTTCTTTGTTCTGTCAATTCCTCACAAATTTATTGTTTCTCTACCTAAAAAGTATAAAAGATACCTGCTTTGGCCACGTCTTAAGCCTCATTTCTGAGACCTCTATGGGCACAAATTAAGATTTCTTTCTTTTTCTCCTCTTAATCTGTCTTGTGTCAATTTTGTTATTAATCTAGCCACAAGAACTCAAGAGGGGTAGAGGGGGAAATTTTCCTTTCCCCAACAAATTCTGTGCCTTCTCCACTGATGAGTATCTGGAGACTTGGTCATCCTCACCTTCCTGGTACATAAAGACACTCTTGCAACTGGAGATTTCTCCTGTAAATGTCTCTTATGAAAGGGTAACTTCTACTTGGCTTTCAGAGCTTTTCCTATGTCTAGAGTTTCTTAAAAACAATGAGCTCAAGATAATCTTTGTGCCAAACAGATATATTTTGGGATGGAAAACTGCTTCCCTTCAGCACAATATGCTATAATTCAGGTAAATAAATATGTGATTTAATATCTATCATCAAATAGAAAATGTTTTAAATTAACCAGCTATTTAATTAACTTTTTATCCCATAGAATTTTACTATGCATCATGTCCTTTTTATATTGTAACACTCAAAAATTTAATTTTTATTAACAGAATTAATATATATAACCCTAGATCAAGTAAAAATCATTTAAATTTTATTTCTTGTTTCCTGGTTAAAGTAAGGACAATCAATAATGCTAATGAGATTCATTTACAACGATTCAAGGAAAAATTGTCCAAAACATCACAACAGGCCAATCCGTACATCTACCTTGATGCTGGTCGAGCTTGTATGTGATAAAAATCTACTGCTTTTGTAAAAGAGTTAAAATTATATAGAAGACAATAGAAGCCAAATATTTGGGGCATGCAAATTGCTAAATTCCTAGGAAAGTAAAATGATTTTTTTTTTTAAAGGAAAGAAAGTTTGTTTTTCTATTGCAAAAAGAACATCCTACCGGAGAATGATTTTGAAACCTTAACATGTATATTTTGTATGTAAATATATTTGAAGTTTTAGTAGCACAGAGATTCTCAGAGAATTCACAAATGATGTATGGTTTCCTTCGTGGATGTATCTCCCCCAATATATCTAACTTCATGAGTTTTATGAGACAGGGGTTTGCGTCCGGTATTGTATTGCCAAATGAGAGTTGAGCAGAGACAGACGGCAATAGCTTCAAAAAGAACAAACATACTTTAAAAGAAAAAGGTATGCTTTCCTACTTTCAGACGAAACAAGTTAACATTAAGACTGACTAATTTTAATGCATTTTTTGCCTATGTTATTTTTATTAAAGGAGTCTTTATTAAGACTAGATCTTCAAAAAAAATTTTTTTGAAAACTATGATTTTCAAACTTGGCTGCACATTATACCTGCAGAGATTTGTTAAAATATCAGTGTCAGGGCTGTACTCCCATGACTCTAAATTAAGTGGCTTTGGTGTCATGTGAACATTCCACATGGCAATCTAATGTGCGGAGTTAAGAACTACTCTGTTAAAATATGAAATGAAAAATTCAGGTTAAAATGGCTATAAGCAAAATCCCTAACTGTTATTGTTACAGAAACGACAGGCCAGCCAAGAAACAAGCACCCATCGGAGGGTTGGAGTACTCAGATGTATTAGGCCGGCGGGCTCAGAGGGGCCTCTGCTCTGAAGCTCTGAGCACCTCCAAGACGTGCGCATGAGGTTTTATAGGGTAAAGTACAAGCTTGGGGTATTCGGCCAATAGGCATGGGACAGCTTTAGCAGCATTATCATCACAAAAGTGGAGGCAGGGAGGCAGCAAACCAACATTCCAAAGCCAGATATGTATCTTTGAAAACCCAGCTGGCTAGCAAAAAACATGAACAGCAAACCAACACTAATTAACCCAGATTTACAAGTTAGTCCAGCAGAACTCAGATCAGTATTCCAATACTTAGATTTGTGAGTTATCTTGTTAGCCCAGCCCAGCCTCTCCTTCACATTCCTAGACTTGTGAGTTATCTTGTTAGATCAGCCCGGTTTTTCCTTCACATTATCTCTTCTAATCTCCCTCAGAACACTCATGAAAAACAGAAATAGATATAAAGTTATAGTACCATCAACTAAGAAATATAGAAAAATAAGTAATTTATGGGTTCTGGAAGTAATTTTCACTAACTATAAAGCCAGTGGAGCCAAAAAGGAAAAAGCTTATACTTGATCTAACAACATGTTTCTGCTGAGTATAAAATAAATGTGTTTTTGTCCCTCTTTTATTGGTTTCAGTTTAACAAAATGAAATTTCTTGAAGGTCTAGCCAAGAACTTTGAGTATGTAAATCTGGCTAGGTATAAGAAAAAAAAAAAAAACAGTTATTCCACCAATATGAAACTGAAAGTGAATATTCTGCCTAGAGACATTAGATTCAAAGGGCATTAAAGGAACAAAATACAATGTCTGTAGGATTGGCCTGGGGATGCCTAATGTAGCTACAGTAGATCAAAGAGGAGAAATGTTGACAGTCACCCCTCTTGAAGGGACTTTATGAATTTTGATTTGACCAAAATGCTGTTTACACATTCTCTCCTTCGACTCCCAGGAACCCACAGAGGATGATGAACTGGGAGGCCAGCCTGATGGAGGCTCCCGATACAATGGGAATGGCAGTCTTCCATATTAAAAAGCCAAAATCGGAACATCTGTGGTAACACTGCATGCCGAAGACTGTACTCTTGGACTGGGAGTTCAGAACGTTAGCTGACTTGTGGCAAAGAGGGCTCTACTTCATCCTGGAGCCACCACCGTCAGAAGACATGAGAGGTGAGCTCAAGCATGCTCAAATCCACCTGCTCATCTTGAGCACTATGACAGTAAGCAGAGTAGCCGGTGCATAAATGAGGACAAGGGTAACAGTGATCTCTCTGCACTTGAGTATGAGTAAGATCAATTTAAATTAACAAAGCTGACAGGGAGAAGACACCACAGAATGGTGTTAGGATGGTGATAGGATTCTAAAGAGCCAGAGGGTAGGATGACTTTAAAAATAATTTATCTAAAACAAAACTAAACAGCAAAGGTAGATTTTACCTTGTAATTTTCATTTCAGTTATTGTAGTCTTCTCTGTTTGGCTGTGCTTTACATTTTCAAGGTCTTAGTCAAAAACCTCTCTTCTCACTCTGTGCATCCATTCTTCCCCCGAGTTCTTAGAGCATCTTTAGGATCATTACCCTGAACTCCTTCTCAGGGAGATTGCCTATTTCCACTTCACTTAGTTCTTCTGGTGGGGATTTACCTTCTTCCTTCATCTGGAAAGTTGTTCTTCTGACTTCATTTTGTACAAGTCGTTGTTTGTATTTTTATGGCTGTGGTAGGTTAGTTACACTTCTCGACCTTGGAGGAGTGGCCTTCTGTAGGAGACGTCCTATGTGTCGCAGCAGCGCACTCCCCTCTGGTCACCCAAGCTATATGCCTAGGGGTTCCCCCTGAGAAGGCTGTGCAGGTCCTTGAGTTGGGGCGGGCAGACTGTGTGCTGGTCTGCTTGGCCTCCAGGCTGGTAGATTGCCAAGCCCTGCTTTGTGCACTGATGCTGGCTGCGGTTTAGCAGGGTGGGTCACGAGGTGGCTGGTTGCAGAAGCCCAGGGGAACCTGTGCTAGTGCTGGCTCACTGGTGGGTGGAGTCATGGTCTGGAAGACCCCAGGGCTGCTGCCCGCCCACTGGCAGGTGAAGTCAAGTCCTGGGGTTAGTGCCGCACTACTACGGCAGGCAGAGCCCGTTCCTGGATTCTGGCCACCGGGCAGAGGGATCCCAGAGCTGGTGTTAGATTGCTGGATGGCGGCTGGCGACTCCTGATCCGTTGGGTAGGTGTCCAGGGTGTCTCGAAGCTTGCGTTAGCCTGCTAGTGGGTAAGACCAAGGCCCATCTGGTCCCAAGGCTGGGTCTGGCCTGCTGTAGGATTATGGCTTTCTTCCGTCTGGTGTCTGCCCCCCGGTGGCTGAGGCTGGTTAGTGCAGGCTTCCTGGAGGGAAGGGCCGGTGCCCGCCCACTGGTGGGCGGAGCTGGGTCTTGGCCCCCTGGCAGGAGGGCCTTGTCCAGACACTGCAGGCTATGGGTTCCGCCGTCCTTAGGCTGCCTGTCTGAATGGATGGGGCTGTCCCCCCGCCCAGTTAGTTGTTTGGCTGAGGTGTACCAGCCCTGGAGCCTGCAGGTGTTGACGGGACCAGGTCTTGGCGCCAAAGAGCTAGGGGGAGGGCCCCTCGGGGGAGCCAGCCGCCCCAGTGTCCGCAGTAGGACCAGCTCGCGGGAAGGGCGGCCCCCAGTGCCTGTATCCCGAGGGTGAGCGGCAGGCGCCCCGCGCACCCGCCTCTGCAGGAGACTCTTGCAGACCAGCAGGTGGGGCTGGCCCAGACTCCTATCAAATTACTGCCTTTGCCCCGGGTCCGGGGGTATGTGAAATTTTGTATGTGCCCTTTAAGAGGAAGCCTCTAATTCCCCAAATCCTTTGGGTTCCAGTCTTTTCCATCCATGGTTGCTCTGCAGACAGATGTGGTTTTGGTGTGCTCGTGAGAGGAGGTGAGCTCAGGGCCATATGGGTCCCTCCCTCAAGACCATAAGACCGTGTTTTGTTTATGTCTGTAGCTCCAGTACTGAGCACACTTCCTCAATTTATCAGTGTCTTTCCTTTCCTTGAGCTGAACTGGCTGGCGCCCTTGCCTTTCAGTGTTTTTGGTCATCGCAGGCTTCCCCCCCCCCCCCCCCCTTCTTTTAAAATACAGAGCTTTATTTTGGTTGCTGAGATTTTCATAAGCATTTGGTTCATAGAAAAATAATTTCTTACAAAATAATAAAAGGCAGCATTTTGTACAATGACTCACGTTGGGGCCATAGTGAAGGACAATGCTGGGGGTAGGAGGGCCACACGTTCTTGTGCCCAAAGATTTTACAAAACCATGTGACATTCATGATAGGAGGTCAGAACAAATGGTGTCTGGAACTAAAACAGATATAAGGAGAAAGATTAATATTTAAGAAAGTTAAACAAAACAACAGGGTAAGATGCTGGGAGAAAAAAAGGAAAAGAAAAAAAAAGCCACCCATAGTCTCAATGTGGGAATAATGTAGACAGCACAGGGAAAACACTCAGATTATTCCTTGAAAGCCAACACTGGTTTTTACCATTTTGTTATCTAATTAGGCCTATAAGAATTTGGATAATATTCAAGAGAACACACTCAAAAAAATCCATCTGCACAAACCCACAACATTCCACAGCCAAAGGTAAGCTCTGCCCAGTCATACTATATCTCTAAGAAACAAAAGAATTCGTTGAAAATATATTAACCCTTCAAAGTAAGACTCTAAAAGCAAAAAAAACAGTTCTTAAATAAAATAGAGAAAAAAAGACTTTTAAATTGCCACACATTGTATTGGAACAATAAAAAGTCGTTAAAGGACTGCTTATATTATACAATGAGAAGGAAAAAAAAACCTAACAAATATAGAACGCTAGTAATGCAGTGAGGATAAAGAAACATTTTAGCATGCAAAAGGCAGATGTTGGCTCTCTAAAGAAAATAGAAGTCCCTCGAAAAATCTTCTATGTGTTTATAGTTTTGAAGAATATTTTAGACGATTGAGTTTGGAGAGAAATTAGAGTTCATGAGGATTGAAAAACCAACAGAAATACATAAAAAGGGAGATTTCAGGCCATTGGATATCAAGTAAGGAACAAAAAAAAGATGTATAAATAAATGAAAAATTTTCTGGGAAAAAAATAATACACTGGAATGGCTGGTAAATTTGTGACATAGATTAAAGGCATAAAATTACCACAATGAAAGGAGAAAAAGCTTAAAAAGACATTGAACTGTACAAGACAAGGTGAATGATGTGGTGAACAGAAACTCAGGCATCATTATTGCTAATAAAGTAGAAAACTGTCAGAGTTGACTAATTATCAACTTTTTATCTACTTTCTTTTTTTAGGATCGTGGCTCTTAAGTGTGTATTTTCCCCTTTCTTTTTAAGAGCAAGATGAGCTAGTTGTGGCTAGGTTTTGGCTAATGAATTATAAGCAGGTGTAGTTCTACTACTTATGATCTGTGCCCTTAAAAGGAAAGCATATACCCTTCCCTTCTCAGTTCCCTTCCACTGACTCTGGAAGAACCATCAGTTCGATGAGGCAGTAGGAAGCCAGAAGAGGTACAAATCAAAGGACAAAAGGAGCCTGGGTCCCCAGTACCATTGGAATCACCGTATATGCTTTTAACTGTTGACACTCAGACTAGTATATGTGAGAGAAGTAAACATCTTGCATTTAGTTTTTAGTGTTTGTCAAAATGTAAATAAATACTTTTTATTAAATTATAATGTTTAGAATCTATACTTAGATAATATTCATATATAACTTAGATCACAAGACAGAAAATAAATGCTATTAATTTTGTCCATGTAAAAGTAAAAATCAAATTATAGATACTGAAGGGCAAAAGGGAGAAGAAGAATTCAAAGTGGGAGGACTAATTTCATCTCACGGAAGACACTGTAATTCATGGAATTAGAAGTAATGGTGTCAGCATGTGACTCAAAGTTACTGAGGCAGACAGACTGCCTCCCCTCCACTTCCTAGTAACGGAAGCCCAGTGTTGTTCAGAGTATCCATGTGCCCAGACACGGGCAAGAGACCGCTCATAAAACAATGTTTCTCCTCAGTGATTGCACATTGGAGCTACTTGGAGCAAATTATAATTTAATTGGTTTAGGGCAGATTTTCTCAGTCTGACACTGTTGACATTGTAGTCTAGATAATTGTTTGTCCTGGGGGCGCTGTGCCTGTGTGTGCCTTGTAGGATGTTTGGCAGTATCCCAGCTTTAACCACTAGATGCCAGGAGCACCCCCACTTCCATTAATGACAATAAAAAATGCCAGACAGTGCCAAATGTCCCATGGGGGATGAAATCACCCCAGGTTGAGAACCACTGTACTAGGGTAGGACCATGTGCACATCAGGACATTTTAAAATATCCCTAGAAGATTCTAGTATGCAGCCAGGGTTGTGAACAAGTTTTATTTTGACTATTGTTACAACAGCTAAAATAACACAATATTCCACAAACTAAAAGGAAAATACTGTATGATACAATGTGTGTTTTTGTATAATTAAATATATAAATCTGCATATATAAATGGTCATGTTCCACCAGAATATGGATAGATGCTCCTTTACACATATAAATGACTGTGTAATTTTTTGTGTAAGGGTGATGCAGATTCCTCTTAGAGGGACTGTGTGTCATAAGGGTATGATTTTATATTTATTAAAATATTTTAAAATATTTTTCTATGTGAATGAATTTATTTTTCAGATAAAGAAATAATATATTAATATGTTCATAAAATCTCAGGTAAATTACTTAAAATTTTATACAGTATTAATAAGTTTTATGACAGATAATAATAAATATTCACAAGTACCATATCATGCATCTTTTATCATCATTATTTTTCTTTTTGTTTTCCTTATATTCTAAATTCATACCTAAAAATTTCAAAACTTTGAAAAAAATCATCAATTAAATGCTGGGTAAATAGAGTCTTGCTGATTATTAACCTTAAAATTAAGTTATATACTAAACTAGATTTTTTTTCTTCTTTAACTTATTAAGATAATTGCAATCTACATGTAAAAAGATACAGTGAATATTTAGAATCATAATGAATATTAAAAATTACCCCAAAGTATTAAAAAAAAAAACCCTGAAGCAATTTAGTAGGCAGGAGATGTCTAAAATCCTATGAAGAGAAAGTATTTTGGATGAAATATAGGATTCTGAGCACCCAAGTAGTAACTGAGAAAGTTGATATTCACAGTTAAAAATGGGACTAGAAGCAAATAGATGTTTATGTAAGGTAATAGATGTTGAATCAGTTACTCTAAAGGCAAAATGAAAGATGGATGAAATAAAAAATGGCAAATCAGAGCAAGGAGGTTGAAAGAGCTGACTAGACCAGATGTGTGGCCTGATTTCCTGAGATCAAAATACTAAAATCAGAGATTGTGTTTTAAATGATCAATTATATTTTGCTCTGCTAAAATAGATTTGGGGGGAAAAAATAAAGAAAATTTCTGTTACCCTCAAGCATTTTAAAATTAATACAAAAACTATTTCATACTGTTTATATACTTAAAAGTAATATAACTTCTATGAAAATATATGTAAAATGTTAACATCTTAAACCAAATGTCACCCATTTGTTTAAATTAAATTAATGAAACCTGAACACTGTCATCTATTTAAAAATTTCATGAATGAGATGTTCTTTAACAAAGGAGAAAGTCACATTTTTCCCTTCACTCCTTGAATTTAATGTATTCCATTTCCCTCACAGAATTTTATTCTTTAGTGTAAAATAATACTCTATTGTTCTTCAAAGTCTTTTTTAAACACTCTATCATTCTTGTCTCACAGTTAAAGCATACGTGTAAATTTAAGTTGAAGTTCAAGAAGTTCTTGTGACCAGGCTTTCTAAGTGTTCATCTACCCCCCCACCTCTGGGTTCATTTATAATTGAAATTATTAATGGAATTCAACTGACAAAATATATGCTACAAATTTTAATTTAATTATAAGTATAACAATTTTAAAATTTATTGGAAATGCATCTCAATGAGTTGAATAGGGCTGGTAGTTTTTCAATTAGATTATATTTTCATGGATAAATATTATTTATTGCTAGAATCCAGCAGTTTTCAATATCTGTTCTATTCTGTTTTTCATTTTATGGGTATAAACTTTTAGAAAACTTTTTCACATGAAAAGAGATGAGAATCATTTTAGCAATGTCATTGGATATTTAATTACTTTCATATTACATGCCAGAATCACAGAGTGATTAGTTTTTATTAGTTAATTAGTTAATTAATTAAAGTAAATAAATAGAAAATATTTGTCTGCAAAAGGAGACATTCCCCAGTTTTCAGTCAACCACATTCTTAACCCCAATACTAGGACAATAGCATCATAATGAGACTCGGGGAGGCTGAGAAGTATGTGTTTGTTGAAAGAAGAGATAAAAAGGGAGAAGAAACTAGAAAAATATTATTTCAGGTAGATCATTGTAAAGAAAGAGAACATACAGAATTTAGTCACTGCATTAATTATTTTAAAACTTTCTGTTCCTGAGCTAGCCTAATGAAGAGCCATGTTTAAGCCCCAGTTCTGTGTTTCTCTTAGTTTGAAGAGTGGCTTCCCCTTTGAGGAAATAAGTTGTTTAACATATGGAGATAATGGCACCCCTAAGCCTTTCTTTGAGCTTCCAAGCTCTCAAAGGGAGGAATAGCCACAGTGATTTATTTCAGTGCAGGGCATTCAGGGATCTGTTTTTCTCATGGATGCAGTGTACGACTTTTAAAAAATTGCCAACATACGGAAAAAACCTACCTAAATGTCCACTGATGGATGAATGGATAAAGAAGATGTGCTATATGTGTGTGTGTGTGTGTGTGTGTGTGTATATATATATATATATATGTATATATATGTATATATATGTATATATATGTGTATATATATATATATACACTGTTAAACCATAAAAAAGAATGAAATCTTGCCATTTGTGACAAGGTGGATGGACCTTGAGGGCATTATGCTAAGTGAAATAAGTCAGACAGAAAAACACAAATAGTGTATGATTTCATTTACACGTGGAACTTAAAAAATAAAAAACAAACAAAAAATGCATCTCATAAATACAGAGAACAAATTAGTGGTTGCCAGAGACAGGGGGGTGGGAGGTGGGCAAAATGGGTAAAGGGGGTCAAAAGGCACCAAATTTCAGTTATAATATGAATTAGTTATGGGGATGTAATGTACAGCATGGTGACTACAGTTAATAATACTGTATGGCATATTTGAAAGTTGCTGAGAGAATAGATCCTAAAATCTTCATCACAAGAAAAACGAACTTTTTTATAACTGTGTATGGTCTTGGATATTAACTAAATTTATTGTAGTGATTATTTCACATATATACACATACTGAATCTTTATGTTGTACCCCTGAGACGAATGTAATGTTATATGTCAGTTTTATCTCAATAGAAAGATAAGCTTACTAATAAAAAGTTCATGTATACCACCCAGCCACAGTTTATTTCATTAATTGAAGTTGGATTTCCTTGTTTTAGATTTACTTTTTCTTCTGTCCCTACAACTTTTTTAAATTCTTTATTATTAAACTCACCAATAATCTGCTGTCAAATGTAAAAGAAGTACCCAGGATGAGTTTTTCCATTTTTAACACACTTTGTGTCTTCTGAAAAATTATATTCATTGTTATATTTGAAAGCAAATTATATGCACTATCTCCAAATTATTGACCTGAATTCCAGCCTAAAATCTAAACACACCATGTCTTCTCGATGCTATAATTTATAGCAATGGTTACTGTAGTTACTAATTTATAGCTATAGTTACTGTTGATAGCTATATAAACAGAGCTAAGATACCTTACAAGTACCTCAAATTAAGATTCAAAAATGAAAGTCAGTATCATATTAACCCAGTTCTTCCTTATAAATTACCTCTCTGGTCAGTTAATTGAGTTTCATTCATTTATAGTTAGCCAATCATTAATTTAAGTTTTATCAAATATTTATTAAGCATTACTGAGTATTGGGTGCTATTAGAATCCAAAAAATATAGCATAATAAAATAGATACTTTCACCACCTTCATGAAATATATATATTGTCCTGGAGTAGAAAGACATTAAAATAGTTGCACAGGTAAATGTAAAATTGCAGTGCTGTTTACCGTCATGAAGTGCAGGTACTTGAATTTATGTTCATATATAATAATAAAGAGGAGGCTTGACCTAGCCTGGAGCTGATTAAAAAAAAAGCTTATCTGATAAATTATTTTCATAAGAGAATATGTACCATGATGGGAAGAAGAATAGTGCAAAGGGAACAGCATGCAAATATACTGTGGTGGAAAAAAAAGATGATAATAATAAATTTCAAATCTTTGGTGGTAGGCAGAATTTAAATACGACCTCTGTATTGATTTGCTAGAACTGCTGCAAGAAAATTCCATACACTGTGTGTCTTAAACAGCAGAAAGTTATTTTCTCATAGTTCTACAAGTCTGAAGTCCAAGTGTAGTAGGGTTGGTTTCTCCTGAGGGCTGTGAGGGGAGTTCTATTTGATACTTCTTCATTGACTTGTTGGTGGCCATATTCATGTTCACATGCTGTTCTCCTTGTGTGCATGTCTGTGTCCAGATTTCTCTCTTTTATAAAGACACTAGTTATATTGGGCTAGGGGGCCAGGCTGCTTTCATACAACCTCATCTTAACTAATTTCATCTACAGTGACCCTGTTTCCACATATGATCACATTCTGAAGAACTGGGAATTAAGGCTTCAACATATGAGTTTGGGGGGAGACATAATTCAACCCAATTCAAGTCAAGATCCTCACTCCATATATACCTACATCGTCCCCCTGTTATTCAGTGAAGCACTAACCTAGGTGATGCTATGAAGAAATTTTGCAGATGCAAATAAAGTCTTAATTAAATCAGTTGAATTAAGACACGGATATTAACCTTAGTTGCACCTAACCCAAGCAGGTGAGCCATTAAAAGGCACTGAACTCTCTTTGGCCAGAGATATTCCCGTGATACAGATTATTCTATGAAATAGTCTCTGTATTGCTACAAATTATCCTAATAACCTTTATGTATTCCATGATACATTCTTTATATTCTTCTGCAGCATGCCATTTGCGATAGGCTGACACTATTTGGTAATATATAAGCCCACCATGATCTTTACAGAAATAATTTTTACCACTTTTCAGTCTCCCCCCTCCACACACAAGCTCATTGAACTAGAAGAGATTCTCTAGGTGCACCTTGATTTGATGTAAGTTTCTAAACATACCTTTGTCTCCTCCTAGACTGTACTTCCTTACTTTAGCCCCTAATAAGATTGCCCATCAATCGTTTAGAATTTAATTGCTAACATCTTTTCTGAGATGTGTCTGTTGCTTTCTCTCACAGCCAGAGACATCCCTGTACCCATCTATGTTCTTATTACACGATAGGGAGCCTCCCTTCTAAACCTCATCCTATGGTATTGCTAAGTGCTATTACATACCTGTCTTCCAACCTGACCCCTGTCTCTTTAAAATAAAAACATTTGTCTTCTTCAAATGTATATAGCTACCCTGGCCCTTTCTTAGGAAACAAGCCACATGAGTAAACCTAAACAGTCATTTCAAACTCAAGTCTCATTATTACCGCATATTCAGAAGTGCACAGACTGAACTGACCATCACTTACGATAATTGTTGCTGCATTGATTTTTTTAACATTTCCCATCTTCAAGATATACCATGTTCCCCATTTAGTACAAAAATGTCCAAAAAATAAATTTAAGACATTGTCTTTCTTTAGTTGTTAAAAGAAAAACCCTTAAGCAAAAAATTATGCCGTTCATTTTATCACTATATGAGCAAATGAATCTTGAAAGTGCATCTTATATATGAGGATATTTTAAAATTAGCTTTGTTTAAGACAATTGCACGTAGTTTTGCATTCTGATTACTAATCTATCATATTTAGGTTTAAAATGTCAAGCTTCAGTGAAATTTATGATTTAGCCATTAAAATGTATTTTTACGTTTATAAGTTCACAGTTTCTGTTTCTGGTTCAACAATATTCTGGTGATGATGCACTTAATGAATTGGAATAAGTAGGCTAAACTGTTTAATCTGCATCCTGTCATTCTTTTGTCCCCAGGTCCATGTAAAAATTATGATTATTTCTGTTGTTCTGTTTTTATCTTGAGATTTCCTGATGTCTTCGTCTTGCTCAAGCCCAGCCACCTGCTACCTGACTGTCATTCACCAGCCTGGTCACTTGGCTAATGCTGTTTTACAGGCATTTCCATTTGTGTCACATATTCCGGGGTTGTATGTTACAGTTTCTGCCAGTCCTTCCTGTAGGGCATGCCCTGCTGTTAACCAGCCTTTGCATATACTCAGGCCTGCAGAGCTGCACTGGAGCAAAACAATGCTGACAGACTGGCAGCGTCCCAAGTCCTTGTTGGTAAGAATCCTGTCGTGCCATTTGGTCTCTCTCTTAGGGTTGACAGGTTCCAAATCATCCTGCATTCTTTGGCCCCTAAACCAATTCTTCATAGACACCTTCCTTGAAAAGCATTTCCTTAAACAATAATGGTGTAGACAATTACATGTTATATGAACATGTAAACTCAAATTTAATAAGAACTTTTAAAAAATTTTTATATGAATAATTTAAAACTTTACAAAAACTTGTAAGCATTGAATAAAATTTCCCACATATTCCTCAAAGAGCTTCACAAAACGTTTACATTTTGACACAGTTACATCATTTTCTGTGTGTGTATGTGTACACGCATGTGTGTAAAGATCGATATCCTATATAGAAATAGACATTTAGCTACTCAGCCTCTTAAAGCCTGAGGCTAAAACCATATATGTATATACTCTCTCATGTATATAAATATAACAAAGCTATACATATGTTTATGTAATATATATACAAAACATACTCACATATATAATTTTTGGTGAATCATGTGAGAATAAGTTTCAGACATCATGTTCTTTACCCTTCCCCCAAAATTTAGTATTTCCAGAACAGAAATATTTACTTGCATTACTACAGTGCAATTTTCAAATTCAGCAAAGTTAACATTTATTCTGTATAATTTATATAAGTAATATTGTTCCATTTTGACAATTGATGTCTTTTAAAGCATTCACTCCCGCCATCTCCTACCTCAGTTCAGGAGTGTACATTATATTTAGTTTTTATGTCTCTTTAGTCTCCTTTAATCTGGAGTGATTCTTTTGTGTTCCTTTATTTTTCATGATATTGATATTTTTAACATTACAGAGTATAGCCCGATTGCCTTTTATTTTGTAGACTATCACTAAACTTTTTTTTTTTTGGATGCCTTCTCAAGATTATATCCATGTCCTACATTTTTTTGCAAAAAATGATATTGCACTTAGGTTATTTCTAATAATCAAGGGTGCATAAAATATTACTTTTATAAATTTTAACTACGTAATCTCATTATCCACTGAAATAACCAGAAAGGACTACGAATAGAATTTATTACTCAATGAAAAGACATACTATCTAAAAGCAAATGAAATATAGTTGGGAAAACATAAGAAATGTATAAAAGAAATAATAATTTCATCATGTAGGAATGTGTGTTGTATATTTTTAATGCATCAAATATGTGGGAGATATTTCACTAGGTAATTACAAAAACAGATAAAGCTTCTGAATTCTGAACACCTTATTTCTAGTGTGGAAGCATATATGAATCAAAGAGACACACAAATTGATTGAAAATAAAGTGTCTGGTGGAGACCAAGTGTCTGTCATCCATTTCAACCTCCTTCTCATACCCAGTGATTGGGAAGCTAACGTAATATTTCCCAGATTTCTTAAAGGTAGAGTTTCTGACAATTTATTTTTACCTATTGATGAAATGTGCAGGAAACTCTGGTTTGAGACTGAGTCTTGTGGATAGAGCAGCTAGGTGCAGGGCCTCTGTTTTGATCTAGCATCTGACAACAGTAGTGATGGTGTGGTTCTTCAATGAACAACCTATCACAGTGACAGATTCTTGCAGTGAGGTTGGAAGCTTTCCCTTCCTTGTCAAGCAATATACAGCTGGATACAGGGATTTTCCTGAAAAGTCCAAGTTAGAACCTCCTCCAGCTCTACCACTGAAATTGTATGCACCTAAAAGCAGGTATTAGCTTTCTTTTTGCATTAACCATCTAAAGTAGAGTCTGTCACTGGCATCTGAAATTCACTCAGTACAAGTCTTATGTAAATTAGATGCAGGTAACAGTCATCCTAGGATTCTGGGGCAGGTGGTTTACCCTATTTGGTTTTTTTTTTAAAGCTTCATTTTGAAAGGTATATTTTATATATAGAACACCTGAACATATTTAATATTTATACTTTGATGAGTTGGGAGATATGCGTACCCCCATGAAACCATCACCACAATCAAATTAATAAACATTTCTATCATCTACTAAAGTTTCCTCCTGTCCCTCTTTTGTTGTGGTGGTAAGAGCACTCAATATGCAATCTACCCTCTTAATACATTTTTAAGTGTACATTACTTGTTAACTGTAGGTACTGTACTGTGCAACAGATCTCTAGAACGTATTCATCTTGCATAACTAAAACTTTATGCCTATTGAATAATTCCCTTTTCCCTCACCCCCTGGCAACCACCATGCTACTCTCTGTTTCTATGACTATTTTGGATACCTCATATAAACTGATTCAGGTAGTATTTGTCTTTCTATTACTGGCTTTTTCACTTGGGATAATGTCCTCCAGTTTTATTTAAGTTGTTGCACACGGCAAGATTTCCTTCTTTCTTAGGGCTGAATAATACTTCATGGTATACCATATTTTCTTTATCCATTCATCCATTGATGGCTATTTACTTGTTTCCATATCTTGGCTATTGTGAATAATGCTGCAATAAACCTGAGACTGCAAATACATTTCAACATAGAAATTTAAATTCTTTTGGATGTATCCTAGAAGTAAGATTACTGGATCATATGGTAGTTATGCTTTTATTTTATATTTTTGAGAAACCTCCATAATGTTTTCCATAGCAGCTGCACCATTTTACATTCCCACCAACGGTGTACAAGAGTTCCAATTTCTCCACATACTCAATAACACTTATCTTTTGTCTTTGTGATGGTAGCCATTCTAACAGATATGAGATGATATTTCATTGTGGTTTTGATTTGCAATTCCATGATGATTAGCAGTGTTGAGCACTTTTTCATGTGTGTTGGCCATCTGTATTTCTTGTTTGGATAAATGTCTATTCAAGTCTTTGCCTGCCTGTTTTGTAATTGGATTATGTGGGGCTTTTCTGATATTGAGTTGTTAGGTTTCTTATATGTTTTGGATATTAGTACCTATCAGTTACATAGTTTGCCAATACTTTCTCTAGTATTCTGCAGGTTGCCTTTTCTTCTGTTGACTGTTCCCTTTGCTGTGCAGAAGCCTTGTTTCCATTGGAAAATGGGATTCTGGCACCAAGTGCCAATTTAGATTATCACCTGTGTTCATCTGCATTGAAATGCCTGTGGAAGAACTAGTTTTGGCAGACTGAGTAACTACTGTTTTAATGTTAATGGAGGTCATGGGGGATAGAAGTCTGTCAGAAATAGGTCTGGATGTTTTAACTGCACTAGAGAGGTTTTTAAAAAGCAATGACAAGCAAAAGATTTCAAATTCGTGCCTAAAGGCATATAGTCAGGAAAACAGAATTTTTATGGGGCCTTTAAAAACTCTTATCTTCATAAGTTACTAAAATTCAAACATAAAGGCTGCTCTGTAGTTACGGAGTTACAACCTAGGTTGTATTTGCAGCCCCCAAATCTGCGAATTGAAATTTAAGACATTGATTGGGAACGTGTAGAATTCTGAAAAGTAGAATTGTAATAATTGAAATTATTCCATTGACTCTTAATCTAGACTCCAAAAACCCATTAAGCCTTCCAGGCCATTGGATTAGTTTGATTTTCACCTGTCTCCTAAAATTCTTCCTGCCTTGTCTGAAGAGCCAGTAATGATACTGTCAGAAGTAGTTCCTCTGCACAGGGGCAGAAATTCTCTTTTTATTCCATGCCCATCACTCCATTGCCTCCAGACCTATAATTAGAATCACATCTTTACATGTTTCACAAGCCACTTGCAAAGCAGAAGGCTTATATACAAATAATAATAATATTAATTATAAAAATGTGCTAATGTGTTTCGGTTAAGCCTTGGGGATTATGTGTGGAGACTATTTCTGAGGGTACTGCATCTAGTAAGGGAAGAACATAATTTTACTTCCGTTTGAATTTATCAGTATGGATATGCTTGCCAGAGGTAATGGGTTCAATTCAAACCTGAGCAGCTTGGATTGACTAAATTTTTTTATAGGCTTAATAAAACCTCTTCTCAAAGATTGTATACATTGATGATGTTGCAAATCGAACATCTATAATGTCAAGAAGAAAAAAATCTGAAAACCTATGAAGTTGTCATCAGCTCAAAGGCCACAACCATGATAACTGACAGGGCCATTAGGAAACTTCCTTTACCACATTTGAGAAACACGCACTGGTGGTTGTCTCATTTTGGATGAATGGAAGGAGGAAAATCAAATACTAGATGTTAGTTGTTGTCAGTATTGTATTTTATTTTGATAGGGTCGTAGTTTCACTGATGGTCTTACTAAACATAATTTAATATGTAAGTGTTTAAAAAGAAATACTTGTAGGGGTCAATGATGAAAATATGTGAAGAACCAATGATTATGATTCAAAAGAAATGAAGAAAAAGAAATGCATTGATAAGGAGAGCAACGACATTATTCAAAAGTACAATATAGGGTATAGTCCATGGATAAAGGTGGATGTCTCTGTGATTAAAATGGGATTTCAGATATCAATGTGATGTGGAATCCCAGGACAATTTAAGCCAAAAAATCTTCATTTAAGCACCAGAAGCAAGATGTATGTGGTTACTATAATAGACAGTGGGTATATATGTATAAAGTCAGAATATTTTCACACAGAAATCATCAGATGTGACTAAAAGATTCTTGGGAAATTTCAGTTTGAAGTAGTTGGACAGCATATTAAGGCATTGCCTCTTTGTGCAACCAAAACCAAATCTCATTCATGGGGAGGCCTGAACTGAGTCACCATGATCAAAAGTGTTGTCCCCTCAATCAATTCCCGTGCCTAAGTTAAAACAAAGATCTAAAGGCAGTTAATCAAAGGGAGAAGTGTAATCTTTGAAAAGACCCTTAACATCACAAAAACATTCACTAATAATTCTCATAATCATTCCTAAGAGGGTCCAATGCCATTTATTTGATAACTTTGCCACTGGGGAAAGAAACTTGTACATAGTATTGGAGCATGAGAGAACATTGGCTCTGAAGTTACTGTAGATACTACTGTCTGAACAAATACGGCCACAAATTCAGTATGGGGACTTACAGGAATCTTTATTTTTCTGTTAATTTGATGCTATCAGGAGGCTGAAATTACACAATGTCATGTTCAATGTCTGATTCAAACTCTATTATCCCTTTATGTGAGCATGCCACCGTGTTCTGAGTATGGGAAGGAATAAAACACTACATTAGGTGTTATATGTATGGTGACCATGTATCCTGGTTTGTCTGGGATCATCCAGCCCTCATTTTGTAGAGTTGTCCCAGCAATCTGTCCAATTTAGCACTTGTCCTGGATTTTGCATTTTCAAGACAGTATCATTAAACTAATTATGAATGAGCTTGGTGGCCGTCCACACAGTACATTGCAACTTCTATCATGACTTCATACAACTAATACTAACTTTTTTCCTATCCTGACTCCTTTTAGCTGCTCCCACAGAGATCATAGGAAACCCCATTGATCACATAATCAGGTTTATTAAAATTGTTACAAATGAAATAAGCACTACCTCCTTGACAGGGCCTCAGTGATGACACTAAAGGTAGAAGTCAGAGAATGTGTAGAGAGTATTGGGAGCTGTGTTTAGTCACAAGGATTTTAGGGCAGAAGTTGGTAAGCAAATTCTGAGAAGGGATTACCACATTTTGTAATCTACAGGATTACTGAAATTGCCAGAGATCTTATTTCTGGAATATAGTAGTCTAGGAGGAGTTACCATTATTGTGTCTTATCTTGGAACATTCAGATCTGAATAAGGTGGTATTAAAACAACTTAGATACTTTGTACTGAACATATAATATAATATATAATATACATGATACAATAATGTAATAAAAATTGATACTATTTGTTTATTTTGTGCATCATAAATATTTTTTAAATTGTCATTTCTCTTTCATTTCTCTACGCAAAGTAATGAACGTCTCCCTTTTAAGGACAATATGTAGAGTAATATTAATTTGTCAATGAATTCAAATTTCAAATGTTATATAAATTTAGTTATTTTACTGTTCTTTTTCACTCTTAAAAATTTCTATTTTAATAAGATAAATCATGTCCTACTTATCCTGAGAGGTTCTATTCCTGTTTTCATCCTTCTTCTCAGATCCATGTGTTCAGACAATCAGAGATGTGAATGGCCTCACACATCAGCATTTTTCTCATTTTATAAGCTGGCACCCCAATTTTGCATGATGTTGTTTTCCATTTGGTATTATTTTGTCTAGATTCAAAGAACCTTTGTCACTGTGAGCCAGTCATTTTCTATTCCCCTTTCTACTTGTAAGAGAGACCTAAGTGTCCTCTGGGAAACTAACCCACCCCCTACTCTCAGTTTTTGCTGGTGGTGAAGCTCGAGGCTGCATCTACCACTACACCAGCAAGTGTTTGAGTCAAGACAGGCTGAGCAGCATCTCCTAATTCTTCGGCTCCACTGACCGGTTCGGGAAAGAGAGCAATATACCTAACTATTCAGTATCCTGATAATGGTGAGCTTCATCAAATTTACCTTAAGGTTGAAATTTGTGTCTCTGCTCTTGTCTCTTATGCCTTATGCCTCCTTTTCTTCCTTACTCCACCAGTACAGTTTTAGAGGCACTTGAGACATGCATTATAGATACTCTCCTCTCACATTCAAGGCATGCTTACATGTTGTGTTGGAATCTTCTCTCAGTCTGAACAATTGATTTTGTGCCTTAAAGCAGTTATTTCTGATCTGAGCATAAAACCCTGTGCCAACTTTGATGTGAGTATACTGTCATTTCAGTTCTTCAAGGAAAATGTTTCTCAGATTCATACTATATGGATTATGCATATTAATTTTTGGAATTCCTGTGAATTGCTTTTATTTCTCATTCCAAGAAAAATTTCCAGAAAAGCTAAAAAAGTGAATCAAAACATATTTGTCCAGATCATTATGAAATCTTTTATTTTTTAAGTTTGGTAGAAATCCGGTGTTTTATTTGTTTATTTTAAAAAATATTAGCTTGGCCATTTTCATAGTTGTTATTTTTAAATTTTCTCTATATTTATAGTCTTTTTTCCATCTCAGTCCTTATGTATTTCTTCTTTCTTATTTATTGCCTATATTATAGGAGTATAATTCTATTTATACAGGTTCTACAACTTTTTATAAATTTTTCTACCCTATGTCTATGTTCTGTTATTTTCCATTATCTTACATTTCTCTTTTGTCTTGCTATTACTATTTCCTATTGTCTTCTGCATTCAAGAGCGTAAATATAATACGCCAAATTTATGCATTTGTATTAAATGAGAAAAGTACACACAATTGATAATGGTTCGGTCTCCTTTAATCTATTCTTTTGTCTTCTTGGCTGCTGGGCACTTTCTCTGACAAGATACAATATCACAAATCAGGTTGGTTGCTGCAGTTTGTTCCTATATCAATTCCCGGTGTCTATAAAAAATACCATGTTGAATTAGGATGGAATTTGTACATTCTCTGACTACCTGATCTGTGCAAACTCTAAATACACCATGTAAATAAAAAGCTATGACCTAAAATCTGTCCTGGAAATGAGACTCTTCCTGTCTCCATAAATACATAACACCTATATGTCTTAAAATAGAAGTCTGTGCTTCTGCCACATGGCAATTTAGAATATGTAGAAAATAAAAGAAGTCTAATTGGGGAAACATTCTGCATGTGACAAAATGGAAAAGTCACGCAGAGTGGAAATGGCATAGCAGTTGTCGGTTCAGTTTTGTCTGATTGTCTTTACATCTCTTAATTATTGGTAGAATGTGGATTAAGAATTAACATGTGGGTTTCCTAGCCTCCCTGTTTGTTGTGGCAGAGCACACCAATAATATATACCGATCCAGGTGATTCATTCTGGTAATAAAAGTTTCTCCCAGATTTTGACAATAAGTTGATTTCACCAGACTTAATTTTGAGTATTATTGGGCAGGGCCACTGTTTTCATCTTCATATGTATTTTTGTCACCATTTGGGAGAGACTTGTATTAGGGCCCAAAAGCCAGGTGATGACTGAAACTGAAATCTCACTGGTTAAAACAAAAACAAAAACAAAAAATGGAACAGGCAAAACAAAACAAAAATTTCTTGTTTGATGTGATACAGTTCAATTCAATTTAACATAAAGTTATATTCAGTAAGTATTTATGGTCCCCCAACGCTAACACAACTCAGATGGTAACTTGATACCAATTTGCACATCAGACATACACTTACATTCATATATCCTACTAAGATTCAAAAGAGTCTCATATGATCAGATACATATTACTTACTTTCCCATCATGCTTTCTGGAAATGTCTTTCCTTTTTTAAACTGGCAAAGTCCATTATCATTTCATCTCCCCACAGTGCTTCTTCTCAAAGATTCTTTTTTCATAATTTCACAGAGTAAACCCTGGGCTACTAGACACAACTGCCTAACAGAAGCTGTTTAACCCAGGGATGGACATTTAATTCAAAACAGACACATTAGAGACACTTGTTTCCGGAAGTTGGGAAAGAGAACATACAAGTTACCACTAATAATATGCATTTTAAGAGACAGCACAGGGATGTGACTGCTACAGAGCAGGTAACAAAGCAGATCAGGAAGGAGAAGCAATGGGACAAGTGGCCTCAGAGAAAGAAAGAGAGAAGTGAGAGAACAAAAACTTTGGTTCCTGAAGTATTTCCGGCTCCCAAGCTAACTACACCATAAAGGCAGGCTGAACTCTTGCGTGTGGGTCCTCTTCGACACTTCTGTAAACACGCAACACATTTTCTATTTGTCTTCTGCTCACTTGAGTATGTTTATGTTCCTAGTAAACAAAGAACCTCAAAGAAAGATAGTAACCTCATTTACTTCTGCTCTGCTTATGTAATTATTATATGTTTATATTAACAAATCTTACTCTGATTCCTCTGTATAGCTTTCTGGCTTCAGTGGCTAATGATTGTTCTCACTCATCTCTCATAATCCTGTATGATGTCAAAAGATCACTCCCATCGTGCAGTGTTGTCTACAGTAAGATGCCTCTCTCATACGCAAAGAATTATATAGATTTTGTACTGTGGAGTGCTATGAAAATTCACTTCTTTAATTTTCCAAATAATAATAGAAATATAGAATGCAATCAAAAATAATTTCTGAAATGAACAAGTTGAGCTTTGGTAAATAACCCATAAAAAGTACAAATTATTTTTTTAACTTGTTTTCACTTTCATATCTGTATTTATATTGAAATTAAAATTTGTAATGAATTTTTACAACATAAACTACCGTGTGGGAAAAAAACAACAAAATTCACTCCATAAGTATTTTTAAGCTGAGAAAATATAATATCCAATTGCTCCTGATTGGACCTTATGAAAAAGTTTTCATTTATATATATGTTGAGTTATGGCAGAAGAGAGACAGGCATATATGAGGCTGGAATGGGAAAATGAAGGAGAATGAAGGTTGAGGGTTGGTTGTGGTTGCATTGCATGTTCATTTCTTTCAACTTTAAGCTGTCATTTTACAGTTGAATGAACTGAGCTTTAGGAAACATGGTTACCTTATAAAGATCACAGAACTGGTTAACAGAGCACAGTCTCTTTATCCTTTGTCCAGGGTTTTCTACTTTGTAATTCTATTTTAACCTAAAAAAAAATCAAAATTCTACTTTCCACATTTTCCTGTTCATGCTCTTTCAATCTATCACTGATTTTAGGCAACCCATGACTTACAGTTCTCATGTAATAATAGGAAAAAACCAACAATGTTGGCTTGTGACTTATCACACAGTGCATGCAAATTAAAATAGTTTATCATATTTGTATTGGTAGTTGTTTTGTTTTTACCATAAAATCAAAAAAAAAGTACCTACAGCATTTTAGTACCATCGAAATGCCAAAAATCATCATAATAGAACAGATAATTATGTATTCTTGCTATATGATACTAGGGGAAAATCTGTTTAGAATTACAAGGCACAGAGAACATATAAGCATAAGTATCAAATTGCTCAGTTCTTATAAATCTGTTACATTTTTGCAAGCATCAAATCAATGTGTTTCTTTCAAATCTACTAATTTATGGTAATCTGTACTGCTAGCAGGCTCTTTGAATATCTTTGCATATTAAACACATTTGGATAATACAAGAGCAAAGTGTTTTTTATCATTAAAGTAAGGAGCTCTTTTTTGTTTAATAACAAAAATAGGATATTTTTATGGTAAATACATTTCAAAATATTTCTTAAGAGGTCATCCTTCAAGAGGGAAAACAACTTCAATGTTCAAATGAAAAAAAAATCTGAAAATCCCAGTACTTTAATTTTCATCATTCAAGAGCGCTCACGGTTTATATGAAAAGACATATATCATTTCCTCATTTCACATGTGCACTCTTCTTTTGTATTCAGTCACAGGTGACTCCCTGGCAGGAAAAAGCCAAGGAATAAACCCTTGACATTCCCTGGTTGCTGTAATACATGAGACACTTCACTCTTCCGGATTGCTGAGATTGCCTTCTCTATTCCCAAGTATCTCAGGTTAGTTCCTGCTCAGCCAAATGCAAAATACACAGTTTGACATTCTCCAGTGAGAATGCTGCTTGTGGCAAGCAAGAAGGGATGTACTGGAAATTTTTTTTTCCTGGAGTTAAAAAAAAAAAAGGTGCCATGAGAGGAAGATCTTCTTTGTCTATACAGATGAAAGATATATAGATGATAGATAGATAGGTAGATAGGTAGGTAGATAGATAGATAAACATAAATTGATGTAGTATAGCTGTAACTAAAGCCAAGAGATTTTTAAAAAGCTATTCAACTTAGACAATAAATATGTAGTGATCAACTCAAGAGCTCATTACCTAAGCTTCTGATATAAATGATGGTGCTCTTTAGAACCAAACTGCCAGATTTCCAGCATCTCTAATATCAATTTGATGTAAACATAGAAGTTCTCCCTATGATCACAACATAGTGTAAAATTACAAGAGGACTTCTACGGCACACAGTCATCTTCAAATGAAAACATAATTAATAGAGACCCACAATGGCCTCCACACTATGGCAGGTATTATGAAAAGCAAATAAATATATGAATCAATACCCCGTATTGAGCAGTAATAATGCAGTTACTTGCAGAAACATAAAGAAAAAGAATTACATTCTGAGTAATCAGGAAATCCCCTGCTCTCCCCACCCATACAGTGAGTGAAGACTGTAGAGTTGCACAGAGACTACATTTACCCAAAAGCTCAGCTTCACTTTCTTTCCACAAAATCATCCAACAAGTATGGGGGATAATTGGTCACTGAGGACAAATCAGTTATGATGATCATGATCATTTTTAACAAGTGAGCATAAATTATAAAAGGGGCATTATATTTCAAATTAAAAGTTAATTGAAAAGGCTAAAAGGTACAGATCATGGCTAATGAAGAGGTTTTATTTTTTCACATTTGAGAAAGTTGTGTTTTTAGACTACAGTGACAATTTTGTGTTTAGCTTTGGCTATTACTGAAAATTCCGATTTCTAAATATCTACAGTAAATTAATTTATAGAGACAATCTTCTGTATGCTGGATATTCTTGCTCAATTATGTTATGGAGTCCTCAGAATTTACCTAAGTTTGTATCCATTGTACATCTTGCTAATACACCTTCAAGAGGACAGTAAGAGTCTTAGGTGGGATGTGAAGGTAGAAGATGAGGTAGATGGAGAGATGAAATCAGTCAGAATCAGCATATCAAAGAAACATGATTTTGAAGTCTTTCCTAGGAAACTCAAATCCTTCACATACTCCTCTCCAAAGAATTAGTATTTCTTATCTTCTGCACAAAAGAAAGAGCCAGAAATGTTATGACAATCAACAGAGAAAAAAAAGTTGTGCACAAACAAGAGATATTTAGCCTTTTTCTCTTCTCTTCTTTGTCTGAACTCAATTAACCTAGAAGATGAAGGAGGACAAGGTGCATGTCCCAGATATAGACCATGTACCCTCCCCTCAAAGCTGAGGAAAGGAAAGAAGAAAATAACAGACCACACTTCTGTTCACACCAGTGCTCAGTGCTGGGGAGAAGGGACTGTATTTCAATGGCATATGAGATTGGAGTTTATAACCAAAGTCAACTGAAATCTTTTACGTAATAAAAAACACTTGGAAAATTATGGTATTTTCCTAAAATATTGACAAGATCTACCGAATAAGGAAGCAAAACTATGCATGGCAGAGTGAGGGTGAGTGGAGAAAAATAAAAATATCTTTATTTTTGTTTTTGTATCTAATCTGAAGTTCACACTATTTAATAAATTATTATAAATTTATTCCAAAAGAATATCAGCATATAATTTTCTGTTCTAGATTTACAAATATTTAAAGTGATTTATGTACTTTCTTTGAACTAGGTTTTAAAAATATTCTGTTTCTTCATAAATCATTTCTGAAGGTCCCACATAGACTGTTAAGTACAAAGAGCATTCAGTTAGAAGTTGGAAAACCAGTTTTCTAACCATAGCTCTATCCATAAGTAGCTGTGTGGTCTTCAACAAGATTAAACCCCCTTAGTCTCAGTTTCTGTATCTTAAAAAATAAAGACATTGGGTGCAAATAATTTTCATTGCTAACATTTTATAACTCAAAAAATTATCTAATGGGTATCTAATGACATTTGAGAAATAAAGTCACTAGGTAATTATAAAACTAATGTCATTGATTTTAAATATGTAGTTTTATTAATTTATATTGATAAGAATATATAATTGTCTAGAAATGTATGGGAATTTGAGTTAATCACTAAATATTTTGATTGGTTAGTGTACAGCTATTGCCTCTATAGTTATTGAAAAGGAAAGAGATAAATATAAAACATAATTACCTCCCATGAAAAGAAGATATCATAACCACATAAACATAACTGAGGAATCCAAACAATATTCTTTAGTTTAGGAAAATAGTATAAGTCATATCAACAAGTAGTATGAGATATCTCCAAAACAGGTATTATAACAAAGACAAGATGTAAGAATTTACATACAAAATAGGAGTAGTCACAAAAAGCATCAAAGATTAAAAAAAAAGGAGGATTCTGCTAGACAGATGATAACTGGGTATAGCAAAGATGAGTAAATTAAAGCATTGCATAAACAAAAGCATGAAGCTTGGAAGGTATGCTAAGTGCATAATTTTTTCTTTTACAACTTTGTAACTTGGGCAGTTCTTTTTCCAGTTTTGAAATAACTGGTTTTCAGGCCTGGGGCAAGGACACTCCAGATCTGTAATCCGTTTGATAAGAAAAGCACATAGACTGAGGTACCTACAGTGTGGCTTTCTGCCTCCGATCCTATTCCATACACCAGCACAGGGCAGTGGAATCCTACCAGAGCATGAGTCATCTCAGTGGCACGGCGGGAAAAATTTATCAGAGTTTGGGGGTCTGGAGGTGAATAAAATTTGCAAAGCAGGGTTCTGGAGAGAAAAGAGCAAACAGAAGAAAAGTACTAAAAATCTGCATAGAAATCTTTTCAAGTGTTTGGCCGAATACAGAGCTGTGCGTGTACAAATTGAGACACCGACACCTGCAAGAAAATCGCTACTGGAGGACTGTGAGCCAAATGGACATTCTGCAGTTCACCTCGGTCAGAAAACACGAAAGTGTCAACAATCTAGTGTTTGGAGATATCACTGAAAGCTCATTGAAACAATTGAGACTGCAAAACGTCTATGCCTTTGAAGTGAACTCACATTGCCCCAGAGTAAGAACTACATATGTATGCTGTCGTTTCATTGCAAACTGAATTATTTTGACAAAACTCTGATTTTTTAAAAATAAATTAAAAGTCACCCTTTCAAACTTTAGCAATGACTTAGATGTTGATTAATCTCCATCTCTTCTGAAATTAATCTCCTGAGGATAGCATATGCGTATTTGAAAATACTGTTTTTCATTCAGATACCTTTACTCAAAGATGAAATTGTTGCTCAGGAAAAAAAAAATTATTTTATCTTTTGCCTTAAACCTTTTGTTGTGTATGTGCTTTACCAAATCTACAGTGTCATAGACATGAGTTTCCTTTATTTTTCTGTTATCTCTGTTTACACTACATTAGTGATTTATTGGCACTCGGACTTTTGCTTTGGCATATATTCAATTTATCGTGCATGGTTGAGAAATATCCTTTTCTGAAGGTCTAGAATTTTCAAGCTTGTTAACCTACAAGGACGAGTACCTAAGCTTTTCCCAGAAACCAGTGCTACTGTTGAGAATTTTTTCTTTCAACTTACACGAATCTGCTATCTTCTTGATGAGGTTACTAAATGCAGACACTCATAGATAACTTCAGAGTCAATATGACATTGGCATTTTTAAAGTAGAACCCCTATGAGATTTGAGTACTGGCATTCTATCTGCTTTGTTCATTGCTGTTTCCTCAGTGCCACACAGAATACTTTTAATCTAGGAAGGATCAATAAATATTAATTACAAAAAGGGATTTGTAGAATTGTCAATTGTATGGCTCTCTCCTCCTGACTTCTCTGTCCCTTGAATGTATTATCTTTCTTTGAAACATGCATCTGCTTAGATGTTTATATATGAGCAGGACTGTATGTGTCTTAACAGTTTGGGTAAATCAAATTCTTCCACTGGGTGGGAGGATCCAGTTCATGAGTGTTGAAATCTATTACTGAATTTATATGTTAAGTATTTTCCTCTGCCCATGTATAAGTAACTTTTATTTCTGAAGTCAAGCATACATTTGCGTTGGTTTTATAAAAGTATTAGAATAGGCACTATAGAGTCTAAAAGAAAGGTGGAAGGTATGTTTGGGAAAACATCATAGTGAAATTTTAGTATGTAATGACTCAGATCTTGTCCCTACCAGACTATATTCTGCCTTAGACTTTTGCATTTGAAATTCATTAACCACCCCTACACAAAAAAATACCTGAAAACAAGTTGTATATTTTCTTGCTTACATCATTTAAAAATTCAGCTGTGGACTGCATGTTCTCATCACTGATAAAGTATGTTCTATAGTTTATTCAGTATTTTGTTTTGTGTGAAAATCCTAAGGGGCATACAGCATATCTAAGTATTCCTTACAAATTATTACTCATGTTATTTACCTTCGCTTTGTAACATATCTTCAAAGGAAAATACAGTTCAGATTTTTTTCAAATCCCTCTCACAACAGTAGAATAGATATCTTTGATTTACCTTTAATACATGTAGTCCTTTTGCTCTTGCTTTAATATATTGCATTCAACATTTTGCAGGTGCTGTACACTTAGAAATAATTTTTTTACTTGTTTTCCCCCATTTTTGGCATAATTTACCATAACATTTGTCTTACTATAACTAAATATATTTGACTTCTTCTCCTTATTGCCAATGATAACAACTTTGTAGGATTTCTGTATACTAGTGTACTAGACTATAGACTCAATCAACACCGTGGTTTTACCTTTACCAGCCTCTGGATCTGTTCTCAAAATGTAATTATTACAGCAGCTTTAATCTTAATACTAGAATTTGTAAAATCAATGTATAGCCTTATTAGCCAAGTAATAAAACTTGAACCTTTAGCAGAACTTTACCTTCCATCCATTACCAACCCTCATGCCTAACAACAGTAAGTAAATCATATATTGTATCTGATTACATAATTATAACTATAGAACATAAAGTATAAATTTGATTAACTTATAAATTGCTAACTGATTAATTCTTCTGCACTTTAATACTCCTTCTATAAAAAGTTTTCTGAGAATAAGAAATAGCATGCAAGTTAAGGAGTTTGGGCAATATTACAGTGTTATGAAGCTGTGTGATCATGCATTTAAAGATTCTCTCAACAGTTCCCTTTGCTCATCTTCTCAAGTTGTGACCCATTTCACTTTGTCTATGTGGACATAATTCAAACTAAGTAAAACCTTGCTTCCTCGTGAAAAAGATACTCACCTATTTTTGATGACAAAATAGACGCCATACTTCATGCTACCAATTTAACTTGAAATTGGAATATGATGTAATTACCTAGAATTGTGTATGGATAAATTTGGAATATAATTACCTTTGGGAAACAGTATGTTTGCTGCCAATATCAAATTTCAGTACCAAGAATGGATGCAAAAATGTTGTAAAATTTGACTCTTTTCTGTATCTTCTTTTTCTCTACTAGAATATCAGCAATTTTTCTTACTCGTCTTCGTATCATCAAGATGTAGCACAGAACCTGTACCTAAGCAAAAAGATAAAGAATGAATATTTATTAAGTATTTTATAGGGTAATGATTACAGGGCTCTTAAAGTGACTTAAATGTAGGATTTAAGAAAATCACTTAATATTTCTTTGTGTCAAACTTACCACCTATAAAGTGACAATAACAACAGAACATCTATGAAATAGTTGAGAATTTAGAGAAATGACCTAAGTGAGTTATTAAACAGAGAGTTTGGCATATAAAATTTCCTTAAACTGTATATACCAGTTATTCTGTACCTGATATAATACTAGGAACTTTGCCTGTATCATTTTACTTTCTCCACATAATGAATTTCTGCAAGGTAAATAAACAGAGTAAATTGATATCTAATATGACATAGAGCTAGAAATTAACTGGGGAAGGATGACCCCAAAGCTTCTGCTATAACTGTATTTCATCCCTGCTTAATATAACTGACAGATTAAATGATTAAATAGATACAGAGTTATAGTATTCTTTATGATGCAAAACTGGAATCCATTTCTATCAACACCACACACTTATTCAATGCCCACTACATGTTAAATGTAGGCTAAGGGACACAAATATGATTACAAGTTATTTGGAAGATGTAGACCCATAAAAAATAAAGCTGCCAAATAGTTTTCCCATTCTAGGGTTCTGGTTGAGAGAGGACACATACAAAGTTAAAGCAGTATCAGCACATAAGCTTTATCAATGGCCGTCTCAGAACAGAATTAGATAGTGAAGTTGAGGCTGTAACCTCCTACTTCAAAATCAAATCACATGACTAACTATAGATAAATAAGATAATGGTGTATCTCCCCCAAGTATCTCTCGAAGGATCTCCCTGGAGGGAGGGGACAGCAGGGCTAGAGTACTCACTGGATAAAATTTTAAAGGAAGCAGGAGGAAAACACTCCCTGTGATGCATCACCCTAAACATGGTGGACACATCAATTAAATTGTCTATTTCTCTTACCTTGGGAAAGTGAAAGGAAAGGATGCATAGGGGAAACAGGCATGGTTTCCCTATTGATACTCTCAGTGAGAAGATCTCCTATGGAAATATTCAAAGGAGAAATTAATAGCCATCACCCAACATTCTGAAAAACTTCCAATTACTTGTTCAGGAAGTGCTGCTATATAGGTATCAAGTGAAGGAAAGCTCTTGATAGACTGTGACGATGTAAATTGTTTTTGTGATGTATGCTGGAAACTGACTTGAAATAATACACAAATTGTAGCAAAGGGGGAGAAAATCCAAACAGAGATAAACCTAACAGATTTAGGAGGGAAAAGTGTCGGTGTAACTTGGCTTAACAGATTTTTAAGGTGAGAAATAGATGAAAAAAGTGAAAGTATAGACAGCAGTCATTTTGGACCAGGCCTTTCTCTCTGTCTCTCTCTCTCTCTTTCTATGCACACACACACACACACACACACACACACATACATATATATTTACATTTGTACATTTATACATATGTATCATTTTATATACAGATGTTATTTATATATTTACAAGACCAGTGCTCTAACCCCTGAGCTATGGAGCCAGCTGCTATATATTTAAATATGTTTTAATATTTAATTAATTTTGTTTATTTATATACAGTTTATCTACCAAGATGGGAATAATAGAAGGAGAACTTGGAAACTGAAGGATTGCTTGGGGAACTAACAACTGAAGAAATAAATGAAAGTGTCATGGTATACATCTTATAGACACAAGATTTGATACGGGTTTCAGAATCTTTAATTTAGGAAATTAATAATAAAACTACATGTCTAAAAATGAAAACTAAAATAATTTTTATCACACAGATTGGTTAAAACTACATTTACTTTAAATATAAAAAATTTAACATCATTTGAAAAATATATTTTAGTATTACTTGAATTTGTATGCATTTTAATTCATTTTTCCAATGTGCTATTATTAATCAAGCAAGAGCTCCAGAATGTCAAGGGAGTTCTGTGCAATTTAAATAGGTAATCAGTGACTAACAGCAAAGTTTATTTATATACCCATGTATTTTCTGGTCATTTTTATCTAGCACTTGTTTGATTGAAGAAACGAAATCTTCTGCTTCACAGCTTAATGGTCTCCTGGTCTCTGTTCTTTTCCATTTTTCAAAAATCCTTTTTGGTTCATTCATATCTGGGACTATGAATTATCTGTGCTCTTTTACTTTACTTTCTATAGAATATTGTCTATATAGATAGGTAATAATAATATGGATAATAACAAAGTAATACGAGCTCATGTTCTGCTTGTAGTTTATTCTGTTAAGGAGCATTGTTTTAAGCACTTTACACTCTTCACAACCAACAGATGAGGCATACATAGTGATTTTCTAAATTTCCAAATGTGGAGGCCGACTTGTAGATTCATTTTATTTTGCTTTCAGTGTGTCTGTTACTAAGTTCAACAGCTTGAACTTAGCTTTTCTGTGCCACTGGGAGTCAATTTTCTTTAGTTACCATGCCCATAATTCCACTTTGGTTCTGTCTAACTTCACTGAAAACATCTATTAAAATAAACAATTTTTAATTATTATTATTAGGTTTATATGCTGGATTTTTTGAGGGGGTTGGGTTTTTTTTAAATCAAGGATCAGTGTAAAATTCAGAAAAAAGTGGTTGAAGTGTGAGGAAAATATATATGCTTTATAAGATCCAATTATAGGAAAATAGTGTTTACTTTTTGTTTCCATCTTTTTCTGTTTTTTAATTTTATTTTTAAATGAGCATATCCAAGTTACAGAGAAAATTATAATTAACCCTCATATTGGTATTGCTTTGATGTAATTGTTTAACATTTTGCCATATTTGCTTAATCTATTTTTTCATTGTTGTGGAAGTTTTATAAAGTATGCCTCTGATACTGTAGCACTTTACTGCTCAGTATGTCACTCTGCCTCTCTCAAATATATATCTCTTACATAGTCAAAGTATCATTATGAACTCTTAAAAAATTAGCAGCAATAATTTAAGACTTGCATCTTACACCCAGCACATATTCAAAGTTTTTTCTGATTTTCCTCTACACACACACACACTATAAAACAATTGGTATATTCTAATCAAAGTGCACATAGGGCATTTAGAGCTTACATCTCTTAAATATCTTTTAATTTCGAGCATCATCCAGACCCAATTTTTCCTACCATTGACTTGCTGAAAGTCTGAGTCCAGTTGTCTTGTAGAATTTCCTGCATTCTGAGTTATCTTGTGACCTATGTTGTTATTTGGCATATTTCTCTGTCACTGTATATTCTATGAGTTGTAAATTAGCATTAAAGTCCTGCTTATTATTTTTCCCTTTTTTTTCCCAAAAATAAGAACAAAACTTCATATAGGATGTAATTCATATTATGCCAGTCAAGATGAACAAGATGTCTGATTGTCCTGTGATTGTGGAAGTTAATTTGGTTGATGGCTTTAGTTGCTGAAAACTGTATTCCTGAGTGGTAAAGTTGCTTTTTCCCTATGACCAGAAAATAATCTGTGTGTGAACTTCAGTATGCTATGAAGAGTGATTTTCCTAGTAACATCTGACCTAAATTTTTTAGCATTAAGTAATGTTTTTTTGTAGATAATTTCATTAGTTTTTGCAAAATGGTGATATTGCTAGTTTAATTTTTCCTTCTACATTCATTAGCTGATAATATTCTGGAAATAAAGGCTTAATCTGATCAGATTCATATTCTTTATAAATCATAAGCATAAAAGTAAATACCTGCAAACACATTTAAGTACATTTAATGGTAAAAAAATAAATATATTTGGACATTTCAGGCTTAAAAAAGGCCTATTTAGTATCACTAACCATTTCCTCAAATCCGTTCCTTTAAACTGTCTAAATTTAACGCATGTTCTTTGTGTACTAGACCTTACAGATTTATATACATAATCTATACATGACTTTATATTCCTCACACAAATAGCCATATATATATATATATATATATATATATTTACAACTCAGGAAGAGTAAGTGTTGAGACAGGATATATTTTGAAATAATCTAAGTAACATCATTTTAAAGTATCAATCTTAAATGCTGTGTATCTTCAAATAATTGTGTCTTAAAATCACACAGTGGCTGATTATCTCCAGGGAGTATATTTATTATTTTAGAAGCATCTGCAGAGAAGAATTAGAAAGGAAAAAAATAACTTTCTGAACCCCACTTTTTATCAAATTCATTTTGACAGATTCAGGCTACCTACAGACTCAATTCACCTGAAAGGCAATGATATAACATTTATGTCAAATGTAATAGAAGCAAATAATCAGCATGAAGCTTGGAAGAGTAACAGGAAAACATAATTTGGGGTTTCAATTTTCTTACATAAAATAATGCCAAACTTTCTTAATACACAAGAAAAACTGAGGTGATATTGGAAGTTGGCAATATTAAAGCTATATCTGCATAGTTAGTGAGATGTTACAATTGTGTTTCTCTCCAGGTTTTTAATCTTCAGTAAGTTATGACTATCAAAAATCACTAGTAATCTTCTTAAGGCATACAATATGATCATATTTGCCTTATATATGTTTAACAACTTTGTAGAGAATTTGCACATATTATTAACTAGTTCAAATTTACTTTCAGGATATTTTAAATATTATTTTGGCCATATAGTTTATCAAAATGAGCTTCTATCTGTTTAAAGAGCAAAAATCTATAAAGTATTAATTAGACATCCACTATCTAAGAAGACAAAGAGCCACAGAGGCTACAAGGTAAATTAAGCCATGGCAATAAAAGGGGTCAGTTCATAAAGGGTAAATGATATGTCCCCATATCTGCAGTATAGAAAAGTAATGCATAATTTCATAACTGAAATATATATAAAATAAACAAATAATACTAAGTAGAGCCAGCTTTCTCATTTTTTGAGTGAGAGATCACAGATGAGCTGAGTGGCCCAGTGAAAATAGATTAGTGCTGGAGACATCAGTATAAACTCATTAATATGCACACAGATGGATATATTTAAAATATTCATGACTATGTGTATATACACAGGTTAGCATATACACATATATTCCCTTGTGTTGGAGGCATATTCTTTTTTTTTTAATTTACTTTATTTTATTTTTATCTTTTGTCGGGGGAGGCAGTTGGGTTTTTATTTATTGGTTCGTTTGTTTTTATTTAATGGAAGTACCGGGGATTGAACCCAGGACCTCATGCATGCTAAGCACACACTCTACCACTGAGCTATGTTCTCCCCTCTTGACATTCTAGAAGCAATGACATCCCAACTGCAACAAGTGCATCCAGTACATAGAATTTTGTTTCCAATGTCATTCTCAAGAGAGAGGGAACAGGACTTCTAGAAAAATGACTAGGATTCTAGGACTAGGGCAGGGGATATACACTATAAGCCTAGAGTATATTTTAATAACAGAAGGTAAGAAAATACTTACTCCCCCCCACAAAAAAATATATGTATACATATGTGTGTGTGTGTGTATATATACATACACATTTATATATATATATAAGCAACCAAGGAAAGAATTGCAAATAGCCAAAGCTGAACCATTTGAGCTACAAAATATAGTGGTATTGGATTGTAACCCAAAGTATAAAGTAAAAGTCCACGAATCTATATTGATATAAATAAATAATAAATAAATAAATAATATGAGAGAATACACAAATCCCCTGTGCCAAGTAAGTTCAAATAATTTATGGCACAGGGCTTTTAACTTCCCACTCATTAAGGATTGGCTGCACTTAGTGCTTTCATTCCAAAGTGTACTGTATGGAAAAGAAGAAAAAAGTGATCTTAGAAAGAAAAAAAAACCTAATGAATTCAGTCTGGCAATCCAGAGTAGCATCAACGGTGATAAGTCGCGTTGACTATGCTTACCCTTGATGTGAGGTAATGAGAAAGGCACTTTACCTCTCTGGTCTTCATCCCAATAACCCATGACCCTAGTTTAATCATGAGAAAAGCATCAGATTAATTTCATTTCAGCTGCAATCTACAATATACCTATCCAGTACTCATTAAACTGCCAAGGTCATCAAAATCAAAATGCTAGAAACTGTCATAGATAGGAGGAGTCTAAATATAATTTGGTACATTCTGGAATCCTGGCACAGCAGAAAGACACTATATTGTAATTTTTAAAATCTGATCAAAGTATGGACTTTAGTTAGTGATTGTCAAGCAGCATATCATGCACTGGTTATTGATTCCAAGGAAGGATTTCAAATATATGGAGGATAGCAAAGATCATCACTATGCCAACAACTAGGATTAGAAATCTAAGCGCTATGCCCATTGCATCTTGGTCATCGAGGAATATACAATGTAATCAAGCACTGACCAGAACAATGCTTGACTTGCTTAGAGAAGAGAAATGCAAGGTCAATGTCAATGTGGGGTACAGGTCCCCCAGGGCCAGTGGTTCTTTCCCATTGCTGGTGCAAGGCAATTGGTCTATGTGCACCCCTTTGGTGTTGCCATGGAAGGACCCCCAACCCCTCCCTGCAGCATCTGAAATACTGAAAGCTGGGGGCCATTGACATTCATGCTGAAGCAGAACAGAGGTATACTCATTGCACCTAAAACAGGAACCATACTCCCACACAGGTGATAAACCCAGAACAGACTATGTGGGCTCTTTATATCTTGCTAAAGAGGTATTCCAGACCCAAGGCCCATTCTCATATGGCTGAATGGAGATTGAAAAACTGCATGTACGAGGCTGCCTTTCACAACAATAATGATATGTAAGTATTGGCTTGGCTCGTTAATTGTGACAAATATACCATACTAATATAAACTGTTAATATATGGGAAATGGGGTGTGGGTTGTATGGAAACTCTCTGTGCTCTTTTACAACTTATCTGTAAATCTAAGACTATTCTAAAATCAAAAATCTAATAGAAAAATATTTATGGGGCTAGATGAAATGTAGAATCCTGGACTGGATCCTGGAAAGAAAAAACATTAGTGTGAGACCTGGTAGAATCAAAATAAGTATACAATATAGTCGTATTTATTTATTATATAGTTACTATACCTATGCTAAATTCATAATTTTGACTAATGTAATATAATTATGAAAGCTTTGAACATTAAATAAAGCTGGAGGAAGGGTATATGGAAACTTTTTGAACTACTTTTGTAACTTTTATTCTATTATTATTTTTAAAGTATATTAAAAAGAAAAAGTGAACACAAATACAAGACAAAATTTTTAAAAGCAACAAATATTTAATAAATTCAAAGACAGTCTAATGCATGGATAATAGGTTTCTGAACCATGAAAAACCAAAGCAATGGAGAAAAAAAGCTACTAAAAATTATAATTCAAGGAAAAACATAGATACATAAGTAACATATAGGTAGAAAAAAATTAGGTGATCAAAAAAGTATTTTAACTTATCAAAAAAACATTTCACTGCAATGCTTTATAGCAGAAGAAGGCCAAATAAAATATTTAAGAAAATCAGAGAAAATGTCGATGAAAATAATGTGAGCCAAGGATTTATATTCAACTAAACTGACTGTCAAGGGTAGTGAACACAGGTAAATTGTTATCAACGTGCAAAAACTCAGGGAATAATGTTCTCATGAACCCTTCCTGTACAACCTAGTAGGACAGGAGTTAGCAAGCAAAACTTCACAGGCCAAACCTGGCTAAAAAAGCCTAAAATATTTACTATCTAGTCCTTCATAGTGAAAAAAGTTTCCTACCCTCAAAGTATAAATAAGCATCTGACAACCAGAAGAGCTGGAGAAATGAGGGTGTAATGGGTTTGTGTTCTACCAAGGTAGACACTGGGTCTTAAAAACTGGGAGACAATGAATACAGCATATGTAAAATTTGTCCAAATACATTACATATTTGTATTGGAGTGTGTGATTGCTAATTTTTTATGGCAGTTTGGCCAAGCTATGGTGCACAGTGCTGGATCAAACACTAGTCTAGCTGTTGTCATGAAGGTATTTTGTAGATATGATTAAAATTTACAGTCAGTTGACTTTAAGCAGATTATGCTCCATAACATGAGTGAACCTCATCCAATTATTTGAAGGTACTGAGCAAAAACTGAGATTTCCCTGAGAACAAGAAATTTACCTCAAAACTATAATATAGAAATCCTGGCTGACTTTCCAGGGTGTCTGGCCTGCTTTGTGGATTTCAGTCTGCCAATGCCCTAAATTTGCTTGAGCTAACTCCTCAAAATGAAATTATCTTTTCCTCCCTCTCTGTATATGTATGTATCCGTGTATATATTTACACACATACACATATATATATCTCCATCCTAATATTTTTCCTAATATCTGTACCTCTATCTATCTATCTATCTATCTATCTATCTACATCTATCCACCTATTATCTATCTATTGTATTGTCCTGTTTGCTCTTTCTCTGGAGAACCCTGACTGATACCAAGTGAGAACACTAATATCGTTATTCTTCTGTTTGCTCTGGTGTGTATATTTTATGGAATATTCTCAATTCTCAAATCCCTGTATCCTTGAGACCCAGGATTCATAGTGTGGAAAAAAGGAGACACTGATACAACAGAGGTGTTTCAGTAAAAATCATGTAGTTCAGTGTTTCAATTGAACCTATCTGTGGGATATGAACAAAAATATTTGTGTGCATCTGTATTATGTATTTTCCTATATATGACCACTGGAAATGCCTAGATACAGTGATCAACTCTTAGCGATGAACACCCCAATGATTTGATTGTGGTCATAACATGCCATCTCATACTTGAACAAATTAGAGCTTCTTTGAGAAATGATTACTTGGGTTCTGTGGGGGGAAAAAAGTGTAAAATTAGCCTGAAGTTTCCTGTAAAATCAGGTATCAAATAACTTTCAATGTTTATTGGGGTACTGTCAAAAGACTAGAAAGCCAGCCTGAAAAGTTTTCTGCTATCAAAGACAACACCATTTGAGCTCATTAAGAATAGTAATTGCAATGAATTAAAACCCATTAAATGTGTTTAAATCCGTCAGTTCCTAAGAATATTAAAAATTTTAACATTTAAAGGATAATAAGCAACCATTTCAGTACCTTCAAATATAGAGAATAAAATACACAAACAAATAAAATATTTATACTGCCTTTTCTCTGTGAGACATACCACTGCATAATCAAAAGGGATAAGTAATTAATTCTAAAATTATTCCATACATAAATAAGAATACATGATGGAATAACAAAGTGATCAGCTGTCAACCTCTTACAAGTTAAAGGATCTAACATTGAACACCAATGGCTACTAACATCATAACAAGAAGGAATAGTAAGCTTATGAGACTCCTCATGAAAGAACATAACATCACACAAATCTGGATAAAGGAATAAAATTTGAGTCTAACCTCTGGGCCCATATGCCAATTTTCAGGAACTACAGAGGAGAGAGGAACGTGAGCATGTAATCAACAAAACCCAGACCGTGGAAAACTCAACAGACCAAAGGAACAAGCAGATCAACAGATAAGGGATAAGAAAGAAGTGAAAGGATGGAGGACGACTCTGGGAATTAAAATATACCTTAAAAATAATGACTAAAAACTTTGGGGCCTAGGTTTACACATTTAGATAGTACAACTATAAAGAGATATAAGAATTGATGATGAAAATGGACAAGGTGGTGGTCACTCATGGAGTAAGGGAAGGACTTGATACTGGGACAGGGCACAGGGAGGATTTTCATGGGTGGTTGGCAAAGTTTTATTTGTGAGTTGGCATTGGTTAGAGTGGTGTTCACTTCATAAAAATTCAGTCAACTATATTTTATTTTGTATATTTTTCCTATATCTGTGTTTTATTAATAATAAAAAGACTAATACCAAAGAATATATTACCATGTCAGTGATTGTATGCAGTTATGTTATCAACATATTCAGAATTGACTTATCCAAATAAGATATTTTATACCTCAATATAATATCAAAGATAGATATTTTATACCACTCTAATTATTTGAGTTTTGTTAGGGAATCTTCCATTAAGCATCTTAAAATCTTCATGTGCATTTATAAAATTTTTAAAAATACTTTATATCCTTAATAATTAATTTTAACTCTTTTCTATAATTTAGTATCATTTCTAGGTGCATTTTCCATGCATTGGCTGAGTATTAAATTATTCACCATAAATACAGTTTCTAAGACAGAATACTTTGGTATGGGTCTACCTAACATGCTTAAATCCTTTTTAGAAATATCTTCTATCAGTCCATGCTCATGGTCCAGAAAAACGATGAAGGTCTCTGTCCTTGGCACCAGGCTTGGGACATGTAATCCACATTTAGCTAAGCCAAGAGCAAAATCCTCTTATCCACAATGGTTTTATTAGTGAGACACCAGATGACACAGTCTTAGTAAATCTGTTTAGAACTAGCCTCTGGCCACAGTGGTCATTTCAAAAATAAACATATTATCACTTTGTAAGCAAACTATGAAAATGCATGATAATATACTAAGATAGAAGCTCTTCTATTGTCCTAGTTTGATACCTAGAAGGACTTAGAACTGGGACAGAGGGCGACAATTCTGCCTTGATTTGATGCTGGAGAAAAGCCAATATGAACAGAAATATGAGATAAAGAGAAAAGACTCTGTTTCTGACGACAGTGTTTGACACCCAGATTAAGACAGAACTGCTGACAGTACAATTCTTGGCTTTTCATTTAAATAGTATGATTGTTCCCTTTTCTGCTTAAATCAATTTGAGTTGGATTTTGTGACAATTGCACTACTACTACATTTGCTATGTTTCATTCAAATAATAGCATGTCCAAATAGCATAATTGTTTGTTGTGACAGTTATCCTTGAATGTGTTTGAACATATCAGGAACAATTGATAAAATTGTTTGCATAAAATGTTTTGTCAAACACTGTGGTAGATAAATAAAATTTGACAAGATTATTTTTACATTTTCTGTCCTACATCTTTGTTCATTTATTCAAAAGGCTTATGATCTTTACTCTGTGAAGTACATGGCTCCAGGTGTGGGACATGTCATCCATGTGGGACCAATCTATAACTGAAGGGGTATAACAGCAAGAGATAAGATTCTTGCTTTCAAGAACCTTATCACACACACGCACACACACATATTATGAAAACATGCATTTAGAATTGTTACTTGCCTGTCTTCTTCATTCAACTGTCTCACCTCTTCATCTTCTACTAGTCTCTTAAATGCATCCTAAAATCCAGTCTCTATGTACCGTCAAGATCTGGCACCATATGTCTTTGGTTAGTTCCCCTAGATAGAAACTCTTGTTCAAATGATTTAGAGGGATACTCTCAGAAGAAAGGGAGTGAATAAAGCAGGATGGAGCAAGGAGGGAAAAACTAAGCAAGAATGAGTTCTTAGCTGGGGACTAATTAGCTTGAACCACCTGGACTTATGGAGCACAATTTGTACCACAGACTTACTCCTCCTTGAAAGCAAGGGGAAGACATTTGTGCCCTATGCGTCACTCAGCCATCGGCTGAGCAAGTTTGCCTTCATCAGCAGGGGTGGATGCAGCTTTGGGGTGGGGAACACTTGGTGAGGCACAAAGGCCAATTCACTGGACAAAAAGGCAGCTGTGAATTCAATTAGGCAACACTTGCAGCAACTAGGGATGAATATCATGGCCAAAGTGGATCGAGCAAGGCACCACCAGTGTCCACGCCTCCACATCCGTCCAAGTTGATAGGGTTGCAGGCATGCTGTTTCTCCTTGCCTGGGCTGCCTATCAAAGCCTGAAGAAGTTGAGCACAGTTCATACGCTGATTATGCAGCACTTTATGATCACTCATCACAGTATAATATAACGTGCTTACAAGTATATCTTCCCCAGTTCGAGAAATAACAGTAGTAATTAAGTCTGATTAATCTTTATTTCTCCAGTGCCTAACACAATGTTGTGACCTCATGGTATTATTGATTGCACATATGTTAATTTTTAATTGTTTGAAGGAACTGACAAAATAATAAAGACAAAGTTGAAATTTTGGACACATAGGTCATTTGATATAGAATGCTTTAGAGCTGAGTCTCTCAAAGTAAACCATTGGCCAGACAGATGACCTGGAGGTTCTCTTAACTCTCCAAGACTTAGTTTCTTAATGTAAAAAACAGGGATAATAAATATTGCTACAGGACTGGTTCGAGAACTAATTAAGTTTACACGCATATAGGGCCTACTTATCACAGTGAGTAACGAAAAGTAAGCGTTAAACATATACTTTGCGTTATTTAGCCTGTATTACTGAAGATTTTAGTGAAAATCTCATCCTCCAAGTTAGATGTTCACCGTGGAACTTTAAACAATATTCTGTAGGGTGCAGAAGAGCAAAATCTCATGCTGAAATTTAATGTTTTAGGTATTTTTAAAGAATCAACAGAATGGTAAAGAATGTTAGAACTGAATTTGATATTTTCTGTATTTTGTGCTTTATGAGATATTCAAATTTGTGGCATAGATGTTGCTGCTTTTGCTGTGGCTACTGGTATCATTTATATATATATATATATATATATATACATATATAAAATATATATATGTATGTATATATGTATATAAATGTATATACATTCTCTCATTGCTGAGGCTAGAATTCACCCTCACTGAGGTCAGTTTAACACTTTAATGTCATTGTGTTATTGGTTCCCAAAGGAGAGTTTCATGTTTTAATCTCAAATAGTTCAATCAGTTTATAAAAGACACCTAAGGAGTGACAGAAAACATGGAAAAGGAAGTACATTGCATAATAAACACCTAACTCCTTGAGCTTCCTTAATTATCCCCTGTGTTTGTGCTTACTGTGTAATGATTCACTCTGCCAGACCATCAGATTTTTTTTAAGTGGTTTCTTTTTTTTTTTTGCATTTTTTTATTGAGTTATAGTCATTTTACAATGTTGTGTCAAATAAAGTGTTTTCTTGATTGTTGATATAACCTAAAACTATGGCTTCAAGAAAGAAAGTTTCCCATCCTAATTTATACCAAGAACATTTTAAGATGTTATTACAATAAACTCTCTCTTCTGAAATCTTTACTAGGAAACCTCATTAGTAATGTAAACGTCTGCTCACAGATAAAATGATTCTGTCACACGTTGTCTTTGACACCCATTTCCACACATTCTATTCTTTCTCTACAGCTTCTTATCAATCAAAGTTTGGGAAAACATGGATTAAAGGCTTAATTTATATGTGTAAATCAGGGAATGGTAAGAACTGTCTAGTTTTCCATTTTTATTAAAAGATATGAATGAGTTAATAATAGAGTAAAAAATGTTGGATTAAGCCAGAGTTAGTTGGTCTAAAGTATAGTGTGTGTGTCCGTTGTCAAACAGCGGAAATACAGAAATACTACTGTCAGTGGAGCCTGAAAATAATGCATGTCTTTGTGTTGGGTCTATGTGCCTAACTCTCCCCTGTTGATTTTATTACTGTGTACACAGTACATAGAGGTTCTCAAAAGTTGCTCATTGAATGCATGTTGACTGACTCACAGATTGAGCTGATACAACATGTTTTCATTAGAATAAAAATTAAAAAGGTAAACAAACCATTCGCATCTTTGTTATTCAGTCAGCCTGCTAAGTCTGTCCAGTTTTTCATAATCCATTGTTTGATGCCCTTTGGTATCGTATCTGTTTCTGTTTTGGCCTTTTGCAAACTCTAAATTTCATTTTTCATAGCAAAAAAAATCTGTTCTGTGGTTCATTTATTCATTCAGTCTGGTGACAAATACCTATTGAATATTTATTACTTGCCTGACACTATGCTAAATGCTGAGGGAAAATTGCATAATTCTAGGTACAACAAAAAACAGGGCACTATCAAGCCATTAACTAGTAATGTTTGCAAATGAAAAGCTAGTACAGATGATTCAGGGCTACTAAATGATGACTCCCATTATGTGATCACATATGCTGGAGTATTGATATGGCAAATTGATTTGAGAAGGCACAGCCAGTGATGTCCCAACGTTTCTAATCGTACCTTCAGAATGAACAAGGAGCAGGGTGGACGTTGTAGAATAGTTAATCAAAGCTGATTTCCGTTCTCTTACCTCACCTACATGATTCAGTTCAATCAAGCATGCTAAAATAACAGACTTCGAAAGATATTTCTAAAGGCTTAGTTTTACAAGTGGGTACAATTAAAATAACTGGATTCACCAATTTTGGCACCTTCTCCAAATTCTACCTTCCGATTTTCAGGATTCAGGTTACATACCTGTCTTTTCAAGTTATTTTTGAGTACTTTTTCCTTTCAGAGTCTCCGTTCAGGGCAGTATTTCCCAGGTACATTGTGAACAAAACATACCAAATGCTTGCTATAAGGCAACTTATATTTTACTTGAGAAGGCAGAATCAACTTTAAAATGGAACAGTATCAGATCATAATAATTGCTGTGGAGAAAAATGCAGAGCAAGCAGTCAACATGTTGCAGGATGGGGGACAGTGAGCAGGGATGGCCTTGCTAAGGAGCTAACATTTAGTCAAAGACCTAAATGATAAGAGAGGAGCATTGTGTACAGGGAACATAGTGGAAATAAACTTGGAATAAAAGAGTACAGGAAAAATGACCCACATGTGAGAGGAGGGAGCCTTAGGGAGAGCAGGGGAAGGACACAAAGTAGCTATTGTTGGACCTGCATTTATTCTCTTTGTGTAAAGTAGGCAAGCCCCAAACATAATGTAATATTCTTCCCCTTTCTTTATTATTCCCAGCATTTATTTCCTTGAACATCAAGCCTCTTCCTCAGTGGCCCTAAAAATGTTTCATATGAATTAGGGGCTTCTTTTCCACTGGCCTAACTAGCTGGAAGTCCCAGTTAGAGAAACGAGGAGTCTAAAGTTATTCCTGGATCAAAAAATTAGAGATTTAAAATTTAGTTATATATAAATCCATATTTCTCTGGACAATCATTCTAACCCATAGAAAATTATGTATAACCAACGCACTTTAAAATAAAATGCCCTGCCGATCCGCTACTTAAAGAAGATAATGTGATTTTCACTTCTCTTTTATAAGAGGGGGACATTATTCAGTGTTCTTTAGGGAAATTCTCTCAACTTATGCTGCCCTTCATTTTCGTCCTCCAAGTCAGATGTTCACCATGGAACGTTAAACAATATTCTGTAGGGTGCAGAAGAGCATTTCTATCCCTAAGGTCACTTTTCCATCATTAGATAGTTATTATTTAATTATTGAAAATAGAATCTTTGTATCTTTGAAGGTCCTATCATTCAGGCTTTCCTCTTGAATAAGCCATCCATGGCCATGAGATTGATACTTAATAGCAAATGCAAATAGCAAAAGCAAAGTATTCTCCCAGTTGGAAATATAGGAAGAGATCCCCCACCTCAGCCCATCCTGCCTCCCTCCTGTAACGCTTGCAAATGTAAGTTGTTTTCTTTGTGAAATGCATGTAAAACTTTTTAAAAACTAAATAAACCTCTCCTCAGTTTTAAGACCCAGCAATGTCTTTCTAAAAGACCTGGGAACCATCTCTGTGAAATGCAGTCATTAAGACAGACAGCACCCCTGTCTTCCACTTTCTGTGGGAAGGTAGGAGCCTAACTTCAGCGGGCTTCTTGCTCCAAACTGCAAAACTCTCTCCTGTCATAAAGGTAAGAGAAGCTTTTTCTGTCTCTGGGTGAACCCATTTGGCTTACAAATACCACTCTTACTACCAGGCAAAGTTGGGATGAAATATGTGTGCCCAGTGGCTGTCACGTGCTCTTATTTGAGAACTGGTTTTCTATCTGGAGAATGCGGGTAATGGGTGATGCCTGCTTGGCTGTATAAAAGAGTGAAATTTCTTTAGGTCTTTGCAGTCTTAGTAGACTACCCGGGAAGTACATCACATTCTGGTCTAATGCTTATTTAATAAAAAAAAAAAAAAAACTGCTTTCTTTCTCTTCAGACTTGGTGGTGAACTTTTCTGAGTTGGAAGATTTTGGCTTTAATTATATTTCTGCAACCATCCTGAACCAGGCCTGAGACTGAGGAGTAGGGTGGTGTTTGATTGAGAGTTGATAAAATGGGAGCTGACAGACATTCAAAAAAAATTGAGTTGAGGAAAGGTATTATAAGAGTGTGAATCTAAAGGTGCAGATATCAGGTTCAGGAACTGAGAAATGAATCAGTGATACAATGACGGATTCCAAATTGTAGTTTGAAGACTGAACATAGATTTCTTAAGGTGCTGTAGGGTGGGGAGGGAACTAGTGATTTGAGCCATAAGTAAGAGAGTTAATATTGTTCAGACATGGTTGAGGCTTTGCTGGAATCTTGTACCTAAGAAGTACATTTTAAAAAGCAAAATCCTTGTTTTTTGTTTTGTTGTTGTCATTTCTGGAATAAAGAGCTTTATACACGTTCACTCTTTAGAATACACCAGGAAGGGAGATCTCATCAAAATACCGAGATAGGTTTCCAAATAGCACATGATATACCCAACAGATAAAATTAAATAAGTAAGTCTTTCAATTAGTAGTTTTATTTTATTCTTTCAAATTAGCAAAACAGAAAAAAAAAGATAAATTCAATAGACTCAGGGGAAATAAAGCATATTTGTCCTTGTTCTCCCCGACTTGATGCTAACAAAGAGAAGGCAAGCAATTATGTGGGCCCTCTGAACATGTAATTAGGGTTTGTGTTGTTGGTTTTTTTTTTCTATTTCTCCTTCTCTCTAAAGAGACTTACAACTTAAGTCCTTTTAATTAATGGCCTCAGGAGACTCTCACCAAATTAATGTACAAATCAGCACATAATTTTTAGGAGGAGAAAGGAAGTGGTTATTACCTGATTTTATATCATAGGAATAAACTTGAGTTCCAGGTTTATAAAGATGGGATTCTAAATTCTAAAGGAAAATCCTCAAACCATACTATCTCAGTTGGCTGTCTGTCCTTATTGGCAAGAGGACTACAGCATCTAGCCAAAGTCTAGGGTGATCATCAAAGACGGAGTGAACAAGCAGGTCAAAGAATAAATAAGATTCGTGGGCTAACAGCAGGGAGGATTTGTGCTCCACTCCGCTGATCCAGGTGTGTGCCCGTGTGTGTGTCTTTTCTCAGCAGTAAAAAGTTAAGCTACGATTGTCTTTATTTATCATAGTGCTGAGGGACTGGGATTTTCTGAGATTTATAATCAAATGTGTGACAGGAGATATAATTTGAAAAAAAAAGTGAATTTCATTTGTGTGTGTGTGCATATATATATAATATTTATTTTCTTGTAAATTAAGTAATTCAGAGTTGCATTTAATCCAAGCTCATTACAATTATTTATATGTCTGCCTTGCATGCTAAAGAAACAATTTAAATTTCCATTCTTATTTCTTATAAAGAAAAAAAATTCAGATTGCCCTACATGACTTTGATTTTCTCATAATGTAAATATCATATATATGTTCAATTACCTTATTTTGCATAAATATCACATAATTAAACTCTATTGTTTGTAATTTACACCATGGTTAACTATAGCTGAAAGGCCATGCTTGCATTCTACACAGTGATTTAAAATAAAATGCCTTTCCAAATGAATGTTCAGTATTAATAATTGCACTTGGAAGTGCTTTTATCCAAAACTACTTGTATACATGATTATTTTAGAAATAGTCAATGTCAGTAAGTGGAATCTTAACAGACAAATTACTTTCTATACTAGCAAACCATTTACCTAGTGGAATATAAAAGATTTGGGAAAATAAATTCCTGTCAATAAATGCAACTTTTGTTTATAAATTTGTTTATTACTGGAAAAAAAACTTTGCTAAGATTTTCTTTTTAAATATTTGACACCTTTAGTTTTATATCTGAACATAATTAAAACATGAAATTATTAGCAAACAGGTGTACATCTGAAACACTTAAATTATGTAAGTAATGTAGATGATGATCACATTTCAGTAAATTTATACTAAAGCATAAATTTGTCATTTGGTAATTTATCTATTCAACCTGAAAAAAGATACTATAAAAAAGAAAACAGTGTTATTTATGAGATATATTTTGGTTATTCTGCTATATGTCAAAAATGTGTAGCACACTTGATTTTGAAGGTATCATAACACTCATTAAAACACAAATGTATGTGTTTTAAGCAGATAGTAAATGCAGTTGTGCGTGGGGAAAGGCAAACGGTGGTGGATGGCCAGATGTGCCGTCTCTGCCACCACTTCCCTGCTTGTGGAAGGCAGCAGGACCCCATCAACAGCTGCACCATCCTACTTCTCTAACCAACGTTAACGAGGGTAAAGTCAGAAAAATCAGAAATCACACTAATTACGAAACAAAGATAATTTAATGTCAGTAATTGGTTAAACATAACAGAGAACTGGAAGAGGAAAAGGAGCACTGAAGCAGCTGCAGATAATCCTAGGAAACCAAGGAAACTCATCGTGGGCATCGCCAGATCTAAAACCGTGGACGAATGGCCCTTTGACCCTGCGTCTGGGACGAAGACCACTGATGTGAGGATGCTGGCTAGTGCTGGTACCGCTGAAGGGATACGAAGAGGATGGTGCTGGCAGGGCAGCAAGAAGCTGGAGCTTGCATCCAAAGGCCACTTCAAGGTGAAAGTTTATTGCTATGGAAACAGTGACAGATACTAAAGCAGAAAGGGAGGGCGCCTCCCTTGTTCCTTCCTTCTCTCTTTCCAGACACTACCTGTTGCCCTTCTTTGGGCCCTGACAGCCACCAGACAAAGGAGAAATCAGCCTGCAGTCTCCCAGCCCAGAGTCACAAAGGAGCATTTAAAAGACTGGATTTGGAGGAAAGAGGAAATAGCTTAACTGCCTGCATTTGTACCTTCCCTGAGGCTCCATCACCCTAGGGAGTTAAATGCTACAGTCTCAGTGTTTTCCGTGTTTTGGAAGTGGGAAAGATTTCAAATCAGGCTTTCCTAGTCCTGCTGCCTGCCTTGGGCCAGCAAACCAGGGGTCAAGCCACCCAATAACCCAAGTGAGCTTGAGAGTGAATTTATCCCTCAGCCCCACGAAAAGGAAGCTGTAGCCCTCTTGACACTTTAATGTCAGTCCTGTAAGACCCGGAGCAGAAAAAGTAGGTGAGTCACTTTGTGTCCCAGACTTCTGACTCGCAAAAACTGTGAGATGATGAATGAATGTTGTTTTGAGCCACTGAGTTGGTAGTGCTTTGTTAGGACAGCAAAAGAAACCTAACACAGAGGGCCACCAGGGGTGGGTGGTTTGCTAAAATCTTCGTCCCCTGGCTTCTCATCTCTTTGGAAAAGTTCTACATTCTGAAAAGACAAAGAAAAACCTCTTTTGTAACCAGCAGCACACAGTGGACACCCCTGAATGGCAATCTGGGATGTCCCTTCTGAAGGAAGAGCTTCAGGGGCCCCACTCAGCCTCTGTTCTGGGTATAAATTATTCTCCCAGCCAGCGGTGTATCTATTCTAGTAACATGAAGACTAGAAATAGGGACTATTTGCCTGTTACCCGGATCTGGAATGTTGATTATATTCTCCAACTTGTACATACCAGAAAAACAAAATAAAGCCAAAGAAAACCAAAATAGACGTGGCAGGTTTGCCAGGCAGTTCTGGGCTTCCTTGGAATGAAGCCCAAATGTCAATTATTCCCAGGTAGTGCCTTGACAAACAAATTCCTCTTTCAACATTATAAAATGGCGTTGCTTTTGGCCTAGAGACAGCAATTGCAATTATTCTGGGGGTCCTGGATTCTTTGATTAGATTGTGATTGATGATCACTTGACAAATACTGTTTGATCTGAACACTTGGGGGTAGGTATGCCCAGTGCAAGCGTGCAGACCTGCTAGTTGGGCATGCTCCATGAACTCCTGCTGACAAGCTCCATCACTGTATTTGTAGTACATCGCCAGGCACTGCTATACTTATAAAGCTTGTCAAAATTTTTATAGTTGGAATGAGAGAAGAAAAAATACTTGGTCTTCTCACAAAAGATGTAATATAGGCAGGGATTCTGCGCAAAACTATTCCATTAAGAGTGGACATCACGGATGCTTGGCTCCCTTCTGTGGAATATCAAAGTTGAAACAGGAAAATTGCTACTACAGCACAGACAAGGGCAAATATCACAACTGTGACTGAACAGACTGCTGCCATTATGGTACCTGGTGTGAAGCCTTGGACATTGCCAACACTTTCTCTTTTGTGTTCTTCCCAAAAAAGATCAGGATCAATTGGCTTCCACGTGGCAAGGCCTACAATATATCTGTGTGCTCCTTTCACAAAGCTATTTGAATTATTCTACAATATTCCATCAGTGAGTCAGACATGTTTTAACACAATAGGAGCCATTGGTAGGTGCTGAAATGTTCCTTTGCATTGGAGACATTTTGATGGTGACTTCCACTGAGGAAATTGCTCACACTGCAGTGATTAAAGATGGTTAGGCCTTAAATGAGGAGGAAATGCTGCCTTGATGCTCCAATGTCCTCTGCCATGAAGTGGAAATGACACATTCTGTGAGGGGCCAATTACTAAGGCTTTGGTCAATTTCAAGAAGAGATGACAACACACTCATGAGTCACAGAACCATTCCACTCATTGTATAATCTAAACTACTGGTACAAAAGGACCTTACCTAGGAAACTTGTCACATGATAAGATAGACTGATTCACTGATAAAACCCATTTCCAATACGGGAAAACTAGTGGAATGCAACAGCTTGAATATAAAACATGCCGTCTTGAGACTGATAGAAAGACATCTTCACATAGACGCATTGATCACCATTAATAATGGCTTTAGCTCTATGATGAGACTGTTGGGATGCCAAGATAGTGAAGACCAAGGATATAGCAATATGATGCACGTGTAGCTTACTCTCCTCTCTCTCTCTGGCTTTCACTCTATTTATTTATCTATCTATACATCTCACTGTACTCTCGCACACAGAGAGCAACCCCATTGTAAAGAAAGTGTCTGGAGTGGATCAGCATTATTCTACCATAGGTTGGTGCATTTATGTTCAAAACCATTAAAGTAATGGAATTATGGCAAAGAGGTACAAAATCTATCCTATTTGTCACCTGTGCCAGAGTCCGTGAAGAGGAGTCTGTGAAGGGGACCTGTTTTCAGCCATCTGTAGGTTACACACAAATGTTCCCACTCTACATAGGCCAAGTTCCCAGGTATTAGGAGGGTGGAATTAGAAGATAATGTGCATCTTCCTTTTTTCCCTTTTTTATGCCAAATTTTAATTCCTGATAATCTAACTTTCAAACTTTAGCTCTCAATAGAATCAGTATTTCTCCATAAGATCTGGGAATAAACCGAGGCTTCTTCCTAACACCCTGGTGGCATTCCTCCCCATCAGACAGCCCCCAACACATCCATCCTTGACTACACTTTCCCACCACACCCAACATTGTGTGCCCACCAAAGGAAGTGTCAACACTGGATGCAAATACATGTCATCTTGGGTCAGACTGTGGATGATGCTCTGTGCCTCCAGGATTTGTTGTCTTCTATAGATGGCAGGTCCTCCCCTGCCTTTTAGATCTGAGTGAGCTCATCCCCTGGAAAAATGGTACAATCTTTGATACCGATTAAAAATCCAGCAGTCATCAGGCGTGCTCTGCAGCCTTCCTGAACTGTCAGGGACACCGGCTTTCATCACTAACACAATCATTATTCCCTTGGTAGGTAGTTATGAAGCTTAGTGTGTGATTCTTGATTTATGGAACACTTTATGGGAATTTTGCTGATCAGACAGCCTGAGTCTTTATTGCAAAGCAGACAAGCACTATTTTTTGCCCAGGTCGTGTTAGCCCTGGACTCTGTGGCTCATTAGGAAGGGACATCTGAAGTGTCTAAATATTTATACTACTCTTGAGTCAATACCTTAGCCTAAATTGAGTTCTCAGTGCAGTCTCTGGAGCAGCAGGTCAGATGACTCCATGTGTCCCGATCTTGGCCGTGGTGTGTTAGGTTTTATAAGTACATTTTGTGATCTCTCAGATTCTGAATTATCTCCTTCGGCTCTGCAAACAGTTGTTGAAGGTCTCATTAAAGTCCAAGTGACTGTGGTTTAACACTGGTCCATATTTAAAGGAAAGTGTCTGGACTGAATCAACGTATGTATTCATCTTATATTTAATCTTATTTTTAGTAGGATTGGAGCTAACAATCTAATTAGGAGAGAGTTATTTAATAAATGTATAGTATATTTCATGGTAATAAATGATGTTCAGGAAAAAACAGAAAGGTAAGAGGAATGTTCAGAGATAAAGGTGAACGTGGGTTTGCTAGCTGCTACCAGACAGCTATGGAAGGTCTCACTGAGAATGTGATGTTTGGCAGAGACCCAAGAGGAATGAGGCAGTGAGCTGTGCAGCTGTCCCAGGGCTTACATTCCCCGGAGTGGGGAAAGCAGATGCTCCTGCAGCCAGAAAGGGAGAGTGACTGGGGCACAATGAAGAAGAGGAGGGTTCTAGGAGATCCAGCTCTCAGAATGCACTGGAGGCAGCTCAGGTAGGCTTTTAGACTATTTTATTATGATGGCTTTTACACTGAGGGGTAAGAGGAGTAATGGAGTCATGGGTAGATTTCCATGAGAGGAACGTCCTGATCTGACTTACACACTGTCAGGGACGCTGAGTGTCCTGTGTGAGAAGAGTCTACAGAAGTGCAAGGGCAGAAGCAGAGGAAGGAGGTGGCAGGTCATTTCAGAAATCCAGGTGAGAAGTGATGGTGGCTTGATGCAGTGGTATCAACAGAGACAGGGAGAACTGGTCGTCATCTATATGTTTTGCAATCAAAGCCAACAAAAAATAATGGCAGATGAGATGTGATATACGGAAAATAAAGAAGAGTCAGGGCTGAGTCCTGAATTTCTGGTCAGAGGAACTGGAAGGATGGGGTTGTGAGGAAGATAAGAAGCTCTCTTTGGTGTCTGTGAAGTTTATGGTGATGATTAGTTACTCATAGAAAATAGGTAAAAATGGTAGTGAAGGCATAAGTGTGGGGAGAGAATACAAAGTGAACAGACTAAGTTAGCTGTGGCTTGAGGCATAGTAGAGGGAATGAGCTGAAAAGAATATAGTGACTGAAAAAAGAAATAGTTGAAATTAAGATGATTAGAGGTTGTGGTTACTGGCAGCGAACAGTTTGACTAAGTCATTACTGTGGAAGTTGCTATTTGAGGCAAGGGGTGTAACATCATTGCTGGAGACAAGTCTAAAAACTGATAAGAGAGAGTGTTAGAGGAATCACATTGAATTCAACAGAACTTAGGAAATAATACAAAATTGAGAAATGTAGTTGAATACTGCTGGCCCATCTACATTATAACTAAAAATACAATTGATATATATTGACTACAAATCTATATTGAATTCTAAATGTAGTTGATGTAAAAAATACTATAGATTTTAGAGAAGTAGTGTTTTCTGAAAATGAATAAAGTTCAAAGATACTTATTTTTTAATATAAGGTTTTCCCCCTTCAGGATGTCATTTTCACATTTTTGCATTATGCAAGCACATACTTGTCATTTCTATCGAAACAATAGCAGTTCTGACTTACTCATATAATCCACCATGGTCTTGCAGTACCTGGAAGGTTAAAAAAAGAGACATGGAAGACCTTTGTTCATATAAAGACTTTTGTTTTTATTAATGTTCATCAATTAACATAGCATCCTATCTTTCAGGACCACGACTCATCAAAGCTTAGTTCAATAATCTCCATAATACTTTCATTGCCTAAACTTTTGAAAATCATTCATTTTACTTCCTTTATTATTTCTTTCATGATATTCTGATTAAACTCTCCTGTAGTAACAACTTACCTATGTCCTATTTGTACACATGCACACACACACAAATTTTGCCCACCCACACCACCCTTCTCCACTTTTAACATGCTTTGTGATAAGGACCCTATTCTTTTCTGTCAAATTATGCTATGTAGTTTTTTTTTTTTTATTGCTACTGTAACAAATTAACACATACTTAAAGGCTTAAAACCACACATATTTGTCACCTCACAGTTCTGTAACTCACAAGTCCTGGTTGGCTCATTGACTCTGCTGGTTTCTCTGCTCATAGTTTTATAAGGATGAAAACTGAAACAAAGTGTTAGTGTTGAATGACTGGGTTCTTATTAGGAGCTGCTGGAAAGAATCAGATTCCAAATTCACTCAGGGTGTTGGCAAATTCCAGTTCCTGGAGGGAGTATTGCTAAGGTCCCCATTACCTTGCTACCTGTTACCTGCGGGCTACCCTCTCTGCTCCTGGATGCTTCTTTCTGGTCCTTGCATGCTTGCATGTGGCCCTTTACCCTTGGAATCTCTCTGACTTCCACTTTGGCTGTATCTCTTCTGCCCCCAGCTGGAGAAAGTTCTCTGCGCTTGTAATTAGATTGGATGCATCTAGATAACCCACCACACTCTCCCTGTATTTAGATCTGTAACCTTAAATATCTCTGCAAAGTTCCTTTTGCTACGTGATGTAACTCATTTGCCATGTAACTCATTCTCAGGTTCCGGCGACTAGAGTACAGACATCTTTGGGGGACCATTCTGCCCCCCACCCGCACGCGTCTCCCTCAGAACCACTCTCAGACTCATGTTTAACATCTCATGTTTGATTGGCACCTTTTGTGCTCTTCACCAATGCCACTGTGAAAACCATCCTTAGTTATCTGAATCTAACTAATCTTTGAGCCACCAACCTTTGTGTGTATATATATAAATTTTGTTCTTTCCAATTTTTCATGTTATTGGCCTCTTCTCTGTTAATTCCTGCACTTCTCCCCTTAGTAATTTTATTGACAATAGGAGTTGTGCCTTGTTAGTAAACTTTTACTCTTTAGCAAAATCCAGAATCCACATCTGTTACCACCTTTATGTGGAAGACAGGGAATTTAATTCACTCTTTGATTCCATTTTACGAAGATCTGCTTTTTAAATACTTTTTAGTTATGCACAACTAATCATCATTTTATGTTAGTGATCCTATAGACATTCTCTGTGCCAGACATTCTTATTCCTTTGGGTAACATCGTTATCCTTCATTGTTCTCTCAATTCTAAATTAAGTAAGTTTACATTTCTCTAACTGCTTTCGGAAGTGTGATTTATGGAAAACTTGCAGAATGTGGCACCAGATGTGCAGGACCCAGAGGCGGAGGATTGTGGAGTGTGCTGCTCCACAGAGTATACGAGGCCTGAAGACAAACAACGGGCCCCTCCGCGCTATTAATAAGGCCTCCCACACAGCTCACTGTGCGGATGACATCAGAAATGCAGGTTAAAAATGATTTGCTATCTAAAAATTACTAGGAGCATTTTCAATACCTACATCACCTCTTTACTAGAAATCCTAAATCTAGATCCTACCTAGTTTGATAGTTTTAAGAGAGAAAAAAACTAGTCTTTCAATTATAAATATCTCATTTTAGAAAGTATTTAGACAACAGAGAAACATAATACGAACATGACATAACTCTTAGTATATTGATGAGTATATATAGATATACATGTGTATATGTATATATACATACCTGTGCATATATGCATGTGTTTATAAATATACACATATATGTGTGCATATATACGTATGTGTGTACTTATTGATGTTATATATATTTAAATAAGCAGACACATAACTGCATACTTTGCCTGTTTTTATTTGAAATCAACATATTGCATAATTTTTAAATGAACATTTATTGTGACAGTATTCTTTAGCAATAAATACTTCCTGAGATAAATTACTGTACTTATCAGCTGAATCCTTGTGCCTATCTGTAACAGTTTTATAGAAATGCAATCTTGGGGGCAAGGAGTTTGAACATTTCGAAGCCATAAATGAATTTCTAAAATCTTTTTGATGATCTCACTTTAGGATCTGAGGAAAGAAGAGATAGTTCTAGTTTGTTTATTAACCACAAGACCTGTAAGAGTGACAGTGCAAATATTTCTAAAAAGGACCACAGTGTTATGACCACAGAATGCTGACTTTTTAGTGTGGTTAAATATTGTCTCATCACACTTCTCGGTGATAATTATAGACTTAGTTCTAATCACCACATCCTCTGAGTAAAGAAACCAATAGAAGTAGCTCTCTGTTTTCAAAAATAATGTGTTTTATTTGAAAAATAGTGCTCATGACAGAGAATTTACGAGTAACCAAAATATACCCCAAAAAGTAATAAAATAAAGCTAGTGAAAATCCTATCATTACAAAATTTTCACAACAGTTTGGCCACTTTAATTTCAGATAATTTTCCCCTCTCTCTCTCTCTCCCTCCACCCTTTTCCCCTATCAACTCAACTGCTGTAGTCACATTCCCACCTCTGTCCCTGACCCTGCTCCTTCCTTCTTATAAGGACCCTGGTGATTGAGTTAGGCCCACCCATAAAGTTCTGATTCATCTTCCCATCTCAAGATCCTTAACTTATAATCACATCTACAATGTCTCTTTGATCATATAAGATAAAATACTCACAGGTTCTGAGGGTTATTATGTGGACTTCTTTAGGAGGCCATTATTCTCTGTACAGTGGAGCCTAAAGAATAATTTGGAAATATAGTCAGTGGCGTTTTGTGCCATAGTAACTAGTAACAGTCTCTAGAATCAGATTTTTTATTTCAAATCCTGCCATTTAGTACCTGCATCACTTTCTGTCACACTTAAGCTATCTGGGTCTTAATTTCCATCACTTATCATGTTTAGAATTTATTAAAAGAATTTCAAACATAATGTAATATCGTACATGACATAGTAAATTACTGTTATTATTAACCAGGAATGAAAAAATTTCTAGTTTAATAGCCTGGATTTAATAATGTTTAATTTTTTAAAAAAAGAATATTTGATTTCTTCCACCTTCAGGGTGTGCTAAAAAGGAAAAAGGATTTTTTCAATATTATTTCCTAGGAATTCACCACTAATTATTTGGAACTGATACATTAAATGAAACATCTGGCATCAGTACTCTGAAGAATCTTCACAGGATTAGTTAGAAAATGAAGAATGGCAAAACCAATGTTTCTTTTTTGTTTTCTCTTAATTTTGTGCTAAATAATAATATTAAAGACAGATGATCATATATTTTATCATTCATTCCAAGCCAAGTCTGAGAACAAAAGTGAGGATTATTAAAAGTAAGGATTACTAAAACTATGCCAAAAGGTACAAATCAGGATGTTTGGTCATATAACAATATGAAATATCATCCTATCACTATTTGATTTTCAATGCATGTTAATGCATCTTCCATTAACTACAAGTTTTTCTTGCAATGGCTGTGTATTTGAGCAATTTTGTTGCCATGATTTCTAAGATACAGTGTAACTTAAATTCAAAATTTGTGTTCACCAAGTCGTTATTAAAGATACTTCTGAGGCGCTCTTGTCACTTTCAATCTTGTATGCCATTATATGCAAACTCTGAAATAATTTTATTAATAAGTGAATTGAATAGTCGTGTTTCCATATTCATATGACATATTAAATAGGATATGAAGTTACTGATCTTATCAAGACATTAACAAAGGCTGTTTCAATGTGGTGTTTTATCCTGTAGTAGTGGGTGTATTTTGCATCTCTAATGGTCATCAGTTTTACATTACAGTACAGAATCAAAGATGCTAAAAATGACTTTGATATTAGGTATAGGACCCCATGCATGATTTTTTCTCAGTGATTTTATGGCAGCTCTAATCTATGCATATATGGACTTTACTCAACTTTATATCAAGATGCAGAAAATTTCTTAGTTTAAACAGAGTACAAGTAGTTTACATGAAGGAAACATACTTTGAATAATTTAATACCGAGAGAAAATAGATGTAACTTCTTGGACCCCCCTCCAAAGCCCAGCCTGTGTTAATTATTCTCTTCTCTAAATCCGTGTATCTTGGATAAAAAATATAATCAAGTTTGAGTGTAGATTTTTTAAAATTGTAATTTAAATGTTATAACAGTAGAAGTTTGCTTCAATCTAAGTTTTTACCTTGAATGTATATACTAGGCTGGATTTTTTAACAAATGTAACAACCTTAAATAAAACTATTATAGTAACCAGTTTTTCACTGACACATAATTGTTCATGTCTCTGACAGGTAGACCCTGAGCTGACTAAGGGCCAGAGTTACGCTTCAGAAATTTTGTGTCCAATAAACAGATAAAATGCTTGACTCAGAAAGGTTTATGCATAATAAACAAATGAATACTAGCTCTCTATAATTATTCTGTTTAACAAAACTTTAGTCTATGCTGTTTTGTGGACAGTGGCTTAAGCTGGGGATTTTTGATTTGGGCCCACATCTCCAGCCAAAACAGATTTCTGAATCGAATCTAAATGCTCTCTTGGAAAGACTTGAGAATGTAATCTGCTTAGGTGTTGAGATTCAAATCTGCATTTGAGAAGGCATGTTGCAAATTTACATATAAAATCCTCAAATAAATCCGCCATTACATTATCATTCCCAATATAGAAGTCACTTGAAGAAGCACATTTCCATGATCTCTCCTTTAAATCCAAAGATTGCAGTTACACATCAAGATTTTTATTCTTTGTGAACACTATCTAGGAGGCAAATGCATCTTTATTGAACTGCAAATCAATAAAATAGAGTTAGTTAAAGACTAGATGAGAGGTTTAATTAGCATTAAATCCAATTATAGATGCTGTATAACAGATATGATAGATTATCTGTTTTGTAAAACCTTAATTCTATTTTTAAGAGATGCTACCAAATACATTATTTGGTTTATCATTTTCCTTCATTATTTCTCCCTTTGCTTTAATATGGCTAACAATCTTCCCAACACAAAGATTAGAAAAACAGATGTAATTTTTATTCCTCTACTGGTTACCTGTTACCTGTAATCTCACCTGACTGGCATCTTTGACTTCACTCTTTCTCTTACACCAACATCTGCCAATTATGATTGGCTATATTTTAAAATATATCCTGACACGACCACTTGTCATCATCTCACTGCTAGTACTATGATTCAGGCCATCAATACCACTCATCTATACACCTGAAAAGGCCTTCTCACTGGTCTACCTCCTTTTACCCTCCTCACTACAATCAATTCTCTGCAAAGCAGCCAGGGTAAAGTTTTGAAATATCACCCTGTAGCTTTTATCCACCAAAACCATGCTGTGCCTACTCATCTCATTTAAAGTAGAACCAGAAGTCCTTTTCATAACCCTGAAGTCATTACATGACCTAGCCCCATGCTATTGCTTGGAATGTCACTCACCAAACCCACATTTATGACACTAGTCTGCTTTCTACACCTATCAATAGAACTGGGTTCTGATCCCCAAATGTCCAACCCATAAAGGTCTTTATACAGGCACCATAAAGCAGAGAGATAACACTGAATTGCAAAATCTGCTTCACTATGTGTCTTGTACAGCTGGATGTGACCACATGACATCTCACAGGAGAGAAGACTTTGTCACAATCTATATCATACCTCCCATCTTTTCTTCTAAGGCCCATTCATCTTTCCTAAAATCTCCTCTAAGAGGCCTAAACCTCCCTCCCCTTTCCCAGTTAGGATGATATTTAAGCCTGAACTCTAAGCCATCTCAGGTAGTCACTCTGAGATGATTTTCCCCCAAGTATCTCTCACATGTACACGAGGAATACATATGAATAAACTTGTTTGTTTTTCTCTTGTTAATCTGTCTTTTGCTACAAAGTCCTCGGTATTGTCTATGTATGGACTGATGCATACTTTTTGACTAATATTTGAAAACAATACTACTACTTTTTAGATACAGTGTTTCCTCTATAGGATTCTCTATCTGCTTCAGAATGAGGGCCATTTAAAATGTGGCCTTTGGAATACCTGTATTTCTCTACTCCCCTCTTCTTCCCATCAATAAAACATCAAAATTATTTTACATACATCCTCTGCCTCAAGGTCTTAAGGTCTTGCTGAGAAAGAAGATTTAGTATTTTTAGATGTAGACCAAGGTTGGAATTTTTTTTCTCATAAAGAACCAAATAGTAAATATGTCAGGTTTTGAGGGACACACTGTTTCTGTCACCACTACTCATGTCTGCTGTTGTGATGCAAAAGCAGCCATAGACAATACATGAAACTAGTGGATATGGCTTTGCTTCAATAAAGGTTATTTCCAAAAATAAGTAGTGGGTAGGATTAGTTTGCTAACTGCTGGTCCAGATTAATAATGGAAATTTCCCTAAACTGTATCTCTTTTCAAGACTTCTTCTTTAGAATTTAAATCACACATTCCTACCCATCACCTTCCACTGTTACTTGTTACAAGATTCTTTCACAATTATTGTTTCTGAAACCCCTTCTTTAAGTTTCAATCCTGGAATTTTTGTTTGGTTTCAATCATATCTAAAATGTTTTCCTCACTTAAGGATGTAAAATATCTTTGTATATTTTGGACTATGAAAATATCTCTATTTTTTTCTTACCTGTAAATTAAATTACACATAGGTGTATAATTATTGACTTGCAATCCTTTTCTCTACAGATATTCTTGTCCTGACTTCTAGCTTCAGTCATGCCCCTGACATGTGCAATGCCAGTCTGATTTCTCTTTTTCCTTTTCTGGTAACTTCTTTCTTTATGGTGGTTTATAAGATTTTCTCTTTAACCTTAATATTCAAAGTCTTTATCAGCATATGTGTCTTCCAATCAATCCTGCATGAAACTAGATCAGTTCTTTCAATATAGATCAGGTGTTTTTCATGGGAAATTATTTTCGGTTACTTATGACATCATTGCCTCTTGGTCATTGTATTTATTTTTCCCTTTAGGAATTACCATCATTCATAATATAGGTCTACATTGTCTATCTAGAAATTCTCTTATCTATTCATCCTGATTTCCAACTCAACAATTTTACTCTGTGCTTTGTGATAATTTTCCTGTTTGATTTTCATAGCCATTCATAAGCCCTAAAATCACTGTATTCTCTTTAACTTATGTACTAATTAGAATAAACATTATTTTTAATTTATTATTTCTAAGAGATCTTGGTAATTCACTTGTAACTTCTTACACATTTTGTTATCATTATTATTAATCATTTTTTGTGTGTTCAAAATTCATTATTATCATATGTATGTTCTTATTGGAAACCAGTTCTTTCCTGAATCCTGCTTGTTTTTCCATTCTGTTATGGACAACATTATTCAAGTTATTTTCATCCAATGAAAGGAGTTCCTCAAACTTTCCAGGTCTGCCTGTCAAGTTGAGTGGGGTTCAACTATGTATTTACTTTGCAGAAGCTTGGAGCAGTTTCTTTGTGCACAAATATACTTCCAGGGGTGATAGAAATTTTCATTACGTTGATTGTGGTAATGGTTTCATGCATGTATACATATGTCATAACTTATTGACGTGTATCTTTATGTATGTGTCATTATTATATTATACATAAATAAAGTTGCTTTTCAAAAAATATAGTTACCACATCTTTAAAGCAATAGTAAATGATGGGAGGTGTCTGTGTTGACTAGAAGAGCTGTCCTGGCAATGAAGAGGTATGGTTTAGATATAGCAAGAAATGCTACTTAACAGCAGTAAAGTCACTATTCAACCATTTGTACTGTCCAATAATATTCAGAATATCAACACATGCAAGTTTCTTTAGCAGGCAACAGAATGCTAGATGTATGAAATGAAGTGTGCCTGTATGTGTGTGTTTGTGTGTGTGTGTGTGTGTGTGTGTGTGTGTGTGTAAGTTCATGCTTCGCCTAGTTTATATGAAGGTATCCAAAGCTTTTGAGAAGCCTCTGGATTTTCTTATCCATATGATGAAAGGAATTGTTGACTCAGAGCACCTACCCTTTGATCACCATGCCCAAGAACTTCTAGTCACATTCTCAGCACAGCTGCAGCCCTGCCTGCTTTACCTTATTAATATTTCTCTCTGCCTCTGCATCTTATTTGTCAAGATTTTAAGAAGAGGATTGGCTCCATAACATTTTCAGTAACTGAATTTAATTTCTTTTTCTTCTTTAAGACTGTGTGTATAGTAGTTAGCTGAATCGTGTTTTTAACTCTTATATTACAATACTTTACACATTTCCAGGAAGATCTTCTTGTTTATTTAGTGTATATATAGTAGTCAGTATCTACAAACCCAAACTCCCAATTTGTCTCTCCCTACTCTCTTTCCCCACTGGTAACCATAAGATTGTTTTCTATGTCTATAAGACTGTCTCTGTTTTGTAAATAAGTTCATTTGCGTCTTTTTCTTTTTTTAGTTTCCAAATATAAGTGATATCATATGCTTTTTTTCTTTCTAGCTTACTTCACTTAGTATGACAATCTCCAGTTCCATCCATGTTGCTGCAAATGGCATTATTTTATTCTTTTCATGGCTGAGTAGTATTCCATCACATATATATATACCAGAACTTTTTATCCAGTCATCTGCTGATGGACATTTAGGTTGCTTCCATGTCTTGGCTATTGTAAATAGTGCTGCAGTGAACATTGGGGTGCATGTATGTTTTTGAATTAGAGTTTCCTCCAGATGTATTCCCAGGAGTGGGATTGCTGGATCATAGGATAAGTCTAACCTACCACCAAAAAGAATTGGAAAAAGAAGAATGAACAAAACCTAAAGTTAGCCGAAGGAAAGAAATAATAAAGATCATGGAAGTAATATATAAAATAGAGGTTATAAAAGCAATAGAAAAAAATCAATCAAGCCAAGAGCTGGTTTTTTGAAAAAGTAAACAAAATTGATAAACCTCTGGCCAGGTTCACCAAGAAGAAAAGAGACACAACTCCAATAAACAAAATAAGACATGAAAGAAGAGAAATTATAACAAACACCACCAAAATACAAAAAACCATGAGGGAATATTGTGAGCAATTATATGGCAACAAATTGGACAACCTAGAAGAAATGGACAAGTTTCTAGAAATAATACAGTCAACCAAAACTGAATCAAGAAGAGACAGATAATTTGAACAGACCGTTCACTAGAAGTGAAACAGAATCAGCAATAAAATACCACCCTGCAAATGAAAGTCTAAGACCAGATGGCTTCACTGGGGGATTTTACCAAACATATAAAGAAGAACTCATACCAGTCTTTCTCAGACTCTTCCCAAATACTGAAAAGGAAGGAATACACCTAAACTTCATTCTATGAAGCCACCATAACTCTGATACCAAAACCAGACAAAGACAGTACCAAAAAAGAAAACTACAGGCCAATATCGATGATGAATATAGATGCATAAATTCTCAACAAAATAGCAAACAGAATCCAACAACACATAAATAGGATCAAACATGTCTAGACTCTCTTGAACAACTGAAAATATTTAAGACATTATTAAGAAAATGTCATATAATATATAAACACTGTATTTTAAAAGACATTTCTAAAAGCGAACAATAAAAATAACTTTTGGGGGGGTCAGAAAAACTTTAATACATCTCATTAATAATTTTTGTTTTTTTTCAAGTCAGAAGAATAGCATACATAGTTTTAAATTACATTCATTTTTTCCAGAAACAGGTATTACTCATCTTAACTCTCTCTTGCCTGTCAAGACATATCACACTACTTTTTAACAGTAAAGCAAAGAAATCTATCCATAGCTATCAACTTGTAGCCCATAAATATTTACAAAGAAAAACACATGTTTCTAAGAACTCACAGAGTAATCTTGAATCAAATTGCCATTTCCTATAAGCCATATGAAATTTTATAGTTTTAAGAAGTAAAACAATTTCACTCACTAGAGAGAAAATCATGTATCTATTTAAATCTTCTCCTGTGAAAATACATCATTTCTATAAAGATTTTTGTTATCATTTTCACAAAAAAAAGACATTTTTTCATGTTAGGATGATGATGAAAAGACAGTGCTGATAAACTTGTAAGGGAACAGAGACAAAAATACTTTTATTTATATTTGTATATTCTGAGATAAAAATACAATTATAATTCTGTATTTTCTTTCACATGACAGAGATAGAAAATCAAGTTACTCTTCATCACTTCTTATTACTCCTAAAATATTTAAATGAGTCAAATGTTAGCTAGAATAAGGAAAATAAAATGTACTTTCAGTTACCTAAGTTGGGATGAAGGAGATGATTAGAAGGGAGAAAGTTGGTGTGAAACAGAATGCTACAGGATTTCAAGTGGAAATTCTCTTTTAAAGTTTCTACTGTGTAGAAACCTATTTCATCTCATCCAACACAGTTTCACTGAACTGTGAATTTAGAGAAAATATACCTGTATCTGTATTAATATCTGTTTCTATCCATCTCTCTATTTATCTGTTTATTGAAAGAATATACCTATGATTTTCATGATTTTGTTTTCCACTTATTTTGGTTTTTGTACAGAATCTCCTTTTGTTACAGAAAACCTGGTAGTTATACAATGTGCTTTTGGAAACATCACTCTATTAGTAATATTTTTAAAGTTTTAAGCTCTCTTCTAGTATTTTGATTCTCACCAAACTTTTGTTCATTAGTATCCATCAGAATTTTTCTTCAATGTCTTCAAATGCTTGGGGAATTTACAGTATAAATCCTCAAGAATTTTTGAAAGATGGCTTTATAGAATAAGCTAATAAAAGTGCCTTCAGGAGATACTTGGAGATGAAATGACTGTGAATTTTATATTAACTGCTATCACAAATTAACTTGCCTCGTGGCTGTAGATTTTCAAAACTGACCAACCACTGGCCAGGCTCACCAAGAAAAAAAGAGAGAGAGCTCCAATAAACAAAATAAGAAATGAAACAGGAGAAATTACTAGCAATACCACAGAAGTACAAAACAATGATAGCCTTACTATAAACAATTGTATGGCAACAAACTGGACAACCTAGAAGAAATGGACAAGTTTCTAGAAACATACAGTCCACCAAAACTGAATCAAAAAGAAATAGATAATTTGAACAGACCATTCACTAGAAGTAAAATAGAATCAGTAATTAAAAAAAACCGCCCTGCAAACAAAAGTCCAGGACCAGATGGCTTCACTGGGGAATCCTACCAAACATATGAAGAAAAACTTACACCGATTCTTCTCAACTTTTCCAAAAGACTGAAGAGGAGGGAGCACTCCCAAGCTCATTCTATGGATCCACTATCACCTTGATACCAAAACCAGACAAAGGCACTACCAAAATTAATAAATCCAGCATGAGGACCACTGTCAAAAAAGAAAAGGAAATTTGTGAAGCTTCTGCTGCAGCAATGCCAAAAGGTGTGAAAACCGTGAACTTTTTGCAAAACACCTTTTTATCTCATATTGAAAATGCAGCTTTTACATAGGTGCAGGATTGCTATAAGAAAGTCATACCTATGTACAGTTTAAGTTTATACATTACTGTGTCCCAATTATATCTCAATATATCTGAAAGGAAAATCATGCTATACTTTTAGACTATAAAATGATTCAAGAAAAAAGTGAAGTCATTATAGGACAATGTACAGCAAAAAGTAAAGGATTTAAAACTGAAGAATTTAATGCCAGCAAAGGATGGTTTGATAATTTTAGAAAGAGTTTTGGCTTTACAAAATGTCAAGCTGACAGGAGAAGCAGCTTCTGCCGACCAAGAGAAAGCACACAAGTTTCCAAATGCTGTTAAGAAAATCGTTCGGGAGGAAGAGGAGAAAGGATATCTACCAGTATAAGTTTTTAATGCTAGTCCTAGAGGAAAAAAAATAAAACCCACAAAGAACATTTGTTAGTAAGGAAGAGAAGCAAGTACCAGGGATAGGCTAACGCTACTGTTTTGTGCAAATGCAGTGGAGTTTAGGATCAGGACTGCTCTTCTCTATAAAGCTGCTAACCCCCCAGCCCTGAACGGGAAAGACAGAAACTGGCTGTCAGTTTTGGTTGTACAAGAAGACCTGGACAACTAGAACCCTTTTTCTGAATTGGTTTCATGGATGCTTTGTCCCTGAAATCAGAAAGTACTTTACCTGTAAAGGACTGCCTTTTAAAGTTCTTTTGATAGCAAACAATGCCCCTGGCCACTCAGAACCCCATGAGTTCAACATTGAAAGGATCAAAGTGGTCTGCTTGCCCCAAACACGACGTCTCGAATTCAGCCTCTGGAACACAGGGTCAGAAGGACCTTTAAGGCCCATTACACATGGTGCTCTATGGAAAGGATTGTCGACACTACAGGAAAGAACCCCAATAGAGAGACCATAAAAGTCTGGAAAGATTAACCATGGAAGATACCATCGTTGTTATAGAAAAACCTATGGAAGTATTCAAGCTCAAAAGAATAAATTCTTGCTGGAGGAAAAAGTTTTCAGATGTTGCACATGACTTCAGAGGATTTATGACAAAGCCCATAGGGGAAATCAAGAATGAGACTGTGGATATGGCAAAAAGGGTGGGGGGTGAAGGCTTTCAAGATGTGAATCTTGGAGAAATTTAAGAGCTGGTAGACACCACACCAGAGGAATTAACAAAAGACACCTTAATGGAGCTGAACGCTTCTGAACCAGTGCCAGATGGTGAGGAAGAAGACTTAGAACCAATGCCAGAAGACAATTGACATTTGACAATCAGGCAGAAGGGTTTCAGTTATTCAAGGTTGCCTTTGACTTTTTTTACAACATGGACCCTTCTGTGATATGAGCACTGAAGCTAAAGCAAACAGTGGGAGAAGGATTGGCACTATATAGAAACATTTTTAGAGAAATAAAAAGGCAAAATGTCAGACTGAAATTATGATGTATTTCCAAAAATTTACATTGAGTGTGCCTGCCTCTCTTACCTCCCCTTCCACCTCCTCCATCTCCTCCACTTCTGCCACCTCTGCCACCCGTGAGAAAACAAGGCTAACCCTCCTCCTCTCCCTCCTCCTCCTCAGCCTACTCAACGTGAAGACGAGGATGAAGACCTTTATGATGATCCACTTCCATTTAATGACTAGTACATAATCATCATGCTGTGCAGTTAATAAACTTATCTGCTGTGTGTGTCTTTGTGTGAAAATCTAAGTGTACAGCAAGAACTGCACGGGACGTTTTTGTATCATCATCACCATAGCCTGGGTATACATAATGTAGAACATCATGTACAAAATTCGTGTGGAAGTAGATAGCCTGTTCTTACATAGCCATAGTGTGAGTGTTATTTAAAATAAAATTAATAATGTGAAAGTTTTCTTAATATTTTATAAATTTGCTTTCAAAGAATCACATTACTGTATAGTTTGCCTCTCTCTCTTACTCTGATAATTGAAGAAACTCCGTATCAGCCTGTCATCACAGGAATGTAGCTTTTTTTAAAAGGTAACAATGTTTCCAATACCATATTATGAATATGACTATAATACAGTGTGCCATAAAAGTTTTATAACAATTCATTCATTACTGCATAAGCTAGTGAAGCAATCATACCCATTACACTAGGCTACCGTAAAGCAATCATATTACTGTTTCTTCATTATCAATGCATAAATTGTTATACCTGTAAATAAATATGAATTTCTTTTTTACATTATCTTTTCATTTTTGATGTTTAGTGTTAGTAATACATATGATACCTACAGTGTTTTGTATCATATAAGACAATATTGATGTAGGTACTAAGAGACAGATAATTCATCTTAAAACAGATGACAAATTTACAGTATCAATAAATGCAGTACAGTACATGTATTTTCTCTTTCATGTGGTTTTTCTAATAAAATTTTCTTTTCTGTAGCATACATTGTTGTAAGAATACAGTATATAATACATATAACATACAAAGTATGTGTTAATCGACTATGTCATTGGTAAGTCTTCTGGTCAACAGTAGGCTATTGGTAGTTAAGTTTTGGGGGAGCCAAAAATTAAACTAAGATTTTTGGCTGTGCAGAGGTCGGGGCTCCTAACCCCTGAGTTGTTCAAGAGTCAACAGTAATGCAATAAATCGCATATTTTAATATTTGTTCTTATTTACATAAGAATATTAGCTAAAACACTTTTGATTATTATTAAATTTACCTATTAACTATATATCTGGTTCTTAAATAGGAAAAATAGAATATGAGCTGAAAGGATTATCAAAATTATCTAATCCACTGTTTTACAAATTCTATTCCATGGTTCCCTAAAGCTGAGCTATTTTTAAAGATGTAAGAGTTCTAATTAAGACAGTCATTGAGGAAAGGCTTTTTGTGTTTCTGTAGCTTAAAACTGGGGAGTAAACCTTTTGATATCTTTTGATGTTCTTATTTTACTGTTGAGAAATCTGAAGACTCCAGAGCTTCATAAATCATCAGCCATTGTCTCGTCATAGCCACTTAGTAGCTGAGATTTTGCTTCAAATTTGGGTCACAAAAATAATAAAAGAACAATTTGGTATTCTCATAGAGTTAATTGAATATTGGCATATTGTCTAGCTCTCAGCAAACCGATAAGTTTAATTTTTTGAAGAAATGACAATTTTATTTCAACTTCATTTTTATGTGCATAATTGTTGGTAAAACCAAAATACACATTCATTGAAGCAACCACATTTTTCACTTTCAACTATTTGGAACCAAACTGAAAATTTATTGGTGCAGCTTTCAAGTGTGCATTATATGCAGAGCAATATTCAAGGATCAGCCAATAGAAATTAAGAAATGGTCCTTGAATATATGTACAAGGCAAAAATGGCCATTTACAATAAAATTTATCTTATAAATTAAGAATAATATCATGACCTGAATCAGAAACAGGTGTTACTAAGAACTGTGTAAATGGAACTGTGATTTCTTGCTATCTACTTTTCTAACTTTTGCCAACCACATACTCCTTTGACTGTGGAAGTCCGTATATCCATACATCATTTTTTCTAAGAATTTTGAGTCATTATACATGTAAGTACATTTGTGTGTTCGTGTGTGACATAATTGCTGCAAAAGAAGATACCAAACATATTTAAAGGATTTTGTATGAAGCACTTTTAAACATAGTCTCAGAAATATTTGGCTGTCATGACTGGTTATTACAACACAAATCATGAGCTGGCCTATAGCTGTTGAAATCCCTAGCTGCTGAATGTCCTAGAAATTAAATTATATTTTTCTTTTTCTGCACTCTACAGAATTTGAGGCTGATCTCTGAGGTTAAATCACTTTTTTGACCTCAAGATCTTTCAAGAAGTATTCATAAAAAGCTGTCTCTGGAGCCTTCCACTTTAAGGTAACAAATGATCTGAACTGTGTTAGCTAGTGAAAAAAAAAAAAAGCAAGAAAAAGTTCAGCTAATAGAATCCAAGCTCACGTGAATTAGATTCCTTTTACTAAATGTTTTTCCTTTGTTCCTTTTCTTATTTAAAACAATTGCTGAATTTCTTACCAAAATAAAATAATAATAATAGTCCATAACACTATAGTAACCTGGAAAGATACATGAGTGCACTTAAAGTAGTAACTGTAGGTATTAGGGGAAATGCTGCTTTCCTATTCATGATTTTCATGAGAAGAGGTTTTCTTTAAACACCCATAAGCTATGGTTACCAGGGGGAAAGGGATAGGAAGGGATAAATTGGGAGCTGGAGATTTGCAGATGCTAACTACTATATACAAAATAGATAAACAACAAATTTCTACTGTATAGCACTGAGAATTATATTCAGTATCTTGTAGAGGCCTATAATGAAAAAGAACATGAAAATGAATATACGTATGTATATGTATGACTGAAATATTATGCTGTGCCTCTTGGAAATGGTCTAGTTCCTCTTCAGGGGGCTTAATCATAGATGTTTATCATCATCATAATAAAATATGTACTTAATTCTTCATAAAATTTATGGTAAACTTTAAATTGCATGAGTCTATTCTCATTTTCTCTTATGAAAACTGAACAAAGAGTTTACATATACTAAACTTTTTTCCAGTTTTATTGAGATATAACTGATACACAGCACTGTGTACAGAGTCATGATTTGACTTATGTACATCATAAAATGACTACCACAATAAGTTTAGTGAGTATCCATTATCTCATATAGTTACAAAACTAAAGAAATAGGGAAAACTGTTTTTTTCTTGTGATGAGAATTCTTAGGATTTACTTTCCTAACAATTTTCATATATAACATACAGCAGTGTTAATTATTTTTATCATGTTATATATGTATGTATGTATACATATATGTGCATATATATATATACACTAAACTTTTATTTCTTATTTTCCTAGTGAGGTATAGTTAGAAAGTGTATGTTATGATTAGTATTTGTCATTTCTTCTTTTTTACAGATAATGGCAACTTATTGTAGATTTATATAAGGACAAAAATCATGGAAATTTCTAAGGGAATTTCGAGGTGCAGCTCGCATATGTAAGATAATGTGACGTTAATAAACAGCAATGAGTAAGAGAAAACATTTGTGATGCAAATATGATTCACATTTGTAACTACAACTAAGTATGTGATAAATATGTATAAACAAATATGCATTATTATGTTAAAGTAGCAAATAGCATATTATAAAAAATCTGCTGAGAAAGTCTAAAAGCTTCAAGAACCCTATGTATTTGTTTAAAGAGAATTCACATAGAGAAGCAAAGTTATTTTTACCATAGGGACCGCTGAGGTATTTATTTTCCTGAAGGTTGTTCGGTTAAGATAGCGGTCGAGGGAATATGTCTGGTGGATTATGTATTTTAAATTTGGTGTAAGTGAGCTAGAAATTGCGTTGGGATGTGTGTTTATAGTATGTTTGTCTCTGTGTGCGTTGCACTAGAGACTGCTCTATCAACTCGGCTTGACACTTAAAATTAAAAATTAAGGGTTCAAACAATTAGAAGAAAAATAATAACAGTTAAAATTTCAAAATGAGAATTCTTAATATACAGAGCACTACTTCTACTATTTGTGCTAATACTAGTAGTAATAATAATAATAATTCCCAACAAAAAGGTGTCAAAGGGCCCTATCTGTTGGCGCCAATATAGTATTTTGTTATTCACTGGCATTCAGTTGGACTTAAACATCAATTTGACTAGCACTAGCCTTCCACAAGTCGTTATGACTTAATCATTTTATCTTAGTTCAGCATACATCTCTGAAATGCAATTTTCTCCCCAAAATAGCACCAACATTTGGTTGTAATGCTTTCCCAATCATGCATAAATTTGTCAGACTAGGGACTTGTACTTAATTCTCCACTTGTGAGGGGGCAAAATAACTAACAAAAGAAGACAAAACCTCCTTGGCATGCCCATGCTTTTTTAGTGATGGTACTTACTCTCTAGACATCTTCATGTGGCTACAAGGCCCACTGCATTTGGAGGTGTATAGATAGACAATTGTTTGTCCTTGAAATATTAACATTTAGTTCTCTGGCTGTGATACACCTATCAATTTGGATTGCTTATGTGGACAACATACAAATTTTGTTTCTGAAAATCAAGTCTCAACATTACTACCTAATTTATCATCCATTTGGGGAAATCCAGAATGTCAGCTTACAAGGTTCTTGTATTTTACACCTGTCTTGAGCATGACGTAATGGAAACCAAAATAAGACTCTGGGACCATATTTGTTCTGCCCATTATGTAAAGCTTGGAAGGTGTTCATTGGAGTTTATTAATTCCTAAAGCATCTCTTTGTTTAAAACAGATCTATTTTAATGAAAATCTCTTATACTAGGAAAACACTGACTTAGCAGATATCTAACTGATTGCCCCTTTAAAGAAAAAATTATGTCTAAATCTATGTAAAGTAGCATGATAGGATATTAAAACAAATATTGAGCTGAGGCATGATAAATAATATATTTTGAGGTGATGTACTAGAAACAATAAGAAGTACTCCAATTATATTTTAATTTTTCTTTATTATTAAAACTGAAGATAGGCTGGGTTACAGTTACAGAATATAAATGGAACTTTTTCAGCTTCTCTTGCTCTTAGGCATAGTCACTGAAACAGGTTCGAGTGAAGAACTGGAATGGGGTAACTTTGGGGAGGAGGTCTTAACGGGAGAAGGCACGCTCTTTATCTTGTTTCTTTCTCTTTACTGCTGGATCTCTAAATGCTTCCCCCAGAAGTCCTCATGTGGCCAGAAGGCCCAAGCGCATTCTGGAGGTGCTAAACTGGTAGTCATTTCTAGACTCAGATTCATTTTGGTCCAGGCCAAGGAGACCTATACAACGCTGACAGAGCAGAAAGCTGGAAGGAACCTAGATTTTGATGAACCTAGAAATTGACCTTGTGACATTTTACAAGAGGTATAGCATATATCTTAAGCCACCATTGATTGCTTCAGGGGAATGCAGCAGTTACTGTATTTTCTCCAGCTAAGCTCCCTCTGTAAACCCTCTGATAAGTCTCTCTCTGTTTCTTCGGCCCTGATACATACTTAGGGTTATCTTTATTCCTTCCACTTTTTCTGAACTCCTTCTTCCAAGATTCTGTGGTTGAGTAAATGATTTGAAAATTTTTAAAAATACATCTTGACAATTCTTTTTGCCACTTTATATCCCCTTAAAGGATTAATTCATGTCTTGGAAACTAATTTTAAAAGTTAATTTTGGTGAATTTATTATCAGCTGGTATTAGCCAAATATATATTAGCTCTTGGGTAACATTATACTATTTAAATGGTGCCTCTATTCATCATAAGTAAAGGTCAAATTAAATAGGGTGAACATCTCAGGCAAGTGATTATCGGTAACAGAATGAGTTGAATTTCAGCATGGAGGTGGCTGCCTCTTCAGCCATGTGTAAATATAGAACTGCTACAAAAAAGTGCAAATTAACAATGTCACAATGTTACATATCTTTCAAAAATATACATAATTTGACTGTAACCTCAAGAACAGACACCGTTACTCTACAAATATTGAATTCTCATACTTCACCTGTAGACTGCCGACTGGTACTGAGTAAAGAGTCAAAGAGAACAGGTCCCCATTTGACAGCCTAGAGGACAGAGGAATATTCAGTTTACTGTGACAAGTAGGCAGTTCTAACCTAAACAGTTCCTAGCTATGCTTTGCAAGGGATCTTTTCCTTAGATGGCTCTGTAGAAACCTCTGTGACAAGCTGTTGTATCTTTTACAAATCTGCCAGCTCCCCTTTATGAGCTTCAGTTGCTCTTTATGACTATAATAAAAGGAGAGTAGCAGCCATGTGTGTATCCAATGGTCCCCAAAGCAAGCATCCTTATGCAGAAAATGTAATGAGATTTTTGGAAGCTCTTTCCCTTCAGCTGACTGGTTGCTATCTTGACTCTTCTTTCCAAACCATTCCATTGTTGCTTCAAATAGTATGTGTGAAGTATATTGATAGTTCTCATTATTGTTCATTAACCTAATAATTAGCAAAATAGTATGTCCACTATCAAAAAAGAACACATAAATCAATAAGAAAACTAAAATTTCCAGGAATCTGAACAGTACCATCTTGTAATAGGTTTAGGAAAAATGTAATTACTCACAGTGCTGTAAAATTATATATTATTTTAAAATGTTCTAAGTATAAATTTGAGACTGTAATCATTGTAAAAGGACATAGTTAAAATAACACCATATGTATAGAAGTATCAACTCAGACTTAAGATTATTGCAATAAATTCATAAATTGGTACTCTCCTTTAATTCTACATCTATGTAGATGACATTACAGAATTTTAATCTCTCGTAGACTACTTACCAAACTCAACTTTGCTGTTAAAGTGGTTGCTAAGAAACTATGCCAAAAAATTCATTAATGTGCTTCATTGTCACTACATGCCAAATCCATTCTTTTAAAATAACCTATGGAAGCTATATCTACTAGGTCTCAATTCCTAAAATTGTTGTGATTATTTTTAAAATTTGTGCATATTTTATGGATACTATGACTTAAGTTACTAATTTTTATTTCTTTAGTGTCTAGAAAACTCAGAGCTAACTTATCATCTTACATTTTGGTGAAATGCAGGGATTTATTTGTAAATTTTGAACTCTATCCTTATTCTTAATCAATATTATATTTTAACCTTATCTTCCTTCCTCCTAATTTCCCATTTTTCTATTTATGTTTCCTTGGTTCTGTTTTTCAAAAATTATAGCAATTATAGTGATAGGCATTTTTCTAAGTCATTACAATTTTTTTCTGAAGGAGGTACTAGTGTAAATCGAACATATTCAGTGCATCTGACTCATGACTTTTTTTTCCTTGAGGTCAGCATCATAGTTTTTATTTCTCTTCCTGCATATGCCTCCATTTTTTTTTTATAAAATAGAATCTAAATGTGATAACTGGTAGACAAGTACTTCTGTGGCATCCCAGGTGTTACTATTTGTTACCATTGTTACTATCATCAGTTTGAGGCTTGCTTTATATTTCAACCTCATCAAACTGCTTTTAAACCCTCATACACTGAAAAGTTTTGCTTCCTTGTTGTGCCTTATTCCTACAATTTTTATCCACTTGTCTTTATCTTCCAGAGTTCTTTGACTTAATTTAGACATCACCTTTTTCATTGAAGATGTGTTTTACTTTCTCTTGAGTTCAGTTTCTTGAGTACATTGAGTATTTTTCCATCATATAGTGCTTTTACCTCTATATGATCAGTCTTTCCACACCTTTGAATACCTAAACAATGACCTCCTCATCTGGTCTCATCACCATTGTCTAAAATGGTATTTTTTTCCAACTTTCCTTCCTTTTCTCCATCTACTGTTTTTATTTAGATCTCTCCATTCTCTATACTTTTCTCCACTTTATTGTCATTCAGGTCTCACCTCCTCTATAAATCATTCCTCAAAGCCTAAAATTTTTCTGCCCCTTCGTTCCTCTAACTACCACAGTCGTTACTGGCTACGCCATTCATCTGGTGTTTATATGTGTAGTATGCTATTGTTGTTAAGTGTTGTTAATTGCTTTAAAAGTGTGTTCTGCATCTTCAACTATTTGAAACTTTACTGGCTCTTAATCAGGAGTCCACAGCTGGTCTGTGGGTGGTCTCCTGAAGATCTATAAACCTTTTAAAATTATACATAAGAAAATGTGTATATGTACATTTTTATATACTACTTACTTTTGCAAAGAAACAGTGTCTAAGTCTTTCTCAACTGAACAAAACACCCATGTCTAAAATCCATTGAGCTAAAAGATTAAGAACCATGGTTTGCATGAAGTTTTTTTTCTTCCATCAGGCATACAAATGGAATGTTATTTGTATTTGTATCATATTTATGTATTTGTGATTAAATCCCTAGACCCCAGGCTCTCAGTTTGGATCAGGAAGGAGCCACTCCCTGGAAGTGGAGGAAAGCTAGAGACAGACCAAGACTAATGAAAAGTGCAATAAAGCCATGAGTTAGCCCAAATCCATATTTCTTTCTGTCTTGGGTTCTATTGGTCATATTATGCTTTTAAGGATATTTTCAAACATTTTATTGTATCATAAGATATATGATACAAGCACAAATTTTAAAATATGTATGTATAACTTAAGGACTAATTGAAGATCAAGATATAGAAAATTACCTGTACACGAGAAGTCCCTTAGAAGACCCTCCACACAGCAATAACCTTTTTTCTCTTGAAGCTAATATTTATCCTAAATATATATGTTATAGTTGAAATAAATAAAAATCGAGATATGCTATGATCATAGATTGGGAGACTCCTGTTAGGAAGGAAAATTCTTTTTTTGGTCTCTCATGTTTCTGCATGTTTTTCATGCAGAATCACAACTCTTTCTTTCCTGGAATAGCTTTTCAAGGATATTTGTGTCACAAACAGCCTCGGAAGAGAGAGATGGGTGTTTTCGTCCTGAGCGAAGAGAGTTTGGTTACTGCCCAGTGTAATAAAGATAACGTCTCTCTCGGGCAAAGATCAGTTAGGTTTACTGTCCAGTAAAAAGTATGTGTTCTCTAGACCAGCATTTGTGATGCTGTAGCAGGCTAACTTGACAGCTTACAAGTAGAATAAAATTCACAGTGTTTGACAACTCCCTTTTATAAAGATATTAATTCCTCCTAAATTTTTGTGTAGATCCAGTGTTTTCTCAGTTATAATATGGATTTTTTGAACTTGATAAATTTATTCATATATAATATACTTAATCTACTTATATAATTTACACATATATTAAAAGAGACAAGAATAAGCAAGATATTTCTGGAGGAAAAAAAGTGGAAGGATGTCATCTACAAGTTATGGTAACTTTTTGTACAGTTAAAGTGATTAAGACAATGTGTAACTGGAGCAGGCATTGGAAAACAGGCATTGGAACAGAAAAATGAGGCCTCAAATAGAGTTGCACTTCTGTGGACACTTGATATATAAGAGATATGACACAGCAGATAAATGAGCAAAGAGCAAACATTTAAATAAATGAGAACAGTACAATTTCATATCAACATAAAAATGAAATTTGTGTCCTACACTATACCACTTCCAAGAATTAATTCTAGGCTGATTAAATGCATAAATGTGAAAAGAAAGGAGAAAAGAAAAGCTTTTAAGGAGTTAATAGCTAATTTTATCATAAACATCTTAAACAGCATACAAAGCATAAATCATTGAGGAAAATATTTATAAATGTAACTTAAAAGTGAGGGTCTTTTCATCAGAAGACGCTATTGAGAGGTTGAAAACGCAATCCATAAAGTAAAAGATATTTGAAACTATGTATATAGTGTTTCAGACTCTCCATGTATACATGTATACAACCTCTCCCTGCATATGTGTGTGTAGATAGATGGAAATATAAACACAAGATACAATTCAAATTAACACACACACAAAAAAAAAGTAAAATGAGCAAACTTTCAATCGATAACTCAAAAAAGGGCTATTCAAAGGCCAAAACATATTTCAAACAGGATCAAGACTGGTACAATTTTTTAAAAATCTGAGTATAAGAAATGCTGTGAGTTATAACACATAGAGCCATGAATCTCTCCCACTTCGCTGTAGAGAGTGTAAAATGGTTCAGTGACTTTGAAAAACAGTTTGGCAACGTTGACAATCCACACATGGAATGACACAGCAATTCCAATTCAAGACAGGTACCCTGAAGTGACCCTAGCTATCTTTGAACAAATGCACCAAGGTGTTAGAAACATTTATAACAGCATTGTTTATAAAGCCCCAAACTGAAAATGACTCAAAGTTCCATCAACAGTTGCATGGAAAAATAAACTGGTGTATATTGAGGTAATATTTTCTATTAATGGAACTGAATGAAACAGAGCTACACACAACATGAATGTATCTGACAAACATATGTTTTGGAGAAATAAGTGAGTGCAGAAGAATATGTAATGGACATGTTCATCTATATAAACCCAAAATAAGTCATAAGTAATTGCTATTATTGCCATATGTGTATAGGTGTATGTGTTTGTATATTAAAATAGTAATGAATTAGCTGATAAACGTTTGAGAAACTGGCCAAAACCTGTTGCCGGTTGTCAAATGGAAATGCCATTGATGGCATTTTGCTCTTTTTTCCTGATTTCAAAGAGAAAATTCATTTTACAATTAATATGTCGTTATATTGGCTTTTGGAGATAACTATTTTCACGTAGTGGAAGTTCACTTCTATTCTAATTTGCTAGGGGTATTTTTAAATTATGGATATATATTGCAGTTAATCAAAAGCCTTTAATGAATTTTATGTGAAAGTGATATTTTTCCATCCTGTACCTGAGATGTCTTACGATAATGGATTTTATAATGCAAAAATCAATCCATCTTACTGAGATTAAACCAACTAAGCTATGAGTTTTATAAGTTTGCAAAAATTTTGCTTAAGATTTCCGTTCATGTTCTTGAATTAGAGTTGCCTATAATTTGCTTTCCTATGTTATGTCAGTTATTGGTAATAAAGTTTATGTAAACTTCATAAAATGATTTGTGATATATTCTCTATTTTTCTATACTCTTCAAGAGTTTATAAGCTAAGTATCTTGCTTTTCCTTCAGTATTAGAGTTTTTAGAGAAAATCATATGAGCATGGAATTTTCTTTGTGGTCAACATTTTTAATGATGCTTTCATTGGTTGTATTAACAGAAACATTTTATAATTGAATTACTTATTATTCAATTGTTTTATGAGTAAATTAATATAATTCAATTTCCTTATAGTTATGTTTTTACGTTTTCTATTTCATCTTCTCTTGTGTAATAAAGTTAAATTTTATTTCATTAGTAAAAATTCTTCATAATATAGTTATGTTTTACTTTTGGCAGCATCTATAGCTAATGTCCCATTTTGATCCCTGATACTGGTTATATATATTCTATCATTTATTTATGATCAATTTTCCTACAATTTGTCTAATTTTTGCCATTTGAAAATTGTAATATATTACAAAATGTTTGTTTATGTATATTTGGTTTCAGTTTCATTTTTTTTTGCTACATTACACATTAGTTTATTCTTAGTTTATTTGACATTTTTCCAGCACCTTGAGTCACATTGTTTTTAACACAATAATTTTCAGTCTTTCTCTTTTATAATATGTACATTAGGTATAACATTTCTGTTAAGTATCAATTTATCTGCATTGCAAAGATTTGTGGATTTACTTCAAAATATTTTCTAATTTCTATCATGATCCCTTTTTGGACTCTTTTGCTATTTAAAAGTATATTTTGCAATCTCAGAACACCTGATGATCTGATTTAGACATCCGTAATCATTATATTTGATTTATTATAATTACTGTATTGGATTTCAGTCCTTAGCAGATTGTTTAAATTTACATTATGAACCATTAAATAATCCATATTTATAACTTTTGTGTATTGCATATACAATATGTATAAATTTACATATATGTTGATTTATATATCGAGACATATAAAATATATATAACAAAGTCCAAATATGTATAAATATTTAGTGTTCTTAGTGAGGTTTCTATTCTATCCTTTATATCCTTACAGATTTTTTTATTTGCTTGTTTTTCAGATTACAATGATTATTAAAAATTCCCAATATGGTTATGAGTGTTTCTATATCTCTTTCTAGTTCTGTTATTTTTGGTGATTTTTTAATTTAGGCAGTATTAAAATTTTCACACTAGTTTAGAATCATATTTTATTACTAAAAAGGGACCCTATTTATGTCTAGTTTATATTGTTTGATGTAAAATCTCATTGTCTCTTAATAATATAGCCACAGCATTTTACTCTTACATATTGCATGTATATGCATTAGATATGTCTTTTCTAATCATGAAATAATTGTTACATTTTTTATTGACAGACAACTTTTGTCTCTTAACTCAAAACTTTAGTGCATTGATTGCTGAGATGTTTAATTCATACTTACTTTTCTGTGATTTCTTTGTGTGTTCTCTATACTGTTTCACTTCTAAATCTTTACATTATTTTTAACATTCTACTTTTTTATCGTAATATTTTCCTACCAGTTTGAAATCTTATTTAAGAAATTACAATGTTAACACTTAACCTATAGAAGCCTAATTGCAGTGTATTTATTACATTCTTCCTGGGCCAAAAAAATAAGACTTAGGTAACTTTAACCCCATGTATTACCTAACTCCACCTAACTTGTATTTCATAATTATTTAGATGATAATTTCATCTTATTTAGTATAACAAGACATTGTTTTCTTATATCTGCATTTTTAAAGTTGAGAACATTCTCCTCCCTTTCCTCTACCCTTTCTCTTTTATTCTTTCTTCTTCTTATATTTTTCTAAATCTCTGACACTCTTTGTGGAAATAATATCCTTCGGACAGAGATAACTTCTTCCTATAATTACCTTTAGTTAAGGTCTGTTTTGTCAATTTTTTCAGCTTTTTAACATTAGATATTCATTTAAATAATCCTAAAATTCTTACAGATTTTTTTTAGTTTGTTAAATAGAATTCAAGTTTGATACTTATTTTCTTACAGCACACTGATGATATTATTTGTCTATCTTATAACATTTGTCTATCTACTGAATCATTGCTTCTGAAAAGTTAGTTATCACTCCCTTTAAATTGTGCATGTTTTCCTCTGGATATTTTGGATTTTTTAGTTATCTTTACATTTCTTCAGTTTCTTTCTTATATGTCTTGGTATAGATTTTTTTCTTAATTAACTACTCTTTGGATTCATCAAATTTCTTGAATCTATTGACTAGTGTCTTCAGTCAATTTTAGAAAACTTTTAGTCAATAACTCTCTCAATATCACTGTTTCCACATTTCTCTCTCTCCTTCTAGCTGCAGTTAAGTTTATATAACCCTTACTTGCTCTTTTCTTTTTATTCTTCCTGATGCTCCTGAGTTTTGAGGGGTTTATTTTACTTATCTTCCATTTCAGTGAGTCTGTCTGCAACTTTTCCTATTATGCTGTTAGAAAGATGAATTGTTGGAGAGTAACGTCAGGAAAATGGTGTTTAGGTAACTTCAAATTCCCATACCCACACAGAAACATGAAAAAACAAGCAAAAACTGTTGGAACCAACTTTTTCAGAATTCCAGAAAACAGTTAGGTTTTACAACATCCAAGCAAATGCTGAGTCAAGAGAAAAACAATTTTAAAATGGTCGGACTGTTGTGTTGGATCCAGCCCAACAAATGGCGGAGTGTTTTTCGCTGCTCCTGACCCACCCCCTCCCAGTTAGGCAGCTGTCTTGAATATGCCAGTCCATATTTCTAGTGGGATCCTGTTCGCTACTTCTGGAAGAACCTTTATTCACAAATTGTTGTGTTTGTCTGTGCTAACATGTCTCCGACTACCTAAGGGACTGACACCAGGCACTCACCTCTATTTTGCCTAGCTTAGAAACCATTTAGAGTGGAAAAGCTGTGAGCATTTCTCAAAAACACTGTAAGATGATTGAAAAACCTGCAGCTCCCAGGGGCAAAATATTATAGTTGAGACAAAAAAAGAGACTATATAAGGAGTGAAAGGAAAACCCGTAGAGAGAATTTCATCTGGAAATTAAGGCATTCAAAAGTGCTTTTGCACTTTCGGGAATTTAGAAAGTAATACACATGTCCAGGATGGGACACGTGCTCATAAAAAAACTAAGAAAAAGTCTCTAAGTGCTTACCACTGGTCGATCGACAGGCTCAGAGCAAGCAGGAAGGCTGAGGCTGTAAATGGTCTGGCCAAGTGTTGAAGGAGTATGTCACAACTGAGCTAATCCACTTAAACTGGGAGAGGAGTTTTTGTTTTGTACTATTCTGTTTAGGCTTTTGGCATTTAGGGAAGTCAGTCAAAACCTGGCTGAACAAAAGTAGCAACAATCAAGAATATCAAACCCGGGAGGACAGGGAGAATTTGATTTATACTGTTACCAAATTACAATATATAAACATCTATTTTAAACAAACAAAATACAAAACGTACAAAGAAACAGGAATGTATACTCATTGAAAACAAATTAAATGGACAGAAATTTTCCATGAGGAAATAAAGACAGTGAACATACTCAGCCTTCATTTGAAATTGAAAGGATATTTATGTTTCTTGCCCCAGCGTATATGTCTTCATCCAAAATGATCACATATTTTTACTAATAAATGAGAGGTTACATTGTGTCAAAAGCAGGAAGTGGTTTTACCTTGTTTTTCTGATGGATCGATAACAAACTCCTTTCAGCTTTTTTCTTCCATATAATCAGTATCCTGGGAAGGTCACCCCGACAACCAACACAGGAACTACAAACCATTCTTTTGCTTTTCCACTTAACGGTGGGTAAATCTTAGCAGGCTCTTCAACTTGAGCTATGAGATAGAAGCCTTGTCCCACTCTCTACAAACTGAATAGTCCCAACACTTTATAAACTTCACTTCGTTCTTCCCTGTCAGTCCGAAACTAGAGGGGCGGAGGAGTGAGACAGTAGCTCCATAAAACTCAAACCTAACGATGTGTTGGCTGGAAAATCTCCACACAACTTGTGAGAGCAAACAAACCACAGCTGGTTTTGCAGGTGCAGTCCAGGTGGGCCCTGGCAGATCATTATGAACACTATGAGTTGTAGCTCTTATTATCTGGGCTAAACCTGATACTATAGTTTCAGCTAAAGTAGTAAATTATTGAGAGGCATCATTAACTTCTAATTAAGATTCACTTCCAAACAGGTGGCTGTTCAACCTAAAGATTTTTTTTTCAAACACAGCTAGAGTCCACATGCTTTGAAGTGTGCACTAATACGTACCAGTTGTTCATGAATCTCAGAGCCATTGGTAACTAGATTTATGGGAACCTCTAAGTAGAATAAAATCATCCATCTACCTTTTCCCTAGTCTTACACAGAAATAAATGCTATAATTCCAAAGTCTGAAAGCAAAAGAATTTTTTAAAAAAATCTATAAGTCCTCACTTATGCACAAAGTGATTTCATTCCAAAGAGAAATGTATGAAAACAGGAGTAAAAATAGTAACTCTACAGAACAAATAGGTTGAAGGAAATTGGTAGGAAGTACATTTTGGCGATTGGAACATATGTTCCTTGTTCCTTGAGCTATTCAGGTAAACCTTCCACCTTCTTGAGACATTTCAGGGGTAGGAGGAAGAGTGGCTTCTGTCTTTCTTTTAAACTCCTTTCCATCCCTTTTAATGGAATAGCTATTCTAATCAGTAAACATGATATTCTTTGGATCATATTTTATTAATGTCTACAAAATACTGTTGTTAAAGCAACAAATAGACTGACTCTGCATAGTTTATGTCATAAAGTAAGAGAGGAACAATGTCATTCTCTCCACTTTTTCTCCCCAAATGTGAAGCACAATGAGGAACAGATCCATTTGCAATCTTCGGATACAACCCGACGGACAGGCAGAGTAACTGGTACGCAAAGTTTCCAAAGTCCACGTTAAGTGACAGAGCAGCATTTTGAGGGCTGTCAACTAAATTTAATTCTGGATTAATTTCAGTTATCATTGGTGATTTGCAGTTTCAAATAAGCAGGAATTTTAAAACATACACAAAATGAATTCTTGGTATAATTCAAACAGAAGTCATGCACCACTTAATTTCAAAATGAATATGTGGAGTATTATAAAGAAGAAGTAATTAAGAAAATAACATCTGAGAGCAATGAAAAAAGCACATTTATGTCAATTTGATGTTGTTTGTTCAGTTCCATAATAGTCATAGTATAACCACTAAAAACTTTATGAAGTTTCCTAAACTAAAGATTATATCTTAAAAATTACTTTTCATGAAAAAAGTTATTTTTTAGTGCCTAAATCTAAGCTCTTCTTTGTAGATGAATGCCTTACTTATGGGCATGGACAATATTGTGTGGCTTGTCTCTGACCACCCCTGCAGTAATTCACACTCTGCAGCTTCTACAGGACAGCTGTGAAGTCAGCAGGGAGTTGTTCAATTATTTGTGATTTTGCACATCTGTCAGTGAATTCTGAACATTAAATGCAAAATTGTACACAGAGGGACATTAGGGGGATTTGTGACTCTCCCTGGTGGATGTTGGATCTATATATATCAGCAAAAGATCCATAAGTACCTCTTTCCATGCATAAGAGATATATATTCCTTTTTTTCACTAATATTTATGCTATGCCAGCCCTAAGAATTTTGAAAACAGGAGATCTTTTAATCATGAATAAACTGAAATAAACTGGGTCCTGCAGATTAATTTGGCATCTTCTTTAGAAAATAAGGGATTTTTGAGTGCTATGTGGCATCACAATAGTTACCACTCTTTAATTTTAAAAGTTTTACATGGCCAGAGGAAGAAAAATATGTAGATTGAACATTCTTCATATCCATATGTGTTTGGGTGAAGGTTTCAAAATGAGCTGAGCATGTCAAAGAGTTGAGGGCATGGAGTTCACCCAAAAGTACCTCCCTAACTCTGCAAAGTAATGACTTGTCATTAGTGTGATTCTTACGGTGTCACCTCAGCTTCAGGGAGAATGTTACATTAGTTGTTATTCTTATCATTTAAAAACTTCAAGTCACACACACTATGAATTTTTTCTATGTAATTATGAAAAATATGGATTATTTATTTCTGATAGCATTTGAACACTTTCAGATTATAGTCAGCTTGAAATTTAAAGGACGCCTGGTTTTCCATATATAAAACTTAAGTTTTTAAATAGCTTTGATATATTAATCCTTCTTACCTATTTGATTCATTACCTATGTTTAATTTCTTAACATCAAGCCATAAAAAAAATCATGGGCCAGAAAAATCTGATTAACACTCTAGCCTTTGCTTAGTAAAGTTGTCCTTAGATTAGTAATTCACCACATAAGATTAATTTCTTCCCCTGAAATTTAAGAGTAATGACAACAGCTCTTAGGATACTTGTGAACAGTAAATGAGAAAACGTATGTATATATGTTTACCCTGTTGATAAGTAAACTGCTAGTCTTCTCCCATTTTTAGTTAATAGTACACAGTTTGTATTAATATATTGGAGTCTTTTCCATGCTCAAACTGTATATCACTTGTGGATATAACCTCAACTGCTTTTTACTCCAATATAAAATAATCCATCTACAAGAATGCAAAAATTCTATATTTTTTCTTTACTTCAAGAAAACACCAAATTTTTTTTAAATTGTGAACGGTACTGAGTAGAGCTTTTGGAATACAAAAATTCATCTCATAATGAAGAATTCTTTTTTGTTTTGCCTGTTATCTAATAAAAAATTTGAAACTGTTTCTTCCTCAGCCCACTCCCACTGTTTCTGTAGAAAGATTGCATTTTGCAGTACAGTTTTCTAGTTATGAATGAAAGCTTTTTCAGTCTGTTTGTGGTGGTCCTGAACCCTTCTCACTTTGCTGTTATACCTCGATTACTTGTGAGGGAAAGCAAAGCAGATTAACTTTGACACTTATTCCTGTGACTCATATTTGACAATTTGACCTTTGTGTTATCTCAGGTTAGCACTATGTCCCAGATTGCCTTTCAGAACCATGGAATATAATAGCTTAAATACTTTCAGAGGGCAAGCAAAGGGAAGGAATGGAAAAACAAAGTAAGTTGATGCCAAGATGGCTGCCTTATCATCTTTGATAGAAAATGATAAAATCTTTGGGGGAAATTATGTGGGACAAATCTTATTAATGAAATTTGGAGGACATAGATCCAAGAGAACTGATAAATGGATGGATATGCAGCACACGACAAATGAGAGATTAGTGAAAAAATAATTCTCTGGCTACTGTTAGCAGAACTGGTAATAACTGGAATCCTAAAAGAAGAGAGACATGAATCGTGGAAGAAAAGCAATAAAATTAGTTTTCTTCTTACTAAAACCATACTTCTTGCTTTCTACCTGAGCAGATGTTATATTTACTCAAAAGTAACTCAATTCTGATCACCAGTTATTTCTTAAAAGTATACAGGTAATTGAAGACCAAGGACATGTGTCTACTGAATATTGAAGGTATTCTGCTATAATTAAGACACTTTGCAGATGAATATGTGCAGAAGCCTGGTGAACAATTATTAGCATTTATTCTTAGAATTAATGATTATGAAAAAACATTGATAATTCTAAACTGCTAATGAATTATGAGACTGGAGGGGAGGGGCAGGGCACAACCACTGAATGAATGACACAGCAGTTGAGGATAGGATAAACTGGTTAGAACCAACATGGCAGAAAATTCAACTTCCAGTAGACCTTGAGCCTCACGGGAATCTGCAATTCCTAGGCTGACCATAGAAGGTCCAAAAGTGGGTGGGGGCCCAATTTCTGGAAATCCTTGCCCCTTCTCCAGAATGGTTGGAATAATCCTCCTACTCTTTAGCATATGAAATTACTGAGCCCATAAAAACTAACAACCCTGACCTCATGGTGCTATCTCTCTTGCCTTCTGAGACGGCCCACATTCTATCTATGGAATGTACCTACTTTTACTTTAAACTAACACCACCACACCTCTCAGTCTCTCTCCCTCTAGCTTTTTGAGATGCCCACATTCTGCCTATGGAGTGTGTATTTTCTAAGCCGCACTCCCTTCTGAATGAGAAGGACCACGTTCTATCTATGGAGTGTGTATTTCTCTAACTAAACTTGTTTCACTTTATTATGTCTTGTACTTGAATGCTTTCCTACATGAGGCAAGAAACTATTCTCTGCCAACAGTTAGATTATTTGGCTTGGGAACTGATCTCCAAGTATTTTTGTGAACAGGTACTTTCTGGTGGAATAACTGATGGGCTATGTTGAATGAATGAAAGGATTTGGCACACCTGTTGTCAGAGGGGTAATAGCCATACACACTTGCCAGCACACAAATGAAGTTTACCTTCCAAAGTACAGATGATCCCAGACTTTCTTTATGATGGACACATGGACGCATTTAATTCAATTTAATTGACGTAGACTATAACAAATGTCATGATAAGGACTCCCCAGTCTTAGACTCTTATGTACTTTTGTTATAGGAATAAAAAAAATTAGGACATAGTAACTGACCTGATAGCTCAGTTACTACCGTGGAGCTGATTTATAGAAACACGATTCATATTATTTGAAGAAAGAGATGGTGGGTAGGGGGTTAATAGACAAGATTTCTATTGATGAGTTGAAAGTTTACTGTCAAAATTTGGGGGATGGAGGAGCCACTCTGACACCATTCCTACATTTTAAAATGCCAAGAAAAAAAAATTCTATCTATCCTAGTTTAGAGAGACCCAAATCAAATAAAGAGAATCATGATTTAGGACAGAAATACTTGAACAGAGGCTGGATTTTTCCTTCCAATTAAAACCATAGTGTCTGAGACAGAATTACTGAGAGGTCAAAATGTGTTCTATCAATTTCTATTAAAAGCTCTTAAGCTAGATGCAAAGATTTAGGTCAATTAGCCTTACAAAACTTGGGGCAAGTGTTATGCAGGACTACTTATGTTGAGAAAATGGACTAATTAGATTGCTGTAATAGAACATCGGAACCATCAGCAATGCCAGGATTGTGCTTAAAAACCCTCACCCAGAGAGGACTATTGACATTCTAAACAGTTGGGAACAAAATGACTTTAAAGGTCAGAACTGCTAAGTGGGGGATGGAAGTGGTCGTTTATGGGAACACTACAGTAAGTCTCAGTTGGGGCAGAACATCTCTGGACAATGTATTCTTTATCTTTATCCTCAGATGGCATGGGTAGCAAAGATGAAAAAAAAAAAATCTGACCTCTTTATAGAGCAATCAGTTGGAATTGGACAGAGGAAGGAACAACAACTTGTTGTTATTATAGGAGTTGATGAATAGTGATAGATATGCCAGTTGGAAGTCAGTCTTTATAAAAGCCTATGCTAGGTATCTGGGATACAGTTATGTTCACAAACATACACTCTGTAACTATTAGTCAGTGGCATCTGGTCTCTACCTAATCACTGGGAATATGTTGTTAGTGGCCAAAGGTCATTTATGTTGAGAAGAAATAAGAATATTATATAGCTAATTGATGCATAATGTGTGAATGAATAATTTCATCATTCTTCTAAATGTATGTATTATAAGAAAATGGTTATAATGTTATTGCTAGAGTTAAATGAAAATCGAACTTGTATACAGTGACTCACAGGATGAGAGTATTTCTGGAAGCTCATTTGAAGCATCTAATTAATGTAATACCTGTGGAGAATTATGGGCTAGAAAAAAATTTTTAGGTAGCTTCAGAAAGATTACATACTCTATTACCTTCTTATTCATGTTCAAATGACTATGTGTAACAAAACAAAGAAACAAAATATTTGAGCTTAAAATACAATGTTAAGACACCTCAGAAGGAATATAGCTTCTATCAGCATGCTTGATGGCAGTAATTTGTGATGCTCATTATATGTTTCAAACCCAGATGGACATTGGGGTGTTAAGAGGCTTGTTTGTTTTGAATGAAATACTGCAGAAACTGTTTTAAGATAAATGGTATAAAGACAACTGAGACATATATGTCAAGGATATACTGACAGAAGTCAGAGAGTTCTCTGAGAAGAAAATCTGCGTCCACTCTGATCAAATCCCTTTAACAATATGCACTGATGGCATTTACTAACAGAGTGTGTTTGGCCAGGATTTCTTATGATAAACAAACCTACAAACCTACGATAAACAGCCTACAATGAGGGGATATGTAGCTTCCTAGAATATGTCACACAAGCTATTGATATATAAAATGGATATATTTCATTATGATGATAACTACCTTTTATGTAATCAATGATGGCACATAGCATTTAGAAAACTCAGATACTATATCTGAATCTCACTATTTCCTAATGAGGTATGAAAATGAGAAACTAGGCTTATAATCTAGGCATATTATTTTTTCATCTGGTCCCTCATGACTGCCTATGTCTTTGAAATTATGATTAAAGGTTGACACTGACATGACCTCAGATTCTTGTATGTGATCTGATAGTCTGAAATTTCATGTTATCTCAATGTATAATTTCTAGAAAGACAGCATACACGCTACCAGAATGACAGAGCTTTAAATGAAGAAGTTTTGGGTTTTGTTTGGTTTTCTTCTTTAGGAAAGAAAAAAGAGAAACTTTCATTGTTAAAGGAAAGCATGGAAGATACCACTTCTAGGCTCTAAGTTCAAATCTTGACTTCTCCTATCTGAAGTCCATGACTCTTTTGTTTGAGATGTTTTATTTGAGATGTTATACATGTTAACTCACTTAATATGTTAACTTGCTTAAATCTAAATCATGCTAAATTATGAAAATATCTGGCCACAAGGGTTTCGCATAAGGGATCATTAACCAAGGATCCAACATTTATTTGGACCCACCAAGACATGGAATCCTTATATGTGGTCAATTTTTGTTTTACTGTCACCATTCACCATCTTTATTCTATTCCTTGTACTCTGTTTAGAATTAAGCCCATCAGTTTAATGAAAACATTACAAACCCCATAAACTTTTCTTATGAATAGCACAGAACAAATAACAATCTGATTGCATTTTTCCTACTTACACATCAACATTTGAAGTTACATGACCAGTTTGCTTTAAATTTATCATAATCCCCACAACACTCTCTCAACTCATTCCCTAGCAAATGGAAAACTCCCTAAACCTAGTATTTTCTCATTGCTTTATTCTCTTTCAAACTCACACATCTTATCCCCAGTTACTCTTAAATGATTGCCAGAGATTATACACTCATCCATTACTGAGGTAATCGAAGGACTTGGAAAGGAAATCCCTCTATAAACCCTGTTATTCTCAATCTTTCTATCTCATTCAATTTTAATTTTCTCATGACATAAATTAACCTAGAAGTATCTTATTTGCTTATTTGTGTACTTAATTATTGTTTGTCTTCATTTCTAGCCAAATTTGAAGCTCCAGTGAAGGAAGGAATAGCTTCTGTCTTATTCCCTTTGGTATCTCCAGGCCTAGAATAGTGTCTCTTACATACAGTGTGTTCGAACAAATCAATTACCTAATTTACTCTTGAAATCTATATTATTAAATTTACTAAAACTTGACTCCTAGTTGTAGGTGAGTAAGTCTAGTTCAAAAGAAAGAGAAAGGATTTTCTTTTCCTGTGCCAATAATTTTAAAACAAATGCCTTCCATTTTGCTTATCATTAAACCAAAAATTGGCACCTAATAAAAGGAGTTGCATTTACTTTTCTTGGAAGAATTTCCACTTGGACTCTACTAAATTACCTGAAGGAGCATAGTATTTTCAAAATGTAAAAATAAAAAATTTGGATGCATCTTTCAAACCAGATGAAAATCCTCCTCTTGATGTGTTTAACATTTTATGACCCTACCAGGTATGGAATGTGGTTCTCTCGTTTTGATCTGATCGTTAACTACTGTTTATCCAAGGAAGATGATTAACCTAATTTTTGATGATCTCCTATAAATCACTTGTTTTAAATCAGACACTTCAAGTATAGTCACAAAGTCACTAAGTACCTTCAGCACCATGTGTTTGGCACAGGGTCCTTTCAGAGCTTGTTTTGGTGATTATATTCAAAGAGTAGAAGAAAAAGGAAGGAGAAGAGTAGAAGGAAAAAGAGGAGGAGGAGGAGGAAAGATGAAGATGACAGAGAAGCTAAAGGCACACAATCTCCAGCTTTAGCTTATATACTGTAAAACTAGACTCATAAACTTTTATCTCCCAGCTTCTTTTCCTATGCTATTCCTGGAATATATGAGCCTTAAAACACATTTTAGTGGGTTTTGTTATCTTTCCCTAGATAGTGAATTAAGGGCCAGCACAATTTCACATTGCATAAAACTGCCATCCAGGGCTCCAGACTCTTCTTTTAGTGCCCTTTCCCTTAGTCAGTACCTCGCATTTGCTGCTCATTCCCTCTCTCCAGGTACCTTGGCTGTCGTTATTGATTCACAATTTTGATTCAAAGTACAATTTTTTTTCTGTTCTCTAACAAGACTGTATTTCTCTCAATAATTGTAAGCCTTACTCTAAGATGGGGCCTTAAGGTAAAATTGTTCTCATTACTTTGTCCAAATGGGAAATGGGAGAGAAAATGGAAGATTCTAAAGTCTATCCCCATTCGCACATATCCGTTTATTGACCAAAGAATAGCAAGGATGGGATTTTTTTTTTTTTGCATAAGAAGCTATCATGCAATAAAGGATCATGCAGCAAATATGCATGGTACCACGCCAAATCATATGCTCATTTCTTGGAACAAGTAAGGAGTAGATGAAACTCCATAACAGTACTGCTGAATCTCCTTTGTCAATTTCTATCCATCATCCACCACGGAAGCAATTATAACATGTAAAATAATGATCCTCTATAATTCACTCTCTCTAGGAAGCCTCTCCTGGAGGTGTCCACACTTTTCGCAGAGCCCAGTCACTGGGCCTGCCTGGACCTTTACCGTATTTCCTTACTCTGGATTACATAACACGCGAAGCACTCATCTGTGTCTTCACTACATTACATGCTGCTTGAGATCAGTGAGTCTTACCTCGAAGAGGGTCATTATTATGTTTTGGCTGAATAACAAAGACTCTTTTGAACTTTTAGCAATTAGCTAATTCTTCCCACAAATATATCCTAGGCAGAAAACTACCTGCCACAAGACACCTAAGATGTTTGTTGGAATTCCAAGAATTTAGGCTCACAAGTAAAATAATACAATCAGACCTTGGTAAATTAGTGTGTACAAAGCCAGGGGAATGTGGACAAATGTAACATATTGAGCTATGATGTGCTGACCCTTCATATAAGCTCATTGAAATGATTTATCTTTATAAAGTAGGCATTCTACTATTAGTAATGAGTGAACTGACTCTCAGAGAGTTAAAGTCAAATTGGAATTTCAGAATTGTAGAATAGATAAACAAGATTACACTGTATAGCACAGGGAAATATACACAAAATGTTATGATAACTCACAGAGAAAAAAAATGTGACAATGAGTGTGTATATGTCCATGAATGACTGAAAAATTGTGCTGAACACTGGAATTTGACACAATATTGTAAAATGATTATAAATCAATAAAAAATGTTAAAAAAAAACAAATTGGAATTCGAGTCTTTAAATTACTTCCTGTTATGCTCAATGGTTGGAGGTAAAATTCGAAAATAAATTCACTAATAGAAAATGTACATTGAACAATTAAACTTATTTTAAGGGAAATTATTATGATCACCAAAACAGCAGTTCAACATTGCTAGAAATACGGGTTGAATTGTAAAGATTTGATTGATAAAAGTATTGAAGTATGACCATTATCTGGAGTATTATTTTTAAAATGAACAAAATTCAAAGTGCTGTCTCATCTGTAAACAAAGCAATAAACTTTTGCCTCTATTATGTGAAGTCAACTGCCCCCCAAGAGCTGAAATCAAATAGTTTGTGAATGCTGAGTGAGTAACCTGGAACTTCCTAATGCCAGGCTCAGGTGGAACTTGTTTTACATTTCCTTAGACCCATCTTTGAAAACACATATTTTTATTCTTAATTTATTAGCACTTTAAAATCAATGTAATTGGTCATCATAACAACTTCTGTAGCAGGACAATTACTCGTTTAACTTCTAAAACTAAGTCAAGAGGCAAAATAGAACTGATATCAAGTCTAAGTGTGTAATGTCAGTATCCACACTAGTTCCTTCATACTTTCCTCAGTTCTGGTTCTTTCATTTACATTTTTAATACTAAATACCCTCCAGTGCTACTGATAAATGTTTAATAGAAATTCTGTAACAATCATTGCAAATCATGTATTCACAGTCTTCTTCACTTTATCAAATAGTTCTCTACAATACTGAGTCATTAAATAAGCTACTGTACAATGCATAATTCTTTTTCCCCCTATGGTTGGACATAGTTTTAGGTTTTAAATGATATTAAAATTAAACATAAAAGGTACATAAATGTATGATGCCAAATTAGCTTTATGAAAATTTAAAGTATTACAGAAACAGAATTCAAACTAGATTAGATGCAAGCTAAGTTAATCGAATGATACTAAACTAAGAGAATTTAAAAAAAAAAACCACAAAAACATCATGATGGTACCACCCATTAACTCTTCCTAATATATTTTTATATATAATTCAGAAAGAAAGAAAATGATCCCCCAAAAAGATTGAAAATGTGTGGTGTGACCGAGAAAAATTTGTAAGTTTATGAGTAAATCTAAACAAGTATTAGCACTATAAAATGGAAATATCCCCCTTAGTGGTATTTGTAAGGTAAAATCAGAAAAGCACACAATAATACATGTTTGTAATGGACAGAGGAAATTTTTAGGTTTAGTATTATAAGGTCATTGTATTGTTTGAAAAGAGAGTGAAGAAATTTAATCACTTCAAGGTTTATTAGCCATTATGATTTCAATAATAGCTGCTCTAATTGTAGAAATAGATTGTATAACTTCCAAAATGCTAAGATAAACATATAACAAACACATATCCTGTATAAACAGAGAAAGGAAAACAATAAAATATTACGGAAATACAAAATAATACAGAAATAAATCCTAATGTATAATATTTGCATAGTAATGAAAATGCTAAATTGCTTAAAACTGAGTGATATTACGAGTAACAACATCTAAATCTGAAAGTGTATTCTTCAGTAAAAGATTTTAGATGTTGTTACCATATTGTACATTACATCTCCAGAACTTATTCATTCTGCATAAGTGAATCTTTTTACCTTTAACTAACATCTCCCCATTTTTCTCACCCATCAGGCCAAGGTATCCACCATTCTACTCTCTGCTTTTATGAATTTGACTTTTTTACATTCCATATATAAGTTCGATCATGCAATATTTCTCTTTTAGCATCTGGCTTATTTCACTTAGTTTAGTGTCCTCTAGATTCATTCATCTTGCCCTAAATTGCAGAATTTCTTTCTTTATTAAGGTTGACTAATATTCCACTATACGTATACACCACATTTTCTGTATCTATTTATTCATTTATGACCGATTAGGTTAATTCCATATCTTACTTATTGTGATGCTGCAATGAAAATGGAAGTGCAGATATCTCCTTGAAATAATTTGGATATATATAACCATGACAGGATTTGATGGGTCAAATGGTAGTTCTATTTTTAATTTTTTGAAGAATCTCCATAATGTTTTCCATAATGGCTGTACCTATTTACATTCCTACCAACAATGTGAAAATTTCCCTTTTCTCCAAGGCCATATCAACCTTTGATATCTTGTCTTTTTTATAATAGCCATCCTAACAGGTGTATGTTTGTATGTAAGATCTTACATAAGTAAGGTCTTCCTTATTAGCAATTGTTTGAAATGTGAAAATATTAAACTCTCCATTTAAAAGGGGAAAATAGCCAGAATGGTTTTTTTAAGACACAACTACAAAAGATTCACTTTACCCAAACACACAGATGGGTTGAATGTTAAAGGATGGAAAAATACATTATATATGAATAGTAACCAAAAGAGAACTGGGGTAGCTATAAGTAATATCAGACACAATATACTCTAAGTTAAAAATTGACACAAGAGAAGAAGAAAAATATATATTGGTGAAAGTGTCAATTCATTAAAAAAATTCAACAATTTTAAACATATATTCACTAAGCAACATAACCCTGAAATATATCAAGCAAACACTGATGGACTTTAGGGTAAAAATAAATAATTCTACAATAGTAGTTGTAGACTTCAATATGCCACTTTCAGTAATGGATAGATCATCTAGACAGAAGATAAATATGAAAATAGAAGACTTTAACAATGTTATAAGCCAATGTGAAGAATTTTTCACTCCACAGCAGCAGAGTATATAATCTTTTCAAGTGTGTAGGAAACATTCTCCAGAATGAACCATATGTTAGACCACAAAACAAATGTTAATAAATTTTAAAAGATTGAAAGCATACAGAAATTTTTCCAGTCTCTGGAATCAAACTAAAATCAATCAGTTTGTAATATTCTATTATTTAAATTTTTTAAACATGCAAAACCACTCTCTGGTGATACAAATTAGAACTCTGAATATCCTTGAAGGTAATGATTTCAAGGAGTCACCAGGAAGGCTTCTGAGATGCCTGTAGTCTATTTCTTGATCCAAGATACATGAGTATGTTCTCTTTGTACAAATGCACTGAGCTGTACATTTATAATTTGTGAAATTTTGCAATGTATTTTTTATCCTGTAACATAAGAGTTTAAAAGGGAATGGAAACATTAGAGGCCAATCTCTCAAATAAATACAGATGAAAACATCCTAAATGGAACATTACCAAATAAAAAGCCACATGCTCCAAAATAATTTTATGATCAAATTGTATTTATTCATGCAAGCTTAATTTAAAGTTATGAAATGCAAAATGTCAGTCATAAATTAAACAAATTAAAAGATTTTAAAATATTTTTATCTAATAGAGAAAAACCATTAGATATTATTAAAATACTGCTTTGCATCAAAGGCAAAATTCAAAACTCATAGGATTTCAGGCTTAAATGTCACAGGTAAAGTTTTAATAATTTCAGAAGAATATTTAGGAAATTTAAATACCTTGGGGAAAGAGTAGAATTGCTTAAACAAGACACAATGCTAATCTTAAAAGAAAAGTTTTATAAATACAACTGCATTAAAATAAAGAATATGTATTTATCAAATACATCAGGAAAAAATTAAAGGGTAAGTCATAATCTGGGGAAGATATTTGCAACATAAATAACTAATAAAGGATTTTTCAGGAAAAAAGATATTATTTTAAAAACAAAAATAAGGGAAATATATGATGGATAATGGGAAAAATAATAGTTCACAAAAGTGAAAATAATAAATGAAAGGTTTTTAGGCTAATTTTTACAAGTGCAAACAGCATACTTTTCTGCACACCCATCAAAATTCAAGCATATTTATTTAAGGAATAGAACCAAGAGGCACTTGAATCCAGCAGCCACCTACTGCCTACAATAATTGGTTGTCTGGAATAGGACTAAACCATTTTATCAGGCATTAGGAGATAAAGTGGTCTAAGTCTGAGCTGATAATTAAGACACTGGATTTTGCATTCTAAATGGAGATAGAAGTTACAACACAAACTGTATAAAACAAAATACAAAAAGAAAAAGCAAGTGCAGTCACCACATTAGCAATAGCAGGGACAAAACAATTGTGGGTTCTGAGTCCTAAGTTGTCACCAGGCACAGGGCTCCAAGAAGTGGAACAAATTTTCAGGATGACTACTGGTAATTCACAGGATCAGGAGTCTAAATCAAATCCATTCAACAGTGGAGATCTTGCTTTTTCATATGAAATACCATTAGAGAAAAAGAATCTAATTCTCATTTTTGCTGTGTTTTGACTTGGTCTCACCTTAATGACTCAGATTTAGAAGACTTCTTTTTGTAAGATTTCCAAAAAAGAATGTTTGACAAGTTAGACAGCAAGCATGTATCTCATTAGCTCCTAGGAAATGTCAGATTCATTCACACATTCAGAGAGTTAATGATACATTTCTGGATGTTTTCTTATAAGTAATTATTTTCTACCTAATTATAGAAAACCCTGAAAGTTCTGTTATTTTGTGAATTGTGGAAATTCAATTTTTACTAATTGCAGAAAACAGATAGTCTCTGTGGATGTGTGGAAAGCAATATATGAATATATATGATATACTTATGAATACATGGAGAGTAGTAGAGAGTCCTCTATACACTGTTTACTATGTAATCAATTTATAATCTACACTACATATACTGCATATATATCTATACTACGTCATCTATATACTGTTGTATATACATATTTTTCTGACAGTTTGAGGCCATATCTATGATAAAGTTTCATAACAGTATAAATCTACCTCTGCTTATAATTCTGATTAATATCTTTTTTCCTAGGCATGTGAGAAACTATGTGACAAAAAGACAATAAGTTAGTAATTTCCACATGATCCATCTGTCTCTTATTCACTCTAAAGATGAGTCAATTTTTTTAATCATAACAACTCCATTTACTCATTCACTTTTTAAAGGCAGCAATCATGCCATATTTTTAAAAGTTTTATTAATATAAAGGTTAAACTGTTGAAAAAAAAATACAAGGGTTGAAATGAGATTGAAAGTTATCTCATTCACTTGGAACAACTTAAAAGCCCAAAGAGTCTAGGTAAGTGAGACAGCTCTGCTCTGTGATTTTTTTTCCCTCAGGGGTTTGTTTTCTTCTCATTTCATGCTCCGTCATTTCCACAGATGTTGGCTTCATTGACATGGTTGATGTTGTACTTTCACCACATTGACATTTCAGCCTGCAAAAGAGAAAAGAGTGGAAGCCCAGGGTAAGAAATCGCCTTTTAAACAAACACTCCTCATTTCTGTTCATATTTCTTTGGTGAAAACGTGCCTGTAGAGCTGTACCTGCTGTAAGTGTGAGGATGAGAAAAGTAGTTCATAGCTTTGCAGCCATGTGCACAGAAAGAGGAGAATGGATTTGCAGGGGAAACTAGCAGGCTTCCAGGGTCCTTCCTATATAGTCTCCAAATATCTGAGCACACTCTTCTCCCAAAACATTGAACCCATTCTGTCACCTAAGGACAAAGCCCAAGGTCTTACCCCATGGCCACAACCAGTCAGAAACCCAGAAACTGTGGCTAATGGACATTCCTATCCATTATGTCCAGGTGTGGATCCTACAGTCTGGAAATTTACAAACTAATAGAAAAATGATCTGCCCTCTGACCCACCCTCTCCTTACACAGACACATTGGGGTACACCTCAACATTAATGAGGGCAGAACAAGAGTACAAACAGAGGCTTAAATAACATGTACCTAAATATTTAAAAACTATTAGTCAAGCAAATGGATTGTTACATAGAACACCTCCTATGCACATACTTTTTGGACAAATTCAGAATTCTCAGAATCCTTGTCTTTCCTTCTCCGAATGTGGCCACACAAGGAAAAATGCCCCAAGCTTCTAATCCTTAGCCATGGGCCTTCTTCTCTTCACACCCATCACTAGTTGTGTGCCATCTCAGCCTGCAGGTCCTCACCACAACCACACCTCCCTGAAACAGCTGCCCCGTGCCAGTTCTTGGGGTTAACCTAAGACCACAAGTACAGCTGGAACTCTCAGGAAGATGATGTGGGTAAAAAGTCTGTAAAAAATCTGGAAGCCAATGTGGGGCTGTTTGGACAGGGCATTCTGGAGTCCCAGGAATCAGAAGCATGGCCTAGAGTGGAGCATGGGCTCCAGCTGAGCACTGCTGCCCCTTGGCCTGTGGGATCTCACCTTGATCTTCAGAAGGGCAAGGCTGAGGAGGGAAGGAATCAGGCCGTCAAGCATAGAGCCCAAGGCGGCAACTCCTCTTGTCTGAGTCAAAATTGTTAATGGGAATAATACATGATGGTGGAGCGGGAACAAAATAATTCTATTTTTAAAAAAGCTCATTCAAAAAAGAAAAAAATCAGTCCATAATAATGATGAAATCCTGGGCAGAAATGATAAAGGCTAACTTGTGGTAAGTTGAATACATTCGCTGGTTAGACTCATCCTGATGTTTGAGAAGAACCGTCTTCTCTTCAGTCTTCCCTGACTTTACCTTCTGGGAGGTTCTTCACTGTGTCCCTAATCTGTAACCACCTCTGAAGAGTCTCTGTTCTCCTTCGAGATTGTTTAGTTTCACAAACCACTTCTTGCAGGCGCAGTTCTAGGAGCCTGGGCACCATTTTAGAGACAAACAATCAGAGTTTTGTAGGCCTGACTTATGATTTCTTTGCAATTATTCTCTCAAAGTTTTATTAGTCTCCAGGCCTATTTACTTCCCCTCGGCACCAGTTTTCAAGGAATACATTAGCGTTCTTTTATGAATATTGCTCCTAAGCCAGACTTAAGATTTTCTTCTATGTGGTCATATCTCCCTAACGCATTTTAATGGGTGGACTTGAAGGTCTCTTGACAGTCTGCAGCAAAAGACAATGCTCATCTCTGATAATTGCCACAAGTTTAGGTATCTTTACTTGACTGAGGAATCATAGTCAGAAGCCTTGATAAACATTCCAAGTGACATTTTTATCTTTCCATTTCTGAGGAAATGAAAGTAAGTTGGACTTCCCAATCCCACAAAGCCCTATATTTCTAGATTTCTCCTTCCATCTTGTTCTGAAAGTAAATCAAACCTTGCCTGAGATTATTACTTTCTTGTAATAAATTGCATAAATCAGCAAGGATCAGGCATTGTTCATTCATGTTTTGGCTCCTTTACAATCATTTCCCCAGAGACAGAGGCTCAGGAGCCGTGTATTCTGCTTTATAGGTTTTCAAAGATGACAGTTTATCAACTGTGATGGCGCAACAAGGGTCACCAGCTTCCTAACTTTATGCTTCATACTGCCTGACCACTAACCCAGTGCCACCTATTTTAAGTTTCTGTTATAATTCCTGTTTTATATTGATTAAAGTTTAGGCTGTGATGGCAAGAAGTCCCCAAGTATAATGACATAAAGAACTACATTTTGTAGCCTCACCAGCAGCTACGTGCAGCCAGGAAGACTGGGGATGGGGTGCATTTAGGGATAACAAGTGCACAGCACTTTAACTTTGAACACTGAAACGCCACTATCACTATGAAAGTCACTCAGTAAAGGTCAATAGTGCTCATCTGATGATTAAAATAATGGTATCCTTTTGCTTAAATACCTTCTTCCCAACCCCTTTTCGTTCTTTCATTTGCCTTTCTTATCACACCTCGGCATTTTTTTCTAAAACTCATTTGTGATTTATAGACATCCTGGTTCCTTGCTTCATATCTAAGACATTGGCGTAAAAATCTATAGTCTCATTTCAAAGGCAAGGCAGTGTTTTCCGATGGTGATTTAAGGCAAGGTGCTCAGTTGCATCTCCCTGTAGCTGAGTGTGATGGCCTATGGCATGGCCATCTTTCTTACTGGGACTTATCTGTATGTCACCTTTTGCTGACCACCAAAGTGTTTAGCCTTAATTCCTACTCACAGTTTTACTTTATCTTCTTTTCACTTATAACTTAGAATTGGTTTTCTTTTCATTTAAGTGTAATTATATATTCTTAAAACATCAACCAAAATGTATTTTCCAATGTGTTCCAAAATGTATGTTCCAATATCCCCACTAGTTCAGTCCACCATATTGACAAGAATCCTCTCCTTCCCATCTGAGTGCATCCTTTTTCAAACATATGGCTGTTAGACATGGTTCTCCTTTAAGGAGAAATCGCTCTCTTCTCTTCTCTAGGCTCCTGGCCTCAGTAATACATTTCAGCAAACCTGAAATATACAGTCAAGAATAGTGCATTATGAGATATAGTAGCACGCAGCGGGACTTGGCACTTCAAGATGCACAGAACGTTTCAGGGTGGGTGAGGGCATTCCAAGTCCTAACGCTTTAAAGACTTCTCTGTCAGCATGACAGCTCAGGTGCTTTATGATACTATTGGAGGTTAGACAACAATTAGATCAAATAACAACACACACAAACATTAGAGCACAAATACTTGGCTTCAGATGCACTATCATGTAAAATCACCATAAGAGAGAAATTTTTTATCTATCCATAGCTCGTGCTGTGGGCATATGAGGCAACTTTATTATTAAGGAAAGTTGAAATTCTCCTTCTCTTTGTTTATTGATGTTTTCAGGCTATGTCGCTGGGCATAGTTGTCTTGAATGAACTCATCTATTATTTTTACCCATCAATTGATAACAAAAGTTGGGATTTTCTAATTAACTACCTCATGTCAATCTGTTTTAAACCAAAATCTGAGATCAAGTACCATCCAGTCCATAGAAAGACTTAAGATATGCAAATGAAAGCAGGTACTATGGGTCAATAGAGCTGGAGGGGAATATCAGCTTTTTTATTAACTCTCATCTTGTGTGTATGTTTGATGTATTTGTCTGAACCAAGCTACTAGGTAATAAACTTTAAAAAATAGAGTTTCCTAGACACTGTGTCTTCTACATGTTAGATGCTAGTTTTTAAATCTGTTAATTCAATTTCAATTGTAGCACTGTTAGTTTAGAGCCACATCAACTTCACAGGACTGAGAATTCAAGCTTCACAAAGATTATGGTCTAGTGTGAAAAGTTCAGAGACTTTCACAAGTAAAACCAGACATACTCTCAATGTCTATTTATCTATTTGGTAAATATCTGTAAGTTACACAGTTGATCTAAGAAGTATTACTTTTCCCACAATTTTATAAAATCTAAAAGCTTATTATTTGTATACAGACCATAATTTGCAATATTTCTCTATTAGGATATGTAACAAATAATTATGTTAAAAATAGTTTATTTGCTAGATGTTTATTTTTGACAAGCTATGCTTACTGTTGAAGAAAAAATACTCCATTGGGTTAAAAATAAACACTCTTGATATTACTTTATGCTTTTCTTCATTTTGGTAAAACTCCATGAAAATTAATCACTTAGTAAGAAAAACTCATAAATTGCAATAAAAAATAATATTTCACAAGAATAAATAGTTAACATTAGTAATTCTTTAATGGTGCCATAATTAGTGATAAGTTTTAATCACTTGGTTAAAGTAGTGTTTGCCAAATATTTCCATTGTAAAATTAAGTTTTTGTTCCTTTTGTCATTAATTAGTAATCTGTGAAGAAATAATTTTAGACTTTTTGAATATCCTAACATTTATGACCTAGTGATTTCTCATTAACTGTTGGTTTTTGCTTGATTCAGTTACTACTAATCTGGTTATTAATCAGGGGTTTTTCTATCTCCATAATTTCTTCTAAATTTTTAATCAGATTTTATACAAATAAGAATTTTCTCCCCCTTTAATAGTTTTAATATTAAATACCAATATTTTGCTAAGTGATTAAGTGTAAAGCTTGAGCATAACTTTAAGAATATAGAGTCTATATTGAATTTATACCTATAATTTTTAAATACATTTTGATCAGAGTCTTCACATATTTTTGAAAAATAATAATTTTTATAATTATTACTCTAAAAAGCACTTTTATATAAATATAGTATGATGAGATTAATTTTAAAAGACTATCTTTAGAATAAATCAAAAGGTGAAATTAAGAAAACTTAAAATTATCACTTTGACCCAAACAATTAAAAGGGAAAATTATTTTTATTGCTTATTCCAGATCTGCATGTGGTAAATAAATGGCTGATGTGTTTGACAAAGATGTACAAAACAAACTTTAAACCATGAAATAAAGAATTTCTTCACAGCAGATAAGAGCAAACAAATATAAAAAGAGGACACTGTAATCTAAACATTAGTGCTACAGCAAGAGTTTAACATGATGTAAAATTGTTATATGAAATTTTTAAAACTGAGAAATAATTAATTTGATAAATAATTTAACTTACTAAAAGAAGCTAAATATAAAATCATATATAAAAATTACTTAGCACTTTACATCACCTATATTTAAATTTTAAAAAGAACTTAGAAAACCTTAAACATTATATAAGTTCAATATATAATTATTAGTATTCATATCTTGATTCTTGTTTTTAAAATAACAGGCTTTAATTACAGAGCAGAAGTATTGGTTATTTTTTCCATTATAAAAATGTGATTTTTTAAAAGACTGTCTCCCTACGATGAAATAGAGAGAATCTCACAATTTGAATCAGATATATTTAATCATTTGTAAAACAATTGAACATTCTGAAAAGTGACTGGATGTGTGAACTGTAACTCATTTCACAAATATCTTTAACATTAGAGTGAATATGAAGACACTGGTAGAAACCAGCTCCCCCCAGGTACTTTTTTTTTTTATTCTAGCAATCATTGTGGGCTGAATCGTCTCTGAATGCCTCAATACGAAATTTTCCCATGGCTTTTTCTAAGCTACAGTTTCCTATGTTTTGAGTAGTTTGATATCACTGTCTTTTATTTTTGTTTTCTGAATTTCTAATTTGTTCCTTATTGCGTTCTCTTCTTTTCCAAATTCTAAAGACTTGCTATGGAAAGTGTGGGTCTCCAATTAGCAGGTCAGTATCCCCTGGAAGCTTGTAAGAAATGCATAATCCCAGGCCCCAGTCTAGATTTCCTGGCTCAGATTCTGCGTTTTATCAAAACCTCTCGGTAATTCTTCTACCTGTTGAATTTTGAATATTTCAGAATATCATAGGCACATTTATATTAAATTCATTTTAATAGTATGCTCTAATTTTCTTTTATCAGGAATGAATTAATTTCTTAATAATACTGGCATTGGTTGTCTTTTCTAGTGTTGGTTTTCAGCTTGGACTTCGGACATTTATGTTTCAGATCCAGCTGGAGGGCTAGGGTCTTTTAAAAAATTATTTCATATTTGTATTCATCCATTACAGTCATCTTCCTGCTATCTACAACCTAGACCCTAACACAGCTGTAAAACACCAGTGACATTGGAGATATTGCAGATATAATCACTGATTAAACCAATAGTCTGTCCTGTATTTCAGGCATCTGCTGCTTCCTGAAGCTACCCCAGGTGAATGCTGTGTACCAGGCGTAGACTGTGGTCTCTGTCTCGCCTTCATTCAGCCTCCCTTTTACACATAAGTTAGCTCCTTCTCTGGCAGCAACTTTCTGGCAGTGAGAATGATTTTATACCCCTTCAAAATCGCTGGGGGATTTTTGATGTCTACTCTCATGCAGGAGTAAACTCCAGGCTACCCAACCTCTTCCTGTCCTGCCAGCCAGGACTTGCAGGACTTCAGCTCACAGCCTGGACTGCATTTCAGCACTTTTCCTGGTAAACATTTATCTAGTCGTATATTTGCATCATAGATATGTAATCTACATGCCTTTTCAGTTTTTAATTTCTTCTTGTATGTTTGGAGAAGAAGCAGAAGTTTTAAGCATAATCTCAGGGTACCATATGGACTTCAAATCCTAGGCTCTTTAAATACTTTATTTAAATATTTATTATTTAAACCAATTGCTTGGTCAAGTATTGTTCTATTCCCTTCTAACAGATGAAAAAGCCAAGGATTAGATTAATTAAATGTGTCCCTATTCACACTGAGCATGATTTTAGACCTAGGTCTTGTTAACAGAAAAAGTTCAAGTTCATAATGACAGCTATATTAAGTAAATAGTTTTTCATGTTTTCTTTTACTTCAGAGCTCCATATGATAAATATATATAACAGCAACAGTAATCGTAGCACGATAATTCTTTTCCATGTATACTTGAACACCTTCCATGTGCAGACATTGTTTCAGGTGTAGGCGTGCCTTATTTTTGCAAGAAGAAAGCAGCACTAAAAATTAAACAGATGAGTGGATTTTAGTAAATGTCATTAGTGAGCTGTAAATCAGTGCTGTGAAGGAGAAAATAACTGGTTGAGACAGAAGGACACATAGAAAGCTTTATATAGGTAAGGAGGTCAAGGAAGTCCTTGAAGAGGAAGATGGGAATGAGATGACTTGGCTGTCCAAAGGGACGGAAGGAAGGGGAAGGTTTTGCTGGCACTGAGAACTGTGTGTAGGAAAAAGCCTGTCATGAGCCAGGAGATGATGGCAGGGGTTGGCGAGTCTGCAGCAGAGTGAAAAGGGAAGGGGCTCAGCAAGAAGATGGAGAACTGGGCAGAGGACAGATCATGTAGGGCAAGGCAGAGGAATTTAGATTTTGTAATGACGCACTACATAGCCATTGAAATATTTTAGCAAGGGAGTTAGACAGGACCTAAGTTATGTTCTGAGGAAGTTAGGCTTCCTGTTCTGTGGATACTGAATAGGGACAGAGAAAGACAGGAGTGGTAGGACCAAAGAGGAGGCTGGTGCAAGTTACTCAAGTGAGACCAATGATTGGTTTGGCCTACGGTGATATCAACAGTTGGAGATGAAAGGGCAGATTTGAGTAATATCTTAAAGGTATCGTATTGGCAAGGCAGTACTCACATTTCACAAAGCCAAACTCAGCAGCGTGCAGGGTGTGAAAACCATATTCATTTCTCACCCTTCACTTAACATAATCTGTCAGATTTTGCCTTCTTGCCCCTGGATAGTACATCAAGATGCAAAATCACTCTCTTGGTTACTTCCACTTGTTGGAAGACATTTTCTAGTATACATTTGTTACGTCCAGCTAAGATTGGTGTCAAAATTATGACCTGGTATCCAATTTCAGCCTCTCCTCTCTCGGGCTCTGGCTCTGGTCTGGCCTGAGGAATCTATCTGCAGGGCACAGGAAATGGTGACTACGGTTTCTTGTCCTTCCACAGCTTCTCCCCTCTTGACTGTGCTTCCTCTGGTTCCCTAGTCTGGGAATGTCCGGGAGGTGAGGCAGTGGGGCAGGAAAGGTAGGCCTGGCTGGTGTTTTTCTAACCTAGCTTTGGTGTCCTCTGCATGGCAAACTGACTGAAGTGTCACTTTCATTCTTTCATGGGATACCTTGTAGCTTTCTGAAAGGCATACTTCCTCTGCATGGAGCCCCCCACCCCCAACACTGCCATTTCCTTGCAAAGTCACTGCCTTTTCACGTTAACCACTAGAGACATAGAAACCCAGCACATCCTCCCCCATGGCCCCACAACATGGTTCCTCTGCTCTGCAATCCCAGGTGAGTCCAGCCAAGCCAGTCTAGCACCTTGAGACTTTTCCAGAAAAAAGAAGACATGAGTCTGTGTTTGTCTCGATCAGACTCTTCAGAGGGGCAGACCTATGCTCACAAAATCCCTCTCAGCACATCTCTTCAATAGCAACTTAGACAAGCCACAATTCGTCAGCTAAGAAAGTATCTGGCTGGAGCGGAGGGTCAGTCTTGTGTCTTCGTACACCACCCCTTCCTGTCTCGTGGATTCTCTGTAGAGCTAGTCTTGAAAGAAGGGGAAATCCCCCACCCTCATGGAAAGCAAAGGGAGGTAAAATACAGAAAACTCTGACAAGTCTTTTTCGCTTCACACAAATCCGTCTCTGTGTCCACTGAATCTTTAGTCCTCTCTTTATAAACTTAGAGGTGGGTGATGAGCTAAGAATAGCAAGTCTAGTTCTTGGATATGTTTTAGTAAATATTAGATATGTATTTTTAACACTTTTATTTTTTTACTTATTTAAAAATAAAATGTGTCCCTTAGTACTTGTCTTCTCGGTTTGGAGACTCAACGTAATTATCAGAAATAGCCAAAACACCTCATTTAATATTATCACTTAATCCTCAAATTAACTCTACAGTTAAGGTTTATTTTTCCTATTCTTCAGAAGGGGGAAAAGACACACAGGAAATGTGACTAACATATGCATGTTTACATACCTAATATGAAGTGAGCAAGTCAGCCTTTCTGACAAGATGATAACTCCAAATTCTGCAAACTTGAATTGAAATACTACTGTGATTTCTCTGGAATATGAAGACCTACATTTTTTTTAAAGTGTGTTTTATTTTCTTAAAATTAATGTGGTCTCAAAGTGAGTTCTTATTTTACTATATATGTTACTTTTGCAAAAATAAAAATTGAACCTTTTCTTTTCACTTATATGTTGTAGTCTTCTGTGAAAATGAAGAATTGTTCCTGACTTTATAGATATCCTTTCCTATAGTCTTACATGTTCTTTCCTCTAAGTGGAATCTAGGAGAAGAAATATCTTTTAGGCTTTGACAAATGTATTTAATAATAACCAAGACTACAGTTTAATTTTATCTTATCCTCAAACAGGAGAAAATATAATGTAATACTTGTCTGATCAAGCAATTTGGAATTATTCTCTAAAGAAAATAAATTATAAAGAAATGAACTTGTGTAGAGGTTACCTGTAGTCAAATTTCATCTAGTATTCTTTCTGTTTTCTTTTTTGAAGAAGGTTCAGGGTTTAAGTCTGAAAGACTGTGTGATGGCCAATTGAAGAAAAAAAGGGAAAAGAAAGTAATCCAGCCATTATACATTCTTTGTCAGTTCACAAGAACTCAGTGTTCTGATCTGAAATACTCACCACCCACTCTCACATGTCAGTAGAAAGAAAACGTCTGCTGTACTGCTAGAGAAATGCTTGTTCTGCTAACCAATAATCATATTTTTTCAGAAGCCCTAGACAAAGAAAAATACAATTTATACCCTATTTGACCACATGTATTTTATTTTCATTCAATCACTCTCATATTTTCAAATGTGAATTTCGAACACTTCAAGGTATTTCTTCTTTGCATTTCCCAGATAATTCACTAAAATCTGCTGGTTTAACATTTTATACTGAGAATATTTCATTCTCTCAGAAGAGGACTTAGATGTCCTCATATACATGAAACTAGAGGAAGTTGTATTGTAGGAACCACCCTAAGACTTACTGTCAGAAGATCTGGATATAAAATTTCCAGCCCTGTCACTTAACAACCACGGATATTTTAGTAACAGAAATTCTTTCAGAGCTGTAATATCTTTATTTGTAAAATGGAGACAGCAATAGTTATCTCTTGTGTTTATTATTGGTACAAAATGATGACACTTTTGCAGTTGCTTTGCAAACTATAAAGAATTTGGCATTATTAAAATATTTCAAGAAAGTAAATTACATAATTTTTGATGTTTTGTTAACTATTTCTGGAGGCTGAAATACCATTTTGTGTCCTAAATCAGCAGTGTACTAAATGTTACTTTCACAGTCTGTTTCTAGGGAATAACTTTCACATGGGTATTATCCAGGCTCATATAATGAAATGTGATATATAATTGAGCATTACACATTTAACTTATCATCTGGGAAACTGGAATTGTCAGTCCCTGAGAAAATAATTAAAACCTGTGCTTCCACAGATATATATTGAAATTCATTTCTTGGGTGAAAGATACACGTGGGAGGGAAAAAAATAAAATTGCTTTCTCTTCCCTTTATGTTCAAGAATAAAATCGAATCCCTGAAAGAATACAATGTAACGTATAAGGAACAACACAACTGTTGATGCTCTGCTTGAAAGTGTTATTTCAGCCATAATTAGAAAATAAGAGAACATTCTGAAAAATGCTCTGAAAAGTAAGTGTAAGTTCTAATAATTAAAACCAAAAATAGTAAAAACCATGTGAAAATATGATATTTGATGAATTACTAACCCAAAGAACCCTGGGCTGTATGAGATCACATTACTTTGTAGAGTTCCAACCAAAATTAGTTTCTCTGAATAACCAAATATGCTTATATTCTTTCATAACGCCCGAGATGAGTTGTCTTTCTCCCAGGACCATGGACAGCACAAGAGTGGAGGGGTCATGGTGAATTATCGCCAAGTCTTGTTTTCTCCCCAATTCTACTGTAAGTTAAGTTAGGCATGGCTACAAAGAAATGTGTTGGGTTGCATCTTGGCCTTCAGTGCTTTACTGTAATTTACACTACTAAAACATAAATAAATTTACATATAGCATAAATTAATTAATTTTGTGCCACACAAGTAATTGCCTTGCCAACTAAATTGATTTTGCCAAGAAGGAGTTAGTTTTCAAATTCTTGGCTGTTTTAAACATAGCCTATAGCTAAATTTAATCAAACTATCTGATTTTCTTTGCATATTTGTTTTTAATGCACACTTTGCATTTCAAACCAAGTATCTTTCACTCAGAGTGTTCATCAGATTATCCAGGAAAACAAGTATACTAAGAAATTTAGGTCACTTATTCAAGAAATTCAGTTATCCTTTGGTTGACACCTTGATGTATCTAGATTTTAAGTTTATATGATTACAAGTAACTACCAAACAGTAAGGATCAAGCAGATCTTCAAATTATAATGGAAATTTATAATGGAAGGAGACCCTATTTAATAAGCATTCAACCTCTTCTATTTAATCCCTGAATCTTTTCAAATACTCTCGAGGTAGCAAGGGATAAAAATAATTATACAGCTTTATTCATAGCAGTAATTATGCTTGTCTTCTGTATTAAAACACACACACACACAAATGCAAGCGTTTCTCCAATGTAGTATGTCATAAAGCTGCTATCCCATTTCTCTTCTTCTTCACCATCAGCATTCTTTGTAGCTTCCATTTCCATATCCACGTGATGCACAGAAATTTTACTTTTTTGCAATACTGATTCTACATTTCTGACCTGAAAAGAAACTACCTATTAAAGCTTAACAACCAGTTTCTAAAAAACAAATTAAGTTCTCTGTCCTCATTCTTGTATTCTCTCTGCACATTTTTGTAGACTTTCTCTCTAAGTCGACTTCTTCTATGATATAATACAGTACTGATTTCCAATACTTTGATGGAATTTTTAAAAAAGACTTAATTTTTATAATATTTTAGCTTAATAGCAAAACTGAGAGGAAGTTACTGAGATATTCCATACACATTGCCCCTAGAGATACATAACCTCCTTAGTTATCAACATCACCCACAAGAGTTATATATTTGTTGCAATTGATGAAGCAAATTGAGACATTATTACAATCCAACATCCATAGTTTATTTTAGGGTTTACTCTTAGTGTTACACATTATGTGAGTTTGCACAAATGTAAAATGACACGTGTCTGCCAGGAGTGTATCATACAGAGTAGTTTGTTTGCTCTAAAAACCCTCTGTGCTCCATTAGTTTATCTCTCCTTTCCTCCCACCCTTGGCAACCACTGATCTCTTTGCTGTCTCCATAGTTTTGCCTTTTCCAGAATGTCTTATGTTGGAATCACACAGTATACTCACTTTCCAGATTGGCTTCTTTCACTTAGCAACATGCATTTAAGGTTCCTCCATGTCCCTCATTGCTTGTAGATGGTTTATTTTTAGTGCTAAATAATATTCAACTGTATAGATGTATCACCATTTATTTATCCATTCACCCACTGAAAGACATCTTGGTTGCTTCCAAGTTTTGCTATTTAGGAACAAAGCTTCTATAAACATCCACAGGCAGGTTATTGTTTAGACATCAAATTGCAAACTGCTTCCAGTAAATACCAAGGAGTGTGACTGCTGGATCCTACACTAAGAGTATGTTTTAGTTTTGTAAGAACAGTCTACTCTTCTGAATTCTATTTCTCTATGTTCTTTCCCAGTTTTTTTCCCCCTTTATTTTCATTCCATTTCTTTTGAATACATAATATAATGATGTGAAAAGTAATTTTCCTGATCACATTAAGCTGGTATTAAGATACAAGTCACACAAAAAAGTCTTCCAATTAATCTTTAAGCTAATGTCATAAGCACGAGATCTCTGAAACACTGGCTTCCCAAGTTTATGAATTCTCTTTCAGCATCCTGGAAGGAGTGAGCCTCTTCTTTCTTCTCAGTGTCCTTAAGAGTCTTACCACAGATGTCTGAGTTGTTTTCCCAAATACAAGAACATTTCCTGCACTCTGGATACGTATGGTCCTCTGTCTGATCTTGGTTTCTAATTCTGATGGTGCTAATGCCAAAGGTCTACTTATGGGGTATGTTTCCTGTGACTTCTCATGACTATGTAACTCGCTGCCCAAAAGAACATAATCACACTGCTCAGGTGATAGTAGGGCTCCAGCACTTGCCAGCTATGTGGTTTGGGGTAAAAAAAAAATAGTACCTACTTTGAGGGGTTTCTAGAAGGATTAATTAAATTAATACTTTTCTAGATTGCTCATGATAGTAGTTAGAACACATAAAAGACTAAATAAAGTTTAACTAGTATCACTTTTCCTTTTGTTAATTTTCATTATTCTCTCTCTCAATAATATGAAAAAATTAATTTACTTTAGAGCTTGTAGCTGTTATAGGTTGAATTATGCCTTTTTCTTAAAAGATATGTTGAAAGCTTAACTCTTGATACCTGTGAATATGACCTTATTTGGAAATATGATTTTGAAGATTTAATCAAGTTAAAATAAAGTCATTGTGGTGGGCCTTATTCCAATATTATTAGTGTCCTTACACCAAAAGGGAAATTTGGACACATCACAAAGAGAATGCCACGTGAAGGCACAGAGATACCCAGACACGGAAGGAAGACCGCCATGTGAAAACAGAGGCAGAGATTGGAGTTATTTTGCCATGGCCAGGAAATGCCTAGCACTACCAGAAGCTAAAAGGGAAAAGTGAATGTCCTCCCCAAGAGGCGTCAGAGGGAACATGACCCTGCCAATAATTCGATCTAAGATTTCTAACCTGCAGAACCCTGAGAGGCGAAATTTCTGTTGTCTTAAGCCACTCAATTTGTGGAACTTTGTTATAGCATCTCCAGGAAACTAATACATTGGCCTTGTCATGAAATAACACTTGCCATTCTTTGAACTTTACTTCTTGCAAAGCAATTTTAACCAAAATTGTCTGATGGAGAAGAAAAAGACTACTCTCCTACCTATGCAGTAAATGTTTCCTTTGACTTATTCTTTTACTGTTTCATAATATCCAGAATCCTATGCAATTTGATACATGTGTTTCAGAGACCGTGTCACACCCGCAAGGAAGTCTACCCTAGGAGGCTGAGCTTCTATCTTTGCAGCACCACTGTCTCTGGAGCAGAATGATGCACCTAGGTTCGATCTATTTTCCTGGTGAGCTCCTCCACTACCATACATTTCTCAATAGATTTAGAGATAATTAACACTCAATCTCATCACTTGTTCTGGTCTCATAACTGCGAGCTAAATGTCAGCTCCAACTTGTTCAGCTGTTGCATTTCCCAGAATGTTCATTGGCCATTATTCAAACAGAATCTGATCCAATCTACCCTGGTGTGCCAGAATTCTCACTGTTGCTGCTCTCAGGGTCCCTGTCCATCACTATTTCTCACCAAAAGCCCACTGCTACAGCCTTATTAAAGTGTTAACAAATCATAAATTGTAAGCCCAATTCACCTGCTTCTGTGTCTTTGCTGATTCTGTTCCTGTTTTGTCTATTACAAACATTCAAGTTTCTGTCTATTTAAGTAATCCTACCCGTCACATTTAACATTTAATATTACTCTAATTTCTCCTTTTCATTGTGACCTATAATCTGGAAACCTCTGCATTCAGAGATGACTACCAATTAGTTAAAGCATACCTGGTGCTCTCTCAGGAGTAGTTCATTTCCACCAACTGCGGTGGTTTCCCACTAGGGCTCTGCAGGGAGAGGGTTTGCTCTCTTACCTTTGCAGATGAGGGTTTGGTTCCCTGAAGGATGGTGGAGATGATGGTGTGGAGTTGCAGCAGTGGCTTCCCTTCCCCTCCTCCATCAGACCACAAGAAAACTTTCTCAGGTTCTCTCTGGTCTTCCTGTGAGTCTGACAAGAGCGTGCTAGTCCCCTCTACCTGGCCCAAGTAGCTTTGTGTTCTTATGCTAGCCAACTTTTAGCAAGTTAACATTTTTAAGCATATTTTTTGGCTGGCTTTTGTGGTCTTGAGGGTTCAGCCTCAGGTAAGCAAACCTCGGTCTCTTCTCTCCCACTGACCATTTTGGATTACTTGATTGCACTCTAATTTCAGTTCTCCAATATTTTCAGGAAAAATAGAACATCTTCAGTTTGCCCAGCTCTTTCTTGTCAGGGTGTCGACAGTAATCTCTTTAGATCCCTGTTACTTCAAGCTGAAGCCTAGATGTTGTCTGAGTTGTTTTTAGAAAACTGTTCAAATTTTCTTTAAAAATTCCTTTGCATACCCCACTGTCTATGTAATTATCATTGTCTCAGGTAGTTTTTCTTCTTCTCTGGTGTCCGTGCCATAGCATAATCAATAGCCCTCCCTCCTATTTGTTTAAATGGCATTTTAATGCCCCAAGGATAGATACCTTGAGGCATTATCTTTTGGGAAAAACCAGTATTCTCCATACCTCCTGAAACCCTCAGCTACGATTTCTTAATTAGATCAACATCAGTGATGATTGGGACAAGGTTGAATATTAGGGGAAGAATTTAGTTTCTTTATACTTTTAGACCCTATATTATTATTTTTTCCTCTTTTGTAGACTTAAACTCCTTTGAGAAAAGACAGTATCTTATCTTTTTTAATCCTTTATTGTGCAGTATCTTCTACAATTTACGTATTAGATAGTTACAGAATTTATTTAGTTCGAGTACTTATGAATATTTATCAAGACCAAAAGTTCTGATAACAACCACTAATAAGAATATTTATTCTGCCTTTTCTGTTTATCTTCCTTTTTTCTTAGTGTACATACCTACCAGATGGATCAGTAAACATTTGATAAAACTTAAGTAAATTATATATATTGAGTATAATAGATGACATTGCCAATATGAAAAAACCAATATTTAATAATATTTGTGACATATCAAACCTCATAGACATCTAGCAGAATATCAATTTCTAGTCTAGCCTCATTTTTCTTAATATCCTTTCAAGAAATGATCAAATTTAGCTATACAAGGTCAGAAAGAAAGTTTTAGAATGTAAGGCACTTTAGCTTCAAATACCCCTACCTGAAGCACAATAAGGAGATTATAGTCAGCTAAAAGGCAGCTTAAGGTCAAGTTGTTAATTAGGGGCAAAAAAAGTTACTAATAAATAAGAGAAAGGACTAAAGGGACAGATGGACTGATGACAGAAGCAAATTTCATTTAATTTCTGTGAGTTAGCCTTCATCCCTGTTTAAACAGCTGAACAAATATAACTATCCTGTAACTTTTATAAGTCTCCCAGTGTTCCATTTTCTTCCTTGCCCAAAATGTAATAATGAAACAGATTTGAAGAGAAATCATAAAGCGATGTCATGGTTTGAGGAGCTCTGTGGTGATGCTACAAACAGTAATGGAGGCAGGAGGGAGCAAAAGATGATTTCAAAAAGATCTGTATTTAGTCAAATAATGTGTATATTTTGTACCAAATATAAAAATGACCCTGCCCTATTAAGTCATTTTTCATGACATTCTAAGATCAGATTTGTTTTCCTGATACTGATTCCCAGTTCTTAATACTTCCTTTCCTCTCAGGTTAATTCTTTCCATGAGGATGATCAAGACAGGTCATTTACCTACAGGGAAGTAAGGCAGATAAGTCCTTCTACTCTTGAAAATTTCCCATCTATTTTCTTGCTGACTTTAATTTTTTTTCCTGTTGGTTGTCTACAATTTGTATTTTTATATCTATTAGGAAAAATATCTTAGGCAATTTATAGCATCACATATGTTTTAGATCCCTCTGGCTTCAAACTGTTTACATTGTTAAACTTCAGCTTTCTCTCTTAGTGGTTAAGGAAAAGTGAGAAGTTTTTAAAAAGCCCTAGTTTAAAGAAAAAAATGAATAACATTATTAAAAACAGAAATAGCCCTTACATAGGGAAGAAAACGATGCCTACAATATGACTGGAAAACTTTTCAGTTGGAAATGTAGAGATAGATCAAAGAGGATCTGGGGGAGAAGAATCAACTTAAATGCAAAGAAAATAATCCCACATGTGAAGACATGAAAGAGCATATCATTCAAGGAATCATAAAAGTGAATCCGTCAGATTTCAACATGGGAACCAAAAGAAAATTCTTTTTTCTTGCTAAACATTTTTTTTTTCTAGACATGCCCATGTTTCTCTTCTTGCTTCTGACTCTGAAAGTCCTATGCTGATGATAACTCTGACAGCTGTCACTTGATTCTTTAAGTCACAAACTGTCTTAGGGCTTGGTCTTACCTAAGATATTTCACTGAAGTGCTTGCAAATAACTTTTTTGGTTCAAAATTTGTAAATATGTAGTAATCCATATTGGTATGGTCATTGATGAAATTTTGTACATTCTTAATGTAATTATGGGTATTAGCTATAAAAGCACATTTTCCTGGATTAAAGAAAATGGCCATCTTATTAAATTCTATCAGTGAAATCAGAATGCAACACAACTAATAGATCTAATTTTTAACTGTATTACTCCCTTAAAACTCATGCCTAGGCATTAGTACTGGACTTCCATCTTGTCAAAATCTTTCCAGTTTGGCCTCCCCAAACTTATCTATATATATTTATCACTGTGCCTCTCCTAGACAACACTAACTTACATCTTTAAAAAGACCATTCTTCTTCCTGTGATGCTCTTTTCAATCTCTCAACACATGCTGAAACATCTTTATTCTCTCTTTTTTCAGCCCGTATTGTTTATTCCCTTTCCTGAGCTCCTATATTTAGTAATATTGGCATGACACAATTTTGCTCTCCAAATCATTTTACAAAGTAATAGTATAGAGATTGCTATTTTGCTCTTACTACACAGATGAGGATTAAAATACAGGCAGGCATTAAAAATGCCATTTATTCAGCCAATATTCATCCATTCAAACTAAAATGTACAATATTTTATTGATGAGTATCTATATATGACAAGCATATTGCGTCCTTTACTTTAATTTTTTTGCCTGCATTTATTTATATTCCCAATTAGATCTATCAAATACTCAAAACAGGATCAGGACTTGTATTTGCTGTCCACATCTGCAAATAATGAGCTTTTATTTTTAATATACATTCTCTATTGGGCTAAAGAGTAATTTTAGTATCATCTAGCACATAAAATTGAGAATCATTAAGTGTTTTGTAGATTTCCCTAAAATTTGGACAAAAATAATTTTATTGTACTTATTCATTAAATACATACTTTGTACATTCCATATTCCATCCAATGGACTGGGTAGAGGGCATATAAATATGAATAAGGTATGACTCTTGCTTTCAAGGATTTCACAGTCTAGTACGAGAAAGAGCGTGAATAAAAATATTTGTGATGTGAAGTAATGGCCAATCAGTGCTTTGAAACTGCCATGGTAGGCAGTGTGGAAGATGCCCATTCCTGATGGGGGTCACAGCATCCTCACATCAAGAGACCTAAAGTCAGTCCTTCCTGTGTAAATCATTCAGAACCTCAGATTTCTTAATTCTTGGGCAAAACTGAAAACCTGGATTTATCTTTCTCACTCCCTGGTGTTCTTTTTCCATGCCTAACAGGCTACCTGGAGTGTAGCAAATTCACAGTAAATACGTTGCAAGTACAGTCTTATAATACCTTATCCTCAAGGACAAAATATTTAAAACTCTAAACATCCAGTATTTGAAAAATATTTGGTTCCTTTGCAAATAGAACATGAGCGGCCATAACATGCTTTATAATTGTTATTTATTTTTCTTAGTGTGACTGGTATACCTTTGGGTACAGAGATATCAATGTATTTGATCATGGGGTACTGCCTCAGAACCTATTTGGAGTGTTACATAATGTTTGGTATGTGTACTTCAATATCTTATTTTTGCATTATATATATATATATATATATATATATATATATATATATAAATTTTAAAATAAATACAAGTAATTTTAGTAAATAATAAAATAAATAAAGTTTATAAATAAAATAAATAAATATTAGTAAATTTTATTAATTTTATTATATATTTATATAATTTTTAAAATACATGTATATATACATATAAATGAAAGATATATTTTGCACTTTGAAATCCATATGGCCTAAAGAGTCCCAGAAGACACAAATTTGTGTTCTTGTCTATGAATGAGTCATGAATTACAACCTGCCCAAACAGACTTTCTTTGAATTTTCTCAAGGCATGGCAACTCTTGCCACATCATTTTCCTGCTAGTTCACAGCTGTCAGTTTTAAATCCAGTATCAATTACGAGATGGGCCCAGGGAGTATAGAACATTCTGAGCAAAAAGACCGTTGAAGAAGGCAAAGCTGCAGGTATTTTAAAAATTGACTTGTAAGCCAATAGTGGGCCACTTTAGCAGGATACAGACTGAAGCTAATGATGCACTGACTCTTCTGTTTACTTGAGAAACAGACACACTCAGGGGGAAAGCGTGTTACTTCAGTTCAGTGGGCTTCGGCATAAAGCTCAAGTGTGAGTGAAAAAGGTAACTTTATACAGATGGTCACTGTTTTTCCTGATCATCTTCATTTTCATTGTCTCTACATTTATTCTAGATAAGAAAATGCATCAACTTTTCATTTGAAAGTTTATACATTTTAATATTTTATCTAAATAAAGTATTTGAGATTTTAGAAAATTGATCAGATGGAACTACTATTCTATTAGTAAACAATAATTAATATTATAGCATTTTTTAATTTAGGTAATTAATAATTTAGCATTTTTTAAAACATATCATTTGAATTTGATTCAAAAATATCCTTAATCTGAAATTGTATTAATCTAGGAAATACTGGTATTTTCTTTGTACTCTTCATCAGTGGCAAATTTTAGGAAACTAACTTTATTTGATCTTGTCTATACATAAATTGTCTAGATTAGATACTGGGGGAATGGAATTTTGTAATGGAATTTGAAGATTTCACTTTCTTTTTGCAAGTTACAACTACAACTTTTCTTCAGAAAGAGAAAAAAACAGAACTAACTCCTTGGGTTCTTTAAAAAATTAATCTTGAGAATTCAATTTCTTTTACCTCTTAATGTCTTAAGTTTCAATCAACTCTTTCATCTTTACAGAACAAGAACAGCAGTTTTTTCCTAAATTGCTAAGTTCTGTCTAGTTCAATACATTTTCTACCTTAGGCTTTTCCTGAGCATTCTATGATTATCAAGTTGTAAAAAAGAACAAAAAGAGATTTTTACCTCTTGGCTGGATGAAAACAGTAAGTCATCACACTCCAGCTTGTAGTTGACCTTTAGCAAAGAGGCACAAACAGCAATTGTCTCTTGTGATCCAACCTGACATCTTCCAAAGATTTCCAGGGTCAACTAAAACAGCACCTCACTCACTTTCCATTCTCTGTCATACCTGGACCTGAAATCTTACTTCAATTCTATCTATAATTCCAACCAAATACTTGAAAAATCAAAAACAAAAACAAAAAACCCCAGAACCTGCCAGAATTTTTTAAAATACCTTTTATTGAGGTAACAATACAGCTGATCCCCTTTCTCTATTTCACTTTCTTCCCACTGCCTCTTCCCCTCTGGCACTCACTACTCTCTTCTCTGCATCTACGTGCTTGTTTTGGTTTGTTCATGTATTTTGTGGTTTGTTTGCTTTTTGTATTTCACATGTGAGTGAAATCACACAGTATTTGTCTTTCTCCATCTGACTTATTTCATTTAGCATCATACCCTCAAGGTCCATTCAGGTTGTTGCAAACCTGCCAGAGTTTTTATTTGTTTTTTGTTTGTTCTTTTTGAAGGGAAGGGAGAATTGTTTTTTTTAGAGGTTTTGCTATAAGCAACAATATGGCAAAATATAAGTCAGAAAATGGAATTTAAAAGTCCATTGAAAGTTCTATATGTGGAAGTGCATTAAAGAAATGAAACCGTATATTTGACCAGTTACTTGTTGTTATGCCAATGTTACTACAAATAAAGCTAATGCAATTTAGGATGTGATAGAGGAAATCTAAAGTGCAAGCCAAATTGATTGGACGTGCTGGTGTAACATTTAGTACAGGGCAATGTGTTATGTGTGGTATGTTAAGAAAGCAAGCTGTTCCCCGTAGACCATGTATCATGCTATGTAACTATGCAAGATCCTGTTTAATTATAGCTGTCTGTCTACCAACCAGGCTGTAAGCTTCATAAGAGCAAGAATTGCATTTGAATTCTCAACACTTTTTCAGCACAATTCTCAATAGTCCGGAGCACACAGACAATAAATGTTTCTTCTGTGAACAAATGAGTCCTAGGGAATTGAATCAGACTGTTAAAGGATCCATCCATTTTGCCACATCAGAAAACCTCAGAGATACCAAGTTCATTTCTTTTGGAAAAAGTAAGGAAAAGATGAGAAAGAATCCACGGCAGTTCTCAAATTCTTGAAGTTATTTCACATAAAAGATTAAACGGACCTGTTTTAGTCTCTTCTAAGTGGGCAGAGCTGTGATAACAGACTAGAAGTTTCAGAAAGATACACTTCAGGTAAACATGAAGAAAGCCTTTTGTAAAAAGTAGGAACTTTTATAATATAATATGTTCACAAGAGATGCCTAGCAAGCTTCCTAACGGAGACTGAAGCAAAGAAAGAATAGTCTCCAGTTCAGGCTGATGAAATTTTCCAGGATTGTTTGCTAGTTTAAATAAAATCATTTCTAAAATCATCTGTAGCATTACGACTTTATGATTATTTGATGCCATTGTCTCACGCCAAAGAAAAAACCAGAATTATTGTAAGTCACCAAACTTTTTAAATCAACTAATTGATGTAGTCAATGAACTGAATATTTTGTAAACTATATTCTAAATTTTAAAATATTTTTGTAGTTTACTTAACATATTAGTCTAGAGTTGCAAAGACCTCACAGCAGTGAAATCAATTAGCAAATCCAACTGTAATTACATGTTTGGATAAGTATTCTCACCTTGATAGCATTCAGATTCAGTCGTGACTTGCAAATCTTTGAGTATCTGGTCAGTTCTCTCTCTTGCATTTCAGACAAGGGTCCTGAACTCAGCCAACATTTTCTCCCACAATAGCGCCCTGCCTAATGCATTTGCCAATTGGTCCTTTTCATGTTTTTCTTCTTTTAATCTGGTGACATTCACAGTCTATCGTTGCCCCTTACATTTGGGTAAAAATACCTGACAACAGTGCTTATGGATGCGACTGTATTGACGGAATTGCAGTAGCCGCTTGTCATCATTTTTGTCTGTTCTTCTGGAACTCGTATTTCCAAGATGTATTTCGCCCTGCCTCTGCCTTGCCACCTGACAGAGCCTTCCTTCAAATCGACAACCAAATTTCAGAGAGAGAATAAAAGATAATGCCTTTCATATTTCCAGATCAACTGAATTTTTGTCATCAAAATGCATACAGAAGTTTTGGTGGTGGGGGTAGTGACTGTGGGAGGGTGGCGGATTACATTGCTGTTGGCCAGATAGGTCAGTGCCCTGCCTCAGTGAACGTGCAAGAAACATACAGTCGTCCCCCTTATCCATAGTTTCCCTTTTCAAGGCTTCAGTTACCTGAGATAAACCGCAGTCCAAAAATATTAAACTGAAAATTCCAAAAGTAAACGATTTGTAATTTTTAAATTCCATGTTGTTCTGAGTAATGTGGTAAGATCGTGTGCTGTCCACTCAGTCCTGGCCAGATTGGGATGCACCCCTTTGTCCAGGTATCCCATCCAAGAGTCACTTAGTAGCCAAGCTCAGTTGTAAGACTGACTTGCAGTGTTTGTGTTCAAGAAACTCTTGTTTTATTCAATAGTGGCCCCAAAGCTCAAGAGTAGTGATGCTGGTAATTTGGATATTCTCTGATTTATAAATTAAACTTTATCATAAGTATATATGTGTAGGGAAAAAACATAGTTTATGTAGGGTCCAGTACTATCCAGGGTTTCAGGCATCCATTGGGGGTCTTGGAACAGGGATAAGGGAGGATTACTATATATTCCTATGCTGTTATATTCAAGCATTGTCATGTGGCTTATCATGTGTGAGCAGAAGTGGCCTTTGTCAGTCTGAGTGGACATTTTTAGAGTCAGCACATGGCTATGTCTTTCTGCCACAGACTTACAATGTTCTATCCAGAGGCTACCCTGTCTGCCTTGGACCTACAGTGAAGACACCAGGCATCTGCTACTCTGGCAGTAGTCAATCTGAGTTTGGTATTGAGGGAAAATTGTCCTTTGTTGTTATAAGGCACTAAGATTCAGGGGTCCTTTTGTTACCACAGCATATCTTATTCTATATTGATTGATGCAGGCGTATAAAGCTTGAAACTTTTATATCCCAGAAGTATGGTGACAATTATAAACAAATTGTATCTGGCATTGAAAATGATGTAGAGAAGCAAAGTGAGCAGAAGGAGATTCCACTGGACAATCTGAAAGAGAAGTGCCAGGGAGTGTCCAAAGGAATTCAACTTCAGTTGCATCAGAAGCAATTTGCAAGTAACTTGATGCAAAGTGTGTAATCACGTTGAATGGAAAGCAGGAACTTTATTTGCCAATACTATGTATGTGGTTTAACCACAGAATAAATTTTGAGTTGAACAGGCGAACATGCTGCTGTAGATAAAGATATTAGGATGAGGTCTTTTGGCTTCAGGAACAGAGAGGAAGTGACAGATTTTAAGGACAGGAACAGGAAGAAATAACAGAATTTTGAAATGTGTTGGATGAACAGCCTGGATGTGGGTGAAAAAAAAAAAAGAGTAAGGTTGGTTAGTGATGCCAAGGTAAAGTGATTGAAAAATGAACATGCCACCAAATGGTGAAAGTTAAAAAAAAAAAAGAAGAACACAGATAAGGCAAGACAGATGAACACAAGAGAGAGAAGATGGCAGATAACTTTTGCTTGTGTGCAAGCACTTGGCATCATGAGTGTGTCCTAGTAACTAATATGTGGTCTGTGGTGTTTCTTCTCTCCTTTGCATCTAGAAAAGAAGGAAAGGTCATTACTTGGTATCACTTTGAAAGCATTTATTTATTTAGTGGTGCAGTCAGATTAGCATAGCATTTGAAAGAATTCCACGTACATAGAGAGAAATTCATTTATGGATCAGTGAAACTATTAAAGAAATATTCATGAAATATTAAGAAACTATCAATATGCATTATTTTTAGGGGAACCATTTCTGAAACATTAGTAGGAATGAGGTAAATTGAAGGCTTTTAGACTTAATCTGAATTTATGTGCATAGTTCCTAATGTGAATATAATAGTCTATATTTTTGTTGGAAATTAAATATAAATGTTGCCTCAGCCTAGAGAATAATAGTGAGAGGAGTAAAATAATAGCTGGTGAGGGAGAGGGGAGGGAAAACTAGACTTTTTATAAAAAAGTCAAAACGATAACATGTCAATAATGAAAGTTAGATCTATGAATAACAAGGATTCCAAGTCTTTTTAGGAGAAGCATAATTTTTAGAAATTTTTAGAAGTGTACTAGTCCTGTATGAGGATAGGCCTGCAATGACATGGAAGAAGAGCTGGAGGCAGGGACAATCTCCCACTTTCTAGCTGCATCATCTTTTCATGATATGGAAAACAGAAGGAGACAATGGAGCGTGTATGAATGAGGAGAGTGACTGATAGATGAGACAGCATCTTCTTGGTCACCAGTACTGGATTTGAGATGCTAACATAATCTGATAGGAGTAGCAATCCTATCAGAGACATCCCATTTAATCATGCATTCATCCATTCAACAACTTTATTATCAAGCAAGTACTGCCTGCAAGGCGTCAGTCAATGTACTGGGGACAAAGATGTACACAAAACAAACAAAATTCCTTTCTCTGTTAGAGCTTACAATCCAGATCAGGAAGACAAGTGCTGAAAAAATATAGTTTGTGCCAAATGTTGTTGAATAATACACAGAAAAAACAAAGTAGGGAAAAGATAGGAAGTCTGTGGCATCTTGGGCACAATTTGAAATACTTTGATTAGAGGATGTTTCATTTGAGCCAGATGTGAAAGATAATCCACCCGTTCTCAAGCACTTGGGGTGAAAGGGGAGACTGATACAGGAATGAATGAATCTGAGCACGAGCAGGGAACCTTTGCTTCTAGAGGAGACTGGCTGCTTTGAGGTACTGGGAGATGTTGAAAGCTGGCTGGAGGAACTGCTGATGCGGAACCAGGTAAGGACTTTTGAGGTACTATACGTTGATGGAAAGCCATTAGAGTGTTTTAACAATAGCAATGTTATGATTTGATGAGTCTAACAACATAAAAAGTAACAGTACTAAAAATTAATGCAATCAAATAGGTGAATGAAAAGCTTAGGCTCTACATAAAGATATTTTTAATAAATTTATAATAATATATTTTAATTTAAAATATTTAAGAAGGGATTTTTGTTTCCTTGTTGTAACTAACATTTGTTCTATTCAATCAAATAAACTAAGAGGATGAATGCTAAAATTACTCAGACGTATTGTATGAAAGGAAACTAATATCATACGAATAACAAAATAAATGGGTATCTTCTGAGATTTTTCTATACATCAGAAATTTTGTTTTGCATTTTTCATGCACATTCTAGTTTAATCTTCATAAGAGTGTTACAAAAAGTGTTATGTTTTGGTTGCATGTTTGGGCTCTGGAATCAGACTTTTTAGAATTGTTTTACTGCTCTGCCATTTACAACTTGGATAAGTCTATGGCTAGACTATATTTCATCTTCCATCTTCAGAATTCTCTATAAATTGGGGGAAATAATAGTGCAAACCCTTAACTTACATAAGGAATTAGAGGCACAATGCAGCGATAATCTGACATACAAATAATATTAGCTATTTTTATCATCACCTCTCCTTTAAAAATGAGGAAATTGAGATTGAGAGAAGTAAATTCCTTTGTCCAAAAGCCTGTAACAAGTATAGTCACATTCAAATTCAGACTCAGGTCTATAGACCTTGAGGGCCAAGCTCTTCATTATTATTGTCCATTTAGGCAATCCTGACTGTATACAGTTGATTTTCTACTTTATAAATTCCCATAGCAGATCATTTGGAACTTCACATGCCATGGGTGTCAATAAAGAATTGCTAACAAAAAATTTCCTCCCTACTTCCTAAAAGATTAGAATGGCTATGTAGCAGAAATATGTGTACGTTCAATAAGTCCACATATCATTCCTATACAAAGAAATACGTATTATGAGTAGCAAAATCTTTATTCTAACTCATGGCCTCATGATCAAAATTCAGCTTCTGGCAACTGAGATCAATGTACCAATTTAATGCAAAGCAATATGTGCTTCTAAAGTAGGCTTGAAAATAAAATTGTGAATTACTTGAATGCTGAGTTGAGAAAATGAGCTGATCGAGAATAAATATACTTCATAAAATTGTGAGCATAAAATGAAAATAGCTGTTCTAATTGAAAAGAAAAATATTAATCTGATTTTCAAACTGGTGTGCAGATATCCTGCAGTTTAATAAAGACAGTTTAGGAGACAAAAATGGTTCAATATTTTAATTCAATTTCAGCTAAGCCTTCCTATTTGCTCATTCATATATCTACATGAATATATAAACTATACAAATATACATATAAATATATATTAAAGTATTCATATATATAAATTTTGTACTTATTTTATAATTGTTTGTCTATTTCTCTTAAATTATATGTATGTATGAACAACTCACTTGTTTTGAAATAGAACCAATAGTATAATGATGAAAATTTTTGGACTTCATTCATTTAAATTTAGATTAAGAAAATTTTTAAATTTTATTTTGTCATATTTTCTAAATTTATTTACTTGAATGATTTCTTTCTGCAATATGGTTCATAATATGGCTTTTGTTTCACTTGATGTATATATATATAATTTTGTTTCCAAATCAAATGATTAAAGATGTCTGTTTTTGAAGGCCTTGAACCTTGTATTTCTGTTTGTTTTTAGGTGTTGCAAAAGAGGAAAAATAATATTGAGTCATGTTACCTGTTCTGGAGAACTATATGGAATAATCTATATAAATAGAATGCAAAGTTGAAAAGTATGCAAACCCTCAAGTAACATCACAGTTTGTGATTATTTTTAAGTGTGTTAAGTGTAAATTAGTCATATCAAAGGAATCCCCTAAAAATAAACATCTTTAAGAAGATATGTTTTAGATTTCTATTTGTTAATAAAAATATCAAACATAAGCAATTTTTCCAACATTAAATAAAGGATACAAAATGTAGCTTTAGTAGTGAAAAAACAGTGTTGAAAAATATTTTAAATATTTTATTTTTATATTCATATTCAAATACGTATACTATTAATTTGTGATCAAAGAAAAATCATATGACAATCATTTCCTCATATGGATAAAAATCTGAGATATATAACTTTACACTATTTCCAATAACATACAAATGATGTACAAAGACTCCTATTACTGTTATTTATATTAATGGCTTAGTGAAAATGCTCTGGAATTTTTATTTCCACAGAGAAAAAGAATATTTCTTCACATTCTTTAATAGTCTCATGAAGTAAATGTGGAACTAGTTGAGAACTTTGGAAAAGGATGAGAGTTTGTAGTGTATCAGTGCCTATATAAACATGTCTGAATTTCTTTTAAAAAATCAATTATATAGCTTTTATGTCCTAGAACAGGAAGAGTACAATATTTATGCACTCTAAGTTATGCCCAATATATGAATAGATAATAATTTAGCAAAACAAACAAGTAATTTCTATGATTCTATGTAGTTATTATTCTATTTTAAATGTAGAGAAATAAAACCAAGTATCTCCACTAGTAACTCCAGCTGTTGTTCAATACTGATTGCAAAGAGCACTGTGTAATTATTCACACCCGTAAAATACATGTGTACATTGAATTAATCTGTTGAAGAATATTTACTTAGTTTTGAAGTCTTTATTATAACAATTTCTTATTTCATAATTGCACTTTTATATTTCTCACCCAATATATTTATGTTTGGATTTTGTGAGACCTAACTAGACAGCTAACAAGAGTTAATTTGAATTTGTCAAGACCAGAAAATTAATAAATCAATCTCTCTCTCTTTCTCTGTTCTGTGTCATTTTGCTACATCCATTTCTATTACAGGTTACTGGGAATAGGTTTCAAAGATTCCAGAAGTATTAATAAGTCACAAAATGATTCCAAGCCCTCATACTTCATGCTGTCTGTAGGCAATCAGTGCTATCAGTACTCAGAAGAATCACATGTCACAATTTCTGGAAACACATTAACTTAGTCCAACACTCATTCTTGAGAAGACGAAATTTTCTAAACACCATGGTAAATAGGATCTATAGAGATAAATAAGGCACAGTCTTTTCTGTTAAGAAACTCAAAGCTAATACTGAGAACTTAACCAAGTTTTGTTAACTATTAAGGTCGTGCATGAGACTTTGGATGAATAAGAAATGAAATCACCCCATATTAAAGCCACTGATATTACAAGTTGTTACATCATCTACCATTACTCTATTTTTTTTCTTTTCTTCTTTTTTTTGCAGAATGAGGATAAAAGCTATAACCCACTAGAGAAAGGAGTCTAGGTTCTAGATGACCTCTCGGATGTTTCCACCAAACTGAGCTGCAGACACATAACATCTTGGTATATGAAACAAATAAATCCTTGGCTTATAGACTCATTTAAGCCATCTTTGTCAGGTTTTTCTTTTACATGAAACACTATGCAATTCTGACTGATGAGCTCTCATGAGTAGATTGACAGATATCAATATAGACACCCATCTTGAAAGATAAAAAGTATCTTTAACATTATTTTACTTAGTGGGCATCCTTGTCTTGTCCCAGATTTTAGTGGGAAGCTTTTGAGTTTTTCACCGTTGAGAACTATGCTGGCTATAGGTTTGTCATATATAGCTTTTATTATGTTGAGATATGTTCCCTCTATACCCACTTTGGCAAGAGTTTTTATCATAAATGGGTGTTGAATTTTATCAAATGCTTTTTCTGCATCGATTGAGATGATCATGTGGTTTTTGTCCTTTCTCTTGTTGATGTGATGTATTACATTGATTGATTTGCGTATGTTGAACCAGCCTTGTGTCCCTGGGATGAACCCCACTTGGTCATGATGTATAATCTTTTTTATGTGTTGTTGGATTCTATTTGCTAAAATTTTGGTGAGGATTTTGGCGTCTATGTTCATCAGTGATATTGGCCTATAATTCTCTTTTTTTGTAGTGTCTTTGCCTGGTTTTGGTATCAGGGTGATGGTGGCTTCATAGAATGAGTTTGGGAGTATTCCCTCCTTTTCAATCGTCTGGAAGAGTTTGAGAAGGACTGGTATGAGTTCTTCTTTGTATGTTTGGTAGAATTCCCCGGTGAAGCCATCCAGTCCTGGACTTTTATTTGTAGGGAGGTTTTTAATTGCTATTTCTATTTCCTTTCTAGTGATCGGATTGTTCAAGTGTTCAGTTTCTTCTTGATTCAGTTTTGGTGGACAGTATGTTTCCAGAAACTTGTCCATCTCCTCTAGGTTATCCAGTTTGGTTCCATATAGTTTTTCATAATATTCTCGTATGATATTCTGTATTTCTATTTTGTTTGTTGTAATTTCTCCATTTTCCTTTCTTATTTTGCTAATTTGTGCTCTCTCTTTTTTCTTCTTTGTGAGTTTGGCCAGAGGTTTGTCGATTTTATTTACTTTTTCAAAAAACCAGCTTTTGGTTTGGTTGATTTTTTCTATGGTCTTGTTAATCTCTATTGTATTTAATTCCTCTCTGATCTTTATTATTTCCTTCCTTCTGCTGCTTTTTGGGGCTTTTTGTTCTTCTTTTTCTAATTGATTCAGGTGGTGGGTTAACTTGTTTATTTGAGATTGTTCTTCTTTTTTGAGGAAGGCCTGTATCGCTATAAACTTCCCTCTTAGCACTGCCTTTGCTGTGTCCCATAGGTTTTGAGTGGTTGTGCTTTCATTATCATTTGTCTCAAGGTCCTGGAAGTCCTAGCCACAGCAATCAGGCAAGAGAAAGAAATAAAAGGGATCCAAATTGGAACAGAAGAGGTAAAAGTGTCATTATATGCTGACGACATGTTACTATATATAGAAAACCCTAAAAGGTCCACAAAAAAGCTACTAGAGCTGATCGAAGAATTCAGCAACGTTGCAGGTTACAAAATTAATGTTCAAAAATCAGTTGCCTTTCTTTACACTAACGATAAATCAACAGAAAAAGAAAGTAAAGAAACAATCCCCTTTAAAATAGCACCCAAATAATAAAATATCTGGGAAGAAATCTAACCAAGGAGGCGAAAGAATTATACACAGAAAACTATAAACCATTGATGAAGGAAATTAAAGAAGACTTTAAAAAATGGAAAGATATTCCATGCTCTTGGATTGGAAGAATCAATATTGTTAAAATGGTCACACTGCCCAAGGCAATCTACAGATTTAATGCAATCCCTATCCAATTACCCAGGACATATTTCACAGAACTAGAACAAATCATAATAAAATTTATATGGAACCATCAAAGACCTAGAATTGCTAAAGCATTACTGAAGAGAAAGAAAGAGGCTGGAGGAATAACTCTCCCAGGCTTCAGACAATACTATAGAACTACAGTCATCAAGACAGCATGGTATTGGTACCAAAACAGACATATAGACCAATGGAACAGAATAGAGAGCCCAGAAATGAACCCACAAACTTTTGGTCAACTCATCTTCGACGAAGGAGGCAAGAATATACAATGGAATAAAGACAGTCTCTTCAGCAAATGGTGTTGGGAAAACTGGACAGCAGCATGTAAAACAATGAAGCTAGAACACACCCTTACACCATATACAAAAATCAACTCAAAATGGATTAAAGACTTAAACATAAGACAAGATACAATAAACCTCCTAGAGGAAAACATAGGCAAAACATTATCTGACATACATTTCAAAAATTTTCTCCTAGAAGAAATAAAAGCAAGAATAAACAAATGGGACCTAATGAAACTTACAAGCTTCTGCAGAGCAAAGGAAACCAGAAATAAAACAAGAAGAAAACCTACAGAATGGGAGAAAATTTTTGCAAGTGAAACTGACAAAGGCTTGATCTCCAAAATATATAAGCAGCTTATACAACTCAATAAGAAAAAAATAAACAACCCAATTCAAAAATGGGCAGAAGACCTAAACAAGCAACTCTCCAAGGAAGACATACAAATGATCAAAAAGCACATGAAAAAATGTTCAATATCACTAATTATCAGAGAAATGCAAATCAAAACTACAATGAGGTATCACCTCACACCAGTCAGAATGGCCGTCATTCAAAAATCCACAAATGACAAATGCTGGAGAGGCTGTGGAGAAAGGGGAACCCTCCTACACTGCTGGTGGGAATGCAGTTTGGTGCAGCCACTATGGAAAACAGTGTGGAGATTCCTCAAAAGACTAGGAATAGACTTACCATATGACCCAGGAATCCCACTCCTGGGCTTGTACCCAGAAGGAAATCTACTTCAGGATGACACCTGCACCCCAATGTTCATAGCAGCACTATTTACAATAGCCAAAACATGGAAACAACCTAAATGTCCATCAACAGGTGACTGGATAAAGAAGAGGTGGTATATTTATACAATGGAATACTACTCAGCCATAAAAACCGACAACATAATGCCATTTGCAGCAACATGGATGATCCTAGAGAATGTCATTCTAAGTGAAGTAAGCCAGAAAGAGAAAGAAAAATACCATATGAGATCACTCATATGTGGAATCTAAAAAACAAAAACAAACAAAAACAAAGCATAAATGCAGGACAGAAATAGACTCATGGACAGAGAATACAGACTTGTGGTTACGGGGGGGGTAGAGGGTGGGAAGGGATAGACTGGGATTTCAAAATTGTAGAATAGATAAACAAGATTACACTGTATAGAACAGGGAAATATACACAAAATGTTATGATAAATCACAGAGAAAAAAATGTGACAATGAGTGTGTATATGTCCATGAATGACTGAAAAATTGTGCTGAACATGCTGAACACTGGAATTTGACACAACACTGTAAAATGATTATGAATCAATAAAAAAATGTAAAAAAAAATTATTTTACTTACAGTGAGTGGATCAATACAATGGAATTAAATGTCTTAACTATTACTTATCCAGAAGTATTATCATGTAGAAAAGTAAAAGATGTTAAAGATTTCATTTAGTTTGTTAACTAACCTTGTTAACTAACCTTGTTACCTTGCATCAAATTGCATAAAACTCATTTTTGCATATTTATTTCCCTTATACACTGATTTTTTTTAGGCTATTTAATACCAAAACAGCAATGACTCTCATTTAGAAAATGGCAATACTTTGGACTCTTTGACAAATTAGTATCTTTGTGTGTGTGTATGGAGTTACAAGTTGGTATATGCTAACACTTAAAACTTTGTATGGTTGCTAAACTATATGAAGTATTGATAAATCATGCTTCTGTACAAATTTAAATCAGTTTATAATAATTGATAAATCATGACTAGACATTTGTTTAAACACATTGATGATTTTAACTCTTACATTTGGTTGACAGCCCATTAGTGAATTATAAATGGTTAATTGATTTAAGCTGTCTTCCAAAAGGCAATAGTTTGAGAACATTATGAGATAGTAGAATATAAACTAAATTTTAACATCCATGCAATAATTAATAGCACTAAATAAAAATTTATATAATAAAGAGCCTTATTCCATTTTTGTAATATTTCTAATCATAAGCTATTTCCATTTGCACACATCTTAATCACATAGTTCATTAATCATATGGACAAACTTCAGTAAAATTATTTTAAGCTTCTCCTATGGACATTTAACAGATGCTTAAAGAGGACTTGATAATTAATGCAAATGTGTATTTGGCAAATGTTCAACATTTTTCTTGAATTCTATAAGAAAGGAGACTTTAGTAAAGTATAATGATTTTTTCAATTTGATAAAATATTAAAAAATAATCTCCTTAGAAGTAGTTTACTATGCAGCATCACATGTATATATACCTGCACATATTTTATGACTATATATTGCAGTTCATAACAATGATATTATAGTTCCACTGCTGCTAAAGAACTTTACTTGCAAAAACTATTTTGTAATTAGATCATGCAACATTTCAGATATATTTAATATTCCATTATGAAAACCCAGTAAACAACTTTGCCAAAAATATATTCAAATATTTTTGTTGTATCAACCAACTATTTAAATTAAATAACATGCATTATTTCAGCCAGTATCTAGTTAACATGCCATCACATCACAGTGAAATATAAGAGAAAACAGATCAAGAAAGCAAACTTTCCTTGGAATGAGAAGGAAGACTGTAACAAAGAATAAGACTATTATCACTCATTTAATCTGAATTGCTATAGATGAAAAGAAAGCCAGTACTTTAACAATATGTCTATTCATTATTCCCACTTTATTAGTCACCCAGAGAAAAATAGATACTGTTTGTGACCAACCTAAAGCTGAAGTATGTCAAATAATATGACGTTACTGTGATGATCCAAAAAAAAAAAAAAAGAGTGGAAACTGACCCACAGAGAGGGACTAAATCCATTATGAAAAATATTCTCCATTGACATCACTATTCTTCAGTTTCAGAGTCATGTTAGAGATCATTATCATCATCTTTAGTTCATAGATGATAGCCTTGAGTAGAGAATTGTGCTCAGTTGTTTTCCTGATAGACAAATAAATATTTATTCCCTTTCAGGCTGGACACTGGAATGAACAAACATGGTGCCCACTGAAACTAAGCTGGGACCCATAGCCTAGAGATAGGTTCAGCCAATCCCAGTAAAAGGCCAGCTGATAAAAAGACTGACACAGGGCCAGCACACTAGGTGAATAAATAAATGCTCACTGTTTAAACAACTTTGTTTTAACAAGAACTGACAAATATTGAAATTAATATCACATACAGAATATTGATACTGGTATGTGATGAAAATCTCCTGAAGGAGGCTGGAAAAATAGTGGCTCACGTTATACAGAGATGAAACATTGGGTAATTATTTTTCACTAACTGGGAAGATTTATATAGTGTCACTAATAAACTTCTCATTTTGCTTTCATCGAAGTTTATAGGCAGAATGTTAATAGTGTGCAATGCATTTGACAAGGTAAAAGGAAAAAGGAAAAAGTGATGAGCTCAGAAAAGAAACAATTAGTTTGTAAACAGAAATGAGAACGAATAAAGAAAGATAATAAACTGAGAATAAAATTGTTTCTAACCACGTCAAAGGAACGGCCACTAAAGTGCAGCGTCTAGAAAAAGACCAATCCAACACGCTGATATTAAGACCTACCATTAAGACAAAGGTACAATCAAAGACATGTACAAAGATTAGATGGCTTCAATATAGAAATTGTCCCACAGCATATTTTTTTACCCAAACTACCTGTAGCCAGGTCTAGAGTTTAGACAGATAGGTAGAGTGGCTGTGTTTTATGGAACATAGAATTGACTGAAATCATACTCACAGTACTCACAATATATTTAGAAGAGCTGTGCTAATGAAAGCACACAGACCCTCGATCACAGGAAACTGAGATGAAAAAGCAAATATATGTGCCATCAATATCATATTAGTAGTAATGAGGCTGAAAGAGTTCTCAGTTGTCAGAGTGGGAGTGTTCTCCAATTCCTCTGAGCTGTGGCCAAGGAGGATCTTGGAGATCCCAGAGAGTGAGACCAAGCACTGGACACTACTGAACTGGAGGCCTGCATCTAAACACACAAAAAAGAAGCCTAAACAAGTACATCATCTGAACACAAGGTAAACAGACTGGAAGCATTTGCCCAGCAGTATTTCAGAAATGCTGTAGACCACTCTGAGGTTTGTGAGGCTCAAATTCTTTCCTCTTTTAAATGTTACAATCCTACCAATTATATACCCCCACCCTACACTTTTGTCTCCATTGTACGTTTAATGTATTTTTTAGTTCATAGGTCTCTGGACTAAGAGCCAAATTTACACTTAAATTGATCACCAGATCCTGGAATTCTAGCTTACTCCTAAATATAGACGAGAATTTTAGCATGTTGTGAGCAAGATGTGTGTGTGTTTTATATACAGAAGGAAACTGGGTATCTGTGAACAAGGTGAGACTGTAATGAAGTGAGTTACTCTTCAGCAAACATCCACTCCCTTCCCTCTTCAGGAGGAATCTTTTTCCTGAAAGTATGATCTTCCACTTAACCAGGTATTTTGATTTGTCCTATGAATATGTGTAGAAGTCCCTTAGCAGAAATTTGAAATGGAATTTACAGTTTGGCTTGCTGTCTTATGCTCCACTGATCTGCCAGAAAAATAGCATATTCCATGTAGCTTTGACCCCTTGAGTCTGAACCCAATTTAAAAAGATGTGAACCCATATCCCAAAATCAATTAACTGGAGCCAAGTCCTGCCAAACCCAGCCAAGCCCAGATAAATCACAACCTAAAGCAAAGCTTCCCAGGGAACTGCCCACAGTGAGCAAGAAACATAAAAGTTTTCAATATAAACCACTAGTGTTTGGGGTGCTTTGTTATACAGCATTATTGTATCAATAGCTGATTTAACCTAAGTAAGATTTTTTTTTCTCCATGAAGTGTAGTAATATTTAATGGTAAACTAGGATAATGCTCCAGAACCTTTGGATTGAATGCTTTATTAAGCGTTTATTTTGTTATAGTTAGGGATAAACAAACTCATTTTTGTGGACATAACATTTCCCTTAAAGAATATACTGTGATGGGAAAATGTATGATTGTTACCATTTTAGTGGATTAATTTACTTGTCACTCAAAATCATGGTTTGTTGATTTCATTTAAAGAAATTGTCACATCATTATGATTATATAAAAATTGACAGCTTAATTTTGTGGAACACAGTAAAGTTATATTAGAATATGAACTTACCATACCTTTTTATGATAGAGAAGTATGGATGTAATAGAAAAGGACAAATCTGACTCCATATTAGATCTGTTCCTTTGGCTTTAACCCTGTGCCCTGTTGTCTAGGCTTAGTCTTGCTAGCTCTGCACTCAGGTAAAGATAACAACTTGCAGAGTAGAGAATAACATTTATTTTGTTGGAAGTTTTGCAGGAGCACCATGAGCTGGCCAACGTGGACAGCTGCAAGAACAAAGAATTCCTACAGACCAAGAGGTTTGCAACAACCAACCACACCTCCTCCCCTTCTTTTGTATAAAAGGAGCCTGTATTCTGACTAGGGGAGGATGGTTCTCCAAGACATTAGTCTGCCATCCTCTTGGTCTGCCAGCTTTCCGAATAAAGTTGCTATTCCTTGCCCGAACACCTCGTCTCTTGATTTATTGGCTTGTCGTGTGGCAAGCAGAACGAGCTTGTCCTCCGTCACATGGAGACCTACAATTTAACAGAACATTGTAACAGATGGAGACTGTGATACAATTATTTTTAGAATTGGCTTACAGAGTTCATTTCTGGAAATATTAAGTACTGTTATGACTTCCATCTGCAAAAAAATTCTCTAAATAAAAATTATTTGTTTGATTTCTTATGAAAATAAGTCCTAATACACTTCCAACAAAATAGTCCATCTACACAGTATTCTCATTTATATCCTATCTAAATTTTCCATTGGTTGCATTTAGGTCACATATCTAAAATATATTAAAATGATATCTCAAATAAATTAGTTCTCTACTTAACATATAAGTTCAATTAAGGCTCATGAGGTGGCAACACTGAACTGGAGCATCCTGCTTAATAGAGGAACTTGAGTAGAAATAATCCTTTCAGGACGTGGATTATCTGTGCATTGAATGTAATAGTGTAAGCACCAATGGTAGCTTGGAAGGCCTTAACATTCATCCCACCCCTCACATCCTAGGTTTTTTGATATGCAACACTGATACTTTCTCATTCTTATCTACAGTGTGAATTGAGGTATCTTCTAAAACATTGCTATTTTTGCCGATCTGCAGCAGACACTCCAAGTAATAGCAGTGTACCTGTGCCGAAAACTCTGCTTCAAATCTGTGTTCTTCCCTTAACATCCAGATCTTTGACCCTAGGTCTCTCTGATAGTGAAATTCTGTAGCCTCTAATTAGTGTAAAGTTTGGAAATTCACAGGCAGAGGAAATAGAAGTCATGGTTGACATTGCATTCCAGTAGAGTTGGAGTGAATTTACACATAGGAAAAGTTAAATATATTTTGCAGCTAGATTTTGGAAAGCCTAAAATCTATGCTAAAGAGTATTGTTTTATTAGCGTGGGAAAAGTATTTAAGTCTTTTTCAGGGACAAAAATAATGAGAAATGTACATTCGGGGAATACATCTTGTGACTAAGTGTGACAAAGTGAATGATACATTTGCAGATAAAAACAAGATGCAAAGGGACCAGGGAAGAACCAATCACTATACAAGAGGAATCAAATAAAATTTAATGGAATTGGCAGTGCAAGAGAGAAGTAATGTAAGTAATGTCACTTTTTTGGTTCAACAGAATTTATCAGGAATAAAGATGACAAGGAAGAATTTCAGATGAAATTGAGACTTTCAGTGTCTTAATTCACATAGGCAAGAGAAGAGACCGAGATGTGGATGCAAAAGAATGTGCTAAACAATTACCATATCTGTATATTTCTCAAATATCTATAAAACAAGTAAATTATATTGTCAAAAATTATGCAGCCTTTAAAAGCATTTCGTGGATGTTTTCTTGCAACCAAAGCATTCAGTTCACTCAAATACTCTGTAAATGTGAGTTAAGCTATGTTATAATTCATTACAATTCATAAGATATGTATATACAGATTGTCTCAAATATTTTTAATTCATATAGAGTAAAACAACTTTTGCAATTTTGATTTCACATTATAACTCTTCATGTTCTCCAAATTAAATGGTTACATTAAAAATATTTTCTTAAAAATCATAAGTTTTAGGTAAGACCTGATATTATGTTCAGTTTGTTTGCTTTCATATTCTTGAGCTACATCCATTTTAAGGACCAACATCTATATGTGGAAGAAACGAAGAGTTAAGTGGTATAATAATTTATTTTCCCATTTATAGCTATGTGAAGGCTTATCTCATTCCTAGATGAAGACATGCACTAAATAATAAGTAATAACGGCCTTGGCTTTTGTTTTATACATAATTTTTGCTTTTGTTACTTGTGTTTGCATTTGGCTTTGTTTGAATTTACCTAAGCAATACTCTTTTCCTATTTGGTATAAGGGGCAGATGAAATAGTTTGTTCACTGTTTCATGTTATCTTAACAATTATCTGGTCATTGCTAAAAAGCTGGGGGAAAAACTAAATTAAAACTGTGTAGTTAGTATAGTTAGTATAGCTGAACTTAAAATGAAAAGAGATGTTCAAGGAGAGATAGATGATTGGTAGATAGATACACAGATACATAGGTACATAGATAGATAGATAGATAGATAGATAGATAGATAGATAGATTTTCTCAGTGATATGATTATAACCAAAAATCTACTTCTCTACTTCTCATTATCAAAGCCTACAATTGATTTGGGTACTTAGAATTAACCAGGCTTCTTTTAAATGAATACATTTTAATAAAGTCACTAATGACTGGTATATGAATCTAAAATTCAATATATTTTACTCTCCACTAATCAGAAAAACAACACTTGTCAAAGAGACCACACACTTGTAATTATAAAGCCATGAACATCAACCCCCCAAAAATTAATCTGATGACTCTTGGGAGCCCTGTGACTATGACACTATATTAAAGGAGCCTCTTGTGTAATGAACATTTTCTGTTTCTTGATCAGTATGGATCCATAGGTGTGTCCACTTTGAGAAAATCCACGGATATGTCCACTTGTAAGTTGGGTACTTTTGTATTTTTTTGTTATACTTCAACAAAAAGTTTTCTTAAAGATCAAGTTGATAATGTCAAGGCTTTGACAAGCCTAATGAACATCCCACAATGATAATATGGCAGTCATTACACATAAGGCACTGCTCTAGAAACACTGCATGACTTAAATAACTTCATCTTAATGTCAACACTATGGGGAAGTTTCAGTTAATGCCCACCTTTGGAATAAGGAAACTGATACATAGATAGTTATGTAACTTGCCTGAGATCACAGACAAGTGAGCAAGATTTAGAATCCCCACATCGTAGTTTCTGAGAGTCAGTGCTTTGCCTCCTCTGACATGATGGTAGCATATTCTTCTTTAGGGAATAAATATTCATGTCTTTCTTTTAATTAGAGTACGTCCTTTATAGTAAGTCTGCTACTATTATAATAGTGAATCTAAAACACTACTGTGCAGTAATATCATAAACTATTTGATCTCATATGTACTGATTCCAAGCAGATTTCCTTCCTTTTGTTGATGCATTTATTTTCAAGATGAATTATAATTCAACTATTTTAGAGTAAAGATGTTAATTACATTTTAATAATTCCTTTTTTTGGTGACTGCACTCCCTCTTCCTGTTGATTGAATTCCAGAAATAGCCTATTCTTTATAGATAACTAGCTTGTTAAGATTTGTTATTTCCCAGAACAAAGACTATAATCCGACAACTCTTGCTTTCAACTGACATTCTTCCATTTCAAAAAAAAAAAAAATCCCTCCTTGTTGATCTTTCACCCACCACAAACACTTCAGTTAATTTTAACTCTCAACAGTCTTTTTTTTTTCACGTACAAACATGCAGTCTTTACCATACTGTCTTTTTCCTTCCTTTTTTTTTCTTCCTAATGTCTCTCTTGCATTTTGCATCTGATCAGTTTCTCTCTTCTCTTCTTTTCCCTTTTCTTCCCTTCTCTTTTCTTCTCTCTTCTCTCTATCTTTGACTCCCTGTCTCTCTCCCTTTTCTCTCTCTCTTCTTATTCTAGGTATTAATAATATTAAGCTTTTCTTCAACTCTTTTGCATTGATGAAGCACCAGTGAGTCAGATGTCAGCCATCATGTATCAGTAACATGAAAACCAATTTGATCACTATTAGAACGTATAAATAATCCCTAAATCAATGGATACTCTTGCCCTTTGATTTCCAAAGAGAAACCCAGCAGGCAATAGAAGAAAAGGATAAATGTAAATTTGAGATTTGCATTCCCCAGTTCCCTTCTTGGGGAATTGCCCTCTACTAAAGTCCCTGCTCCTTCAAATCATTCAGGAATTATCATATCGTATCTGGGGTGTTACCTGTTCCCTGGTTGGTCACTAACTGATATAGTAACGGAGTACTTGGAAAATTTCTGATTGATACCAAAGACTTGACAATTATTCTTATACATGTACGCATCTGATTAACCTAAGGGTTCATTTGTTAAATTTTTGCATAGCTAGTTTGTAAAATACATTCTATCACAGCATATATCATTAATTAATATTTTCTAATATTAGAGAATTTTAATAATTCTATCTAGGTATTTATAATTTTGTAACAAACTCTAATCAACACCATATCTAGAAGTTCCATTATTTTATAAAAAATGCATATAATTAAATAGCAAATGTCTTCTCTTTGACCAAAAAATGTCATTTATCTTTAGGCTTCTGTGTTTTATTACATTTATGTTCTCATATCTTTTAGATTCAAAAATACATTCGGTTGCAAATTTTTATTCCAAATAAGATTAAATGTACATGTTGTCAGGTACAAAATCATTTTGGATGCCACTGTCATCATAAATATGCAGTGGGATAAGATAACATTTTAGATAGTTACTGAGATCATATATAAGCTATGTTCTTTTTTTTTTTTTACCATTATCAGTGGTATTTTTATCTTTCCAGAACTGAAAAATAGATGAAGTATAACAGATAAAAATCTATAAATTCGCATAGGTATTTACCTCTAAGCTGTTTAAGTTTGAACTAATAACTTAAGAATCTATATTATTTTGAAAAATAAGTGATGATAGAAGATATATAATGTAATGAAAATAGCTCAGCATATTCTAGAAAAATGGTCTAATTCTACTTTTTCATCAAACTAATAAAATAATGGAATTTATTCACATTGCTATACTATTTAGCAGAAATAGCCTGGTAACATGAAAATAAAATTGTGTGATTCCAATAGGACACTCAAAATAGACATAAAAGCATAAAAATATTCAAGAAAACCAATTATCGTTATAGTCCATTACGGACTATTAGGTCTCCAGCGTTCCATTAGAAATGCACTTATTTCACTTGCTAATTTTGTTTTTGTGCTTCTCAAATCTCATTTTGAACTTCAAAATCACATTAAACAGCTATCTCAGCATAGTTTGCTTTCCCCCAGTAGATCGAATTTGGAAGGGTGAGAAAATCGAAAAAAGAGGGGAAAAAAAAACTAATTTTACTACATCCCAATTTGATAATATTCTTGAGTAACTGTGACCTTTATAATACAATTAGAATCATAAACACATATATGGTTACTTGTCAATCCGTTTTCTATTCTTTTGCCACTATATCATCAGCATCTTGTGCATTGGTATCTAAATTTTTCTCGCATTTTGTTTATGTGACGTTTATTCCAGTTTAGTCTACCCTGCATCTGCTTTTTTATTGTACCATCTCTTTGCTCAAGTTAATATTCCCTACATCATAGCAAGTTAAGTACGCCTTATTCCTCAGGCTTTTTACAACTTCCTGTACCCATGCTAACTCTGCGTTTTTATTATTTGTCAACTAAAATTATCTTCAAAGAAGCCATTTTTCTTCCCGAGGCCCATCTTTAACATTTTTTCTCTTCTTTTCTCTACATTATAAGCTCTACTTAAATGTTCTTTTGTACTTATCTGAATAACTTCCCTACCCTTCTTAGGCTCACAGTTTCTATTAAGACTTTCATTTCTTTTAAACAAGATTATCTCTTCCCTAACAGAAGCGTAGAGGAGCTAAAACATAAATATGTATATCAAAAATGCTTCCATCTGTAAGAAATCCCGAGTGAAATCATTACATTAAATACAAATTAAATTACCCTTATGGAAATCCACAACATTCCATCCAGCTCTATAGCTACGATGCATGATGTTTCTTTAATACTTTTAATCCTTAATCATTTATTTATTCACTTAATCATTCATTAAAAATATTTATTTACTTACTCACTAAAATTATTTAGCATTATTTTTTCTGCTAGATTCTGGTATGCATATATATGTGTGTGTAGATAGAGATTGTTTTTCCCTCTGCTCACAAATTGCGAAGGTGTTCCTTAATGCAGTGACTATTTGCTGAGGCACAGCAAGACCTTTTTGGCCTCCGCTGTTTTTACTTCGTTCTTTGAACCCCATCTTTCGAGCTCACAGAGAATTTACCTCTGTTGTTTTGATTCTGATGAGACTCTAAGAACAGTCACGGAGGGAAGTGTTCCAGTTCTGGAGTTCAGAGTCTAAGCAAGGCGAGGACGTCAGTCACACGTGGGGCCAATCTCATACGGGTGATGGGGCCCCATGGGGTGAGGAGAGATACAGTTGGGGAAGGTTCAGAGAAGGTAACAGATCCCAAACAGGCTGCGAGAGCCGCTGGCGTGAGATGCGGGAGCCCACGCCGTGTGAGGGGCCGTGCAGAGGGGCCTGCGCCGTCAGATCCGGGGCAGAATGAGGAGGTGGCCACGCAGAGGCAGACGGCGTGGTGTCTGCTGTCAAAGGCCCAGCCTGGTCAAAGGGCCTCTGTGTGTCAGCAGATGCGTTCTGGCCTGGGATGTCAGAATCCAGATGTGAGGCGGAGTGCGTCCATGTGACCGGACAGAATAGGGAGCCAGAAATGAGTCCACACATGGAACCATCATAGCAGGCGAGTGGACACTGTAGGTCAGTGGGTGAAACGATGGACTATTTATTACATGATTCAGGGAATAAAGACTTTTCCTATAACAATAACATAGTATTCTTATTACACATCATACTCAAATTAATTAGACTTGGAAATGAAATAATGCAGATTAATTAATATGAATTAGTGAATATGATTTGATAAATAATATGCATTATACAGAATTTGAAGTATCCTTTAGAATATTAATTAGTGAATAATACAAATTACCCTATAAATCTTCCTGTTCCTCTCTAGGGAAAACAAATTTTAACAAAACAATTTAACATAAAAGAAAGAATTGATAAATAGAACTGTATTAAATTTTAGAAGTTTGGTCCTGAAAATACACATTAAAAAGTATAAGAGGGAAAAAGAAGGCACAAATTGGGAAATATTATTTCAGCACAATAATTTGCCAAAGGATTATAATCTAAAATATATGAAGGACTTCTATAAAAACATAAGCAAATAAAAAAGAACATGGAAGTACAAAGACAAACACATCCTGCTACACATTTTACAGAAAACACAAATGTCCTGCTATTAGGTAGTAAAAACTACCAAATTTAAAAAAAAAGGAGGGGCGTGTAAAATTAAATAAAGCTATTCTATACCGAATAGGTTAGAAATAATTAAGATATTATACCATATCAGTTTTTGTGGTGTTGTGGATAAATAATCCTGTTGTCTGTTCCCATATAAATGTACATTGGTGAACAATTTCAAAAATAATTGAGTCTTATCTAGGAAATTTCTAGGAAATTTGAAGATGAACAAACCCTATGACCCAGAAATGTCTGTCCTACCTTGTCCTACACCTCATTTCTTCCCCTTGTCTGCAAAAGATATGCACAGTAATGTTCATAGCACAATATTTGTGTAACTCAAGCATTGGATATATCTATAGTACAAAGGATAAGTGTATCGTTCTGTATTCATATAATAATTACTATGCAGTTATAAGCTAGAATGTTACAGGCGTGAGTTTCAACAGGAATAATTCTCTGCATCACAATATTCAGCACAGGAAGCATGCTCCCAGAAGAATATAATTTCATTCATATGGAATATAAGAATTAATAAAAATAAATAATATCTTGCTTAGGGATATATGTATAAATAGGAAAAAACAATAAAATGGTCAACATAAATTTCAGGAGAATGTTTGATTCTGGAAAAGAGAAAAGTATATGTTGGGGAGAATGTCTCTAAATTACATTTAATACTTTATTTCTCAATTTCTTATGTTATATTTTAATATTTTATTCTTAACTGGCTCTTATATCAGTATTTTTACTAACACTCACATAAATATTCATATAAACATGTATGAAAGAATGTTAGTAAAAATAGTGCATATATACACACAAAAGTTGCACATTTTTGCACATGTATTGCATTTAAATACATAGTAAAGGAAACAAACTAAAAGCACAGTTATTTAAGTTGCTATATGAATTTCTTGAATATTGTGAGTACCATTCAGGTCGCTTGAAGTTTGCCTCTTTGGGGAAATGATTTATTTATTTTTCAACCATTTGATTAAGGTATGATTGACATATAAAAAGCTGTACATATGTAATACATACAACTTGATGATACACCAGTGAAGCCATCCACCATCACAGCCATAAATATATCCATCACCTCAAAAAGTTTCCCCCCACCCACTTTATTATTATTTGGGTGAGCACATCGTAAAAGAATTTGATAGAAGATCTACAACCCTTTTAGCAAATTTTAAGTCTACAATACAGTATTATCAGCTCCTGGAACTAGGCCATATACTAATTTCACATTCTATCATCATTTAAAAATTCTAGGATTCTACACTGTCAACTAGCCAAGCAACTTAAGGATCTTGGAATATACTATAAACCAGTTACATAAAAGGAATGCCTTTGGGCAAATACCACTATATAATCAATTAGGTTAAAAAAGGCTAGTTGTATGTTACTTAATAATAAATTAGTCCAATCCTAATTTATTAATAATAGATGGTCTGTCAGTAATTATTTTTAGTCCAAAACCCATTTTGTTGCTTAGGAAACCTGGTTAATTTAGAAAAAGTCGTTAAATAAGTGATAAAGTTCACATAATCAGGCACAGAAAACAAGGAGTAGGAAAAAAATAGGTTTCTTGACAAGTAATCCACAGTGGATCATAGCAAAATTGATAAGCAAGAAAACAACCTTGCATTTAAAATAGGCACCAGAAGATACAGTGAAAAAATTATCAGTGTGCAAAGTAAATTTCTAATCAGCACACAATTTAGTTTTTTATACATTCCTAAAACTCATGTATTTTGATAACACTGCTAATTGGTAAGCATAAGATACAGCACAGAAAGAGTTCTGTTTGGTATTTCATCTCATTTTGTAAGCAGGAAATGTAAGATTATAGGATTTTTATGCACATTACATTCAAATTTTCTGAAAGAGCTAATAAAAATGTTATAGATTGTAGAAATTAATTTATGGATAATTCTGAAGGCAGAAAGGCTCTAAATTAACCTTGCCTGAAGGAGAACTCGATGTTCTTATTCATTAAGGCTCCCAGCTGTGCTCAAGTAGAGTGCAGTAGATGTTCGTCTTCTTTCAGATGAGGACTCACAGTGCAAACCTCTTTTCAAAGTTCTTTTATTTATTTATTATTCTATTTCTCAGAGGCAAGAAGGAAATGTGCAGTTGATATAAAATTATTTTTCTCATAATAACATCTAACCAGTGATACTCAGAAATTTCCATCAATAAGCTTCAGTTATATCATGTTCCTTCCAAACCAGTAGGACAATTCAGCACTTAAGACATCAAGGCAGACACCTAAGATAATAACGCATGGAAGCTTTTCATTTTATTTTTGTAATTTGAATTTTTTCCTTGGTAGATTAGGCTAACAACCTGTTCTACCATGGAACATGTTTGTCAAAAGAAAGTCACCATCAAAAAATAGTGTTTTCTTTAATGGATTTTTACGTTGGGTTTCTATTATATGTGGCATAATGAAATACAGTCTTCAGTTTAAAATATTTTCCTGTCTTTGCAGTAAGAAAAACATAAAAGAAAATCTCCTATACCATGGTTAATAGAGTTAATAGAGTAATCTCCTATACTATGGAGAAGAGTAAGTTTTTATCTTATTCTATTAATTGGTTTAAAATACATTTGTATATAATTTAGAGTCTTATGTGCCCAATATTGTGCTAGACACTAAATATAAAGCAGTAAAGAGCATATATGTGATCCTTAGCATTTAGAGCACATATCAAAGTCATCATGCCACTGGCTGGCATAATTTAGTCTCACTTATGGGACAGAAGTTTTAAAATATTTTCTGACTCACAAATCTAAATAAAAGTGTATCCCATAGGAAATTATCAGAGCTGATAGGTGATCTCCCCATGATTACAATAAAAAAGTAAGCAAGCAAATATTCAATCACAAATTAAGATACAGGATATGAGTAAAATGAAGAGGTAAAGAAATGGAGAAAAATTAAGACTGAGAGATGAGAGAGAAAGTATCCCTGGAAAGGTAACTTTAAAACATTTAATAGCTTTTATTAACATGTAATTGATATGACATACAATAAACTGCACATATCTAATGTATATGGCTTGATGAGTTTGGACATAATGCATATGTAAGGATAGAAAACAAGCATGGAAAAGTCTGGGAAAAGAACTTACCAGGAAGGAACGTCATGTGTGACAGCCTTTAGACAGGAAGACAGTGGCTGCGTTTGAGAAAATGGAAAGTGGCCAGATGGGCTAGAACTAAATGGGCAAGAAGGAAAATGATTGAAACTGTAGGTTTTGGAGATAAGTAGGAGCTCTAACAGAAAGGGTCATTTAAGTGAGTTTTAATTTCAATCAAAATACACTGGAAAATTTTAAGTGGTGTAATATGATCCTCTTTTTTTAAGGTAATTTTGCATATCATTTAGAGAATGTATGGGAGGGGTACACAAGAAAAAGGGTGACAGGTGAGGGGAAAATGAGGTAACAAAGACAAAATTGACTTATTCATGGCAGTGGGCATTTAGAGAAGCAGGTAGATACCACAATAAAGGTATACAGCTTCTTTAGGGATTGTCCATAGAGGAATGGAGAATCAAGAGCTAAGTGTAATCTCCATTTTTTGGCTTGGGCAACTAGGTGGATTTGGCACCATTTACAGAGATTGGGACAAGTAGCGATGTCAAAGATGATGATGTTAAATTGTTGAGAAGAATAACAAACACTGGTTTCAGCAGCCCACAATCATGTGTTTGATGCTTTTAGCAAGAGCATTTTCTGTAGAGATTTTTCAGACACAAGAGAAGCAGAGTTAGGAAGCTCTTAAATGGCTCGAGAGAAACAAGAAATGACTTAGTAACTGGAAAAGTATTTCAAGCTAAGGGAAATGTTTTAGTTTGTTTTTTTTCCTCCCAAGGTTCACGTATGATGGTGGTGATATGATAGCGATGATGATTCTAATGATGATGACGGAGATGGTAACGCGATGGCTATAATTATGTCATTGTTCACTTATTGACATGGCAGCTTTTCTTGTGTAAATTAAAAAACAACATATAATCTACATCAAGCCCTCATTTGCTCCCTTGTGAGGGAATCTTGTCCTTCTTATCCTTCACCTTCACTAAATAATTACCCGCAATCATTCAAAAATTAAAGAGAATTGTATTTTTAAATATTTTAGAGCTATTTAGGAAGTTAATGAGTACACCTTTTATATAGTTCTCCGGTCCCATTTTATAGTTTAATTGCAAGTCTCTGTAATTCAGCTGTAATCATTTAAAACTTGAAATGCCAATGTCACTGGCATTAAAAATATGTTTCATCTATGGAACAGAATTCAAACTATATTCTGACTACAAAACTAGAAATGAAAATGTGGTCCGCAGGAAATCCCCAGTGCTGATAGGTAATTTAACCATAATTTCAGTGGTTTTCCTTATTTATCTAATATGCTTACTTAGAAAAACATTTGGCAGAATACGTATCATCTATAAAGCAGGGAATTGAGTCTTTTGTTTTGAGGTACAATTTGTCTAAATGAGAGACCATCTGTTCATATTGAATGAAATAAAATCTGGCAAATAGGGGCAGCCTTTGAATCATGTTGGGCATTAAGATAGCAATAAGTTTAAGTTCAGGTTCAAGATCCAAAAACAGTGGTGTGTGTGCAACTTTCATTACAGCTATAAGACATTGATCTGTGTTAAATGCTTATCTGTCTTGCTCTTCTGTGATGTCTCTTCTCATCACTATTTGTTAAACATTAAATAGCAAGACTGAATTAGTAACAAGGTCATATATTGGAACTTCTTTCTCACGTGTTTGGCTGTGTATTTACTATGGAAATTTTCACCTTTGTTGTTATAAGTGGCTTTTGTTGTTTCCTTTTTTTTTTATTTTCTAGTCTAAAACAGAGCTACAAATATGTATTTTGAAGGAGGATATTGACCAAGATATCCTTACTGTTCCCCTCAGTTTGCTTATACCTCAGTTAGATTCTTTCTGAACTCAGGCCCCAGACCTCCCTCTTCCCAGAACACTTAATTCAGAAAACCTCCAATTATAAATTCTTTCTCTACCCCTTTGATGTATAAATTCCCTCCCAGCCTCTTGCCAGTTTATGAAACTCATGGATCAGAGAATTGTCTCTTTGAACGTAATCGTCAAGGAAGATCGCGCTCGTATCTCCCCATCTTTGTGGAAGGGGAGGAGCCTAACTTCCATAAGTACTTATTAGGGAACACAAAAACGGCCTGATTATGTTGACATACCTCTCCTAGTATTTTTTCCACTAGCTCACTCACTGCTTAAATCTCTCCTTCCTGTTGTTTCAATGGAGTGGAGTTTAATCCCTCTCCCATATGCCAATAATCTTGACCCCTATTGCAGGAGTCTTGAATAAAGTCTTCCTTGTCTGTTTAAGTCTATCCGGTACAAATTTTCTTTGATGTGATAAAAAATAGACATATTCTCCACATATATTATTTTTTGGAAACCCACTGTTTGGGACAATACATTTTCCTTCCATATCCCAGGACACCTAGAATCTTTTTTTTTTTAATGTTAGAAATATGTTTGTTTGGGCTGAAAGCAAAGAAAAATTGTCCTATCCTTAGAGATATGTAGTGCATTTATATTTTACTTTTCTGGAAAATGTTATCTACCTATTGTAAATACATTTGGGAAACAATACCGTTTAAATCTGTAAAGTAATGAATAAAGATCAAGGCAAATGAATTTAATTAAATGGAGTTATGGACCAGAGGTACAGTTCTTCACATACAGTTAACATTTTTAGGAACTCTCATTCATATTCATTCTCCCTCTCTTTCTTTCTCTCTCTCTCTCCCTCCCTCTCTGGCCCTTCCCTCTCTTTACTAGAAAATAAACACTATTAGACTTTAAGGACCTTGAAGACCAGGGTTACAGCTTACATTTTTGTAACTCTTCTGACAAGAAGTAGGTACTTCACAGTTGAATGATTGTTGAAATGAATGATTAGCTACTAAAATCAAATGGGTTAATCTCTTTTGCCTACATTATAGTTTTATTATAAACAAGACAAGTTACATTACCCAGTATTGAATCATAGAGATTATCAATAAAAATAAGTGTTAATAAACTTGAAAGTCTGGAGAAACAAGTCATATTAGAAGAACTGGTTAAGAACATTTATAATAATAATAATAACAATAACAATAATAATGACCAATCTTAATGTTGATGTAATATCTTCCAGGCACTTTTTAATTGCTGTACATTAATCAACTCATTTAATCTCCACAACAAACCTAAGGAAGAGAAACTATTATTATTCTAATTTAAAGGGCCTGGTATACTTTGTCCAGTTTTATAATTAGGAAGTGACAGAGCCAGAACTGAGATCTTCTGTTTTAAAGTCAGTATTTTTATCTAATTTAATGTTGTATTGTAGTACTGAATATGTAGCTTTTCAAATTTACTTCTCTTGAGGCACTTAAACAATTTACCCTGACCCTAAAGCCACTGAAAATAACAAATGGAACCTTTCTTTAGTTAGGAAAGCAGGAGAAGGCACCAGCACAACAAATTACATCACAAAACACTGATCACACCTGACTGAAGGTGGAAAGCACACAGGGGTCACCAGGCACTTCTCTTATTGAGAAATCACAGCAGCTTCAGGGAAAATACACAGTGGACACCTTGTCCAAAGGCCGCTGTCCACCCCTAATATTTTTTGTTGTGAGCCTTGGACATAGGGACCCAACACAAAACCCCTTTTGTTGTTGTGGATCAAAAATACAGCTGCACGACTGCCTTCTCTCTCTTTCCTTGGTCAGCACCACCAAAATGTAATCCCGACTTAGATGGAAGGTGGTTCTTACAAGAAAGGACTGCAAATAAAGGGTTGATCCCAGGACAGCAGCTTCACTAAAAGCGAAAAGGGAAAAAACAAAACAAAACAAACCCTGCACGTAAATGGAGTTTTCCTACTGGGAAACATCAGACTCCTGATCACAGCACCGTGGAAGAAGTTCACATCAGGTTGCAATTTACCTTACTATATAAAAGGATGATTCTAAAGCAACCTGATGGATGATGGTAAAATGGGAGCTGAAACTGCCTTATGGGCAAAATCCATGTTTGTCCATGTTGTGAATAAATAGAAAATTAAAACAGTAAATGGCATATGTTTTAAAAATTGCAAGAACTGTGATAGACCAATGGGTCAGATATTTCAGGGCTTTAGGCAGTTCTTTAGTTCTTTATGCAGCAATCATAGCTCTAACAAAGATTTCAGAAGTCTGCTCTTCACCCTGCTACAGAAAACACATGCTTTCACTGTCTACTTCTACATGCTCTTCTTTAAACATAATTTTCACCAGATAAGAACATTAAATTGTGAGCCTATTCCCTGTGTATTATGTGCTCCTTTGTGGCATGCAGACTTAATTTATAAAAAACTTCTCAAAACATCAATTTCGTGCCACCTGGGTGGTCGTATCTGAGTAAGCTACCTATTGTAAATCAAGTGTCTTGCTGACTAGGTTACATTTTGATCAACAATTTTGTCCTATCTTGGACAGACCACATGAGTAAAATCACTTGCTTTTCAGTTTTCCTTGGGAACATCATCATAATTATCTGAGTTGCTTTTTTTTTTAGATTTGTAAGTACTTCAATGCTATCCAGAAAACAAAGGAATCACCACAGTGATATGAACAATTTTTGTTAAGTTTCTACTTTTCTGGAATAGTATGTCTTTCTATCACTGGTTGTAGTATAAAGTTCCTTTCCATTTGCTGGGGTTTTTTTTAATTTTAATACATCAAATATTGGTGAACTAGCTTAAAATAAAGTAATAATTCTGATTTTCCAAAATAACTTGTACAAAGAAATTAAAAAGTAATTCCAAAAATGTAGGCAATAGATCACGTAGTATTAGTCTCACCAGTAGAAATAACTGTAGTGTTAAGTCTGAATAGGACCACTGTAAAAGCACTACTTTGGTAGAATAAATTCTCTTGTGTTTATTAAAATTTTTCAAGACTTTGAATAAGTTATTATTTTTATTTTCAGTGAAACTGTTTCAGTATAACCAAAGAAATGAGTATAGATTATAAGTCTATAGTTTAATTAATTTTTATAAAGTTAATACACTTGCATAACTAGCATCCAGATCTAGAAACAGAACATTATTAATGTCCCAAAATTGTTTCTTATGCTCCATTCCAATCAAAAAACACCTATCCTGCATGCAAACACTTTAGATCAATTTTACCTTTATTTTAACTTAATGTAAATGGAATCTAGAGTATGTACTCTTTAGTATCTGGCTTATTTGTTCCTCCTTATTTTTGAGATTCTTCTATGTTGATTTGTGTAGTCTTTGTTCACTTTTTCTCATTGCTTGATAGAATACTATTATTAGACACTATGCCAAGTCTAAAAAGGCATTTTGTGTTGTTTCAACTTTTGAATAGTATGATTGGAGCTGTGTTGAATATTTTGCATGCATCTTTTGTTGAATATATGTTAAACAGATTCCACGGGGTGGAGCTTCTGGATCAAATTGCATCTGTCTATTCTGCTTTGTAAGACACCACCAAATTGTTAAGTGATTGCAGCAGTTTATGCCAGTTGTTCCACATGCTTCACAATTCTTGCTATTTTCTGACTTTTTCTTTGTATTCATTATGGTGAGTGTGTAGCGGTAGCATCTTCTGATTTTAATTTACATTTCTCTGAAGAAAATAAAGTTCATAAGTTTTCACATGTTTATTGGTCATTTCAAACCCTCTTGTACGAACTGTCTGTTCAGGACTTTTGTATATTTTTGGTAAACTTCTCTGCTTCTTTCTAACCCATTCTTTTTCATAGATGCTAGTGTGCTGGTGAAATTCCCTACTTTTTCCTTTATTTCCTTTAGCATATTTATCAAAGCTATTTTAAAATCCTTGTCAGCTAATTCTAATATAAATTACTGCGGACCCGAGTTTACTGTGCTTTTCTCCTCATTTTGGTCCTATGGTTTCAGTATGCTTAGTAATTTTTTTTTGATGATACGTAATTGTGTTTTTAAAAGTCTTCAGATGATATTAACTTCCTTGAGTGATGCTTAAGCCTTCCCTCTGCTAAGTAGAGAGAGTGGAGGCTGATCACCTTAACCTAGATGGAGATTGTGCTCACTCCACACAGAGAAAGATCCAAGGAAAGACGTGTACACCTGATTTGCTCCTGGTCACTCAGAATTTTTAAACTACCAGTCTAGTTTCTAGGACTCCTCCCCTGATCAATACCTGACTCTACAATTTTCTCACAAGATTGAGAGAATTCTGCCTGATTTTAGAATTTGGCTTAGACTTTTAGGTTCCATTCTTATAAAATCCCAGATTGGAACATGCTCTGCATGTTTGAGCCCAAGTTCCCACCAGAATCTCTCTGTGCACTACTAATAGATTTCTGCCAATATAAAGGTCCAGTTCTTGGACACCTGTTCAGAATTAGAAATGGCCAAGTCCTCCGGAATAAAAGTGGCTTCAGATGGCTGCTCACCTCTCTGAAGGTCTTTCATCTCTGGAGCGTCAGCCGCTTCAAAGATCTGATGCCTTTAAAGACATGACTTCTCAATTTTATCTGGGTTTTCTAGTTTTCTTTGGTTGGAATGCTGATCTGATTCAAACCACCCCATCCCACGAAGAAGCAGAAGTTCTTAATCACAATGCAGTTTTTAAAAGATATTTAGTGTTTTTATGTATGTGCATATTCATATGTGTGTTAAATAAATATGAATTTAAAATGTGTTAGATTAATTAAAATTACATTTAAACCTAATTTTGGGGTTTTGAAACTTTAAGAATAGGGAGAAGAATGGACATATGTGTAGTGGAGATGCTCTGATTAGAGTTTTTCCACGTGCAGGTTTGAAGTAGTCTGTAATCTCTTTTAAATGAATACCAATTATGTGGCGTGAACTCATAGATTCTGCTTGATTTTTGCAATAAGCCAATGAACATTCTTTCTATTATGTCCTTTCATAATCTCATCAGACAACTTTTACTTCTGGGAACAGATATAAAATTAGAGGGAAAAAGAAGACAAAAATTATTTGGTTTATCCTAGTTTGGGAAGAAAAACAGAAGTAGAGAAATAGAATAAATGTTAAATCCTAAAGGCCGACTAAAAGAGGAATATCGGCAAAGTAGAGGGAAAGGGAAAAAAAAAGAAATGAGCCCATAGAATGAGAAAATAGATTGTATTTTTTTTTTAACAAAAGGAAGGAAAAAACTGTCCTTACTCAATTATTTGTTCCTTCTATGATGTTAAATAAACTTTGTGAGGGTCTAAAAATTGATTTTTGTGTAGACTTGAAACTGGCAATAAATATCTTGTGGTTTGTTTTTTTTTCATTTTACATTTAAAGTTCAGTTTTATCCTTTACTTATAATTTCAAGCTTATTTATTTATTTATTTATTTTTCTATAAGTCTCCGCCTTCTCTGGGGTTTTTTTTTCTTTTCAAAAATTATAATGTTGGGTTTCACATGCTCCTATCTTTTCCATCTAATCACTAATAAAGATATTGTTCAACACTACAAATTATTTCAGGCTGCAGGGGAAGTTAAATATGTCCTACTTTATCTTACAAATTGCAGTCAATACAATTCTCACAATGTGTTTGATTTTCCACAGAGTCCCCATGTGATTTTGTTAGTTTCCCTAAATGAATGCTGCCTGTGTATTTATAGCAAGCTTCAGGCTGTAAGAGTTAGAAACAAAATTCCTTGTTCTTCCTAATCAGAATGCTCCTAGGCACATGTTAAAGCATATTGCCTTTGCTTTCTACTCCATCAGTTACTTCTTTCTACTTGTGGGAGGAAACAGTAAGGAGCAAACTTAACCTAAAGTCATCCATTTGAAAGAAGGTCTACTCAGCAGTTACTCTTTTGATTTATTTAATTCAGCTATACAAAATTTGTAATATATATCTGTATAAATATAATATGCTTAATCGAAGTTTTAACATAAATATTATATTCAGAAGTTACATATCATAACTATTATAAAATACGCCTGATTTTAGTAAACTATTATTTTCCATAAATGCATGTTAATATTAATATTTACTGCTGTTGTTATTGTTATTATTATTATTATTATTATTATTATAATTATACATTATTTGGTGTGGATGATACAGGCATTATTTGGTGTGGATGATACAGGATGATATCCAGATATATTATGGGTTTGGTTTCAGACCACCACAATAAAGCAAATAAGGCAATAAAGTGAGTCAGAAATTTTTTGGTTTCCCAATGCATGGAAAAGTTATGTTTACACTATACTGTGGTCTTTTAAGCGTACAATAGCATTATGTCTGTAAAAACTACATACATACCTTAATTAAAATATTTTATGGCTAAAAAATGCTAACCGTCATCTGAGCCTCCAGCAAGTCATAATCTTTATGCCGGTGGAGGGTTTGAAATGTTGTCAGAATTACCATAATGTGACACGGAGACATAAAATGAGGAAATACTGTTGGGAAAATGGCGCCAATAGACTTGCTCAAGGCAGGGTTGCCACAATCTTCAATTTGCAAATAAAAACCCCAAAATATTTTCAAAGTACAATAAAACAGGGTATGCTTGCATTATAAAAATCACTCACGTAACATTTTACTCATATTTACTCATGAGAAAAGTAACAGTTTGATTTTACTAATATTTTAATAAGATCAATTGTGAAATGTGTATACCATTTCAGAGTCAATATTCTCATTTTTTTTGTTTACAGATAATAAAGAGAAAGAAATTTCATGACCTAAGAAGTCTCAAATTTTGTATTGTGACATAAACTGTGTGCAAAGAACACCTGTTTCTTAAATGTCTATTATTCCTAATTCACAGATATGTTTTACAAGATAAAAGACAGTGAGTCTTTGTATAACACTATTTGTAATTTTACTTTCCACTTCTAGGGAGAAATCTCACTATAGTCTAGAATCCTTAATGCTGCAGCATACATTTTTTACCAGTACAATGAACATAATCTGTGAACCTGAAAACTCCTGAATGTTGAGTTACAGAATCTGTTTTAAAGACACTTTTTTTCTATAAGAATATTCTTCCCTTGCCATAGTAAAAATGCTTTTTTACAGCTAAAATTGTATTATGAGTCATTAGAATGAATCTAGAATCTGCCTAACGAGGTTCTTATACACAGAAACAACATCTCCATCCGCATACATGATACTCAACGATCATTTGAACAAACAATTCTAATGTTCTCCCTGAAGCAAAACAAAGAATTGCAAAAATAATAAGACAAAAACTATTTGGTATGCTTTCCCATTTTTCTATTGGCTCTTGAAATGCAGTACATTTAGCTGATGACTCAAAATAGAAGTTCCCTGATTGTTTTGCAAAGCTGTCCTATTGCATATTTGTCATGGTACTAACACAAACTTTACCCTTCAACAGGGACAATTTCTAATTAGTTCTTTGACTCTCCTAGCATAGTGAGTTGAATTGCATCCCCCCGCCATTCATGTCCACACAGGACCTCAGATTGTGATCTCTTTTTAGAAATAGGATGTTTGCACATGTAGTTAGTTAGTAATCTCTAGATTAAATCATCCTGAATTTAGGATAAGCCTAAATCCAAAGATTTGTATTCTCATAAGTAGAAGAGGACACAGAGGTATATAGAGGGAGGAAGGCTATGTGAAGATGGGGGCAGAAACTGGAGTTAGGCTGCCAAAGAACCTTGGGGTCAGAGAACTTGGAATAGGCAAGAAAGGATTCTTTGCTAGAGCTTTCCGAGAGAGTGTGGCTGACACCTCAATTTCAGATTTCTAGGCTCCAGACCTGTAAGAGCACATATTTTGTTGTTTTAAACCATCCAGTTTGCTGTACTGTGTTATGGCAGCCCCAGGAAACTAATACACCTGGTACTGATTGCTTCGAAGGGGATCCTCACAAGAGACACTCTAAAGAGTTGTTTTATTGGTGTTCCTATAGTAACTTACCCAGACTCCGTGTAATACACAGAGGCAAAGAGAAAACAGCCTGCTGGTAGATGTCTGAGCTAATCCTAGTGGGACCGAAAAACAAGATACGGAGTTATGCAATCATATGTTCAATCATGAATATTCATAAAGTAAATATTTCTAAGAAATCGGTATATGCCGGGCAATGTTCTGGATACTAAGAATATACCAGACATAAAAAGTAAACAAAAACAAAAAACTAGTCTCTGCTGTTAAGGTGCCTTTAATCTATACAGAAAAAATAATACTGTGGATTTCATACATGGTATTTAAATAGTATGAAAATAGTAAGCACAATGTGCTAGAATATTTTAAAATCCATATTAAAATCTATTATTCCATTTAGAACAATGGATCTCAACTTCAATTTATATTAATATCACCTAGGAAGCTTTACAGAAAAATAGAAGCTTGCTCTCCTTCGCAAGAGAGCTTATTTAACTGGTCTATTTATTGTTCCCTTATCACTTTTCTTCTGTTTTTAAATCTCCCTCATTGCTTTCAATGACAGCAGAACTCTGACATTCTCTTGGCTTGCTGGCTTTCAGGACTAGTGCTCTTCCCACCTCATGGTAATAAGGTGATGAAATAGGGGCTGTCCCCTCGCTCTTAATACAGAAGAAACTCCTAGGTGCACTGTTCACCGGCTGGTGGCTGCTCCCACAGCCGGCTGGACAGGGAATAGCCCTGCAGCATGTGGTGGCCACATCCACAGAGAACTCAGTCATGGGATCTGGATCAGGAGGCTGTTCCCTCCCATTCAGATGAAAGGGACTCAAATTGCAACCCATTTATGGTGGGAATCCCATGCCTTTCCAGTTTTAGTAAGTACCCGGGAAGAGCTACCAGTCTTTTGATTAGTCACATCTGAGTCCAGGCTCTTGGCTTCAATTTTCTGTGTTATTAATGACTTCCTTGATGTAAGCTATGCTGTCATAGATTTATCCTCTATACACTTTTCTTCAATCTTCTCACAAAACAATTTTGTGGAGAGCAGACTTTTTGAAAATTTTGGGGTCTCCCTCTGTGTCTCTTTTTCTCTCTTTCACACACACACACACACATATTTGTTACAAGATTTTATTAGGAAATAAATTTTAAAGGAAATATTAAACAGCATATGCTAAATATTAAATGGTGATTTGCAAAAAGACCCTGGATATCACAGATATATTTGTTCCAAACTTACTGAGATTTTTCTCTTTTTCTTTTTTTTAAAAATTTTCTTGAATAAGTGTGAAAAACCTGATTTTCATCCTCATTAAAACCACTAGATTCTTCAAATGTACCTGCTTCTATGTTGAATTTTTAGTAATTTATCTAAATCTGACTAAAGCACTGACCTGGGAACTGACCAAGAATTCTCTTATGGGTCTGCCTCATCCTCATTGCCAGCTCAGACTCAGGTTTAAGCATGTGAATATTGTTTCAGTTTACAACTTTGAAGACCCAAAAGTCTTAACAGGAGAAAATGTTCTTGTACTGTTTATGTATGTTTCCAGTTCATCCTTCCACACTGCCAGAGACAGAACAAATGGACTAGTTGTGCTAGCATTTGCCATCTGATTTCCCGTTGCTATTGCCTCTAAAACATGTCACATTGCCATATCAACTTTAACAACTTCTCTGTGCAGTGACTACACCGTGTATTTACTATGTACTTTTTAAAGTCTCTTTTTTATGATCTCCTTCCATATGGTCATGTCTCATATGACCAGCATATAATTGGCATTTCACAAACATTAGTTCCCTTCTCCCTTCCTCTGACCAAATCAGAAAACTCTGGGGATTGGGAAAAGAAATTTTTAGAAGTAAATCGATGTCAAATTATTTATGAAATTGAGAACCAGAGCTATTTAGACTTGATGCTGTAAGGGGAAAATGTCACCGTAGGTTTTCTGAATGCAGTATGTAGGTAAGTATTATAAATTGTCTTGAAGCCAGGAAATCATCAGTGATATTGTCAAAGTAAATCAGGTATGAGCTAACGAGTGTCAGGTCCAGATAGATGGAAACGAAAATACAGGAGAAAGTTTGACTCTGAGAGTAGTTTGGAAGTAAAAAATCAACAAAAGTTATGGCATAACCTACTAGAATCCAAGATAATTCAACATTTTGAAATCAGGAACTAATGGAGACCACTAATGTCAGAGTCAGATACCAGAAATGGGAAGAATAGCAAATTTTAAGAATATCTATAAAATTAATGTTAAATTTCTTAAGGTACTTAAAATTCCTACAGTAGTGGTGAAGCATTCAAGTACACATCTCCTAAAGATATTGTATGCATGGGAGTGAGCTGAACTTGGCTGTTACGGGTGTTGTAGTTAAAATTATATGAATGTAGTGCACTGGCTTTCAAAGGAAAATCTAGAAATCAGTTTCCTTTAACACGCAAGATTAGATGGTTAGATCCAAGATGAGAGAGAGAGTTTGAGGACAAAAAGAAAAAAAAATTCCATCAAATGTTCTCAATTCCACAGGGGGAAAGAAGAAAGAAGTGAGAAACGCTGACCATGGGAGCTGTTCTTCAAAGAGCAATCAAAACATTGAGAGTAAACTCAGTAGGTGCTAAAAGGAGTGAGTGGGAAGAAAATGGACAAGTGCATAAATTCTCTGAAAATAGCACGTTAAATAGAAAAAAAACTACATTAGAGGAAATAGCAGGATAGAATAGATGCAGTTTCAGTGTTGCTTGACACTTGGAATTCTTGAAGATCTCTTGAGTTGACCAAGGCACTTAATTATAGTGATCATCCATTTCTCTGTTTAGAAAAAGACATTGGTAATACCTGGGTTCCTTATTTCACAGAATAATGAAGAATATAATTGTATAAATAAATGATAGAAGAGAGCCCTGTATACTTGTGTAGAATGTTATTAGTAAGCCCATGATTAGCTACATTATTAGTAACTAGGTATATTGTAACAAAGTCTTATAATTGTTTAGGATAAAACACTGCATTGTTCTCCCCACTAAACATCAGTCAAATTAAAAAGAAATTGTAATCCAAATGGTTTTAGAAGACACGTGTTCTCTGCTTGCTCATTGTCTCTTCAAGAACCAGAAGGCTCTGGAAGTTTCTGGGTCCGAGTCATCATCAGTGCTCTCCTGGATTACTCACTTTCCTACTAACTGATCTCCCTGCTTCTCTGCCCATCAACAGAGTAGTCAGAGTGATCTTTTAAAAACAGAATTTGGATTATGTCATTTCTCTGCTCAGAACCTTCCAAAGGTTCCACATTTTACTCAGAATAAAAATTAAAGTCAAAAACGAGTTGCTAACACCATATTGTAAATCAACTATACTTCAATTTTTAAAAATCAGTATGTTGTAATGATCTATAGTGGAAAAGACCCTGAAAAAAATATATATGTATAACTGAATCATTTTGCTGTAAATCTGAAACTAACACAATATTGTAAATCAAGTATACATAATAAAAAATTAAAAAGAAAACAAGAGTTGTGATTTCTGACATCATCTCCTCACTCTCCAATTCTAACCACAATAGCCTTCATGCTATTCCTTTACTATGTCTGAGAGGTTCCTGACTTAGCCTGGACAAAATGCTACTCTCTAGACATCTCCGTGGCTACCTCCCACAGTGCATGCAAGTCTCACCTGAGCATCAGTTTCTCAGGGAGTCCTACCCTAGGCACTGTATTTAAATTACCACCCCCCTTATTCCCAATCCCAGTACTTTCAAACCCTTTCCTTCAGCTCCATCACTTTTTGCAAAGTACCTGTCACCTTCTAAAATATATAATGTATATACTTTTATAATTATTATTGATATTCTGATTTCTTGAATAACTAATTTCCTTAGCTCCATGAGAACAGAAATCTTTGTGTCTTTTTTCACCCATGCGCCTCTATAGCCGAGTACCTGGCCCATTGTTGGTGTTCGCTGATCACTGGCTGCATGTGGCCATGACCTGCTAGCCGACAGCAGGTTATTCCATTTGTGGAGAGCCATCTATCCCACTGTTCCCACCGCTCTCCAGTAGTAAAAGCACAGGCATGTTTCATTTTACTGTGCCTCGCAGATACCACATTTTTTACAAATTGAATGTTTGTGGCAACCCTGCATTCTCAGATGATGGTCAGCATTTTTTTTAGCAATAATGTATTTTTTAATTAAGGTATCTATTTTTTTTAGACATAACGCTACTGAACACTTAATGGTCTACAGTATAGAATAAACACAACTTTTATATGCACTGGGAAACCAAAAACTCTGTGTGAGTCACTTCACTGTTCTATTGGTTTCATTGTGGTGTTCTGGAACTGAACCCAGAATGTCTCTGAGGTGCCTGTAACAAAGGGACCGGGTTAGCTGAAGAAAATAGGACAGGGAGTTATTATTCTTCCTTAATTAACAATTTACAAGGTGGTATTTGTCCCTTTTATTGTTTTTATTTTCAGCATCCATTTGATTGTGAACCATGGACACAAGGCTTACTTGAATCTGAAGGCAGGTGTACGATCCCACTAAAATGGAAAGAACCTCCCAGAAAATGAAGGCAACACAAAGACAGGAGCAAAGTTCAGCGGCTGAGAGGTAAGTACAGACCCTTAACAGTATCTTTTTAATGTCTGGGTGGAACTTGTCTGTAGTTGAATTCGGTATCCTTTCAAACCACTGAAGTGAGAGAATAAATTCACATTTTTTTTTTTTTACTCACAACAATTTAATTTGTGTTTCTGGCAATTATATCCAAAAAAATCTCTAACTCCGTGGAGAGTAGGAAGTGTTATGCCTTTGTTGCTGTTGTTTATTTCAAAGTAGCTCGGATAGTCATAGTGTGTCTAGAAAGTTTATTTTCCTGAAACGTATGAATTCATTGTGCTATATTATCTCTAATTGACTCCATATTCCCTGAAAATTTGAAGATGACCAAAAGAGTTCATTAAAATAATGTTATACACTATTTAGATACATCAAAATCAAAACTTCTTCTTGATCTGGAAGGTTTTCAAGCTCAGGTTTCTAAGCTCATTTACATCTCTTTGATCATCCATCAACTTTTCCCAATCATTTTCACTTAGAAAATTCAGCTCATCTCCACTCATTTTACATACATACATAGGCCGGTGGCCACCTCTTTCCTGTACTGCAAAAGGTCTGCTTTTTTCCCTTGAGTTTGACTCCTTTTAAATTCACATTTTGTTTGCTCTGAAGTAACATGAGCAAATCTCAACTTCAATTTCCTAAATTGTGCAGGAGCTTTTTGTACGAATTCATATTACACTAAATCTCATGCTTGCCTTCTCATTTATCTCAGATTTCCTTTTAGCTCCCAATCCATTTCATGATCCAGTTTAAAATGCCTATCTCTCTGAAACAGCGAGAGAGAGATGTGCAATCTCATTTAATTTCACTCCCTATTCATCCACCCCTCTGTACAATATTACAACTATTGCTTATAGGAGAACATTTGCTGCCTCCTCTAATGATTACTTTCAGTGTCTTCTGTTTTATCAGCATTCTGTGTCACTTAAAGCTCAGTATAAAACAGTTTTTTTCCTGTGTTTCTCTAAAATTCCTCTTCTATACAATTTTATTTATAGTTTTCATTCTAAATTAAAAACTCCATAGAGTGCAAATGTTCTATAATTTACAGAATTTAATTTCCACAATAATATTGATTTCTTAGTCTATTACTACTTTAAACGAAAATTTACACAGTTCACTCTCACAATTCTCCATGTTAACAACAGAGAAGATGTTGTTATTAAAATAGTTTTGCTTTCACAACTTAATCAGTATCATTCATGTGCTTTTATCTTAGTCTTTGATAGTTCTAATTGCATTAATTCACAAGGTACTCAGCATGCCTATAAATTGCTGTTACTTGCTGCCAGAGTTTTACAAATATTTTGTCTTTTGGACATTCAGTTTCTATAGACTATATTCAGCTTATAGATTGCTTTAAAGTAAAAAAGAGAAAAATCAGGCAATATAATTGCAAAATTGTTACAAACTTAAACACACATGCATATTTATAAATAGATTTCTGTTAAACAAGCATAATTTTTCTATTAAATGTCAACCCTAGGAGAACTTATTATCTATAGTTACTGGTATCTATTAATGGTAATAGACTTGGTGTTGGGACGTCTTGTTCTAGTAAGGATATCCCTTAGCACATCCTCGCCTCACCTGATGGGGAAGGAATGTAACTAAAACAAGGAGAAATATGTGGGGAAAAGGAATTAGAATCATTAGTCTACCTCCACTACCCCACTCAATGCTACTTGAAAAGGTAAACAGCCTTGAATTTGAAAGGGTAAACAGAATGTTTTGAATTTGAATATAATAATTCAATTTTATATAAAATAACTGAATATGTAGTATCATTAAAAAGTCAGGGGGGAAAAAAGCATAAATGCTGAAAATTGAAATCTCACATTCCTTCTACCTTTCTATTCTTTCAAATGCTGGAAGCATAACTTAACTCTTTGAGCCAGAGTTTGAAGCAAACAAGGGTTTACAACTCTTTATGCAAGAATTGATCAGTCAAGAAGAACGACCCAAATATACTGGATGAGAAATCACCCACTAAACACCCTACTCAGATCAGCCTCCAGTGAATGCCACGGTTATCAAGCTTCTCTCTGGGTTCAGAATTTGATGTCAGTTTTTAAAAATATTTTTACTGTCAAATATAAGCTGACAATCAAGAATTATCAGACATCTAAGGAAAGCCTCTAACCTTAAAAAAAATCAAAATAAATAAAAAACAAGTAGTGTGGAAACAAAAATTATGCAGGGATTAAAAAGCTGTTGTTAATATCTTTAGAAATATGAGAAAAGATGGTACAACCTTGATGTCAAAATATAAGAAATTTTCAAGAATTAAAAAGAACTCGGGATTTAAAACATAATAGAAATGAAAACTCAATAGAAGCATTAAATAAAGTTGAAATATTAAAGAAAATCAAGCAAAAGGAGATGAAGAATATGAGATTAAAACGAATTATATTTCTGACCTGAGGATCAGATCAGAAAATCCTGAATATCGGCCTTACCACTTCCAAAAGGAGATGAGAGAGGAAAAATTTTTTTAAAAAGGAAAGAATCATAAGCAAGTTTTCCAGAACCAAAGAATGTGCAAGTCAGATTGAAAGCTGTCACAACTGAGGAAAATAAACTAACACCAATTTCTGCTGCAAAAAGCACATGGTTATGGAATATCATAGCACCATGCACAATATGAAGATTTAAGAAACTTCTGGAGAAAAAAATTTTAAGGTCACATGGAGAAGGATCAGATCAGAATGACTTGAGATTTCTCAGTAGTGACCTTGGAAGCAAGAAGGCAAAGGAGCAGTATCTAAAATACTCTGATGGAAAATGACTTCCAACCAAAACATTGTATGAGGCTAAAACAAGACTATTTTCAGATATTTAAGATCTCAGAAAACTTTTCTCCCAAGGACAAATTTTAAGTAAATTATTGGAAGAGGTGTTCTTCAAGTAAGGAAGTAAACCAAGGAAGAGAAAGAGACAGCATAAAGAAAATGGATCAAGAAAAACAAAAGGAGGGTGAAATTCCCAGGATGGGGGTGAATTGAGAGCCCAACCTGAGCACTTGGCACCAGATATCGGGGACAGCCGGTTCAGACTGGACAAGACCGTCCTGAGGACGAGACACGCAGGTGAGCCAGGCCAGGGTTCTTTTCCGCACCTCGATTGTGTTGGCCACGCATTAGTGAAGTCCTGATCTCTCTCTTTGCACTACTGTCTAAATCCCTTGAGGTCATTTATTCTATCCCACAGAAGTGTTGGCTTTTTCCTTCTCCTGGGAGCTGAAGGTAGGCCACGAGGCAGTTAGAGGCAAAAAGTACAAAGAAACTCATTTTCACTCATAATGTGTTTTCATTCATGAAAGCCTTGAAAAGATGGCTCAAACTAGCATCTTGCCCAATGTTCTGACTATGGTAAGGCCTCTTTTTTCTTTTTAACAACAACAACAAAAGTCTAGTTCTTACTGTGAGCAAGGCACTTTGGTACATAGTTTTGGGTAAATTAACATTCCTAAGGTCACACATTCTCGTCCCTGAAATATGGATAGTTACAGCCCCTAATGCATAGGGTTTCATTTTATTAAGATGAAAAATAACTGTACATACATATGTATCTCATACCTGATACATTGCCAGTACATAATACCATTAGCTACTACTATTATCATTATTATATGCAACTAAAAACCTAATCATTGCATTTTCCTCATTAAGACACTGCAAAGCCTCATCTAAAATCACTTGTACTATCACCCCATTATACACAAGCTCTTCGGAATATCATGCAGGAACCTCCATGCTGTGGACTCTGATATTTCTCCAAGGACATCTCCTGCTGCCGCCTTGTCTTGTGTGACTCACAGGAAAGGCTACACTAATTCTCCTGGAATATCACTACTTTCCCTACCATCCCTGTAAGCATCAGCTGTACCTTTGAACTCAGGTGAGATGTCCTCATTTACAGACATCCCTCTCACACCCATATGAACCCAAGTTGGATGAAGCGCCCCTAAGAGATCTCACATGCCCTGAGCTAACTCTCCTTCCATCCTGTTATAATTGTCTCTTTGTTGTTACCACCCCGTAGAGCCCCCTGAACCCAGAAGATTGTCTTGTTCTTTATATTTTTCTATTTTCACTTTTTAGTTGATTTCAACATACATTTATTTGGTGTCTCCTGTGTTCTAGGCTGTCTTCTGGTTATTCTTTTTTTAAATGCTTTATTTGCTGTTAAAAATGTACCAAGCATTTAAAAAAAATACAGACAGTACTTTACAATACCCTTTTCCTCTGTTTACTATCTAATTGGTTGCAGTTCAGATCCTCTTCCCATGTCTAGAGCTGGAGGTCCGTTGATCAGCTTCCAGCCTCAGACACTGCCCATTAATCCCTCCAGTATTCCTTAATGTACTATCCAAACATGTACAGTAAAACATGAGAAACTTAAATCCCAGAGTGCACCACTAACTTTTGGCTCCAAACCTGAACACCTGGATTTACTAGTGGACTCAGAAGGTCTTACTTCATGCACACAGATCTACTGTTTTGATCAGACTTTTGGTGGGAGTTACAGCCTCTGAGTAAATGCATAACAGTTTCTTATATATCGATAAACATATGAATAAACTTGGGGTCTTATTAAAAGGCAGATTCTGAATTAGTAGATCTAGGATGTGGCTAAAGTTCTGAACTTCTGACTCACTCCAGGTTACACTCATGTTGTCAGTCTGCAAACACACACTTCAGTAGTAAGGGTTTACTAGAGAGATCGGGGGTTTGAGGCACGATAGCAGTGGTGGTGATGATGGTGGTGAGGACACTACAGATTTCTCCAAAGGTAAATTCCTATCACTGGAGCAGCAGAACTAATACTCTGTTGCTGAGAATGTGGCTTTCTTAGCCAAGAAGGAAGATGCTGAAGAAAGAATTACATGTCAATATTTTTAAGCAAACTATAAAGTTCTGTTCTATAATCACATGATTCTTATTAACCCACTTTTACTGAGCACTTGCTTTATAGTTACTGAGTCCTACACACCATCTTTGAAGCCCTTTAAGTGTTGCAGAAAATATGTGTTACAGCTCGGACAGCTCAGGTGTGACAGCAACCTGCATCCGGGCGAGAGACCAAGTAGCGCTCAGATAGGTGGAGAACTCAGGTTTATTTTGCCAGTGGGCCCAGAGGAGTTAACACTCCAAGCTCTGGACCCCGTCTGTAGGTTTACACAGGCCTTTATAGGCTGCCAGTTTACACTTCGCAACATGATATGCAAGTAAAGTATAACAATAGTTGGCTAATTAGGAACAGGGTTTGTAGAAATGGACCAATCAGGGGGGAGAGAAATAACCAATCAGGAGTGAGGGAAGTGGACCAATCAGGAGGGAGAGAAATAACCATTCAGTAGTGAGGGAAATGGGCCAATGAGGAGTGAGCCCATTTTCCTAGAAGTTAGCCATTTCAGAGGCAAAAAGTGAGATAAAGTCGCTGGGCCAGGGAACCAGATGGTGCTGGCAGGAGAGTAGTGGCCCTGCCTGGGGGTCCTGCCGGTCTTTTTATGGGGCTTCCCACCTCACAAGTGCACCTCTGATTTGATTCTATTAGTACCCTTCTTTTACGGATTAGGGAACTAAGGCATGAAGATGCCACATAACTTGCCTCAAAATCAGTAACATCGTAAGTGGTGAACCTGTGATTTGAATCCAGAAAGTCTGACTACTATGCTGATAATCTTAACAAAAGTTCTAGAAATTACAGAATTTTAGAGATAAAATTGGGTAGAGCTGTGAGAAAAGAGAGACAACCCAACCAGTTAACCCGAATAATTATTACAGACTTAACTGATTCTAATAATTGGTTGTTAATCAATTTTAGGTTTTATTACTTTCATCTCTGTTTTTGAAGGTCTTTATCATTTTTAAATAGGAAGTTCAAGCTGGTTATTTCAGAGACGCCAGCCATATGGCATTAAATCAGAAGCCTTATGAATTATTTGGAAGCTTCTTTTGATCTCAGATGTGAAAACAGCATGATCTCATTTTGTGTCAATCCTCTGGATTTATTTTAGAACCGTAACCTATTTAGAATAACTTTTTTGTTTTCTTGGTTCCGAAATGTCAGTTTTAAAAGGCCCTAAAATTCTTAATACCTGACACTTCACAAAATAAATGCCTCCGATTTTGGCTTTGGGAAAAGTTACACAACTAAAAATGGAAATATACATTTGTGGGGTTTTGTGTGTGTGTGTGTGTGAAACATGTTTCCTCAGAAGAGGCACAATATTTTATTCTGCATCAGTAAAAATATAGAACCCCTAACAAAGGACGTGCTGTCCCATTATGTCTTCAGCTGGTGAGACATTACCTAAAGTATTATGTTCTGCTGGGAGCAGACACTTTCAAAGGGTCATTTTAAACTGAAAACTTCCAGAGAAATGTGTCAAAGATGACAAGAGAATTAGAAACCTGTCACATTAAAAGTATTTAAAAGTATACCCAACCTTTAAAGTGAAGATATAAATGAGACAGGACCCTGTTTTCAAATTTTTAAACTACAGGCTAACACATGGAAGAATCGATTGCTTTCTGGGTGGCCTCAGAATAACAGAAGAGGGACGCGTGCCTGAAACCTGCAGGTTGTCTGCTTCATGACCGTTTAAGAAAGACAAAGATGTCCCCCAAATTAAAGCTACCAAAAGCATTCATGGATGAATCAGTTTAGCCAAGCATTTATTTGTTTACTCCTCCGTGAACCTTTTTCGGATTCTTTCTCTGTGACAGACACTTTTCTAACACGACATGATCAGCTACCTTCACTGAGATTTCAATCTAATGCAAAGGATGGGGTGGAGTGTAGACAAAATCAAGAAAAGAAGTTAATATGATAAAAAGTTAAAACTACTTGGGGATGAGGTGGAACCACTGTATGTAAGATTGTCATGGGAGAACTGATACATGCCCTGAGAACTAAAATATGGGAAGGAGCCTCCTATGCAAAGATTAAAGGGATAAATGAACCAATATAAACAAAGACCGTGAGGTGGTCACCAGCTTGGACTTTCAGAGGACCTTAAAGCCTGAGGCTGAGTTGTAATGAATGAGAGAAAGAGTAGTAAATGTTCCGGTCTGAGACTGACAACTGTCTTTCTCCGACCTTAAACAGCTAGGTAAACTCTTAGGAGATCCTCTCCAATTCATATCCTATGAGCATCCAAAACTTCAAGCTTCATATTAAAATTCTTTGAGGTAAACTCTGATGTTTCCTTTGTGCAAGATGGATATTTTAATACCTGCAACAAGGTAAAATTAAAAGGAAATTAGAGATCCCTGTGGCAGGTGGTACTTCCAAGATGGCAGCAACCAAATCGTTCATCCTATATGCCTTTACAAACTAATGTTGACACTCTTCCCATTTGAGAGATAGGCTCTGCCTGTCCTCCTCTGAATCTCTGGACTACAGTGGAAGTGACATCTGATGACTTCCAAAGCTAGGTCATTATAAGGGATGTACCCTCTGCCTGCTAATTCTGGAAACTCAGCCACCCTGATATGAGAAAGCCCATGTCATGTGGACACATGTGAGAAAGAAAGCTTTTGAGATCATTCCAGACCCAGCCACCATCCGACTGGCACCACGAGCAAGACTCTGAGCGAGAAACACGGAACTGGAACCAGTCAGCCCCCAGGACCATGAAACAGAAGAGTGAAATAATTACTGTTGCTTTAATCCACTAACTGTGATGATTTGTTTAAAATACAGAAATAAATAGCTGGAACAAACCAGGTTAAATTCTTACAGAATAATTAATACCTAAGTAGTAATATCTAATTTAGCTATGTGAATATATAGTTTAGGACCCAGGCTATGTGAATATATAGTTTAGGACCCACTTTTCCCCCCCTTTTTTTGGTGGTCCGAAATGAAAATCATTTCCAAAAACTATTTTCTGAAATGCTTCAGGAAGTGTTATGATTTTGATATTCTTTCCTTTTGGCCATAGTCTTCTGTTAAGCTTCACCATTATTGTTTGGAATTTCTTTTATCCTTTGTTTGAAGCTAGTTTGCAGTGGATACTTGTTGTACCTCTTCAGTGTCACTGTCTAACTCCACTGGATTTTCCTGTGATCATCTGCAATTGTATACTGTAATCTACTGCTATTGATTACTTTATCCTGCTTTATGTATTGTGCTTTTCTTTTGCATTGATTCTTGCCTTTTTATCGCTAATATGCTTTGATATGATTTAGACTTTCTTATTTATTTCTTATTCCATACCCTGAATTGTGGTGTTACATATTAGTGCTCAAAATTTGCAAATCATAAATGTGAGTAAGATGGCAATATAAATGGAATTTCTAACTCATTAAATGTAGGTTGTTAAATAATGTTTTATATTCAAAGTATTTGAAAACTAATTTAAAAAGCAATAAATACAACTCAAACCAAATAACAGATGCTTATTTTTGTGATAAAAACAAGAGTCTCCTATGGGGTGACCAAAATGTTTGAGGCCAAGAAGATTTAATATCCTGTGGCATATCTGAAACAATGTTGCAATTCTTGGCTATGCATTTTTAAAAATATGCAAATATAGAACATTGAGACCATATTGTGCGTTCTGTTCCTCCTGGGAGACATAATAGTTAATCATAATGTATCTGTGACTCAAAATATATTCTCCCTTCTGTATAAGAATATACCAGAGAAAGAGAGGGCACTAAAAATCACACAAAGAGATTTATAATCTGCTGTTCTCTACAGATTCATCCCAAGGAAAATGGAATTTAGAATCCTGGTAAGGCTGCAAGACTAGAGTAAAACCCATCTCTAAACTTCAAGAAAAACTGTCTTTCTGTAACAAAGAAGCTAAAGTTTAAAGTACGCCTGAAGTAAAGTGGACTTAAGGTAAGGGACATAAAAATAAATACTGAAGTCTAGTTAGAAGTGTTCTTGCAAAGAATATGTAAAATATTCTGCCATAGTCCATTTCTCTACAGCAATAGTTCTTAATCCCTTTATATACATCTATGGATCAAATGAAGGAAAATTTGAAGTACCAATACCTGGACCCCAACCCTCAAAAAATCTGTTTCAATTGGTCTAGGTTGAGCTTGGACTGCAATATTTTTTTAAACTATCCCATATGGAGTTAATATGTAGTCAGAGCTGAGAATTACAATTTCATATTATCATTTTCCCAAAATATGATCCATGAATCTGGGATTCTAAATTTGTTGTGAAAAAAAGGGAGAGTGAATTCCATTTATAAGTTAAGAAAATTCTGCTTACCAAGGTCACAGGTCTTTCTTCAATTCCCTTCCTTGCTATGATTTCACCATGGAAAAATACATTTCCTCACACCACTAATTTTAGGCTCTGATTCATGGGCATGACATATACCACATCCAAGCAGAGGTTTTGTAAGTCCTGTGTGGTTTAGCGCAGCATGCCCTCCAAGTCATTCACCATGAAAAGAGCTTGCCTTGGGTAGATTTTGCCCCTTCACTCAGGTACCAGAAAGCATGATGCCTGAGGTGACTAGACCTATGTCCAGCTGACCCTTAGAGCTGTGAGTGAAAAATACATGTTTTTTATTGCAAACCACTACAAATTTGGCTTTTTTTTTAAATGTAGCATTATCATAGGTAAAACTATATAACTGCTAGCCTTTATTATGACTCTCTCTAGGATCAAAATTGCAATATCAGGCAATTTTGCAAACTTCTATTTCATTATAGAACTTCCTGTTTCAGGAATCATCTCAGATAATTCATTTTCAGCAGAACATGCTATGGCAAATGCAAAATGCGTAACGAACACTTAACAAAATATTTTATGGAACTAGACTGGAATCGTGGGTGACTTTATTGATATCAACCAGAAATTTACCAATTGGAGATAAAGCTTCTATATTCTAAGTATAAATGAAGAAGTAATAACTAGAAAAACTTGGGGGAAAAGCTGAATACTTCATAGAACTGAAGGCATGAAAAAATTTATGTGGGCCAGATCTTGGGTTGGTAGTTAAAATTACAAAGCTGAATAAAGAAGTAATCTAAGTTTTTAAAAATAACTTTATTGAGGAATATTTTACATATCGTGTAATTGATCCATTTCAAGTGTATAATTCAATGATACTTTAGTAAATTTACCAAGTTATTCAACCATCGAAATAAATTAGGTTTCGATTTTCCATTACTCCAGTAATCCTTTATGCATATTTACTGTTAATTTCCCTCTCCTCCATCCCAGTCAATCACCAATCTACTTTCTACCTTCAAAGATTTGCCTTTTCTAGACACATAACATAAATGGAATAATACAATATGATTTCTTATATCTGACTTTCTTTCACTGTGTATAATGTTCATCCATATCATAGCATGTATACATGGTTGGTCCTTTTACAGTGGACTAGCAGTCTGCTGTATGGTTATAACACATTTTGTCTATCCATTCTACAAGCTGATGGACAAGCGGGTTATTTTCACTCATGGGCTGTTATGAATAGTGTCAATAAGAACATTGTGTGCAGGTCTTTGTGTGGATATGTTTTTATTTCTCTCCAGTAGATACCCAGGAGTCAATTTCTGGGTTGAGAAGTAATCAGACTTTATGGAGTTTTAGTCCATTGGAAAAGGCAAACACTATATATACAGAAAACGGTGTGATAGTGGCTGTAATCGTGGTACACAATAAATTTGTTGGAAGCAAAGTTACAGGTTCCAGGTACACTTGAGTTGAAAGTATACAGGTAATTAAAAGTTATTAAAGGAAAGAGAATAGGGAGGGTTATTCAAATCAGTAATGACAGGAAGAGTGAAAGCATAACTTGTGAAACAACATGAAAATGCCTCAAAGGAAGGCATTGTTACGCAGTTTGGGAAACTGGCCCAATTCCTGCAATCTGACTCAGGGCTGCATCTGTCCCAGAGGAACAATTTTTCTTTTAAGCACTAAGATACTGTGAGGTTGGCCTGCTGTCTACTTGAGGTAACTTTTTAAAACCATCAATTTGGGGCTCAGGGATATGCTTTTAAAAATGTTCACAAAAGCATTATATAGTACAGCTTTGCATGGTAGGTCCTGTATGTCACTGAAAGGACTTTGAGTTTTCTGGTTTAGTGTTTTCCACATTTATTCACCCAGTGATCCATAGTAAATGAGCATGCTCACCTGTTGAACCAAGGTAAGCATGCAGCTGCCCCTAGCCAGGGACAATGCAGAAGTCGGGGTCCCCTTGCTGTGGCCCTGAGAGGGGAGGATGTAATTACCTAAGCACACCTGTAACCAATTCATGAAGATGCATGGTGAAAGGAGGAAGAGGAAGAGGGGAAAAATCAATAGGTATTAAAAAGCTTATCTTAGGGATTAATCAGTATGTTCAGTTGAAACAGCCTGCTGCAGGCAGTAAGACAAGTTTGAAGTTATTGAGACATGAAGAAGGAGGAAAAATTGAGATGTTGAATCTGCAATCCAGGCAAGAAACTATGAGAGCTTACCCGAGACAGCCAGTGTAGGAAAGAAAAATGGAGACTGAGTTTAAGAACTATTTAGGGCATCAAATTTGCATGGACTACTGAAGAAAGGGGGAGATTGTAGAACGACTCCTAGTTTATTTATTATAGTTGGTAGCTGAGTTCAGGATGGATACTTCCACTAAGACATAAAATAGAGGAGAAAAAACACGTTTGACAGGATATTTTAGATGATAAATAATATAATCCATAGTAAAAAAAACTGTGCATAATATAATCTAACTGGAACTATTAATTTTTTATGTGCAATTGCAATTGAGGGATGATAAAACATCAAAGACTGATTCATGGAGGAACATCAGCAGAGTGACAGAAGAGTTTTCTGCCATCATTCCCCCCTCGTCCTCCACCACCTGCCACAGAACATTGGTTTTGACAATCTCCATGGACAAGGATACCTTTGTGGGGACCCAGGAGTCTGGTGGAGAAGATCTAGCTCACCACTGGAGCATAAAATCTGAATTAGACGTATTAAATAGTGTAAGGACAGTTTCACTTCTTCACGCTTCCCCAAGGCAGAAGACGTCAATGCCAAGAGAGACCCACATAGACTGACGTTCTTCCTGTGGGGAGAGTGAGAGATGGGGAGTCGTGGCTTCTTCAGCCGTGTGGGACACTGCCCGTGAGGCCCGCTATTTTCATGCACACCCAAACTGGAGGCACTGCAACCAGGACTCACACTTGATCAAAGGCCCTGGGTCTTGCTAACTGCTGAGAGGACTCTGACAGGAAGCCGGCCCCAGGGCAGCTGGGGACACTTTGCCTGCAGACCTCCCCAACCTGGCCACGGGCACCCCCTCACCCACCTCCCCAGCTGTCGGCTCCTCATGCTCACTCCCGTGGACAGTGAGAGCAAGCTTCTACAGACAGCTCACTGGCACACACAGAGAGCCACCCAGCTCTGCAGGGTGGGAGAAGCCCCAAACTTCCCCAAATCTAATAAGAGTAAGAAATGGTAAAAATTGGCAAAACATTTTGCTGTACCCTAAAGTCTGCCTCTAACCAAATTCACATCATCTTATTGTATGGCTTAGCAAGAAAAAAAGTTCACAAGACTCATTTTTCTAAGAGATCAGTCATAATGGATTTTTAGAAAATTATTCCAAAGATCATCTGGAGGAAGCAGGTGGAAAAAGTCAAAATTGTTTTGAAAAATAGGTGCTGTGTGGGACGATCACTTGCTCTCACTAGTTATTAAAACACATGTCATAGAATAATGCTTTTGAAATACTAAATGATTTCTTTGGTCTTGGGTCTGGGTATGACAGGGAAGTCATTAAACATGTCTGCAAGACTATGCCTTTGAATTTCAACAGCCAAACTATCAGTTTCCAGAGGTCCAGGCTGATGTAAAAGCAGTGCTTGTGCAGCAGGGGGCAGTGTGGGTGGTGCTGTTTCACTCCATCCCTTGTCCCCCTGCCTTTGGAACTATGTAAGTCCCTTGAACGTAACAACTTTGCACTGGGGAATAAAAAAGATGTCCTGGGTTTACTGAACTAAATCAGCCTGGAAAGTTGGGGATTAAAATAGAAACCTAGTCTAGGAAAAAAAAATAGGTAGTAGAGGAAAGAATAATTATCAGTGCAAATAATTTATTTTTATATTTGGGACTCTTTTTAAGTTTCTGGCTCACCACCATGTGTGTGTCATTAAAAGCTTTGCTGGTTTCTCCTCTTCCTTGAAAGGTCCTTTATGGTGGACCCTCGTGCTAGCTCACTTCCAAGCCAGGCGTGGAAAGTAAAGCCCATTTTGGAGAGTTGGGCATCACCCACCACCTCAACTTACCCGAGACTGGGGTCTCCCTGCACCAGGGCTCCTGGTGAGAGCCTGCACTCCAGGGAAGCTCTCGTGACAAGGGTGTGATCTGGGATCTCCAGCACTGATCATGCATGGCAGTGACTTTTCTGAGTGGCTTCTTAGGCAGAAGTCTCCACAAACTCCTCAGCTCCTTTTCTATCACTGAGATCAGGTGCTTTAACTTCATGTCTACCAATAGCTGAGTATTGATCATGAAGGATGGAGACGAGGCACAAAGAGAAGGTGGTGATATCCAGAACTGAAAAATATGGGGAACCCAGGAACATGCACGAAAGATTCAAAGAAAACGGGAGAAAAGTCTTTTATTCATCCAGGCTCAGAGCAAATGGTTTTACAAAGCGAACTTCACCCTACTCAACCTACTTTGGCAAGTTAAACCTTATCATAAGATATTTTCAGATCTTAGATCAAGCATCACATACTTGGAGAAAAATCCTTCCTACCATTTCTTCATCCAAGAAAAGTTTAATCAGTTCCATTAGCTAACCTCCTTTCTTTTCATATCCCAGCTCGATTTTCAGCCTCTTTCACACAGTTTCTTTTTTTGCCCCTTTGATATCTAGTAATAGCTTTTAAAGTGTATCTTTTCCTTTTTTCAGAAACGTTAAAACTGTTTTCTTTAATAAACATTGAATTGTTAAAAAATAACTCAAATGTTTACATTCCTTAGGATTCTCTAACCCAGCGCTAAGTTCAACCTTGTGCCCATCTGCTTTGGAAGGGTACCAGTGATGAACACAATGGGTGATCCTAACTTCCCAGACCTAGTTAGTTTTGATCATTTGCTCGGCCTCCCTGCAACTTCTCCCACAAAGGGAAAGTGGGCGTGCCCAAGTCTTCCCCTTCCTAGCTCATACTGTAAAAATCAGCTATAAAAATATATCACACAGTGACCATTGCTACTTATTGTGAGAAAGATACAAGAGAAAGATACAAGAATTATTATAATTATGTGCTATCTACTGTGTAGTTCCTATATTCTTTTTCCATATATTAAACTAGATTTTTAAGTAGTGAATAGGATCTATGTTCAATGTATTTTGTATTCAATTACATATTTAACAACTTGAATATGATAGGGACTTAGATATTTTACTTCGTAAATATTTTAGAATAATATTAAAATATATAATAACTTACGTTGACTTCTCATTATTGCAAGATTTGCTTATTGAACAAAATTTGTTAGCTTAATTTTTATTGCACGTTATAGACTCATGAACTCTTAGGGAAAACTGCAGTCTCAATCTGTGGTACTTGTTTTAGAGTCTCCCTCTGAGCTCCTTTTTAGCCATTACGTAACTTCTGGACAGAAAACTTACAAGAAAACAAATCAGGCTTTGTGCCTGTTGACCTAGGGCTGACTGCAAATCCTTGTGTTTTCTGAATAACATCTTTCCTCTAAAAGCATGTTAAAATGGTACCAAGAGCTTATTTTTAAATTATAACATTCTATCCCCACATTATACATGATATAAAAATCAGTATTTTAATATTTCTTTACATTTCGGATAGACCAAATTCATAAGAAAATATATTTTGGAAAGTTTCAACATATAAGTATGCAGTTATATTTTAAAATGTTGCAAACATAGGCCTATTTATCTCATTCTGAAACCAATAAACTTATCTATGTGGAATTGTAATGTTATTTTTGAGGGCAACCAACTAAAACTGCCATTTATGTATTATATATGACTTGCTTCTGTAGCTCTAATGACATTTTTATTTTTGATCAAAATTCCGAGAAGATTCATGACAGCTGATACTAAAACCACTGAAGCAAAGGTTTACATAATTTTGGAAAAGATTTTTAATAAATCAGGAAGGATTTTCTATCACTTTATCTAAAGGTCTAACATCTTCTGAAGGATTTAATTATTTGAAGTCCTAAAGCTAGAGACTTTCCCAAATATTGTCTCGTTTCCTTTCCTTCATAAAGGACATAAAGTTAACCTTATATTCCCTGTGAAACTACATGACCACTCCCAACCCAAATATACCACCACCACAAGCTCAGATAACTGTATAAAGAGTGGATAACACAATTGGATTCCTTCTCTGGGGAGTCTGGAATGGAGGAAATGCGATGCTGAGTCACTTAGCTATGCCTGATTGACCTGTAAAGCTGTGTACATCCTATCTGTCTCTGAGATTCCCATTCTGGGGATGCTTTGATTTGCCACCTGCTGGTATGCGGCAGCCCCATACAGAAACGAGATGGAAATACATACACAGAGAGAAAAATAAGAATCCAAGATCTTAAAAGACAGAGGTGACGTTCCAAGCCATTGGAAAGCCTATATATACTTTCTAAAATTAAATTCCATTTTATTTACCTCTATACTTACAATAAATTTAAGTTAATTGGTTTCTTTAAGCTAGTACTTTAGTGTATATATTTAAAAACTGTTTTGAAACAAAGTTCAACTTCAAAAAGAAGAAAATCTTTTCTCCTTACTAAGACATATTTTTATGTCCTGTTTTGGGGTTGCAAAGCAAATGGGGCACTAACCAGGAGGGAGCTGGAATCTTCCCCTAACAAGGGGAAATAATTTTCCATTGCTAAAATATGAACTCCTCCAGTTTTGGAGACAGATTTATTTTCTCTCTCTAATTCCAAATAACACTGAAAATCTGAGTTTGAATTTGTCCTAGGTTTAACTGCCTGTATAAAGATAAAGATTAATTAACCTCTAACAATCAACAATCTCCGAATATTTTAGAAGTACCAGTTATGACACTATGCACATGACAAATAAAAGAAACAGCATTACTTCCATTTTCAAGAAGTTATGCTTTAAGGAAATAACTATATAATATCAAATAGTAATATGAGAAAATTAAAAGTCTCATAAATATTTACAACAGTGGACTACAAACTTCTCTCTCTCCCAGGAATTTTTGCACTATTAATTTTAATAAGGACCCCAAGATTTTTCATTTATGTGGGTTTTGTTTATTGATATCGCTGTGTTAGAAATTAAAACTGAAAAATTTAAAAAATATTTACTAATAATTTTTAAATAATAACATACACATAAGTGTTAATAAAAATAGCATCTTTTGATGACAAATACTTATTCTCCAAAGAAAAAAGTAAGTTTAGTGAGAATGGTGTTGTTTTATACTTTTGTGAATCTCTTTAAATGTCTGGTTTCCACAGCTGAATTTTTCACTACTTCTGCACTCAATTTCTTGAGATATGTTGCTTTGGTGGAAGTATATGAGGAAGATCCAGCCTTTTACAGAAGTATTTGAAAAAAGGGAGGACTTCCTAGACCCACTGAAAGGGTCTCAGGATCCTCCAAGGTGCCTCAGATCATGTTTTGAAAACTACTGAGGCACAAGTTTAATTTTGACATAAATTATAAGTAATGAATGAAAAAAATACTTTTGAATATTAAAGGACACACAGATTTTTGGGGAGGCTATCTACATTGATCTTAGGAATCAAACAATATTATTCCCGGTTGGAAGATGGAGAATATGTGAGGTCTGCAAGACCAGACCAAAAGCCTATGGCCATGCAAAGGTAGGAAGTCTCCGCCCAATTGTTTTTTACTTTTTGTTTGTTTCCTAAGGAATTTGTGATGGTGGAAATATTGGACTTTCCCAGCCTGGGTTTGAATCCCTGTCAATCACTAACTGTATCACCTTTAATTAGCATCATTTCAGCTCAGTGTACTTAAAAGCAATGAGGGAAATTTCAGTGAGGCTGACAGAGTTGAAACCACTTGCTTCTGAGGGTGGAGGAAACGTTACATGAAATATCTTTAATGCGTTGTCAGGCACAAGGCATTAAATGCTCAGTAAATGGGGTCTGTTATTTTATGAGATAATATTTTTCTGCATATTGAAGCATTGTTCACTACATAACACTGCCTAGAAAGATGTCTGAGGTTTAAATAACTGGAAAAGATCATCTATATTTTTGTGAAAGCTATAAGGCCTGCCATATAGCTTGGAAACTTTTAACTGAGAGGAACCACCATAGCTTAATATATGATGAGAAAAATATCTTGAATCCTTGATCTTGTTCATTTTTGTCAACATTTTAAGCTAACTCCTCACACATGGAGTTAATATTTTACAAAAAAACTGACTTTGTAGCCTCAAAGGTCTCAATACTGTTCTTTTCAACTTGAATTGGTGTTTAGACCTATTTTAGAACTAGGCAACATGGAAGGCAGCTTTTTACATCACTTAAGATATTTTCCTTGCATATTTACTTCCACAGAGTGATTATAATTCAAAGCAGATGTTGCATTTATAGGAAGAAATATGAATTGGTATTTTTATTCATTAGAGTAACACATTCTGTCAATTTGGTAAATAACTTTGAAAATTATATGTTTTTTTTTCTCTTTCAAAACTCTAAACTTGGAGAAAGGAACTTCACTTTGTATAGTGCTAAGCCTTTAAATATTACGATTTTTAGGAGGCACTTTTCAACTAAATAATGCATTTTAATAGAACAAAATTTATCTGAGATATCAAAAAAAGCTTTGCTATTGTATTTATTTATTAAACCTTAAACTACATATTCAATAAATTTCAGCTTATATGCATGCAATAACATATATACATACATTAAGTCAAATGAAAGAGAAAGAGCCACCTCAAACTAAGATAAAGACAAGAAAGAGTTAATATTTTAGGTGATTGCATAAAGGACTAAAGAGGTAGTAAATTTGCATTTATAATTTACTTCTGAGATCCTAACCAGGGTAATAAAAAGTGAAACATAATTATAAATGTATCACAATTCATTTGATTTGAAATTCTATTGAAGACCTCAACAATTCTAATTCTAGTAGTAGGATGTTAAGCCTATAGATGAAACTTTTCATTAAATTGTATATTATTAGCAAAAAAAAGTATAATAAAATACAGAAGGCAGTCCTTATAAGGAAGTACAACAAGGAGGAGAACTTATTCAAGACTATTATCCATCCACTGCCCAACCTAAGCTCCAACATTTAAGACGGTTTGACTGTTTATACATCAGGAAGGAAGATCATATTGAATAATTTCTCAAATAAGATGGCTTTCAATTAGGCATCTAGGAAATTGTAGGAACAGAAGGAAATGCAAGTAACTTTGATTGTAATAACAGTATTTCAAGGAAATGGTTTCTGCTCAAGAATAATAAGATCAAATAGGATACTCTCTTAAAACCAAGGAAGGTTAACAGGAGAAAAGGAGGCTGTAGGATTTTGGACTTGTGTACATGGCACTTTATCAATAAATAGAGGGGAGCACAAAAGAGTCATTGGAGGCAATGCCTTTTCCTTCACAGTTTTTTTTTTCTTTCCCCTAGAGTTAGTGCAGAATGGGAGTGGTTGGGAAATTTTATTTTATAATTCATTTTTTATTATAGTCTTAGGGTCATCCTTTTTAGTCAAATGTCTGATCTTTTAGAAGTATTCGCTATATCCTCACTTCAGAAAATCTAGCTGCTTGTTGCTTAATGGCAATTTTTTTTCCATTAACTACACTGTAAAATAAAATTTAAAAAAATATATCTTTACATATGTATGTGTGTATATATGTATGTATCTTTCTGATATACCACAAAATTAACTGAAAATAATGAGCAGAGAGCTAACATTTAACCAACTGTCAGAGCATGTGAAATAAGCAATTCAAGTCCTAATACTTACTGTAAGATTCTTCTCAGCACCCAAACTGCAAACTGCAGCAGGAAAAGCCATGGTCTGTTCCATTTTGCATCTCCAGCATGGAGCAAAATGTTTGATGCTGTTACTGTTGTGTGTTTAATAAATGTCACATGTTTAATAGGGAGGGAAGAGAAATCGTCTACCTTGTTGTCATGGCAACAAATTAAAATACTTTAAAGGGATAAATTTATTTTTCCTTGGTTATGTCTTCATTAGAGAAAAAATTTCCAGGAGTGGAAAATAAGTCCTGTTTGACAGCAGATTGCTTGCCTTTTTGAGGCAGTGAAATGTTTGGCTGAAAATGAACATTTTCTTCTCTTTCTTTAGTGTTTATGTGAGAGAATGTGGGGGGTTGCTTTGTTTTCTATCAAGTTGTAATAAATATCTTGAGTGGCAAATATTGGGTTCGCTGGAGTTCATAAAAATGTGCTGAATGAAGGATACAGTGTTAACGAATAATTTTAACCTTATACTTGCAAAGAATTTTTCTAATTTAGTGAATTTTCTCTTTTTCTCTTTACCCTGCAAATACGAAAGTGAGAGAAGCTATACGATTCATGGAACAGTTTCTCAAGCTTGAAGAATGTATAGGCCCTTTTTTACTTAAAAAAAAAAATCCTCAGTGATCTCTTATCAATTTAAACTACTTTGTGGTATTAATTAAATACTTTAAAAATATAAATCTTGGGATAAACTCCAAGTTATTCTTGGAATTTATAACTACAAAACCAAAGGAAATTTAAAAATTAAGTACAAGAACAATTCCAAAACCCATAAAACTAAAATTAACTACATAAATTTACAGTAATGGATCATATGTTACTAACAGTAAATTTCTGACTTCAATTTTAATATGACATGATTCCTCTGGTGAAAATTTCTCTTCAGTTTCACAAGCCCAGTCAATCCTAAGTCATGCAATGATTCAATTTCTCTTTTTTCTCACATATAAGTGCTACCAAACCTTGGTTTCTGCAATGTCCTGCAAATGTAATTGGACTTCACGTGTAACAAATATATCGTGTATGTTACCTTTCTATCTCATTTTTATTAACTTGTCATCATTAAACTACTACCTGGAGCCAATGAAATCATAAACCCAAAAGCAACTATGACATGAAATAATGGACCTGTACTTGGGCATATAAATGATACAGGATATGCCTATACAAAGTTATAATTAAAGTGAAAATATAAAATTAAAATAAAAATTCTAGTAGAGAACTTGTGACACCTAAAAATATGTCCACAGACCTCTGTTTGTCTGTGGTAGCAAGTCTGAGAAACATTAGTTAGTAAACATGGGGAAAAAAATACCATTTGTCATACAAACAATAAATGTCACACAAATGGTATTAGGAAGCATTTTAGTTGTTAGGAATCATTTAAATTTGATTAAATTTATGAGGATATTTATAAGTTGATTAACTAGAAATCTGAATCCACTCTTTTTTTTGTACTTTTGGACCCAAATCTTTGAAATACTATTTAATTTACCATAATTTAGCTTAAAACTGAATTTTCAGTAAAGATGAGAGAAATTACTTCAGCATAGTCATGACTTTCTTTTCAGTGCATGCATTTAAATTATGTAAGTACCTTTACATTCGATTTTCTAAGTATTGCAATAATGGCAACTATACAAACACTCAAGAGTAATATTTGATTGGATAGTTTTAACATTAATGTTGAATGCAACTGTTGTAGGAAAAGTAGATTTTAATTACTGAAGTAGGAGGTTTGGAACCTCTGTGGAAATGCTAAAAAGGACTCTGGTTACAGTTGGGGCCTTAAAACATTTACTAGTTCTTGATTACTCCTAATTTATTTAGAAATTTAAGTCTTTCATCTTTCCTTAAAGGTAGTATCTCCCTAGTACTAGCCTGAAGCTTATTATGTATTATCGAGTTCTTGTTTTAACCACAAAAAAGAAGTAGTATGCACCATTTTTCACTTAGTCATTTTCTCAAGTAAGTAGGGAAAATTAACTTTTTCAGATATCTCAAATATCTGTTTACATAATGGGTGTTTTTTTCCTAATATTAAAAGTAAAACATGTTTATTGTAAAAATGTCAGTAATAGAGATCATCATGGCTTTAAATTAATAGAATTATACCATCTATTGATTGTACTATCTCAGTCTTTCCATTTTACCTGAAGTCACGCGAAGATGGAATATTCAGTCTTTTTTATCCTCTTGATCAAAATCTCAATATGTTTCATTTAAGGGGTAAGTTTATTTCCATGTGACTGTAACCTATACTTCCATAGGTCATGGAATTCCACAGGTCATCTTCCCAAACTATTTGTAAAAATGAAGTCACATTTGTAGTAATAACCCATTTTTTTACTGGCTTTCATTTTCAGGAGTGCTGCATAAAGTAAACACATTTGCAAATCTCCTGACTGTTTTTGTTTGTTTATTTGTTTTGGTTTCATGTTTTGGTTAGGTTTGGTTTAACTCTAGAGACTTTTTCCATGTGCTCATAAATATGTTGAAGAAATTCCCTCTCAAGTTTTACCTGCTTCGTCTACACTGCAGCTTTTTAGCAGAACAGTGTCATCTGGGCTCTGCTATTACATCTGGAATATACCACGTTTTCAGGACAGAAGTATAATTTTTATAGAGACTTCACTGCTTCTTCTAGACACCACCATTGCTTGCATTCATAGTATTTATACATTTATTTTTATCACAATTGGCTATCCCTGACGATGTTGAATTTTACCTGAATCCTGAGCTCTTGGAAAAAAGTGATGGTTAAAAAGTCCCCCAGCCTTTTGTGTTCCAGGAAGTGGCTCACTGCAAAGAATCACCCTTCCTCATGTGACTTAGTAAGACTCATAGACGCCCACCTTGTTTACCTATGACAAGGTTGGACACAGAGCCTCCAAATTCTCATTCTTTGCCACGTAGGTAATTAGCTGGTGAGCAACCACTCATCCTGGGGTGATGGCCTTAGCCACCTATGTCTTAACCTCACTCAAAAAGTATTCTTTGAGAACAGAACTGGAGGGGTTTGGAACCAAGTTATTTTTTAGAAATGTATCTACTGTGTTTTTTTGCATTTATTGATGTACTAGTTTTTCATATTGATGCACTATTTCTTAAGATGAGGAAGAAAAAAAATCAACATAATTTGTAAATTATAGTCCTTAATAGTTCTATATCCAAACAGCCATTTTGGGTGAGTAAGCAGCATTCTAAAAGGAAGAAAAAATATATAAAAGAAGATGAGTGAAGGATCTTTTCTTTTTCACTGCTATAACAATGCACCCAATGGCTGAAACACATTCAATATTCAATATGTATTTTTTGAATGAATTAAGGAAGCTGCTGTGTAAAATAACAATATCATATGCTTCAGAAGAGAAAAGGACATGAATTCTAAGTTACAAATTTGACCAGGTATCGTTCTAAATGTACAAAAATGTTTATACTTACAGTAAAAGAGAGAGAAAAGGAAGAGAAAATGTTTAGATGAAGAAGAGAAAAACAAATTAGCTGCCACCTCCAGCCCATTTCAGAAAGGAACACTTTGAAGGTTCTTAACTAAGATTACCAAACACATTTTTTAAAAATATAGACATGACTATAAACTTTCATCATCATAATGGTTACCACTTATGTAATTTCCTATATGTAGGCATTACACAAAGAATATTACATGCCTGATTTTCCTACTCCATGCGATAGCTCCATTAAGTAGATATTATTACCCCAACTTAACAGACTGAAAACCTGAGGCTTAAATAACTTGCCTAAGTATATAGAGAAAGAAAGCTATACAAATTCATCTATTTGAATCCTTTCTACCAAAATTTATAGATTCCTGCCAATATTGTTTGGAATGTTCATATGCACCTTTCCAATAATAGATCTAATATTTTTAAAGGCATTGTTAAAAATTATCTCATTGCTTTAAAGACTCTTTATTGACCCTTTTACCAGACATTTACATTTTTTTCAAAATTGTGTCTTAAACACATCCTGTACTTGGACATATATCGGATTCTTATGAATTTATAATTGTTGTGTGTAGATTAATAATTATTAACCTTCCATTTGACTTATCAGCTAAAAAGATTTATTTGTCTCTACTCTACACTTAAAAAAATACATCTTTTAAAGAAATGGAAGCTGTTCACCTAAGTTTAAAGTTAAGCAGAAAAACATAAGAAAAATTAACTCAAGAATTCATATGAAAAGAAGATGTAGAAAATGACTCACTTTGTGGATATGATTTAAATTCTGGATCATTTAGTCCAAATAATAATTTTATTACTGGCCACTACATATATTTGTGTAGATTTTCAATACTTATTTTAAAGCAACTTCACCAAATAGCTCATATTGTATTAATCTCCTGATCCTTCTCCATTTGTTTCATGGTTTTATCTCTCTGTAACAAAAATGGAAACGATACAGATGAACAAATTGTTGATCTATTTGGTCAATGCGACTATTCCGAACAACTTGGTTACAAAATAGCCTATGTTCCTTTAAATGAGTTTTTAAAATGCATCTAGATATTCATCGTGTGCTGGTCAAACTTGGCATCAGTTTTTGCATATTTTAATTAAAGGGATTAATTTAGTTTACTGCTATCTAATTTTTTGGCTTTAAAATATTATAAACATATATTTTTAAAATGAAAGTGCACTCAACCAAACAGTTAATTGTAATGTACAAAATAGATACAACTTCTTTTTAATATTTCAATCATGTTTAATTGAGTGCAACTATAATTTTAAACTTATTAAAAACAGACTCACAGGCATAGAAAACAAACTTATTGTTACCAGGGGAGACGTGGGGGGAAGGGATAAATTTAGAGTTCAAGATTTGCAGATACTAGTATATATAAAATAGATAAACAACAAGTTTATACTGTATAGCACAGGGAACTATATTCAATATCTTGTAGAAACTTATGGTGAAAAAATATGAAAATGAATATATGTATGTTCATATATGACTGAAGCATTATGCTGTACACCAGAAATTGACACAACACTGTAAACTGACTCTACTTCAATAAAAAGTATATATACCAAAAATAAATAAATAAATAAAAATAAAGACTTTGTGGCATGGGAAAAAAAATTACCTGTATAGATGCAGCATGAAACATTCATGTAACTTACTTAGACACATCTATATTTAATAAATGCCTCCCTCACTGACATTCACAACGTATCAAATACTAACCTTAGACATGTATTTTCACGTATGCAATATGAAGTCTATAAGTATATGGACAAATGAAATGAAAAGTGGAAACAATGACTGAGCTAAGTTAGGAACAGCTCCTACATTTAGTGTAAATATTTTAAAGGTTTGAATCATGCAGATTTGCTCTTTTCTTTGAGAGCTGCCAACAGTGAACAAGTAGTAATCTAAGCCATATTTATTACGAAACTGTATCTGAAAAGATTTGTAGTATTGTCAAAAAGCTTTCTGGAAAGAGTCATCATTAAACAGCATTTCTAAGAGAGCACTAAAACAGCATAACCAAATGCATATCATTCTCAGTCTAATGCCATTGCTGGTGTATATTTAGCTAGATTCTACTCGTAAATTCTCAGAGTATATGAAGCAGATCAGGTAAAATATAAATGATAATTCAAATAGGTTAATCCTTTTTATATATTATCCTCCAAATTTAATAGAAACTATTTTTCCTAACGTGATATGTCTGCTTTGCAGAGCTATCCTTTGAAAAAGGTTCAGGTACAGCCAACCGGTAATAAATGTTCTTAGGATATTTTACATCTTAGCCTAGAAAACTGCATCCCACTAGACTAGTCATTTACTTGAGTAATAAATTCTTTTAGGGGCATTTGTAAGGAGAGCCAGGATGGATTTTATTCTCTTCTGTAGCATTATTCATATTTTACAAAAGTGAGCTTTTGGCTTTCTTTGGGTCAATTTTATTACACTTTAGGCAAGTTGCAGTGAATCCCATTCTTCACACACTTGATTTGTGAAGAGAGACAGAGAGTTCACTTCAGGAGAGAAAAGCATGTAAATCTTGATGAAATCTGAAAAATGAAAGAAATGTCCAAAGAAAAATTAAGTCTGCCGGTACCCGGTCTTATTTCATTATAGTCTGCATGTGTGTGAATCTTTTTAATTTGTGAGACATGGATTTGGGAGTATCTCTAAAGTAAAATTTCAAAACAGTCATTGTAAGCAATTATTTCCTCAGAGAAAATAAAAATAGGGCTACAGAAGTCCCGCAAGGCTTATGTCAAACGAGTGCATGAAACAAGCTGAGTTCATGTAGTTTATTAATTATTAAGATTCGTACTTTTAGTACCAACATTATGAAAACACGAAAGGAAAGAACATGACTCTTAGAAGAATTCGGTGCATGTGGTTATTGTCCTTGTGACAGAGTCCAGCCTGTTAGGTTGAATGCTACCAGCACTGCAGTGGCAGGTGGGGAACAAGCCACACTTCCTGGGTACCATACCCTGAACTTGCCTTTTTACACCTACAGCGCCTTGAAAATCCATTGTTCTTTCCCGCTCATATCTAAATCCCATCTGTCACAAAGAGGCGTCTTGCACAGCAATGATTCCTCAGGACATGCTCCTCTCTCTCTCAAATCCAGTAAAACTGAGAAATTTGGAGTGAAAAAGAAGGCTTTCTTAAGAATATGGCCATTTGTCACCTAAGTAAATTAATATAATATGGAGACCACATACTTTTCTTGTTCCCTAACAGAGCTGGAACCCTACTTTCCAATGCTCCTACTCAGTAGTCTTGTGACCTCACATATGTCACTAAATTTATATTAGACACTAAGACAGCTAAGCTGTGGTGGTAACCATCCTTATTCGTTAGGATTGCTGAGCTTTTTACACTTGCATGTTATTTCACAACTCAAACTATATTCAGCTTCTACATAGAATGTCTGAATTCTCAACATCCATTTCCTAGAGCCATAGAATAAAAAAGTAGATCACCCGAAGATACAGCCAGGTAATGCACAGATTATAGTCCGAGCTATGGCTCTGCTCCAAGGCCCAGTGGCTTCAGGAGTTGGCGTAGTCTTTATAAAGCTCCCCGGATTCCTTTTGAAAGGAGTTGGAATTGTCTTTTTTTGGTCAATTTTATTACCACTAGATGACTGGCAAGCTTAAAAATAACACTAAAATCAGGACGGATGGGGTTTTGGCCCCTTTTCCACAGTCCTTTTCTCTAATCACGGTTCTTCAAATGCTATGATTCAAATGGTGAAGAGACAGCAAAGGGAGGTGTTCCACGCAAAAAATTCACTGAAGACCGGAGGGAAAATCATTTCAGCCTGAAGGCCTAGGGCCTCAGACTGCGTCACACGTTCTCACTCCCCTTGGGCAGAGTCCCTTCCTTGTGTTAAATACCCAGCACTGTCATTAGAGACACATTTACATAGAAAGAGCCCTACAGCACTTAATGGTCGTGAATCAAATTTGTGAAGAGCGCCTATTTTGTGCAAAGCACAAACACTAGGTTCTAGGTGGGGCTAGACATTTTGCATGATAAATAGCCAAATTGGGACAAATTAAAAACTGTGATAAATCTTATAAAACAAATAGATTCTGTGGGAGAGACTAATTTACCCTGAGTATTTAGTGTAATCCTCTCTGAGATATTTAGAAACTATATCTAAATAATTAATAAAGATATTTGACAAGGAGGTATTTATACAGAGAACTGGGGGAAAACAGGGAGGTGGAAACACAAAAACAAGAGGATAAATGTAATCAAGAATTTTCTAGTTCTTTAACCAAAAAATATCATTGCATTATTGACCTGAATGAGCACACCTAATTCTCTAGTAAGAGAAAAGGGGAAAGGGCTTTGCAGCATCTGCTTTCTTTTCCTTTTTTACCCGTTTGTGGTTTCTGCCTCCCAGATGACTTCCTGTCGTCCTTAAACCACCAGCGGCTTTGCTGCTCCGCACTTTGCTTCATCCTTTTCTTTTTCAAGGGTTTTCCAATATCCTGAGTTTCCCAAGGCAAGTTTACAGTTTTCAGTATATTAACTAAAAGCACTAACATCCTAATGATCCCAAGTTTAAAATGCCATCCATGATTTGACCAATCTAGCCAACTCTCAAACTGGCCATTTCCACTTAGATGCCAAAGAATCATCAAAATATTCACTGGCGAGAAAATAAAATCCAGATTTCAGTTCCACCCTGCAAGAAAATCTGTTCTCTTTTTCAGTAATTGTACCAATGTATTTCTAGTTACTTAATCCAAAAATCTAAGCCCAGGCTCTATAGTTACCTTCTTGCCCAAGCCACCACCAAATGTTTCCTGGACTTTTGCAATTGCCCCCTGACAGTGGGCATCTCCTTCTACACTTGCCACCACTGTCCCTCCCATCTATGCTTTCAACAGTACTAGATTTACAGCTTGAAACAAGAACTGGATTATATTGTTTGTGGGAAAAACTTCTAGTTATTTAACGACACCCATTCCTACCTTTGTTTATAGATGAGTCGCTAGGTTCAAGTTAGACATGTGGCTGTCCAGGTAAGGACAACGCATTCCATCTTTTATGCAGCTTGATATGACACGTGACTAAGTGTTGTCCGGCTGCCAGGGAGCTGCAGTGATGTGTGCTACTTCAGGGCTGTGCACTTAGAAAGAGAGTGACATGCACTCCCCTGGCCTTTCCCACTGGTGGGTAGGTGGTGTCTTCTGGAGAACGCAGAACTGGAAGCCACCTTTTGAGAATTCCAGAGTCTTAGTACCAGGTTAGCAGACCAGGCCCTCTTATCTCAGGGCTGTTACAAAGAAGCAAAAATAAATTTTAACCTTCAAAAAATGTTTGCATGTTTGATTTCTTTGTTACAACAGTTTAGAGTGAATTCTAAGTGTGACAGGTTATATTTTTGCAAAAATGACTGCTATTCTGTGTCTTATTCTGCGTTCTCTTCTTGCAGCATGACTTTGACCACCCTCCTATCAGGAGGTAAGGTCTATACTCTTTTCTCTCGAATCCTGGAGGACTTATATCTATGACAGAAAAAAATGCTATGTGACTTCCAAGGCTAGGTCATAAAATTCTACCTGGTTCTCTCACTGTATTTATTCTTGTAATCCAGCCACCATAGTGTAACAAAACTCAGACCAGCCCACGTGGAGAGACAACATTGAGGAGGCACTGCATATACAAGAAGAGAGACATGGCCAGCCCCCAGCAGCCCGCCTGCTGTTTTAGCTCCAGTCACCTCTCACGGCAAGTGTACGAAAAACCCCTCCACAGTAGCCTCATGAGGGACTCAAGTCAGAGCAACGCTTATCTCAGTGAGTTTTGTGCTTGTGGCTTCTACACCACAGAGTAAACACCAATAAAATTTATGGAAAGCTCACAAAGTTGTACTAGTGCCCCACCAGACTGGACTGAAAGGAACAGAAACCACATCAAATAAAAGCAAGCCTCTGGACTTCTCAACTTCCATAGGCAGGAAGCAGGCTACATTTTATGGAATGGGGACGATATTTCAGAGCACAGAACCAAGATCCCAAACAGAGAAGCCACAAGCCATAAAGAATCATTCCTGGGAAGCAGCACTGAGATCCAATTCATGAACAAACGATACTTTCCCAGCTGAATTTAAAGATTATTATGGACAATGACTCCTCTGTGCCTACTATCCACCTCACCCCCTTCGGTGTTAACCTCTGTCTATCCAGCCTTGCATGTTACGTGTGTGGGGGGTCAGAGAAGGTGCCTCTTCATTTCCTAGGGGTTCACTTCAAGGAAAGCTGAGTCTGGGGAGATGTGACCAAGGAACAGCACTTAAGAGCCTCATCCACCACTTGTGTCATCATTTAGATCTTGTGCCTGATGCTGTAATGAGATGAAATGTCTGGAGGGTCTTGGTCAAGGTAAGCATATACTGCATGTGGGAGAAATGTAAGTAATAATTTGCCAAAAGGGAAGATGTGGCCCCAAAATTCTACTTCACTCCTAACATTGAGAAATAGATTCTATATCTCTTCCTGAAATCTGGGCTCTGCACACACAACCAAGACTGTATGGCAAAAATAACACTGCGCCAACTTCTGGAATGAGGCTCAAAGAAACTAGTAGTTTCCACTTCCTGACTCTTGAGGCCCTCACCTTATACCCAGCTACCACGCTGTGAAGAAGCCCAAGCTCCCAGTGAGGACTGTCTGGAGAAATTCACATGGAGAGGAACAGAGGTCCCTGGCCATCAGCACCACCTGAGTTTCCAGTCAACTGCCAGCATTAACCTGCAGCCACAGAAGAGATCCATTTTTAAAGTGGAGCCTCCAGCTCCCTGGAGGACCCTGACGATGTCACGTTAGAGCTGAGACCAGCCTTCCTTTCACCAGATTATAGATTACTGAGCCAAAGAAAACATTTTTTATGCCAACCAGCTCGACGTGGTCTGTTAAAGAACAGAACACTAATTATACATAATTTTCTCACTTACAGTCCTCCAAAGATTTCACAATGAATTGGGGAAGGGTGGACACAAGCCCAGATTACTTACCAGTGCCTAATAAGCCTTCTTGACTTGGTCTTTGACCATATGTCCTAAGGTAGACCCAGAGGTCAATGAAATAGAACGGAGTCCAAGAATATTTAGGATTGATAAACCTGCTGGTTCACGAGGTTTAGATGGTTAAAATGATAAATAACTAACATTTTCTAAAAAGTATAGTAGGATAGACTTTGAAATGGACTGTATTTGGCCTATATTTGAGCAAGTTGTAGACATTCATTACTGTGTTACTCTTGCCCATCAGTTGAGTCTAGAATTTGGCCTTCTTATAGGACACTTAAATTTATCATAATTTTTTTATCTCCTCCTTGCAAGCCGCTGCACATTCCTTTAAGACCATCTGGTTCCAAGACAACTTAGTTAAAACAAAATTTCACTCCAGACGATATGTAAATAAAGACACCATTTTTTTTTTGCCTGTTATTACTTTCAGCTAATATTCATTGAGTACATACATTTGCAGGAACTAATTTAAGCACTGTAGTTGTATTAATAAAATTAATATTATTTCTCCATTAGGTTGCTAGGATATAAACGAACAAACTGAAGCATGGTGAGGTTAAGTGCTATATTTCAAACAAAACACAAATTTAAATGTGACTGAATCAGAATTTCTAGATTTTAATGGATCTAGACAACTTTCTTAACTTGACTTTGCTCCATTTCATTTTCTTCAGGATACCTCCACTTGCATGCCCTACAGTCAAAAAAAATTTTTTAACCTACAAAATTGACTTCATTGTATACTCTTGAAAATGAATAAATCTGTCCCTTTTCTTGTAGCTCATATGGGGTGAATGGCCATTATGATAACCAGAAGTCTGGAAGTAGTTCCTCTTTTATGACCCTCATATTCAAATACTCAACCAAATTCTATTGACTTTATCTTCTTTATAGTTCCCTAATCAATTCACTCCAAAGCATTCCCATATCTGTCTTAGTTCAGGCTAGTGCCATTGTTTTAGAAATTGCTATAACATACTCTGAAATGGTACTCTTTATTTCTCTTGGTATCTGATCTGTTCAGACATTGCTACAATAAGTAATATACCTAACAATCAAATCTGATCATGGTATCAGGGCTAGATAAAATTTTGCAATGATTTTCCACTTTACCCTGAATTATTAATTTATTTTAATCACTTTATCTGTCTCTGTATTAGAATGTGAGCTCCTTGAAGGCAAACTTGATATTTAACCTACCCCAGGATCTGATACTAATAAAGAGCTAAAAATATGTTTTTTAAAACAATTTTTTAAATGAAAAGGGTATATGAATATAAACTTACATTTTGTAAACTGCAGAAATCTGGCTTATGTTTTCATTACATTTTTATTCTTTTTTGGTCAGGATCCAGAGTAAAGTAAAAATTAAAATGAAGGGCTCACATAAATTTAAAATAGATAGCTTTAAAAATGAGTAGTGTAAGAATGATTTCCTTGATCAAATATATTTTTAAACAAACCAAGAGCATATCAGATGCTGAAGTACCCTCAAATTGAAAATCTTGTAATTATTTAAATTTTGAAACATTATTATGAAATAATATTTAATAAATTATTATGAGAAAAATTATATTATAAGAATGAATTGAGGAAGAGAGTTCTAACTATTAAAAAAATCAGAAAATAGTAAAAATATAATAGGTATGAAAGTCAGTCTGTAAAGGCATTCAAATGTACTTTAAAATGAACATTTTATTAATTGAGGAAAAACCCAACTAGTTTCAGTTATTTTGAAAAGTTGGTAGGGAAAATTTATCTCAGTTGTATGACAAACATTTAAATTGCCTACCTGCTGTTTGTTAACATAGAGATCTGAAGAGAGACAATGATTTTCTGCTTTATTTTGTTTTGTTTTCACTTTTTTTGTTTTCCTGATTTCTTTTCTCCTTTTGTCCTTCCTTCCTTCTTTAATAAAATCATACTCTATCCAGGTATTTCTTTATGTTAATGGTAACTTTTACATAATACATTTTATAGGTAAGGAAAAGTGGTTTTTCACACTAAAAGTAATTGTTCAAGGTTAAAGAGATCGTGTCAGAGTCAGATTTTAACTTTCCAAGTTTTAAGGCTGTGTTCTTTATACTGTGCATGTCACATTTTTCAGGTGCATAACAAGAACCAAGTGAAGGGACAGAGAGTCTGGGGGAAGCTTCTGAGCAAGCAGTAGTGATACATCAAGGAGTAAGGGAAAGTAGAGCTGTCTAAAAGAAGAAAGAGGTGACTCTGGTAGGCCAGGATGCATATAGAGACATAGACGGCATGGTAGAAAGAGGGAAGAAATGGCAGGTATCTTGTGTGCAACTGTCATAATTTATAACCTAGAGACACTATCATAATTATAGAATTTCACAGAGAAAAATTTAAAAACCCACATTTAATATATCCATATATAAGCAAGATTAGGAAAAACACAATAGCGCGCGGGCTTTTAGAGACAGTTAGGTGGAACTGTTGGTAGAACCACCAAGGGAAAGTGTGAAAAATTTAAGAAGGAAAAAAATTATAATGTGCTCCACATACCCTTTACCACGCGATTTTCTTAAAATCTAAATTTAAGTTAAATATATAACTGAAATGTAAAGACAATGAACAAATATGCCTTTTAATATGACCATGCATTGACCTATTTCTTGTAGATACATAAATAAAAAATAAAATTGGCACACTTCCTCTCAAATCCAGCTGGTTTGCCCTTAAATGGTGACATCTGCATGTAATATGCTGGATGAAAATGCATATCTACATTATTAAGCATACATATCAATTCCAGTGTAATTTAATTTTTATTTAATACAAATGTAGAGATATTAAAACAATAAATCTATTTTAAGTATATTGATGTACAAAACATGTAAATCTGTGGATATTCATTTCTCTAACATTGCTATACAAGCAATCATTTCAAATGTCTGCAAATATTTTGTAAGGCTAAACATAATCTAAGTAGAATAATGTTTTCATATTATAATTAATTGGAGAAAATTCACATTGATAAATAAAATATAATTCCTGAAATTATTATATTATTAATGTTCAATAACGTTCCCTGAATGAAATGTCACACTGGATTCTTATTCTGTCAGTTCAGAACTGGAAAGCATTTTTCCATTTATTCAGTGAAGACTGTATAGTGAGGTGGGAAAGTAGCAAATTAATTGCCATTCAGACTTCTGCTTCTGTAGTGGAAGGTGAACAGAGAAAGAATTGAGTTAAGAAAGGACAATGCATTTTTTGCAAATTCTTTGGATTCAGTGCTTAAATGTTGTGAATGCCTATTATATGGAGATTTCTTTTCTTTACGGTTGCTGTCAATTCCAATTCCTTTCACAAAATATTATATAAAATTCCTGCAAAATACCATAATGGGCTTGCATAAAATGTAAATTTTTCTTGCTTCAATGCACTCTAAAGAATTAGGATATATATTTAATAGATATTTATAAGGAATTAAAGAAAATGTATTTCTTAAAATATTGTATATAGATATTAAAGTATATGCTATAATTCTTTGTTTTGGAGGAAACTAATATCCACGTATCAGTAAAGTGACATTATCCTTTGTATGTAAAAACTATTTTTAGAAGTAACTTTTCAGACCCATTTCTCACAAGTTCTGTGTTCAACACATTTTGGTCTAAGAAATACTTCAGAAACTGAACATTTATATTTGTGTTTTAGGGTGTTTATACTCATCACTGAAAGATTTTTTGACTAAAATGTTTATTTACATAAAATGAAGAAGTTAAGAATAAAAATATCTTTAAAATTGTTCTTAAGGAAATTGGGTTAACCTTCTGAATATTAGGTTGTTAACTAAGTTTAACAAATTATCAAAAGTTGATGATGATGATAAGTTGATGATAATAATGATAAATTGTTAACATTGAGTTCTTGTCAATCTTGCCTGTGAACAGGGAAACCAAGTCCTTCTTAGTCACAGTTCACTTGGTGTCAAGTTCAATGCCAACCCATGGTAGGAGTTTTCAGTTAGCTGTTTTGAATAATTTTGGATTTTTAAGAAACTATAAAAGAATAACTTAAAGGGTTTTTTTCTGGAGAAAAAAAAAAAGCTTATTATTCTTCCAAGTCAGAACTACAGTGAATACTTCAGTCCAAAAAAAATCACTAAGAAATACATTAAGAAATCAAAGTTGCAAGTCTTTGATAAATTTTCTAATAATGGACTCTCCCCAGCTGAATAATTCCAATTTTGAATCACTTCATAATTTTAAGGCTCAAGAATGTGATCCAATGAACTATTTTTCCTTTCAATTTTTCTGATATATCTTTATAGAGAAACCAAGTTAAAATGAACATTTGGTCGTATAATTTACCATACAGACAAACTGTAAACTTGCCAAAAATGTAATTTCTTTATGTTTTATTAAGATTAAGTACTTGAAGTATATTATTGGATATTTACTTAAGAATAATTACATGTATGCTATAAGAATATATGTGTGCATTCAATTTTTTTCTGGTTAGGAAGAAAAAAGAAGATATATAAAATTTCTAATAGCACCTTTTTTTCAAAGTTGTTACAGTGAACTTCAAAGTTTTGACTATCATCTCTTTCAGCAAGGGAACTTTTATCTATTTACCTACCTAACTATACATCTATCTATCTATAGCTATACCTACAGGAAGAAAAGAGAAAAAGAGAGAAATTAACACTTGGAACTTGTTAGTAACCAAGGGAAGATGCCATTTAACTTGAGATATATTTTTTTGAGCACTTATGACCAATGTGAACAGCAGAAAATACAAAAGGAGTTAAACATAATATTTAACATCAAGTATCTTATAAATTCGGAATTATTAGGCAAGTATACAAAAACCATAATGTAATTTCAGGAAGATATGTTCCAAAAGAAGTTCAAAATACAATGATTATTTTAAAAACAAATAAGTTACATGCATCAAAAATGAATAAAGGTGGCCACAAAGCTGACTTGAGCATTGAAAATTAAGTAGTTCTCACAGTGAGAGATGGAAGGGGATGCAGGCAGGTGGCCAGGACAGCTTGGGGGAGGTGTAAGAGAAGGTGTGCCAATTTAAGAACCAAGCAATATTCCAATAAGGCTGTGAAGCGTGATATCTCTAAAGGACGTTGGGACAAAAGCGTGGAGAGATAAGTTGTACCCACATTGTAGTTTGGCTTATATTTTAGTAAGGGAAAAGATACAATACTATCTTTGATAAATATAAAAATAGGATAATTTAAGGTAGTGATGAGCTCTATAAAGGAAATGTTGGAGCATGATTTGGGGAGAATATAGTGAATATCACGTATAGGGTGGTTCAGAGAAAGCCTCTCTGAGGATTGCACATTTAGCTAAGACATGACTGATAAGAACTAGAAAGTAGAACACATATCCAACATTAATGAATCATTATTTACAAATTATCTTTCAATGAGGTTTTGGTTGTTTCATAATTCAATTTTAATTGTGATAAAGTTAATTTTTTTTAATTAGGATGAATCCTCTCAAATTTTGATATTCACCTCTAACTCAACCAACTCAGAGACACAGTTTCTCAGAATACTGACATCTGTCCCTCCTGCAATGCAAAAAGGTTCCCAATGAAGTAAGACAAACTATCATTGTATTCAGTATACATAAAAATAAACTTTTAAAAACTTTCTCATGAGAAAACAAATTGAAACAAACCTCAGGAAACTTTGCAAAAGAAGGAAAAAATATGATTTACCCCATTTCTCTCTCCCTCAACCCAATAAGACATTCTTAACATTGGAGGTGCTATTCATTGTGTAGGGAATATAATGATGATTTAGATCTATGAAAATGGAGAGGATGGGCAAAAGAGAAAATAAGTTTTCTATCATTTCTGCAACTGTAGTCTCTGAAAATCTTAATTAGGGGACTTCCTTACATTATTTTTAGCACTGTAGCTATGGTAATAATTAATCAGTCCTCCTGTTACAAATGCCACTGGTATAAAAAATTGAGATAAAAAGTTGCAGTTAATAATAACTACATTACTACATTTTAGTTGTGAAAAATGAGAAGATTTTATTATTAAGTATACCAAGACTACATTAATATTAATTAATATAGTAGTAATTATTTATGCAAATGGTGAATGAAAGGAAGTAGTGAATTTAGAACAAGAAGACTCTGGCAATGTCACAAACTAAGATCAATTTTATCAAAAAATAAAAATAAGGAGAAATAACATCTCCTCTGTCTCATATGGTCATTGTGGAGAAAAAAAATGAGACAATATATGTCAAAGTTTTGGTTATCACTAAATCACCGTATAAATGGAAGAAATTGTTACTCTTCTTTACACAGGCATTGTTGTAATTTTATTCCATATTTACACCTTTATTTCCAAAGAATATGATTTCTAGGGGCTCAGAAATAAAGAAATTTCAAGAGCTGAATCAAGAAGTCATTGGACTATGTAGGTTCAAGTTCTATAACATTAACAAGACTATTTCTAGGTGGCAGGTATAAAGGCTTAACAACAAGACATCAGACAACTGCGGGTCCTCCTATGAGATTGACATGCTATGGCAATAGACTGGCCGGTGGCGGGTGGCCGGCGGGGAGGCAGACCTGGGTAAACAGGCAAGGGAGCGAACTCCTCTCTCAGACAGTATACAACACCTCTCACAGTGATCACGCTCCCTCCCCAGCGTCACACAGGTCACAGGTAGCTGATTTGAAACTGCAGGTTTATGTGTCCTGGAGTCCAGGTCAAGCGTGTATGTTGTGTACTGTAAGAATTATGTCTCCCAATTAAGTGTCTCAAATAACTGTTAAAAATAAAGTATTACATTGTATGTTGAAAGTCTAAGGATTGTGACATAAAATACTCAGTTGAGCGTTATTGTGTTAAAAGCATATGTTAATAGCTGTTCCAAGTACAAGGCCTCAGAACTAGCAAGAAAATGATTTATAGCTTTTAAGAAACCTTCAGTTAGTCATACTGTTTAATACTGTAATATCATTGCTCACATAGCTATAGACTTTATGCAGTTTTTTAAAATAATAAATACCTGAGATACTATAAATTGTCTCCAGAGTTTTGCCAGGATTTGTAGTGTTCTGAGGTTTGAAGTGGTGGTTGACTGTATCGGTACCCTGGGGCATTCAGTTAAAACAGTGCGGTAATTAACCAGAGCAAGAAGTCGATGAAGTCAGCTCTGATTAACTCAAGGGATCCTGGAAAGGTACAGCTGGGATTTAAATTAAAATATTATAGTAAGTAAGCAAGTTTGATGAAAATAATCTTTTATCTTGTCTTAAGAAATTTTGCCAGCCACTTGGCAACCCTATCTGATCCGCCCAACACAGAAGTCCCTTGCTATCTAATTACTTGACTGGCTCGTGTGTGAAAATGAAGAATTCGTGTTATAAAGGCATCTCACTTTTCAGCCATGTTTGACTTTCTGGGTTTCCAGTGATCAACTCTAGGATAGCTAATAAATCTGAACTGCCCTGCAGTATTATGTTGATATAAGCAGTGGCAAGGAGCTCCGGGCAAATATATTTTAACAGGGGTTTTCTGGAAGCAATATCCTAACATAAGTTATTGAATTTTTTGGCTTTACAGCCTAAAGATGTCAGGGAAAATATCTAGAGGCAGTGGGCTTCTTGATCTTTCAAACCCCAATGTTCCCCTTTACAGCGAGTCCTGGACTTACTTATTTTGTATTCAGTAACTCTGACATGATATTCTTCACTTGGTGAGAAAGCAGAGGTGTTGTAATGAGAGGCCACAGAGTGTTTTCAGTTTGTATCCCTTTCTCATTGAGAAAGGAAGAAAATGAGTTTCCATGGGGCGGTTTTGTGCTGTGAATATGTCTTTAGATGGCCAACTTTATGAATGAGTATCCAGCTAAGCAAGTTCATCCAATAGAAAATCTCAAAGGAGAAATTCTGTCAGCCTTTAGTGACAGTTTTTAACCAGTTCATGATATACCATTTAGACAAATGTTTTCCTGTTATAAATATTTTTAATATTTAATAAGAGCAGAATGGCAAAAACTAAAACCTGCACCTGGAGCTATATAGCTAGCAGCTTTCGCCATAGGACACCCAAAACCCAACGATTGTTGACTCTCTGACCTGCCACTCAAAAAAACCCCCTGCAGGAGGTTCTCTGGTTCCTATTGGGTTTGGGAGATCCCTGAAGCCATACATCTGAATGATAGTGGCTAAACTCCATCCAGGCACCTGGCAAGCCAGATGAACTCACTGCATCCTTTGACAGCAGATTAAATGTTATTTGACTAAATATCTGTATTTCTGTGGTTTTCCTGTGGGGGGAAAACTACTCATAACCAACCTGATAGTTGTCATGAGTTCAGAAAATCAACAATTTGCCTAATATTACACAGTCAGTTTACAGTAAGGAAGACACATATGTCTACATTGGAACTGCTATTTGCTTACTAATACATCCCATTGCTTTCTATTAGGTGCAGGGCACTTTCTTGTGTCCTGAAATTTCTACCAATCTCCCTATTCAGGACACCAGTTTTCTGTTGGAAACTATGCCATCTCCAAGTTTTATGACTTTTGATGTATCTCTGGATCTCAGTTTCATCATCTATATGTTGATAGAAGTATGCATTTCATTTACATCAGAAAAATATTTGAATCTTCAGCAGTACATTTCTTTCCTTTTCTTCATTACATTAGTGGATTTTTAAGATTCCCTTATCAGTCTTTCAGTGCAACTATCAATCTACATGAAGTTCAGGGAAATGGGGAACAGATTAAAAGGACACCACAGAAGTCAATCAGTACAATCTAGATTAAGGGAATGATCCAAATTTTTCATCAGATATTTTGCAAAGAGAAGATCCAGCGAGAGGCAGAGAGAGAGAGGGAAAGAGAAATAAAGAGAGAGATGGAGCTAGTGCTCAGATAAGGAACATACAGATTTAAAGAGGCTTGAAAAGCATATTAACAAGTGTGTTATATATAAACATTATTTGAACTTAATTTGAAAAACAATAAAAATTTGTGAGAAAATTTGAACTTTAGTTACTTGATGACATTAAGGAATTATTGTTAATCTTTCTGTGTGAAATTATTTTGTTGCTATGCTTTAAAAAGTGCACCTTTGGGGAGGGTATAGCTCAAGCGGTAGAGCGCATGCTTAGTGTACACAAGGTCCTGGGTTCAAACCCCAGTACCTTCTCTAAAAATAAATGAATAAGTAAAACCAATGACCTCCCCCTCCAAAAAAAAAAAAGTTAAAAAAGATTAAAAAAAAAAGTGCACATTTATCTTAGGGATGCAGTTGAAATATTTGTGGATGAAATAAAATGTTGTGTGATTTTTACTTCCATAAATCCAGGGATTGAATGAGTAGGAGTATAGATGAAGAAATGAATTATAAAAATTATGAAAATTATGAAAAGCTGTGTTATGGGTACATATCTAACATTTTCAGTAATAAATGTTTAAATGTGCTTAAACAATTAAAAGTAAATATTGTTGATAAAAGTAATATATGGAATTTATAATCCTAAACATAATTTCAATCTAGTTCAATAAATTATGAATCTGATTTACATATACTGAACTTGAGAGCCTAAATAACCCTTGGCTTCGACACAAATAAAGCAGTCATAAAGTTAGTCACCATTATGAGTGCTTCAGATTTCACTGATCTTATACTGACCATGTTATAATTTTATGTGTCCTATTTATTTGTCTCTTTATTAATCTGTTTATTATTAACTTACTTCTCTTCTGAAAAGGGCAAGGTCTCTTTTACTGCCTTTAGAATATGACCAGAGAACTTTCACTACCATCACTACAAGATATAAATTATAATCACAGATTTGTACCTTAACCAAAACAAGGCAAGTCTACATTCTTTCACGCACATTCATTCAATAAAAATACATGGACCCCAGAGGCCCTACATATTTGCTAGTACGAAAATGCAAATTGGGTTTTCACAAATATTCTTCAAGGGAGAGTGAAAACTTGGTTTACAAATAGTAATAAAGATTCGTTTTATACAAAAATCTATCTAAAACATTTTTTTCTGATAGACTCTATTAACAGCTTTATTTATCCATTTCATCTTGATATGATTTCTTAGATGTAACAAATTGAAACAAAATGTGTCAACATATAATAATACTGATACAAAAATATGCCTTTACTATCAATTACTTATTCTGGTGATTACACATTTTCTGTGACAAGAATATATTTTCAGATTTTGAAGAAATATTGCTTCACTCAAGTTTTAAAAAATTGTATGTAAGATACAGAACCTCCAAAATTATATATTTAATTAATTTATATTTTTCTGAAATAATTTTTCATGAAATTCTATAATTTTATGTTAACATTACTTCTCATATCAATGTTAGGTAGTTAGGTAAGTGGGGGCACCAGGCAGATAGGTGGAGGAGAGGAAGGATGGTCCGGAAGATGGCGTTCATTGTACCAGCCTCTAGCATAAAGGGTCTTGACTTCTTCTAAATGAGTGCCAGCAAGAAACTGGTTAAAACCCAACAGATAGCAGAAAGGACTTAATGGGACACAACCCAATGCTCATTGTATTATAGTTAACATTGGAGTTTAGCCCCCAACCCCCATGGGTTTTCTGTGTACACCATGGGTACATACGCAAAGGGGCCAAACATGACTAAGCCTTCCAGGGACAAGAGCCAGCAATCAATCAAGAGGCTACCTCTAAGCGAGGGTATAAGAAAAAGGGGAGACAAAAACCACCAGGTTTTCTCCCTGGATCAGCCCACCTCCCATTCTTGGAGGTGTGCTTTTCCTGTTTTAAATAAATCTTTAAAAATCTTTTGCTGCACAACACACCGTCTCCAGACAGTAAACTTGTATTCCGGGTATGCCAATAACTGGGGTTTTACCTTTTGGGATAACATTAATAATGGTAAGACTTGATTACATTCAAGTTGGAAAATGTATTATGGACCTATGTATATTAATCTCTGAAAGACAAGTCAGCCTAATGTTGCAACAGTCCCATAGATTGCACCTGTTTGTCTTAAGGAATAATTATGATGGAAGGTGTTTATAATTTATATGAAACTTATAATTTACATGAAAGCAAAATTATTCATTTTTTTCTCTACTAATTTACATGTTTTTTATGCAGTTGAAAACCTCAAGACTTTTGAGAGATATTGCTGCTTGCTCAAGAATATAATATTAATCATAAGATTTTCATGTTCTGGGTATACCCTATGAGCTAAGAATTTTAACTAAAAACACAGAGAGATACTGAGAGGACAGATGCTTATAAATTTGTACAATTTTACATAATTTTTTTATCTAGAGACATTTAAAATAAGGCCCAATTTAAAGTTAAATACCAGGTGTTTAGTATCGTTTCAAAATTATTAATGTTTATTGTTTAAAATACGTCCAAAATCTAGCTATCCATATATTCAATGCCTGATTTTTTTGACCCAAAAGATGTTCTAAAATAAACCTCAAATGATGGAATTCACTAAAAGTAACATTTAAAGATCCATTCATTTGATACTGGGCAACATGCAAATTCATTGTCATTAAACTGAAAATAATGATTTTTTTCTTTTCACTTTGCGAATAAAATACATAAACATGTATTAACAGTATATTGTTTGACACGTATAATCAAATCACCTAATATGAATGATATCTAAAGATAATCTGACTCAGGTGCAAGTAGTAATCAAGTATGCAGATAGTAAAATTTTAAACTTTCATAAAATTTAACTAATTTCAAAAAAAAGAGTGGAATAAAACAAAATTACAAAAAAATAACACAGGAACTATCAGTTAGGTAGATTTGATGTTGTTCTCATGAACAATTATAAATAAAACCTATTTGTATTATTCATATAACACATAATTTAAAATATAAGAAAGTGATCTAAGCATTTAGTATTTATACTGAAGGAATGACATAATTATACATGTAATAAGGAAGCACTTATATTTGGGAAGTGGGGAATCTACCAGTGTCATCAGATGCTAAGAAAAGTTCCTGTTTAATTTACCCTCAAAAGCAACTGTAAGAAATAGAGGTCAGGTTAAGGGTGAACCGTGAGGTTTTAAGGGAAAGCATCATATTAAAATCAGATAAGACAAAAAGTATAAATCCCCAGAGGACCACTTCTTCTAAATTAAGCAGTATGAATCCAGCACTTTAGGAAAATCAGGTTAGAATGTTTAAATATTTATCGTCCTTAAAGCAACTAATTTTGAGCATTTCTTGAATTTAACCAGTGAATTTACCTAAACTTACTTCTTGTATAATCATTTTTGCTATTAAATTGCATCATCTGCTGCTAATATGAGCTCAATAGATTGTTTTAAAATATTAATAATACATCTGCCTACTGACTGTGCTTGCTCTTAAAGTGTATATTTCTTTATATAGTCTGCATGTGTTGGCAGACAACCAGCTCTTATTTTGTATCACACAATCAGAAGAGTTTTCAAACAAACAAACAAACAAGCAAACAAGCAAACAAAACAAAACCCATTTCAGAGTGTTTTGTTTTATGAAAACATTCATCAGACTTTCCTAACACTTCACACTGCAAATTCAGGAACTCCAGAGGGCAGAACGCTTTAGAATTACCTATTGCTCTTAGCAGACTAGGAAGGGTTTCTAGAAGTAATTGCTCTAACAGCTGCCAGAAGGTGTCTGTAGTCTTTTAAGCCAGCACAGAACAGCTTTAATGTCAGCTACAGGCTGCCTCGTCAGCCAGTCAGGATTTGCATGGCTGTGTATTTCTGAAGGGTTTCTCAGGCTGGAGCCCCCTGGATGATTGACGGCGTCTTTGGGTCCCCTGAAGCTACAGCTACTGTGGTCCTAGGCTCCTTCTCTTTCATGCACTAAAGGTCTGAGCCCCGGGTTATTCTGCATTCTGCAAGAATATGGCTGGGGAGGTGTAGGGAATAAAATTTTAAACAGCAAACAAATACACAAATTCTTCCCCTCAGATTTTGGAAAATAGCAAGCAACAGATAAAACAGGCTTAGGGACTGTGTCTAAACATACCATCTGAACATTCCCCCAACTTCTAAACTTGGTATACATAATCAAAGCAATGTGAAATATTTCATAGGCATCTAAACTCCCCAAATGCAGTAAAATGTGAATCACTGGATTTTTCTCCCAGCAAAAAATGTCTATTGACTAACGTTTGGACGTAATAATAAACATTATTTGAATGATGGGCAGATAAAGCCGATCATAAGCTTCATATAAACATCAGTCAACAAATAGCCTAGTTACTGGAAGATATAAATAGTAGTACAATCTAGTTGCTACCTAACCCCAAGGAAATTATAAATTAGTGAGAAAACCAAGAGTTTATTTCCATACACGTGGTTAAGTGCTTTTCAAAATTGGCAGCAAAAAATTAAAAAATTCTCTGTTTTCAGGATGGCTTCATGGTGAGTGCACTTTATTATGCTCTGATATTTGAAAATTGGATACTCCATTTTGGTATACACATTTATCATTTTCACTCACTCTCTGTTATGATTCATGTGTGTATGTGTGTGCGTGTGCACACATGTTCATGTGTATAAACTGGGCCATCCATCTCCACAAATATGAGAGCAAACTTATGATCCAGCTTTCTGTCACGTGAAAAGCAGTATCTGTAAGTCACATGCACCAAAATTAATCTTTGTGGAATCAAACAAAACATCCATGGTTAAAATATTTTATTCAAGAAGGAAGAAGTTTTTTTCTTATATGTGGCTTTCAAAGTCATAATCTTAGGCTTCAAAATTGCACTTTAACAACAGCACTTCTTTAATAGGGGAATTGACCAAAAAAAAAAATCTAAATAAAAATTCAAACTTAGTATGATAGGATGCTTAAAGTATAAATCCAGGGATAGCAGAAACCATTCATAATATACAGCAAAAATATATATATATACATATACATATACATATACATATATATTTTTATGCAGCAATGAAATCATAGCATTTCTAATTTATATTTACATGCATACTGACAAAAATTAATAGATAATACAGCAGACCAATAATTTGAATTAATGATGTACATACATATATTCTATATTCATGATAACCTAAATGAATTACACTAGAATTTAATATCTCATAATTTAAATTGACTATTCTCTATTTTTCTATAAAAATGACCTTCACTTTAATATCTAAATATTAAGTTTTAAATACAGGCCTATTTTAAATATATCCAAATTATGTGTTCATCATTCAGTTATAAGATTTTTTTATAATTTCTTTAATGTATCAAACTATGTCTCACATTCAAACCTGACTTAACTTCCCAAACAATTTCACTATGATATTTTATTATTTATGATGTTGTAAACCCAAGATACAAAACTGTAGTTTCTCCTCTACTGTCCTCCAGATCTTTTGGAACAATGTACATGCATGAGTTTTATAAAATTCATTACTAGGAAGTGCTATCTGGCAAGCACTCCCATTTTCTTATTCCCATAGCCAAAAGAGCTGGTGAAATCTGCAAGCCAGCAGTCACATAATCTATGGCAGACCCTTGGTGCTATAAATCCGTAACTAATCAGGAACAGCTGATAATGAATGTAACTTGTCTTGAACAATGTCTATTCTGGGGGGAGAAAAAAAAGCTCTGCTGCGATCCTATATCGTCTTCTCTAATTCTTTGCTTCATAGCATAGATTCAATCTATGCTGGTCGCTATAACAACTAATAACATAACAACAATACAATAATAATTGTTAACGCTTATTTAATGTTAATCATGTGCTGAAAGTATGCTAACATGTTTATGAATTATCTCATTTAATCTTCACAACAAATGTAGGTATTATCATTTTATACATACTATAGATGAGGAAACAGATATAGTGATTTAAACAAGTTAACCAGTATGTTAAGAAATCTAAACTTACACCATACACAAAAATAAACTCAAAATGGATCAAAGACTTAAACATAAGACAAGATACAGTAAACCTCCTAGTAAAAAATATAGGCAAAACATTATCTCACATACATCTCAAAAATGTTCTCCTAGGGCAGTCTACCCAAGCAATAGAAATAAAAGCAAGAATAAACAAATGGGACCTAATGAAACTTACAAGTTTCTGCACAGCAAAGGAAACCGTAAGTAAAACAAAACGACAACCTACGAAAAGGGGAAAAAATTTTTGCAAATGAAACCGACAAAGACTTGATCTCCAGAATATATAAGCAGCTCATACAACTTAATAAGAAAAAACAAGCAACCTAATCCAAAAATAGGCAGAAGACCAAAACAAGCAATTTTCCAAGGAAGACATACAAATGATCAATAGGCACATGAAAAAATGCTCAATATCACTAATTCTCAGAGAAATGCAAATCAAAACTACAATGAGTTATCACCTCACACCAGTCAGAATGGCCATCACTCAAAAGTCCACAAATGACAAATGCTGGAGAGGCTGTGGAGAAAAGGGAACTCTCCTACATTGCTGGTGGGAATGCAGTTTGGTGCAGCCACTGTGGAAAACAGTATGGAGATTCCTCAAAAGACTAGGAATAGACTTACCATATGACCCAGGAATCCTGCTCTTGGCATATATCCAGAAGGAACCCTACTTCAGGATGATACCTGCACCCCAATGTTCATAGCATCACTATTTACAATAGCCAAGACATGGAAACAGCCTAAATGTCCATCAACAGATGACTGGATAAAGAAGAAGTGGTATATTTATATAATGGAATACTACTCAGCCATAAAAAAGACAACATAATGCCATTTGCAGCAATGTGGATGTTCCTGGAGAATGTCATTCTAAGTGAAGTAAGCCAGAAAGAGAAAGAAAAATACCATATAAGATTGCTCATATGTGGAATCTTTGAAAAAAAAAGAACATAAATACAAAATGGAAACAGACTCATAGACATAGAATACAAACTTGTGGTTGCTAAGGGTAGGGGATGGGAAGGGATAGACTGGGAGTTCAAAATTTGTAGATACTGACAGGCATATGTAGAATAGATAAAGAAGATTATACTGTATAGCACAGGGAAATATATACAAGATCTTGTGGTAGCTCACAGCAAAAAAAAATGTGACAATGAATATATGTATGTTCATCTATAACTGAAAAATTGTGCTCTACACTGGAATTTGACATACATTGTAAAATGACTATAACTCAATGAAAAATGTTTGATAAAAAAAGAAATCAAAGGCACAGATGGGACTGAGATCCTAGGAAATGTTTATCCAAATACCTGATTTTAATCCTTGCACTGTGAAAAACTCTATCTCACATAGTAGGAAGCAACAATGAAATCAAAAGGGACTCATACTTCTGTGTTTGAAATCAGTATATATATATAGGTCAATAAAGAATTATTGGATTAAAAATGCAATAAAACATGCCTTAGTTTAAACCTATTTTTTCCTAACAATGTTTTGAAAGGAAAAAAACCCATACACTTCAGATTTTTGTTCAATCTCCTTATATAAAGTACCTATCACGAACGCCATTTGGAGAAACATTCTACATTTTAATTCTGTTAAAATGTTATGAAATTCATATACAAAAAAAATAAGATCTAAAATATAATGTCCTTATAGTGCATTAATTGATATCAGAAAGTACAGATATGAGCCTCTTAAGAGGAATAGGATATTCTAAGCATGATCTAACTAACATGAATAAATTAATGTGCATGTAACCAGAATTGTGGGGCACGTCAATCACAGGGCAATTTTATTTATCCCCATAAAGTTAACCAACTTATTGGCTTGACATTTTTTTTCTGTCAGTGAACACATGGTAAGACCACAACTTAATAGCTTACCTATTTCTCACTTGTATAATGAAGCTCTTCAATAAACCAAGCTGGCTTTTTTTATGATCATCTATTCAGTATATGAAGGTCTTATGCAAATGATGTTGAAAGCTGCCAAAGGAGCATGGAATCTGTGGTTAGTGTTTTATGTTTATTCTGTGTTTTTCAGAATAAGTTAATTATCACGTTATCTCAGCTATGCATTTTTGTTCCTTCTAAGGGACACTGACTAAAGGGTCAGAAAATTGGGAGAACTATCTAATTCTCCAATAACTGGAGGTGCACTTTGGTTAAAACATTTACACTGTCTGGGTCCTTTAAATTAGGGTGTAGCACTCCACGATATCCAAGGGCCCTGCCACTTTAAAAATTGAATGTGACTAGCTTTCCATTTTCCTTCGTTATTTCCCAGACCCACAACTGCAAAAGCATACTCAAAAACTGGTATTTTAAAAAGCTTGTAATTGTTTTTACTTTTAGATGGGATAAAAAAATTTCCCTTGAAGTAAATCTTCAATAATTGATTAGATTTTAAGAACCAGATCTTTCTAGTATTTAGGGACTATTGATCCACTAAGTGACTCAACAATTAAAAACTGATACATTTTCAAATGGGTTTTTCCATTCTACCATATAGTTGAATAGTTACCTAGAAATGAATTAACTCACTTACCTCCATCTGAGATTTATAATCTCATTTAGAATTTTCAGATATTTTGAAAAAGTGTATAGGTATATACTTTTGTTCGTTTGTTTGTTTGTTTTAAAGGTAATTCAAAGTCTCAATGACGGTTATCTTCATATGGACATAGAGTACACGGCCAAACATTTTCAGCATAGTAATCATTTTTCCTAAAAACACCTGATAATAAATTAGGGTAGATTATCCCAAATTGAAAACCTTATTTGAAAATGTAGCTTACTTTTTCTATTTATTACGCTACTCAACTATATAACATACTTAAGTTAAAGATTCAGTTTTATTGATTTTTATCAAGTCGAAATGGAAACACAAAATACCCGTTCATGTGTGCATATCTTCACTCAGGCCTGCTCTCGCACACTCATTTCGACCCAACGCTGCCTTGCAGGGTTTGGTTTATGCTGCAATTTCTATGATCCTAAACCTTATGCACCCGCTGCTAGCAGGTGTCTACAGGTGTTTCCCTACAAGAAGTTCACTGACGGTTTATTACAGTAAGAGTATTTTCTCTGGTAGCAAAAATTAGCTGCAAAAGTGCTGCCGGCTGAGTAATGTGGGACAATGACGCTTCGTGTGCTGTTAATGGATAATTATTTATTATCGGTCAGGCAAAGATTCATCATTCCTCTGTGATATTTTTTTTCCACGGAAGAAAACTAGTTATCAAATTCTAGTTTCCACAGATATTGTCAGTGTGCTGGAAGGACTGCAGCTGGACTATGAGTCTCATGGACATTTAACTTCTGACAGCTGTGAATGCTTCTTTGTGAATGCAGACATTGCTCTTTGACTCAGAGTTTCTGGAAGAACTCCAAGATGCATTCTCGAGCACTGCTGCAGGCCCTCGGAGTGCATGTTAGGAGAAGGTGGTCGGGAACATCGTGAATTGCTAAAGTGGATGGACACTTTTACTGTTTTTCCACACTTACTTACTTCAGCATGGTTATATAGGGACAAAGTGATAGTCAGTGATGATTCTAATATTTATCAATGCTTATTATTTGGAGACTCATGATTATGAGAAGTAATCCCATGTATAATTTTATTGACATTGAGGAAATGCTGACATACCCAAACACTCAAATATTTTCTTAGAGTTTTTTGGAGGTGCCCATGTTGCATAAATGAGGAAATTAGGCTATTTGACAAAGATGATCAGTAAGGTTAAGGTAACCTGTTTAAAAATGATAAAATATGTATTATTTTATTTGTAGCTATTTGTAGCAGATATTAGTCATTTGAGATTAATATTTTCATGAACTAAACTGATGTATCAATTATTAAAATTAATTTAATCATGAGATTATCTCATTGTATGTATCATTTTGCAAAATTTTAGAAAATATGGGACATGCCAATTTTCAATTTTAAATTATTTCTATAACAGTTTCATATCACAAAGGGCTATGGGGTTTTATTCCTAAACTTCCGAATGAAAGTATTGGTATGAATCCTCCTCAAACGAATCATTTTAGTATTTTACTATTTATTGATTTTCTTAGGAGGTATATAATGCTTGCTTTGACTCCTGGTTTATTAAATATAAAATAAAGATTAGTCAAAAATTCAGAAATACCATATGAGATCGCTCATATGGGGAATCTAAAAAACAAAAACAAAAACAAAAACAAACAAGCAAACAAAAACAAAGCATAAATACAGGACAGAAATAGACTCACAGACAGAGAATACAGACTTGTGGTTACCAGGGGGGTGGAGGGTGGGAAGGGATAGACTGGGATTTTAAAATTGTAGAATAGATAAACAAGATTACACTGTATAACACAGGGAAATATACACAAAATGTTATGATAACTCAGAGAAAAAAATGTGACAATGAGTGTGTATATGTCCATGAATGACTGAAAAATTGTACTGAACACTGGAATTTGACACAACATTGTAAAATGATTATAAATCAATAAAAAATGTTAAAAAAATTCAGAAATAGGGAAAAGTATCATTAGAGACATTTTCTACTCCAGGAAAAATTATACTACATGTATTCAAAACACAGTATTATTTTATGAACCTTATATATTTAATTTACTATGACAATAACTTCTGGTCGTTAATAATGTCTAATATTCTTAAGGTATATCAATGTAAGGATGGTTTGTCTATAAATATATTTCACAACCATTTAAGATATATTTTATTATTATAATATTTTAAAGAGTAGTATTATGTATTGGTAATTTGGAATGTATTTCTATTGTTGATTTAGAATATCTTTGACATCCTAGAAATGATGGGTCACTTAGAAAGTATCTTTTTTGAAGCTAATTACTAAGTATTGATATACATTATTTTCACTTTTCCTTAAACTGAGGTAAAAGTTCATAAGTGTGCATTTGAATTGGGGTAGTTAAGTCAAAAAAATGGATACTGAGAGTCCTTGTAATTCATAATGTGGTCTGGATGTCCTGTGTGCTGTCCGTCTGAAACAGGGGATATCACCAACTACCTTGAAACTCAGTTTCCTCATCTGTAAGGAAAAATAGCACCTCATGAAGTTGCTGTAACAATTACGTGGAAGAATAAGACAATCTACATAAAATAGCTACTACATAGTAAGGAGTATATGTATGTTGTATGTATATATACAATTTATTTACCTTTGGTTTTAAATTATAAATGATGTATAAATTGTCTGTTGATGCCTGGCCAATAAATCACATTGCAAATTGAAAGATCTAGTCAAATAGATTCCTATTCTTTGGGACAAATCAATTTAGGCCTCCCTTTCTCTATATATTATATTACCTCTAAATGGTACCACATCAATATTATAATGAAATACTTTTAAATATAAAATTAGCTAGAAATAAATTCATCAGAATCTTCATATAGGTAAGTGGCAGTGCAGTCATTGATCAAAGTCTGCCTGCATAACTGTCACTACTCATGTATCAATTAAGGCTGCAGATTGATTGTACAATGAAGTGTGCGTCTTATACTGGCGATTCAAATCCAGATTGGTTTTTTTGTTCATTGAGATATGTAACAATTAATTAAAATCCAGCATACATTGAAATATGTCATATGACAATAACTATGAGTCTAGTGTCACTATAAAAGCTTCAGTAGATTGATGGAATGTTTTTGATCAAGGGATAAAAAAGGCATCATGTAAGATTAAACAAAAACTGAGCTGTCACAGATCTGTGTTTCACAGAAGGTACACTATCCACAAGTGAGCATTCATGGCCAATATTTATTTAAATGAAGATAACTTTACATTTTAGGATAAAGTGAATAAAGTTTTAAGTTTAAGAGTAATAATTGTAAGTTATTTTTCTTCCCCAGAGATTACATTTTAATACTTATCATTTGTTTAACCAATGTGGTAGTCTTATGGTTCATTGAAAAGAAAGCACAGTATATTCTTTGTATATAATATGTGATCTACCCAGAGAGGTGTCTTCATAAATGCACGTGCCCAAATGATGCAAAGCCAGAGTCAAGAGTGGGATTGAGATCTCTGAGGGCCACTCTCAAGAGGCTTCCTACTGACTTAGGACTTAAGCTCTTAGGCACTTAACGCTCCCTTTGAAGCTATATTGATTTTTCCCAAACTGGAAATATAAGTCAATTTTATTACTAATATTTTAGATTGTATAAAAACAAAACTTAAAGTTCAAAAATTATAATAATTGGAACTGGTTACCAAGCTATTACATCTTTGTTTCAAATGTATGATTTTATTTAAACTGAGATTCATTCAGATCTGCATGGAGATTAGAGGCCATGTTTGCATTCAATAAATTCGTTAATTGCTACTTCCTATCCAAACTCTGCCCACTCTAATTGTACAAAACACCACTAAACTTCAAAATAGAGCTTTTGTACTCATAGAGATGGAATACAAGAGTTCAAGTGCAGTTTTATTTCTGACTGACAGACTTCTCTGCACAAAAAGCCTATTCTAGAAAACTCCTGAACCAAAATACCCATTCAGGACTTTCTTTTCCAGTTTTACTAACATCCACTGTGTGATCTGGAGAAGAGCACTTTAAGAGAGTACTTCATCATGCATAAAGAGGCACTTCTCTTCTAATAAAATTCTATTGACATAAAATAATCTACCTTTCCTTCTTTATAGGAGTGTAATAAGGATGTAATAAGGAATTTTGAAATGCCTGTAAAATGCCTTGAAATCTTTAAAAGAATGGTAAAGGCCCTCAACTTACTACAGTTTGAAAGAATTGAACAGAGACCCTCAACAGGATGAAAACCAGGCCCCTTGCCAAATATGTGTCATAATTGTCATGATTTATTGAGGGTGTCATAAACACCATCATTAGTTATGAGTGCAGCTGTTCACACTGACTGAATTTCCAAGTTATCCCAGAAACTGCACAGGAAATACCGTCTCAGTCTTCTAGGGATTTATATTCTAAAACTGCACTGTTCCATATGGTAGCCACCTGCCACATGTGGCTATTTAAATTTAAATAAATTAAAGTTTTTTTAAATTAAATTGTATTTCCTGTATTACCAGCCACATTTCAATGACTCGGTGGTCCTATGTGGCTATTAAACAAAACAGGTAACAGAAAAATCATAACAGAAAGTTCTATTAGAGAACACTCTGGTAGAGCCTTGACAAATACATGCTACAAGAAATATTATTCAAGCATACAATTTATGCAATAGTATTTTTATATATTTTATTCTATTTATTTTGACTAGAGAATGCTAATCAGGAAGTCAAAAATATCTCTGAAATTACCAACCATCCTAATAGGCATCAACTAATTATTTTATCTCAAACATAATAGAGTTTAACATAATATAAGTACTAAAAAAATTTGTTGAATGAATAAATTCATAAATAAGTAAGTATTTCTTGTGTATACAAAGAATTTTTTAGCTCATTTTTCTCACTGTTAAGGGGGTAACAAACACGATAAAATTCTGTTCTCAATAAGGAATAATAATTTAGTTCAGAGAAAAAGAAAACTTTAAGCCATGACTAGAACACTGTACTAGATCAAGTGCTAGACAATGCAAGAGAATGTTTAGGTAATCAAGTTTTCATTGTTGGTTAGATTTTTTTTTTTTGATGAAGAAGGGATTAACAGTGAATTCTCTAAAAGAATAATTCAAAGAAAAGTGATAAACCCGTTAGTTGAAAGAGCAGTACAAACCAAAGTTTTGGAGTTGGGGGAAAAAGCAGATTTATTTTGAAGGTATAAAAGGATTATGGGAGTCTCCTGTTGAATGAAGGATTCCAGCTGATAAAAGTTGAATAAAGTATGGTTAATTTAGACATTCCCATACAAGCAGTCGTCCCTCTTAAAATTTTGTGAGGAAACTGTTTTAGTATGATTGTTTTTCTTTGAAAAACCAGAAAGGATACCAAAAATACAGGCATAACATAATGCTTGTTTGAGCTCGTTTCCTCGAAATGACTAGAGATAGTCGAGAACCAAGAACTGATGAATTCCAAGAGAAAAATCATAGCTCCACTAGAAAGATGCATAGGAAAGCTTACCTGGCTGTATAATGAAACTACCTCTTTTCCACTGGCATGTGCACATTTCAGTGTGAGTATAAGCCAGATAACAGTCGGCTTTGTTCTAACAGGGCCTGACATTAGTTTGTATATTTAAAGTATGCACAATTATACACTCACTCATCTTCTTGCAGATAGCAATAAAGGTCTTCTGCTGACAATTTCAAGTACAATCACTTGTCTTCTCTAGAGAACCATTTTGATCTTTCCCTTCACCCATCAGAGTATTAAATAAAGTCAGTGTTGCCAGTACACAGCATTGTTCTGTATAGTGAAGATAATGGAAGCTAACTTCTATTAATTACAACTCCACTAATTAATATTGGGAGCTAGAATGGAATGTCACATATAAGAGCTATGAAGAAAAACCATTTTAACTAATTAACTTACACTCACATATTTAGAAAGATATTCTGGGCCTCCACTGACAGCAATATGTCACAAAAAATAAAATAGTTTTGAGAACTACAGGACAGGAATTCATTTGGCAAAATCATCTTCAATTCATCATCACCCCTCGTATCATTCTTCCAAATATTATCCGTATTTCTCAAGTATATCTTTTTCATTTTTAATTTTTTATTGGAAGTGTGCATGTAAATTGAAATGAACCAATAGTAAAAAATAGCACGTATGGTGAAAAATAAATCTCCATTCTGCTCAATATTTCTCAGTCGTCCAAGAGACAATCACTATTGCTAGATTTGTGTTATCTTTCCAGGAAATTTCTCTTTTGTCTTTCTCGCTCTCTCTCTTAGTTTCAACAAGGTACATAGATGATCCCACAACACCATTAATAATGGCAGAACTGGATTCCTATATACAGTGTTATTACAGGAAGAAAGATCTCCCAAAGTGTAGATTGATGTGTACAACTTTTCATTTAGTCAGACATGCAGGCTATCCTTAAGTCATTTACCAGCACAAGCATCTTTTACAGTGAATATCTTCTAACACATTGCTTTGCACACTTTATTGTGGTACACCTAACGCCTACTTTCCGAATATATGATTGTTTAAAAGATATATCCATTTTAAATCTTGGTAGGTATTTCCAGGTGGTCTTCCAAAGAGAGTGTTTCAATACCTAATTCTGGCAAAAGAATATAAGAGAGTATTTATAAGGAACTATATGAGGCAAGGAAGAAAATTGTCTACTCTACGCACATCTTTCTTTTATGCTTCTGAGAGCATATTTCTTAGACTGTACATAACTGAGTCTGTAAGTGAATAAATAATCTTGGTGAAATTGGTCAATTTAGCTGGCCATTTCAAATTTGACAAATGTCACTGCATAATACACTTAATTGTAATTCCAAATGTATCAGACTGATCAAAAACAAATGCTATACAGTTATTCAGTTTAGCAGTTGCATAGAGAAACATTCATAAATGATGACTCATGTTTTCACCTCCAAGAGAAGCCTTTTTCCCTTTCGGGCACATGGAGTATAATGTAATTTCAATTTCAAAGACATTAAAAATATAATTTAAATCTGAAAATTGTTTCCATTTATTAAGTAGGGTTGTATAGTTTTCAGAGCTATTACTATCACAAAAGTAATTTATTCAAACTAATTTGAGAGGAGTCTGGAATCTAGATTAGAAGTCTGTAATCCTAACTCACCAGTATGGCTAACAACTGCAACAAAAATACAAGGTCTACTGGCTTTAGATTTCAATGGTGTTGCTTAGTATTTATAAAACCTCACAATTATTACCAAAGAATGTCCTTGTTTATAATCTCTGTTAGACTGCTTCATGAGGGACTCTAATTTATGACTAAGCGTTTTAACATTCTGAAGAAACCACGCAGTGATACACAAATGTAGTATGATGAGGTATTTTAAGAAGTGCTTTTAATATAAGAAATCCTCCAAAGTCCATAGCACTGAAACAATAATTCCAGGTAATGATAAATAGGAATTCACAAAAATATATGGTCAATTTTGAGTGACAAGTCTGCTAATTGCATATACAGCATGTAACTTAATATGCTGTATATGCATATAATTTAATATGCAGGTATCAAATTATGTCCACAATTTGCACTCATTATTGACAAAAATATTACTACATATGAAATGCATTTATAATGATATCAGATCAGGAGCTAATTATAATAGACATAAATATATTCACAAACATTTGGACAAAGCTTCTCAGCTTTTCACATCCATCCCAATCAAATAATGTTTAATTTAGTGTTAATGACCTTAATTTGGGAGAGATGTCTTTGATCAATCACTTCATTTCCTAGTTCCTAAGTGTGTTTATGTAATCATATGCGTGCAGTTGAGTATTGTGTGGTAGCATGGATACATATCATATGACTGTATATTGTAGACTATAGACTAAAACATAGATACATTTGTTCTGTGGATAAAAATCTTGCTAAAATTTGATCAGTTACATGATTCATTTATTTCTTTTCTAGGAAATAGTCAACATTCAAAACAAATAGGGGTCTACACACTAATAAATGAGGCTTTTATTTATTTCTATGATGCCTTCCTTCCCTGGTTCTTCTGTTCTTGTCTCTTCATGTCACAGTATTTTCTCAAAATTTGCTTTCCTGCAGAGCAGCTCATAGAGACACCTAGTGGTAATGGTGGCGTCTCAGGCCAGCTTTAATACTGAGTTAATGGCAGAAAGTTATTTATTTATATGAACCACAAGAGGTGAACTAGAATATTTTTAGTGTCAGTGTTTCTACAATATTACAGCCCAAATTAACTACAAGCATGTTTAATACTTCTTAGCTCTACAAAATGTATTTTACATAGGATAATAAATATTTAAAGTAAAAATAACATAAAACCAAAAATTAAATTAAAATTTGATATTAAATGCAATTGTGAAGATTTAGGGATAAAAGAATGAACTAAGCTATGTATGTTTCAGCTATTTTGAGTAGTCCAATAATTAGCTAAGCCATTTTATCCCTTTTGAGTACGTCCACAGTAGGAAATCAACACTGAAAAAGAAACGTCTGTGATAAAACTTAAGACTTACATTCCAAAAGGTTCTAACTGTAATTAATGCATACTTTTAAAATTCTAACACCTTTAATACTTTATTCTGAAAATAAAAAAGCAATATTATACTTAAAAAAATTAGTTTTCTAACATGTTTCTATTGTGTTAGAAGATAATGACTAAATAAAAAAAAAAAAACAGCCACAAGCTTTTCTGGGGAGAAGTTGAAGTTGTCTATTTATATAATGTACCTGTAGCAAGTGGCTATCATTCCTAGGCCAAATGTTTCTAAATTTAACAGGAAGTTCCACTATGAGATTTTATTTTTAATTATCTGGTATTACAAATTGCTTCTTTCCTCCCACTCTTTTACTTACCCGAAATTTAAGTAAAATAAACAAAACTGTTTCCAAACTAAGAATGAACGGCTTTACTAAAAAAAAAAAAACTTGCAGAATAGACGCAGGAGAAATTTCAAGAAATGTTGCAAAACCTCAGATTGCAATCAATATTCACCACCTCTAGAAAACTCTAATTCAACATAGAGGCTGTGGGAAATATGTTAGTGGCTACATATACATAAGAATTTAATCTTAATTTTAAATTTAATCAAGATATTATAACCACAGTATTACCCCAACTGTTAACAAGAAGGACACAATGTCAGTTATGTGTAAGACGGTTCTGAAAGATACTACATAATTAATTCCAAAATCAGATGGATACAATATATTTAAGTGGTAAAACTAGCCAGTTATCAAAGGAACAGGCACATGTGCACTCAGCCTGCATTGGGCCACTTATTAGGATCAACTTTTTTTCTGTACCCCGAGTGGGCTGCAGCGCCAACAGTACAAACCTTGGAAATACGCCTTATGCATGTGAAGACCCTCTTTTGGGGAAGGAGGTGTCAGGTTTCATGGAAAGAGCCAGGAGTACTTACTGTAGAGATGACGCTAGTAGAGTTTAGCAGATGACTCTTCAAGAAACTTGCTTTCTATCGATACTGCATTTATTTAGGGATTTCCAGCTTTTTAGTACACACCAAATACATTCACAATCTCTCTGAAAGTCGTTCGCATTCCCTTGTCTCGCCCGGACATACTTATAAAACGTAATTCTTACAAAAAAAAAAAGCGCCCTTGTTTGTAGCTAGGATGAACCACTCCCTCTTCCAGGGTCCTTTACATTAAGTACAAGAGACAGCAGCACGGGCTGTGTTAGTCTAAATGGGAGGTGGAAGGCAGGCGATGAGCGCAGAGCTGGAATCATCTGTCCCTGACCACCAACAAGCCTGACACTGTCGGGGTTATTTCCACTCCTCCCTTTTTCAGTCCGAGGATTGCACAGTCCCACGCTCCTGTTACGCACATGGTCCAAGACTCCACTGTCTCCCACGAATGTGACATCCAAGGGGGGCTCCGGTTGCGCCGCCCGAGCCCAGGGACGCCTTCGCCCTCGGCTGCCATCTATCGGCCACGGAGCGCCCGCCTCGCCCCGGGCCCATCATGTCTGCTGCAGCTTGGCTCGCACCAGTGGCGCGACAATAACAAGTGCACTGGACGGGGCCCTGCGCCCGCGCCGGAGCAGATGTCTCAGAGACCCCTGCGATGCTTACCGCGCTGCCACCTCCTCAGCGCCTGGGAGGGAAGACGCGACTTTCTCTGAGTTTTTTAGAACGGCCAGGCTGCCGGGACACGCCACAGGCGTGGAACAACGCTGTTCCTGTCCACCGGGTCCCCCAAGGATGTCGGAGATAGAGAATCCCAAATAATGACGATTGTGTGCCTCATCTGGGGAAGGAATAGAGGAAAAACCCCTGCAAAACAAGGAGCGATGAAACGGCCAAGAGGATGTGGGAGCCTTACAAATACTAATTAGGGGCCGCGGCGGCGGCGGCGGCAGCAGCGGCGGCGGCAGCGGAGGCAGGCTCAGCACGGGGACAACCGCGGCGGGAACCCAGCCGGGTGGTCGCAGTTGCGCGGGGGGCGGAGGACGGCGCAGGAGCCGCAGCCGCCGCCGGAGCAGCCGAGGGGCCGGTGCCACCTTCACTCGCCCCTACACTACCATGTACAGTGTGCGCTGCAAGAAGAAGACGGGCGATGCATGCACACCCCCGCGCCCCGCTCCCTCTGGCTCGTCCCCCGGCGTGCGCCACTGACCAGGGGGGAATGTGGTGAAGACGGCGAGGAGAGCCGAGGGGGGAGGGGAGGGCCGGCCGGCGCGAACCCAGGCCGGAGGGTGCGAGGAGCCGGAGGCGGCTGGAGGGGGCGGCGGCCGACGCTGGCTTGGAGAAAGTTGCCCCCTATGCAGATGGCAAGTGTAAGTACCCGCCTGGGGGTACGGCGAAGAATGCCGGGGACCCAGTGATCCCGCGGTGGGGCGGGTGGGAGCGACTGTGCGAAGGAGCACTGAGTATGAGCGGGTGCGAGCGCTCGGCAGGGCTGACCGTCACGTTGGCTGGGCCGGCGGGGCCAGGCAGCCTGCTTCGCGGCCCCCTCCTCCGGTCCCGCGCCTCCCCCTCCCCACCAGCTCCCTCCCCGCCCCGCCCGGCTCCTGTTCCCGGCCCCCACCGCGAGGCGCCTCAGCCGCCGGTCCTCCGCCGCCCCCTCCCCCTCCCTTCCCAGCCCGTCGCTCGCGATCGCCCCCCCCCGCCCCGCTGCCCGCTCCGACTACCGCGGAGGGAGCCGGGGAGAGCCGCTTGGGGAGCCCCGGCACCCGCGGTCGCCTCCGCGGCGGCGGCCCGGGGCTGGCGGCGTCCGGGCGCCTCTTCTCTCCAGCCTCTCGGATCTCAGTGCGCGCTCTGCCTGGGCTTCCGAACCCCAGAGCACACCCCAAAGAGGTATTTTTTGTAAGGGTGGCTATGATGAGTGGGCCCTGGAGATGTGAGACGGGGTAAGTCGGCCGTTTTACTTTGCAAAAGAGGCTCCAGTGTGTGTGTCTGTGTGTGTGGCGGCCGGGTGGCTTTCTTTCCCTCTCCGCCCTCCCCTTCTTCCTCCCCTTTCCCTTCCTTCGCTTTGGGGCGGGGTGGGGGAGGGGAGCCTCGCGTCCTGGAACTCCGGGTGCTTCTGCCTGGGCCGCTGTGGGAGAAGCTGTGCCCGGAGCCGCGGGTCCGGCCTGGGTGCCGGGCACCAGCCCGCCGGCCCTACGCTGCTTAATGCAGGGATGTTCACGGCGACGATCCAGGGTTTAAATTCTTTGGGGGGAAACAAATACAGCTTCCCCGCCTCCGCCTTCCAAAAAAAAAAAATCTGAGAATCCGAGAATGTGCAGCGTACCCGCTAATTTACATCGGAGGTGCGCTTCCCAGTCAGAATGTCAGCCTTCTCCGGCTCATTCAACTTTTATTTTCTCAAATTTTCGGGCTCCTTTGATGGCAAGGAGGAGGGGAAAGGGAGTGGGGTGAGTGGAAGCTCTTCGACTCTTCGACCCTGGCTAGCCAGGACTGAATTAAAGTTGCAAACGCTCGAGTTTAATATTGGCTGGACACATTTTGCGAAGGGCTGTCAGAGGGTGGGAGGTGAATGGGGGCGGGGAAGCACCGGGGGGGAGGGGGAGGGGACCCAACCCCCGCCGAATGGATGTACAGATTTGATCCAGCGGAGAACGGAAATTTCAAGGTAAATATTTTGCTTTCATAGAAGGTGCTTTTGCCGCTTTTAAGCGGGGAGGTGTTTGCCGCTGCGTTGGGAGGTCGGGGATACTTGCGAGGTTTATACACTGTGGTTCCCGTTCGTCTCGGCACGTCTGGGTGGCCACACGTGAATGATTCGCAGGCACACTTGCACACGTGCGTGCGAATGCAGGGGCTCTTAATAACGCGGGCTGGAGTCGGCTCGGGGATCAAGATCGAGGTCTCCACGCTTGAACCCGTGACTCAGAAACGTCTTGGCTCTAGTTTGGGGTTGCGATTTGACATCAGACTTGGTGGTGGTGAGGCAGAGGCAGGGGTGACCAGAGAAAAGACATTGGTTCCCGGAGCCCAGCATTTCTACCAAGTGTTCCCTCCCCCCGTTCCTCCAACCAACGCAACACGCACTCACTCACACACACACACACACACACACACACACACACACACACACTCGCTCCATTTATGTCCTTTCTTTTATGAGTGCTGCTGTCGACTCGAAGTAGGAAGTAAAAGGAAGCCTTTAAGGGGACAAAAGAAAGCCAGAAAGAAAGGGGAGGGGGTCAGATAGATTCCTCAGGGAGATGAAATTCGAATATTAAAGCACTGACCTATGTCACTTGCTGTTCCCCCTTCCTCGCTTCTACATTGCCTCTTAATCATTCCAAGTGCCCTTCCTCAGGGAGGGGCGGGGAGGAAGAGGAGAGGGAGTAAAGCATTTATAATTAAATGTACTAAGCAACTCCAAAGATGGGGATGCTGGCGAGGTAGTTCAGCCCAAATCTTACTAATTCAGTAGGCTGAGTCTTGCATACTGTGGCAAATTGACTTGGAGCCCGAGCTAAGGGAGGTTTTTGGTGCTGGTCCTCGGTTTTACTTTTAGCTGATTCCCGGTAAGCAAGAGGAACGTCCTCTTTAAACTCCAGGTATCAGGAGGTGTTCCGGGATTGCGGATGCCTTCGCAGAGTTCTTTGTAATCTACCGTGCAGAACTATTTCAGTGGCTTAAAGATGCGGTTTGGTAGCGTCGCTGACATGATCAATGAGAAGAAGTGGACGCAGGGCGCTCTCAGGGAAGCGCTGCTAAGTGGCACCGTGCATGCAATTAGGACGCTGATGTGCTTAATAGCGCGACAGCGAAGTCCACCATCAAAGCGAACGCGCTCTCCTTTTTCTCCACACTCAAAGCTCCTGAAGACAATTGGTGATTTAAGAGCTTCTTCTGGGTCCTTTTAATGCATAATCTCGCACCCTTTTTGCCTCTGAAAAGTATTCTTTAGGTTCCCACTCTGGCATTTCGAGCGATGGTTTTAAAATAGCCCAAGTATTGTGGCTTCTGGCTCCTCTGTGAAAATGGGAGACCTTCACGGTGAACTGTTAACTGAAGAGGTTCTGAAAGAAAGGCAGAGGAACTGGGTATAGGTGAGGTGGGGAACCTTGTAAAATGGTGCTTCTTTTCTCTTAAATTAGAACCATGAAACTGAAGTGACAGCCATTTTATGTATATTTATGGATTTGTTTTGAAAGGGGGGGAGCAGGGAAGAACACTAAAATGAGACTATCTAACCTGCCCTTATCTTATAAAGAGTAGTATGTTCCTGTTGGCATTAGGAAATGAAATCAACCTTTAAATCAAAATGAATATCAGATTTTAATAAAGTCTGGAGAATGTCGACGTACCACTGGGGGTGGGGGTGTCATTCATATCCCCTCCTTCTGGATTTCAGACAAATAGCAGTAGAGAAGAGAGAGACCTTCTGATTGATCCTTTAAATTTTTGGTCATATTCTGTTGTTTCCCTTTTTCCTCTCTCCCTTGCAGGAGATAAAATGCACACTTGCTGCCCCCCAGTAACTTTGGAACAGGACCTTCACAGAAAAATGCAGAGCTGGATGCTGCAGACTCTAGCGTTTGCTCTAACATCTCTCGTCCTCTCATGTGCAGAAACCATCGATTATTATGGGGAAATCTGTGACAATGCATGTCCTTGTGAGGAAAAGGACGGCATTTTAACTGTGAGCTGTGAAAACCGGGGGATTATCAGCCTCTCTGAAATTAGCCCTCCCCGTTTCCCAATCTACCACCTCTTGTTGTCTGGAAATCTTTTGAACCGTCTCTATCCCAATGAGTTTGTCAATTATACTGGGGCTTCAATTTTGCATCTGGGTAGCAATGTGATCCAGGACATTGAGACCGGGGCTTTCCACGGGTTGCGGGGTTTAAGGAGATTGCATCTGAACAATAATAAGCTGGAACTTCTGCGAGATGATACCTTCCTTGGCTTAGAGAGCCTGGAGTACCTACAGGTCGATTACAATTACATCAGTGTCATTGAACCCAATGCTTTTGGGAAACTGCATTTGTTGCAGGTGCTTATCCTCAATGACAATCTCTTGTCCAGTTTACCCAACAACCTTTTCCGTTTTGTGCCCTTAACTCACCTGGACCTGCGGGGGAACCGGCTGAAACTTCTGCCCTATGTGGGGCTGTTGCAGCACATGGATAAAGTTGTGGAGTTACAGCTAGAGGAAAACCCCTGGAATTGCTCCTGTGAGCTGATCTCTCTGAAGGATTGGTTAGACAGCATCTCCTACTCAGCCCTGGTGGGGGATGTGGTTTGTGAGACCCCTTTCCGCTTACACGGCCGGGACTTGGACGAGGTGTCCAAGCAGGAACTTTGCCCAAGGAAACTTATTTCAGACTATGAGATGAGGCCTCAGACGCCTTTGAGCACCACGGGGTATTTACATACCACCCCGGCTTCGGTGAATTCCGTGGCCACTTCTTCCTCTGCTGTTTACAAACCCCCCTTGAAGGCCCCCAAAGGGACTCGCCAACCTAACAAGCCCAGGGTGCGCCCCACCTCTCGGCAGCCCTCCAAGGACCTGGGCTATGGCAACTATGGCCCCAGCATCGCCTACCAGACCAAATCTCCGGTGCCTTTGGAGTGTCCCACCGCGTGCACTTGCAACCTGCAAATCTCTGATCTGGGCCTCAACGTCAACTGCCAGGAGCGCAAAATCGAGAGCATCGCAGAGCTGCAGCCCAAGCCCTACAACCCCAAGAAGATGTATCTGACGGAGAACTACATTGCCCTGGTGCGCAGGAGTGACTTCCTGGAGGCCACCGGGCTGGACCTCTTGCACCTGGGCAACAACCGCATCTCCATGATCCAGGACCGCGCCTTCGGGGATCTCACCAACCTGAGGCGCCTCTACCTAAACGGCAACAGGATCGAGAGGCTGAGCCCGGAGCTGTTCTACGGCCTGCAGAGCCTGCAGTATCTCTTCCTCCAGTACAACCTCATACGCGAGATTCAGCCCGGCACTTTCGATCCGGTCCCAAACCTCCAGCTGCTATTCCTGAACAACAACCTCCTGCAGGCCATGCCCTCTGGCGTCTTCTCAGGCCTGACCCTCCTCAGACTGAACCTGAGGAGTAACCACTTCACCTCCTTGCCGGTGAGTGGAGTTCTGGACCAGCTGAAGTCACTCATCCAAATCGACCTGCACGACAACCCTTGGGATTGTACCTGCGACGTGGTGGGCATGAAGCTGTGGGTCGAGCAGCTCAAAGTGGGTGTCTTGGTGGACGAAGTCATCTGCAAGGCGCCCAAGAAGTTCGCTGAGACGGATATGCGCTCCATTAAGTCGGAGCTGCTGTGCCCAGACTACTCGGACGTAGTGGTTTCCACGCCCACGCCCTCCTCCATCCAGGTCCCGGTGAGGACCAGCGCCGTGACCCCCGCGGTGCGGCTGAACAGCACCGGGGCCCCGGCGGGCCTGGGCGCGGGCGGAGGCGCGTCGTCGGTGCCCCTGTCCGTGCTGATCCTCAGCCTGCTGCTGGTCTTCATCATGTCGGTCTTCGTGGCCGCCGGGCTCTTCGTGCTAGTCATGAAGCGCAGGAAGAAGAACCAGAGCGACCACACCAGCACCAACAATTCCGACGTGAGCTCCTTCAACATGCAGTACAGCGTATACGGCGGCGGCGGGGGCGCGGGAGGCCACCCGCACGCGCACGTGCACCACCGCGGGCCTGCGCTGCCCAAGGTGAAGACGCCCGCCGGCCACGTGTACGAGTACATCCCCCATCCACTGGGCCACATGTGCAAAAACCCCATCTACCGCTCCCGGGAGGGCAACTCCGTGGAGGATTACAAAGACCTGCACGAGCTCAAGGTCACTTACAGTAGCAACCACCACCTGCAGCAGCAGCCGCCGCCGCCGCCGCCGCCGCCGCAGCCGCCCCAGCAGCAGCCCCCGCCGCAGCTGCAGCTGCAGCCGGGGGAGGAGGAGAGGCGGGAAAGCCACCACTTGCGGAGCCCCGCCTATAGTGTCAGCACTATCGAGCCCCGGGAGGACCTGCTGTCGCCGGTGCAGGACGCCGACCGCTTTTACAGAGGCATTTTAGAACCAGACAAACACTGCTCCACCACCCCCGCCGGCAACAGCCTCCCGGAATATCCCAAGTTCCCGTGCAGCCCTGCTGCTTACACTTTCTCCCCCAACTATGACCTGAGACGCCCCCATCAGTATTTGCACCCGGGGGCAGGGGACAGCAGGCTGCGGGAACCGGTGCTCTACAGCCCCCCCAGTGCTGTCTTTGTAGAACCCAACCGGAACGAATATCTGGAGTTAAAAGCAAAACTAAACGTTGAGCCGGACTACCTCGAAGTGCTGGAAAAACAGACCACTTTTAGCCAGTTCTAAAAGCAAAGAAACTCCCTTGGAGCTTTTGCATTGAAAACAAACAAGCAAGCAGACACACACGGTGAACACATTTGATTAATTGTGTTGTTTCAAAGTTTAGGGTGAAGTGCCTTGGCACGAGATTCTCAGCTTCAGCGGAAGATACTGAAAGGGTGTGCAATTTCCTTTTCCTATACCCGTGGGGAAACATTTGTGTAAACTGGGCACATCGCTTTCTCTTCTTGAGTGTGGGGAAGTCGAGGAGAAGGGCTTTATGGAGGGCAATTCGCTGTGCGGGTGACTTGTTAAAGGTCGCAGTCATTTTCGTAGTGGTTGGAAGTGCTAAGAATGGTGGTAGATGGCAGCGCATAGATTCTACTCTTCCACTTTTACTGCCTCCCCCCCCCTTCTCCCCCTTCGAGCCATGGGTGGGTCTAAATGGCTTTTGTGGAGAGATTAGCACACCCCAACTTTAATAGAAAGTTTGCCCGCCACCCGCCTTCCTCCTTCCCTTTTTCTTCCTCCCTCTCCTTTCCCCGCTCCCTCTCCTTCCTCCGTTTCCTTTCTCTGCCTCCCTGCCTCCTCCTCCTCTCATTTCTTTCCTTTCTTTTTAAAGAATGTGTTTGTATGCATTCTGGACATTTGAATTTAAAAAAAAAGTATTGTGATCTTGAAAAGGATCACCATAGATGTGGACAAATCATTAAAATTACAGAGCTATATGATCCATAATTGATTAGTCAAAATAACTTATTGATGAAATATACAAATATTTTATTGTAGCACCTATTTTTATATGCACATTTAGCATTTCTCTTTCCTTCATATTTAGCCTATGATTTTCACAGAGGTGTCACACTACATCAGGAGCTGCATTTCCAAAACTAAAGTGATATCAGGAAGGCATTTTAAAATCATTAAAAATATGGAGAACTTAATGGCAAAATCTTAAAAGTCAATGCAACCCACCCAATTGAATCTGTAATTTAAAAAAAAAACTGATTGTATCCCAATGTATAAAAGAAAAATATTTAGGGCAATTAATTGGGCCATTTGAGTGAGAATCGTGTGCAAGTTTCTGGTTTTATTAGAGAAGATTTAAAAGTATTTTTATTAGTCAACCAAAATGATGCATTGATTTGACTACTATTGTAGCCAATTTTTGATTGTTTAACCAAACCCAGTTGCATTTGTACAGATCCACGTATACTGGCACCTCAGAAGACCAAATGATGGACTGTACAAATCTCTATATAATGTCTTTATCCCTCTGGGCAGCAAGCAATGATGACAACCACAAACAGGATCTCTGTAAGATGGGGCTACTGTTGTTACAGTCTCATATGTATCCCAGCACATGTAATTTTTTAAATAGTTTCTGAATAAACACTTGATAACTATGTCAAATAAGAGGGATTGAAGTAATGATTGTGTGAGATGCAAAAGAAATAGCTATGTGTGATTGACTAAATCGCCGTTATTAACAATTTAAGACATAGTAGCTAACTTTTATTCTTAAAAGAAAAAAATGTTCCCCTAATTATCAGATTTTAAATATATATATAATTACACATTTGTTGGTTCAGGGAAGTATGTTTCTCTATATGTGTCATTTAATGTGTTTATTAATGAATTTCAATTGTACATTTCTTTTCCTTACTGAAGTGTTCATCTAACATGTGGAGCATGGTAAGTAACATATTACATATTGATTTTTCTCTCAATAGTATGTGTTTTGCCATGCCAGTATTATTTATCCGGTCTAGAATTTAACTTGTGTAAAACTACCTTCAACAATTATGATGGGTACTTTATCTCAAGTTGATCTGTATCTTACATGTTCAAAATGTTGGTGTGTACAAGCTGTCATGAGTATCTCTGAGTGAGGTTTGGCAGTGAATGAGATTAGTACTTAAGGGTAGGAAACATGTAAATTAATCTGAAACTTAAAGAGCCTTGTGCTTCATTGGTGTTGGTGGATCTCCCCAAATCTCACTGGAATGTGTACAAAATCAAGGGCTGTTCATGAAGTTTATGTTTAAGGAACACTTTCCATGGCATTCTGCCACAAAGAGGCAGCATTCACCCATGAGTAAACTGACAGTAACTACTTGAAAATAGATTGAAAAGGTGGTAACAGTTTCCCTAAGGAATTAAAAAATAAATAGTAATGCTACATTGGCCAAGTGGAGTAAACTGTCCCCATTCCGTGCAACATTTTCCCTTCCAATTTTTTTTTTCAAAGAGGAAAGGAATAAACTTAATGCTATGCTATTACCATGAGAAAAAACTTCTCTCTTACTTTCCATCTACCTCCTCCATATCAGATCCAGGATTAGAAGATATATATATATATATATCTTATATATATATACACACATACAAGTATTTGACTTCACTATATATATATATATATATATATATATATATATATATATATATATATACATATATATATATATATATATATATATATATATATATATATACACACATACAAGTATTTGACTTCACTATTGGGGTTGCTATGAATTTTTTCTTCGCAGTGGGAGTTACTTCTCTTTTAAAAATATCAAAATGGCTTTTTCAATATTATTATATGTAGATATGACAGTGTTGTATAAATTATAAAATATTAACGCAAAGTGGAATCCTCCATGTAACTAAGGTTTACTTCTTAATTGATGCATAAAAAGTAAGAGCTAAGAATTACACGAAATCAAAAATGTAGTTCTGGACAATATAAGTAGCTTCCAAAGAAAGTTTGTTGATCTATCTTTCAAAGATTTACAAAACAATATTATTATTTGCAAACCAGCACTATTTCACATAATCTTGTCACAGATATACTCATGGTAGGTGGTTCATTTCTACCTCTACTTTTCATAAGATGTCCACCAGTTTTTACTCTCAAAAAATAACAATTATATGATTTATGCAAAGAAGTTAATTCTGATTGTTAAATTATACTTTTCACATCTGTATTAAGGGGATAAAAATAAACTTATCCTTGCCCTAATAAACTTGAAAAAATTTTAACATGTAGAATTATGAAACTGTATAGAGTTAAAAGTGAATTATTTTCTCTTTACACATGGTTTCCTGCCAATACATTAACGTATACAATAGAACATAATTTGTGTCATTTTGAATATTTGATTTTTGGTTTTTCAGGTTTTCTGAATCAGTAATTAAAGTGGGTAGATCAGTGGTATATGATTAGATTAAGGAACCCTGCAAATTCTCTCCACAGAATTTAGGAGAACAAAAATATGTAATGTTTCAGGCATCAATTAAAATTCGGGTGCAAACTAAGCTTAATCTTTGTGCTTGTTCTATTTGATATGCTTCATAAGCTCATCTAAATATGTCTCTAGGTAGATATTACAAAATCTTATTTTTATCTATATATGTGATTATAGTGTAAATACTTAAATTATCTCAGAGAAAGTAAATATAATCCATGTAAATGTAGACAATTTGTATGCTGATATTCAAAGTCATTTACAGTTAAACTATTGATTGAAGTTATGAACTGATCAATTTTAGCATTAGGATCATACTCAGAATACATTTTTTGGTTAAGCAACATTATCACCTTTACATATATGAAGGGGAAATTTTTAGTGAATGTTTTGGGTATCTAAGTCTGTCCCTCATCACTGTCCCCTCAACCTCAATAGGAAATTCAAGCAACTGTGTAATGAAAAATCCACACTTAGAATGTAGAAAAGGTTAGAATTTAAGAACTTGATCCAAGATACCAGTTTCTTGCCCTCTATCATTAATTCTATTCTTCTTACTAAGTTAGCAAATTATTCAAATTAAATATGTAAAATTTCCTTTCCCTACTCTTTATTTTGAGACTCTCTTCCTTTTTCCTTACATCTTCCCCTTTCCTCCTTCTTTGTCTCTGATCCTTTCTCTTCTTTATTTTTCGGTAGAGCAAGGGAGAGTGAGAATAGTTCAGTCCCTGTTTGAAATGCCAAAAACTGACTACTTAGTTTCAGGAGCTCAATAGATTGTCTGCAAAGTCACACAACTCCAAATTAAAGAAAATAAAGCAGACCACAAATATGCTTCCAATTCATTTGGTAATATGCTTTTGGTGCACTTTCAGATGGCTCCAAATTAAGATATTTGCAAATATATGACAGTAAAATTAAAATAGTTGGATGGACATTAGTCATGTGCCTAAAAATAATGGAGGCACTGGGGATTGAACTCACGACCTCCTGTATACCAGGCATGCATGCTACCTACCACTGAGCTATGCCCCTCACTCCCTGGAAAGTATGAAACAATGTTTTTAAGGGTGATTTTTTTTTTAAAGTTAACCTGCAGAAATGGAATTGTGGCTTTTTCAAATTGAAGGCTCATTTGTGTCTTTGTTGACTTTCAACAAACTTATTTTCAGGTTATCACGTTTTTAAGAAATATTTTCAACATATCACAATGTAAATTCAATTCAAATTTGTGATACTTCAGTATTGAATCATAGATATCTTAGTAGCAAATTTTGGTTACTTTTTGGTGTCCTGGAATAGGCATATTTTAAATTTTCTTAAACAGTGATTATTACTACCAGTAATCAATTTTAGAATTTCCAACTAACACATTTTTAAAGAATCTTATTGTATGGTTCATTAAAACAAAACTTAATAATGAATATTGAAACCAAAATAGTTTTGTATTTTCCATTTGTAGTTAAGCACATGCCTATTTAAATAAAGTATGAGGGGTGGCAGCAAACCCATGTTAATTGATTAGCAAAGTTCTTTATCAGATGTTACAATAGAGATATGACCAGTGTGTTTTATCCATGAGCTGTTAATCAGGCCCTTGTAGACTAAAATTTTAAATATTAAATATAAAAATTGGTATGTAAAAAGGAATACTTGGCCAATAAATATATTTTACCTGTAATGATATATCTATATAAATTATCCATATAACATCATGCTTTTTTACCATTGTAGTATAATAGTTTTGCGATATTTAAGTCCAAAATCAAGAGTATTTCACTTCTGAAAACCAAATGTGAACATTCAGATCCAGAAATTACTCATATATGTCAGAGAATATTTAAACTCCATTCACCATACTGCCATTTAAACTCATTCAATCAAAACGATATTTTGTTACCTAGTTATGATTTAAAACCTCAAACCTCAGATGAAAATTAAGTATCTCATTAGAAATTTTAACAAGAAAGAAATGTAAAAGATAAGTATTGAGTATTTGGATTCTACATTTAAAATATCTTCTCAGAAGCTAACAAATGTATATACAGAAAAACATTACAAAAGATCTTTCTGTAAAATTGTACATTTTATGAAATTGCTTGTTCCATATGGTTTGCAAAATCTTTTTACTTTCAACAATGAACTCTGTCTTCATTTAAGAAAGTTTATCTGAGGGAAGTTTTCTTTCTTTTTTGCATAAGATGTCATCTTATTGTCCCATTACGGCCTAACACCTTCACTTAAAAGCTCTGTGCTCATTTTTAAACGTGCTGAAAATAATCTCTATTATTATGTTTAATTTTGGCAACTCAAATCGTTTTCTCCTTCCCCCTGCAAAAATTGAAAAGAGGTTGGATATTTCTCCCATTTGCTAGCGTGAACTTTGAAGTCAAATTAATGATTATCCCAAATCATTCCAAAATACAGCAATCCAAGTGCTATGTAAGCATGACAACGTGAGAGGATGTGGATATTAAATTGTCGCTAAGGACTTGACACTCACTAATAATCACCTTCAATACACAGCATCTAAATACAAAGGTGAAAACCTCTTTGATTGTTAACGTACTTAAATTACACACTTTGGTTAACTGGGTAGTGCATATACGTTTATAAAGTGCTGCTATTGTGAGCTTTATGAACACTAAAGCTATGCTCACTGAGTGCTGATCCGTGGGCTAAATCCTGAAAAAAAGTCTGTTTTATTTGATCAGAACAATTTTATTTCCATTAAAAATAAATAAATTTGAATTTTAGTGCCTTTAGGCTAGATAAGCACCCTCCATATTACCTTAACCTAGCACCTTCATATACTACTATATTATCTGCTGGACGCTGAGAGCATTTGAACTTTCAACCATGTTTAAATAAAATCTGTTCCTCGAGTATTAAAATTTATATATCATAATCATGGATTTTTCAGGCATTGCTCTCTAGGAGCTCAGAGTTATTAGTTCTTTGTATATAATATATGAAGTAGCAGATTCTATGTAGGTTTATATTATAAAGAAAGCAAGATTAAATATAGGAAAGATCAAAATGAATAATTTTACAATCAGAGGGAACTGGTTTACAATATGCGAATGTTCTACTCAAAATGTAAATGTAAGTGTTAGAGATTTACAGCGACTTGGAGTCTCCCAGAGCCATTTTTGCAAACCAGCCTGACTCACTCGCGGGTTTCTGGACATTCTAAGGAGCACTGCAGTAGTAACTTTACAGGTGTGTTCTTATAGGAAGAAAGTATAATCGCAGCTCACAACAAGGGCTTTTCCCCATGTTTGGGGACTAACTGCTCATATACTTGAAAATACTGCAAAAGGTCAATTCATTGAAAATATATCAACATCAAATATTATGAGAATCATTTCCAGGATGGAAAATATAATTTGGAAAATCTGATCCAACAGATTCACACCTAAAAAGTTTTTAAAGGGGGAGACAGAATAGTCAAGGCTATTTTTCCAGTGTATTAGAGCAAAATGAGTAGAGGAAAAATATTTTTGGTATTACTGACTGTGCTAGTGATAAGTTGTTTGTAAACTGATGTATGTTCAAGGAAGTAAATTGATGTAAATCTAGAGGAAGTAAGAGATAATGTAATGAAATTCCCAAACCCTCCAAATCAGCTTATTTTCTTTTAAGATTTATTTTCTTTTTTTTTTTGAGACTAAACTCTGACATATTTTGTAAAGAAATTTTGGATTTCATCTTTTTTATTATTTTTCTAACAAAATGTGATTAGCACTGCTATACACATATATTGTCAATTGGATTTTTATTTTTACTGTTGATTTGGTTTATCGATCATGTAATCTTAACTTTTTCCTTCACTGAAAGTTAATAACCTATGCCTGAAATAATGAAACAATAGTTGCAGATTAGTTGGTGTTGTTTTATGCTAAATGGTAGTCACTGGCTCAAGGCTGAGGATGACTCTCAAATTCCAAATTATGTTCCTTTTCCCATTGCAGATAGGGAATATAGTGTCCTTTGGCAACTTTCTTTGTGTCTCTGCCTATATTCAATCTGTAAAAATTACTACAATGCACTTGGTTTATGAAAAGCTTAAAGAAATTTAGATTTCCATTTTCTCTGCTGGGTGTATGTCAACTGTAATTAGCAACATGTAATTGATTATCATTGCTATTTATACTATATACCTATGAAAGGTATAATTATGTCTTTCAGATGAAAACATCTTTTTCCCTCTCTCTCTCTTTATATATATGTATGTGTATATCATCATTGAAATGTATTTTTCAATTTCTCCATTAACAGTTTATTTGCTTACAAAATTGAATGGTAATTTGTAGATACTTTTAGTAAAGTTAAAGTTACAGCTTCTTTGAAAAGGAAAGAACTTAGTATAGTTTTATTGACTTATATATTCTTACCCTTTGAAATAATATTGAACTTTCAGTATATTTCAAAAATATATGATCAGTATTTATTTCTCAGACAATTGAATGCTGTTCCTAATTAGATGGTGATTTTATATTTGCTTATTTTGTTTGCATTTAACACATCTTGAAGTTATGTGTGAGATAATTTCTATTATTCTGGTTTTAATTCAAACATTCTTGGGCATACTTATTTTTTATTAGATAAGATTCCATAATAAATGTCATACAAAGATGTATCAATAATCTGTACCATACATAATATTTAAGGCTCCTTGGCTTATTTTTTTTACAGAGTTAATTACAAAAGGCAGAATAAATATGTGATATATCATTCATCATTTTAATATTCTAAATTTAGCAACTGCCCTCCTGCTTAGTGATTAATAGTATAGATAGTACTGATTTCCTTTTATCTGCTATAGTACAAATTTAGTTGTTAATCCAATAATGAAATTATTTCCATTCCCAATACTTTCAAATATCATTACAACTGCCATTTACTAGTTTCAGTGACAATCTGAATTCCTCCTCAGATGCTTAAAGGAATCTTTATAGACTGTTATAAACAGAAGTGCTGATGGTTAGAATTAAGATGGTAACAATGACAAATCAACAATAAACATTACAATTAAACAATTACCTTCTCTATTAAAAAGAGAACAGAAACTCAAGTACATTAAAATAATGTCTTGAGAGACACTAGAAGTGTAGCAAGCTGACATTCATGCCTAGTAAAAAGGTCTAACTAATATCATCTTGCAACATTATATTGTTCTATACGAATATTATGTTTCTGTTCAGTGCATCAGAGAATTTATTAATCCAGAATTAATCCACGATTTTTCTCTAATTAACTTGCCAAAATTCATCTAAAGAAAGATAGAATAGGAAAAAGGGATATTTAGGATAATGATTATATCTATCACCAGATCCTAGAACAATACCTCGCAATTAGCAGGCACTCCCCAAGTGAATTAACAAGTACATGTTTATAGATGTCTACCGACTAAGGTGAATTCAGTGAAAACTATAAAGATCCTAGGTTGTCTATAACACCACCATTTACCTTGCCATAAACTTTAAGGTTGGCTAAAATATCAATAAGGATATTGGATGACTGTTTAGTGCCTTGGCATGCAAGTTTATATTAGGGAACGATCGGGGATGCTACTAGTGAATTCTAAATCTGTTTATAATAAACACAGGAAATACTTTTTAAACGGCTTCACTTTTAGTCCACTTTTCTAAAATATGTTCAGATAATTAAAGAAAAATGGAAATGAAACTCATCCCAGTTTTTAATTTTAATTATTAATTTTACTTTGCTGGTATAATTGGCGAGGTTTTTTAAATGATTACAGGAAGTAATGATTGTTGCCCTGCTCTTACGTTACTGTTCAGAGCCTGCTTTAATCAAGATACTGGTGAAATTTTCAGGAATTCACAGATAGGCTCCTGGTGTTTTAAGCCTGGTGAGGTATTTATCTATTTAGAAAGCTTTTCTGGGTACTATGTGCTTTCCCCTGGGTGTGAGAAAATCAGTTCATCCTTTTAATGAGAATGTTACCTCCAGGGAAAAAGTAATCCAGAAGGAATAATACATTCCTCAGGGCAGCTTCCTACACGAGGACACACTTTTCTCTGGGGCTGACTACATGTATATTTCAGTGGGAGAGTTTTTAATATTTTAAAATATCATTGCATTTAGTCACAAGGCACCGTGACTATAGGATACAGTATTTTTGGACTATATATTGACATATTTTTCTAAGTTTTTTTATACATCAATTATAGTTTAGGAAATCTTATTTATTGCTAAAAATTACCTGTCTTCTTTTTTGAAGCACAATAAAATAAGTCATTATTAATACGCACTTTACATAGTCTGTTAAACATACAGATGGAGAACAAGAGGCTTAAATGAAGTGACTTTAGAATTGCACTTGTGGACCCCAAACCACACAATTTTATAAGTCTATAAGCTGTTTTGCTACCAAAATATAAATTCTTTCTCTCCATCCAAACTTATTTCATTTTAACCTTGATGAAGATTTGGATGATGAAGTATTTACTCCTTGTGGTCACTTAGAATATTTTGGAGAGTTCATGATTTGAGAATGTGAAGCTATTTGACTTTATAGCTACATGTTTTAGCTCTTCAATCTTATATTTAATATTGACATATTTCAAAATTCAGTTCAGTCACTACTTTTGCCCATTAAAGAGAATTGGAATACAACTGCATAATGTTGTAGATTTTAAATACTTAGCTATTTTTCCTTTTACATTTATAATTTTCTTTCCAAATTAAGACTCAATTAGATATTAAACATATAATATTAAAACATTAAGATATGTTGATATTACTTTGGTTTGCAAAAGATACACTTTCATGCCTAACAACTATAATAAATAAATATTTGATTTACAGGATATAACAATACTATACTATCAAAATATTTCAATGGAATGTAGAAGAATGAAAAATTAAAATCAAAGAAGCACTTTTTAAAATATCTAATATAATCAAAATAAAAGATATTTCGGGGTGAAGATCTTTTCTTCCGCTCTTTTCTCTCATTTTTCATTACCAAATCAGTTTTCTGTTATTAATATTCATTAAAAGTTTCTTAATTTGAGCGATTTATGATTTAAAAATAAAATCATTATTTGTTATATAAATAAAAATAATAGTTTGATTAGTTTAATAACATTTAAACTAAAATAAAGATCAGTTTTTAAAATGAATTTCATTAAAGCCTATTTATCTTGAATATTAAAGCCATTTTCTCATATGCTAGAAGATACTAAATACTTTTAAAGAGAAAAAGTGAACTGATATTCAATAATTTGAATCTCTTTTTAAACATTCGAACTGTGATTCTATGAACAATACTGACATGCAGATTTTTGTTTACCTATTGGAATCTCAGTATTGATATGTATGATTTAAATACATTCTTAATCATTTGAATTACATTTTGTTTGTTGAATTGGAAAAAAAGGACATAAAATTTAGACAACTAATTGAGAAAATTTAAGGTCTTCATATTGATAAAATATTATATCATAGTATGTCATATTATGTACATTTTGTAAAGTAACTTGAAAAAAATGCAATCATACTTATTGGAAGAAATTGAATATCTGTACTATAACTTTAACAATGTAGATATTTTCCTCAAGTTTTATATGGTTAAATTTCTATTTGCAAATATTTTTTACATAAAATTACATTAAAAGTTAATCTGTTATATGTGGTATGAATACCACTAAAAGCAACATTACAATGCCAGAGAATGAAAACAAGCACAATTTAATTATTTGAAAATAATTAGAAAAAAATATGTTTATGTGGCAAATTAGGCACATAACCTAAGACTAATCTCTATGTATTTTGCATGTGATTCAATTAGTATGTATTTTCACATACTTTTTGAATATACTTATTTTAACAAATACCAATGTCTGATATACATGCTAGAGATAACCCTGTAGAAATATTGTTTCAAAATTAGCAAAAAAAGAAAAGATACTAGGCAACTACTTAGGCAGACTTTGTGCCACAGCTATGACAAACCTGTAAATATCACAGAGGGAAGGGCAATGTTTGATTTAGTTTGCTTCCCAACTTATTGACTTACTATTAATAAAGATTCCTTTCTATTTGGAAATCATTATATGAAATAGGAAATTTCCCAGGAGGTTGTAACGGGGCTACATTGAAACAATAGGAAATAAGAATGCTACTGTGATCAAACTAACAAAAAAAAATTTCAACTAAACCTTAAAATAGTTTTTAAAAGTTCTGAATTTAGTATCTATCAAGTAGTAAGTAAATACATACATAAATACGATAATCACCCAAGAATTCTGGGTAAATAATTTTAGACTAATTCTAAATCGCACTACATCATAATCTTTTGCAACATTGCTGTTAGATTCGTATTCAAAATATTAGAGATACTGGACAAAATTCCATTTGATGTGATCTTCTTCAAATGAATCCTTTTGTTACTGCTGCTGTTGCATTCTCTACTTAGGATCATTCCATAATTGAAATCCTACGAAGGTCTCATCATTTGGAACTCTTCTTGCACTGGACATATGCAAATTCTTCATTTGTTATGAAGAAAATCTCCATAAAATAAAGTCATTTCGTACACCAAATATTTATTTGGTCATGAACTCTAAATATATCTATCTTTTCCTAATTGGGTACTACCACTGTTTTATAACTGGAATGGCACTGTATATTAACTAGGATTGGGAGTTTGGGTCTCATATTTCCCCTTTTTTTCCTTACTGGATATAGAATCTTGATGCAAAAAAAAAATGTAATGAATTTATTCACATGAATCAGATTGATGTTTTTACATTATTATTAGATTAGATGATATATAATTATGGTTTCTATTGTTTAAATTGAATTCAATTTATGGAGCTTTAAAATATTTATCCCTGTGTCAAGATTACCCTATTCCTTTCACACACAATATATAAAATAACATTTTTGTTTGATAATTTTTTTAACACAATGAGCCTGATAAATTTGGTAACTGTATCAATTACAGTGCAAAGACATGCCATCTGTCTATATATGGAAATCAAAGACATGTTAAGGTGATTATTGATCATTCTACATGTTGACAATATTCAATTCAGTGAAATGCTATACCTGTAGTCATTCTTTAGATTTATATTACATTGAGTTTTGAAAATATTTTTTTTCATTCTATTTGTTCATAACTTTAGGAACTCACTCAATCTGCTTGGACTTAATCTAGGAAAACTGTGAAGTAGATAAATTATACTTCCCTTTTGTTCTTGTTCTCTATTTTGGCTTTCTTTACCTGAAGATCGCTAAGAAAGTTATAATCATGTTTCCAATTTATTCTTTTAAAAATGCTAATTTGTTCATGGCCTTGTGCTTAGTGACAGTAATATGATGAAGGTGCCTTAGAAGTCAAAGAGGATTTCAAGGCTATCAAAAATATCTCTCCCTACAGAACCCCAGGTTCTGGGACAGCGGCCATCGTAGGAGATGTGGGACAGGAAAACAAGTTCAGCACCAAAGACAGAAACTATGCAGATCAGCCCACTCATTTTACGGGTGCCAAGCCTGCCAATCACAGAAAATGTAGTCACTGAAGAGAATAACTCAATTGCTTTTTTGTGTTTTATATTTTCCATTTTGTGTATAAAAAAAGTTGAGTGTGGGTTATAGATGAGACTTAATATTTTAATCATCAAATCTAACTATCTCTATTATGTGTCAATGCCTTTAAGGAAAACTTCATTATAAACTGCATTTGCCAATTTCCATGTAAGACATGAGTGGAAAAGATGGAGTACATTTACAATAGTTATTAGTTTTTCCATAGATACAACTAAATGTATTCTGATGTTAGTCTACAGTTTTAAAATTGTCAAAGAAAATATACATAGCTTTTCTTTTGCATTAACTGGCTGATACAGCAATTACGTATATTAACAATAAATTACAAATCCTGGGTGAAATTATAGTTTGGTATTATACTATTCAGTAATAATTAATTTACTGGTACAATGAAATCTTTTATTTCAACTCCCATAAATAATTCAACTTCATGAAATCTATTTTCAAATAAACAAGTAATTTCCTTTAAAACTTTCTTTTTAATTCTAATATAAATAGCTTCTTAAGTAAAAACATAACTCTTCAATATAATATGATTCAAAATTTCCTGAATAAAACAAAGATTTTGTGCTAAGTCTTTTTAAGTGTAATCCAGACTACAAAAATACTTATAGTTTCACAATCAGGATTTTTAAGAAGAAAACCCAAACTCAGGGCATTAAATATCTTTCCTATAAGGTAGTCTAACCAGTATGATAAAATAATTAAGTACTCCTCCTTATATTTTCAATATTTAGAGATCATTAGAGATCATTAACATCTTTAACCTATGTTAAGACAATTCCAATGGGTAACTGATAAAGAGGAATTTGCATGGTAAGCAATTATAAACAAGTGTAATAAACTTATCTTTTGTGTCTGCAAACAAAAGAGAACTGAAGCAGCAAGTGATGTTTCCTTTCAGCATTTTTTAAAGATTATGATGTGTATATGCATGTTTGTATTATGCAAGTTTTACAGGAGGGGTTGCCTAATTCATTGTTTTTTGTTTCTTCTCTTTATATTTTGTAAGCCACCATGGATATTTTCATTATAAGCTTCACACACGAGAATATGCTGATGATTTGAAGGTAGAGGCAGCACAATCTTTTAGCAATCCTTGTATCCCATGGATCACAACAGAAAGACTTGTGGGCTAAATCTCCATTGTTCGTGTTCCCAAGGCAGAGCGGGGCTTATGAACGTGCAGTGGCTACACCTTGTTAACTACATACGTGTTTGTTACCTGATTTCAGAGAAGGTAAACAAGATGTTAGCAATTTCCACTTATCTTTAAATTCCATTGTCAAATATACCAGTATTCCAAAAGATTGCTTTTGTCCAGAAAAACTTCAGTAAGATTCTAAGTGAGTAAGGATAGCCAAAGCACATCTGCCTTAGAGATATTTTTGATCTTTCTATTTTTATCCTTTTTACAAAAAAAATGTAAAACTAGGTGTCATGCAATTGAGATGAAACAAAAGAGCAAAGCCCTGTGAAATGCCGACCTCTTGCTGTGAATGAGTCTCCCTTTTCTGTTTGTTTTGCCTTGTTTGATATGATATATATTTAGTGTGTCACAGCAAGATTATTTTTGACATCCTTTCTTGCAGTGGTTGTTTTCATATTTTTCATTTTCTCTACTACTTACCTAAAATGTTTAAATCATTGAAGTATCAAAAAAAATTCCTTATTATAGAATTCCAGATCACTATTTGTTTTACTTTATACTAATCATGCTATCTGGATAATGAGTCAGTGTCTTAAATGTAGGTCTTTTTTGGTTCTGCTTTGTGTTGCAGTGCCCTACTTGCTATGTACTATTATAGTTTTCGTTTTCCTTGATGTTTTGCTTAGTGTAGAGTTCTTTTTTTATTGCAAGATTTACATGAAGATCTGCAAGTCCTTGCTAAGTTAAAAAATGGAAAAGTCATTTTTCTTGGAACCATGAATTTGTTTTTAAAAACTGTATTTATTTTATTTGTGTGTGTGTCTGTGTGTGTGTAAAACTAAATTTTGAAAATTGGGAAATTTTATTCTTTGAATTGTATTACTTTGAGTACTCTTGAAGCCTGAAAAAAAAATACTTAGTAAAATAATATAAAAAATATCAAGTACAAGTGAAAAGTTGCAATATACATTATGCAAGAATAATTCATTTGTGCGTGTTTTTTCCTGTATCATCTTCTGTGATTTCCTCTACTTTTGTCAAATTGGTCTAAATTACAAATGGCTATGTATTTGGAGAAGTGATTTTTAAAACTACACTGAACTATGAACTACTTGTGATTAGGCACACTGACAATTGCGATAATCTGAGTCACTCGAAGATCTTACTTTGGAATAGCCACCTAAGAAGAGTCCTCACAGTTCTGTTTCTTGCTCCAAGCATATTTCTGCCGCTACCCTTGGAACGTCTGGCTCCCCTCACTCTCCGGGCTGGAGGATGCTGGCTGGGCTGGGCTGGGCTGGAGGATGCTGGCTGGGCTGGGCTGGGCTGGGCTGGGCTGGGCGTCTTCCTCCGCCTCTTACAATCTGATTCCCTGGGCTGCGTCAAGTTAGAGCCATTGGTGGTAAAGGGAAAAAAAGGCGGGTAAAGAGAAAGAACTGGAGAAGGGAGCTCTTTCTACCGCTGTTTTTGCCAGCCCTGGGATAGGCTGCGCCTGGAGCTCCCCAGGCCCGGCTCTGTTCCTGCGTCACGCTCTCCAGAAAGTGCCCCGACTGGGAGTGCCAAGCGCCGGGCCTATTTCCGTGGTGATGTTTCTTCCAGACTTCCTTCTGATGTGCAGGTGGCTTTCTTCATGTTTGTTCTTAGTCCATGCTGTAGGAGCTTTGTGTGTGTGTGTGTTTTGCTTGTTTTCACAACACCCTGTCTATGTACAAAAAGAGATTGGCAGGTGAAGGAGAAGAGGTAAACATTTAACTCTTAACTCGGTTTTCTTAAAACTACCAACAATAGCTAGATAGAGAGAGAGAGACCAACACATGGACTGGGTTGGTTTTGGGAGGGGAGACACTGTGTACCTGTAGCTCTAGCCTGTTGTTTAGTGGATTAGGGAGGACAGAAACCCCGATTAGAAGTAAGGAATGGTGGCAGAGGAAAGCATTAGTAAAAAGAAAAGACTGAGGTGCATATTAGTTGGCCAAAGACGTACTATCTTCAGAAGCCTCATTTTATTCTCTGCCCCCCAAGCCGGCTGTCTAACCCCAGTCCCTGAGCTGAAGGCCCATCTCCAGGGCTTCCATCTCCACCCCTCAGGACTCGCTCAGTCCTACCTACCTTGAATCACTTCTGCAGCCCTCCAAAGGGATCGTTACTTTCTTAGAATTGATGAAGTCGCTGGTGCCTTTATATCTGGAGAAGGCAGAGGTTAATAATCTGTAATCTGACTGAACATTTGTGCCTGGTAACATAAGTTTTTTAATTATTTTGAATACGGTCACATATGGTTCTCTGTGATATTCATGGTGTAATAAATCCTTAAGGGGCACTTATTGATTAGATTATTTTGTTGATGATGATAAAATTCGGTTTTTATAGTCTGATTTATATCAGAAAAAATTCAACTTCAAAAAGGGATGATAATGTTTTAAGACAATCCATTTGTAAATTCATTTTTGTATATTTCTTAACATTTGCAACTTTGCATTTAATCCAAATTTATTTATTAATAATGGAAATGTTTAAGAATATGTACCTGTATCATTAAGATTGATAATATTTTTCATTTAGTATGTGAAAGGCTACAGTTTTTGAAAAAAATCATTGGTGACCAGGTAAAGTAAATGATATATCTAAGAACGTACATCCTTGAAGATGCTCTGTGTTTGTAAAAGGGCATAACCACAGTATTTTATGCAGCTGTATGTAGATTCCAGTAGATCTATTTGGACACTCGTAAAAGGTATCTTTGTCATTTTCAAAGCACACTATGAACAATTTGTGTGAATTTTTTTTTTTTGGTTTAGGCTAATTCATATAAATCTAAAGAATACTATGTCTCCGAGAATGACTTTTGACAATATTGATTTAATTTAAAAATGAAGGCTATATTATTAAGCATTCATTAAAACAAGCCTCTACCTCATCAGTTCTTAAGAAACCATCATGGCCTGGGACAGTTCTAGTTAGGGGACATTAACTTCACTTGGACCCCTGACTATCTAATGACAGCCAAGTCGAGAATAAGGCCACTTGCCTTAATAGCTGAGCTGGCTTCTGAATGGATTTCTAATTATTTAATAATATCACGAAATTATATTCTTTCGATCATGTGAATGAGTCAGGGAATTTTTATACGAACATTTTTCAGCCTGATTTGAAGCAGGCTATTTATGCCTATGAAATGACAGCAGCAGACAGATTTTGCTGACAAGAAAGAATAGCTGCATTTGCGGAAAAAAAATCACTGTATGGAGATCTCGCAGCAAAGAGAAAAACTGGCAGATAGTGAAATGCCTCCTGAAAGTGAGAAGACAGCCACCGAACGGCAGTAAACCAAGTAAAGCGACAAACTATACGTGTGACAAGTCAGGTGACTCATTCTGACCACTTCCAGAAGAATCAGCAGGATGATGCAACTGCAAGGTATGTTATGTTTCATGTTCAACTGTTACTCTTACTGTTAAAAGTAGGCAGGTCTTCACAGTCCAAGTAAAGCGACAAACTATACGTGTGACAAGTCAGGTGACTCATTCTGACCACTTCCAGAAGAATCAGCAGGATGATGCAACTGCAAGGTATGTTATGTTTCATGTTCAACTGTTACTCTTACTGTTAAAAGTAGGCAGGTCTTCACAGTCCGCTGGGACCTGAGGTCCCTGTTGGGTAAAGTAACCAGGGACATGACATTTGTCATTTCTTGACAACTGAGAAGTAGTCCCTGTTAGCCAGTTTTGATTGGCCTTTAATACAGTAGCTAGATTTTATATTCTTTTTTTAAAAAAGCAAATGAACAGGTTTTGTCTTACTAGATTAATGCTCATTCATGGACCATTAAGGAGACTACCTACAGGCAGTGCTTATTAAAAATGTTAAAATAGAACTAGTCATTACTCTCACTACACTAGCTCTCTGGACAGAGAGACAGACAGAATAATAGATAATTTCAATGTACCAGGATATAAATTTATAATTTCTTATCATCACTTTCATTTGGAAATTTGGCCAAAGGATTTACTATTCAAATATTAATCAAACACTGAAGATTGATCACTTTGAATTACTTTTATTTTAATGATTTTCTCCATCACATTTATTATCAGCACACTTTGCCAAAATCATTCTAAATATATATATTTCCAAATTTTCTTCTCATCCCCTATCTGAATTCATCTTTGCTAAACATTTCATTAGCTTGATTATTTTTACTACTGAAACCATAAAAGTAAACCCTGTTTGTATCTCTCTATCTGGATCCATTATTTATCTTAAGAAGCACGATTCTTGTGCACATTTAAATTTTCTTTCTTTTACACATAAATAACTCAACTGATTTGGAATGCAGTGTGTCTGGGTACTTACAGAGTGGTTACTGAAAACAGAAATGATCGTGGAAGTTGTGACCTGGACTTCATGCCAAGTTAACTACTATCTGGGAATCAATTAATGATCTAAGGGGAAGAGATTCGTTTCTGGGAGACACTACTGTAAAAATGTTCATTCTTCTCTTTCTAGTCTCTTCTCCTTCACCCACTAAGTGACTGCAAATAATTAGTTAATTCTAGTTACTGAAATAGTTTGCAACCAGATAAGACTACAATTGATGGGTCAGGTTTAATAAAAATGATTTACTAACATTTTACTATAGCTAAACTATTCAGGCTAAAGATAGTCTAGGCTCTTTGAAATGTTTTGTTTCTAATTTCAGACAAGTCTCTGACTCAAGCTACATAAACATAGCAGATACATACTTTTTTAAACAAAATTTATCAAAAGGTATTTTCTTGGTCAAATATATATGATCATACTACTCAATTAAGTGAACATTAAGATATTAGAAATTATCAATTTCTGCCAAACCTGAGAAAACTTCGAATTTCAGTTTTGTAAATTTGTATAGATTCAGCTTGAATCTGTATTAAAATTTATAATGGCTAAAATTCAGGTAATCTCAGGAATTTTATTTATTAATAGGTGAACAATTCAAAATGTTTTAACACATTCGGCAGAATTTTAGAATTGCTCTCTATATGTGTGGTATTCTAGAGAGCAATGAATTACATATATAAGATATTCAATACTGCAATTTTGACCAAACTCTTAAAGTAAAATAAATAATTTTTTTGAGAAGTATGTGTTACCAGGAGCTGCGCTGAACAGTTAATTTTTTGATAGTCTTTATCCAAACTTGTGAATGTTTATAATGACTGTAGACCACCATATTCTTGTAGGTATAATTAGAACACTACTCTCTTTGCCAAAAAATGTTCACTCTTTTAACTCTCCCTGAAAACACTACACATTAATGCACTTGTTGGCAGTGGAAATCAGTAGAGTAACATAAAATGATATTGCAATAAGTTGAATTTTTATATTTATTAACATTCGTCTATACTCAGAGTCTTATTCCTTAGGATCTGGACAATTTCTTTTTATGAGATAAAAGAAAATGTGTCATAAAGTGAATTTCCACATCTAAATTGCAGAATTGTTGGTCCCTGAAAACTAAGATACTTTTAATAGGAAATTTACCTGTAGTAATAAAACCTTAAAGCTTTCATTGCAACTAATTTTTGGAAAGTCAGCAATGAGGAAAATGATTATAGGACAGCAGTAATAAAATAACTGTATAGGTTTAGTCAATATGTAATGCAATACGATATAGCTTGCTTAGTTTTCATGGATTAATATAATATGTCCCTTTATAGAAAGGGAAACCAGAGGAAGCATCTAGATTTTATTTTTACAATTATCTAGATTCCAAATTTTACGTAGATTTGTACTGGAAATCCTCAGGTTTTATTTTAATACGCAGTATTTGGCAGTCATTATGAACACTGAAAATAAGCATTGATAGCAGGATTGAAATGTCAGCCCCTCTGCCTCCAAATTACCTGTCTTATGCTGTAAATGCAAAAACCTAAAGATATGTAGAAAAGTAGATATATGAAAAGATAACTGTGAAATCTCTCACCAAAATGGAAATGGAGAATACAAATGGGAGACGATGCAGTATATTGGAGGGGATGTTAGAAAAACTATCATGAAAGATACGGTATCTTCACATGCTTCAAAAATACATTAAGATTTTGACAGGGGAAAGTGGGAAATTCTGATGTGCAGTAGCAGGAAATGGAAGGCATGGAAACCGTCAATCCCAGGGACAGACCTGAGAGGAGGAAGCAGTCCTATTTAGCCTTAGTATTAGTTCAGTGGTTAATTTGCAGAACATTCTGGAAAATCAAATTGTTTTTTGAAAATGAAAGACCTTAAAGGCACGTTGGGGAATTTCCAGACAATGCAGAGCAATTAAAAGTTTTTGAGCAGGGTTCTGACATAATTAAAATTTTCTTTCAGTCATAGAAGAGGGCAGATTGGCTAGAAAAAGGAGAAACATTGGAGAAAGGAACACTGCTTGGGTAGGCATTTCAGTAACCCAAGTGTGAAATAGAGAAAAGAGAGACAGTAGAAAAGAAAATGAAATACTTAACAAAGACAGTATATAGAAAGAATTGTCAGTGTCAGGCAATAGAGTGCATTTACTAGAACTTAAACTCAAAAACATGGGACTTTTTTTTCTCCCTTTGTCTCTCTTATATCCATAGCACTCAGATAAGAATCTGGCACAAAGGAGTTAAGCAATCAGGAAATAGTTTTAAATTAATACTTATAGTGGGTGAGGAAGAAAGACCAGTCAAATACAAATGAACTTGAATGACAACTTTTGACACAAGGGGGTGAGATGTTTTTAAAATAAAATTTTATGATTACAAATTTTGATGTCATTACACATGTTTTAATATTCCTCTTATAAATATTAAAAACTGCCTTTGAATCTTTCTGGGTGTTTACAGCTCTACCACAGATGGAGAATGAAGAGTGGTAAATGTTTTGTGTGTTATTTTTATAGTTTTTACATAATTGACCATGACCTGAAATATCCCATTATTGTGACTTGCTGATCAGCACAGTGGATTTTAAAAATACCTCTTGGAGATGCTTGTAGTCTTAACTGCTGGTAAAGACACATAACTGATGTTTGCATGTGCCTTCCTACAATGGAGAAAAGCAGACTGAAAAAAAAGCATTTTCTAGTAAATGGAAAATGCACTAAACATGTTCAATATGAGGTCCACTTGGAAAAATCACCCTTGTTTTGTGTGTATGCATGTATGTATCTTTATGAAAAATGTATATGTCATTTTCCTATTACAGTAATAAACTTAATTACTTGAATCTTCCAGTCCACCATTTGTATTAACCAGAGCAGGATTCCCATTTTTCAGATGGAAGAAATAGTTTCTGAATTTCTCCAAGGCTGTCAAAAATGTTAGCATACAACCTTGAGTTAGCAAGATTCCTCTGGTGTTCTTTTGGGACTTAGGAATTTAATGATTTCATTCCACAGAATAATTTGGGTAACATAATCCTTGTGTTTTTTCTGGTAATATAATAGACTTCTAGCATCAGATTTCCAAAAACTAATTTCCCAGGGCATATTTTATAGCATATAAGTTGGATGAGTTCTTACTCCAACTGCTCTTTTTCCTGAAGAGGAAATGTACAAACAGTGGCCTAATTTGTTCCTGGTGCTCAAGGTGAGATTTTTCTTGCAGGGCATTCTTTCCCATCTCTGTTACCCCTGAAGCATTCCTTAATCTCTTGTGCAACTTGTGTGTTACAAATAAAACGACAGCAGGATCAGGATTCAGCACCTGGACATGAAGCTCTCTCTGCAAGCACCTTAGGGTTTCTTGTAGGAGGGAGTGCTGTAATAGCTGTACTCTGGCCAGCTGGCCCCATTTTAACTCCTCACTTGGAGTGGAGCCACATATGCAAATTTCCCTGCTAAGTGCATGTATAGATGTGCCCCTAGGCACTCATCCTGAGAGAGGAAGCAAAATTAAAAATGGAATATAAATTTTCCCAGCCTTCTCTCTGAGCCTCAGACTGAAGCCAAAAAAGACAGCAAACTCTGGGATGATTAGAAATGTTTAGATTCTGAACTTCTGGAACATCTACCTAAAATATGAAGCACAATGTATGTGTTGTCGTAGTTTCTTGGGAAAGAAAATAATTAGGAGGTGAATGGGTTTCACTTTCGACTGAAGAGGTTCATGGCTTGATACATACACTGGACAGGATGTGGAAATCCAGGAGAAACATTGGCTGAACCAGCCACCTCCAGTTCAAGGTTATCAAGTCTGCCTGGTTCCTTGGCTGTCATCCTAGTGTTTCATCATCTCTCTTCTCCTTTGTCTTCTGTGCAGCTTTTCATACTTTCTCCTGGAATTCTACTTTCAGCCTATAAGCACACTCACATCCCACTGACATGAATTTTTTTTAAAAAGAGCTTTATTTTATCTAATGCTTCCTATAGCCATTATGTCTCTTCTCTCTCTTCTCCTTTTACATGAACCTTATTTTTAAACCATGATCTGCCATTCAGTTCTCAACTCTTGTCAACCCATGTCAACTGGACTTATGATTCTACAATTGTTTTGACAATGCTTCTGGTGATGTGCTAGTAATTGCCTATTTTTTTTTAACAGAAAAGAGAGAGTTTTATGCAGTGGGTTTCCTTGCTGCATTGACACAGTTAATTGCTCTGGTATTTCACAGACATGTGGGGTTTGGTTCCAGCTCCCTCTCAGGATCCATCTTGCATCTGTCTTCATGCTGAGGATCACGTGTCTCCCTTCCCTTAGTCCAGTGTTCTCCTGGTGTCTAAATTTATTTTCCTTGTCTTTTCTCTCCGGTTATATGGTTCTAAAGCTTTTGAGTCATCTAGGGAACTTACTAAACCCAGAGATGCTTGGGAAACCCCTTTGTCTGACCTCTGTCATTCTGATTCATGGGGTCTGCAGCTCCTGCCACGTGAGGAAGAACCCCACCTGCCACCTCTGGTGTACACAGACCACCACTGCTGACAATGTCCACCGAAGCAGGTAACATAGACTCAACCCTACCAGATAATTCCATTTACCCTTCTCCTTCCTAATATGCTGCCATTTTCATCTTTTGGATATTTCTCAAATTATTCTCTTTTGTTCCTGATAATGTTCAAATTTAGGCCATAAATTGATTTTTTGATTTCTGGTGAAATATATATATATATATATATATGATAAATATATATATATATATATATATATATATATATATATGATAAAATTTAGCATTTAACCAGTGTTAAGTATATAGTTCACTGGCATTAAGCACAGTATCACTGTCATGCAGTCATCACCACCATCCATCTCTAGATCATTTTTCATCTTCCCAGACTCAACCTGTATGTGCACTGAACTATAATTCTTTTCACCCCCTTTTGCTCAGCTCCTGAAAACCTCCATTCTATTTTCTGTCTCCATAAATTTGACTGCTCTAGGTACCTCATGGAAGTGCAATCGTATGTTATCTGTCCTTTAGTGCCTGGTTTATCTCACTTACCTTAAAGTCTTCAAGGTTCATCCGTGCTGTGGCATATTTCAGAATTCCCTTCCTTTTTAAGGCTAAATAACACACATATAACATTTTGTCTACCCATTCATCAATCAGTGGACACTTGGTTTGCTTCCAGCTTTTGGCTGAGGTGAACAATGCACTGCTATGAACATAGATGTACAAATACATGTTTCAGTTCTGTTTTCAATTATTTTGGGTACATACCCAGAGGTGGGGTTGCTGGATCTTATGCTAATTCTATTTTTTATTTTTAAAGGAAACACCATACTGTTTTGCATATCAGTTACATCATTTTACATTCCCACCAGCAATGCACAAGGGTTCTAATTTCTCCACAGTCTTACCAACATTTGTTACTGTTCTTGATTTTGATAGTAGCAATCTTAGTGGGTATAAAGTGGGACATCATTGTATTTTTGATTTGTGATTCCCTAATGATGACTGATGTTGAATGTATTTTCATTTGCTCATTGGCTATGTGTGTGTTTTCTTTGCAGAAATGACTATTCAAGTCCTTTGCCCATTTTTTAGTTGTGTTTTTAATTGTTGCATTGTAGAAATTGTTTATATATTCTGGACACTAGTCTCTTATTAGACATATGTTTTGCAAACACATTCTCCCATTCCATGGGTTGTCTTTTTACCTTGTTGATTGTGTCCTGTGATACACAAAATTTTTAATTTTGATATAGTTCAGTTTGCCTAGTTTTTCTTTTGTTACCTGTGCTTTTGGTGTCATATCCAAGAAATAATTGGCATATCCAATGTCATGAAGATTTCCTCCTATGTTTTCTTCTAAGGATTTTATAGTTTTAGCTCATACCTTTACTTCTCTGATCTATTTTGAGTTGTTTTTTTTTTTTGTAGGCCATAAGGTAAGGTTCAGCTTCAATTATTTTTTGACATTTTATTATAATATTGTCTACATTCATGCATCCACATTTTTATCAGAGTATAATTTGTAAAATTTGTACATCTGCTCATGCCATTCTCATGATCAAACACACTCGTATCCCCTTTTCCTATAGAAAGAAGGCTCAGGTCCTTAAGATAGCATTTTATATTTTCATTGTTAGGGTCCTTGCCTCGCTGTCCAAAAACTTAGTTCATTGTCTCTCTGCCTATGGCAATACTGCCCCTTTCCCTAGAATTCCGTCTCTCTCTTCTGGTTAAACCTTAGGCAGGAAGTCCTTCCTTATAATTCACCACTCTCTAAACATCGTACTCAAATAGGGCTCATTTCACATGCATCATTAAATCTGATGTCTGTCTCTTACAATGATATCATCAGTTGCTATACAGTAATAAAGTTTGTCTGTCACATTTCCATTGCAAAAAGACCATGACCTTCCCTAGGGAAAGGACTACATTTTATTCTTCTTTATATGACTTATGCCTCAGCATAATATTAGGCTTAATATTAAATTAGTGGCTGATTAAGCAGAATCTGGAGGAGCATGTAGTTCTTGAGATGAACTGATGTGAAGGAGGTTAGAAAAGAGGGTAATGGAGGAACTACTGGCAGGGCTGAAATTTCTCAGGACGGGCAAGGTTTAAGAGTGGAAAGAGCCTTTGAGAGCAGTTCGGTGTTTCTGAATGAGGAATCTGGATAAAGGCAAGAGAATGGATATATATGTAGGCTCAGAGATGCTTTAAGGAGGGTCATCTGACTTTGGAGGTCAAGAACATCCATGAAAACAAAGTATTTCTTTCTAGGCTAAATGCCAAGTAGAAATATTGTTCAAAAGAGGCATGGCTACCTCCCTATTAGGAAACAAAAATCGCTGTCAGCAGCAGTTGGTCAGCACCAGCCGTAGATATATTGCCCACAGGAGAATGAAGTTATGACTGTAAGGAAAAACAAATCCTGACTCAGCCTTGAAAGTACCTGGGAAAAAGGACACACTGCCACTTGGCCACACTCACCCCCCTATTTGGGTTTGAGCCCATTCCTTATTATAATACACACAGTAGGACTGAAATAATCAGGGGAAAAGAAAAGAAATGCCATGATGGTGATCATTGGTTTTTTTAGGTGATTTAATCCAGTACTTATCTCCAGCTACAATTATTTTGAATAGTCTAAGCCAAGTATTCTTCTCATATACCACATAATAACACAATTCACATTATATTTTTTCTGTTTTATTGAAATGGCAGATATTTTATGTTGCTTTGTTTATGCCGAGGACTGAAATAATTATCTACTTAATTTCTGATTTTTTTAATAATATGATACACATTAGTTTTGTTTTAATTAGCTTTTGTAATTTTGACTTCAAAATTGTATGTGATTGTATCTAAGAATATCATTTCCTTCTGTATCTTTCTTAGCTGATTAAAGTATATTTTTCCTTTGTATTTTGGTCAAGGACTGTGTAGAACTTAGAATTGTTTGTTATACATGTAATCTGGTTCCAAAACGAAATAAGCACTGAAAAATAGAAAAATATTGCTACAGATTTCACCATAAATTTGATTGGAACAATAAAATCACATAAATAATATTATTGTATTTTAGGTCAAGTATCCAGTCTTCCTTCATTTATCAAATTCTATAAAAATGCCATTTTTCCTTAGAGTATATCCTTTTTACTTGGCTGTTGACTTGGCATATCTCTGGACAATCACATTAATCATTAGTCTTCTAAAGCATAGAATTATGGCACTGATATTTCTAACATTAATAATAACAATATTCACAATAATTTGAGTATATCTTCATGTTCCTTAAATTTTTTTAACGATTTCAATCTGCAACATTTACTTAGTAACAGGTATTTATTTTAGTTGTAAAATCGCAGTGTCATAGTTTAAGGATTGCTCATGCACTCGTGCCTATAGCCCTTTCTTTGAAGGACATTATTTTGTTCATGCAACGTGTCAAGCCGAGTATTAGAAATTAGAGGGGAAAATAAATGGTGATTTGAGAGTCTAGTAAGCTTGCCTAATAATACTGTGATAGATATAAGCAAAAACCTCTTTTTTTTTCTTTTTAGTTAATATGGAAACCTAATTTACTGGGGGTAGAGGAAAAAGGAGAGAGAAGAGCGCAAAAGGATCTTTGTGTAGCTGTCTTCTGAGCTATGCCTTAGTAGTTTGGAAGTTTTGTAAGAATTTTGTGCTTTCTAGGACCTTAATATCTCTCTCTCTCTCTTTCCTTTTAAATTTTGGAGACATCAATGATAGTCTTTTAGCTTCTTTATTTCCAGACTGAAAAATCATATAATTGTGTAAGTGTCTTATCACTGAGTACTACATCTATTGAATTATTTTAATTTCTTTCTTTAAAGTTCCACAAACGACTCTTAATTTTGTCTAGAAATATATTGTTCAATGGTTCAAATTTTAAACTTTCTATTGAAGAAACAGGCGTCACCGTCAAGTACAGTGAAAGATCAGAGCCGGTTTTGAGGGGCCTGATCTTTACAGGTCATTGGTTCTAGAAGGCCTAGGCCAACTGTAACTGAGATACGCCCATGTATCTATGCTCACCTGCCAATTTCTATGCTTAGCTGTTCAGTGTAAATTCCATCGTGATGCTTCTTGAAATGTAATAATGTAAATAATGCAGAGTTATTTATTTCTGTTGTTTTTAGCATGTTATCTATGTATCAAAGCCCCACAGGACAACTCCATCCGAATCCCTGGAATTTGAATTCTGTGAATGAATTATCTTCTATGGTAGGAAGGACGTCAAGTTAAATGTTTGAGACGGGGGATTATCTTGAATTATCTAGGTGGGTCCTAAATGTAATCACTGAAATCCAAACAAGAAAGAGCTAAGATAAGTCAAAGGAAGAATAAGGCAACAGAAGGAGAGAGGCAGAGGATGGATGTAGTCAAGGGATGCTGGCAATCTCTAGAAACTGGAAGAGGCAAGAAATGGATTCTCCTGGAACTTCTAGCAGGAACAGGCCCTATCAACAGCTTGATTTCAGCCCAGAAAGACTACTTTCGGACTTCTGATATCCAGAACAGTAAGAGGATAAGTTTGTGTTGTTTACAGAAGCCATAGGAAATAAACACACATTAGAAATATTAGAAATGTTATTTAATTTCTAATTGTTTCTTGATACTAAATATTGGATAATCTTAAGAAGTTAACTTGAGGTCCAGTTGTTTTGTTACCATTTTTAGTAGACAGGGTTGAGAACTAAATCAAACTGTACAAAATAACCAGGATATTTTATATTCAGTTGACACTACTGTCAAAGACTAATTCTGCTGTTGTAGGTACCAGTCCTAAAGTTTGGAAGTAACTTAAATGGAACTATTTATTGGCATAGTATACTGAAGAATTAATTGAGGTTTTTTTTAACATATATTCAATAGAAGACATCAAAAGAGGATCCTGGGAACTACAGACACAATGTTTAAATTTTTGCTGGGAAAACTTAGGAATATGTAAGATATTTGAACAGAAACATAAAAATTGGTAGAAAATCAACATGGTTTTATAAGAATAAATTGTTTTTAATAAAATAGAATTCTCTGGAAAAGTAAATTAACATGTGTACATTTGGTTTCTATAATGATATCCTTTTAATTCAAAACCTTAGTGGGGGGCAGTGTTTCTAAAAGCTGTTTCACTAATAATAAGTCATTCTGTGAGCAAAAAAAAAAAAATTTTAATCTGTTGTTTCCAAATTGGGAAAATTTACAGTAAGGAAGGAAATAGAGGTTATTAGGAGGGAGTAGCAGTCAGATTTACACAGAGTTGGTGGAGACCACCTACATAGCACCTGGAGGTGGAGGTATGCATACTGGAGTTCCTAACTTGAAGACAAATATTAAATAGAGAAGCACCAAGTCAACAGGTCAAAATGAAAAAAAAATAAATAAATAAGGCAGAGTCTATTACACCAGGCAATACATAAAGTGTCAGAAACGTGATGAACTTAAATAAGCTCTCTACTACAATTGAGTTATTAGTAAAACTCATGAAAAACATTAAGCAATGTCTCAGACGTATAAAACCCATTTATAAGTGGAAAGGAATTAAGGATAATTTTTTAAAAGAAGAGTAGACTGGTTAGATGTCCCAAAGAGATCCATTAAAACTAAATAGAACCAAAGGAATCAAATCTGCAAATAGTGACTGATTGCATATACATATACAGATTAGGTCAGAAAAGTAGAGGCCCAAGTGTTTATTAGAAGAATACATATATTTCCATTTACAATCTATACCCCATTAACTTCTTATTTAATTTATTGTGACGTTATATTTCTGCATTGCATGGTAAGTGATTTTGATATGTGTGTGTGTGTGTGTGTGTGTATACACATTCACACATGACAAATTCAAATGATTAATACAGAGCTGCTTCTTAAAAAGATTACATGACAAAATATTTCATCAGTTCTCTTAAAAATTTAGGCATTAGCTCAAACTGAAAGAGTTAAAGAAAAAAAAAAAGGAAGCAAATTAGAAAAGGTAGTGCCAAAGGAGCTTCTTGACAAGCCACTCAATCATATTCAGTTTCCCTGTGGGATCGTATTAAAAATAAGATCTTCAAAATCAGGAAGGGTGATTCGTATTAGGTGAAAGTTTTGTTAATAATTTTATCATCCATTCAACACCTTCTCCAAAAATGTGTCAAAAATTGGTTAATATTATTAAGGGGTTTGAAAGCAACAATTTAGAAATTGAACATTGTCATCCATTATAGTGCACCATAAAATCACATTTAACAATCATGCGTTTTTGAATTTTTATTTTTGAAGTATATTTATGACATCTTATGATAAAGTAGATTTAGGTAATTCCTAAAAACAATTTAAGAAACATCAGAGTGAAGAATTTGTTTATTTTTTTTATGAGGAAAACTAGTGAGTTAACTATTTAAAATTTATTTATAAGTAAGGTTTAATTGTCTATTTCCCAAAAGGTAAAAAATCTTAGGATGATTAAAACACATTAATTCAACAAAAATATATATTTCATCTGTAATGAATTAATTATTCTGCTTGGTTTAGGAATTAATAAACAACTAAACACATAGCTTCTAGTTCTAAGATTCCAATCTAGTAAGGATCTTTGAGTCTAATAACATATCAACACAACTTACAATAATAATCATTGTATTGCTAGCTGTATGTCTTGTCTTTCTATTGAATGGCATTGTTTTTATCAAAATGCACACAAGTAAATTTTAAAACATTTAAATCATTTTTGAGAAAAAAGTACTAATTTAGTTAATAATTATCAGTGTTTTCCAAGTGTCAAAAACCATACTAGGCATCTAAATTCACAATACAGTTGTAACTATTAAATAAGAAAATACCCCAATAACCAAAACAGCTATTATTATCCCCATTTACCATTAAACATCCTGGAAATAGTAAATAATTTTCTCAAGTTCACAAAGAAATTAATTGGCAAAGCCACTGCTGAAACCCATGTCTGCCTGCCCCAAATGTTCTGCTTTTAAATACTTCATTATTACTGACATCAAATTTCACTGTATGTTTTTATCATCCCGCCTACATAAATGTTTATATTAAATTGTGCTTTCTGAATCAAAAAAATTCCATTTTACATAGATGAAGGCAGTATAATTGATGAACTGCCAATAAGGATTTTGCCAAAAACTATTTTCTCCCCAAGTGTGTATAAATTTATACTGTTCTTTCCTGTGTCATCAGTTACTGTTCTGTTTGTGATCAGGGGCATAAGTTGAAGTACTCTTCCTCATGTTAATTGAGGTTAATTATTCTGACTAGGGCTATGAAACAGTGGAAAGTTAACTATGCTAGAGATAAAACTCAAGACTTTAATTGTACTAACATCACACTCTAGTCTACAGGATTTTTTTTTCAGCAGAAACATTCACTATAAATGAAGAGATTAAGAGTTGTTTCCAAAGTTATCCTAATCTGATTCTACTTGAACTAATCATAAAACATACATACTTCACATACTGAAAAAGTTATCTGATCGCTAAATGAAACAGTCAAAGTGTGCTGGGTCCACACATACAGAGCATCACCATCCATGTGTCTCATCTTCCATACACCACCACTGTATCACTTGATAATATTTTTTAAATGCCAGAGTGACATATTTTGAGAATTTGCATAATTCCTATATCAAATATCTATATCAAGGAAAGTTTGGTACATTTTCAAAACTCTTAAAAGCTGAACTTGTTTAAATAAGTGTATTTTATTCATGACTGTAAGATTGGCTGAAAATGTTAAAAAAAAAAGTCAGATATTTTTAGTGACTTAAATATTCATGATTTAAAATTAAATGTTCAGTTTAATTGTTTTATACTCCAAAGGAATTTTAACAATCTATACATCACTTGGTGTGTTTCTGTGTTGCATAAGACAGTTGTTAAGGACGGCAACATGAATACATCTTGGCTCTGTATATCCAAATAATTCAAAATCTTGCTAGAAAGTATTTGTGCCTCTAAACAGTCAATGAATTATAAAAGAAAACATTGAAGGTCTCCTTCATCTGTTGGAGAACCATCATACTGATGGTTTCCAAACCTTTAAATTTTGCCTAGAGTGTCTGATTTGAAACACTCTGAAAACAACAAGTTTTATAATTACTACCTACTCTGTTAGATAATATTTGTGGTTTTCTTTCTTTAAAACTTCGAGAATTTTTTTTTAAATTTTTATACCTACATTGTACTTCTTTCCTCTTAGCCAGTTTTTTGAGCTTCTGGAATTTACATAAAGTATTTATATATTCTGTCATGACTTGTCTGTCTCTTCCCACACTTGTCACTTGTCTGATTAGGTTAACAGATGACTTTGTCTTCTCGATTACCTTCTAGAACACCATCAAATTCTCTTAGAATAACCTGGTAAGCTTGCATCAGTCTAAACCATGTTCTATTCTGCACTCAGTTGCTCTTCCCCAATTTTCTCTTTTACCACCAATTTTCATTTTCGTGTTCTCTGTATGGAGTCTATTCTGTCTATGGGGACATTACTTACTCTCTGAAATTGGTTCAGGTCTTAATAATTTAAAACCCTCCTTTTCTTCTAAAATTGAAACTTTGACACTGACAGAGACAAGTAAGATTCTCTTGAAAAACAATATTCCATCTCTAATTCACATGAGAAAAGGAAAGAGAGAAAGAGGAAAATTCAGGGTAGGAAATTTCTTCTGGGATTTGATGTAAGAACAAAAAAACAAGGATCTCAATCTTATATTTTTATACATATACATATAGATATATTCATTTGTTATGGTTGATACCTCCTGAAAAAAGAGCACAAGTTAAAACATCAAAATATAAGTAATATATTATCTGTTCTAATTAGAAGCAAAATTATATATACTAATATACTTTTCTTCTTCAAATATATTTTTCCCACTGAGCTCTTCAAATGATTGTTTTCAGTTACAATATAATATCTTCTGTCTTTCTGGGTTTTTTTTTAAATTTTATCGTAAACTGTCTTTAATAAAAAATTATTTTTTCCAAGTCATTAACAGAACAGTTAAGTAAAAGATTTCAAACAAAATCACAAGAGAAGACCAACTGGATTTTAGAATTTATTATTTTCCTGTCATAATTTCAGATTTAACTTTGCTACCATTAAAGTGATAATTTATGAATTACAGTAAAATGGATTTACAGATACTCTTCTTAGAATAGCTGTCATGATCAGAGTACAAAAATATATATACATATTAGTAGAACAAAATTCATTTCAAAACTAGGAACTTACCTTCTCATGATTTTATCATTTTTATTGGATTAAATTTCAAATCAATGTAAATCTACATTTAAAAGTCTTATCTTTATATGTGATATGAGGCTATGAAAATGATTTTCATGTAATTAAAATTTATGATCAAATGACTATTTTCCTTAGAGACAGACATTACACCATAATTATAATTTTGTAAAGTTTATTGAATTCCTATATAAGAGAAATTAATATTTGACAAGATAGAGAAATATATGTACTTTAAAAAACTATACCATTTTTATATTTATGGCAAGAAGATTCCTAAAGCATTTAACTAAACTAAGCATTTAATCAATACTAGCCATGGTCCATGGTCTACAAGTAGACAAGCATGGTTTTCCCTTTGACTTGCTCACAATCTACTGGAGCAGTATTTTTATATTAATTCTTCCATAGCATTGACTCTGTCCCCTCAATTTCCATGATATACATCACCTGATTCTATATGAGCTAAATGCTTTTCGGCATAAGGTCAATTGCCAAGGGAATTGGCAATGATTATATTTCTTCTTGCCAGGGAAAGAAGAAATAGAATACAAATAAGAAAGGAAAGAAGATGGAATGCTGGTAGTCATATAGGAACACTCACAATTGATACCACATCCACTGGTATAGTAACGGATGGCCAAAGTGTATATTGAAAATCTGTGGATATTAGCAATGAGCCTTTGGGAATTAAATACTTTCGACATCAGGGTCAATTGCTTCTGTTGAGTCCCTATTTTAATGTACCACTATTTCATCCTAAAAATGATGGATGTTCACAACAAGAGCTCAGCTCACCTAGCAGAGAAAAGAGCTACCAGGTGTTGGAGTAGCCAGTTCAAGCAACAAGTCAAAAATGAAAGAGTTTGTCTTGAATCACTTACTGCAATGATATAAACAAGAATCTAAGAAACGGAGGAAGTGCTGACTTCCCCTATCCCATTTCACTCCATGAGATGGCATGTAGGTTGAGGGTCAGGTGGGTCATCCTACTGTTGAGGCAGCCCCAAACCAAAGGCTTCAGCAGGTTTCTGGATCCTGGGGTAGAGGCAGTGGGAAGATCAAGGAGGAAGGGTGGGAAAGTACTGGAAACTGAGTCAGAGTAGGGGAAAGTGTCTTCAAGTTTCCTTCTCCTTCCCTCATAAGGAGGCTTCGGTTGGAGGTGCTCGAAGGGGACCTCTGCCCAAGGTCTCAGATCAAGAGACCCAGGAGTGAAGGCACAGGGGCTCTGAAGACAAGACTGCCATCAGCATGACTGGCAGAGGGCCTGCGTTTCCACTCTCCTCAGAGATCACAGTGCATCAGCTGTGCACCGAACCTGGAGCGGGGACAACAGTATTCCCTACGAGGCCTGTCAGGTAGAGCCTTTTAATTGCCTGTGGTCCGGCCTGAAAAGTCACACGTAGGTTTTTAACCGGGAGCCGGACTCCTCAGTTTAGGTTGTGATGCCCACTTCAGTAACTGAGAGAATCATTGTGGAGAACAGCCTTTCGTTAGCGCTATAGGAAAAAGTGGCTGGTCGCCTGCTTTAGAAGCTTCTCCAGATAATTCTTTAAATGAGGGTCAAGAATTAATCCTTACAGATAAAATACAAGCAATGAAATTAAAAAGTTAAAGATATCAGCCAAGTTGCATAGCTGTGTGTTCCCCGACTTACGGCCTCTCCTTCACTACCTGGAAAATCCAGGACTCTCTAAATTACTGCACATTGCCCCCCAAGATTTTGAGGAAAAGATGAAAGAAGGAGGAGGGAAAGGAAACACACCTAGGGGATGTGAAAGTGAATTAGAGAGGCTGCGTAGTGGTGATATTAAGGTCATGTAATCAGTTATTTCAAGTTTATCTAAAGTGAGGACAGAAATAGTTGTGACATTGAGATGTGTCTTAATCCAAGGGTGGATAATAGTGGCAGGAAGCTTCTGAACAGATCAAAGTGAACTTCCAGTGAGTGCCCCTGGACGCAGCAAAGGCAGTAGAGGGTTGCTTCTTTTTCCCTTTTAGGACTTCATGAGGTCCAGGGGACGTTCATTAAACAAGGTTCAATTGTTGGTCTCTTATGCTCAAGCTCTTGGCCATTTTTTAGTTAAGTGATCACTGGAGAATCATTCATCCAGACGTAAGAGTCCTACAGAAAGAGAATAATTGTGTGTGCCGAGTATATGTGTACATTTATGACTATGCATCCTGGTTCCAATAGCTCCACACATGGAATGACTATGACAGAACAAAGGAGCTTCCGGCTCCTGCTGAGGGGGATGTGGATTCTAGGAGAAAGGAGCTAGCAAGGCTGCCAGGGCATCCTTTGGGGCAGGCCAGTGCAAATTTGAATGATAAATTCTGGTTTTGGTGGGGGTGGGGGCCATGGAAATAGTCTGCCGTTTAGTCCCACTTCGGAGGACAGCGCCCACCTGCCCCCCGCCCCCCGCCATTGCCTAGGTGAATGACTCAGGACTCGCAAGCAGCTTGTCTTCCCTGGGGAATCTCCACTGACAGATGTTACTAAGTTACAAGACAACCAGAAATGAAATGAGCCTGAGGGATTTTTTTTTCTTAAATAATGTTTCTATAGAAAATCAGGGTGAAATATAAATTAATTTCCTATTATATTTGTAATAATTGGAACAATACATTTAGCCTCATTTTGACTCTAACATAAATACATACTTAAAAACTATTCAAAACCGTGTTTTATGAGATAATTTAAATGGTTTTAAAAGATTAGGATATATTTTGTATGTGGTTTGACGAGTGCTTCGTGCTATGAAAAGGAATCTTTACGTAATGGTCTGTAAAGATACTATTCCAACGTTTTCAGTCTTTTTGTCAGATCAGCATTATGAATAACTGCAAGAGATGAATACTGGTATTTCATAGATTTATAGACTTCTGCAACCTCAAGTACTCCTGCCAGGCTTTTGGTCCTATTTGCCATCTCCACGGGAATGAGTATCTGCCTGTTTGCAGCCATTGACCAAATTTATCTCAAAATAGTGCATGTACGTTAATTTCATCTTTTCTCTATTTTGCTTTCTTTTTGTCTTCTAGATTATGTAAACTTTAAACACATTGGATATAATGTAAAAACATGAAACAGGTCGTATATATTAGTCAGTTGCTTAAACCCTTTTTGAAGAATTTACTTGTATAACACATAGAGAGCTTTCTAAACTATAAGGTATGCAGAATAAATACAGGAAAATGTATGCAACTACATCACAGAAGTTAGCAGATCTTACGGACTCAAAAATTCCAGGAATGACTCTAAACCTGAAGAAAACAGGTGAAACCAAATGTAGCAAAATAGATATCAAATTGGTGAATGACCTAAGTTTTAAATGTAAACTCATAAAATAAGAGGGACACGTAAGTATGGTTCTAATTTTTCTAAGCATGACTCCAAAAGCAAAGAGCATGAAGCACATAAACTACATACAAACAGAAAATATTTCTATATATCTGAGAAATGGTAAACTGTATTTAGAAGCATTTAGAGAAACACTTGACTGCAACATACATTAAAAGTATAGTATATGTTTCCTTGATACATGAATAATTTCTGCAAATTAGTAAAAAAATGGATATCCTAGTAACAAAATACATAAATGATGCAAATAGACTATTCCTTAAGAAGACTATGTGAACCATTTCAAATTTAAGTTTTCAAAGAAAGTAAAATAAACAGTAGAAACATTATTTCTTCTTCCTATTGTATCCCCAGATATTATACATACACATACACACACACACACACACACACACACACACAATGCTAGGTAAAGTTCAGGTAAAGGCCCAGGTTTGCATACAGGCGTTGTGACTTGAATACCAATATAAGAAAAATAAGAAGCTTGCACATACTTGTATATACAATTTTTAGTACATATTGTAAAAATATAAATAAAATGTGGACAAGGCTTACATCTAAAGATTTCTTATCTTAATGTTCCTCACTTTAGCAAAGGATTACAAATATCTTCAATTCAGGCAATTTGTTAAATTACGGTATTTCAGAAATATAAAAATTTAAAAGTGATATAGCAGTTTCTTTTTACATGGAGTATTTTAATCTATTTTACATGTCTTTTGACATTAAAATATATCATAATAAATTATGATACTTTGTATCTATAATATGACCCAGATTGAATATTATCAGTGTTTTTATGGGTAGTACTTTGCTGGTTGATAATAAATTATATAGTCAACCCTACCTATTACTGTTATAAAACCATTGACTTTTTATTGTATACAAAGTTGTGTGTAAATAAATATCTCTCATAAATCTCTGAGTACTCTTCCACAATTAAATATTAAAAATGCCCCCAACTCTTTCTATTACCAAGGTATTAAAGTTATTGGTGAGATGTTATCTGTCATTAGAATTCAAAATAACTTATTTATTCAAATTCTTCTAATTCACTCTTTTATATATATAAAATATAACTTTTTAAAAATAACTTTTTACATTACTTGGTAGATACACTTAGGGTATTATATTGCCTGTTCTCTTCATGATGGATGAAAATACACTGAGCTTGTTAGCATTTTTGGTTTTTTGTGTCTTTAAATATAGGGATAAATTCAAGACATCTCATTGCTTCAATTGAGTTGTTGTATGTAAAAATGCTTTTATTAAATTTGCTTTCATTAGTTTATCTTTTCACCATTTGTTGCAAATAAACAGTAAGGTGATAAAAAGATAGATATCATGGACCAGACCAAAAAAAGAAATAAGGAAAAAAAAAAAAAGAAAAAATAGAGTCTGATTACACCAAACAGATCTTTTTACATTTATAGGCAGAGTTTGCTCTAAACATTGTGTTCCTTTTAGAAGTAAATGATAGAGTTGTTTAAAAAAGCCGCTCAGATGAATTCTTGTGACCTCTAACTGGCTTTAGAACACTAATTCAAACTGGCAAGAATTAAAGAAAAGCAAGATATAACCTTCAAACTGGAAAAATTGATGCCCAGGAGATTCTGGAATTGACGATAATCTGATGTGTGAGATGTATGCCTCATATATTTGTCATAGGTCCATCTAGGATATTTAGAAAAAAGTGCAAAAGCACCACCGTGGGTGAAGAAGGAAGAAGAGATGGAAAATGAGTTGCCTTGTTTTGCAAGAATTTAAACTTCCGGAATGACTTCAAGGAAACAAGAATTAGCAAACTATTACGGTAATTAAGCCTAGTTTCAACAAAAGATCTTCCCATAGCAAGGTCTGCATCTGAATAAAATGAGTTTTAGTAAGATACTACATTTCTTATCATTTTTGTTACCAAGTTGGTATTGTCATCGTCCCTCATTTTGGAAAAGCTCTAAAAGGATGACATGCGCTTTTGATTAAATTGGTGTACCAGTATTTCTGTACAAATCCCAGTCATAATCAAAGATTGCTATTCCAATCATCTCAAAAAATGTTTTGGAAATTACATCTCATTTAGAAAAAGTACTTTCCTTTTTATCTAATAGCTATACTTCTTTTGTTTCTCAAAAATAAAATAAAATAAAATGACCTGTTCTGTGAAGGTTAAAGCCATTGTTCTAAATACTCTTTAGCTCGTGACAGATTTTTTATGATAGTTGTCTTGGTGAGTTTAGCTAATAAATGAGCCTTCTGGACAACTTTCGTATGCTTTTCTTTCTGAAAGCTTGTCAAACTGCAACATTATCCAAGAGCTTGGTTCTTTGATTTATGTTTAATAGTGTGAGGGAGGACTCTGCCAAGTTTGAAAGAAAATGAGAGATATAAAAAGTTTCTGTGAGTGTGATTACAACTAAATCCTTTACTTTTTATTCCTCAAATTTGGATATTTTCTACTACCCCAGCCTTTATTTTCTTCCATGCCTTTAGTTAACTATGTTCAGGGCTATCTGAATAGAATCTGATGACTTGCCACAAAGCTAGAACAAATGTCTTGACATCTCCAGCTTTGAGTCTCACTGGCATCTGAAACTCAAAATGTACAATATGAACCACGTGTTCAAATGTATTTTTCCTATATTTCCTATTTCAGAAATTTGCCCCACTGCCCACCTTGAAGAATAGCACATTGGTCCACCCCACTGATGACATCATATTAATTGTGACCAGTGAGCAAGAAATGGCAAGTGTTGTGCATGACTTGGTAACGAACTGTATTCTAGAGGATGCAGGGTAAACCCTACGAAGATTTAAGGGCTTGCCACATTGGTACATTTCTTACAGTCCTGCTAGGACATTCCACTTTAAAGTGAGGGTTAAGTCACTGCACCTTGTGCCTCCAACAACTCAGAAAAAACATGAGGCTTGGAAGGCATCTTTAGGTTTTGATAGCAGCATATTTCATACTGTGGAATACTGTCATAACCCACTTATTGGTGTGTAAGTCTGCTAGATTTGAATAAGGCAAGAACAAGAAAAGGGTTTGAAGCAGTTCTACACTGTGATATAAGAAGTCTTGCCATTTGGGCCATATAACCATATAGATTCCAGGGCACTTGTGGTATCTCTGGAAGAAAATCTATGTCATATGGATTTCCTAAGTATTTGCTAAGACAGACAAGTCTTAGTAAAACAGTCAAAGTGCAGACAGACACTGAAGCTCTGGAGTAAGGCAATGCCAACTGCAGTGGAAAACAACACAGTATTTTAAAGCCAGCTCTTAGCAGGCTCCTGGCCCCTAGCTGAAAGAGCATCTGACTATGGGACAGCAAGTGATCATGTGTCTTAAATGTCCTGTTATGAAGTAGAGACTGTCAGGTCCACGAAGTCATGAGGATGGGTTAGCTCAGAGCCATCCATCCTAGAATGGAAGTGGGCTCAAGCTGCACAAGTCAGCCAGCTGCCCAACGCCCCATGTCACCTACCAATATGGCACTAGTACCTCTCTCTCGAGTGATGTCTGTAACCTAACGACCTTCCTGTGAGGAGGTGATGAAGGTGGAAAGCATCTGAACTTGGTTCCTGGGCAGATCATCTTGGTGCGAGGGCATAAGCTAAAAGTGTGCTGCTTTTGCACTAAAGCATTTCTCAAAAGTGGCCCTTCCTCAAAAGTGGAAGAGAGCACTGAAGGAAATTCCCCCCATGGGCACAGGTTAAGTTTGTTTATGTGGAGCTAGAAAAGACCTCAGTAAGAGTATTCATGTGCATGGCAGTAGAGGCTGGCTTAGTTTGTTCGTCAAGAGACCAGGAAGAATGGGATTGAAATATTGATGACAAGGTCACCTGTGAAAGAATTATGTAGGTGGACCTAAGGTCATGGGGACAGAGTGTAGAGATCTTTACACTACAAAGGAGTGTCCACCAGAAGTGTCACTAGATAGGTAAGTAGATAGCAGATTATCTAGTGAGGACATTCCAGGCAATCTCAGTCCCAGGCCAACCCAGCGCTTATGCAATGGAGTTATAACTATCAGTGCTACAGGGGCAAAGGTGTGGGCCCAAGAGCATGGTCTCCTTCAAAGCAAGTACCATCTACTAGTGCTACTGAATAAATGACATGCCACCAAAACTGAGCCCCTGTTATGACACCCTCCCTCTTCAAGGAGAATAACCAGTCACTTGGTAGCGAGTAGTTATACCACATCCCTTCCACCCTAAACAGACAACATGTCTTATTGATTGAGAATGATTCTTCTTCTTGGATGAATTTGCCTTTCTTGTCCCTGCATTGCTCGCACCATCATGATCCAGGGGCTTCCAGAGTATCTCCTCTACCAACACAGAATAACACATAACACCTCCTCTACCAAGGAATCCATTTCACAGCAAAGGAGAAGTGGTAGCAAGCACATGATAAGGACGTCCACTGCCCTATCCACATCCTGCAGGAGCAAGTTGCCTCCTGACAAAGCAACTGGATGGCCTCTGAAAGCATAGCTGAGGCACCAGTAAGGAAATGATATCCCAAGAAAATAGGCTCTATTTTTCAGGATAGACTGTGTACCTCAAACCAGATGGCTTATATGGTGCTGTGTCCCCAGAAAGTACACAGCATGGATCTAGAAAACAATAAGTTTAAGTAGAGGCGACCCCACTCCACCACTTTCCATGACTGGCTTGAGGAATTTGTGCCTCTCGTTCCTGGTTTCCAGACAAGGAGTATTTCTACCAGGTGGGGCAATGCCACCATCCAGCTAATTTGGCCTTCTTGTGCCAATAAACCAGCAAGAAAAAAAAAGAGTTAAAGTTCTAGTACAGATAACTGACCCTGTGTATCATGAGGGAAAAAGACTGACACTATGGAAGAGGAGGAAGGAAAAATCTCTCTGCGTCTCAATTACCCTCCAAAGCACCTCTGCTCCCCTCTCCAGTTCTGAATGTAAATAGGAAAGTACAGTAATCACGGCGTGATGAGGGCATGGTATCCAGTGGCTGGCCCCTCACGAAGGTCTGGGTCAGCGCACCAGATAAGCCAGATGAGCCACCCAGCCAAGCAGTACTCGTCTCCCAATGGAGATCTCGATTTTGAGGGCAATCCAACATGGGCAGTGGAGGATGGAGATAGTGAGTGGCAGAAAGTCAAGAGCATTTGCAGCAGCAAGGGCTGTAGTTGATCCCACTCTTCCTAATCTTGCAAGTTTCTCAGCCTTTGTGAAAAACCAGAATCAAGAAAGAGCCTGGCCAAAATAGAGTGGATTGAATGTAAGAAATAAAAGGAGCTGAGTGATGAAAGAGATGAAATGCTGTGGTTGCTTCTGATGACCCGCTCAGATTCTTTACACAGGCAGTGGTCCCATCCCACAGCTGTTGTGACTGTTGGCCAGTAACAACTCACAGTTGTTCCCTTCCCCAGAGAACTGTCCAGACCAAACAGGAGCCACCATGCCTGGAAGACTCTATCCCATCTCAGGAGTCAGATCTTGGTCAGTGACTGAATGAAGGTGATAAATGATTGCCTCAAGGCTGGACTCCCTCTGTGTTGCAACTTGGTCCCCAAAGCTTCCTTTGTGTGATAAGAGTCAAGATAGTCTCTAAGAAGAGACTACATTTGTATGGTTTACTCCCCTTCCCTGTCCTGCACCCTCATTCCTTTTCTCTTGAGAGAACGTCTCCGATAATATACTTGAATTAGCACCCCATCTCATGCTCTACTTCTAGAGAACTCTACCTAAGACCTGGTCATGCTTTTTAACATCTCAGTGTTATTAATACATGGTGTATCCTCCAACCAAGGGCTATGTCCTCTTATCTATCTATCTGTCTAACAAATTCCCACATATGCCACAGTTAAATTGCCTTCTATTCAGAGAAGCTTTCATAGATATTCAGAGTCAGGTGCCCATTTCCTCTGTTAGCTTTCTAGGTCTGTCTCTTTGTTAGCACCGTCTCATTGTATTCTAATTGGTTTTGTCTCCTGTGATGGAACAAGTATTGATTCCTTCACTCTTCTTTTCTATCTTGAATGACTTCTCTCTCTCTCTCTCCTTCCCTCCCTCCTTTCTTTCCTTCCTTTCTTCTTTTTTCCTTCTTTCATTCTTTTGATATATATTTAGTGCCACTTATGAAACACTGTGCTAAAACTCTGAGAAGTGGAAAAGTGTATAAATTTCATTTTTACAGAAGTTTATAACCTAGAGTTGTTGGTTGTTTTTTTAAGTTTAAACACCAAGGAAATTTTTCCTTTATACATCTCTGTTTAGCCAAAAGGCCTATGACATTTTTCGTCCATCCTCTATTTCAAAGTACACTTTATCTTGTACTTAATTAAGCTTGATCTTTTCTTTTTCTTTGGATAAGAAAATTGAATAATGTGTGGACTTTTTCATAGAAGCTTCTTTAAAGATATACTTTTAAATAAATTTATTTCTCTTATTCAGTTAATCATGGATTTTTGGAAAAGTGGACATTTTGATTCTTAAAATTATACATATATACTATGGATGTAATGGATGTAATGGATATGATCATGAAACATTCCAGGAAATTTACAGAATTTTATTTAATGAATTTTTTTTAAACTTCATTTTTTGTTTCAATGAAAAAAAAAATATAATCCCTGGATGCAGAAACAATACAGTTTTAAAATATACAGAAAAAATAAATGTTCAATGGAAAACAATCACCAAAATATTAATAGTACATTTCAATACAGGAATGATGTTAAAAATGATTATTGCCCCTGACTTATACTAAAAGTAATTAAAATTAAATCATGCATGTGGTCCTGGGTTCAATATCTAGTGCCTCCATTAAAATAAATGAATAAATAAACCTAATTACCTCTACCCCTAAAAAATAAAATAAAAAAATAATGTAAGTTAAAATCCTGTTAGTGATTCTCCAGTGAAGATATGTACACCCATATATGCTTGGATATAAAATAAAAATTTCTTCAGTAAGGTAACCAATATTTTTCTGGGTTACCTTTTGCCTTAAAATTCACAGACTAATTGTAAGTACAACTCAACTGCAGTTTATAAAAATGTGAACACTTCTCTCCTATAATTTTTTAAACTTAGAGGCCATCTTCATTTGTAAAATAGACACATTATCTCTGCCCACACAGTCCTCATCCATGTAAAGAAAGGGGAAATTGATACAGAGAATAGGTAAGAATTTCAATACATACACTTTACTTGGCCGTGGGTGAATTTTCACAAGATATGAGGGACATGTAGTTCAGCATTTTTCTATTTGAACACAGTCAATAAATTAGGAGCATTTGCTTGCATTGAACATCCAAAGTTTAATCCAACAATGTGGCATGAGGGATATCTCTCAGATTCAAGTGTTATCTTAAATCCACCTGTATCTGAGTTTAAGTCCACATTTTCATGGAGTTGGCACATGTTAAATATTTTTCATACAACAGAAGATTCTTAACTATATTAATGAAAAAGACACTAACTTCTATCATGTTCAAACAATAAAAAAGCTACCTGAACAAAAAAACTGAATAATGACAAAAGCTATATGGAAATAGAAATGCACAAGCTTTATCTATATAAAGTAGAAAAATAATATAAAAGTTCTTAAGACATTGAATTATTCAAACAAGCAAATAAGAATAGAGAAGAAATGCAAAAGACAGAATAAAAATTTCTTCAAGTGCTCTAAGACTAAACTTTTTTATAAGGCAAGATTTTATCACTTTCAATAAACAGGCAACTTATAGGCTACACAAATTGATTTACAGCATGAAATTGGTCGGTGTGTTCCCAAATTTTACAATATTTCTATAACCCTATCAGACTAACATATGTATATATGTATGTATTATATATACATATATGTATATTTAATATATGTTTTTATATAAGAAGAAATTAAATGGTGTCTAAACTTAAGAAATAATTGTTTACCTTACTAGAATGAAAAATATGCATAATCTTCTATCAAATTCTTATCCATCAATTCATCTGTTATCTCAATATTAATATCATGTGAGACATGACTCTTAGAAAAAGAGGAGTGGGATATGTATCACCTACACTGCTGAACAGAAAGACATTGAACAATTTGGGGAAGTTATACGTTCAAATTTATTTAATTTTAAAATGTGAATATGCTTTGAAGCAGCAGATCTAGTTCTAGGAATTGCTATAAAAAGCAATGTACAGAGACATATTAGAAGTAAATCAATTACAGCAAGATTTGTAATAAAAATAATAAAATACACAAAGTCTTCATCAATACAAAATTGATTAATTTTTATCTCCATAAATTGAAATGCATGCAGCCGCTTTAAAACTGAAGTGCATATTATTCATATATATTGAAACATATATAAGCATACATACATATATTTTTATATAAATATGTGTATGTACATTATATTTGTAGATATTTGTTAATCTAAATATGTGTAGGCAATTTTTCTGAGATAGAGTTTATAAAAGATAAGCTGCAAATCATTACATACTGTATAATACTCTTTTCATACAGAACTGTAGTGATAGTTATAGTTAAAATAATACATTAAAATGTCTATTTACTTTTAGTGGAAATGATTACTTTTACAATTATTAAAAAGGCAGTAACATATTCTATAACTTTGATCTAGCAGTTCACTTTTTAGGTATCAATTATAAGAAAATAGCCAAAAATTCACTGAAAGATTTGTGTTCAAAGATCCTCATATCAGTGTTATTTTTAATTACAAAAAATGGGATCCAGATAATATGTTCAATTGTTGGACAATTGTTAATAAAATATAGAGAATTCAAATAATAAATTTTTACCATTGTAAGTACTTTAGAATATAATTAATGATCTCTCGGAAATGCTTACAATATAATTCTAGCCAACAAAGAGAGACTGAAATTAATAAAATGTATAATCAAGATTCTTTTTTAAAAATATTACATGCATAAGCACATTAAAATTGGTGATAAATTTAGAGTTAAGAGTGCAAATGACAAATTGGCTTACTGGGAAAATCCTCCAAGAGGTAATAGCTTAACACAATGAAGAAATGATTATGCAAGTCAGGCATCATCTTCCTAGGGCTTGAACTTTATAAAGATGTTGAGAGGTCAAGAAATTGTTCCAGAAGAATAAGTAGTGTTCTTAGGGTCAGCAATATGATGAACATCATCACATTCCAAAGCCCCTATCTTGTCTGAGATCTCCTAAACACTCATTTTCCCATGATCCTGAAAAAAAATCTTCAATAAAACTACAAATATAAAGACAGACCTGGTGTAACTGAATTTGAACTGCTAGTATTATGCTCCAAGCTGCAGTGTTGTATGTGGGTGGGTGGGGGAAGTGATCAAATTCCCCAGGTAGAGGAAAGAGAGTGAGGGAGCTATGTGGGAATTAAAAAAAAAAAAATCAGAAGAACCTATGAGATTTGAGGGAGAACAGTAAATTTTCTCTGCTGGTGATATTGGGAGTTGGAGTCAAATTGTATTACATCTCTGAGGGTATGAAAACCTGGAAGCTAGAAGTCCAAGATCAAGGTACTAGCATGTCTGGTTTCTCCTGAGATCTCTCTCCTTATCCGCCTTCTCACAAGGTCCTCGCATGGCCTGTGCTTGTCTCATGTCTCATGTCTTCCCTTTGTTATAAGGACAAAATCATATTGGATTACGGCCCCAGTCTTAAACCTCATTTAATCTAAATTCCCTAACTCCAAACACAGTCACGTTGTAAGGCACTGGGGGTTAGGACTTCAACATGTGCTTTTGAAGGGAAACAGAATTTAATTCATAATAGCTATAAAAATATATTGGCACACAGGAATTCATTTAGTAAGAACAGAAGGATAAAAATGATGTCTGCAAACTGGCATCAAAGCAAAATTGTGGAAACCCTAAATTTGCAAGTTTGGTGGGTGCTCTTTATTTGGGTTAATTTATGACTCCACTAATTCCTTACATCCCAAAATCTGTTCATTATATTTCTATCAAATGAAGAATAAGTATGCATTGTTTTAAAAAACTCTATTAAAATATATTAAATCTACCAAATTGAGGGATTTTAACCTATTATTTAGGCAGTGAGAAGAAAAAGCCAACAAAAAAGTGTAAGTATAATGTTCTTCTGGAGAAGTTTCTCAGATAGATTGAGGATGATTTCAATCAGTTTTGAGCAGAAAAATCTATCAAGCACCTTCCAGGAATAAGAGGGGGAACTATTTCAAAAGTGACACAACCGACTGGGAGAACAAGTAAGGACCAGGTTGCTATTAGCATAACCAGATCTGAAGAGGGGTTCTTAGCATAGGCAGTTTTCCTAGTGAGACCTGAAAGAAAAATAGGAATTTGCTAATAAAAAAGAGTGAAAAAACGTTCCTAAGAGGATAACCCAATTACTGCCTTTAAATTGACGAAACAAATTGCTTTTAAATCAAAGTATCCTTTTTCCATTGTAAAGAAAAATGTTTATATTTACCTTTTTGATTTAGATAAATAAAATAGCTTCCCCACTTGCCCTGGTTTTACTTCATTAAAAAAACCCTGCAGTTTGAAGTCCACATTGCTTCCATTATGTCCTTATTAGCCTGATTCTAGTTTTCTGTGCTTTTTCTGATCTGTTCCTTAAAATGGGATTGAAAAGTGAAACTGTATGTCTCTTATGTTTCTATACTGCTTTGTATCATTAAACTTTTAATATTAATATAAAAGGGATTAAAATATCTAAAATTAAAGCAAAATTGCTACAGATCCAGTGAACACATACATACTCTGACAGCTCATTGGTTGGGTAATAAGTTACACTGGAGACCATCTGGCATGCATCAAAGCTGTGCATATCCTCAAGGTAATGATTTCTTTTTGAATAATATGTTGTGGATAGCTAACTATTTATTAAATTTTGCATACTGATGCCACTAAATCAAGTCACTGGACACCTTGACTATTAATTATATTACCAAGGTTGTGGAACTATAGAACCAGACCAGAGCATGGCAGGCAGTCTGGGGGGTGGGTGTGGAGGGTTGGTCATTCAAATGGAACCTGAGTTGCCTTAGTTGTTTTAGGCTTTTTTCCCGTCAAAGGCAAATCGACCTTCCTTTGCTCCATTCTTTCAGTATAAATACTCAAATACTTGAAAAATTTTTTGGTCAAAATTTGTTTCATTCTGTAACAACTGGCATCTTTATAAAAGTAACAACCATTCCCAATGAGTCAAGCAATAAAAATTTTTTAACCTATACAACAAAGATAAATCCTGGACTGAAAAAAATGGATCAGGATTTGCTCATTTTCTGTCATCTATGAAGAAGTGGCCTTTGATGCAATCATGCTGCAGTTTGTCTTTGGGGCTGCCTCGTATACTCATATACTCATTGACAGACTTGCGCTGGCCCCACGCAAGGCGCAAAGTCATCTTCCGTCCCTCATTTTTAGCTTATGCTTGAGTTGAAACTCTCAGAGATTTAATTTGATAATCAGATTTGCCACTTGTGAGAGCAGTACAACATGCTGAAGCAGTACATATGTCTGTAAGGTTTGGGAAGTTTATTTAGGCTCTTGCACAGAGGTCTTAGAGGGTACTAGATTTTTGGCTTCAGATTTTGGGTCCAGGAAGGTGACCCTATACTGACTCTTTCAAATTTCGTTACCCTTTTCCTTGTTGTTGAATGAATTCCAGACTTAAAACAAGAACTATGGTTGGAAAAGCCTCCAGGAATTCATTTGGCTTTCCAGAAGACTTTCTGGGGTATTCCGTCTCCTTTGCTGAGTGAACCCAACTTGGCTGGGGCTTGCATTTTAAATCAGTGTCGATTATAGCAGTGGATCTTAGAAACCTAGATTATAGGCATTGCTGTGAACATTATTAATTAATAAATTTTTAATGGTGGTCCTAATTACATGAGAACATTCTATATTCTTAGAAGAAAGCTCCCAAATTTGCTAAGAAGCCTGCACCTGGATTGTCTTGGCTTTTGGTAATCAAAATAACACTGATGTGCTCATAACATTGCTGATGTAGTAATCTATGTAAGTCAAACTTGGGGAAGAGGCACATTTAAAGAATAAAATACTAGTATGCTTTCTGTATCTTTAAGTCTGTTTCTGTTTTTTAGATTTGTTTATCTGTTTTGTTTTTTAGATTTGTTTATTTGTTTTGTTTTTTAGACTCCACATATAAATTAAAACGTACAGTATTTGTCTTTCTCTGTCTGCTTATTTCACTAAGCATAATACCCTCCGGGTCCGAAGAATAAACTACTGGTTATCAGAGAGGGGAGGGTTAGGGGGAGGGACAACATAGGTGAAGGGATAAAGAGGTACCAACTGCCAGTTACAAAATAAATAAGTTACAAGGATGTAAATGTACAGCACAGGGAATATAATCAATATTTTATAACTTTGTATGGCATGTAATCTATAAAAACTATTGGATCACTATGTTGCACACCTGAAACTAATAAAATATTGTAAGTCAACTATACTTCAATAAACTTTTTAAAAGGAGGGGAAAGAATATAATACAACCAGGTGAATTAATTAATAAATAAATACTTAAGTAAATAAGATAAATTCATATTTTTTTATTCCAGTCAGAATAGGATTGATTGAGAACAAATCAGCCATGTTGTCTGAATACAGAGATTCTAAAATTTTAGGTGTAACCTCAGTTTCATTATAGCCAATAAGAGAAAAAATTAAAACACTACCACAGTGAACACAGACAGAATTGAAAGATATATCCCAATTTCAAAAGGCCAATTAGTAAGAAAAAAATATATGGTTTGCTTAAAATAAATAAATGTGTTTAGGAAATAGAAACTAGATAAAAGTTTAGGTCATTTCCACACACTTGGAAAGTAGACTCATTAAACTAACTCAGGTATGCTATTTCTTATACAGTGATCAGCTTATACTCCAGGTGATAATCAACGATCAGGTTTCTTGGAATTTCATTATTAATATTAGAGTTTTTATTAGTTTCAGTCTCCTAGAATTTATGCCCAGAGGGAGTAAGAAAAAAAGTGCCAATTTGTAGGCACTTTACATATAACCTGAGCAAGACAGTCATCAATTGAGTTAATTACCTAGTTATCAGAGAAATAATTAAAATAAGTATTATTAAATATTTTGTCAATAAGCTAAGATGTTCAGGTGTTCGGCAGTCCAGAAATTTCTGGTAGGGCCAACGACTTATGCCTGTACTTATGATACCAAAAAAACGTCTGGGGTGAGTACTTAAATATATATTTGAGTGTTGAGCCTTCCAACAGACAGAACATCTGTAGGCCCCAGACAAACTGAAAACGATATAGGTTATTGCTGTAGATTTAGTATTGCTCCCAATTATTCACATCGCACCTTCTTAAAGAATGTTCTATCCTCTCCCAGTGCCATGTGACTTGCCAGGTGTATTCCCTGTAGGAGAAACACTTCTTCCACAAAGTGACATTGGCTTGGGCCTTGTGAATGGATTTGGACAAGGGGATATGAGCTTTTATGAATGGTGTCACTTACAAATAAAAGTTCCAGGAGCATTTTCCTTTGCTGTGAAAATGACATGTTCCAGGCAGAAGCTGCTCCTTCATCACAGAACTAGAAAGGAAACGGAGCCACAAGAGCCAAGCCTCAGTGACGGTGCCGCATCATGGGTGAGAAGTAATGATACATTGTTGTAAGGAGCAACATGAGATGCAATGTAAGCCAGCCAAGATTTGGGGCTTTTTTTAACAAGAACAAAACTAATATGAGTAACCTTTCCAGTAAATGGTAGATACAAGTAGGTTAGTTGCAGTTTAAAGGAAATAAGGTAAATATGTCTTCTTTTTAAACTCTATAGTGATGTACTGTTGCAAAATTAAAATCTAACAATACATGGAGACTTATAAATGAGAACAGTAAACCTAAAAACTTAGCAGGTCTATTAAGCCTTTAATGTCATAACCTACAAATACCCACAAATGGGAATCCTAGCCAATATCCTTCACTCCTTTGAATTAAAAATTGCTTCTACTCCGTATCATTGAAGAAAAGATGTCAGTGCAAAGTTACATCATGCTGAAAGTAGGCAGAGGACTTGAAGAATTCCATCAGAAACCTTACTATTTATATGAACATTTTCAACAACAGAGCTATCGTTTGTCAATTGAACGTTTTGATGATCTCTTATTAATACCTGTTAGCCAGAAGTCACAGGGAGATTAGAAATAACTATGTGTATGTTGGAGGCATTTAAGGAAAAGTGTTGCTAGTCTGACTCGGAGGAGCCCATTTTACTCCATAGGAAAATAAACTGAACTTCAGGTGTAAATGCACTGAGTTCAGCTTATTTTCAGTAACCATCAGCTATGGAGAGAAAAGCGTTGGCTAATACGGAAATTAATGAAAGAGACCATAGCAGACCATAGCTGCACTTTTTCTGGGCCTCATTAACATCTGATGAAACTTTTAACCTTCATGCCATAATAACTGCCAATATTACGATCACTGCAATTAAGTGCATGAGAGAGAAGACACGTGTAGGATATGTCTCCTGAGGGCTCTGCTGTGTGAAAATGAGGTGTTGGTGGTGAAACATGCAGTGCTTGCTTCAGGGAAGTACAACAACCTAAAATTTGGTTGAGGGTGGTGGTGGTAGTGGCAGCAAATTTCAAAATTATTATTATTACTAATTCCATGAATAGTTTCGGCCAGATACATTTTTAGAAGAACTAATCTGTAATAACGGTTGCCTAGTGGGCATATCTGTATGAAACTATTGGAGAAGGCTATGGTCTGCTCAGGGGGACTGTGAGCACATGAGAATATTTGCATCCCAGTATATATGCCATTATTTCATCTAGAGTAGGAGGACCTAGCCAACCTTGATAGATGATAGGTAGATAGACAGGTAGAAGATAGATTGATCGATCAATCCCTGGAATTCAGTATCCCTTGGAAATTGCATCAGGAGGCTGAGTTAAGTGTCCTATGAGACTTTGGTAGTAACGGAAAGCTTACCCTGATGATTGTAAAAGTTTCTATGAATCTAGGGGTAAAATGCTATTCTTATTTGGTGAATTAATAATCAGTTTCTAGTCCAAGATAGGTTGAGCATAGGGGTAGATACAAGATATAACTTCAAAATCACAACAAAACACGAAGTGTGAAAGGTATGGGACATGCTAAGGCAAGTGTGGGGCAAGAGAACATCACAGAGCAGTTTTTCGATAGCATTAGAAACAGAAACAGACTCGCAGACATAGCAAACCATCATATGGTTATTGGGGGAAAGGGGTGGGAAGGGATAAATTTGGGAGTTTGAGATTTGTGAATGTTAACCACTATATATAAAAGCAAATAAAAAACAAATTTCTTCTGCATAGCACAGGAAACTATATTCCTATCTTGTAATAATTTTTAATGAAAAAGAATATGAAAACAAATATATGTGTATATATATATTCATGACCAAGATATTATGCTGTACATCAGAAATTGACACATGTAACAGACTACACTTTAATTAAAAAAAAAAAGAAGGATGCTTGATATTCTTAGGTTCATCGGGACCATCCTTTCTCACTAAAGGGAATTTAACTCTGAAGTTACTTCAAAAAAAAAATAAATAAACAAAAAGATTCCACAAGTATGTTTCCATTTGGGCCAGTAACAAATCAATGATTAATCTCAAGTTTCTCACAAGGGAAAAGTCATGTGATCTACAGACACATTTCTGGGTCCAAAATGTTTTCATATTTAAGGGTAGATTTGGAAACAAAGCTTTCAACTATTTTGTATTACTGTTTGTGAGGCTGGGTCCAGGTTCGAGGCAGCAAGAGAATCTAAAATGGGACACTCTGTACCCTATGCAACCTACTAATTTTCAGCAAGAACAGGAGGAGCTGAGGGAAGACATTTGGGGACTCAACCAACATATTTTTATTATCTTCATACCAATAAATTGAAACAGGATTTTATCTGTATAATAGCAGTAGTTTCTCCAGAATGAATAGAGGCTTTCCTCACCAAATATCAATCCATTAAGGTCACTGCAGAGATTCTAGCCTGTGAACTTTCTGATAAAAAACGTTGCTATAAGAATTTTTGTCAATGATTCTCTAAGATTATTTATTTAAACAATGGCTCTACCATTAAAGTAGAAAACTTGAGGGGGTTACAATTACATGTATATTTATATATATGCCTTACTTATTGGAGTAACCTGAAAAAGGTTGGGAAATTAGAAATAAAATCATCTTAAAGGGGAAAAAACATAGTTACACCACTTGATTTTTATGCTGGTCTGAGACCTAGAAGAAATTTTGCTATTCACTTTATGAGTTTTTGGAAATCCTCCCCCTCTCCCCACAAGCACCCTGGTACTTTATATATTCACAAGTCAGAGTCTTATCAAGGAATGTGTCCTAAGATTAACCAACTCTACTTCTAATACACATACGAATATGGATCTAGCATATGACTCAGTATGACATGATATGAAACATGATCTAACTGTCCTGGATGAAGGAATATAAATTAAGAAAATAAACTTGGAGAATTTACATGTTTATCTCAAACCCAAAGACAATTTTTTCCCCTGAGTTTTATGTGTTTGCAAACGATATCCATACAGGCACAGTTAAAGTTATAAAAGAAGTCTATTTTTGCAGCCCTGAAATCCCCTTCAATAACTGTAGCATCCTTGAAGAGCTGTTGAATCTGGGTTGATGTTATTTTATCAACAAATAAATATAGGTACTATCCACTCAAAATACATAAAAGAAATACAATAATGATTTGCTGAGTTAAAGAATTAATGCATACTCAGGAACTACAGAAAATATTGCTTATAAACAGGCCAAGTAAACACTGGACACAGTCTTCTGGGAAAAGAATTTAAATATAATATAAACCTGTGGATTTGTAGGTCATAGAGATGCCATCCTTCCTTCCTTCCATTCTTTTCTTCCTTTCCTTCTTCCTTCTTTCCTTTCTTCTTTCTTGCTTCCCTTTCTAGCTCACATTTTCTATACTACCCTATGTTCTTCCACCCTCTTCTACCCATTGGGGTTAATTTTGTTTTGATTTAAGAGGGTAAATAATAGAGAGCAACTTTAGGATTATTGCTTTAGTGGCGGGACTCCAAATCTTGTTTTTATGTGTCCATCACAATGTGGTACCCTTAACTACCTCATTTCATTACCTACACCCAGAGGTAGGATGGCACTAGTGGCCTAAAAACCCGAACCTTTGAGATTCTGGAAACTGCTGGGATTTCTCTTCTTCTTTTGATATGTACGTGTCCCCAGACTATTTAAAGAGAGATTTGTGCCTTTGTTTTCCAAATAAAGCAAGTTAAACTCTGATGGGATTTCACTATGGGAGAGCTTGAGAGGAACACTCACTAAGGGGCTTTAATTTTAACACTAGGAAAGCTTATTAAAATTTAAAAAGAATTGGATCTTTCCTTTCATATGTTAGTATATTTCTCTAGAAATTTCTTCAATATACTACACTACTGTTTATTGCATGTACAGTCCCCCTGATGTGATACAGCAATGCAAGCTCCTGTCCTAAGACTATTCAGTCAACTGAATTTTCTCAAATTCAGGGAAAAGACTAAAATCAACGATCATACTTCTAATTTATAAAAATATTTATGTATTGTATTTCATAAGAATTAAAATTGAAGTAGCTTAGTTTTTGTCTATGTTGTTTTAAATTTTTTTCTTTAATATGAAATTATACTTACTGTTGAGTCCAGAGTGATAGAAAATTAGGAGGAAAATATGACTTTAGTAAATGTTGCTAGAATTTGGGATTCATCACCCTTTAGAAATTTAATGGTGAGTAAAACAGACCCCATTTTGCTGTCATCAAAGAGTATAGTCTATTGGGAGAACCAGTTATTGAAAATAAGTGTTGTGAAGAACAAATGCTATAGATGACAGATCTAACTTAGTCTAGATAAATGTTCTCAGTTTTTTCCTGAAAAAATTTTTTTTCTTTTCATTAAGATCAAAAGGGTGACTGGTTAGCTAACAAAAAAGGGTAGGACAGAATGGGCAGAGGGAACAGTGCATGTGATGGTCAGGGAGCAGTATTGTTCACTAGCAGAAGTGAAGGAAGATTATAGTGAAAACAAAGAATAGGGGAATGTTAGAAGATAAAGCTGCAGAGTGAAGGATAGACCCAATAATGATGGGCTTTGTACTTGATAAAGGTGGGGAAGCCACTGGAAGATTATAAACCAGAAAGACATATTCAATCTTGCATTAGTAAGTGATTTTATACTGTGGAGAAAGGATTTGCAGGACAAGAAGGAAATGGAACCACTTAGGAGGGTGCTGCACTGATAACAGACAATGATAGCCTGGATTAGGCTCCTGGCAGAGAAGATGCTTAGAGATATGAAATCTGAGAGCTATTTAGGAGGTAAAATGGATAGAGCATCAGGCTTTACTGAGACAGGGGATGAGAGAGAGGAAATTGTTCTGAAGGATGCTCAGGTTTCCAACTTGTGAGATTGGATGGATAGAGCTATGCTTCATTCAGATAGGAGCCAACTGAACTGTTGAACATGGAGACATACAAATAGGCAAGTGAATATTTGGGGCTAGAATTCAAAAGAGAGGGCTGAAATATAGGCTCATACTTACATATTTAGTGTCAGAGTGAATACCTAACTACAGAAGCCATGGGTATAGTGTGAGCACTTAGCTGAAGGCTATCGAGTGAGAAAGGATATATGACCTAGGACAAAACACAGAGAGATTCAACAATTAAAGATGGGATAGAAGAAAATAGACCATCTCTGTGATTGAGAAGGGAGACTTAGAAAGATACAACTAATGCCAGAAGAATGTGGTATCAAACAAACCAAGGCAATATGCAGTTATTTTTATTACTGTTGTTAGGATTAATGTTATTTTATTTCGAGGTAGTGGTTAATAATTTTATTTAGAGGTGGTAGTTTAATGTTAATTTAGAGGTAGTGTGAAATGCTTCTGAAGTATCAGACAAGGTGAAAACTAGAAAATGCTCCCTGGACTTGGTGATTTGGAGATCAGGGGTGAGGAGAGAAGGAGCTCTCTGAGTAGAGGCATCAGTAGACAGGATGAAATGAAGTGAAGAATGAGAGCAGGACGGAGAAATTCCTTAAACAATTTGGGTTGTGAAGATAAGAAAACAGGATGGTAGATGGGCAGGGAATGGACTATAAAGACATTGTTTTATCCTTTGAGCTTAGAGAGATTCCATTGGTGTTTCACTGCCAATGGAAAAGATAAAGCAAATGGGTAGAATGCAATATGCAGAAGAGAAGATGGTGATGAGTTCTGTAGTTAATCCGGCCAAGAGGAGGCAGGAGCAGCTGAAATACAGAACCTGCTAAAATGCAGTTCCTGAAAAGGAATAGAGGCAGGTGCACATCCTAAAAATGAAGGTTTACAACACCCCAAGTCCTTTCTAAATGTTCATACATATTAACTCACTCATTCCACAGTCGTATAAACCAGAAACAACTAACGTCTCCATTTCATAAGATGAGAGATTAAGTAAATCGTCAATGGCCAATTTTGCACCTGACAGAACCAGGAATTAAGCCTGGAAAGCCTGACTCCAGGGCTAAGGTGGTTAGCCACCACCCTGTGCTTTGTCTCTATGTGGGCTGAGGTTTTCCAGTTTATTTGTGAGAACCCTGAGGGGAGCCTGTGTCAGGACCTCCATTGTTTTTCAGGAAAGATGAATTTAATCTTCAAAATAAAATACCTGTGATTATCCCAATATTTTAGATAAAGAAACAAAAGTTAAGAGATGAGAAACGACCTCAATTTTATATATAGCCACTGGTAAAGACCAAATATGAACCCAAATCTAAGTTTAATGCCATTGACCTTTTCCCTTGCCAAGATGAATGATTTTCAAATCCTCATGGTGGAAAGCTGCTCTCCCACTGATCACAGTCACTCCCAGACTGATCACTCAACCCAGCTTTAGAAGAAAGCTTTTCTTGTTCTTTTTTCTTTTTTCTTTTGTTTCCCCTGCCTCGAGCCTATTGCCAAAATTCAGATGTGTTGCCCTTGTCAGAGTTCCCACAGTACCGCATACCTGCTTCAATCACAGTACACCTTTCGCGCTATAATCGTCCAGTTAATCATGAAATAGGATAACACTGTAACACTCTTTTTTTCTAATGAGAAAGTCAACCAGCTGCTAAAAAGTAGTCTTGCTGAAAGTAACCTGGAGCAAATCTTGTAGATTAGCAAAACATTGCTTACTTTAGTGTCCCAGCTTTGTGAAGGCACTGTATAAATTACGTACAGAGCCCTGGGGTTTTTACAAACACAAGGCAGTTGCCTTGAATTGCTACACTCTGAGACTGGAGCAATATTTTATGTGGAGGGAGGATGCCACATCTGATCTTTGGTAAGAGAAGACCTCAAGTCTACTAAAGGAGGTTCACAGGGTGGGGAGGGAAATCTGAGCTGGTGGGGGTGGGGTTGATGATTCTTGTGTGGGTCTTGGCCTATGTCCAGGCTTTTGAAGCTCCCTAGTTATATTTGCCAGATAATAGCTGACCCTGGGGAAAAGAACTGAAGAATATCTAAATTAGGTTGGCTAATACTTACTACTTATGGATGCCGTTATGGTGCTGGGCAGTTCCCGACCAGCTGAGCATGACTGCGAGACCCTGCTGATTTATTTTTGCCACTCCTGTATTGCAAACATCTGGTCAAAGTGGAACTTAATACTTGTGTATTTAGTAAGGAAAACAGGGAGATGCATAGCATGTGTCCTTTTTCCCTTTGGTGGTAGGCTCATATGGATATAGCTCTAAATAACTGGAACAATGCTTTTATGGTACCTGTAGAACCATGCTAGCAATGATACAGATAACATCTCATTTACTACTCAAACAACTCTGTGGAATAGGTACTGTTGTTTGCTCAAAACAGAGACTTCTGCATTAAACCACGTGACCACCGTCACGTAATTAGTAATCGACAAAATCAGTGCTGAATGAGGACTGAAGCATAAGCAGTTCAGTTACAGACACTGTCCTTTAAATCCTACACGTATTTTGGGCTCTTGTCAAAAGCAATAGGTTGAAACTATTTTAAACAAATTTTGTATAAAGTAGAATTTCCTTCACTTTCAGTCTTTTAAGCATAAAAGCCTTGTACTTTTTTATTGGTAAACTATATTTGCGATGCAGAATAAAGATAAGTTAGGTAATTAACACTAAAACTTTAACATTGATTCAGGTTTTTGGAAATGTACTTAGTAACTTCAATAACCTATTTTTAATTTTGCATCAATAACTTTGAAAGAAGCACTGTGGTTATAAACTCTGTAGTTGGAAATTTCATCTCAGCCAATAGTGAATAAACAACATTTATTGAGTTTTTCTTGAAGGTGTACAACATTATTTCACTTGTTCCATGGCCTCTCATTTCCTAAGCCATGCACACAAAAGTGGAGAAATCACACTAATAGAAATTGTACAATAACGTAGAGATTTACTGAACTAGAATAATAAATTATTCTTTGTATAGGATCAAAGACGTTTACACCCACCTCCCACTTCCATTGTCCCTCTTTTTTTCTCTCCCTTGCATATATATGGTACACACTTTCATATAGTGGATGTCAACTGATTGCTATTCTGAAAATATCTTTCCACATTTCCAGGAAGAAATGCATCATTATACTGTGTTCTGGATTATGGTAGGTCACTGTGAAGATTACTGATAACTGAAAGTTGTAATCCAGAACACTACAGGGAGAAAATGAATTGGACATGAATCAATAACCCCTTGTGAATCGCATGGCATTTCCTTCACAGTTTTCTTCCTTTTTCTGTCTCTCTGATTCTTCAGGCCTTCCCATTTCTCCTTTAACAAGCACTGAATCCTGAATGTGCTGCAGAAACTGTCCTGGGCACTTATCTCGCGACGGACATAGGTTTAGTTGAGGAGGAAAAAAACCTAGGCAAATAAATTGCAAAAGAAGGTAAATTGTTCTACATTAAAAAAAAATTGCCAAGTGGATTTCCAATTGTACCACCTAGAAGTTTTTTGCATTTTTATTTATTTATTTTTTAGTTTTCTTTCATTGAGGTAGGTAATAGGGTTTATTTATTTATTTTTAGAGGCGGTACTGGAGATTGAACCCAGGACCCTGTGCATGCTAGGCATGTGCTCTACTGCTTGAGCTATACCCTCCCTCACCACTTACTATTTTCATTAATGAGGTGCTATTCTAAATTAGCATTTTTTGACAACTAGACACTAATCAAAAAAAGGAAACAGTGTGATTTTTATTCAAAACTACCCACTTAAATTGTTGTATTTTGGATTTTAGAGTCTAAGAGCTAAGTTGCATCACCTTCTAAATTGGAATCAGATTATTTGGTTAGGCAAATGCAGGGAAGAAATTTTAAAATCTCTTTCTTATTAAGATACATATACCGTATGTTTCCATTTCAATGATTATTCTTATGGAGAAATGTTGATAATCTTTAATAAATTACATTTCATTAATAACATTTATATAACACTATACACCTGTGATAACATTCTTTCTGAAACATTTGCAAGTGAAATAATTAAATAATTTGATATGGTCACTAAAGTTTAGTTATTTCAAACATTTGACTTCAAAATGTTTATAGCAAATCAACGAAGACTAATTCTACCTGGGCTCAGTCTCCTAGAGATCAGTTCTATGTGCTTTCCATTAAACTAGACCAATACTAGAGTTTTTTGATTTTCAATTCCTATTGCCATAGTGCCATATATATATGTTTGCCTTAACAAAATGCCACAAGCTGGATGGCTTAAACAATAGAAAAGTATTGTTTCACAGTTTTCAAAGTCTGAAGTCAAGGTGTGGACAAGGTCATTTCCTTCTGAGGTCTGCGAGGGAAGGATGTGTTCCAGGCCTCTCTCCTTGGCTTGTAGATGGCTGTCTTCATGTTCACATGGTGTTTTTCTGTGTTTGCCTATGTACAAACTTCCCCTTTTATAAAGACACGCATCAGATTAAAGTCTACCCTAATGATCTCATGTTAACTTAACTAATTACTTTTGTAACAGCCTTATTTCCAAATAGGGTCATTTTCTGAGATACTGGGAGTTAAACTTCAACACATGGATTGTAGGGGGACAGTATTCAACCTGCAACGCCATGGTTTTTTGTATTTCAGTCCTTCTTTTGTGGAAATAAATTTGAAATAATGTCATGACCTTTGGGTCTTCGGTTTCTCTTTAACCTGAGGACAACAAATTTGCAATTTTAGAAACAAAATGTTGAGCAAGCCCTTATCTCTCTGTGCCTTGGCTTAGACATCTTTCAAATGGGAAAGATAATCATGACTAACAAGACTACTGTGACTGGTTTTTAAAATAAATTGTAAATCATAAAGCACAATATAAATGTTTTATCCACTGATGGTCAGCTTTGGCACTATAACAGATACAATCAGACTTACTCTGAAATAATGAGAAAAATGTAACTGTATACTGATCTAGCAAGTATTAGTTAACAGGTCAGTAGAATCTATCCCCGGACCACTAAGCGTTTCAGCAGGTTTTATTTTAGTCCTCTTGAATCAGTTTGGCATTATACTTCAAGTCATATGCAGTTTACTATGTAATTATGAACATGCATTTCAAGGTTAATTCCTTTAAAATGATGTATTAATCAGGCATATTATTTTTTTATGTGTACACATGATTACCAAACAAATGGGGCACTCATTTGAGCCCTGCCCAGTGTTGCATATCCAGCTTGGAACTTTGAGTCATGGAAGTATACATCAGTCTAGCATATATATTTGAAAGTGAGGCTTGTTATCATTTAAAAATGGCTGCTCTTGTTTTTTGATACTTGACAGCACACCAAGTCATTTTTATTATAGGCTGAGACTGTGGGGAGCAAATCTTCTTTCCTAAAAACTGGCAAATCAAATTAATAACTAGAAGTGCTATTAAATATATCTTCCTTCTTTATAGATGTTTTAAGTGGTAGTTTGTAAAATCTATCAAGAGATCCAAAATAGCATTACTAAGACATATACATACCTGTAATCCATGAAGGTGAATTATGATTGATACAGGAATTAAATGCAGAAATGTCTGATAAATATTTGTGGAAAATGAGTATAATTTACAATGATTTTAATAACTTATGAAACATTTTTTATTGAGCAAGAATTGAGTTTTCTAGTTTCAAATAGAAGGATTAGAAACTGGAAGCAAATACAGTTTATTTCAGATTTATAGTATAAACACTATAAGCACTAAGAGATTTCAGAATGAAAAAAAAAAAACGGAGCACCAGCTCAAGGTAAGAGTAGGAGTGCAAGAGCTAGATTTGGCAGAGAGCAATGAAGAAAAGAGGTGGAGTTTTATATGGTTTGCAAAATTAGGTCAATTCATTTGTTAATTGCTTTTTTCTTTTGAGAGGTCTTTTGAGAGAGTTTAATATATTATTTTAAGAATAAAATATCTTTCTTCTCCAATTCTCATATTTGATCATTAAAATTTTTAGTATCAAGGGAAACTTACCCTATTCCACCTTGAATCAGATAAATTATAGGAATAAATTATTTATCTGTAACACAGAGCTCACATGTTTCTCTAATAGCTGTCAAGTTAGTGAATTTCAAAGTAAAAGAGGATTTGAAATGGATATTATATGCTATTTACCTTCTCTTGTTTTTCAATGGTCTGCATGAGGTTGTTAGTGGAATAAACAGGTCCATAAATGGAATGAATTGCTTTAGAACTTAGCACAACATGTTTAATTGAATGCTGAAGGATAGTACTAATATTCTATTACAATCATTAAGAATAAACATCGGTGGTAATGATGAAGAAGCATGAGTAGAAGTTTTTATTGGTAACATCTCAGAGATATCATACATAACAACATTCAGTGATAAAGATACAGCTTCTATTGTGAAAATCCACATTGTGATGATAGCATTTTAATAAAGAAATAAAAAGATTTAAAATAACTAAATCCATATAAAATATATATTTTTAAGGATACTAAATAGTAATTCATAGTATGTGTTTAATAACAGTTCTGCTGTAAGTAGTCAGTTTCCTCTAGTATTTAATCTACGTGCCAACAAGGACGCTGTATGTTTTGTCCTCTGTTGTAAATCCAAAGCACATAGACTAGGATCTGTTGCTAAGTCAATACACAATGACGAGTAGTTGATAATTAACATTCTGATTGTCACAAAATTGAACACGAATTTATAGAATATAAAATATGAACAAGTTGACTTGAATAAAATTATTTGTATTAATTATAACTTTAATAAACTGTAGTTATTTAAGAACATATATCATATTTTGTTATATATATATATATATATATATATATATTAAGTTTATCCATAAATTATAATGAATTTGGAATCAAAAATAGGATTTGGAATCAAAAATAGGATTTAGTATTGACCTTAGGCTCGGCTCATTTTGTGCTATATCTCTTTTTTGGCTCTTGTGAATTTGGAAGTATTTTTGAGAATGTCTACCTGGCCATATTCACAGAAATATTAAATATCTGTACAGTAGACTATGTATAAATACCTAAAGCACATAGTCTATATAAACATAAAAATGTATATGCATATATTTGACAATGAATGAATTACTCATCTAATTGTAAATAATAGAAGATAACATTGATATTTTTTTCCAGGAAGGCGGCTTCTCTGGTTACTTGGGTCTTTTCAGTGACAGATACTTTGTGCTGTCTAAATGGGAAAGGACTGTATCCGGAATTAGTGAATTCTTTGTACTGGCACTGTCAAAACCAAATCTGGGAAACAGATACTTACATCTGGGATATTCAGTAGGGAGAAGGATTGTAACATCAAACATAAAATGGTATAGAACAGTGGTTTCCAAGTTGTATTCTATGAATTTCTAGAGATTCTTTTCTGGTTGCCAAAGGTCCTCTTTGGGAAGGAAGAGTCAAGCCGATAGTCCTCTGGGGCCTGTATTCATGTTTTAAGCAGAGCAGATTGACTGTACCTACTTCATGTGTTGGACTGGATTTATCCTGAGGAAAGTTGTACATGGTTATTTAAGCGTAATGGCCGCTGTATTAAAGAACATTTCAGGGCCTTTCTAACTTCGAGATTCCATAATTCCACTCATGCACAAAATAAAGGTATCATTTGGTTGTATATGTAATCTGTTATCTCCTCTTTCTTTGAGTATACATTCCCCTCCCTACAGGAGGATAATATTACCCCTCTCCTGTGAACCATAGACAAGTTAAAGCTTGATAACACTGAATATGAAGGTGTTTTTGAGAATATCTACTAGGCTATATTCATAGAGACACTAAATATCTGTACAGTGGCCTATGTATAAGTTATCTGAAAATGCATATAGTCTGGAATAAAACATAGAAATATGTATGCATATGTTTGACAATAAATGAAGAGATACCCTAAAAGGGATTAGTAAAAAGTATATTATACGATAAATACCTACCACTAAGGTAATATGTGAAAATGCTATTCATTTTTAATGGTTTGTTTTTGAACAATTTCAAAACTTAACAGTTGTAAATACAACACAAAGTTTTTTTTTTCCTGAAACATTTGAGAGTACGTTGCTAACCGGATGCCCTATCACCCCCAAATTATTTAATATGTGTCTCCCGTGACTAAGTACATGCTCCCACATAACCACAGCACATTGTATTGAAATATGATGGTCATTTCATCCTTAGATTCTACTCAAGTTTTATCAGTTATCCTTATATTGTTACCTAATTAATCAGGTTCAGAATCCCCTATGGCATTTATTCATCATGACTCTCAAGTTCCCTTCAGACTAGGATAGTTACCAGTGTTTTCTTGACCTTTATGACCTTAAAACTTTTGGAGTGTAAGAAAATCATTTTGTAGAACATTCCTCAGTCTCAGTTTATCTCATGCTTCCTCATCACTATCTATACAAGTTATGCATCTTTGCCAGAAATATCACAGAAGCGATGCCGAGCTCTCCATGCATCGTATTATGTGGCATGTGATTTCAGTGTTTCCTGATACTGATGATGGTCATTTTGATCAGTTTAGTGGGCTCTGCCAAGGTTCTCCATTAGAGAGCTACTCTTTTCTTTTGCAATAGACATGTATTTTGTAGACAGGTACACTGAAACAATGCAAATAGCCAACTTTCTCATCAAACTTTTAATTTATTCAATTTCTTTATTTTTATCAATATGGATTCATGATTTCCTATTTTATTCCATGAGTTAAAATTAATGAATATAATATAATATTATATATCAACTGTACTTCAATACAAAGATAAAATCAATTAACATTACTTATGTAGCCAGTTGGGAGAGCCCCTTTAGTTTACTTCTCTAATCTTATCACCTTTGATTTCTCACCCTGCTCAGGTTGCAACGCCCAGAGCTGGTAACTGACTTTTGTCTTCTGTGGCTCTGCAGCTCAGTCCTGCTTATGCACATGCCTGCACTACTGTGTGCCTCTGAAGAGTTTTAGGACTGAATTGCTTAGAGTGCTAAAAAGAATGATAAGATAGGAAAGAGGAAGAAAAACCATTTTAATTTTTATATTAAAATGTTATTTTGTTGTTGATTGGGAAAGTTAAATACTTTTAAAAACCATTTTAATGTTCTTTGAGAGAATAGTGAATGTGATGTTGGTGGTGGTGATGGTGGTGATGGTGAGTGTGTGTGTGTGTGTGTGTGTATGTGTGTGCATTTTCTCCCAAAGAGGAGTGCGTCACAATTACATATATCTTATTGTTAAGATTTATAGGAAACTAAAATTGGAAAAAAAAAAAGAAAAATACCACCACTTAGCCAAGCCTGGAATATTAGCCATCCATCTACAGCTCCTATGATAATAAAATTATATTCCCATTTATAGCTTAAAACTATCAGAATCATCTTTGAATTCTCTCACTCCTTTATTTTCTACAAAATTCTGCTGGTTTCATGTTTGCAGTACTATTTATATCTTTTTTTAATTTTCATTTATTTTCCTTCTGAACCTTGGTCTGCTGCAGTGCTGCAAAACTGGTCTTCCTACTACAATCTTTTTGCCTTTATTTTGCATTGTGCTACCAAATTAATGTCTTCTGCTTCCTACTGCTGGGAGAATAAAGGCATTCTACAACCTCCAGACTCTTTTTCTAACTTACCTATTCAGTCTTTTCTTTCTCACTCATCTCTTTCAAAATTGGTCACTCCAGCCAAAATAAAGGCTTATTGTTCTTTTTGAAAATCCTTGGATTTTGAGGTCTGTGTCTTTTCTTCTACTTTCATCAGTGGCATTCTTTTCTTTAATTCTCCATTTGCTTAGATCTTCCCCCAACATTTAAAGACGAGTTCAACTGCAGTCTCCTCTATGAAATGTTCCTCGGAGTCTCCTGAGTAGAAGTGCATTCAGCCAATTTTTAACCAAATGAGATGTATTATTTCCCACTATGTATTTTATTTTTTTAATTTATCAACCACTTAACATTTAGAATGTGCTAAACACTATTCTCAGTGCTTCACAAATGCTCACTAATCTACTGCTCAGAATCACCCTATGAGAGAGGCACCCTTGTTAATCTAATTTTAAATATGGGGAAACTAATCCACAGAGTTTTTAAACAATTCATATCTACACAGTTTGACTCGTGAGACCACGTATTTAAATTTTCCGCTGTGTGGCTGATGTTATTTACATATAGTTTTACCTCTTTCACAAAAATATAAAGGGAAAAAAAATCTATATCTCAGTTATTCCCCTCCCCAGAACCTAGCTAACTGCATTGCATTTAAAAGGCATTCAACTCATTATTTCAGTATATAGATTATTTGTACATGAATCAATGATTTCATTAGGAATTGCAGCATGGTTAATTTCTAACTCCAAATGTCTACAGAAATGTATTATCATCAACTGTGTGGCTGTTTCAAATACAATTAATTTAAGAAAGTTAGGATAAATGATTTTTTTTTCATTTTATTTAAAAATGCTTAGAATAACTAGCTCACACCACAAACAGCCTCTAATTATTGATGGATGGATTGATTGTTTCAAATTATCTTTATGCATTCATGGGTGATTACATTTTGTAAGTGTTTAAATTAATGACAATTGTTGTTCTTTTTTTTGTTGAAAGTAGATTATCTTAGGAAAGTGGGAGCTCCTTCCAACTGGTTCTTGTGTCCTATGGACACAGCTGTTGTGGTTTTATAACCACTTCTACAAAGAGCCCTGATTTCTTTTTAGGAAATAAGATTTAGAAACCGTGATTTGGGTAATGGGAGATGAGGAGGGCTCATTTACTGCCTTTTTACTAGACAGATATAGAAAAGATGTTTTAAGAGGAAAATTAATCAGAAGTTCATGTAGGTATATCCATTTTAAACACAAGGATGCAGCACAAGGATGCAGTATTTCTTCATGTCTATAGCGCCACAAGTTAAATTATTTTAGTTGGCACCACTTTGTTGTTTTTGCTGGAAAATAATAAGGAAGACAATAACCAAAGGCAACAATGGAAGTCACGTGCATAGTCTGCTGACCACCACACAGCTAGAACCTCAGGTCCGAGTTCTCACTCTGAGAAACCCAGCCATATGCAAAGTACTATGCTATTATGTTAATTCTAGCTATTTCTCAGGTCAAACCGAACTCTGCTCATATTATTAAGGAGTTATTAAAAAGCAAATTTTCAAGGATAACCTTAGCTAGTATTTGCTTATAATATCAGAATATAAAAATACTTTTTCATAATATACCCAAAGATTATGCTAATTTTTATATATGCATAATGTGCTTTTCAAATTTTTTAAGTTACTGAATCCTTTATTGAGACAAAATTTTACATAAAAGCCCAATGAACAAATGAATGAAAGCAGAACTACTCTAGCTGGGGAGGTTTTTATGTAAAAACGTATTTCAATAAAGTTGCCTAGAGCTCTTCCCACTCGGAGAATCAAGTTACCAAAATCAGTTTAAATAGGGAAATAAAATGAAAAATAAGCCTTTGGTTTTGAACTAAGAGTGACCAGGGCCTAAACTGTTCATTCCACTTTCTGGTTCTGTAAATCAGGAAAAAATTACGTAATCTATCAGAGACATGACTTCTTTACGTGTAAATTCGGAATCTCAGATGAAGATTTTATTATGAAAATGCAATACAATAATGGTTTTGAAAGCATTTTATATATTGTAAGTTTTCAGATAAGTGCATATTGTAATTGCTTATATACTGAGTTTTAATTCCCATTAACATTTTTAATCCTGATCCTCTAGGATTAAAAACCCTCTCTTCCTCCTCCTCAAAAGGAATCTTACAGGATTGTCACATACATTCAGTTCCCAAGCAAATCTGGGACACTTGTGACTACCTAGGTCTCCCCTCTTTAAGTGTAAGTGTGAGGCATTTATTGGTAAAAGATGTTTGCTCTTACCACTGACTAAATCATTCTTTGTGAGTTACTGTGTAGTCAGATGCAAGAGTGCACCTCCTGATGTTTTAGGACTTAGGATATTTCATACATTCCTATAAACTCATCACATCTCTAAGTTCTTTGCAGCATATAGCATATGTATAAGCTATTAAGAAAAATCTGACCCAGGAGATAATGTTACCCTCAAACATGATTTAAATCTTTGATAGGAAATATATTTTGCATGAGATAATAGAACCAATGAAACCTCTTTTAGGACCATTTCACTTAAAAGGTGATCTCACAGTGGCTGTTTTAACTACCTCGGGGATGTGAATAGGCGTCCACGTGTTTGGTTAATAAGCAGCATATGGAGACCGCATGTAGATACCGCTTCCTATTCCTGGGTTTATGTCTGATGTCTTCCTTACTGCTATCATTTGTTGAATTCAAAAAAATGGAAGTAAAATTATCCTAATAGAAGTTTGGAGAGATTATTCCAGATGTTATATCTTGGAAAAGTAAGAAGCTTTTCAGTTTGCGGTAATTGCAAGCTGGAAAGTTTAATAAACATACGAGATGCCAATTTCACAGAATATTTAACATTAACTCTATTAAGTACAAATCATTGAAATTACTTTATTGTTAATAACACTTCTCAGACTTAAATAACAAGTTATTATTTTATAGTTATTCATTCCCCCAAAAGAAAATGGGACCAGGATCTCTCAATAATGAAGCTGAACACTGAATGTAAATACAGCATTGACAAAGAAGATGGCCTGAGCCTGTCCTGTCTTTGATATAAAGACAAATGCTGCTTCATCTTGGGGAGGGATGGAAATGTGAGCTATCTTGATTGTGGTAGTGGTTTCATTGGTGAATACATCTATCAAAATTCATCAAATTGTACATCTGAAATATGTGTACAGGAGTCACACCATAATAAAGGTGTTTTAAAAAAAAGACAAATGCTGCTTAAACATCTTGAGTTTCTAGCATTATTTATCTCTGATAACACTTCTTGGAAGTTTTGTGCTTTAATAAAATGCTTATAATATAATCCCAAGATTAAAGCTAATTTGCTTGTAAATATCTATTTTCCTAATGTATTATTATTGTTACGAATGTTTTAGAAGATGGTTAGCAGGGCAAAAATTTGTGTAGTAATCCATGTAATTGGGCAAACAAATGCTTAACCTGAAATAAACTGTTTAACAGTACAATTATCTTTAAAACAAAGAAAATAAAACTTTTTTCTCATTTTAATTGCAAATTTCAGGACTTGTTTTTCTTTGTCAGTTATTATTAGATTTGTAATGTAGCCATCCAACCTTGTAAACACTTGATGTCAATCCATTCAATAAATACAACACAGTATTTTGAGGAACAAGAAAATAATAGCAGAAATAATCAAAAGTGAGAACTATTTAACTTATTATGATTTATTAGTCTTTCCTTTGGCAGAGTCTAATGCTAGGTAAACATTAAGGGAATATAAGAGAAAGTATGCAACCTGAAAGGGGGAGGCCACCTGAAAAATAGGAAACTTCCACTTTAGCAGATAAATAGCTGGTACCTGAAAGGCGGAAAATAAACTAGCTTGGTTGCTAAGGGCAACTCTAAATGCTACTTGTTCAAGTATGCCATTGTACTGGAAGATTCATGTCTGTGCTCTGCTATTTATCTATCTGCAAGTGATTAAGATGATGCTATTTTAAGTCAGACGTTCACACAACTGTCAGCAATCATGAGTTGTGAAGCAGAGAACATCAGCACAGGGGCTTAAATTCTATACATTATGCGATGCCCAAGGCACAAAAGTGAAAGACAGTGAAGGCTAGGGACATGAAGAAATGTGGGCCTCTTATCAAGGGGAATGTCGCCCTTGTCAGGTGAGGCTGACATTTGCTGGAAAGGAACAGGATGCCCATCTGTTTTGGTCAAAATGCAATCACTGTACAACAGAAAATTACCTGAGATTAACTTAACATATTTGTTGTTTTGCAGCTCTTTGTCTAGTTACCATACATAAAGTTTGCAAACTAAGTCATGGATGTAAAAATAAATCAGGTTTAAGTTATAATAAAAAATTTATAAGGATGTCTTACATCTGTTCAGGTACTATTAGGGCTCCTAAAATAGTGTAATATTTGGCTGAATACTATTTCAAATGATATTTGCAATTTATTTTAGATAATATTCCATGGAATGTAAATGTTTATAATTATATCTTGTCCAGCTTTGAGATATTATTGGGAAATAAAAATTGTATATCTATTAAAGGTACACAACATAATGTTTTGATATACATACACATTGTGAAAGGATTACCACAGTCAAGTTGATTAACATACCCATCAACTTACATAGTTGGTTTTTCTGGTTTTCATAGTGATAACCCTTAAGCTCTACTTTCTCAGCAAATTTCAAGTATATGCTGCAGTATTAATAAACTACTGCCACCATGGATATACTAGATCTCCAGAACTTATTCATCCAGTAAAACTGAAACTTGGTAACTTTTAACCAAAATCTCCTTATTTCCCTCACTTCCCAGCCCCTGGCAACTACCATTTTCCTCTCTGCTTCTATGAATTCGATTTTCTTAGATTCCACATATAAATGAGATCACGCTACACTTCAACATCCTAAGCATTTAATGTTGTTGCTCTTACAGCAGGTGGAATGTTGATCAGTATTGAAAAAAGAAGACGACCAATTCCACTTTTCTAGTGAGATCCTGGTCACTGAAAAAATTAAGTTCCATTACAACTGTGGCATCTGGTATTTTCTATATGAATAAAAGGTTGTCAGGTTACACGGTGGAATGGTCGTTGCCTGTAGACTGTGTTTTCCATTCTGCCACCAGAATGTGCGTTAATTTGAAAGCAGAGATTCCTTTCACTTTGTTTCCCGTGAACCATGCCAGTCAATGCTGTAGACAAGATATTTTCATCTGTAGTGCCTCAGCCACATTAGACATTAAATTTCACAAAAATAACTTGACTCCTATCCACTGTAATCTAAAAAGCAATTCTTAATTTTAGTATGAAAATAATATAAGGGGCTGTAAAAGGGAATTTCCCAGCTAGGGAATAAAGCTTAGACATAGTCTGTATGTAGCATAAATAAACTTAACACCAAAGTTATCACTTTGCTTTGCACCTGCAAACAGATTAAGTCACCAGCAGACCGCTGAGCACAGATGTGATGTGCTCAATTCATCTGAGACCCCTACACAGAATAAACTGCTCTATTTACTCCTCCATGAAGACTCTGAGTGGATCTTTATGAAGCTTTTGACAGAATGAACTTTTCTACATCCCTAAAAGTAGTTAAGTCCAAATTCAGTCCCATTGTTTGTGCCAATGAGATATAAAAAAATCTGTGGTAATACTTGGTACATCAAAATTGATGGATCTGTCCTCGAAAAGCTGATAAAAGAAGCATATTATATAATAATGTTCTGTCCTTAATAAAAGGGTAATATAGCTGGTTCCAGTGAGGCATGGGGAATTGATTTTCTTTAACAAGTTCAGCAGGTGACTCCAAGCTTAGAACAATGGAACAAATACTTATGTCAGAGCAGGAGTTTGGAGGGTAACTTTAAGAGGTGTGGCTTCTCCTAAACCACACTCAGAATCTTATTCAGTAGGTCTTTTTGGGACACAGAAATCTGAATGCCTGACAACCCTAGATCCCCAGGTGTTTCTTTCGCAGTCAAAGTTTTATAGACAGAAATTCTTATTAAATATCAGGTGCACTGAGGTATTATCTACATAAATAAAAATCACTCTCTTTAAGAGTATAATTCGAAGAATTGTGTAACCATCAGCATTAACAATATAAAGAATAGTTTCTTTGCCCCAAAACTTTTCCCCCTGCTGCTTTGCTTTCATTGCCTCTTCCTGCCCCGAACATCTGAAAACCACTCATTTATATGTTTGTCACTACAATTTTGCCTTTTAGACAGTGACATATAGAGGGTCTTCCTGTATGCATCTTAAGTATTTTTTCACTAATGCTATGTTATTGAGATTCATCCATGTTGTTGAATGTATCAGTAATTCACTTATTCCTTTTGGTTACAGAGTAATATTTCATCGTATTGAGTGTACCGCATTTCTTAATTCATTCACAAGTATGTGCACACTTAAGAATTTTTTTTTCTGACTTCGACAATTATGACTAGAACTGCTCTGAGTATTAGCAAGTAGTTCTTTGCACAGACATGTGTTTTCACTTATCTTGGAATTGCTGGGCCATATAGTATGCAGTTGGATGTTCAATATTACAGGAAAGTGCCAAACTGCTGTCCAAAAGGACTATGCCATTTTCTGTCCCTACCAAGCAATGTATGATAAATCAGTTTGCACCACATACTTGCCAGAACATGATATCGCTGGCCATTTTGATTTTAACCATTCCAGTGGGTATGCAGGGGCCTCTCATTGTGTTTTAACTTGCATTTCCCTATTGACTAATGATGATGTTGGTCTTTGCATGTTCTTATTGGTGCTTGAGATATTTTCTTTAGTGAAGTGCCCATTCAAATACTTTTTCTATTATTGCAAAATTGTATTGGCTTTTTATTGTTAGTTTCTGAGTTCTTATTTATTGCAGAAAAACATTTTTAAATTATATGTTTTGAAAAATACTTCATGAAGTCTGTGGCTTGCATTTTCATTTTCACTAGTGTTCTTCAAAAAGCAACTTTAATTTTGATAAAGTCTAATTTATCAACTTTCTAAAGTTTGTGCTTTTGATATCATATCTAAAGAATCTTTGTCTTATAAAACCTTGAAAAAGGTATTCTTCTGTTTTTTTCTTCTAGAAGTTTTATAGTATTAGTTCATAAATTTAGATCCACAGTCCATTTTAATTTAATTTTTGGATATGGTGCAAGATAAGGGTCAGGGTGCATGGCAAACCTATGGGTATCGATTTTTTCTATCACTTTCTGTTGCATAGATAATTTCTACTGAATTATTGTATAATTTTTGTCAAAGTTATCTGATCATATATATTAGGATATATATTTCTGGACTCTATTACATTCCATAGGATGTACATGTCTAGTCTTAAACTAATATCGCATTCTATTGATTACTGTAGCTCTAAAATAGGTCTGGAATTAAAATAGGAAAACGTTTGTTTTTCTTTTCAAAATTGCTTTGGCTTCCTATGTTCTTTGCCTTTCCATAGGCTTTTTAAAATCAACTTAATAATTTCCCCCAAAAAAGTGTACTGAAAACTTTATGGGGGAGGTATGGAATTTATAGTTTATTCTAAGAAAAACAGCCATTTAAAAATGTCTTTCAATTTATGAACACAGTATAATTCTCCATTTATTTACATTTTCTTAACTGTCAGAAATATTTTATAGTTTTTGGTTTAAAGATTGTGTACGCCTTCTTATTTTTTAGTGTTTCATGTTTTATTGCAACCACTGAAATCACTAGTTTAAAATTTAAATATCCATTGCAAGTTTATAAAAATCAAATCGCTTTTTGTGTATTAACCATAAATTCTGTGATGTTGCTACACGCATAACTGGTAGAGTTTTTTGTCGATTCTTTGGGGTTGTTTTTAATAGAAATATATATATCATGTGAAAATAACAATACTTTTATTTTTCTTTTCCAACATACATGGATTTTTGTCTCTTTTTTCCATGCATTATTGCATTGTTGGGGCCATCAGTTACAATGCTGAATACAAAGTGGATATCTATTGTAGTCTTTTGTTGCTGTGGAACAAACCACCACAGACTTAGTGTCTTCGAGCATCTCCCATTTATATAACTCACAGTTCTGAGGTCAGAAGTTTGAGGATGGCACTGACAGCATCTGAAATCTGGTATCAGCAGCAGGGCTGTGTTGTTTTCTGGAGGTTTTGGAGAAGAATTCACTTCCAAACTCATTTAGGTTGTTGGCAGAATTTAGTTCCATGTGGCTGCAGGAAATAGATCCCCATCGTCTTCCTGGCTATCAGCAGGGAGTGTTCCCAGGTCTTTCAGGCTGCCTTGCATTCATCGGCATGTGGCCCCCTCCAGTTTCAAAGCCAGCAACAGCAATCTCTTTAACCTCTCACACTTAGATGGTTTGATATTTTTCCATCTCTGACTTCTAGATTTAAAGGCCTAAGCGATTAGGTCAATCCTCCTGAATTTTCTCCCTTTAGACTAACTTAAGGTCAACTGATTGTAACTTTACATCTGCAAAATCATCTTTTGCCCCAGAGCATAACATCATCACAGAAGTGATCTCTCATCATATTCACAGGCCCTGTTCACTCTTCAGGGGAGGAGTTTATACAAGGGCTAGACGCACCAAGGGTCATCTTAGAATTCTGTCTAACACAACACTCATGCCTTGTTCCTAGTGCTAGGGGGAAATCATTCCGTCTCTCACCATTAAACATGGGCCAGCTACAGATTTTTGGCGGGGGTTATCTGGTTAAGAATTTTTCCTCCTATTCCTTGTTTGCTGAGAGTTTTTATTATAAACAGTTGCTGAATTTTGTCCAGTGATTTTCCTGTATCTATTGAGATGATCTTTTATTGCTTTTTCAAATTCAGTTTATATAGTAATTCCATTGATTATTTGAAAAAGTATTGATTCTATCTTGTATTCTTGGGATAGCTCCACTTGTTCATAATCAATTATCTTTCTTTTATTTTGCTGGATTTTAAAGGCTAATATTTTGTCAAAGATCATTGAATTTACAGTCATGAGGTATAGTACTGTGAACGTTCCTTTTTTCCTCTAATGTCTTCAGTTTTGGAATCAAGGTAATGCTGGCCTCATAAATGAATTATGACATTTTCTCTTCTACTGTCTGGAACAGTTTGTGTATAACTGCTGTTCTTTCTTTCTTGAACAATTGGTAGAATGCAACATTTAAATCATCTGAGTACATTTTGTCTGTGAGATTGTAATGAAAAATTCAACGTATTCAATACGTATTAGACTTACCTGTTTTGCTAGTTCTCTTTGAGTGAGCTTTCATCACTGTATATTTTTATTTAAGTTCTTGAATATGTTGACATAAGATGTTCATAATAGTCATCTATCATCTTCTCCTAAGTGTGTATAATGTACAGTAATGCCCCCTCTTTCATTCTCAATGGTGGTAATTTGTGCCATCTTAATTTTGTTCCTCATCAATCTGGCTCAAGCTTTATCAGTTTATTACTCTTCATTATAACAAACTTTTGATCCAATTAATTTTCTGTATTGTTTTTCTTACGTATATTTCACTTACTTTTTAAAATGAATGTTTTATTTTATAATAGATTTAGCTTTAAAGAAATATTGCAAAATAAGTACCGAGAGTCCCCATAGACTACAGACTCAGTTTCCCCACTGATTAACAGCTAACACTAGTATGGCACATTTATCACAACAAATTGAACATTGATACTAAAGTTTGATACTTCATTCATTTTTTTCTGGCCCATCTAGGATGCCACATTATATTGTTGTCATGTCTCCTTAGCTCTTGGCTGTGATGGTTTCTTAGACTTCCCTTGTTTTTGATAACTTCAACCATTTTCAAGAGTCTTGCTCAGGCATTTTGCATAATGTTCCTCAATTAAGATTGGCCTGATGACTTTCCTCATGATTAGCCTTGGGTTATGAGTATCGGGAGGAAGATCGCTGAAGTGAAGTGCCATTTTCATCACATCATAGCCAGGGTAAATGCTGTCCATCTCACTCATCACTGTGGATGCTGACCTTGATCACCTGGCTTAGGTGGTGTTGGTCAAATTCCTCAGCTGTGAAGTTAACATCCACCCCTCTTCCCTCCTGCCCAGATAGTACTCTTTGGAAGGAAGTCACCATGTGCATCCCATATACAGAGAGTAGAGAGTTATATTTCACTCCCTTGAGGGATGAATATTTACATAAAATATTGAGAACTTGTGCTGGGTTGAGTAGTGTCTCCTCCAAATTCATGTCTTTCTCAGAACCTGGCCTCATTGGGAATCAAGTCCTTGCAGATGTAACCAGTTAAGGTGAGGTCATACTGAAGTAGGGAGGGCCCATAATCCAATACGACTAGTGTCCTTTATGATAAGAGGAGAGACACAGGGACAAAGACACACTGAGGGAACACAGACATTTGACAACAGAGGCAGAGGTTGAAGGAATGACAAGGTTCGCTGGCCACCATCAGATGCCAGAAAGAGGCAAGATGAGGGGTTTGACTGTGAAAATCTTCTACCCTTCCTCTGGTGGGCAGATAGCTTTTGTTTGCATGGAAGAAGAACCCAGCAATTTGCATCTATGCTGTGAAAGTCAATCTCCCTTTACAGACCTGCACCACTGAGGAAAGCTCTCTCAGGTCTCCTGCCCTGTGCCCAGACTTTCTCGTGTGCACCTGGGGGAAGCCCATGGAAGAAAGATGCCAGGGGCTCAGACTTGCGTCTGTGGCTAAAATGCATTCTAAGCTGTCACACTAGTCTGTACTTGGTCTTTAAAAGTTCTGGTAAACTATTTTTAGTTGTCTTCTTCCCTATTTTTATGGCTGCCATCTACACGCTTCCAAAGGCAAAACATCCCTGTGTGCTGTCTCTCCTACAGGGTGTCTGTGAGCCTTTGGATTATGAGTTTATAGATTATCTGGCTTTTTCTCATTGTCCAAGTGGCGTTAATATTGTCTTGTGGCTTTTAACGTCTTAAGTGGAATCTGACGAAGACGGAACTCTAGCACGTACTTCTCTTAAAGAGCTTGAAGGAGCGGAACACACTGAAGGAAGTCATAGAGTTCCATGTCCATCAGTGGGTGTCAGATGTCAAAACTCAAGATGCTTTCCTAACGTCAGATGTATTGCCCACTCTCTGAGAAGAATAATGGGGTAGTCGAGAACCACTGAATACCTACTAAATTATCTATTTCAGAAACATAGTGCAATCTTCTAAATGATCCTGATAAGCCATTTCCACAAGCTCTGGGACCTAAGAATCAAGGTGTCAAATAAAAGGAAACTGTGATGGCGGGGGAAGCAGAAGATAAAATTGGGAATCACACATTTTCCTCAAGTGAGAGAGTAGCAACAAGAATCTCATATCTGTCATATCTTAATTATAATTAAGTCCAAAATATATGTAGATTGAAAAAGCTTTTAGCCAGAAAGGGGTTTCTAGCTTCCTCTTTTCTTTTTCTCACCTATTTCTGTCACAGAATAACACTTACAGTCTTGTTATTCTCCCTAGGAAATTCCAGATCCCTAACACAAATATGTTAGTTTTAAGAAGAAAGCAATGCTGAAATGCCTATGGAAATTTAAAGAAAACTTTCCTGAAGCTAAAAAGTGAAGATGCCTATTTATTTATTAATAAAGTACCTCTGGGCCCCAGTGGAGATGAAGCACTTCATGCAATGAGTGAACAGAATTATCATAATAACTGTAAGGGCTTAGCGTTCTTGTGCACATGTACCCGGAGGTGTTGAAAGTGTTTAGAACGCATATCCAATTTTTCTACTCTCTCAACAGACTGATAAAACAAAAACTTAGTTGAGCTAAAAGTAATGAAGTGAAACTGAGCCAAGAAAAAATTAAATTCTACATTAAGGGGGCAAGACAGTAGACAGATTTATTAAAGTATGCAATAGTCTCCCTAGGAGGGTGTTAAAGGCTGGACCTGAATCATTTGAAAAGGTTCCAAGAAACCCACACACACATACACATAACAGTAAAAAACATGCTAGAAGGACTTAACTGAAAGCCTGGTAAATTGGCTAAATGTTCATTTATCTTCAATATTTTTGAAAAGCCGTAATCATAAAAAAAAGTTTCAGAGTAAGTATATTCAGAAAATATACTGCAGGATTCAAGAGCTAAACCTATATTAGGTGTGAAGAAATTTTGAATTCATATATATATAATATTGAAAAGGGAAAGGCCTTTTTATATTAGTGCAAAAAAATTACTTGTCATAAAAGTATAGTAAACTTCACTAATTTAAATTTTAATTATTTTTAAAAGTTAATGACCACAGCAGGAAGTAATCAGATAATAATAATGTGATAAATATGGCATTCAAAATAATTAATGAGCTAGTATATTGTGGACAATTCTTACATGCTAAGTGCTCTAGTCCCTACTTTATAAATATTAGTTCATTGAAACCACCTAACAACTAAACAAAATGCATAATATTATAGTCCACACTACACAGATGTAGAAAATCTTGATAAGACGTACAGTAGACGGCCCTCCATGTTTGCGAGTTCCACATCCACGGAGTCTGGACTGTACTGCACCATTTTATCTAAGGGACGTGAGCATCAGTGTGTTTTGGTGTCTGCAGGGGTTTCAGAGCCAATCCCCCGAGGATACCGAGGGACTGTATTGACTTGTCCATTTTCACACAGCCCTTAAGTATTTATTCATTTTAACAAGATAAAAACCTAGGCTCGTGTACCCTAAATCAGTACTTCTTGGAGTTTAATGTGCATTTGGATCAACAAGGGATCTTGTTAAAATGCAAATTGTGATTCGGTGTGTCTGGGTTGGGGCTCAGGGGTCTATTTCTAACAAGCTCCCGAGTGATGCTGTTGCTGCCTGTTTGAAAACCACACTCTGCCTAGCAAGGCTACAGAGTGTGACTTCATACTACCGAAGTATACTCCTTTCCTCACATACAGATACCTAGCGAATCAATCATAAATAAGACACAGGTAACTGTGCAGTGATGAGACTCTATTATCTGGTTATGTATGCTGAGTGATGAGGCTGGGATCAGAAATTCTGTATAAGATAATACAAGTTTAAATTGGCAAAAGAATTTTGGAGACATTATGGCAAAGGCTTCCAAAATTTAAAATGTAAAAAGGCAGAACTTCTTTGTACCCAATTGTATGTCTACACATTTATTACAGAAATAGATGCTTATATGTACTTAAATATATTTTTAATGTGTTGATTGCAGCATTATTGTAATAACCAAAAAATAGAATTCTCCAAAGTGTTTAACAATAAGAGACAGGATAAATAAAATAGAATAAATATATCCAAAGAAATATGTATCAAAATAACTTTATTGGGAAAGAACTCTATTTGTTTTGTAAGCCCAGTGTATGTAGGGACTGTCTGTTTTATTCATGTCTGTAATATTCGTACAGATGAAGTATGCTTTCTACACAACAGGTGCTCAAAACTCAACATTTTTTTTGCTGCCTGAATGAATATATGACTTCCAAAATATACTACTGAGTGAAAAAGTGTATATTAATAGGTATAGGGTTCTGGGGGGGGATCTGTAAATTTTGGGTAGAGGTTAAATTATACTTTTTTATACTTTATTCTGTGGTTTGATCATTTAATGTGAATTTTGCTATTATTTGGGGAAAAAATTAAGGAATATTAAAAATATCAAGAAGTTGGCATGTCCTTAGATTTCAGCCTTTTTTTCATGGTTAAAATCACATAACATAAAATCTACCACACTAACCATTTTTAAGCGTATAGTTTGGTAGGTTATTTTCTCATTGTTGTGAAAGAAATCTCCAGAATTTTTTCACCCTGTAAATCTGAAACTCGATACCCGTTAAACAACAACCTCAGTATTTTTCAAAGGAAGGGCTTCAAGCTCCTGTGTCGAATCAAAGCTAAATTTCCTCCCAGACTTCTTCCATATATTTTATTCATACATTTAAGTTTGCACAGCCAAAATTAGCCTTAAGGCTTCTCCTTTCTCAATTTTTAGGAGCCCACTTTATTTAATGCAGTTCCCCCAAATGTGGGTATAATCAAAGCGAATTAAATGTCATCAAATTGATTTATTCCACTATCTAGCTCTGCATATCAATTTTATAATATTAGGTATTCCACAGAAATTGTGAGGCAATCTGGGGATTAAGAAGGGAGACATAACCAAAAAAAATTTTTCTACTATGTATTATAAATCTGTTTGTGCTCCCAGTAATGGTGACTTTTATTTTTCAACTCTGCCAAAATTTAGTTGTAAATTAAAAAGAACCTGCTCAAAATGTGGCAGAGGCTAAATTATGAGTCCAGATCCCAGGGCTCTGTGATGCAGTTTATACAATTTATGACTACTATGTTTTTTTTTTCTTTTCAGTTTTAGAGTATGTAAACATGTCCATTTCTTGAGATTGAGCCAAATATTTCTTTTGTTCTTTAGGCTTTCAACTCTTTTATGGCATATATGGATATTAAGATATTTCAAAACTCCTAGGAACTGAAACTTCATCTTGAAGTCCTGATTTATGTCATTAAACATTTGAGTCCTGCAATTTTATCTTCTCCTGAGATGAGTTTACCACCAGATAATTTGAAGAAAATCACTCTGGCTAAACACTAACACAGGAGATGGCCAGGACTCACGTGTACAGTTCCTTTTTTGTGTCCGGAAAGCTGACAGGAATAGAGCTGCACTTTTCACAGGCAGGCCCTTTTGAAGAGAAATGTAGGGGAGGCAGAGGATACCAGTGGATAGCGTGGCGTTGAGTAAGGCCTCGGGATGTCAGATGTATTCATGGCCAAACTGGTTGATTGCACAGAGATCTGTTATTGTGTATTTGAAGGAGAAATCTGACCAGAGGGGATCAACTTCACTTGATATTCTGGCCACTCTGGGTATTGGCGCACTCCATGATTTTTAAAAATAATGTGTTTTCACTTAATATCAGTTTTCTAGAAAATTTACTTAGGATCAAACTTCTAGAAATATAATTTTTTTTAGGATAGGTGTATCCCTTGTTTACATGTAATAACAGAAAAAAGATGTACAGACTGGATCTTCTTTGAAAAAGCAATTTCAGATAATGCTTCACAGAGAATTATAAGGAATCAGTATAACATTACTTCCTTCTTAAAAAGGAAAAAAAAAGAAAGAGGGAAAAAAACACAACTAAAAACTACTCTGAAAATGAGGGCAGTGTTTATATTTGCCGTGTGGAAAATGAAAATGGTTTATGACCGCATTTATGGAATATCCAACACTGTCTACAAATACAAAGTGAATAATAATAATGAGGAGGGTCACATGAGAAACAAATGCTACTTATGATACATTGGGCTTCTGTGAAGTGTAAAGGACCATGTGCATCGCTTCTGATCTTAACAGCAAACTATAAGATAGAGATTATTAGTATCAGGGAGTATTATTTCTAATTTAAAGATAAGGAGTATAATGTTCAGAGAAGTTACATAACTTGCCCCAGGTCTCAGACAAGGTGGTGCTCAGAGATAATTCGATGGGTCACTCCCACTAGTCTACACCAACATCTTCCCTTAAGTCAGGCCAGAGAAACCTCCTCTCTAAGAATAATATTTCTGCTTTTTCCCCAAGCTATCTTGCTGCATTTATTCTAACATCAATTTCTGGAGCCTCCACTGTAATAAACTAAGGAAGCATTCAAATCAGGTGTGTATTTGCGACCCTGAAATCCCTACTCAAAAATCCATTCGCACACAGTTGGCCATTGTAGACAGTGACCACTGTAGACGTTCTCATTTTCTAGGCAACTATTTCATAGTGGAAACAAATTTCTATTTCTATCAGCATCAACTAAATCTGCCATAGGGCAGATCTATATGTAACATTAATTGTTCCTGCACATCAGAGATAATGTGATGCTTTTCCATGTTTCCTCCCTCTGAAACATCTGGCTCCCTAGCAAAGAAATTGGTGGTGTTGATGCAGATTTGCTAATAATCAAAGCGAAGACAGTCAAGTCTCTCCCCTCAGAGCCATACAGGGCTGCTGAGAAGCGGATGTCCCTTTCCCAAAATAAAAGAAAGAGAAGACAGTGGAGGGGAGATTTATATTTGCTTTGAATCTTACCACAACTTTTTCTCTCCCTTCTCCAAAAAAAACGGGCGAAGTTAAGCCCATCACATTTGAATAAACTCTTAAATTTGCAAGATATGAGCAACTACATTTCCATTTGCATCAGAACAATTAAACATAATTGTTTTTAAGTTCTTATAAGACAAAGTTCAGGACAGCCATTTATAAATCTATAATTTTCATACAAATATTTTTCTCTTCTCAGATACTGATCACTTTGAGACTTTTGCACTGAACTTTTTTCTTTAAAGTTTTTTGTTTTAATCATATTTTTGCAGCCTGTTTAATTTATTGGAAAGTTCAAAACCCACATTTGGCAAAGAGGTTCCAAAATCACCTGAATGCAAAGGGAAGGGATGTTATACCAGACCGCATGATAGTCACGGCAGGGTGTGAATCCTCATTGAAAGCAGAAGACTTATATGGGAGGAAACAGAAGGTATATAGCTCAACGTTCATAGAAACTACTGATGAAACTTGACAAGTGTCTTTAAAACAATAATGCCTTGGGATTGACTTTCCTGAGCCCATTTCCTAGGAAGTATCCCTGTGAATGTCCAGGTAAGCTGGTTTTGGCGGATCACATGGGGGGGAGGGGCGGGCAGCAGGTGCAGAGTCCCGCCAGCTCCCATGAACACTGTGGGACACGGGGCAGCGGTCTCCTCCCTCTGCACAGCTTATTAGGTGAGGATACGCCTTTGACCTAGAAACACGCCAGTAAGATAAATATGGCTCAGCTTTGCAGATCAAGCTAAATGAAAGAAATACAAATGAAAAACTTGATAGATTTAGCCACCCATAAATTTTAAATGTCTCCATGTTAAAACACAGGAAAAAGGACATTTCAATAGAAAAACAGAATAAGAAATATAACCTGACAATACTTAAGACCTAAGAGAGCCAGCAAACCTATGAACACATCACTTGTAATCAAGCAGAAAGGGAGACAAATAAAATAACGAGCCCCCACTGGGAAGAGAACAAAAGAAAAAAAAATGTCAGCAACAATTAGGAAGCAGGCACTTCTATATATCGTTACTGAGAATGGAGGAAATACATGATAAATATATTTGAAGGAAAAATTGTCTATCTAGCTTATCCATCTTAAAATTAAAATGTCTATACTTTTGATACAGTAATATCTTTTACTGGAATTTATCACAGATACATCTTAAAAAATGTAAAAAATTCATATACAAGGGAATTTCACTATTTTTTTGGAAATATTAAAATGGAAATGGAGACAACCTAAACGTTAGAGTTTATATATGTTAAATAATTCACGGCAAATTATCATGACATAGTACATGAAAGTGGTCAAAATCATAATTTTAAAGAATATGTAAGGATATAATTGCCAGTAAATTTTTTAAATGCTTGCAAGATAACATGTAACTCATAAAATCAATTATGCAATTAAAAGATATGAAAATTCAGCAATTATAAAAATGGTTATGTCTAGATGTTGGCATTATGATTTAATTTTCCCTCAACTTAAAAAAATCAGAGTCATATAGGTAAATGCATCTAACGTACAGAAAATTGTGTAAGTACAAAATTTTCCTAAGCTGAATCTCCCTAACCTTCAGGTTTACTTGCCACAGTTGATAATTTAAAAACAGTTGTTTGTTTTTAGTTCCAGGAGATACATCTATAATGCTAGACGCTAGTCCAACATCACTATTTATCTCTCTGATAGATGAAGACTGGGTTAATTGATACGACCCTCCTCCCGACCTTCATGCACAAACTCATCTCTTTTCCAACCAATACAGTCATACCGTGCAGTTTAATTTTTCGGTTGGATAAAATATTAAAGTAAATAAAATATTTAAAGCACATTTCTTATTATTTCAACTACATATATTATCTCTTGACTTCTCATTCTGTTAGATGAGACTATAAATGACCTATTCCTTCATTTACTTCTCTTCCCCTCTTCTACATTCTATTTCTGACATTTATAATATTATGTTCACATCTGTAAGGCAATACCTTTTCTGTAACCACATTAACATTTGTACTTTGTGTGGAGATGAATCTTGTATTTGAAAACAATTGGAGACTATTGATTATGTCACTACAATGATCACATGTCAAAATAGAATATCATTTTTCTCACATGCGAGGTAGCCATGAGGCAGAGCCTTATAAACACTCAATGCAGGGAGCGTGGTACCCGGGGACCCCAGCAGCTGTGCTCTGATACCAGTGCTGGCAACGCAGAGGCACTGAGGCCAGGCTTCCAGGGGCGGATCCTAACCAGTGACTGAGCATGGGAGGGTCGCTATGGCAGGTGGCAGGTGCCGTCCTGGGCCACATGGGACTCTGCTCGTGGCTGCAATTGGCTCAGAAACTCCCTAAAGACCTCTGCCCATAAATATCCCTCCTCTAAACAAAGAAGAGATAAAACGCTCTGTAGAAGATAAACAAACAGGTTCTGCAGCTGGACTGTCTCAGTGTAAACTTAACTCCAGGACTTACTACTGTGACCTTGAGCAAGTTTAATCTCTCTGTGCCTCAGTCTCCCCAACTGTAAAATTGGAGTAATATTAGTACTGGATTCATAAGTTTGTAATTGATTATGTATAAATCACCTACACCAGTATTCAGAACATAATAAACACTCAATAAATTCCAGCCGTTATTGTTATTTTTTTAAAAAAGACGTCCCTGTACCTCCCCCGTAGACTGCTCAGCACTCTAATTCGCCCCCTCCCCACTTCCAGCCCTCTCTTTTTCACTCAGACCTGCACTGTCCTCCCACAGGAAGCTCGTTCAGCTTCTTCTCTATTTTCTCCCACAGTCACTCATGCTACTAATATTCTTGCAGGTTGAACCCTACCTTGGCGTCTGTCAGGAGAGCCCTGACTGTCTACTGGTCCCTTGACTAACATAGATCCCAGTAATTCCTCAAAAGGATGCAATGTTTTAATTTGCTTTATATTTTAACCCTCAGTTCTGTACATTTTCTTAGTAATATTACATTAATTGCTAATTATATATATATCCATTATGTATACAGTGTGCATTAGTTATTAAAATACTAATAGAATAATTATATTAATTATTAACCATTTCCTTTTCATCTATGTTTTTATTACAAAATCAGTGTTTGGTTTTTGTTCAAACTTCCAACTATACTGTCAATTCTGACGCCTCCCATTTGCTTCCTGCCCGTGACCTTCCGCCCACAGCACTCTGTCTTCCTGCTTCAGCTGTTATTCTAGTGTTTTCTTTCACTAATCTCCTAGTTTGAAATCACTATTGACTGGATCTCAAGATCTTTTCTTGACTTATTCCTTATTGCTTCTGAGGCACGTTCTCAACTAATTTCCTAAGAAAGGGTGTGTCAGAAATAAATTTCGGAGTTTTGGAATTTTGTCAGTAGCTTTGTTCTGACTTAGATATTATTGATCTGTCAGAGTTTTCAATTCTAGTTAGAAAATACTTTTGCCCCTGAATTTGGAAGGCTTCATTTCATTGTCTTGTAATACACAGTATTGATGATAAGAGTTCTGAGACCAGTTTGTTTTCCTTGCATTATTGATAATTTTCTCTGCTATGAATTCTCTTATAATTGTTTTTATATTAGTCCCATACTGATTTTCACAGCAATATATAAAGGTAAAAATTGTGGGTGTGTGGGTGTGTATTTGTGTATGTGCAGTTGGTAAAAATACTTTTAAGATCCATGCTTCTCTTTAGTGTTTAGTAATTCTTATCTTTCATAATTGCCTGTTTTCCACTTTTGTTGTTGTTGTCCATTTCTCAAATACCTTTAGTTTGAGATTCAATCACCGGGGTTTATCCTCTGTGTTAGTCCACCTCCATTCTCAGTTTAGTTTTTATCTGGTCAACGTGGAACATATATCTTTATTCCACAGCCAGTCCAACATTTCTTAAGGATCTCATGCGCTGGGGAAGAAACAGATATATCAGATCACAATATCACAGTTGTTTTCCTGTTAAAATAGTGACTCTATTCATAGCTCAACTCCCCACCAGTGCTAGTCTGAATAGCTCTTTTTATGCAAATAAGTCTCAGATTGTGTTCTTTCTCTTCCACAAACGGCAATTGTGTACAGGAGGGTCTTACCACGTCCTTGTGATTAAGAGGATCTCAGACTCATGAATGTTCTCTGTGCTGTTTACTGTCATGAGGAGCTGGTCGGAGATGATTACTGGACAAATAATCACTGATTTTGAACGTCCTGTCATTTTGTGGGACATGTTGACACTAACTGCTAGGATCTGTGGCTCTGTCATTTGCCTTTCATCTTAAAGTGCTCACACTCATGGGCTTCTTTTCTAATCCTAGGATCCTAGCCTTCTGTTCACGTGTTCAGCACTTTCTTTTCACATTTTTGAATTGATTAATTATTTCTCAGCTGCCCACTCCCAGGACATAGTTTGGGGGCTAGGGTAGAGAATTTTTTCTGTATCTTAACTAACTGCTTCTCCCAAATGTTTTCATTTCTTATCTGGGGAATTTCACAGAAATCTCAATGGAAAGGACACTGATGTGAATGCCATGGCTCTTTGGTGAATCCATGGCATTCCTTGTGCTGCTTCAAAGGCAACAGGACAGGTGCTCTCTGTGCTCAGACCCCTTAGTGGCGCCAGTAGATGTAACCGGTGTTCCAGGTTCTTGTCCCATCCCAGAAAGAATTCAGAGACAAGATGTAGTGGTTTAAAAAGTAAAGTGAGGATTTATTAAAGGATGGATAGTGCACTCTCAAGGCGAGAGTGGGCAGGCTCATGTAAGCGGCTGCCCTGCGTTTCTTTGGCAAGTCAGTTACATAGGGAGTAAAAATGAATGGGCGCAATATTCATTGGGGAGGGAAGGGTTTGGGGTCGTATTCCCTGATTATAATCCCAACTGCACTTCCCCAAAGGGAGGGGGGATTTTTGTCCTTATTTAGTCTGGATGGGAAGTGTCATGGCGTCAGTGCATGATGGGTACTTCTAATCTGCAAGGCTAATTTTATTGAAATAAAGGCATAAGGAGCAAAAGGTTACATTCGGACACTGGAAATCCCTGCCTTTTCTCACTTTTCTTTGTTCATCTCCAGACCCTCATTACCCCCAAAGGTGTGATCCCTTAAAAGCCCAAAGGTTTCTGCTTCTCTTTCTGTACCCAGGGATCCCTGGTGCTTACATGATGTGTGGTTTCCTGTATTTGGCTTGTGCCCCTCCTTTCTGCCCAATTCCTGCCATTTGGTCTGTGTCCTCCTTTCTCTGCTCATATCTAGCTATCTGCCTGCTCTATCACTAGGACACATGTGGCTGTATTTAACACTGTGCTTTGATAAGATTAGGACTTACTGGATAAAGTGACTATTCAGTATGGAGAACTCATCTGTCACCACTCTTTTTCCGCTTCCTCTAATAATCCTGAGACCAGGAGTGAGCAGCCCGCTCTCTTATGTCTGGTCTCATCACTCAGCCCAGAGGCAGGTAGAGTCAGGAGGAAAACCTGTCCTCTGACAGAGAAGCACAAATCGGAAGGCATTTCAAAAATACTGTATTAACCATTTAGTCTTTCAGGCAACCCCCAAGGAACACTTTATCTTGCCCTCTTGAGTTTGGAACTTATTGAGAAATAAGACAGAGGAATCAGATGGATAGAGGGAAAAATGGCATCTCACTTACTGATAAAGTTGCTTGGTCAATGTGGCTTTAGTTGGCCACTTGGATCTGAAATGCCTTACCTTGGGGTTAAACTGACTGACCTACCCATTGTCTGGGGAGGGGAACAAAGATGGCCTTCCTGGCCAGCGAAGCTTATCCTCTGAAAGACTGGAGAAAAGTAAGCATTCTGCAGGTGAGGTGGCCCCACGGGAAAACTTGGACTGAGCAAATGTGTTGCTTCTCTGCCACAAGGAGGGAGAACAGCGATGTGTTCCTCCCAAGAAGGAAGTTGCTCCTCTTTCATGTCAATATGAGGACTGGGAAATAGATATTTTCCCCTAATACTTCCCAGACTTTTGCCTTGTTAGGCTAAACAATTAATTCTCTGATCGGCCCTGAGCACTTCTGTAGAAGGCAAGGGTAACTGATCAGGCTCCCCCCATGCCCAGCTTCACAGTGCCAGCTCCCCTAATGCCAGCCCAGTGTCGGTGCTACGCCTCCTGGACTCACTGGCAGGAAGTTAGTTTCCGTCCCAAAAGGTTTTGAAATAGGTTGGACATTACTATTTTAAACCAGATGCATCAGTATCACCTGGGGGCTTGTTAGAAATCCAGAATTTCAGTCTCAGCTCAGAACTACTTATTTTATAATTTAACAGGATCCCCAGGTAATTCTTATGTATATTAAAGTTGGAGAAGCACTGGTTTAGAACAAGTCATTAATTAAAGTACCTCAAAGGCCTTGCTAAACCCTAAGCTGAATATTCCTTCCCCATCAGTTTTGCAACACAAATTAGCCCTGACCACTATTTCAGTAGATCTCACTAGAGATTATGAGATGAAATTAAATTGTAGTGGATGAAATATAGATGAGATTGAATAAAAGCTATTGGAATAGCCTAATAAGAGTCAGTCACGTTGGCTACATTTGAATTTCAGCTCCCCACCCCACTATCATGGAGTTCAAAAGAAAATATTACAATCCAAAAATCAAATCTCCTTACCCAAATATGAATATAAAACTTGAGACTGTATCAAAGCCCATAGTTCTTGTTAAAGTAAATTAAAAAATAAAATAAATTCTCAAAATTAAACTCTTGGACACTGAGCTAAAGTGGTTTTCTGAGATCCTTGGGCAGGTAACTTGTGGGGAAGTCTGGGCAGTGGGCCTCCCCGCAGGAGCTGGAGCCAGGACTGTCATCCACTTCTTCAGACTGTCTCCTCGCTCAGAAAGTGGCATTTGAGGCATATGGGCCTTTTAGCAATGTGTGGAAATGTGCACTGACGGTGGCCCAGTGCCCAGATCTTGAGCTCTCGTTCTTTCTTGTGTTACTGGGCACAGTACAAAAAGGAAAAAAGCCTCCATGTGACCAGCATCTTTGCATCGCACCTCGAGGCCCTGGACGTCTTTCTTCTTTCATCTACTGCATCTTTCGAGCCTTGAGTCGCAGTTCTTTCCACTTCGCTTTCTGAGCTGTGCCTTTGTTTACTTTTTCTTCCCCTTTTACTTCTATGCTTTGAGGAGGGCTCAGCTGAGTTTTGAACAGTTTAACATGAGTTCATTTTTGGTTTTCTCTACCACATACAAAGCAAGAGATTTTGCCAGATATGAAGAATATATATATATATATATATACATATATATATATACACATACACAAACACAGAAAATAAAAACATTTAATATCTCTTAAAGGGCAACCACATCTGCCTTATCCTGGCAAAGGAGGGGCAGGGGCGGTCATCACATGGGACTCACACACACACTGGAGGGAGTCCACTTTCCCAGACCCGAGGGCCAGGTCAGGGTCACCTCTGCTGGCTGCTGGCGGGCAGACAGGCCCTTGCTCTCCCTGCACAGCATGTAGGTGGGCATGCGACGGGGCAGGTGGGCAGGCCAGGGCCTGGTGGAAGGTGCCCCAGGCAGAGGACAGCAGCAGGTGGAGGCACGCTTTCTTTCTCTGGTGGTGGTAGACATCTGTATCTCCTACTGAATCCTCTAGCCTTGCTTTGTGAGGCCCCTTGGCTAGACAGAGCAAATGAACAAATTCTTGGTCTGCAAAATATCATAGAATATTCAGACAAATATTATATATCTTCACATCCCTTGTCTGAATATTTCCCTGAGGAGACATTTTCCCATCAGACCAGGATGATTGCATATGATTATTGATTATTCAGCCTGGCTTTTGTTCAAGGAACCTCCTCTCTTTTCTTCAGAGCACAAGCAGTACTTCCTCACTTGCATTACCGGGGTCACCTTGAAACTCACTCAGTAATTATTTGCTTATATAAACTAATCTTACTGGTCTTCCCCTCTCAAAATTGAAGTATAGTTGATGTACAATATTATGTACACTCCAAATGTACAACATAGTGATTCACAATTTTTAAAGGTTATACTCCATTTATAGTTATTATAAAATACCAGCTATATTCCTTGTGTTGGACAATATATCCTTATAGCTTATTTATTTTATACATAGTAGTTTGTATCTCTTATTCCCCTACCAGTATCTTGCCCCTCCCTCCTTCCTTCATCCCCACTGGTAACCACTGGTTTGTTCTCCATATCTACAAATCTATTTACTTCTTGCTATATTCACTGGTTTGTTTTATTTTTTAGATTTCACATATAAACAATATCATAGTGTTTTTCTTTATTTGGTTTATTTCACTTGGCATAATAACTTCCAAGTCCATCCACATTGCTGCAAATGGTGAATTTTCATTCTTTTTTATGGCTGAGTAGTATTCTATTGTATATGTATACCACATCCTCTTTATCCATTTATCTGCTGATGGACAGTTAGGTTGCTTTCACAGCTTGGCAATTGTAAACAATGGTGGTATGAAATTAATGTGTTTTTTTTTTTTTGGATGGATACCCAGAGGTGTAATTTCTCAGTGATATGATAGTTCTATTTTCAGTTTTTGAGAAACCTCCATATTGTCTTCCACAGTGGCTGCACCAATTTACAAGGCCACCAACAGTGTATAAGGGTTCCCTTTTCTCCACATCCTTGCCAATATTTGTTATTTGTAGTCTTTTTGCTGCTAGCCATTCGGAAAGATGTGAGATGATTCATCTTGTTTGATGAATTATTTATTTAATTAAATATTTAAGAGGATATCTCTCAACATTTTTTGAACTCTGTCTGAGATGAGATCCCCAATCAGTGAGATCTTCCCTCTTTTCTGCTGTGATTTATCTGTTTATTTTAGGGAGAACCCAGTCACTTTCTGATCTAGGGGAAACTAAAACAGGTATCCCTTCTGTAGCCTCTGCCTTAAAACTAATTACATCCATGTGTGTCTTAACAGCTCTCTTATCTGGCTTGACCTCCAAGATCTCATTTGTCTTCTATCAAATGTCTACCTCCTCTTTTCTAAAATCACAAGATTTCTCTTGTGGAAGCTCTCTCCCCCCCAAGCTTAATTAGCTTATATTTATTATGCTTTCATTCTACACTACTCCTGATATCAAGACCAAAGCATATTTTTAAATCAATTAAATCACTCTTGAATTTCCTGGGAAATGAGATCCCTATGACAGAATGTTCCAGCTTGGGTTTTATAAGTTGCCATCTCAAGTCTCTGCATTTGTGGTAATTTTATTGACATGCTTTTTGTCCTCAGTCGAAGCTGATAGCATACACTTTACAAATTCATGGCCTCTTCTCCTATCATATTTTGTGTAACAAGATCTACTGAGCCTATGTGGTTGGAATTGCAGTCTGAATCCCTGAAATCTAAAACTTTAATCAGACTTTTGGAAACAACTCAATTCAGGTCCTGTCTGAGATCAGATGAGGGAGTCTGACTCCAGAGAATGTGTATGTCACTAAAAACGGGTACTCTTAACCCTGAAAGCTGGTAGAAACCACGTAAAGACTAACCCAGTGTGGGACATCTGATCTGGCACTACCGAGCTCACGTACTGGACATTCTCGGGACTTCTCACTGGAAACAGCTGCCTCTGTCATGGTGAATTCTCACTTGAGGTAAGGGTTGAGAAGCACAAGAAAAGCAGGGAGAATTAATCCATACTTCAGTGACTTAAACTCTAGTTAAATGAATTTTTGCTTGTTTTAAATGAGCATAAAGTAGGTCTCAGAGTCTCCTTTTATTCAGTCTAATTTATATGCTTGATAAAATCTGTGTCAGCTTAGATGGGGTCCTGTTTAGTCATGAGGGACCATCTCATGTCTTAGGTCAGAACTGTGTCAGCTACAGAGAATTCTATTCTTGCTCCTTAAGGTCTGTATGGGCCACACTTAAGTCTAAGGCCCATTCAATATAGCACAGAACCTCCATGAACAGCAAATCCCCTCTGGGTAAGCCACTGTGAAAGGCTGAACTCAAATGCCACACGATCTTTACTCTTTAAGGCCTCTTATTAGTGCTATAGCAGAAACATCAATCATATTTGGTCCTCAAATACCAGTTCTTAAAAATTCTCAAGACTGTGGGACACGAGGCTTTCCAGGAGCCAATGAGAAACATCCATCTCTACTTTTCTCAGATCTGAAATAAGACATAGAACTGAAAAATGAAAGGCGAAATACTAGGTTACTTAGTGATAACACAGAGTAGAGAACAGAGCTCTAGCTGATTTGGCAAAACGCACTTGCTGGTCCTGCACCCTGGAGTTAGGGGGGCTTAGCTGGGCAGTTGCCGGTGCCTTTGCACATCTGCATTCCCCCCACAGGGCAGGAGCCAGACCCTCTCCGCTGACCCCCGCGGAACAGCAGAGGATGCACGTGTCTTGCAGAGCAGCTGAATGCCAAAGGAAACCTAGGAGGCACTGAGTCAACGGCACCCATTTCTTCTCTTAAAAGTCTTAGTCAGATGTATTCCTCCCACACATTTCTCTCCTGGGGACTGGAGCATAAAGTTATTCCTTCCTAAAGGAAAGGAAGAGAAAATGGGAACGAACACCCCACTGTATTATGTACATGTGGACGGAGACAGTGGTTTCTGCATTCAGTTGATTATTCTTTCACCTACATTTTTAGCCAGTTATTTTGAAAAATACTTGAGAGGAGTAAGTAGTGCCCTCTGCAAAGCTTGAAAATATTAATTATTCTTATCTTGGCAGTTTCAATCAATTCTCAATATTTTTTTTTTTTTGGTCAATGTTCATTGAGTGAGGAGGTGAGTGACTTTTTGACAGACCAACTAGATCACCTGAGCTAATTTGTGCTATCCAAGCAAGATTAAGAAAGGGAATTTTCCTAACAAGGTCAGAGATGTTTGGTCCCAGCTCCACCTCCAGTTTTTGACTTTGGGCAAGTGACCTTTTAATGCTTTTTTGGGGGTTAGTTTCAGTTCTTTAAAGTGAAAACCAAAACTTCAAAAGATTATTGTGGTGATTAAATGAGAAAATGTTTGTAAACTGCATGGTATAGTGCTTAACTAAAGTAGAGTTGGTGCTCTGATTCTTAATTACCAACATCATTAAAATACAAAGGTATTTTTTAATCTCATGTATAAATGTTAATATTTTCATATATAATTTGTATAAAAACAAAATTATTGAAACAATTACCTTAATTAGCTTATTTTTTTAATCTGCACAAGATATTATTGCTCTTAATCACTGTCCTGCCCTCCCCTGAGAGTACTGCTCCCTGTACTTCTCTCTAGGCAGCCAAACAATAATGTTTACAATACATCTCATGAGATCTTCTATCATCAACATCACTGCAAAGTGTGTATAATTCCTCCAGCTTTCATCTGAGCAGCATTCAACTGACTCAGGGATTAACGGCGCAGTGACAGAGGGTGTGTCTCTATGTGTCTCTTTGAGGAGGCCAGGCGAGCTGTAGCAATGAGAATGGGGCACGGGGAACAGAGCACAATTCAGTCATGAAAAGGACAAGTGAACTGATTTAAAGGGATAGCCAGAGAATGGAAACATCAGTATTTCCTGGTTCTCCTATGGAAACCAGAGATACAAAATTTCCAAAAGTTACTTTCTGGACTGCCAATTAGGTTAACTATTATTAGGTAACCCAGGTTTAAGGGCATCTACCTGGAGACATGAGATGGCAGATGAAGGGGGCGTTTTAGGCTTGGATATAAACAGAATTCTGCACATTTCTTCCATATACAGGATTACAAGACACGATGATCTTTGTCACTGCCTGAGGCCCAGATATCCTTGACCAAATATTAGTTCCAGAAAATTGTGAGGCAATGACTTTTGCGATTATTTTGAGCCCATGGTCAAGTGGAAGGTGTTGTACTTAGTAATGAACAGATATTCTCAACAAGGCCTCAGGCACTCGTCTTTGCTACTTAAAAAAATATTAGCCAAAAAATGGAGAAACTCCTTCAGAAATTTCTATTGTGTCTGCTAGGGACACATCTTCGGGGCTATGTGCATCACTAAATTAATAATCTAGATAATTCCAACAATCTTTAAAAATGCATATTAATTTCCTATTTTTAAAGAAAATATCAAAGTTATCAGGTTTTTTTTTTCCCTACCTTTTTCACAAAGAACCTGGCAGGGCTGTTTGTCTTTCATAACTGCCAATGACAGTTTACGTTGGTAATAACAGTGACTTAGCAAAGGTTAGTGTTATTTCTGTAAAGACGATATTAGTGTTGCTTTTTAAAAAACCCAGGTAGAAAATGCAGAATGCAAAGGTACTGCATACATGTATAGAAAGATCTCCATTATGTGCAGGTACTCTGTTTTAAGACATCTAAATCCAATTACAATAACCTTACAGAATTTCATCAGAAAAAATTTAAACCTCTGTCAAAAATCCTTGAAAAATCAGGCATTAGGATGGAGCACCATGAAATACTCATATTGTGATGAGAATTCTCATTAACGGACCCCTCTCTGAGTTTGCCCTTTCACTGAAGGTATACACTATTCTTACAATTATTTGGCAAAGTATTATGCAGTGTAAGTCATGATTTGGTGTTAGTCAAAGTTAATAGTTCCAAGACTTACTTAATTTGGTTTAAAATTACATTTCAAATACTCAGATGTAAATGACAAAGCAAAAGGGTAGCACTGCCCTTTAGCTCTAGTTATTATGCTAAGAAAACAAGTCATCAAAAAAAATGATTGCTCTGGGTGGACAAAAATATACCAGAAATCTGGTCTGTTACCTCTTTAAAAAAAAAAAAACACATTTGAGAGCATTATAAAACCTTTAAAAAATCATAATGGAAAGAAAATAATTCAGTAATCAACATATGACATATATGGAATAATGTACATTTTAGTCGATATTAATTTTATTTTGTTTTCTAGCAGAATGTTTTGATAGTATGACAAGGAGATGCTACATTTTCTGATTTATTTCGTAAGGTTCTGTGTAAATAAACAAGAGCCTAATTGACAAAGTTATCTGCAGCCAGTGAATTTACATATGAAATTCTTCCATTGGTTAGGGACAGTGGGATGGCAACCCCCCAAATTTATTTCTTGGTTCATTTATGTACTTGATATTAACCAAAAATCTATTTTGAGCAAGTTGTAAATTATCTATAAGACTGGTCCAATTTTAGGTTAAAGCTGATATTTAACCATGATGCCTGGGAAAGTTTGAGTTCAAAAATTAGGGTACACAGAGATGACTCTGAGTCCACACCAAAGAGAGTGTAGCCTGCTTTGAGCTGGAGCATCAGGCTTGTTGGGGCCAGTGAAGCCAGGCTGTTCCCTCTGATACCACTGAACACCCAGAGGACCCTGGAGTAGTTCTCACAGGATCACGCAAGACAGGATATAAACCTGTGTTTGGCCTCTAATCATCCAGGATTCCATAGGGTTTGGACAAAATAAACGTATTTTAGAATTACAGTGTAGTTAACAGGCATTTGGTCCCCCGAATTAAGTTCTTGTTGGGTTGGCAATATTAAAAGTATACAAAGAAGCTATAGTCTACAGTAAAAACCAAAAGAAAATAGACCTTTTGTCTAGATTTTTTTTTTCCTTAATAAATCGAGGACAAGAGAGCCCTGCTTGAGATCCTAGGATTAAAACATTGATACAGAGCGAACTACACTGGGCGAAGTATCCTGAAGTTACTCTATCCGACTCTAACATTTATAACTGTACGCTCAGCAGAGAGCTGATTGCTGCTGCCCACAGATCCGTCTCAGGAAGCTCTCCGATCTTCATGGCAGCTTCCACTGGCTTAGGGCTACCTTTATATCCTCACTTCCAAATGCTTCAGATCATGGGCTTCACTTTCCCTCGTGAGGATCCTCTTACAGGAAGACCACACATGTCACAACTTTTGACAGTAACATCTTCAAAGCAAATGGGAAGATGGCTTGTAGGGAAATCATAATGAAAAAGTGTCGCCTTTAATAATGAGTTTAAACTATTTTATCTCACATAGTGAGCATCTAAAAAAAGTTACTTAATGATAAGTATGATCATTAACCTCATTAAAAGATAAATTACTTGAAACAAACTTACTTACGAAATCTGAAAGATAGCGCCAATATTCTATAGTTACGGTAAGAAGAAAAAAACATAAATCACAGGGCAATCTTAATATCCTGTTTAAAGTAATCTTAAAAATATGAACATAAAAGCAAACAACAATTACTAATATGGTTTGTACCTGGAAATGGAGTTGTATCATAATTTAATGCCACAAATACAGATTACAAACAAGAGTTGTTTTAATGAGTCACATTTCACTTAATGAGTTTTTTTTTAATTTTCCATCGCAAAAAGGATTAGCAGCAATACGTGCTTTTATTATTCATGAGACACTACATATGATCATATTTTGTCTACTATTTTAGCACATTTCTGTCTTCCTATAAACAAGGGATCATCTTTCATATAAATATTTGTACATATCAGCACATCAGTTATAATGCAAGTTTAATAAAAAATAATCTTTGAAGACAATATACAGGAATTAAATACCCTCAATCATTAAAGCAATTCTCTACTTACAAAGAACTTGTAAGGAAACGTTGATGAATAATGAAAGATTTAAATGAGAATGGTGTGAAATGCAATGAAACAACAGTATAATTAATTACATATCTTGGAATAAAATACATAGAACACTTATTGAGTGAAAGACATTTAAATCTACACAGCAGTAGAGATTAAAATTAATTTTGACATGAATATAAAGATTTATTCATAGAATAAAATTCACATTTTAAAGACAACCAAAAGGCAGAATCCAATGTTTGCCAGGTGATTGTATTAGAAAAAAGGAAAACTTTGGAAAATGTATTCCACAGGAAAGTCTTAGAAGGTGCTGCTGCATTGTTTTCTAATAGCAGAAGGCTCCAAAAGCAGCATGTGCACTTAAGATTTTTAAATACAGTTTAATTTTTTTAATATTTAAAAATCTCAAGGACATAATTTTAAAAGCCTAATTTTATTCTGGGAGCAGCAGTAAATTGGGGGCTGCAACACATACCAGAGCCTCAAGAGAGCATCTTTTATTTCAATTTTATGTACAACCCAGGGAAATGTATTAATGTTATTTTTCAAAATGCAGTTTTACATGGGTTTCCTGAATTATTCATACAACAATTCCCAAGGTAGGCATAACTCTGCCACCATTCAAACAAAGAAATTTATGTTGGGAACAGCAAAGTGTCAAACTCAGGTGCGGTCCAGAAACAAGAACATCAGCAGATGTTAGGCTCTTCCAGGTTTAAATTCAAGATTGCTTTCTTCCTTTCTCTGACACCTTAGCTAAGCTACTGAACTTCTCATTTGGAGCTGACATGAAATTTAGATATGATATATGTAAATATGCCTTCTCGGACACTCCATAAATAGCAACTGCCGTTTTACTGTAATCCCAAATCGATTACTTTTTTATTGTGTGACCTAGGGAAAGCTGCCGTTTTCTCAACTCTAAAAGTTGGAAAATATACCTGCCATATATGATGCAGGGAGGATTGTGCAAGGTAACGTGTGTAAGCACACCTGGCACAAACAGTGACGTCCTTTTCCTGGGTCCGCTCCTTCATCTCTGCCCGTTTCAGGTTCATCATCAAGAATTCCTTCTACTCTAAGACACTGCTTCCCTTCACTTTTTCAGTAATTACTACTAAATGAAGATAAAACTAGGAGACCTGGCTTAAATAAGGCTATTATGGAACAGCTAGTAGGCTATTCTAGAATAACTCACCTTCTTTTGTTATCTTATGTTCTCTGGAAACTGTCTTAGACCTGGAAATAAAACACTCATTAAGACAATTAAGTTCCAGCTTCTGTTTCTAGAGTCTGTTATCTAATCTGTTATGATAAATGGATTAAACAGATGAGAATTATTCCACTTTTAAATTCTATTTTACCATCTAATCAATCTTCACACATCCCCGGGCATCTATTTTCCTCTTCTGTTATTCTAAACTTCTGCCCTGATAACATTGTCTTCAATTTTGTGAACGTGAATGATAAAATTCTGATGTTAAAGAAATCACCATTGTGATTTTTAGCCTTGCACAGACCATGGGTTTTGCTCCATTTCAGAAGCTACCGCTAATGTATCCTTTAATGAGAGAGACAAGCTGATTACATATCAATGATCAGCAAAAAGTCATTGCCAATTCTGGAAAAACAACTTAAATTGCACACTCTGCTATTATTATTGCTTGTGTAGAACTGCTATATACTCATTATAAATTTCCCATGCATTCCTCCTCATTGCACTCTGTAATCTTTAGAACCTAACTTTAAGGAGTGTTCCTCATGAATATAACAATAAAATAGTTAGGATACACTGTAGACACATATACATATATAATATCTAAATATGTCTGTCACATAAGGAATATTAATTATTGAGTGTGTGTTCATAAAACTGCCTGTTTTGTGTCATATATAACACATTGCCAATTTTTCTCAATGCATATAACTTAATAAGGAGAGAGAAATTGCTTCTTTGACCAATTTCAGGGCACAAAGACTGATTTGCATTTCAAGCATACCCTGAGAGCAAAGGTCCTATTTGCTGGTTATTATTAATAACATTTCTCAAGAAACTAAATGTTCTAATTATTAATATTTAGACAAAGATAGAATAATTTTATGAGATGAAAATCAGAGGATTCCTAGCCCCATTTTAATACAATCTGGTGAGTTTGAACTTTGTGTGGCTTGATTTGAAAAATTTGTATTTAGAATGTCCAAGATATAATTAACTACTGTCTACCTTGCTAAAGTTCCGATGTCAGAAAATAATATATAACAGTTGACCTCATACTGTTTTATTCTAGGATTAATGTGAGAATTATTCAGGCAAATAAGTGACCAGAAATGAAAACAAAGCATGGTTTGTCATCACAGCTCAATAACTACATTACAATATCATTTATTCATCCTAGTAATTTTTTAAAATCTAACTTTCTGTCCTTCAGAAATTGTGCTCAGATAAATGCAAAAACTCTTTTAATTATCAAGTTCAGTACTGTTTGTAGATAAAATCCACATTCCAAGTTTTAAATTCTTTTTGGAGACAAATGTTGAGATTTTATTTCAATAAATTAGTACATGAAACTATGTAAAGTAAACCTAAATAAAAGAGATATCTAAGGGGAAAAAGATGCATAAAGAAATGCTGTATTTTGAGAATTTAGGAAATGTATCTGATAAAGAAAGCATAAGATGGTCTACCTGTAACATGAATACAATGTCCTAGACATTTGAAAGCTAAACTGGTCTGTGGTTCTAAGGAATCCAGGTGGTTTACCTCGTTTTCTTGAGAGAATCTATGATGGCTTTGTTTCTATTAGACTAGATGGTAGATGCCTCTTTTTCATGTGAAGTGTAGAAGGGAACTAAAATTTGGATTAAAAAACAAACATTAAACTAATATTTTATATGTAATATCTCACTTAAACTTCATAACAAATCCATATAAATAGCTATTTTGGGTCCCATTTTTTTTTAATACAAGGAAATATAATCTTATCTCTATTGGATGTTCTGCATCACAGGTAAAAGTCAAATTCTAAGTTTTCTGGGTCTAAAGCCCTTTAGGATCTTTGCATTCTACTGACTTGCCTTCTTTGACAAGGATACAGTTATCATAACGTCAAATACATCATATATTCCATTAAGTATTTGCATTGCCTAAAAGAGATACATAAGCAAAATACCTACTTTGCAATAGAAGTAAGTGTTGAGAAGATTCAGGAAAAATGTATATTCTATGAAAAGAAAATAAAAAGAGATGTTAAGTTTTCATTAGACAGAAAATGAAAATCAGAGAAATCAATACCAAATTTATATCTGTGCACTCTCAGTTCAAATAGTCTCAAAGTGTGCCATCAAAAGTAAATGAGAAGGTATAAGAAATAATAGACTGTATTTTAAATGATTTAATAAATTTTTTTAGCAGACTCTAAGCTTATGCTGAAGATAAATGAAATGAGAAAAAAGTAACACATATGCAGGTTTTTTACACAAAAACATTCATAAATTATTCTGCTACTAGTGCACACATAAATTTCCAATAGATTAAATAACATATATTTTATACATCTTAGGGCTTCTTGTTTTCATAACTAGACAGAAGTTAAATGCGTTGGGCTAATTAAGGGATACTTTTAAAATAATCTAATTGAATAAAAACTCAAAGTAACTATTAGCATAACTGTGTATCATCTATTTTTTTCTTTCTTTTTCGTCTTCTATGACTATGAACAATTCAACAAAACCAAGTAAACATTTTGAGGTACTTCTTTATTATATTATTAGGATGTATCTGAACACAGTTTCATGCAGTTAAGTTGACATTATGAACTAAATACAGTAAAATTTAATTGCAAATGACTCCAGTGATGCACTGAAATTCATCAAGTCAATGTATCAATCATTTCTGTTTTAATTATATATATATGTATTAGAATATATGTGTTTGTATATGTAAATTACATATAAATAAAAACAGTGGATATAGTATATAGTGTATGTTGAATAAATATTTGTTTAAATCAAGAATGAATAAATGTATGATTGTGCAAAGCCAGCATAACTGATTATGCTAGATTAGAAAAGGAAAATGTGTCATTCTCTTTTGCTTTATGAAAATTTCAAATATGAAATATTTCAAATATGAAATATGAAAAATTGCAAGACAGTTTCTAAGGCTAATGTATTTCAAAAATATACCTTATGAACATGACTAGGAAATCAACCTAATACCTACAAGGATAAATTTCTAAGCACAGAAATTTAATTAAATTGTGTAAGAGTCTTATGCACCAATGCTAAAGATTCAAAGTTTAACTGAAAATTATATAGACATTCATTTAAAAATTAAGTTATATGAATAGTTTTCATTAATTTAATACATATAATATGAAAGTTTCTCCTTAAATTTTTATTTTCTGACTGTGTAATTTATAAAATTGAGAAGGCAATAATAATAATTGATGGCATATAATTCTTTAATGGCTTCTATCTATTAAAATATATATAAATGTAAAGTATACTTTGGGAATTCTTAATCCCTACAGTGTCTGCTTACTCTGCAATAAGACATCATACACTCATGAATTTGTAATCCAAATTGGTATTTCTGTATACGAAAATTGACAATTTCATAAATAATTTAGTTTTTCTTCTTATAAATACAAAGTTGTTTGCACACTATAGAATATAAATGCATTTCCTGGTACTATCACTTGATGTTAGATTTTATAATTTGATTCCCAGAAAAGGATACTGTTTCATAATATTCTTGGCTTATTTATGAGATAATAATTTTGTTGATAAATCATTGTCTTAAATGCATCACTATATTTAAAAGGAGATCTCTAAAATAAGACAGACTTAAATTTTCTAATTCATAATTCATTAAAAGTAAGTCCCTCTTATCATTCATTTTTTTTCTCTGGGATTTTGTAAGATCAGGGGTTCTTGATGCACCTACCAGAAAAATCCCATTTCACCTCATTTTATTATTCTAAAGGGTATGTTATTAGTCATTCACATGTCCATAACTCAGACTCCTATAAACCACTGAGGTTACTAGAAGATATGGTAAATGAACTGTGTGATAAATAATAAAGTTAGGAGGTAAGGAAAAGGCTGGGTTATGGGTCCCTTAAACATGATATATAGATCCTGGTATTATTTATCTATTGACATATATGTTGTGTGTGTGTGTGTGTGTGTGTGTGTATGTGTGTGTAAACAAACCATAAAACTTAGTGGGTTAAAGCAATTAACATTTATTTAGCCTAGAAGTAAACAAGTCACAATTTAGGCTGATTTAGCTGAGTAATTTTTCTGGTCTCAACAGAACCCATCCACATGTAGACAGTAGGGTAACTGGGCATATTCTCATGGTGGCATGGGTAGAGGCAAAGGCACAAAATCTAAGCTCCCAAATTCAAGACTATTTAAAACTATTTGAATTATGGTTCCCAACATTTTATTGGCCTTGAACACACCACATGGTGGAGCCCCAAAGCATGCTAGAAGGTACAAAGTTACATGACAGAGGATGGAAACAGGGACTAGTAGAGAATTAATATTACTGTTGCAATGAATGTACCACAATTTTCTAAGCTTTTAATTAGGTAAGATATGGGAAAAGCCTATGAGTAAGATGGGCAAAGGATATGTATAGGGGAAGGCAGTAACCATTATTGTCGAAACAGAATTTAAAGGATTTGGAATTTTTTTGGTTGTGAGGGGTCAAGATGACTGTTAAGTAAAACACATCTTTGAGATTCCAGTTATGGATGTAGCTGCATTAGTTTCCTCCAGCTGTCATAACAAAGGACCACACACTGGGTGGCTTACACAGGAGCAATCTGTTCTGTCACAATTCTAGAGACTGGAAGTCCAGGATCCAGAGGCCAGCAGGGCTGTGCTCCTTCTGAAACCTGTAGGAGAAAATCCTTCCCCATCTCTTCTAGTTCCTGGTGCTCGTTGACAATCCTTGGCATTCCTTGTCTTGTAGATGCATCACTCAGACCTCTGTCCCTGTTGTCACAGAGCTGTCTTCTCCCTGAGTACTCTTTCTCTTCACAGGGGGTTCCCCTATATTTCTGTCTTCTTTTAAGGACACTAGGTCCTATTAGATTAAGAGCCCAACCTCCTCCAGTATGACCTCATGATAACTAATTATGTCTGCAATGACTATTTCCAAATACAGTCACATTCTGTGTTACTGGGGGTTAGGATTGCAACATATCTTTTTGAGGGACACAGTTTAACCTATAACAATCATGTCATTAAGGCAATAAGGTGTTAATAGGAGAAAAATGTATTCAGGGAAGTCACAAGGAAAAGATGAGTTTGATTTCAGAGCCTTCTGAATCTAAGCTTTCAGAATAATATCCAGTTTAGAAACACAGTAAACATTTAGAAATGCAAGATAAGTTTAGAGACGAGAATGGGGCTAGAGAGCAATGTGAAACACTTGCCAAGGAAAAGCTTTTACTTGAATTGGATAATAAATCTAAAGACTAATACATGAGAGAAGGTACACAAATCCAGAGGAAATTTTGGAGAAGAAAGAGTGACAGAGGTAGGAAGAGATAAAAAAAAAAAGTATTACCATAAAATTAGGAAGAAAGTGTTCTACCTAGTTAAGTAAGGACCAAATATAGTATTGTATCTGAACAGACTATTGGCGATTGTTTATGATGAGCCAGGCAACAGTTGAGCCAAGTAGCATCTTCATAATTATTAATTTTAAAAAAGGAGTCTGAAATTTAAAAAATGTAAATTATTATAACTAGTAAATCGAAGAATATTCCATTTGTGAATTTTGGAATATATGCAAGAGTACTTAATATAATTTGATCAAGAACAATTTCAACTAAAATCTTTAAAAATAACATTTATGTGCTTTTCCAGTAAGGATCTTGAAGGCTCAGGAATAAAGAAAGCCAAGTTAATTTATTCTGATTGTAGAATTCTAACTCATAGAACATATGGCAAAGTTTGAAAATTAAGTAAATGTTCCTTTTAAATGCCTAGTTTCAGTGAAATATCCACAGGAACTGGAATTGAAAATAAGAGATAAAATGAAGTATATCTCATCGTGCTCTTAAGGAAAAGCAAAAGTTTTGGAAGGAGGTAATCCTTTTCTGAATCATTCCAACACACTCTTCATTGCTGTTCTATCAGTGGGAAGCAGATTACACAAGGGAAATAAGGGCAACAGATCTGAAGCCAGAATATAAATAATAAGTCTAAATCCTGGAAATACTTTAAAAAACAAGCAACTAATTAAAAAGAAACCAAAGTGAGAAAAAGAATGTCAGTCGCTCAAATGTCTACCTTCGGAAGTGATTGGTTTTTACAACCTGTGTTTTCCAAAGAACTCCTTGAAGATATTAACAACTGTGTGGTTGAGTTTTATTCCAAGCAATTCTTTTTGAAATGTTGGCACTGAAAAAATGGCATTAAGGGATTAAAAAGGATAATGATGTCAGTATTATTTTTTTAAATGAAAAGGAATTTAATAGTATGTAGTGGGAAAACATGAGATTAACAGACTGCAGAACAAATGAGTTACCTAATTTGATGCAAGTTAATCTCCTGCTTTATAAAAGAGAAACACTAAAAACCTCTTCACACTATTATTATAAAGAGTAGCTGAAATGATGCATGTGAAGTACCTGATGGTCTGAGCCCAGCAATCGTTAGATTTTTACCATTTCACTGAAAATTATCGTCTCTGCTTGCCATTTTTGTAACAATATACAATATAGCTATAGACTCTATAATCTATTTTGTGCATGGTTAATTATAAAAGTAGGTTTTAAAAGGTTCATAATCTTTATTTAGTTCATTTATATTATACTGCATTTTATTTTACTTATTATACCTTAAGATTTTATTTAGGATCTTTACAATTCCACATGCCTTTTATAGCCAAAGTTTCCATCGTAGATGCAGTTTTGTTTTCCCATCTATCTTGTAACCACATTAGAGTTTTGATATTCTTAGCTATGCTTTTGAAAGTCAAGAAAAGAGTCTTGCATAAAGGATCATATTTATATTCTCTAAGTAATTATAGATATTCTTGTCAGATAAAATATGAACTTAACAAACAATTGTTTGGTTATAAAAATCATAGGTATGAAAAGCGAGACAAGAGGCCCACAGGATCCCTACATCCCAATACATGAAAATTCTGGGTAAAAAGGAAGCAACATTTGCACTTGTACCAATTTCCTTGTAGCGAGAGGGTTTTCTGGGGATTTTGTGCTTGGACAAAAGCCCAGGTCACTCTTGGCAGCTGCCCCATGACTGGGGCAGCAGCTGGTTCATACGCTCATATATTGATTACCCTCCAGATGGAGTGAAAAGATGAAGTAATTATGAATTATTACAGAAAATTAGGTTTTAAATTTTGACAACATGATGAAAACAAACTTCAAGTCATGGTATTTCCTAATTAAAATGATTAAGGGTTTATTTTCCATTTAATATTAATAATGAATAATTTAAAAAATGAAAACCCAAATCCTGCTGCCACACAGCTAAAAAAAATTTTATTCAGTGCTATGGAATTAAATTGAGTGCCCTACCAAACCAGTGAAGATATGATGGATACCAATGCCAGGTCCTCCCATCCCTGAAGTCCTGTATCCCTCTCTGTATTTGGACATGAAAGTTTACTGCCTGGAAGGCATAGTGGCAAGCAAGACATTGCCTCAAACTCTCTCACTCTATAATTACTTACTAAGAATTTTGATTATAACATATCTGCACAATATTTTCTGAACAAAACCATATTCTCATTAAAGAGAAGCAGGAACTCACAAAAGCATATTAGCTTTATAGTATTAAACAACTTATTATTATTTTCAAGGTTTCATTCACATATGCAACGATTCATTAAGCTGAGTGATAGTAAATGTGTATCCAATAGCAGAGTAAATATTCTGGGGAGCAAAAGTCAATAAAACACTTCAAGTAATATTCTATTTTTGGAAATAAAAACATACAAACATGATCCAACAGGATAGGGATTACTAAACAGAACACATACAAACTCTTTCCTGTTTGTGAAAAGTATCTCAAGGATTTGGTGGAGGACTCAATAAACATTTCTCAGCAAAAGAAAGATGAAGCTGGTATAGCAGAGGGAAAAAAATCATAGGACGTATCTCTAATCTTATTTGAATGAGTCACACTTTCACTCAACTATTATCCAACTTCTGTGAGGTATCAGGAAGTTTACATCCTAATACATTTTTAAAATTAATATTCCTGTTTTTGTAAACATGCAATTTTTAAACAAATCACCCATTGAGCACCTACTACTTGAAAGATGAAATCCAGTGACCATAAAGATAAATAAGACACCATCTCTCTGAGAAGCTCACTGATCAATAGAAAACCATTTAAATGATAGGCTTAGAGATAATGCTAAAAACACAAATATCTGAAATCACACATATAGATGTTTATGTATATACATGTAAAACTATTTATACATTTGAATGATGCCTACATTGACATATATGTATTACAAAAATTATGGTGGCATTCTCTTAGGTTTTCTAACTACATAACTAATTGCTCGGAGTCTTGATTCTATCACAGGACCACTAGTATTTCCTCAGTCATTATTGTAAAAACATCACTGAATGGAAGCTGCAATCTCACAAATGCATAGCAGCTTGTTCCGTTTGGTCGCTTATGATGAGGGCATTCTTGTCTCGACCAGATTCCAGAGGCATATAATATGGCACAGGACAAGTGAAATTAGTATTCAATTCTATTTTCCTTTTCATGCAAAAATACATGATCAAGTTTCACAAGCAGTTCAGAGATTAACTATGGGTCTTCCTACTGAGAAATAATCTTTATGACAAAGATAGTTTCAAATCACCACTTTTTAAAAGTCTGTACTCACATGATACCCTAATGAGAATTTATAGAACTGGAACTTAACCAGATTCTAGAAACAACAGGTTTGTATGTGTTGAATAATCTGCTTCCGTCAATGCAAATTATTCTGTTCCTTATGTGGACCAGACAGAGTGTGCAAAATACTCTGCTAATGCTTCCCTTCCTGGTATTAACACTACATTCACCTAACATTTTTCTCTTAAAGTGAAAACAGTATTTCAGAAAGTTGATGACCTTACTTTAGTATCTTTAACACTGATTTTAAATCTACATGTTGATTTTCATCAGGAACATCCCAACACTGAAAGATATTTTTGTGAAGAAAAAAATAATATAAAAAGAAAAAAGTAAGCCTTTTGCACTTAATTTGTTCTAGGTTCTTACTCATTTTACTTTGTATGAATGTATTATATACTTTAATTTTATTATGAATAAATTCTACATATTCCATTCGCAAAACAAAACTATGCAATAGCATTTACTATGAAAGCTCTACTTTTTATTTTAATGCAAAGTAACTGTTTTAATACAAGAACAATTCAAAAAAAGGTATTCAGGTAATTAAAACACCTCCCATAAAATTCAAAGTGGAAAACACAGAAGACAGAGATTCATGAATGATAACTTGCGACACCATGATTTTATTTAGTAAAACACTACTTAAAATTCTAGTCTGTGTTTAATTTTCTTGTCAAGAAATGTGTTTGGCATAGACTTACCAGCATTTTGTAGATTTATTTAGCAGATGTCATTTTGGCTCCATAGGTAATATTTGTTCTAAACTTTGAGATTATACAAACATTTGCTTTTCAAAGGCAGCAGATGCTTCTCTCATCTCCCACACTTTAGAAACCTTTGAAATTACACTATGGATGATAGACTGTCGTTAAATGAAAACTTACACAGTTTTCGTAAATTTAGAAAGAATCCATCTACATGTTGTTGCTGTATTATTATCAAACTTTGAAAACTCTTTTTATGGGAAACATTTTAAATTTCTAATTCAAGTAGAAAACAATGCTTGTTTTCTTACATATGTGATCGTAATTATGTATATATTTTAAACCATTACCACCCAAATTACTGACATACTGACTATGGAAAATTACACACAATTCAAAGAGCTGTGTTACACATTAAGGCAGATTTTGCCAGCTTTGATATTTCTAGACTTCTGATATTTCTAAATCATTACTACATGAAGGCTAAATAGACCATGGTAAATAAGTTCTACAAGGATATTTTATTAATGACTTACTATTGTATTTCCCTTAAATAATTGCAGCAGCCCGATAGTGAGTTTCTCTTTTTTTCTTGCACGGTAGCCCCTCTGGGTAGCCAAAGGAATCTTTCTAAAGTGGACTTCAAATCGTATCACACTTTGAGTACGATCTGTGGATCCATCTTTGATGCTCTAAAGATATATAGCTCACGTTCCTAACCACAGCTTACCAAATCCTCACCTGGCCCCATTTTCCCTCCCTGCCTTTTATCTCTTGTTCCTAGAATATGAAGCCCCTGGGGGAAAAAATGAGCTCCTCTTATTGCTCTCTCCTGCCCCTAGGCCTTTCCACATTATTTTTTAACTCATCAATACTCTCTTTCCTCTTCATACGTATCACTTCTTACAGAAGTCTTTCCTCATCCACCAAGTCCATTTAAGTCTCCTGCTTAAGTATACTTCTGGCCTAGGTGGTTTCACACTGCTCCATGAGGACCATGGACTTGAAGTTTTAAAATACCTGCATCTGTATTATAAACAAGAATATCAACCTTAGGTATAAAGATGAGTCACAGAATGTATATAGATCTTTTTTAACGACTTTAATTTGGTAGAGACTCCCATGTATATTATAAAGAAAGTGCAGGAAAGGAACAGTCTTAGATAAGAGTATTTCAGAGCAGAAAAATGTTTTAGAGATTAAATAGATTAAATCAGAGTCTTTATTTTGTACTAGAGGAGGTAAAACTACAAAAATGTCATCATTTGGCTGGGGAGTTGTAACTTTTCCTCTGGCTGGTTCCTGGTCAGACCCTAATGCTAATTGATTGTCTTAAGTCTAGTTCATTACTATTTTGACGGCCTGAAAAAGCTGCTGAACCTTGCAGTGAAGCATACCATATAATGAGATAAAATATTTTTTTTAATGAGAAAATAAGGGCATAGAAAAGTCAGGCAGGGAAATATATAATGACAGTCATAGTGTCAAAGCACAAACTGAAAACTGTGAAAACAAGTCCCATAATTTTTTGAAATGAACAGAACATCTGGTTATCAGATTCCTAGAAGGCAAAGTAAAATGTGAATTATCATTCATAATAAAAATTTTCAGCATCTATTTAATAACACATATGAATTTCTCAGCAGCACAGTTTTCTTCTACAGAATTTTTCATACACATGGCATCTCATAATATAGAGGAAAATATACTCCACAGCATGTTGAAAAGACTTTGGCAAATTTCAGAGTTCCGTGCCTTATAAAATGTCTCAAAATAGACTGATGGCGTAAAGCCAAGCAGAGTTTGGTAAGTGCACACCTGCAAAAGGCCTGAAGAAGCAGCTCTGTTCTCTGTTGCTCTGGTTTGGAACAAAAATAAAATTAAGAATTGATAGCAGATGGAAGGGCTGTATATCATTTTAGAATTCTCCATGAATATTCATTCTCACAATAAAGATTTGGTTCAGAACTAGATGGACTAGAGTCCAAAATATAATACGGATTTACTAAAATACTCACACAAAGGAGACTAGCAATTTCTAAGAACGCAACTTTCTTGGAGTGGAGACGAGGGAGCAGGAATAGCACAACTTTGCCACTAATGATGCTAAGTAATTTTCCATACTACCAGACCAGCAACTCATGAACAGAAAAATGCAAACGTTGCTTTTTTTCTCCCAGGGGCATGAAGTTTAATAGGAAGGGAGCTTAGGATCAGTACTTGGCGGAATAAAGCAGCAGAAAGGGGCAGGTGGATACTTTAACCTATGACACCTTAGCTGATTCTACAGAGTGTTGGATCTAGGTTGGCTCTTAAGATTTCTCCAGAATTGACACCTTGGCACCAGTGCTTTATCCTCTTGTACAGACGTGCCATTGGATATAGCCAAAAAATTTTCAACCTAAATTTTCAATGTTCTTTCATAAACCAGTACGCTCTATTCACAAAACTATATAATGTTCTCCATAGCTAAGTTAATACCCGTCCTCTTGATTTTGTATATTTTTCCTAGCTTTTTATTGTCCAAAATTGTTATAGTTATTTTCTATTTGTAGAATTATCTTTTCCATTCTAAACAATTTATTTTGTTTTACAGTTTTATTTGTTACTATTTTTCTTCCTTTTTCCTGCTTCAATTTTGTTAGATTTGTTTTGATCTTTGCTAAATCTTAAATGAAGCTTCAGTTTATGTATGTTATTAACTCTTGTTTTATCAGTTTATTAATTGTACAGCTTAGTTTATTCTACTTTTTTCATATTTTAAAATATTTACTTTTTACATCTTAAATTTAAAAATTATAAAATAAGTGGTATTTTTGACACCCACTTAATTTAGATGTTACCACTCTTACTTCTCTGTACACTTCATCTGTTTTAAAATAAAATTAACGTTTATGCTAATATTAATTATTAGATTTTTTAAATAATTTTTTAGTTTCTCATCCAAGAAAAAAAATCTCTTCAATTGAATTTTGAGTACTTTTTAAGGCAACTCTTTAAACTAATTTTATTTCCATGCTTAAAACTTACTTTTTTATAATTTCAATATAATGACTGCCTTATTCCGTATCTCTTATTTCATTTTATTTTTGATGGGTTTAGGTACAGAAATTTTCACTTTGTAAAAGAGCAGAAAAGAAACACATGCAAAGCTATAGTGAATACTCTATCAAACATACACAGACATAAAATTGTAAAATTTTAAATAGGTTGTATGATTTCTCCCACTTCACAATTGAGAATTTTACATTTCTAATACAAAGGAATGAAATCTTTGACCAGATGTAAAAATATTGGGTCATATAGTTCAACTTTGCAGAAGTACTATTTAGTACATAGGTGCCAGCTGTTTTCCTTTTTTTTTTTTCTTTCCCAGTAAACATGTTTTGATTTCCTTTGAGTTTCCTCTGTGGGGTTATTTCTTTAATTTTGCAAGTCCAAAAATTTGCTGTAATATATCTAGATATGGGTCTAATTTTCAATCATGTTTCCTAGAATTAAGGTCCCCTCAGTCTACATTCTCTCTTCAGGAAACATTCTTTCTGTAAAACCTGATAACTTAATTTTCAGTTGTTCTTTGACTTCTTAAGGAACATCTATTATTTCCACACTGGAAATGCATTCCCTCTGGCACAAACCCAATATATGTTTTCTCTTAGCTGTAACTTACGATCTTTGTGTTAGCATTCTAAGAAGGCTGGGCCTTCATGTGTCTCTTATAAGATGTAAGATTCCTTTGATGGAGGAACACAACACAATGACACTCAGGTGAAAAACAGAAGTTTGTTTATTTTTTTGTATGTTGTGCATATAACTCCAAATCAGAGAAGGCTGCCAGGCAGGGCCACCCAGGAAGTTATACCTTGGGACGGGGAAAGCAAGCTGGAGCGGAGGGGACAGCCTGGACATGGCAAGTGGGTGGGGTTAGCTGGGTTTTGATGGCTCCCTCCGGACTGGCTAACTTGAATAATACCTCCGGCTCTGGCTACACGCACTGGCTCTAGGACAACAGGGGTGAGTGCAGAGCAGCCCGGAGTGTGAAAGTCCAGTATGGGAAGCGGTTCAGGTGTGAACTTAATCAGTTGCCCAGGGTCTCAAAACTGAACCAAGACGGTGTTTTATTTAAAAAAAGGTATTACAATGTGATTAGGTAATAAAGCAAAACATAAATACTGTTCTCTTCTTAATATAGATTTAAACTTACTATTTATATTTTTATTGAAACCTTGCTGTCTTGCTGTCCTGTGTCTTATTGCATGTCATTTTCTTGTCGGCTTCTTCTCTCTTGTTTATTATTATTATTCATTGGGATCTTTGCCTGAATTCTACTGGGTATGCCAGATCACACCGTCTCTTAGGACATGGTGTGTATTTGTCTGGTAATTTCTCCACCAATCCTAGATACTTGAAAGTATAGAGAAAAACATTTTCATCATAATCATATGTGGGGAGATTTGAGAATCAGTTCCCTAGATATTTTATCTTTCATTAGTGAATCTAGAATTACAAGAGTCCAAAAATCTTTACCTGTTGAGTTACTCTTTTTAGTGGCTTTTGGGATTGAGAATCTCTGGGGTGAAATTAAGTTTGTGAGTTACATATATTGTTTTTCACTGTGCTATTTCCTGTGTCCCCTTGTCACAGATCACAACTGAACACTTTGTTTAATTGTGGCTGCAAACAATGAAATGTTGTAAGCGAAAATGTTCACATAATTCCATACACTACGCATTTTACAGCTCTGAGAGCCAATTCACTGCACTGGTCCAATCAGAACGTTTATGTGAAAGAAGATACTGTCTTTTACTGCACATAGTTATCATTGAAATCTCCTTGTACATACGTATGAGCATATGTTTTGCAAGGCATTTTATAAACTATAAATGTGTCATACAAATGTTAGACATTGTTATTTTGCTTTTTTTCTCTGGCACATGGAAGGAAAGCATTAGATTCGGTATGATTTGCATTTAATTTAGGCAATGATAATTCTCTCATTATTTATATCAAAGAAACTGCAGGAAATAAAAAAGTAAATGTACTTTCATCTTTGTATTGTCATTACAGATGTCCTGATAATTTCTACTGTCAAAATGTTTACTAGAAAATCAGTCAGATGACTTGGGTATATTCCACGTTCTGCTACTTACTAGTTTATTCAGTATTTGTTTATGATTTATTTATCCTCCGAGAGCTTTGCTTTTGCTCCTGGGAGACCTAAATAACTTCAGAGTTGGCGGAGACTTTATCATCCCAAAAATGCTCACCTGTAATTTTCAAATGAAGTACAGTCAGCCTTTCATATCCACGGCTACTGCATCCATGGATTCAACCAAAGATCAAACATATTTTTTAAAAATCCAGAAAATTTTGAAAAGCAACATTTGAATCTGCCACACTCCAGCAACTATTTACATAGCATTTATATTGTATTTACAACCATTTACACAACATTTACCTTATACTAGGTATTATAAGTAATTTAGAGATAATTTAAAGTATATGGGAGGATGTACTTTGGTTATATACAAATACGACACCATTTTATAAAAGGACTTGAGTATCCATAGATTTTGGTATCCTAGGGGGTCTTGGAACCAGTCCCCTGAGATACCAAGGGACGACTGTAACCACAAAACAGAAGGCTAAATAGGACTAATCAAATGTGACAGCGAGCCTTCGAAGCAGCCCATTTGATCTTGGCATGTTCCACTGTGTGCTGCCCTCTGTCTTATAGTTAACCTGAGGTGGAACAGAAAAAAAAAAAAATTGGAAGCCATAAAGTGCTATATAATTTGAATGTTTATTTGTATTAATATTGATAAATATTTGATATTCCAAAAGAGAATTTCACTCCATAATAGCGTTTCTTTAGTATTTGTAGTTACTCTAATCAATTACTGTCAAATGAAGGCTTGATATTTTCATATTAACAAAACAAAAGCCAGTTTTTGAAGAAAAACCTTATGCCACTAAATAAAAAAAACAAATCCTATAAAGAAAAACCAACAACGTTAGCGTTGTTGGGTAATGACGAAAACCCCTCGCTTATTCCATGCTGATAGATGCTAGTCCTAGAAACCCACCTACAACTTCTCAGGAAAAACTCTTTTAGTCTCTCACACACACAAATAGTGAAAAAAACCCTAAAACTTCCAATATACTTCTAGCATAATGAGAAACACTGGATACGTTTAAAATTTCCACAGTGATACTTAAATATGAATAAGAGTAAAACGGATTGTAAATTACTGACAGAGAGAGCTCATGTTGAAGGTGATCCCTCATACTTTCAATGCATATTTAAAACTTTTATGGAAACTTACAGGCTGAATATCCAGCTATAAATATCATATCTTCCTTGTGTAAGGTGGCAACTGCTGATCCTGTTTTTTAAAATTATCTTTTAACAAGCAAACCTCTTTTCTGTTGGAAAAGCATTTTCTTCTGGCATGCATTCTGTATGCTTCGTTTCCTCTTTTATGCATTTTCAACAAGAGTGACCCAGATGTGAAACTTTAAGCATCATTTACACATATATATCAGCATAAATTAATGGCTGACTTAATATATAACTTCTATTTACTCTTTTTCTATTTCAGTGTATTCTGTACAGATCAGACTCTTGTCTTACCAGAGAGATTACTCACAATTCAGGACTGACATCTGTTAAGGCTTATCATGATAGGGAAATCATATTTCTGTGTATATGTATGTGTGATTTATCAATGGTTGAAAATACATACTATGTTCTAAAATTTTGAAATATTTCAACAATTTCCTAAGCATAGCAAACTAAAAAGTAAAACTTTCTGACAGATTTTGTAATTCAAAACACAGAAACCAAATCAGCTTTAACAGTCTTATAAGAAGTTTGAAAAATGCACTTTCAGTCAAAAACCTAATTCTCCATCTACTTACTGCTGCAACATATGTTCAATGGCTAATTCTTATGCCAATTGACTTTTTCCAAATGCTAGTAGGGTTTTTGTAAATGCTCAGGGCTCTTTTATGTTTAGACTTGTTGGAAAATTCAGAGATGGAAAAGGCCATTCATTCCATAGCTGCCTATACACATTTGGGAAGAAAAAGGAAAACAGAAATTCAAAGCATAGAATTCCTACAGTGTAATACATAGATCTTTGGTCTCAGCTCTTTTTATTTCTCTTCTCTCTCCTCTCCTCAGTCCAATTCATCCCAGGTCCCTGCCCAGTTTTCAGAAAATTTTGTGTTGTTTTGGCCTAGAAAAGAGGAACCTTTCACAAATACATTTCTAGATGAGAAAGTAGATCTTCTCATTCATTTACTAGTCATTTATTGCATGTGATCTCTGTGCCAGGCTCTGTCTGGAGGCAAGAATGCCATTAAAATAACAGCAACAGTCAAAATGCAAAGTCTTTGTCCTCCTGAAATTTACTATCTAGTAGATAAGACAAACATTAATTAAATCCTTGGAAAAATACATGTAAAATTGTAACAGAAAAAAGGCGAAGTGAATTTCCAATTCCAGTGTACAGGCATTTGAACCAGTAAAGGAGTCAAGAGACAAACTTTCCTAAAGAAGAAACAATTGAGCTGTGTTCTGAAACCAAAGTGGGAATTTAACAGGTAGAACAAAGTGCAATGTAACTAGAGTGGAAGGATGGAAAACAGCTTATGCGCTACTGCCCTCTAACTTTTCTCTCATCTATACTATATATGTAAAATACAAAGTTAAATAAAATATTGTAAATAACACACATTGATTTCTCTCACTGCTAGAGGCTAGAAGTCCAGGATCAAGATGTCGGTGGATTTGGTGAGAAGTCCTGCCTGGTTCACAGAAGGCCATCTTCCCTCCATATCCTCACACGGAAGAAGGGAAGGAGAGAACTTTCTGGGGTCTCTGTTATAAGGGCACTAATTGTATTCACAACAGCTCTGCTCTCATGTTTAGCCAAGCGGAGTGTTCTGTGCATCTTATCACTGTCATTTGTTTATCGGTAGAATGTGAACTGAGATCCTAAGATGGACTTGTCAGTGAAATTCCTGGATTTTTTCTCCTGGGGTTTTGGGAAAATACAATCTTTTTAGAATAGGGTTTCTAAAACAGAAAGTTTGTACTCCTAGACTGTTGGTTCTCCTTATGACCATCTCGTGGAAGGATCCTTACCAAGAGATGGATGATAATGCTGTTCATCTTTGTAGGTACAATTGCACCTGAAGTCAGACTAACCTCAAACTGTCATATATATGAGCCAATCTTTTTTTTTCCTTTTCTTTGTTTTCACTTCTACCAGCATTCGTTTTCTATTATACATATATTAGTAACAAATTTTATGTTACTTGTTCCATTTCTTTATTGAAACAGATAATGTTGGAGACCCTTTTTTTGACACAATTGAAGATGAACAATAAAGACCTGTTTTACCTTTGTTTTATGTTTTGGGGATAGTAAGTAAATTTTTCTTTTTGAAAGAAATATAGGTTATGGGTTTTCCCTGAGCCCAAAGGATTAGTTCACATCTCTGAAAATCTTCTAGATTATTTTCATCCCTGCCACCCCTTTTCCCAAACCCAACTTGTTACAGGAAATCAAAGGAAGTTACCTGTGAGAAAAAGTTGCTTTGAATTATTCCCTGTTGATCTGAGATACTTAACACAATTTCTACAAAGCCTAACTTTCTCCCAAGGAATAACTAATACCCTGAGAGAAGTCAGCTCTTTACACAGTAATATCATGATCCTTTTTAGCAAAAGGAAATGGACTATGATTATTGAAGCATTGTTTCCTGTGAGTCCTCAACAAGATGCACTAGGAAAGTAGTTCTGTCTGTTTCTTACTATTGGTGTGGTGGGATGCTGCATGGAAATATACAGGTTGCTTATGAGAAGAAAAGTATCATTTCTCTTTGGAAAAAGAATCTACCTAACTTATCTTTATAGGATTTCAGAAAGACTACTTTAACATAACTTTTTAACCAATAATACGGCTTTGGGATAACATAGGTTATATCAACAAAGAGGACTTCAATTCGCATGTAACTGAAATCACAGGCTTCATGACTTTGGGTTGTGAGGATAAATTCATAATAACTCTGGAAAAAAATAAATTGATGATATATTTTAGACGGTTTTCATAAAATGCTAGAAAAATATGGTAAAAAAAATTTGCCTCCACTGAATTAGAAAGTGTGTATTGTGATTAGGGAGGAATGGAATAAGAGAAGCGTATTTTGAGATACACAAATTAATGTGAGAGTGAAGATGAGAAAATATTTAAAATTCCAAGTTTAAAAGTCGTAGAAGCCTTTCAGGGGTATAACAAAGAGTAAGTTAATTAACAATATTACAAGGTAATGCTCCTGATTTTAGTAACATAATAGCCTATGTTCATTTACCCCTACAAATTGCAGGAAGTTTTCACATTGAAGCAGTGGCCAAATAATTGAGAGACTGCAGGTTCTGGAGGTAGGTAGGTCTGGATTTAAACCTTGGCTTTTCCACTTATAAGTTATGTGGCCTTAGGAGATTATCTAGATTCTCTGAATCTCAGTTTCCTCATCTGGAAAATAAATATAACAATACATAATTTAGAGTGTCACGATGGCTACTGGCTGCATAATAAAACACTGGTACAGACATGCTATTAAAAACGTGACCCACATTGTTGTCTATGAGACAAGCATGGCAGAATTATACCTCCAGTTTACCCATGAGACAGCAAAGCTTCAGGCAGTTCATCTGCTTCGAATTTAACTACTAGTTTAGCTCTCTTCTGTTTCCCAAACAACTGGCAACAGAAGTCTACCAAAAGGCTTATGAGACACACAGGATTTACAGTGGGGTTTCCCGGTTGGAGGTGGAGGGTGGGGGGCACAAGCACCCTAGGAGTGCGAGAGATGCCCCAGTGAAATCTAGTGTATGTGCTGACTTTTTCCCTATGTGAAATCAGTGAGAAACCAAAGTCATTGTTAGGGATGAAAGTGACAGACAGCAAGAAAAGACAAGAAACACTGGATCGTTACTTCTCCACGTGCGGCTCATGGACCCCCGAGTGTATTTTTAATATTCTGTGGGGCAAAATGCTAAGCACACGTAAAGACAAAGTACAGTGGTTGACCCCAGGAAAAACACTTGCACAATTGTTTTTGTTGTCAGCTGAACGAGATGCTCTTTAAGCAGAGCAACATGTTTACTTGAAAGAATAACTGGTAGATAAACTATGGTTACTATGAATTGAATACTCAGCAGGTATTTTCCCCAAAATAAATAGAGTCTCTCACTAAAGTAAAATATCTGATAGTATTTGTTGGAAATGATAAAATTTGAACTTTCAAGCAAAAACTAGAATACTGGAGATCTTTTTTCCTCTACTGTGTGCTAACCAGCTTTCCAGTCCTTAAAGGCTTTCAGATGAAGTCAGTGGTCTTAACAACTATGGATTTTTGACATGGTATGCTGAAGAAATGTTACAAAATTAAAGACATAGTAAATAATCAGTTCAAAGTGCAAGATGGGAGTAGATGAGTATAGCTCAATATTAGGGTGCATGTTTAGAATGCTGAGGTCCTGGGTTCAACCCCCAGTACCTCCATTAAAAAAGAAAAGTTAAAGGCTTTTAAAAAAAAGAGAAAAAAGTGCAAGATGGAGCAATGAATTTGAAGGTAACAGCATACAGGGTAAGTGGATTGACATGGTTTCAGATTCTTCAGTGCAACTAACTTTAAGAAACTACAACTTGTTGAATATCCTCAGTAATCTGAAAGGCTATTAAAATACCCCTTCCTTTTCAAAAATATGTATCTGTGTGAGGCTGGATTGTTCATTTCTTTCAAACAAAATACCAAATGACAACAAACTGAATGCAGAAGCCTATATAAGAATACTGTCCTCTACTTAACCAGACATTAAAGAGATTTACAAAAATGTAAAACATACACATCTCAATATATTTTGTTTTGGAAAATGCGTTATTTCACACAGAAAGTATAATTTACATTAATATGTGTTTATTATTGTTATTTTGAGTGTTAAGAAATTACTTTAAATGTGTCTGGCTGACCCACCCTTCTCCTTCAGACAGTGCACTATAGAATGTAATTGTAAAATGAAAATAAAGTCATGACTCCACCACTGGCTGGGCTGTGCACAAAACCAGCAACAACAAAACACAAAACAGCAAAACAACACATGCTGAGATGGACTATCCTCCAAAAGAACCTGGAACGATTCGGGTGAAAACTGAGCAATTTATCAAAAAAATGTAAAAATATCCCAGTAAACTAGAGACTCCTATTTTTGCTGTACTTTTTTAGAATTATCATATTTTCTATGATGAACATATATCACTGATTTAATAATTAAAATACAGACAATCTAGCAGCCACTGTCACATCTAATAGTAAAGTAGGAGACACATTCTTATAAATAAAGGGATGACTCTTTTCACCACTGTTAATAAAAATGTTTTTGTAAGCTCTGTCCATATACATGGAAAATGGGAATCATCTCTGACAATTGAAAAGGGTAAGGCGACAATTAATCTTTCAGCAGCAGAACAATGTGCAACAAGAATTATTTTTAAAATTACTTAGAATATTTCACCTAGTAATTTCACTTCCAGGATATAATCACATGTAGGAATAATTTCACAAATGCAAAAAATGTGTTTGTTTCTCTGTTAGTTTCTGTTATTTATTAAAGTAATGAATTTCACTGAAACCAAATGTTCAATGACAGCTTAATATATAAATCGTGCATCTCTGCTCATTATCTCATTATCTTTTAAGTACATTATTTCTTAAAAAACATTCCAGCCGAGTTTTTGCCCCAGAATTCTTCTTGTCAAGGTCACCAATGAATTCCCCTTCCCCGCTGTTATGTCCTGTCTTCTATTCCAGTCCTCATCTGCCTGTGACTTTTCCGCACCATGTGATCTGCCACAACGGATGCTTCCTCCTCCTCGATACAGTTTCTTCACGGAACATGCAATGCACGGCTCTTGGTTTCACTACTGTCTCCCTAGTCCTCTCTCTGAGTCTCCTCTCCTGGCTCTTACTTTTTTCTGTAACATCTGTGTGTTAGAAACCCACTCAGCTTAATCCTCAGTCCCCTTCTCTTTATGTTTTCTCCCTGGGTGCTCTCATCTGGCTCCTGAATATAAACATTAAATATGCACCAATGACTGCCATGTTCTCTCTCTAGATTCTCACCTCTCTCCTGACTCATACATAAAACTGCCTTTTTGTTGTAGTCTCCTGGAGAGTAAACAGATATCTCAAATTTCGTTTTCCAAAACTGAACTTCAGGTATTCCTCCCAACATGGGGAGGGACTAACTGTAAACAAGCGTGGATGGTGGATAGTCTGGTAGACAGAGCAGATCATGCAGGGCCTGGTCATCTATGTTTACAAACGGTTCCTTTTATTTAGAAGAGCATCAGTAATCCTCTAATTTGGAAAAAAAAACAAAAACAAAATTCGAGGAAAAATAACATTTTCAGATGTCCATGAACCCCTGAAATTTAGGAGATAATACTTTTCCTATATTTCCTTCAAGTCTTTTTTAAAATAAGAAGATAATCTTATAGATACATCTGATGCTTCTCTCTTTTCACCCCATCCTTGCCTTTATTTTCTCCCTCTCCACCTCACCCCCTGGGTCTTTTTCTATTTCTCTCCCTCTTCTTGGCTAACATAATATTTTTTCCCAAAATATTACCACATCCTCCTAACTTTGTTATTGTATATATGTATATACTTGTCAAATAGAATACTGGGTACATTATTTCTTTAATCGCATTCTAAACAAGGTGAAGTTACCCCTCTCTCTCCATGCAAACATATGCATGTTGTTCTGTATAATTAGTCCCAGGATTAGAGTTTGTTAAATTCTTTTCATACGTGATTTACCCACTTACTCTGTCAAAGTAAGTTCTTCCACCTTCATAATGAGGGGGTTGGAGATTACCTCTGATGCTCCTTCCAAATTTAGTATAACATCATGGAAACAGCGAGCTGTCCTCTCTCTAAACAAGAACTGGGTAATAAGATTGCCTTTGAGAGCTAAATCACCACACAATAGCTGTAATTAGCCATCTGTTGGGAGTAACTCAAACTGCCTCTAAATGTATTACTAAAAAGTTTTGGAATTCCTAAATCCCCCATCAAAGTGGCCTGTAATCATGTCAGGATGCAGGACTGGGATGTGGCAGTAATTTAGGTAGAAACCTAATTGAATATATGAACCTTGGAGAAAGACAGCACATGCTTGTAGGAATTATGTGCTTAGAAAAAGTGAACCCAAAGACTCAAATTCCAGCAGAGTGGTTAGCACTTTTAAGAACAAGCTCGTGAATTAAGCCCATTTGATACTAAAGGCTGTTATTATCAGTGTAGGAAAATCTTACCATTTTTCTCTTTTTTGAAGCCATTCTCACCACGAAGTTGGATTCTCCTACAGATTGTCAATAAAGGATACGATGTGATGGTAATACTACTACAAGCATTTCAGTTAGTGAAGGAACATTTATATTGCAGGAGCTTAGTATGCAACTAGAATTAAAATAAACCTCTGCAAAAAAATTCAGGAAAACATTTGAAATTCATCTTCTTCATCACCTCCCCAACAGAAGGACTGGAGGTCCCGTCCTTGCTTTAAAAAAATTACCTCTGTTTTCTCTGTATTTCCTAGGTAGCTACTTATAGCCGAATATTCCAATAGCTCTCCTCAATCAAAACGCTGAATGTAGATCTGAAGTTCTGCAAGAGTCTCCAAAAGTGGAAATTCTAATTGACTCTACCCTACAATTGAGTATAAAGGAGAAATAAAGTAATTCTCTAGAAGACAGACATTAAAAAAAAACCTCACCTCCTATTACTTGGTTTGGAGTTTCTCAGAGCTGTATAAACAAGTTCAATGCAAGTTCAAAACATACTCCTTCTGGATAAGCCTGAGATCATACATTTTTCTTGGCTGAACCTGGGTCATAATGACACACAAATTACCAAGAACCTGATCGATCTATGTAGTTCCTGCTTAGGAAGATATTCTGAAACCTCTAGCATCATTTATGTTATAACTAAATTTATGGCTGTTTCTTGGTTAAGCATTCTGTCTTATATGTTTGGTGCAAATGCAGATCAGCAGCAGAGAGATGTGGAATCCATATCCTGGGCTTTGCATCAATATTGTCTGAGAACTACTGTCTGAGATATGGTAGTGACTCAATAAATATTAGCTGAATGAAGGGATAAATGTGAGATTTCTTTTTCTATAATATGTTTATGCCAACTCCACGAGACACTAAAATTGACCCTTTAAAAATTATTTCATAACAGATGAGGGAACTGAACTTTAGGGAAAATAAAACTTAAGTATCTGGGCCCTAGGAAAACCAATGCAAAGTGGCAGAGTGGAGCTTCAACCCCAGGTCAGCTGGGTTCAAAGCCTGCATTCTTTTCCCAATACCCATGTTCCAAAATTACTTCTTTTTTTTTTCCTTCAAAAGCCTCATTTCAATGTTCTTTTAAATAAAGTTGCTTTTGGAGAATTGTAATTAACAAGTATGTTAATGTTACTCAAACTGCACCATAAACTTCACTAAATTCAATTCTCTAACAATTCAAGATTGCTGGAGAGAAGGAGAAAGTAAGGCATATCCAAGATAAGACTCTTTTGATACAATTTTGAGCATGAATCAATGACATATATGGTCATATAAATGTCTTATTTAGTCTTATGTCATCATCATGATCATGTTTTGCATATATTTATTGCTTATAAATGTCTTTAGTCTGTGTCATCATCATGATCATGTTTTGCATATATTTATTCCTTACATTTATAATTTATAAGGTTCTAAATTTTCCATTGCTTATGAAAAATTTTCACAGACATTCAGCATAATTCTTAGTTCAGAAATAACCATGGTTCAGAAATATAATCTCCACTCTGTGGATAACAATTTTGAGATTCAGAGAACTTAAGATATGAGTCTAAAGTTAGGTTCCATACAGTTTCAGAAACTCATTTCCCTATATATACACTGCCTCCTGTTTGTGATGCATGAAAAATATAATGGTACCATTTTATAATCTTTCTCAAAAGACTGGTGATTAAGATCTCAACATTTGCCTTTTTATAGAAAGGTAGATTTTGATACTAGATGGAACATTTAAAGGATAAGCCATTTCAAAAAAAAAAAAAAAAAAACATGACAAATCTCCCACACATGCCATCAGTGACTGTACTTAATTTTCTTTATACACTGCCTGGCTTTACGCAAGTTCTAACTGCATTTTGAATTATCACATATCCCATTTCTTCCTCTGAATTTTAGAATTCTGTTGCCTTTGCATTTTGGATGTCATAAAGTCAAAACTAAGTTCTAATTAGTTTGTGTGTGTGTGTGTGTGTGTGTGTGTGTGTGTCTTGGTGCACTCAGATGTGTATGCAATAATGCAAAGCTGTCTGAATAACATTCGTACTGATTAATGCCAAACCACATTGAAAGTGATAGTGAGGAGACTGAATCCACACACAGTTATTAAGTACCTACTAATACCAGTGATTCGTGGTAGATGTTTTGAAAATATTAGTGGCCAGGGTGAGAGATGTGAGGTTGTCCTTTATTGTCTCTCTTCTGGCCAGAGGGTTTTCATGATAAAACATATCTGACTATGATGAAAGTACCAGAAAAGAGGATGGAAAGGTGAAAGTTCAGAGAAGCAAGAAGTTCCAGCTCTGTTGGACATATGCGAAGCAGAAAGAAAATTTCTTTCCCCCGCCCCCAGGAAAATTAGAAATTATACACATTAGGGGTGGGGTTCTATCATTGTTTTAATATTTAGTTCTCTCTTATATTTTATGTGTATCTTCTTCTTATTACTCTTGCTTTCTTTCTGATTTCTATGAAAACTCTCGTCAAAATATTTTATTGAGCTTGGTGTTTTTTTGTCTAAATGCTTACCCTTGTTTGACTTTATTTACAATAGCTGCAATATGGAAACAAGCTAAGCGTCTCCCCTAAGCCTTTGAAACTCTTCCTTTACACTAAACCAAGGCTGATCTCATGTTTCTAATTCACTCACTATTGCCACCTTTTGGTCCAGACAACCAACTAACCATAGTGTTAGAACCCCTTCTGACCATGAAGCTGCAGCACTAAAGACAGAACCTTCGCTTACTGAGCCTGTATCAATAAATTCAACCTGGTTCAACCTTGTGTTCCTTCCACCATTATCTCACATCCTTACTATTCATTTGTTACCAAGCAAGTATTTTGCTGCTCAATGCACATAAAAGCCAAAGATGCTTTTGAGGAATGTCTTAATTTGGGATGATGAGGTCTCCCTGCTAGTTGCCAAAAGTTCTTACCTGATTTGGTGGCCTGAGCCTGAAACAGGACAATGTCAAGTAGTTTTGCCAAAGGGAACTAGATGATAGAAACATATCACAGTTGCTCCTAAAAAATAGAAATGAGTGTTGCTTAAGCAATAGTCACATTCTCATTTAGAATCCAGATATGATTTTCAGTAACATTTTACAACAGCCACAGCAAAAATGAGTCAAAGCACACACAATAAAAAATCAAAATAAGGACTTCTGGAGATATTTTACTCTAGTAGAGGTAAGAAGCCACAAGTTTCTACAAGCATCCATAGTCATGTAAAGCATAATGAACAACTGAATAATTATGGGCAGGTTATCTGACTTTTAGAAATCAAATAAAAATTTCCACCACTTCCAATAATTAAAGTCCCAAGACCAATCTTCTTTGGGAATGTCATTAATAGGGAACATCAAGACAAAACATGAGGTTAGAATTTTTAAGTAGCCTTGATATGAGGTCAGTTCAACTTCATGCTGTGTAGCCAGTACTCTTGGAAAATCAGAAAGTTTTTGTCTCTGAGAGTTGCATTTAAAGAAGTTGGATTCCATACGAAAAAAGTTGATAAGGGTGATATGTAAGTGTTATAAACTGGACATATGGCCAACTCAAAATTGGACAGCTCTGTCTCAGTATTTAAATATAAAACAAGGCATAGTCATACTTCTAAGTTTACTTGAGCAAAAATCAATAGAAATTGGGTAGCACCAAACTAGAAGTAGTTAGGAGCATTCTGCCCACAGGAATCAAAAGAAAGACTTAGAGTAAGTGAGAAAGCAAAGAAAGGAAATTGCTGGATTGCTATAGCTTAAATTCTAGTTGACTGCTTGTGATTGCCTGTCCTGAGAGTTTTGATTTTGTAAACTGAAGGCATTTACAAGCTTAGATTTTGGTTCATTATGTAGGTTGACGGGGCATTAGACAGGTTACTTATGTAGGTTGACAGGCACCTCTGCTCAACAGCCCCCTGGTTTAATTTAACAAGTATTAAAAAGAGTGTTGATATTCTGCATAGAACATCTTTAGTTATAGATGAGCCTAGAACTTTGACAGAGACACACTGATGCTACTAGTTCCTGGAGAGAAGAACAATAAGAAATTGTGTACTAACAGTGAATAAACTATGGAACAATGGACACATACATCTTAAATAAAAACCTTCACTCCATCTGGTTACCGCCCCATCTTTTCTCTCTCATTCATTTTTCTACCTTGTGGTATCTGATTTGCAAGTATTCTTCAAACACTAGGAAGTTATGTTACATAAATAAATGAATTAAATAAATAAGGACATAAATAGATACAACTAAAATAAAGAATCAATTTACAGCAGAATATAACTAAACCAATATTCTGAGTCTCAAAATAATTGAAATCAGCAGTCTCTTTCTCTCAAAATTTCCCACTGTGACTTGTAGGCTATGAATTCAACTAAATTTTTTTTTCAAAATCGAAGAATTCAAGTATTTGGGGGTTATAAACTTCTGCTCCCATAGAATATCTTCCTGATTTACCTCAGTCCATATATGCTACATATATTGTTTATTATAAAATACCCCCATCACCAAATTCTGAAATCATACCCCCAGACTCATATCACTCCCGCGTAAGTATTCTATATTCTAACCTTAAAATTGCAATTCCATAAATACATCTTCACTCCTCAGACTTTGCACGTGGCTAAGAAATTCCATTAAGAAATGTCCAAGTTCACTCGTGTCTTCAATCTGTAATTCTCATCCTCAAAATTTAAATTGTTACTTCTTCTGGGAATTATTCCCAGGACAACTCAGTGAAATCTGAGCCCGCTGTGTTTCCACGTAGATATACTTTCTTTTCCCAAACAGTAACTAAACTAGATTTTAACTGTAGGTATTACTTTTTCTCCTCTTTAAATTTTTTAATGAGTTGCTTGAATGAAGGGTTGATATGTCTCTCTTCCATAGCCTCGATGTCTGTATTAGATCTCCTGACACTATTGGATTAAAAAGCAGAGGCTAGTACTGACACCTGTTTTCTTCAACAATGATTAATCACCAGTCGTGACATGTGCCTCCAATCTGCAAATGTCTTTGCTTTAGATGAACTTCAATGTCCCTCTCTGTCTGCAGATTTAGATTTTGGCTGCACCCCTGCATCTTTGTTCTGTTCTTCTCAACACAGAGTAAAGGAAGAGGAAGGGAAGAAAGGTGGACATTTACATTGGAGTATTTTGTCTCTGCAGTAGCCACCCCATGAATGTGTGAAAATACAGTCATATATGCTCTTCCTGTAAAACAGCTTCCTTTCAGTTGTCATTCCCAACGGGTGTTGAGAGATACAAACCTTTAAATGCTGTTTGATGAGGCCAGTAGGGGAGACCCTCCTCTCCCTGGGAAGTTTCCTTGTAAAGTTCTTTTATCTGAACCAGCTGCTTTTTCTCATGCATTGTGTATTGCAGTGTTTCTTTGCCCAGGGAGTAGAGCATATTCATCATACTCATGCTACCAAATGTGTATCAGCACATAAAAATTTAATTTTGCTAGAGTTATGTATACATTGTCCTACTGGGATATCTGTCAGATGCTGTGTTCAGCAGGAGAGTTGTGATATGCAGCAGAGCAGGAGTTCAATCAACTGTAAGAGGTTAGAGACAAGCGTAACATGAACCAAAGCCAAAGAGTTTTCTGTGTTTGCTGGAAGTCATTATGACTTTGCCTCATCGATACAAGGCAGTGATGTCAGCCCTGAACAGATTTACTTTAAGAGTTGCCCATAGAGAAAGGTCACAAAGTGAACATGGGATGATGGTGAATGTCTTTCTAAATACTATGAGGCATTTTGTATGCTATGTTATAGCTCCCAGGGTCATCATTGCTAAGTAATTTAGTATTAACAATTCTTATTTCTTTTAGGTACATTGCCAGAATATTCAAAGTGAGCTGCAGATACTAGTTTAGGCTGTCAAACCAAGACATTATAAAAATCGTCCTGTGTAAACTAATGTTCTGTTTTTTCAGTTGTGCATTCAAAATAATTTAAATGAACTAAAATGAATTACAATAATGAATTTAAATGAATACACATAGGGAGAGCAGATTTCATTTTGACTATATACAGAAGAAGTCAAAGTAATGGTCCAAATTATATAATGTATTGAGGGTGCAGGACTTTTTCTCAAATGTTATACATGAAAATGCATATTGTTACAATCTTTCTGGAAAGCCAACTGGCATTTAAAAAAACACTGACAAAATATTCATTCTTTTTCTCCAGTTCATTCAAATTCTCTGATTTTACCATAAGGGAATAATCAGGATTATATCCAAATTGCAATGGCCGATGATGTTCTTCTCAGAATTATGTGCAATAACAGAAAAGTAGAACTAATGTAATTCATGAAATGTAGGGAGACATTTAAAGAAATGACATAATAATTACATAAATGATTATCAGGCAAATATATTTCAAAGATAAATTATTGACATAGATGAAGCATGATAATAATAAGGAAAATACATTTTACATTGCCATTTTGAAAATTACTGTTTTCAATATGCATGTATCATACCTAAAAAATGAATATTAGTGTATGTTTTATTATAGTAGGATCATGAAAAGGTTAACTTCTTTTTTTTACATTTCCTGTAGTTTTCAAATTTCTGTAATGGCATGTACTACTGTTGGGAATAGCAAAGATGGGGTCACTTCTAGAACACTTCTGCATGTTCACATGAACATGAGCTAGACATAGTACTCATAAGAATGACTCCGACACGTGAGTAACTGGAAATACCAAAGTTTATCAACTTCAGGATAACTATCTAGCAAGCATAAATGCTGATCCCTATTTTTAAAGGAAAAACAGTATGTTTTACATTATTACCTTGTATAATTCTTTACTTTTTATCATCTGATAACCTCAAATCTTAAACAGATTACACTTGAATATTTAATTACATATATGTTTGTATATTGTTCTTTAAGTGAGGCATTCAGGACGCAAACACTGTCAAGTCTAAATAGATCCTGGCCCTCCTACAACATCTCAGACCAAACTTTGATTTATCCTGGTTCCATTCAAAAAGAGAACATGTAGTTCAGGTAAAACAGACTGAAAAAGGGACCCAATATGCCCCTCGAATAATTATGATTTGGTCATGTTTTTACAGGAATAGAGTAAGGCAAATGCTACAATTAATTTGAGGTAGGATCATTAAACCTAAAATTGGAACTCAAACTGAGGTAGATGCTGACACATTTTGAGACATTAGAAATATGATTATGCGGGAAACCAGGTTTATAAGTTTGTATTCATTCCTGGAATGACATTTTTCAATGTCTTGCATAGTAATATAAGGTCTTTCTATTACAATCACTTTAGGGTAGTGACAAAAAGACAAAAAGTATGCAATATAATAAAATACACACTCATATATCTTGGATATTAGTATATCATTCCAGAAAACATGGTGTTATTCTGGATAATGCTGTATTATTCAGGATAACCAGCGTTATTCTAGATAACTTCTGCATAAATTTAAGTCTTGTTATCTGAGAAGCATACTGACCGCAGCGGCTTGTAGACATGCTTTCCTCATGTGTAATAAATAAATAAAATTAACATTTGTGTTTCTGTTTTGAATTAGGTGAAAGTAGATAGTACAGAATGAAAATTCATCAACACGGTGTTGATAATAATTAAAAGACTAAAGACAAGTGCTTCATTTTTTCCCCCTTTTTAAAGGGGTGAATATGTTTGTGCATTTAAGTGTGTGTGTACATATGATTGTGTGTGTGGGGAGCACAACTGAAGGATAAGACACACTACAGTTAGTAATTAGTTACAGTTGCTGCTATGGACTGAATGCTTGTGTCCCCCTGCCCCCCAGATTCATATGTTGAAACCTAATCCCCAAAGTGATGGCGTTTGAAGGCTGGTCCTTTGGGAGATGATCAGGTCATGAAGCTGGAGCCCTCATGAATGGGATTAGTGACTTTCTAAAGAACTAAAGAGGCTAGATTTTTCCTCTTCTGCCATGCAAGGACACAGAAAGAAGAGGGCTGTCTATGAGCCAGGAAGACTGCCCTGTCCAGACAACCAATCTGCCAGCACCTTGATTTTGGACTTCTTAGCCTCCACAACCGGGAGAAATAAACTTCTGTTGTTTACAAGCCACCCAGTCTATGGTACTTGGGACAGCAGCCTGGACAGACAAAGACAGGTACTCATTATAATAGTCATTTTCAAAGGTGAACAGCATAGGAAGTTATATCAAAATCTCCAAGGGTGGAGAGGGTATTCAATTTGAAAATGAAAAAAAAAAAACACTTAAGATCATTTTGATACACATATATAAATGTATTCCCTTGCCCCTGGAGAATGTTTTAAATAGGCAATCTGAACTCCCAAGAAAGAAGAAAACAGTTTTTTTCTTAGACTGACATTTAAAATATAGATGTATTTTAAACATATACACAAATATAAAACAATATAATTATATTTTGCAGTTGATATCCTTGCTATATTTAATATAAGTAAAAATAAAAGTAGGTGTTTAGTTTTCTTTATATTTTTTTCTCTGGTTATATATGCATATATGTGTATGTATACACATATATATATACACATATATTGCAGACATACATTCACAGAGACACACAAAGTATGAGAGAGAAAAACAAATAATCAGAAGGTAGAGATTGAGAGACAAAGATACAAAGAAAGACAGAAAAAAAATCTTTCTCTGTATTGATGGATTTTACCCCAAAATAAAAGACTCTCTTATTAATTCTTTCATATTCACATATCCATTCAGGCACGCATTCATTGTTAGCTTGTTATTAATTTTATAGTAAGTTATGACTTAGGTTTTGGGAATACAGTGATGAATAAGATTTTATTTCTGCAATCAATATACTAGTTATAGTTGTGAAAATCAGTGTGATTTCAAATATTGACTGATGCTTTAAATTATCGAATAAAATAGCTCATAATTTTATCATGATTTACTTGCGTATAATATTCTACATGTACACCTGTATGTACAAATATATCTAACATTCAACATGACTTCTTAGCTATTTTTGTCAATTCTGATTCTCATATTTTTCTTAAATTTATATACAGTTAGGATTTTTGTATATATTTTTAGCTAACCACAAGGATTAAATGATCATTTTAGTTTGTTCAAAGTAATGTTAGGGGTATAAAAAAAGGTAACCTGAGGCAGAATGTTGACTATCAAACAACTGAATGGATCAAAAAATTATATGTCTATTAGTGACAATTATTTTCCTAAATAAACCTAGATGGCAATAATCAAGCAAAAATTCTTTGGAATCAAAGAACTGTAAGTTGGAGAACACAGGTTCTGGTAGGAACTCAAACAGTATCCCAGCTAGGGAGTAAAATCAGTGGCCTTTAGAGGCAAAGAAGAGAAGTTTGCATTGCAAATAACTTTAATGGGAGTTAGAGACAAAAGCTAGTCTTGGCTAACGGATTGAGTGCTATAGCAATCACAAGAGGGAGGCAGAACTTCATTACCATGCAGGTTCTTGGAATATTTGTGGTCTGGCCCAGTTCAGAAGTTCTTGGTTCCATCTGACGAGGAAGTGCGTAAGATCCACCTTCTTAATGGCCTCCTGGCTCCTTGTTAAAACCCCTTGACATAGTGACTCCATTTTATTTCACATTTCACTTATCACCTCTCAGCTCAAAACCCAAGTTTAATGGCTTATTCTGCAAAAACTGGGCCAAGCCCTTTAAATATTGTCCCTTTGCCATCAGGCATGACTTTAAGCTTTTTCAGAAGAGGATGCTGGAGCCACGTGGAAGGATCTTCTTTCCTGGTTCCAGTGAGCTCAGCAGGCTCCTTGAGCAAACACACTTCTCCAGTACCCTGCACCTGCACTGCATTTGCCTTTTCCAGACATTTTGCTTTTCTTGCATTGCATTTGGCTTTTCAAGCTCCAGGCTCTGGAAGTACACAGGAGCTCTTCAACAGTAGACTCCTGAAACACACATGGCTTCTCCAGCACTGGGCTCCTGCAGAGTGAGTGTCTTGTTCAAAGGTCAACACTTGCAACATGCATGGCTTCTTCAGTGCTTGGTTCCTGCAGAACAAGCAGTTTCTCCAGAGCCTGCCTCCTTCTGTGTGCATGGGTTCCTGTAGTTCAAGGCTCCTGAGTGCCAGTGGTGGCTACTCTAGCATCCAAGTTCTGCAGCGCAGTGGTGGCTACTCTAGCATCCAAGTTCTGCAGCACTCAAAGATCAACGGATTCCCTTGGCACCTCCCTTGGGTGTTTCATAGTACAACACTAGCAGTGAGACATCTTCCACAAATGACTTTCTCTGGCTTCCACGTCGGATTTCCAGCAAGCTCTGTCAGTGCACATCTAAGGGAAAGGGGTGCGGGTGCACTCACTTTTCCTTCAGGGCGCCAGCCCAGTCCCAGATACTCGCTGCATCTTAGATCTCTGTCCCATATTCTTTAGCATTCTCTTTACTTATCTCTACCTCTTACTATCTAATGCCTCTTTACTCCGATTCCTTGTTATAGTTAGTCATTCCTTAATATTAAACTTCCTGTTCAAATAACTGTGTGGTTTCTCTCTCCCAATTGGACCCTAATGGATACACTATTGATTAATTACATTGAGGCCAAAACCAGACTAAATACGTTGACCTGGTTAATTAATTTTATTTCATATCCTTTACACTAGACAAGTCATGAAACAATGAGCAGATACAATCAGTTCTGTGCTATACATTTCTATAGGACCATTGACAAACTAAGTGAATCTTAAGAATGGTGATCAGAATGGTGAAACATCTCAGAACAACATGTGTCTGTGTGAACTCAGGCCTTTTCACTGGAAAACTAGGAGGAGGCAACTGTCTTTAAATATCTGAGGGTACATTATGTGTCTGAAGAATTAGATTGGTTGTATAATCAATTGAAAAATGGGTATAATTTAAGAGAAGACAAATGTTGCTGTAATAATAAGAAAGAACTTCTAACAATTGGCTTTGTTAAAATGGGGCAATAATTTCTTTGTCACTAGAAGTGTCTAAATTAAGTCCAGGTGCCTGTTCTTCTTAGATGTTAGTAAAGAATAATTTGTATCATAAAGTAGATGCCATCTACAATCATTTTCAACTCTGGAAGTCATGAATCTATGTGTCTCTGCTCATAATGTGATTGATACCTATGTTATCCAAAACAGTCTGTGAAGGATTTTTATCTCTATCTTTCAAGGAGTTTGTATATTATTTTGCAGATTTGGTTAACATTTATTTATTTCTACCAATCATTTAAAGTTATATAGATCAGTGATAAAAAGCAGGGTGTTTATTCAAATGTAGTTTTGATAACTGAATTTATTTCACCTGAAACACAGAGGCTTTCAACAGCAACAACAATGAATCCAGAACAAAGAATGCACATAGGATTTAAATAACAGAATTTTATATTATAAATACAAAACTTTCTCCCTGAATACTATAATCTCAGTACATAATCTCACATACACAATTATTTTTCTTTAATTACTCTACATTATCCTGTTATCTTCATTGGAAAAATAGGCAGTGATGGAACTCATGAGACACGTAAGCTACTGCTTAAAGTGTTAGCTAACAATTCAAGCACAAGAGTGTTTGGCTAAACTTTAGAAGTAATTTAAGGATACTAAATGAAATGAACTAAGTTGGCGTCTGTCCCAGGGACTGGAGTCACATGAGAGTTTCAATGAACATAATCAGTCAGGAATCTGATTTTACTTTTTATCCTTGCGACTTGTACCATTTTAAATCCCTGCATCATTCTTGGCTATTGATGTACTTCTAACTTTGATGCAAATGCACTATCTTGTGATTCATCAACACTATGATGTACTGCCCTTAAATGTTCTTTAAACTTCTTTCCTATTTTATTGTCAAATTCAGAAGTTTTGCACTTTTCCAGTTTTATGTATCTGTTTCATTACGGCTGCTGGTACTAAACTAAGCAGGCAGAATGTCTCAATTTACTTGTCAGGTTGCTCAATGTCAATAGCCAACTTAATACTTAACAAAATGTTCCTAAACCATATTACATGCATCCATGTTTATATTTACTTATCTATGTGAATACTCAACCAACTTTCATTTAATGCCTGTTATATGTCAAGATTTATGTCATGTATCAGTTATACAAAGGTCAAAATAAAGTTTGCTATCTTTTCCTCAAACGGAAAGTCTCATCCAGCTTACAAAGTTGACTTGAATGGCTAAGTTATAGGAAAAAAGAAAAGAAAACAAACAAACAAACAGGGGAAGAAGAGTTATGTTCAATTTTCTATGGATTAAAGAGAAACATAAACATGGCCAGTGTCAGTGGGCCATGGTGTCATTTCAGGACTTCATGCAGACTACCAGAAAAAGGGGTAAGACAGAGGAAGCCTTATGGGTAAAATACCGTACGTGCAAAAATACGGCTACATTTAGCCTGATATGATTGGCGTCTGAGGTAGAAGTGAGATGAGATGAATTTGGGGATGTCACAGATGTTTGGTAGCGAAGCACCACAAATCCTGAACAATGCCTAAAACTGTATCGCTTTTCCATGTCTTTATATGAGGACCAACTAGTATTTCAATATATGTTTTTAAAAATCATCTTCAAGTTCTTTCTTTATCTTTATACATGAGTCATAATCATTACAGGGAACAAATGATTCACTCAAATTGGATAATTTGGAAAGCATTCAATAAAGAGACTATTTAAAGTTGAAGATGAGGTGAAAATACAGCCATACAGACAGGTAAGCATGAAGGGAATCTACAAGCATGAAGGAACCTACACGGTCAGGCCAAGGGAGTAAGCTCACCCTCCATCCTTCCACTTACTTCTTAACGGTGCTACTCACTTACCCGTTAGCCAAATCCAACAGGAAATCAAAGGATAACGGGGTCTCCTGACCATAATGGTTTGCTTCCAGTGGAAGAAGGCAGGGAGTGATCTGGAGGGACAAAAAGAAGATATCCAATGTACTATCCTATGCGACATTAAAATGAGTAATAACTTTTCAGTTTGCTTCCTAAAAGTGATACGTTTAGATTTGTATTTTAAAGTCATCTTTCATGACCTTTCTAATGTGGAAGGCAGGTGAGGAGACAAATTCGCTGGTAGTTAATAGTTCAAGCAAATGAAAATAAGTGTATGCATTACTTGAGTAGCACTGAGGACAGCAGGAAGGGAACAGATTATCAAAAGGTAAGTTAAAAAGTGTTTGCTAAATAGTCTGTGTCTGAGTGAAAGTGTGCCTTTGGAAGAGGTAAGGGTGTTAGTAAACTATGAAATTAAAACTGATTTCAAGAATTCATTATGGAGTAATTGGTCATGACTTTAACCTAAACACACAGAAATAAACACATTTAGTTCTTGGGGAGATGAAAGGAAATTCATTTGGGATGATGAATTAGAGATGGCTATAAAATGTACAGATGATTATTAGTGATAACTAGTAAAAAAAATGTATATAAAGCTCTAAACAGGGATTTGAACTAGAGCTATAAATTGAAGTTGAAACCATAAAAAAAGGATAAGATTGTCCAGGGAGAGCCACTGTAAAGAGAAAAGGGTCATATTTGAATCATCCACATTTTCAAATTTATTAGGCACAAAGAAACAAAAGATGATTTTTAAAAATATACAAAATTTTCATTCTTCATAGATGACACAATTAAATAGGCAGAAAATTCTAAAATTGCTAAAGGGACTTACTAGATTTAATAAATATTTAATACTGTTGCAGAACACAAACTCAATTACATAACTATATGTAAGCAATGAAAATTTGAAAAATTAAATTTAAACAATATAACTTAAAATAGTATCCAAAGACATAAGATACTTGGGATTTTGTTTCATAATTTGTATCAAGATCTTTACATTAAAAGCTATAAAATACAGGTGAGACAAATTTTTAATGTCCTAAATAAATGAGAGATATACCACATTCGTTGATAAAAAGACTCAAATTTTTTAACATATTAAATATTTCCAAGGTGATGTACAGATTCAGTGCAGTTCCAAAATTAAGCAGCCTTTTTTTGTGTGTGTGAATGAAGGCTAACTGATTCTAAAACTGAAATGGAAATGAAAAAGTTCTAGAATAACCAAAAGAATTTGACAAAGAAAAACAAAATAGGAAGACTCTCTTTTCTGATTTCAAGTTTTACTATTAAGCTATAGTAAACAAGACAGTGTTGTTTTTCTAAAAAGACAGACAAACAGCTCAATCAGAGTAGACAGTCCAAAAATAGGCCCCCACATACTTATACCATGATCAAACAATTTCTTTCAAGGATATAAAACAGTCTGATGAAGGAAGAGACTTCTCTTCAACAAATTGTGTTGGAATCACCGAACAGCAATCCGCTAAAGAAAACAAAACAAACCTTGACCTTCAACTCACACAAAATACAAAAATTAATTCAAAATGGATCATCTTGAATTCAAGACTTAATACCCAAGACATAAACATTAAAGTTATAAGCCAAAACTATAAATCTTTTATAGGAGAACAGAATATATTTGTGACTTAGGTAGGCAATTGTCATACCTGACAAACAGCTTACCTTGTGAATATGAAAAGAACTCCTACAACAATGAAATTATTTACAATGCAAAACAATTTCCAAAAGTCCAAGGTAATAAAATTACCTATATTTTGATACAGGTGTGAGTTACAAAATTGTACACATTTGCCAAAGCTGATCTAACTGTACATTAATTATTTGTATATTATGTTGCATAGAAACTATACCTAAAAAATAAATTTAACTGAATATTTCATAGTTTATTTGGTATAGGAAAGATGTATCTCAAATGCTCTCTTCAATCAATTTTGGGGTAAACAACAAAAAACACAAAAAAGGCTTCTTGTATCTTGAGGATGGTTTATTTTTCTGTAGAAAGAGATGATTACTATTATTGCCAAGCAATGCATTTTTACTATAAAAGATTATAACATGGCAATTCTGTGTATGTTAAGTGCCTAACAGTCATTATACACATATATGCTTAATATTACTGTTCGATATAACCATTCAAATGTAAACTAAGAAAAGAAGTAAAATGATAGTCTGGCTCTAAAATATTCTCTCACCTTGGCATTAAATATTAAAAAAATTGTCAGAATATGTCATATATCAACATGCTTTTGAAATGTTGTTAAAATATTGACTGTTGTATAATCAAACTTCATTTTTCAAAGGGCAATCTGGATTTCAAGTTTAAAACATTCCTAAGGTTAGGAGAACTTAATATTCTAAAAAACAATTCATTAAAAGAAACTCTAATATTCTGATGAATGCTTCATAGTAGAAGACAAGGAAGTAAATAAACATATTTAACATTAGTTATTATGCTATTTTGTCTCCACAATTGATTTTCCATGGGATTGCCGTTACAAGCTTTTTTTTTTTAACATTTTTTATTGTTTTATAATCATTTTACGATGCTGTGTCAAATTCCAGTGTTCAGCACAATTTTTCAGTCATTCATGGACATATACACACTCATTGTCACATTTTTTTCTCTGTGAGTTTTCATAACATTTTGTGTATATTTCCTTGTGCTATACAGTGTAATCTTGTTTATCTATTCTACAATTTTGAAATCCCAGTCTATCCCTTCCCACCCTCCATCCCCCTGGTAGCCACAAGTCTGTATTCTCTGTCTGTGAGTCTATTTCTGTCCTGTATTTATGCTTTGTTTTTGTTTGTTTATTTGTTTTTGTTTTTTAGATTCCACATATGAGCAATCTCATATGGTATTTTTCTTTCTCTTTCTGGCTTACTTCACTTAGAATGACATTCTCTAGGAGCATCCATGTTGCTGCAAATGGCATTATGTTGTCAGTTTTTATGGCTGAGTAGTATTCCATTGTATAAATATACCACCTCTTCTTTATCCAGTCACCTGTTGATGGACATTTAGGCTGTTTCCATGTTTTGGCTATTGTAAATAGTGCTGCTATGAACATTGGAGTGCAAGTGTCATCCTGAAGTAGATTTCCTTCTGGATACAAGCCCAGGAGTGGGATTCCTGGGTCATATGGTAAATCTATTCCTAGTCTTTTGAGGAATCTCCACACTGTTTTCCATAGTGGCTGCACCAAACTGCATTCCCACCAGCAGTGTAGGAGGGTTCCCCTTTCTCCACAGCCTCTCCAGCATTTGTCATTTGTGGATTTTTGAATGATGGCCATTCTGACTGGTGTGAGGTGATACTTCATTGTAGTTTTGATTTGCATTTCTCTGATAATTAGATACTGAGCATTTTTTCATGTGCTTTTTGATCATTTGTATGTCTTCCTTGGAGAATTGCTTGTTTAGGTCTTCTGCCCATTTTTGGATTGGGTTGTTTATTTTTTTCTTATTGAGTCGTATGAGCTGCTTATATATTCTGGAGATCAAGCCTTTGTCAGTTTCACTTGCAAAAATTTTCTCCCATTCTGTAGGTTTTCTTCGTTACTAGCTTTGAAGTGAAGTGTGATGTTAATCTTTGACTGGGTTCATCATGATACTTATTTCCTTCTAGCCTGTTCATTTTTTTTCTCTTCTATAGATATACAACCCTATAGCAATGCACACAACAATAATTACCTACTTGCTGAAAACATTATATCTAGAAGCTAAGAACTTTGAGAGGATGACATTAGCAATGATAAGATTTCAATTACATAGGATGAAGGAGATATTTCAGAGGATTTTTGAAGACGTATGTGAGGTGCCAGTGAAAAAGAGATCGGCGTTGGGTTTGACTTACCCCTTTCTCTACAAATACCGATTTTTAAGGGAGAAGTAACAGGAAGACTAGAAAATTTCTCAGTAGTTGTGACGGTTAATTCTGTGTGTCAACTGGACCGAGCCATGGGGCGCCCAGACATGTGGCCAGGACCTGCTTGTGTCTGTGAGAGTGTTTCCAGATGAGGCTGACATTCGAGTCATAGACTGAGCAAAGCAGGATGCCCTGCCTGATACGGCTGACCTTCAGCCAATCAGCTGAAGGCCACAGGCTGATCCCCCGGAGAGATGGAAGTCAAGCTCAGCTGAAATGTTGGCCATTTCCTGCCTTTGGACTTGAAGTAAAAAAAAATCACATCTTTCAGTAAAAATCAAGTCTTTGGACTTGAACTGAAAACTCAGGCTTTTGGACTAGAACTTACACTATCAGCTCTCCTGGTTCTCAGGCCTTCCTCCTGGGTCTCCAGATGGCAAACTATAGATCTTGGGGCTTCTCAGCCTTCAAATTACTTATAATAAATCTCTCTCCTCTCTCCCTCTCTCTCGACAGCTAGCTAGCTAGATAGAAGACAGACACAGACAGACATAACAAAGCTATAAAGATACACAGATATGTCGATGCAGTGGGTTCTGTTTCCCTGGAGAACCCTGACTAACAGAGGAGTAATATTTTAGAACCGCAGCATCCAATTCGATAGACAAGAGAAGCAGCCTATCTTCCTCTCAACCGCAGATTCAGAACACTGCTGCCCCAGGTACTTTTCACCTCAAAACGGATTCACAGGTGAGAACTCGCTGCTCTACGCAGGTTCGAGGGAAGACAGGGATGGCAGTAAAAACAGACGTGTGGCAGAAACTTAACTGCTTATTCACACAAAAAGGATGTGTGTTAACAGAAAAGTCCCTCGTGTTCTTTAGAATAACACTAAAGTTTGTTCAGGCATAGGCTGACTCACTGAAACATCCCCTCCTTCAGAGTTATTTTTTATTAAGTTTATTGAATGAGAGTGACCTTGAATTGTATTTAGTTTGAAATAGATCACATATATCCATATTATAGAAATAATGTGACAACTATAAACTCACTAATCAGATGAAGGAGTAAAGTTTAAGTCCAAGTCCCCTGTGCGTCTCTCCCAGGACACCTTGATGCTCCTCCTCTGCTCCTACTGTACAAAAGGCACTTACTACCCGGAATTTGGTACACATTGAGTTCAAGAGGTTTTTTTTTTTTTTTTTTTCAAATTTTGTAACATACTTATCACAAAACAGCACACGCTATGGTTTGGGGTGTTTTCAGTCCTTGAGCTGAATCTGATGGTATTGCTCATATCCTCCTGCAACCTGGTACTTTTCACTTGGTTCTCTAACAGTGAGATCTCACCATGTTGATAAGTTCGGTTCACGCATTTTCTTCCACCTTAGTTTTGTCCAAAAGTTGACAGGGATAAGCTGGTGAGCTTCCATTTTGATCATTTTGCCCTTTTTCCTTTTTCTCTTTTAGTGAAATTGAAAGTACCCTGATGAGTATTTCAGGCATTTTCTGGGTGAGAGAACCGACTTTGGCAGGAGTGTGTATGCCACAGTTGTTTTCTCCTTTCAGAGCTGAGCTGAAGTGTTAATTACTTATTCCAACTGGCAGTCTTGCAAAAATTTCTTTGAAAGAGACGGCTAAAATTGTGGAGACAGTAGCTGTGAAGCAAGAGCACAGCAACCTGCATTTATACTAAACACGGTAACAAAAGTGGGCAAAAGCAGTGTCCCCGAAACTGACCCAAAGTCTTAAACAGAACAAAAGGCAATGGACAAGATCCCGAAAAGATTAAGAGTGGTAAAGATAGAACAAGCTTCTATGGTTCTGCCATTTAATCCACGTAGAGAGACGGCACTCTCTTCCCGGCTCCCAGAATCTGGAATATTTTGGAGATCATACCAAAGTATTTGAATTTTCCAGCTTCCATCTGTATGCCCAGATAGTGTATTTCCTCTGCACATAAATGGGGCGATGATGATGATGATGATGATGATGATGATGATGATGATGACAACAACAAAAACACTATTTGAGTGCTTAGTTTAGTTTATGCCCATTAGCGTTCTAAGAAGCACTTTACATATAACTGATATATTCCTCACAATAATCCTATGAAACAGAAACAATTATTTTTGCTATTTGCAGGTGAAGAACTTGAGCACCAAGATTAATTACCCAGTTCAAATATACAAATCTTAAAAAAAAAAAATCAACCAGAAATAAAACCCCACCAGAGTTGAAATCCATGCTAGAATTTGCTCATTTTATTCAGATGCTATTGACAGATCCTTCTTCTTACCATTTCTCTTAATCCCTGGAGTCAATTCGACACTGTAGAAATAATCTCATTTAGACCCCTTTCCAACCTGCTCAAATTTGGGCCCTTTGGATATTCTGAAGACCGAGCCAGTGTTCCCAGATAAACCAACCTAACGTGAAAAGAGCTTAGGTTAGGTGTGATTATAGTAGAATCTGTTTTAAATCTAGGACTATCAATTACTAGTTGAAGGACTATCAATTTTCTCATTTTTAGAGTGAAACAGTAATAGTACTTCATGCATGCACTGATGTGATGACTAAATGAATTCATGCATATAGAGTTGTGTTGATTGGGGTTCCTGGAATTGGATGTGAGACTCACAACCAAGAACAAAATATGTGAAGGGTCCAGTGTTGTAAGCTTAGGGAACTGCCAGCTATCAGAGCCAGCTAAAATCCCAAAGATAATCTTAAAGGTACAATTTCAACAGAAATAGCCTTTGTCACTACCTGGACAAATCTACATGTAAAAACGGAAGGAGGCCAGGGACAGGATTTGGGTTAGATTCAGTTCATGAAAAGAAATTATCCCTTTGCCTTTTTTTCCACAAGGAAGAGAAACATCAAAAAAAAAAAAATCTCATGAGATCAGTATAGACTCTAATGTTTATTTTTGGGTTTAACGTCTGCTTGTTCACTGCATATGCTGGTCTTCTCAGGACTGCAAGAGATGGACAAGACCATGGGAAGACTTGACGGGTGAAGCAGTGGGGAGAAGTGAGGACAAGGTCACCCACCACCAAAACCCACTCCAAAGAGTCACAGATACATGATTCGTCTCCTGTCTGCAGGGTTCAAGGATGCAGGGCAAAAAGGGGAACATCTATAGGTTTGTGAGGGACAAACACAGCATAGGGTAAAGAGGCACTTGCTTGATTTGACATGGCACTTCTGGTGAGACAGCTAGAAATTTATATGAACTGCCAATGGACTGGCATTACCTGGTCAAACTACTTGGGATTCAGCCTGTATCAGCAGAGTCTTCTTATGCCAGTATCAATCCAAACTGAATAAATAGAAAATGAACTAGAAACTTAATTATGAGTCATCAAGGAGCAGACTTCAAATTTACTAGAGAGCCACAAAAGGAGATGACGCATGTTTTCCCTTAACAGCTTCGCCTTCACAACTGGAATGGAAAGCATAAGAAGATTAGGTGGCAGGTAAGAGAGCAGACTTTTGGCTCCCCTTAGACTCCAGGCTCCTCTATCAGCTTGCACTGGAGGGAGAATGGATCTGAGAGAGAAAAACTTTGAGTAAAATGTAAACTTGAAAATATGAAACACAAAGGGTAGCACTATAAGACCTAAAGGTATCTGCTTCAATAAGTATCTAAAATGTATAGAGTTAAACAGTGTTAGGATACAGTGTTAAGGAAGTTAGCTATGCAGTGGTAAAGGCAGAAGTATTGATAGAACACTGCTGGGAGCCATTATTGGACAAATAACATAATTGAGACTTCGAACACCTGCAAGCTAAAATCGCACACTTAATCAATGTGCCACTTGTTAAGCTATTGCCTCATATTCCAAATTCAGCCTTCTATATTCTGTATTATGTTGCTGGGGCTGGAACCATGCAAACCAGAGGTCTCATTTATCACCTGGACCTTTGTGATGTTTTACAAGTTGGGGGATAAAAGAGGGAACTGAAAGATTGGAAGAGGGAAGAGACTTGCCCCTCTTGTTTGCATGTTAGACCTACCAGCATCCCCTCTGCAATATCTCTTCACCTTTTCAGTTATTCTAACTTCTAGATTTCTGGGCATTCTCAGCAGCAGTTAGACCATACACATGCCTTCAGAGGCGTGAGTCACAGATCCATAGGACCCCTCCTCCTGGCCTGTAGGTTCTACCACACCTAACCTCTTCTCTTCTCCCAGTCTTAAAGGTGATATTGGCTTCTTAGAGTTGTCCTAATAGTATTAACTTAGAATTTGGTTGATGAGTGTGCCAATGCTAATTTAATCATTTTCTTAATTAACCAGTCTCTTAAAATGACTGGTGCATATGTTTTTGTTTGTTTTTGCTTTCTTGACTGGACACTGAATGATAGAAGCTGCAAATAGTAGCCACAGGCTTGATACATAGTAGGTACCTGGTTAATATCAATTCCTGTCCCCTAGATGGAGGTGGAAATAGAAGCTGAAATTCTACTGTGCTTTTCTCTTCCCATGTGTATATACCTGATTACTAATAGGGCACTGTCTTCATATTAGGGCCATGAAAATTTTGACCCAAGAAATAACTCTGATATAAAAGTGAATATATATATATATACTCATTATATTTATGTGGGTGTGTATACATATATATTTATGATCATATCATATATCACTATATATGTGTATATACATATATGTATAAGTATATAATATATAGAAATATACAAAATACGTATGCTCATATATATGAGAAAAAGCAAAGAAAAGAGGGGAACATTACTTTCAATAATGGTATAAGTATTTTCAGATTAAAGATTTTCATAGCGAGTTTGCTTAGACAAATGATATTACAAAGCCATGTGTATAATTTGATAAGCAGAGAAGATCCTTGCGTTTTTAAACCTTACATCTGGTAACTGTAGCAACCTAAGTTTCTATGCATCAAAAATTACTACCTAGGTCACTCCACAAAGGACTTAATGTTTAATCGATACATAATTAAGGAATGTGCTTTATAATCATGTCTCTGAGCTTGGTACTTTTCCCTGCTAGACTGATGGCCCACTGTCATGCCATTGAGGAGTGTGGCCACATCTATATAAAATCTTCCTGGTTTTGGAATGTGAATTTTCTGATGGTATATTTTTTGTCTGTAACAGTTTTCATTAGATTTTAGTTCCTGCCGTAGCTTATTTTTCTCTTTTACTTTATCATGATTATTCTTTTTTATTCTGATGTTTCCACATCCCTTGATGAACGGCTCGAACATCTCCTGAGAATGGCAAGAACTCAAGTTGCTTAACAAGGTTGAAGCCTCATTTTGCAGCAAGGAAACAGATGCTACTTATGTCACCCCAGTGAATCTGAAGTCTGTAATCTTTGAGCATTTTAGATTTTTGGACCTGAAACCCCTGGGTAACAATTAGTTTCTAACAGTGTATTTTAATCTTCATCTAGCAATCTCTGATCACTCATAAATTTATCTATTCACGTAGAACAATACATAAAAATGAAACAGACTAATCTTCCACTACCTGTAACCTCTGAGTGAGCAAAGTTTTTCATTTTCAATCATCCCATGCCTCCACACAACAGGAACAGGTATTTACTTAACTGGTCCCAGTGGACTGTTTGGAACAAAGTGTCAAATGGATAAAAGAAAAAAGCAAAACAATAAAGGGAGGATGAAGAAACATCTTTAAAACCAAAGATATTTGCTACCATATGAGTATACACTCATTTCTGAAAGATCTACATACACAAGTAGGTGTAAATATGCATGCATGTGCAAAATATGCAATATTTAGGTTCATTTCTATGCACATAACTACTACAGCATCAACAACTAAAATCTGCTATAACATTTAAGGAAATATGTTAGCATTTTTTACTGTTCTATCTCACCAATACATATTGAACTGTATGAAAGTAAGTCTTATATTCTAAACCCTTTAAACCTAATAAAAGATTAGTGGATATCTGTTAAATAAATCCATAAGTTGTCTTGTGATAATTTATTCATTCGTCATATATTTATTAACTGTCTCATTTATGGCAGGCAAAATAAGCAGAGAAGGAGGGAAAAAATAAGCAAAACAGAAACACTGCCCAAAAGTCACTGATTTCATGGTGCTCAGATAGTAATGGAGTGATACATATAATACCAATTAAGTAAGTAAAATACATAGCATATCAGATATATGCTATATATCTGTCATGGAGGTGAAGCAAACAAGTAAAATGGATACAGTGGGTGTATGTGTGTTTGTTTGTGGTGTGTAATTTTTAAAAGACAGTCAGGAAGACCTCACAGAGAAGAGGCTTGAAAAAGCATCTTAAGGAGATAGAAAAAAAAGATGAATCTTGTAATGAAAGGCTAAAGGAAGGGCAAGTGCAAAGGCCTTGAGGCATCAATGATGAGAAGGACTGCACATCTCAAGTCCAGTGAGCAAGAGGGGTGAGTACTAGAAAATGTGGTCAGAGAGGCAATTGGAACATAGGTGCTGCAGTGTCCCATTAGCTTAATGACTTTCAATTTTGCTCAAAATGAATCTGGAATCTACTGAAAAGTTTTAAGCAGAGAAGACTAACCAAATTAAGGGTGAAAGGAAGAAGACTGGGTAAAAGGCTACTGCTTGCCTGTAGGATAGCAGGGGTGGTTAAAAGAAATTGTTGGGTTCTGTTGTACCTTGAAGGTAATCCCAACAGGATTTGCTGATGGATATGATATGGGGTATGAGGGAAGGATGAGTTAGGATGATGTAAATACTAGCTAACAGTTTACTGATCATCTATGATGAACCTGTCACTGTTTTAAGTGTTTTAACTGTATTACTTAATTTAATTTTATTAAAAAGCATTTCCTAAAATAAGACACTCTTTTTCTCATTTACTGGTGAGGAAATTAAGATACTGAGAGAGTGTCTAACTTACTGGAGCTTGCACAGGGCAGATCTTGGATTCCAATCCAGGCAGGCAGTCTGGCGCTGCTGTCTAGCTGTCAATCACGGGGCTCTGCTGCTTCTCCATGATGGCTCACGGCTCCCAAAGTCTTTGATTTGAGAAGCTGAAAGAATATACTTGCTATAGAGTATTATGGGAACTGGGAGGAAAAAAAAACTTTGGCAGATAATCAAGAATTTGGTTTTGAACTTGTTGTTTGCGATCTTAGTGAGAGTGTTGGATACAAAAGTCTGCAAGCAAAAATGGGGTTCAGGTTGTAGAGATGAACGTGGCCTCTTCAGACATGACGGGTATTTAACAGACAAAGATCTTGCAGGAAGTGAGTCTAGGTAGACTGTTCTATTGCTGGGTTAACTCTCTATTCTACTATTTCATTATTATTTCTTAAACCAGAGAAAGAAAAACAACAGCAGTCACAGCAGCACAGAGGATGGAGCAGCATTTGGAGGACATCATTATTTGCCAAATTAGAAATGTTCTCCCTTGAAAATATGTTATGGATCTGCTCTGTATTGTGCTTTCCTGTGACTTAAATGATTAAGAGCAATTGTAACCCATAAGCATCTTTTTGTGTTCTTTTTTTCTGATGTGCTAAAATAAAACCGTTCTGCAAGTGAAATTGAGTTTTCATTTGGAATTTATGGGAATGAAAAGGCAGAGCTTTCCTTCCTAACAATGATAAAATAACTTGAAAGCAAATACATCATCTCACACAAAAAACTAACTGTAGAATTTAATACAAAGTTAATTCTGATGCAACCTTCATTAGGCATGCATGTTACAGAAATATGAGAAAATCTGATTGTAGCACTGTATTATTTGCCCCATATTTTTATTGCCTAAGGGAGATGATAAACAATAAAGTAAGTCTGCAATGAAATTCTATTTTATGCAACCAAGATATTGTGAGAACATACTATGTGCCAGGCATTATTGTCTAAATGTGTTACAAATATTAACACATGTAAGACTCCTGACAATTCTATATGGAAGGGGATCGATTATCACTAATTTACAGATTTTTGAAAAATGGAAATAGAGAGGTTAGGTGTGCTGAGAGACACACACCTACTCATTGGTGGAGCCAGGATTTGACCCCACACAGACTGGCAAGGGGTTTGTGCTTTTCATCGGCATGAAAATGTTGTTCTAACTGATCACTGACTTTTCTCTTATGCATCTTACTTGTATGTTGACAACTGGGGTGTGTAAGTTGAAGATTCAGGAAGAGAGATTTGCATTTTAATGTGAGTTAGGCGTTTGAGGCAACATACCCTCAACTGAAGTTCTAGGCAGTGATTACACTGCTTCAGCTTCCCTGGAGAGAAGCCTAGATTTATGCGTTGCTCTTTGTAAATTCTCCTGTCTACTCACTCTTACACTTTCTCTTTTCTGTCTCCCTGTCCCCCGGAGACTAAAGAAGAGAGGTGTGGTTTCTCCATTCACCTCAGAAAAATGATCAAAAGTCTAAAGTGGAAAGAAATGAAAAGGTCTGTTATTCCAACTCCCTAATTGCTCATGGGAGGAAACTGAAGGAGAAACTAAGCCAAAATTATTCAGGTAACACTTGGCATCAGTGAAGACTTTACCTTGAACAGCAATGGCAAACTTACTCTATAAAGACCAGATAAGGAACTGTCTATGCTGTCTGCCACACACTGTCATATATTCTTCCTCGTTTATTCTACAATCCTTTACATTGTAAAAACCTTTCTTGGCTCTCAAAACTGTGCAGAATCAGACTGATTTTGATTTGCTCACTGGTGAATCTAGATGTACAGTTAAAAAAAAAATGCCCGATTTTAATTTTACATTGTGATTATGTTACCTGAAAAACTGGGTTCCTTTCTTGGTGGATGCCAAGCCAAAAGACACAACCAAGTCAAAGATCTGGAGGAGAAAGATTCATTACTTGTAGCAAGTAAAGGGAACACTGAGGATCTTTCCCAAAGCAGTGCCTCCCCAACGGGGGAAGTTTTAAGCTACGGATACATGCATACTCATGAAGGAGTTAGGGTGATATGCATATTCACGAAGGGGCTTGAGTAGAGGATAATTCAGCACAGAATTGGGACAAAGGTCCACAGTGTCCGAGCTTTAGGTGACTGAAGTCACAAGGGTCGGTCATCCCTTTTGTTCCAGCTGAGCTGGTGGTGGAGTATTTAGGGCTAAGGTCACCATTGAAACAGAACCGGGAGTCTTTACATCTTTGCCATTGTTATTTCTCTTCCCTGAGAACAGTCGTTTGTTCTTGCATTCTGTTTTTCCCTTAAGATCATCAATTACTGAGACCTGTTCCAGGACAAGCACTGTGGCCAGGCTTAGATCACAAAATAGCTTAGGCCAAAAATGCCTGCTACCCTATCTGCGCACCGTTATGAGCCTAATTATTCTTTCCTTCCTTCAGTCACCTTTCTACAAAATATGTATTAAGCACATACTACCTGCTGGGCCCCGTCCCCGATGCTGCAGTGTGCCGGGCAGACCAAGGCTCTGTGCTTATTGTCATAGGACAGAAAGTAAGCAATCTGCAAGTAAATAGAAAATATAAATTCAGATATGAGTAAGTGCAGTGAAGAAAATGAAACAGGCACTAGGCTGGGTTGCACATGGAGGGCAGGACTACTTTATCTCGGATGGTTCTCTCTGAGAAGACGCACTTCAGAGATACGCATGAACACACCAGCAAGAGCAGGAAAACGCCAATCAACAGGGTTGGACTGCATACTTGCTTGCTAATGGCAGGTGGAGTGGGGAACACTAGAAGAGTAACAGGCTTAAAACCAGTTTTTATTATGTAACTAAATGCATTTTCCCTGACAACAAATAAGAACTTAGCTTCCTGTTAGTTCATCAAGTAAACATGACCCATATAAACAGCAATTTAAATGATTGTCTTTGTCAGAAATTAATTAGTATTGTTTCTCTTTATTACCTTCTTTTCCCTGTTTTCTTTTTCTTTTCTAATTTGTTTCTTCTTTATTTCCCTTTAATATGCAGGCATAATTTTCGAAAGACAAGCCAGCAGAACCTCATTTTGCCTTTTAACAAAATGCATCAATTATGATTATACTAGAAATCAGTAGATTCAAAGGAAGAAGAGTCATTGGTGCACAGCAAATGTTCTTTTACCTATTGTTAGGCTTTTTCAATTTTAAGTAAAAATATAATTAAGTAGTTCTTTATAAAGGCACACAAATTAATTATCCAAAGAAAACCAATACAACTTGATGTCGCACCTGAGTTTCCGGAATCTGTCAATTTCTAGTGTTTTGTAAAACACAAATTATTAAAATTAAGACAGTTTTTTGTTGCTGTATTTCTCACATTTATACTACAGAAATGCTCTCCTTTATTTTCTCTCCTTTTTGCTGAAAAGATAATGGGTAGAGGGCTTTTTTTTTTTTTTTTGGAAAGAAAAGCCTGAAATTCTGGAGTTTATTATAAATAGCAACTGTAAAAATAAGTCTATACTGAGATGTTTATTTCTGAAAATAAAATATGCATCATACAGCATTTTTGGTGACTTTGCCTGAATCTTTTTTTTTTTTTTTTTGGAATTGCATCCACATTTTTAGGAATAATATCTGCATTTTCAAATTTCACTCTTGGATTCTCCAGAGTGATTTTTTTGAAAATATGAATCTGATGATATTCCTTCCTTGCTTTAATCTTGCAATAATGTACTATTGCAATGAAAATAAATTGCAAACTCCATAACAGAAGTCATTTCTACCCCCAACCTTATTTATCACCACTCTTCTCGATTAACCAAGGCCCAAAGATACTGCTTTGCTCCCTGCCTGTTTCTTGAGAACTTTCAGCTCTGACCCAGGTTCTTTGTTGACTGAATTCTTTCACCCACACACTGCAAGTTCCAAAATTCTACATGGATAGCTACCAGCAGGCTGACTCCTCCAGAAAGTGGGCCAACCTTTAAAGTGCACCTAAGTGCCAGCCTCTGGTATTAATATCTTTTCTCTACACAGGAGCTACTAGCAAGAGTCATCTGTTCAGAAATCAAACCAGACCTTTCAATATGCCTGCTTAAACTTCTTCCATAGAAACTTCTTCCAGTTTCTAAAATTCTGTCTTATTCAAACACCAAGCTCTGGCCTTCACCTCCCCAAATGAGCTGACTCCCTCCACTTCTCAAACCAGCCCCCACCTCTAGTTTCACACAACAGCCAACTTCTCCTTCCTGAAGTCCAAGAAGAGCTCCTTGATCACAAACACCCTGGCTGAAGTCCCCTTTACTACCCACCACAGCATCTATTTTTATTTTTCTCCATAGTCTTCATTTTAATCTGTGCTTATCTTGTGCATAGATACCGGCTTATGTTGGCCTCCTACCCTCCCTGACTATGCTAATTTCCTCTAGAAGAGAGAACACATCTGTTCACATTCTTCATTCATTGGCATAAACTGCTACGTGGTCAATGTCTGTCAAATGGATGGATAAGTAAAGTCAGCAACCAGAGAACACAATATGCCTTTGGAAAATAACATGACAAGATATTCCTGATTCTCTGTTTCAGAAAAGTAAAATGACATATAATTTTATTTGTTCACATTTCTGAGCAAAAAGGCCACTCGAAGCACACTGCATCTGATTTCTTTGCTGACTGACACCTTCTCCAGTATTATCATTGATGATCTGAAGCTTCTCCCTACCGACGCAGACCCCACAATTCAAAGCTGGGTATTGGAGGGACACACAATGTTATCATAAAATCTAACCGCTGGCTTATTATTTATATGCCTCCTTCACTTCTGCATCATTTGGAATATCTACCTAAGACAATTATTAAACTGTTGCAAATTTTTAAGTCGTTTGAACATGAGAGCTAACATTTCTAAATAATGATTAAAAATTGTTTATATAAAACTTCTAAGGATGAAAATAGAGAAAGGAAGAACAAATATGGCTTCAAAAAGAAAATAAAGATATTAATGATGGCCTGAGGCTCATAAATACATTTATTTGTAAACTTTGGAAATTAAAAAGCAAATTATGACAATAATTTTTAAAAATGCTACTATTAATCAATTTCAGTGACAACAGATGTAAGAATTAAATATTGCAAATAAAATCCTTAGTTTTACCTTGCCTTGAATAAATGGAATTTTTAGGTGGCATGAACTGCTTTGCCCAAATAGACTGCCCATTCCAGAAATTGAGAACACAACTTCTCTTGTACCTACTATGACAGAGGAAACAGAAAGGTTTTTATATCTTATTAATTTATTAAATAATTAAAGAAACATGATTAAAATAAAAGAATATTTAAAAGATGAAGAATAAAGGAATAAGACCCAAGGTTTTCCATAAATTTAAAATGGATGAATATAAATTGACTGTGTATGTATATATAATTAATAGAAATTTAGCAGTACTCTGCATATGAAAATTTGGTTGTTGAATTCTCCCTGACCTCCTAATTTCTATTTGTCAACTGACTGGTTTAATTGTATGCAATACACACAGATTTAAATCATACAACCTGTTGGCAGGGAACAGTATTAGAAATAGGGAAGATCAAGATGAATAAGAAATGATCCCTAAACTCATAATTAATTAAATTGTCAATAAAAAATTGCTATCAAAGAAAAAATATAATTTATTAGTCATATAATAGTTATACAAAATAGTAACAAAATGAGAGAGCATGATGGTGATGCAAAAGACAAAATAACTCTGAGATTGCCCAGTATTTTAATATAAGACATTACAGGACTCTGACTCACAACTCAGAGTTTTAATTCCCTATAATATATTAAAACATATTTTTAAACAGAAAATGAGAAATAGGGGTGTATACAGTGCCTAGTATGGTGCTTGGCATAACGTTGCACTGGAACATTTTACTTTGGAATAAATAAAGGAGTTTGAACACCGAGGCACTACTGAAAACTGCAACCTGCCTTTTAAAATGTTCATTTTCCTATATATAGATTAGATAATAAAATTGATACTGAAGTTTGCTTGTTAATTTTGTTCATCCTCTGAAAGAAACTGCTCCATTGGTTGTTTTGTTACCGTGGGGAAAGAAATCAAATCTTTAAAGTCTGCCAGAACCTCATAGTGACTATTTAAAATGTATTTTGCTGCTTACTTTTTTCTTTACCTTTTTAATGAACAGCTTGTTTCTGAAGTAGACACACACAATTTGGCACAGTTCTCTACATTTCAGCACAATTTGGTTGAGCTGGCAGTCTCTGCTCGGAGGAACTCATTATTGTTCCAGCACTGAAACTTCATTAGTCAAATCCCTACAGAATGAGATCTTTTCAAGGCAGAAATAAGACTAATGGTGTGATGAGGGCACTGACATGCTAATCTTTCTACTTGTAGAATACTTACCACGGAGAAAATATGGCTAAATAGAATATAATGTACATGACTTCTCCTTTGTAATTCATTATGAATAAACAAGTTTTTTTTCTAGAATTGATATTAATAATGGTAAATCAAAGATATTTTTACTATCTACATGTGCTATATACATAATTAATTTTAAAATGTTTTTCTATGTTTACCTGTGACATAAACTATGAGTAGATCATTAACATTAAATTTTTTTAAAAAGTCTATAGGGGAGCACCTAAGTACATAAAACAATGACTAGCAGAGATAAAGGGGGATATTGATGGGAATACAATCATAGTTGGAGATTTTAACACCACATTAACATCACTAGATAGATCTTCCAGACAGAAAATAAATCAGGCAACAGAGAAATTAAAAATACAATAGAAAAATTAGACTTGGTGGATATTTTCAGAGCATTACACCCCCAAAATAGGATATGCATTCTTTTCAAGTGCACATGGAACATTTTCCAGGATTGATCATGTACATGGGCACAAAAGAAAACTCAACAATTTTAAGAAGATAGAAATTATCTCAAGCATCTTTACTGACCACAATGCCATGAAACTAGAAATCAACAACAGAGAAACAAAGGATAAATAAAGGAAAACATGGAGATTAAACAATAGACTATTAAAAAAACAATGAATCAATGAGGAAATTAAAGCTGAAATTAAAAAATACCTTGAGACAAATGAAAATAAAAGCACAACCACACAAAATTTATGGGACACAGCAAACGCAGTGCTAAGAGGAAAGTTTATAGCAATACAGGCCTTCCTCAAAAAAAGAAGAACAATCTCAAATAAACAATTTAACCCACCAGCTAAAAGAACTAGAAAAAGGAGAACAAAAAACCCCAAAAGGCAGCAGAAGGAAGGAAATTATAAAGATTAGGGAGGAAATAAATAAAATAGAGATTAAAAAACCATAGAAAAAATCAATCAAACCAAAAGCTGGTTTTTTGAAAAAGTAAATAAAATCGACAAACCTCTGGCCACAATGACAAAGAAGAAAAAGAAGACAGCACAAGTTAGCAAAATAAGAAAGGAAAATGGAGAAATTACAACAAATAAAATAGAAACACAGAATATCATATGAGAATATTATGAAAAACTATATGGAACCAAACTGGATAACCTAGAGGAGATGAACAAGTTTCTGGAAACATACTGTCCACCAAGACTGAATCAAGAAGAAACTGACCACTTGAACAAACCGATCACTAGAAAGGAAATAGAAATAGCAATTAAAAACCTCCCTACAAATAAAAGTCCAGGACCGGACGGCTTCACTGGGGAATTCTACCAAACATACAAAGAAGAACTCATACTAGTCCTTCTCAAACTCTTCCAGAAGATTGAAAAGGAGGGAATACTCCCAAACTCATTCTATGAAGCCACCATCACCCTGATACCAAAACCAGGCAAAGACACTACCAAAAAAGAGAATTATAGGCCAATATCACTGATGAACACAGATGCCAAAATTCTTACCAAAATATTAGCAAATAGAATCCAACAACACATAAAAAAGATTATACATCATGACCAAGTGGGGTTCATCCCAGGGACACAAGGGTGGTTCAACATATGCAAATCAATCAATGTAATACATCACATCAACAAGAGAAAGGACAAAAACCACATGATCATCTCAATCGATGCAGAAAAAGCATTTGATAAAATTCAACACCCGTTTATGATAAAAACTCTCGCCAAAGTGGGTATAGAGGGAACATATCTCAACATAATAACAGCTATATATGACAAACCTACAGCCAGCATAGTACTCTATGGTGAAAAACCCAAATGCTTCCCACTAATATCTGGGTCAAGACAAGGAAGCCCACTGTCACCACTCCTATTCAACATAGTCTTGGAAGTCCTAGTCACAGCAATCAGACAAGAGAGAGAAATAAAAGGGATCCAAATTGAAAAGAAGAGGTAAAAGTGTCACTATATGCTGATGACTTGTTACCATGTATAGAAAACCCTAAAAGGCCCACACAAAAACTACTAGAGCTGACTGAAGGATTCTGCAAGGTAGCAGGTTACAAGATTAACGTTCAAAAATCAGTTGCATTTCTTTACACTAACGATGAATCAACAGAAAAAGAAAGTAAAGAAACAATCCCCTTTAAAATAGCACCCAAAATAATAAAATACCTAGAAATAAATCTAACCAAGGAGGTGAAAGAATTATACACAGAAAACTGTAAACCATTGATGAAGGAAATTAAAGAAGACTTTAAAAAATGGAAAGATACCCCATGCCCTTGGATTGGAAGAATCAATATTGTTAAAATGGTCACACTGCCCAAGGCAATCTACAGATTTAATGCAATCCCTATCAAAGTACCCAGGACATATTTCATAGAACTAGAACAAATCATAATAAAATTTATATGGAACCATCAAAGACCTAGAATTGTCAAAGCATTACTGAAGAGAAAGAAAGAGTCTGGAGGAATAACTCTCCCAGACTTCAGACAAAACTATAGAGCTACAGTCATCAAGACAGCATGGCATTGGCGCAAAAACAGACATATAGACCAATGGAACAGAATAGAGAGCCCACAAACTTTTGGTCAACTAATCTTTGACAAAGGAGGCAAGAATATACAATGGAATAAAGACAGTCTCTTTAGCAAATGGTGTTGGGAAAACTGGACAGCAGCGTGTAAAGCAATGAAACTAGAGCACTCCCTTACACCATTCACAATAATAAACTCAAAATGGATTAAAGACTTAAACATAAGACAAGATACAATAAACCTCCTAGAGGAAAACATAGGCAAAACATTATCTGACAGACATCTCAAAAACGTTCTCCTAGAGCAGTCTACTCAAGCAATAGAAATAAAAGCAAGCATAAACAAATGGGACCTAATGAAACTTACAAGCTTCTACACAGCAAAGGAAACCATAAGTAAAACAAAAAGACAACCTATGGAATGGGAGAAAATGTTTGTAAATGAAACCGACAAAGGCTTGATCTCCAGAATATATAAGCAGCACATACGACTTAATAAGAAACAACCAAACAACCCAATCCAAAAATGGGCAGAAGACCTAAACAAGCAACTCTCCAAGGAAGACATACAAATGATCAAAAAGCACATGAAAAAATGCTCAGTATCTAATTATCAGAGAAATGCAAATCAAAACTACAATGACGTATCACCTCACACCAGTCAGAATGGCCATCATTCAAAAATCCACAAATGACAAATGCTGGAGAGGCTGTGGAGTAAGGGGAACCCTCCTACACTGCTGGTGGGAAAGTAGTTTGGTGCAACCACTGTGGAAAACAAAATGGAGAGTCCTCAAAAGACTAGGAATAGACTTACCATATGACCCAGGAATCCCGCTCCTGGGCATATATCCAGAAGGAACCCTACTTCAGGATGACACCTGTTGGTGTCACAATAGCATGTACACATACACACCGTATGTGGAGAGAGCTGATGGCAACTCTGAAGCTTTATTAAGTTACACAGTCTTATATAGCAAAGAAGAATAACAAGGGAAATGGTTAACAGGCAGTGTCTGACTCAAGGTCAGAAGACCCTTTATGTTTTGGTAAATCATGTTCGTGTTGCCACCAGCGAGCCTTACAACTTATCAGGGTGGAATGTATGATAAACGGCTGCTTCACAACATTCTTCTTGGACTCAGGCAGTTGTGCCTGTCTTAGGTTGCCCCCTTCTGGGAATCTTACCTGTCATTTGCTAACCAGCCTTCTCACCTCTGAGTCTGCAGCTTTTTATAACTTGTTTACCATTCTGGCCCAAGGCTCATTCCTTTGTTCACATGGTTGGGGGCCTACAACATCTGCACCCCAATGTTCATAGCAGCACTATTTACAATAGCCAAGACATGGAGACAGCCTAAATGTCCATCAATGGATGACTGGATAAAGAAGAGGTGGTATATTTATACAATGGAATACTACTCAGCCATAAAAACTGACAACATAACGCCATTTGCATCAACATGGATGCTCCTGGAGAATGTCATTCTAAGTGAAGTAAGCTAGAAAGAGAAAGAAAAATACCATATGAGATCACTCATATGTGGAATCTAAAAAAAACCAAAAACAAACAAAGCATAAATACAAAACAGAAATAGGCTCATAGACATAGAATACAAACTTGTGGTTGCCAAGGGGGTGGAGGGTGGGAAGGGAGAGACTGGGATTTCAAAATTGTAGAATAGATAAACAAGATTATACTGTATAGCACAGGGAACTATATACAAGATCTTATGGTAGATCAAAGAGAAAAAAAGGTGACAATGAATATATATGTTCATGTATAACTGAACAATTGTGCTCTACACTGGAATTTGATACAACATTGTAAAATGATTATAAATCAATAAAAAATGTTTAAAAAATAAAGATTTTATTACAAAGTTAAAAAAAAAAGGCTATAGGTTTTGTTTGTTGAATTAAGCATTGTATTTTGTGAACTCCTCAGTTTGCCAAACTTTAACAAGTATCAATCTGGATGATAAACATTTCTCCAAATGCAAAAACTTTTTGTTACCAGTTACTTTTGGGGAGTATTTTGCAAACAAATGATGTATTTCCTACATTAGCAAAGCATAATAACATAATAAATATATTTCCCTCAGAACTCAGTCCCTATTATAAATCATATTTGTACTAGTTTATAAAATAGATGTTAAGATGTTAAGTGAAATATTTTTACTTGTAGAAAAAAGTCATAATGGGCCCAAGTCTTCTCTAAACATAGTCACTCACACACACACACACACACACACACATGGGATTATACATTTTTAATTTCAGGCACCATCTACATGTCAAATATAAAATGCATGTATTGAATGATAGAAAGAGTTGAAAATTCTAGTCTGAATTCTGTATCCTAACACAGACTATTATGAGATATATTAGTGATTAAAAAGTATAATAGTTAAAGAAAATTGCATATAATATACAAAAATTTTAAACATACAACACAGGTCACAATGTTTAAAATGAGAACAAAAAAATTAAGATATTTCAATATGTTATAGATAATAAAGTACAACAGAGTTACACTGAGCATATAGGAACATTCAGTAAACATATTATTGATTTTTATGTATGATTTTATATTTTGAAATTCTACAGTGTTCACATTAGATGATATATGAGAAAATTCTTTAAATTTTCTTACATAAATATACCTGAGTAACTAATTGTGATTCATAACTCATATAATTCATGTTATACTGCTAATACTGGCAAATGGTGAAACTATTATCATCTATCAAAATTGTTCCTGTGATTTTTAAATTTTGATTTACATTCTTTGCTATTTTCTTATTGACTTAGCTCCTCAAGATTGTTCACAAATATAGACTTTATAGTCCTTGTCTGAATGTTTTATTCTTTTTAGTCTTTAATACCAAAGTTTTCACATAATAGGGGTTCATAAAGAATTTTCTCCTTAATTGTCTCACTAAAATATAATTATTTTGTAAACTGTTGTATACCTAGAACCTAAAATCTACGGTGTAATTAATCAGAAGAAAGATTACGTCTTCTACCTTAAATCACTAGAGCTAGAACAGAATGTTTGGCTATCAAGATTCAACACATGCATGAGTAGTCACTCTGCTTAAATATATGGAACTTAAAAATCTTGTATCTACCAGCGTAGATTTTCATAATTTTTATCAGAATCCACTAATTTTAAAGATATTACAAAAGTATGAGGGGACAAACTGTTAAGTAATTGATTACTTGAAAACCCATAATTTCTCTTACCTTCAGTGTTCCTGATTATCTAATTCATGTTTCCTATATGAACCACTATAGTCCAGTAACTACCTTGAAATGCTAATCTAATGGAAAATACAGTAAATTCCTTTTGCACACAAAAAATAGTTTTCCATTTTAGTGGGTCAGAGTTAGAGACCTCCGTCTCTCCTGAAATTTGCATTGTTGAACAAAAGCTGGAGATACTATTGGTGTCCTGCCCATATTCCCCATCCTCCCTGGGAGCTCACCTGTTGAAGGCTTTCTCTGTGTGAGAATATTCTCTGAATACAGGAACCCCCTCTCATGTCCTTCTAAAGGCCAGCATAAGGCCAAGGGAAATATCAACCAACGAGATTCAGCAGTGCTGAGTCATGTTCTTCATGGTTTTTCAGAGGGTCCCTAGACAAATTAGAACCAGTTACCTACAGCAGTAACCCCACCACAGGTATACACTCTATCTGCTTTGCTCATTTCCCTGTCTAAATTTTATACCCCTTCCCTTCCCAGTCCTTTCTGGGATCACTTCCTTATTAAAATACTTACACTTAAATTCTTTTTCAAGTTCTGCTTTTGAGGGGAACCCAAACTAAAACAGCTTCACCAGAAATGGTTCTAGAAGCAGTTACTCAAAAAGGGTTTCTACAACGTGGCTGCTTGCCTATCCAGTGGTAAAAAAGTATTCACTGTTGTATAAAGTACATGTGATCACTGTTCACATGCTACAACTTCGCAATTCCTAAGACCCTCACCTTCAGGAAATCAGGATGGGGCTGGTTGAAACGGAAGCACGGGCTTATATAATACCTTTAGCACTTGACATATACAGGACAATGGTGATTAGGACTGTGGAGTTGGGTAGCTTTTGGCTACCCTCTTAGGAGCTTTGAAAAAGAGTGGGATAGATTTAGGTCATCCAGCTATCAACTCAGGCATTACTGTAAAAGCCCCAGATCCCCCATCTCAGCATTTAAAGAGGCCATCATCTCCTTCACCTGAAGGGAAGACTATGCTGAAACAGACTCCACATTTGATCATAAGAGTGGCAAAGTCAGTGTCCTAATGTGAAAATCATGGGAGTCCAGGTATGGGGACTTTGGGTAAGATATGCTTAAGAGCTTTGAATCCACATACTGGTGTAAACCCTTAGGCTGATAAAAGCACTCCCCTTCCTTTCTCTCAAGTAGAGCAGCCTCCACATGTTTGGAGACCTGCAAAGACCACACCTGAGGTGGACACCTTGTGAGCTGACAGTTGCCCTCCTTAAGGTTTTCCTGCCGCCTGTCCTCACTGCTTCTAGACCAACAACTAAGATCAAGACTCACTACAGCCCAAAAGAATAAATGAAAGGAAACAGATCATTCCAAAAGGCCTGCGGAACTTTGGTAATATTTACCAGAATGGATCAGGAGGCATGTAAGTGAGTTGCTTCTAAACATGCTGGAGCAGGGGTGTACAAAACAAGGCAGGACAGGGGAGAGTGAATTTATACAGAAGGACTCTTTCATGACTCACAATTGAATTCTCTAGCAAGGATGCCAGGAATGGAACTTTGAATCCTGGACATGGTAATGGCTTGTAGTAAATGGGATGGACGTGCTGGAACATCCTCGGCAGGGTTTTGAGGATGTGATCAAAAGGCTTGGAGATAAGGACGTGATTGAATAGATTAATTATGAAAGACCAGGGAACTCCTTTACTGATTACATTTCCCTAGGGACCCTAAAGACACTCCCTTCACTAAAGCAATGAGGAATGTGCTAGTGAGGGGAAAGCTGGGATTGTGAAAAGCTCAGTGGTAGCTGTCCACCATAGCTCAGACTGGATAATGGGAGATAATTCTATGAAACTGTGCTTACTAGTGTCAGTGCAAATAACAAGGGCCAGGTGGCAGCACCTCACCTTGTCAGAGACAAGCTGGGTCTAATTCCAGTGTGTGCAGCAAGCCTGAAGTGGCAACCAGGGACCTGACCTAAAGGGATCTATCGCAGTGACTAACAGACTATGGCTTTTCTAGGGGCAGACAGACAGCCACTGAAGATACTGCTTGGATTATACATGCCAGACAGACGGTCGCTTGTTAAGGAGAAGGATGATGTTGGCAGTCACAAAAGGAACCCATGATTCCCCCCCACCCAATTTCTAGACCTAGAATAATTCTCAGACATAACACCATCAATTGAAGGGAAACTAGATGCTCTTGAGGCAGGACCCTGCAATGCCAACCTGTTTTTGTGGTAGCTGCTCTCCCAAGCCTTCTCAATGGGACCTATGGCATTTACCAATGTAATTATGCACCAGGGGAAGGGTAACTCAGAGATATTTAGGAAAATGCTGATTAAAGGGTCTTACCTGGCACTGATACTAGGGAGTCCCAAATGTCATCAAAGTCTCCTTTCAGAGAGGGGTCATAGGATGACAAGGTGATAAATGGTGTAGTGGTCCACACTCATCTCATGGTGGGATGAATGAGTCTGGTCTCATTCTGTGGTCATTTCTCCTTTTCTTAGCTGCAGCCTCAGGATGAATATACACACCAGCTCACAGAAATCTTATAGTATTGGTTTCTTACTCTGTGAGATAAAACCTATCACGATAGAAAAGGCCACGTGGAAGTCATTTCAGACCCCTGGCCAGGTTAATCAGAAGCAATAGCCATGCCCTACGTGGAACAGTAAAGGGTATTTTAAAGTTACAGGGCTGCTGCTGTCTGAGCCCTTCCTGCAAACACGGGCTGTATCACGGCAGGTGACTGCAGATCCCACTAAACTTGACCTAGTGATAACCTTCAATTGTACCTGCTGTGCAGAATGGAGTATGTTTTCTGGAAGAGATTAAATAGCCTCTGGCACCTGGCACATGGCTATGGATAAGGTGACTGCATTCTTTTTATTTCCTGTCAAGGCATCAGTATTTAATAATTTCCTTGTCCAAAGGCTATGTTACCTCTCCTGTTTTCTACCACAGTCAAGTACAAAAAAGGCTTTAATTGCCTGGACTTTCCAGAAAACTATGCTAATCTAATATATCAATAGTATGTTGGTTATACCTGGTGGGCAGGACATGGTAAGTCTTCTAGATGCCTGAGTGAGAAACAAGTGGGCCAGTGGTTAGGAGATAAACCCTACCAAAACTTGGGTTTCTTCATCGTCAGTGAAGTCATTAGATTAGCCTACTGGGGTTAGGGAACAGCTCTTTTAATTGATTAAGAAGGAGATTTCAAGGCATCTCCAGGCACAGAAACTACACCATCGAGTAAACATGCAGAGCACACAGGGCATCACCCAGAGGAAGAGCCACACATTCTGCGGATGTGGCATTACCCCGAGGCCTTGCTGTCTCTGTGCAGGCTGACCGGTGCCAGCTGACCTGGCTCTCCTCTCCTCTAACAAAAAGGGGAAATACACCAGCCTGCAGGGCCCTCCAAATCTGCTTCTCAAGATTGTAAAAATGTGCTTCTGCCAATGTATCAGGTATCACAGAACTGCTCTTCAAACTGGTCCTACCAGCTGCCACTCTTAACAACAGAATGAGAATTCTCTTTCGCCCACCAGTACTTGGTACTGTCAGAATTTTAAGAATTTACCAATCTGAGGTGTTTGCAAATAGACCTCATCATGGCCCGAATTTCCCCATTTCTATTCAGCTTGAGAAGTTTTTTCCAGTTTAACTGACCATTCAGATTTCCTCCTCTCTGAATTGCATTTTCACCAATTTTTACAAAGTAGATTATTTTTGGTAATTATTATTTTTAAAGCCTGTTTATATATTCTGGTTATTAATCTTTCTCTGTTTTATGCACTGCAAATATCTTCTTCCCATCTGGGTTTTGCATTTCAATTTGTGTATATACAGAAAATGGAATATTGATGTAAACTGGAGTTAACATTTCCTTTTAAAAATATTTTTGTCTTATATAAAACTATTTCTTATATCAATGCCACATAGATAATCGTATATATTTTTTTTCTACACTTGGTTCTTGAATGCACAGAAAACTACTTTTGTGTTTGATGTACTTTAGGGATCTATTTTTCCACCCTCCTATTCATAACCAGGCAACTTATCACAGTATATTGAGAAATCATTGCATTCATCACAAATTTCCAGCAGCATCTCCGCATTCTATCAAATTTCCATACAAACATGAATCGATTTCTGTACTATCTGCCCTATTTTATTAGTATATTTATCTCCACAGACTCCACTACTGGGACACTGCCTTAATTCCTCTGATTATCAGAACGAATATATCGTACAGCAAATCCTCTCACCTGGCTCTTGTCTCCAAAACATTTTCTACATTTAATTCTTTGTTCTTTCACCAATATTTGAAAATCAGTTAGTCAAAATCCACTATGAAAATATTTGATTGCAATTCATTGCATAATACTTATAACTTAATTTAAAAATAATCGACACCTTTACAATGTAGAAGCTTCTTATTTATAAGCATGTTGAATTCAATCACTTTATTTAGTGTTACCCTTAATACTGTAATTATTTTTTTCCACAGCAATCTTGCAAAATTTAAAAATGTAAATCCCTTGACTCTCATTCTTCTGAAAGGCATTAACTTTTGAACTTTTTATAGTATTTTCTGAGTTTGGTGATTCCGGGAAGAAAATGAATTCCACCTCCAAATCTTAGAGCAGTTCTCTGTACAGATCATAAAGTATAATTGTTTCTAAAAAGTTTATCCAGAATCCAGAAGACATATAAGATTCATTTTCATTTCATTTTTTTGTTCTTGCTGTCTAGATTTTTTTCCTGGTGTACTCTTTCACTAAGCTTGTGACACGTCCTTGAGCCACTTATTTGGCAGTTTTACTGCCCTGCTTTGTTTGGGTTGAAAACCTTTCCCTATGTGGCAGGGTGACATTTAAACCCATCTCCCAACTACAGTGACTCCAATTTACTTGTCTTGCTCCCAACAACTAAACTGTCCAGGCCCTGAACCAGTCTGGTTTTCAGTTTCCTCTTCTTTGTGTCCCCTGAGAAATCCTTTTCCTAACTGGGAGGTCAGCTATATTGCCGACGTTTGTTTGATATAGTTTATTCAACAATTTTTTGGTACTAGCTATTCCATGGGTTTTCCTATTTTTTCAGCCCAACATATTGCTAGAAAAAGGAAATTTAAAACAAACTTTTTTTTTGTTTCTTGTCTATTTGTTTTTTTTTTTTTTTACTAATCTGTTTTAGTCACTAAAAACTAACCCAGTAACTTTATTACTTTTGTGAATAATTTAAGTATCACCAATTCACAAACAGTTCAACTACAATGAAGGGGAATGCTGTGGGATTTTCTGCAAGATTATCAATATACCTCTTTTAGTATACACCCTTATCCACTGAGTGTTAAAGAAAACCTCAGAGAAATTGAGAAGATGATGTTGAGGCAAAATTACCAGTCATCTTCAAGAATCACAGCAACTGAAGCCAAAATAATTGCAGGATAATACCTGTAATGCACTAATTTCAAGGTGTTCATCTCAAAGCTTGTGGCAAACGGAATCACCTATGTCTGTACATAGATACTGGGAATTTTGCAACACTAACGAGTTACGAGAATTCTTAGTGGAATTCTGAATTAGATTTCTTGGTAAACCTGAATATTATACTCAGTTACGCTTTAAGTACCTTATCATATATAACATTGAAACTAACCCATCTATAAGAGACCCCTTCAAAAATAAAAATTTCTGGTTCGAATTAGATAATCACCTTTAAGGACAATCTGCTCTGATCTGCTCTGGTCACTGTATTTTGGTAACTAAAACTTAAATCAGCTTTACTACTTTTGCTGGATTTTACTTTTGGTTCTGTTATTTTTCATGCCACTTTGGGCAAGACTCTTAATCAATTTTCATCCCCTCTTAAAATAGTATGAGGATTTTTACAAGGGTATTTTGAGATTGGATGTAACCATATAATCTATTAAAATTAGCTATTCATGAATGAATCACTTCCATGTTATGAGATTTTGTAGAATATTCCTATCGTCCTGCATCTTAAAAACACTAGTATAATGATAATTTGTGTTGATAATGAAGATCCCAAAATGCTTTCTGAATCATCAAAGAAAGACTAGATTAGGTTCAGAATAGATTTAGTTCCAAGTGACTCATCTGTCTCATTAATCTCCTAAATGGAGCCTCAAAGTCTTTCAGAGTCTTTCCGCAGAGAAACTCACACTCCATGGCGTTATTATTAAACTGTTAAAATGAGTTTAATTCTTTATATTTTTTGTGGCAAAATATTCAAGTTAAGATAGGACTGCACTTTTCACTACCTACTAAATATGTGGCTTTAACAAACTTGGACAATCTCCATAAACACTTGGCTTTACTACAAGAAAAGGATAAGAATGCGTCACTGAAAGTGATGACAGTGCAGACAATATGCTTGGACAAGGCCTGGCACTGGCAAGTACTTTTACTCTCTTAAATGTCATTTCGCTAATACTTTTTAGATATTATTTTCATTATGCTTCCATTATTCCCAGTAAGAAAAAATTAATCCTTATATTCTATAATAGCCAATCCAAACTTCTCCAGCTTACTACCCAGCAGAGAAATGGGGTAATTCATGAAATCACAATTCTCATTACTCTACAAAATTTTCTTGTGTGATCTTAAGATCCTGGTTCTCTCTGATTCACAATTTCTCTACCTTGTACATGAAGTTCATATTTACTCTGTAGGATTTTAAATTTGTCTCTCTTTTCTTCCAATCTTTGGTTTCTTCCCCTGAAACCTGAAGTTGATGGGCCTGTGATTGTGAAGATTAAATTGTGAAGAATACTTTAGGAAATCACCTAGTACGGTGTCTGAGAAATAAATGCCACAAAATACTTTTAGAAACCTCCAGTTTCTATAGCATGATATGATCTTCATTATTAAACATCATTTCCTGTGATACCAACAAAATTGCTCTTATCTCCTTTTACCATTATCCTCTCCCTATTAATTGTCATGTATCCACATGGTAAATATTAATTATATATTAACCTTTCTTATGCCCTTTTCCTGAGCAAACTCATGACTTCAGGACCAAACTTCAAGACCAAACTCAGAAATTGACACTTTCATGATCTTCTTTCACTACTGCAGCCTCATGGGTATTTTCTTTATATAAAATCTTGAACTCATTCGTTGAACACTAATTTGGCAACCCTAGGAATTTTTATGATAAAAATAAATTACACATACTACTTGCATGTGAGAGCTCTAATGCTGCAGAAAATAACAGATATATGTACAGATGAATTGTAATCTTTTTATAAGAAGGATACTACTCATTATACCATTGCTTGTTGTACTCTGATCCACTTATATAATACTTTTAACTTCTTCATTATATCATACATTTATCAAGGGCAAGAAGTGTTTCATATTTTTGTTTTATAATTTATATTAATTATTCACAATGCTGAGTACCTTACAAGGGCACAAAATAACATTATCTGGGTGATAATAAAAGGAATGCTTATTACTATTACAACATCTCTATTATTCAGAATGCTTAATTCTAATCTCTATTTTGCAAACAAGTTTGAGATTTTACAAATGTGCTATGCAAAGGCAATGTTATATATAAGAGTTCATGGGAGAAAGCTGGAGTTGTGATAAGGAAGAGAGGATATTAAAGGATGGATAGAAATTTAAAAATGTAATAAATAAAAAAGTACTTCTGATTCCTATCCTGATGGCAAACTAGCATCACGCTAGCTTTCCATTGAGCCAACCCCAGAGGTAATTTAGAAGTAGAATATGTATATTTCAAGAATAAGCCAGAAACAAACAAAATGCTTTTAGGAACCCTTAGACGCAATCTGTCTTGAACTGGTGACATAGATGGAGATGGATATGAAGGTATCAGTAAAAGGGTAACTTGAAAGGAGTAATTTTACTTCACCTAATTCTTTCTCCTATGTTGGTGCCTCACACAGAAAATTTTTTGCAACAGCTCAGGTTCTGATAGACAGGAGGGGAGAACTCAATATAGCATAAGTGCCAACTGGCTTAAGGAATCCGTGAAAACTGATGCTTATGAACCAGATGAACAGCCCTTGAGCATTTGTTCTTCAATTTCTCCTTCTCAAAGTCCCCAAGTCTGAGGAAATTTTTTTTGAAATATTGCATTTTGCTAAACGTTAAATGGGGTAGAACCTGACAATTAACTGGATGGGTACCATGAACTTAAGTGGTGCATGAGGTTTTGTAGTTCTCTGGCTCTCTTCCCAAACGGTCTGGCCACAGGGTTGGTTTTTAGCCAGTTTTCAGGAAAGATGAACAGATTAAATAGTAAATCCTATCTGGGAAATTTGTGCTCTTAAATAGCCAGCCAAATGAGAAACAATATTCTAAAGAAAGATTAAAAACATATTACCTTATACCTCTATGTATTACAGCACCTTGTGATCTTAATCTCCCTTAAAATCTTTTGATATTTCTTTTTTTTTTCCTAATAGCACTTATAACCTTAAATTGTTGCAGCAAAGTGTGTTACAGTCAGTGTTACAGTTCAATTGTGACAGCAACCTGGATCCTGACAAGAGACCAAGCAGCACTTGGAAAGTTGGAGAACTCAGGTTTATTATGCTGGTGGGCCCAGAGGAGTTAATAATCCAAGCTCTGGCCCCCGTCTGTAGGTTTACACAGGATTTTATAGGCTGCCAGTCTAGACTTTGCAACATCATATGCAAATAAGGTGTAACAAAAGCTGACTACTTAGGAATGAGCTTTGTAGAACTGAACCAGTCAGGAGTGATAGAAATGGACCAATCAGGAGTGAGCTCCATGCAAATGAGGCACTATAAATGGACCAATCAGGAGTTAGCTCAGGGAACCAGCAGAATCTTAGGGGTAAGTTCTGCTTTCCTAGAAGCAAGCCGTTTTAGAGGCAAAAAGCAAAATAATGCTGCTGGGCCAGGGAACCGGATGGTGCTGGCAGGAGAGTAGTGGCTTTGCCTGGGGGTCCTGCCATCTTTTTCATGGGCTTCCCACCTCAAAATCATACTGATTCATTATGTTTAATTTTACTTGTCTGTCTCCCCTACTTATTAGACTATAAGCTCTAGTGGATACTTTGACAATATTAAGTTCCAGTCCACAGGTGATCATATGAATGTATAATTGGTATGTGTGTGGCAGTTTGTGTGCCTGAAAATGTGCTGTATTCAAAGTGACAAGAACTGGACTCAACTTTCTAATCCACCACCCAGTGATGACTTGATGTTGCAAAATTCACTTAAACTGTCGGGGTTTACATGGCCATGACCACTAACAATTTTTACTGCCTGTCTTAAATCAAGTTCTCCAACAGTAAATCATGAGACCAGGTGCAAGTGCTTTACAGAAATGCTCCCCAGGGAACATGATATGGAGCAGGAGAACTCAATGAGGAAGAGGTAGAAACCAAGCAAATGGGTAACTTCAGGCCATGTCCAAATTCAGTTTGACACTTCAGGGAAGCTCTGGAATATAAATTACATCTCACTGTTAGTCCAGCTTGAAGGCAAGATAACTGGGCTTCCTACTCCCATAAAACTGAATCTTGGCTAACTTTGCCCAGTGAGACCTGGATTTGGGAAGGTGGGCATAAATTCAGTCACTGATGTCCAGGCAAAGTGAGTCTAATAGCCCAAAGTTAGTCCTCTGAAGTGCATGGCAACCACAGCTGCTGAAATCAAAGGACACAGATATCCTAAGAAAAAGCACTGCAAAATACTAAAAGTTATCTGACGACACCCATGTAGAGCACTGAAGGCACCCACTGCATCCTTTCAAAAGGAACTGGTGTTGTGGGTTAGCAAATTGTATTCCATTTAGGGCTATAAAGGTCCAGAAGGCAATTACAGGTTGGGTTCAGGGCAGCAATACTCTCTTCGGGAATGGCTGCTGAAGTGGCCAAAAGGAAATCACACAGAAATAGAGCTGGGGCAGCACCAAAGTTTGCCTGGAGCTAGGTTGACCAATGCAGTTTCATTCCACTGGGATCTACATTTTACTGCTACCCATACAAAATATTCATGTCATTATCTGCCCTCATAAATCATAAATTTCAATTATCTTTTCTGTTAAATTATCTGCAAGAACTCCATCCTTAACAGGAACTGGGTATCTGGAGCTCCTACAGAAATCTTTATAAATCAAAATATACGTGGTTAGGAAAATTAGTTAATGCAATGTGTCATAAATGCTGGAAAAGTACAGGTCCTACAAGTGAGGCAAAGAACTTTTATTTATTTACATAAGTACTCTACCAAAGTGTCCAACTTGTTCAGTGAATTGTGCCTAATTGAAGATGCAGTAAAAGTCTCAAATTACTAGCTCAAGCTTCACTTCTTTCTGCTTCCACTACCTGCTGAATGGAGGGAATGGAAAAGAACACAGCGGTGGAGACGGGCAAAGCAAGATGTGGAAAAATTATTAAAGAGCATGAATAATTCTAAAACATAGAAAAATGGATATGTAGGCGTTGTCTGCACCTGTTTTTACCAACTGGCATCAAAAGCAAAATAGAGGGATATGTTGAACAGATAATTATTTTTGTTGTAGTGAAGGGAACTGGTCCGAAATTAATTGACTGATTTATCTGCTTGTGTGTAAGCAAGACAAAGTGTTCTGTATTAGGAATTTAGGTATGTAATTTTAACATATTTTAAATATGTCATTTTCCTAGGTAATTTTTATATTGCAGCAAAATAGTATTAATATAGCAATCAAGTAAAATGGATAGAAGACTAGATTTCTTTTAGAAAAATAGCATAATAATAAAACAAATCTTAAGAAACATCCATATCTTGAGATAAGTAGCCACCAGCTAAAGCTACCCTAATCATCTTAAAACAGGAAGGAAAACAGAACAAATAGGGCTACTTATAAATTCTTACTTACGACAAGGAGGCAGAAATGTCCAGACTGCAAAGCTTTTTAACCTGGATCTATGTGATTAGAATATTTTTATGCAATGAAGCAGAATTGTTAGGAATCAGTTCCTTCCAAATTGAAGCAATAATGTCCAAAAAGGAAACATTTGCCTTATTTCAACCCTTCATAATGATGGTGAATCAAGCAAACTATACAATGACAGAGATTAATTTAGAGTCAAAGCAAATAAAGATAAGGGCTACAGCAAACCCTTCTGGAAGCTTTGTCCAGCCAAACCTTCAGGGCTGAATGGTTTTAGCTGAAAAATGGCTCTGTGATTTTCTTGGAATGTTTACTATTCATCAGGAAAAAAATAAGCATTTCCACAACATCTGACCAAAAAGTAAAGCTAAAAATTATTCTAGTAATGACCACTCCATTGGCAAAATGTGAAATATGAGTAGCTCTGATAAATGTGAAATATGAGTAGCTTGCAACTGATAAAAAGGTAGGGTGCATTGTTGTCTTTTGTTAGTTTTCCTTGCTTTTTATTTTGCTTATCTTAAATTTTACTCTCATAGTTGGTTAGGTGTTGAAATATTCTAAAAGAGAAATGAGAATGTAAACACTTTAAATCTTTCATTAGTTTAATGGTACAATTACCCTGTATTTATCTGCTGCTTAAACTTCAGAAACTCTAGCTCCTGAGAATGCCTGTATGATTAAATTAAATAATGCATGTAAAATGTAGAGACTCATTTATAATAAGCACTTGGTAAGCATTAGACTTTATTATTTTTTTAGGCCAGTACATTAGTGTTAAGGGTAGGGAAGGAAGAAGTTATTTAGCACCTAGTATATGTCATGGTTCAGTATCATGTCAGATACAGCTTTTTTAAAAATATATTTTCAGATTGAGGAAGTTCACTATTTGTGCCAATCTGCTAAGATTGCTAAGAATTTTTAAAATAAGTTTCTATTTTTAATAAAGAGATGTTGAATTTTATCAAATGGTATTTCTACATCCATGGAATTGAACACGTGATTTTTCTTTGTTCTTTAGATGGTACATTATGGTGATTTTTTTCAAATGTTAAAATAGTATTATAATAGAATGAGTGAAAATTCTTTGTGAAGGAGGTTCTTGTTTTATAAGAAGGTTCAGTTCAGTGAATTCAGGTTCGCTGAATTTGTTTTGTAGGTTAATATTGCTCTATGTTCATGAGGAACATTCATCTTTGATTTTTATCTCATATAATGTTCTTGTCAGATTTTAGTTAGAAATGTATGCTAATCTTGTAAAATATTCTGCAAGATATTTCTTCTATTACTACTCCCTAAAAGATTTTCTCTAAGATAGGTGTTATTTCTTCCTTTGTTATTTGGTAGAATTTGCTGAAGATCACCCTTGAGAATTATTGTGGTTTTTTTTTTCCTATAGATCTAGGGTAACAAACAGCTGATAATTTTTGTTTGTTTAGAGTATCTTTATCTTACTTTCCCATGGTTATTCCCCTGTGTATAGGATTTTAAGCTAACAGGTCTTTCAGCACTTGAAAATACAATTCTTCCGTTTTGCGGCATTCAGCATTTCTTTTGCGATGTCAGCTGCCTGTCTCATATGTTGCCCCTTTGAAAGTTAAGACGCCATTCCCACCCCACTCCCACCGTCTCTGGCTACTTTTAAGATGTCCCTTTGCGTTTGGTTTTGGCTGTTTGACTGTGATGTGCCTGGGTGTGCTTTCCTTTGTATTTTTGCTGCTTAAAGTTTGCTGAGTTTCTTACATCTCTAGCTTTGTGTCTTTCATCAGTTTTGTTAACTCCTTAGCTATTGTTTTTTCAAATATATTTTATATGTCTATTCCATTTTCTTCCTCTTCCTCTTCTGAGACTCTAATTACACATATGACAGATCTTTTCACATTAGAGTCTATGTCCCTAACCCTCTTTTCTATATTCTTAATCTTCTGATCTTTGGGCAATATTCTGTAGATTTTCTTACCTATATTCTGTTCTATTTCTTCTATATACAGCTAGATCTAATCTGCTGTTTGAAACAGAGTTATGGAATTTTGTTCTTCAATTATAAAAATTATCTTTTTGGCCTTTAAATTTTCTAGTTATCTACTAAAATCTTCAAATTCGCCTTTTTCCTTCTTGAACATTTTAAGTGTAGTTATTTTACAGTCTGCTTCTAGCAACTTTGTTGCACAGATGCACTTTACTGTTTTTGATCATGTGAACCTGTCTCCAATGTACCTAGTTATTTTTCATTGATTTTAAGACATCATGTATGAAAAACACACATATAATTTAAAACTTTGGATATTTACAGCTTCCTACAGAGAAGATTTATATTTACTTTGTGCAGAAAGGTAAACAACATTATTGACGATTTAGCAACATTATTCAGAACTGTAGTAATTTTAAGCTGGTTTTCAGATTTTGTGAGAGCCACACTATTTCCACACTATTTCATCCTTTAAGGTTTCAACCTAAATTCTAACTGTTTACTATCTAACCCTGATAGCTCAGCCTTCAGAGAGTCCCAAAGCCCTTTTTCCTCCAACTAGATCAGGAGTTGGCAAACTAGATTTTCTTCTCCCTAGACAAGAAGGCAAATCTGGCATGCTGCTTGTTTTTGTAAATAGATTTTACTGGGACACAGTGATGCCCATTCATTCACATATTGTCTATGACGGCTTTCTCACTACAACAGCAGCAGATTTGAAAAGTATGGCAGATACTTCAAAAGCCGAAAAGCCTAAAATATTTATTACTAATCCTCTGCAGAAAAAAGTTGGTTGATCCTTGAATTGGCAGTTGACCCTAATGGAAAAGCAGAAAATCCAAGTGTTTGTAGTTTTCCTTGGTAACCTGTATCTCTAAAACCTTGACCCACACATTCTCCACTGCCTTATTAGCACTCTAAAGTTTTGAAACAGAGAGTGTTTTTCCCCCTTACTGTTTATCAGTCCTCAGTGGGAGAGTCTTCCAAAACACTTAGTTGGACATAACCTGACATGGAACCTCTTCTATACTCTAAGAGGAGAAGAAGAGAGAGAGCTTTAGTAGAAAGCTCTGTAGGCATGCTTTAAAGCATGATACCAAAGATCTGTTAGGTACTTTAAAAGATGGCAAACTCATCTTGATGAACCGATGAATTAAAATCTTTTTGTGATAATATATTATGCATCCTTAATCCTCCTGGAAAAAGTAGAATGTGTTCACACTGACTGGGTCAAGAAAGGTCATGTCTCGTGAAGCCATGGAGTCCTTCTAGACGGCTGTCTCTAGATTCTAGGATATTCACAAATGTTCATCAGTATTGATGAATATCAATAGGCTTGTGAATGTGACTTTTACTTAAGAAGCTTGTCAGAAACCAGGCTCTGCCACTTCATGGCGCTATGCTCAAATATTCTGAGCCTAACCATCTTCTTCCGTCCTAAAATGAGTTTGTTAACACTTTGCAGAATTGACTTGAGAATTAAATGAGATGACATACACAGCATGCCTACCAGAGGGTCAGTCCCTGTCCTCTAGTCTTGTCTGAAGCAAGATGCAGGACAACGGACCCTTCCCTGCTCCATATTAGAATGCCCAGGAGATAATGCTGATGCCTACAAACAACCTGGACCAATTAATCCTGAATCTTCCAGGGATCAGCTGGGGTATCGCCTAGTTTATTCCTCTTTATTCAGGGTTAAGAACCACTGAACAAGTACAGAAATTTCAAGTTTGACAGATCTGGGTTCAGACTTTGCCACTGTTGTGTGTAATCTTAGTTCAATCATTTTTATTTTACCTTTCAATTCCCAAATTTATAAAGCATGGATAGCATCACTTTGCAAAACTACTGAGAAATTAGCAAATGACAGATGTAAGTGTCCTGATGCAGAGTAGTTGCTTGATACATGGAAGCCTTTACTAATTTTTATTACCACCTTCTTTCCTGACTTAAATTTAAGTTTTCATTACTCTGTGTTTCTATCTTGACCATCCTCCTGAGCTCCAGATCTCCCTCAATCTTTGCAAAGCTGTTTACCTCTCATCATTCTTCTCTCCGTTTAATTGCTCTGAAGGTTGCTCTTAATCATCAAAGCTAGAGCAACCATTTGTGCATAATGATTCTTCATTTAGACTGTCGTATTGTTTTTCATATTTTCTTAAACCTCTATGAAATTATCTTTTATTTATATGTGTATATACTTATTTCTGTGTCTCCCTATGCAATATGAGCCTTATCATTCTAGTTTCTCATTTTATTCCCACTGCTTAGAACAAATATGGCTCAGAAGGCATTCGATAATTACATATAGTGCATTAATTCAGCATATTAAGTTATGACCTAATACTACAACTAGAGAACACTACAGAGTTTGCTAACTCTAGACAAAATTCTTTAACTTATCTCAGTAGCTGTGCATTACGTATCAGTGAATTTGTCTAATATTTCTTTTAGGATATATGATCCTTGAGTTTAGAGTCAATTTATTTTACATGTTGATTCACTCAACACCTAGAAATATGATAATAAATAAATCAGGCAATCTGCTCTATCAGAGACAAAAATGGCTGACAATAGCAAAAAAAAAAGAATTAGTTAGGACATATGAAATATATTAAAACAATGAAAGCTACATTTGTGCCAGGATTAAAATATAGAGAAGCAATAGGCTATAATAGATATAATCTTATGCTATTGAGGTAGAGAAAGAAAATTCCAGCTGGCCCGCTGCTGCAAAGGCTCTTCATGCCCAGTCCAAATTCCTGGGAATTTTCTGTCTGCTTCTGCTTGTCTCCTACTGCCAGAATCTGCATTTGTGTACCTGAAGGGTTTTTTTCCCTTTCTCATCAATGGAAAGCAAGACTGCCCATATGTGATTGGCCCAGGAGTTAAAATCAACAGGAGCATCCCTCAACTAATGGCTCGACATTTGCTCTAAAATTACCCCAGCTTTCTGTTTCCTGGTGTGATAATTCCCAGGCATTTACACTGTCTCCAGATTTTCCCCTTTATATTAGTTGACATGCCTACAGTGTTAGCTAATGGTGAACCCTTTTCTGACTGTCTTTGCTTCCCTATGATCACTTCCACACTCCCCTACCAGTATTATTTGCATTTCTCAAATAAATCCCTTGTTCTGGAATGCTAGTTTTTAGGTCTACCACTTACAAACTCTGTAATTTTGAATAAATAAATTATCTCACATGTGCCTCAATCTGCTCATCTATAAAATACATATATAAAACCAAATGTCTCACTGGTTTGCTGAAATATTTAAATAAGTTGATACATGCAAAGCACTTAGGAGCGATCCTGGCATATATTAAGTTATCAATAAATGGTAGTGTTTAATCATCGTCTAACATCATTTTGCCTAGTGCCAAGTGCTCTGCATAGATGACTTATGTAATCCTTTATAAAAGCCACAGACTGACACTTTAAGGGGCAAAGTAACTTACCTGAAGTCTTAGAGCAATTTGAAAAATGGAAGCTGAGTCCGCATCACCCTTGAGTAAAAATTCTTAAATGAAGATTTTTAGCATTATTTTTAGCTTTATTTTTAATAACAGCAAATTATTTGGCATACTTGGCTGATAACTTCTAGATATCTGATGATTAGACAGGTAAAAGAAGTGTATATGTGATGTAGATTTGAAAAATAGTTTTCAAATTTTAGTGTGCACAAGATTCACTGGGGGGTACATTTAAAACTCAGATTCCTAGTCCCACACCTCAGAATACAGATTCCGCTGGTATGGTATGATATCTGTACTTTTAATGAGCAGACTGATAGTTTTTTCTTTAATTGATAGTTTCTGACCATTTCTACACTAAAGGTCCTAAAGGCTTTTAGAACATATTTTATAAAATTGCAACATTTTCCACAGCCCATTCTACCAGTCATGGAAAAACTCCAATTCCCATAATGGGGAAGACTAACCTATGTTTGTTTGCATTAATAACTTAAGGAGATCTCATTAGAAGGAGACATTAAGACAAATTTTAAAGTTGCTGTTTTGTTTTGCTTTGTTTTTAAACACTCTGGGAACATTTGGATCTTTTGCAAAACAGAGGTTGCTTACTCTCAAAGTGAGTATGTCCTATGGTTTCCACCTCCATAAAAATGAAGGGAAAAGCACTTTTTAAGCACCTTGCTTGCAGTTACCACACAGAATCAGTGGGAGGTTGAGCTTCTGCACTTTAAGAAGAGAGAGAAACAGAAAACAGGATGTGGAGTTCGGGCTTTTTGTATTCTGTCCTGTGTACAATGGTAAAGGGTCAAATGTAGCATTAAAATTCTCAGAATTATATGGAAGTTTGTACTTGTTGCCACCCTTACACAGTTTTCCTGCAACGGAATGTTTATTAGAAGATGCTTTAACTCCCTGAATCTTTGATCACCCCAACCAGCCAGAAAGCATCTGTGGATTTTCTGGTAGAGTCAAACACTTGTTTGTTCTCAGTGATTAAATAAATAAGATGCTGCAAGAACTTCTGTTTCCCTTTTATTTCCGCTGGGAATTTGTTTCTCTTTCCGCCGGGAATTTGTTTCTCTTTAAATGAAAACAGCAAATGGCTACATGATTTAAATTATAACTTTGTACCAAGCCATCATTTTCAAATCCTCAAGACTCAAAAAAAAAAAAAGTTAAATGAAAGAAAACATGAAAAGCAGCTAATATAGTGAGACTATATTCTGTTTTTCCACCAAATCAACAAATAAATTTTAAGCCTATTCCTGCTCTTTTTCTTTCACTTTCTCTTGTAGTTGGCAGCTAGTGTGTTTAAGTCAAACAATAACTGGATTGTGAATGTCTGCCAATTTCCTTCTTTCTTTGCTAGCAAACACAATTTTTAGATTCCTAGCTGAGTCAACTAATTCCTACACTGAATGGAAAAATCAACCTATGCAGAAGAAACTGAAAAAAGCCACTCTTAGTAGTGCTGGAAGACTTACGAATTACTTCATACTTTTATATAAAAAAGTGAGACTTCCACTAAAATTAATGAACTTTGAAACTATGTATACAACAGATATTGTACCTATTACTTGTCAACTGATGAATAATTATTTATTGTTGAATTTACATATCTTACTATTTACATTTATCAGTAATCTGTACTCTATAAAAATATGTTGCAAAACAGAGTACAATAATTTGACTTTTTTCCTCTTCTTTTTGTGTACACAATGCATTTATCACAAAGAAATCGTTTAATAAATAATACTTTGGCCATCTGATACGTTCTGAATCAGTGTAAGCTCAAGGTTTTCTCTAACGATGGCATAAGAGGCAATGAACTGTGAGATAAATTTATAATTAGGTTCGTTTTCTTTGTCAGTAACCAAATTTTTGGAGCAGCATATGAAAGATTTATCTTGAACAGAATAATTTTCTATAGAAAAAATATCATAAGCAATTTTTATTATTATTTCTATGACCAATACTTATTTTATATGTATTCTTATAATTTGATTATAGTAATCAAAATCTGTGCATGAGAAAGAGAAGAAATTCTTTTAGACAAAAGAACACTAACCTACTTTTTAGAACAATAGTTCCTCAAGTGTGGTCCCCGCAGATTTCATGAAGGTTACTCAGAACTCGATAATGATTTAAAAAAAAAAAGGAGGATGAAAAGAGCTTAAAGGTGGTACTATTGGGAGTTGAGGTAAAAGAACTAAATTAAACTGCCAAAGCAGCGGGCATCTTACTGTGGGCCTGACAACAAGGACTGGACCTGATTATTTTGCTGCTGCAATTCCAAATTGCTTTATGCTGATGATGGGCTGCAGAGAGAGAAGGAATGAGTATATTAATGTTGTGGAGAAGACAAGACACAGAACTCAATGTCTTCAGTGTGAAAGGCGCTGACATCAAAGAGTTCTTTACAATCAGACTTCCTATTTGCAAGCTAAAACTCTTGCATAATGGATTGATGCATGCATTTATACTTACCAATGTTCTAGAACTGGGGTGGTAACCATGTGTCCCTTAATAAGTCACTATTCGCTGAGCCTGGAAGTAGGGTCCAACTCTTTTTCGGTAAGAATTTAGACAGCTATACCAACTGACAAGTTATCAACACAGGAATAAATTTTCTTCATCATTCCTAGAAGAGACAACACCAATTTTTTTCATGTTTACCAGCCATAGATAATTTTAAGAAATATGGGTGAGAGACCCTTATGCTGTATCTCTGTAATGACTATAAACCTTAAAACAGTTTTTGCAGAATAAGCTGCATGTAATTCCACATTTTTTCCAATAATACTATGATAAACAAAGTAATGCAATATGTATTTTTTGAAGATCTAAAACTATATTCAAGAGGAGTTCAGAAAAATATGCTGAATTCCAAGAGGGACGTCCAGACCCATGATTAATACAAGAATGATATGACTTCAACAAGTCCAATAAATGGGCAAATCTTTGCTTGATTAAATTGGGCTAACAGTGAATCCTGAAAAATAATTCTTTAAAAGACGTAACAATATTTAAAAAATCATATCGTTTAAGTAGAGTAGTGTGATAATATCCATTAAATAAGAACAGGCACATTTGAAAAAATGGAAATTGTTTTAGTAAAAACATAGCCATTGGGGGAAAACACAGAAAGTCTTAAAAACTGTGCACAGTTAATGTCTGAATTGGCAAACTAGTTGGCAGAATCGAAGAAATGTTTCGAAATGCATCAAAAGAGTTAGGGGGATAGAAAATATAAGCCAGACGCAAAATTTAAGAGATGAGGGTCTCACTAACAAAACCTGCATCACTGGCAGTCTCAAAACTGAGACTAGAGAATGGAAGAGGTTAAATGACAGAAAATTATTTGGAATTAAAGAAAGCTATTAATCCTCATAGTTAAAATTGGAAGTATGCTGAGAAGGATGCATTTTTAGCATTCATACATTGAATAATCATTTTAAGAAAGAATAAACCCTGCAAATAAGAGGGTAAGAAAAAAAGCAGAAAAGCAATTAAGAGTGAAAGTCAGCTTAGCTTCCATGGAATAACAAAGAGATTGACTCAGATTTCTTATCTAAGCACAATAGGTGTGAGTAATAGCTTTAAAATGCTAAATTAAAAAGTGGAACCTAGAATCCTATAACAAGTTATATTTTCCTTCAAGAGTAAGAGTGAAATAAAAGCAAATTAGACATACATTACTAATAATTCTTACTGCTCACAGACCCACAGTTATTAAAGCTTATATTCCAGTAAAAATGTTATGTGGACTAAGACTAGAAAAGAAAGAAAGGTACAATTATCCAAAGTGAGTACAGAATTAGTCAGTGATATAAACCTAAGTCATAATTATAAAATAATAAGGATTTATTATCTTAAAATATGATGAAAATAACACAATAAATTTTAAAACGTGGAAGTTGGGTTGTGAATCAGCAGGGAGTTAAAGTTCTTTGTTAGAATATCTATGATAAATACACATGTTAATAATAAAATTGTCATTAAAAGAGTAAAAGTAAAATGGGTACATTTCACATAGATGGTGAAATACAGAAATTTAAAAACTATGAAAATCAGAGAAAAAATAAAAATAAGCAAAGAACATACATAGTAAATGAGAACCAAAAAGTTAGAATAAATCTAAAATTATCAGTAACAAAAGCTAATATAAAGAGACTAAACTCTACAACTTAAAACCAGAGACTTGAGTTTTTTTAAACCCAGGTATACGCTCTTTATAATTAATGACTATTTTAGTATCTAATAACGTAGAAATGTTGGACGTGAAATCTGATTCTGAAAACTAATGGTTAGAATTCTGTTAAACCTTTGTGGGAAAGGACTGTCCATAGTGCTTTGGGTTTCCTATTGAACCTTCATGAAACCACTTTCTGACACTGTGTTTATTCCATGTTTTGGGGTCAGCTGTCATCAGGTTGTCATCTTTATGGCCACCTCCTAGCCTCTGCTTGGCAGGGAAACCCAAGACATTGTAAACCACTGCTGACCAAATACCACGGCTTCTCTTTATTCTTAGGAAATGTCTATGTCAAATCCAGAGTCTCCTTCTGGAATTACCTCTAGTTCCTAAACAGAGTTGCACCTATTCTTATAAAAGGCAAAATTCTGACTTCAAATAATAGTTGCTATAGGAAAATTTTTATATGTCAAGAGCTAAAAATTAATGTACCTTGGAGGAACTCGAGCTAAAAGGAGACGAAGTATTAAATATTAAATAGCTTCTTTAATTAGTATGTAGAGGTTCCAAAATAAAATTCTGAATCCAAGATCAGATCCCTCCAAGGTTGTATCCTTCTGAAGCTTGCCCTCCTGCATCTTTCTCTCCTTCTAACCAGACACGTCTGCACACACACACTGATACCATCTTCTTACTCCTTCTGCTCCTTTCTCTGATCTTCCAAATTAGCTATACTTCGCTTAGGTTTTCTCAGAAAAGGAACGATCACAGTGTACAATTGTTAGACCACAAGGCAGAAGGCAGATCTACAGAAGCCCAGTTTAAATTTCAGATCTAGAGTCAAGTTAAGAATTGTAATTAAGGATTTTCTTAAACCTCAGGAAGATAAGCAGAATGTTCTGTAGAATTTAAAAATTTCGTTACATATTCTTTGTGCCAGAGTATTAGACAGATCAACTTATTCACTTACGTATTAACCCTTCAAATGGAGAAAAGCAACTAAAGTTAGCCAAGATAGGAAAGAGAAGATTTAAAAGGAGCCCAGCTTTGCAAAAAATTTCGAATTGCCTTAATTGTGAAAAGTAGAAAATAGGATACATAAGGAGGTTTATTTCAGAAACCTTGTAAATGTGGGAAATTCATGCATCATTCATGTGCATCATATTTTTGGAAAAAGTAAACATACCCTAAAGGTTGCTTTGAACATCTCCAAATGGCTTTAGTACATGTGCTTTCTCAGATTATGTATATAAAATAGTATATTTATTTTCCAGTGACAATGTCCTTTAATTAAAAAGTGATATTTAAATATATTGGCTGTGATGCAGCAGTTAAAAGGAAATACTTAAAACTATGGATACAAGCCTAGATATGATCTAAAATGATACTGCTGAGTGAAGGAATAGTATTACAGAATGATACAAATTTACATAAATTTTAAAGCACAGACTAAGAATAATATATTGTTCATGGCTGCACATGTTGTGTGGAAAAGTGGAAAAACCTAAACGGGAAAGCTGTCTCACATACTCATGAAAGTGATTGTCTTGGGGTAGAACAAAGTCATAGGTTTGTGCTGGTTGTCAAAAGAGGCTGATTTTATAACTTATGTTCATTTTATTTTGTTTAAAAACTTGAGGGAAATACAGCCAACATATGAGTGCTGTTTGATTGGTCAAGATGACTCTGTTATGCTTAACTGTCCCGCCCTCCCTAAACAAGTAACACTAACAGATAAGAGAAAAGCTGTAAGTTTCAATGAGGATTTCAAACAAGATAAACATCTCTGCAGGACTTAAAAACAAAAATGGTGAGCAGGCTAAAGTGGCAGATCTGCTGGCTTTTGATTCAAAGTAGTATAATAAAGGAGTTTAATAAAATGTTTCTCTTAACATGAGAGACTGATCCAGGTTTAATGTGGAAAGCCAGAGGCCATGGATATATTTCATCAATTTGTGAAGAGATAGCGGAATAAATACTCAGGCTGAATTCCCCTGGAAGCTACATAGATGGACTTAGAGAAGGACAACACAGACATAACTGGAGGTCATGAACCGGGCTAAGTTATTCCATCGCATCTTCAATTCCAAAAAGGGCAAAGATCATTAGTCGTGCACTTGTAATCAGAGCTGTGTTCAACACTTGATGTGACACTGCGAACCATGGGAACCATGGTGTGTCTCAGAAAGGTGATCAGCAGGCACTGGCTGTAAGCGCTGGGCAGCCCTACGTGAATGGGAGGAGGGATCAGGGAAAACGGGGGTCTGCTTTGAAGTTGGTGCTGCCTGTGAAATGATCTGTGAAAAGGCATGTCATATGACTGGGTGTCATGCAATTTCTACGTAGGAGGTGACAGGAAAGAAGCTGAGCTGAGTTGTGTTTGGAAAAGCAGCAGGAGCCACTCAGGTCAGCTGGAGGGGAGGGAGGCTGGTCACTTCCGTGGTTGTGCTGTGCATTTGTTTTCATGCTCTTGGTTGTAGAATGGTTTTGTTTTTGTCTCCTTCCATCATGATCACAGAGAGCCTACATCTGATGTTGATATTCTGTGAAAATGTTTATTTTCAGCAAGGGAGCATGACAACCTAGCTGATGGGAACTAGACCAGATGCCAGATGTCAGCTGTCATGACTGCACTTTTTCTTTCTCCTCGCCATGGGGCAGCACTGACATGCTAAGACCTGTTCCTGTCTTTACTCAAAATGTGTGGGCAAAACCAAATTCCCAAATCCATAAAGAAATGCAGTAATAAGGAAGACAAACGAATTAATACTAATTTAAAAAACCTACTCCAAATTATTTTATTGGAAGGTTCTGAAGGACAACACTCAAATACATACATGTAGGCTATTTGATGAGAGAAAGAAGTTATAATTCCCTTAGAAAATTGCAAAATAGTAGTAATGGTTGTCAGGTCTAGGCATGGCAATATAAGTGATTTACTTTATTATTTTTTATGTATTTTTGCTCCTCTGTATTTTCACATTTTCTCAAAAAACAAGTTCCCGAAAGCAGTACTGGAAAATCGAGTATCTGACATGGATTTAGTACCTGTGACCCAGTTCTTGTCATTCTTAGTTACAAAGATACGGAAGGTCTGACCTTACCCTCTAGAGCCTGATGGTGGAGTTGAAGGGACACATTGTAGATACAGCACACAATGAAGGATCAGAAAATATACTAGAAGATCTAACCAACTAATAGAAGCTACAGAAATTCATCAAACATGTGCAGAAGCAAAAAAAAAAAAAAAAAAAAGAAAGAAAAGAGTTATATCACTTCAAGTGGTGAAAAGTTTTTTTTCCCCCTTCTTGGTCAAAGACAAAAAAATTCTGTCGGTCTAATTGGAAGGAAACTAAAAGTCTGCATGTTTATTTCAAGATTATTACTAGAGATAATATTTAATTAAGTCACATGTGAGTTACCTAGTATGCAACATGTATGCTAAGATGGAGTCTGGGAGAATTTTTCAACTATTCTATAAAATAAATGGAAAGAAAAGATATAGGTTCACTATTCAACATAATGGAATTTTGCACTGTAAGTTTTCTTTGTTTTTACACTTTACAATCTCCTATTTCTCCTACCCTGTCTTACTATAGTTAGTTACACATGTTAAATACATTTTTTCAGTTTATCCATTTTCTTTTGCAAATTGCAGTGGCTGCACTACCCAAACACACCCTTCAGGACAGAGGCACACATTTCATCTGATGCCAGGGGCTCACAGTACAGTGCCTTCACAGGTTTGCCTTGGTTTAGGGGAGTGGCCTCATTCAAGGAAATGTCCCTCTTCCTGGAAACTGCCAGTTCCACTAAGTGGGTGATGAGGGAGTAAAAGTCCTGGACCCTTTACTTCAACAAAGGCCATCTTTGAAGGTCCATCTCAGCTCCAGAGTTGCCTGTGGGATGGGCTGACACTCCGTGACCACCACGCACCAGTTTAACTTCTTCCTCAGCCCATTCTCACTTGCCTTTACTCCTTACCTTGGTTCCGGAGATCACCCACTGAGAAACTTCTTGTATGCTAAACTTCTACTCCACGGAATCTTCTTCAAAAAAAAGCCTGCAATCTGGAAATAGAAATGAAAATTTAGTATAAACTTGAATGCAAGTTTGTATTTTTTCTCAGTGATTTTACACTATTAAATGATCATTACCAAATAAAAATGTTTAGCTTTCTTTATAGCTAATGTATAAATATTGAATTTAAAAATGAATCAGATTTTTTCTCCCTCTTCACATCACTGAATTCAAATTTTTTCAGTGTTTTTTCCTTTGGAAAATTCAACTAAAGCTAGAGATTTCCTCACTTTTGCAATGAAATGCTTGATCAGAGGAAATACAAAATGGCTTCTGCGGGGAAAGATATTGAAAAGGAGTAAATTACAAAATCACATTGTTTCATCATAGAATCCTTTAATACTATGAAAAATCATGCTGTAAGTAACAATGTTATCAAACTTTCACAGTAAAAAAGTAAATAAAAAGACCCTTAGTCTAAGTTTATCACTTTGTTTTCAAAGAAAACATCTTGTTACAAGAAAAGTATCTTATGTATATTTATTGACTTTTAAAGTATATGAAACAAAAATTCAAGCTCTAATTCCTTGGTTCCCACTTAGTATGTTCATCCATGAATTTAACACTCATCTACATATGTATATACATCTACATATATATATACACACACACACACACATTCATCATCTTATACAGCTGTTTCTTAAAACAGTAAAGAGAAGAAAGGAGAAAAAAATGCCTTCCTGGTGTCTAATAGAATTATATAATTAGCTTTATCAGTGCCTTTCATTTGATCCTGATGGTGGGAGAATAAATTAAATGGTTTTTCTCTTCGGAGCTTCCATGAAATTGAGGAAGGGATTTATAAGTGTATAGATGTTACAGTAGGGGTGGTGCTGATATAACAGGGACACAGAGTAGGGAGTGTTTTTTTTTTTTTAATCAAGAGTTTTATAAAGGCCTCAAAGTGTAGGTGACATGAAATGACTTTTTTTTTTGTCATGAAATGACTTTTATGAGTAAGAGAGGTATTCCAGGTGCATCTGAAATGATCTGTGAAAAGGCACAACATATTTGTTGAACAGAACGAAATGGCATCACGGCCGCTCCTTGATTAGGAGACGAGCAAGTCATAGCAATGCTGCAGATCAGATTATATGCTAGACGACTACAGGATATGGGTGTACTTGTTTCATCAACATCGTTTGTAGTGTGAAATATTTTCACTTCTGTTTACTTTCAGTTCTACAAATGATAAAAGAATGCAGTTGGAGCTTGCACAGAAATTGGAATATTGCTATATTCAAATGAACTTTTCGGTCTTCTACATCTTAAAAGGCTTTTTCAATGAAAAAATTAATAGAAGGAAATTAAATACTCACCCTCCTATTTAAATTCCTTGTTTCATTGTCACCTGGAAAGCATACAAAACATAAAATGAGTTTTAATGTCTTATGCTTTATTTCATGCTTGCATGAAGAAATATAGTTTTCTCAACACTGAGGAATGAAATATACTTCTTAAATGTTAACCATTTGAAGATTTTAGAATAGTTAAAAGAAATAAGAAGGAAACAGAAATGTATTTAATTTAGATACATTACAGTATTTCACAAGGCTTGCCCAAGTTTCTTCAGTGACAAGCTAATCGTTCTGGGTCTCAATATAATTTCTAGACAGTAAGCAGAATTTAATGAAATTCCAATTGCCCACCAACAAAAAGTCATATTGGAAATGATTGAGAGTAAGTATGACTTCTCTTCCATCCCAAGTTACTGTGTTTTTAAAATAAATTTAAAATGTTGATAAATTATTCATTTTAATCAATCATTTAACTTTTAGATATAATAAATTAATTGAAAACTACAAAAATTCATTCTGAAAATACCTGTGAAAATAAATATAATGCAAAATTCTGATAACTGATCAAATTAAGAGTGGCATTCTATATGTAAAGATCTCTCCCTTAATTCCCCTCCAATAAATTACACCTCTTCCGTCTTAGAAGAAAAGAAAGAACACATTCATACTTCTTTTTTTGTTCATGCTGTGTATAATGTGATGTTCATCAAAAGCGCCAATAAAGCAGAAATGCTTTGAAAATTGATGGTATTAGAGGTAAGTATACTGTAGCCTGAATGAACAGCTATATGACAGGTTTTACTGGATGTGAGATTAAAACAACAAATTCCTCAAAAAATGAGGTAAGTGATCAGATGAAAGGAATAAACTAATTACTTTAAAACTGCTTTAACTGATGCTTTGATTATGAGTGATTTGCCATCAAATAAATGTTTCCATTTAAAACTATTTTTATTATTTACCTTCAGGATAATACTTTGGTTAAGTTTATTTTTCAATTTCATGTTACAAACAGACATCGAAAGCTTGAAAAATATAAAAGTGAAATAATCAAATAAGGTTATACGCCAATGAATCCCAGGTCATTCTTTGGTCCACTGACTCCTGTTTTAACTCACAGTGTGGTTGAGAAGGCAGAATGTGGACAAGATACCAGTGTTATATGGTATGATTGTCACAAATTGCGGGTAGGTAGAAATTGAGATAACAGAATTAATTTTTAAAAAACTCAACTGTGCTTTAATTATTCTTGAATGCATATCTTGGTTTCCAAATACATACCTTGATTTCCAGAAACTTTTCCTTTTATATATTCTATGGTATTTTCTCTAGTGACTGGTGATCAAGTAACAAATGAAAAAAAAACAATGAAAATAAACAGAACATATGAAACTGAACTACCTTGGACATATGTCCCTGCAAATAATTATATGGAAATGAAATCCACTGCCAAAACCCCTGACCATGTTAAACAGAAACAGTGCAGAAGAGGGAAAAATGAAGTGTTTGTGTGTGTGTGTGTGTGTGTGTGTGTTGACCAAGATGGCATTAATGTTCTCCTGTTTGAATAAACTTTAGACAGGTTTTTTCCCCCCATGAATATAGTCCTCTGACCTCCTATTTCTTAGAGCATTTACTTTAGAAAATGTGGGACTGTATTTTTCTTTCATCCTTTTGAGATGAAATCTTGTCTCAGCCTCTTGACTGGAACTCAGGATAAGTCTTTCTTAAGGACCTGGGAGTCAGTCCTTTGAAATGTGATCATCAAGGAAGGCTGTGCCTTGTCATGCGCCAGGAGAGTGGTAGGAGTCTAACTTTCGAAGAGCCATTAGCAAACAAATAGAGCCTAATCTCTTTGACCAACTTGCCCTGAAGTCCTGCAGTGCTTTCCCACTGTCTCACTCACCGGGTGGCTGCTGTGTTTTTCCTTTCAGCAGAGTTGAGTTCTGCCTCTCTTCCTGCGCCAACAGTGTTCACCCTGTGAAAATAAATAAAAGAAACCTCATTTTAAATGGAGTCAGGAAGCCCGGACGGGGGAGCTCTCAGGCATATACCACTGGTTGCAGCCTGCATAACCAGCAGGAAGAAGGAAGATAAGAATGTTACCTTTCTTCTGGGATAAGGGAGGACATTGTTCATGTAAGAATTGTATCTCCTGTCTTTAAAAAACGGAAGACGATCCCTCTCTGCCCTAACAAGACAGTAACCTCCCTCTGTGGCCAGAGAACCCGCCACAATTTGGAACTCTTGTTCTCCAACGAACCCTCCCCAGTTTCCTTCTAAAACCTAATAAAAGCAATCCCCTCTCCTTTGTTCTCTGGATTTGCCTGTCCCAGATTACAATTCTCTGCTATTCTCAAATAAACCCATGTTGCTGGTAAAATGACTGGCTATTTTATTTTTGAGGTTGACAACCCCTATTGCAGTAGTCTTGAATAAAATGTTCCCTTCCTGTTTAACTTCTCCTGGGTATAAATTTTCTTTGACAGGTCACATACTCCTCCACATTACTCGGAAAGGAAGGTGGAATGGTAAATAAATATTTCCTTCTCTCTTTACTAAATACTAAAATTAAAGGGCAATATTTTGTTTGGCCACTAGATGGGGCATGTTTTAATTTTACTTTGTTCACTTGCCCTAAAACATTAAGCCAAATCATGACTAATATTCTTTAATATTTTATTAGGACAAGAATACAATCACTAATATATTAGATATATATACACAATATGAAATTATTTGAAAGATTATATAAACATTCATGTTATTAGTAATTAATTATTGATCATAACTGCTGCTTTAAGCATTAAAATTATTTTTGCATCTTCCATTTTAAGCAGTGTAGGTTCAAAACCATCTACATGCTGTTTTACATCTTTTCTGCACCCATTATAACAATCTTATATAAGAAGAAATAGCAATTTTCTGTTTGCAAATGGATGAATTAAGTTTACTTCAAACAGAATTATACAATATTTTCCCTATGTTTCCAGATTCCAAAGACAATCATCTTGGGTTTGTGTTTACTTAAAGAAATTCCAGCTGTGTATCAGTGGTCCTATGTGTCTGACAGACACAAAGAAGCACATCTCTGAACGGAGCTTCAATTTAGGATAATCACACTCAGAAGTTTTTGGTGGGTTTTCATCTTGTACCCTTATCTGGAGTATCAACATGGCCAGTTTGTTATCTTCCATATGTAAAAATTCCTAGGTCAGGATGGAAAATACTTGTAAAAACAAAATGAAACAACTTTGGAAATCATAAAAAGTTACAGTTTAAAGATATTATATTCCCCCAATTCTGTCTAAACCTATTTTATTATTCCACAAGCCAGAGTACTTCTATTTCTATTCCTCACACTGTACCAGAGATATTCATGGATTATCAAATGCAGTGGATTTAAGTGTACAGTTCAGTGTGATCTTGAGCACTTCCATTCCTCTGTGCATATTACAGAATCTTCAATGAAATATCAAAAAGCCCGAAGCATTTTTACACTTTCTTTGAATTGGGCTTGGCAACAAAGTGTGGCTTCCTGTGCTGGAGCCCGTCACTCCTGGGCAGTAACGTTACCGAGGGTTTAAAAATTTAAATCAGGGAGATGAAAATCAAGTCACAGCTACTCTGCATGTTGAGTCTTTCAGAGGACTTTGGCTGTTGTTCTAATCCAGCTAGACTGGTGTGGAGGCACATTCTCCTTTACTAAAGTAGATACCTTTACAATAATTACAGTATAAGGAATATGGTCAACTCTTCTTGTGGAGAGGATGAAGATTATGAAATAAACAATTCCTACAGATAAAGAATCGGCAAAATCCATCTATAACCTCTGTTCCAATGTCTTATCTTCATGAAACCCCTAAACCCTAACTCTTTCCCTTTACCAAGATGGCAAACTCCTGATTGACTTGTTTTCCCAGTCATTCTCCATCTGAATTCTCCTGCATTGTATTAATAGTTCAGTGAGACCAGACACTGCAAACATTTCAGACACATTCTCCTTACCAATATCAATCCCTTCAATTCTTAGATCAGCATCATCACAATGAAATATCCAATACATGAAGAATACTGATCACAGAATACTGGACTCAAGTGATCTCAGTAGACATTTTAGTTCCATCCCCTACTTTTCATCTTGAGGTCTTAGAATACCACATAATAACTGTGCACCTCACAGTTCCAGGTCAGAATACTGGAAGCTTACTCACAGTCTCCATGGGATTAAGTCAGAAACTGTAAATTTGAAGCACTATGCAAATATAAGCTAACATTATTGTTCAGTCCTCCATCAGAGAAGCTGAGAATAGGCAGAAGAAAATCATATTATTTCTCTGCAAATTAGTAACGTCTAACTGCAGATAGACCATTAGTGCTACTTTTCTTTCATTCATGTTCGTCGCCAGCTGACTGTATTGCACATGTTTTTCCCACCCTCATTGTGTGCTGAGGTTCGCTCATCAATTCATTTCAATAAAGGATGACTAAGAGTTTCAGGCATTTATACTTCTGCATTGCCTCCTACTTTACTAAGGAAATAGAGGTCTTCAGATGCGAAGGCTTTCATTTTATTTGGATGGGAAGACATTCCTTTCACTTCACTTCTCTCTCCCGCTTTCCCCCACACTCTGAAGAAATGCTGACTCCCACCCATTCTCTTGGAGCGACAGACTCAGTAATTTCTGAAACCACTGGGCACTTTACTATTTCAAATGTCAAATCATATGGTCAATATTTTGTGTATCTTCATTTTTATCATTTTTATTGGATTATTTTCTCAGGATTACAAACAAATCCAGTTTATTCCTGTTCTAATAGCCTTCTTCTGAACTTCATGGTCATTCAAGTCACCGCTGTTTCATTTTTCTTTCTCTTGTTAGAAATATTTTATATATTTTTATATTTAAAAAAATTTTGATGCCAACTCTAACACCGAGAGAAGTTACAAATATAGTACAACGGACATTCTTTTCATGAGTCGTTGGAAAGATAGTTGCCAATATTATGTCCCATCACACTTAATGGTGTATATTTTCTATAAATGAGGATCTTCTCTTATATAATTACAATGCAACTATCAAAATTAATCAATACACTGCTAATATCTAATTCTTATACCCCATTTGTAGTTCACAAATTGTCTCAATAATATTATTTACAACAAAATAATGCAATGCCTTATCTCATGTTGTATTTAATTTTTCATGTCTCTTTAATCTCCTTCAATCTGGAGCAAGTCCAGAGTATTTTCTTGCCTTTCATATCCTTGACATTTTTTAAGATTGTAGGACACTTATTTTAGTGAATGCCTATCAATTTGAATTTGACTATTCTGAATTTTGACTAATTTGAATATTTCCTTATGATGACGTTCAGTTTGTGTCTTTGGCAGGAATATCATCACTGATGTTGGGTTCTCCTTGTTTCATCTTATCAAGCAGCACATAATTTTGTTTTTTCCCCCAAACCAGTGAAGTTAATGTTGAGCACTTAATTAAGCCAGTACCCACCTGGCATCTGTACTGTAAAGTTAAACATTTTCTCTTTTAAGTTGATAAATACTGTTAGAAAAAAATCTGAATCTTTTACAAGTTTTCTGATCTTCATCAAAGTCTCACTTTCTTTACTTTATTTACATAAGTATGGATTTTTGGATTACCCTATTGTTCCATTGATTATAACCTACTAATAATATTAATTATTTTTAAGCTTTACTTATTCAAGATTTGGCCAGTGATAGCCCTCAAGCTGGATCCTGTGTCCTTAAAACCAAATAGTATGGAAGTTCCTCGAAAGGGAAAGACAGAGCTTCTACAACAAGTTATGATGTGTTTCATAATTTAACAATGTTTTAACAATGAGATAAGTAATCATGTACACACATGACATCTGCTAAAAGTCATCATCCAACACCATATAAAAGCATTTTGCATTTTACTTTACATCAAATAAACATCCTTATACAGAAAATTCATGGATCCAAAATCCATTTAAATAATAAGTGAATCATATACATATAATTTTAACTTAAGAGTTATATGATAATGTTGAAACATGACCTTGATGAAGGGTCAAAAATTAATTTTAAACATATAACCTAATTCACTTATTTTAATATATATGTATATAACTCAAGATTCCTGAATTTTAAAATGTTATCTTCTTCAATCTTCATCATATTTCCTCAGAAAGATTATACTTGACAATTTCTGTATTTCACATGCATTGACGTATCATAGAGAACATTAAATTCTAGTCAAGATGAAGTCACCTGGACCAAATTTACTCTCCTTCCTGAAACAGATAATATATTCATAACAATGGATTTCAAGATACTAGACATCAGGAAATGAAGGGCAGTGAGCCCTTTGGTTGTGGTCTCAGTTTACCATGATGAGAGAATTTCCTAACTGCAGCGTGGAATTTGGAGCCTAGTTTGAACCCTACTAGCTCCTGAGGTGAAAGAGAAGGAGGTAAGTGTCTGTAGAAACCAAGGCAGCTAGTCTGCAGAACAGAGGAGCGGAGATAAGAGAGGTGCTTAGAAAGAGCCCCCCTGGGTTCAGCTGAGTCCTGCTTAACACGTGGTGGTGAAGATACTACTGCAGCCTGGGGAAAGAGCCATCTGTTCTCATGGGTAATGTAACACCTGGAAGTGACAGAGCCTGGGATAGTGCCCGTTCTCATCTGCGGAGGAGGAAGTGGAATGCTCACACACTGCGGGTGGGCATGGAAGGTACCACTGTTTTGGTAAAGAGTTTGACATCTTCTTATAAAGTCAAGTAGATGCCTACCTTACGTTTCAACCATTCTACTCCTAGACCCAAGAGGAATCAAAGCACAGGTCCTTACAAAGACTTTTACACATAAGGGCTATATTTGTATTAATCACAATCTAAGGACAACTCAGGTAAACGGATAAACAAACTTTGGTATATCCACTAAACGTGATTACTAAGCAATAAAAATGAAAGAATGATTAATACATGCAATAACGTGAACGAATCCGGAAGCAATTATCCTGTGTAAAAATATCCAGACTAAAAGTACATAACGTGTAGTTCCATTTACTCAAAATTTTAGAAACTGTGAGATAATCTGCTGTGACAGAAAGTAGATCAGTTGTTTCTAGGAGATGCTGGAGCGAGTAAGATGGGGAGAGATTATACTGAAACATGAGGACACTTTTGGGGGTGTTGGATCTGTTGACAATCTAGATTATGATGACATTTCATAGGTTATAAGTAAGTCAAAATTTATCAAGTTAAAAACTTTAAATATGTATGATTTGTTGCATTTTAATTATACTTTGATAAAGCTGTTTTTTTTTAAAGCATAGAAGCAACTTAAACATTCCCTTGGTGCAGCAACACCATCAAACCATTTTCAATTAGATAAGTTTAAAAAGAAGACCCAAGCTCATTTGTCATGTTAAAATTTGTAAAACTTGGTACACTACTGTTAATATTCAAATTACACACACACACATATACATATATACACATATACATATATACATATATATACATGTATGTATTTAATATAAAGAATTTCTATTTTACTCGAAGTTCTTTTTTTGGCTATAATTTCACAATGCCAAAATTTTAAATTTAACTTACCCCTGGTATGCATGCTTTCAATAAGTAAGGTATACAGCTTTGTAAGATTTTTCTTTTTCCTTATGTTATATTTGTCCTCATTGTATTACTTGAAATGCAAGTTTATGTCATTTGAATCTGGATATAAAATTAAACTATACTTTATGCCTTTTAATTTTCATTTTATGTTTCTGGTAATTCATTTCTACTGTATTTCATAGAGGTATTTGTCGGGAACTTTTCACACAGACGATTGGGAAAAGATTGAATTTGATTTCTCCTTTTTTTCTCTGTTAGTTTTCCATGGCTGATGAGAAATGCTTTAAAGGTCTGAAGCTTCAGTATATCTCAAATGTGATTTTTTTAGCATATCAATTAACATTCTTCTTCCCTCTCTACTATTCTTTCTCCCATTCTTCCATCCATCCTTCCTTTGTTGCCCTATATGTTAAAAAATATTTCAAGCATTTTAATAGCCTTTTAGCCATTTTGTACACTTTTAGCAATCAGTTCTTCATTGTCTGTAACGCTTCTAGAGGTTGGAATACAGCTTTAGAATTATTGCTCTGACACTGTCCCTGATCAGAATGAATTCCTGCATAATCTCCCATAAGCTTTGTTTATATCTCCATTTTAGTTACGTTGTTGGTGCATCTTCTTTTGAAGCTTCTTGAAGGCAGAACCGATACCATCTTCTTCTGTGCTCACCAGGCTTCCAGGCTCAGTGTGTTTCAGTGTGCATTCTACCTCTCACAGTCAGCTCTGCAATTTTCTTCTGTTCGAATAAATTCTACCTGTTCTTTACACATCAACTAAAGTCTATCACAAGCTCAACAGGAAACTCTCAGATCCTTCCAGAGAATTCTCAGTTGGAGGGGGGGGACTCTCATTGATTGACTACATTATTGTTCTACAAAGATATAACATAACAATAAAACAACTGAATCACCATGTTGCCATTCAGTGCTTCAAAGTATGCCAGGTGCATTCCTGCACAAGACTTCTAAACTTCAAAACTACAAGTTTGTATCGAAATAAGTGCACCTCCATTTTATAACATATCGTGGTATCTTTTAGTGATTAATTGATTATTGCTTTCCTTATTAAACCCGAACAGCTAGTTGGCAAAAATTCTGACCACTCCAGTAGTGTGTCTGTCACCTTGGCATGGAGCAGATGTTTAAAAAGAGCTGAAATAATTAAACAATCAAATGCAAAAAAAAATGACTGAAGAACACTGTAAAGAAAGACAACATTTTTGCTCTTGAAATAATATTTTTTTCTAGTAATTCTACCATTACCTAGCAAAAACCACAGCAAGCAAGTAACCAATAGGGCTCATTTAATTTGGATAGATTTCATTTGTCAGTTCACACATGGTGAATCTCCTCAAATGTGATTTTTTAAAATAAATATATTTTTAGCCCACTGTTTAAGTCAAATTAGGGATATGTAGCAGGAGTTGACTTAAAGAACACCCATCTTAACAATTACAAGATGTTAGATTTAATTAATTTCATATGTTTTCGCTAAATTATTAAATCATTGTGACTTCGTAAAGAATTAATCTAAAATTGGTTGGTGGAGTCACAATGTAAAAACACCAAGGTTTTTATTGTAAGTATAAAAGAAGATTTCTCATCTAAGTAGTATGTGGAGAATACATTTAGAATGCATTTAAAAATCAATATTACATTTTATGTTTAATGCTGCTCAGTGACAGCGTATCTCAGTGGAACCAAGGGACATTTTCCCCGAAGGTAACACAGAAATTCTCTATTTCTTAATGCACATTACAGTTCACTGAACTTCTCTATTATCTAATTCTGAAATGCCCCTGGTTCATGACAAGCAGTTTCATAGACAGTCATTCTCCAGATTGAATAGGATGGAAACCAAATTTCTGGTCACTGCCCAAGGTTTCTTTTAACAAGTGGTGTCTTCCATCTTGGAAGTGTTATTCAACAGAATACTCATTCAGGTTATCAAGAAGCATTTCATACATGTAATAAAGTTTCTATTTTTGTTTCATAAAGAGATATTGCTCTTTCATCTCTATTCCCATTTTACTGCATCCTTATTCTTTTCATTTTATGTATACTTATTTATTGTTATATTTTATATCTCGTTTCTGCCCATTCAGCACATACGAGTCATGATGACTGCAAATGACTGGATATTTTCCAAAGTCTGTTTCTCCTCTGACCTTAAAACCATGACAGTAAGTGGTTAATGAGTACATTCTGAAAACAAAAACAAAAACAAAAGCAAACTAATACATGTTTCAGTTGGTACCTCAGGGTCTGTTAGCCCACTGTGATACAACATGAGCCCTGTATCATTACTTCAAGCTCATTCATAAGACGTTAGTGTAGTAGTTAATAGCATAATTAAACTTTTGTGTTACTCTTTTGTGAGATTTTCTTCAGTTGTTAAACTGTGTGAAATGTGAGTTTTCACTCCTCTTATATGATCCCTTTTCTATCATTTTTTAAAAAATAGCATACGCTTTTGAGTCCTGTAACTCAGAGTTGAAACAAACACTGGTCATTTGTTAACTGCCTAAAACTGGGCAAGTCACTGGCTTTCCATGTGTGCTTCCCCACACAGTTCTTGTATAAGTTTTGTGAGAATTAGAAAAAAATTACTATAAAAACATAATACTCCATCTGGCAAAAATAAATAGTAGCTTCAGAAAAAAAGATGCAGTGCAAAGGTGAACTGATTCATGTAAAATGTCGGTCCACACCAGTACAGAGCTTACTAATTCACTCCTGAATTTACAGAAACTACAGAATAAAAGAAAGAAAAAGGTTAAAGGGAGGGAGAAGACAGAATGACTAGAGAACTTGGGGTTATTTCTATAAATCAGTCCCCAGGAGGGGTGGATCTGATTACAACCAGAGAACTGACTCACAGTGACAAGCGTAGGGCCTTCCTGCTCTTGCTGTGAGAGGGAGCATGAGATGCGCCGTGATGCCCACTCACAGTCCAAATTCCTTCGGGTCTTACTGACATCTAGTCATTCGCCCTGGGTCTGCTATCTTCCCCTCTGTGTTCATGGGCTCTTTAGAGAAGCCTCGAGCATATATCCAGATTTTCATCAATGATAAACTAAGTTAATAATATGGTTAATGTTTATTAGGAAAGTCATGGCTAATACTTACATAGCACTTCTGCATCTGACATTCTGTTTTGCAGTTTACAACATCTATAAGTCCCACAGCAGAAATGAGGTAGGTACTCCTAACACCTCTGCTTCAGATGAGAGAATTGAGGCACAGTGGGACTAAGTAACTTGCCTAAACTCATAGTCTATCAAAGCATACGAAGTATCTAAGACTTTCAAATCACAATGCCTTAATGAAATGTCAGCCGGAGAAAGGCAGAATATTTTATATATAACTTTCATTTGTAAAATTTTTGTGTACTACCTCACAACACCTTTTGAAATGTTGCCTTTTAATTATTGTTAAGAACACAAAACAGTATAAAACATGGAGTCTAGCCTTACATAGTCCACATTTTAGTAGAGTAAGATACGTAGGCAAATACAGCAAGAAGTATAAGTTGGAATCTTGTAACGATAAGAAGAAAAATTAAAAAAGCATTTAAAATAACATAGTAGCTTACTATCTCCTTTAGATATGATTTTATTCAAGTATTGATATTAAAAGCACATTAAAATCAAGGAAAGCATGAGAAGCTGTGAACATATGGAACATTTGTCAACAGTGACAAGACGGATGGTAAGAATAATTCATGAACTGTTCTGAAGTTTTAACTCTTGCTCTTCATCTATTTTGTAAGGCATTACAATTAACATAAATAAAATCTAAAGACAGCATTCCATAATTAAACACTCAGTGGATTAAAAAATGAGGAAGTTGATATCATTTGCATGTGTCTCCAGGAACACCTGCATTTATTTCTAGGATCTTCCAGTAAGGAGAAACACAGCTGCTAATGTTGTGACTAACAAAAAATATAAAGTCACAAAGAACTGGCTACATTATGTATATTCCCACTACCCTGAACAGTTTTCTTCTCATCCAGAATTTACATTACATATTGTTTTGGTGAGTAATTCATTCTGAGGTAGCAATAGGATGCTGGCTGATGTATTAGTCAGTTTACACTGCCATGACAAAGTACCATGGATGCCGTGGCTTAAACATCATTTGTTCATTTCTCACAGTTCTGGAAGCTGGGAAGTCTGAAGATTCAGGTCATGGTAAGAACTCTCTTCATGGGTGGCAGATGAAAAGTCACTTTATTATAAGTTCACCTCTCAATAATCTCACTTACATTAAAAAAATAACAAATCTCTGTTCCTTTTCTTCACACTTTTGTTAGTTAACTTCTGCATTTAAAATATTTATATACATTTAAGCAGCATTTTGTGAGTTTTAAGTAGGATAAATAATCAGGGGTATCTACACCCATGCACCTTGAATAATATAAAATTGAGTGTGTCAGGAAGTGCTTCAGGTACTGTTTATAAACTTCTTATTAGTTACCTTATTATAATGTCTGTTTCAATCTCAATTATGTGAATAACAAACATAGTCCCAACTACACAGGCACAGGCACACACACACATTTCTACTTGTTTTTGATAAGAACGTATTTTCAACAATGATATTTGTATTCGTAAATAAACTAACTCAATTGAATCATGTATTTTCTTGGTATCTTTCTTGGCAAAAAAGTACTAAGATGAAAATATCTCAGTAGGGCAATGGAATAATGAAGATATTCAATGACTTGTTGAAAATGACTCCAAGAAAGCCAGAAAGGACAAAGATTTGATAATATAATCTGCTAGCATGACTTCTAATCAGCTACCATTAATGTTACAAAAAGACCATGCCTTCCTTGAAAATGGTAGATCTTTGTAAGAAGAAAAGGAAATCATAAAGAATCATTTTGTATACTTTCTTTTTCAGAATTTTTGAAATTCCAAAGCCTCACAAAGATTTGAGACACAACCAAGAGCTAAGTGGGGTAGAATGATAAGGCTCGTCTCCTACCAAGGCCACTCCACCAAAATGTGGAGAGATGACTGTTTTATCTAATGTATAGAAACCAATACAGAGAGTCAAGGAAAGTGAGGGAACAGAGGAGTATGTTCTAAACAAAGAATAAGATACAAACCACACAAAACATATTTTAAGCAATGAAAAAAATATATAGCTACTGCTCATTAAAAAAAACTTTTCCAATTTTAATTATGGTTATCTAATCAACAAATATTTACTGACTGTCTTCTCCCTATGTAGAAATATGCCATAGTTTCTTACCATTAGGAAAATGATAAAATTATGAGATGTAGATGAAAACACTATATAGCATTAATATACTAATTAGTATATAATTTATCTATTATTAAAAGAAATATACTTGTCAATTCTAATATATATTTGCATCAGTATTAAAAAGGAGTTTTAAAAAGGAAACTTAAAAATATTATTTATGCAAGAGTAAGAAAAATAATTTTATCTTACATATAATAGGTATGTCTAATTTTTTATTCACCATATTAAAAAACTGGAAACGTATTTTAAAGGTTACTAAATATCTTTAAATATAACAGCTAAAAGTGGCATATTTATCAAGGGATCTACAATTTTTGAGGTTAATAGATTTGAAATTTGCACAGGTTTGTATTAAATATGTTTCAGTATCCAATTCATTTTAACTAGGTATATTTGTCACTTTGAAAGAAACTTAAAGATGAAACAGTATTCTTCAGAAAATAAACTTACTGATTACAAGAAAAGTCAATGAAGTGGTAGTGCATTTTATGGAGTTTCAGTCAAAAAGATGAAATTTCCTCTTTTAAATAAAACCACAAAAGTAATTAGAAAATCTATATAAAATACTCTGATTGCCCATAATTTCCAATAATGGATAACTGAGATAGTCAAAGTGACAATAATTTATAATAGTTTATTATTTTATGACCTTGTATTTACACAGAACTAAACTAAAAGTAAGATTAAATAATTACTCAGGTAATTTAAATAATGGATTATAGCAAACTAAATACAGCAGATAAAAAATTGTGGCAGAGGGTTATCTGAATTGGAGATGTATTTAAATTTCAACTGCTATTTAAGAGATGATCGTCCATGACTATTTAATAGCAAAATAATGTAAACAGTGTCTGTGAGCTTGATGAGACAGGGGGAAAAAAATTCTTACTATTTCAAAGTGAGATTTTAAAATTCTGGAAAGCATGGTTTCTGTTTATGAGATTTAGTTAGCTCTATCATTTTGCATATTATTATTCATATGCATCTTATTCATTTTATTAATATAATATTAATAATTATCTAATACATATGAATTCCTTTGAATGAACAGATTTTTATTAAATTAAAGTTTTTTTAAGGAGTATCAGTGTTTTTATTCCCCCAAATGTATTACATACTGCTAAAAACATAGGTCGATTGAATTAATTGTCTTAATTTTGAACTCCCTCCGCCAAATGAAACTAAAAAAGTCAAATCCTGGAGTTAAAGGTATTTTAAGCTAGAACTTTGTATGCATCTGTGTGATTTCCACTTCAAGGCCTTCTTGACAGATTTTGCATTAACAGACTAACCTAATAATAACCCTGGACCAATGTGCCTTTGAAATTAATCACAGGAGTGCTGAATTCCAATGACTAAAACGGGCATAGCATAATGGCTCCTGTACAGTGGTTCCAAAATGAAACAGGAGCTTTATTTTTGAATTTTACATGGTACGAGAAAGCTCTCTTCTTTCAAAATCATTTTATATATACATTTTCATTGAATTAATACTATTTAATTAGTTTCCTTTACATTCACTCTGCTTTTCTACACATATGTGTACTTTGTTTATCTAGAAGGATAAGGTCGGAACCAATACCATTGTGGTTCAGTACCAGTTTTCTTAATAAAAACTTAATGTATCACATTACATTCCCAGCACACTCTAATTAAATTCCTTTTCATTTCAGTCTGTCTCAGAGGGTTAGAGAAGCTCGAGAATATTTAACAAAATTCAACATTGCAACTACCTGAAGTTGATACATTAACCTTGGCACTGAAAGTTACTTTATTCAATCCACGTTCGCCAGAAACGCCATTATACAATGACCTAAAAACGACAGCATTTCACTCTAACTGGAGAGGCTGTAAATGAATAATGATCATTTCTAACTCATTATATGTATTATGTATTTTGCCCTGGGAGATTTTAAAGAGAAAACAAATATCGTCAACTGTAAAAGTATGTCTTGCCTGGATGTAAAAGCTAAAATATAATGACATCTTTTCTTGATAATAAGGAGGATGGATAGACTTTAATGCTTGTTAGTATACTGATTTACAGTAAACGTATTCATTTCAGACTTTATATATATATATATATATATATATATATATATATTTTACATCTAGATAGATAGACAGATAGAGATCAATTCCGTTCCCCTATGTGGATTCGAAGATGGGAACATGTAATTTTAAAGAGATGATCATCCTTTCCACTTAACATGCTTGCAGACTTATGCCTAAGAAAACAACTCATTCCCATGGGCAATGAGGCTAAAGGAGCGATCTCTTTTCAAGATTGATTGTGAAGAGTTACAGCGTCCTTTTCTTCCATAACAAATACAGCTACACAGGCTCGCCATCCCACTGGGGCTAACCCAAATCTTTATGGTGACATAAAATTAAGATTTCAATTTTTTTCGTATTTTAGGATGGTAACATCATATATGTGTATTTTCTATTATGTATCATCCCTAGTTATAATACCATATTCAGTTTTTTGCAGAGACCAAAATATCTATATATCCTTACTAGACTAGGTAACTAATGACCGTAAGTAAACCTGTATCAGTTCTGTCAAAAGATTTTATGTAGGTTCAAGATTATCTACCAACTGAAGAGCTCTCTGACTTTACAAAGTATTTGATTAGGGACTGTTGACCCATGTGGCCACTTTTTGAAGGCCACTTATACTTCATTCTGGTGACAGTGCACGCACCCCTCATCTCCTTGACCATACTGGTATGTCATGGCCAAATACAGCCAAATAGAGGATGAACGGGAGGGTTCAACCTCCTGTAAAGATAGATGAATCAGACATGGACCACAGCCTCCAGGTTCAAATACATTAGTTTGAATCCAGCTTTATTTATTGGCTATTACTCATGTGGTCAGGTCATTTGGCTTGCCTGTCAAAGCCTCTGAAAATTTCCAGCTATGCTTTTTGGGTTTTTGGGGTTTTTTTTTGGCATTTGCTAAAGGAGTTGCCCTAAATACGTTTTCATCTTTATGGAACCAAATGATCTGCCTCCTCTTTCCCTCTCCACAAACACCAAATGTCAAGAGGAAACTTCCTTTAAACTCCTAAGTTATCTATAAGGCAGCTGATCCTCACCACCCCTCTCCTTGCTCAGCTATGAGTTGTAACATTTCTTTGCTGGCTGGCTTACCTCTTAATTACTTTAACAGATTTCCATCTACTGTGTTTTTCATTCAGCCTTCTATCTATTTGAATAAGGGATTTTAAAAGAAGAGCAATGGGTGGAAAGAAATGGGTATGTTAATTTTAATACTCATAGGTCTAAATGTTAGCCTATGAGACATATTAAAGGATTTCAACAGTGGAATGGCAAAATGCACCTCTGCTTTAGGGAAGATAAAATGGTGAGTGTTTGAATGAGTTGAGAGCTGTTCAGTGTCGTAATAAAAATACTTAAAACAAGACAAATGGAGACCGTGAGCTAAATACTAGTGAAAGGAACACAAAGCAAAGACTGGAGGTCAGAAAGTTTCCAAGGTGAATAATCTCTGGTCATGCTCCCTGTCAGATTTGGAGTGAAAATTATAAATATAAACTCAGGAAGCATCTGCACAAAAGCAAAAGTTAAAGCAGTAGAGCGCCAGAATCATCCAATGGTGAGTAGAGTTCTGAAAAAAAAACAGATCAAGAGCTCATAAAACATGTGACTATTGGGACACACTTGAAAGAAGAGCACAGATTGTTCAAGACAACAACTCAGACAGAAAAAAATATGGTTATGTGTTTTGAGGAAAAGTGGTATTTTTCCTTTTATAAAAAAGCATTTGTGTTACTTATTCATTACCTTTTTCTTTATTATGGCTTATTAGATTATTTCATACAGATACTTTGACATGTATAAATGTCTAGTTTCTTCTCTGAAGTGTATACCATCCCTGTTACACATTTTATATATATATATATATATATATATATATATATATATATATATCCAATATATATGTTGTTATGTTTTATATATATATATATTAGAAAAATGCAAGTAGAAAAGACTGAGTTATAGACAACTGTAGTTAAGATAGATATTTCTGAAAATATATAGGATTTATTCCATACAAGTTAATCAAGGAGAAAGTCAGCATTGCACAGTGATGGACTGGCCAAATGTCACAACAGAAATGCTAAGGAACAGACGGAATCTTTCTTTGCCTAAAAAATAAAGCTCAGAATGATGCTGCACATACAAGAAGGTGTTAATGAGACATAAGTAAATAATAAAAATACCAATGAAGAAAATTTCATGAACACAGTGGGGTGGGGCGGGGCGGGGGCAGATATTTGAGAAAGATGTGACCAATTCAAAGTTGGGAAAATGTGGAGTAATAGAAGCAAATGCTTCTCTATTACCACCTGATGCACAGATTCATATTCTGTGTCATGGTGACAATACCCAGCTGCAATGAGAAAGCACCGCCAGGAGACGTAATGGTACTCTAATGGGGATAAAGTGAAAGTTCCTCTGATCTCAGTGATGTTGTCTCTGCCTTGTTACAAAGCAAAGAGTCTAACTGCATAAAAGATATTCATAAAACTACCATTCTCGAATTTGTTTTAATGGTATTGACTCGAATCCTTGTAGCAGCACAAAACTTGTTTAATGAGTATTCAGTTCTATTTCAGGGTGTACATTAGAGAGATAAAAATGTCTTTATTTCGGGGTTAGTCCTGGGCTAGTTAAAACATTTTGATTTGTATGTGAAGCAACTGGATGAAGTGATTTACACTGCCTTTCACCTAACAGTTTTGATGTTATAACAGTCTCATAATTAGCTGGTTTCCATATTTTCTTTAATCCAATCATTATCAATGTGTGATCTGACAACTACTGAGGTCCTCAAGGTTTTCCTTTTTCCAACTACATATTTGTGTGAAACAGAATTTCCTTTATAGATTTCACCCAAAATGTTATATAGCAACAGAATTGATGGAGAAGGAAATTAGAGTTTAGTGGTCTTACTATAATGATATTTATTAAAGAAATTCCAAAATTGCAAAATAATCCCTACATTTTCTTTTAACAAATTTAGCCATATTATATAAAAATATGTTTTTTATGTTAACATGTAGGGAGTTTGCTTTTGTTATTTTTAAATAATTATTTAAAATATTTATCCATTTTAATTTCTAAATTCATTAATCTCGGGAGATATAACTCACATAAATGCAGTAAGTCTTGGGTTTTTAATAACTTTTTCAGCATTTGCATGGTGTACATGCGGCCTGGGATGGAGTAGTTTGAGGACCATCACTACAATCCATCCTGGGTACCATCACCCAGTGCATGTCATTTCATCATGCTGATAAGTCTCATGTGGCTTTCCACAATTTTCAACAATGCCCTTCTTTTTCTTTGCTTTCTTTTTCTGCTTTTAAAATTATTTAATGTTTTTACCTTTATTGAGATATAACTGACTTTCAATATGCTTGCTGTGCCTTGGGATCTGGTGGTAGATCCAAAATATCCCCAGTCTACATTATTGACGGACAAGATCAAATCTGAACCTCTCAACAGTCCATTGAGCATTCCCACATCTACTTCATTTACATTCCCCAAGCAGGCTGCAATCATTTTAAATTTGAAAGGTTTACTCAATCCAGTGCCTCTGCAATACTGTTCTTGTCCTCTCTGAATATCTAAGGTTTATTCATACATAATTTGCCTGAAACATATTTCACTCTAAAAAGCCTCACAGAAAATATCTGTTCAAACTGACCTCCCTCTTTGTGTGCTGAACACACAAAGAGTGTGTATTGGCCTCCTAATAAGACGCATTGAATACTGCTCTCCTCTGTTATTCCATGCAGTGTGTCAGCTGCTGAAGATGCTGTATTACTATAAGGACAGTATGATGAACTAACTAACCTGAAAAGGCACAGGTGTCCTGAGAGCACAAGAGAGAAATCTGAAACTGAATCATAATGGACATATATCCACATCATGGGAAAGGGTGGAGGTGGGAAAGAAAATGTCAGATAGAAATGAACATACAACTGTGCCGGAGTGAGAAATACTATGGAAATTACAAACATGGCTGTCACTGTAAGATTAAATGAACAGAGAATAGGGTTTAGGTCATGAAAGAGTTTATATGATATGCTAATTAGTTTTACTTTAATGTGGGGGGAAATACGGAGTACCCTGAGTGTAAATACAAGGTTAATATTTTCACAATTTTCTGGTCTGTACTTTCTTTTGGGTGCAAAAATCTATGGAAGTCTAGTGAATGAGTTCTGTCTTACAAATACCCAAAAGCAAATGAAATTACATACATGCTTGACATCAAAAGTAGCTGGATATTATAGATAATGATAAAATAAACTAACTGAAGTAATTATTAAAGACACTGCTGGAAAACTTTTGTCTACATGATACAAAATAGCGAGATAATTTTCAATTTTTCAAAAGTACATGTTATACTGCTAGAAGCTACACCATTTCATTGCCTCCAGTGTATCAAATTACTAGAAGGCTTTTCAAATTACCAGTGTTATCAATCCAGAGTGAACCATTTCTAAAGCTACTTATACATCTGATAATGCAGCTTATTTGACTGCCATCACATCTTCTTTTATACATTTTGAGATATAACATTCTAAGTTAGAAGTACAGATTTAATATTATAAAAGATATATTAATCCACAACAATGTGGAGTACATTTTGTATCCTCTTTCCTAAAACATTTTTTTAATGAAGAGTTGAGTCTCCCTGAAAAATATTGAACCACAGCATCAAGGTACATTCACGGCAATGCATCAGTTGAATTCATTTGAAATTGTAAAATGTGTGTGCTCACTGGAGCATTTAAAATGATGCACAACACAGGCTAATTTATTAGAATAAAGTCAAACTAAATCTCAATTAGAGGAAAAGACCACAATTAATCGTTTGAGGAGAGTCCTCAGGGTAAGGATAGAACAGACTCCAAAAATTCTTTACAGTCATGCAGTTTCACCCCAAATTTAAAGAAAAATCTTTTTCCCATTGAATTAAACCTCAGTTAATTATTTCAGTTTTATATACTTTCCAACATAAAATAAAACTTAACTTCTCATATCTCTACTTGATTTCAAGGTCATTATTTTAATAAGATACTACCTAAGATATATTCTGTTAATAATCATTTCCCACATCAACTTGTATTCCCTACTCATTGTTTCTCTCTTTACGTAGCACAACTCTAGCTCAGTTCCAGAAAGCTAAACAGTTTAAAGGGAGGAAGACATACAAATGATCAATAGGCACATAAAAAATGCTCAATATCACTAATTATCAGAGAAATGTAAATCAAAACTACAATGACGTATCACCTCACACCAGTCAGAATGGCTGTCATTCAAAAATCCACAAATGACAAATGCTGGAGAGGCTGTGGAGAAAGGGGAACCCTCCTACACTGCTGGTGGGAATGCAGCTTGGTGCAGCCACTGTGGAAAACAGTATGGAGATTCCTCAAAAGACTAGGAATAGACTTACCATACAACCCAGGAATCCCACTCCTGGGCATATATTCAGAAGGAACCCTACTTCAGGATGACACTTGCACCCCAATGTTCATAGCAGCACTATTTACAATAGCCAAGACATGGAAACAGCCTAAATGTCCATCAATGGATGACTGGATAAAGAAGAAGTGGTATATTTATACAATGGAATACTATTCAGCCATAAAAACTGACAACATAACACCATTTGCAGCAACATGGATGCTCTTGGAGAATGTCATTCTAAGTGAAGTAAGCCAGAAAGAGAAAGAAAAATACCATATGAGATTGCTCATATGTGGAATCTAAAAAACAAAAACAAAAAAGCAAAGCATAAATATAAAAAAGAAATAGACTCATAGACATAGAATACAAACTTGTGGTTGCCAAGGGGGCAGAGGGTGGGAAGGGATAGATGGGATTTCAAAATGTAGACTAGATAAACAAGATTATACTGTATAGCACAGGGAAATACACACAAGATCTTATGGTAGCTCACAGAGAAAGGAATGTGACAATGAAAATATATATATATATGTTCATGTATAACTGAAAAATTCTGCTTTACACTGGAATTTGAGACAACATTGTAAAATGATTCTGAATCATTAAAAAATGTTAAAAAAATCCACAAATGAAAACCAATTTTAAATGTTAAATGTGATCCTTTATAAATGTCTACCATATCTTATATTACTTTGTTTTAACAAAGTTATCTGGGTTAGATTTAAGTTTGTCCCAGGCACAGATGTGCCTTATTTATAACACTTTTTTCTGATAATGAGAAAGAAATGTTCTGAGTATTACTTCTGAATTTGCTATATCTCATATGATATTTTTAATTGAACAAAACCCCACAGGAACTCCTACAAGCATGTGGGTATTATTCAAAAAGAAGTTTTGCTAAGAGACTTTGAATTTTAATCAAATGACTTTGGGGATGGAGATAAGAGAAAAGGAAGGAGAAAAATAGAGATTCAGTTCAAAGAATTTCAGTAATTATGTCAACAATAGATAATACTTTAAGCTAAAGATAAAAAATGGAAGAAACTTGTTTGTAGTTTCTACTACTTAAGAAGTCAATGAATTTTGAAATTCCAGCAACAGTTATGTATTAGATTTATCTATGTACTAAATACTTTAAGGTTTATAAACCCTAAGTAGATAAAAAAAATTGACAGTGCTCCACATCAAAGAGGCATAAATGACTGAAAGTAAACACACATTAGCATTAAATATAATCAAAGATACATGCAAAATTTGTACGAATACAGAACTTACTCATTTGAGGTCTTCCTAAAACAATGTTAATCAGAGCAAATCTTTTGAAGAGTATAGGGGTAACAATTTCTTCTTATATATGGCTTCATTTAAAATCCATGCCCTTCTATTTCATTACTTAATTTAAATTGGAATTAAATCCTTTTCAAAGTGTACCTCTCTTGGAGACAAACAGAAGCTATCACTCATTTAACATAGGGCTAGTTCACTCTTCAATCTCCAAGGTAAATGCTGGCCTCATTTATACAAGTATACATTTATACAATGTATATTTAGTATAATATACATTTATACTAATTATAGCATGAAAACTCAATTGAGAACATATACAATATATTAACTTCATAATTCAACATTGATATTAGGCATGTGTAAAATAAAATCTATAATAACATAGTACAAAACAGAGTGTTTTATGATTACACAGCACTTTTATTATTCTGTTAAACTTTAAAAAATAGTTGAGCCATATGCTACTAAGGTTCTATAACTCTAAACAGTATGCTTCTAAAAATGTAATTTTTGTTTAATTTTAAGCATAAATAAAAAGAAATAATTGTGTAACTTAAAGAAATATTACCTTGTAAACATTACTAGCATGCTTGAAAAATAGATATTGAAGGATATGGAATTTATGATAATTTTATTTAACACTGATACAGAGTTTATCAACTTTTCATTCTGCTTAACAAAAGTCAATTAGGAAGCAACGGGATGCATATTTACTTCTACAGATTTTTTTTCTGCTACAATCTTTAAGAAAAAACAACAAGCAATTTGTAATTTAAAAAAAAATTAATATTTATTTGAACAAGCTTGCTAATTATCCAGATATATTTTTTCTCTTCTATTTTAGAGTTATATTTTGAAATAAAATACAGATTTGTATGCATAAAGCATGAATCTATTTGAAGAAGATAAAAAATTAAGTTCCCTGTTGATGACTGCTAATTAATATTGAGAATTGACTTCTTAGATATTTAAATATATATATACAATGGTTAGAAGTCTCTATTTTCTCAGGAACTAAATTCATTTGTGAAATTACTGGAGGAAAAATAAGGACATGTCTAAAAATCTGTATATATCCCATGACTTTTTTTAGTATATACATTATATATTATATATAATATTCTATATAATTATATATTATTATGGTTTTATCTGTAAATTACATAGTTTATAAAATGCTAAATATTATCAGAAAAAGGATGAATTTTCAAAATCTTCCTTTTGCAGAAAAACCGCTACACTGTGTGGTAGGAGGGAGATAATCTGTCATGAGATAGAAGAGTTAAGTGCAGTTGAAATGAGGAAATTTAGAAAGACTACTGAAGTAGAATCAATACAATTTGTCACTAATTGGATGTAAGTAAAAATGAGAAGGGAGAGAAGCAAATGACTCTGAAGTTTGAGCTCAGAATAATGGTGCTGAATGTCTGAATACCTGGAGATAGATAGTACACACTTAAGGATAAGAAATTATGGGGATAAGTTGCTTTGTGGCACGTTGCTTCGTTTGCTTGTTTACTTAACATTGTAGATGCAGATACAAATAGTTTGAAAATATGCATCTGGATCTCACTGTAGACTCAGACTTAAGAATAAGGTACAGAGAAGTAATGTTAGTGAATATGAATAGGTGAGGAGGAATATACAAGGGGATAAAGATAATAAAAAGGTATCCAATCAGCAGTTTGGTTACAGAGAAATGTCAGAACAAAAAGGACTGCTAGTGGTTACTAGATATCTGTAATCTTGAATCTTTATGAGTGAGAGTTACAAAATGGAATAAACCTTAACAAGTATTATTTGAAGAACTCTAGGAAGGACATACACAGCTGCAAATCTCAGACAAAGGTAGTCAACTTTTGCTATCCAATGTCAGGTGCGCACCCTGACAAGAAAAAACAATCAATGGTGGATAAAAAGGTGGGACTGGATGCACCATCTGACGCCCAAAGATTCCTAGGGCTGCATTCCCAACAGGAGCAAGCAAGTTGACCAGAAGGAATTATTTAAGAGAAGATACATCTACAGAGTTCAGCCTGTCAGCAAGACCAAATATAGGAGAGATTCTGCTGATTACAAGAAGCCAAGCTGCCAGTCTAGGTGGGCTGCAGATACGTCAATCAGATTTCTCAAAAAGCAGAAAGCAGGGAAACAATATGGCAGTAATCTCCAACAGAATTTTATACCCTCAAACTATCACTTAAAAGTTATTTTCAGGCCTTCTAAGCTCTCTGGAGATACATTGTTTAGGTACACTCTCACCTCTGTCACTTGCTAGCTGTATGATCTTGGGCAAGTAAGTTTTTCTGAATATACCTCAGAATCTTCATGTATAAAATATTTTTAATTACTTGAATTATTAAAGGCAAAACACTTTGTGAAATGTCAGGAAATACTAAGCACTATGTGCATGTGCCATCATTATTGTAGTTTTTATTAATGGTGTTTCAAACATGTCAGATATCCAATAAGCCTGGAGAACACTGAGCCCTGATTGGAGCAAGTCAAAAAGCTCAGGGATATAGTTCTTCAGAAGAGCAATTTACTAAAATAATTACGGTACTGAGAGGAGACTGATTCAGCTGGTAAAATTATATCACTAAGTGTATTTTAAAAACTAGTAAGTGGAAGAAATTATAACATAGCTTATATCATGATGGAGGTGCCTTACACCAGAATAGCTAGTGGATCTGGTGATGGAAGAAGAAAACATACTCTCCTAAAGATTTGATACTCTCATCTATATAAGTCCCCCCTTCCATGCCAAAGAGTCACTAAAAATAAGAGAGCTATTCTGGAATTGTTTTGTTTTTTTTTTTTCCTGCGATAGTGCTGAATGCACTCAAACAACTATAGTGTTGCATGGACATGTTAGTTTCTTTAGACTTATGCCCTATAAGGTCAGTTAGTTGAAAGGAAAAAAATTGGACTACACATATGGAGAGGGAGAGGAAAAGTATACATCTACTAATTTATTTTCCAGTGTTTAACAGGTATATGTTCCCATGGGGACACTTCATAACAAATGGCTCTGTCTTCATCCAAAATTCTCATGCTCTTAAAACTTACAGCTTTTATATTATCTACTTAATAACATAAAATTCCCAACATATTGTTAATTCCTTGAGAATTTGCATAAGGATATGTATGTATAAGGCTATATGTCTAGTGTATATTTTTGCACAAATGGTCAATAATGTTTTAAAATGAATATTGATACAATTTCCAAACTAATTTTAACTTGATAATAAATTTATGGTGGGCAGGATCTCTGCTATGATTTCTTTCCATCTCCACAGATCACATAAGATTCCATATAGTCTGGTTGTCAGGACTTCGGATTTCAACAACAGAAAACCAATTCTAACTAGTTCAAAAAAAAAAAAAAAGACATTTTGCAGCTTGTCCATCTGTGAAATCAAAGGGAAAGCTCTTGCTTAAGGCATGACTAGGTCTTGGAGTTCAAAAAATGTCATCAGTTGTTTATCTCTTTCTTGCTCACTTTGATCCATTTTATATATATTTTTAAAAATTAATTCTTAGTCAGGTCTTCTCCGTATGTTGGCCTTAATACCCACTGGCAGCCCAAAGATCACTTGCTTCTCAGTCATATTCATTTCAAAAACAGAGATTCGCTTCTTCATAGAATCAGTAATGATATAAAAAGGATTCTTAATTATCTAGTTTTGTATAACCTTTTATCCAATCACCACATTCAGGAGGAGTGGAGTCTTACTGGCTATGCCGGGTCACTTATCTACAAAAAAGAGTGCAGGACAATGATAATGTTGACACTATCTGTTGAGGGGGATAGTTCCTGAAAGAAAAAAGAAACTAAACAGTCAATAAATAATTGAAGTCTAATTTTAATAGAAATCCACTATTCTCAATTGTTACTAGAATTCAAGCATCTATATTTTCATTGCATTTTTGTAATTCTTTCATGTGAGCAGAGCAGTTTTAGATATCGACTGCTGCATAACTAATCTTAAAAATGTAATGGTTCAAACCAAACTCTTAATTTATTCGTGATTTTTTTAGCAGTTCTTGTATGTTCTATGAGGCAGTAAAGGGAGTGGCTGGAACTGATGGGTCTGTTTCCTACATGGTTTCCTTATTTACACACCTTAGTGCTCTTGCTTCCTCTCTACAGGTCATCTCACTGTCTTAAGGGACGCAGAAGATCTGGTGCTTTTAATGGGATGTTTGTCTCAGGGTGAGCAAACTTTCTATAGGGTTCCCAGTAAATGTGACCTGCTGGGCCACTTAGAGACTATGCTTCCTATTAGCCCAGCATCACTTCTGCAATATTTTACTGGCCAGACTCACGTGAGTGAAGCACACTGCTCCAGCTCTCGACTGGGGGGAGACAAGCTCCTAACGCAGAAGAACACATGAGAAGAGAGATATTGTTGTGATGTTTTCTGGTTAGAGGCTGCTGCTCTCGGTAAATTGGATCAATTTGGTTAGAAAAATCAGAATACAATGACTCGTATGTTGTGATTACCACTTGATCAGCAAGAGTTAAAACAGCTAATTATTATTTTAATTATTAAAATTATTAACAGTGTGTGTGTTCCTACAAGTTTTTTTTTAATAAAATGAATTACCAGTGCTCTACGTCAAAAGCCGATTACTGATATCACCATGATACCATACAAGTTTCCTGACTGTCCTTTAAAAGCAGCTATTTAAAAGACCTCACACTGTGTGACTGGAGGGAGTGCAACTTTCCCTAATGCCGAGTTTTTAAAAATGTACACATGCATAACAGAAACCTGTGATTTATCTTAAAAAGCATAATAGGTATAGAGATTCTTTGAACAATAAATATTGAAACATATGAATTGCACATTTTGTTCATTATTAATATTACTCTCATATGACCGTATTTAATGTTTGCTTATATAAGGATTAAAATGATTATATCTTTTATGTCATTGGCTATCACTATAATTTCTAAAATAAGATCACTAGTTATTTTTGTCTCTTTTCTTCCCAGAACTTTTAAAATCTGAAGATGTTACCTAAGCAACTATTAAAAGAAACTTATGTTTAAAGTCTATAAATATTAAGGACTACAGAGTTCTTACAGAGAAACCGTTTTCCAAAGTCATACACATAAATACTGAAACAATAGATATTTTTTTCTCAATTATATAAACCAGGTTGTCTGAAAGTGACCCGAGGTGTTGTATCACATGATACTAATAGAGAAAATCCAAGCATGTTTCATCAACCACTGATAATGTGTAGAGCTGCTGGTCCTAAGAAACTTGACAGAAACTTGAGTAGCCACAGCAGCAAGCCTTTCAAGCTTCCATTCATTTAACAAGTAGATAATCACAAAATGACCTAGAGATAAGTTTTCAAAACTTGTGATAATTCAGAAAATGAAGAGGAGAGAGAAAATACTAGTATTAAAATATTAATAAAATGCAAGATGCAAAACTGTATTACTGGCAGTCCTTTTCATTTAAAAATTAACATCTCATATAAGTTAAAAGAGTCTCTTTCTGGCAATTTTCATTACAAAAGCATTAGAAGTTACTGTAAATTATTACGAGATGCTAAGTAACTGCATATTTCAATCATTCTGTTGCTTAGAATGACTTATCTACATGATTAGAGAATGTGGCGAGCCGAAGGAATATATCCTATGTTTGATACGGATTCTTGTGAAACAAATATAAATACTAATTATGAGCATTCATCTCTCTGAATTTCTTTCTGTGGAATAGCTGAATTTATGAGTTTCCTTAAAAATGCTATAAGTTAAACAGTACAAATACAGAACATTTTATTTTATGTGAGACAAAGCATGATTACTTCAAAATACTGGGAATATTCAACTTCATCAGTAAATTATTAAATACAAAATAAAATGAAAATGTAAGTATATTTATTGCCTATCAAATTGGAAACACATTAAGATGACTTAAACTGATCCTATTTATTGCTATCTATGGGTTAAGTTAAACTTAAAGTACCTACAATGTATCTGGAGAACAGCATATCCAGCTACATTTGCCAGAAATTATATCAGTGTTTTTTGGAAAACAGGCAGATCTAATATATCATATTTTAAAAACATGTGACCAGAAATAAGGTTGTTTTTCATAGAATACATGAACAAAACTGGATGCTGTTTTAGGAAAAAAATAAAGTATTTATAAAAGCAAAACAAATTAGGTTATATTCATAAACATAAGTATACAAACAAATAAGTAAAATATAAATTGTATCCATAAAAGAATGGTTGATATAAAAGAGAATATAAATTTTGCCAAACTGTGATCTCAGCAATCTAGATCCATTTATCTATTTATTTATCAATCTGGGTATCTGTGTGTGTGTGAGCACGTCTGTGAGTGTGTGTGTGTGTGTGTGTGTGTGTGTGTGTTTAATTACTTGCTGGTTTGAAGAAACCTTTTCTACCGGGAGATGTCAATTCATTGGTGATATGTAAAGGAATTAAATATACTGGAAAGAAGTCTAGAAATAAATATACAGACTCATCCTGAAAGCAGTGCTGTGTACTACATGGTCTGATTAAATACAGATGTAGAAACTGGGGGCATGAGAGTGTTCAGACAATACAGTATTAATATAGAAAATTTTTCTAAACTTCATAAGAAAAAATAAAAATTGCTTTCAAAAGCATTAAATAAATAGTAAAATACAACACAGTATGGCAACTATAGTTAATAATACTGTACTGCATATTCGAAAATTGCTAAAAAGAGTAGATCTTAAAAGATCTCATCACAAGAGAACAAAATTCTCTAACTATGTATGGTGATGGATATTAACTAGACTTACTGTGGTGATCATTTTGCAATATGTACAAACGCTAAATTACGATGTTGTACACCTGAAATTAATATAATGTATGTCAATGATGCTTTAATTTATATATATAAGAATATATAAAAATCAGAATCAGAAGAATCAGAAAAAAAACTCATCCTATATTTCTTTTTTTTGGCTATGTATGCTATTTTATGGTGGGTAAAGATTCACATTTAGTAAGTATGGTTTGTAGTTGGGAATCTTTGGGGGGAAAATGTTATAATTATTCTCCTGTGAAGGAGGAAAACCAAATTGAAAGTAACATTTAGATTACGGATTCAGAACTCAGGTACTGCATGTAGAATTAAGATGAGCAAGAAACAAATACTTTTTACTAATATTCTTTCGAACTGATTTTCATCTATTACTAGGTAGTAGTAGGGGTAACAACAAATGTTAATGACTTGATTCCTTGGATACTAGAGAAACTGTTCTCTTAAAAGTGATTCACATATTCTGATTTCTTACAAACCTAAGTAATTAGGACATCTTAAAAATAAAGTTGAAGCTTATTATAAAACAAACAAACAAACAATTATAAATTTGGAATAATCACTTTCACGAATTTTTCAGAAGTCCAATAGTCCAGAACTATTTTTTTTCCCATGTATATGCACTCAAAGAAACCATTATTTATCACCAAACTGTTTCAGCAAGTATGCCTCTATCCTTTGGAAAGAAGCTAGTTCCTCTGCTACAGCATACCATACCAGATATTAAAACGAGGACTACCTGAGTTCTTGAGCAAATAGAGTGTGTAACATATGACTTCACCTGTGCCCTCCACATGCACACAGACACTACTGACCCAGTGAGGAACAACTCTGCTCCAGTGCTGGACCAAAGAAGTAAGGGCTGTCTTTACAAAATCAGGCAGTGAAGGTCCACGTAGCCTCTCTGGAGAGTTCAGCCTCAGGCATTTTATTTTCATGTTCATTAATTTTGATTTGTCACAAATGGAAGATACAGTTTTGAAAGGATATGATGGTCAAGACTTGCACTGCGATTCATATCCACTTACAGTTTATTCTATGTAGTGTTTTCAAGTGAGAATAGAGCAGAGAAGGAAACTCAACCCAGTATATAAAATATGACATACTTTGTGGATATTTACCTAGAGTCTTAACCATTTTTGCTTATAAAATATAGGGGTACCTAGAAAAACTATGAGGATTAATTGTGCTACATTATACATAGTGCCTTTTCTAAACCAAGACAAACAGTTATGAATTACTATTTTAACTCCCATTAGACAGACACTAACACAAAGTGCAGAGAGCAACCATTTTAAGTATTTGTCAAAAGATGAGGGAGGCTGTCATCTTAGTATGTATCACTCATTTTTCCTCCCAGCTGCTTCATTTTCTTCTACCAGCTGCTAGTTATCGCCTTTCAGTTCTTGGTTTGTGCAGAGAGTCATTCACATTCTTCATAAACTAATTTCCCCCAGTCAGTGAAGGAAAATTGTTCACAACGTCTGGAGAGAGATGCTGTTAAGAAACATATATTACAGAAATGTCTTCAGTATTCATATCCTTAAAACCCACGGTGAGGATAGTAAAATGTTCTTACTTGTACAAAAATGATTGCATTCTTCATACAGAGTGGCACTTCCTCTTACCTTCCTGTGTCAGTAGCTTTTCCAAATATGCCGTTAATCAGAACAGGGAACAGTCAGACGTAGACAGAAGTTGAACGCATCTTTTTAAAATCACATTAGATAAAAGCACTATGGAAACAGGAGATGGCAGGAAAGTATGACTTGTCATAACTTACTTCCTCAAAATTATCTTGGCATCCACTGTGTCATTTGCCAGGTGCAGCCTTTGTACTCCAAAACCCAATCCGTGCCAGACTTACAGTGCCATACTTGTGCTATGTTTAAGTAACCCCCTACTTGTAAATTATGCACCTACAGATGCTTTTAAAAAACATTTTCAGCACCACCAGGTAAGATTTAGTGTGTGGAATCATGAAAAAAATCCACATAATGATGCTTTGAAATTTCCATATCCATTGTAAAGGAGTTCATAAAATATTGAATACTGAACTGAAACATTCCAGTGAAAAGCCATAATTAATGGAGAATGCTAGTATATTTTTTTATGTAAATCTCTTACGTATTTTTCTAATTTCCTTAAGTTGTCATCATTTTAGAGAAGGGAAAAAAAGATATATATATATTTTTTTTGGGTATTTTGGTTATCATTATTCTCTTAAAAACCACAGACAATATAAAAATATAAATGATGTAATATTATTTAAATGATATGTTAGAATGCTTAAAAGCTTTTACCATTGGTCATCTGCTCTGTCTAAACCTTCACAAAACAACTGAGAAGCAGATGGTTTCTAAGGGCAGTAACTATTGCCTCTTGCAATGTTTTTTTTTTGTCTCAGCATATCAATAAATATGTTTTTCAAAACCTGCATGATTAATCAAAAATGCTTCTTAAATTTTTCTTGTAAACCCAAGACTAGGAAAGTAAATGTGGAGTTTTGGGATTATAAAGCAATATAAATAATCCATTAATATTAAGGGCTATAAGGGCTATATGCTTGGGTACTGAAGGCAGAACGTCTAATTCAAATCTTGGTTCTTCTGTTTTCAAGTCAGTGATCTTGTGCAACACAATGTTTTATGTCTCAGATTTTCAATCTGCAAAATGGAGAGTCTATCTATCTCCATGGTTCTTGTGAGACTATAAATAACATAAGTAAAAGTAAAACACTTTAGCTCAGTGTCTTGTCCATAGCAACCAATTAATATTAATTATCATTATTGTTGTTTCTGGTGTTAAAATGTTCACTCTGAATCCAACAATTAAAAATAATAATCTCTACAGTATCATATTCATTGGCTCTAATAAGAGACTGGAGAGAAAGTTCAGTGTGATAACGGAAGGGACATATATTGGTGATCAACTCAGTGCATTAGTCTGTATCTTGCAGAATATTTCTATCAGGTCCTTTGGAAGAAAAATTTCTCAGTTATCTGTACTGGGGAAATATCCTGCCTATTCTGAAATTTGGTTTGCATTCTTTCTTTCTTTATTATTTGTTTTCTTTTAACCTTTAGAAACTTAAAAAAAAATTAATTGATGATAATTTCTTATTTTTTCGGTGGGTAAGATGCTTAGAGCACATTTTCCCCCTAGATTTTAAGGATCAATTATTTAAAAGTTAGTACAGCCACAGGATGAATACATTTATATTTACAATAGTGCTAAACCAGAGATTAGAACACTTTTTTTAACATGTTTTATTGATTTATAATCATTTTACAATGTTGTGTCAAATTCCAGTGTTCAGCACAATTTTTCAGTCATACATGGACATACACACACTCATTGTCACATTTTTTTCTCTGTGAGCTACCACATTTTGTGTATATTTCCCTGTGCTATACAGTATAATTGTTTATCTATGTTACAATTTTGAAATCCCAGTCTATCCCTTCCCACCCTCCGTCCCCCTGGCAACCACAAGTCTGTATTCTCTGTCTATGAGTCTTTTTCTGTCCTGTATTTATGCTTTGTTTTTGTTTGTTTGTTTGTTTTTGTTTTTGTTTTTTAGATTCCACATATGAGCGATCTCATATGGTATTTTTCTTTCTCTTTCTGGCTTACTTCACTTAGAATGACATTCTCCAGGAGCATCCATGTTGCTGTAGATGGCATTATGTTGTTTTTTTATGGCTGAGTAGTATTCCATTGTATAAATATTGTATAAATATACCACTTCTTCTTTATCTAGTCATCCGTTGATGGACATTTAAGCTGTTTCCATGTTTTGGCTATTGTAAATAGTGCTGCTATGTACATTGGGGTGCAGGTGTCATCCTGAAGTAGGGTTCTATCTGGATACAAGCCCAGGAGTGGGATTCCTGGGTCATATGGTAAGTCTATTCCTAGTCTTTTGAGGAATCTCCATGCTGTTTTCCACAGTGGCTGCACCAAACTGCATTCCCACTAGCAGTGTAAGAGGGTTCCCCTTTCTCCACAGCCTCTCCAGCATTTGTCATTTGTGGATTTTTGAATGACGGCCACTCTGACTGGAGTGAGGTGATACCTCATTGTAGTTTTGATTTACATTTCTCTGATAATTAGTGATATTGAGCATTTTTTCATGTGCCTTTTGATCGTTTGTATGTCTTCCTTGGAGAATTGCTTGTTTAGGTCTTCTGCCCATTTTTGGATTGGGTTGTTTATTTTTTTTATTGAGTCATATGAGCTGCTTATATATTCTGGAGATCAAGCCTTTGTTGGTTTCATTTGCAAAAATTTTCTCCCATTCTGTAGGTTGTCTTCTTGTTTTACTTATGGTTTCCTTTGCTGTGCAGAAGCTTGTAAGTTTCATCAGGTCCCATTTGTTTACTCTTGCTTTTATTTCTTCTAGGAGAAAATTTTTGTGATGTATGTCAGATAATGTTTTGCCTATGTTTTCCTCTAGGAGGTTTATTGTATCTTGTCTTATGTTTAAGTCTTTGATCCATTTTGAGTTGATTTTTGTATGTGGTGTAAGGGAGTGTTCTAGCTTCACTGTTTTACATGCTGCTGTTCAGTTTTCCCAATACCATTTGCTGAAGAGACTGTCTTGATTCCACTGTATATTCTTACCTCCTTTGTCAAAGATGAGTTGACCAAAAGTTTGTGGGTTCATTTCTGGGCTCTCTATTCTGTTCCATTGGTCTGTATGTCTGTTTTTGTACCAATACCATGCTGTCTTGATGACTGTAGCTCTGAAGTCTGGGAGAGTTATTCCTCCAGCCTCTAGAAAACTTTTTGATAACTAGTGTTTATATATTTAGGGTTTTGAAATTATATAAAAAACTTATAGTACTCTATTGTTTTGCATTCCCCAAAATTACTGTTTTTTTCCTGACCTACCAATTTTCTAGTTTTATATTTGACCCATGACTTCATCAAAAACCTACTGACCTTTTTGTATTTTGTGTATTTTTATAAACCACCCTTAGTTATTTGTGAAAAAAGACAGAGTAAAATTGTATCCATATGTTAAAATAAATACTTTATCTTCGGGTTGAGGTTTCAAAATTGAGAACAACAGGTGCAAAGTAATCCTGGATGCTAGTATGAAACAAGGTGCATCATGATCTACGAAGGACTTTTTTTTAACATTATTGGCATGTAATTCACAAACCACAAAATTCACCCATAAAGTGTAATATTAAACGGTTTTTAGTGTATTTACAGAGTTTGTGCAACTGTCACTGCAATCAATTTTCAGAATTCTCCTCACCCCAAAAGAAACACCAAACCCACTGGCAGTCAGTTCTCATCTACCCACTCTCTGTCCTATGTGAAAACTAATCTATTTTCTCTCTTTATAGATTAATCTATTTTTGATATATCAATTAATTCAATCATACAGTATGCAGTACTCAGTGTCTGGCTTCTTCACTTAGCATGATGTTTTCAAGGATCACTCATGTCATAGTATGTACCTGTACTCCTTTATATTGCTAAATAATACCCAATTGTATGGACACACGACATTTTGTTTATCCATCATCACTGATAGGCATCTGGGTTGTTTCCATCTTCTGACTATTATGATTTCTTCTATGAACATTCATATAATTTATTTTTATGAATGAACCTATGTTTTCATACTCATTGTCGGTATATAACTAGGAAGTGGATTTCTGAGGTATATGATAACTTTATGTTTAAGATTTGATGAACTTTTTAACTACCAAAAGTATAGTTTAGAAAACCATTTCTTATCACGCAATTTGAACATATAAGAGAGCTTATAAATAGAAGCCATAGCAGTGGGCAGAGAAGTTGGTACTGAGTATTTGGTGCACTTCCCCCTCCTATTGAGAGTAGGCAGGGCAGCATTCCCACTCATTCCTCCAAGTGAGGAGATCTGGAAAAACCTTTGGAAAATCTGCTCTATGTCTTATAAAGCATGGCATATTCAGGACTAGGTACCTTTCTCTCTTCTAAAAAAAATGCTAATGATCTGCAAATCAAGGAGAGGGGACCCAGTAGAAGACAAGTGTTGGGAGGTAATTACAAGCAGCTGACCAGGACCATGCCACCTGTGCCAGACGTCTGCATGTGAAGGTCTTCAGGCGAAGAATGAGAAACCACAAATACACAAAGAATCTGTACCTCATCATCTGCCAGATAGAGGCCCCAGGGAGTATGCCTGTGTTACTTAGGTCACACATTGTCTGTCAGTTATCCCCTCCTTGCTCCTCCGTATTCCATCCCCATCTTGGATTTGCAAAGTCTGTCTCAGAAAAAGGAGGGAGGCAAAGATGGAAAGCTGTTCAACTGAACTCCTTTGAATTCCTCAAACTTTGTGTCATCTCTTACAGCCAGGATGTTGAACTTGCCAGGAACATCTGTTCTCCTTGCTTTGCCTAGCTGGAGCCAAAGCTGCAGGTTTCACTTCACATCACCGTGTCCAACCCATCTTCCCTAAATCACCCTATATTTCTACCTTTGAGAACAGGCCAGATGTCACTCATGTTATACAATGTATTGACTTTGTAATCAAAAGATACAGGATCAAATTCTAATTTTTTTCTTTTTATTGCTTGATTACTTTTAATTTAATTTTTTTTTTCATTTTTTGGAAGGCACCAAGCAGTCTCAGTCTCTTTACCTGCAAAATGACTGTGTTGGGAAAGATAATATTAATACCTTTCCTGTCAACTCTGATTAAAAGGCTCAGCTTAGAACAACTGTCTGTTAGGAAGTGCCCATTTACATTTGATTGAGTTGGAGACTCTGTCACAGTGTCGGTTAGTGAAGATCAGATATCGACGTGCATTGTCCTTTTAACGTGCTTCTTCTGTCTTGAATGATTGAAGGGTACTTCTTCCCATTACTTACATTCACTCCACCCAAGTATTTAAGTGCTTCCAAACAATTGTTTAATATTCATGTAGTTAATGTCTTTTCCGAGGGCTTTCAATATTATTTTTCCTTGACTGTATTACAAGAAGTGAAAATAACAACTTTTAAGATGTCTGTATTTGTTCTGATTTTTATCCTCTCTCAGATATTTCTGGTTGTTCTTTTTCCCTTCAGGACTATTGAATGTATCATGATAAAAATGATGATTTAAGAAGTATTCATTTGTCATGTGTGCTTTCCCATTTATTGTTTTATAATAGACAACACTGGTTTATGAACTCATGAATTTTTTATTTAGACATTAATATCTTTTGTACTATGCTGAGGAGCTGAATCAGATAAATGTTGATTTTATTATTATACAACACAGGAAAATAAGTAGACCCTTATTATTATTATTTAATTTATATAAATAAATTTTCATGCTTTACACTGAGGCTTATCATAATTTTTGGATATGTATATTTTGCACCTGAAAACAAACTATACTCTGTCAGAAGCAAAAAAATGGGTAGAAAACTCAATCTCTGATACTAAAATGCCTTTAGTCTGACACTGAAAAGTATTTGTCAACTTTGTTATGCTAGATATTTGTAGCACTAGGAAAATTAATAACGTGATGTTCCCTGCATTGATAGGGTGATAACACATTCGAGTTTTCTCAGCGTAACAGTCTTTTTCTCAGAATATTGGTTGCTAGGGCTGTTGTGACACACTCTGTTTTGGCTCTGAAATAAGTTCTATAATCCAATTTCCAAGAAGATGAATAGAAGCCAACATTCCTTGTCGTTTTTGATTCATCAATAGATAGATAGATTGATTTAATGTTTATCTGGCACTGTTTTCCACAGTGTAGACTCCAAGTCACATCTCTGGTAAGAGGTAACCAAGCACAGGAAGATGAATTAACTCTTTCAAGTATTACATTTTCAGGCCAACCAACTTTCACTTCCAAAAGTAAATGTACCTTGTGAGACAACTGTAATTAATCATAGCCTGAATTATATTATTAGGGTCAAATGCTGCAAAATTCAAAGGTATTAAAAGGGTATTCAGAAGGCTAAGACAGAAATAGTCTCAGATTCTAGAGAATAGATATTCTACTTATTACATCACATCTAAAGCTACAATATATCAAATAAACAAACAAAAAAATCCACATACAAATGAATATTTTAGATGTTCATTCACATTAAAACAAGAAATTTTTAAAAATAATATTTAGGATACCTCTTGATGAATTAAAGTTTAAAATAATATTTTAAAATATCCAGTACACAGTGAGTGCTATGTGTTAAGTGACAGTCTAAGTACTTAGAGACATTATTTAGTTTGTAGTTGGCATATTTTCCTTATTCCTATCAGTAACAATAATTTGCTTATCTTGCGGCCTAGTTAAAAATTTAATTCCTGCCTAACAAATTGAGCCATGTTTATTGTTTGCAATTTCCTAACAAAACGTATGTGGAAAATAACATAAAGAATGAATAAAGTACAAAGCTAGAAATATACTTGACAAAACATCATTGTTTTTATTACTAATGGTCCATATTTTAAATGCCTTTAAGTTTTGTAGCTTAAAGGAGTAATTCCCAATTTTGTGTTTGTCAGATACAGTGAAAACATAGAAAAAGATACAGGTGTGTATAAAAGTACCTATTTGTTTAATTATGAATTAAGTTCTCTCTTTCTGTGCTTAATCTCTCTGAGATGTTGATGTACTATCTTCAGAAAAATCTTTTATTTTTTAATGATTTATTTTCTGAAATTTCTTTTATTTTAAATATTATAACAGATGTCATATAACAGAAGTCACCCTAGTCTTCTATTTCATCCAATGCTAAGTTTCCATAAACCTTTTTATCTGAAAGGAAAATATACAAGATTTTAGGAGGGAAACTGGATAGTGCATATATAGGAAGAGAATACCTAAAAAGTTTAATGTATTATGTCTGAAAATTATCTGGTGGTGTTTCTCAATCAAGAGTTAAATTCTTGGCGTTGTGTTTGTAGTAAAGGCAGTCACTATCCAATGTTCTGGCAAAGCAGACAAGTATAACCTCATAAGAGCATAAGTAGAAAGTCTGTATAAAACGAAGTCTGTTCTTTTACCAAACAAAGGTCCCCTGGTATTCCAGGATGGTATAATGACTTTTCATACACACACACACATAAATACAAAGTGAACCTTGTTATTGCTAAAAATCTCAATTACCCTAAATCACTTGTAAGCATAAAACAATATATTTTATTTGCATTTGAAAAATCTAAAGGATTATAGCCATAGCTCTTCTTAATAGAAATGCATTCTTTATAAAACACTGTTATTTTGGACTAAATCCAAGGATATTTGTAATAGAATGAATCCATGTAGCCCAAGAACAGTAGATTGCAGAGACTTCAATGTGGTCATATTCTAAATTTCAGTACAATGGAATAGCAAAACAAATCAAGCAAGTAAATTAAAAATACCATTTTGTATTTTTTTCTACAAAGAAAACAGCTTGAACCGCCCCCCTCCCATTTGCATTCAATCATGTAATGGATATAGTGAAACTGGATCAGAAATTGGTACAAATTCATTACCCATCTCTCTCAAGCCTTTTATACAGAAACAAATATATGTTTCTTTAATAAACCTTTAAACAGTGTCCTGGCCTGATTTTAAAATCTATATATGTAATAAGTGAAATACTTCGTATTCTCTATACTTCTGCATTTTCCTTCATAGTAACTGGTAAGTATTGCCAGGGGTTGTTGCAAAGGTCACATTACCCTATGCTCTGGCATACTACCCACTCTGTAGCATCCCATAGTGTTCCACTTCTGAGTCTATTGTCATGGTTGCAATATCAAAGGAAAACCAACTACAGTAAGAGGGGATCTGTCATTGCCAATAACAAAACAAGTATGCGGTGGAAAAGTTAAAGAAAATGCAATGCAATTCATCCTTAGCCTTGCTTATTTTGACTTTTGTTAGTGATGTATACATAAGTTATTTACAATATTTTATTATCAAGGGTGCAGGGATTGTATAGGTCTATATTTGCTTAAACTTAAAAAAAAATTTAAACCCTGTTAATAATAGTGCAGACACTGTGCTTATGCTACGTTTATCTTCATCTTTCTCTCTTGCTTGAAAAAAGAAAACCTATGATGTACTCTTGATATCAGACAAAACACTGAGAGTAGTATGGATATGACTGTAAAAAGGAAAAATGGCTGTATTGAGTTTCTCTGTGATCCCATACAACTGCTGTTGAAATAATAGGGCACTTTATAGGAAGAACATTTCACATACAAATTTCTCATAAAAATGTGTTATAATAAAGTATGTTCAGGTTCTCACGAAGTCAGACTTTTCATTTACTTATTTTTCCTTACAATCTATTTCAAAAGTCAATCATTTGAAAACATTCAAATTTAATATATTGCCTTCCAGAAATCATGATAAAATGGTTTAAATGTCATGTAATGATATCTCATTGACAAGGGATCACTTCCTCAAGCAATATTAACTAGACGCCTTCAAGCACTCATGATTTTTCACACACAATGTAAAGATGAAGAGTAACCCTTAGACTTTGAAATCACCAGGGTTAAAGCAGGGAAACTGCTCTTTTTCTTAGCTTATTGAGGTATAATTTGCCTACAACAAATTTAAGTAAACAGTTCATTAAGTAATCACCAAAATGATCAAGTTATAGAACATTTCAATTACTCAGAAAATATCCTCTCTTTCCTGTCAATCCTCTTCTCTGACCCCATGGGAAACCCCTGTTCTGATCCCTTCCACCAGAGCTTAGAGTTGCCTATTCTAGAACTTGGAGTAAATGAAATGTGAAAGTATATGCTTTTTTTTTTGTAACTTCTTTCACTTTTTAATTGCCATGTAGCATTCAGCTCTTGAGGATATGCCATAATCTGTTTATTCTAAGGCTGCTCATTTCAAATTACTAAGGTAAATATTGATAGCAGGGGCTAAACAGAGCATTTATTAGACAAGTAAGCAGAGGTTACGTGGGCAGGAAGACTTTGTAGCTGCCCCCACTGTTTCCCAGGGACTAGGGGAGATAATTTTTGACTAAAGAAAGCAAATGCCTACATATGGAGGGAAGTTTGAATACCTGAGCAAAATTTAGCCCACATCTATTAGGACTTTAAGATTTTAAAAATTACTTATAACTGTATATAATATCTTTATATGTTTTTGTTAATTTCTTAACATTTTATGTATTGGATCAAGGAAAATGCATTTTTGCCTATTCTACCCTGATAAAAACTGTATGTCCAATAACTTTTTACTCTTATCTCTTTTGTTTACAGTGACCTATAAATTAAAAATATTGCCAGACATACAACTGTGACCAACTGACTGATTTAACCTATGTATATTATGAAGCAACTGCAGAAAAGTATTTCTGATTCTGTAATTTGTTTTGCATAAAATAGAGAGTTAAAACCACACTTGTGTTAAGTAAATTAATGGAGTTGACGACATACTGCTGGTTTTATCTAGGAAGATTTTCTAATATATTTTGTGCTATAACATGTTTTAAACATGTACTTTTGTCATTTAAATTGTATAGGTTTGTATAAATACCGTAATGAAAATATACACCTCTCATGTATATATTTACTGATATGATAAAGTCATTATAAGCCTAGCAAATGTCTACATACTTTGAATATCTATCAACTATATTATATTAGCATAAGTTAAACAAACATTTAAGTAAAAATGGTGATGCAAAAATTTAGAGGAGCCTAAAACTGTACTGGTGTCTGATATATTTGCAATTGTCATGTCTTTTTAAATCATCATTTAAGCCATTCATATTGCATATTATTTGTCAGTCTCTAATAAAAAGGACTATGTTCATTCAATTATGTTGTAAGACATGAAAGATTTAATAGGGAGAAGAAGTCATTTCTAATTTATGTAAAATATAAGTTTGCTGGAATACCCAGTTGCTTTCACTTGTAAGACAATTACATTCTCAACATCACAGTCCTTGAAGATACTTGAAGACTGTTAATAATGTGCCATTTATACTGTAGTCATTATGTTTCATTATTATATTGAAGAGAGAACATTAATATACCTTTCATATTTTTATGATTATATATAAATTATGAATATACATGTATGACTATATTGTGTTATTCATTGCTCAATAACTCTTAGCAAATGTTTATTGAGCACATATTATATGCTAGACATTATTCTATGAACTGGGAATAAACAGTGAAAAGCAGTAGACAAGCACAAATAAATCAGGTTAAGTAGTAATAGGAGTTATGGAAAAAATTCAGCAAAATCAGAGATAGGGCAGGCCTATCATGGGGGGATGTTTTTTGCTTTACACAGGGCGGTGAAAGCAAGCCTTCCTGAGTAAGTGACTTTAAACAACAAACTTGAAGAGATGGAGTGAACCAAGAAACATCAAGGAAATAGTTCTCCAGGTAGATGGTGTAACAAGTTCAAAGCCCTTTGGCATGTTTAAGGGCTGCAAGAAGTGGAATGAGCAAGGTGAAGACTGAGACTGAAAGTAGTGAGTGAGGTGGCAGTGAGAGGAAATGAGGGAAGAAAGCCTCAAATTGGTCTAAGCAACTGGATGAATGAAGCTGCCATTAACCAATGTGGGAAAACCTGAAGATGAAGCAGGTTTGAGATCTCTGAATAAGGAGTTCTAAGTTAGATTAATTAAGGTTGGTATGTCATCAGACATCCCACTATAATGGCTGAGTTGATTATTGTACGTCCATTCTAGAACACAAGAGGGAAGTCTGGACTGGAGATAAAACGTTAACACTTACTATCATAAAGTTGGATTTTAAAGTTTTGAAAATGGATGCAATCACTAGAGAAGGAAAGACAGGAAGAGCAGAGATGCCCAGGGACTGGTTCAGAGACCACTGTTTAGAAATGAATTAAAAACCTGGAGAGGACTCGAAGCTGAAAGGTATGAAAAGGCTATTCAGTAGGGACAGTGGCTATGCTATAGGACTGGCAGCCCCAGCAAACTCGTGGCCTGACAGGAAGCAAGCGAGAAGTGTAAGTACTTTGAAATATGTCTCCCTCACCTTCCAAACTCCTCCTATTTCATTCCATCTGTTGATCCCAATAGGAAACCAGAGGGCAGGGAGCTCAGTTGAAGCAGTCCCTAGAAGCTAATCTTCTGGGACAGGTCAAGAGGGAATAAGAGAATAACAGATCAGTAGGGGGAAAGGGAGAGTATCTAGCACATATGAAATGGAGAGTGAGTTGGATTTAACTAGGGTTGGTGACGATTCTAGAAAGTATGGTAGAGGAGGAGAGAACAAGGAAAAATTGAGGATACACACAAGAAAGGCACCATTATCATCATCATCATCATCATCATAATGGAATATGCACTCTGTAGGAGGAAAGTAAGAAAAGGAAATAGTTAAAAACAGCAGGATCAACAGATTACAGGTTGTGGGATATTTGAAGGACTGCTGGAGTTAGGTTAGTATAGAACGTGGTTAGAAAAGAAAGGAGGGGTGATAAAAGAGGGTGATGTCCTCCCTGGTTGCAGGTATTGTTTGAGGTCATTGTACGATGATGGACTTGTGTGGATGAGGAAGACTGGAGAACAAATAATCAGAAGAATTAGTCTGGGGATGGAGAGAAAGAGGAATTCATCTTGTGAAGAACCTGAAATCACCTTAACTCTTTTTCATGTTAGCCTGGACGCCAAGAGTGGTAGGTAGTATCTGATCAAGAAGTAGCTAATTATGGGGATGTCTTTATTAATAAATGTGATACAGTTCTCTTTATAATTAGTTCATAGCATTCATTAGCAAATTGAAGAAGAAAAATGAGTGTTAGACTGTTTAGGGGTATTTTCCAGAAGATATTGGTATTATTTAGGTCATATTTTGAGTATTTGATTAGGAATATTTGTTCAATCAGAAATATTTTTCACTACTTAATGCCTATTTTATAGATGATAGTTTTGAATAATAATTAAATATCACAACTTACTCACTGTGTCTTTGGAGGAAATAAGCTAGCACTTACTTCTGTCTTTGAAAAGAAGGGAGAGTTAGGAATAGACAGATTTCTTGTGGGCAGAAATTAATAGAAAGGAATCACTATAACAGTGGGAGCCTTGGGCAGACAAGCTATCTGTCTCATTGATGTTCTGAGTTTCAAACAGACACTTTTAATTTTCTCAGATGAAGCCTAGGGAAAACCTAAGAGCAATGAAGTCATGTCATGGACCAGGAGAGCTCACCAAGATCCTATCTGTCACCAGCCATATCCATCCTCAAGAATAGATGCCCAGGCATTGAGAATATATACTCTGGGAAGAGGGACTGGAATATGGGAATGTCAGACAATGAAAACTGCCACGGAGGAAAGGGAAGGTAGGATCATGGTGGAATGGGTAGTTGCTGCCATTTCTATTTATGTTCACAAATACAATAAATATTTCTCTAATTTTGATGTGTGTGTTTAATTATGTAGTGTGACAAGGAAGATTTGGATAAACTAGCCTGCATTCATGACTTGCTGCTGATTCTCTGTTCCTGGTATATATTATTGTAGGGAAGAAGCATGTTGGGGAGGGAGGAGAGTTTGGAGCACTACTGATTGGACTTTTATGATCTGAAAGTATAGAATTGGAATAGATGATGGCTGCATTTATCTGTGATTATTCTTTTTCTTTCCCTTTAATTCAACCAAAGGAAAAAATGCTTTGAGGGTTATTAACTAGGAAAATAAGTCTAGTAACTTCAGAACAATGTCCATTCCACTCCTGCTGAAACATTTTGGAGTACTAAACACACTGATAAAAGAAGGAGACATGATTAGATTCGACTGTATGTCTTTTACTGCAAAATGAACATTTTCTTTATATCACCCAGTTTTACTTTTTGCTGTAGTACTTATCATTCTTTGAGTTTACATTCTTCAGTTGTAATTTACTTGCTTCTAGTCTGTTTCTTCCCCAGTGAAGATGACTGAAAGGATCTTGTTTGCCTTGATTAGCTCTGTATGCTTAGATCTTGGAATGAAACTAGGAATAGAATGAATGAATGAATGAATGATGGATGAGTGCTATATTTTCAAATGTTTGATCCAGAAATGCCCTCAGGTGACATATTCACTAAAAAAGACTTCTTTCAAGAAATACTATTCACAAAGGCCTAGTTCTTTCATGTCTCATGTTTTAAGGAAATAACTGTACCACAAGCTCAATTCAACTAAACATAAGCCTTTGAAGTACTTCTACAAGAAACCTCACCCACATATACATGTACATGCAAAGCTGGACACCACAGAGTTTAAAATGCTGCTACATTATAAAAGGAATTCAATAGAATAAAATGATTTTTATATATGTATATATATTTGTCTATGGTTTAGATATCTTTTCTAAAAACAACTGAAGAACACTTAGATTCTTCATCAATGCCTTTAAAAAGAAAATCATCATCATTATTGAATACTCCAAATATGCCTTTCCCTTGCTGCCAGAAATAAGGGGGCAAAGTCTATTTAAATAAAACAATGCACATTCTGAATGTTTTATTAGCCAAATCCCTGTGAAAGTTATTTATTCAATGTTTCTTTCAAAAGATATACTCCATTAGTTTTTGGATCATATCAAAGGATTACTGAAAATGATTTTGCTTTAAATAAAGGTGAGTATTATGATTCTAAACATAATGATTCAGTGGTTATTTAAACATAAAATCAGAATAGAGTCCAATAAACTTACTAATCTATGTCACTTAGATTATCACCCCAAATTACACAAAAAGCACAGGGATAAATTATATAATGCCCATTAACACTAGTTTGAAACAACTTTGCAGCAGGCAAACAGAGTCACAGAATGATGAAACTAGCAGTTCCTTCAATTTTTAATATAAAGTAGATCCAATTTATTTGAAAATAATAATTTTCTTTAATAATTAAATGAGATAAAAGTGATCTGTACTTTCTTTTTTGAAAAGCTATATTATGAAAAATTTGATACAGCAAATAATTTCCTTTGAGAAAAATGGTCTATTATGTAGAGTATTAAAGATAAAATTTGATTTGATGTATGCACTCTCATTTTGAAAGCTCTATTGTCAAGTGCTAAAATATCTCTTGGCTTGACATTTGTTCTGAACTTCAAAATATATCAAATAGTTGGAGGCATTTTTTGATATCACTGGAAGAAGCCATTGCTTAGCCACTGAACTTAGAAAGTTTAGGAAAGATAAATAAATTTGAAATAACCACCTGCAACATAAACTGAGGCAGAGTATCAATATATAAAATATTTTCACTGAATGCCTTAAAATATTTAAAAGTCATAAAGACAAGTTGTTATATTTTCAAAGGATCTATAGGAAACTATACATATTTATTGCAATAATAAATTACTTTACCTAGTCAAACTGGATTTTTCTTGCCAATTCTCCCTCTATTTTAACTTTCATGAAAATCTGTCTCAAATTTCAATATTATGTACATATGTATGCACATGGCCATGTGTCAGTATGTCCTGTTCACTGCCCCTGTTTTCACCCTGGTCCAAATTTGTTCCTGCCTGGATTACTCTTACTGCCTTCTCTCTGTCTTTCACAATTTCATTTACAGGTCTGTCTGATTCATCTTACATAGAACAGAGTCAGTGCCATCCCAAATCACTTTACTCAACTGAACAAAATCCTATTATTGCTTTCCAATGCCATTTGAAATGTACACTCATTCTACTGGCTCTCGTGGCCCTATATAGCCTGCTCTTTTATATTTGTGTGTGGAATCCCATACAAAATTGTTTCTGGTTAAAGATATGATTAAACTCAAAAAGAACAAGGCATTGGTCTTATCAGGTACCTCTTTACTCAGAAATAGCTGTACTTAGAATGTGTCAATTGCCTGTTAAAATTTTGGGTATAGCATAAGCTGCAAACAAAACCCTTGAGTTTGAGATGCTGGCCTATAGTATTTATTTTTCATCAATGGTATATTATGATGCTCTTTCCCAATTGCCTGACTACATTGGTACAATAACCAAAGCGTGGAGGTAGGAATGGTACTCTCACAATTGAAATGAGTTGACACACTTCCCAAATTTCTATGTCTTCTCAAATGGCATTAGGCTACTGGATTAAAAGTATTCATGTGAAGGATGAAGAACAGTTTCTCCCAAGAGCCACAATACTGTTTTTATCAAACTGGAAATAGGTACTTCCAATGACCTCATCTTTATTTTATACCTTTGTTTTATATTTTGTGTTAGTAATTTGTCTTCTCATTTTATGGCACAAAGAGGCAATGAATAGTTTTGCTATTCTGGCTGGGATGATGGCCTCTAAATAGGAAGGTGTGATTGCTTGGTTTGTACCCTGCGGGCATGACAGAACGCATCTGGAACCCAAGTTATCTGTTGAGACGGATCCTAGTACTGTTAAAGTCAATTGATAAAAGTGAGTGGGATGGTTCTGACTAGTCCATCAAAGGCAGATTCTTCAAGAATAAAGCTTTGAGTTTCTACAAGAGGAAAATAACATGGCTATGTTGAATTTCTGGCTGAAGGTAAAAGAGGAAGGAAATTGTTTGCTTTTTGATGTCATTATCAGTATGGTTAAGGGAAGACTCCAATAAGTATACACATGTCTTCCTTACTTGTTGGATCAATCATAATTTTCTGCATAGTATTTAACTTTCCCTCTTGTGTACTCCTACTTTTTGTATAAGCTATGTGTGGTGGTTAATTTTATAATTTAGTCCCGGAATCACAAAATAAGATAGAATTTTGCCAGACAGAGAGAGAAGTTGTGTACTAGAGAAGAACAAATCTGACTCTATATTGGATCTGTTCCTTTGGCGTTGATGGCTGTGCCCTGTAGTCTAGGCTTAGTCTTGCTAGCTCTGCACTCACATAAAGATAACAAGTAGCAGAATAGAGAATAACATTTGTTGGAGTTTTTGCAGGAGCACCATGAGCTGGCCCACCTGGACAGCTGCAGGAACACAGAATTCCTACACCAAGAAGTTTGCAACAACCAACCACACTCCCTCCTCTGTTTTTTGTTTTGTTTTGTTTTGTTTTTTTGTATAAAAGGAGCCTATATTCTGACTGGAGCAGGACGGTTCTCCAAGACATTATTCTGCCATCCTCTCCATCTGCCGGCTTTCTGGATAAAGTTGCTATTCCTTGCCCCAACACCTTGTCTCCCGATTCATTGGCCTGTCGTGAGGCAAGCAGAACGAGTTTGGACTCGGTAACAAAATGTTTATCGTAGTAGTCAAAGTAACATTTATTACAATTTTAGCTTATTATAAATCTCACAAACTTCATCCATTTCAGTTAGAATTTTATCATCTGCCATTTAATCTTCATATAATCTTATCATTACTTTTAAAGCTCTGGAATAAATTTAATTATTTCATGGTTTCTATTTATTTTCTCTTTGCTCCCCTTTCTTCTTCTCTTAATCAGTTTTGTCAGGGTTTTGTTTATCATAGCAATTTTCTCAAATAATACTTTAAAATTTTGTTTTGTTATTTACTTATTCCTTCCTTCCTTTCTTTCTGTATTTCTCTTCTGTGTCTCTGTTTCTCTATCTTCCCTTTTCCCCTCCCAGTTACATAATAATTTTTATGGTTTTAAAGAAATAAACTAGTGAAGTTCTGAGACCTTCCCAAATCAGCACATTCAAATCCAGCCGCCAACTCTTCACCTCCATTTAAATATCTTATTAGCATCTAAATATTATCAGGTCCCTAACTGAGCTGCTGACTTTCTGTCCTAGTCCCCTGCTCCTTTTAGTATCACCTAACTCACTAAATGAAAATTCTATTCTTACACTAGCTCAAGGTTAGTTTCATGGGGTCATCCTTTCTTTTTCTATATATCACTGTAGTTAACACTGTTAGCTTAATCTTCAAAATAAATTCAGAAATAGAGCTTTTTTTACCTCTTCCATAATTACCACCTTATGCAAAACATTATCGTTTCTCACTTACATTATTGCAATAGCTTCATAATTAGTCTCAGTGTCTACCTTTGCCCCCTATTGGCTCTTTTCAATATAGCAGCCAGAATGATCTCATTAAAATTATAAATCACTCCCCTGCTCAAAATACTTTATGGCTTCCTATTACACTCCAAGTTACAGCCAAAGTCCATAAACTTACTCCCAAAGTCCTACTATCGTCAAGGATCGTTTTTTCCAGGGATTTCAACATTAGAATATTTGTGGGAATGGTGATTTTATGGTATTTTCAGGAATTAATTTAGAATAAGAAAATTCTAGGTTCAATTTAAGATTTTGCTTTGCACAGTTACCCATCTTACCTTGTCTGTGCTTTAGTTTATCTGTTTGCAAGAAATGCTAATTTATCTCATATGTTTGCTGTACACATTAAAGATGGCATGCCTACAAAGGAATCAGTGTAGCATCTAATACATGGCTGCTTAATTATGGTAGCAATTATTATTATTATATTATTATAACTTTGACATGAATATATTTTATTCAATTGAATGTATAAGAAAATGAAAGTATAGAAATATCCATATATAAGCTTGACCTTTGCATGTTACATTGTTTAGAAGGCAATTTTTTTTTAAGAGAATTGCATTTTGCACTGCACTTCATACTCATGTGTTTAAGGAAAGGGGAAAAAAAAACCTAAGAGATAAAAATTTCCATTTTGCTATAAAATAGTTCAGATTCACTACTGAAATCTTTGAATTTCTATTTTTCTTTTTCTAATTTTCTTTCATTATAGTCATTGTTAGCCATTTCAAGCCAATTCTACTTTTTTGCTTTCTTCTACCATAATTTATACAATTGTAAGTTTATGAAACTAATCACATAAAAATTAAATGCTTCCCATGTGTTAACACAATGCAGAGCTCAAAGCAATCTCCAAAAAAATTTGAAGAAAGACCTTCTTATTCAAACAGTACATTTATTATAGTTATTCATGAAGAACATACACACACACACACATTCACTAAAATGGAATTTGTTATACACACTAATATGGAACTTGGTACACACATATGCAACAGAGTCATAACACACTAAATGGAATTTTTTATTAGAATGTTTTGCAACTGTGCTTGTCTTAGTCTGATTGGGCTGCTCTAACAAAATACCACAGATTGGGTGCCTTGTATAACTGCCATTTATTTCTCAAAGTTCTGAAGGCTGGAAAGTTTCTTGTAAGAAACCTCTTCCTAGTTTGTTGCCTTCTTACTGTGTACCCACATGGTGGGGTGTGTGTGTGTGTGTGTGTGTGTGTGAGAGAGAGAGAGAGAGAGAGAGAGAGAGAGAGAGAGAGAGAATGCAAGCAAACTCTCTGGGTTCTACTCATAAGGGCGCTAATCTCATCATGATGACCCCATCCTTATGACCTCACCTAAACCTACCCACCTCACAAAGACTCCACCTCCTAATGCCATCACATTGGGAGTTAGGACTTCAACTTTTAAATGGGGGGGGGAGGCACAAACATTCAGTGTATAACAGTACTCATTCCCTCTATGTCATTTCTCCAGCCTTTTCCACCAAGTAAAAGCATGTATACACTTCGCAGTCCTTTACTTCTATGATTTCATAGAATTTTGTACCTCTCATCAGTGTTAATATTTATGAAAATGGATGATTATACAGTTTTCTACTCCACTTACAACTGAAAAAAGAGATGAGTTACTTTGCAGAAGTCATCTTCATATATATCTATATCTATATCTATATATCTATATCTATGATTCTCAATAGATACGGGGCACATGTCTATTTAATATAATTAAAACATTCAAGTATATTTCTCTGTTCTTATTGTTACTTATTAGTATTGCTATTTATATTGCATCACAAACATGCTCTTTAGATCCTTGACTAAAACAGTTTTTTATAAATTCCTGATGGAAGATCAAGACTGATGATATCTTAGTCAATTCAATTCTGTCAATATCTTATTGAATGATTATGGAGACAAGAACTTAAGAACATATTGAGAAATACTCTTTTAGTAAAATCAGGTGATTCTAGAAGTGCATAGGTTTCCTATGGCAGCTAAATGTATGCCCATAAATACAGGCTGCCTGTTTCAATCCTCTGTGGTGATCCAACTGCTTTGAGTACTCTCAATTCCAATCACTGAAGAATCAATGTTTCCCATTTATTGGGGTCACGGACAGACTGATTTCTCTCAAAACTAGCATACTTTTAACAATGAATGTTATGTAGTGACTCATTTTGGACCACCATTATTTAAATTGATCCTGATTTTCAGTGTTTTTTTTTTTCTTAATGCAGAAAAAAAGGAGGCTGATTATTTTCCAATACTGCATTCTGAATAATAAAACAAGATGCCTACCTCAGCAGTCTTGCCCTGCAAACAGGGTCCTCTTTGAGAGTCTGTCCCACTCCCGATCATTTTAAACTGTTTTATACAGGCCAATTTCTCATGAGGTGGCTTATTTTCATTAAGCTTTTAAATTTAATATGTGCTCAAAACAGAAATAATTGTTCGTTCATCTTTTTTATTCTGCACAGAGAAATAAGGAAAAATGAATTAAAAATTTTTGCCATTTGGTCGTAATAATTAATACAAATTAATACCTAATTCATTTACTTAGAAGAATGCATTCTAAACTAAAGCATATTAAACATGGGTTTAACCATCTATATTCTACAGTGAACAACAACATTCTTCAGGAAATTCCCTATACAATGCTCTACAGATTTCTAAAAGATGTTTAATCATTAATTTCATTTCATTTCCTGCTCCATCTGCCCTTCCAGATTATGAGGTTACATAACTGAAGTATTCAGAATCTTTGCCAAGAATTAAATCCAACTTTTCTCACTTCTACTAATTAAACCACAGATACAGAACTGATATGATTTCTTCATATTCATGAGTACTGGACGGAGGAGCACTTGATGTTTAGGTGTCCATCATCAATCAATATGTGATACTTTTGTTCTTTGAGGTTTTAATATCAAATATCACTTTTGTATAGTATGTGCTAAAATATCCCAGTTTAAGGAAATTCAGGTAAAAAGTACTTGTTAAAAATAATTGAATAACTTCCCTTCAACGCTTTTGGGTTAAATCTACATTTGAATGTAGTTTAAATCTTCCCTTCTTCAGCTAATTCAGAGACTATGAGAATTGTGAATACTTAGTATACAATTCAAAGTTTACGCTGCATTCTGTGAAAAAAAAAATGCAGATTAACGAAGTCAAATCTTGTTTTAAGGGGAGATGAAGCCTACTGAGAAATGCTTCTAAATGGTGCATAACTATTTTATGAATCAGGCAGAATGAGCTGGTGTAGGGTTATAAAACAATTAATGTTATTCACTGGGCCTAGAGTGGTATAGTAAGAGTCCAGTGCTAATAGCATTTCATCATTGGAAGTAGCAGAGAACAAGAACCTATTTATCACTGAGCTCTAACTGCAAGTACAATTTATGGCTGGAAGTTTTTGTTTCTGTTATGCTGATAGAACAAATAAAATGTGGGAAGAATTAATTTTCTGGAAGTCATGTCAACAATGAAGACATTCAAAAAGGATCAGACAAAACCAAAAACAGGAAAGAAACTGCTTTAACGCCGTGTCACATTGATGAACTGTATAATCAAATTTCGCTAATCAATTCAGTAGTAATTTAAACATCTCCATAATTTTCAGTGAATAAAATACAACGGTAAGTCACTGGAGATAAAAAAGGTTTTTAAATGTATATTCATTAGTTTATAGTGTACAGCATATAATGACTGACTTCATTTACAGTAGGCAGTTTGCTTTAGTAAATTACCAGAAGCATCAAAAGAAATTGAAACACACCCAACAATAAATGGATACAGCAGACACTACTAATTATAAGAACATTTTAATATTTGGAGACATCATTATTCACTGGGCAGAGAATATATGCAAACAGTCACATTACACATTTTTATGGCAAGACTGAAAACATTTTAATATTAAAATCAGAAATGAGAACATATTCAAAGAAAAGAAATTGAGGGAAAAATCATAATACACATTATTTCATTGCATAATGGTGCGAAGTTTATGACTTGAACTATGAAGTAATTGTGTATTCAATTCCTGCCTTCATGTGATAGGGTGAAAAGCTTGAGCTTATAGTGGTAAAAGATTTTTGGAGCAAGATATAAATGTGTTAAATGCTGCCAAATCTAGATTTTAAGTCTCTATAACTAGATTTTATGCTATACAGTGGTATAATTTGACAAAGTGATAATAGACTTCAGTGAGGGAAGAACTGAATTATACCAGCTTTGAATAGAAAATCTTATTTGAAGACTCAACCACTCTCATGTTTAGCTAGAGTATTATACTTTAATGAGAAACAGGCACTCAGATGCCAATCAGCAAGTCTAGACACTATTTCAATATTGTGTGACTAGATGAGAACTCTAATTTGATTCCCTTGTTCTGAGAATTAATATTCAACATTCGTGGTGTAATAGACCTCTGTACATTTCTCTTGTCCTGCTCTGATGGAAAGGTAAGAAAATTTCTGCCTCTGTTCCTTCATATTCTTACCCAGATGCTTTGATTCTGAGGTATTTCTAATCATGGAATTCACTTGCTTGAACTCCATCGGTGGATTCCAATCACTTTCAGGATGCAGTTAAACATCCTTAACATTCTCCAAAAAGTCTCCCATCATCAGTTCTCACTTATATTTCTGGTTTTATCTTCTATCCATACACAGTGATTTACTTAAACACTGGTAAAGCACAGTCACGAAACGGCCAGGAGGGACCCCAGCTGATGGCCCCATGCTGTGCCAGGCATTATCAGTGAAGGTTTTGACCTTGGGTGGTTGGAGGATTTCCATCTGAGACCAGGGGTACGTGAGTGGTGAAGACCTTCGATTGCTCTTTCCTTGGCCGTCTTCCTCTGGGTTCTGATCATACTTCCCCTGACATACAAATGTGGCAAACTCCTTCTAATCACTGAGATCTTCATACCTGGTGTTTCCTCTTCCTGAAAATCTCTCCTGCCCCCTAACATTTTTGTCTAAGTATTAACACATCTTCCAGGTTTCAAAGTAAGTGTTACTTAATCTTCACCTCGGGCTGCATTAAATTTTCCTTAGATACTATTCTGTACTTTGCCTGCACAAAACAAACTGACTCTAAACCAGTGTTTTTCTATAGTGGAGCTATAATCACTTGAGTTCATATTAAAAAATGCCCATTCTTAGAGTCCACTTTATAACTAATGTATCCAACTCTTTTTGCTATGGCTCAAGCATGGACAGTTTAGCGAGATCCTTCGTGGTTCTTATGCAAGTTACAATTTAAGAACCACTCTGCTGCAGATAGCACTTAAGAACACTTTGCTCACCTAGCACAGAGCTTAGCATACAATTGGTACTTGAAATATTGTTGAATGAAGAATGAACATCAAAACTAGTTCACGTATATGAGTTTACTTTCAAGTGTCAGTTTGTGAACTTAAGTAATATGGAATAAGCTGGGATTTGTTAAAGCTTGACTATAATAAAACTTTTATGCTGTTTTTCAAATATCACTGATGCCGAATCCTTCAACAGAAGAGTTTTTCCTGCTTCAAGGTCCCTGTTGTATAGTTGCCATAAAATAAATCCTAAATGACTGGTCAATATTAATCTATCACTTCCCACATGTTTCCTCCTTCTCCTCCTCCTCCTTTATCTTTCCTCTTTTTTTTTTGTTTATCTCTATTTATATGTTACATTTTCGTACCTTATTAACTGCTCAACTTGTATGTTCAACTTTTCTGGTTCCCACTGGTACCCAAGTGGATGGTTTCAATCTTCCTCGGGCTCTCAAGCCTAAACAAATGAGAAGGTAAATAATATGGATGTGGAAAAAAACCATTGAAAATATAGTTATACTAGTGATGATTGCTGTTTTGATATATAAATCAGATAACTACATTTTTGGTGTTAGTGTTGACTTTTTTACACTTACAAATTTGTACAAGTCAAATAAGACAGCATCAGTTTCTGAATCAATTACATTTGTAATTGATCTGTATTTTCATCTCATAGGATGTTTTGAGGCTCAGTAAAGTTCTGAGGTTCATTTAAATAACTGGACAAAAGCTTTATAAAATGTTATTCATTTTGACACATATAGTCAGAGTCTTGTGTGGGTAAACCCTGAAATAGTTTACTGTGTAAAATTATCATTCCATAAACCCATACAAAGTACCTATGTATCTCTGAGTAAAAGATTTAGGGTTTTTCTACTTCTGGGAATGCTAATGTTAAGATAATAGAATATTAGATTATGAGGAACCTTAGAGGATTTCCAGTCTAAATGAGAATTGCACAGATAAACATGAGGAACTTAGGGATTTGGACAGTTCAGTGATTTGCTCAACTGAGAAGCAGTAACGAGATGAGAAGTCACACGTGCTAACTCCCAGTGACATTCTCATTTCACCACATGATAAAAGATTTGAACTAATATTACCTCCCTGTCTAGTGTCTATAGCCTGTGTCGCCCATGGAGAATAAGCATATCTATGTCTATTTAGGTTTCTAAGCAAGGAGATTGCAATTATTTTCTGATTACTGGAATCTGCCAAATGATAGCATCTTTTCAAGCAATAGATTAGTTTGGATGTCATATGTTTCAGTTTTTGAAGCTACAAATTTAACATACATAAACACTCTCACTTTCACATAGAGGGAAGTTGCCAGTAAATATATATGATATAAATCCTTTTTGTTACAAATTAGGGATGTAAAAACTCTTTTTTCCTCTTGACAAAGTCAAGGCTTAAAAATCACTAGCATTTTCTGGTGCTTATTTGAAAAAAGTATATTTCAATTGAATTTGTAAAGACGTACAAATAAGGACGTAACTGCTGTGCCTTAGGGTGATGATTTTCACATCTGTTTTATTAAGGACCGTTACTAATAGAAAACAATTTTGCTGCTGTTGTTTCTAGGGGAATAGTCTGAGAAGGGGAAGGTGTAAAAACTCACTGAGTCTCCAGCTGGAGAACAGTACATTATATTATAAGTCAAAATGACAAGAATATTGCAGAAAAGGTCACAATTTTGAATGCATTTTCCTTCTACAGCATTTTTCTGGTTAAAGTCTTTGGTTCAATTAAATGATATCTATGAGACATGTTTTAATTATGGTTTTTTTGACTAATAGAGAAAGTAAATTTATTCCTACATATATGATAACATTCATGACAAAAAGAAAGCTGTGTGGCTAGAGTAAAAACATACTTCATCGTGACAGAACTACAGAACAGTCTCTCCATTTTACTGCCCCACATTTTACATATTAACTGTATGCACTGTATTATTGAAAGAAAGCCATGGGTGTTAATTTTGAATGTATGTAAGTTGTTTTAGAAATTTTAGAAATACAACATACACTTACTTATCTGAATGCCTCAATATGGTGGTGACAGAAATAAAAAGCATCTCTAGTCACATTTCTGAATATAAAATTCTAAATGACTCTCCTACGTAGTCATATCTCATCAAGAGCTGTCATGGTTTATATTTGTTTATTTACTTTCATGATGTTAACACTAGATTCTTCATTTAGTGGACACTAGATTAAGTCACCTGATTTGAGCTTGATTCTGTCATGGCTGTCTTTCAGCTTGAAAGCAAATCTCTGACATTATCTTTGAGGTTAATAAAATCTTTAATTAATTTCTATTCTTGGTTTTACTCATCTCTTACAGTCTCTAATCTAGTGAGAGATGAAGTATTTTTGAGACTCATGATGTCAAGAGAAGGGCACCCATCGTTAATTAGTATCTGTCATGACTTAATGTATTACTGGAGACTGCCAAGTGTGAGAAAGCTCATTTTATTAAAAAAAACCAAAACCATAAAATGGACAATTATGCCCTCATCTGGAAGTCATTCTTGGCTTTCTAGAATATGTGAACAGAGGTTTTTGAGGTGGTTCCTGAGTTTTCATTATTTCTTTTTGCGGTAGTCAAAGAGAAAATTTGACTTTTGAAGTCATCATTTACTTATAATACACTTTTTCTTTAAAGTGAGAGTAAAGCAGTACATGATTTTCACACACTATAATTTTATTAACATTTAAAAAATAACTTAAAATCACGTTTTTATGTTATCTGAACTAATATGATCATTGCCTGATTAGACAAAAATTAGATTTTTAACATTTTGATCTCTGTATTAATAACTCAATAAGACACCTTCTATTTATTTGTATCCCTCAGTAAATTTTATAATTATTTAACTAATTAGATTCTGTTGCTTTAATAGAAAAATGCTTATTTTAGTATAGATAGGGAAATAAATCTTTACTGTAATATAATATATTCTAATATTGTGTAACATATAATACATTATAATATATAGTGGGTTTGTCAACACCGTATCTTATGAGTTTTACAAAAGTTACAGTACCATAGTAAGTGTAAAAGTGCTCCAAAATAGTTTCCAATAAAAAATAAAAACGAAAACCTTTGTAGATGTCTCTTCCTGTGCGATATATTTTGTCAATTATTTTTTGCTAATTTTCACTTTTAAGTTATTCATTTTAAATCAAAATAGCAATGACTCCAATTTATTCTTCCCTTTTCAGATACTGAGTATATGTATATATTCAGATGGAAAATGTCCTCAGTGATTTTAAAAAAACATATTTCACTATTCGGTAAGGTCTTACTTTTAGAGTAATTTTTACTAAAAAAAGAGTTCTGTATATTAGTGTCATGGTGATTATGGCGATGGAATATTTTATAAGCTATGTAAGTCATAGAGCCTACTCTGTCTCACACATCCAATGGGTTCTCGACATTGCAAACAAAGTTATTTTTTAAATGCAAATTTAACAATATCACTACATTGATAAAATCTGTTTTACTTCTCATTATTCAAGGCCCGAAACACACACCTTGAACGGGGCCTGTGAGATCTAGTATTTCTCGTCCTTCTGAGACCTCCTGCTTTCACCTCCCCCTTTTCTTCTCCAGCCTCCTGCGGTCCCGTCTCACTGGCGGGGCATGCCTTCCTCAAGCACCCCACGCTCGTCATCTGCCTCAGAACGTCCACGTGTACTGTTTCTCTGCTAGAAATTCTCCTCTTCCCCAACACTGAACTTTATCTACGTAACTTCTAAAAATTCTTTGTTACAGCTAAAAGTTATTTTTGCAGGAAACCTTCCCTCATCTCCCAAACTAGCCAGATGTGCTTTATACGCTTTTAAAGCAGTAATTTATTATTTCTTTTTTTAATAAACATTGACTGTATTCTGCAATTTTTAATTACTCGGGTGACTCTTTGTCTTCTGCCACTAGGCTGTAAGCTGTCAAACGATAGGGTGTATCATTTTTCTCACATTTTTATTACCAATGCCTGGCCACAGCAGATACTCTATAAACACATTCTAAACGAATGAACGAATGGGTAGTGGACACTTTAGAAAATGCTAAGTTTATATTGAGAAATTGAGAGAGTATCTTTGAACGTCTGTAGTATCTATAAAAATGAGGTCTTCCCACACCAAATTTAAGCTGGTTCTGAGATCAAAATCTCATTCCCTGATGTAAAATAAATTCGCAAGCTGCACATGTATCTGTTAGATTGTATCTATGCTTGCCTAGCCCAAGCAATACTGGAATGATCACACTCCATCCGCAGTTTTTTGGGGTTGCTGTTGTTGGGGGTTATTTGCTTACACTGTCACTTCCGATGACACAGATTGGAAACTACTAGTAAATTTCTTAATGTGACATTCTGACAATTGCTAGGAATATGAACTCACTGAAATTTTCATTCTGGACTTTCTACTTTATATCTGAAGAAAATTAGTGATGGAATAGTCTGTTTACTCTCAACCAAAATAGCTGAGTGGGAGCTGAGTATATCAGAATCCCCTGAGAGGAGAGTCTTCCCCTGCATGTTTTTAAGCATCACTGTCCTGAGGGAACTGTAAAACGCAGAGCATCCTTTCAGTGATGAGCCCCACCCCACCTCTAAACCCCTGAGAGGATCATAGCAAAAGTGCAGCATTGCTGCTGATGGAGGTGAGCCAGACTTCTTAAATGTTTCATGGCTGCAAAAATGTTAAAAACTATTGACTTAAAAAGGAGAGCTATGCAAAGTAAAAGACTTACTGGAAACCCAACACTTTCAGCTAGATACTCGGTAAGCAATCGCTCTCCTCCTATTCAGCTATCACTATCATCAGGTAGACCTTTAGACGACTATAAAGAAGATTTATTCCCATCTCTCAAGCCTCCATGACAACCGAATTTTCTTTATTTTCAAATTTAATTTTTAACACTACTTCTTTTAGTTTTCTCTGATTTTGGAGAACAATGACTGCTATATTTAGCAGAAGGAAGAATAAAACTTTAAAACTCAAGAAAATAGGCAGTTGTCTGCAGATTTATTTCAATCTTAGTCAAATCTACACCAAAGTAATACCTGCTCAGAATTTATGTTTTTATTTTCAACTGAAGAGCTTTAAAACTGGAGATGCAACTGATAGATGGGTAAAACTGTTACATATTTATAGCATGCTGATTGGAACTAATTACGGAAGCACATAAATGTGGAATTTATTTTCAATAGAGCTGGCATCAAATTTATAGTGCCATTTGCATTCAGTTAACTCTACAAGGAATCTTTCCCCATTTTTAACTTTGAGAAAATAGAATATTATTTCCTCAACCAATTGCTAAATGGTAGTCTTGAATTCCAAATTCAACTGTAAGGTTTAGTTGATATGAGACATTGAGAAAGTAAATTAATTTTTCTAACCAGGAAGACACACAGAAAAACGAATGTTTACCTCAGAGTTTTGACATTTACACAATAAGAAGTTTTAACATCTTTTATTTTACAGGGAGTCTAATACACACTAGACTTCTTCACAAATATGCTAGCTCTTTTTCTTTTCAGCCATTCTGTTTGCACTTTTCCATCCTCTTGAAATTACATTTCTTCTTGTGATTATTTCCAGTAAAATGTGAGCAGAAGTGATCTGTCTCATTTGTGGGTGAACTATTTAAAATCCAGAAGATGCTTTGTGACATTATTTTTTTCTCCTGAGGCAGTATTTCTACTAGTAGCTACTCTGTGATGATAACAATGACAAAGATCAGAGACTGTAGGTGGCTCTTTTAAATATGTGACTTGCATGAGAAATTAAGAAACAAAAAGCAAAAATCAAACAAAGGCAACTTTTTTTTTTAACTTTAAGCCACTAAGTGTTTGGGCTTCTTTATATCACAAAACATCCTAATCTTGCCTGGTTGATTCATATGCCTTTCAACATTGGTCAAACTATGATAAAATATGGCTGAAAACATAAAACTTTGCTCAAAAATCCCCAGTAACATGCTGGCATAAAATATTCATTTATTCACCATTCCAAGGGTGATATTACAGAAAGTATATAATTTGCTTAGTTCTTGTTATTACATTGGATTATAGAAAACTTTGAGGAATTTTAACAGTTTAAGGTTTATGTTGAATTTTCTCTAACATGTCAATAATCATTGTATTTTTGTATGCAGGCATATTGTGTAATTAAGGGGCTGATAATATAACTTTCAAAATGCCATGCATTTACATTTTATTGTTTGCTGACTTTCTGTGATCAGTGTAGCATATTTAAACACAATCTTTTCATCTTTCATACCTCACTTGCAGTTCAGTCTAACACCATTAGCTTCTACATGATTCTCTTATATTTACTATTAAAAATCTACTGAATAAAGTCGCATAAATTTAATTACTTTCTATCATTACAGTGCCTTGCAAATGCCCTTAACTGTCTTCTGCCTTTCTTTTCCAAAGTACCCACACAGTAGACCCACAGCCCTGGTTACTTCCAGTCATCCTGCCTCTCTGGCTTGGGCAGCTTTTTACTATGTGAACAGCATAATAAATAAAACATAAATAAATAAATCAGCAACCTCCACTGAGTGAGTGCTCACCAAACAAAAGGAATTTTGTCACATTGTCACATTTCTTTGGTCATTTATTTTTCCTACTTTTCTAAAATAACTTGGTCATGCCTATGGTCTTCTACTTAAATCTTATTTTTTAGCCCTCCTTTCCTCCTAGTAGCACACGTCATGAAGATGATAGACACTTAGGAAGAAACGTTCTCAACATCCAGGCTCCAAACCTGTAACTCTACCTGCCTCCATCTTTACCCCCTTTCTTTCCTCCTGATTCAAAATGGAGTGTGTGACTGCATTCACACATCAAAGGTAAACTCTCCCGCAGATGCAGTGCTCTCCACCCGCTGCTACCTTCTGCACCTGTCGCACACTCCACTCGCTTCTGCCTGGTCACGATCCTCATATGTTTGTTATCTTTTCTGCCTTGCACATGCACCTTATCACTCACATCTGTGTCATTCTCGAAGCATTCAAACATTGACTTTGAAGGCTTAAGAGGGCTATAAAGACTAAATGATACAGTATATAAAGAAAGTCTGCCACAGTTTTATTTCTGAAGAAAATTAAGATTTCATCACTTTTTATACACATTTATCCCAAATAACTTGGAAATACGTATTTATCCCAAGAAACTTAGAAAACACCTTCTCCTCATTTGCTAGAGAAACTTAGAAGTTTTTTTCATTTATGAACCACAATAAAGAAGACAAATAGAAACCTCAAAATTATAGACAAGAGCTGGTTCATCTGAACCCTTTTAAATTCATTTTCCTTAGCTAAATCATCAACTATGCAAACAAATAATTAACTTCTTTCTATGCTACTGTATACTCCCATTAACCCATCCTGTCCACAGCACCTTCTCCCATCTATAGGACACATTTCTTACAAGTTATCCATGCAAAGGAAAGTTCCTCAAATCATAAAACACATTATGCTCTTGAAAAAGGCAGAAGGCCCCTCACAATTCCTTAGAAGGGTTAGTCAACAATACTCTCCTTTCCACTGGCGAAGTTTATTAAGAAGTCACAGGAAAGACAACTAGGTCGTATTAATTTGAAAAATTTATTCCCAGGTTCTTCAGATACACAACTCTACCCCTACTCCCCATTTATAACCAGTGTTTTAACTACAATTCACATTTCTTCTTTGGAGACTTTAATAACTTAAAAAAAAAGATTTTATTAATATTAGATTAAAACAATCAATCTCCTGACTCCTTTCTTATAATATCAGATCTTTAAAGACTAAAAAGTTGTCACATTAGTTTTTATATACAGATAGTAAGAATATTTTTTAAGTTTTTTTTGTGTGTGTGTGGGGGGAGGTAATTAGGTTTGTTTGTTTGTTTGTTTGTTTTATATATTTATTCTTAGAGGAGGTACTGAGGATTGAGTCCAGGACCTCATGCATGCTAAGCATGCAGTCTAGCACTTGAGCGATACCCTCCCCACCAAGAATGTTTTTTAAACTGGTATGATTGCTATTTATTTGGTTCCTTATTTACAGTTTTCATTTATTTTAAATTTTTTTCTTTTTTCTTCCAGTTTTATTGAGATATAATTGACATATAGCACTGCATACATTTAAAGTATACAGCATAATGACATACATCATGAAATGTTTACAATACAGTTAGTGAATTCATCACCTCATATAGACACAAAATTCAAGATATAGAAAAAAATATCTTCCGTGTGATGAGAACTCAGGATTTACTCTCTTAACTTTCATATATAACATAGAACAGTATTACTTATATTTATCATGCTGTACATATATCCCTAATATTTATCTTATAACTGGAGGTTTGTACCTTTTGACCACTTTCATCCAATTCCAAACCCCTCCCCCATCTCTTTTTCTATGAGTTTGTTTTTGAAGTATAATTGACCTATTATGGTAGGTTAGTTCCTGTTACACAACATAGTGATCTGATAGTTCTAAGCATTTCAAAATGACCGACACGATAAGTCTAGTTACATCCTGTCACCATACAGTTTTTAAATGCTAGCACCTATATGATAATCAAAATATAAAATGCAGCCCCAACCACTGCATTCAGATAGTAAGAATTTAATAAATATTCTTTAAAAAATATCTGTGCATAAATTTTATCCTACTTCACAACAGCTAATAACACAGTAATGCTTCTGTAAGAATATTTAGCCATTTTATGTAATGTCTTCTGTAAAAAAAATAGACAATATGTTACATATTTTAATTCAATGCACCATTGCTAGAAATATTATCTTAAATAGTTTAAGCATAGGTGGTTCTAATACAACCTGTGATATATATCTCAATACATTTCTCTAGAGAATTGTTTCTTTTTTTTTTTTTTAAACTAAGAATGGAATAATTTTAGAAGAGTGAACAACTTCAATTCAGAAATTCTCTATGTGAAGCCGGCAAAACATATGTTAGTCCATTTTGGGCAACAACAGCTTGGAGATAAAATCTATAAAACACTTATTTATGTCTAATACTCCTGTGTCTTTGTACAAAGTCCACATTGGACAACGTGAATAGCAATGGGGGCCAGGAGGGGGCATTCATGATAAGCACAGACTTGAAAGAAAGCAGGTTGACCAGAAAAGATGTGTGTTAACCAGCAGATCATGGGTGAATGGAGAGAAAACCACAAAAAGTGTGGCTAGGGGCCCAGTTATTAAACAGCCTACTGTGGATCTCTTGTATCTACAATTTTTGCATGTGTGTGTCTGTTACTTTCTGATGTTTAGTTTTCTACCTGGCTTTACTCTCCTTCGTTCTGGATCTTTAGAAAACAAACTCCATTCCTGACAGTGATGTCTTGTTGTTCTGCATATATTAGGATCCAGTTCTCAATGTTGGTTGCAAAACCTATTAATACGCAATTTGACTTGATTATTTCTCTGGATTCGTATCTGAGTTTGATATTCTGGACACCGAAATATATAGTGATTACTCAAATTTTAAAAAAAGAGGATGGATTCCTGAGATTCTCACAATTTGTTTGATAAAACTGATCAGGTACCAAACTTGGTATATTTTATACCACAAATCCCACTGGGTAAAGCAAATACAGAGTGTTTTGCAGAATAGCTAAGCATATATTGAATGGAAAAATTGAAAAGAGGTATTTATAAAATTGAAAATCAGAAAGCAAAAACCGGACTTTATAAGAAAGTTGCTCTTCTTTTAACTTATCTTCCAGTAGACTGATTACACTCATATGTGGGACTACAAGATTCTGAAGGATGGACATTCATTTACCAAATCAGTGCAGAACATTATTATATTTCAGATTTTAAAAGTCTCATCTTGGACATCAACACTGTTTGGGGACTCATTATTCTTCAGGGAAATGCATGCATTGTTTTGGCAGCTACATTCATTAAGCACGAGAAATGAAGCTCAAAAGATTGGGGACCTTAACCCTGCATAGTTTATTCTTGTTCTCACTCCAGTCAAATGAGGGCGGTTACAGCAGTGAGTGAACTTCCACGTGGTGGTTCGGGGGCCATGACTCTTTCCACTTCTTAGTGCATCTGGACCCTCATCCTTCACTGGCAGGTCAGCAAAGAGAAGACAGAGAAGTGTGGCTCATTTCCGAAGTGCCTCGACACAGAAGTGTCACTTAGCATTTCCACTCAAATCCCATCAATGAAACCTCATCACAGGGCTCCAGGTTGTCTCTGGGGAACTGGAAAGTGTAGAACTGGAGAGCTGCCTCTCCTGTAATACGTTAAGTGTTATTAATCCAAGTTCCATTGTTTACCATTTCCTTTTGAGGATCCTAAATGCTGCTTTGGTTAAGTTGGGACATTACACCAAAGGTCGTGTATCAGCAAAAAGAAAAATGCTCACTTTTGCCTTAACACAAGTTAAATTACTATCCTGGTTCCAGGTGAACAGAAATAATTATTGATATCTATCTGACTTTTGTCTGCAACTGACTCTTTTTCTTCAAAATTAAGCATGAAAATGAAAGCACTGCTCTCAAGGGTTTATTTTCCCTCTTAAAATAAATGACATGAATTACTTCTTTCAAAATTATCTTTCCCCAAGTGTTGCTGATGGCTTCTTTCTAAAATGCTTTGCATTAGCAAGTGCCATCCAGATGAAAAGCCCATTTCGACTTGACATTAATTTTACACTCAGTGCATAATACTCGACCTTGTCATTAGGTCAACTATAAACTGCCATGGCTGAAATGTGATTTTTGTACTACATTGCTATTTGTCCTTCTCTTATTTGCACCCTGAGGTGTACAGGTGCCCTCTACTGTCATCTTTGTCCCTTTTTTCAGATTCCTCTTTTACTCATTAGGTCTCATCATTAACGTAACTTTCATTTGTAACAAGTAAAGTTGCTTCTAGCATAAGTATACTGATTCTTTCTTCTTTTACGTCTTAAACAAGCAAACAAAAAACAACAAACTTTAGTAGCCAGAATGTTCAGAGTTTATGATAATGCAGGCCACACGTCTGGTAATAACTGGTAAGCAGGTAAGTGGCACCTTCTGTGTCCCCGCTTTCTTTTCTGTGGCCTGGCTTTCCAGCAATGCTCCCTTTTACACTGGAACATGTTATGAATGCTGTTTCACGGTTACCTATTTTGAAACCATCTCCATATGAGCAACTAAATATTTCCTTATGGTTCATGCAAATATGCTCTTGAACAACCTTTACATTTCTTGGCCATGATGGTAATTTTTTCTCCAAAATTTGGAGATGAGTTAACATTAAATGTGCACGCACACACACACACACACACACACACACACACAGCTATGAATTTTGTAAAATGAAGGTACACCTTTTTAAGAGTCTACAGTTTTTGTAAATAATGATGGAATCATTTTTCTATAAACCCCCCCAAAAGCAGCATTAGACCAAATTGTAAAACTCTATCATCAACATCAATTTCAAGTAACTGTGCTTTTAAAATAAATACAAAAATAACTATCATCCCTTCTTAACATCTCTTTGGCTAGTCATGTTGATTGATTGTTCTTCACTTGATACTCAGCTAAACCTTCTTTGAGGACTACGTTTTCTTTGGAAGGGTGAGGTCACTGAACAGCACACCAATATTTGTGATACCAGTCTTAGAGCATGGTGATAAAGCAAGAAGAAGAAGAGGAAAAGAAGCAGGGGGAGAAAGAGGAGGAAGGGAAAGAAGGAGAAAAAGAAAAAGAGAAGGAGGAAAAGGAGCAGAGGGGAAGGAGAGGGACAGGGAGACAGAAATTAAATGTGTCCATTTAAGTATAGGAAATGGTGCATAAAAGAAATGATGAGAACATTTATTGGGGAAAAGAATAAAAGAGTAATTCTTAGAAGTTACAGCTAAAATTTTTTTTTGGAATAGAGACTATATGTGGGGCTATCCTACCCAGGAAGTAGGGAATTATTTATGCATTCATTTTGTTTGAAATTAGATTATAATTTGGTTTGTTTAACTTAGTTTTCACAAACCTGACTATAATTTTGCAATTACTTTATCTAGCCATTAATAATAATAGAGAAATTTCATGCAAACTATTTAACATTTAGGGAATGCCTTAAGAGTAAAAGCACCACAACATATTGTATCATATAATATTATAAATTCTTACTGCTGCTATATTTCACTTCTCTTCAGTAATTCCAGCAATTCACAAAGGAGAAGCTCAGTAAACATACGCTGAATAAATAACTGAATTTTTATAGCTATATCAATAGTATATATTTAATTATAAATTCCTTTACTCATCTGACTTACAGCAAAAGATGAAACATAGTTGAAAGCATATGTGAACCACTGATAAAAACTGATATTTTACATGTGAGGCAGATCTTTTCCATAAAATGCCTTCTACCAATAAAATAATTTCTAAAGGAACCCAAGTGTGCTACAAATTGAAATTAAAAACCAAAAATCAATAAAAGTTAGCAGTATAAAGGAAAAATGATGACGGGGATGCTGGAGTAAGCTGTATAATTAGTCTTAGAAGCTACTATTCCCATTAACAAATAACTCACTTTGACTATCTTCTTTTTCTCCCTCAACCCATAAAGATTTAGTGTCCTGTTTCAAAAATGGAGCTCCTTATAGTGTTTAGCTTGCACTGAAAATAGTGCTCTAACAAAACACAACGCTTCATTTTTAAAACGTAGTATCAAAATGTGCTACAAATTCCTGGCCTGAACACTGCATTCAGAATTCAGAAAGAGGCTGATACTGGAAAAGAATTGTGTTCTGGGGTCCTGAACAGAGCCAGAGTGAGGTAAGTAAGACTCAAAATATAAATAGACAAAGTGCCAAAGACCAAACACAAAATTAAAGTCTCTGTGGTGAGTTCACTGAAAGTGTCAATCTGAAGAGACCAAGACCAAAGTTGGAAGCACTTCACGGATATGCACCAGGCCACCAACCATACTGAGTTCAGCTGGTTGGGGTATGAAAGTAAATAATAGCTGATTATTGATTTTAATGTCTTAAGAAGGGATAAATAGTGAGGCCTGCGGCCAACAGCAGAGGAAGTACATATCCTGGCTAACGGGCACAGCCTTTAAGCAGCCTCAGCCCTGCGGGGCCCAAGGTTCAGGGCAGACAGATCTTCAGGTTTCTCAGAAGGAATTCACAGTATTAAATTTTTATGAAATTTATAAACTTGGGTTCCACAGAATCAGTGTGTGTATGTATGTATACACACACACACACACACACACACACACACACACACACACACACACTCTCTCTCTCTCCCACCTCTAGCTAGGCCAGTAAAAACATTCTTCTGCTCATTTACATGCAACATGGAATCACAAAGAGTTATATGTCACTTTTAAATACTCTTCGCAAAACTTCTGCCAAGCTTCTTTTTGCCATTTCCTTTTCTGTGCCATGAGCCTTCACTCTACCTTCAACGTGATAAAAGAGAGTACTGTACTGACAATTCTGCTTCCTCTACTAAAGTCATGTACAGACTGAGTACTTCATTATCCTCAGCATTCTTAAGCTGGATCTTCGAATGTACCATAGTCCAGTGTAGTTTTATAAGAAGTTAAATTTTAACAATTTCCATGTTTACCTTTGTTAATAACTAATTTAAGCATACTCACATAATTTTTTGAACATCTGAGTGTAACTATATTTGTCTGTGTTCACAAAATACCAATGTGCATAGGCTGATCATAATATCTCCGGTGCTGTTTTGAGACTGTTCGCCTTGGATCTTGTTGAGGACAGGGACCATGCTCCCATTCCTTGAGGAGAACCCACCAAAGCGATTTTCTGATCTGATCCCTTTTGACTCTCTTCCCAGTTATAGCAAATGTTAACAATATTTTTACTGTATTTATAGTATGCTAAATTAAAATGCTTAGAATCGACTCTATAATTGGCAAAGATTCGTTTTGTAGTCCTTCACAATATAAGAAATGAAAAATAACAGTTACGATGTTTGCGGCTGCAAGTTACAGAAAATCCAAAAGCAACAAGTCTGGAGGAGAGCAATTCCAGGTGTGGTTGATTCCGCTGCTAAATAAGAATGTGGCCCTCAGTTCTGCCCTCCTCAGCACATGCATTCCCAACAAGCAGTCCTAAGACTGCAGAACCATTTCAAGGTGTCACATGCAGAGGACAGGATCAAGAAGCAGATAAAAGAACATCCCTGTCTTTTACCTCCTTCAGGAACAACAACAAAAAATCCTTCATAGATTGCTTTCTTTGAACTTTTCTGTACTTCTGAATTGCTACAATTCTGTCAGATGCCTGTGCCTAAAACGATCATTCACTAAGAGAAATAAGACCACTATTTTTGGCAGAAAAAAAAAATTCTGAAGAGAGGCAGAGCACTTTTGAAAGATATGGCAAAATGGGGGATTATGAACCAATCTGGAGTCTTAATAGCAAAGAAATGTCTAGGAAAGAACTATAAGGAGACAACCAAGGATAAATGCAAAAAAAAAAAAAATAATACTCTAGCAGTTTTCTCTTGTCCCTTATTTGGAACCCCTTAGGGAAAACGGTGTTTACTGCATTCTATCAAATATTAGAAGCTAAGAATGTTCTCTGTTCTTGACCACAATGTGAATAAAATTTTTATCTACATTCCAATTTAAATTTACATTTTTTCTGATGAAGTATAATTAAAAAGAAAATTAAGACTTATTCTCTGATATTTTGGCTTGCTCCAAATTGCACAGACTTTACCAGAAGTAGAAAACATTACTTTTAATAAAAATGTGCCAAAATTTTAAAATTTAATTTCTCCAAAATATGCCATTTTGGGAAGAATTCCTGGTGGAAACAATATTAATAATCACACTGCTAATGTTGTAATAGGTTTGGAACTTGTGTATAATGACTGCAGGATAAATTCCCTCCATATGTCATTCATTATACATAAAAGTGTGGGGGTTTCTTTTAAATGCAGGCACTAATTTTTAATTCAGCTTATCTATCTATGAAAAGGATAATGATATGTACCATAATTATTACTACAAAAAGTGATACATTATTTTTCTAGGATAAAGAATAGTGCCTGACACACAATTGGCACTCTCCATATAATTTTCCAACAGTTTCCAAAAGCTAGGATAGAATTCCTTCTACTATTAGGTTAGTGAATTTTATTTCCATATCGTGTAATTTCCACATATTAACAGAATTTCTACTGTAATCCTATGGAAAATAATTATATTTTTATTATTCAAGGTATTCCAGTCTGATATAGGTACTATACATTGATTTGATGTAGTTCTTATAATCTTGATGATGTTCTTATAACCTTGAAATTTTACACTTCATTAAAACCTTTTTATAATACTATACTCTGAGTAAGATACTAGTGGATAGGATAACAATGGAAGATGATGCTAATTTTCTTTTTAAAGTAAATTGTATGCTTGCCTAAAATATTTTATTGTTTTAATATAATATTACACTATAGTGGAAAAAGGAAACTAATCAAGAATAAATTTAGTTCACAATGGTGCATTAATCTGTGTTTTATAGAATATATAATTTACTCTGTGAACTGTAGAATGAGGATACTTTCCAACTGTCAAAGGCATTATTTTATAACATGCATCGTACAACAGGTGTAGGCAAAGATGATCAACTAATCCTATTTTCCTTTTTTGGAGGTATACACACATAAAATCTATATATTTAGAATTTGTAGCTCATGTAACCACTACTTAGATCAAGATGGTGTAACTGCTACCCAAGAAGGCTCCCTCAAGCCACGAGCCAGTCAAGATCACACCCAACTTGTTAACACCATCTGACTTCTAACACCATAGATTAGTTCTGTCAGTTCTTGACTTAATATAAATGGAATCATATAACACACTTTTATATCTCACTTCATACACCAACATTTTATCTGTGAGCTTTATTCATAAATACACACGACTAGTTTAAACGTTTTCATCTCTGTACAGAATTCCAAGGTAGACAGATACCATGATTTACTCACTCTACTGTTACTGAACATGTGCCTTATTACAAATTTGGGGCTATTAGGAATAAAACTTCTATCCATCTGTTTTGGTGCATTTCAATTAGGCATATACTAAGAAATACAATTACTGATTCTAAGTGTATGGATGGGTACTGTCAATTTTTTTTCAAATACATACTAACAAAACATTTTATTCATGATTTTACAAATTTTTATTCTCACCAGCAATTTAGTAGCTTCTCTGTTACTCTACATCCTAAATAATTCTTGGTACTTTCAGTTTTATTTAGTAGACATTCTGATGGGGTATGTATTAATTATAAATTGTGACATTGATTTGCACTTCTGTGATGAATAGTGATGATGAAACATTTCCATAAGATTTTTCTACTATTTTCTTGTGAATTAATTGTTCGATTCTTTAACCCATCTTTTACTTACTGATTTGTAAGAATGTTCCAGTGTGTGGGTGTGATTTTCTTTTCACTCTCATTAATGATCAGGTCTTTTGAAAATCAGAAGTTTTAAAATTTTAATGAAGAACAGCTTTTCAACATTTTGTTTTAGTTACTGCCTCCTATGTACTATTTAATCAATCTGTGCATAGACCAACTTAATGAAGATATTCTTACATTTTATTCTAGAAGTTTGATCACTTTAGATTTAACATTTAAGTTTATGCATCAACAAAATTAATTTGTGCTTATTTGAAAGAAGTGGATTAAGATTTTTTTCCTTCATGGATATCCGATTGATTGAAAAGATCTTTTTCCCCCCAGGAAATTTGCCTTTGTTAAAATTATTGGAGCCCTTGTCAAAAATCAAAGTGGAGATTGTCAGAAATCAGTTAAAAATTAAAGTGTGGGTTTTTAATTGGACTCTGTATTCTGATTGGATCATTTGTCCTTGAGCCAACATGACATTGTCTGAATTACCATATATTTATAGAAAGTCTTGGTAAGTGGTAACATATATCCTCCACTTTCAAAATTACATTGGTTCTTTTAGATATCTGCATTCCTAGCTACACATTAGAATCATATGTTCAATTTCCAAAAAATAAAAAAATACAACTGGAATTTTTACTGGGATGGAGCAGGATCTTGTGAAATTTGGGAAGAAATGACATCTTATTAGTGCCAGTCCATGAACTTGAAATAATCTTCCATTTACTTAAACTTTCTTTAAATGAAAGTATAATTTTGAATATAGAGATTTTGTACATTTATAATATGTTTACTGGACTCAACCCTAGGTGTTTAATTGTTTTAGGTACTGTAACAAATAGTTACTTATTTAAATTTTACATCCATTTTTTAGTGCTAGTGTAAACTGCTTTGTAATTGACAAAGGTATATTTACCTGTATCAAACTAAATTCAGTCATTACTTCTTATGATCTGTTTGTAGTGGCTTCTTTGTGGAGGGAGAGATTTTCTATAAACTTTTGGGTTATTTTTTGTCTTGGTTTATTATACTTCTTAAGACCCACAGTGAAATAGTTACTAGATGTGGTGATAATGGACAACCATTTTTCTCACTCAGGAGCAAAATATTAAATAGTTATCTATCTATTTTTTTATGTGTACACCATATCAAATTGAGGAAGTTTCTTATTCTTGTGGAAAAATGAGGGATGTGTCTCAAAATTTATCAAACGCATGTAAGATAATTATATTGTTTTCTTCTTTAATGTGGAAAATATTAATTAAAATTTAAATGTGAAAACAACCTTCTATTTCTAGAATACATTGTACTTCTAAACGTTAATCTTTTCTGTATATCACTGGATTATTTCTGCTACTTTCGTTTAGAATTTGCAATGTGCTTTTGAGAAAAATTGGATTGTAGTTGTCATTCTATAGATGGGAACAGTGAATAAGATCACTAGTATCTCTTCTTAAATGTTTCAAAAACACTTATTTGTGAAGCCAGGTGTACTTGGAGCAATCTTTGTAAAAACATTTGTATCTGTTTCTCTCTTAAAATTTATTATATTGTTTTCAGAAAGAATTTGTTCATATAAAATAAAATTTTAAAATTTAGTTTTGTAAGTTATTGCAACATGCTCAAATTATTCTCTCTATATCTTTAAAATCTGAAGTAATGTTCCTTTTTTATTCATAGTATTGTAATCTGAGGTTTCTCACTCTGTTACCTTACTCATCTTTCTAGAGTTTTCTATTTTATTAGTATTTTTCAAAAACCATCTTTTATACTGTTGACTTTCTCTACCACATTTCTGGTTGCTATGTTATTGAATTTTGCTTTTATACTATTATTTTCCTTTACTATTTTTGCTTTATTATTTATTTATTTATTTGCTTCATACCCTGGATGTTTATTTTACATCATTGATTTTTTTTTAAGCAGAATGAATTCAGTTATTATACCAGTTTAGGGTTATAGAAAAATCATTAAAATAGTACAGAGAGCTCCTGTATACTCTGCACCCAATTTACCTCTTTTTTAATGTAGTAATTAGTGTGGAATATTTATTATGATTAATAAAGCAATATTGATGCATTACTATTAATTAAAATCCATAGTTCATTCTTACCTCCTTAGCATATTTTAAGGTTTGCTCTTTGTGCTGTACAGTTCTATGGGGTTTGACAAACGTATAATCTCATGTAGCCCTCACTACAGTATCTTACAGAACAGTTTCATCTTAAAATATCCCCTGTGATTCACCTATTCATTCTTCCCTTAATACTCCTAAACACACGGCAACTAATAATCATTTTACTTTCTCTCTAGTTTTGCTTCTTCCAGAATATTATGTAATTGTAATCCTACAAAATGTACACATTTTAGACTATTTTCCTTCATTTGGCAATAAACATTAATGATTGACTTACCTATGTATTTTTATAGTTTGATAATGTATTTTTATCACCAATTATTCCATTGTATGGCTTTATCACAGTTTACATACACACCCATTGAAGGCCATTTTACTGCTTCCCATTAGTTTCTGGTAATTACAAGTAAAGCTCCTATAAATATTTGTGTGCAGATTTTTGTGATATGTATTTTTAAGTCAGTAGGGAAAACACCTAGAGGAAGGCCTGCCAGATATCACGGTAAGCCTATGTATACGCTTACCTTTTCATGACTTGCAAATTCTCCTGTAATGCACTGTCTGCATTCCTTCCAGCAATAAATCAGTGTTACTGTTTTCTATTTCCTTGCCAGCAATAAGTATTGTTAACTTCGGGATTTTAGTCAACAGGTTTTTAGGATAAATTATTGATATTTTAATTGCAATTCTCTAATGACAAAACAGGCAAGCAGGTTTTCACATCTCTATTTTCTATCAGTGTATCTTCTTTGATAAAGTATCCCTTTGGATCTTTCCCCATTTTAAATTGAGTTATTTGTTTACTTGTTGTTGAGTCTTAAGGTCTGTGTTTTCCCTTTTCGGGGGGATACAAATCCTTTATCAAAAATATGTTTTGAAAATATTTTCTCCCAATCTGTGGATCATCTTTTTATTCTCATAACAATGTCTTTCACAGAGTAAAAGATTTTAATTTTAATAAAATCAAGGCTATCAATTTTTACTTTCATAGATCATGCTTCTGGTGTCATATCTAGAAAGCATCACCAAACACAAAGGCATGCAAATTTCCCTTTATGTTTTCTTCTAGAAGTTTAGTGGGTTTTGAGTTTCAGTTTAGGAAGCTGATGATTCATTCTGAGCTAATTTTTGTAAAAACTGTAAGACCTGATTATAGGTTCATTTTTTTCTATATGGATACCAAATTGTTCCATCACCGCTTGTTGAAAACACTATCGTTTTTTCTTTTGCATTGTCTTGGCTCTTCTGTCAAATATTTATGATGTTACATGTGTGGGTCTCTTTTGTAGCCCTGTTTCCATTCTTCTGATCTGTGTGTCTATTCTTTCACCAAAATCACATTGTCAGGTTTAATGTAACTTTATGCTAAGTCTTGAAATTGGGCAGTGTAAATCCTCCAACTTTGTTCTTCTTCACTGTTGTTTTGGCTATTACAGATTATAGCCTCTTCATAAATATTTTAGAATCACTTTATTAGTACGTCTGAAATATTTGTTAGGATTTTGATGCTGCATCAAATCTAAAGATGAAGTTGGGAAGAACTGACCTTTTAACAACATGGAGTTTTCCAGTACATGAAAGCAGGATGTCTAATTATTTAGACATTTTAAAATTTATTTCATCAGAGTTTTCTAATTTTCTGCATATAGATAGTATATACAATTTGTTAGATTTATATCTAATAATTTCTCCTGTTTGGTGCAACTGTAATATATATTTTGTTAACTTAAAATTTCTGTTACTCATTGCCGGTACACAAGAAAGCAATTTGTTTTTATTATTTATGTGTAAGTTTTATATCATTCAACCTTGCTATACAACATTTTGTTCTGTTAAACTGTAGGTTTTAAAAACTATTTTTAAGCTATTCTACGTGAAAAATCATTTCATCTGTGAACAAATAGTTTTATTTCCTTCCACTCAATATACATTTTATTTCCCTTTCTTGTCTTATTGCTGTATCTAGTACATCTAGCATGATTTTAAACAGGAATGGTGAGAGAGGGCAACCTTGTATTGTTCCCAATCTTAACAGGAAAGTGTCCAGTTTCTCACCATTCCTTATATGTCAGCTATAGTGTTTATTTTGTTTTTTTTAAGATGTTTTAAAAGTCATTTTGTGGAAGTTCCCCTCTCTTCATCATTTCCTGAGAGTTATCATCGACTACTGTTGGATTTTTGTCAAATGATTTCTCTTTATCAACTGATACGATTTTATGATTTTTCTTTTTTGTCTGTTGTTATGGTTATACACTTGGATCGATTTTTAATTGATGCTATTCCACCAGGCTGGATAAGGTCCTTATACTTTGGAAGCAGGTTTCTGTTGAAGAATGCTCTTGCCATGTTTCCCCTACCCTTGCCAGAGTCATGAGGGATTTCGTTTTTTGCACTTTGCCATACTAACATGATGTGTCATTGATGTAAAATCCACAAAAGGATGCCCTGTCTCAAGACTGTGGCCACAGATGTTTCTCACTCTTAAGTTGGTCCAAAACTCAGACTCTGGCAATTTACCAAAATTACCATTTACATTATCTTATTAATTTATGGCTTCAAAGGTTTCTGTTTGAAGTAAGTCAGTCTTGGCTATGATTCTACATTTACTTGTCTCTCTAGTTTTCAAGTTGATGGTATGTCCTACAAGCTCAGTTCTCTGATCTGTCCAAGCCATTGACTTTCAGTTTGCTTATTTCTTTTTTTTAAGAGTGGGAGTTATGACTTTCAATTCTTTTAAATGTCAGAGCTGAACCTTCAAGTGTAGATCATTGATTTATATTGTTTGTTCCCTTTTTATGAATGCATTTAAAGCTGTAAATTTCCCTCTGTATAATACTTGAATCACAGTTCTGAAGTTTTCAATATCATTTAAGTCAAGAGGTTTTTTAAAAGCTACTGAAATTACTATTTTATTTAACTCATGGAATATTTAGTGATGTATTGCTTAGTTTCTAACTATTTTCTAATAGCTTTAACATTAATGAGTCTTAATGTGTTGAGAGAAAATTCTGTCTTACTTTAAGCCTTTGAAATTTATTGAATGTTTATGGATGATAATGTCATCTATTTTAATCATTGTTTTATGTATAATTTAAAAGTATGAATTATTGCAATTGTTGGATATGCCAAATATTTAAGAGAGATAATTTTTGATATTCAAATCTTCTACATCATTGCTGATACATTTTGATCTATTGGTTATTGAGAAAATATGTTAATATCTTTGGATATGATACATGATTTTGGATTTATCTTTCTCTATCTCTATTAATTTATTGCAAATGTATATGCAATAAAATTAATTGTATACCCTTTTAAATTATAATAACTTCCTCTATCAATGCAAACTATTACTCTTTATCTCTTGTAACATTTCTTGCCTTCAAGTCTAATTTTTTTATATTAATGTATACCCAAAACACTTTTGATTTCTTAGTGTGTGCATAGTATTTACTTTTGCAGTCTTTTACATACAAAGTTTCTATTTCCTCATATGTAGTTCTGTCCTGTTAATAGTATCAATTTGTGTTTGTTGTAAAAAAAATATTGTATTGTCCTTTAATTGTATTGTTAAGAATTGACATGGATGATCATACTTTGTTTTTGACATATCTGTAGGCTGGCTTGACTAGGACACCTAGGTCATGAACTTCCCCAGATTATAGCTTTGTTCGGAGTTTTCCACCTCCATTCTTTGTGCTCAATCACAAAGAAGCATTTGCTGCTTCATCTCTCCTGTTATCAGAACATTTGACAGTTTGTTATGTTTTAGCCCCCTCTGTTTTAGGGGGACTGAAACTTTTTTTCATTTCCACAGCCACCTTCCCAGGGTATCTGCATATAAAAGCTTTGCTCACCCAATCCTTCCCTGAAACTTTCCTTTCTCTTAGAATGTCTCCTCATCTGCAGTTGTTACCCTCTCTCTATTGTTAATAGTCTTTTCAGAGAAGTCTCTCCTTACATGTTTTTTTTTTTTTTACTTGCCAGAGCACTTGTGTTCAGTAAAAACACTGACGTAATAGGCTTCAGTCTATCACCTTGCTATTTGTTTTCTAATAATTCAATATGCTTTTGTACTTGTATTTCACCCTCTTTCTTCCTCTTAAATTATTCAGTTTTTCTCCTATAACAGGTTATTATCTTACTTTGGATTATTTATTATAATTTAGTTGTAATACATTGTTAAACTTTTCTCCCATTATATTTTTAGATGCTCTATTCTTTATTATTTTTATTAGTTATGTTACCACTTTCAACATACATCAATGACATCCTGCAATATAAATTTAAATTGGTACTTTATCACTTCCCCTAAAGGCAAGAAACTTCCCAGTTTAACTTTATTCACTCCTCTCATCCCATTTTTGCTATTTTATAGCATATTTTACTTTACATATGCCATTCCCACAATCGTATTAATGTGGTTTTATCGTATCAGTATGGATTTCTGCTTACCCACATATTTACTGTTTCTGGTGTTTTTACTTCTTTCTTAAAGTTGCTTGATTTTATCAGGGGGTCATTTTTCTTGTAGGAAAGGTATACAGCTTCAAATCCTTTTAAGTTTTCCTTTGGGAGATTGGAAACATCATTATTTCACCTTCATTTTTAAAGGTATTTTCACTGATTATAGACTCAAACAGTGCTATTTCACTCTGCTGCAGTTTGGAAAATGCCCTCAGGAAAACAGCTATATGGACATGGGTCACAATTCGTAATCTTTCCTTCTTCCAAAGCTCTTCATCCTGGTTGACTGCAGTCCAATGCCTGGTACAGATGTTTTAACTATTTAACACAGACTGAACTGGAGGGAGAGGTAGTCTGATAACCTTTACTCTGTCACAGTCAGATCCAGAGGGCTTCAACTTTTTTTTTTTTACATTTTTTATTGATTCATAATCATTTTACAGTGTTGTGTCAAATTCCAGTGTTCAGCACAATTTTTCAGTCATTCATGGACATATACACACTCATTGTCACATTTTTTCTCTGTGATTTATCATAACATTTTGTGTATATTTCCCTGTGCTATACAGTGTGATCTTGTTTATCTATTCTACAATTTTGAAATCCCAGTCTATCCCGACCCACCCTCCCCCCCCACCCCCGGTAACCACAAGTCTGTATTCTCTGTCCGTGAGTCTATTTCTGTCCTGTATTTATGCTTTGTTTTTGTTTGTTTGTTTGTTTTTGTTTTTTAGATTCCACATATGAGCGATCTCATATGGTATTTTTCTTTCTCTTTCTGGCTTACTTCACTTAGAATGACATTCTCTAGGAGCATCCATGTTGCTGCAAATGGCATTATGTTGTCGGTTTTTATGGCTGAGTAGTATTCCATCGTATAAATATACCACCTCTTCTTTATCCAATCACCTGTTGATGGACATTTAGGTTGTTTCCATGTTTTGGCTATTGTAAATAGTGCTGCTATGAACATTGGGGTGCAGGTGTCATCCTGAAGTAGATTTCCTCTGGATACAAGCCCAGGAGTGGGATTCCTGGGTCATATGGTAAGTCTATTCCTAGTCTTTTGAGGAATCTCCACACTGTTTTCCATAGTGGCTGCACCAAACTGCATTCCCACCAGCAGTGTAGGAGGGTTCCCCTTTCTCCACAGCCTCTCCAGCATTTGTCATTTTTGGATTTTTGAATGACGGCCATTCTGACTGGTGTGAGGTGATACCTCATTGTAGTTATGATTTGCATTTCTCTGATAATTAGTGATATTGAACATTTTTTCATGTGCTTTTTGATCATTTGTATGTCTTCCTTGGAGAGTTGCTTGTTTAGGTCTTCTGCCCATTTTTGGATTGGGTTGTTTATTTTATTCTTATTGAGTCATATGAGCTGCTTATATATTTTGGAGATCAAGCCTTTGTCGGTTTCACTTGCAAAAATTTTCTCCCATTCTGTAGGTTTTCTTCTTGTTTTATTTCTGGTTTCCTTTGCTCTGCAGAAGCTTGTAAGTTTCATTAGGTCCCATTTGTTTATTCTTCCTTTTATTTCTTCTAGGAGAAAATTTTTGAAATGTATGTCAGATAATGTTTTGCCTATGTTTTCCTCTAGGAGGTTTATTGTATCTTGTCTTATGTTTAAGTCTTTAATCCATTTTGAGTTGATTTTTGTATATGGTGTAAGGGTGTGTTCTAGCTTCATTGTTTTACATGCTGCTGTCCAGTTTTCCCAACACCATTTGCTGAAGAGACTGTCTTGATTCCATTGTATATTCTTGCCTCCTTTGTCGAAGATGAGTTGACCAAAAGTTTGTGGGTTCATTTCTGGGCTCTCTATTCTGTTCCATTGGTCTATATGTCTATTTTGGTACCAATACCATGCTGTCTTGATGACTGTAGCTCTCTAGTATTGTCTGAAGTCTGGGAGAGTTATTCCTCCAGCCTCTTTCTTTCTCTTCAGTAATGCTTTAGCAATTCTAGGTCTTTGATGGTTCCATATAAATTTTATTATGATTTGTTCTAGTTCTGTGAAATATGTCCTGGGTAATTGGATAGGGATTGCATTAAATCTGTAGATTGCCTTGGGCAGTGTGACCATTTTAACAATATTGATTCTTCCAATCCAAGAGCATGGAATATCTTTCCATTTTTTTAAGTCTTCTTTAATTTCCTTCATCAATGGTTTATAGTTTTCTGTGTATAATTCTTTCACCTCCTTGGTTAGATTTATTCCCAGATATTTTATTACTTTGGGTGCTATTTTAAAGGGGATTGTTTCTTTACTTTCTTTTTCTGTTGATTTATCGTTAGTGTAAAGAATGGCAACTGATTTTTGAACATTAATTTTGTAACCTGCTACCTTGCTGAATTCTTCGATAAGCTCTAGTAGCTTTTTTGTGGACCTTTTAGGGTTTTCTATATATAGTAACATGTCGTCAGCATATAATGACACTTTTACCTCTTCTTTTCCAATTTGGATCCCTTTTATTTCTTTCTCTTGCCTGATTGCTGTGGCTAGGACTTCCAGGACTATATTGAATAGGAGTGGTGATAGTGGGCATCCTTGTCTTGTCCCAGATTTTAGTGGGAAGCTTTTGAGTTTTTCACCATTGAGAACTATGCTGGCTATAGGTTTGTCATATATAGCTTTTATTATGTTGAGATATGTTCCCTCTATACCCACTTTGGCGAGAGTTTTTATCATAAATGGGTGTTGAATTTTATCAAATGCTTTTTCTGCATCAATTGAGATGATCATGTGGTTTTTGTCCTTTCTCTTGATGATGTGATGTATTACATTGATTGATTTGCGTATGTTGAACCAGCCTTGTGTCCCTGGGATGAACCCCACTTGGTCATGATGTATAATCTTTTTTAATGTGTTGTTGGATTCTATTTGCTAAAATTTTGGTGAGGATTTTGGCGTCTATGTTCATCAGTGATATTGGCCTATAATTCTCTTTTTTGGTAGTGTCTTTGCCTGGTTTTGGTATCAGGGTGATGGTGGCTTCATAGAATGAGTTTGGGAATATTCCCTCCTTTTCAATCGTCTGGAAGAGTTTGAGAAGGACTGGTATGAGTTCTTCTTTGTATGTTTGGTAGAATTCCCCGGTGAAGCCATCCGGTCCTGGACTTTTATTTGTAGGGAGGTTTTTAATTGCTACTTCTATTTCCTTTCTAGTGATCGGATTGTTCAAGTGTTCAGTTTCTTCTTGATTCAGTTTTGGTGGACAGTATGTTTCCAGAAACTTGTCCATCTCCTCTAGGTTATCCAGTTTGGTTCCATATAGTTTTTCATAATATTCTCGTATGATATTCTGTATTTCTATTTTGTTTGTTGTAATTTCTCCATTTTCCTTTCTTATTTTGCTAATTTGTGCTCTCTCTTTTTTCTTCTTTGTGAGTTTGGCCAGAGGTTTGTCGATTTTATTTACTTTTTCAAAAAACCAGCTTTTGCTTTGGTTGATTTTCTCTATGGTCTTGTTAATCTCTATTGTATTTAATTCCTCTCTGATCTTTATTATTTCCTTCCTTCTGCTGCTTTTTGGGGCTTTTTGTTCTTCTTTTTCTAATTGATTCAGGTGGTGGGTTAACTAGTTTATTTGAGATTGTTCTTCTTTTTTGAGGAAGGCCTGTATCGCTATAAACTTCCCTCTTAGCACTGCCTTTGCTGTGTCCCATAGGTTTTGAGTGGTTGTGCTTTCATTATCATTTGTCTCAAGGTATTTTTTAATTTCAGCTTTGATTTCCTCATTGATCCATTGTTTTTTCAATAACATATTGTTTAATCTCCATGCTTTTCTTTTTTTCTCCTTTGTTTCTCTGTTGCTGATTTCCAGTTTCATGGCATTGTGGTCAGTAAAGATGCTTGAGATAATTTCTATCTTCTTAAATTTGTTGAGGTTTCTTTTGTGTCCAAGTACATGATCGATCCTGGAAAATGTTCCATGTGCACTTGAAAAGAATGTATATTCTATTTTTTTGGGGTGTAAAGCTCTGAAAATATCCACCAAATCTAGTTTTTCTATTGTACTATTTAATTTCTCTGTTGCCTTGTTTATTTTCTGTCTGGAAGATCTGTCTAGTGATGTTAATGCAGTGTTAAAATCTCCAACTATGATTGTATTCCCATCAATATCCCCCTTTATCTCTGTTAGTAATTCTTGTATGTACTTAGGTGCTCCTATATTGGGTGCATATATATTAACGAGTGTAATATCTTCATCTTGTATCACTCCTTTAATCATTATAAAATGTCCTTCTTTATCTTTCTTTATGGCCTTTGTTTTAAAGTCTATTTTGTCTGAAATCAGTACTGCAACACCTGCTTTTTTGGCTTTTCCATTTGCATGGAATATCCTTTTCCATCCTTTCACTCTCGATCTATATGTGTCCTTCTCCCTAAAGTGGGTCTCTTGTATGCAGCATATTGAAGGCTCTTGCTTTGTTATCCAGTCTGCCACTCTATGTCTTTTGACTGGAGCATTTAGTCCATTAACATTTACAGTAATTAATGATAGATGTGTGTTTATTGCCATTTTTAACTTATCTTTGCAGTTGAATTGGTATATCCTCTTTGTTCCTTTCTTCTTCCTTTTGTGGTTTGGTAATTTTCCTTTGTATTATCATGGATTTTATTTAATTTTTTGACTCCCTTGTAAATTTTTGACTTGTGGTTACCCTTTTTTGTAAATCTATTAACCTATACCCGTTTTTATTAAACTGATAATAACATGATCTCAAACCCATCCTACTGTTAAAAAAATTTTAAAAAGAAAGAAAAAAAAATTCTATATTTCCCTGCCTCCCTCTCCCACTCTCAGTGATTTGTATTTCTTCTTTTATAATTTCGTGTTTTCTTTATTTGTAATTCATGAGTTATCACCTTTCCAGTTGTACGTTTCTCATTTCTGTAGCATCCTGCTGCTTTTCTATTTAGAATAGCCCTTTCAATATTTCTTTTAGCATGAGTTTAGTGTTGCTAAACTCCTGCAGTTTTTTTTTTTGTCTGTGAAACTCTTTATTTCTCCTTCTATCCTAAAGGATAGCCTTGCTGGATAAAGTATCCTAGGCTGCATCTTTTTTTCATTCAGGGCTTTGAATATATCTTGCCACTCCCTTCTGGCCTGTAGTGTTTGTGTAGAGAAATCAGCTGAGAGCCTTATGGGGGTTCCCTTGTAATTCACTCTTTGCTTTTCTCTTTCTGCCTTTAGAATCATTTCTTTATCCTTGACTCTGGCCATCTTGATTATGATATGTCTTGGTGTGGGTCTATTTGGGTTCTTCCTGTTTGGGACCCTCTGAGCTTCCTGTACTTGCATATCTGATTCCTTCTTTAAGTTTGGGAAGTTTTCAGTCATGATTTCTTCAAGTGCCTTTTCAATCCCCTGTGATCCTTCTTCCCCTTCTGGGACCCCTATTATGCGAAGATTGGGACGCTTCATATTATCCCATAGGTCCCTTATGCTATTATCATTATTTTTTATTTGCTTATCTTGTAGTTCTTCTGAATGGGTGCTTTCTATTGCCCTGTCTTCTAGATCACTAATTCATTCCTCTGCATTAACTAGTCAGCTTTGCACAGCTATTAGATCATTCCTCATCTCTGTCAATGAGTTTACCCATTCTGCTTGGCTCTTCTTTATAGCTTCAATTTCATTTTTGACATATTTTATCTCTCTAAGCACTATCTCTTTTAATTCCTTCAGCAATTTGATCACTCCTTTTTTGAAATCTTGATCTAGTAGGCTATTGATGTCTATTTCATTGATCGTTCTTTCAGGGGATTCCTCTTGTTCTTTTAATTGGGAAAGGTTTCTCTGCTTCTTCATCTTGCTCATACCTCTCTGGCACTGTGGTTTATGGAGTATCAGTTGTCTATTTTGGATCTTAAGGAATTTATCTATCTAATGGCTATTTAGGAATAGAACTTAGGGAAAAAAAAGAAAAAACAAAAAAAAAGAGAAAAAAAATAAGAGAGAGAGAGAAAGATTTTTAAAAGAAGGGAGAAAGAGGGTTTGAAAACAGGGTATAATGAATAATAGAAGAGCGGGTTGAAGCAGAGTATTAATCGGGTGGAGAAGTCCTTTTAAAACCTTAAAAAAAAAAAAAAGGGGATGGGGAGATGAGTATATGTGTTTGAAGCCTGTGTCTAATCAATAACAGGACATCAAAACCCAAGAGAAATAGAAATGAATTAAGAAGTAAAAATTAAGAGAGTAATTGAAAATAGAACAGGTAAAAACAGATTAAAAAAAAACAAAACAAAAACCAAAAACAAAACAAAACAAAAAAACAAACAAAAAACAAAAAAAGGGGGTTGTCGGTGTTCTCCTGGAGTCTGTGTGCTTTTAATGTGAAGTCCTTCTGTCTTCATCCTGTTTTGGAAGCTCAGCTTGTTTTCATAGGTCTTCCGTTGGCGCCCTCTTCTGTGCTGCTCCTAGCACCTGTCGGCTAGCTGATCGCGCCTCCTCCTAACACGGGGTCAGATGCAGCTCTCCTCTGCTGTGGGCGGGCGGGTCACTGCCCCTCCGGATGCCGCAGTCAGATGTTGCAGACTGGCCAGGCAGGAGGGCGGGTCGTGCCCCCTCCCAGCACCTCGGGCAGGGGCTGTGTTCCTGCCCGACAGGCTGGAGGGCTGCTCTCCCCCTGCCTGCGCTGCTAGTAGCTCCGCTGCTCTGTGCGGCTGCACGCTCTGCGCCGGCGCCCCACCCTGGCCGGCGCTCTGCCCTGGTCACGCTCCGCGGGTGGGCTCGGAGAAGACCGAGGGGCAGCCTTGTCCCTGCTCCGAGCCAAGACCCAGCTGCTTGTTTGTCTTTGTGGAGCAAGTTCTCTGGGGTACCAGAATGGGAGGGTCCTATCTGCCCCGGGCTGTAGGCCCGTCTCAGTCTGGCCCTTGAGGCTGCTAAGCCCTTAGGTGCGGACGCAGGTTTCGCCTCTGCCCCCGCCTGGGTGTTCAGCGCCAGAGAATATGGCGGCTCTGCCTGGGCCCCGCCCCTCTTCCCCTGAAAAGTTTCCGCGGGTTTTCAGAGATGGGGGTATGCACCCTTACCCCGAGAGCACATCAACCTTGCTGTTTTATGGAGGGCCCAGGTTGTTCTGTCCTGTACACCCACAGCCACAGCGCCCAGCCCCTTGCAGTCCCCCGGGGCTGCCTCTGTGCAGCCGCCCCCGTCCTCCGCCCGGCTTGTGCAGCCTGGCCCTGCCCGCCGCTGCCGGCCCGTGTCTCAGGCTGGGTGTCGGGGGGACGCTCTGTGCCCGTTTAACTTAGTTCTGTCAGACAAGGGCTGCTCTGTACAGATCCGAGCCTTGGAGGCTCCCCCTCCACCCCGCTGGCCTCTCAATTGGAGAGGGGAGACCCAGCGAGCGAGCGCCAGTCCTCCTTTGCCGCTCCCTCCCCGCGGGACCCGTCCCGCACTGCTTTGCCTTTTGTTCTTTCTTTTTTCCTTTTCTCCTACCAGATTTTTGGCGTCTTTATCTTTTGAAGAGGGCGATGATCTGTTGGAGTTCCGCAGGTGCTCTGGTTGGCTGAGTGGGTCTGTAGATGTGGGTCTTGGTGTATTTGTGGGAGAGGGTGACTTATGAGCGTCCTTCTACTCCGCCATCTTGCCCGGAAGTCTAAACTTTTTTAATACTCTAATTTTACCCACTATTTGAAATTTTGAACGCTCTACGAAAATAGACCATTTTTGTTCTCAGTGTAAAATTGTTCAGTAAACTGACAGAAGTAGACATAATTTCCTTTAATGAATGTTTCACAACTATGACTTTTAACATTTTTAAACACCCAAAACATTTTTCTATAATTTATCTGTTTTTAAGGTGTTTTCCAACAGTAATGTTTAACTTTCTAATGAAGACTGATTTAAAATGACAAAGAAAAGCATTACCAAAAGTGTAGATGTAGGACAATAAATACATTCTTTTAAATAAATTAGTATATTAACAACTGTATTAACCACAGTAACCCTCTGATCTTTTCTTCTAGAGTTGGCTTTAATTCCTATCTAAGGATGCTTTTTTGAAAACAGACAGTTTTACTATATTGAAATGATAAAACAGTGCTGAACTAAATGTGAAGTAAACCATCATGTATCATTAAGGTTTTTGAATGATAGGTAACTTGGACTTTCCAATGCTTCATTGGATGAAGCCTCAGTCTTTTGTCTTCTCTCTGGTCCCTGGATACATGAGTTAGGCTTGGCATGGTGATTCTCATTTTGGGGATTTCAAAGACTCTTGGGTCTCATAAGGTTCTGGATGTCCTTGAGGTTTTAAAGATCCCCACTAGGGGTTCTCTAAATTCTTTTTTCTTATTCTAAGTATTTATCTCCTCTATTCCCATATCTCTACTACCGCTGCTAATATCCAATGTGGCAGCTATAATATAAAACAACTATCATATAAAATAATTTTACTTCTCCAAAATATTCCTTTTTTCATCTCTACATTTTATTGCTTTGTAAATTTCCAGAATGCAGAATTTTGCAATATTTCCTTGCGACAAAGTGTCTTTTATTCCTCTTGATGATTTAACCAACAGAAGCGCAAAAAGTTTAGTATTTCAGTTTGTAAGAATCTTTATCTTTGTGAAAATTACATATTTGGATTTTACGTTATATGTAAGTACTTTCACACTCTCCAGGCAATAAATACAATACTGTTGATGCATAAAGCTTTAATGTGTGTACAGATCTTCACTCCATTCTTGATATATCTGGGGACCTGTGTCGGTTATAATCTATCAACAGGGTCAATCTGAATGTCATATTTATCTCTTGAATGCTCTGAATAATTTGGAGGAATCAAATGCACACTTGTAAATTATACTTCAACTGAGAACATTGTTTTATTGATAGTAGTTAAGCACTTATTTAATGACTTTGTTGGGTAATAAATTTAGAAAAATATTTCATAAAAAAACAGAATGATATAATTTTATAACTATTTTTGATTCATTTTTCAAAATTATTATGTATATGTACATAAACATTATACTAATGAAAATATGTGCCTACATATAAATATAAAGTCCAAGTTTTCTGTTTATATGTATACACACACACACACATCTGCACACATATCTTGTCTATGTAATAAATGACTCTCTGTGAGAAATAGTTAAATATCCCAAACATGGTCAAGCAAATATTTTCTTTTTATAAATACATGTGACTGATGTTATGTAAGCATTCTTTCAACTAGCAACAATTACAACATAAGCTGTACGGGACTTTAAAAGGAATTACTGTAACCAAGACAACAATTAACATTAGCTATAACTTTGTCATAAGCACTGGAGAAACTGTCCCCTAAATGGGTAATATCTAAGATTCTTCTTCTGTTTTTATTCTACAGGAACAATGTGTCATCATGCATTATTTACATTGGGCCAGAGACAAAGTGAGAAAAGACTATTGTGAAATACAAATTTACATTTATATAAAAGACATATTTTAGAATTTTAAAGGGAGCATAAACTATATACTATATACTATAGCTCTGAGTATATAGTCACTCAACCTCTGAAAATAGATTCAATGATTAATATTATTATAACAATCTGATTATAAGTAAGTTATAACTTTAATTTTTCATCCACATTAAACTGTACTCTTCTTATCACCAAAAGAATACAAGGGCCCAATAAGAATCAGTCTTCCTCACCAGTAATTTTGAAATATGTCTGATCTATATTCCAAAGGCTTCAATGATAATTAATAGATCAAAGAAATCTGATGTAAGCATCTTTAATTAGCAACCATTCCTTATTAATTTTTTTTCACTCCTACACATACTGTAAGACATATATCACATAGCGTCTCTCATTTGAATAAAGGAATGATTGAATGAATTAATGTAAGATGTCAAAATGAACAAATAATTCCTTAATTTACTTCTGCCAAGGATATCCATGTTGGTCATTCTTTTTCTCATATTTCCATTGCCTTTAATTACATGGCCTGATACAGTATCACTAAATGGTATTATGACTGATATGAAATAGACAAGTTAGCAAAATTAAGTTAAAAGCATATTTTAGTAATGTGTTAGCAGCAGTAATAACAGAAGTATTAGCAACAGCAGCAGTGGTAGTAAAATAAAAGTAGAAATAGCTTATTTGTAGAACATTCATGTGACAGGAATGGGTGAAGCGCTCTACATGCATTATTTCATTAATACTCACTGTAAGCCTAAACATTTGCTCACACTTATATTCTATTTACAGACAAGGAAAGCTGAGGTCTGAAAAAGTTATACAGTACTCCAAAGGTCATAAAAATACACCCCCAGACAACTCTGTGAGCTCAGGTGTAGTGAAGTTCACACTTCTAATGATTAGTAAGAAAGTGCAAGTCTAGGGTGATAGTCTGATGACAATACCTTTGTCAAATAACTAGCAACCAACAGAAGTAGCCAATGTCTTATTAAAAAGGACTGTCTTCAATTCAGTGTTTGATGAATCATTTTCAGACATAATTAATTTGCAATGAGTCAGTAAACACTTCCAGGGAACAAATGAAAAAAAAATCACAAGTGTAGAAGCTTGGTTAATGAAGCAATTATGATGGAAATGTTTCAAATGAATCACAGTGAATGAAGCATTTGGTAATTCACAGAAGTCTCTGGGTATTTAATTAATGAGCATCGTATATGGCCACATGTGAACACCTGGAATGCAATGACACAATTTGGAGATAATGATGCTGTATTGTAGGTAGGCTGATAAAGCAAACAGGGATTCAAACAGTCAAGAAAGTGGAATATTCTAGGACAATAAGATTTCATCTATGAAGGTGAAAGGGGGCAGGATATGACACTCTCAAATATGCCATTTTGGCATATCAGTTATTTAAAGTTAAAGTTGCTTAAGTAACAGCCAGTGCAAGAAGGACACTCAAACCTTCCTTTGTCCCCTTGAAAACAAGAAGTAAATTTCCCATGGGGAAGGTACTCTCACTGTACAGGAGGTAGAAGTCATCCTTAATCACTAGAAATAGGGAATTTAGGGCCAAGAAGGCTATATAAACAATTGTGTTACTTCTTCCTAATTTACTACCCTGATCCCAAACTTCTTCGTCTATTCAATTCATAGCAGATTTATTGTTTCTTTTTCTAAAAGGTATAAAAGCTGCTGCTTTTGTCACTTCTTTGTGTCTCATACGTTTATGGGACTCCTGTACATACACAACTAAACTTGTTTTTCTTCTTCTAATCTACTTTATATCAATTTAATTATTAGACCAGCCAAAGAAACTAGAAGGGAGAAAGGAAAAGGTTTTCTGCCCCTACAAAGGCAACAGGGCTTCTGACAATAACAGATATGACATTGCTCTTTAAATGTTATGGACAACCACATTTCATCACTATGTATTCAATATGGCCAAGTTAAGTATGAATGGGCAACCCCGCTGTCTACGTAGGCTTCATTTACTAAACACTAGTGTTCAATGAGCAGGTCTATTGGATAGAAATTCAATACCTAAGGACAGCCCTCTGAGCTGGTCTTCGTGGAGAGACCAGAGTATTTCTAACGCTGTTAAAATTTCTTGTGTTCTTCTATGTGAGTGAGATACTGTGTGAGTGAGATGATGAAATCTCAATATATCTCAATGTCTAGATCCTTGTGAATGACTGGAATCTCTGAAACATTAACTATTTGAGTATACTGAGGAATAAAAATAACAGTGTTTGTGTAGACTAGGAATTGGAGTCAAGGGGATGAGAACTGAGGATGAAGGGTTTGGAGGTGAGCATACAGCATGCAAGGGTAAAACGGGTAAAAGATCCAGACATTCTAGGACTCTTTGAGTCATACCAGGTATTTTGGATTTTAGATCTAAGAACAATCTAATGTTATGAATGCTAGTTCCAATATTTAATTCATATTTTAAATATTGTTCCTTAAGATTTTGCCAGCTGCTTTTTAATCCCCTTGTTCCTCTAATATTTCTCCCATTCATAGTCTCTCCCATCACTTTTTCATTTTCTAGCTTGACAACCACTCTCCAGTTTTAACTCCTTTTCTTTTGCTTATCATGCCATCCATGCCACTATCTATTGTCTTGTCAAGAAACAAGTAATTAGTTGTCTAAATAATACCTGGGTATTTTCTAGGCTTCTTGATTTATTACATATTTTGACATTGGATATTACCTTTTAAGAATCTGCTTCTTAGGAATCTAAATATTATCAACTTCTCTTTGGTGTGTGTGTGTATATATATATATATATATATATATATACATATCTGAGTAATTTTGGCCAGTGTTATGTCATTAAATTAGCCCTCCTTACATCTATTTCTGCTTTGCTAGCTCTATATTGAATAGGATATAAAGGTGAAAGACAGCACTATATGTAATAGGTGGTATTACTTAATCAATTTGTGCTCAGAGCTTGCAAAACTAATACTTCAACCTGATTTGCTTTACAGTTACCATTGTTTTCAGGTCAAAAACTCATTTTGATTCTCAATAAATTTCTTTTTTGTGGTATCCTTATTGATACATTCAAGAATTAATGATTCATTATTATAGCAGATTTTCAGAAAGAGTTTCCATGCCTTATTTTTTAATAACCAAAAGCTGCATTTGTATCAACTGTAATAAATATAGGTTGCTTATCCTCAACATGTGCAAATCTAATTTTTGGTGACTGGATAAGGAAGGGAACAAAACATAAACTTACGCAGTTTTGTCTTCAAATATCAGAAGGGACGGCTATTGCTAATAAAAAGGGGTTAACTAGTAGATACACATACAATTGACCATTTGTAAATATCAGAAACATTCACTCAGCTGAGAATGTAGTTTATTTTAGAAGTAATGTATGGTATTTTGCTATATGTTTAGATAAGATTTCTTTTGCAAATATTATTTTATTAAAATTAATAGTAATTAATCATTTTTATTTTGATATAAAGAAAAATGAGTAACCCAAATAAATGTTGTTTGTAAGTTCAAAACAACTCCATCTTTTTGGCTGAAGTAGGAATATTTTACTAACATCTACCATAGGACTTCAAGTGTGAATCACTGGAAAACTACATGCTTTTTGTTAGTGAGTCCTTAAATAGTCATTATTAAGTAAGCCTAAAAGAGTGTTGCTTTGGGGGAAAAAAAGAGAAAAGGACTTTCCAAACAAATGTAATGTATAAAGATCATCATATTTGAGTAAATATTAGTTCAACAAGAATTTATAGGCAAGAAATTCTATAATCACAAGGGAAAATGTAAGTGTTATAAAAGGCATACAAAATAAAAAATTCTGAGTAATAGGAGGACAGAAAGAAAAAAAAAACACCAAAACTAACAGATAAGCATTATTTTGAATTTGTTTGCAGAGGAACTGAAACCTGTTCCATGACAAGGGAGTAAGAGGCAAAGAAGCAAAAAAAAAAAAAAGAAGTATGATGGGGACTCCTTCTCAGTAGTTGAACACTGTGATTAAAAATGTAGAAAAAGAAGTAAAACATGTTCTGTTGACTAAAGCACAACTTAAACCAACAAAGTGCTCATCGTCTGGTGGGCTAGATTATATACAGCAGTTTCCAAATCTGAATAAACAGTATATTGAATATAGTGAATATATGTATTGAAGCAGTATATTGAAAATAAGGAGACCAATCCAACAGAAGCTGCTTACCTGTAACTAACGTGTATTCTCCTAAATATCATTTTATCAAATGTTCCACCATTGTCTAACTGCTGGGAGAGAAATATGTATCATTCAAAAAGAAAATAAAAATAAATATTATGATCAGTTTTATGGGAATGGGCTGCCAAAGTGAACATCATTTAGTTAGATGTAAAAATAATATCTCTCTTCCATCTCAGTTTTAAATAATGCTGAGACAGGGGAAATGAGAGGACAAGTGTACAGCTTGGCATGGAAGTATTGTGATATTTGTAACAACACTTCTCCAGGATGGCAAGACAGAGACACACTATTATTTATACCATGCTTTTCTTCACACGCTTTCTCTCTCTCTTCCTAGGTCCTTTCTGCATTTCAAAGTATTCATGTAATGAGTACAGATCAAAGTCAGACCAATTTCTAAGACTGTATTACAATTAACCTAACATTAATTGAAAATGCAATGGAAAACTTAGGATTCCTAAAAATAAGTAATATAATGTTCACATACAGAAAATTATAATCACTATAAGGATGCTGAGTTCTTAACCAATGCTTTATTAATAGGATTTGCTTGTAAACCTACAGTTCTATGGAATTTAAAAAGTTTTAAAAATTAGTTGCAATAAGATACTGTGCATAGTTGTCACTTCAAAGGTAATCTATAGATATTTCTCCCATTTATTTACCATGATCTAATTTCAAATCGAAATATGACAGTACCTTGCTTGGTCCCATGATTTTTGTGCTCAGTATCATCTATTTGTCAATGGCTTATAAAAATAAGCTATAATTTTGTTGTCAATAAGTTACATTAAGTTGTCAAATTTAATATACTTGTACTGAGCTGTGTTTCTTTTTTGTTCGTGTGAAAACAATTTTAAGTATTCAATGGCCAAATCTATTGGTATCTGGAAGATATGGAAGTATTTTTTGTGGAAAGAGGCAGATGTGATAAGAGAAAGGAAGAGTGGGAAAAAAAGAATCTAGAAAATGAAAATAAGATAAAACAGAAAGAAACAAAGGGGAAGAAGATAATTTAATAATCAAATATCTAAGAATATCTTTATAATAAAGTACAGAAGATAAATTAAATGTATGTACTGTGTTATATTTTTACATTAATTTTTCTGTCATTTATTGAATGTTTACTATGTTCCAGGCATTCTGTAAATTGACAGGAATCTCGACTGTGCCAACTAGGAGTGCTGTCTACTGGGGACAGTGACAAGTCAACTGACATCATAATAGTGTGAGATGAATGTTTTAATAAGGATCATCCTAATTGCCGGTGGAGTACATACAAAGGATATCCTTACAGTTCTATAGGTCAGAAGTCTTGCATGGGTTATCAAGATATCGGTAGGGCTGTATTCCTTTCTGGAGGCTCCAAGAGGAAAATCCATCTCCTTGTGCAACTGTATTATTGTTAGAATTCAGCTCCTTACAACTGCTGGACTAACGTCCCTATTTTCTTGCTGACTGTAAGTTAAGGCCCATTCCTAACTTCTCTTGGCTGCCACAGTTCTTGGCTTCTAGCCTCCTCCTTTTCCCCTCAAAGCCAGCAACAGGAGGTCCAGTTCCCCTCACGCCACCTCTTTCTGACTCAGTCTTCTGTCTTCCTCCTCCCCTTTAAGGGATTCATTTGATTAGACTGGGCCTAACCAGGTAATGTGGGATCACATTCTTCCCCCAATGTCCTTAGTCTTAATTCCATCTGTAAATCCTTTTGCCACATTAGATAACATAGGTCTGGAAATTAGGACATGGGTATCTTGGGAGGTGAGGGAGCATTATTCTACCTACCACAGAAGCAGTTAGGTAACCTCCTTAAAAAAAGTGTTAAATATTCAGATCATTTTAGTGTTTGTACTTTTCAGTTTATAAAAGTTTACTTTTATAAGTGTTTATGTATATGCGCATATCTGTATGTTTCATAACCAAGTGCATATTTATAGGATAAAATGCCCCTTTATGTAAAAATAACTTAAAATAACTCTTCTACTATTGTCACCCTTTTAATTCTGTACTTCATACTACATTTCTCTTTTGGACTCATATATATATATATATAAAATTTCCCCAGGGGAAGAAAAAATTAGTTTAGCAAAAACATTTAAGACAAGGTTGTGATTCAGGGGAAAATAAGTGACAATTTTGAAAAAGTGTCTTCAGTTTAGCAAGCAATGTACATGTCAAGAAAGTCTTAAGAGACTATTAGGAGAATGAAGTGTTTCCTATGCCATGCTTGGGCATTTGAGTTTTATTCTAAATGTAGTAGAAAACCGTGGAAGCATTTTAAGAAATGAAACTGCAGCATGTGTTCATTTCTATAAAAATGACTGACAGCAGCCCGCAAAGGAATTGCAGGGGAGGGTCAAAGCTTAAGGAATGGAGACAAGCTAGGAGGATAATGCAATAAATGAGAGGAGAAATGTCACTGATCACGGGCAGTGACAGTAATGACCTTGAAGAGGGTGGATTCTAATGATATCCAGGAAGTATAAGTAAGAGAACCTGACAACACATTGGATGTGGGGAATAAAGTTAATGAGGGAGAAAGAATGATTTCAAGAACTCTAGCTTTGGAAACTGGGGCTGGGAGATGAAAGTGTCAACTCATGTTCCTTTAAATGTATGCCTGAGGAATTGTAGCAAGTAAGCCTAGAAAGGCTGATTTATTCTGTGATATACTGGGCCTGAAGTCTAAAAGGAACTGAGGACATACCATCAAGACATGAGAATATCCTTTGTGTCTACGAAGTCTCACACTGTAAGAAAGGTGTATGTTGTAATGTGGAAATCACTTACAAAAAGAAATATCTTCCAGCTCCATCATTTCTAAAAGCATTTTCATAGAATAGCTGCACTTTAGTCTGGGAAAAATTCTCATGAACATTCCTCCAAAATAATTCAGATGTTATTTTCATTTGTCACTAATATCAATGAAAAGTGATTAGGGCTCCTTGTAGGAAACTTGATTTCACTGCTTTGCATAGGAAAAAGGCTTGGTGGGAACTCTCTTGTCACTGCTTGACATTTAGGATACTTTCAAAGTTGTCAGATGTGCTGAAGCCATCTTAAAAGGGCCCTCACTGGCCAATTTGTGACAATTAAATAGAAGATGAAATATTTAAAGTTATTATGGTAATTTGTATCAACTTCAATTTATAAAAATTCATTAGTCAAAAAGATAAAAGTAGTATAAAGTACAGAATAATATATGTATGTATATAAAATTAAAAGGATGACAATAGAAGTTATAACTTTAAATTATCTTCATATAAAGGGACATTTTATCCTATAAATATGCACTTGGTTATAAGATACATAGACACACACACACACATACATATATATATACACACACATAAACTTTTATAAACAGTGAAGTACAAACACTAAAACGGCTGGGAAAAACATCCTCAAAAACTGAAGAAATGCCCCAAGAACCAGAAGGTTGGAAGCAAGTCCAAATATTGACTATCATTAGTGGTCATACCGAAAGACTAATTAATAAAAAGATTACAGAGCCACTACTTCAAAAACATAAATTAGTCAAATGTTTCTAAAAATAGACTTATAGACACAATCCCTAAATCAAAATATTGGAAAAAAAAACACTTCTAAATTCCTTTACAAACTTTGAAGAAATACTGTTAAGCTATATGTAAGCTTCCAATCATACTGAGAAGCCATGTTAATACATTATTAAAACAGGGCTGTGTGTTAGTTCCTGCCAAAGAACATATGATTAATACATTAATTTTAGAAAAGGTACAACCTTTTAAAACCTAACATTTACATAAAAGACAGACATAAAACTCCATGATTTAAAAAAGTAAAACTTCATTACATTACAAAAGGGAAAATATAAAGCCTCAGGCTACATTCAATGCTTTACTTTGAAACCATCTCCTTGGAATAAGTACCTGTATCTTGATTCCCACCCAAGGATCAACTCTCTAATTTAACATTTATAACTTTTGTATGGTATTCTTTTTATACTATCTTGATAGAGAACTAGAGTAAATACAAAAATAATATATAGTATAATTCATGAAACCCTAGGAATATGAAAAATGGTAATTAAATGAAGCTGTAAAGATGAGATGCAAACAAGTTTCTGTTACAGGCACTTTGTAACTCTGAACATTTATCTCTGTCTTCTTAATTCAGCGAGACTGTGTGCTCCGCTCAGAATGTTTCCCCACGCTGAAGTTTTGGAAGGGCTTTTAGGTCCATGTTCTTATGTCCAAAAAGTGATGGCTGGGGAAATCCAGTCTCAGTAACTCTTTCACATCCAATGCCAAATTTCTCTCCAATATAATTTTGAAAATTATTTAACAGTTTCAATGCATAGTCTTGTGCCTACCAAGAGCAGGTCTTGCATTTCTCTTTCTGGATCATGCTGTAATCTAATATTATTACAAAACATTTTGCTACAGGTTTTGAGAATTTCATCCATGCATGAGGCAAGGTCCCAGAAAAAGTCATTTCAATTGTTCTATTCAAGGGAAATCTTGTTCTTTGCTCCTTTACTTTTCTTTTTGCCAGCTTTGCATGTTGCAAGACAATTCTTTATGAATGTCTTCCCTTCCTGCACATCTTATGAGCAGAGGCACTTACTGCCTTTGTTCTAGATTATCTTTTTGAGGATATTTGTATAGCAAACAGCCTTGGAAAACAGAGCTCCCTCCAGCATATAACTGCCTATTATCACCCATTGTAAATGCTTATTGCCTATGATAGAAGATTTGGGTTTCCTAAGAAAAAAGTTCCTCACCTATAGTTTAACCCACTGTGTGTGCAGATGTTACTTGTCTTTCTTCTCATCACACTTCAGAAACATGGGCTTACAGAACAGGTGCAACACAAACATGATGCCTTGACTACTACGACTGAAGTGGCCGATTCCTTTGTCTTTGTGGGCCACATCTTCTGACAGCATCTATGAAATTTAAGGGGCTAGTTTGTAAACTCGCATACAGGGTAACATCTCAGACCCTTCACAGTTCTTGACAGTTTTGGAAATAAGAATGGGACACTGATAGACACACTTTCTAGAAGAGGAAGGATGAAGCCTGGTGAGCCAATTTACAGAATCTGATGGAAGTCCATGGGAATCAATACTGAAAACAATGACCAAATTTTATGGTTATTCAGGCTAAATGGTCCTTTATTTAGTTGCATGTTAATGAGAAAGAATTACTAGGGTAATTGCAGGCCAAGTACTGGAAAGTAGATTCAAAGGCAGCTGCTTGAGTGGTACCCTGATTGTTGCTATTCATCCTCAGGGCCAATGGATTTTGTCACAATTGTGACTTTCAGCCTTAGGTCCACCTAGGTGGGCAGAAGTTTCAGGCCCCTTTGAGATAAAAGTTGCAGAGGCATGCACCCATACTAAGCATGAAAAGGCAAAATTTGCAACCACTATATGCAAAACCAGGTGAATCATCAGAACTGTGGGTTGTTCACCTAAGAAAGGAATGGGCATGGGCATGTAACACTTGCGAAGGAAGAACTGCACTGCCTGGCAAACTTTATAGCCCAGCTCCTCCTGTGTATATCAAGCCAACCACAGTTCATTTGGAGACAAAACTATGTCAGAGATTTTTGCAGTGCGGGTCTGGCTGTTATAAGGGTGCTGTCTGGCCCAGCTTGGGATATTTCCTGATAGACAAATTCCCTTAAGAAGCAATCGATGAGACATTGACTAGCATTCATGGTAAGGGCCTCGTCTCTGATGAGGCCAGCTGTAATCAAGCTGCTAATCAAGTCTGCACCTCACCAATTGCCACTGCTGCTGACTGGATCTATTATCAAATCAGACACGGAAACACATCTACGGTAACAGACTGGGTGCAAACAAAGGACTGTATCATTCGGACGCAGAGCCTAGCACTGCATGCCAGATTTATGACTCTTACTAGAAGATGATCCATTTGTATTGCAGTGAGACAGGCAAAATCAAATGAGGCAATTGCCCAAGACTACTGCCAGAAAATTAACTAAATCAAACCTTTGGCCCACTCTCAGGGTGAAGTCTGCTACTGAGATGGGACACACTGATTTTGTGGTATTGGGAGAACCACCACCCCCAGAGGTGGGAGGTATGAAGGAGGGAATGATACTTTAGACATAGCTTGAGACACAGAGGACATAAAGATAGAGGTACACTACATACGGTACTGCAATATGTTTTCAAATTGTGCCCTTAAGCCTTCCTTACAAAGAGAAGCACCATGGTGGGACTGACAAACTGTTGCAAGCTCCTTAAATTTCACTGACCAAAAGGTCTGTTCTCCATGGGACGCCATCCACGATTTATTAATCACCATTTATCTTATTATTACCAAGAACACTATCAGGAAAAGCAAGGAATGTTCCCAGCTTCTGAACCTCTCAGATAAAACACTTGCATACACTGTAGGTCTGCCCCACTCTCACTCATCTTCCATGGCTCACTGACCCCTGACTGACATAGATTCTACCTGGAGAGTCCCTACAATTGTGAACAAAATCTTTCACCTGTGGAGAACACACTGGTGGTGCTATCAGCCTATAACCCTGACTGATACAAATTCCAATGGAGACGTCAACAGTTGTAAACATTTCAGTTGGAAAATCCAGAAACCTAGGAATCGTTAATATCTCCTCTCTCACTCCCCTCAAATTTAAGGTCTAGCAATTTAACTTTATTTATGACTCAGTCTCTCATTTTTCTAAGCTTGATTTAGTGCAGCTTCTGTAGTATAACTGGCCCCCATGCCTCCAGTCTTTCCAGTATTGATTCTGGAAGTCTATTCTCTGTTCACCAAAAACAAACAAACAAACAAACAAAAACTTCCTAAATAAATAATCACATCATTTTGTGCTTAATACTTACTAAGAGTTCCACACATCACTGATCTTATCTGGAAGGACACTTCCTACTGGGGATACCTTCTGCACACACTCAAGGACAAGCCTACCACGCACTCTGCACTCAGTCTTGCGGCTCCCTTATACATCACGCTCCCTCCTCTCCCTGCTTTCTTTCTGGCTGTTCCTTCTTGCTAGAACCTTGTTCACTGCGTAATCCGTAGTCCATCTTTAATGCTGAGATTCTTGTATTCTCTATGTCTCATTTCACTTGTGATTGAAATCCTTCTCAGGAATTTGACCCGTTGCTCGCTGATGTGTTTCCACAACACTCCAACATGACTTTAATACAGTTGCTATCACTCTGTATGGCATAAGTCATATCTCCAAATACCCAATAAGCTCCTTGTAGTCTGAAGCTACCCTGGCAAAGCACCACCCAATAAACATCAAGCTCAATGTAAATAATAAATGTTTGCTGAATGAGTAACAGATGAATGTATTCCACACTACTAATTTAATTACTATGAATTGTATGATTATATGGTCAACTGAAGAGAAACTGAAAATATAAAATAGCTGAAAATAGTCATTTTGGGGTGAAGATAATGTAGTTTTTATTTTATTTTATACTACTGCTTTAATATTTTCATACAAAAATTACTTATAAAAGCATAGCCCTATTCTTTTATGAGCATATGAATAATGAATACTCCTTTTACACATCATTAGCAATTAGCTGTCATATTGAAAAGAGCACAGATATGAGATAATGGGGTGCTAAGCAGACAAGAATTCATGCTGGACAAACCTTCACAAAACATTAGAGATTAAGTGGGTTGTCCTAGAAACATAAGTAGCAACACGGAGTGAAAGAAGAAGGAAACAGGAGATCAAAACGCAGGCGATGGGAAACTGTCTACTCTTCCCTGTCATCTAGTTCTGCTCTATCTTCCAGTATTTCAGAGAAGAACCGCAGTTAAAATAAAGGAAACACTTAGGTTGTTTCCATATCTTGGCTATCGTGAATAATGCCGCCATGAACATGGGAGTGCAGGTATCTCTTCAAGGTCCTGCTTTAATTTTTTGGATACATACCTAGAAGCAGGATTGCTGGATTGAAATGAATGAACGGATACAGAAGGTGTGGTATATATAACGGAATATTATTCAGTGATGAAAAATGGAAATCCTACCATTTGTAACAACACAGGCACTATGCCAAATGAAACATCAGACAAAGAAAGACAATCAAGTGTGATATTTACATGTGGAATCTAAGATAGCTGAACTCACAGAAACTGAGAGTAGAATGGTGGCTGCCAGGGGCTGGTAGGTGGTGGAAATGGGGAAATGCTAGATGAAGGGTACAATCTTGCAATTATAAGATAAACAAGTTCTGGGGACCTAATGCACAGCATGGTGAACATAGCTGACTATACTCTGTTAGAGCTGACATTTGAACAATGCAGAGTTAGGGGAACCGACCCTTCTCACAGCTGAAAATCTATGTATAACTTACAGTTGGCCCTTCATATCCATGGTTCTGGATCTGCTGATTCAACCAACTGCAGGCAGTGTAGTATCATAGCAGGACAACAGTATTACTATTAAAAAAATCTGTGTATAAGTGCAGTTCAAACCTTCCTTGTCCAAGGGTCAACTGTATAAACATGGAAGTTGCTAACAGAGTAAATCTTAAATGTTTACACCACAAAAATGAAGCGGTAGTTATGTGATGTGATGGAGGTATTGGCTAATGCTATGACGGTAATCATTTCATAGTATATTAAGTGTATCAAATCAACACATTGTACACAAATTTACAGGATGTTCTGTGCCAATTATATCTCAATAAAGCTGGAGAAATTAAAAACAAAACTGAAAGCAAAACAAAACAAGAAGTAAGGAGGAGGGGAAGAGCTGCAGAACCTACTGCCTGAGGCAGAAGGTCACAGCCTGAGGAGCGAACGGGTTGGAGCTTGGCAAGTGCTTGTTGGAAGAAGGTGGGAATGGCAAAATTTAAGAAGCATGTTTAATTAGAAAGTCAAGCTAATCATATGCAGATGGAGGTAAAACTCTGAAAAAAATTTTTTCAAAAATTAAATTTATATACAATGTGCTTTTAATAACTTAATTTAAAGTAATGAATTAAATGCAATTAAAATACCCCATAGAGTAGTAATAATAATGGGATAGCTTAAAAAATGAAGATATTTCTCTATAGGCACTTGGTAAAATTTCTTCTGAAAGCGCAAAAGGAAACAGGAAGTATTTTCCTGTTTGACCATTTTACTTAATTTTTCTGATTCATTCCTTTGTTTGGCTCTTTTTTTCACATGAAAACAACATGCTTTTATCTTTCCTCAATAATCTCTGTGACGGGCACATGAATGTGAAGGCTCTTGTGTTTGCTACAGTGGATTTCATAAAGTGAGAAATATGGTATATTTGAAGTTTTCACTAACATTATTTTTCCTAATAATTCTTTTCTGAGAACCATAATTTTAAAATTACGTTATGCTAAGAAATATAATTAGTGCCCAAAATTACAAATTCAGACTTACACTTTTGGCAATGTTTCTAGACTGTCACTATCGATGTTTATGAATTATAAAATGTCTCTTTTAAATTCTAGGTTCTAACAGTATTAGATTAAAATTCCCTCTTTTTCAAGGATAATCCTGTGAAGTACCTACCAAGATAGTAATGTCAAAGAGGACGCTCCTCTCCTTCTGCTCTGCTGCTGTCCTGGTTGGCTCCATTGCTAGTCAATCATTCTGAAAGAGTTAAATTCCTCCTATATTTAAATGTCATCATTTTCTCTCTTATTTACTAGTGAAAGAATATGCATCTATGCCCAGTTCTACTGTCTAGAATTCTCACCTTTATCTTCCTCAAAATCTCCCACTTGGTCATTTTACTCAGAGGAAACAGAATTAATTAAAGGAGACTAACATAATAGAAATGTGTATACTTTTTAAAATGATATCTACTGACCCCACCCCCCAAAAAAATCCAACAATAAAAACAAATAATGTAAGTGAATTTACTGTATAATACAGATACACTAATGATTCTATATTCCCCTCTATTTCTCTTAGCTGTCATCCACTGATTCATTCAACAAGGATTTATCAAATGTTTATCATGTGTTTGGCACTGAGCTAGTCGCTGTGATGTGCCCATGAAGGTGTCAAAGTGTGACGGACATTTGGGCAGAAGATATGGATAAGCAACAGCAGCCCGCTGAAGAGCCAATAAACTCAGTTCAGGGATCAGGAAAGACTGAAAACCTTGAAAGCCAGATTATGAGTAGTTGATGGATAGACAAAATGGGGCAAGAGGAAGGAGACAAAGCTTTAAACTAGAGAGAATGCGTTTGAAAGTCTAAAAGTAAGGTGAAAGAAAAATAAAACAAAGATAATTTTTTTTTGTGGTTGGTTCAGAAGCAGTGAGAAAATGGCAAGTCTGGTTCGTTAGGATTATATAATAAAGAATGTATTGGCTTCATCGAAGCATTTAGACTTCATCTTAAATTTAATGTTAAGCCAGGCAAGGAGAGGTGACAATTTACGTTTTGGAAAATTCACCCAGGCTGCTTTCAGAGAAATGATTGAAGACTGTCACTTATTCAAAGGAGAATTAACATTTGCCTGCAATATATACATGAGAACAAGGATAGTTGGAAGTGGAGGAACTCAGAATATTTAAAGATAGAGTCAATCAATTTAGTGATTAATTGACAAGGAGAGACATGAATGCCGATGCCCTGATTTCTGACTTTGGTAATTACATGCGTGGTGCTGCCAATCATGGGAAAGAAACCTTATGCGAGTAGATACGTTTGTTAAGGAAGGTACCGCATTCCATTTAAAAAAAAGAAGATAGTTTATTGGTATTTAAATTTTTTCAAATTGCATTAACAATTTTGGCAATAGTGTCAGTCTAAAACATGTGATGTAAATTTTTCAGATGCCTTTACAGCACCTTTGCATGAAGGAGAGAAAAATCTCTAAAAGACGTGATGTAAGTGGTGAGAATCTCTGGTTAATTATACTTTAGGGAGATAGAATGGCCTGCTTGGCATTGAAACATGCATAATTTAATTCTTCACTGGTATAGACTATAAAAAATGTAAAAGAAGTCTATCCAAACGTCCAAGAGTAAATACTTAAGTTGGATATAATTTTTGCATGGTCTGGTTACAAGAATGACAATTTTGTGTCAGCTCTACGTATGTTCTTATTTCTTGAACATATTTTTGATCTACTGGTTTTCGGATTGAAAACAGAAGGAAAAAATAGTGGATTAACTGTCCCAGCTCCATTCTAAAGAGGAAACAAAATTCTGACAGTGTTATGCTTCCTACTGACATAATGTTAACAAATCGTCTGACAGTTTTTCCCGCTGGAACCAGCATGCTCATATTCTTAATATTTGGTCTGTATATAAGAAACATGTTTCTGTAGCAAATACGTTTGATTGCTTGATGATAACTGTAGGAAAAAATTGGCTACAGTATCTTTTATTACAAACAAACAAAAAATGGCAAAATCTTCCAGTAATTTCATTATAGCCAAACCCTATTATCTCAAGAGTACAAAATTAGAAATTAACTCTGGCAAGTATGAATATTTTTCCAAAGTGTTCTAGTACAAAATACATTGACCCTATTTAAGTTTCCCTTGGTTCTGCCGCAAGGACATAAAAAATGCAATACTTAGATTCTGACTATTTACAGAAAGGGCTCATAAGGACCCGCATATTGAAGGAAAAGAGCATTTAGTGAAGCACACCTGTTGCTTAATCCTCATACAGTTCAAAGGTATCTTACAAGTATATGCTGGTCCTTCATTCAAAATAGCTTACTGCTTATTAAATACAAGCAAGAAATTTTAGATCACTGCTTTCAAGAATGAGAGTGTGGCACATTTTAAATGTGGACAAAGAGACTTCTAGCAGATAGTTATTTCTCAAGAATCATCTTTAACAAAAATTAAACTCCTTACTTTGCACATTTTTTTCACCAGGTCAGGTGGGGAAATTAGCCCATCAATTCTCATGTAACCAATGAGTAGAAGATACTCAAAATAGTGTGCACATTTTCTTAAGTTTCTAAATTAAGGCACATTCAAATATTTCCATTTTACATGTTTACACTTTTCTAAGGTAATCACCAGACAAAGCAGGTTTACAGATAAATTACTCTCAAGTTAACTGTATACAACAACCATTTGAGTTTTTTTCCCTTTTGTATTTTGCATAGTAAAGCAGTGCAGTTCAACTATCACGCTCACAATTCTCATTTTTTCAAGACAGTAGAAAACCAGGGCACTTTTAAACTGACATAACATTTGAGCTTTGTAATGAGCCCTATAAAGTAAGCTTTTCTCCCTGCCTCCTCCCTATCTACCAACCTATCAACTGATCTATCAATCACAGGAGATTTTCCAAAACGATCCCTAAGATCTGTCTCCTTCTACCCTCAGTGTACAAGCTCTGTATAAGCCTGAGTGTGAGCAGCATCTGGTCACAAGTAGTCTGACAAAAGCAGATCCAGAAAGAGCTGTTCTGACAGTTTTTCAAACGGGATTGAACCCAAGATCCCAAGCAAGAGACATGAAAAAAATGGAACCCCCTCCAGCCATTCCAACCACAAATTCTGTGATGGCTGCAGATTAAGAAAACAATGACGTGGGCCAGACCACCTGGACAGGTACCCTTCTCTCCTCCTTACTTGTAAATCTTTAATGCTGCTTTGCTTAGGGAGTAACCTGCTCTTCAGATTTTCCCTGATGTGCATCAACTGACTAACAAATTTTACCTCTGTCTGAGCCACTTTTTTCCTTCACAGGATCTGTATTAACTAGTTCTTACATTAAATGGTATAAGCAAGTGTGGGTTTCTGTATTGACAGGAAATGTAAAGCTTGCAAGCAGCAGGAACAGGCTTCGGAATTTAGGTATGTTAAAGTCCAGACTACTTTTCCGCACTGTTCCCTTATGCTTTCTCGAGCTATGTTTGAGTTTCTTACTATTCATAGGTCTTCAGTGAAGTAAGGATGGAAAGACGGTGTTTCAGAGTTCACAAGTCATTGAGCTGCAGAGACATGCTAAGTAATTTCTTCCCATTGCCTAAGTTTCCCCAGGCTGCACACATCATGATGAGTGTCACAAGTGCTTCTCTTATGTGGGTGTCAGATGAATGCCTTGGTTTCTGTTATGGAGATAGGAGCCTACTTTATGGTTACGTATAGAATTTAAGCTCCAGGAAGCGGGGATTTCGTTTACTTTTGTATGCTTGGTACATAGAACAGCACTCAGCACACAAAAAGCATTCAATACATGCCTGTAGGATAATACACACATATATACACATATATTACGCACCCCTGAAAAGGTTATTTTACATTGCTGCTTTTTAAAGAACTCCACGTATTGCTAGACAGCGGTTTAGTGTAAAACAATAAAGAATATAAAGTCTAGGTTTCCTGCTTCAGATGGGTTAAAAATAAATGCTCTTATAGACAGTGAGTCTTATTATTGGCTCTTTAAGTAGACTTAAATTAAGTCATTTAAAAAAAACTGCAATTATTACAGAAATACTTTTTACACTGATTTAAGATTTAAGAAAAAAAATCTGCTCAGTTTCAAAGGGGTAGATTTTTCCCTTAGCAATAAATTTTAGTTCTAAAGGCACACCATATTAGAAACTTAAAAACCATTCTCTTATATAGCTCATTTACTTATTTTTTAAATTTATAGTCAGTTTACAATGTTGTGTCAATTTCTGGTGTACAGCATAGTAGTTCAGTCATACATATCCACACATATATTCATTTTCATTATTGGTTACTACAAGATATTGAATACAGTTCCCTGTGCTATATGGTAAAAATTGTTGTTTATCTATTTTATATATAGTAGTTAATGAGGGTTGACTGAGTACATTAATTACTGCTTTTCCTATTGAAACAATGCTAAAAAAATGTTCACACACACATGTATATACAAACACACACATAGCAGCTGTAAGAAAAGGAGGAAAGGGAAGAGTCATGTGGTGGAGACACGCTAGGGGAAGATAAAGTAGATGGCATATATAACATAACAATATAACAACCAGCTAGGGAAACAGACCAGAAAAGGCAGTATTAAAAACAACAACCATTCTTTCTTTGGCACACTAAGAATTTCCAAACTCAGTCTTGGCAGTTTCAGAGATGGGGTGGCAAGTGAACCAGAATTCAAGTTGATTCCTTCAAGGAGTATTTATAGCTTTTAAAGGCAGTATCCTACTTCTATGTGACAAGTCAAATTTTAGCCCAATGAAAGCAAGGAAGAAATTCAAAATACCTCCAAGGGTGGGGGAAAAAAGCCTACCTATAATAAAATTAGATTGGCATCAGGGCTACTCATTAGTAATACTTGATATTAGAAAAAAAATGAGAAATACCTTTAAACTGTTGGAGGAAAACTATCTTTAACCTGGGATTTTATTTCCAGTAAAAATATCAGCTAGGAACGTAAGCAGAACTAAGGACTCTTAAATTTTTTTGAACTGATTGCTTGAATATACTGGCCTCCCCCTACCAACAAAAAATAAATTATGTACTATTATATATTAATATATAACATTTATACATTATATATAGTGGTAACAAAGTTATATATTAACATGTTAATATGTAATTATAAGTATATAACATATCAATAGTACATAATTAGTTTCGCTTGTTTAAAAAAATATCGAATTTACAAAACACTGAGAGAAACATGTTAAATGAGGTAATTCTCTAAAATAAACAGTATGATTAAGAAATTGGTTCGTTAAGGTGAATGCATATTATAACATTTATTATATCTTGTTTTTGTTTCTGGCCTAAGCAGTATTATATTTCACTAAAATAAATTATAAAAGGACAAGAACTCTAAAGACAGGGCCAGGTCACAACTGTTTCTTGGCCTTTATTTTCTATCAAATGTATTGCCCAAACAATGTGTAAACCCTCCTCACTGCATTAGGTCTTCTTTCTGAGAGTGAACACTATAGTATTAGGAACACTTCAAGGCCTGGTGAGGGTGGTGTCCTTGCTTCTTAACTGAACCCACCTCTGCTGATTCAACCAAATACTGTTGTTTAACAAAGAAAGGTACTTCCTGATCCTTATAAATTAGTTTTTTCAGATTGTAAAGTGTGTTTTAAATGGATATCCTTTAAAACAGTGTGTCTATCTAAAATTCAAAGGCATCTGTTTCTCTTTAATTCTTTAACTGGAACATACCAAGAAAACATGATTCCAAAACAAAAACAGGTGTAATTTCAAATGAAGAGATGTTTGCCAATTTCCCTCAGTTCAGATATGCAGTTGCCTTATAGTAATGAGTTAAAAAAAAAAAAAAAACCTGGATCCCATGCCAATAAATAAAGAATAAAACCTACATAGTCTAAGGGTTTCAAGACCAAAATAAGGCTATTTCTTTGCATCGCCAAAGTGGTGCATGAGGGGAACCAAGCTATGCTCTACGTCTTTCACAGCGGGCATGGGGACCCAAGGGAAACTGTTCTGACATTTCAAGAAATAAAGTTTTAAGTGTAATATGTATTTAGAAATGGGATAATGCCTATGATAAGACCTAGTATCTTAAATGGTTAAAACAGTTTATTTCTGGAGGAACAGAAATTAAATGCAGGGATTTAACTTAAGAGAATACTATTTCTTACTGTTAAATTTATTACCAAATGCTTGTATTACTTCTTATGTTATTTATTTTTTGGGTGTATATCATTCTAGTTTATCTTTGGATGCAAATATACTTTTTTTCTTTCTTTGGAGTCCTACTATACTCTTTGCTTTGTAATTTTGTTTTTTCCCATTTAACACACTGAAATGAATTTTTCTAAACCATCGGGTAGTGTAGTATATGATTTTTGGCTCTACTGAGGTATAACTGACAAATAAAATTTATGTATATATTTAGGGTACACGATGTGATGTTCTGATGTACACATACATTGTGAAATCATCAACACGATAAAGCTAATTAACATCCATCACCTCACATAGTTACCATTTTCCTTCTTTCTTGTTTTTTTTTTTAAAGGGGGTGGAAAACACTTAGATCTACTCTTCAGCAAATTTCAAGTACACAGTACAAAAAGTACACAGTACAATATTATCAACTCCAGTCATGACGCTGTACATAAGATCTCCAGAACTTCTTCTTGTGTAACTGGAACCTAATGTTATTATAACTATGTGTCATTTGCAATATTTTCCAAATATAAAGGGAAGCAAACCTGAGTTATTGTATCAGTATTACAAATACCAGTGTTAAAGTAATAACTAAATATATTTCATGTATGTTAACATATGTGTACTTTGTGTATACGAGTATGTGTGTATTCATCTGCATGTACACATACATGCATATGGGTACATATATATTCCCTGGCTATGAACACAGACAAGGCCTGGAAGCAGTGACACCATAAAAACTGAGAACACATTTAGTTCTGAGATCTTCTACCTCGCTCCCCTGTTTCCTTACACGCACTGATGCCTCTCCCCCTGCCTGGGCATCCTCCTTACTGTACTCGAATTTTAACACAGTGTGTTGGCCATTTCCCACGAGGACTCCCTCCTTAACCTGGTTGGGCTTGGAACACTCTACCCCAGGTGTCCCCTCACAGAATGCCCTTCTCACTTTGATCATTTTCTAACATTTCACACCTGACTGCACCTACATCTAGGTCCCACTCAGTTTCTGAATTCCCTTGCTGGGCTGATGACTCCTTCCCCACCCTCAAAATTTCCATCCCCAGTCTAGCCTCTGACAATCCGCACTATGTTATGTCTCCTTCCACTCCTGGTGCATGGAAACACCTCCTGCTCAGATGCTCTTTTCACATTAATTGGGCACCTCTACACCACACTAAGAATCTGCCCCTACAGGACCTCCCCCACTTCCCTGACACCTCCTCTGGGACACTGCCTCCCCATCCCCAACTTAGATGCCACCCTTGCTCTGACTCACCTAAGAAAAAAACAGTTGAGGAAGAGAAGGGAAGGAAAAGAAAGAAGATGAGGTAGTTCTGAAAGAGAAATATGACAAGGAGGAGGAAGAGCCCAATATAATCTCAAAGGTATTGATTATAATGTTCAATTCAGCTTAAAATATTTAATTAGTTATCTTTACATCTTAAATGAAGATATATCTAAAGTATAGTAATTAGTTCAGGGTTTCATAATGAGTATCTATAAAAAAGGGACGAGAAGGATCAAATGTGAGGAAAATCATGTCACAAAAATACCTAAAGGCAAAAGGTCTGACATAGTCAAGAGATTTTTGGACCATGGTTGTACGATCTAAGTATTTCAGGTTTTGCCATTTGTAAAAGTGTTACATTTACTCTCTGTGGTTCTGGGGGCACAACTATGGTTAGTGAATAAAGCATACATTAGAGATATTAAAAATATATTTGACCCCCGAGTAATATTAAAGAGTTCCAATAGTAATATCCAATGCTGATGCTAAGCGAAATCTGGATTTCAATAAAAATGCTTCATATACATTAGTTATAAGAATTTATTTTATGTATGAGAAAACATGATTCTACCTCATTTGCCCAAGGTCGAACTTGTCAAACTGGTACATTCAGGAGACAAATCTCTGACAAAATGATTCTATACTTCATGTTCCTCAAAAGAAAATCAAAGGCTTTCCTAAATATAAGAGCCATTGAAAAATATGATAGGTGCTTTCTTAGAAATATTATGATAAGAGCTTACTCTTCCATCATTTTCCTCATTTGATATGTCCTACACACTTACCTATCAAAAAATTTTGATTTGTCCAAAGTATAAACACATTGGATAAATTGGTTGCATGCTAAAGACCCTGGGAAAACTGTTTCTTCAAACATAAATAATGTGGAAAATCTTCTATTGTATGGATGGAGCAAGATGATCAGAAATTAAGAAAGATCAGAGAAGCACTTCACTTCCTGAAGGGTTTCTGCCATGTCATGAGAACTAAGAAAAGCAGTATTAACAGAACTCCACCAGTAACTCCCAGGAGAAAGATCGCTCTAACCAGCAGTGGGCCGCTCCACCAGCGGACCGGGTTTGGTTTGGTAGGATTTCACATATGAAACCTGCAGCATCCGTCACTGCCACGCCTGCCAGGGCTTCCCTCACACACAGTGTTTCCCACACTTCCTCACCCTTGTGAATGTGGAAAACTACTGAAATTTTGGAAATATTTGTAAGTAAATACCAACTTGGGTAAATAAACCATACTGGCATCTTATACTTTTCAAAAGTTTAATTCACTGAATACTATGTCTAATTAAAGCTAAAATAAATGGGATTTCACCTATTTTTTAAATTTTCTTAATGCTCATGTGTAACTTTGTCTTTTCAGCCATTATTTAAACATTTATGTCTTGGCTTTTGATTGGTTTGTGTGTTTTGGTCTGTTTGTCTTCAGCTCACCAATGGAATGAGTAGAGGAAAAGTGAACTAAGATGGCAGAGAGAGGACAAAAAGAGAAGGAATGAGAGGAAACTTGTCATGAGGTAAGTTTAGATGTGTGAGGTGAGCTGGGGACTAGAAACAAGTTACAAATAATGCTTGAATATGTGAAAAATTTTAAAGTTGTGTTAACAGAAATGTAGCAGCCTCACTTATAGGATGGTGCATGCCCAGTCTTCACTTAGCGGAGGACCTGGGGCAGGACAGACAGGCACACAGAGGTTTTCCTTACCTGTGTGAGTCTAGGATACTGGCTGATGCCAGGGTGAAAGGAGGGGGAAGGAAATACAGAATTTAATCTCTGTACTGAAAGACACGTGGTAGGAGGGAAAAGCAGCATGCACATCACAACCTTGTATTTATCTAAATATTTGTGTTTATTGAAAGGATCTGGGTGGCTGAGAAAGAGAAAGAGATTTATGACATTTAAATTAAATGGTTTTTAACTGTGGAAAGCTCACGTGCCTTATATATTGTATACTTCTTTTACGTATTTTTTTTGCATAAGCTGAGCTAATGTTATGGAAATTTAACTTAATATGTCTTAAAATAAGAAATTTACTATCTTACAAAAATAATCCTGATAATTCATACATTTTTATTGCCAGTAGCATAATTTTCCTAATTATATATCTTTTTAAGGAAAACTTATAGTGCATATAATACCTCAAGATCTATTTACATGATCTCTTAGATCCTTTGAATACACATTCAAAGCTAAAAGGTAAAAAACATAATAGATATCACATAGCTGGATTAGGGCTTTTTGACACGAAACCCTTTAAAACACCAGTGTTTCAAAGTCTGAAACACGAGGAGGCTCAGTTGTAGGATATAAAGCTAAAAAGAATACCTACCCCAAGGAGAGTGTTCTGCAAACTGGAACTGCTAATGAGAGAACAGTTCACACAGGTATTATATTAATAATGCCCTTTCTCTTCAGCTTGAAATCCTCCATGCGTTGCTCACGTTCTTTGATATATAGGCTTCAGTTCCAGCAACTATCCCTTGTTATCCCTTTGAGAGAGTGAAATTGAAGAGCAGGCAGTTTTCTCAGTGGGTGTCTTCAAATGAGATCTTAATAACTCAGTACCTGTATTTTGTCCACGAAGGTAGAATCTGGATGTATCCACTACATGAAGCATGTCTATGTTGAGATTTGTATAAAACCAAACTAAATTTAACAGTGATTTTCTTCCCCTCATAGTGTTGGAATTACCAAAGGGGCATTGTGATTTTGCAAAAGTTTTATCTTAAATACCTGTCTCTATCACTGGCACAGCATACTCAATATGCTTATGAATAAAAAAAGTAGATGTTAGCGTCTCTTCATTTTTATAATATAGTAATCATAACCGATTTATTTCTTTTACTCTACTTTGTAGAAATTAAAAGCCTGATGGGCAAATACTTACACAACTAAAATATTTTTACTCAAGCAAAAAGGCATTCATAAAACACCAGGTAATGAGGAAAATAAATTATGCTTTTTTTGCTCTCCTAATTATGCTACGATGCTAGGAATTCAGTAAAATTACACAGATAAATTGGAGGGCCACTATCAGAATTAAAAGATGGGGAAATAATTTTGTGACTCACAGAGCAAAACAAAACTAATTTATAAGAAAGAAGACAACAATGCATTTATAAACATTTCAGTTTTTCTCAAGTGTTCATGGTGCATAATTATCTGTAGTAATATAAACTAAAAGCCAAAACTAATAGAATAGGAATAAAACATGCCAAATAATATAATAATGTACTAGATGCAGATAAGTAGGATACATTTGCTATTCAAGTTGAACCTGGTGTTTACATGTAAATAAAAAACCCTCATATTTTAAATAATTAAATTAAAATGTATTTTCATTTGAAATGAAATATATACATTATAAACTATTTATCATTCCCTCATTTAATGAGACTATTACACACCTACCCAAACTCTGCGATTACAGATGTTGGCTATGGGCAGTGAAGAAAGAAGAGCAAAGATCTCACTTTCCCTCTCAGGGAGGTAAACGTAATTCTTTGGATGTATGAGTCTTATGTACTAATATTCACTAATGAATCCTCTCAATTGTTGCTCTTTGCATTTTAAAACAAAACTACTGACTGACGTGTTTTTGAGCCAGTGTGAGTAGTTTTCCTTACTCAGCATCACTTTGTTCTATTGTGGCCAAAGGGATACATGTGCAAGGTGAAGAGCCGATTATGAGATGCCATCTGTTACTCTACATAATGTTCCTTTTGTTTGATGTGCTGTGTAAGGATCACACCTTCAAACCTGACCTAATGAGCGTCATGGTCTAGATAATGGATCTAGTTAGCACCAATATAACTCATTCATATTCTATTGCTGAACACACTGCAGTCTCAACTCATATTTGATTAAATTTCCATTAATCACTATTAAAGATTCCTCTGTGCAAATGAAATGGCATTTAGTTCATTTAACATGTAATTGAGTTCTAATTGAGCAGCAACTGTTTCGTAGAATTGTTAAGTACTTTGAATGTAAAATAACACAGGTACCAATTTTGTCAGTAAAGTTTATGTACCACTCACTCTGTTTGCCCATTAACTTCAATTCCTAGATACAGGACCGATAGTTATTGATTTATTTTTATTAATATTCTCCTCATCACTAATCTCATTCTTTATTCAGTTTTGAGACATCAAGCTTTCAGGGAAATAAATTACACCTTTGAGTATCTTTTTAAAATCACGTACTTTTTCCAGCTCTGCATGGGCAGATAAATATCCTTATTTATTGTAACATAAAACTAGGCATGGGCTCGTGAGCAGTGCCTTCAAACAGAAGAAGTATTTTACTTAACTTGTTCAAAACTATGAATCAAGTAGTTCCTTCTCAATTTTTTTCACTGTCCATTCCCAGTGTGAAAATGGAAGTGCCCATTACAAACAAGGTTGGGTTTTTGTTTTCGTTTTTTTGTTTACATTCATACTCTGTAGACTGAAAACCCAATTCCATTTTCCTTTATTTTTATTGTCAACTGTCCCTCATTATTCATGGACTCCGTAACTGTGAATTCAACAACTTGTTAAAATTTATTTGCAACCTCAAACTCAAGGCTAGCGGCACCTTCGTGGTCACCCACGGCCATGCGTCCGGTGGCAAAAAACTGAGCTACCTGTTGCACACGTTCCCAGCTGAAGGCAAAGCTCTGCTTCCCGGTTCAGGTCTTACTGTACACAAACGTCCCTTTCACGGTCTATTCAGTATCATATTTCTCACAATTTTATGTTTTTTGCTTGATGATTTCACTATTTAAAATGGCTCCAAGCATGGTGCTGATGTGCTGTTTAGTTTCCCTAAGAGCAAAAAGGCTGTGATGTGCCTTACTAGGAAAATGCGTGGGTCAGATAAGCTTCATTCAGGCATGAGTTTTAGTGCTGTCGGCTGTGAGTTCATTCTTAATGAATCGATATATTTAATGTATATTAAACAAGGTGTCTTTAAACAAAACACATATAAAACAAGGTTATGTATTGATTGGTGCATGAAAATGTTGTAACCAGAGGCTCACAGGATCCTAACCCTGTTTTTCCCCTAGGAGCAATGGTTCAGTGTTTGCTTAATCCGCGTTCACGGTGAATTTGTAGAACATCAACTAACGCAAATAGTGAAAATCAACTTTATCAATAATAAGGACATTCAGAGAGTCAGAGAAATGAAGAAAATAGTTTAGAATAAGATTCAATAAAATCAGCATCGACAGCATATCTTGCTCTAGTGGTGGCCTATGTAGTTTTTCAGCCAGGCTCTCTGGAGCCAGACCACCTAGACTTGAATTCTGACACTACCACCTGCCGGCCCTGAGATCATGATCACGCAATTAAAATCACTGTGCCTCAGTCTCCTCATCTGACAAACAAGGATAATGGTTCTTACTGTATAGGAGGAATGGTATGAATTCAAAGAAACATTGTTTGTAGTACACTAAAAACTGTCTGGTAGATTGAGAGTTTCAGATTAACAGATACACATTACTATATATAAAGTAGATGAATAACAAAGACCTACTGTGTGACACAGAGAACTATTTAATTTCTTCTAATGAGCTGTAATGGAAATGAGTTTGAAAAAATATATACATGTATGTACATGTATATATACATAACTGAATTGCTTTGTTATGCACATGAAATTAACACTAAACTGACGAGACTTCAGTAACAAATAAGAATTTTAAAAACACTGTGCCTAGTAAATAAGAAATGCTATGGAAGTATTTTTAAGTTATCCAACATTATTAAGAGGAAATATACCCAACCAAATACACATTATTTCCCTCTAAGTGCTTATGAATAATAGTTCATAATTTCAGAGATCATCTGGATCAAAGTGAAAAAATGGCATGCATGTGAGAGTAGCTGGAACCTAACTTTTTACCCCCTGCCTTTACAACTCTTCTGGTGTGGATCTCCTCACAGATGAAAGGGCCACACCTCTAGGGCTCTCTCACTCCCACTGTGGGCATGGTAGAACCGAATTTAAAGCTATAATGGAGGAAGGGCAAATGCTAACCTAACAATTGACCAAAATAAGAGTCACCTATCAGAAAAACTCGGGATGGGGGATCCGTATGGCAGTTTTAATAGTCTCATTATTTCTAAATCTCAAAAAGCTGACTTATTTAACTTAATAAAATAAATCAGTTAAATCAGTTTCGATGCTTCCTGTGTTAATCTCATTTCCTGACTGCCCATTACATAACATAATAGCTTGTAAATGCATCCCTTTAGCACGCCTCTTCTTTTCTGCTTCTCAGTTATTCTCAGATGGGTCATACGTTATTAAGACATTCCAGTTTACTGCCTGGAGGTGGCGGCCAGCTGCAACACAAGTGGGAGAATCTAGAAAAAACCCTATAATCTTGCTGAATTGAGGCGATAAGGGTAAGTTCAGGAAGGCAAATGTGGCTAGAACTGCTGGGCAGAGTACCTGAGAGGAGGAAGCAGCAGAGAGAAAAAGAGCTCCAGGTATGTCCTGAGGCTGCCCATTGAATCTTGCCGAGAACTGATCTGCCCCTGTGTGAGTGGAGACTCCCCAAGACAAGGGAAACATGCACCAGGAGGCACCCAGTAGACAGTAGACCAACAATTCCTAGAGCTTCCACAGAGCTGAGAGTCATTTTGCATTTCCATCAGCGAGAGTGGAGAGACCTTGCAACACACAGTGCACTGAGAAGAATTCTCAGAAGCATCGTGTCTTAGTAGTGGGGCTGAATTAGTATCAAATAAGGCAAGGTCGTTCTGGATATGCCAAGCAAAAGGCTGGAAAAAAGGATTTATCATGGGAAGACAAAGCAACAGTAACCTGAAGCAGCAGACCAAGGCATATTTTTAGAGATAGAGGGGACACTGCAAAAGGCAAAAGAAGTAAATTCAAGAAAGTGTAACAATCCTAAATGTATGTGTACCTAATAATAGACCATCAACAAATATGAAGCAAATACTCATAGAACTAAGAGGAAAAATGGATCCCCTTTATTTCAAGTAACTTAACTGCAAATTATATTATGTACTAATTTTTATTATCTCTTTCCTCCTATCTTAAAATAAGCACTCAGGGCAGATATTCTATGCTTTGTTCTCAATACACATTTGTAAACAAAGTGGTATTTTAAAGCAGTTTCCTCCCAAATGTGCCATTTCATTGTTGTTCTATCCTTAAATCCCTTCTTTAACTTGCAACCTATCTTCTTCTCATTGTATGTTATTATTATTATTCTAAATTGTTTCCACACTTTCAAGGCTAATTTCAAACTTCTCAAAACTCTTTCCCCCAAGTATCTATCTCAGAATTGTTGAGACCTGGGTTTTTTGGGTGTCTGACACACAGAATGGCTTCCTTCTCACATGTTACAGCTACCAGCCAAGGCGTCCTCTTCCCTAAATTATCAGTTCTGCTTTTCATCCACTTTCTGTCTTTCAGAATGTATTATTATCTCCTCTCTACGGATTGTCCTATTTTTGTAAATGTGGTTGGTTTAGATCCTCAAGACCATACGTTTAATGCGATTTCTTAAAAAAAGAAGAGATAAATGTATGTGGTGAGGCAGCTGACAGAATTAGGGACCTTGCAAATAGGCACATATTTTCTGTACTTGAGCTTTCATTTCACATTTAAAAGAGAAGTACAGTAGTTTATTGGAAATCAAGTTTGAGCAACAATTAAACTTCTTGATTAATGTGTTTCTCCTTTCATTAACTTTTTATTTTTAAGTAATTATAGATTCACAGGGAATTGTAAAAAATAGTACACAAGGGTCCCATGTACCCTTCATCCACTGAAGGGGGTAAAAGTCCTGTCCTCTCATTCAGCCTCCTAGAACAGCATGTCAGCGGGAAGCAGAAGGGGTGCCTCATTATCCCTAGGTGGTAGTGGGAATCCAGACACCTCTTGTGTCCCTGCTGTGGGGGCAGGGGGGATGGAGGGTGGGATTAGGGATGTGTAGGGGCAGTCCCCATTCTTTCCCACAATCCAAAGTTTCACGGGAATTGGGAATTGGTGGTTAGCAGCTAGAGTTGGACTGGGTCTGATTTAAGAACTGGACTGGGTCTGGGATCAGACTGGGTCCAGTGGGTGGCTTCAGGTTGATTAAACAGAGGCTAGTTGCCGATGAGAACTTCAGAAGTACCCAGAAGCTGATTAGTGTGGCTCTGAGGAATGCAAAGTTCTAGCTAAAAGAAAGAATTTTTATATCCAAAGAGCTGAGTGTGTCACCTCCTGGCACACTTGCTTATTTTACGTTTAAGATTTATGGTCCTGGAAGCTGCAGATATTGAGCAAAATGGCAAAGTTTTTACTAACAACAACCTTGAATTACAATGACCATTACTGGGAATGTTCCAAATAGAGAAAATAATTTAGAAAGTGTTCATAAAAGTAAGGATTATGTAGAAATGTCCAAAAGATTTTGAAATTTCAAAATAGCTTCATTGAAAGTCTAATAAAAAATTAAAGAGACAAATCTGCATAATATGGAAGACTAAGCCTGACCAATGAGACTAATGTAACTTCTACTGCTCCCCTCTTTTCTCCTTTATTTGGGTATTACACACTTTAAAATCAGACCACTCAAGGATACCCGCGAGCCTCCTCAGATATTTTTCACTCCTAGGTCAAAGGCCAATCTATGAGTCATAGTTAAGGAATTTCTTAAACCCAGGGAGAATCCTCAAAAGGTTTTGTAAATAGATTACCTCCTGAGACTAGTGGATAAATAAAAAGGCAGAAAAAAAAAAACTGGAGACCATCGGTCAGACTGAACTCCAATCCTAGCTGATGCCCAAAGCCTGGTAGGAACTTTTCCAGGCCTTCTCCCATTAAAATACCTTCCAAAATCTTTTTTGGTAACTTGAAACTTTATAGAGTTTTGCTAAGTCAAGTTAAATGACAAGAAATTCACTGAATAGTTAAGAGTATTTCCAAATAAGAAAAAAAAATACTGAAACATCAATGAATATAGGTTTACCTACTTCTGGCTTCTAATTACTGAGAAAGTAAGATAAATTTGGGTATATTAGTAAGCATGTTTGGTGCTGTGCTGAGAAATTTTCTATGAGAAAGCACATGTTTCTAGACATTATAAAAGTATAGTTTTGTCAATCTACAGTTTAGCTTTTTTGTACAATTGAAACAAGTGACTACAGATAAGGTGATCTTGCTTTGATTTGACTTAAAATAACCTTTAGCAAGGGGTCTTAGTTTATGAGGGCTGCCATAATACACCACATAACATATCACAGACTGGGTGGCTTAAACAACAGACAGAAGTCCAAGAACAAGGTGTATAGTTAGCAGGATTGTTTTTTCCTCAAGTCTATGTCCTTCGCTTGTAGATGGCAGTCTTCTCCCTGAGTCTTCACATGGTTGTCCCTCTTGACAGGTCTGTATTCAATTCTCTTTTTATAAGAACACCAATCATATTGGATTAGGGACCACTCTAATGCCTCATTTTAACTTAATTACCTCTTTAGAGTGACTATCTCCAAACACAGTCACATTCTGAGGTATCTGGGGTTAGGATTTCAACATATGAATTTTTGGGGACCACATTTCAGCCCATAACACATGATGCTTTAGTAATTCTAATCCAATATTCTAAATGTTAGTACAATTATTACCACAGCTGTCATTGTGCATGCCACATTTCTTTAATCCTTGTATCTACACTCTGGGTTCATGGTCTGATTTGCTGTCATTGCTAAAATGGCTTCTGCTTTACTCTTTTTTTTCTGCACCCCTATCTGAATAATATGTCCTCTGCACCATTCTGCTCTATCACTAGGGCCTTAAATGGATCTTGGCATTGAAAGATTAGACAACCTCTCACTGTTAGTAAACTATCATAACTCTGTTTTTTGCTAATCTCAGAGTCACCAACCTCTCCAGTCTACATAACTTTTTTTCTGCATAATGACAGCAATCTCATTATTTGGTATTGAATCATTGATGGCTTGCTTGAACTATAACTGTCTTGAAATATAACATGTTTGATACAACCTGGCAAGTACCATGGGTCTATTGACAAATTCAAATTGCTCCCAAGTTCCACAATGGGCTCTGTTTCCACTGCCTGTCACACCCTGACGACTGGGTCAGGTTCAAAGTCACAGCACATTCCTCTGCTCAGTCCTCCTTAATTAGTCAAGCCGGGTCCCAGCTTGTAGTTTTAGAAGACAGTTCCAGCTGCTGGAATAGTATCTGGGGCACTTACTGCATGGATTAATCCTCCTCTCAATGTCATGTATAAGACCTATCAAAATACCAACCTGGCAACACTGCTTTGCCCAAGGTTCCATTCTACAATGCACCTTACAGAAGGAAGATGTGGGGAGGGATGTTGATGGACAAAAGACCCTTGGATATGTAAAAGAATACCTTTGTTACACAGAAGAAGTGTAGTCATTTGCTAACTCATCTTCAACCTTCCTTGTGTTGTTTTTTAACCGACTAAATGCACACGGGTAGAAGACAGCTATGTAGATCCCACAATGCCAATCTTCTTTTTTCAGGTAAAACTGAACATGTGAGTTCAAAGGTCTATATTTTTGCAATAGTAGATAGGTCACTATTTTGGATTATGAGACAAAAGCACATTTTCTAATCTAGTTTAACTCTTTGTCTAAAAATTTGTTCTTTCTATCTGTATGCTCTACTTTGAGAGTCCTTATAGAGGAGAGGTCCTGTTTGGCACATAAATCCCAAACTTCAATAATCCTTAGTAAGTCAGCTGTATAAAGAACAGAGCTCCAGGACTGATGGTAACATCACTTAGCAAGTACAAATTCACGATGTGTACACAGGGATTGCAGTTACTAAGACTGGGGTTGATGTTTTAGATAGAAAAAAAGATTAAAACTCAAGTTTCTAACTAGTTTTAGTGACTTAAATTTCAGAGAAAAGTTGCACAATTGAACTGAAGAGACACAAAGTTTTAATGACTAAACTTCGCAACTGGAATGTATTAAAATTATAAGGATATTATATAGAACAGACCCATATATATACGGTTAGCAAAACCATGTTATACTTTTATGCTAAGAAATTCCTTACAGGACAAGAACAGGTGTAATTATCTTTAGTATTTTGCTGACCTGAAATAGATTTTAAATATAGATCCTACTAAAATTAATAAAAACACTATCACAAGAAAGAAAAAAATGTTAGTTAATATTTATCAATATGCATGTGCCAACTTTTTGTAAGTGCAGGAAATGCAAATTTTAAAAATCACTGCCCTTAATCTAAGGTCTTTCAGTTTTACTAAAGAAAAGAATGAAGAAAGGAGGAAGAAGAGAGAAGAGTATTCAATCAAAGTGCTGTAGAAGGGGAAGAAAACACAAGACTTAAAAAATGCACAATGAGGGAGACATAACAACATAGTGATGAGAAAAAAGGAAAGAAGCAAAGTGGTGAACACTGATGAGATGAGAGGATGCTGCTAAGGAAGGGTAAATAAATGCAAGAGGAAAGCACAGAGGAGTGAAAAGAAAAGCAGCATTAGGAGCAAACTGAACTGAAAAGGAGGACGAAGGGGATGGGAATACAACTAAATGTCCCTACATTTGCTGTAATTAATTCACTGCAGTAGATGACATATGCTTTCACTCTGAGAGGTTTAGTAGTAACACACTAGAAATTAAGATATGTAATTTTGAGGTCATTTCAATGCATTCAGTGGGTGACACTGATTAAATAAGTGCCCACTACGTAAAACAGTAATGATCAGCATTTAGAAGGTAAATACTTGACAGAAACCTGCTGTAATAACAATTGCTATCTTATGTAACAAATACAAAACTTCCATTAACTCCAATTTAAATCAAACTGACAGGTTTCACAAAGAATTTGTTATGAACATTAAATATTCTTATAAAATTATGTAAGAAATAAAGCTTCCATTATAAAATTGGAAATATATAGCTGAAATAAAACATATATGCTAGTTATTTTTTTCCATTGGGGGTTTATAATTAGTAATAAAATATGTGTACGTGTGTAATAATGCAGTTTGTACCAAGAGGCACATTCTCTCCCTCTCTTTCTCTCTCATCTCACACACACACACACAGAACTCTTCTATCTGGATAATTTTAATCATTGTTGATACTCTTTTTAACAGTCATTACCATCCTCATTTGTTTTTCTCTGTAACTAATTGCTCCCAACTATTACAATGTAATGAGATCTGAGAATAAAGACAAAAACCAGCCACTGGCTTCTCTCCCATGTTCTGTACATCCCTTACCAAAATCCATCCTGAGTCTTTAAAGCTAAAGAAAAAATGATTAGAGACAACCATTGTTTCCTGACTGCAACAATCTGTATTCATCACTGTTGCACAGTAAAGAAAATCAGATTGGTCCAGCCCCTGGCACTGCTTATTCGGATAGCCTAGGCCTCCAGTACTGGGTACTAACTAGCCCCAGGTATGATCTTGCCCCAGGTGGATCCAAGTACACCTGCTATATTTTGAGAAATTCTAAAACCTAAAAGTGTCTAGTAAAAATGAAACACATGCAATCTAGGTCATTACCTTTAGTACACTGTTACTTAGGGTATGCTAAAGCATGTGGAATGAGTTGTTCATTAATATATAGGTTTGAAAAAGTCTGGAAATGTGCCTAGAAATCAAAATCTATCATAATGCCATTATAAAATGAAAATGAGAAAATAATTGCTTCTGTGCTGAGAAAAATAAATGTTTATTATCATTTGCTGAATCTTCATCTGAAATATTTTATAACTGTACTATGATTGACATGAAAATAATTCTCACCATTGTAGGGTAAAACCACAATTAAATTATATTATTATGACCTGAGTAGACAATGGAGTAAGCCAGTAAATATTCATATATTCATAATTCAAGAGAATTGTATTTTTTTGTTTGTTTTTAAAGATTTGACTCAGTTCCCTAAACAGCCAGTGGATTGTTTTAGACTGGCAGGGGGAAGAATCCAAGGGGGTTTCACTAAGTGGCAGCCCACGCTGGTATCCTACTTCACATAAATATGTCAGTTAACCATTGTCGTGCATTTACATTGTAATGTCAAGATGAATCATTCTAAAACATGTTTCTATATCTAAAAATTAACTTAATCTCTCTCTGATATTCCGCTCCACCACAGTACAGTAAAGATGCTTTTTCACATTTTTCGCCCTGTTCTGCTCCTCCATTACCTATGCTTTTCAACTGAATTACTGTCTCCTGAGTATGAGTCCTTTCTTACCCATGGAGTTCCAAAATCCTTAGAATAATTCATCAGTTTCCATGATATCTGGATATTTCTTAATCTTCCAATCTCCTCAGTATCGAGTAATTTTCAAAAATCTTAACTTCTCAAAATCTTATTAGATCACTCTCAAAAGGGGTGACATTTTTCCCAAAGGGGTAAAGTCATTTTGAGAGGGCAAATTATTCTTTGATATTACATTGGTTGTGGATCTCTAAAGCTTAAATGCACATGTCCAAATTTTCATCCTTAGTGTTTAATTTCATGGGGTGAGGTGATGACTAAGAAAAAAATTTCTAAAAAATCTCCTTGTGTGAGTGGAGTGTTAATAAAAAGATTGGGGAAAACACTGGACTAGACTGTCTTCCCCAAACTCCCCATATTTGTAAAGCTCTGTGTCAACAGTCATATTAATTTCTCTATCTCAAACAACTTTCTTCACCATTTAGTTAGCTCTCTTTATGAATCATCACATTTTTCTAGATAGAGCTCAAATGTTAACTCCTTTCAGCTTCCATGCATACATTAATTCATTTCACCTTCTCCAGGAAGAATTCCTTTCTTCACTTCTATTCCCATAACATTTTATGGGTACTTTGCATCACTATATACATAAATATTTATTTACATATTGTTCTCACCCCATGAGAATACAAACGCATTAATCTTAGAGTTCATATTTTTTCATTTTCACAATCCCTGGCTCTAAAGGGCACATCTACTACTTAGTAGGAATTTAACAACTGATAACAGTATTGTTTTCTTCCAGTCATAGCAAACATTTAGCTTAGTGCCTTGTACATATAGATGAACAAACACATATGTACTTAATTTAAAAATACATGATAATTGATTAAAATACCTCTACTTTGCATAATTTCTTCCTGTCAATCTGTAAATTGGAATTTGTTTTAAGTGTTTTCCACATTTCCTTTAATAGAGTTTAGATAACATTTATATATACTTATGTTATAATAATTTTATCTTGTTTAATAGAGTTCACATATATTTCTCATGATTTTTGTTTTGCTTCAGTTTTTTTTAAAACATTTTTTATTGAGTTATAGTCTTTTTACAATGTTGTGTCAAATTCCAGTGTAGGGCACAATTTTTCAGTTATACATGAACATACATATATTCACTGTCACATTATCTTCTCTGTGAGCTACCGCAAGATCTTGTATACATTTCCCTGTGCTATACAGTATAATCTTGTTTATCTATTCTACATATGCCTGTCAGTATCTACAAATTTTGAACTCCCAGTCTATCCCTTCCCACCCTCCTCCCCCTCGGCAACCACAAGTTTGTATTCTATGTCTATGAGTCTGTTTCTGTTTTGTATTTATATTCTTTTTTTTTTTTTTTTTAGATTCCACATATGAGCAATCTCATACAGTATTTTTCTTTCTATTTCTGGCTTACTTCACTTAGACTGACATTCTCCAGGAACATCCATGTTGCTGCATATGGTGTTATGTTGTCTTTTTGTGGCTGAATAGTATTCCATTGTATAAATATACCACTTCTTCTTTATCCAGTCATCTGTTGATGGGCGTTTAGGCTGTTTCCATGTCTTGGCTATTGTAAACAGTGCTGCTATGAACATTGGGGTGCAGGTGTCTTTCTGAAGTAGGATTCCTTCTAGATATATGCCCAGGAGCAGGATTCCTGGGTCATATGGTAAATCTACTCCTAGTCTTTCAAGATGACATGATACTATATATAGAAAATGCTAGCAGTTCCAAACAAAAACTACTAGAAATAATCAAAGAATTCAGCAACGTAGCAGGTTACAAGATTAATGTTCAAAACTCAGTTGCATTTCTTTACACTAATGATGAATCAACAGAAAAAGAAAGTAAAGAATCAATCCCCTTTAAAATAGCACCCAAAGTAATAAAATACCTAGGAATAAATCTAACCAAGGAGGTGAAAGAATTATACATGGAAAAGTATAAAACACTGATTAAAGAAATTAAAGAAGACTTTAAAAAATGGAAAGATATCCCAAGCTCCTGGATTGGAAGAATCAATATTGTTAAAATGGTCACACTGCCCAAGGCAATCTACAGATTTAATGCAATCCCTATCCAATTACCCAGGACATATTTTGCAGAACTAGAACATATCATAACAAAATTTATATGGAACCATCAAAGACCTAGAATTGCCAAAGCATTACTGAAGAGAAAGAAAGAGGCTGGAGGAATAACTCTCCCAGACTTCAGACAATACTATGGAGCTACAGTCATCAAAACAGCATGGGATTGGTACAAAAACAGACATATGGACCAATGGGACAGAACAGAGAGCCCAGAAATAACCCACAAACTTTGGTCAACTCATCTTCAACAAAGGAGGCAAGAATAAACAATGGAATAAAGACAGTCTCTTCAGCAAATGGTGTTGGGAAAACTGGACAGCAGCATGTAAAACAATGAAGCTAGAACACTCCCTTACAGCATGCACAAAAATAAGCTAATTATGGATCAAAGACTTAAACATAAGACAAGATACAATAAACCTCCTAGAGGAAAACATAGGCAAAACATTATCTGACAGACATCTCAAAAATTTTCTCCTAGTAGAAATAAAAGCAAGAATAAACAAATGGGACCTAGTGAAACTTACAAGCTTCTGCACAACAAAGGAAACCAGAAGTAAAACAAAAAGACAACCTACGGAATGGGAGAAAAATTTTGCAAATGATGAAACCAACAAAGGCTTGATCTCCAGAATATATAAGCAGTTAATACGACATAATAAGAAAGAAACAAACAACCCAATCCAAAAATGGGCAGAAGACCTAAGCAAGCAATTCTCCAAGGAAGACATACAAAGGACCAATAGACACATGAGAAAATGCTCAATATCACTAATTATCAGAGAAATGTAAATCAAAACTACGATGAGGTATCACCTCACACCAGTCAGAATGGCCATCATTCAAAAATCCACAAATGACAAATGCTGGAGAGGCTGTGGAGAAAGGGGAACCCTCCTATACTGCTGGTGGGAATGCAATTTGGTGCAGCCACTGTGGAAAACAGTATGGAGAGTCCTAAAGAGACTAGGAATAGACATACCATATGACCCAGGAATCCCGCTCCTGGGCATAAATCCAAAAGGAAATCTACTTCAGGATGACACCTGCACCCCAATGTTCATAGCAGCACTATTTACAATAGCCAAGGATTCATAGAGTTTTTAATAATTGTGTCATACTTACCTCATTTACTCTTCCTCAACATATAACGAACTGCGTTGTTACATTACGTTATGTTATGTTATGTTAGGATTAAAACAGACACACTTGTTATATGCGAATAAAAGTTATGTACAAAGCTCCCTTTTGAAAACAGTATGACAGCTCTTTAAACAAGCATGTAGGTATTGTATTAGTGGGAAAGAGCTTTGTTTTTACAGAGGAGAGCTCATGAGAATGCATGTATGTGAGTGAGAAATTAAGTAAACAAGTCCAAGAATACCAAGAATACCAACATTTTTGTTAGGTTAGGCAAGATGAAAAAAAAAATTTTAAAAAGGACCCTTTTAATAGAAAAGTAACAACTGAAATTTGATAATTTTGATATGAGAGAGGAATGGGTAAATATATATCTTTGCTTAATTAATTCTAGATAAATTATAGCCCATTCTGCTCACCTAGTATGGAAAAAAAAGGTATCAAAGTCAAATTCAGGTGCCAGAACAGCGAGGTAAACTTAGTATGTGCTTTACAAATTATATTGGCACTTAGTGCTCTGTATGATGGGCATACATATGAGACTGGGAAGATGACAACAAAAAGTCCTTCATGAAAGAAATATACATAACCTATATGTATATCTGTATCTGTATTTATATCTTGATCCTTTGATCAATAAATATAAATTAACTACATATCTATAATGAATATATATATTTATCATATACCTGTTGTATATAGTATATATTTATATGTATACTTTTAATAATGAATATAAAGCATTATGACAGATTATACAATATTATAATCTATTATATTTATTCATTATTAAAATATGTCTTCTAATCTTAGAAAATTTGACTTAGAGGAAATATTCATCTCCAAGTGTTAATGAAAAGACAAACTGAACATATTAATAATGAAGGTCAGATTATAAATATAGTCTTTCTGTCAAGCTAATTCATAAATGGCATTTTAAAGAGAAAACAAATATATCAACTAGATGAGTGAGAGTCATCAAAGGGGAAGTTTAAGGTACCACAACAACAAAAAAAACCTCTGTACATTTACTTAAATCACAAAAGCAGACAAATGTAATTACAAAAGCCAATGGAGAAATTTAATTTTGGAACAAAACAATACAAAAGGCGAAAGTAATTAAAATGCCAACTGACTGTTAGAGAGATGGAGGCCCTTTATAAATACTCTTCATAATGATCTATTTTTCAGAATGGAAGAGATTATAAAACTACAAGGAACCAATATGTGTGAAGAAAGCAGGAAATAACGAAAGGAAAAGATTGCAATTAAGATTTATATCTGATACCATGGTATTGTACATTTCTTGTGATGATAGTGTAAATCCTCCTATATTTCAAAACGTCTGATTTCTAGCATAAGCATAAATGACATTCACACTTCTTAAATCACAAAATTATAAAACATATCTATCTAGTTGAAAATAATACAAATGCCCCTTTTAGGCTGGGGAAAAAAAGGTCTATCACACACTTAAGCACAGTGGAATTCTACGTAAATCGGGGTTAGAGTTCAAATAAATACACTTAGAACAGTTAGTTCAATCAGCAATCTCAGTAGGCTACAGTCTTCCTTGTTGAATAAAAACTTGAAAGATCACCTCCAATCTTTTAATTTGTTAAGAATTTCGTTTATAACACGTACAAAATGTTCTCCTGTCCTGATAATTAACACATTCCTTGGTAGCAGCCCAGTAAGTAAAAACTGTTTCCTCCTTTATTGTGCCGTGGACTTAATCTCAACAGGACACCCCTCTCTGCTCACCCTAATTAAGAAACCTGGCATCTGAAATTTTCTGCAGATGGATTAACAGCAGGGGCTGCACAGACTTCCTTCATAGGCTTAACAGTTCTTTCAGCAGCCCACATCACTCGAAAATCAGGAGTGCTGTCTACACTTCCCAGGGCTCCCCGAGTCCCACAGCTTTCTGCCAATGCTCCCTCTACAATGCCTATTCAATTCCCTCTCACGCTTCTCCAGAAAACACTTCTACAAGTTAGTTTTTTTCCTGAAACAAAGCAGGTATCCCAATTTCATCCCAGCTTCTCCCATTAGGATACCTCATCTTTCTCTCTCTCTTTTTTTTTTTTTTTGTGAAAACATGACTAACGCATCCCCGCTCTAGTTTTCTTACCTCCTCTTAGGGCTGGTCGAAGATGGAGCCTGTTGTAGGGGAAGTAGAGCAGACAGGTGTGTTGTGCTTAGAACAAGCTCTCATCGCCTCTGTGACACCCGGTCTCCACTTATAAGCTCTTATGTAAAGAGAGATGGAGAGAAGCTTACATGTAAAGGCCGATTTTCGCTATTCTGCGTTTTCATAACAACAACACTTAGAAAAATCTTGAAAGGCTTCTGCATATATAATGAGACATTCTACTTTTCAGTCAACATGGGGGGAAATATCTCACGTAAAAATTTAGTACAATTTAAGGAAATACAAGGGTATATAAGTCAGAACTGCTATTTGCATAAAACATTACCTATTTTTAATTATTAAAGCCAAAAGCATGTGATTAAGCCTCTTAACTCTCACAATCTTCAGAAGGGCCAGAAAGCTGGCTTTGGGGGCTACTCAGCCAGGAAGGACATCCAGACACACAAATGTAGTTGGTACACTGTTGCATCCCTCAGATCGCCCCTTCCTGGACCAAGATGCCAGCATTCTTATGCGGAAAGTTCAAAGATGAGTCTATTTCAAGGAATTGCTCTAAGCCAAGGGCAGCTGCCTCGCTCAGATTGTACCCCACCTTAGAACTAAGCCACATCCAATGACTGTTTTTTATGGATGCAAAGCCCGTCCCCACCCGCCATCTCAATTTGGAAAAGCACTAAACTGCTATCCTATCTCTGGAATGTCCTATGGGATAGGCTGAGGGTTCTGATTCAACATCCTGGCAGTTCTTCTCTCCAATCCTGCATCCTTCACTCTTTTAAAACTGTGGCACCTAAAAGCACTCACCAGTAGCCTTTGGCTGGTGTATCTCATATCAGAATCTGTTTCTCAGGGAGTCCCACCTAAGATATTGAAAGATTTTATATCAGCCTGACCCCACAGATGTTGCACTGGTCAGAGGCATGATTGGTACCATTTCACTGAGTGGATTCCAGGAATTGCCAGTGAAGTAACAGAAAGCCACAATCTGACTAAAAAATATACTTGCATGTCACCTGTATCCTCAGATTGCTAACTCCAAAGTGAAAGTTCTCTGTTAGAATTGTAGAGACTGTTTAGTCCATTTCCTTGGGTAGGCTTCATTAGTAGCTGCGCTTCATGACTTGCCAGTATCTTTAAATACACTTCCCTTACTAAGGAATTCACTACAGTAGAAGTTCTTCTTCTGTAAAGTATAAGCAAGGAACTTCATTTCCCAACCTCCTTTGCTGCTGAAGGCACAGACTCATGATCTACGCAACACCAGTTCCCTATGTCCTAATGAGGCTCTCCTTCTAAGGACAAAAACAGCCGAAGTTCTACATTAGGAACATTTAGATTAAGTTGTTTTTCAATCTCATTCATAAATTGGAAATTCCCACATCCTCTACCTTGTGTTATGTTAACAATACTTCTGATAAAATAGTATCTGATCATTATTTGTCTGATTGTTCTGTATATTCAACGAATTCTAAATAAGAGAATCTCTACCAGTGTTTTATTCTTCAGTGGAGTTATTATCGAAGTGAAAGCACTCATATTGCAGCAAGGTAGGGAAACTGGAACTGCTGGTGGCTCTGATTCCACTTAATTTTTTGAAATTCTTTTCTCTTGCTAAAGTGATACAAATGTCAAGTCCCTGCTAATTTTAGAGTTGCACAGATAATCTTAATTTAGCCATGGCAACCAGTACTATAGTTTTAGTTTTATGTTATGCAAGTATAGTTGACGTACAATATTAATTTCAGGTGTACAACATAGTAATTTGGTATTTTTATAGATAATATTCCATATAAAGTTTATTATAAAATATTGATTAGATTCCCTTTTCTGTACATTACATCCTTGTTGCGTATTTATCTTATTCCTAGTAGTTTTTACCCCTTAATCCCTTCACCTATCTTGCCCTTTTCCTTCCCCTCTCCCTGCTGGTAACCACTAGTTTGTTGTCTACTTCTGAGTCTGTTTCTGTTCTAGTTGTTTATTTGTTTGGATTTCACATATAGGTGAAAATATACAGTATTTATCCCTCTCTGTCTGACTTATTTCACCAAGCATAATACCTTCCAGGTCCAACCACGTTGTTGCAAATAACAAAACTTCATTTCTTTTTATGGCCAAGTAATGTCCATTGTATGTATGTACTATGTCTTCTTTATCCATTCATCTATGGATGGACACTTTGGTTGTTTCCATATCTTGGCTATTTTAAATAATGCTACTATGAACACTGGAGTGCATGTGTCTTTTCAAATTAGTGTTTTTGTTTTCTTCGGATATATACCCAGAAATGGAAGTGCTGAAATCTTACGGTAGTTCCATCTTCAGTTTTTTGAGGAATCTCCATACTGTTTTTCATAGTGGCCGCAGCAACTTACATTGCCACCAACAGTGTGCTAGGGTTCCCTTTCTCCACAACCTCACCAACACTTGTTATTTCTTGTCTTTCTGACAACAGCCTGACAGGTGTGAGGTGATACCTCATTGTGGTTTTGATTTGTGTTTCCCTGATGATCAGTGATATTGAGCATCTTTCCATGTGCCTGTTGGCCACCTGTTTGTCCTCTTTGGAAAATCTTTTATTTTCTAAATAAAAAGCATGGCACAAACCACATATATTTCTCACAAGCAGTCCTCCCAAGTATGGTAAGTACTTAATCCAAGGTACATATTAAGTGATCATTTGAGTGAAAGAGCCTACTTAAGCCGTCAACCAAGTACAAGTAAGAAAAATAAAGATACTCTGTTTATTCTTTGATATAATGAAAAACTTTTATTGTATAACACCTGTCGATATTTCCATTCAGTGATTCCAGATAATGCTCTTACAATTAATTATAACACGTTTCAGTTGGAGCACAAGTCTTTGATTTGGCAGCTGACAGAAGACATGATTCTTTCAGACAGTAGGAGAAACCAGCACCCTTTGCACAATAAATGTGGAGATATTTAGTAAGCAACAAGACTGGCTGGAAGCAACGCTGGAAGAACTGCAACATCTGAGTGTGGCTTGTCTCCAATTCCTCAGTTCTCTCTCATCGGCTCCAGCCATCTTGGTCAAAAGAATCTTTCCAGCTCCTGACTTAATTGTGTTCGTGCTTCTGAGTACATTCTGACTGTGCGAAATCAAAATTTTATCCAAGAAACTGTCTTATGATTTTGCATCTTGTCCAAACGCCCAGACTGGAGACGTGTTATCCACTATGGATTCCTGGGCTCCAACACTGTTTCATTACTGCCATGAACCAGACGGTGATAACTGGGCCCCAGTTTCATCCCTGTAACACAGTTACATCCCTGTAACTCCTTCCCTTCAAGTCATTTCATTTCTCAAGAATGGGCTTCTGTGTATATTCCCTTTTCCCCTTGCTCTTGCTTTCCCCATCACAAGCAGACAATTAACTATTATTTTGTCCCCAACTCACTGTTCTCTACTAAGAATATTTAGTGAGTACCTATAATATGGCACACATAATAATGGTCACTTTTTATACACTATTTTATTTAACCATTACAACTCTGCTATGATGTATGCATTTTGTTCTCACTAGACAGATGGAAAATATTCCGAGATATCAAATAAGTAATCCAAGGCCATACTGCTTAACAAGGTCAGAGCTTGGATGCTAAGAATGTACTTTAATGCACAATTTGCTCTTGAAACATTGAGTTGTGGGGCAATTACCTAATCTTATCTTTCTCCCCCATTGAGACAAACTGCTTTAGTTTTGACTGAGGTCACTCAGTGACTTAGATGAACTAACATATTTCTAGTAAGCCAATCTGTTCCCTCGGTAACTCTGCTACGCAAATCATGGTGAGCTTCAACTCTCCTTCATCACAACTCAGAGCAAGTTCCTGTTAATTGGTATCCAAGATAAATTACGTATTTAATCCCAGTCTGTGTCACTGTCGTTCACTGGCCTCTGCACCAGTGTTGCTACCTAGTGCCTCCAGATATATTTTGTCAGCTGTCCCAACCCCACGTCATTCAACACCCTTCTTCTCCAGGATAACAAACTTTGATTTGCTACAGCTTGTTCCTTTCATCAGTAAAGAAAGAAAATTAATTATTTTACATTAATTTTTAGTGAAGTATTGCTTCACTAAGGATTGGATGTAACTTAAAGGAAATCTAAAATATTTTTTAAAATTGTATTTTGGGAACTTTAAAGCAATATGCAGAAGTGAGAGAACAGTATAAGCAGCTCTAATTGACCAAGCAGCCAGCTTCAACAGTTAACTCATTAGCAATTTGGTTTCATCTTTACCTCCTTGGATTATATGGAAGCAAGTGTCCAAAAATCACGTAAGTCATCTACAAAAAGATTCAGTACATATTTCTAAACGATTAGGATTCGTTAAAAAAATATAACCACCATATTATTTATCACATCCACACATTAATAATAATCCCATAATACCATAATTAGCTAGTCAGTATTCACATCTGCCCTATTCTTTCTTTTCTTTTTCTTTATTGATATTTATGTTTCTGAATACTATTTTATTTCTATAGGTTTCTCTGACTTCCTTATTTTTCTTATAATTAAAAAAGTGTTTTATTATTGCTGACAAACCCAGGTCATTTGTCCTATTCATGTCTCATATTCTGAATTTTGCATCCTTTAGTGACATTTAATTTCTCCTTCCATCTCCTGTATTTCAAATAAACTGATGGAGTTGTTGGTTTGATCCAAGTCAGATTTTTATTTTGGGCTGTAAGAGTCACAGGTAGTATTTAATATTTCCTGTCACATGAACAGTGCATGTAGCCTTTTTCTTTTTTTTCTGTTATTGATTGATTAGTGGGTTCAAGGGTTAGCTTAATCCTCCTTTAGCCTTTCCTGATAATTCAGGCAGTCACTGTTAATTATTTTCTATGTCAGTAATTTCATCAGTGGTTGCAATATGATGATATTCCAATTCTATTATACTTCTTTCCCTTTATTAGCTGGAGTGCTTAATTTAAAAAAATAACTTCATCAATTTAGTTTTAGTTTGTACAAGGATATTAGAATGAATGCTTGAGTCTTTCCCTCTATTCCTCAGTTTTCAGAACAGTTTGGTTTCCTAGGCTCCATCAAATGTGACTGAATTTTTTATTATGTAAAATTATCAATTCATTAACTTATCATACTTTATTAATTATTAATTTCGATCATTTTTTCATTTGGTTCCACTTGTTTGGCTGCTCAAACTGTGACATCCCAGTAACAGAAGCCTCTTCTAATTGGACCATGAATCCTTTTGATATGCTCCTGGTGGTTTTTGATAGATTCCTCGATTTGGGGGGTATTTAACCAATTTTTACATTTTTGCACTGTATCTATATTTAGCCACTTCTTTGAAGATCCTTAATTGATTTCAATGAGAAATGCTATTTAGAAGATCACAGGTCTATTCACTAATGTGCTCATTGCTACTGGGTTGGTCACTGTTTCTAGGCCATGGTACTTGGAAATAAAGTCTGTATACAAAGGAAAAAGTGTGTGTGTGTGTATGTGTAAAATAATATTTTTCAATTGCTAAAGTTGAACTAAGAAAACGCCATCACCAGTGCAGGTTCTGTAGGAACTGAAATACTGGGTGGTGGTGGGATGTTCTTTTCCCTTTTGAACTAAGCACTTTTACCAACTTCTTACAAGTTAATCTTTTGTATCTTAATCCACTATTTGTAAAACGAGAAAAGTTGTATTTCTCTTCATCTGTGTGACAGTGTTATAATGACATATTTATAAAAGTGTGAAAATGATCCAAAAAAAGGCTGCAGTCAGCTTTCAGTCAAGGTAGGCAACTTCCTCTGTGGTAGATCTAAACTTTCAAAATTACTTACAAAGAACTGCTACATGATTTATTTTATTGATGAAATTTTCTGAAAATGCTCAGGAAAAAAAAAGAATAAACCACAGCTGTTAAGTGTACTTAATAACCAAGGTATGTGGTTATAACAATCAAAGAGGGCACAATCACTGGCCTGCTGTTGCCCAGGTGCAAAGGGAATCATTAAGGTATGTAATGAGTTCCTTTGCAAAAAGCAGGACACTACTTTGTGCATCACAGTGCAGCCTAAGACTCAAGACCTATTAAGACCATTTTGAACAATGGGACCATCTGTAGAGGTGTGTTTGATGACATTTTTAAAGCATCTGTGATGAGATGGGTCACTCACCCAGACTTAACTATCTCACCCTCACTGGGGTTCAGTGGAAGAACTCTGAAGCAACCCAATGAATAGCTGCTATTGACATTTTCTAAAAATAAGACGTGAGAAAGAAAAGTTTCAACAAACTTCTTCAATTCATTTCAACTCATTAAACATTTTTGAAGGCTCACTAATATGTACTGTCTAGGCTGCTTTTTGCATCTCTCTTATCTGTGAAATGTTCTTCCTGCTTCAGATTCCTGTCAGATCTATCCCTCACGCTGCTGATTTAACAATCTTTTAAAACATACTCTTGATAGGGTCACTTCCCCACCTCAAATCCCCAGGATAAAATGCAGTACCGGAGCAAGACACAAAATGTCATTAATGATTCGTTTCCTCCATCTCCTCTTACATCTCTTACTTATCCCCATGCCCCTGACATGCAAAGCTATTTATATGTCTTCTGGTGTCAGGCTCATCTGAGTTTTTTGTGAAATCCTTGTGCTATATAGCCTCTTCCTGAAATGGTCGTCCGTCTTCACAGGACTATATACTAATTGGCCTTCAGATAACCACATGTTGTCTTTTACATAGAGTATTCCATGATTTTTCAAGCTTGCTAAAATATTTGAGGGTTCCTTCCATTAGAATGTGAGCAATTACAATGTAGGAGGCTGGGTAAAATACGTTTCTTTGTATAACTAACCCTCTACAACTGTATCAGTAAAAGCTATTTACCTTAGATGAGTGATTTACTTAATTATTTCATCAGTCTTACAATGTATCAAACAGTTAGTTGCCCTCCTATCAGAGAAGTCTTTAGTATCTCAAAGACATATACAGAATCTCTATTTCGTAAGGATTTGAAAGAGAACATTTCTTAGTAGAAAGCTTTATAACGGTCTGAAAAGCAAACAATGAATGTGAAGCATGAAATACATTACACAGAGAAGTTTTATACTTGTCAGGAAGGAGATTGATTAGCTTTCTGAATCTTCAGAGTGGCAGTTCATTATTTTATTGGTTTCTAGCATAAAGTAGATACCCAAATTTAAATCCTAGTAACAGAGGGATTCCAAAAGCAAATACAAATTTCGTTTGCATTGACAGGCATCATTGTGCCATTGTCTCTGAAGGAAGGGTGCCAAGGCTATCATCCAGTCTACCTCGCTGCTCGTGCCACTGAAAATGCAGAGGATTAGGGATTAGGTGACTTTCCAAACTCAAATATTAGGGTACTGGAAGAAACTGAAACATACTTCAAATTCTGAACTCTTAATCCATTGGACATTTTACTATAATGAATACTATCACATTATAAAGAATATATATCACAGTAAAGCACCTTCATTAAGTATTATTAGCTTTAAAAAATTTTAAAAAATTATTGAATACCATTTTAGATGCAAAATTAATCAAAATTATTGTTATAATTTTTGCATACACATTAAAAAGCCTCCTCTTTTACACTGTTTTTTAAACTGAATTATGTTTTAGACCTTTATATAAACAGCTTTACAGATCTTTACAAAAGGTAATCTGTTTGACAGCCATGTGGAAGAAATTGCATTTGTCTTACAGTATTAAATAAGGTTAGCACACTACAAACAAAATAAATGATGGGAGAAATTTTGTACCAACTTTTATACCAAATTTTTATATAAGAAAGCAGAGATTATTTGAAAAAAGATAAATGAAATACAAATACCAGAAGAAAGCTTAGGAAAGGCCAAGGAAATAGAAATGAATGAGGCATTACATTGTTTAATACTGTTAATAAATATTAAGCAGAGGGTATAGAAATGAATGTGATATTAATATAAGAAAATATTTTTATATCTGAAGGCATAGTAGGAAACAACAATGCAGCGATATGTCAAAACTGACTTTCAAGCAATATCAAATAACAATAAATGTTATCACTGTGTACAAGAGGTGGTTACAGAATCTCTGAAGCATTTTAATAAATTTTAGATTAACACTCATCTGCTTGAAATGCAGAGATTCAGAGTCAGTTGCAGGAAGAAGACAAAACTGAAAGCCCCCTCAAAATACTCTACTATGTAGACACAGGTAAAGGAAAAAACTCAGTATAATAATAGTATACAATATAATATATAATAAGAGTAATAATGAAAGTGATGTACTTGTATGGTACATGCTTGGTGATAGAGCTGACTTGATATAATACAAGAATAAAGCCAACAAATACATTCCCCGAGGATGTCCTTTAATGTTAATGCCTTCTTTTTATACATTAGTTAATGTCCATATATTTATGGGTTACTTTCTCTATTTGTAATTATGCTACATTTGTGATTTAATTCTATCATGAAAATGGCTGTAATATTACTATTATTCTATATTGTTTTCTACTCAGGATATTGTCCTAATGACTCTCCCATCCCTTCACCTTTCAAAATAGTAAATTTAAAATCACTGTATGTCTTCCATCATAGAATTTTTCCTATCTGTGGCGCATTTATACAAGATGTTTTAAAGTACCAATTCTACTTTCAAGATTTCAATGGCTGCTGGTTGTTACAGAAGCTGCTAATTTATCTCTGCTCCTTTCCACTGATGTTTAATATTTCTTATGGGAAGCAGTTTATTCTAATGGTAGGAACTTTTACTCACTATACTCTGCTACTGAGTAATATTAAAATTCCTGTTCATCTGAACTAATAATTTTCCTTTCTTTAGTATATGTTGGAAAATTAATGAAAACTAGATTTTTAAAATTTAATGTCATGTACCTCATAATAAGTTTCCCTAAATTTAATGCATAAAGTATTGAGAGCCTCAGGAATACTTTAATATTATAAATTTCTTTTTGCAAGGCCTACTTCACCTTTAAGACAGGTTAATTATACAATTTAACAGACTAGTTATTACTTTTCCCTAAATAGTGTTTATAATGGATGAATGCTAGTCTAGAATAAACACTACAGTGCTAAAATATACAGTATTACATTTTACCTGGAGTATAAACAGCATTGTTACTAGAAAGGACAATGGGATAAGACGATTTAAATTAATAGTTTACATATGGTATCTTAACCTTTTTATCAATAACATGGGTTCTGGATCTGGAAGATAGTTGGGCAAAAAGCATTAATTTTCTGAGGATGTAGGAACAATTAAAAAACATACCAAAAATCATATGTTTTAAAATGAGGTTTTGCTTAATATAGGAAAAAGTAAAACAAATAACTTACATGTTCAGAATACACATTCTTTTCAAGTGTATCTGGAATATTCTTCAGGATAGATCACATGCTAGGCCACAAAAAACACTCAACAAATTTAAGGGGATAAAAATTGTATGAAGCATTTTTCCAGTATAAACAGTATAAAACCAGAGATCAGAAGAAAAATAGGAAAGGCACAAACATGTGGAGGCTAAACAACATGCTACTAAAAATCCAATGGGTCAATGAATAAATCAAAGAAGAAATCAGAAAATACCTTGAGACAAATGAAAATGGAAACACAACACTTCAAAGTCTATGGGATGCAGTAAAAGAAGTTCCAAGAGGGAAGTTCATAGCAAAATTCCTCAAGAAATAAGAAAAATCTCAAATAAACAACCTAACCTGTCACTGAAAGGAATCAGAAAAAGAACAAACAAAGCCCAGAGTTAGCAGAAGTAAGGAAATAATGAAGATCAAAGAAGAAATAAATAAAATAGAGATTAAAAAAATAGAAAAGTCAATGAAACCGAAAGCTGTTTTTTTTTGAAAAGATAAAATTGGTAAACCAGACTCATCAAGAAGAAAAGACAGAGGACCCAAATAAGTAAAATAAGAAATGAAAGAGGAGAAGTAACAACTGATACCAGAGATACAAAAAATCATTAATACAATGAGTAATTATACACCAACAAACTGGACAACCTAGAAGAAATAGAAAGATTTCTAGACACATACAACTCGCCAAGACTGAATAAGGAAGAAAGAGACAATCTGAACAGATGGATCACTAGTAGTTAAATTGAATTTGTATAAAAACAAACAAACAAACAAAAAACTCCCAGCAAACAAAGTCCAAGACCAGACAGCTTCACAAGGGAATCCTATCAAACATATAAAGAAGAGTTAATACCTATCCTCAAACAATTACAAAAAATTGAAGAAGACTGAACACTGCCAAATTCATTATACAAGGCAACCATTACCCTGATACCAAAACCAAAGACACTACAGAAAAATAAAATTACAGGCTAATATCTCTGATGAATACAGATGCAAAGATCCTCAACAAGTATTAGCAAATCAAATTCAACAATATACTGGGGGGAAGGTACAGCTCAGTAGTAGAGTGCATGACTAGCATGCATGAGGTCCTGGGTTCAATCCCCAGTACCTCCATTAAATAGACAAATAAATAAATAAATGTAATTACCGCCCCCAAATACACACACACACAGAGATACACACACACACATATAAAAGGATCATCACCATGATCAGCTGGGATTTATTTCAGGGATGGCTCAATTTTCGCAAATCAACCAATGTGATATAGTACATTAACAAAAGGAAAAACAAAAATCACACGATCATCTCAACAAATAACTTAGATGTTGAGACAAGCTGCATTATTTGTCTAATGTTTCATGGTACAAAACAGAAACAAATTCATTACATGACAAACAAAGTTAATAATATGTATTTATTTAATAATGAAAAGAATCAGTTAAAATGAAATTAAGTATAAATACATTAAAATTTCAGCAGAAATGTAGAGAAAGTAGATTGAATTATATAATTATGGGGGATATAAATTAATCTCTCAATACAAGAGAGAGAAAAAACTTAACAGCATGATAAGTGAGTCACATCTTAAGGATATATTGGATTCTAAACCCTCATTTTAAAAAATAAAATATCTTTCCAAAAACTCATGAAACATTTAAGATCTGTTAACATTTTAAGCTACAAAAAGCTCAGTAACTGTAAATACATAAATGTAGAAGTAATATAGACAGTAGTGTGATTTTAAAATACACAGAAAAAAAAATTACAGGGCAAATCCAACAAACCTCCAAAACTCAGAAAATTCCAATTTATTTAAACTGTAAAACAGAGAAAAAGAAAGAAAAGATCCAAAAACATTTTATTGGGTCACTATGAGACAGACACCAAAATTTCCTAAGTGTGGAGCAAAAGGATGCTAGAGATCTAGCATACTATAGCAACACACTAATTCTAAAAAGAATGTTAAGTTAAACAGAATCTAGCAAATCATTAAAGAATACTATATCATGAATAAAATGAGTTTATCTTGGAAACACACAGTTGAGCTGAATAAACAATTATATCAATTTATTAATATAATTATAACATTTTAATATGTACACATATTTCATATAGTCATTAAGGAGAAAAATAGCAATGATGATTTCATAGATGCTGAATGAGAATATGTAAAAATTCAATAACTATACTTGATCTTTTTTTAAGTCCAGGAAAACTGGAATCAAAGGACTTTCTTAACAAGCCACATGCAACAGTTAGAAAGTCAGATCATTTGCAGCAAGAAAAAAAGTATTCCCAATATAATCAGAAAAAAAACTGGAATGAAACACAATAATTAAAAAAAAAAGTTGGTTACATAGGAAGGACCAAAACGAGGAGAGAATAGGTTAGAGGGGGAAAAGGGTGAGATCAAGTCTTTTCAATATATAACTTTGTGTGTTCTAATATTTAGAGCAATGTCCTATGTATAAATTTAAATTAAAATTTAATGGTTCATTTAAAATTTTAACTTGAACATATTCCTGATTTGGTTCTTTGCTGATATAATTTTAGCCCATCCTTATTGATCTGAACATACTGAAAACTATACTTAATATCAGCTGAGAATGGTAAAATAACTCAAATACCAATATTAGGTTTCTTCTGAATTTTCAAATTTCAATAAAAAGAATAGCTTCTGAAGTTTTTTTCTGGAAACGCATTTATTTGTGTGTGTGTGTGTGTGTGTGTGTGTGTGCGTGCGCGCGCACGCACTCGCACAGAGAGGGAAGATTTGAGCCCTTTCCAGGAGAGCATCTCTTCATCCATTTTGCTCAGGGACATGCTCTGGGTGAGCTTATGTGTACAGATATACACATACAGCATTTTCAGACTTTATCAACTTCCAGACTGCTGGCAGCAAGGGTACAGATGGAACTGTATGCTAATGAATGTAGGGGGAAGCATGCTTTCCACGTAAGGATTGTTTCTATGTAGGTTTAGAGCAAGCTATCCACCCAGGGGCTTCCCTCTCTAGCAGTTACCTCTGGGCTATACGTGGCTGTGCACACAGCTGTTGGCTCTATGTAGTTGGTCAGAGCATGATGTGGCCAGCAGATGAAGAATCTTCAGAGGTGGGAAAGAAGGGGGTGCTTTATGCAAGTAGTTTTTAGGCAGGTGGAGGATTCATTTTAACTGCATAAGAGCAATCGTTCTTGAGTAGACAGGTAAGTCCCTTTGCAACCTGTGTGAGATGAATCTTTGCAGCTGCCACTACTGCTTTTCTAAATGGCCCTCTGTTTCCATGATAATTGCTCATTGCTGTGTCGAGTTCTATCTGGGCTATTTGCTGCATATACAGGCACTCAGCAATTCTCAGCTTACCCCCCACTCACTGCAAGTTCACCCCAGTCCTAATGATGCCTAATGATGTCCTAATGAAGACTGAAGAGTTTTCTTTTAGAAGTTTTTATTCAGTTTATTTAAACTAAACATATATGTAATATACATGATGTGATATATTTTAAATTATGTAATGCTTATTCTATAATCTACAATTCTAAAATGGTATATCATATATTACCACATTGAATATGCCTCCGAATAAGAATCTGACAATAATTAACTGGATTTCACACCATATCTGTTTAGTAGCTTAAAAATAATTTCCTTTTATTAGTAACGGTATATATATATTTTTTGCTGGCATGCAGTAAAACTGTTCCTTCAGGCCAGGTGTATTACACATATTACTTTAAAATGTCAGTTTATATTGCCTTAGTAAAGCAGTGAACTGACAGTGAGATCAAGCTCATTAAATTACAACTGTTTCTGAGATGATATCACATTATTTATGGATGAACAATTCCTTGCAATTTAGACTGCTAATGATAACCTTTACATTGATCTAAAATGTTTGGGAAAATAAAACTTTAATTAATTATTCACATTTTCTGCACATGTATCTAAACTTTTGAGAATGGATTCACACAATGTCAATATAATAATTACACTGAGAAAATATTTTTAAAAAGTCAAATTTTTGATCAAGTGATAGAAAGTAGAATCGACTACTATGAATGCTCTGGAAAAGAATTATATTCTAATTTTAGAAAAATACAAAAATATAGACAAGGATGAATAGGAATTTTGATTCTGTAAACATTATAAAAATCTATAGAAAAAAAGAGTACACTCCAATCTTCTATCCACCCATTTTTCTTCACAGTATAAAGCATGTTCTATCCTTCCACGTACAGAAATCAGAGTATATAGTAAGTTTGTTTTTTAAAAAAAGGAAACAAACATTCAGTACAACAAAGATAAGAATCACAACAAAACCTGAAGACTGGAAAATACATGGTAAAAGCCCAGTGTTAGAAGGTAAAAAAATCTAAATATTTCACTAAGACCAAGCACACTGAGAATCAAGTTTTTTAAGATGATATATTTAACAGCTGATGGCATGGAAATGATGATATAATTATTGAACATGTAGGAGCTGGAGGAGAACAGTCAGCAGAAGGGCTACAAATGCCAACTTTAGTAACTATTAAAATAGAGAAGCAATGTCAGCATATACAATTGACCTATGTATCTAAAAGATTCTTACTTAAAACATTAGTGTTTTACATGATATTTTGATTATTTTTTAGAGATTAATGAATGAGTTGGAATTAATCTATAAATTCAAAGAAATCCCAAACAAAATACTAACAGTGTTATATGTGTGTGTGCATGTGTGTATGTGTGCATGTGTGTAAACTGACAAGGTAATCCTAAATTTTCATGAAAATGCAAACACCCAAGTCAATATGAAAAGGAAAAAACAAAGGTAGATGATTACCCTACCAAACAGATATGTTACTGCATGTGTTACTACATTATATTAGTTTTAGGTATACATCATAGTAATTTGATATTTTTATAGATTATACTCTACATAAAGTTGTTGTAACATATTGACTATATTCCCTGTGTTGAACATCAAATCCTTGCAACTTATTTATTTCACACCTAGTAATTTGTACCTCTTGATCCCCTTCACCTTTATTGTCCCCCTCATCCTTCTCCCTTGTGTTACCTACTAGTTTGCTCTCTGCATGTGTGAGTCTGTTTCTGTTTTGTTATTTTTGTTTTATTTTTTAGATTTCACACATAAATGAAAACATTCAGTATTTATTATCTCTGTTTGACTTGTTTCACTAAGCATAATAACATCCAGATCCACCTATGTTGTTGAAAATGGCAAAATTTCATTTTTTATGGCTCAGTAATATTACAGTATATGTGTATGTAGATATAGATATCACATATTCAGTATTTCTTCCTTCATCTGTAGATGGACACATAGGTTGCTTCCATATCTTGACTACTGTAAATAATGCTGCTATGGGTTATTTTTTTATTGATGTTTTATTAATTAACTAAACTTTCTTCCTCTATGTATAATTTACTGTTATACATTTCTGTCTAATCTCTGATACCTGTGTTATCATTTACACATTGTTTCATTCTTTTTCATCCCAAATACCTGATGAAATTCTCCCTAATGTTACCCGTTTAATCCATGATTTTCTTACTTTCTTCAATATTTTCCCCATAGCTATTTAAAGTTTTTGTCTGCTTACTACAGTATCTAGAGGATTGATGGATCTATTGTATCCTACCCCTGAAAGAGCTCTGTTTTCCACAATGATTTGGTGGTCACAAGGCTCAGTGATTAAGTGATGTAAGATTACCTTTCCAAGCCATAGGGAATGATTCTTGAATAATCTAAGCATTCCACTTTGACAGTGACTAGTTTAGAGATATTAAATACCAAGCATATTTCAATCTGAATATAAGAGAAAATATACTCTAAAATTTTAAACGTGAGACAAGAGATATTTATGTCCTTTAGACACCAAACTTTACTGCATGAGAAGGTGAACTTCGGAATAACTTAAGCCGTTTGGACATCATGTGAGAGAGCAGTTAATTCTTAAAAATTCTGGTCTCCTAAATAAAAAATGCTAAGAACTCCAAAGAGTTTTTACTAGGTATCTCATATATACTAACATTTAATATTTAATATTTTAGACTGTGAAAAATTTTAATATTTAATTATCAGTTACGTTAAAATAGCAATAACTTCATTATGTAGTAATATAGATTATTTTCATGATTAATTACAATTTAATGAGAAGAGTAGCAAAGCCACTTAATTCCTGGTGTGTGGAAATAAAAAATCATGTCATCAAAAACACCCCTCCATATCAACACGGAAGAGATGAAAACACAATTTATTATTTTTAGCATGCAATTAGGAAGAAGGAATAGGTGCATGCAGGTAGACCATCGTGGAGACTGTGCGTTTAGGACACAAAGCTTACATTACTTGTGCTGGATTGCCTAAGGAATTGCAATAACTTCCTGACTCCAATGAGAGACAAACAATTGTACCTCATGAAGGTATCCTTTACACCCTCTGTGACACCCTTCAACTAATTCCAGAGAAGGTATTTACATACCTAAAGGTTATCTGGTCCCTAACCCTGCGATATCACTACCTTGTAAAAACTGGAGACTAAATGTAGTACATTGAATAATGGCCCCCAACGTGTCCATCCAGAACCTCAGAATGTGACGCTGTTTGGAGAGCATTTGAAGACAATTAGTTACCTTAAAATGAGATCAAACTGGATTAGGGAGAGCCATAAATCCAATGAATGGTTTTTCTAAAAAGAAAGCCATGTGAAGTCATACAGAAACACTCAGAGGAGAGAAGGTCGTTGGAAGATGGGGTCAGAGATTGGAGTGATGCAGTTACAAGCCAAGGAAATGCACAAATTTATGGCAACTACCAGAAGCTACAAAGAGGCAAGGGTGCTTCTCTTGAGTCTTCTAAGGAAGCACAGTCCTGCCAACACCTCAACTTTGCACTTCCAGCTTCCAGGAATGTGAGAGAATAAACGTCTATTCTTTTAAACCATCTGTTTTCTGGCCCTTTATGATAGCAGCCCTGGGAAACTAACATGGATTTTGGTAGAGTGTGCGGTACTGCTGTGACGAATACCTGGATATATGAAAGCAGTCTTCTAACTGGATGATGGGTAGGGGTTGGCAGAATTTTGAGGCAAATGATAGAAAAAGCCTAAATCACCTTGATGAGACTGTTGGTAGAAATACAGGTGGTAAAAATGATTCTGGTGATATTTCAGGAAAAGTGAAAGCCACAGAGAAACCTCTATCATCTCAGAAAATATATCTATCATCATAAACAGAATGTTGCTAGAAATATGAACATTAACTGTGCTTCTGGTTTGGTCTCAGATAGAAATGAGGAGCATGTTATTGAACAGGGGTGGAAAAGCCACCCTTGTTATAAAGTGGTGGAAAGTATCACTGAATTGTGTTCGGCTGTTAGGTAGAAGGTAGAACTTGTATGTGATGAACTTAGACATTCACATGAAGATGTTTCCAAATATAGTGTAAGAAGGTACAGCCTGGTTTGTTCTAGCTATATATATTAAAGAATGAGAGGAAAGAGATAAACTGAAGAAGGAACTGTTAAGCGAGGTGGAACCAGAAGTTGATTTGAAAATTATTCAGCCTATTCAGAGAGTGTGGTCTGGAAATGGGGCCAAGGTTGTATCTGAACTAAGTTTCACTGCAAAGATTAGGCCTATGACTTGTGAATGGAAGATAGGCATAAGGATGGGGTTATCCAGGAAGGATCTGGGAAAAAACCTTGGTTCTAATGGAGTGTATGCCCTTGGAATCCTTGGAAGACCGACAAGGTTTTGGAGAATTTTATATCACCAGTCACACTGCCAGCTTGACTGAAGGGGATACAGGCAAGACAAAATGAAGAAAGCCTGTTAGGCTACTGGAATTCTACGGGCAGGAAATATGCTGAAAGGGCAGTTCTTTGCTTGTCCCACCATTGTAGTTTGGAAATAGATAATGTGTTCTCTAGTTTCACAAGCATATGGATGGAGAGAAATTTTGTTGCAGGCTGGATCATACCTAGAGTATCACCCATACCTGTTTTAGATTATTTAGATGATGAGATCTGAAACTTTATTTTTAATCTTGCTGAAAAGACTATAATGTGTGTGTGGTTGTATATGGGTGTATGTGTACGTGTATATACATATATATTTAAACATCAGTAAATATTTATATTTATATTTGATATAACAAACATCAGTATATTAATACTTTAAAGTTATTTAAACATATCTGATGTTTCACATTTATTACAAAGTACCAAAATATTTATGTCCTTGGAAAAGATTTGAGACTTCTAAGTTGATGACATTTAGGTGAGATTTGTATTGAGAGTTATTATTGAAAAGGGTTAAGGCTTATGGGGATGTTGGGATATGGTAATTAATGAAGTGGAGATGTATTTTGCATACAGGAAAAATGTGAATTTTGGGGGACAAGGAGCAAACTGTATTGGGTTTAGTCTCCCTCCAAAATTCATGTCCTCAGAATGTGACCTTATTTGGAAATAGGTGGTTTACAGATATAATTGTACTGGAGCAGGGACCCTGTGGAGCCTTCCTGGGACAGACGCTCGCCGCCATAATATCCTCTGTCTGCCTCTTATTTGTAGAAATCTGTAGTCTCCCAGGTCCCCCCTGGGTCACAAGAGCTTGGCTCAAGAATTAATTTTTGAAAGAATGAGAACACGTAGTGACAAAAATAACAGTTTGGCCTGGAGAGCTGCTAACAATTTAAACAGTAAATCTGCCACGTGGAAGTCACAGAATCTTTAGTTCCTCCCTGAAGTACACAGGTATCAGTATCTGATATGCATTACTGAGTTGATTTACAGAAAATGAAACCCTACCAAATGGAGTAAGTTAACTACTTGATGACCAAGAGCATGTGGCCCCCAGACTGGCTGGAGCCTGAGAACTGATAATGTGACACTGCCCTGTTACCTTATCATGAACCAATCAGAGAGCTGTGTACAAGCTGATCACACACCCTGCAACTCCCCTCCCTCACTTTGCTTTTAAAAACGTTTCCCTGAAACCCACTGAGGAGTTCAGGTAATCCGAGCAAGAGATGCCTGGATTCCTCGTTTGGTGCCTTTCCTTCACTTGACAAACTGGTGTCAGTAGATTAGCTTTACTGTGCGAGGGTGAGGAGACTCAAGTTTGGTTCAGTAACACAATTAGTTAGGATCAATTCATATTGGATTTGAATAGGACCTAAACCCAATTACTGGTGTCCTTATAAGAGGGTCATGCGACTATAGAGACACGTATAGAGAAGAGATGGCCGTGAAAACAGATGCATAAGTTGAAATGATGAAGTTACAAGCCAAAAAAAGCCAAAAATTACTGGCAATCACCAAGAGCTAGGAGAAAGCAAAAAAGAAATCTTCCTTATAACCTTCAAGGAAAGCAAGAACCTGCTGACACTTTGATTTTGAACTTCTACTTTCCAGAAATGTGAGAAAATAAATCTCTTTTATTTTAAGTAACTTAGCTCATGGTACTTGGTTACAGAGGGCCCAGGACACTAATACACTAAGCTTAATCCTTCCATGATTTTTTCTCTATTTCAAAGGCTAAAGACTTAGAATTCAATTACACTGTTTCACTATTTTTAGAAAGAGGAAAGGGGAAATAGTCTCTTTTCCTCAATAAATGAAAAACAAAATAATTTTCAAGTACTCCTAAACTAGTTTAAAAATATTTGAAGATTCCAAAGAGCTTCGGCTTATATGGGTTATATAGTTGTTTACTGTGCTGTAAATTTAAATGGAAAATTTGTAAACATTTATTTATAATGTGTCTTAAAAAACAATTAAAAAGTGGATATGAATAGAACATTTTATGCACAATTTTATACATTTTCCTACGTACGCTAAATGTAAACACTACCCATAGTAATCATTTTGAGTGATGAATCTCAGACAACCAGACAGCCAAAAATAAGTGATTACTGAGTACTTATCACAAGCATATAGAAGACAATTTGATGAGTAGCTTAACAACAACAACAAAAATACAATTCACAGATTATATTTAGTGAATATCTTTATCACCTTACAGCCATTAGATTAATTAGTAAATAGGTTCTCTCAGTTGGTATTTTACACTGTGATTCTTGAAATAATATAAATTACATTTTTTTGACAGCTGATATATTTACAGTGGACTCAGCAAGGTGTATCTCATTTATTAGGCATCTGCTTTGTGGTATTCATGGTACTTAGTGTTTGTTTGATTTTTACAAAAACAGAAAAAGTAAGATACTATCTCCATTTTGCTGATGAGACAGTGAACCTCAGAGTAGTTTATTAATAACTGCAAGTCCACCAAGTAGGAAAAGTAAATGGAGGCTCTAAGTCTCTTCAAATTCATATTGCTCTTTTCAAATATATTATGCCATACTGTGCCCATGTAGAATCTAGAATTCCTGTCTCAGCCATTCTTCTCTATGACTAGATTAAGTAGGGCTTGCTAATCAAATGCAGAACCTCATTTTTGATTAATGAAGTGTAGGTGTATTTTGTTGACTATATTTTGTCTACAACACATTTAGAATTAAACTATGTACCTTGCTTCCTTTTCCAAGCCGAATTCAGAAAGAAAAATATATAATCATTCAAGGAAAACATTTTATAGATTTTATGCCTCCAAATAACATATCTTATGTCTTTACTTTCACAAATATTTCCATTGCCATGGAAACCCACATAACCACAGGGACATCAAGAAAGATTCAGAATGAGATCAAGTCAAAGGTACTGGTCTTTTCCTTTGATATCTAGAGATTAACACTTTACCAATATATTTGTCTTTGTGATTCAAAGATCACAAATTACCAAACGTTACATATCCCTAAGGAGGATCACATCAAAGGATAATATTAAGTAACGGAAGTTTTCTAAAAACAACTATTTGGAGCAACTAGGGAAAAAAAAAAAAAGAAACCACAGGAATGACATTATGTAACTGTATGGCCACTTAAAGCAATCTAATGCTATCATGCACTAAAGGGAAGGATTCAAATCTAAATTGTCTGCTTTCCTTTAATCATATCCAAGTTGATTTTATGTTACATTTTCTAACTTTCATTACTTCTTCATTACTCCTATTCTAAATAAAAAATTATTTATCTTTTTAACTTCCTGAATTTTCATCATTGACATAGAAAGAAAATAATTTCTGACTTGCCAAACTACAATAAGAATTGAAAGCTGCAGCTCCTAAACGTTTGCGAAAAATCAGACCTCCTGAATCTCAGGGCAGTACAATTACCTAGTAAACTGTCTCTCAAATTTTCTTTGAACAGAGATTTTTTAATCTCTGTGATATTAATTTGGTAAAAAGATAATACGAGATCAATTCAGTTGCTTCAGTTAATTTAGATTTTTGTTACTCTTCCCAGGAAGGCAGGACACATAATAGTCTATTACTGGAGCCAAATATCACCAACTTTCACTTTTCAGCCTTATCATACATTAATGAACAGAATGATAAAATTAAAACCAAGAGACTGAATTTATTGGTGAAATAGAATTAAAGACAAAAATCATATATATACACACATTTCAAAGAGAGAAGTATTTACAATTTCAAGTTTTCTAAGGTAAATTCAACAAGGATAATAAAAAAGCCTCTTATTTTTAATTTATTCTGACTCTTATAAATTGTATCATTTCTAAGAAATGTAACATTTTATTTCTCTGTTGTTGTTTTCCTCTACATGTCAGAAAAAAAATTCAGATTTAGTTAATTTTACAGTTAAAAAGCTCTCTATTTTTACAAGCTATGATGTTAATCAACACCTAGCAAAATATAAAGTATGTACTTTTAAATTTGAGTTTACTATCACAGATAACATAAATGGCATAACTTTCAGAAATATGGATATATTTCATGTAACATCAATAGACACTGGTGATAGTTTTGGTCTCACAGAGCCGAAACTCGGATTTCCCATAGAATTATAACCTGGAAGGATTAGTCTGGGTTTTTTTCCTCTTAACAGAAACTGCAGTAATAAAGCCTACCACACTGTTACAGTCAGAATTACATAAGATGAGCACGTATCTATTGAGAGCTTACTACGTAACAAATAGCCCAGGTATGAGAGAGACAAGTGACAACACAAAAATCTTTCTTCATGAAACTCACACTACTGTTATACAGACAATACACTTACAAGCAATTACACACATCATAATTTTATATGGTGATAAATGATATTTAGAAAAATAGCAAGAAGATGAGATCCAGTATGAGAGGATGCTAATTTAGTTAACAGAGCCGGGAAATTCTAATTGAGAAGATGGCATACAGCAGAGACACAAATGAAGGAGAGAACCAGTTACATGAATACCTGATTGGAGGCATAAAAAGGAAGTGCTGAGGCTTTAAAACAGGGGTGTATTTGACATGTCAATGAAGTGCATGCAGTGAAGAGTAAGAGATGAAACTAGAGAATTAACTGCAGACCAAATACAAAGATTTTTATATGATTTTATTAAAAGCTTGATTTTATTCTAAGTATGATCTAAGATGATTTAAAGAAGTGGAAAGATATCTCCTGATCTTGGATTAGAAGAATTAGTTTTCTTAAAATGGCTATACTACCTAAAGCAATCTACAAATTAATATAATCCTATCAAATTACCCAGGACATTATTCACAGAAATAGAACAAATAATCCTAAAATTTATATGGAATCATAAAAGAACCAGAATTGCCAAAGCAATACTGAAGAAAAAGAATGAAGCTGGAGGCATAACCCTCTCAATACTACAAAGCTACAGTAATCTAAACAGTACGGTATTGGCACAAAAAAAAAAGACATACGAATCAACGGAACAAACTAGAGAGCCCAGAAATAAACCCACACACCTATAGCCAATTAATCTCTGACAAATGAGGCAAGAATATACAATGGAAAAAAGACAAAATTTCTTTGACAAGTGGTGTTGGGAAAGCTGGACAGCCACATGTAAATCAGTGAAGCTAGAACACTCCCTCAGATCATATACAAAAATAAACTCAAAATGGCTTAAAGACTTAAATATAAGATAGGACAACATAAGTCTCCTGGAAGAGAACATAGGCAAAACATTCTCTGACATAAATTGTAGTAATATTTTCCTAGGTCAGTCTACCAAAGCAATATAAATAAATGCAAAAATAAACAAATAGGACCTTATTAAACTTAGAAGCATTTGCACAGCAAAGGAAATCATAAACGAAATGAAAAGACAATCTATGGACTGAGAAAATATTTGCAAATATGTGACTGACAGGGCTTAACTTTCAGAATATACAAACAACTCATAAAACTCCGTAACAAAAAAACAAACAGCCCATTCAAAAAATGGAAGAAGATCTAAACAAGCATTTCTTCAATGAAGACATACAAATGGCCAATAGGCACTGAAAAGATGCTCAATATCACTAATTATCAGAGAAATGCAAATCAAAACTAAAATGAAGTATCGCCTTATACTGGTCAGAGTGGCAATCATTAAAAAATTCACAAAGGATAAATGCTGGACAGGGTATGGAGAAGAGAGAACCCTATACACTGATGGTGGGAATGTAATTTGGTGCAGCCACTATGGAAAACAGTATGGAGATTCTGTAGAAAACTAAAAATAGAGTTACTATATGATCCAGCAATCCCACTCCTGGGCATATATCTGTAGAAAACTCCAATTCAAAGATACATCCACCCAATGTTCGTAGCAGCACTATTTACAAAAGCCAAGACATGGAAGCAACCAAAATGACCATCAAAAGATTATGGGATAAACAACTTGTGACATATACATACACATACATACATATGCATATACACACAATGGAATAATACTCAGTCATAAAAAAGAACAAAATAATGCCTTTATAGGAAAATGGATAGACCTAGAGATTATCATGCTAAGTGAAGTCAAGTTAGACAGAGGAAGACAAATATCATATGATATCACTTATATGTGGAATGTAAAAAAAAATGAGACAAATAAATTTATTTACAAAACAGAAACAGTCTCACAGACATAAAAAACAAACTTATGGTTACCAAAGAGGAAAGGGGAAGGGATAAACTAGGAGTTTGGGATTAGCAGATACAAACTACTATATATAAAATAGATAAATAACTAGGTCTTACTGTATAGCATAGGTAACTATATTCAATATCCTATAATAACTTACAATGACAAAGAATATGAAAAAGAATATATATGTGTGACTATGCTGTACAGCAGAAACTAACACAACATTACAAATCAATTATACTTCAATAAAAACATAAAATTAAAAAAATTAAATCTTAGCAAAGGTAAACAAAATTTTCAATGTCATGTGACAAGTTTGTAGCAACGCTGAGATTTATCCTTTATTTTAATAGATTCTGAAAGTTTGCTAACATTATTAGGAATGCAAGGATTCCTTCCTGGGGGATGCTGGGAAGCAGATACCGTATACTAGGCTCCTTCAGCACCATGAAGCTCTCCCCGTTCTCTCTCCAAAGAGATAAATGGACCTCTTCAGGGACATTCCCTGCCCTCTCATTCCCTTTTCATAAAAATTGGAAACCCATTTCTTCACATTTACATCAATCTAAACTAAACAGTTTAGGATTTTCAATAAAAGCATCACATTTCCATTTCATTTCTATTGCTGTAAACCATCTTTATCTCACCTTGACACATGATATTTCTTTTTATTTCAACAACTTAAAACACTTTTCAATGCAAGTGTGACAAAGAGAATAATCTGCCCAGTTATGCTAATAAACTCTGTTCTCTCTTTATTCCTTCCATTCTCAATTTTCCTATTTATATTGTGTTTCATTATTGTTATTAAGCCATTTTCAAGGTTAATATAGTACTAAATAAAATTTAATGATACATGTATGTATTTAACAAGAAACATGATCTGGCCAATTAAATGGTATATATATTAATCCCTCATTGTCATTGTTTTTCTTATATTTAAGTTCAGAAAGTAATAGTTCCTGGTACCTCAAATGATCTTAAAGGTGAGCCTAAGAATGTCACAGAGTATACGGACAGTGAATCATGAACCACACCCTGAGCAGCTGGGAAACTGTCCCAACACAATCCAGGCAGAGAAATCATTAGCTCTCTGCAGAAGGTAAATAAGAAGGACAGGGCAAGGAAAAGAGGAAGGATGAGAGGAAAAAGTGGAATCATGAAAATCTACAGAGAGTAAGACCTCCAGTCCTCTTCCATGTTGGACTGTATCACTGTTCACTTAACTGCACTGCCTCTCCCTGGGGAATGGGTATTCTTTTGTGGCGATCAACAAAGGTTTATTCATGTTACTTAGCTGGGCCCATGAAATGCGAAGGAAAACGGGACGTCAGCTTCAGATTAGTAGATTTAAAAACAGTGTCATACAGCGGTTGATTCGTAGCTTAGGTCCTGGTGTGAAGGTGACATTGGAGAGCAGATGGAGCAGACTCTTAAAAAACATATAACATGAGATCAAAATAAAAATTTGTATAAATCACTCAGATGTTGGGACTATTTTTAACTGCAGCTAGTTTTAACATAAACTAGACTTCTATGATTGAGAAGTCTTCTCACAAATGAATTCCAGAATTCTGCAGCATGGCTTAGGCTTTCCAAGGAGATTATAAGACGTTACAATGGAAAATCTGATTAGTCAAGGAAAAAAGACTTAAAGATTCTGCCAGGCAGGAGCATTCCAGCACAAAGGAGTGGTCCGTAGATGAACCTCAGCAGACGAACCCAACATATCTAGGAGAAAATTCTAATCTTTCCCGCAGGAAAACCATCAACTGCGATGTCAAATAATATGCATATATAGATTTCCAACAAATAAGGTTACACAAACACGTGCACATTAATCTGGAAACCCTTATAAGTGTGATTCAACTAGAAGCATTGATTCTTCAGCACCCTCCTCTTAAAGAGGAACAGGCAAGCAAGAATAACAAGGGCTTCCAGAAAAGCCATTAATGGAACACAGAATCCAAAACAAACTGATGAAAAAAGAATTTGGTGAAATTCAGACTAGCCTTTAAACAAAATTTTAAAAACTTATTATCTTCAGGAGTAAAGAAAAAAATAAAGGATCCATGAATTTTGAACAGAATACTATAAAAAAGGGTCATGCAAAGAGTAAGATGGAGCTCTTGAAAGTTATGACAGAAATTCTGAAAAGCAACAATGATACTAGCACACAGAGTTGATAAAATAAAGAGAATTGAAAATTAGAACAGATAGTTTAAATAAATTAGAGTCAATCCAGAGACCTAAAATCTCCGTAACAGGAGTATCAGAAAGAAAACAGAGTAAAGGGAAATTATAAAGGAAATAACAGAAGACATGTTCAAAGAATTTAAAAATCCAAATTTCAAAAAAAAGCAGATACAAGCAGTTAATGATTAGAACAATAGAATCACTGGACACTTAGTTCCTCCTGGAGGGATGTAGATAACAATCTTATGTATATCTCTGAGTTATTCTGCAGAAACTAAGACTGTCTCCCCTCACCCAGTGGAAGACGGTGACTACATGCTGGCCATAAACACTAGACCTAAACTGAAGACTGAGATTCCAGAAACATCACCACATTACCTCATCACCAACCAATCACAAGAAGGTTCACAAGCTGATCAGGCATCCTTCTACCCTCTCCCCCCAATATTTAAAACCCTTGCCATTGGGGAGTTCAGGTCTTTTGAGCATGTGCTGCCTCTTTTCCTCACTTGGTGCCCTGCAAATAACCCCGCTACTTTGCTGCAAACACCTGCTGTCAGGGTTTGGCTTTCTGTGCTGCAGGCACATGAGCCCTTGCTCCATAACATATGTTGAATCCTCAAATCTTATTAAGATTTCTTTTTCAGTGGAAGCAGCCTTCTCTCTACATTCCGAGGAAGTGTGGTAGAGTTTGTTGATGGGGTCAGTTAATGGTATTTCTGTAACCATACACTTCTTTCTTACAAACTTATAGCCCACTCCCTCATTCCCACGTTGACTCTGGTATCAACTATATGACTTGGTTTAGGAAACAGGATATTAGCAGACTTGACGCAAGCAGAAGGATGAAGAAGTCCTTATCCATTTCTACCTGTTCTCATGCTCCTCTGCATTTACTATGAAAACATGTCCAGACTAGTTTTCTTAAAGAAGGATCATGTGAAGCAGAACTGAAATGTCTTAGTCAAGGCCATCTGTGATATCATGATTTATGATAAGAAATATATATTTAGTCTTTGTCCCATTTCTGATACAGAGACGGTAAAATCATTGGAATTTCCTAAGTGGTGAGAATCATAAAGGTGTCCCGTTACATAAATAAGGTGCCTTTTGAAAAGCACCTAAGGATGGGGCATGGTTGCCAGGGGAGCCAACCATGTGATTAGAGGGTTGGAAATTTCAGCCCGAACACTGACCTCTGGGGAGTGGGGGGGGGGGGGCTGGAGGTGAATAAACTAGCAAAGGCCAATGATCTGACCAATCACACCTATGTAATGAAGCCTCAATAAGAAACCAGGACTGGGTTCAGAGAGCTTCTGGGTTGATGAGTATGTGGAGATTTCGGGAGAGTGGAGCACCTGGAGAGGGCCTGGGTGCTCTGAGCCCTTGCCCCACACCTGTCCTGTGCATCTTTCCATCTGGCTGTTTCTGACTTATACCCTTTTATGATAAACTGGCATTCTAGAAAGTAAAGTGTTTTTCTGAGTTCTGTGAACTGCTCTAGCAAATTAACTGAACCCAAGATGGCGGTTATTGGAACTTCTGTTCTACACCTGGTCAGTCAGAAGCACAGGTGGTAACCTGGACTTAATTCAGGAGTCTGAAATGGTACTGGTAAAGGGTGGCAGTTTTGCAGGACTGAGCCCTTGACCTGTGGGATCTCATGCTATTTCCAGATAGATCATGAGAAAACCGAGTTGCCTGGTGGTGTTGAGGGGAAGCCCCCACCACTGGAAATGGGTGCAGAACACCCTATTTACTACCATCCTAAGCAGCCACATCTCAGCCCACCTGCCAGGTGACTAAGACACAGGAACAAGCTCAAATGAGGCTAGGCCTAGCACATAAAACTGTTCTTTGTGGTCCTATTGAAAAAGCAGCAGGAACATGTGTAGAAAAGCACATGGATACGAAATCTGAGATGTAGTCCTGGTGGCAGCATATTCATGAATATGTCTTCTCCTGAGCTAATGAGGAGCCCGTAGCTTCAGTGATAACACATAGGTTAAGGGCCATGTGCAAGACAATACACTTAGTTTGCTTCATATATGTCTGAATGCTAAAAACAGCAAACAAAAACCAATCTGCCATCTCTCTTTTTCCTTTTATCTGTTTCTTTCTTTCCTTCTTTCCTTTCCTTTTCTCCTTTTTTTCCAATCAATAATTAGTAATTTAGCCACGGTAGTATAAAAAATTCCTTTCACAAATAGACCTTAAAATCATGGTTGGGATCAAATGTATTTTATAATATATTTCACACAACTTCTTCCACAGTATTACGCTTATACTTAGAAAAACAATCAGTGAATGTCCTTACATTGTGAAAATGGAAAAAGTAATGTTTTCATACATATATAAATACTTTATAAAAATTATCAATACATTTAAAAATACCACGTATAGCAAACAATAATACAGAGAGTAAATACATTTTGAGAATATCATCATTTAATTCAATTGCTACTAAATATAGAGAACCACTACCATATACTAAGCATGTTAAAAACCTACATTTTATTATTGAATATAACATATAACAATATAATATACTGAGTATATTTGAATAAACAAGTGAGAATATAGGAAATAATTTACTTAGGTCTTCATATTTTGGTTTACATTTTTGGGAACTGAGCATAACTGGTATACCAAGAAAGAGGTGATTATTTTTTTCTTATAAAATATTTCATTTATTTCCCCCCACATTCAAAACTTATTTTAAATAAAATAAAAGCAGAAATAATGCTGTTTTTTTCTCAAAATATTTTTAAAATCCAAATTATTTAAATCTATACAATACCAGTTATTTCTCTTGGCCCCACAGAGGATTTTTTTAAAGTTGCTTTACACACACACACACACACACACACACACACACTCAAGACATACATTCATAATACACATACATATATATATGTATATATACACACACACATACATATGCAATAACACCTTGTATACATATATAATATACTGTTACCTGGGAGGAGGATGTTATTAAAAATTCCAATTAATTGTAAATTAACAAAGTATTCTTGTAACATAACATTTTTATCTTAAAATGTATTTTATAATTTTACAAATACCACTAATATAAAGAATCCTTCTGAGATAAAGAGTAACTCCTTTCCCAATTACCCACCCCCGCCAGGTGTCATACACCTGCTACACAGGATGGTAGAAATAGAAAATGAAAAGTTTCAAATGATTGTGATTACTTGATGCTCATTTACACTTTCCCTTATAACTTGAGTAAAGATATGCTCTATAGAAATACATAAAATGTCATTTCATCAATTTCTTTCCTGAGGGAACTGAATCTGGAGATGTATCTCCCATGAAGTTTTGTTCTGAAAAGAAGTAATTTCCCTACTATATCGCCACTAGTCAAAGGACACATGAGGTTTCCTAAAGCACTTTTACTTCTGCTGGTTAAAAGAAAATATATAATAACTGTAATACAACAGGAACTGTGCTAGGTCCTGGAAATGTAAAGATGAAACAGACAAAACATTCTCCCTGTAGGAGGTCACAGTCTAGGGAGGGAGACAGACAAGCACTTATAAAGGATGAAAATACATATTATATTTGAAAAACTCAACATACTCTATAGGAACTCTTCCCACCAAGAGAGATCTTACTAAAGCAATTAGTCAGTTGGAATTGAGAGAGACAGAAGGTAAGGCAACATACAAGCTTGCTTCATTCCCCAAGATGTGAACTGAATGCAGGCACAGATTTAATGTGAATTTTGAGGAGGGAAATGACCTACAACTTTGTCAAAGGGTCATTACTTCATATTATTTTTATGTGATTACTTTTACTTACCCACAGACAGGGCAAAGAAGTATAAAGTGTGTAGAAGTAGATTTCTGTTTCAAATATCTTTAGTAGCTATCCTGCATAAGCCACAGTGAGATGCAATACAAATAATAATAAAACAATTTATAAAATTTATATGGAAATAATGCCATTTGGTGGCTCAGTGATATTATGCAGAACTGCTTCATAGAATCATCCAGCTGGGAGAGGAAGAACAATCTCTGAATTTAACTACTTCATTCCTTACAGGTTAGGACACAGAGATTTGAGATATTAATAATTTGCCCAAGGTTAAGCAACACGTCTTCTTGATTCTTAGTTTGACTCGTCCATTGTAGGACTCTAACGGAAGCTTGGAGGTAAAAGAGAAGTAATCCCTTTGCATCTGGAGGAAAAAAAAAGCAGCAAATATTTTTTTCAGAAGTCTTCTTTCGCCTGTAATTTTACTGCCTTCTCCATTATGCTTCAGAGAATCTGACACAGAATCTTTGAAAGCAGTGAGTTCTGAACACAAAAATAGAATGTCTGTGGCTTTATTCATATTTAGGAGCAGCGGTTTGAAGGAAGTGAGGCTGCAGCTGTACTTTTCCACGTTACTTAGCAACTGGTATGAGTCAAGGAAAATCACTGACACTCCAAGGCACTGGTGGGAGCATGACAAATGACACGCGAAGGAAAAATCCTACAGGACTGATCTACCTGAGGACTATCAATGTGTGATTAAAAAATAAAATAAGGGTCATTCCTCTATTCATGGGGTAAATTCGGTTCTAAAGACTGGCGTGACTGCTCACGGAGGCCCCCACAGCACGTGGCACAGTGCATGTCGGAAATAGACCCTCCAGTCAGATGTAGTGAACTGAAGTATTAGGCAAGTATTTTTGGTCTGAGCCATGGATTTAATTTATAGAAGGTAAATTTGCACTTTTGCATTGACACATTTTGGGGGAAATAATATTATTAATGGCATGGTTTACCAAAATGAAAAAAAAAGGATATATTTTGAGATATTTAAAATGTCCCTAAAATCACCATATCCAAGTATGCACAACTAAAATATGCAAGACTTTTAGGTAAGAAGAAACAAAAGGCTAAAAATTGAGATATTATATAAAACAAATGTTCTAAGAGAATAATAATACAGTTACTTGATGTTTATAGAAGTATTCTGCTTTCAAAAGACAGAAATGTTCTCTAAAATCACAGATGAAGAAATTATTTTCAAACAGAATACTACCTTCAAAAATCTGAGAGTGCCACTGATTACCTGAAAAAAAAAAGCATACTATGAAATATTTCTTAAAACCCTAGAAAGGATATGTTACAGCAAAGTTTGTAGGAATCCAAACTATAATGAATTTTCTTTATATTTTCACATATAGAGAGTTTACCTTAAAAAATAAATTATAAAAAATTAAAGGATACTATTTCAGTGACTGTGAGATACAAACATTTCAAATCAATACAACTTGTCAATAACTTGAACCAAGCTTTTTCTTTCTCCAAATGGAAGTCAGATTAGGCCTGTCCAAAATCAATCTCCGAGCTATCCACACCCCTCCTTCACCATAACCTTCACTTTCATATAAGCCCTATCATTTCTTATCTGAACTGCAAAAAATAACCTTCTAGTGGTATCACTACCGCCTTCTCAAATGTCCTTCAAAAATCTCCAGAAGGAGTCAGAGTGATGTTTACAAAATACATTATATACATATTATTAGATCAGTCACTTCCTATCCATTGTTTTAAATATCCTGTGTAACTCTAACTTCATCTCATAAACCACTTACTAAGTTTAGCTATTCAGCCTTTTTTTTCAATTCCTGTTCCAGAATCCCTCAGGATCTGGCTGTAGATTTCAAATTGCCTTTCATTATTATTTTTAATTCCTTCCAACATGTGCATGCAGGTTTTCCCTACAAATAGGCTCTCTTTACCTCAGGGCCTATTTTAGTCACTGGTCTCTCTGGTATATTTCCACCCTTCATCTCTGAAGATACAGTCTCAACTCAATTATGTTGTCTTTAGAAAGTCCCACCCCCAACCAAATGCTAAATAGGTTCTTCTCCTAAATAGCTACTCTCTTTTATTTTCGAACATACTGATACGCTAAATTAAGTATTTAATTTATTTTTACTTATTTATTGTTCCTACAACCTAATCAATTCACAAGGCTCCTGAGAACAGAGTCTTTGTAGGATTTCTTCATTGGTATATTCTCAGCATCAAGGACATGTGAGTTGCACATTTTGCATCCAATAAATATTAACTGAATGCATTAGTTGACTACATAATCAATATAAACACTAATTGGTGGGGTGGAAATAGACAATCAAGCACAGAACAATAATGTGGCATGAAAGGGGTAGACAAAAAGTGCTGGTTTTCACACTGCACAAATGGAAGAGCTATTCTCACTTGCAAAGGAAGCTTTAGGACTGGGACATGACGATCCATGCTCTTTTCTTCACATCGTAAATGCAGAAACCTGTGTTGAGATGACAGCATCATAATATGTTGGAGACCTTACCAGCCCATATGCCCTAAGTGAGCACAGAAGAAAAGAATGAACTCTGACCCGTTAAGAAACTTAAATGTGTGCTCTTAGCTTCATAGGAAGTTTGTGGACAGACTTTGGGGGAGTCATTGTATCCATTTGAATTACAACACACAACACGTTGAGCATACATGTATTTCTCTGAGAAGAATGCTTATGGTTTCATCAGAGATTCAAAGGGGTTCTTCATCTCTTTGCTATCAGTACAGCCTCCCTCAATCCCATAAAATAAGCAAACCAAAAAAGATCAAAACAAAATATTTATATATATTTATATATAAGTAGAAGAATTTCACATCAAGTTGGAATGAGTGACACTAAATTAAAATCTAAGTCAACATTACTATCTTTACACTCTATCTGGAGTAACTTGTTTGTTATATTTTATCTATTCTGAATAGAGAGCATTTATGCATTTAGTCATTTGTATTTAACATTATCAGGTAATGAGGTTCTAAAACTAATTCATCTCTTCACAAAGAATTTAATACTACTACTCTAATGAAAAATCACAAAGGACAGGAAACCTCAGATACCCAGTATATTCATTATTTCTTTTATTTACTTAGAAGACTGGAGGTAATAAGGTTGTGACACAACCCCCTATTACAGCACAGCCTCCAAAACAAAGACCTTGGATTTCAATTCTGATTACAGATAATTATGACCTTGGATGAATTACTTCACAGCCTTGTACTGCAGTTTCCTCAATTGCAGAATTAGGATTGTAATAATGCCTGCTTATAATTATTGTGAAGAGATTTAGACTACGGAAAGCAGGAGGTGTGGCATATACTAAGTGTAAGAGTTCCCATTTTGCATGGTTCTGATATGCAGTAGTTTCATTTACGTGGTTTAGTTAAACCCTCCAAAAACACAGTTCAAATTTTAGTTACCAAGCTGTATTAACTGGAAGTACCCGCATTAAGTACAACCTTCACTGCTCACTCTTCCGTACACAAATCCCCAAAGAAACGACAGATGTAAATCATGATCATTGGCCATTCACACCACTTCTTTCAAAGTTTGTTGGTGACTGGTCCCTTTATATCCGTTTTTCAGTCCACACACAGGCAGCAAAGCATTTAGCTGGGTCTTCTCCTTGTCTGGCAGAGACAAACCCATGTGACATTTTGTAAAAATGGACAATTAGAAGAGAGAACTGGACAACAAAAATAAAGGTGCAGCAAATAAATGAAAAGAAATAATACAAAGTGAAATTAGAATGATAATGTCAATGAAGTTCCATGAAATATTAATATACATGAGTAAAATGGTTGTGAACAAAAAGGATGAAGATACCCCAGAGGAAGTAAGGCCGGCAAAAAACTTCATGTTAAAGAAGTTCTCAGAGGCATTTCACAACTGTGAAAACAAAAAGGATAAAATGTTGGAAGCTGATTCCAACTTAGAAAGGAAAACAACCATTTGTCAAGGCACAGGAGAAATGCCCACTCTGTGTCACATACCGAACAATGTGAAGCAGAAGGTAAGCAAGGTCCAAGCCGCTCCTGACATGTTTTTACAAAGAAGTAAACCTTTGCTCCTCAATGTTTCAAAATTTTAAATTGCAATGTATTAAATAAATGTTTTTTTAAACTTTTTTTATTGAGCTATAGTCATTTTACAATGTTGTGTCCAATTCCAGTGTAGAGCACAATTTCTCAGTTATACATGAACATACATACATTCACTGTCACACTTTTTTTCGCTGTGAGCTACCACAAGATCTTGTATATATTTCCCTGTGCTATACAGTATAACCTTGTTTATCTGTTCTACATACGCCTGTCAGTACCTACAAATTTTGAACTCCCAGTCTATCCTTTCCCACCCCCCTCTAACTTTACTAACTTGATTTTCCTATATGTTTATAACTTATAGTAAGAGAGTTTCAAATGTTCTGACAAAAAATATTGAAGGTCATAAAACAGTTGCAGTATTGCCTGTGGATTATGATTGCTCTGCATGATTTCAACGTACATGATCATTTTTAGAGTGTGGCACTACTATGCAAAGTGAGAATTAAATAACAATTTAGCTAAAGATTATTGATACAATTTTATTTATCATATCATTATTATGTGCCTTGGTCATTTTTGAGGATTCTTTTTTCTACTGTTTGATTTCATCTTGCTTATACAGATTTGTGTAAGTTCTTTGTTATATAAAAGTACCCAATCTTTCTCTGTTAAAATAGTTAAAACATATTCTCCTTTCAGATTTTAGTTTGCTCTTGAGCTCGAGTATGGTATTTTTTTCTTGTAGAAATTTAAAATTTTTAATTAGTGAAATTGTTTAACCTTTCTTTTTGGCCTTTGTACTAGAGGTATTAAATGTTAGGGAGCCATTGAGAAATTGATTAACCTCTCAATTTTTGCTTTATTATCTATAAACTAGAGATTGGTCACCTCCCACGGTTACTATGAAAATTAAATGTGTATACATGTGCTAAGCCTTGTAACACACTGTCCCATAGGAAAAACTATGTTCATCAAAGTCATTTTTATTATTAGCAAGTGTGGGTAAATCTATTAGATGTTGAATTAGAGCACAAAAAAGACATGCTTGCCGCCCGTAGAAAGCTCACCATCTTGTGGGAGACAGAGAAGAGAAGGTGCTTTAATAGTGGTAAGGGTCAGAACAGAGATGAAAAACAGGGGACTAAGAGTTTCTGAATACAAGCCAGCCCATATTGTTGGCACCAGGAAAGTGATTCCAGAGGTGACAAGCATACTGAAAAGCTGAAGAAAGACTTTTTAAATAGTGACAATAGGATGTGCAAAGAGATAAATGTGCAAAAAGAGAATGCTAAAATTTGGGAAGTACATTTGGCTGATAATGGCTGGGAAAAAGTAGAGTGTCTGAGTGTTTGGAATTAATGTCAAGTGTTTAGAATTAATTGTCAAGTGTCAGGCAAATCGTTATAGGAACAATCAAAGGATATTGAACAGAGGATGGTCATAAATATATTCACAATTTAGAAAAATCAACCTGGAAATGAAAAGAAGATTGATTTAAGGAGAAACAAGACATAATGTCAGAATGTCAGAATGTCAGAAGCAGCTGGAGGTATGATCCACATTAGAGACGCTGCGAGCCTGAGGAATGGCAGTAGAGATGACTGTGGACTGGGGAAGAACTGGGGGGATGTTAAGAGAGTAAATCTGCAGACTTGTTACCAAAGGGGTTTTCTAGCCCAAAAGAGGCTGAATTTAAAGGTGAATTCCTAAGAGAAGAAAAAATCTGATTATGGAATTTAATAGTATCCACCCGTATTGTAAAATATGACCTGTTTCTTAAAGTGACACTACTTTTAGAAGTAGGTTTAGCAATATCTCTTTTATTTCAACTATACTGCAACATATTTAACTACAGATAAAGATATCTTCCTATGGAAGATAATAATCTGGAGGAATTTTTTAAGAAAAAGTTATGAATTACATAACAGTGCTTTATCTCAAAAGGTTTAAGTTTCTGTAACAAAGAAATTCGCAGCTCTTAAGAGCACAGTCTGACATTCTGGGTACACTTGATTCATTTGCATCTCAACATTCTTTTCATGAGAACCCCAGGAGAAACTGCTGTCTGACTTAAGTATGAAGTATAGTGTACTTCCCTTTAGCAATTGTTTTGTTTGTATCTCATGGACATTGTAAATTTTAAAACTTAGGAGCTTTTTTATTTATAAGTCAGATCTATTTTTGTGGTTTATCTACAGTAGACTTGTGGGTTATTATGACCTTTTTCTTTTTTTTTTTTTCAATTTCACTTTGTTCCTACATCTTTTTTTCCCCCCTTCCTGAAATGGCACTCTTTTCATTTTATGCATCCTTGTAAGATATCTGAAATCATTCTGGGAACAATATGTGACATGTATAATGGATAAGAATCATTCCCATGGCTTGATTTTTTCTGCATTGGGTAATGGGTTTTCTGCTCATTAAAGGTTGAAGTGTCCTCTCTACCCCATCCATACATTCTGTAAAATCTCTCTATGTAGGATTACTTTCCAAGCAGTTGATCCCTTGGACATACACAAAAGAGAAAAGTGTCTGAGGTATTCAGCTACTACCTCTATGATACTGAAAGCCCTATCCATTTCCTGCCTAGAGCTTTGTCTGAGAACATGATGGTGCCTTTTGATGAATGTGAAGGACAACAGCCTCTAGAGATGCTCACCTGTTGCAGAGACCAACATCCTTCCTCTCAATGTCATCAGACTCTGGGATGCTCCTCTCTCAGTTAATGTTAAGGCTGAGATATAAGGTATGGATTAGAGTAAACGTCTCACTGATACCCAGAGCTTGATCATTCTCTAGGTATTGCTAAATGCTCCTTACAAAACTCTACTGAGAATTTCAAATTCATTACACTCTGGAAAGATGATCTAATTCAAAAGCATTTCTGCTTGGATAACTTATCTATCTTAAAAAATCACATTTCTTATTTCTATTTTCTGGCTGTATAGGAGGTAAAAGAGAACATATTTGACAGTGTTTGAAAGACAATTGATGGTGATAGAGAAAAATCATATAGCTTTGAACTAGAGTGTAAAAATGACAAATCTATTACATGGGTTTTTTCTTCCTCTCCATCTTTTGGTATTTGGTCCAAAAATGGATACAATTCATACAAAGATAGCATTGTGATATAATAATTATGAGGGCTTAAAAATCTGCTACTACAAAATGAAATGTATATTGCCCATGACAACAGAGGGGAGGAGGTTGTCTTAAAGAGAACTGTGACATTTTCTTTCACCGTATTCTTTCTTTAGGGTAGAAGATCCTTCATTTATATTTTATCTTCTCTGGGTAAAAAATAATGTTTGGAAACAGAAAAAGTTGGAAATAAATTGTTTCTATTCTAAGCAGTACATCTTGCTAAATGTATTTTCTTAATTAAGAATTAAGATCAATGAAATAAATTATTTCATTTTTTGGCATATTACCTTCTTTACGTCAGAATGTAATTGCTTAATTTTTTCTTAAGAAAAAATGAAATGATACATGATAAGACTGACACATTAACTGGTGTGCCATTTAACAAGCTCTTACACAACAGAAAAAAAGAAGTAAACACATCTCTAAAAATGCGTTCTGGTAGAGGATCATATGAAACTAAATGTCACTCTTGGTTAGAAGTGACAATGGGAATTAAGTTTTCAAGGGGCTTGGGTTATTTTAATCATTGCTAATATCTAAGGGAAGTACTAGATTTTCTAGCCACAACTTCTCTATATTTGATTTATAAACTATGATTTTTTTTCTAAAATAATGTTGTAGAGGTTAAGTTGAAACACCATGCTTAAAAGCTTTTAAGATGTGTGTGGGAATTCTAGAACGTGATGGCTTGAACTTGGTTCCATTCTCCTCTGATTCCAATTCTATGGCACTTCCTTCTTGTCATACAACAAGTGCTGTAATCTTTGGGCAGTCGGGTGGTACTGAGGCATGAATAAAACTGGTGAAGAGTATCTTCACTGAGGTTCTAGAAATGGGTTGGAGAACATAGCATCCAACAACGAGTTTGACCTTTGGTTTCCAGGCTAAAGTCAAGGAATATATGTGATTATTCCCTCACCATAACTGCTCATAAAAAAAAGAAAAAAAACACAAATGGCTGTTGACTCTTAAACAGATCCAAGTTTCTAGGAGCCCAGAGGAAAAATAACAGCCAACCAAAGGCATCCCCACAGCCAAAGAGAGGGAAATTAGGCAGAATAATCAGAACATACACTTAGTGAAACTGAACTATTTAATGAGAGAAGGACTAAATAAAACAAATGAACAAAAACCAGGAAAAGAACATAAGGAAATCAGTGAGCAGCAATAAAATCCAAAACTCAAACCAAACCAAACAACAAAAAACACACAAACACCCTAGCAATAACTAAAATAAGAGCAGCCTCCCACCCCCAAAAAGCCATTCTGGAGCTTAAAACACAATTTCATCTCAATTAGCTTTAAGAATCAAAAGGAGAAAGGCGCCTCTATTGAGTTTCAATCATGAGAGCCAGAACAAGAGTTAGCCAAGTTTTTCTGTTAATGGTCAGATAATAAATATTTTGGCTTTGTGGTACTTCCAAGTATGGTAAGATCTCAGATCTTGACAGTGAGTACAAACCCACAGAAACTTTTTCTAAGATGTTTAATGAAATACTATTCGTAGCAGAAGAGAATAAGTAATGTGAAAGTCAATAAATATTTAAATGACTGACTAGATTACAGTATGTCTATATAGTACACCTTCATAGAGTCTATATTACAATATACAATTTACCCAAGGGAAGAGGTGATAGCTTTTAACATAGGGGCAGGGAGGAAGGGCCAGACATGGGAAAAATTAAAACAAAAGATTCACCAAAACCCACGTATGAAAAGAACATATGGTACCATTAATTTATGTTAGAACACTATTACATTATTTGTAACCAGTGTGTTGTGTTTACCCTTGCCCTGTTAAAAATATCATTATTCACACAAAACCATCACATGAAGAACAACACGCCTGAATTCTAAGAAGACTGGAGGACGGATGTTAGAGCCAGAAAGGCCTCAGGAATCTCGAGTCAGTCACCTCACTGTGCACTTGAGGGAACTATCATGCAACAGACTGTACCGAATTGGAGCGGACCTGCAGGGCAAAATAATTTTACTTAGGATTTCTAAAAACACTGAAAAGCAACCAGGTCCCAGTATCACAATGCCAGTTCAATCTGTACATGACAAGCCAGGTTACTCAGGTTTGTCTTTTTCCCAGATCAGTGGGTAGCAGTTCACAATCAAAATCAAAACAACAGGAAACAGCACTGAAGGACATGCGCTTAGAAGACCTTGAAATCTTTTCTAGTTCTCAGGTAATGCTCTAGCTATTGGATCTGTTCATGGCTTCTAAGCGTTCTCTTTGGGTTATTTTTTTCTATTCTAGCAAGTGTGGTTCACTTTTTCGTCTATTTGAGTTTGCTGAAAACAAACAAACAAAAAATACTACCTAGCATTTAACAGGATGAGCTTATTAATATTTTTAATTTTAAAATTATGCACAAAACAGGTTTCCATCACTGTAGGAAGAACATGCATGTCAACTGGAATAGATACCAGGTTTTGATGAATTTTACAGAATTCTGGTGCCTTGCATTGCACTGTCTCCTTCCCAACACAATGTAGTCACTGATGGTCGTGAATTCAACCCAAGTACAGAAAATAAAGTCACTCGGGATTTGGCTTTGAAGATGAGGGCACCTGGGCTTGTGCATGTGAATGTGTGTGCACGCCTGAACACTTACACCATACTGACTTGCACATCTCTTCATCTGGTTTTATTGTTTTTATCAGAAATATAAAACTTATTCAAAATGACCTCTGACCATGCATTTGCTAGAAACCAGTCTGTGCTATTATTGCTATTCTGACCTCTAGAATGAAAATAAAATAACAGACTGGTGAAATCAGTTTTGCTGAAATTTTGATAGCAGGGGAAGCCATATCGATTGACACCACAAGTGTGATGGGGAAGAAGGTGGTTTAGATTAAAGTAATAACCATGGAACAAAGTGGGCCTAGGGGGAAATACAAACATACCAGTGCTCTTTCTATTTTATGGACATATTCCCAGTATTTGCTTCAGGATCCTTGACTCTCCCCCTCAGTTTTCAAAGCATATTTCATCCCATTCATTGCATTCTGAGTGGCAAATGTTGTTTTTTTTTTCATGAAAATACTAAAATTTTCAGTCTCTTGAAGACCCAATACTAAATATCCTGAGGTGTTTAGGGCAAGTTCCTTTCATTGCTTCTTTTTGTTGATCTATTTAATGTGACTAGTGTTTTAAGTAAATGAGAAAAACCTGAATAATATAAACATGTCTTCCTTGTTAAAGAGGAAAGAGGCACAAACAACCAATGATGACTCTTAACCAATCTAACTGAATTTTAATTACAACCCTACCTCTTGCTAGCTCTTTACATTTGAGCAAGTTAAAATATTGCTGCCACACTATTTTCTCCTCACAAAATGAGGATAATAACATAACCTAAACCACAGTGCTGTTGTGAAGACAAGATAATACATGTAAACATCTTTAAAAAAATTCTTATATAAAGTGCTCAAGAAATGCTACTGTTGTTACGACCTGGTAAGTATGTCTCATTTGTAGACTTTCAGGGCAAGCAGCGAAATGTGAGAATTCCTCTTACTGTCACTTAGATTTCCTATTTCACTCCTAGTATATACATAATTAACATTCAGTTCCTATGGATCTTTATTTAAGTTGGCCAGAAACAGGCTTTAATACCTCTGGGATGAAGCCAGAGATATCCACAAGGAGACTCAGATGAAGAGATGAGAGCCAAGAGAGGGTTAAGATGTGTAGTTAAAATGTACTGAGTACCTACACTTCCTTAGGTTATCAATCCAGGTGAAGCTTCTCAGGAACACCCACCTTATGTGTTTCAAATAGTCTAAACTCTAGGCTGCCACCACTCAGTTAAATGTTGCAGTTACTGCTGATTTAGCCTTCAATTTTCCTACCACTGCAGCAGAAGCTATTTCCTCGGAATAAGCCTTCACTGTGTTACCTGGGTGGTTGATGGCATCATGTTTCTTGGCCAACGCGAAGATAGGTGCACCATTTCAAGCTGACATCTTTTTAGGTATTGTAACAAACTGGAAAGTGCCACCTCAAAATTCATATGTTGAGGCCCTAATAACTAGCACTTCAGAATGTGACAATATTTGGAGAGGACCTTTGAAAGGGTAATTAAGGTTAAATGAGGTCATAATGGTGGGGCCCAAATCCATTATAATTGGTGTCCTGATGAGAAAAAGAAAAGACACCAGGGGCACGCACACACAGGGGAAAGTCCACGTGAGGACCCAGCAGGCAGGTGGTTGTCTGCAAGCCAGGGAGAGGAGTCTCAGGGGAATCTAACCCGCTAACACCTTGATCTTAGACTTCCAGCCTCCAGAGCTGTGAGAAAAGACATGTCTGTTGTTTAAGCCACCCAGTCTATACTATTAGTTACATCAGTCCTAGAAAACGAATACAGGTAGTCAACATGACGGGAAAGGACTCCAGGACTTGGGTGTATCGCCATTTTGCAATAGTTCTTACTGTGTTATTGCTATGATTCCCAAGACAATCATACCTGGATGGGGAGATATGTGGAGAAATCTTCCACAAATACCAAAAGTAAGGTTTTTACAATTAACAGAGGAAAAGTATCCTATGGACTTTGCCTTAAAAACTTCTCCCCATCCTCAGCCTCTAGGAAAAGGACAGGTAAAAATACCCTCACCTCCCAACACTCACCTGTGCATCCAAGGGGGTAGGGGGCTGCACGCAAGTGAGATTCAAGGACTATTTCTTCTGTCTCCAGGCTTCTCTATAAGGATCATAAAACCTAGAGCTGAAATGAGGCCAAACACTGCTCTCTAGCCAGCTCAGGACACATACCACACACACATACACAGAAAAGGGGGGGTTGGATTTCAGCTACTCTGGTCAGGTCTGCAGAGCCTAGGAGACCAAAGCAGTGTTACTATTTCCATCACTTCCTCAAAACTCTCCAGGAAACACAGCTCTCCTCCTAGCTGCCGGGTAGGAGGAGCTGTTTTTCTGCACGTCTTGAGGCCCAGTGACATCAGGTCTCTCACTGGCTGACACGTCAGCGCCTACTCGTAATAAACCTGAAGAATGGGAGCCTTTTCACATGGGTCTCCTTCTCTTTGAACTTCCCCCTTTGCGTATCGTCTTTAAAATTCTGGTTGAGAGGCCTGGAGGCTGTGAATAGCAGTTGTGTGGAGATGGGCCACACAGCAGCCAGACGGGTTGGACGTACAGCCAGCAGAGCCCTGATGATTCCAAGAACTCCAGAATATCCGCACCACCTCAAATTCTACCAAATGGTTACACTTAGTGGGATGTAGAGTGCATCATATAAGCCAAATGTTGCGACCATCCTCTCTTAAGGAAGACTCTCGGGGGAGCTTGGTCACAATTGCCTTTAGTATGGCTGCTAAATCCATCCCATCTCTTTAAAGTTACCTCTGCATCACTTGGTGTTGAACAGGCTTCCAGAGTTTACCTCAAATCAGTTTCCTGCTCTTCCTGGGCACAAAGAAGACTGAGATTTCTAGGCAGCAGTCAATTCTCAAAGCAACATTAGGAAGCTGCCAGTTTTATTTTCACTTTACACATGAAGAAACTGAGGAATAAGAACATAATGACTGTTGCAGGTCACCAGCTGGTTGGTGGAACTGACATTCAAACACAAGCAGTATGGTTTCCAAGCCTTTTGTTAAGCACCCATCTAGTGCCTTTTGCTCTTTTTGCAAAAATTAAGCTCTCAGAGTATTCAAACTTCTACGATTTTGACCCTGGTAAAATCAGGTTGGTAAAAACACTGAAGAGAAATGTTAGGGGGTAGGCAGGTTGCAAAGGGTAGATAAAGAACCTGCCCTAACACGTAAGGAGGGCAATTTAGCTTTTAACGCAGGAAATCACATTGGAAACTCCTTCTTATCATATAGATTTACTGCTATTGGACCTATCAAACACATAAGAAAGAAGCTGATTAGATGTCTGATTCAAAACAAATAACTTTTAGTATATACCTGACAAAATAGCCATTTAATTATCATCTTCCTTAACTAAACTTGGATTACTTCTTTAAGCAGAAGCACCTTGTAAAATGTACCAAAGAAGGGAGCACATGTTCAGTTAAGCTACAGGCTTTTGGAGATGATCTAAGCCTGGCATCTCTCTCCTAATATTACACTATCATAGCCTGTCAAATTTTACCTTTGGATTCCTGCATTTATGAATAGATCTCTTTCTGCACAGTTTCTATTTTCAGCTCAGACTCCATGCTCATTGAATCAGGAAGAAGTTTTAAGGGAGACATTTGTGTCTAGCTAACCTGATTCTGACTCTTCTAGGAGTTCTTACTTGCTTCAAAGCCTCCTAACCAGATTCCCTTATTCTATTTTTTATTCCCTCTATCCATTCTTCAAGCAGCATCCAGGGTGATTCAAACAATGATAAATAAACACATGAATAAATAAATTAGATCATGCCATTTTCCTCTTAAATCCCTTTAATGCTTTCCTTCACATTTATAATAAAATTCCAACCCCTCATTATAGCCTACAAAGCTCTGCTTTATCTGGTCCCAAGCTAGCTCATGGGAATTCAAGACTTACCATATAACTACGTTAATCAAGATAGTGTTGTACTGGCAAAAGAATAGAAAAATAGACAAATGGAACAAATATAAAGCCTATAGATAGACCTACACAAATATTATCAACTAATCTTTGACCAAGAAGCAAAGGCTTTCAATAGAGAAAGGACAGTTTTTTCAACACATGGTGCTGGAACAACAGTGCATATACATATGAAACAATGAATGTAGACATAGCCAATACATCTTTCATTAAAAACAAAAATAAACCGAAGTGGATTATAGACCTAAATATAAAATGCAAAGATAAAAACCACCTCGAAGCTAACACAGGAGAAAACACAGATGCCCTTGGATTCAGATACAACACCAAATGTACTCTCTATGAAAACAAACAAAACTTAGACCTCGTTGAAATGAAAAACTTCTGCTCCGTGAAAGATACTGTTAAGAGAATAAAAAGACAAGCCACATACTGGTAGAAAATATATGAAAAGACACATCTGATAAAAGACTTGTATCGAAAGTATATAAAGGACTCAACATTTAACAGTAAGAATACAAACAACCCAATAAAAATGAGCAAAAAATCAAAGCAAACATCTTGCCAAAGAAGATATATAAATGACAAAGAAGCAAAGGATAAGGTACCCAACATTTTGTCACTAAAGAATGCAAATTAAAATAACAATAATATACTATTACATATCTATTAGCATCTCTAAAATACAAAATACTAGTGAAGATGTGGGACAATAGGAACCCTCATTCACTGCTGGTGAAACAGCAAAATGGTAATCATTTTGGAAGACAGTCTTAAAGTTTCTTAGAAAGTTAAACATAATCTTACCATATGGTCTAACAATTGTATTTTTATCCAAAGGAGTTTAAAATTTACGTCCATACAAAAACTTGCACACAAATGTTTACAGCAGCATGATTCATAGGTGCCAAAACTCGGAAGCAGTCAAGATGTCCTTCAGTAGGTGAAAAGCTAAACGTAGTCCATCTTTGCAATGGAATATTACTCAGTGCTAAAGAGAAATGAGGTACTAAGCCATACAAAGACATAGAGGAACCTTAAATGCATATGATTAAGTGAAAGAAGCCAATCTGAAAATTCTGCATACTACAGTCCCAACTGCATGACATTCTATAAAGCTATACAGGCAATAAAGGTTAATTGTTGCTAGGCTTTGGGTGGGGAGAGGGAGGGATGAATACTTGGAACATGGGGGAATTTTGGGTGAATAAGGCTATCCTGTATGATACTGTAATGGTAGATATATGGCATTCATTTATCAAGACACATAGATTTATGTAACACTAAGTGTGAATCCTTAATATAAACTATGGTCTTTAGTCGATAATAATGTATCAATATTAGTAATTGCAACAAATGTTCTGCATTAATGCAAGATATTAATAAGGGAATCTGTTGGGGGGAAGTGGTGGCATATGGCAACTCTGTGTTTTCTCCTCTTTTCTGTAAAACTAAAACTAAAATTATTTGTCTGTTAATTAAAAATATATAAATAACACAGAGCTAAATAACAATGTACTTGATAAGTACCACTGGAGGTCAGAGAAGGAACTATGAGGGTAACCTGAAAATATCTGTCCGGGGGTGAAGGTGGGATCTGGGATTTGGATTACGTCTCCAAGTTGCTTAGAATGTAGACTGGGAGAAGAGGAAATATATAGCATTCCAGATGAGGAGGGAAAACACAGCATAAGCTGGTGAAAAATTATTTGAAATGTTATCTGAAGTATCAAAATGACTGCTGGGGTCACCTGCTGCAATGATCTGAATGTTTGTGTCCTCCAAAATTCATATGTTGAAATCCTAACCCCTGATGTGATGCTATCAGGAAGTGGGGCCTTTGGGCTCTGCATATGTGAATGACATTAGTGCTCTTATAAAAGGGTTCCCACAGAGCTCCCCAGCCCTTGTCACCACGTGAGGATACAAAGCAGAAGTCTGCAACCCAGAAAAGCACCCTCCCCCCCCCCCCCCCCCGACAGGCCTGCGCTAGGATCTCAGACTTTTAGGCCCCAGAACCCTTAGGAGTAAATTTCTGTTGTTTATAAGCCAGTCTGTGGTACTTTGTTTAGTCGTGAATGGACTAAAGCCTCTGCTTTTTCAGAAGACTCAACATTAGTGTTTGTCAAGATTTGTTTTCAGAAACAAGATGAGATTTTTCCCTCTCAAGTAGTGAGGATGGACTTGTGTATTGATTCAGTTATGCAGCATGAGACAGATTAAATTCAACTGGTCTACTGGGTGTATGAAACTGAGTTATATCCTATCTCTGTAAGCTATAGTCAACTGTATAATTACCAAGGAAGCCTCCAGAGGAATTAATACATTAAAAAATAAAAAGAAGAACCTTCTAGTTGACAAATTTTTCAGTATTGGGAGCACTATTTGTCCCCTCCCCCACAGTGTTGCACCCACTAAGCCATGGCCCCAGGGTCACAGCTTCACAATATGTATTCTCTCTCTGAAACAGCCAAACGTAGGAACTTTTTTCCAATAAGCTCTCACTTAAGCACCAGTATAATTTATAACCAAATCACACAAGCATCCTCCTTATTAAGGAAAGACATTACAGCATACAAGTCAAAGGTTTAACTGCAAAATTCTCAGACGTGAAAAAATGGGCAAGCTTCTGGCAATTGGGTTATTGGTCTTTTAGAGCTAATTATGGGTCTCCTGGCCCTGCCGTGGATCTCCAGCCTGTATTTCCCGTCTTCCATTTCCCTGCGGCTAAGATGTTCCCCTCACTCTGGCGGCTCCTACCTGGAAGCTCTCCTTATGAGACCCCACACATTTCCTCAGCAGCCCGCCTGAAGACCTTTAAATATTCCTCTCCAGGGCCAGAGAAAAGATTTGTTTTTTCCTAACAGGGAGTAATATGTGAGAAACTAGGTGCGTTTATTACCATGACATCATTTAAGCACTTATGTTCCAGACCCAGTGACCAAATAGTGATTAGTTTGTGTAATTCTCAGACAAAAAACAAACAAACAAAAAAACATGAAGTGGGTACCAATGATCTCCACACACTAGAAGGGAAACAGGCACAGAACGGTTAAATGACTCAGAGAGTCAGAGTTAATAAGGGTGGTTTGAACCCAGGTGGTCTGAGTTGACCACACACTTACCCCTTCGCTTGAGTGGAGGTGGTCATCCTCGGGGTGCAGGCGGGCTGGGTGTAGGCCACTGAAATACTTGCACCGGCAGCGTTCGGGAACCGTGAGGAAAGCGAGAGAAGGCCTCGAGGGCCCGGCCGCACCTGCTCTCAGCTCCTGCGGTCTGCGCATGCCTGACCACCCCCCCACCAGACAACCACGCGCACGTGCGCCCGCCCCCGCGTGCCGCCCAACCCCGCATGCGCCTGCCGGGCCTCCACCTGCAGACCGGGGGCGGGGCGGGGCGGGGCGGGGCCTGGCGGGAGTTCCGGATCCGGGTGGTTGGCCGCTGCAGTGAGAGGCTGAGTGCGGTGCTGAGAAATTGGCCTCAGGGGTCCACAACCCTGCCTACCATGCGGGAGACTTGGCCTCTGCGGAACCTTTCGGCTTTCCACGACCCGGCGCAGAGGCCCACAGGTAGGCCCCTCGGGGGACTTGGCTGGGGTGGGGAGGTGGGCTGGGGTGCCCGCGGGGGACGGGTGAGCGGCCGAATGGGATACGCGCCCTGCACCCACTTGGCCAGCTGGCCGCGAATAGCCAGCCCTGCGACTTCTCGAATCTTGCACAGCAGAGACTACTGGGTCGGCGTCCACTCGGTGTAGGCGAATGGGTTACTTTTCTGGCTTTCTGGTTGTTCTCACGGCCCAGCTTCTGCCAGTTACTCAGACTTTAACTTCACAGCACCTTTGTCTTTGCTCTCTGTGCCCGGCACTCAGATAAACTTCCCCAGCATTACTTGTGACGAGTACGAGGGTATCAGGAGTTTGTGGAGCTCTTTGCCGCTGTCTCAGCCTTAAACCTTGGTTCCGTGATACGGCCAGGGGCTGAGTGTCCCTTCTGCCAACCTCGTTCTCCAGGCTGATAGGACTCCGGTGTCAAGCTCCTCTCCCCAGACTCTTCTGGGGGAGATAAGCTATTTCTGTTACATAATGTCTATTGCCAGGAACATGGTATGAAATATATTCGTTGCACTGACTGTGGATAAGTAATATTTGAATGAATAAAAGCTTTTGCCTTTCTAATACTTGACAAGATATTAGGAGAGAAGTTAGTAGATACTGTTGATCAGGTAAATGTTACCCTTTGGGGCATTTTGCCTGGGAGCTTGCTTTCTTTCAAATGTGCAAACTGGTGACTGGAAACCTTGGTTCTAGCATATCCCTGGTTGGCTATTACTCTTTTAGATAAATTACAACTCTTTCCCTTTCAGAAGCTACAGTTTGACTGGGGTGGGGATTTAAGAACTGGACTTTCCATCTGACAAAAACTTCATTTGTAAAATGCTAACCAGTGCAATTGTGACTCCTTCAAAGTGACAGTGATCAGTGGACGGCTTAGGTCAAGTGGATGCATCCAGCCTTGCATTTGAGTTACTAATTGTCCTTTTTATCTTCAAAATGCTAATGATAAATTGAAAGTGAACCACTTCTCATTTGTACTGCTCTAAGAAAGCCCTTAGTACTGGCCTTATTCTTCTTCCGTTTGAAAGATTCAGATAATCTTTTGATGGCAACATTCTGAATTTTGCCTTGTTTTACACGGTGTAATGGGTTTAGATCAACATTTAAGAAAGTAAAACCTTCTCAAATGATAACTGGAAACATTGCTGAGAAATCTTCACCTTCACTGAAGTGAAAGGAATAGGCAGGCTTGGCCTGATGAAAACCATGGCACCTGTTTTCTCCAAGAGCTGAAATACCAATTCCAGGCTGCCAGGCATATGTGAATACGTTCCTAGAGGCTGCGGGAAATATGTGATCAGAAGTCAAATTGATGGCTCTCAGAAGGAGGAGTGAAAGTGCTGGTTAGTAGATTTGAACCCAAGGAAAAGGCCCCTGTCCTGCGCATACCAGGTACAGTGGGCAGGGAGGGCTCATGTGCTTTCTTAGTCCTTACTTCACTTGGATTCCCTACCTGTTGGCATTTGGTAATCCCTCTTCCGTATTTAGCTGCTCGTCACAGTTCTAGTGACACAGTAATGAAAGCCACTGTTTCTGACTTCCTTACTGGGTTAGTTCCCTAGGGCTGCCATGATAAAGTGCCGCAGAGTAGGTGGCTAAAAACAGGTTTGCTGTCTCCCAGTGGTGCAGCTGGCTATCTATAATCAAGGACTCAGCAGGCCTCAACACCCCCTAAGGCTCTAAGGGAGAATCCTTCCTTGCTTCTTCCTAACTTCTGGTGGTTTTCAGCAATCCTTGGTATTCTTCACGTGCAGATGTCACACCAATCTCTGCCTCTGTGGTCACATTGCTGTCTTTTCGCTATCTGTCTTGTCTCTGATAAGGACACAATACTGTTAGATTAGGGCCCATCAGAATGGCTTAATTGATTGCATCTGCAAACATCTTAGTTCCCAGTAAGATCACATTCAGAGGCACCTAGGTTAGGACTTCAGCATATTCTGGGCCTGACAGTTCAATTCCCAGCAGTTACTACTGCCTTTCTGTGTGCTCTGGCGGCAGCTTTGTGCTTTTGGTTCTCTAACTGTGTGTAACTCTTAAACTTTTGGGGCCTGTGAAGACCAGGGACCTGATTTATGTAAAAGAAATAGTCTATGCCAACCTTCAACCGGTACTTCAATGAAACTTTTTTAAACAGAAAAATATGACAAGAAAATGGTATGTTGTTCTGTTATTCTTTATATTGTAATCTAATTCTTTCTGTTTGCTTCATGTCGCTTTACTAGGGAGCTCAAAGAAATCCCATAGGCTCTTGTTCATCTGTTTGAATTAAAGCAGAGGGCAGTACTCTTTTTTTCTCAAGAGTTAACAGTGTTTTTTTTTTTTTTTGGAGAGATTTGTTTTACACATTTTACCTGTCTGCGGCTTTGTTTTCAGAGGCATTCAATCTTTAGCGTGAAATTGCTACTACCATGTTGAAGGAAAGGGAAACTTTGTACCAGGAAAAGCAGTATTTAGTAACCATGTTGTAGTCTTGTGGTATAGGAGGGTTCTTCCACTTAGATCATCTGGTTTTAACAGTTGTAACACTTCTTACATTTATTGCCATGAATTTTGGGTTACTGTCCTATAAATGTGATTATTTTATCTTGACAATTCTGTAATGTTTTAAAACCTCTTTTGGAAAGATTCTTAATTCTTATATGCTAAATGTTTAAGGGCTTCCATATTTCTGATAGAGTTAAATCCTCTGATATGTGTCACATCTTGTCTGATAGTCTGCAGTTGACTGAATGCTGTTTGGAGTTTGGCACCATCATCTAGATAGTAAGAGTAAGTGATGTGAAAATTCCTTGAGGGTGGGGACTGTGTAGATGAGTTCAGAGAAGAAGAAAAGGAGTACCTCTTTTTTAATAACTTAAATATCAGAATAGATTTAGACTTAGAAAAGTCATGAAGTTAGTACATATTGTTCCCCTATACCTCACACCTAGTTTCTTATTAACATCTTACATTAGTATGGTGTCACAAATAATGAACCAATATTGATATGATTGTTAACTAAGGTTCGTAATTTATTTAAATTTCCTTACATTTTACCTAATACCCTTTTCGTGTTCTGGGACTCCATCCAGTATACAACTTTCCATTGAGTTATCATGTCTCCTTCAGCTTCTCTATGCTGTGACACTTATATATTTTTAGTTCTATGTCTGCTGATTCCTGGTTCCTGTCCCAGCCACTTAGTGTATTTTATCTCATTAGCTCTTCACCATAAGTGAGAGAAGTGGAGTTAGTTCTGTTTTGCAACAGAACAGCTAGGCAGTTTGTCCAAGGTTGCATTATTGGCAGATGATGGACCCATAGTTAGAACCCAGGTCCCTGGAACTTCAAAATCCATGCTCTTATTCTTTGTATTTGTGGCAGCTAGCGCTGTGCCTGGTGCATTAACATAAATGTCTGTATCTGAACCTGATTTCAGTCAACCTGAGGTTTCTTAACCTCAGCAGTGTCGGTGTTGTCTCTGTTGCTGGGGCTGTCCTGTGCATTGTACGATGTTTAACAACAGCCCTTCCGTTCCCCCATCCACTGGATGCTCGTAGCACACTTGCCTTCCCCACCCTCCTCCAGCCACATAGTGTGACCACCAGAAATGTCTCCAGACCTGGGCATTAGGCCCATGGGGGTAAATCACCAACTGAGAAGCAGTGGGTTAACACTTCTTAAACAATATTTAAATAGATGGCAGTAATCTGTAACAAGTGCTGAGTAAATCACTATGTTGAAACAAAGGACTAATTTGAAATTCTAAAAAGTGTAAGCACATTTGAAAGAAATACATAGCTCACTGTTAAAAGTTTTGTGGGGAAACATGGGCTATGTGACTTTGTTCTTTTAGTCTAAAGTCTGAGAATGAAAATCAAATTGCTAAATATTCATTTGGAGTTTGTATAGTAGCTCTGTATGTTTACCTTACATTGGGGTCCAATTTTATGTGTATATTGATCTACTTTTAAGGATTTTAATATAATCTCACCATTTGAAATGACATAGGATTTTTTTTTCAATTTTTGCCTTTATGTAGTTTTCACAGCAGGAGCATAATTGATGCTGACTGTGTGGATCATGGTTGATGCTGATTACTCCCTTGTACTCAGATTACACTCTGAGTAAATGTAATTAAACTTGATGTGTCTGCTGTATGACCTGATTTTTTTTAAGGAATGATAATTATTTAGTGTGCATTCTTATCAAAGATGATTCTCAGCAGTATTGCAAATGTTATCAGTGTTTAATAAAAGGGTTAAACATCTAAAACTATGAGACATTTTTGGTCATACTCAAATATACAGGAAGAATAGGTCTTTGCTTTGAAAAATAACTCTTTTCAAGCAAATAGAAGGATGAGATTGCTTGAAAATGTTAACTAGCCTAGATTCATATGGTGCTTAAGAACAAGTGTAGGACACTGTATAGCTTAAGACAACTTCCGAGCTCTCTTGTTAAACCTTCTAAAAGCTTGTATCCGAGGGGGTCATATTCATTCCTGTGATTCCTTTCTTACTTATGGATGTGTCCTATTCTGTTTGGTATTCAATGTCCATATCTAAATGGAGGGAGTTAAAATTTTGATCTCTGCACTTCTAGGATTATTTATAACCAAAACTAAACAGTGTTCAACACTTACATCATTGCAGAAACCAACCTACATAGCTCAGATCTCTTCCCCAGTGTTATTGCAACTGGTCACTAGACTCTAATTTCTTCGGACATGATGCTTTTAGTAAACAGTTGAGCAGATGTAAAAAAGGAAACATCCAGATGTAGATAATGATAAATATTAGAGACTTGTCCAAATCATATGTAAGTGGGATTTGAAAAAAAGCTGAAGCTTAAACTTAACTTTCATTGTATGCCTCTCTGGCCCCTTGAATCTTGTTTAGAAATAAAAATAATTCCTCTTACTACATTATGGTCTGCTATATCAATATTCATTCAACTCTTATATTGTCTAAGATTATAAATGTGTCGTTTCCATTTAGCATGTAAGGGATCTCTATTTGGTAAAGTCTGCATTTAAAAAACAGGTTAACCTGGCATGGGTTTTGACATGTTTATTTGTGAAGACCAGGGCCTGTGATGTATTAAAGTACTTGTATGAACGTAATCAATTTTGGGTCTGTGGGTGATAATGCTCGAGGAGAAATGCTAAGATGCTGAATTATATTGTGCCTGGAGGAATCTGGAAAGTGTGTAGTTGACAGGTACATACTGTCCTGCTGTAAACTGTTTTTAAATCTTTTATACAGTTACACAGCCTGCAGAACTTTGATTTCTCATATTCAAGCAGGAGGTTAATATGGAGAAATTCACTCTTGACAAAATCCACTGGAAAGGTTCTCCTTTTCCATGTCATAAAGGCTTATATGCTCTCCTCCTTCCCACTTTTATCTCCTTCAGTAGTCTTATTCATCAATATGATAAATGACAGCCTTACCCTTTTAGAATTTGTTTGCTAACCTACTTATGACTCAAGTGTTAGGATTAATGTTCCATCTTTCATGTTATCCCTCAAGTGTTCTATTGAAATTTAAAATGCAGTCTGATTTCTACAAGTTGCATCTTGCCTGTCTTCCTTTCCCATGTTATCTCTTGTGCTCATGTATGATGCACGGTTATTTATTATAGCAGTTTATGACACCCTACCTTATTTTAAGAAATGTGACTACCAAATGTATTTAAATAGTTTGGCTAAAGATTTACCAATCTTAGAATTGTTTTTTCTTCTAATGTCTGTGGCTCTCTTCAAGCTATTTCGCTTAACCTAAATCTCCAGTGAAATAGTAAAACTGAAATTATTTGGTAACTGATTTTTAATGTTTAAGTATTATGAAAAGGTAATATAAATTTACCACAGTGTAACTGAGCGGTTATGGGCTGAGTGTTTTTGACCCCATAGAATTCACATGTGGAAGCTCTAACCCCCAGTGAGGCTGTATCTGGAGATGGGGCCTCTAAGGAAGTAACTAAGGTTTAATGATTCAATAGAATTAGTGTTCTTAGAGGAAGAGACTAACTCTCTGCTCCCCAACATGAGCCAGAGAAAGGCCATGTGAAGACAGTGAGAAGGCAGCCTTCTCCAGGCCAAGAAGAGACTTTTCCCCAGGAACTAAAGTGGCCAGAACCTTGATCTGACACCTTTGGCCTCCCAACTCGAACAGATTTCTGGTATTTCAGGTGCCTAATCTTAAGTAGTTGTTTTTGTTGTTGTTAGGACGGCCTGACCAAACTGATGCATGAGGGCAGGTTTGCTGAACTCAGCGTCAGTTTCCTCAGAATGAAGTGATGAGTGACTATTTCACAGAAGCTGAGTAGGATTACATGAGAGAAGGCAGAGCTTTAACGCACTGAAGTGCTCAAGTTACCGATAATAAAATGAAGATTTGAAAAAACTAACGGGTAGATACTGCATTCATTTAAACGTCAGTTATAATGTCTACCGTTTTAGGAAGCTTGAAAGTGTTGCCACACGCGTTTTATTTCGAGACTGTGGATAAAGGTAGTATTGCTCTTCCTGGTCCTAGAAACCAGGAAAGAACTGAGTGTACTTTGAGATTCCATCGAAAGACTGCTTCTGGCTCTTTTCATTAGAGGCTAAATGCTGCACCAGTGGTAAATCTAGTTCCAGCTTGATTTATCCAGTTAATTCTCCATAATTCAATTCTTGAACTCCTTGCAGGCTATCTGGAAGACTGGCAGCAATTACTTTCTTTGTTAATAGTTGCGTATGAAGTAGCTTTAATTAAATATTATTTTGGAAATTAGAAACAATCTTGAGGATTATTTTAAACTAACAATATAGTAATGGGTAAATTGTAAATCATCCTTTATTTGGTATTGGGAATATAGAAATAACAGTAAGTGGCTTTATATCTATATTGGCACTTTTTGTGATAAAGATATTAAATTGCTAGTTAACTATGTAACAGTTATGCTGTAAGTGAACGAAGTGCAACGGTTCGCTGCACTCTTTAATATTTATTACAACACAGAAGATGAATTCCAAATGATCCACTTAAAACTTATGAGTGGCGTGTTAAAACTTATGACTAGTGTGTTAAGTGGAGTTTTAATATCCTTCAGGAACTTATGCTTTTATCTTATACATTTCATTATATCTGAAAAGGTAGGGAGGTGATTTCAAAGTGCAGTTTCTCTAATTATAATTCCCCTTTATTCCTTTCTGTTTTACTGGTGCATATTGTTTCCTTTTAAGACTATTTAAGGACATTAATGACTCCTCAATTTCTCTGCCAAAGTATCCTAAAAATAAAGAAGGGAATATACTGAACACAAGTGGCAGCCTAAAAATTAGCATCACTGAATTCTTAAAAGCTCACTGAAAAGTGTAACATGAAAAGGCCATGTTGTGTGTGTGTGTATGTGAGCTTGAAACAGCAAGGCCAGGGAGGTCATGATTAACTACACTCCATTCCATTGATTTACTATAAAAACTAAGGTCAATTTTCTTCTTTTTCCTTTTATTCATAGTTTTGCCAAATATCAGTATATACAGTGGAGAATAATAGGACAACTTTGAAAGCTTGTTTTCTTTTTTGACTGAAATCTGCTTTTCTGGGCCCACCTTCTCTTTGCAACAGATGTCCAGTTCCTATGCGAAATCAAATGGTTAATTTACACTGTTCATAAAGTGCTTAACTCATAAGCCTGAATAATAGGAAGCTTAAAATATTAGTCTATTCCTGAAAAAATATATCGGTACATATATCAAACACATAGATACAGTGAGTGGGCAAATACCTTGAAGTCATGTGGACCATGAGGCCAGATCTCAGTACCACCTCTCATGAAGATTTTAACTGTTGTTTAACTGGAGTCTGTTTTCTTTCTCTCAAATAGAGATACCTACCTCCTAGGGTTGCCACGAAGACTAGACAATTTTTGAAAGGCACTTAGTAGGGTACCTTGCATATAACTGATAACTGCCATAAATCCTACGTGATCTGCCTCCACTCCCAGCCCAAACCCCAGCTCCACTGCCTCTGATTTCACTCCTGTTCTCTCGCTGGCATCTGCCACTCAGGCCCCACCCGCGCCTGTTCTGGGGGGGGCACCTGCCGCTCAGCCTGTGCACTCCCTGTGCCTGGATGCCTGCACAGCTGGCTTCCTCTTTTCCCCGGAGTAAAAGGAGATGCCGCCTTCTCAGGGAGCTCTTTCTTGATATCTCATCTGCAGTATCATTGTCTTCCTTACCCTACCTTATTTTCCTTCTCAGCAGTGATCTAGCACATTTGTGTATTGTCTGCATCCTTTCACACAGTGTGAGTCCACGGGACAGGGACTTTCTTTCCTGCACTGCTGTATCCTAGCACCTAGAACATCCTATGGCATATTGTATTCCTTTTTTTCCCCCAATGAATTTCTACTAAATCTTTGGAAAAGACGAAACATACATATTTGAAAATAGTAGATTCACAGGAATACATTATCAAAAGAATTAGATGAACGAAACAAACTATATTCACCTCCCAGGTTAGTATATAAGATTATTGTGGGGGATATTGGCAGGACTTTTCTCTACCTTTTATGCAATGCTGACTGGGTTTGATACTTTCTAAATAGTAAATGAGACCAAAATCCAAGTCTGTGGGAAAAGTTGGTAAAAATACAGGAAACTTTTGTTAACTTTACTAGTTGTGCCCTGGGTGCCTTTTTTGTTCATATATTTAACAATTAACAATCATCGTTTCAAGTTACAGTTAAAAATAGTAAAAAAAAAACAAAACAAAAAAACAATTTTCAGACTTTATGAAAGTGGCATGAGAAGAGAGAGCAGGTGAAGGCAGGCAGGTGAGAGCCAAGAAGCACTGTGACATATTAAGGGGTTTGGACTTGACCCTACAGATATTAAGACCACAGAAAGATTTTAACCATGAGAGTGTGTTAAAAGAGAAGAGTTTATTCTGGAAGCTTTATGGACAGACTATTGAGGAAAGTCAGAAGTCTGTTGCCAATGCTATAATTTATAGGTGAGAGTTGAACTAATCACCACATACTAGTTGTTGACTATAATTGGTGGATTATTCCATAAAAATTCAAATTATGTTTTTAGAGTGAAAAGTAACTTAGAATTTTTAAAGTTATATTCATACTACAATACAGAATCAAAATTTGTAGTGTAAGTTACCTTAAACATCTAAGCGCACCTTATACACTTGATGAAGCTGATGCCCAGAGAGATGAGGTGACCTAGGCAAGATAACATGGTGGGATCGTGGCCGACTTAGTTGTCCTCATTCTATGACAATGGAGCATGTGATTGGTTTTTAACTAGATAATAGATTGAAAAGATAGCCATTTATTTCTTGAGATGTAGCATTACATTTTGGCATTTCCTAGCCAAAGTCCAGATTATCGATCTTAAGGGTTGGAGCTTCACTTCAGTTTTTGTTTTCAATCATAGTGTCCGTTGAGCACGGGGACTTACTGATAAGCCAAAATCGCCCTTTTCCTTTGAGATTTTAAATCTACATTGTGGAAGCTCTGTCTATGAATGTCTGCCAGGTTATCGTTTTAGTCCATGGCATTGATCACCTGTGCATAACTGAAAGAAAAACTTCTCAAAGTACACATAACACTGATTATTGGTCAGTAAAAGCACCAAGTCAAGCAGTAGGTTTTAGCTCTTATGCTGTTTTATGTGGCATGCAGTGAAAAACTCAGTCAGCTGTTGTTAGGTTGAGTTTATTGCTTTGAATTGCAAATACAGATTAACAAGTCACTTTGCAGAAAGTTGGTACACATGGAACACCTGCCATTGTACCTGTGTTATGATCTGTTGAGCTCTTCATTGTTGAGAGTCATATGATAGAAGAAAGTGTTACTGCATGTGTGATTTTTACTTTCTTCTATGTGGTTTAAATCATGTGAGGAGGAAAGATTCTTTTAAAAATAGTTACAACTAAATGAATTACTGATCAGTAATTGTAAAAATGTGCATATATCCACCAAAAACGCTGTATAATTGAATATAAAGTATAGCTTTTTGAACTTAAAATGATTCAACACACATTAATCTGGTGTTTATTTGGTACCTTGTAGTACAAAGAGCAATAAAACATAATTCCTGTCCGCTGGTAACTCATAATTCTCTTGTAATTTTTGATATAATTATAAATCCCTTTCTACCTGTATAGTTACAAGCTGCAGCCGAGTTGGAGATAGAATATTTGCATTCAAGAACTGTAGTAAGTCAGTTTAACTGAACTGTTACACTTATGGATAAACTCTTAAACTTGTCTACAAAAACTTCTTGAAATATTTGAGACCTTGGCTTTGTCATGTATTCCAGTTACACAGCTCCACTCATATCAAGATCATGGCACCTTTGTGCTGTCTCCACCTTACAAGAGATTATTGTCATTTCTTTAACTTACCCACATAGCTGTGCAATGCCGTGGTCATAGTGTTGCCATTTATGCCCCTTTATAGGTGAACCTGACATTGTATGTAAACTGTGTTATATATGCTGTAAAATATGGACATGTATATCCAGCATTTAGTGTCTGCCCTTACTGTTCATATGGATCGTATAATAATATTTACATGGTTGTATTATGAAATTGTCTACACAGTTCTTTAGAATCATTGTACAGTGACCCATCTTTGGAGAAACCTTTTAAATCAGTTAATTTACTTGTTTAAAAGGTATTATCATAGTTTCTAAATTCCAGTAGTTGAATTTTTCACTGTCTTGATACATTGCTTTCGATACTTTAGAGCACAAGTGAATTCCACTTTAAGCCAGATAATTACTTTGTTTTTATTGCCTGTTTGAAATGTTTTCAGCATGAGGCATTTCCCTTATTCTGTTGGCACTCTTTCAGATGCTAATACCATGAGAGCATTTATTCTTTGTACTTTTTCGAGAGAGTGAATTAGAGGGAAAAAATGAAATTAGCAAAAGTGATTCTCAAACACTTTCAGAAAACTGGTAATATCATATGGCTATAAGGTCAAGTGATTGAAAAGAGTCATTTAAGTCTACAAGATCCTCCTTAGCATTCTAACTTGCTGTGTTCCCCCCCAAATAACATACCTAACAGAGAATCTAATTAATGAGCTCATGAAAAATGTATGTTAAAAAGTGATGTTTGCAACATGCATAATTATAACTGTCCTGGAAATATAAGTAACCAGGCATGAATTCAGAAATGTAAATATTGAATTAAAAAGTAATTATTTTCCAATGGAATTATCTCACTATAAAGGCAAGAGTTTGGATAAAAATGGCAGTAAGCTGAAAACTGCATTATGTGCTTAGGCAAAATATATCACAATTTTGTTTCTCATTTTTTTCTTTTTGAGTGTCTCTCTGAAAGTTTCAGGGATATTTGGTGCATTTGATTTAGAAGGATTTTGTTAAATTCTGTAATCTTTGTTTATCACTCTATATATGTTTATTAAATCCAAAATTGATGTAAAATCTTTTAAAATTCCTTCTCTTCATTACTGTAACACCATTTGTGACATTATCAAGTTAGGCACTGTTTGGTTGATATCAATTCTTTTCTTCTAAGAACAATCAATTAAAAAAGGTTAATTGATGATTTCAAAATACTCAGAACCGGAATATATACTGTGAAGGATATGGCCATACTTTTAAGACAGATGCCTCTCAAGAAGTATGATTCAGTCAAGAGAGATTAACACACTTCCATTTTAGGGAAGCACATAGGACAGCATATAATCAAACAACATATTTGAATATATACAGTCAATTATCCACTATTGGAAGTCTATTCTTCATTTTTTTTTAATGTTTAAGGCAAGTAGAGTATTTTCATTAATACTGTAAATCAGTGTGAACTTAGAATTTCCAGTCATTTGATCCTCAGTTAGATAGGGGTGTCTAATTTTTCACATAATCTAGCAGATTAACGCCACTCACCTGAATGTTCACTCAGTGAGAATGTTAAGCAATCTTCTGTAAATTGGAATACTTCAGAAGTACTCTGCAGATTTTTGCCTGCTAACTAGGCACTTGAAAAGCATTTTTAGTGTATAGAGAATTCCCTTGACTATGTGTCAGGCAGACTTGACTTGGAAAATGATTTTCTGAATCACTTTTTTTCTGCCTCATGTTCTCTTTAAAATACCATCTTAATCCGTAGATAGAATAATCACTTAATGTATATGGTAGACATTTCTTAAAATTATTTGGATTTTTTGCCTTTTAAATCCTCTTTAAAATCAAGACTTAAACATAATCTTATCTTTTTTCATTTATCTCTTACTGTGTATTCAGTAATTTTTCCTAAGTTACTTATTCCTAAATGTGGTAATTCATTAAATATGAAATACAGTACTATTCATTAAATAACTAGAAAATCTAAAGTTTTCTCAAATACTCTGTATTCAATAGTTTGAGTCCTTAATTGTAGTTTATCTAAAAATAAAGTGTTGCAGGTGCTCTTAGATAGCTTCCATCCCAATCTGTAAAACCACAGATGGAAGGAATGACTCTGGGAGACATTAAATGACTGCCCGAATTTCTTTAGCTAAAATTTGAACCAGATCTCTGGGCTGCTAGTCCATGAATACTTTGTTCAGGTTATGATTTGCATTCATAAGCTCTCTGAGAATTCAAAACATTAATAAACATAAGAGTTGCAAATAGAAGATACCTACATACACTGACACATTTGTACCCACATTTTTTGTGTTTTCCTGTTGTTTAAAAGGAGAAGTATCCTTTAGAGGAGTTCATAATGACCTATAGATGCCAGTGAATTAAAACAAAAAGATATTTAATAGTGACACATAGGAAGTGTAATCCAACAAGGTCAGATTCCAGAAGGGAAGTTATTCATCTAACCCATACCAACTACATGAACAATAAAGGCCAAGTCCACCCTGGAGCATTTGTAAATGTATTAAGTGGAGGTGTCCTTACAGTTTTCATGGACTGTAGTGGGGAAGGGAAAATAAGGCCTTATCCATAAGTTAATAGTGTGGATGTGACAATTGAAGAGGTCTTCATATGTGTAAGAAAAGTATTAACTGCAAGTTCTTAGTCTAAGGCTTTACAAAGGTATTTGGAGCATAGCCCAGAATAGACCAAGATTATCATGTTCATGGGAGATTAGTACAACCTGAGCTATGAGAAGTAATGCTAGCCTGAATAAACAAAGATTGTCTCCCTAGCCAAGGTTTGAGTTTTCAGCAGTTCTTTAGTGAGGAGGTCCAGCTGTCACATTATCTAGGATTCTTTGTTCCAAAAGCCAGAAACTGACTCTGGCTAACTTAGGCAGAAAGGGGGAATTTTGGGGGCAGTATATTAGCTACCCCTAGATTCAATGGGAAGGCTCAAAACCCAAGCATGGGAAAAGGAAACCAAGGCAGGAAGAGTCAAACTAATGTCAGTGAACCTCAGGTGAGGTCACCAGCTCATTAACGCTGCTGCTCAGCCTTCCCGCAACAGGGAACTTGATCTGACACTGATTTTCTGAATGTGGGAAATTCAGGGAAACCAATTACTGATCATTTACAAAGAGGCAATAAAACTCAAATTATGTGATGCATGGGCTCATAGCAGTGGCATTTACACTTTAATGCTCAGTAGGGACACAGATCTTTTCCTTTTTTCTGGAAACTTTTTTTTGATATATGTATATTTATATTAGAGTATAGTCAATTTACAATGTTGTGTCAATATCTGGTGTACAGCATAAAGCTCAGTCATACGTGAACATACATGTATTTTCATATTTTTCACCATAAGTTACTACAAGACGCTGAATGTAGTTCCCTGTGCTATACAGTATGAACTTGTTGTTTATGTATTTTGTATATATTAATATCTGCAAATCTCGAACTTCTCACCACCCCCCATAACTTAAATTTGTTTTCTGTGTCTGTGAGTCTGTTTCTGTTTTGTAAATAAGTTCATTTGTCTTTTTTTTTTTTTTAAGATTCCACATCTAAGTGACATCATATGGTATTTTTCTTTCTCTTGCTGGCTTACTTCACTTAGAATGACAATCTCCAGGTCCATCCATGTTGCACAAATGGCATTATTTTATTCTGTTTTATGGCTGAGTCATGGTCCTTTGTATAAATACACTGCAACTTCTTTATCCAGTCATCTATTAGTGGACATTTAGGTTGTTTCCATGCCTTGGCTATTGTAAATAGTGCTGCTATGAACATTGGGGTGCATGTGCCTAAAGGTCCACAGATGGTAAGTGCTGGAGAGGCTGTGGAGAAAAGGGAACCCTTCTACACTATTGGTAAGAATATAGTTTGGTGCAGCCATTATGGAAAACAGTATGGAGATTCCTCAAAAGACTAAAAACAGACTTATCATACGATCCAGCAATCCCACTCCTGGGCAGATATCCAGAGGGGACTTTAATTCAAAAAGAACATTTCTTTTTAAGTAGCTAAAGATACAGTGGAGTTACTTGAAGTTACTTATCCTCCTCTTCATAGTCAGGGGGATATGAATTATGCAAAGAACAAACAAAACTCTCACTGTGGAGAGAGAGCAAGAAGAGTATCTATAGTGGCATATGAAGGGATATGTAGTTCTGTATTTTCAAACAAAGTTATTAGTATATAAATAAGGGCACCATTTTTTAATTAAAAAAATAAAATCCTATAATCTCAGTTCCACCTCTGCATCTTCAAACCTGAGAATTTTCTTAATACACTATTACTCAAAAGATTTTGGACTTAATTAGGCTATGAATTTTTCAAATTGTACTATAAATGCATGCATACTGTATTTATAATGGAATACCCTACAACTTGATGGGCTAAATAGTAAGTAGTTATTACTATTCATGGTTCTAACTCAGTATTAGTTCTGGTGTCAGCTAAGCTTACTCACATGTCTGCACTCTGCTGTGTGTTGGGCAGACGGAGCCCCAACTTTGGCTGGGTGCTTTCCCATGTTTGGGTCGGCTGGCCGGTGGGCTGGTCTATGACAGCCTCGACTGGGGCAGCTGAGCTTCTACCACGTGGCTTCCTAACTGCTAGTGGGCTGTGTCACGTTCGTTCACATGACAGTAGCAGATTCTAAGAGCAGTGTTGGAGAGTCATGAGGGCTAGGCTAGGCTCAAAACAGCTGAACTGTCTTTCCACTGAGAGGCTGAATGTAACTATCGGACAGTGGCCAGGCTATATATGAAAGTGGAAATCTGCAGCAACCAGTCCAGGAAGCCAATCCATTACAGTAACTGGTTTTGGAAGCAGACTACTGTCTGTATCAGCCAGCCCTGGAGGGCAAACACTCACCCTGTAACAGTCAGCCCTAAGTGGCTAGGACTTGATTAGTAACTGACAGCTTCCCTATTTTGGTCCCTGCTTCTAACTTCAGACCAGCTGGAGAAAGCCAAATTATGCACCTCTAGCCCGTCACATAGGACGATCCACTTACAGTTATCCTGCCTGCGGCTTCCCCACCCCAGTAGCCACTAATCAGGGCATGTCTGAAACCTTCCCCCTTTTTGCCCTCTCTTCTGCCAAAATGCAAGCATCAGTGGCTGACTCCCTTGTCATAGCAAACTCAGATTAAACAGCTTTTGCTTGTTGTTGTTAAGGTGGTCTTCATTTATTTTTTACAGCACTATGTTTTGTTTTGTTTTTGTTTATTTTTAAGTTTTTTTGGACAAAATCATAAAGCCTGTCAGATTCAAGGAGAGGGAAAAGAGGTTCTGTCTGCCTCTTGTTGGGAGGAGGTGCCAAGTCATATTTTTGGAAAAATTGTGGATACATGGAGAGAGTATTTTTGTAATCAATTTACCATACTCACCTCTGTGGGTTAAAAAAAAAAACTTTCAAGTAATACTGAATTCTTGATTTTCAATTTTAACCTAACAATTAGAGAAAGACAAAGGAAATTCAACTAATACTGAACTCATGATGTTCAATTTTAACCTAACAATTAGGGGAAGACAGAAAGTAGTAGGTGCTTTTAATTTTTAAGAATTTTATATGAATGACTCAGTAGATTTTATAGTAATGCCCCCCCTCTTTTTCATGAATAAATCTCTACATTTACTGATTTTGAGAAAATGATTCTCTGCAAAACTCATTCTCACTGCATTTAAAGCAGTGACGGGCATGCAGTAAGAAGGAGTGCAGGATATTAATTCTTACTCAAGAGGTTTTTCTCCACGTAAACTTCATCAGGGTCTTCTCTATATTCCCAATAGACTACCCTTTTCTGTTTGTTAACACAGGTTTTCATAGCATTGAACTGACAGCATCTTATAATGAACTTTGATTCTGAGCTTTGAAAAAAAAATAAGAACTAAAACCTTCAGTGAGCAATTTTCTTACTGGGTAACATGCAGCACTTACTGCCAGAACCAGGGAGACAATTTTCTGACTGATTTGAAAAGCTATGAGAAAGAAAAAATCTGAAGAAACAGCACATCTGCACAAAATCTTTATTACTTGTCTGTGTAGAGTTAAACTTCAATAAAATAGCTGTGACTCTTCTAAAATTCTGTGCCTCAGTAGAGACATTAGTCCATTTCTCTCTGGCAAATGTTGTTTGTCCAAAGTCATCAAATTACATGGTTTATCTATAGGCATACTCTATTCACAAAAGACTCCTAAAGTTTCTGGAAATTTGACTAAAATAATTAACAGTAAACACTTTATGCATAAAGTGTTTTTCTCAGGGGAGGATCAGAAAACTCTGCAAGCAAAAGGTAAATGCAAAACATAAAATTCAACATTGAAATTAAAGTCTTAGAATCTAAGACGTGAGTTTTGGGTCTTGTAAATTTCACATTTGAGTATATTATGAAGATAAAGCAATTACCTCAACCATTTGTCACTTTATAAGGCAAATTGTCCTATGACTTTTATTGTGAAAATTAACATACTAAAAGCTAAAAATCTTATATGAATTTAAAAATATTTCTATGTCAAAGGTAAAGTGTTCTTTTTGAGGAGTTGAATACATGGAAAAGAAACTATAAATTTAATTTAAAAATCACTGGAAATCACAGCCATCCTAACAGGGAAGGATGTGTCCCATTGTGGGTTTGATTTGCACTTCTCTGATTAGTGATGTAAGGCACACCAGTACATTAGGAACCTAAGTGTTTACTAATACTACAGTTTTATGTAGGTTTAAAAATATGTATACAACAGCAGCAACAAGAAAAACCATTGTCAATGCTGTATCTTTAATTTTTTTGAATGATAATGTTGAAAACATACTTAGGATGCTTATTCCCATAATACCATTATTTCAACGTTTGTTCTAATTATCTGGGTATTTCTATCTACCCTATGTTTCTACAAGACACATAAACTTCAGCATTTTCCAGGTTTAGAGTTTCCATCTACCAGCTCATAATTTACATACTTTGCTTGAACAACTTACACATTTTAAATGCAATTCTACACCAATGTATGCTGTATTAACATATACTATAAATACTGCGTTAATGACATAGTCTTGACCTAATTTCCAACCTTTTTGAAGCATTAAGAAAGCATGCACCCATCTGCTAAACGGAATAAATACATTTATAAATCTGAAGAAGCTATATAAATCCAACTTGCTTTAACTGCTAAGAAACTGGGGAATACAAATCAGTGAGTGGCCCAGACCTGGATCTTGAAGATAGAAGAGTCTCATGTTTTTCGGTGCTTTCTTTTCCTCATGTTAGACCATGTACCTGCTTTCAAAGAAAAGCAGTTTCAGGTCTCTCTGTGCTCAAAGTCCTGCTCTCCTTGGTGTACATTAGCACAAGGTATGTGAAGTGGGTGGACAGCCTCCATCAACTGGAACTGTTGAACTGCTGCTTCTCCATAGATGGGGTGTTCTCACGTTTGGACAACAGTGTTTGGGAACTACAGAAGTTTACACAGGGTGTAAAATGATTAACAGCCTAAGATTTTTTGATTTATACAGAAAAGAAAAATAGTAGAGTCTAGAATTATATCACTCCTACCAGCCATGAGTTCTGTTCTCCAAATAAAATGCTCACTGCATTCATTAGAATGTGCAGGCTTCAGGCCCTGGAATTGCTGGATGTCTTTATCCAGGAATGTTTGACTGAGGACCATAGTCCTTGTGAGTGTAGTCCTTATCATCTTCCACAAAGTGCTCATGATTCAGGGAGAGTGAAAGAGTTGCATGCTGTGAAACTGCTAGTCTCTTCCCTGTTCACACCACAGTGTTCAGTATTCACTTTCCAAATATGTGTAACATTGGTCTCAGCCTAGTTTCTTGAATCCTTTTCGAGGCCTAGGTAAAAATAATGTTTACAAAATAAACTAAAACTTCATTAGGCATTTCATACAGAAGAGGGAGAAGGCTCAGGCTTTGAGGTAAATCACTGAATTCAAATCCAAATCCCACCGTTGTTACCTTGGACAAATGATTGAGTTTCTGAACCAGTTTCCTCACTAGTGAAATGGTGATTACAGGACCGTAATGACCATCATGTGTCTCGACAACGGCAGAGATGAAAACTCCCCGCACAGATTAGGGCCTCAGTGGCCAGTGCTTTCTGGGAGCCTGTTGTAGGAGCAGGCAGCGAGCTGGCAGAGAACAAAAGCAGCAGGACAGCCTTCAGGTGAAAAGGACCCTGAGGGAGCTGCCCCACCTGAGAAGTGGTCGTTCATCTATTAAGATCATACTCTTGGATTTAGCACTTGCAGTTCCCTTTGCCTGGAAAGCTTTTCCCTGGCATTTTTACATCGACCTTCCTTTGTTCAGGGCTCTGCTCAGGTGTCACCGCAGAGAAGCTCCTCCATCACTCTTAGATTCCTTGCTCTGCTTTATTTTCTCTTCACTACAGGATACTGTGTTGAATATTTGTGTGCAATAGAACATGAATCTCAAGTCAGGCATCATGTTTCTAAACTGAAAACTTCATAGTTCTCCTCATGGCCTCTTTTGCACCACACACGATGCCTCACTATAGTGCTATGTTTGCTTTAAAGTAATGCATTTTTCTGACTTTATGTCAGAATCATAAAAAAATTAATTCCTTGCATACACTGTGATATTCACACATTCTTTGAATAACCTTAACTAAAAAGCGTTGCTGCCCCTTGGCACATTCCTTAAGCACTTCTGTGTCCAAATAACTCTTGTTCTAGCAAATAGGATTTTTTTGCACATGGTTAACATATCAAGATACTAACTGGACTTTGGAGAAATGAGATACTGAGTTGGAGGCCAATATTAACAATGAAAGCATTTTACTAGGATGACATTTTCAATCCTCTTCTGATGATCCTTCATTGAAGTTTATAATTTTATACAGACTGATCAGTTCATATTTTCTCCATTAACAAAAATGTAGGTGCATCTCTCAACCTCCCTATTAGCCTACAAACTCCTTGAAGGCAAAATCTAAGTCATATTATCATTACCTTTTTATAATGAGTTTCATGCACTGTGCTGTTTATAGAATAGCTGTTCAAAATGTGCTGAATAAATGAATCAACAAGTAAGCACGTTTTAATGAGTAAAGATGGTTATCTGATACGACACTGGCTTAAATGCTGCCTGCACAACTTACTACCCTTACTACTTTAGGCAAGTTGTTTCAGTTTTTTGTATCTTAGATTATTTATATAAAGGGGCTGAAATATTTTGTTGAAAGAATTGATTCGAGGGCTAAATAAAGATGCCTCCAACAGACACACAGTAAACGTTGGTTCACTTTTCTCTTTGGGCTCAAAATCTTTTCTCTGGCAAGTTGTCCCGTATCTACACTCATCCTGACAAGACTGGAGGTGGGCAAAGGGACTATGCCTTCCCTGGAGGCTGTACTTTCTTGGCTCTTCCCTTTCCAAAGATGATCAGAGGCCCAAGAACCATTTTAAGGCTTTAAACATCACAGTGACTTTTAAGCCAAGTTTGTTGTTCTTTGACAGCGTATGTATCTAAAACCTAGTACGCTGCTCATTTTACAGCAGTCGACTTTGTGTATCAATAGCTACTACCATGTATACCGTGCATGTATTTTAAAAGACATAGTTCCCAGGACAGCTATATATTTGGTTTCTCATCTGCCTTTCCTCTCGTTTCTCTAAATGTGTGGTCCTTATGCTTTTTAACTTTAAGAATCCTTTTCTCTCTGAAAAATCCTTGGAAATTCCAAAAAGCTTCTGTTTGAGTTATATCTGTCTACGTTGTGTAAAAACTAAAATGGAGAAATATTTTGAATTACTTTGAATTCATTTAAAAACATTAAGTCAATTGCATGTTCATAGAAAGTGTTAAAGAATATAACAAATAGTTTATTTTATGTATTTTGCAAGACTTTCTAATACCTAGCTCAAAGGGACCACAGCTGGATTTTCATATTTGCTTCTGCCTCAGTTTCTTCTAATATGCTGTCTTGGTTGAAGTAGAAAGAAGATTGAGCATCAAATAATACACAGGTGGGAGAGGGAGAAGTGTATATGATGGTTGTATTATACTGAATAGTGGTAGTTTCTTAAAGTTGCAAGGTGAAATTTTAGCAGTATAAAGAATCTGTTTGACGCACAGGGAACTACATTCATAACCTATAATGAAACAGAATAAGAAAAGGAGTATATGTGTATAACTGAATTACCTTCCTGTACATCAGAAACTAACACAACATTATAAATCGACTACACTTCCATAAAAGAAAAAAAATCTTTTTGTGCTGGTTCAAAATCCATGGGACTATCTTGCACTGTGAATAGATATTTTTGCCCATAATTTTATAACATCATATATTGGTCGTTTGGAAAGGATGGATCCACTGAATTAAGGAGTTCTTTTCAGTGTCAGCATGGTTTATCACATGATATCAAGAGTTTAATTATCACTAGTATCAGCCTTTATAAGTCTTTAAATGTTACGTCAAGCATATGATAGATAAGTTTTGGCTGAAAGTTTGAATTGTTGTATCATTGCAACAAGTACTCAATTGTTTCCTTTTAGGTGATAAGCTGACTTAGTTCATTTTAAAAAGAATATTTGCCAAATGTCCAGGTGATTTAACAATAGTTTGTTAGTTGGTCCCTGGAGTGAAAATGATAAATTCCATGAGAAAAGCTTCTAGTTAGACTTGGGTCTCATTTGTACCAGGGCTTTTCCTTGAAACAATCGTTGTTCTTCAGTAGGAGTAAGAGCAAATACAAGTTAAGGGTAATGAGGCTTACTTCTCTCTGTTGAGAATAGGGGAGACTTCTTCCCTCTCTTTTTCTTAGAGTGTGTACTTCAGAAACCTTGTAATTTTAAATTTTTCATCTCGTTGAATTGAATCTAAATCTCTTTAAAAGCTAAATAAGCCCCTTGCCAAATTAATATCCTAGGGAGGTTTTTCTCAAGAACCTGGAAATACTCTTTGGAATGTAACTGTCCAAGAATAGTTGCACCTCCATCACCCAGTTGATATGAAGTTCTGGGAGAGGAGTAGGGGCTTAACTTCAGTGGATGCTTTGCTCCCAGTTGTGAAACTACCTCCTGTCGTAAAAAAAGATAGAACCTTATTTTTCCATTGTTGAGAGGCAGTTAACACAGATGGACATCCCAAGTTACCAAGTGAATTTTGGATGAACTGTGTGGTAAGTGGTGCTGTCAAGTCCTCTTGGACTAGTCATTGTCTTATAAACATACATATGATGGGTTGTGTCTATTAGTTTGAATTAAAGGACAAATTTTCTTTCTTTGCAATCTGTTAATGGGTTGTCTGTGATGTACACCTCATTCTGATTCAGTGCACAATCAATAATAAAACTTTTCTTTGTGGAGAGCTTTACTGGGTTGGCAGAACATTTTGTTTCCAGTTACATTTCCCCAACTTTCACAGACATGTTTTACGTGTACTTTTCTTTTTGTCATACAGAATATTAAAAGGTTATATGAGCACTGTTTCAAGATTTAATTAAGTCAATTTTAACAGTTTAACAAGGACATGATTTTTTTTTTTCTCAAAGTTCTTGGCAGTGAAGAATTCAAGATTGTTAGTACAGCTTTGACAGAGCCTTCATCATTGGTTTTGCACCATTAGTGAACATATAAAGAATGGAAAAGTCAAATAACATCTCAGTATTGTAAAGAACATTGTTTTGAATTAACAGAACTCTTGAGTCTTGGTATTCCCATATTCAAGAGTTATTGGGTCCCCATGTTCAACTAGAAAAGTAATTGGAAGTACCTTAAAGCTATCAATCTTAAATGAGAAAGTCACAAGATTGAAATCTCTCCCTCATTCCCACCAACCATACGATTTAATCAGAAGGAGTGAAAGGGCACCATACCCCTAATTTGATCTTTAGCTAAAGGCAGTTTAATCCTTTCTGAGACTTTAACAAGGGAGACAAGGCCATACTTGGTCTTTTTCTCAAGGAAAAATTAAGAGAGCTTTTAATTTTAAAACCATTTTTAGTTTTAAGAATCATCTGCCTCTTTTGATGGCTGTAAATTTCTGGACTCTATTTCCTTTTCTGTTTACAAGGCAGTCAGTTTTTTCCCCCCTGAGGTCATCTGTCTCTTATAATATCTTGCAAAATGTGCTTACAAACAGCCACCCCATACTACTAATGTTTTAAAAATCATAAACATTAAAGTTTATTAAGTATATAATCTGCTGCTTGAGTGACTCAGGTGGTTTTACCAAATATGTATTTAGAAACTATCAAACATGTAATGCTATCATTTCAGCCTTGGCTGTCAGCTTTCTAAGTACTTGAAGATTTATAGCAGGTCCTCCTTTGATACTCATTTATGTAATAGGTTAGGATGTTTTTGGCATCATATTCTAATGTAACAAATTGAAACATGGCTCTAGAATTTGGCAGAAAGAGAGAATTGAGGTTTTGAACATTGACAATTAAATGTCCCACTCCTGAGGTGGCATACATTCTTTAGTTCATGACCCCACTGGCCAGAACTAGTCACATAGCCTTACCCAGTACAAGGAGTAGAGGGGAGTTTGGCTGCTAGAAATCTAGTTTAATCAGTCACTAAACATCTGACGTCCCCCTCCCCCAATTTAATTTTTTTTTAAAATAGCAGTTGACAGTCCTGGGACTTTTCTTTATTGCTATTTCAAATCATTTAAATAAAATGCATAGGTTATAAATTCACAGTAAAGGGTATAAGAAGCAAACTATGATCACCAGAACTGTTGTTAATTATTCCTTGAAATGTCTTTCAAGATTATTAAGTCCATTTAAATAAAAGTAATGGAGTTGTTTCTTTGGTCTTACAAATTAGAATTATGAAATGTACTGAGATACAGTGTCATGTTTAGTCCATATCTTACAGGTAATAGACTGGCTTAGTATCAGTTTCAAATCTTCAATTTGTTTTAAGAGTTAAAAAAATAACTATCGTAGCTTAGATTGAAAGATAACTTTTTAGGAGTATGTCATGATTTATTCAAATACTTTATGGAGAGTTTCAGATTTAAATATTTACTCTCGTAGTTAAATTACTTGAATTGAGTTATTAATCCAATATTATGGATTTATCCCTGAGTCCTACAAAAAGCTCCAATTGTTTAACACAATTATAAAAATGGATCTTATGAGATACAAGTAAAGTTATTTTCCAGACTTTGAGTTTGTTATGTTTAACAATAGACTCAAGTAGAATTAATTGTATCAATGACTCTTTTAAAATATATGTATTTGTAATACTGTCAGTGATAGTGCAGTTAATTTCAAATGTGATTTTTAAGGGAATTTGAGAGATTGAGAGACGTTGGTAATGAAATATGCTACTGTGTGTTAACTAAGAAAGTTGCATTTCTCATGTTTTCCTATTATATCATCTACTAGCGGTTATGCTAATGATAAGGAATAGTGCTGTAATTAACTGTTTAATATACTGTAAAATACCTGTTGTATATAAAACTAATACAGATATTTCCCATCAAATGTGTATTTAATTATAAAGTACATTATAAATCTCAAGAAAGAGTGGCATCTATGAGCTGAATATAGAAACAAAAACGTTACCAGATTTATTGAAATTTTGATGAGAGCTGTCGCTTCCTAAGAACAAAGTACTTTCTAGGAACTTTCACTGAAGTTCACTCCATACAGATTAATAATTTGGAAAGTGCTGGGCATTTTTAACAATTAAAAGTATAACAATTAACAATTGTTAAACAATTAAAAGGATAGTAGATAGTAGGAAGCAGGTTTCTCACTGTTGAGGGTGGGTGGGTGAGAAACCACAGATAAGAAAGGGGAGAAGGCTAGAATTAATCCAATGTCGTTAGATTAAAATATGAACTCATGTTTAGCATAGTATCGATACAGATGGATAAATAAACAATTATGTTTGTATACATGGGTTAGTGTAAATACTGTCAAATCCAGAAATAGCATAATTAAAACCATCAAGTCAAAATAGTATTTAATAAGAGTTTATTGGGCATATAGGAGCAGTTGGCAAATGAGGAATTATCAAACCAATAGTAGAATGAACCTAAGGGGAAAATTAACAAAAGCTAAATAAATAGCACCCCCTACCACCAAAAAGTTATAAAAAATTGCCATGAGTTGCATGGCTCCACTAGAGTTGAGAGAAGTTCACATAGACTCAGAGACCTATTTCTTTGAAGCGACCGTGTAGCTCATATAGAATGTTCTAAAAATCTTAAACTAAAAATTTTTTCCAGAATAGCTTCACTAGGGTTGATTATGATTTTGTATCCAACTTTGTTTAGTAGTTATTCCTATTTGTAAAATCACATTAAATTTAAAATTAGATTTCAAAAGAATGTACCTTCATTTCTCTTAATGTGCTTGTTAATGGAAACAGAGGTTGTGTTAACGTTTGTCCCTCTAATAGAGTTTTTGGCACACCAGGATTACAGAAATGCCAAAAAAACAGGATGTAAGAACTTGGAATACTGGGAGAGACTGCTGCTAAAAATAGGCACTGTAGCATTGCACTTAAAGCACTTTTGTGATCACATAAGCTGGCAAAGAAAATTATCTCTAGAATTTGTTTTTTTTGAGTGGCTTAGGGCTTTTAACAGTCATGATTCTGATGGTCAGTTTTTCCACTTTAAGTACTTACTGTTTTTCTTAAAATACTGGTTAACTATAGCTTCTGAAAGGATTTTTAAATTATCAGGGTGTTTTTTTTTACATTTTATTCTTAGGTAGTATATTATTGAGGAAGAATAAATGTGCTGAAATCAAAGGCAGTGAAAACTTTAATTCTTAATACAAAAAATAAGAATAATATCAGTTGGCCTATTTTATTCAAGGCTATATTATCTAGGTTATGAACCTTTCTTTGGCTCAAATTTTGGTCAGGTATGTACCTGATCATAAATTCTGTACTACCAAAATGAGTAAGGAAATGACATCCTTAAGCTCTACTACGTTTTTACTTCTGTTACACTGGCTTTTGAATAACTTACCCTTCAGATTACATTACCAACCTATTTACTTTTTCTCTCTGTGACAATGTTAAGAGTGACAGCTTGTTTCTTGTTTTGATCCCATACTAATACTCCATAGTAATAGAAACCCTTTCATGGAGTGGAGTGTTTTTCAATCATTTTGCAAACACTTCTGCTGCGTAGGCAGAATGAATACATACAACTTAGCCAGTTATATAAATGATAACTTTGATAAATGGCATACATTTATGCTTAATTTAGACATTTGCTTATTTTATTAGATGGAGATTTCTAATCCTACTTGTTCTCTCCCCTTCTCCACCACAAATAGCTAAGTGCAGAGTATAAACTGAGTTCAAGAAATTACATTTTTACATAGAATACTCAGGTTGAAACATAATAGTCAGTGATATAAATATACTTTGCCATTTTATATCATGTTTATGTGATTTAAAATTATATTTTGGTTGTGCTGTTTGTGTTAATGAAGGCACGTAATTTCCATAATTTTGAATTACCTTTAAAATAATCAGGGTAGGATTCTGAAATGATTGAACTTGAACGAGTCTTGCTTTCTTTTTCGCTGTTCCTTCCCATTCCAGTCAACTGCTGAAACATCGTGGGGTCAGGCCCTTTCTGAACATGGAGTGTTGTGCACTCTTAGCTACACATGCTGGTGGCTACATCCAGTTCTTTATTTCTGGAGGAGAAACTGCATAAGAATGAATTCAAGCTAGCATGAGAGAATCCTGAGAACTGGCAGAGGTCCAGTGGTAGACACCGATAACCTGAAGGTGTTGGGACTGGAGAGGGAGCCAGGTATACAGATTCCATGTTCCCTGGGTCTTGAGGAGAGGGGTGTATCATGCTTGTACTGAGGGGTTTTCTTGCAAGACCAGCTCACCTCACTGGGTCCTTAGGAGACCAGGGTGGTCTCTGTCACCTAAAGCACTCATCTCTGCCGGCGTTTTTCCAGAGGTGACCTAGGGAAGGGACTGTCAACCCATGGCTGTTGCTCCATCTGCATAACAGGAGCTGCTGGGCTTTTTATCTTTGAGAGGACGCTCTCATTCAAGGTGCTGGACCTTCATTTACTGGGTAAGTAAATGAAGACGAAGTTTTCGAGGTAACTTGGCAAGAGCAAATAGGAAAAGTGTATCAGCCCCAGGAATTGATCCAAGTAAGTATGGGAATATAATATGTACATATATTGTTAGTTCAGTGGGAAAGGATGCAGTAGTTCATGCACAATGGAAATACTGAATATCCATTTGGGAAGAAAATTGAAAACTTAAATAACAGAACATATAGTCCAGATTGGTCAGGATTGAATGGTTAAAGTGAGAAACAAAGAAATCTAGAAAAATTATTTAGGAGAATACTTATATAACAAGGTTGGGAGTGAATTAAAAAAAAACTTAAGTACTCTAACGAAGTAAAGGTAAACTTATTCAAAAGTTTAATGTTTTTGGATATAAATTCATAAAAATCAATATCTAGATGGCAGAACGAAAATATTTTAAATTTAAATGAATTTATGACCATACTGTAAATTTTTGCAAATTGATAATAGAAAAAATGGCAAAGGATCTACAGCCAATTCATATTACCATGTAAATGAAGTATAAGCTAAATGCTGCAGGTTCCCCCCCCGAAGTGGCAGTCACACTGTTCCAGTTAACAGCTTGTTAGAAAAGCTGTCCTTTCACCACTGAATTATTTTAGTGCCTTTCTAAAAAATCTGTGGTTATGTATGTATGTCTTGATTGCTGTTTTGATCTTTCAATCTACATTTATCTTTGTTTATGCCAGTACCACGCTGTCTTTCATGAGGACATTGAGAGTAATGGTAAAAGCCATAACTTCAACTTATTTTCAAAATTGTTCCAGCTCTACCCCATCACTTGTCAAAACAAATTTTATATTTATATTCATTCAATTCAGGAACAGGTACTCCCTCCACTTACATCTTTTTCTCAGCAGTGTTTTGTGGTTTTTAAGTACAGGTCTTGCATATATTGTATATCTCTCCATAGTGTTTTTAACATTTAATTTTAAATTTTGCTTTCCAGTACATGCTGTTTGATTATATGTGCATATGAGATACATACACATACGCACACACATACACACACACACGCACACACACACACCCCTTGTGTCAAATGGGCTTTCTAAACTCTGTAAGGATAGTGGTTTTTCAGTGATTTGTGATTAATTTTTTTTAATTCCTATTACAGCTTTCTTCTTTTGCCCTATCTAGGATGTGCAAAACAACGCTGAACAGGTTTTGAGAGTGGACATCTTTGCCGTATTCTTGATTCTTGACCTTAAGGGAAAGCAGATGGAAGCATTTAATCTTTCAACAGTAACGCTGAAATATTTAATAAATTATTAAATATATATAATATAAGTTTTTTGTGGATGTCCTTTTCAGATTAAATTCCCTGCTATGCCCAGTTTACTGGTTTTTATATTCTTTTTAAATCATAAACGGATATTGAAGTTGTCAATATTGTCCTCCAACTATTGAGACGATCATGATCTTACCTGGTCAGTTAATGCTGTTGGCTACATTAATTGTTTTTCATAGGTTCATTCCAACTTCCATTGCTGGAACAAATCCAACTTGGTATTTAATTTGTATACATTATTGGATTTTATCTAAAATTAAGGATTATGACATCACATTTATAATGGATATTGGTCTGTAGTTTATGGTTTCTTTTAATCAGCGTGTGCTGGGCTCAAAAAATTAAAAGGCAAGTGTCCTCTTGAATGTTTGAAGAATTGGCACTGATTATTCCTTAAATCTTTGTGAGATTTCACCAGTGAAGTCAATAGGGCCTGTGTATTTTTGTTGGTTTCTTTATTTGGTGCCAAGGTTTCTAACTGTTCAGATGCAGCATATGCACTCCTTCCTGGGCCAGCTTTGATAGTTTGTCTCTTCTGGAAAATTGCATTTCATCTAAGCTGTCGGCCATAAAAGAGCAGTAGCATACTTTGCACTATTTCCTTGTGATCCTTTTAATGCCCATAGTGCTATCTGTAGGGATGTCCACGTTTTCGTCCTCGATGCTGGTGTTTTGTGACCTTCTCTCACCTGCACACCTCTCCCCCTCCATTAGCCTGGGTAGTTCTGTTTTTGTTTTTGTTTTTGTTTTTTTTTTAATATTTTGTTCTTTTAAAGAAGAAACAACTTTGGTTACATTGATTTTGATCTGTTTCTTTTCCATTTACTATTGATTCTTCATTTAACTTCATTATTTCTCCTGCTTCATGTATTTTGAAACTCTCCCTCGGTGTACGTATATGCATTCAGGATTGTCATAGCTTATGAAATCTTGCCCTGTTCCTGCCAGTGGTCCTTGCCCAGAAGTCTCCTTTCTTGTGTTACCTTTGATAGTGTTTCATGGTTTAGGTATCCATCCTCTTGCTTTAACTCATCTGTATCTCGTATTTATATTGAAAGTGGGTTCTTATGAAAAAGGTATATACTTCAGTCTTTTTCATCCAGTCTAACATTTTTATCTTTATTTGGAGTATTTAAATCATTTACATTTAATGTACTTTTTGATTATGTTTTAATCTATCATCTTGTTTTCTATATTGTCCCATCTGTTCTTTTTTTAAAAAACTCATTTCCTCTTTAGATAACTTTTTTTTACTATTCACTTATTAGCTATGCCTTTTTTATGTATATTTCTATTTCCTCTAAGACAGTGGTTTTTCAACCAGTGATGATTTTGCCCCATGGTATATTAGACATTAGTCAACACTGGAGATATTTTTGGTTGTTACACATGGGGGAGGGATGTGTGTGTGCACTGTTGACATTTAGTAGATAGAAGCCAGTGACTCTGCTAAATATTTTACAGGGGACAAGGCAGAAGAAAGTCCCCCACAAACAAAGAATTATCTGATACAACATGTCATTAGTGCCGAGATTGAGGAACCCTTAGTTAAGATGTATAGCATACAGCCAAATGTTACAGAAATTCTGTTGTACTCTAAGACCCTTACATCCGTATACTTCTGTTTCTTCCCTCTCATCTTGTGTACTAGTCTGCATTTTGCTTCCGCATATATTATAAGCCTCACATATTGGTCATAACTTTTTAAAATTCAACTCTTTTAGAGTTTAAAAATGAAAATTTTTATATTTACCCACATAATTAGCTTTCTAAAACCCTTCATTCTTTTGTGTAGATACTAATTCCTTTATAATATTATTTCACTTTAACTGGAAGTGTCTGTTGGCAATAAATCCTCTCATTCTGAGACAGGTTTTATTTTGCTTTTCTTGTTAAAATATATTTTCACACTATAGGATTCATTACTTTTCTTTTAGTATTCTAATAACTAAATTGTTCTCAATGTTGAATAGTTACCAACAAAATTGGCTTTTATCATTGTTGTTTTTTTGTGCTTTTTTCTGACTGTTGTTAAGATTTTTCCCTTTATCACTTCATTCAGGAATTCTATTATGATGTGCCTTCTTGTGATTTTCTTTGTTAATGCTTGCAGGACATTAAACTTCTTTGATCTATGGACTCATTATTTTAATTAGACAGTTTTGAGGTTCTCCAAATATTTTCTACTCCTCACCCCGCACTTTTTCACAGGATTCTAATTATATGTCTGTTAGACTACTAGGTTTGTCCCTCAGGTTACTGAGGCTCTACTTTTTGTTTGTTTTTAGTATTTCTCTCTCTGCACTTCATTTTGTAATTTCTATTATGTTTTCAAATTCATTGATATTTTCTTCTGCAGGATGTAATCTGTTAATCTCATCCAGTGTAATATGTTAATTTTTAATGTTAATAATATATTTTATACTACTGATAATATAACAGTATAGTAATTTAAGTTAGTTGAGATCAGTTTGCTTTTAGTTTTTGTAAAGGCACATACAGAGCTGCCCATTCTCTAATGCTGATAGGAGTCCCACTGCTAAACACAGTCACTCTGTGGATTCTGTCTGATGCCCTCTGTGTTGCAGAGTCTCCACATGATGATGGCTGGTAGGAATGCACATGTTCCCAGCTCTGGGTAAACTCCAGAAATTGTTCAGTGGACTACTTTCTCTGTGCAGCTCTCTTAGCTCCAATATTCTGCTGTATGAGTTGTAGCCACGTTCGCATATAAACATATAAATTAATTGTGTAAGCATATACATTCTAAGCATAGATACTTGAGCGAAGTTTATTGAATGTTTAATATAACCCATGTATTATTATAGTAGTAACATATACATGAAGTATTGATTAGTTGGCTTTATTGCAAGGGAGAATGAAACTCTTAAATAACCTTGATGCCAAAAATAATAATTTTGAATAGGTTTGGCTGTATTCATGAAACAGAAAAACAGGAGAGAATACAGCATGAACAGATGTAGGACTAAGTAAACAAGGAAATGGCAAATTGGGAAGAAAGATCATGTTTTCCATCTTTATGGGGTACAAGGATTTCTGCCTTACTCTCTTTCTTGGCATGATAGCTTTTGCTGTAACTTGACTCCCAGCTCTGGATGTAGATAATCACCCAGGTCCAGCACATTTAATATCTCTGTTAAAATCAACATCATGGTTGCTCAAGACCTGTGTGGACCATTCCCAGATAGGGATGTTCATGTTGATTCTGCCAGTTGGCTTAAGTTCCTTATATAAGGTCAGCGAATATAAAATAAGCATTCCAACGCTGATGGTGATTCTGAGGGGATGTTAAGAGTTTATAGAGATATGAAGGAGATTTTAGTACACTCATTCTTTACTCAATGTATTGCTAAGAACTAGAGCAAACTCCTTATGTTCTTGAAGCCAAACACAGCACATATAGTAATTTTCCCAATATTTTATGTATCAATTATTTATTATCTATTAGTTCCATTTAATATCTTTCTCTCTCTTATTTAATTTCTTGAAAACCTCCTTGAATAATTGAATTGATCAGGGTAGTCTTTTTCTGTTGATTCTTTGCATTTTCTCTAAATGTCTGTGTGAACATTTTATTCTTATTTGAAAGTTTCTATACTCAAATTAATTCTCTTTCCCAAAGCAGAAATTTTCAGCCTACACGTTTCCTCCAATTTTTCTGTCCATATAATTGACTGAATGACACTGCTTCCTGGATCACTTATTAGCAACTCAAGACAATTACCTACTTAATAGTACTCTTACCCACCTTCCCCTCACCAGCAGAGTTTGTTTATTAAGTGTCCTCATCTCCGTTTACAAAACCATGATTTGACCAGTTTCACCAGAACTTGGTAGTCCTCAGCGATGGCTCGTTTTCCCTTAATGTCTTCATCTAAGATACCATCAAGCTCTTTCCCTCCAAATTGTACCTCACGTATCTATCTTAACATCCTACGTGCAGGTCTACTACAGTTTGAGTCCCCAGTACAGTATTGTAAATTAAGTGTTGAAACAGCAACCTGAATTGTCCTCCTGTTCCCTCTCTTGCTCTTAAACATGCTGTTCTTCGTAAAATAGCCATGAATTGCCCTCAAAACAAAACCCCCAAACCAAAAAAACTTCACATCATAGTTATCCTATGATTTCCCATTTTGTTTAGAAAAAAGTCAAATCAGCTTATGTCCTAGATGTCCTTTGTGTTCCGTCTCCAGTTTATTCCTACAGCCTTATCTTAAATCTCTCTTTTCATCTGGCTTCCTCGGTTGTTTCTAAAACCAGTGTCTTTTCTGTCTCTGGGACTTAACAGTTTCTGTTCCCTCTTTCAAGAAACCTTGACCTTTGGTTGAAGGTTGCCTTCTTTACATTCTTGAAATTTCAGAGTTAAAGTCTTTTATTCATAGAGAACTTCTCTAACATCTAAAGTGTTTCCAAGGTGTACTTTCTGTTACTGTACCCTATTTTTTATAGATCTGTTTTAATCTGTAGTTACTTTTTACATTTGTTTGCATAATTTTTTTTTATCTTGTTCACTAAAGTAAGACCTGTAAGGTCTAGGAGTAAATGCTTTGATCTTATTCACTGCCATGATTTCCATGCCTATTCTATAATAATCATAAGTAATATATTCAACATATTTCTAAATAGGTATATTTTATGAGTTAATGCTTTTAAACACATCTGCGAGTGTTGATCCACTTCAGAAATTCTTACTTTCAGGGAAAACATCATGGAGAATTAAACCAGTTCCTGATTGGGTATGGGAAGTTGAGGTTAGAAACTCATTCCAGTTTCTGCCTGTTAAAAAAACCTCTCGGATGTATTTGATTGATTCGTTGCCATCTCTCTCTCTTGAAAAGAAATCCAGTGCAATCTGTAACCAAAGATGCAATCATAAGAGTGATATGAATCTGCACTAGTTGATTCTCTCTCTTTTCTGTCATCTCTTAGCATAACACTTTGAAGAGACTGGAACTTCATGGTACACAATCAGTTGGAGAAATACTTGTAAAGAGTTCTAATTAGCAAGGGTTGGTTTGCTTGATTATTCTTGGAAACTGGCACTGTGCCAGTGATGGTAAAATGAAACAATTGCCAGTCCCTCTAGAGCCAAATGTTTGGAGTAGGGAAAGAGCAGTTGCCCAAACAGAGGATGTAGATTCTAGGAAATGAAGGGGAAGAAAAGACAATGGTCACATTTTCATTATCAAATTTTGTGTGTTATCCCTTCCAAGTACTGAGGCTATTCAGAATAGGAAATGAAGTACATTTATCAAAACAGCAATGGTGTTAAATCTGCATTTCAACAAAACGTTTGCCAAGATCTTATGTTTTCACAGGGAGATGAAGGAATATTGGCCAGAAAACAATTAAATGTATTCAGAGCTGACAGGGACTCCTAGTTAAAACATTGTTAACAAATATTCCTAGTGAAGCAACAGAGGGCTCTGCCCTTGGCTCTCATGAAGCATTCAGTGTTTTTACATGTGACTGAATGAACTAGTGCGTGTGCAAGTGAGGTTGAGGCTTGTTTGGGATAGCTGATCTCATAGTCACATGTTGAACTTTCTATTTCAAGTCCGCTGCTCATGATTTTCAGAATACTGTTTAACCTCCTTGATTTATCTTATTGGACTTTTTATAACCTTGAGATTTTCTCAAGCAGATGTCCTTGGACTTAGCCATTCAAAACTACTTGTGGTTTCATGATCATTTCATGATCTTCTATTCATTCTACCTGGGTATCTTTTATCCTCTCCTTTTGTCTAGCTGACTCTTAGTCATTGCCCAATACTTAACCTTCATAAGAACCCAGTTGTAGTTAGTTATAACTCTCTTGTGTTTCTGTAACCTCATAAGTAAATATGTGACATAGCCCATCTCTACAAAGTGTGTTGTATTGTTTGCTTTTGTTTATTTTGTTTCCTTTTCCTCCACAAAGCTGAAAGCCACTGAGAGGGACCTGGAAGTGCCTCTGTGTTTCCAATAACAAGAACAATGCCTAATAACAAGTAGTAGAATATTAGTAATGCTAATTTAGTAAATGGAAGTAGTGAGGAGTGAAATTCAAGGTCTTGCAAAAGTAGAATGTAAATTGTAAGAGTTGTATATGATATTCTAAGCTTTGTTTTAGGGAAAACTTGCAGTTAAGTTGGTAATTGGTGTGGCAGAAATCTGTGTGAAGAGAAGTGTAAGTTTTAGTTCACAATAAATATGAAGTAATAGCATGTGTTTCTTCATAGAATGCGTAACTAAGTTGTGCTTTTATTTTCCATCAGCTTACTTCTGTCCTTACTCATTAGTTCAGTAGATTGAGCCTGGTTTGGGGATGGATTACCCCATACCCTAGGGATACAAGCTGGACAGGAGGACACAGTTCCTGTTCTCAGAGTTCTTGCAGTCTTGTATGAAGATTGTCACTTATCATTCAGTTTGATAATGTCTCTGATAGAGAAAAGACAAAATGGCGTGACAGAACAGAGGAAGCAAGTGCTGCATCCTTTAAAGGTCTGAGAGGAACTAGAAATCCAGGAAGAGACGTAGCTTGCTCAGCATCCTGAAGGTGAAGAGTGTAGCCCATTCAACCTCAGTGTACACTTTGGGGAGAGCAGGGATGGTAGGCAGCTGAAATGCACGGTCCATTTTGTAAGGCAGATGCTCTCGCTGTGTTGCAGTGGAATATTGGGAGGTTGAGTTTCACTTTTACAGTATATTTTATTTATGTTGCATTGAATTCAAAGTCAGGTGGTATTGTAGATGTCCTTTTCCATCATGTTGTGAGAAGAGCCATTTTGGGTGGTCTCAGTGACTAACTCCTGTCTAGACAAAGAAGTTGCACACAGGCAGTGTACCTCCTGACTGAGTATTAGACTCATTCTTCCTCTTTCCTGCCCTCACTTCTTCCCATCCTTCACTTTGCTAGTCCAGTGATCTATTTTTTTCCATTTTCATATGAATTCTTAGAAAGAACATGATTTCTAATGAACAATGTCCCTATCACTCCGTGCTATTTCACAAATTGTCATTGTCATTTTTCTTGGTAGAAACAATTCAAGATAACAGTGTTGTGGCATTTGTCCCAGGTAATTAAATGTCTGCCATTTTTTGGTTGAGATATAATTGATGTACAGTGAGTTTCAGGTATATTACATATTGATTTGATATTTGCATATATTATGAAAGGATCACCATGATTAGTTTAGTAAGGATCTGTCTCCATACAAAGATGTTAAAATATTATTGACTATATTCTTTATGATATATATTGCGTCCCTGTGACTTACATAAGTGGATGTTTGTACCTCTTAATCCCCTTCACCTATTTTGCTCACCACATCACACCCTTCTCTCCTGGCGACCATTCATTTGTTTTCTGTATGTGTGAGTCCATTTCATTTTGTTGTTAATTTTTTGTTTTTTTAGATTCCATGTAAATAAGATCATGAGATGTTGTCTTATTTCCCTTGGATGTATCTAGAGGATATTATACCATGTTATCTAAACTGGCAAGATTTCATTCTTTATGATTATACTCCATTGTGTATATATACTACATCTCAATACATGGAAAAGGGTGCTTCTATATCTTGACTATTGTAAATAATGTCAGAATGAGCTTTGGAGTGTGTATCTTTTCAAAACAAACTCTGTCTTCAGGTAAATACCCTCAAGTTCTATTGTCGAATCGTGTGGCAGTTCTGTTCTTAATTTTTTTGAGGAACCTGTTTTCCATATAAACACCAATTATAATCTCACTAACAGTGCATGAGGGTTCCCTTTTCTCCCTATCCTTGCCAGCCTTTACTTGTTTTTGTGATGATAGCTATTCTTACACAGGTGTGAGATGGTACCTCATTGCGGTTTTGATTTGCATTTCTCTGATTACTGACTTTGAGCATCTTAATGTGCCTACTGGCCATTGGTAGGTTGTCTTTAAAAAATAGTGAGAGGAAGTAAATAGACATTTTAATTTTTTTTTGATGTTGAGTCGAGTTCTTTGTACATTTTAGAAACTAACTTCTTAATGGATATATCTTTTGCAAATACCTTCTCCCATTCAGTCGGCTGTCATTCTGTTGATTTTCTTTCCCTGTGCAAAAGCTTTTTAGTTTGATGTGTTCCCAATTATTTTTGCTTTTATTTCCCTTGTCTGAAGAGACAGATCAAAAAAAATTTACTAAGACTGATGCCAGTGTCATGCTTATGTTTTCTTCTAGAATTTTATAGTGTCAGATATTACATTTAATCCCTTAATCCATTTTGAGTGTATTCAGAGGTGGCAAAGATAATTGTCATGAGTTCAAGAGATTTGGATATAATAACCCAAGTTCTTATCTTAGAAAATGGAAGTTTTCAAGAATATATAAAAGCCCTAACATATTTGAAGTTCTCTTACGTGGAAGAGACCAAATCAAGTTAGTTTGCCAGATGTACAGCAAACCAAATACTGGGATGCCAAGCTTTGCAGCAGAGTTTATTTACAAGGCAGCCAATTTTGGAAGATATTGCGAGAACAAGTCTCAGATACCCCTCCTCAAAGGTGGGGAACTTGGAATATTTATGGATGAAGAGTATAAAGTGGTCATAAGTGTGAAGAAAGGTGATTGGAGGTGGGGGAAAGGTAAGGCAATCAGTGTTCTGTGCAGGCTACATGCTACTTCTTGGGATGTATGTTCAAAAATGGAGACACTTAGCTTGATCTGAGGGTGGAATTTTGGGCCTTCTGTTGTCACAAAGTCATTCATCGAACATCTGTGCAGACCCAGTTTTAGAGTCTGTGGTCCCAACCAGTGTTAGCCAGCTCAAACTCCAAGCTCCTGAAAACAGCTTAAGCTCCTGTTAATGTAACAACCATGTCAGAGATATTATATATAGGAGGCAGTTAAAGAGTCTTGTGATACATTAAGCTACATGAAGCTTGGAGGGTATGCAGTTTGCAACAAAATAAGGCGGGCTTGCTCAGTGAAGGCACACTACAAGCAGAGGGCTTTTCTCTTTAACAGACTGTTTCCTTGTCTGCTGTTTGTAAGATAAGCTCAAGGATTTCTTTTAGTCACCAATTTGCATTAATCCTAGAGGCACTGTTTCAGGATGGGTGTTTTTTTAATCCTATGGGCATGATTTCAATAGATTCTCACCACCATTTTAATTATTGCTTTAGAATATGAAAAAAAAAAGTCTAAGGTGGAAAGACATATATAGTTGCATCCCTAACGGAATTTCTCAGTGAGAATTAGGACAGCCATGAAGTGATGAGCATTCCACAAATAGGGCCTTGGTAGTTAGCAGTATTCAACTTTTGATTTTGGGCAATTATACTAGACGTTTTTCAGTACTCTGTAATTCTATGACTAATCCTAGTATATGCCAGAAAAATGCAAACAAAACAAAAAGACAAAGAATTTAACCATATAGATCATTTTAGCCAGCCGTGCAATTCCTCTTTGATTAAAGCTTGCTTCTGTCACCATCCAGAATTTGTTTCGAATGATTACTGAAAATTACCTGTCTTAAAGTATCTCTGCTTACTCTTCAACCATCTATAAATAGTCTCTTAAGTCCCCTGAACTTGATAATCTTATAATACTGGGTCTGAGTGAAGCTCTGGAGAATCCTGGCTCATTCTACTTACTAGCTAAGTGACCCTGGATAAGTAACTGAATATTGTGAATCTCAATTTCTTCATCTACCAAATTGAGGAAATAATAGGATTATAATCTCAGGATTTCTGTGAAAATGAATGAAATAGATTTGCATGCAAAGAACTTACCACAATGCCTGAATTCTTTAAAACATAGTTGATATTTATTCCAAAGGGGTTAATCTAATATGTATATAATTTGGTAAACTAATATCTGTGGATAAGTTAGACCTACTAATGTTACCAGGTTACATATGTATACTATATATTTTAAGTGCAATATTATTAGCTAACTCTATTACAAAATGGTCACTTCAAATATTCTAAGTGTCAAAGGTTGAAAGAAAGCAGAAAACACCACAGATGTCCAGTTTTGGTGATGGGGAGCTTTTAATATATCCAAAAGAAATATTGTATCTTTTGAGTTTGGACCAGCTTATAATATGCTTATAATATTACTAGTAAATACACTTAGCTCGGTTTAGTTTACAGTCCTAAAATCAATTTTGAATTCATCCTAGTTGATTCATGGTATAAATTACACTAAAGTTTTTTTTTCTTTTTTTACTTAGGTGGCTGAATATTTTTGAGTGTTTTATCAATCAATTTATGTACAATATGTATAATTGGAAATGTTTATTGCTGCCAGGTTCCTACACTTTCTTGTAGTATGAAAATAAAACAAGTCAGCAAAAATGAACAACAAAACCAAAAACACAGTGTTTTTTTTTTTTTTTTTAAATCACTTCTGTAAAACTTTCAGATCTTTTCCTGGTTTCTGAAGCTCTCAAAAATAACCTAATCCTACCATCCAAATCCTCCTAACTCTGTAATTTATCTCCAGGAAACTGCATTTACTCTGATAAGCCATTCTTTTCACATGGGACTTGTTGGGATTAGTAGAGAATGAACTAATATATATTGAACTTCTGCTTTAGTCTCCATGCTAATCATTATACAGAATTTCAGAGTAGAAAATTTCATTTTTTTGAAATAATTCTGAGCAGTAGGTGATGTTCCCATTTTTACAGATGGATATAATAATTAAGAATGTACTTAAGTTCATGTTGGTAAGGGTCAGTAACTTGTTTTGAAAAAGGTCTTGCTGATGTTAATATCTTTCTTACCACTTTTCTGTACAGCCCTATATTTCTTCAAATTTTAGAGTCATCAGTGCTTCATATATAGAAATCATTTCTCTAAAGACCTGCCTTAAATTATATTAAATTTATAAAGCATATTTAAAGTGGAGCTCATATGCTTTGTACCAGAACTCCAGTGGAATATTGTCCTTCAGTCTTATAAACCATTACCCTAAAAATCCTATCAAATATTAACTCATGTTACCAACATTTCACTTCATGTTGTGCTATACTACAGCCATATGTATTCATGACCACCTCATTGTGGAAAATAGGAACCACATCTTCACATGTATTACATCATGGGATCAACAAAAATAACCTTGAACATAGCTAATGCCTTATTAATATTTTTTTGCATTTTAAAATTTTGGACTCCCCCATTAATATTTGTTAATCATAGAAATGCAGATATAGACAGTTTAATTTAGACCTCATGCTTTCCCATCCTGTATTTGGACTAACCTTTATTACTGCGTTTAATAGCAGTAGCTCTGGAATAAGAATTTTTTAATGCAAAACATACCTCCTAGTCATGAGAACACATTGTGATAAGAAAAGTTATCCTAGAAGATATATAAACTCCAAAATCAGATTTTATCTTTCACAGAGATTAGAACTGAAGCAAAACCACTGGCTAGAAAAATAGAAAACAGATATTTGGCATGAAGGGAATGAGTTTCCAATGGCTTATATGTGTATTTCCCTAAATGTATGACTCTGCCTCATTTGAAACAGAAGACCCTCTTAAATTTGGCAGTGCATTTTAAAGATTGTCAGTGTTTCAAGGAATGCTTATCTATTGTGCCTTTAATCTTTTTCTTGAGGTATAATTGACATAACATCAATTTCATATACATAACATATTGACTTGATATCTGTATATATTATGAAATGTACATCACAGTAAGTGTAGTTAACATTCATCACTACATACCATTACAAACTTTTTTTTTGCTTGTGGTAAGCACTTGGAAGATTTACTTGTAACAGCTTTCAAGTATGTAGTGCAACATTGACTAGAGTCACTGTAGTCACATAATGCTGTACATTATGTCACCATGACTTTTTATAAATGGAAGCTTGTATCTTGTGATCCCCTTCACCCATTTCCACAGCTTCTGCTTTTGTCTCCTTCCTCTGACAACCACCAACTGTTTCCTATGAGCTTGGTTTTTGTGTTGTTTGTTTGTTGTTTAGGTTCCACATATAAGTGAGGTCATATGGTATTTGTTTCCTTGTCTGACTGACTTCACTTAGCATAATGCCCTCAAGGACCATCCATGTTTTCACAAATGGCAAGATTTCCATCTTTCTTATGGCTGAATTGTACTCCATTACATGCATATACCACATTTTCTCTGTCCATTGTTCCACTGAACATTTGGATTGTTTCCACATCTTGGCTATTGTAAATAAAGCTGTAGTGAACATGGGTGTGCATATATCTTTTTGAGTTAGTGTTTTTCATTTCCTTTGGAGAAATACCTCCAAATGGAATAGGTAGATCATATGCAGTTATATTTTTACTTTTTTTCAGGAACCTCTATACTGTTTGCTATAATGGCTACATCAATCTACATTTCCACCAACAATGCACAAGAGTTCCCTTTTCTCCACATTCTCAACATTTCTTACTCCTTGTTTTTTAGTAATTGACATTCTTAAAGATATGAGGTGATATCTCATTGTGGTTCTGATTTGATTTTTCCTGGTCTATTGATTTTGAGCATCTTTTCATGTATCTGTTGGCCACCTCTGTGTCTTTGGAAAAATGACTATTCAGATCATCTGCCCATTTTTTAAATCAGATTGGTTGTTTCTTTGCTGTTAAGTTGTATGAGTTAACTATATATTTTGATTACTGACACCCCCACTTCTGTCAGATATGATTTGCAAATGTTTTCTTCCGTTCACTTTGTTGCATTTTCATGTTGATTTCCTTTACTGTACAGAAGCTTTTTAGTTTGTGGTCCAGCCTTTTTTTTCCCCCCTTTTATTTCCTTTACTTTCAGTGTCAAATCCCAAAAAATCATCTCAAAGACTGATGTCTGAGAGCTTACTGCCTATGTTTTATTTTAGGAGTTTTATGGTTTTAGGTCTTACGTTCAGGTCTTTAAAGCATTTTGAGTTAATTTCTGGGAATGGTATAAGATACTGATCTGGTTTCATCCTTTTGCATTATGGCTGTCCAGCTTCCCTAGCGTCTATTGAAGAGACTGCTCTTTTCCTGTTACATAATTTTGGCTCCTTTGTAAACTAATTGACCATATGTGTGGGTTATTTCTGGCCTCTCCATTCTGTTACATTGATCTTTGTATCTGTTGTGATGCCAATACTGTTTTGTTATAGCTGTGTAATATGGTTTGAAATTGGAGAATGTGAGGCCTCCAGCTTTATTCTCAAGATGGCTTTGGCTATTTGAGGTCTTCTGTGATTCCACACAAAAATTGTGGACTGTTTTATTTCTGTATAAAATGCCTTTGGAATTTTGATAGGCATTGCACTGAATCTATAGATTGCTTTAAGTAGTATGGACATTTTAACAGTATTCTTCCAATCCATGAGCACAGAATGTCCTTTCACTTATTTGTCATCTTCAATTTTTTTCAGTGTACAGGTCTTTTACCTCCTTGGTTAAATTTATTTGTATGTATTTTTGATAGAATTGTAAATGGGACTGTTAATATCTCTTTCTGGTAGTTATTAGTGTCTAGAAACAACAGATTTTTGCATATTTTTATTTCTAACAACTTTGCTGAATTCATATGTTCTAAAGTTTTTTTTGGTAAAATCTTTAGGGTTTTCTGTATATGTCATCTATTAATAGTGACATTTTTACTTCTTTTCCAATTTGGATGCCTTTTATTTTTATCTTGTTCAGTTGTTATGACCAGGACGTCGCGTACTCTGTTAAATAATGGCAGTGACCCTGGGCATTCTTGTCTTGTTGCTAATCTGAGAGGAAACGCTTTCAGGTCCTCATTGTTGTGTATGATGTTCACCATGGGAATATCATAGTTAGCCCTTATTGTATTGAGGTACATTCCTTGTATACTTTGTGAGTTTATATCATGAATGGATATCCCTTTAATCTTTTAAAGCATTTTTTCTATCCAAATATTGATGAAATGACTGATATGATTTGAACTGGTGTCAAAGCAAAAACTGCAAGGGACAGAATTAAAGAGGTAGAAAGAAGCACTGTGAATGCCATCGAAACAACAGGGGGAAATTTTTAAGAGCTGGGGGTGGGTTTGGAGGAATCTTAGACCATCTGTGTATGCTAATTAGTCTTACTCAAAATAAACGTAACCTTGCTTGTGTCTTCCAGACTGGAGCTAGTTTTACAGTTCAGAGAAGGTGCCCACCTGTGTTAGGCTTCTACCCTCCTACAGAAACTGGGCAATAAGGGTGCCGTCTTAGTTGGAGGTTACATTTCAAAGAGATGACTCCATGGTCCTTGAGAAAGACAGTCCTGGGTTGTAAAATGAATGAACGAATTTTTAAAAGATTGACATCTCAAAGGATCTGAGAAAGACTTTACAAGTTTTCTAAACTAAATGTTCTAAGTATATGGAGGAGAGAGAGACTTTGGTGGTTAGGCTGTTTGGATTCTCTAAGGGCCAGGGTGAGAGGGTGATCAGTGGCCTATTGACATGAGGAAATCTGTCTAAAGGTTAGTTCAGCTGAGAGAGACATTATGTCTGTCCTGGTCACTGGAATCATCTTACGTGGATTTAAATGCAGAGAGAGGAGGAGAGAGGGAGGAAGAAAATGAGATTTTAACTGTGGTACAATGAACACTCCATCCTGGGACATATTTGTTGTTGAAATTTCCTTAGCCCTCATATTTTATGTGGCTCTTTTATTTCCATAATACATAATGTTTCTGATCAGTACCAGGAGAAATGCTAAAATTGGGTCAGGGTGATTGAAAACATACATCTGCATCTTCCCTGCTCACACTCATGACAACCCTGTGTGATACAAAGGACATACTGACACATAATGTGAATATGACAGACAACAGGAAAGATACACTGACACACATTTGTCATTGAACCAACCACCTCCCCCTCCAAGAACACCCAACAAAACAAACCACAACTATCCAACTACATTAAAAGAAAGAACAGATGATGGTTACTAATGTTTCTTACAAGTAGAAAACAGATAGTTCTAGATTGAAGGAGAAATAAGATTAGTAGACAATACAACACAGAACAAGTGTAGAGATTTGGTCTTTTAGTTAAAGCAAATAGAGTTCTAGGTCTCTAAGCTCAAAGTAAATAAAAACAAGAGTTGGATGTAAGGCTCTGGAGTGGGGTGTAAATGAGTATTATGGGAATCTGCATTTCTTTTAGTTTGGATTGGCAGCGTTACTCTCAAGATGAATATTTAAATTTAGAGAGAAGCAACATTTGGCCCTATGTTAGCAGTTTTTGTTGTTGTTGTTGGTACTGGAGAATGGAAACTAAAGGAGCAGACCAGAAAAGACTAGTAGGTGTGACAAACGCAAGAAAACTGTAGGTCTCCTCAGTCCAGTTCAGCCACGTGTTAATCATCTAACTCTAACCAAATAAGCTACTGTAATCAGAACTAGCATTCACTATGAGGTGAGAGAGGATTAGAAAGAAAAAGAAAAGAAAGAAAACAGACAAGAATTACCAAGTATTTTTCCAAGTGGAAAAAAAAAATGCTCTGCGTTCAACAAAAAGTTATTATTACCCCAGGAATTAGAATTAAGATGGTGCACATAAAAAAGTACAATATATAAATATTAGTATAAAATTCATAGGATTAGGAAAGATGAAGGAAATGAGAAAATTAAGAGATATTAGAAATATAAAATGTACTTTAAAAAATAGGAGGGTTGACTAACTTAATATTTTCAGCTCAAGGAAATTAATGAGCTAGAAGATTCTCCCAGATCCCAAAGCAAATGAGGCATACACAAAGATACACTGAATTACTGAATAGGACAAAGGTGAATACAGAGAGGGGATATTTTTTGGGAAGTTCTGCAATCCATTCCCTCTTTCCTCTTCTTAATCTAGAAGTAAATAATCAAATATTTAATAAAGAGGAAGAAGCAGAGCTGAAAAAAATCATTAATCTTCACATGGCAATTCTCAAGAGAATTTTGGGGAGAACAAATTAAAAAGTTACAAAAGTAGACAGTGTGACATTTTAATAGAAAGGAATAAGAGAATCCTAAACGTTTACAGGGAAAAAGTGCCAGAATAACTGCAAAATAATCATAAGCAGATTAACCAAACTTTGTCATGTTCACCATGAATTGCTGAGGGATAGTTGGGAAGATAAGTTCAGAAGTTATTTGTGAATCAGTTGTATTTAATTCCATGGAATTTAGGAAGGCAGGGTAGACATGAGAGAAAATGGCTCATGATCAGTTTTGGATGAAATCTAACATCATAACAGTGAGGAGGGACGGAGTCAGCAAAGAAAAATGACACAAAACAGCCAACATGGTAGGAAAAAATAACATAAGTGCATGGTGTCAAATGTTTTAAGAAAAATAATTTGTTCAGTTGTGTTAAATCATTGAGAGAGATGAGGATAGAGATAAACATATTAAATCTAAAAGCATGGAGTTGTTATGGCCCTGCCAAAAATAATTGTACTGGAATGGTGGGAACTGAAGACAAGTTCATATAGGTTAAAAATGTTTAAAGAAATGGAAAAATCTTAGTTTGGGGGGACATTTTTAATGTAAAGATCAAATAACGTGAGAAATTCCTGAAAGAAATATGGGAAAAGAGACTTAAAGGAAAACTTAAGACATCATTGTACGCTTATTTTGGGAAATCGTGGGAAACAGGATGAGTGAGGATAGACTTTGCAAAAGAAATGGAAAATTTTTGCTTTATTTTGGGAATGGGCACAGTTTTCATTGTAAAACAGCAGAGATAATAGTGAAAATAGATCCAAAAATTTATGTACGGATTCGTCTGGGGGCAATGTAAATGTATTCTACAGTGAATTATTTTCTCATGCAGTGAACCTAAGCCATTGAAAAGTGGGTTTACAAGGACATTCTGGAATGTTAAAGAGGGCAAAGATTTTTAAATAACCTGTGTGAGAATAGGAAACTGAATATTAATATTGAGTGGCTACACGGGTTTAACCATCACACTTTTAAAATGAAATGTATGTGAGTGTACCGTTCTTTAGCTGTTTGGGTGTAGACCTGGAAATCATGCAAAAGGTTTCATTCAGCCTTGGGCTTTTATCCAGATGATAAGAATGGACAGTCTTTTTAGTAAAGTAAGCCTAAGGAGGAGGTACAGATAACTGGTTGACCAGTATTGGGATGAAGCTATGAGAGGTCGTTGCACAATGAAAATCTTAAACAAATAATGAATTTTAGCATAATATGATCTCCAAATGCTTTAATGGGAACACTTGACTACACTGGTGAGTTACAGAGTTGTGATCAATGTAGTGTGACTGTGAGGCAGGAAAATTGTTGAGTGTATCTATAAATATTTCTTGCTTTTGATTTGTGAAATATAGCCAGGTTTGTCAATTCCTTAATTCAGAGACGTTTTCAAGGTAAAAAGCAGAAGCAGTCTGTCTTAGTTCAGTTAGGCTGCTATAACAAAATACCACTAAGTAGCTTTATAAAGAGCACATTTATTTCTCACATTTCTGGCTGGAGGCAGGAGGTCCCAGATCAGGGTGGGAACATGGTCAAGTGAGGAGGGCTCTCTTCCAGGTGGGAGACTGATCTCTGTATCCTCACATGGCAGAAGGGACAAGGGAGTTCTCTTGGCCATTTCTAAAGGCATCAAGTTCATTCATGAGGGTAGGGTCCTCATAACCTAGTGACCTCCCAAAGGCCCCACCTCCTAACGTCTCTCATTGGGTATTAGGGTTTCAACATATGAATTGTGGGAGAGTGACACAGACATTTAGACTGTAGGACACCCTGGTGTTAATTTTTTTTCCTTGTCTCATATAAATGTATAAACAATGGGACTAGATGATGATAAGGGTTCCTAGTAGGATGAGAGAGAGGAATTGTGGCAAGACAGGACAGTTTTTGGAAACTAGGATGATGAATATCTTTGGTGACAATATTGAATTTTACATGAGCCCTATGAGAAGGCAAAGGTTAAGAAATCCTGGTACCCTTTGTGTTTCAAGAAATGGCTCCCTACAAAGACACAGGTAAGATTCATGGATGCCCCTCACCATATGTTTATGGCATGGCCAGACACAGGCCCTCAGTTCCCATTGTTGGCCTCATAAATGACTAGCTAAACTGCTTGTCTTCACCGATCAAAAGGAACAAAATGCTTGTCAACCAAACTTAGGCCATTCCCCTTCAGCCTAAGCCAGCCAACAGTCCTTTCTGAGAATCTGCTGGCCTTGGGGTAACTGTACTGTGATCTGGCTGCCTACCTTCATCCCACTTCCCTTTCACCATGCTCAGTTCTTTCTAGTTTTGTTTCATCCTCTCTGTAAGAGAAAACCCCTTTTTGCCTAATCGAGACTCTTGCAGGTCTTAGGATCATAGTGTTCTCCCTATTGCAGCAGCCCCTTTCCTTTTGAGTAAAGTCTCTTTTCTAAGCCTGGGCTTAAAGATGTGCTGAAAGACCCACGTATGACCTATTAGGTAACATGGAGGAGGGAGCAGTAGCACAGACGGGGCAGACTTGCCGCAGTCCCCCGTGCCACAGTCATAGCTTGGAGCAGCAGAATAGACCCGAAGGGACCTTACAGAGCACAGAAGATGAGTTGTCTCCGGACAGATCTCTGCAAACTGAGGGTCTGAGGACTGGATTGTGATTGATACTTCTACTGTTTAGACACAGGGGGAAGTTCAGAGTTGAATTTTGGCTTTCATCATTTATGGCTTTTCAGGTGAAGAAAGTTCATTGCTCAATTCATAGTGTAGGATCATCAGCAACTAACATGGTTTTCTCCTATGTTTATCTTTTATTCCCATACAAATATTTCTTAGATGCAACCACATTAGCCTGTCTTGATACAGATTTGTATGAGTTTACTTGTTTTTAACTTACATTAATTTATTTGACAGGTTTGATTTGAATCTTTTTTTTCTTCAACACTTTCTTAAAAAAAGTATTAACTCTTCAGTATATCCATTCAATCCATAGCTTGTAAATGCTGTATAGTATTCTTATAAATTTATTGCATTGTGTTTAGCTACTTCCTTAGATAGGGCACTGAAGTTGCACATGGAATTTGCCTCCATCCTACCCTGTATTGAAAACAAGGCTAAAGCAAACCTATTCGTATGTAATACCGTGTGTTTACTTTGATGAAAATTCTGTGGTACATAAAACCTAGGAAGGGATCATTGTTTAATTGGGCAACTCTGGTTTAGTTAAGTTCACTAAATGATACTGATTAATTGAACAGAATAGTGGAAATTTTATCTCATCATGAGGGTATAGGAGTTTCTCATGAAAACCTCTTCAATTCATGGTATCATATATAATTTTATTATTAAATTGGATTTTGAGTAGTAATGTAATTGTTATATTAACTTGAAAGTGATTTCAAGCCTCTCTTTATGTACATATTTGCTAATGTATTTTTCGCAAATCTTTTTCATTTGGGTTTTCCAAATATTTTTCTTGGTTCGTGGATTTTTGCATATCATAAACATCTATTCCTTGTTGCTCTAACTTGTGGCGAATATATTCTCTGATATATTACCTGGTCTGTATCATCTTTCGTTTAATATAAATCGTTAATTTTGAGGTAGTCAGATCTAACAATAAAAATCCCACACCTTTTGTACATTTTAAGGATCTTAAAAGAAGGTCACGCTGATGCAAAAATGTTTTCCAGTTTTGCCTGTTAAGTTATAATATGTCCTCTTTATAATCAGGTCTTTAAATCATTTCAGGCTCACATAAGTGGCAAAAAACAGGATCTTGCTTTGTTTTGAACCTTGTAGTGAGCCTGCTTTCCTAAATCCATCTAATTTACATTTCTTACCACATTAGCTTTTTTAGGTTCTCATTTACATATTATTCCTTAAGTTTCCTGTTTTGTTACAGGAGCTTAATTATTCCTATCTAAACCAAGACTGTACTGTTTTCCTATCAATGGCTTTTGGAATGTCGTATCTGGTAGGTTCAAATCTTCTTTCCTTGCTCCCTCTTTGAAAATTCATACAGCTATCCTTTGACTTTATTTTGGTGTATAGGTTTAGACAGTAATATTCTAAAATAACTAACTTATAATATCATGTGGGTAATTTATAAATTTCACCTGGGAATAGACAAAAATCATAGTCAGAACCAAGGAAACCATTGTTTTCCTTTCCAGATCTACTTTCAGATTATAACAGAGTGATAAAATGTACCTCTAATTTTTGTTACATTCTTGTTACTTTTTCTTCAGGAAAAGAGTATTTTATTCCCAGAATAGACTAATCATTACAATATTTCTCTAAAAGCAAACCTTTTTACATTAATAGTCACAGATACATTTTTCTTTGTCACTCATTGGTTTCTTTTAACAACTTTCCATGTTAAAAAATTACAGTGCTTAGAGTAAAAGTGAAATTAGAAAAAGATATGAGAACAAATTTTTCTACCCCATAAAACGTTTAATAATTGAATTTTATTTAAATCATTTTTTCTGCTATATATATTTCCAGTGATTTGGAAGGTGCATTTCTTTGTATTTGCTTTTCCTGAATTCTGCAACTTTAAAACTTTCATATTCTGCAATCTATATTTCTTTAATTATCAAGACAAAATAGTATCTTTTTATACTTTTCATATCTAAGTTATAAAAACTACTGTGAGTGTTTCAGAAGTGAATAGATACATGAATTTCTATTTATAGTTTTTATATTTCCTGAAATATGCAGTTCTTAGGAAGGAGAGAGACAACCTTAGATTAGATTGAAAGGAAATAGTTAATATATTGTAAACATGTAAAGTCACCTGTCTGGGTCCCAATTTATCATCGTTTTATTAAGTTAATATGGAAAACGAAAACTGTTAAGAAAAGCTTATTTTTCTCTTTCTTGTCTCCATGTAAGCATTGAGTTCATACCAGTGCAAATCCTCTCATATGTGTAAGAGATTATCTGATTATATTACTTGCAGTGGATCAAATAGCATTAAAGGAAGGCAGTTTATCTCTATGATGTTAGTAGGCAAATTATATTTATTCAAGGATATACAACAAAATTGCTAAGGGAAATTATAAGATTCTGTCACAAAAAACTCTTACCAGACAGTAAATTTAAATATCACTGTCTTCCCACAATGTAAACTTATATATTTTACATATTAGTGTAATGGAAACTTTATGGAGTACTGTTTTCTTACTTTTCTTTATTTCATAATATATGTAAAATTTTTATTGATACACATTGAAAGTACAGTCTGAAGAAATACCATTAATAACGAGAAGGGAGTTGTCATTTAATTTAATATGAATCTCTTTTGCCTGACACACTTTGTGAAACTCACCTGTAGTTTCCAAAAGATCAATAGTGCCAAATCAAAATCTGTAAGTGCAGAAACTACTTTACTGTTTGCAGTTTTAGTCACAGAGAATTAATAAAGTTTTAAAGTATTTTCTTTTCCAGCTCTCATTTCCCTTTTTCTATGCCATAACAAAAGAAATAGTCTGCAAGAGAAGTGTAATGAAAGCGTACATAGAAACTCTAATAAATATTTTTATCAGCTAAGTGTTACTTATCTAAGACATATCACGTTATGTGCCGAATTGTTCCCTCCCCCCCCCCCAAATTCATATGTTGAAGTCCTAATCCACAGTACCTCTTAATGTGATCTTATTTAGAAATAGGGGCATGACAGATGTCATTAAGAAGAGGTCATGCTCAAGTTAAGTGGGGACCTAACCCAGTATGAATAGTGTCCTTATGAAGAGGACATTTGGAACAAACACAGAACACCAGGTGAAGACTGGGGTTATAAGGCCACAAGCTGAGGAATTATCAGAAACTAGGAGTGATAACTGATCCTTCTCTAGTGCCTTCATAGAGAGTATGGCTGTGCTGACACCAGGATTTTTGGACTTCAAGTCTCTGGATCTGTGAGACAATAAATTTCTGTTTCTAAGTCACCCAGTTTGTGATACTTTGTGACCTGAGCCCTAGCAAATTAATTGAGATTTTGGTACCAGAAATTGAAGGGGCTGCTCTAATGAATACATAAAATCATGAAAGTGGTTTTGAAATTGGGTAATGGGTAGAGGCTGGAAAAGTTTTGAGGTACATGACAGAAAAAGCTTGGATTCCCTTGAAGACTGTTGCTAGAAATAAGAACATTAGAGGTGCATCTGGTGAAGTCTCCAGTCAGAAATGAGAAACATTATCGGAGACAGGAGGGGAAAGGTGATCTTTGTTATAAAGTGGCAGAGAACTTGGCTGAATTGTTTTTCTTGCTTTATGGAAAGGATAACTTACATGTTAACTGGTTTCTCCTTACTGCTTACAGTAAAATGTGAGAGGAAGGAAATAGATTAAAGATGGAATTGTTAAGCAAAAAAAAAAAAAGAAAGAAACAAATTGAAGACTTGGAGAAAATTCTGTCTATCCATATTGCAAAACAGAGAAGGCATGTTTTGGAGAGAAAGCGAAGAGTGTAGCTGAACTGTTTGCTAAAGAGACTGGGCAGTGGACATGGGAGTCCGGTCAGCCCTCTTGGGAGAAACATTGCCCGCTTGGAATGGAGTCAGTGATAGGATGGAGTGCTGGACTCCTGGGATTCTCCACCCATAACATGGACTCATAGATCTCTTCACCTGTGAGTTAGTGTTACCCTTGAAGAAAAGGAAAGAATGACCCCAAAGATGGGTCAGGGATTGGCTCCGCCTTAGTTAACAGAAGCAGGGCTACCTCATTGTCTCCAGAGGACAGGACTGTCCACTGGGGCTGACAGGATGGGGACAAACTAATTGCAACAGTCTAAGAACTCTGTCTTAAGATATCCCTTTTAAAGAAATACCATGCAAGGGGCTTCTTATTCAGAGTACTGGGTACCTTTTAATAGATATGGGTTAAAAGGAAACACTTTTGTTTCTTTCTGTGGGTATTTCCTCTATTAGCAGCTGAAAAAATCTTTTAAAGCCTAGCACTAGAATTCTTTTAGATAGCACCAGGAGAAAAGAGTTAATAGTTAATCTTGAGATGACTCAGATTATTAAATAAAATGTAAAGCTATAAACGTTTCCTATCAAGGATATTAAGGCTTGGGTGAAAAATTAAGATTTAAAGCATCCAGTATGACCAACTTATTCAGAAACAGAGCACTTTTGCCGAAACCTGAGAGAAATGTTTTCCTTAGGAAGCCCTGCGTTTGCCAAACTGGTATGTGTCTAAGGTATGTATGAGAAATGTACACCATGAACCAAAATGCCAGGGAACTTCCAAACTGAGTACTAAATCTCATTTTAATGGGACATTTAAAGCTAATACAGCACAAAGTAGAAAGAAATCCAAAATAGATGGTACAGTTAACTATTCAAAAATAAATATAAACATTTAAAATATCAAACATTATTGAATGTCAAGTTACATTATTGTGTTGGTCTAAAAATCAGAATTCAAAAGTAATGCTTTCATTTGCTGGATAAACTGAAAAATGGACATTTTCCTTTAAATCTAAGATATTACAAGTAACAAAGGTTTGTTGCAATTAAACATATAGAGAAGGTGACACTGAAAATATGAGATATTTTTCAAAACAGCAGTAGTCTGTGGACTAAACTTTGGATAGAGAATTCATGGAGTTAAAAAAAATCCGTCAGTGGCTTAAAACATGGATTAAATTTTTGCAGTGAACTGAGGAATTCCTCATGACTCACTGTTAAATTTTCAGAGCATAAGGAATTTCTCTAGCTAAAAGGGTGTGTCTGGATATTTTAGTAACTTTTTTGCATCAATTTCTAAGGATTGTGGACCAATGGAATTTATATTACAGTGAAACTGCTCATTTTTTTTTCTCCAAAGGGCTTTTATGTAATTTTAAGGGACCGTCTAATATGCAGCTTTGGAATACACACTTAATTTGTCTACAGTACTTGCACTTATCGCAGAAAGTTAACTCCTCAAAGTCGATAAACATTACCACTTATGCCCAATGTTTTGCAGGCAAACATTCTGTAAAATGCGAACACAACTTAGTTAATTTAGCAGAGGCCTCGGAAGCTTTTATTGACTCTGCTTCTTTTGTGAAGATTCTAATTAAATGTGTCTTATCTCAGTAACTTTTACTGTGATAAATTCCTGCTTCATGCTTCAAAATTAATCTTTTGATTTTATTCTTGTTTTCTGTTTAAATTGTACTGTTACTTTCCAGTTTGAGAACTGTTGTTCTAATTAAGGTGCTAGCCTAAATAAAACAGATACTCTTTGTTCAATAAATTAAAAAGTACATGTTATAGTTGAACAGGGAAAGTATTGTCCAATATATTTGGGTAAGTGCTTACATAAATAATCCTTGGCAGTTCACTGGCAAAAATAGTCATGATATATCTGGGTATTCACGTATAAGATATTAACACTTTTAACTTGAGTCATTAACCATCAGATTCCAAAAATACTTGTCCTGATATGTTTAAAAGGTTTCAAATTTTTATGGAGATGATAAAAATAATTCAAATGTCTAGATTAATTTTCCTTTTAATGTATGAAAAACTATCATTATGGTTATTTCATACAGTCTTAAATTTTAAGGATGCTCTATACATCATGATGATTGTTATCATAAAGACTTAACTACATCATTTTGTTGTTGTGATTGAAGCAACTAACTTTTTTCCCTGCTAAAGAAAATTTGAGATATCATTTGTATCCATTCATAATTTTTCTGGTGTTGAGAGTCTTTTAATGATACTTGAATTTTGCACTAGTATACTACAATTACCAGGTTTCCAAAGATACAGTCTTAAAATTTTCAACTCATGAATGTTTTCAGAACTAAGCTATTAGTTGACATACTTCCTCTTTTGGTATCAAATGTAACTTTTTATTTAAAATATTGATAATCTGTTTTCAAGTGAGTTTGGAAATTTTATCTAGAACAGAAAGTCTCCGCAATTACCATGTATGTAGTGAGCTATATGAACACTTGAAAACAAATCATTTTCATGATATGTATTACAGTTACAGTGATTAACAGCTTTTTAGGTAACTATATTAACAGTCACATTTTTCTGTGTTTAGGACAGAATTAGTATACACAGGGTTAGCTAACCTTTTCTGCAAAGCTCCAGGTAGTAAATGCTTCAAAATTTTTTGAACCATATTGTCTGTCATACTACTCAACTCTGCTGCTCTGAAAGAAGCCACAGACAATATGCAAATTAATGGGTGTGACTGAGTTCAGTAAAACTTTATTTATAAAATCAGACATCAGCCCAGATGGAGCAGGCAGACTCATTAGTTGATGCCTAGTTTGTAGCATTTTAAGTGTAAAGTATATGTTTTCAGTTTTCTGCTACACATATCCCACTTGTAATTACTTATATATATATTTTATTGGAGTATAGTCAGTTTACAATGTGTCAGTTTCTGGTGCACAATGTAATGCTTCAGTCATACATGAACATACATATATTTATTCTTTTTCACTGTAAGTTAACTACAAGATATTGAATATACTTCCCTTGTAATTACTTTTTATTCAATATGTCTAAAACTGAGGTATGGTTTTTATTTTGTTCTCTCTCTCTACTGGTACCACATTCCTCATTGTCCTTCAGGCACAATTAAAAAAATTCTAAATCCATTTCTCCTGAATTTTTCCTCACATACTCAGTGAGACATATGTGGGACATTAGTGCAGATGCAGTTCACAGCTCCAATTTTTCTCTTGAACCCATTCCAGTCAGGGGTATGTCTACCCATTCTACAAAATTGCTCTTATCCTGGTCCACAGTGTTCACTGAATTGATAAATCTCGTGATCAGTTTCCAGTTTTCATTCCTTCAGCTTGATGATCTTGTGTTTGATGGAGTGCTCTGCTCATTTATTCATTCCTCCTCGAAACTTTTTCTGTCTTTGACTTTCAGAAACCTCACTTCCTTGGTTTCATCTCCAGTATCAACAGCTGCTGTTTTTGTCCTCTTTGTCCCTCACTTCTGATCTCTTAACGGTGGACTCCCCCAGAGCTGAGACACTCCCTGAACAGGGAACATGAAAGTCTGCACATATTTTCATGATGTGAAGGGCATAACTGTTGTCTTTCCCTTTATGATATGGTAAGGCCCATTTAAATGTTTTCAAAGGTATTGGAGGTTAATTTTGTTAAAAAAAAAAAGAAACTTAATAAATGTGAATATTTTTGTGATGTAATAAGGGATTTCAACATTGTAAAATAGAAAAGCTGCTTTTGGAGTAGATAGCAATAGAACCTTTTCCCCCAAGTAGTTACTTACTACATACAAGAAATATGATTGGATTTTAAAAAGCAGCATAGTCCTCCTTGAAAGTCTCATGTATTCTATTACATAAGGCATGCAGTCAATTCTAAGATCTTCCAACATCAAGGAAAATTGTGTAGACAAATGTATATTACCACAAGAACATCAGTTTTCACAAATGTTGACAAGCTCATGGTACCTTAAGTTCAGCTTTTGGATCTTTAAAAATAAATGGATGACATTTTTAAGCTATTCTACTAATCTTCAATTTGAAGATTTTTTAAAATATCAATCATATGGTCACTTGTGTAAATATATGATCTTATTTAAATCCAATAAATGACAGACAATTGTTCATTTTTTCAAGAAAAAAATAAAAAGTGATTATATCAATGTTATAGAATATTTTTTGAAAAATGTGGCATGTTCTGTAGTCAATTAGTTTGAAAATAAGCATATATTTAATGGTGAGTAAATCATTTCTAAAGATGACTGTCACATTATTTTCATATATGTTGGATGTATTTCCTCCTCTTATATCTGGGAAGACCTGCGTTGAGACCGGTGGGATGGGGTGGAAGTGAAACTCGCAGCTGTGGGCTTAGACCTTAAAAGATTCCGCAGCATCCACTTACTTTCCTGGAATCCTGAGGCACCATGGTGAAGAGGACCAGGATACCCTGCTGGAGAGTTGTCTGGTCCATATTGAGCATTTAGGTGTCAGGCATTTGATGGAAGCCTTCTTGGCTTCTGTGGCTCTCCTTAAGCCTCTGAGAGACTGCAAACCAAGGAGATACCTTAAACCATGAAACAGAGCAAACAATTAACTGAGACCAGCCTAGATTTCAGAATAGTAAGTAAATGTTGTTTGGGCTACTACATTTTTGACAGTTTATGTAGCAGTGGATAGAACTGATACCAGATACAAATGAGTGCCTTCACTGGAGGACTTCTGAAGCTTTAATCTGGCAAATTATGTTTTTAATCCTTAGAATGAGATACTTGCAGCAAATTCTCTGGTCAGTTTGAAACAAGTCTGATGTGCTAAAAATATTTAATATTTCTTGAATATATCTGAAGTTCTAAGTCAGTACATCTGATAGAAATATAATGTGAGTCAGAAACAGTTTAGAAATTACTAATAGCCATATTTTAAAAACTAAATACATGGAACTTATTTTAGAATACGTATTTAACCAAATATATTATCATGTTAACAAGTAATCAGAAAACGTACTGAGATATTGTGCATGTTTTTATTGGCTCATTTTAACTGAATCACCTATTTGAAGGTCCTGTCTCCAAATGCTGTCACGTTCTGAGGTACTGGGAATTAAAGCTTCAACACTGGAATTTTGAAGGGACACACTTCAGCCCGTAACACTGTTTTAAACTAAACATGGTGTTTCCCACTCTAATCCATCATCTCATGAATCATTGTTTGCTTTTCTTTAACCTTCTACTCCAAAAGGGATAAACATAGCTGTCTGCCATTCATTTACTTAGTTGTTCAGTTTCATTGTACACATATAAGAATATCAGAATTGTTAACCTGTGCCCCTGTGTGAAGCAGCTTTATCAACAAGAAAATGTTTATGTACAGTGTCTTTTGCTTCAAATCCTGTAGTCTCCATACACACCTAAAATTGCTTACGTCAGCATTTACTCCCCCCTCATCCTCTGCAGAGAGATTATGTCCTACATTTGTAGTACCATTGGGTTCTTCCAGTTTGAATTTCATTGTTACTTCCCCTGACCTCCTAAATGATTTTGTAAAAATGTGCAAACGTTAAAGTTTACTTTGTGTGTTCTGTGGATTTTGACTTGAGCAACAGTGTCATGTTTCCATCAGAGTATCATGTAGAATAGTTGCACTGTCCTAAAAATGTCCCCGTATCTCACATGTTAGACCCTCTCTGAACTCGTGGAAACCATTTTGTCTCATTGCTGCTTTTATAGTTTTACGTCTTCCAGAAAGCCATGTGAATGGAATCATACTACATAACATTCCCAAGCTGGTTTCTTCACTTAGGGACATGCATTTCAGAATCGCCCATGATTTTACATGGTTTGTGATAGTTCATTTGTTTTTAATGATACACTTTTTACTGTATGTGCGTATCATAATTTGTTCGTAACAGTTGGTGTTAGGGCTGTAGTGTGGCTCTTCAGTGTGACTCTTGTTCTTGAGCTTGTGATTTGTTGTGGGTATGCTTAACTCAGTTGAAGAACTGGAGAGCAGTCATGAATCAGGACCGTGTTACTGACTCCAGTTCTGAGCTTAATAGGTGACACCCTGGTGCTAAAAGAAATACTGCTTCTTTATAGAGAAAGTGCTTTTGGTAAAGGCAAACCGTCTTATAGTTAAATGGAGCAACATTATACTCGAGAAAGAATGGTTAGTAAGATCTTACCCTTGTTGCCTCACACATAGGTATTAAACTTTAGCCCCACTCATCATAATCCTATACAGTATCCAAGAAAAAAACTGATCTAGTTGGACTTTTTTGTATCCTTTTCATCTCCTCCTTTCTAAAAGCAGGTACCAGGCCGTCTAAGACTGTGTTGCATTTTATTAGCTTAGTTTCTCTGTTGCTCCTAAACACACAGAAGCTTCTATTATTGACTCTACCTCTATTATATTTCCCATCACAGTCCTATTTTTTTTAAATGTCACTATGATTATTGTCAGAATTTAGAGAAGGATGATACCATAAAATACAGGTTTTAGGAAAATTTCTTAGTGATGATGAAATTTCATTTGGTCTTTCAAGAGTGATTAACGTCGTGGTAAGCAAAGTGGATTTGTGGGGAAGGTGTGGTCAGTAACATCCCCAGTTAGGGTAGACATACACACAGTACTAGTAATAATATACCCATACTGAGAGTAAAGAATAGACTCTCATGTGTAAAACCTTTACATGAAGGGAAATGAAAAGAATGTGTGATTTAAATGATACTGTAATCAATTGCAGTAGCCAAGCGTGAACTGTCACATCATGACTGATTCTAAGAGACAAAGGTCTCTCCTAGATCCTCAGATATTAAATCCAGTCTCAATAATTGGCTGAGAAGAAAAATTGGAGTCTGCTCCAAAAGGGATAATCTGTTTCTAGCATTTAGAGCATGAGTTATATACAGTGGCTCTCTGGTCAACTCTGATAACCTCTTAACTTTTCTTCATTTTGAAATGTAAGATTTAATTTTCTAATCAGGGAGGAAGAGCAGAACTCTGAGAATGGAGCCAGTGAGCATCTTAGAGTTGATTTATCTGTTTTTTTGTGTGTTGCTTCCAGTGTTTCCAAATCTTTTCCAATCTGAGTTGGTGGCAGACAGCTGTGTCTTCTTCAGGGCATGAGCATTATGCTGGAGGATCATGTGGAATTCTGTGTTGGGTTAAGTATTGGTGACGTAATAATGATGATAGTTATTTTTATGTAAATGCTCTAGCATTGAATTTACACATAATGTCTCTCTCTTTTAGTGCGTATCCTTCATCTAATTACAGGGCTTTTGATCAGCTGGTCTCTGGCAATGAAAATTACCTTCTGTGTAATTGGCCCCAAGCCCAAACCTCCTACATGTGTTGTCTTTTCTCTCTTTTCAAACATTCTACTTAGTGTGTTTTATCAGGGTCTTTTGTGAGAAAAACAATTGAAAATTTTAAAGTGCGTAAAGAATCATCTGAATTTGTCAGCAATTAAGAATGACCAGATCATATATATTTATATATATGAAGGCTCAGAACTGAACACTACCAGCTGTAATTTAGAAACACTTCAACAGGTTAAGGGTTATGCGGTGTGTACTAGAATTCTCCAGAGAAAAAGAGTGCATAGGTGTTAAGTGTGTATATGTAGATATATAAATATATTTGTATATATACATAAATATACATGGAAAGAGATTAATTGTAAGGAATTGTCTCACTCATTTATGGAGGTTGACACATCCCAAGAGCCACAGGCTAAGTTCGCAAGTTGGACACTCTGAGCCAATGAAGTGGTTCCTGTCTGAAAGCTCAAAGGCTTGGCACACATGAAAAACCAGTGTTCCAGTTCAAGTCCAAAGCTGATGCCCCAGCGTCCGGGTTTGAAGGCATGTAGTCAGGAAGAATTCTGTCCTCCTCATGGGAGGGTCAGTCTTTTCTTCTTTTCAGGTGGTCAGTTGATTGAAGGAGGCTCACCTACATTATGAAGTAATTTCGCAGCTGCATAGACGTGCCTGGGGGTTCTGAGTCAGAAACAGGCGATATGAGGGAGGAGCACCTGTCTGACTCCGTGGGCAGCAGGACCTGGTCGTCTTCATCCAAGTTTCAGGTCCAGTCACTGCCCGAGTTTGGGATCTGAGCATACTCCTCTGTATGCTCTGTCTGGAACATCCACGTTATCACTAATGGCAGGGTTGACCCTAGTAATCGCAGTATTTATTATACCTTAAGCATCGTCTCATTCTCAGTGCAGTTACTAGAAGCAAGACCCTTTGTGGAAACACAGCCTGGGAAGGAGGTTTATTTATAACTCTGAAATACTTAAACATGTGAGATATGGGCCTCATATTTGCACTCTTGGCTTGTGCTGTGGTGATCAAAACAGTATGAGACAGTGTGGCTTGTACAGAGTGTCGGGGAATTCCTTAAAGAAGGCCAGGCTCCTTGCATCATTTCCCTGAAGCAGGAATGGAAGCTGCAGGAGTGATTGTAAAGTTAGTGGGCAGGAGAATTGAAAACAAGGTCATGAAATGTGCAGAAGTGTGTATGTGTTGGGGGAGCTGAGGGATTTGGTGGCTGATCAATGGGTAGAGTAATGACTGGGTAGTAAGAGCAGGGGAGAGTGTCTTCAAGGTTTCCCTGGCTTCCTGTCCCTCCCACCCACTTCAAGACGGGGTCCTCCGCGGCAGTGCCTGTATAGACCTCTGCCCGATGACTCAGACAAGGAGACCTGGAAATGAAGGCGACCTGGCTAGGAATGCAGACATGTGAAGAACACGCTGGGCTAGGGGACTCTGAGTCATTGACCACGACTCCCTTAGAGATTGCTGTGAATTGGCCGTGAAGCATGTCTGATGTGGGAGGGCAGCTTTTAGCCATGAAGCACCACAGATAAAACCTTTGTAACTGCCTATGGTCAAAGCTGAAACAAATCACAGATTTTTAGCCAGGAAGTGGACTCTGTATACCAGCAGGCTAGGCAATTTTGAGGCAGTGATATATGACTTCTGTATGATAAGTGGCCATCAGCCTAATAAAGGCAAAGAAGATAATGTAAATAAAGTTGGCAACATAAATTTGGACCTCTGAGTGTATTGTTTTAAAGAACAACACGTATTCAAGTATACTAGGCCTGTGATGCACAAGGACAAGGGACTTTAAACAGAGGCTAGAAAAGGGGCATGATTATTTCTGGAAGTACTTACCTTTAGTCATTTTAAAATTGGGATAGGTGATCCTGCAGTAGAATATGACAAACCAAACAGATAAACAGAAATAGGACAATATAGTCATACCAGGACAACAAAAACTAGAAGGAAACTGTAATTATCTAACAGTGGTTAAAGATATAATTCTGAATTCTGTCAACACTCTTTTCAAATCTTCGCTTTGTCTAATTGTCTCAATTTTGAGTTAAAAAAATAGCTCATGTTATTTTATACCACCTCATTACATTGATTCACTTTGGCTTCTTTAGAAAGATTGGATGTTTCTCAAAATTAAAAATAGAACTACCATGTGATACACCAATCTTCCTGGATATTGTATCTGGAGAAAATGAAAACACTAATTTGAAAAGAGATATAGGCACCCCTATGTTCATTGCAGCAGTATTTATAGTAACCAAGATATGGAAAAAGGAGATGTGGGGTATGTGTATATGAAATGAAGTATTACTCAGCCATAAAAATGAAATATTGTCATTTGTGACAGCATGGATAGACCTAGAGGGCATTGTGCTGAGTGAAATAAGTCAGAGGGAAAAATACCATGTGATTTTACTTGTATGTAGAATCTAAAAACAGAATAAATGAACAAGTGAAGTCACAGAACAGAACAGGTGGTTGCCAGAGAGGGAGGGGTGTAGGAGGGATAAAGAAATAGGTGAAGGAGATTAAGACCTAAAAACTTCTAATTACAAAACATGAGTCACAGGTGTGGAACATACAGTGTGGGGAATATAGTCAATAAGTATGTAATATTTTGTATGAAGACAGGTGGTAACTAGACTTGTGATCATTTTGAAATGTACAGAAATATATCACTGTGTTGTGTACCAGGATGTAACATAGTGTTGCAGATCAACTATACTTTAAAAACAAACTCGTAGCAAAAAAGATCAGATTCATGGTTACCAGAGTCGAGGGTGGGGGGAGGGGGAATTGGATGAAGGTCAAAAGACACAAACTTCTAGTTAGAAAATAAGTAAGTACTAGGGATATAATTTACAATATGATAAACATAACTAACACTACTGTATATTATATGTGACTGTTCAAAATGTAAATCCTAGGAGTTCTCATCACAAGGAAAAAATCTTTTTAATTTTGTATCTCTATAAGATGATGAATGTTCACTAAACTTCTTGTGATAATCATTTCATAATGTATGTAAATTAAATCATAATGTTATACACCCTTAAACTTATACTGCACTATGTGTCAGTTATATCTCTATTAAACTGGAAGGAAAAAAGGAAGAATAAGGGGTATCTAGAGGACACAAAGTTCACACATATTTTTACAAAGGAAATCCCTGGATAAATACACAATAAAATTAATTCTAGGAAGGGGAAAAATTAGTTTATCATTCTCTTTAGCTTTGTGGGAGTATCTTTTAGACTTTATTTTCAGTGGAACTTTATTCTTTATTTTTTCCTACAGTAACTTTAAATAAGATTTAATACAACTTTTTACTATACTTATGTTTAAAAATGGTGATTTGAAGCGGAAGGGTATAGCTCAAGTGGTAGAGCACACACTTAGCATGCGTAAGGTCCTGGGTTCAATTCCCAGTACTGCCTCCAAAAATAAATAATAAACCTAATTACCCTTCCCCCACAAATGTATGTGACATCACCTTTCACTCACTAGGATGGCTGCTATCAAAAAAACAAAACAAAAGAACAGTGATTTGATTTTTTTCCCCTGTACTCCAGAAAGATGAGCGTAAATCAGAGTCTCTCTAAAATTGTCTCGTAAGTTTTGATATCTGCCTACTCTCTTCACTTTCTCTTTTAGTTCAGACTTCTTGCCTTTTCCCTTATTTCTCCAGTCCTGCTCTGTCTGAATTCACCCTCAGACGTTTGTCCTCAGTGTGAAGCCTTGTCTAAGGGAGAAGATTTCATTAGCTATTTCCATGAGTTCGTGGATCCCAGGTAATTCCAGTGCTGTCTGATCATTCCAGGGTTCTTTTGTAGCTACGATTGATTTGGAGCTCACAAGTAATGCTTCCTTTTTTTTTCTGCAGAACTCAGATTGGCCATTCCAGGTTTCCAGTTGGCATTTAGGATGTCTTATGACTCTCAGGGCTTTCAGACGTTTCTGTGATTTTTCTCTGCTCCTTTTAGTGTTGCTACTGCCATCCAGGTTTCATGTGTGTTTGGGTTTGTCCTTTACCTATTAGAGTTTTGATGATGCAAATGGAGACCTTACCATTTAGGTTTGTCGTGTTGAATTTTTTTTTTGCCTGTTATCCTAGTTGCGCTCTCTGTTTTGTAGCGTTATATGGGCAGATTTGAAATTTACTAAGTTGCTCATACAGAATCTTTAGATTTTTTTTACAGTTGTATGAAGTGGGTCAATGTTTGAAATGGGTCAGTGTTTATTGAGTTTTACATGGCAGGAGTCACCAGTTCCATTTGGGGCATGTGTGTGTCCACTTAAAGGGGGCATAATTTAGAAAGGTAGTATCTTAACCAAATTCTAAAGGAAGGAAATATTTAAATTAGTGGTTTAGAAAGGTACGGGCAAAAGCCTTGAGAGAGGAAATTACATCTTGTAATTATAGTTTGATATGATTGATGTGTATATGCCAGCTAAAGAGTTTATATTTATCTGAAGAGAAATGAAAGGCTACTCAGGAGTGTTTAGCATGAGAGTGATATATTTTATAACTGTTATTTACCTTTAAATATGGCAAATTGAATACAAAGTTTTTATTAAATCTGTTGAGGGGCTGATAGGTCAGTGGCTTACTCAAATATATTTAATACACAATAAAAATAAGAATGACCCTAAGATACTTTGACATTAAAAGCACTTTATACCAAGAACATAGTTCTCTAAGACCTTCATATCAAGGCAAGGTAATATAACTAGTATGGGCAAAGTTAAAATTCACTGATTGAAATAATCAAACAGTCCTTTGTGCAGCAGGAGACACAAGAATTAAGCATATACGAAACATTTTACTTTTAATTCATATGTTAAAACTTTTGCTGATGGTCCCATCACAGGAAATCTCTCCACAGAATTTTGATGGTTTTTCTACAATATTAAGGCAGTATTTTTGAGTACACTGACATATAACTTGGGTGTTTTGGCTTCTGCCATTTACTATCTTACTTGTAAAGATTGTTGTGGATCTACAAGCATCTTTTGTTTTTACAAATTGGATTCATAGGAAATAGTTTTTATTCCTCAGTTTCTTTAATGTACCAAACTTAATGTGAAACTTATGATATGTCGTTCTTATCACCTGGTTAATTTCATTCTTGCCATACTGATTACCACCTTAGTTTAGACATTAGCATCCTTTTATAATGTTGCTTCTACAAGTAGTTTCAGTCTCTTCTTTTAATAATGCCTTTCATACAATGCCTATCTCCCAACTCTAAGCCCAAGAAGATGGCTTTCCATAGCCATTAAAAAGTGGTTTATTTTCTATTAAGTGTTTAGTTTCCAAGAGGAAAATATAGCAGATATTACAAAACAGTATTATACTCATTCTATTCATGCAACTGAGAAAAAGTAAAGCCCATTGCATTGGAAATCAAGTCTTGTTGAAATTTAACTTCCAACATGACTAACTGTGTGCAATTTCACTTAGCGTCTGACTTTATTATTGGAAAAGTAAATAGTACATTCAAGGTCACTTGATTTAAAACAGTGAATTTGAGAGTCAAAACTTGATTAGCTGACCCAGGCACAAACTCATAAAAACTAATCTGAATCAACTTTCATGAGCTCAACAAAATTTACTTTTCCTGTCATGGAGAAACTGGTCATATGTAGGGCTCTTTTGCAGGCATGCTCTGATTTGTTTCATTTCTACTTTTCATCGTGTTAAGAATTTTGAAGATAGACCAAACAACTTAATTCTGGCTTTGCAAATGTAAAGCTCTGTGACCTTGACAAGACAGTTACTATCTCTGAACTAGCTTCCTAGTGTATGGTAATTGTGACAGCATATTTGTCTTGAAATGTAAAGAAGAAATTCAGATTGCCTAGTAGTTGCCTAGTATACTACTTGGCTTGTGTGTTGTGAAGATACTAAGTTTTGTATGAAATTTTAAGGGACCTCCATGAACACATGTTCTTCCAATTCTAAAATAAGAGCCTGTAATTGATCAATTCCCTCTTTAACACATAAAAAAAGTATGCTAAGGGAAATCATGGACAGGATAGTTTCGGGGCTTTGAACTGAGGGACAATGGTGTGAGTGCCAGTGAACTGAGAAAGAAAGGGGCCAGGTTCCCTACTCTTCTTTCTCCTGTCTCGGTTGAGAGTAACTGACCTTTTCAGCATTTTATGATATTGGTTTCTGTGTTTTAAGACAGCATTTGTGTATCTTCAGACTATTAAATGTGTTTGATCTCCCTACAAAACATACTCACAAACATACCCTCACATATCTCCTGGGAGAATTTATGGATATTTAATTGAGCAGCTAGAACGTAGAGGAGGTAACTTGAATGGAAAACAATTCAGGTTGAGTGTGGAATATCTCTCACTGTGTTTGGGTCTGAGTATTGTTAAATACAGTCTTCTAAATTCTGGAAATAGTACTATAGGCAGGAAAAATTCTACTTTTGGTTTAAACATTTGTAATCAGTTTAGAGATAAAAGATATTTCAAAAAATGAACTAGCAAGTAAATAGCAGCTGGTGGTTAAAAAGTCAATTTATCCTTTGATCTAAACAATTACCTACATGAAAATATGCCAAACCTTATCAACACACTCCTTTTTTGTTTTCTATGACAGCTGCTCATGCCAGTTGGGTCAGTGTCAGAAGAAAAATCAATCTCAGTAAAATGATTGATTCCTCACAAATCCAGTCTTTTATTTTTACCTAGTTTCCTGTTTGATTGCTCAAGAGTTATCTTTCATATACTTAGAATCCAGGAAAAAAAAAATCACCACCACAAATACATACCCTGAGCTGTACACACACTGTATGCCTTCTCCCATTGGTTTTTATGGGAAGTAAATGTGCCTGGTTTAGAGCCACCCGAGTGAGACTGTCTCCCCACCCTGCTCCCCTGGGTAGAATAATGGGGCCCTTGCATCTGGGAAAAGTACAAGGTGATTGTGCAAGTCTGGAACGATCCTCATCTCAGACATTCACAAAGGAATGTTAACATTCATGTGGTTTGCATTCACAATTTATAGTTGACCTAATTTAAAGAAAGTTTTGAGGCAGTATTTCAATTGTCATGACGACACTATTTGCAGCTTAATGATTTTGGGGTGGATTCTTTGATATATTGGGGTGTAAATACATACTAAAATACATGAATTGCTTAATATATGTCCAAGGATAGGTTAGGAAATCATTGAAATACGTGATGGGTACTTACACTTTTTTCTCTAATTTGCCCTTTAGTTGAGACCCTCAAAATACCTTTCCTCAATCATTGCTGAGAAGGTAATGGATTAGCCATCATGCCAAGAGGACATCAGATGCAAGATTAGGATTTTATTAGTGAATGCATATAACCGAGCTTCCATAGGTCAGAGAAATTGTGTACTAGGGGAAAACAATAATTTTAAGAAAGAGCAGGAATAAAGTGAAGCTATATTTTCATTGGGGGAATGGAAGGAATAGTGGGTCAGTGAAAATGAAAGTGATTTAAGTTAATAAAAGAGTAGGTGCACGTCATCTTTCTGCACATTTACAACATGTCCGTGATGGGGTAGAAGAGCTGACTATGCATAATGCCTTTTTTATGGTTACCTCTATTACAGGAACTCTTACTTAGCAGAATTAGTTTGCTTTTTTAACATGAAGTTATAGTGACAACTCCCAGTGCTAAAAAGCATTTCCACTAGCGCCAATAGTAACATCTAAAGAGTCATTATAGGCCCCTGACTTATATTCTCTCCTTCTCATTTGTTTTAAGTTAAGAGTTTTAATTTTCTAAGCTGGAAAAACAGAAAAGTAATAAAAGCACCCTCTGTCTTATATTGATCATTTGGAAATTAGAAGTAATAACATATTGAAATTGCTTAGAAAAATTACTTAACTCTTATAGTTTGATGTAGTTCCATTTTTGCTTTTGCTGCTTATGCTTTTGGTGTCATACCCAAAAAGTAATTACCAAGGTGATGTCAGGAGCGTTTTCTGTTTTTTGTTTTTTTTTTCGACGGGTTTCATGGTTCAGATCTTACATTTACAACTTTAATCCTGAGTTAATTTTGAGTAGTGTAAGGTAGGTTCAGTTTCATTCTTTTGCATATGAATATTCAGTTTTTAATTTTTTCCTCATTGTACATTCTTGATTTGTCAAGTATTAGTTTACTATATATGTTTGGATTTGTTTCTGAACTATGTCTTTTTATGTTAGTACAATTCTGCCTTACTAATATTTGTATTATAGTTTGAAATCAAGAAGTATTATATACTTGAAAGTTAACAAAAAGTATATTTTAAATGTTCTCACCTCACACAAACAAAATTGTAAAGAATTGCTTCCAGCTTTGTTCTTAGGATTGGTTATCAGTGTCTTCTGTGGTTGCATATGGATTTTAAGGCAGTGTTTTCTGTTTCTGTGAAAAATGTCATTGGAATTTTGATAGAAGTGGCATGGAACCTATAAATGACTTTGGCTAGTATGGACATTTTAACAATATTCCAGTCCATGTACACAGGGTATCTTTCCTTTTATTTGTGTCTTTTTCAATTTCTTTCATCAATATCTTATTTTCAGTGTACAGATCTTTCACCTCCTTGGTTAAATTTATTCCTATGTATTTTATTTTTGATGCTATTGTACATTAAGTTAAAAATCTTCTTCATGGTAAAAGAAATGATAAAATGAAAAGGTAGTCTATGGAATGGAAGAAAATATTTTCAAACCATGTATCAGATAAAAGGTTAGTATTCAAAATATGTAGGGAACTCATACAACTCAATAGGAAAAAAATAATAATCCAATTAAAATTAGACAACCTGAACAGACATTTTTCCAAGAAGGCGTACAGATGGACAATAGGTACATGAAAGATGTTCACCTCACACCCATTAGAGTGGTTTCTATGAAAAAAAAAAAAAGATATGAGAATAGCAAGTGTTAGTGCAGATGTGGAGAAAAGGGAACCCTGCTACACTGTTACTGAGAATGTATATTGGTGTGGCCACTATGGACAATATTAAGGAGGTTCCTCAAAAAATTAAAAATAGAACTATTGTATGGTCCAACAATTTCTCTTCTGAGTATATATTCGAAAGACTTGAAATCACTGTCTTGAAGGGATATCTGGCACCCCCATGTTCATTGCAGTATCATTCACACTAGCCAAGCTGTGGGGAATACCTAGGTGTCCATCAATAGGTGAATGTTCAAAGAAAAAGTGATTTATGTATGACACACAATAGAATATTATTGAACCATAAAAGAAAATCTTGCCATTTGCTACCACATGAGCAAGCTTAGAGGGCATTATGCTGAGTGAAATGAATTGGAGAAAAGCAAATACTATATGATCTTACATGTAGAAACTGAAAAAAAAAAAAAAGGGATCCAAACTGATAGAAATACATAGAGTAGAATGGTGGTTACCAGGGGCTGGGGATTCGGAGAAATGGGAGATGTTGGTCAGTGGATACAAACTTCCAGTATAAGTAAAGTTCGAGAGCTCTAACACGTAGCATGGTGACCGAAGTTAAAAATTTGGATTATTCTGTCCAAAGTTTTCAGAAGAGTAGATCTTAAATGTTCTCACCACACAAAAAATTGTAATTATATAAGGTGAAGGATGTTAACTAACTTTATAGGAATAATCATTTCAAAGTGGATACATGTATCAAATCATCATGTTGTACACCTTATATTTATACAATGTTATACATCAATTATATAACAAAATGGAAAAAATATCTATACATCTAAATGTCATTGTTACAGAATATATTGAGAGACAAAAGATTCTGAAATTTCTACTTTAGTCTCAATTTCTTGAGGTCTCTTTAAGCTCCTAAAAAGCACACTTTGAAGCTCTTATTAATCAGGAAGTCTTCTCTTTCTTATTCTTCACTTCTTTATTATGTCTTTAATAGAAGCAAAACAAATTATTGTTACTCTGGAAGAGGGATTGGCAAACTATTCTCTGCCAGGCAAATGTGGCCTGATTTTGTTTAGTCTGAGCTAATAATAGTTTTCATATTGAGTGGTTTAAAAAAATACAAGAATAGTATTTCATGTATCATGAAAACTGTATAGAACTCATATTTCTTTGTCCATAAATAAAATTTAATTGGAATACAACGATGCTGATTCACTGGTGTTTGTCTGTGGCTACTTTCCTGCTGCAGCAGCAGAGTTTAATGGTGAAACAGAAACTCAGTGCATCAATTTTCACTGCTGGGCACATGACAGATTGCAGTGAAACAGTTATAACTCCACAGCATTTTGAGTGTCATATTTATCCCTTTACTCTTGTTTCTCTTGTTTGTTTATTACTAGTACATACCAAGAGATAACAGGGGAAAAAGTGAGTTTTGAGTGTTAATGCTTTTAAGTCACAATTGAGTGACAATTATCTTGTTGAATCAGAGGGCAAATAATTCACTTTATTATGCAATGATGCTATAATAGTGCTAAAAGAATAAAAGGTATTTCTTCATTATCATAATAAAGACTCAGCCCAGTATTTGCAACCCAAAGGAAGACAATGGTCAGAAAAATTAGAAAATTTACAATGAAATTTCATTATGGAGGAATTTATTCAGACACACAAAATAAAAATGAAGCTATAACCAAATTTTCTAAGTTAACCAAACAATACAAGCTATTTACAGCTGGTGAATTATAAATAAATTATGTGATTGCAGCAACTGGAGAAATGTGCCCCCCAGAAGTTAAGACTATAGAAGTATTTTCATAGAGAACAGTTGCAAGATGAGTTGAGGACATTGGAGCTAACATTCATAGTCAGTGACAAAACAAGACATATTTTTATTGGCTTTCCTTGATTCTTGATAAGTTAACAGATGATACCAGTGTTTATTTATCAGATGAATCAAGCTGGTTCCAAGTTTAAAGTAAAGTCTTAAACTCTTTAAATAGTCTATTTGGAATAACTACAAAAGACAACATTTCATAGTGGTTGAGAATACATCAGTGCAGTCTGAAGTGGAATTTGCTAAGATGTGTTAGAACTCATGATTATAAAAATATATACAGAGCAGGAAAAAGATTGGTTAGGTATATTTACAAAGCTCAGGCAACTACAAGGTGAAATTTAAAACCTCCAAGAATTCAGTTATTCATTAGCAGTTAATTTGCAAAGCTTTCTGTTACATGAAATTTAATCAGAAGTTCATAAGTGAACATGATTTCTCTTGTGGAATTAATCATTTAGTCAGAAGTCCAAATAGAGTACGTGACTTGCCCTGTTACACTGCAGTTTGATTGGTTAGCTGTGGTAATGTTTTGTTGGGATTTTTTCAAGCTTCTGGCTGAAACTAACATTTTTCTGAATGGGAAGAACCAACCTCAATGACTATTAGAAAATGCTGAATCATATTAGAAACTAGCTTTTTATGAAGAATGTTTCTTAAAGATTTTAAGTTAAATTAAAAGATAAAATAGTGTTTATATGGGAAGCTTATGCTGCAGTAAAGTCATTTTGATTTCAGCTAACATTGGAATTTAGGTAATATCAAGCAGCTTTATCCACTTTCCATGCTATCAGAAGTTAAAGCAAAAGTGGTATCTGCTTTCCAGTACAAATTTAGAGCCTGAGAAGCCAAACAACATAAGACAGAAGGGCATGTTCAGTGGGTATATTTTCTTGAATTTCTAAATGAATAGCCACATTCAGAATCCATTTAGTGGTATGTACTGCAATGTAATGACACCCTCAGAGGCAAGTATCAAAATAACAGACCTCCATAAATGCCTTCTAAGGAATAAATATGCTCAACAAGATTAATATGCTTATGAATTACCAGTAATAGTTACCTATTTGTGTGAAGGTACTTTCAAAGATGGAATACATAAAAATCCCATTCCTTATCAGCATTAACTTATGAAACTTTACAATCAGTTTTGATGATGGGAAATAGGAAATACTCAATTTGAAACACAATTGAGCAAAATGTTATCAACCTCCCCACAAAGTTCTATTTCCCCTTACTCTACCTGTTCTATTAAAACTTATACATAGTGTTATAATTTTCATTTATATATTTGATAAAAAATAATACATAAATTATAAAATATAAATATCTGCAAAAAATTTTCTCATATCATATACATATCTATCTAATATTCATATTTTGCTTTTGGTCCCCAAAGCCCAAGGTGTTTACTATCTGATCCCTTATAGAAAGTATCTCTGTAGTTGCTGACATTAACATTATATTATTATAGTAGTAGGATCATTGGGGAAATAAGGAGGGTCTGAGTGAAAATGAAAAGACTGGGTCTCTTTTCTTTCCGTATTATGGGGAGCACTAGGACAAATGCTAGAACCCTCTTTTGAATATGATTTTTCTAGGTAGGGCTCATACTTGAAGCTCTTGCTTCTGCTTACTGTTGCTGCAAGGCAAAGAGAACATGGACAGGAACAGAGGCCGAGTGTTTTCCTTCTGAAACCTCTCTCTTGAGGCAGAGTGGTAAGCTGGTATGAGGCTTGCTCTTGGGCGTTTTGTTTATCATGAGCGTCTGCTCACATAGGCACTTGGGAACTCGGGAAGTCTCACATCTTGCTCAGTGCCTGGATGATAGGTCTTTCTTCTCCTGCTAAGTTCGAATTTCCTATTTCAGCTGAAGTTATTTAAACAATAAACTAATAATTTTATTGTGCCTTTGAAACTCAACATAACTTTCTGAGATCAAAAAAGGATATGGATTGGAAGATTGGAAAAGTATGATTCTGACATTCTTAAACATTGATTTATTTTGTTCATGGCATTGATTTTGCCTCATCAAAACTGTATTATCTCTAATATTTATAGCAGCTCTCTGGTGGGAGTGGGGAGGTCTGGGAGACTAACCTTTGACAAATGGCAAGCATCCTGTTACTAAGCCATTTATATTCTCAGGGTTGTTGAAATTCTCACAGCTCTTCAATTCTGAAATCATTTTTTTTTAATTATCAAGGAAGTGAGGAATCATGTTGTATTTATGAGTTTATCTGGGAATTGTGCTTTTCTTTATCATTATGATAAAATGAAAATTCTTACTCTCTATTTCATCACTAACTCAGTCCCCGAAGTAGAGAAATGATGCTGTTTCTTCATTTTCATCAGGTAGTCTCACAGACATAGAGCTAAATTGACATGCCTACAATCATTTTCATATCATATCCTTCTTAGCAGCTCCTATGAGGCATGCCAAACCCTAAAATCTTATTTTTTTGTGTGGCAATTGTGGTTTGCCATGATACATTTATATTATCACTATAAATTCAGAAACACAATGTGTGTTAGTGGTTTATAAAGCATATAGTAATTGTACTGAGTACCAAAACAGACAACAAGTGCTTATTATAGACAGCAAATTCTATGACAAATTTCAGGCTACTATGTTGCAGGCTCTTTGAAGTTTTCAAACTGTATATTTTTTTCCCTACATTCTTGGATTTTTCAATTTTTAATAGCAGGACAAGTATTAAAGGGCTTTTAGCTAATGTTTTAGAGACTTCCATGGTACAGAAATGACTGTATTCAAACATTTTTTAACTTGGTCATAGAATTATTTCTTTTAGTTTTTAGTGTTAATAAAATTACAGTACTGAAAATGAGAATCAGTTGAGTGAACTAAACTGAATATAATTAAAGAATACAAAATAGATAAGGTAATAATGATACTTATAAGTATCCATTTGTTAAGATAAGGGAAATACATTAATAGACAAAACATTCTTTATATGCTCTGATCTGGCAATTCTATGTTAAAACATGAGGATTTACAGGACCTGCTTTCTGACATGTTTTACCATTGGACTCAGTTCTAGTTATTTTGTACTTGAAGATGAAAATTCATTAAAATGTCTTAATACCCAAGGCTTTCAATTTTTAGAACAGATGTTTACATGCATGCTTCACTGCATTGTGAATAATATGACACATACAATTACCTCTCAAAATGTTGAAATGCTTGCTCTGCAGAAATCCAAGCATATAAGAATTCCCCACTTTTATAAATTATTGTCTGATCTGCATGTAATGCGTTATATAGTTTTTACATCAGCTGCTGTACTATCCTCATAAATTTAATTGTAGTGGCAGCTACTCTTATACTGATGACTTCCATGAGCCTTATATTCAGCTTATTACTTACTAATCCCTGGGAATGTTAATGTTATTAAGTGAGAATATGATAACTATGATATTTGATGAAAGATTTGAAAAATTACTTCAATTTCCAAAGTTCAAAGGAGGATGAAATTGTATGAACATTACTAGAACAATTTATCATGATTAAAACTCAGATATTTTTGAACTTTCTCTTTGTGATATTTACTATGTGTAATCCTGAAATATGGAACTTCCAGTCTCTTTTGTATCTCTTTCATTGATGTTGGTACTTAAAAATGAGTTCTGATTTCTGAATGATAAGGTAGGTAGTCAGTGTCTTCACTGAATGAATCTTTTGCTGGGATTATTTTTGTATTCTGTCTCTGATACTTTGATTTCTCAATATGACAAGATTCTCTCAGCTAAAATTCTGCTCTAATATTAGAGCAGAATCAGGCCAGTTCCATAACATCTTGATTACTGTAGCTTTCTTAGTAGCTTTTAAAATCTGGAATTGTGAATCTCCTAACATTAGTTCTGTTAATTTTTTTTTCTTTTTATTTCTCAAACTGGATAATGTCCATCAGTCTATCTTCACGTTCATTCATTTTTTTTCTGCTTGCTCAAATCTGCTGCTGAGCCTCAGTAGTGAATTTTTCTTTACATTTGTTATAATTTTCAAATCCATAATTTGGATGACTTTTATTTCATATGTCTAATTTTTATAGAGATGGTATCCTTTGGCTCCTTGAGCATGTTTAAATATGCTGATTTTTTAGCATGTTGATCAGTTACAGTATCTGGTTTAAAGTTTTTGTCTAGTAAGTCTATCCTTTGGGCTTCTTCCTGGACAGTTTGTATTGAGTGCCTTTTCCTCTTGTGTATAAGTTATAGTTCCTTGTTTATTTGCATGTTTCAGACACTTCAAATAATGTGTTTAAACTTTGGAAATTAGGTTCCTCCTTCCTTTAGGCCTTATTGTTGCTGCTGCTTGCTTTAGGAGTTGTTTGGTTGGTAATGTCTCTCAACTAATTTTGTATAATCTGCGTTTTTGATGTGTGTGGCCACTGACATCTAAACTTGGTTAGTTTCATGGTCAGTTAATGATTGATCAGAGATTTCCTTGAGACTCGGAACAGTAAATCTCCCAGTCTCGGCTCTGGGACTCTGAAAGGCATACTTTCAATAATCAGTTCAGCACTTGGTACTTAGGTTTTGGCACTTTTAATTCTCTTCCTTCGTCTTTACTTCCTGATTGCACAGAACCTCAGGGTCAATCAGAGGTGTGAGCTTTGGACCTTTCCAGGGCTTTTGTGAGCATGTGTGTAGCCCAGAGCATGTGTGGCCATAGTGATTCCCAGGAATATGTCAGACCATTTCCAAGTTCTCTTATGGGCATCTCATTACCCAGCTTCTTTTGGTTAGTCTTTTGTTTGCCCCAACTTTTACCTTCACCTCAGGAAGCTGTGATGTTTACCATTTTGTAAGTGCCCCGCTGTGGAAAATCTTTCAGTACTGGGCCATTTTTGTTGAGTTCAAAAAAAGATTAAGCCTTTTGAGTGAATTCATACAGGAAACCACATTACAGGTCAAAGTCTCATCTTTTGAATAAGTCTTTGAAAGAGCTCAAGTTTCAGTTTTCTCTCTCCAATGGGAAAGCAAGTTGTTAGCTTTCATGGCTGCAAAGAGCTGGAGAATGGAGGACAGGACTACAGTAGGTGAAATTGTCACAGAACTGTTTTTACCAAGATACAACCATTTTTTACTAACTAAATAGGTTTCTGCAAGCCTTTGATTAGTTTCTAGTTTTGAAAAGTAGATTCTCACAACTTTTGCTAGTTTTTTCATTGCTTTTCTGAAAGGGCAAAGTTTTGGAGAATCTTAACTCTGATATTTTGTCTAATGTCTGCTTATCTAAGAGTATTTTAACCAAAAGTGCCAGCAGACAAAATTGTATTCAGAATCCATCTCAAGAAAAAGTTATAGTTGTATATTTACTTATACTTATAGTGTATATAGTCTTAGTCAAGTTCAGCTTTACACATTTTACCACTTCGAAGATTTCTTCAGCCACTGTGTTACATAGCTTTCTTTGTAAAGGACATAAACACAACTGAAAATCACATTTGAAATGTGTTCAAAACTTTCTACTTACTTTTAAAAATATGTAGCTATCATTCAAGAAATTGGGAATGTAATTAATAGATATTAACATCTAATATACATTTCTCTAACATTACAAAAATTATACAAAACTATCAAGATTTCTTACAGAGGAAAAATTGAATGATTTCTCTTACTGAATTCAATCATTATAAAAGTTTGTGAGGATGTAAACTGTAAAATCCTAGAAAGCTTGCAGGATTTTCCAAGATTTAATTTTTATATTTTCTTGAAAAGGAAAAAAAAATGTGTTGTTACTTAGAAACATCTTTCTTAAACAGATGACTCCTATAGAAATCTTGTGAAACATTTTCAATGTTTTTGCATTCTAACTGAAAACAGGCTAACTGATGAGACAGATTTCTCTAAAGACAATTTTTTTTTCTCCCAAGTATTGATATTCCTGACATAGGACATGTTGTTAGGAGCTTTAATAGGTGACAGGACATTTCAGAGAAGAAACAGTAAACAAGGAATATGAAGGATAACTGTAGTGCTAGTTAAAGGTTTAATGGAATATATATAAAGTTATGGATGTAACTTAAATGTTTTTAACATATAATATTGAACTATACTGAAAAATTGAAAAAGAGGTTGTGTATTGCCTGTAGTGGGAATATGAGAAGCTGTAGCAGAACAAAAACAAAACGAAAAACAGACAACTCTGATAGGGACTAATTTCACATTTAGCAAGCCAGAGTATAGACAATTAAACATAAATAACAAAGTTAAGGATATATAAATTTAGCATCTTGTGATAAAGTATATAGAAAAGAACAATGTGGATAACAGCCATTATCACAAATGGAGAGTATGGAAATAATTTTTACAGTTTGCTGAATTAATAAATAAATGTGAATTTAAAATTGGCTCTTGATGGTTCTCATATCTAAGGCATTCAGAGAGCAAGAACCTCTATCTTACAACTTTAGGAAAAAATCTTTTAGAATATATTTTTCTAATTAAGAAATTACTCTCTAATTTACTTGTATCCGTTCTCTGAGTATCAATCATTTTCACACCATTGGATTATTCATGTAGCTTGGTGTGTAGTTGTAATTCTGATCTTGAATAATAGGAATTTAAAAGTTCAGTGTCAGTTAACCTTTTAGATAAAAATCATCAATTTCTACAGTAAAATAATGTGCAGAAACTAAACATCAAAAAGGCCTCTAGACTAATGGACTTTTTAGAAGAATGAGGAGTTACAGAATTAGAATCTGGATTTTTATTGTAAGGGTCAGTTGCTGCATGGAGCTGAATGAATTGTCTGTCCACTGGTGTGGCATGCCAAAATACAGGGATACATTAGCAGGTATAGAGGAAAGAAGTCTCATAGCTGGGTTGGTTATACTTTTTTGACCTGTTTGTTGGTCTGCTGACTTCATTTTGGAAACATTTCTAGGGTTTATGAGATGCCACAGTGATAAGTAGAGGTAAGCAATTTCTATGTGAAGCCAAACCCTCCCACATGTGCTCATTGAGCACAACTACTTGCTGTTAAATAAAACTATTAGAGTTAATGAGATTACATATTAAATTGTAAAATTTCAGTGAAATGTAGATTTTGTAGAGATGCAAATAGTTTCTTTCTGAAAAAAATAACAAAGTTATGATTTATGATACTGTTGGACATTACTTGGCTTTGTAGCTAGGGTAGCTACTAACATTGTCTGTAAATAACCAGTTTCTCAAATGCTCTTTGACTTTGTCTTATTATCTTAACTGGTTCTATTATTAACTGAGTTCAGTAAAATATGACATCAATTCATTTTATATTTGTATGAGAGAGATTTTAAAACTGTAAAAAAATTTTTTTGTCAATTTTGTATTTATTTGAATCACTATCTTTAGAGAAAAATGATATTCTTTCTTTCCAGAAACTTCCTGCTGCTGCAGAAATTTATTCATATAAAAATATTGTGTCTTAGCTTACATTAATTGGAGAATAACATTTGTGTTTACTGTTTTGAGTAATCTGCATTAAGATAATTTTGTTTTAGTAAGAATGACATGGATTCTACATGTAAAAATATTATAGAAGAAAAATTAAGTTTAAATAAGGTAAAAATATTATAGAAGAAAAATTAAGATTAAATGAGTCAGATATATTGCTAATCTTTTGAGCATATATGAGAAATAGTTAAATTATCCTTGCTACTTTTTCCTCATTTCAGGAATATCACTGTATCATTAAGAACTTCTTGAAAATATAAATCCCCATGCAGAATCCAGACTTAGTCAAGTAGTACATCTCTAGGAGTAATGCTGTATAAGATGTCCTTTTTGAAGAAATATCCAAGTTGATTAAGGTACAAAATCTGCTTTTAAATTATAGATCAAGTTCCATGGTGGAAAGCTTTTGAGTAATGGCTTCTAATAATTTATCTCAGATTTAGCAGAGAAGACAATAGAAAAGTGAAAATACATGTGATAAAATATTCTTTCCAGAAGTAAATTTTGATAATGTAGCAAAGCATACAGAAATAGTTTAATGTCATCTTTTAGGTTCATGTTGAATTTAAATATGTAGATATTCTTTTTATTATGGAGATAGAAGGAAAACACATCTGCCAGCTTGAAAGGATGACTTTTTAATGACATTTTTAGTAATCATATAGAATTCATATAGGCCAGCACTGAAGAAGTCACCCTTGGAAACAAAATCAAAGCTTTGAAAACTTTATTAGCTTTGAAAGAGACATTAGAGGACAGCGGGACAGTAGAAGATGTGGCACTTTGCGAGCGGGCTGGAAACATCACTTGACTTCAGTTGGAGTAGTAAAAGGACAATCGTGTGAAGTCAGCTCTATGAAAAGAATAGTCTACGTGGAGGTCAACAGGAGCTAAGAGCACCCAACTAAATCCAGATGTTTTAATCAGTTCATATTATTCTTAATGTCATCTCAATAGCATCTACAAAATTGTCAATTCCAGTGTTCCATTCAGTTACCAGAAACACTCAGATACAATGGGGCAACCAACAAATTAAAATGAAGAGAAAATAAAATTTAATTATATCTGAACATAGTACTATGTAATGGTGGAAGTTCATCTCACCAGTTTTGAAGCCAGTGGAACTACCCTGAGGAAAATCCAGCTCAGTCCTGTTGTTTAACTTGCCAGTCAAAAACAACTGATGAAATGTTAAGTATATGGTATCTGTGTTTGCCTCAAAGTTCACTCTTAATTTACAGACCCAGTGTTCAATTTTCAGGACAATCTGAATAGCATCGTCGCATGTTGTTCCTAATCGCTGGATGCTTCTTTATAAATCTAGTCAATTTAGAGAATAGTTACAGCATGAGCCTGTTGCGAAAGTATGTGGATTGTGTGAGTTGAGGGTGTGTTTTAGGCTGTGAGTGTGAATAACGTGGTTTGTGCATGTGTGTCTGTAATTGTTTGTGATTGTGTATGTGTGTGAGTGTGTGGGGGTGGTAATGGGTGTTAATGGTGTATTTTGGTTTTCTTTTCAGAACTGAGTGGCTATTGGTAGAGTCTTATTCTGAAGGGTGTTATGAAAAGGGCACCTTAAAATGTATATATATGTGTATGTCTGTCTAAGTACATCTGTTTAAAAGATGAGTTCAGTAGGCCACAAGGTTGAGTAATTTCCCTCCTTATCCATCAGAGTTGAACAACACTGATACCTGCTAGAGCAGCGTGTACTGGAAAGGGGCATTACAGAGTTAGGTACTGTCCCATTGTGGATGCCATATGGAGGTTTTTATTCCAAGTATTTAGAGATCAAAGTCAAAAGATATAATTATTTTTAATATAATGAGTCAATAGAGGTCTCATCTCAGGAAAGTTAAAGCTATAAGCCAACTAGGAAATCCAAAGAGAAAATACAAAACAATTATTTTATATATAAAAAATTCAGAAAGTAAACATACATGTCATTCTGTATGAGGTACACACACATCTGTAGGAATCATACATATGTCTTCTATACTTTCTCAGATTTTAGTGCAGTCATTAAAGAACAAAATTTATATATTTCATTGTAAGATCATCCTGTCCCAAATGTTCTGTAGAATTTTTCTAATTGGGTGAACTATGAAGAGAAGTCACAATCAAAAGTATTTAGGCATAAGAAGGTAGATATCCTATTAAGTGTTCTTAGAACAATTTTTTAAAGTGGGAAAAATAGTAACTTTTCATATACTGTTAACTATATTGCAAGCATTTTACCTCTGTTATCTCATTTAAGTCTCACAACCACAATAGGAGGTAAGTTCTATTATCTTGATTTTCAAATGAAATGGACTCACAGGTGGAGTGACAAATAGTGTGTACAGGGTTTCACACCCCTAGTAAATGGTGAATCCAGAGTAAATTCAGTCTGGCTCCATTTAACCACTGTGCTTTGACACATTCTGTACTGTATGGATGGCTTTTATTCATATGTGAAATGTCTTTCATGTTTTCTGCAGTAAATTAACCTGTATGCTTTTATTTAAACCTGAATTTCCAACACATTTTCCATGTGAAGTTGTTCTCATGGGGGTAACATTGCCTTGAACTAATGTTTAGCAGAACTTGCTTTTTGTAGGTCCCTGTTCTAGCTACGTAGGAAATATACAGTGTGTTTTTACTTCCACAAATTAGTACAGTCTTAGATTGGATTGGAAGTGCATACTGAGAGATTTAGCTGAAAGAAGTTTATGGAGAATGCTCTTGGATAAAAATAACTGTCATGTAAGAAGAAGAATGAGATTAGGATGAGGGAGAAGTTGAAATGTAATTCAGTTGCAAAGAAAGGTTGATCCCATGGTTGGGGGTGGAAATCTTGCATAGCTTTCGTATTTCTCACAGTGAGTTTCTGCATTAACCCGTCATTGGAGTAGGTTGATCTCTGGGAGGGGAGGTGTACTCTTACACACAACAGTTCCCTTCAGCAGAGGCCTAAGGAGAACATTAGATGGAAGCCAACGGCGGCCAAGATTCCCAGCAGCTGAGTGAATGAATGCCTTAGTCTTGGGGATGGATTTAAGGGCAGAATACCACAGAATCCAGTGTACTTTTAAATCTGGATTGGAGTTACTTAAACTTGATAAAATTAACCCTATTTAGAATGAAGTTGAGTTTTCGTTAAACACACATAGTTGACCCTTGAGCAGCACAGGGGTTGTGGTGTCAACCCCCATTCAGTCAAAAACTTAAGTATGATTTATAGGTGACCCTCTGTATCCACAGTTCTGCATCTGTGGATTCACCCAACCGTGGGTAGTGTAGTACTGTAGTATGGACTTACTGGAAAAAAAAAATCTCTACTTAAGAGAACCCACACAGTTCAAACCTGTGTTGTTCAAGGGTAAGTTGTATATTCATGTAACCACCACCACAATCAAGAGAGCAGTTGTAGGAGCTCAGAGAAATGGGATAAGTGCCTTTATTTTTTTTCCCCAGGTATTTTACATATATGTATGTATGTATGTGTGTGTGTGTATATATATAATTGAAGTATAGTCAGTTTACAAATGTATCAGTTTCTGGTGTTCAGCATGTTTCAGTCATACATGTACATACATTTGTTTTCATATTCTTTGGTAAGTTATTACAAGATGTTGAATATAGTTCCCTGTGCTATACAGTATAAACTTGTTGCTTATATATTTTATATTTAGTAATTAGTATCTGCAAATCTAAACTCCCAGTTTATCCCTTCCCACCCCTTTCCCCCAGTAGCTGTAAGTTTGTTTTCTGTCTCTGAGTCTGTTTCTGTTTTGTAAATAAGTTCATTTGATTTTCTGTTTGTTTGTTTTAGATTTCACATATAAGTGTACCATGTGGTATTTTCTTTCTTTCTGGCTTACTTCACTTAGAATGACATTCTTCAGTTCCATCCATGTTGCTGCAAATGGCATTATTTTATTCTTTTGTGGCTGAATAGTATTCCACTATATAAATATACCACAACTTCTTTGTCCAGTCATCTATCAGTGGATATTTAGGATTAGTGCTGTTATAAAAGGAGACCACAGAGAGCTCCCTCCCTCCTTCTACCATGTGAAGACACAGGGAAAAGGTGGCCCTTAGCAGATACCAAATCTGCTAGTGCCTTGATCTTAGTAGACTTCCACACTCCACAACCCTGAGAAAAAGTGTGTTGTTCAAGCCATCCATTCCATGGTATTCTTGTTATAGCAGCCCAGATGGGCTAAGGCATTGAGTGTGATTAAGACTTTATACCCATTGAATAACAACTCCCTGTTTTCATTACCTAGCATCTCCTGGTAACCACTGGTGTGTTCTCTGCTTCTTTAAGTTTAACTATTGTAGATCCTTCAGATAAGTGGAATCATACAAGATTTGTCATTCTGTGACTAGTTTATTTCACTTAGGATAATGTCTTCTAGGGTCATCCGTACTGTTGCAAATGGCAGGATTTCTTTCTTTTAAAAACTGAAGAATAATCCATTTATGTATGTAGCACATTTACTCGTTCATGTATAGTATTAAGCACACTTAATTGCTCCCTCATATATAGTGTACTGCGGCTTTTTATATATTTCACTTTTCCGTATGATATAAATCCAAAATATCTTGCTGCTATTCTATTTTTTGTAGACTTTTTTTAAGTGATTAAAATAGAAAATCTGTTTATTTTTAAACATTCTCATGGCTCTTCATTTCTTAGTGTAGCTCCAGGTTTCTCTCTCTAACTATGTTATATCGCTCAAAGAAATTCCTTTAATATTTATTGTAGTTTAAGTCTGCTGGTAATGGATTCTATTGGTCTTTTTTTTTTGCTTAAAAATCTTAACTTCAAAAAAAAAACTTCTGCTGGTTGAACATTTTTTAGAGCTTTAAACGTGATACTCCATTATATTTTATCTTAAATGGTTTCTAATAATAATACTATTTTTCTTCTGTCTAATGATTTTTTTTTGTTTTTTTGGCCTTTCAGTGGACATCAAGATTATCTTTTTCTCCTTGGTTATCAGTTAAAATATAATATCTAGATATCTTTCTGTGTGTTAATTTTAAAATTGGGAGGTTATCTTAGAGTGCTCTGAGCTGCTTGAATCTCTGGTTGGGTGTTTTTTTCATTTTTGGAAACTTTTCAGCCATTGTGTCTTCGAATGTCTTTGTTCTCTTTTCCTTCTGGGATTTTTTAAGTACAGTTATACCATTTGATGTTGTCCCACATTTTTTTGGATACTCATATGTTTCTCCCCCCGAGTCTTATTTCACTTTGTGTAATTCCGATTGACCTATCTTAGTGTTTGTGGATCTTTTTCTTGGCTCTGGTAAGTCTACTTACAAACCCGTCCTTGTGACTGTGTTTTTTCTCTGGCATTGTCATCCCAATTCTTTTATACAGCTTCCGTCTTTGTTGAACTTATCCATCTGTTCATGTATGCTGATCCTTTCCACTGGTGCTTTTGCCATATTAAACATAGTTATTTTACAGTCTCTCCCTTATAGCTCCACATGGAATAGTCAGTGAATAAAGTTCTGTTAATTGCCTTGTCTCTTGGCAGACAGTTGTTTTATTCTCATTAGAGGCCAAGATGTAAAAAAATGTATGCTTTGAAATACTAATGGCTCTCTCTGCTAAGATGTTAGTGTTGGGGGTTGGATCAGCCCTGTCAGTAGTTGAGCTGGGTTTGGGTTTTACTGTTACTATGGTGGCACGCAGTGTACCACAGGCTTCAGATCCTTCTGGTGGTACTTTAGGGTGGAATTAATACGCTGAGGGGCTTTTCTCATTATCCCATCTCTACCTTCAGCTTTAGATCTTCCCTCTGTGTCTGCTCCTCAGAATGGGTCTCACTCCATCCTTCTGCTCTCCCCCAGTGGCAGACGCTGTGTCTTGCTGGTTCATGCTTGCTTGCCGGCTGGTGGCCCCAGGTGGGGCTTTCTCCATGATCCTCCCCTTCATGCAGGTTAGATCTCCAGTGGTGGGAGAGCCCAGGACAGTTTTATACAGTGTTTTTCTTTTAACTGTCCCTCAACTGCAGTGTGCCTTTCCCTTGCCCTGGAGGGTGACAAGGTTTGCTGCGTGTAAATTTTTTTTAATTTAATAAATGAAAATTAAAAATTTTCAAATAAATTATAAGAATACTGTAATAAATAAAAATTATTCTTTATTCATTACAAAAAGTTAGATAACTTCTGGTTCCTCTATACATGACAGAAAGATAGGAGAACAGTCCATTCTTTGCTATCTAAAGTTCTTCTTGCTTTTGGAGTACAGTTGCTGACTATCGATGAATTCATTGATGTTAATTTAAGTTATGGTTTTTCTTTAAGGAATTACTCAGTGTAGGCATTTTACTTTATTGGCTATTTACTAAAGACACAAAATATTGTATGTAAGTATTAACCACGTAACATCTTTTTTAAATGCATTTCTTCTAGATATTTTTCCTTTTCTGTTTTCATCTGTTCACTTTACTATACCTGTCTTTATTTGAATGTTTATTTTGCTTACTGTATGCAAACCATATTGCTGTACTTCAAAGTTTACACAAGTTATTTTTTAGTTCTCATAGACAGCTATGGTAGTAATCCTTACTTATACAGAGTGGAGAAATTTGTCCAAATTAAATAGCTTTGTAAAAGGACAGTCAGATATTGGAGCTGCGAGACTGACTTTAGTCTAACACTCTTAATCATTATAAATTAGTTTGTCTCTAAGTTTACTTATCTCTTATACAACTGTTGGAGTATATTTCAGTGTACATGTACACACACACAGACCTGTTTCCAGAAAGGTTGTGCAGTTCCACAAATGCCTTTTTTGATGTGTGCATACAAGGATGCCAGATATCTTTGAAAAAATTTACCTATTACACTTGGAATTTTCTGCGGATATTGCTCTCTTACATTTTTGAAATTTACAGATTTGTCTACAGCTTGATTTTTCTTATTTTGTAACTACACTGATTTTTGCCTAATATGTAATGCTTTTATCCTTGACATTAAAAAAGGCTATATATACCTCAGGGCTGATTTATTTCTCTTTATCATCATTGTTCACTTTTAAGATGCACAAATGATTTCACTGTCTTAACAAGCTCTGCCTTTATTTTGGTTTGATAATAAGTTGCTTAATGTTTCAAAATTTTCACCTCAGATTTCATGCATTTTAAATGTGACTGAGAAGTCAAAGCAGGCCATATCTAATACGTATTTTGGTGTTCTACTGTACATTTTTCAAAAAGTTTTCTCTTCTACAGAGTTTATACATTTTATAGGCAAGATAATTTTCTCCCCTTCTATGAGTGAAGAGAGATCAAACCAAGTCTGGCTTTTGCTGGAAAAGTGTAGATTTTTCTAAAACACTCAAACTGTCCAATTGGTTCCCATTAACATCATTCTTGAATGCTAAGGAAGAAGTATAGTTGATGTAAACTTTGGGAACCAGTTCAATTATCCAGTAGTCAGAAGAAGTTGGCAGGCAGCCAGAGCCCTAGGAAATCATTTAGATAAATTTCATATTCATATAATTTATTCTCACTGTTTGGTGAAGATACTGTGCCAGAGGCCATGTTTTCTGTGAACCAATTTTAGTTTGGATCAATTACCACCCCAATTATTCTCTTCTGCCTCTGTCCTTTTAGAGCATCATGCTTTGTTTGGAAGAAGCCATGCCTCATCAAGAAGCAGTTGTCCAGGGGTATGCTTTTTGCTTGAGGGTGCTGATATGAGAAACTAGAAGCCTCATAACTTAACACTGTGAAAATCGTTGAGTCATAGCTGTGAAGGTTACACCAATGAGAATTCCTCTAGTTCTTTGCACATCAAATCCGGATATATATTTGGGGTTCACTGCTTCCCACTGGTGCTGTGCAGCACTCTTGGGATGGCGAGAAGTTGTAAGTGCATGCACACCGATCTCCCTCAAGCTGATCCTTTCTGAGCTGCACTAACTTTCTAGGAGCGAAGCAGGTCTCAGAATTTTTCTAACATTGCATTGGTCATTTCAGTATCAAATGCCTTCTTTTAAACTCACCATTATAATCATAAAAACATTTTCTCAGTTTGAAACTTGTACACCCTTTGGTCTTTTGGACACATCTGTCAAATTCTGTCATCTCTTCTTCCAGCATTTCTGGATACTTCTTCCCATTTTTCATTGGTATTTTCTGGCTTTCCTTGTGATGTCATATTCCTCACAGTTTTTTAAGTCTCTGATTTTAGTTTCAACACATTGTTCTTAGAAACATTTTATGTAAACGTGATTCAGATGTTATACACAGGCGCACGCCCTCACACACACACAGGCACACACACTTTCACATGATGCTTCCAGACTGTCTATCTTTTCTCAGCTCTAGTGCTTTTTCCTCAACTGGCTCTGGGAAATCATTTGGATAATCAAAGAATACATCAAATATAATACATGACAAATTTTCCTAATAATTCAAGACTCCTTTATTTTTTGCCTTGAATGACATCACTTTCAAAAATTTAATAGTAAGTCATGGAGCAATACTGATGTCCTTTCCATGTGCCTGATGACCAAACAGTATCAGTTCCCTAATGGTCTATCATTGTTTTTTATCACTGTATATATTGATCATATCTGAGTTTCACTAATGCTGTGACTAGGATCTTAGAACCTTGGACTTAACCTTTTTTTTTAACCATGCTGCAGCAACTCAAGCCTGCAGGGCTTCCTGCTTCATCATGCACAGTGACATCCCTGTCAATTTTTCATGAGTTCCAACTTTGCTAAATAAAAAAAATACAAAAACATTTAAAAAAATACAAATGCACCCCTTAAAAGAAACATTTCAAAGAGGGATATTTAATGCAGGTTTGCAAATATCATTATTGCAGATGTTTTGATACATTCCTCTCCTTTTTTTTAAACCAGTTTTCTTTATTGAAAACTTATTGTATAACATTTCTAAAAATTAATTTATTCAATTTATTTATTATAAATTTTGTTGTAAGTATTTTCCTAAAATATTAAAATTTTTGTTAGAGAAAAAAAAAGTCCCTTGTTCTTGAACACATTTGCAGAAGACTACAACTGTAGAATTTCTTAGAATTTCTTAAAATATATATTACAACTGTCGAATTTCTTAGAATTATCTGTGTGTTTGTTTTCACCACTGAACTTTGAGGTCCCTGAAATCTGAAATTGTAGTTTAACTCATCCTTTCACATTCACCATATATTTTAGTGGGCGATACAAGGAATCTTTTCAGGAAATCTTTGTTGAAAGAAAAACTGCATGGCACATCAGCAGACCATCCTTAAATATTACAGAACTGCCTGATAATTTAGAGTTTTTCCTCTTAACTATCACAATATTTATTATTCTTATTTTTTCCCTTTTACATAAAATAGAGTGTCTCTTGGCTTTATTTTGTTTTTAATAAAACTTCAGAAGGAGAAAAAAATTTGTTTTTGATTTGCCAGTGATTTTGTTAATCAGTTTACAAAATTTAAAGTTTCTGAACACTACTGTAATAGTCATCCCAGATCATTTATATTAAAACAGTATATACCATTGATACTGCGAACAACCTGCTGAATAATTTTAGAAGGAAATTTGAGAATTGATTACTTGTTTCTGAAAATGTAGATGTTCACTTTTAGTAATTATAAATCACACCTGGATAAGGTTGTGTATAGTTTCTTCAATCTAGGAAAAACTATTATAAGTCTTCTGACAATTCTTAGCCTAACTTAATTTTTCAACTTATGATTAATTTGAACTGAAATAAGAGTTCATTGAGAAAGGTAACTGTTTAGAAATTAATGTTCATTTTTTGTTATGTGTCAGCACAGGAGACATTTGACTCTTGTGTTTGTATCTCCTTTTTATGATTGCTGTACTGACCCATTCTTTATGTAGAAGGGGTGAAAAGTGATTTGAAATACAAATGTTAAGTTCAATTTACTTTTAAATTTAGGCACACATATAGATAGGGTAATAAAACATTTACCATGGGAATGCGCACTAGGTTCATTTTAAAACAAGAAAATTGACGGATTAATGAAAAGTGAATGAGAATGAGAAGATTGACTTACCTAAAAATCATTTAAAAAGCAGGTGGACAGCAACTGAGTGAGGAAAATGGTGATTCTAATGAGATCAAAACATAGTGTTGGGTTTATCTAGTTAAAAGAATTTGCCGTCAAACACAGGCATGGTGGTCACAGCATCTGTTTCCTATCTGCTACCTTGTAGATCTTGCAATATTGTGGCAAAAATACTTGATGGAATAGAGAAATGTGTGTGTCTTACAGGATTGAAGATAATTCTAAAAGTACACTTAATATCACCTTAGGTTTCTCATATCAATTAAAAAGAATGCAATCCCTATATTTTAGAAAAGTTCAACATTACATGTCAAGTACTTTGAGAGTGCTCTAGAATATATAATTTGAAAAAGAGAAAATCACAGTATGAAATCAGGGTACTACTTGAACTTAGGGAAGAAGACTCAACTTAAGCATTAATGACAGACAAGTGATGCACTCTGAGATATAAATAAATGAAATTAACAGTAATAATACATTCACATCAACTTGGGTTAATTTAGACAAGTTTGATACTTGACTTTAATTAGATACTAAGCAAAACAAAACAAAAATAGGATTCTTGGTAGTCACAACTAAACTTGACCAATCACGAAATCTGAGAAATCAGAATTTTCAAGAGCTTAAAGTTGTTGAATGGGCTGGTAATTAATAGTACCCCATGTTTTCAAATATAGAAAACTCAAGTGCTTTAGTACTCCGTAGTGAGTGAGCCATTGTGTTCTTAAAATTAGCACAGTGACAAATGCAGAATCTATGTAAATTGATGTAGGTAATAAAGCAAATGGTGTAAGCTTTAAGACCCAGGGCTTTCAACAAATGGTCTTCAGTGGAATAGTGTTGCATGTAGCCAGGAAATAAGAAGTTTGAGCTTTCCAGTTCACTTTAACATTATACACATTGGTCATTGGAAATAAGACATTTTATTTAAACAGGCCAATAAATAAACTCTGTTTCTATATAGATGAAATGAAATGGAAAAATTTTAAACTGCCGTATAAAATACACTTGCTTTGTGCGTTTAGAGCTCTGCTCTTCACAGTCCTGCACTTATTGCCAACAGACCTGTGTATTTAAAGTGTGGTGAAAGGGAGAAATAAGTGAGTTTTCCTGTGATTGACAAAGTGAGAGTTTACATATGAATTTTTTATGGACCAGTGCTTTTTAAAATGAGAGAAATAAACCTAGAAAGAGCAATAAATTAAGATGTGTTTTAGTAGTAGACAGGTATATTTATTCTTATTCAGCTGTAATTACATTTACTCATCACTGAGTGATGAACAGCACAGGTTTTAAATGAAATGACTAATTAGAACTGTGAATTTACAGTACTATTATAATGCTGTATTTAAATGAAGAAGGTTTGAATTCACACATAATAAATGTAAATCAGCCCATCAGATATATAGAAATTTGAGTTTTCTTATATTTCCTCTAAGAATCCTTAGCATACTAATAATGTTTATAATTTCTCTTCACTGTCAAGAAAATCCTGAATCTGTGCCCAGAGATCCTTATACCTAAAATTGAGAATCAGAAATCTTAGATTATGCTCTTTGTAGTATAGAAATGAATGACAACAGTTAATACCATATTGGATTAAAAAGCCTTTTTTTAATAGAGGAAATTTTCAGCCATAGACATGTATGAGTCTACATTAGTACTTGGATTTAGTTTTGATCAGTTACAATAGGAATTACCCTCACTTGTTGAATTTTCTTTTTAAAAAACTGTTAATGGAAAGGAACAAACGTTTAGGAACCTTTAACCCATGTTCAGTTCTATTTCATGTAAATCATCACCTTATGTTGCACCTGATGAATTTGAAGCACACCCCAAATATCATATGACTTAATCTATTAATGTTTCATACTATATTTTAATAGGTTGAATTGTGATTCAAAATAAAGTTAATATATTATAATGTTGGTAAGTCTAAGTTCCTTTTTTTTTTAAATTGGTGATTCAACCCTTATCTTTGTTCACTGTCCTTACAGGATATTTGTTGAAGAAACTGAGGATTTTTTTTTCCTACTTGTAGAATTTCTCACAGTCTAGATTTTGCTATTTGGTCTCCTGTTAATATATTTTATACTCTTTATTTTCTGTAAATTGTTAGTAATACCAAGATGCTATAAGTATTTTGCAAGAATGCTTCGCAGGTGAAGCTGCGTATTCTGATTATGAGAAATATGCTATATTCTGTCTCCATTTTCTTGATTTTGGTCATCGCTAATATTTATGGCAAGATCAGTTTATTAGCAGTGTGATATTGGTAATATTCTAATTCTGTCACTTAATGGTGGTGTTTAAAAACTTTCCCTCGTCGTATATGATTTGGTTACCCTGTGAAGAAAGGCAAGTCAAATACTTAATTTTTTCCCATAATGGTTAGTTTTAAGAATGATTTGATATCCTCGATGCCTTCAAAGTTGATCAATGTATTTTTATTTCTTAATATCGTTATTGGATTCATTGATTTTTAACTAATTTGGTGTGTTACAGTCTTCTGTGGCTTTTACTCTTGCTGATGCCTAAATTGTCCTGCCATTGATCATTAGGAATCAAGTCGTTGCCCGAGTCCTCTAGACATAAATGCACTCAGTAATAAGCTACTTTTTTCTGGTTTTAAGAGGTCTGCTGGCTTGTCTTGTACACGTGCTGCCTCCAAAGAGGAATCCAGCATATGTGCACTTAGTCTTGGTTGTATTGATTAGGAAATGGTAATGAGAGACCCAGATCTGGATACTAAGCAGTATTTATTTCTAGTCAGTTGGACATTATGTCAAATTGTAAAGGTCCGTACTAGAAAAAATAGTCTTTACATTTCCAATTAATTTTAGGATTGAAAAAGTTTTACTTAAGTTTATCCCAGTGAGTACTTGGTGATAAGTTTTTGGTTTTCTACCTCATAAGAATGGGAGAAGTCCTTTTGTCTTTCTGGCTTTTTCTCCTGTACAAGGATAGTATCGTACAGGTTGTTTGCCATTTGTGATTTGGACAAATCTCCAGATATCAGGGTAGTTAGAATATGTTTTCATCTAGTTTTGATGTAGATACTGTCTTTGGGATGTCCATCTGCTAACATAGTTGCTATGATGTTTTAGAAGGAGGAAACTTGGTAATATGAAACTGATGTTTCTGTCATGTTCTTGGACCCAGTATTCTTAAAGAGCTGACAAAGGTTTAAAAAAAAAAAAGCAGTAGGATTTGAGCTAGATTATGCCTACTATTTTTCTTAAAATCACATTATGAATAGAAATTGAATGGATACATTTGAGGAAAATGAATGAAATATTTTTGTATACTGCAAGCAGTATCAATTTTTTGAGATTAAAAATGAAGCAGGTTTCAGGTTCTTGTTATAATAAGGTAACCACACTTTACCTTGCTCTCTCACTAAACACAACTAGAAATCCTGAATGAATGCATGCACGCAGCAACTGGAGGTTCTGAGAACTAGATTGCAGTAGACAGACTGGGAAAGAAAACCAGAACTCAGACAATGAATGACCCATGGAGAATGTTTCAGGCATTTTTTTTCCTCCCTTATATCCTTATATACATGAGTAGAGACAATGGCAGTACGAATCTTTAAGCTGCACAACGAGCACAGACGTCTTCAAAAGAAATTTCTTTTTTTGTGGTTTAAGGAGTATGAAAATAAGCCACTGTGGAACCTAAAAAGTGGGCAGAATCCCTTAGCTTTTTAACTTTTTTTCTTAATCAGTTTTATGCTTTCAAGCTTCATTTCTGAACCTGAAATCCAGTGGCAGAAACAATGAAACAGTGATTGTTCCAGCATCGGAAATCCTAAGAGAAGGGAATGTTTTCTGTCTTACCAGAGGAGCTGAGCCCCAAAGAGAGTAGGGGAAGTTCCCATTGCTACTCCTCTCTGTCTCTGGCCATTTAGCCCCAAAGACAAATAACCATGGGGAATGTGCAACAGGGAGGCACATTAAAGCTCCAGCTTTCCATTCAGGAGGATTAGGAAGAGTTGCTATTGGGAGCTGCTAGGAAAGAATTGAGCAGAGAACAGAGGGAGGGATTGTGAGAATAGGATGGCATAAAAATCTCCGTAAATAAGTGCACTCCCCCCTGATCTGCACATTGTAAGACCTGATTGTAACCAACATACCACACTAGTTGAGAACTGACCTGATAATTAGACTAAGGTCTCAGTTTGGCTCCTGAGTGTGGAACACATGCAGGACAGGTCTAAGTAGCACTGAACAATCATTAAATTGAGCTGATATTAGAACCAAAGTGTGCAGAAGTTGGATCGGAACATGTGGTATAAAACCTAAAGGGATTGATGGCCTGAGAAAACAAGGAAATAAAACAAAATTAACAAACAAAAAGCATACTGTTCTCCACAGGATTTAAACAAGTTACATACTCTGATAATGTTCAGAATGCCCAATATATGATCCAACATTACTCAACAGACAGAAACAAAGCCTGACAAATTCTCTAGAGAAAGATAATCAACAGATGTTAAACCCAAGATGAACAAGATGTTGGAATTATCGAAGAATCTTAAAATGGTGTTATAAATATGCAGAAAGGCAAAGTAAAGCACTCCTAGAATAATGCAGAGATAGAAATTATCAGGAGGAAAATAGAATACATAAAATGTAGTACCACACAGAAATTTTAGAACTGAAAAATACATGACTAGAATAAAAATTTTTCTTGATGCGCTTAATAGCAGAATAGAGATTACTGGGGAGATTAGTAAACTTGATAAAACAATAGAAATTACCCAATTTGAACAATAGGGAAAAAGTGAATGGAGACTGAATGGTCTTGCAGAGTAGTAATGAATGAGCTAACATTCTTGTTGTTAGAGTTCTAGAAGAGAGAATGGATATGATACAGAAAAAGAAATTTTGGAAACTGAATGTCTTAAACCTATGGAAACAAAATATTTTCATGTTTCTGCATGGCTAAGGTTTCTGATCAAAATAAAACTGGAATGTGGGTTAAAAGAAAAGCCCTTGAAAGTTAAATGGTTATTGAATAGAGATTTCCAGACTGACACGTTTGTATTTCAAATGGGGGTAAAACCTAGAACTATCCTTTAGAATATAAAATATATCCTATATAATATAAAATTGCAAAGAATTTAATTACATTAGGGAGATAAGGTTTCTTTTTTCCCAAGAGAATAGGAGAGCTACTTAATAGCAGTTTTTATATAAGCACCTAGATTCCTAAGTTCGGGAATTTTTTTTTCCTGTAGTACACAATATCATACTCAAGATGGAAAAATAGATAACTTGAATAAACATTACAGTATGTAGGTGAAATAGGCACATTAAAACTTTCATAATAAACTCTGGTCTATGCAGTTTCACTGACAAATTCTGTTAATCAGTTAAAGAATAAATATCACCAGTTATGTCAAATCTCTTCCAAGTAATAGAACATACTTCCCAACTTTATGAGACAACATTACTTTAAGACTAAAGTCATAATTTGACTTTTCTGGTTTTCAAAATCATGTATTCTGCCATGTCAATACTTATGAAGAGCATATGATCTCAATTGATGTGGAAAAATAATTAAAAAAAAAAACCCTTCCATTGATGGTTTTAAAACCTAGTCAGTCAGCTTTGATAAAAATTAACTTCTTTAACCTGATGAGGTCATCGAAAACAGTCTTGCAGTTAGCATGATATTCAGATAAAAAATTTGATTTCCTTCATAAAAATCAGGAGTAGGCAAGGATGATCCCTTTCACCATCCTTATTCTTCATTATACTGGAAGTCCTAGCAAGAGCAATAAGGAAAAAAAAAAGAAATGACATAAAATTCAGAAAGAAAGAAAAAAATGTCCTTAGATTACATGTATATATAGTTAAAAATCCCAAAATATCCACACAGAAGCTCCTAGAACTGATTAGTGGATTTAGAATAATCTCAGGACACAGTCATTTAATAAAACTCTGTTGTATCTCAATATGGTAACAATGGATAATTAAATGAAGAACAGCAATGACTACAAATAACACCAGTACAACGTATCACAGTCTTCCACCCACAAAAGGAAGTACTTTGTTGTAAATCTGCAAAAATATGTAGAATCTGGGTGCTGAACATTACAAAATAATGATGACTAAAAAAACCTAATTAAATGGAGAAATGTACTATACTTACAGATTTGATTATTCAGCATAGTTCTCCCCAAATTAATCTGTAGGTTTAATGAAATTTCAGTCAGTATTGTACTGGGAAATCCATAGGTATAGACAGTCAGACTCTATATATGGAAAGTAAGAAGATTCAGAATAGGGCAAAACAATACTGAAAAATCTGAAAGACTCAGAGGACGTGCTTTTAAGACTTATTATAAAGCTACATTATAATCATGAAAATATACAAGTGAAAGAAAATCCACACAATCAGTGAAATCCAATAGAGTCCATTAGTAAACTCACTCTAAGATGCAAAAGCAATTAAGTGGAGGAAGCATAGTTTCTTCAACAAATTACAATGTATCATTTAGGCAATTCCACGTGAACTTTGTGCTTGTGCTTCATGCTTATCAAAAATTTATTTAAAATGTATCTAAGTGTAAAATGCGGAACTCAACATTTTTGGAGCAAAACATAGGGCATAATCTTCATGACTTTGGGTTAGGCAAAAGGTTCTTAGACATGAAACCAAAGTGTGATCTATAAAATAAAATATTTATAAATTGAACTTTATTGAAATTAAAGCTTTTACCCCAGGATACTACTAATATAAATACGAAGTACAGAGTGGAATAAATAAATTTGTAAATCACACATCCAATAAAGGACTTACATTCATACTATAAGAATTACTAAAAAAAAAAAGATAAACGTTTCAAGATTATGGGCAAGTTATCTGAACAGATCTTATATTGAAGAAGGTATTTGGATAACAATTAAACACATATACATGTTCAGCATCATCTGTTAGAAAGATGTAAATTAAAACCACGAAGAGAAACCAAGTCCGCTAAGAATGGCTAAACTACAAAACTTTCATACATTACTTATAATGCAAAATCATCTAGCCACTGTGGAACTATTTTGGAAATTTCTTGAAAAGTTTAAATACCTTCTTTTTATATGATCTGGCTTTCCCAATTCTAGACATTTCCCCTAAAGAAATAAAAGCTTATTTTCACACACAAAAAACTACACATTAATGTTTTAGCAGTTTTATTCATAATTGCCAAAAATAAGTAACATTTTAATGTTACTAAGCTGATTAACATATCAACAAATTGTGATATATCCATTCAGTAGGTTAGAAAACTATCAACAACAAAAAAAAAAACATTGAAACAGGCAACCTGTATGAATCTAACTTACATAAAAGTCTCTGAATCCTGCAGTTTGTATTTCATTCATATGACATCCTGGATGACGCAGAATTATAGAGATGAATAATTAGTAGTGGTCAGGGATTAGGGATAAAGTGAAATTTAATTAGTCAAATGTGAGAGGGATTTTTTTGGGGGGGGTATCAAATTGTTTTGTGTCCTGATTTTGATGGTGAGTATATGAATCTATAAATGAGGTAAAACTCATCACTCTGTACATCTTGAACAGCATTTTAGTAGCATTTTTAGATTAAGTATAATCACTATTGTATTTAGATTCCTTTAGATATAGTTATAAGAGTGATACAGTAGTTTTATTCTAATAAGTATTAGCAATATCCTGGGAAATGCATTATTTTCAATTATGTAAAAATAAAGCAGATGCAAATTGATAAAGGAATGTGTCTTAGTTGTGTTTTCTTTAAAAAGAGGGCTGGGATGTTGGCAGTTCCTTTTGGAGCTGATCATAGGCAGCACACTGGAGGAAATGCGAAAGTGGAACAGGGTAGGGACATAATTCATTACTGAATGCATTAGTTAGTGGGTTATTGTGGAGGACAAATAAAGCGCAGTCTTGCTGTCTGTACTGTGAGTTACCATGTGGAATGTGCCTTAAAATTGTCCAAATGGATTTCAGGAATGTGAGGGCTTCCCCCAGAGACATTAGCCATATCTCCTTATACTGCACTGCACATATGTGGGCAGGCTCACTGCTGTAGGTAGTTACCACGTTTACACACACACACACACACACAAAACCAACTCATGTTTTGTTAGAAATGCAAATTTAAGTAGACCTCTTGTATTTCATCTGACAACTTCAGCAGGTGGAGGCTATATCTTAAATTACAGTGGAGACTTCATGGTGCCCAAAGGTGGATGTATCTCCTACTTTATCAGTTGTGTCTTAATTTTGTTACATTTTTAAAACATTTTGTAGTTAAATCTGAATATTTTCTTTGTTTTGTGTTGCATTTTGAATCGTAAGTAGAAAAGTTGTTCCTTGTCTGCACGAAGACTGATTTTTTTTTGCGTGGTTTTATTTCTTTCCATTTTTATGTCTCATCCATTTGGAATTTATTCTTATATTAGTAACAATATGGATCTAACTTTTCTCTCTTTAAAACTCAGTTATTTAAAAGTTGACATTTGTCCTAGTGATTTGAGATGTCACCTTTATCATAAACCAAATTTCCTTGTCTGCTTGGATCTCTGTCTGCTTTCCTGTTCTGCTTTTCTTAAACCAGGATCATAATGTTATTCATAGAATTTCTCTGGTATGTTTTAATGTCCAGAAGGACTTCCTGCCCTCATAGTGGATTTTCTCAGTATTTTCATGGCCATTTCTGAGCTTGTTTCTCCATGTAAAGTTTAGTATCAACTTGTCTAAAAACCTAAAGATACTATGGATATTTTTCATTGTAAATGAATTAACTTTATAAACTGATTTAGAGAAAGCTGACATCTTTTATGTTGTCATCACAAGCAAGACCAGGGGGATATTTTTCCATTTTTTCTAGTGTATATTTTTGTCCTCCAGAAGTTTTTTAAAAATTTTTCTTCATACAGACTTTCACACTTAGTAACTCCAAATTATTTGTTTGCTGTCATTATAAATATTGTTTCCTCTTCTGTTATCCCTTCCAAATCTGTTTATTGGATATGTGAAGGCTTTTGATTTTTTTCTGTGTAAAGTTTATATTCTGTTACACTTACAGTTTTTTTCATTATTTCCATTAGTTTTATCATTGATTCTCTTGGGAGTTTTAGGTTATCACCCTGTCATTTGCAGGTAGATACAATTTGACATCCATTCACCATTTATTGTGATTTGAATTACCTTCTATTGAATTGCATTGACTAATGTCCCTTGTACGATGTTGAAGTGGTAGAGACAGTGGAATGTTTGTCCTCTTCCTGATCTTAGTGGTCAGGCTTCTAGTGTTTCTTCATTTAGTGAGATAATGACCTAGTGTCTCAAAGTTGTCTGTGTGTGCAAATGTACATGTGTGTAATCATTTTAAGAAAGTATTTATAGATTTCTGTCTTCCTGTGTGCTTATACTAGGAATACATATTGAATATTTTCAAAGTCCTCTCATCATCTATGGAGATAAAAATATGGTTTTTATCCTTAAATCCATTAATGTGTTGTAAGATTTTAGTAGATTTCCTAAAACTGAAATAAATCATACATTCTTGGAATAAATCATATTTATAGTGTGCTATTTTCTTACTGTGGTACTGTATTTAGTTTGCTGATGTTTCATTTGGTTATTCTGTATAGGTATTAAGTGATATTGGCATTTTTTTCATTTATACCGTGCTTATCAGGTTTAAATATTAGTGTTATGTTTCCTTTACAAAAAGTAGGGTGTCGTCTTTAATTTTCAGTGCTGTGAAACAGTTAATAATGCAGTTGAAGTGTCTGGACATTGAACATTTGGTAGAAATTTGCTAATAAACTTTCTATGCCTGGTACTTTCTTTGAGCATAATTAAAAAAAAAAAACTTCCTGTATTCTATGGAAAGTTATCTATTTGGACTTTTCATCTCTATTTTTTTTTTTTAGCTTTTTCATAATGTCATTTTATGTTGAGTGGTGGCAGGGAATTAGAGATGCTTTCAGGCTAGATGGAGTATTCAGTCTTCTCGTTTTCATTGTACTGACCTGTCCATGGAGTAACAAAATCTTGATTTTTTTTTAAGGTGGCTGAGAAATTTTTGTTTTCCTCACTTGGCGTCAGTTAAATGGGTGAGCATTACTTTGTCTATTACTTAAAACAAAAAACTAAAAACCCCAGATTGGGTCAGAATGGAGTGTGTAATAAAGGAAGAGGTAAATAACTTTGTATGTGGTCTTCTAAAGTATTTGGCTCATTACTCTTCTACAGTTCTTTTTACTTGTCTTAATTAAGATTAAAATACATTTCATTCTCATAGGGAATGGTTTATAGCTTCTAATTCCATATGTGATCTGGACAGACTCTTCCCTTGACACAGGACATCAGGCACTTGGGTCCTTCCCTAATCTGCCCGTTGCTTCTTGGAATATTTTCTTGTCTCTAGGAGCTGCTCACCTATTCTTGAATCATTATGACTTCCTGGATCTGCAGGTACATGAGTTACCTATTTCTCTGAAAAAAAATTATCCCCGAACTCAGCAATTAAAAAAAAATTCATTATGCCAGTTTCTGTGGGTCAGGAGTCCAGGATCAACTTAGCTCTGTGATTTTTTTTTTTCTCAGTACTTCTTATTAGGTTGGAATAAAGACAGCAGCCAGCTAGTAGTCATTTAAAGACTTAGGCCAAAGGTTCACTCCTAAGCTCACTGACGTAGTTGTTGTTGGTCTTCAGTTCGTCATGTCCTGTTGGACTGATAGCTACCCAGTATGTTATGTGAGCCTCCTCAGAAGCTGTTCATAACATGGCATCTGATTTACCTCATGTGCTTGATCAGAGAAAGACATTTTTTTATTACTAGAAATGAGACAGTAAGTCCACTCAATTCTCAAAGGAACTTTACTGAATACTAGGAATTGGGGTCATTTGAGGCTATCTTGGAGGCTACCTTATCATAAAGGTCAAGGTTCTGAGTCTTTGTACTTCTTGACTCTCTTCATGGTAATAGTATATTTTTTGGTCACCAGGTTACAAAATTAATTTCTTTAGGTTGTGCTTCCTTCCATTTTTGCCGTTGATTTTACTTGTTGTTGGTTTTGTTTATCCAAATTGTTAGCCATTGTGGAAGAAAAATATTTGCTCTAGATCCAATCTGCCAAAATAACTTAGAACTCTCTCAGATATCGTTAGCATTATCTAAAACTGTCTCCAGATGTTGTAATAGGCTTGGCAAGATAGTGAGATCCATAGGACGAGGTCTGTTTTATCAGCACTGAACCATCAGATGGTTATATCATGGGAAAAATTGATGTATTGTGTTAAAGTAATTGCTGTCAGTTCTCAAGTTACTCCCAACTTTAAGCTTCGGTGATTCTAGTTCTAAGTTTCTGATACCATCTTCTTTGGGATCCCTGTGAGTCAAGAAAGTCATTGGTGACCCACTTTAATACTTAGGTGTCAAATATCTGGCAACTATTTCACAGATTTTTCTGCCAGAACCATTTTCCAGCTGATCTGAGACAGCTGCCTGATTGAATGTCTGCCCTATATATTATTAACTTCACTCTTTTGGAACCACTTCCAGTGACAAACCATGTCCTGTCATTTTCAACCTTCTTTATGTCTTGTATTTGACATCTCCTGAATATCTACATGAAGATTTGTTTCTGCCAACGTAGAAATATTTTCCAGGTAGGACAAGAATCTTGAACTGAAGTCTCTGAAGCGGTCAATCCAGATTGACTAAATGCAGATCAGTATGTGTGGTGTCACAGAAAAGAAGACTGTGTAATAACAACACATTTGGCAGAAAAAATATGCAATATAAAACAAAAATTTAATATTCAACCATTTTAAAGTAACTTTACATGTTTAAAATACTTATTTATAAAATATGCCACCATTCATGTGGGTAGGGGTTACTATCTTAATTATACAAATAAATGAAGATACAGATCAGAAAGGCAATGGCTTTCACGTGATACAGGCATTTTGTTACAGAGTCTAAGCAGAACCCCAAATTTCTGACTGCTGGGCCAGGAAAGTTTTCATAATAATGTGTTGCCACTCTTACTACAGCGACTATGAATAATTGAAGCCAATTTCCACTTACTTCAGTTAAAATAGTGATGGGCTAATCCCAGGGATGGTCAACAGCAACACCACATTTCACATCCCCCTCCTCCCTCATACACACAGGTCTCCAGCCTACCCTGAAGTTGAGCAGTCTCATTTATTTCAACACCATGGCAAACTCCAAGCCAATGTCAAATTCTCTATATTGTATATATTATATATTTGTATACTTTAACCCTATAATTAATTTTGAGATGGGTAATTTTTTTATTTTTCATTTTTGAGCTTCCCCAGTCTAGACCATACAAATCCTGGTCCTAGAATTTCTCACAGGCTAACACTATAACTTCATCTCTTCTCCTTATACATCCTGCCCTTTCCATCATAGATAGTCTAACAGGGTTCAGTTTAGTCCTGAGAATGCTGAAACTTCTTCATACTCACTGCCAACTCAACCTCACCTCTTCTCTATTCTGTCATATACCCTATTGAGATAACCAGATGAAGCTGCAGAAGCAGCCCAAGACTGACTCTGGTCTCTCTGGATGTGTTTTCCAGCTACACTCCATCTCCAATATTGTCAAATTAAAAGCGTCCTTGTTACAGCATCATATGAGTCAGGAATGTTGTTAATTTTAAAATGTATCTGGATGTATTTTGTATTTCCTGGGTATAAATTAAATGACACAGTTCTTGGTAAAACATTAACAGCATTGTTATAAAATTGAGAAACTTACTTTCCACCTTTTCAGCAGGGGGTTGCATTATTTTTGTTTTGTATAGTAAGCGTGTGTGTGTGTGTGTGCGCGCGCGCGCGTGTGATCCACACATGTAGGTGGTGAGAAATAAACTCTGATTCTTTCCTCAGTCATTAGGTGGGAAATTTCATGCCTGACTATGGAAATACTGTTCTGCAGGAAACGGGAAGCATTTCCAACTGTCTGTGAGAGATGAGGGAAGAAAAAATGAAATTAGTGTGGACTCTTGAACCAGAAGGAGAATCATCAAAAACTTTGTTCAGAGTTGTTAAACTCCTAGCTTGAGTTTGGTTTCTCTGAAAAATAATTCATTCAATAAGTGGGCTGGATTCATAACCAAGCCATCTCAAATACAAAAAGGAACAGGAATTTTTGAAATTTTTAAATTATTTTCTGAGATTTTACATATTCATAACATTGTGATTTGGAACAAGTTTAATCTGATATCTAAGACCCCAAGTGATTAGCTTACATCTGGTTTATATAATGGTAAAGTAATTGTCACAGAATTGAACTTTGCTAGCAAATTATACAGTTCCAGGTAGAGAAAGTATTCATCAGTAAAATTGGAAGAAAGTTACATGGGGGCATATCACCCATATAGACATCTAAGAGAAAGAGGAATCTTGTACAAATTCTATATTTTTTATTCCAATGCAGAATACTTAATGTCAGAATCAGTAGGGAGATTTTGCATCATAACCTATAAATGCCTGAACTGGACATGAGAGTAGAATGGGAAATTTTCCAGCTAGCTAGGTAAGTATTATTGATCTAAAATCTGGTAAAAATTTGTAAAAGAGAACATGGCATCAGACTTAAAATCTAGATCCCTACATATCAGCTAAAAACCTTGGAAATGTTACTTAGCCTTTCTGTTTTTGTTTTCTTGTCTGTGAGATCAAGATCACAGTATCTGTCATCGAATCATTATGATAAATTTAACATAAAACAAGGGCTAGTAGTTTAGGAGTGTAGTATAGGCAGAAACCCTAGTATGTTACTCATTGTCATCATCATTGTCTCTTTTAACTTTTAAGTTAAATTGTTATTTATTGCCCGTACTTAGTTCGCATCTACCTAGGCAGCTTTAAACACGAGATTCTCTGCTTGGAGCTCACTTCCCCCCTTTGTTTTTCATAGCTTACTCACTACCTCAGTTCACTCAGGTTTCTCTTTAAAATGACCTAATCAGAGCATTAACTACCCAATCAAAAATTGTCCTCTTAATTATTTTCCTTTTTATCGGTCATCCTTTAATACTCTTACCAAACTTAGTTTTTCCCCACGACCGACACGAACGTGGATGCTGCTTGAGGAGAGACTTGCAGACTTCTCCCCACTTCTGCAGCACAGACATTTTATTGAACCTGAGACAGTACTGCTCTTCCTCTTACGGGAATGTGATCAACCAAGAGCACAGGGTAATTCGCACCTCACAGAGTAGCATACTCTTGTAAAACTCTCATGACAGTTTAAGGACAACAAACTAAGCTTTTTCATAAATAGTTGAAAGTGGCCATGAATGAGAGAAAAAGAAGGGGAGAGAGTAATTGAAAGTACCCAAGTGTTTCTAATTTTTATGAATTTTAACTGTTGCAGACATAATCTTTATGTTTTCAAATCGATCTATACAACTAAATTACATAGACTGAAGAACTCTATACTGAATTTTAAGATATGTTTAATGAATGATCAGATGGGTGACAGAGGCTTGTGAATTTCAAAATATGTTAATAGGAGCTAAATGAAAGTCAGTTTTGTTATGGAAATCATGTGTGGTAGTAAGCTGTTCCATTCCTCTGCCTTCCTTTAATATTCTTAACCCACAACCCCTACCATTAACACACACATTGGTGGACATATAAACCAGGTTATCCATTTATATTTTTCCTTACAGTTTCTTGGTTTGGTACTGCTAGAAGAAAGTGATAATGTGGTATTAGGAGATCCAGGAGCCATAGGGAGCAAATAGCTATTCACATATCCATGTGAGGACAGGATGAAGGCATTCATTGATTGAAAATTGGAGAGAGAGAGAGACATTCATATTGGTAGCCACAGTCCTAGAGGCAGAGGTTATGATTCATTCAATTCTGTGAGCTGTTTTGTATCTTTTCACATATGTGAGCCAAAATGTTTACTTTCTGACTATTTTGTACACTTTTTAACTTATGACAAAAAACAAAATACTTAACAATACTGAACTCAAAACATTTTTGGAAAATTCTGAGTGGACAGAAAGTTCAAGATGTCTTTAAAGAATCATTATCCCACAAGATGGACAGTGTGTGCTATTTTACAAACATCTTGGATCACAAAACATTCTCTGTTACTAACACCTGCAGAAAACACTTTGAGGACGAAGGTCATCATAGAAATCCCTTAGAATTACTGAAAGTTCTCACATATCTGATCTCATACTAATTTCTGCATTCTGTATCTGTTACACGGGCTTCTCTTCAGATACAAATGGTTAAGCCACATCCAACCACTAAATGTTTAGCAAATCTTTCTAATACTTTTACAGATCTGTTCCATTGTATATGCTTTTCCTTATTTAATAATTTATTCCGGGGAGGGTATAGCTCAGTTGTAGAGTGCATGCTTAGCATGCATGAGGTCCTGGCTGGGTTCAATCCCCAGTACCTCCATTAAAATAAATAAGAAAATAAATAAACCTAATTATCTCCCCTAAAACAAAAACAAACAAAAAGTTAAAAAAAATTTAAAATATTTTATTCATTCAAAATACATATTTTAATAGCCTTTTTCCACAAATTTCAACTCCCACATTGTTATAGAGTTGTTTTTACTAACTTTATGTAGCTTTTTAAAATTCTTGGCATTTTTACCTTACCTTTATGCTCTATCTGTCAAACATTGAATTATAGTCATTAATTTGTATGCCTCTTGCCCTAGAATATGAGCTTCTTAATTTGTGGGATAGCATTTTACTCATTCTGGTATCCTCACTACTGTATACAACAGTAATATAGTGGAGAATAAAAACATGTTGTGTTGAATTCAAATTGTCATATTATTCTGAAATATGAAATGAGGTATAAGTATACACTCTTTGAATCTATAATCTCAACAAAGTACTTGAGAAAATGCATTAATCCACCACACCTCTTTATACAACAAGATTTGGAAAATACATTAAAAATCATTTATAAAATAAGAAACTATGAAACTAAACATGTAACTATCCCTCTGTAAACCAGAAAACCTCATGAAAAAATTTTCATATTCCAATTAAATTATATAAAACAGTGATATTGACCCACAAAGAAAATTAGATCTTCACATTTTCTGGAGCTTGTGATGATAGCAGTTTAATTATTAAAGTAAAGTATCATGTACTTAGGTTACTGAAATCGTTTTATTTACTAGAACACAAGTTTGAAAACATAGACAAAACAACAACATAATTATATATTTTCTGTGCCTTAAATACAGTTCCCCCCTACACTGGGGGAAATCAGAAAGTGAAAGGGATGAGAATTCTGAGTGTTCAGGTACAAGATTTCCCCATATGGTTTCAGAACACCTTTAAGGTAAGATAATAAAACATTTCTCAAACACAAAATTTCAGTTGCATTGGCTAATAGAAATAACCCACTGTTTCTAGTCCAGTAGAAATAGCACCCTAACTTGCACCATTATTAAATATTAGAAAAGCTAAACAGCAAAATAGGTTTCATTTCTTTTTCCTTTAATACCAGAAACATTATAATTTAGTCACTTCCAATTTAGGAATTCAAAATTATTATAGCCCAATTTAACTAATAGGAACAACAACAAAATTGAAAAAAATGCTTCTGACAGTAGTGTATCATTTTATTGTAAAATGTGAACTGAAATTATAACTGCATTTATTATTTAAAATAGTGATAGTTATACCCTCCAACCTTCAACCCCTGGCAACCGCTATTGGGTTCTCTACTTCTATGAGTCTGTTTTTAGATACTTCATATAAATGGGATCATGCAATATTTGTCCTCCTGTGTCTGGCTTCTTTCACTTAGTAATGTCCTCTAGGTTCATCTGTGTTGCCACAAATGGCAAACTTTCCTTACTTGCAAAGTTGAATAAAATTTTGTTGCATATATGTACCACGTTTTCCTCCTTTATCCACTTGTCACTGGACACTTGGTTTGTTTCCATATCTTGGTTATTGTAAATAGTGCTTCAGTGAACATGGGAGTGCAGATATCTCCTTGAGATTCTGTTTTCAGTTCCTGTGGACATATAACCAGAACAGAATTGCTGGATTATATAGTAATTCTATTTTTAATTTTTTGAGGAGTCTAATATTGGTTTCCATAGCTGCTGTAACATTTTACATTCCTACAAACTGTACAAGGATTTCCATTCTCCTCAATCTCATCAACAGCTGCTGTCTTTTTAGTAATAACCGTTCTAACAGGTGTGAGATGATATCTCCATTGTAGTTGTCTTGTATTTCCCTGATAAATAATGATATTGAGCATCTTTTTATATAGCTGTTGGCCATTTGTATGTCATCTTTGGAGATACGTTTGAGTCCTTTAACCCCTTTTTAGTTGGTTGGTATTTTTGTTACTGATTTGTAGGAGTTCTTTGCATATTTTGGACTTAAACACTCATCAGATACATGGTTTACAAATATTTTCTCCCATTCCCTTGGTTGTTTTCTTGATTCTGTTAATTTTTTTCATTATCATTCAGAAGCTTTTTGGTTTAATATAATCCTGTTTGTTTATATTTGCTCTTGTTGCCTGGGGCTTTTGGTGCCGTAACTCAGAAATCATTGCCAAGACCAATGTCAAGAGGCTTTTCCCATATGTTTTCTTCTAGGAGTTTCACAGGCTCAGGTCGTATGTTTAAGTTTTTCATCCATTTTGAGTTGATTGTGGTATGGTGTAAGATGGGAGCCCAACTTCATTTTTTTTTTTTACACCTGAATATTCAGTTTTCCCAGTGCCCATTGTTGAAGACTCTATCCTTCCCCCATTGGGTATTGACACCTTTGAAAAAGTTCAGCTGCCAACAGGAATGTGTTTGTTTCTGGGCTCTATTCTGTTTCAGTGGTCTGTATGTGTTTTTATGCCAGTACACACTGTTTGAATTACTGTAGCCTTGTCGTACATTGGAATCGGGACGTGTGGAGCTTCCAGATTTGTTCTTTTCCTCCAGATCCTTTTGGCTGTTTCAGGTCTTTTGTCGTTCCATGTGAATTTTATGATTGTTGATTTTCTTGGCAACAAAATAAGGTATTTAAGTCTGTTTGATATTTCCTCACAGATTGATCCAAGATTTCCTATTTTTATGTATTATGTTTTTATAAATGACCTAAATGTGATGTAAAATATAATTAACTTTCCTCTTAAATTAAATCATTATATATTTCTGATGTTCACCAGTTAAAGGCCACTATGAACAAACTTGTAGTAAAATAAACCCAAATCTATTAAACTTCATGAAGCAGGACAGGTAAATCAATGGGAGCCTTGGAGAGTCTGAGTAAGAGAATGAGCTCGATGAACATCCTACAAAATTCAGGCTTGTTTTTAGGTGATTTAGGGAAGTAGAAGATTTTAGGTGATTAAAGGAAGTAGGTATTTGCTTTGGAAAGAGTGTTGTCATAAACTGAGGGTGGTTTAACGATTTACCTATGAGGGAGGAGAAGCAGAATGAATGTAATGTTGTCCATTGTGAAATAGCAGCAGTTGCAAGTAGGATGTTTGGCCATTTTTTTGGCTAGGTGGATTTCTTTTTTTTTTTTTTTTTGTCTGTGCTCAGATGTGATTAGAGAGTGTTGCTGTTTCTTTATCTCAGTCTATGATAGTCCCTGAGTGACCTTGTCTGATGTTCGAGTTCTGTGAAACTGTTTATGTACTGCACAGTAACAGCAGGCCTGGCTGGCAGCAACAAGCCAGCTGCTAGCTGGCAGCTGTTTGGGATTTCTTGACCAATACTAACAGGGGAAAATTTTATTATATATTCTAAAATATTAATATTCTGCAATAGGCAAAAGTATCAAATTGTTCTGCATCATTATTCCTATTTATTATAATTCTGATCATTCTAGTATTTTTCAGGCACCAATTACTTAGTCTTTTGTTTTAATTTTTTAAAAATAATTCATTTCAGTTTCCTTTCAGTGTCTTAGGAAAGTTAATCCCTTTCTGACTCCTCTTCTCTCATCCTGTACTAATTTCCTATGCATCATATCTTTTTTTTTTAATGTCTCTTCATCTCCCTGTCTCCAGAGTCACTAGATAATTTATTCAAAGATGGATTAGAAGCTACCATACCATCCATTTTAAACTATAGCTTTGGTCAAAGATGAGGTATGTCATATAATGACATGTAGGCATGGTAGTCTGAACAATAAATCAGATAATAGATCATCAGTTCCAGTTGGAATAAGAAAAATCACTCAATTACAAATATATCAAGAGTATCAAAGATACAATGAAGAGAAGAAACAAATAGGAAACAAGTGATTGACTTAAGCTCAACTATACCAATAGCCACACAAGAGTCGATAGGCTGATAATGCCAATTAAAAAATTAGAAATTATTAGAATCAGTAGGTGAAAACACAGCTATATGCTCTTTATGAGAGAGAAACTCCAAATATGAAGTCGCAAATAGTCTGCAGCTAAAGTGCTGGAAAGAAATATACCAAGTAAATCATAATAATGTATCATGTTAGGTTTCTTATAATTATGAGACAGACATGGCTTCAAGACAAAGAACATTAGCAAACATAGAGGTACAAAAACACTTAAAATTACTTCATATCTGTGCCCCTAGTAGAGCTTCACATACACACCACAACATAAATGTGCATTCTTCTTAACAATAGAAACATAACTGACAGATTTTTAAAAAAGACATGTTCATAAATGTAATTTGAGACTCCATATTTCTCTCTTCATAAATTGTAAGAAATAGATTTAAAAAAAAAACTCCAAGCAGTAGGAATAAATACGATATATACTATTTGAGCAACACTTTCACAAATTTGAACTAGTGGAAAGATACAGAACACTACAGGCAACAGATGAAACACATGTATTGTTTTAAAAATCAATGAAACTTCCCTGTTACCAAGTACATGTTTGTGTACCCCAAATATTCATATGTTGGGACCCTAGGTCTTAATGAGGTGATAGTTGGAGGTGGGACCTTTGGGAAGCAATTATATTCCGATGAGGTCATGACAGTGGAGCACCCAAGATAGGATTAGTACACTTGTAAGAAGAGGAAGAGACACCATGTGAGGGTATCTGGGGAAGGCAAGCTGGCTATTAGCCAGAAGAGGGCTCTCACAAGAACCTGACTTGAGACTTCCAGCTACCTGAGCGGTGAGAAATATGTTTCCGTTTAAGCTGCCTAATCTATGGTATTTTGTTATGGGATCCCTGGCAGACTAAGACATTCCCCAATGTGGACTCAAGCAGCAGTTTCAAAAATTGAAATCTTTGAATATGTGCTATGATGATAAAATTAAATTTAAAAATAATAATAAAAACATATAGAGAATCCCAAGTTCTTTGGAAATCAGTGTAGTTATAAACTGGTCAATGAAGAAAACAGCAAGAGAGATCAGAAAATATTTTGAACTGAACACAAATGAAAACACAACATATCAGACTTTATGTGTTGTAGCTAAAGCATTGCTATGAGAAAAGCTCATAATTATAAGTGTTCATATTATGATGAAATGTTCATATTATGAAAAAGTTCATATTATGAAATGTTCATACTGTGTATAAATACAGTTCTAAACTGTCATCTGTAGAATCTGAAAAAAATAGCTAGTCTACCATAAATAGGAGGAAAAACAGAACATATCTCATATCACCCTATTTGTATGATGATGTAGAACTTCCAAGTTCATGTGTGACCGAAGCGTTATGCTGTACATCATAGTAAACTGACACAACATTGTAAACTGACTATACTTTAATGAAAATATATACATACAGAAATTTTTTTTAATATTCTACGCAAAACTAACCTACTGAAATTGGAATAGTGTTTGCCTCTGTGGTAGAGACAGATGAAAGGGGAATGAGATAAGTTTCTATGGTGATGACAGTGCTCTATATTTTTGACTGAGATTCTGATTTCATGAATATGGATTTATCAAAACAAAATAAAATTGAAGGGAGGGTATAGCTGAAGTGGTAGAGTATGTGCTTAGCACACACAAGGTCCTGGGTTCAACCCCCAGTACCTCCTCCAAATATAAATAAATAAACCTAATTACCTGCCCCTTGTTAAATAAAGAAAAACCTCAATGAAATGTGCAGTTAAGATCAGTGTATCTTTTGTGTGTAACTGTACTTTAGTAAAAAAAAAAAAAAAGAAGAAAAACTCAATAGAAATACATTGTACATAAATATGTTTTCATATATCTGAAGTAAAATACCAGGGACTGTACTTATCCTTACAGTTAATTGCACCCTGATCATTTATATTGTATTTTTAACATATGTTCGCTTTAATGCAACCAGTTCCAAATGTTTTTATTGATTTCATGAACTTAAGATCACTGCTAGCTTGATAGAGAACAAAGCCTTAGAATCCAGAGTGTACTTTTACTTTGTTCTTTATAGTAAGACAGTTTGATCACTGGGTGTATAGAAAGTAAGATTTGAAATTTTAATTTGTTTCTATATTTGAAATATGAAGTAAATGCAAAAACTATTTTAATGCTTGCATTACTAATTCATTCAGTGTTTATAACTTCCTTTGGGAGGAAAAATAAGAAATCTAAATGTATTCTTTGCTCAGCAGCTGGAATATGATTTTGGACTAAAATGGGACCAAAGTTGTTTATCTGAAGTACAATCCTCACAGCTGGCAAGTGTCAGAACATTATCTCTTGGACTGTCTTAAAATCTGTAGCAAATTTCTCTATAAAACTACAAGAAACCAGTATCCATTTGTTTTGATTTTTTTAAAAAACTGGTTGAAAATTACGTATATACATGCATACACTCACAGAGATGCTCAAATGCTTTACCAATAGGTCAAGAAGTGAAGTGGAATTGTCAGAAATGAAGAGCTACCAAGCTCAGGTAAACACCCAGTTTCTTTCAAACACAGCAGATGAGATATGTGGGGGTGGGATGAGGATGATAAAACCACAGGCATGCAGGTAACTTATTTTTGAGATGTAGTAACTCATTTTTAAGATACAGTTTCTGTTTCAATGTAGGTATTTGTTTATGAGGGGCGGCTGTGGGAGTCAGTGTGATTGTATAAAGTGTGAGATGGGAAATGAGTAAGTTTTTAAGAGACACATCTGCTTAGAAAGACACAGTAAAATAAATGAGTTTGTGTGGTTACTAAGCTTTCTCATTCAGTTCACGGTAAGGATTGAGAGAATTGGTAAGAACTCAGACTGTTTTGTCTGTTTTACATTGGAGAGTTCAGAGTCTTTTCTTAGACGAGGAACGATTATGGCCAAAAAGAGAGCAGAAGTGTTTCATTTGAAAGTACAGAGTTGGGCTGAATTCGAGGAAACCTGGTGAATATTGAAGGGGAGAGAGGGACAGGATCAGTGCTTGAGGCTGTTGAAAGATAACTGAGTGACAAGTACTTTATGAAGTTTTCCCCAGATGTTGTTGTAGCACCTTCGGCAGTTTTCAGAAAACTGTTGTAAAAAGTTAAATTGTTCTGTCATTGCTTTTGGATGTGAATTCAACAACATGTTGAACAACCATGAAGAGATCAACTTTTATTGAGTTGTATTCGTAAGTTCAGAGCTTATATCTATTTGAGACATGTATCTCAGCTGTTCTGTTTTTGAAATTAAAGTAGCTCCTTATCAAAGAGTGGGTATGTCACTTTCTTTCCATTTGTTTAAATAGAATGTATAACCCATGGTGAAATCATGCTAATCATTTGCCTAATTTGCTTTCAGTTCTTATGTCTTAAAATTTCTTATTTTCTGGTATTTTGCAACTTGACGCTTATTTACTATTTTGCCAAAGTATCGAGAAGTATTCAGTCATTTTTTTACCTGTTAATCTTCCCTTCCCCCCACCATTGTGCCCAAATTGGTAACTGTTTTATGGCATGAGTAATTGATTCTTTTTGCTGAGTAACTAAACAGCTAATGATGGGTTAAATGCACTCCGGTAATTGTGATTTTTCAGTGTTTCTTGGTAATTTTAGCCGCGGTTAGGTAACCCTCCCCTGTGTTTCACCTGTGCTTGCCTTTCCCTTATCCCTGTGGCAGTATCTTGGTTGAAGCGCCATTTGTCGGTACCAGTCTGTCTCTGTTTCTAAGGCAGACCTGCCAGGAGCTGTACATATGTCAGCAGACTCCTCGCTCCTTCGGTGAGAGCTCATCCAGGAGTGCAGAGGGCTAGGGTGGCTCATATTGGATCAGGAAACCAGAAGCCAGTCTCCTGCATATCCTCTGCTGTTAATGAGAACCGTGATTTGATTAATCAGAGGGATGAACGGAAACTCGTGTCATGCCCAGCGGTAGCACGTCGTGCTCTGCCGCTCCCGGTACTGACTCCGTTTATGGCATTGGCTTTCTGCCTTGGCGTGATCTCCTAATTTTCAAAATTGAACTGCTGCCTAGGATGCCTTGTTTCTATCTTCTGCTTATTAGTTGAAACTCTGGAGGCCGACAATTACCTGAATAGTATCCAAACTGCTGATATTTAGGCAGTGTTCATTTGACCACTTGACTGTTTCTATTGGGGCCAACCTTCGCAATTTTGGTAATTTCAATATTCCTATTAGATTGCTGCCTACTCCTGGCTTTCTGAAGCGACAGTGGGATGTAGGCTTGAATGGCTGGTGCGGGAGCTCATCAGTAAACATTTTTCAGAAAACTATACGTTTGCCTTCAGATTGTATTAATACTCTTTAATTCTGTAAGTGATTCTAATTAGGATATATGATGACTCTGGAATATTGCTATCTGAATAATCAAGGCCTTAAATAATTTTCAGTGTGTTACAGGCTTGAAATGGAAACTAAATGGAAGAAAAAATTGCTTTAGACTGAATATATTTATTAGGGCATAAATTACTATAATGCTATGAAAGTAATTAATAAAGCCAACTGTTTTATTACTATACAATTAACTATTTCATTTCCATCGTAACTATATAGAGGTTAAATATTGGCATTTCTAACTTGAAATTCTATTTATTTATTCTCAAATTCAATTGATAATTAAAACATGCTTTAAAAAAAGCTGTGTATAATGTTTGCCATTGGAAAGTATTTCTGTGGCCTGAAAACAAAATTAGAGGCAGTGAAATAAACTCTGTACTCAGTAACTCCTTTCTCTTGTATCTTTAGCACATGTAAAATGTTTTGCAGTAGGAAAGCAGTAGTTTCGAAAGATAAGGCTAGCTTTTCCTTAGTGTTTCTTAAACAGTATGAAGACGAGTGAAGTCTGATGTCCTGAGTTGCTATTCAGGCTACCCTGTTTCTCCAGCATGCTGCTGCGGCTGTCACTGAGGCTCTCAAAAATTCTCACTTAAATTATTTTAACAATCTTTTAAATGTTTCCTTTTCTGTGTAATTCCATCCTGTTTCCTATTTACCCTGCACACTTATGCCAGGTGAGGTTTCTAAAGTAATATTTGACTAATTCATTCCCAGGCATCTCATGCCTCTTCGGTTGCGTACAGTATAAAATTGTAAACCTCTTTACAAGGTACGGAAGTTACAAGTTCTGGTTACTTATCTGTTAATTCCAGGTCCATCTTTTATACTGAAATTTGTTTTCCTAGGCTTTGACTTTGCAAATGGTACCTCCCAATTCCTCTGACCAGCTGGCGTTCTATTAGGGTCTGCTAACAGAGACATAGAAGACGTTCTTCTCCGACCATGAGAAGAATGAATGAGACTGTCTTTATATTTTCAAGCCCTTGTCAGTCTTCCTTCAGTGATGATGCTCAGTTGCCATCAACTTCCAGGGGCATTCCCAGCACCAGCATTGCTGGGCTCACTCAGAGGTGCCAAGAACCAACAAGCCATGTCCTAGTGTCAGGCAGAGCGCCAGCCACTCCCCTCTCCCAGTCCACTGACAAACTCTGCCCTGTCTGAGGCCATAACAGCCTCTTTCCCACATAGGAGTATGAGCCCCCTCTGAGACATGATTCTCTCTGTTTGATCTGGACAACTTTGAGGTCTAGGAGTACAGCATCCCTCTGAGAGCCCACCTTAGTGTACTGCTTGTTTGAGCCACTAAGTTGTCATAAGCACATCTTTTCCTTCTAGTTCTCTGCCTTCAAGGGTTGGAACTTATTCCTGTAATTCTTTATTTCTAAATAACCACACGGAAACCACTTTGCTCTTACGTATCCAATATGTGTTCATCAATTCTGTCTATTAAACAATGTCTTTAAATGCATAAGTGCAGTGGCATGATGCTAAATGTTTAACAACTGGCTCTCTGGTAGGTATGGGGCAGGGGGATCTGTGATTTGGAATAACTTGCTCATTTCTAAGGAGTAGATACTAGAGTTTTCTGAATCTCCAGTAATCAGTTTTGGGCACAAATCTTGGAGATGAGTATAGGTCACTGGGCCCATGGAACCATTCAATCATCACTCCTCTAGTTCGTAAGTACATGATTAGAATAAACTTGCTGGCAACCAGCAGATTTCCCACACTGGTTACCCAAGCAATGGAGGGAGGCCTATTATGTCAGGTGGTACTATGTGGAAATCCTTTGGTTTCTTTTTTTAACCAGTCTGGGAAGTAAACAATACTGAATTGCTGGGAGAAATCAATAAATTAATGCCATTGATGAAAAAAAAAACTTTGAAACAGGAGGTCAGTGGTTTCTATCACATTCTTATTTACATGATACACTGTCTATTCAGAAGGTCTGTAAATCTCTAAGAATAGCTATAGACTGAAAGTTTACTTGGTCCTTATTTACAGTTTCAAGTGTGGTATCCTTCTTGGAGCTGGACCTGGAAGACTTAATATGAAGCCCCTGATCTGGCAGTTGCTCTTTTCACTGTATTAAGAAGGACTACAAAAAAATAGTTTGTTTAACCTGGATAGGAAAATAATGCAGTTTCATGGTCTTTGCTCAGGTCCATGTTAATTTTCATCTTCTCAGCAGAGAATAGCACAAAGATCTTGATTTCCTTGATATAACAGAATGTAACACAATTCCGTATTGGTGACAGCATGCTAAGTAGACTTGAGAAGGTGAAAGAATAAGTAAGTTATGACACATACCTTCTAAAAGGGTGAGAAATAAGCCTCATGAAAATTCAGAATCCTTCCACTTCAGTGAAAATTTCAGGGAACCAGTGTTCTAAAAATTTGTCATAGTATCCTCTTCGAACTGGGACATGACTTACTATTACATATACAACCTGTAACTAAAAATAGGCAAAGCTTGGTTGGGCCCCTTAAACTGTGGAGCAGCATACATTGCATTAAAGAAGTTGAAAAGCCTACAAGGTATGAGTAGGACCCTGGGCAAGAGAAGATTGTGTAGCATCTCCAGGGTGGAATGGAATCTTTTCTTTCACACTGGTCTTTATAACCCAGCAGATCCAATTGTACTTTAATAAATAGGGATGTCATATTAAGCCTGTGAAAATCCCCAGCAGAAGATTCACAGAGGATGTCCCTAGGGATTTGGGCTCTTAAGATACGTGAGATACTCTTCGTAGCTTGCTACCAGGCTTCAGAAACTTAACGCCTGTCCTTGGGACATAAGGTGCCCATATAACCTGAGGTGCTATTATGAACTGTAAGTAATCTGTCACATTTTAGGCTTTGCTGTAGCAACAGTATCTTTCAATTGAAAATGGTATACATTCTCCTGACTGAGCACAAGGAGTTCCCCAGGCACCAGCAAGTTTATAAGTACGTGTGTAACACTTCTGTGGTATACACTCCCAGCTGCCTGCCATTTCACCCTCAGTTTACATTTATTTTTCTCACAGGGAGTTCTTTGAATATTTGTTGGACTTTAAAAAAAAATAAGTTCTACACAGAACTTTTATTCCAACTAGCAGTGGGCTGTAGCAGCGTGATAAGGGTCCCTGTAAGACACTAGCAGAGTCAGCAACACACTTGTCTGTTCTCATTGTCTGGATCGGGATACGGTCAAATGTGTACCCTTGCACTTGTGATCAGGAAGTGAAGGCTGGGCTGGATAGTCAGGAATTGGTATTTAACAGATTGGCAGTTTCTCTGACAAGAATGACTGGAGTTTTGAATTGACATTTTGGAATAGTAATGGAATTCATATATGTTGATACTGTATATCACATACTATACACATGCATGTATGATGTGTATATATGCATATATACTCATCTGACATATACGTGTGTATATGAGGATACTGGGTTTTATGCACTTACACAGAATGTCCTATACTTATCTAAAATTGCATTATTCAGTCAATAAAACAACTATTTCCATATCTACTCTTGGCGTGATTATATAAGGGTGAGGGGTAGAGAATGAGGGTTGAAATTATTATAGATTTATTCTGATCCTTGAATACTTATAAATCTGTTCCCTGAAGGAATTTTAAATTTAGTTGAGAGACTATTTAAAACTATAAAAGTTTATATGTCTGTATGTATTTTTGTATATTTATACATATATACATATAGATTGTCATGTGTTAATACATACATATATGCATACATGTGTATATATATAAAACCCCCATCTGCAAAATAATGATGTAGAATATATATGTAAGGAAATGTATGGGGTATAAATACTTGAATGATATCTTTGTGGTCCACTCATTCATTTTAGGCTGGTTTGACTTCCCTGAAGATTTCTTTACTTGAGGAGACCTTTCTTGACCACTCTGTGGGAAAGATCAGTCCCCAAACTACGTTTTCCTTAACCTGGATTAGTTTATTCATATGAATCATATTACACAGTTATTCCTATAATTATTTATTTCCTATTTCAATCTACTAAATGTGAGTTTTGCAGCTATAGTGTGGCTCTGTGCTTAGCACGTGGGACAGTGCCTGTTTCAAAAACACTAGAGGAGAGAAAGATCATAAAGTTGAATAGTCACTAATATGGTTACTGGCTTTCTCACTAATTAGTTGTTACATTATAAGCATACTTAATAATTTGACTACATCTTGGTTTTATCATCTGCAGAATGGGAATAATGAAAATATCTTCCCAAAAAGATAATGTATATAGAAGTGATAAACTAAATAAGAAAGCACTTACATAGATGTTGTTTTACATATTGGCTCTGGGAAAATCTTTTTATTCCCAGCACTGTAGACTGTTGTCTGTCAGTGTTAACTCGTTCATCATTTGTAGCAGACATTCACTCACTTAAGAATAAATCTTTGTTTTCAGTAACATATTGCACACACTGTAGGTTTAGAGATATTTGAAGATACAAAATAGCTATAATTCAGAATTCTTTATCTACCAATTTATCAATTCAAACATTACTTTAGCATAGTTTATTAATATTTCTTTATGTATTGAATTTCTGTATTTAAACTGCAAGGAACATCAAGCTGTGTTTTCAATTAACTCAAAAAAATTCTCCTTCCCTTTGCAACAGCAAGGAGTCCCATCACAGAGGGTAATATCACTAATCTGTTTTTCATCTTATAATTACACCAGAAATCTTCTAACAATGGAATGCTCGCAAGAGACACAATCCAGTCTAATCACACATAGATTCAGATCAGTTAAAATGTCTGGCTTTGTGTTCTCTTTATTTTTAAAAGATCTAGCTAATTTTTGTAGATCTAGCTCAAAGGCAAATGAGCATTTAAGAAACTTGGACTGTTTCTTCACTTGTTGAGTTGGGCCTTTGTTTTTGTTTTCTTTAATTGGTGATGATTTTCTTTTCTGTTAAATATTGTTCTTCGTATAATGTAGTTACATGTACCAGCTCTTCGAGCCTACATTTGTAGCCTGTATTTGTTTATTATGAATGGTATGCCCTTAAGCAAATAACTCATTATCTCCAGCCTATAATTTCATCTTTAAAATTGAATAACAGTAATGCCTTACTGAATTAGTGCAATTTTTAAAGAAACTAAACGAGTTTTAGCAGGTAAAACATTTTTGAAACCAAGTAAATTTTAGCTGTTAGTGTTTTCTTATATCTTTATTCAAGTATATGTATTTTCATCTGCTTCCTGAATTTGGAAACCTAGGTGTTCAACATGCCACTGCAAATTTGACTTCATAAGTAGTTTAGTATTTCATTGAAGGGCTTTTTGTAGTCTAAAGCAAACTTCTTGGAGAAGGGTATAGCTCAGTGGTAGAATGCATTCTCAGCATGCACAAGGTCCTGGGTTCAATACCCAGTACTTTCATTGATAAAGAAAATAAGTAGGTGAACCTGATTGCCTTCCCCCCGAAAAAATTTAAAAAAAAATAAAGTAAACTTCTTAGCTTGGCAAAAGGTCCTTCATCACTTGTATATCACTGTTTTGTTCACCCTCCTTGTGTAGCCTTCTCTCTTCGGTAACTTTTCTTTAGTAACTTTTGTTTCAGTGAGAGCAGAAGATTATCTCTCCTAACCACTATTTTTAGTGTTTTGTAATGTTTCTGTTTAGGATGAACTATAAACTTTTGTTTGGAAAACTATATTCCTTCAAGCTTCAGTACATTACTATGTTCTCCGATTAACATATTAAATTAGAGCCTCCCATGTCTGTCTTGCAGTCTGTCATTTATTTGTCTGTTTTGTGCTCAAACTATTTGAAGAACATTGTAAGCACTGGGAGATGGCACTACATGAGAAAACCATAGGTAGTATACTTGTCTAAGAGAAAGAAGAAAAAAAAAAAAACTTTCCATAGGAAGGGGCAGGTTTTAATAACAGTAGGTTTGAGTATGAAAACTATAAACTTTTAAGGTAGAATTTAAAGAAAAATGTGTTTTTTCTTACAGTTTTCTCCTTGAGTTAGACTTTATGAAAAAGGGACCAGAATGAAATAAATTAAAAGTATAGAATTAACATCTATAAAAATCTTATAATTTTAAATGAAAGTGGTAGGTATGTTTGGCTTACAGATTCTTGCTTCTTACCTCCCTCCCCTTCCTTTCCTTCCTTCTGTTGTTAAGTTATCTGAAATATTTGTTGCATATCATAGAGAATATGTAAAGAACTATGTATCAGAGTATATTAGAAAGACAGAGTATATTGAAAAGACAACTTTGAACCCGTAATATAAAGAGAAGCATGAGTAAATAACCAGTATCCAGTGCTGTGGGCGAGACTGTGTAAGGAAAGGAACATCATGCACAAAGGCACAGAGTGTAGAGAGAACATGAGACATTAATAAATGTACAGAGTTTGGTATGGGTGGGTCATAGACAAAGAAGAGGATAGAAACTGGAAGAGCTGAAACCAGAAAAATGCAATCATTTGTAGAATTTTTGTTGTTTGAACATTATCTGAAGTAGGATGATTAACTACTGAAGGACTTTAATTAGATAAATAGCATTTTCAAATATGGGTCTTAGGAAAAAAGTCACTCTTCCTACAGGAATGCAGGGAAATAGTTACAGGCTGGGAAGCTAGTTACGGCATTAGTGCAGAAGTGTTCAGCAGAGATGATCACTATTTGATAGGGGAGATGGAGAGAACTAGAGGGCTAAAAATGTTTATTTCCAGGATTTTGTGATTAAAAATGGATCAGACAACAAAAATTTAGATGATGGCACAGAGTCCAATATTGGCATGGATGAATGGATGTTGGCACGTTTTATCACACTAGAGTCCATAGGGTTTCTCACAGATTTGAGAGAAAAGATAAATCCAATTTTAGCTACATTGAGGTGAAAGTCCTATGAGCTTAAACATGGACATGTGCAATAATTAATGCCTTAATTTGAGAAATTTGTGTTGAAGTTAAAAATTTGAAAAGTACCACAGTTAAGTGAATTCATTAGAGTGTGAAGATAAGGATGACAGAAGGTAAATGACAGACTTAAAGAAAACAATGTGTAGAATTGCTGGGAGAAGAAGAAATTGAAAACTTTGGGATGAAATAAAAATAAAAAAGAAATAAACACAAAAATACTAGGTCAATATGCAAAACATTTGAGATTTAGAAAAGTTTGCAGTTGTCAACTGTGCTAAATCTTGCCAGTTGTCAAGGAAGATTTTGTTCTGTGATTTTTGTATTTTAAATAAGGAGGCGTTAGTGTTTCTTGAGAGCACATTTAGAAGAAAGGCTATAGATCGATTACCCAGGGGCTGAGATGAGAGAAGAGTCAACCATTGCAAACCTCTATTTCATCAAATAATGAGGGACTGGGGAGGTGTCTAGAAGAGGTTAACACAGATTGCTGTTTAAGTACGAGGATCCTCAGTCACTTTTAAATGTTTATGAAGAGTGATAGTGAAAGAAAAAATGGAAATACAAGAATCAAAAGAAATACAATTGGATCCTTGAGAAATCAGTTTTACTTGTCAGAATAATTGAACTTATACTGCTGTAGCCATCTAGCTCAGAATTTCAGTGACTAAACATATATAAATGTATTTCTTGCCCCTAAGGCTTGTGACTGATTCATGCTCACTCCGGTTGTCCAAACTCATTTCCTTTACCAAAGTTTAACTTATTATGGACTTTAAGTACAGCTACAAAACATTTTCACAATGACACCTGGATTAGACTTGAACAACTGGGGAATATAGCCTAGCCACATTAACACATCAAAGGATCAACAAAATGTTATTAGGAACAGTCATTAAAATATTGTACTGGACGTTCAATTGTGTCTTAAGTTGGAGTAAGCACACTGTGTCTATCTTTCAGACTGATTTACTAAAAACCGCTGACTTAAAATGCAACTCTCTGAGGATTCTGAAAATTGAAAGATTGCTGAGATATTGGTAGGAAAATAGAAAACGAAAGAACATTTGCTGTAACCATGAAACCTTGCTTTTTTTTATCTTTTAATATCCATGTAAGTCAGTATTTCTTTGAAGCAAATGTGTAGAGCAAATACTCCAAGAGAAACTCTCCTTTTCTGTTCAAAAACAAGCAAGGAAGCAACCACCTTCCCCATTGGACAAAATGTTAGGAGGGGAACTCCTTCCCATTTTTTTCTCTTTACTGTCCCAGTCACAGCCATAAAAGTACAGTCCAGTGGCAGCAGCTGAAGTGGTATCCATGCTGATATATAAAACTGTGAGAATATCTTCTGACTAAAGGGGCAAGGAAAAACAGGCTTTGATATTAAGAATGTGGAGAGAATCCACATTTTTCTTCTTTTTCTCTCAATGCTTTGCTTCCAAAGCAATGACACTAGCAGGAAATATGTGCTAGCATGTGGAAATTAAACTTCAGAGTATCAGAAATGAAGACTCCTTAGCAACGAGAGACTTTGAGGAAAAGTATAGAGAGTAGAGAGTTGATCAGATAGCTCCTAAATCTGTATAAAGTCTTGAGCTTAACCCAAAGTCATACATATCTGTAACTGACCAAACACTGGTACAGCTGCATCTTTAAGAACTAAACTGTGGTACAGGACACTGCTCAGGGTCCAGACTGAGCCCTGGGAAGTGAACACGTGGGGTACACCCAAATAGCATTATAGAATCTTTGAAAACTGAATTGAAGTTAGAAACCCTGCAGAAAGGCTTGTGGTAGGAACCAAGCAGATTGATTTCCTACTTTAACAACTGAAAAAGTAAAATCAGCATTCCTCAAAAGGTATAACAGGACTCAGAGTTTCATAACTAAAGAAAATGCTCAGGATATAATCCAAAGTTCACTCAAAACATGAGGACAGCAAAATCTTAACCTTCAAGGGAAAAGGTGATAAACTTTTGAAGGTCTTTGAAATTATCAAAGACTTTAAAGAAGCTACAACCATGTTCTATTAAATATAGGTAGATACACTTGAAATGAATAGAAAGACAGAAGGCTTTGTCAAGAAGTGAAATTCAAAAACTGATAAAAAATCACTGGATAGTCTCAACAGTAGAATGAAAATGGTAGGGGCAAAAAGCAGTGAATTTGAGGAGAGTAATACAAATTAATCTATCTGAAAAAGGTAACAACGTCAACAAAAGTTCAGGGACATGTAGGACTATTGCAAAGAAATCTCAACATTTGTATTATTGGAGTCTTCGAAGTACAATGGAAATGTCGGTGAATAAAAAAAATATTTGAAGTAACTGTGGTTGAAAACTTTCCAAATTTAAGGGGAAATTTAACTTACAAATTGAAGAACCTTAGAGAATTCCAAACAGAATACATTCAAAGAATGCCATACCCAGGTACATTATAACAAAACAGATGAAAAACCAAAGATAAAAATAATACTTGAAGGCAAACCAAGAACTAAGCACAGTAACTAGAAATGTTGATAAAATTACTGCGTACTTCTCACCTGAAGAATAAAAATTGAAATACAGTATAACAGTATTTTTAAAGTAACAGAAGTAAATGATTGTCAACCTCATCATCCCATCCAGCAAAAATACCCTTTTGGAAGGCAGGTGATAAAAAGAGGTATCCAAAAATTAAAAGAAATGGAGCGCAAACAAATGAACAACAACAGTAGAAAAACAATTAAGTGAATTTATCAGCAGGAAAGCTCTAATTCAGATGCTAAATGAAGTTCTCTAGGCAGAAGGGAAATATTACTAGAGGAAATCTTAGAACTTCAGTATTAAAGAATAGCAGCAAAGATGGTAAATGTCTCATTAACCTAGTAGCCTGTATTTTCTTAATTTTTGAAAAAAATATTTAATTGCTGAGAGCAAAATTAAAACCTCATCTAAAGAATGTTCAGTGTATAAGGCTGTATATATTACAACTACAAATTAAGATAGGTTAGTTAAAAAACAATAGTGTATAGTTTCTACATATTATTTGAAATTGTAAAATATTAGCTGTGAGTTGACTGAGTAGTTATATTTTAAGCTCTGTAGGACTACTAGAAATATGATTCAAAGAAATCCAGTAGATAATGAGGTTATATAAGAAATTTATATAGTATTTATCTTTCTTGCTTCAATAAGCATAACATTCTCTAGGTCCATCCACATTGCTGCAAATGGCAGTATTTCATTTTTATGGCTTGAATAATATCCCATTGTATATGTATGTATACCACATTTTCTTAAGCCAGTCATCTGTTGATGATGTTTGGGTTGTTTCCATGTCTTGGCTATTGTAAATAACACTGCTATGAACATTGGTGGGATTGCTGGATCATATGGTAGTTTTGTTTTCAGGTTAAGGAACCCCCATATTGTTTTCCGCAGTGGTTGCACCAACTTATGTTTCCCACAATAGTATAGGAGGGTTCTCTTTTCTGCACACTCTCTCCAGCCTTCATTATTTGTAGACTTTTTGATGATAGCTATTTGGACCAGTGTGAAGTGGTTTTAATTCACATTTCTTTAGTGATGTTGAGCATCTTTTCATGTGTCCATTGACCATCTTACGTTGTCTTTGGAAAAATGTCTGTTTAGGTCTTCTGCTGATGTTTTGATTGGGTTGTTTGTTTTTCAATATTGAGTTGTATGAGCTCTTTGTATATTTTGGATGTTAACCTCTGGTCAGTCACATTGTTTAGAAATACTTTCTGTCATTATATAGGTTATCTTTTTCTTTTATTAATGGTTTCCTTTGCTGTGCAAAACCTTTTTAGTTTATGTCCCACTTGTTTGATTTTTGCTTTCATTTCTTTTGCCTTGGGAGACTAATCCAAGGAAATTTTGCTATGATTTATGTCAGAATATTTTGGCTATGTTCTCTTCTAAGAGTTCTAAGGTATCATGTCTTATATTTAAGTCTTTAAGCCATTTTGAGTTTTTTGTTTGTATTTAGTATGAGGGAATGTTCTAATTTCATTGATTTTCATGTATCATTTTTTTGTGGAATCTGCAAAATGATACAGATGTGTCTGTTTACAAAACAGAAACAGACTCACAAATGTAGAAAACAAACTTATGGTTACCAAAAGGAGTGGGGGGGATGACAAATTAGGAGTATGGGATTAACAGATACAAACTGCTATTCATTAAAATTGATAAGTAACAAGGATTTACCACATAGCACAGGGAAATATATTCAATATGTTGCAATAACCTATAATGAAATATATAGTCTGAAAGAAAAAACTAAATCACTATGCTGTACACCTAAAAAACATACTGTGAATTAGTTATACTTCAATTGAAAAAAATCCAAAAGAGGCAGGAAAGATGAAACAGAAGAATGAAAACAGAAGAGACACTCAGACAACAAATGAAACTGAAGACTGAAACCCAAACACACCCAAAGTTGCATTAAGCACAGCAAATGGACACTGTCAGGGTAGAGATTAAACATTGTCTACAAGACCCCACTTTGAATGTAGTTATATACAGTTAAAGAGTAAAAGGATGGAAAATGATATGTATATTTAAGGAAAACTTGCATTTAAGTATTAATACTAGGCAAAGTGAATTTCATAATAGAGAAAATAGTTGGGATAAAGAGATAAATACTGCAAATAGAATTAATTCATTATGAAGACATAGCAGTCCTAAATGTGTACACATGTAAGAGAAGAACTTCAAACTTCATGAAACAAAAAGTTGTTAGAATTGAATATTAAAAAAAATGTATATATTTATTCACTCTTTTACTTGGATATTTCAACACTCCCATCTTGTTAAAAAGGAGCAAGCAGAGAGAAAAATAATGAATGAGCAATCAGGATTAACTGCACCAACCAACATTACCCAGCTGACATTTACAGAATACACAACCTCAAAAGGGCAAAATAAATATTCTTTCCAAGTGCATATGGAGCATCACTAAATCAATTATATCTTGGGTTATAAAATAAACCTTAACAGACTTAAGAGTTGAAATTATACAGAATATGTTTCTTGACTCTAATGGAAATAAACTAGGAATCAATAATTCTGTGTATACAGAAAATCTGCAAATATTTTGACACAAAATGATGTACTTCTAAATATATTGGAAAATAAGTTTTAAGTAGAACATATTTTAAAGCAAATTAAAATACAACATAATTTATGGGATAAAGTTAAAGCATTATTTGGAGGAAATGTAGCAGTGTTTAAAGCTGTATTAGAAAAGAAGGAAGAAGGAAGGTATTAAATTCAAAGTCTTAAGCACCTTCCTTTAAAAAAAAAATAGCTAAAATCAGCCAGAAGAAAGGGTATAAAATCACTGTAGAAATAATGAAAAAGAGAACAGACTATTAATACAGTAATATATATATATATATACCCATTATTTTGAAAACATCAATAAAATTGATGAACCTTTAGGCATATTGATAAAGAAAAAGAATTCATGAAATACTAATACCAGAAATGAAAATGGGACATTCCCAAAGACATTAAAATGATAAGGCAGTAATAAAAACACCCTGCTCATTACTTTAACAGCCTAAATGTAATGGACCAAATTATTCAAAGACACAAACTACCATAAATCAAGTAGATAATCTAAATAGTCCTATGAAATTAAATAGAATTGTAGTTTAAAGAATTCCAACGAAATTTTTCAGGACCAGATTGTTTTATTGGCAAATTTCAACAAACATTTAAAGAAGAAACAATAACTATTTATGTAATCTCCCACAGAATATATGTAATACTACCTAACCCTTTTTTGATGCCCAAATTACCTTGATGGTGGTACCAGGTAGAGTGCAAAACAAACAAACAAATAAACAGACCAATAGGTAAGATTCATCCCAGGAGTGCAAGGCTGGTTCAGCATGAGAAATCAATCGATACAATGCATTATATTAATAGACTTAAGAAAATACATGATAATCTCAGTAGACATGGAAAAAATCATTTTGCAAAATTTCATGTCTCTTATGGTAGTATTTCTCAGTAAACTAGAAAGAAGAAAACTTCCTTAATCTGATAAAGAACATCATTATATTCATACAGTTAACATCATACTTAATAGAGAAACATTGAATGCTTTCCCTCTGAGATTTTTAATAGGCTATAGTATCTTGTCACCACTCCTACATTTTAATTGTAGTGTACTTTTGTTTATTAGGCAATGCAAGTTATAAAACATCATGGGTTCAAAAGGAAGAAATCATTATAGTATTCAAAAGTACTACGATTAGCCACAATGAAAACTCTAAGAAGTCTGCAAAATAACCCTGAAAACTAAGCAATGAGTTGACCAAAGTGGCAGAACACAGTGTCAGTCCGTAAAGGAAATTATTCATATTTCTTGCACTTATAATGATGGTTGGGAATCAAAATTTTGATAAAGAAACAACATCATTTTAAATAGCTTTAAAAATGAAAGGCTTCTAAATTTTATGTGGTATAAAACTACCTGGATGAAAGAAATCATAGAGGACCTATTAAATGGTATTGTGCTTACAGGTATGAAGACTCAATATTGTAAAGATACTACTTCCCAAATTCGTCAGTAGACCTAACACAATACGAATAGAGTTGGCTAAAATCTTCTCGAGTATCCTAAGATTACTCAATATGTAGCCTTGAGATATATTGTCTAGTGTTCTGATTATAGCTTCTGGAGGACGTGTCCTTCTAAGAAAGTAAAATAATGTCTCATTCTGAGAAAATCAGAAACTTCTTGAAAAAATCTTGTGTATTAGATTTTTCTCAATGCTTTAATAATGTGTTTTGGAAACTGAAACATCTTAATCTTTCATTTTAGAGTATATACATATTGTATTTGTAAATAGCCATCACTTAGTTTTCATAAAGTTTATAACCCAAAGTGCTATTTTTCCTAAGTTGCAATCTACTGCCGAGTCAGTGAGTAAATCAGAATTAGTTTGAATACTGTCAGTTAATCTTTTTTTCCAGACGTAGCAAAAATAATACTCTTTGATGCCTTTCCACAATTAAGAAGTGGTCCTTGAGTTGAGGGTAAATAGGATTTGCCCATTGTGTAATGCATTTTTAAAACATATGAAAATCACCAGAACTGTGTTCACATGGCAGCAAACATCCAGAACGTTCAAACAGCTTAATTTACTCAGATGCAAGAGTCTGTATTTCCAGATGGTTGACTAAACTGCTGATAGAATTGGTATATTTTTTATGGGCACTCAGATGATTGTTTGTATGCATATTGTATGTAGTAATAATACTACTACTAGTAAATGTAAAAACTGCTCCTGAAGAATAATTTTTTAAACAAAGTATTCCTAATTTCAAGATCTACCCTGTAACTCAAAATCTCAGGTTCACAGAATGAAATGATTAAGAAAAATTCAACTAAAGCATCATTAATTCTAAAATATGTGGTTTTTCCTTCACTGACAAGAAATCTTGAATAGTTTTTGAAATTATTTTTGCCTTTGAAATGGATGAATGAAGTAGCATCCTGGTACCAGAAGTTTCTCCATTCTGTCCTTAAAGCACCTTTAATTGAAGAAACAAAACTGACTAATACACAAGTGATTTTTTGTCTTTTGGGCTTTTTTTTTTTTTTTAGTATTCCAATGTGTAAGAAGACTCTAGAAATTATTGCTTGATTTCATGTGTCGTACATGTTTGGATGTTTCGCTCCTCTTGTCTGGAACATAGTTCATTCTTTCTTATGAAATGGAAATTGTGGGATCACAGTAACAGAAAGGTTTTGTGAAGTGTATACCTTTTAAACTGCGCATTGCCTAAACAATATGTAGGTAAGTCTATGTTACTTTTGAATCACTGATTGAAGGAAAATGAAATTAATTGCCTGAATTGTCCCAAGTTCAAGATCTGAGTTTGCTCATTGAGATTGGAACAGGTTTAGGGAATGGGTGACAAAGTGGCTTTATCTGCATTCTTTGGTAGAGCCACCTGATGAAGTAATATTATTACTGTTTATTGATTTTCTGGCAAAAACCGCCACTCTAAAATATAATTACAATCTGAAACTATTTGAAATTCTAATTTATTTTATTTTGGTTACATAAGGTCATATTTCTTATTCCTTTTAAAAGATGATACACATACCATTAAAAAAAGGATTCAAACTAGGGTTTGCATTGTACAGTCATTAAAGCTGACTTGAAGAGAGTCATCTGAGATTCCAACTTCAAACATACTGTAAGTAAGTAACAACTAGTGAAACTCATTAAAGGACACTTTGAACTTTGTCTCAAATCTTCCAATACATGAAGGCATCAGTGTTACAGCTCCATAAAGTATAGAAAGTTGTTTTTCTCAAAGAGCTATAATATTATATAGTCAGATTTTTGACTTGAAAGTTATCAGTGAAAAAAGTAGGTGACACAAAAGCAATATTCTTTTGTGTAGTTATTTTGGTAATTTAAACAAATGAGAGATTCTGGGTAGATACTTTTTTTGTTTGTTTGTTACTGAGTTTCTATAATGGAAAATGTGGCTAATAAAGTAATATTTTAAAAATTAAGTCATATTGTAATTATTTCAATAAAGTTCTATTCTTTTAGCATATTCTTCCTTCTATCCTGGGGTCCTCTGGGACATCCAGGTCAATTTTATTTTTAATTTGAGTAAAGGTCTGCTCTCTGTTATGTATAGTTCTGCTATTTATGAAAAATGGCTAGTGTTATGTATCAGCCATCCCAGTGTCACCAAAACATATCATCCAGAATAGTTCCACCATCCCCCCCCCAAAATCCCGATACTCCCGTAATACATTACTTCCACAGCCCACACCTTGGCAAACACTGATCTGTTGTTTATACCTGTAATTTCACTCTTTCCAGATGTCATATGAGTGGAATTTCATATTATGCAGTTTTTTCAGTCTTATTCCTTTCACTTAGGACAGTGTCTTTAGGATTCATCTGTAGCTCTTTCATGTTTCATCATTGACTAATATTCCACTGTATAAATGTACCACAGTTTCTTTAGCCATTCACCTTCTGAAGGATATCTTGGTTGTTTCTATTTGTAGAAATTGTGAGTAAAGCTACCATAAACATTCATGTTTTGTGTTGAATTAAGTTTTCAAGTCAGTTGGGCAGAATACGTGGGAACATGATTGTGAGAGCATATGTGAAGTGTATATTTAAAAGGGTTTCTCACAGACTGCTGCATTTTGCATTCCGATCAGCAATGAGTGGGAGTATTGTTGCTCTGCCTTCAAAAGTTCCAGGGATTAAGATGTTAACTACGTTTGGTGACCATTCTACCTAGCAGACTTGGGCAGTAGACTAAGGTCACTAAAACGTAACAGATGGCAGATGTTAAAGATTTTGAGTGTTTTCATATGAAATTGGCCTGTTATCAATTAGAGAACCCTAGTTGAATCCATTAAGCACCTAATTATATTCAAATTGGCAAAAGTTATAAGCATTGCATATTGTGAGCTATGTATTTAACTTACCATAAATTTATTTTAAAATGACTTAATTATATGCAATAAAATTATGAGATTCAGTCTAAAAATATGAAAAGCATTTTCAAGATATCCTGCAGTTGGGTAATTTTTAATAAAATGCCTTAATTTAATAAAATACAATTTTTGTTTTTAAACACCTGTATACATTATAGGAAAATGATTCCAGAAAAAAATTTGAAAAAGAAAATGATATACATATCATGATATATAAATTGTTTTATATTGCTTTTACTGCTTGTTTTAGATCAAAGATATTGTTTGCTTTATTATAGCAATAATTTTAATCATCTCATTGAGTGAAAATAAATGTCTAGCTTTTATAATAGTCCAAATTTTATCTATAATAAAACTCAAATGTGAATTAAGGGGAAGAATTCTGGAGTTTATTCAGACAAAACCCCAATGAATGTTCAATTTGTAGCCAAGTTACTAAGGTAGTCAAATCATGCTCATGATAAAATCATGGAAGCTCTGCCATCTATAGTGGGACCAATTTGATTGCAATCAAGCTTCTCACCAAAGATACTGAAAATTAAATGTATTTGATTATCTGTAGTATGTTATTCCCATTTTGTCTAAATTACACCACCACCAGCTTCTTTAAAGAAAGTCCTCCAAGAATCAAGGAAGGAATAGCATTATGATTTAAAATTTTATCTGAAAATGTTTTTCTTTGAGTTTATTAGTTCTTGCAGTTCTTTTTTACTTTAGATTAGAATACGGTCTAGGTCATTACACAACTCAAAAAAGAAATGAGGAAAGTAGCCATCCAAAGAGAAGTTTAATTTAGAAGGTATGTAAGGCATAGTGATTACTGCTCGCTTGTCTAAAATCCAGTTATCTCAGTGTTCAGCATTAAAAAGGGTTATTTCTTACCCATAGTATCCCTAACAGCTAGGAATCCAGGCTCTTTTCATTTTGTGATACTGAACAATTTAAATGTGTGATGCAGGTCATTTTTGCTCACAGTCCATTATTCAGAACTCAGTCACATCGACCCCCAGAGAAGACTGGAAAACATAGTTTTCCCTTGGGTCCAGACAGGGAATATTGGATTGCTTGGTCAACACCCAACATATTTCTGCCACAGAGAATTAGAGACATTGGAATAAATAAGATGGCTAAGCCATCAGATAAGAGAATAAACAAGCAGGGAATTAATAGAATATCTGAGATGTTACATATGGGAACGCAGAGGTATGGAAAGCTGTGAGAATCAGTGTAAGATTTATGCAAAAATGTCTACTCAAGGCATTTTGTGGTTGTGTGTAGACCAAGAGCAGACGTGCTGGTTATTTTGAACCTATTGCCCACATACCCATTCTCTGGCATTCCTTGCCATACTCTGTGGCCTAGAAAATAGACCTCTGTGCTGTGCAGCTGGGTCAGACCTTTGAGTGGTAGTGGGAAAAGAAGGGGACCTAAAGGGAGAGAACTTTGTGCCTCAGTGCCACGTCTCCGGGAGTGATGCTCCCAACTGTGACTGTCGTAACTATAGCTTCCCTTGTGTGGGTCTTCATCCACGGTTATAGCTCTCCCCAGCCCTTGACAGCACTTTCCTCCCCTTTTCTCTCAGTTCTGGAGGCAAAGGCGACGTCTTCCTGCTGTTGCTAGTATTGTAGTTGTTTACCTATTCTTGTTTGGTCTCTAACTGTACCTGGATCTTCATTGAAACTTTGGACCAATCTTGTTTTCTACTGTGATCACATCTAGTACTATTTGAAACTGTGGTTTTGTTCCAGTGGGTTCCACAGGACAATTCTTAGGATATACATATATACATTTTGTGTGTCTATAACTTACCATGGTGAACTAAATCTTAACATATTTCACAGATACAATTTGATAGGAACAATCTGTAGTTTTCCCCCCAATGGAATGTCCTTATAGTTTCATGTCAATAAAAATTACTTTTCTGTTATTACCTCAGATTGGTTTCATGAGAGAAAGTCAGCTATCTATCTATATGACAGACTAAAAAATACCGCTTAGAGCTTCATTATTGAAAGAAACTCAGATTCTAATTGAAGTGTAAACAACCACAATTTGCCTGCTTTGTCTAAATTTTCAATCTATCCCTCTTCCTTCCCCTCCCCTCTCTCTCATGTCTGTGTTAGTAAAGGTTCTCCAAAAACACAACCAGTACAATAGGATATAAATATTATCTCTTATACATATACATACTTATATACATGTGTATATATGCATGTGTATACCCATAGATTTTTTAAGGAATTAGTTCATATGAATGTCGAGTTGGAAATCTGAAATGTACAAGACAGACAGGCAAGTTGGAGACCTGGGGATGATTTGGTATTGTAGTCATGAGACCAGAGACAGTCCAGGGGCAGGATTTCTTTTTCAGGGGACATCAGTCTTATTCTTCTAGGGCCTTCAAGTGATTGGATGAGACACACTCACATCATGAAGGATAATCTGCTTTACTAGATGTCTACTGATTTAAATCTTAGTCACGTTTAAAAAATACTTCATAAAAAGTACATCAGCTTACTGACAGTTTGACCAAATATCTGGACACCTCAGCTTAGCCAAATTGACACATACTATTAGCCTTGTCTGTCAGTCACCTGTCTAGCATCTGTTTGTCTACCTATATAGATTAGTTTCCTATTACTGGTAACAAATGATCACAAACTTAGTTTAAAGAACATTTATTACCTCATTTCTGAAGGTCAGAAATCTGAAGTGGGTCTCACTCATGGGCAGAATTGAAGTTACTGACTGCATTCAGTCAGAGGAAAGGGTGTGTTCCTTCTGGACAGTCTAAGAATCAGTTTCTTTGCCTGTTCTAGCTCCATGGGGCCACCTGCATCCTTTGGGTCTTGGCTCCTTTACTCCCTGTGTAAAGCCAGCAACACAGAATGAAGTCTTTCTCACATCGTCATCTCCCTGGTCCTGTCACCACATCTTTTTCTCTGATTCTCACTACTCTTTTGCCTCCTTACTCAACCTGTAAAGGCCCTTGGGATTGTAATTAGCTCATCTGAATAATTCAAGATCACTTATCTCCCTATTTAAGGTAAGTTTACTAGCAACTTTAGTTCCATTGGCAACCTCAATTCCTTTTTGTCATATAGCATATTTAGAGGTTCTGGGTCTTAGGACGTGGACATTTTGAGGAGCCATTATTCTGCCTACCAAACTCTCTGTCATCTATGTAATCTTTTAACCTCTATTAACTTTACAGCATTGGTATGAAGTTATTAAATATAGTTGCCCATAGTTGTTATTATGAGGTCTAGGAATATTTAGTGATACTCCACAAAAATTTAACAGAACTGGGTAAACAGAAGACATACTTTATTCATTCTTCCATGAGGAACTAACACTAGCAGTAAAAAAGGGTTATTGTGGGTTTTTTTTTCCTATTAATTAAATAGAGTGTGTGCTTCTCTGAGCAGGAACAGAGCATACAGGCATGGGATCACCATCACTGTAGTTAGAGACACTGCCGTCATGCTCACAAAGCAGAAAGTTAGTATTTTGGTAGTGCTCATTGGAGTGAAGCAAGCATTTGATAAATAGTAATTGTTAAATCCTGAGTACTTGGTCATTCTCAGTGTAAGATCCCATTTGTTAGTTATTATTGGGAGTCCTGAAACATGAAATCTAGCTACGTGGGAAACATTAGAACAGTCAGTGTCACTGGGTGGTTGACAGATTTGGTTTTGAAATACTCCAGGCCTGGAATAGAATATAAGCTCTTATTCTTTGTAGTCACATAATTGTGCCTTCATTGTCACCAGCTTTTGGAGAGCTTAAAATGTGATCAAGAACAACAAAAACCTGTACACACATTTTTATAGCAACTTTATTTGTAACAGTCTAAAATAAAATGGAATTGCACTAAGAAGTAAAGGCAAACTATGGACACATGCTGCAACACTGGTGGACCTCAGGGCCTTACACTTGAGGAAAAAAAATTAATCTCAAAATATTATGTATCATACGATTCCATTTACACAACGTTCTCAAAACTGGAGGAGAACTGATGGTTGCTAGCAATAAAGGACAAGAGTGGGTTGTAAATATACAGAGTAGCATGAGAGTTCCTTGGTAGTAATGGAATAGTTCTGTTCTGCCTTAATGGAGTTAATGGTTACAGAAGTATATTCATACAAAATAAAACTGCCTTAAAGTACACACAGACGTAGACACACATGCAGACACACACACACACACACACACACACACACAAATGAGTGCATGTAATTAAGTCAACAGTGTTGCACTGATATCAGTTCCCAGGGTTTGATATTGTCCTAGTTATATAAGATGCTGTTTGGAGAAAAGAAGTGTGAAAGAAAGGCTTCAGGGACTCCATGAACTATTTTCACACCTTTCTGTAAGTCTGTATTCATTACAAAATTAAAAGGAAGATGAGAGCAGGAGGGCGAACTGCTTAACACAAGGCCTGGTACATAGTGACTACATGTTTGACTAGTTGGAAAAAGAGTTGTCACATCAAGTTGGGAACATACGTATGGAGAGAGAGCGAGAGAGACAGGGAGAGAGGGGAATGGGAAAATGAAAGCTTTGTTATTGGCAAATGACTGGCGATTGCATAGATTAATGTATTATTTCATGTGGGGAAGAATGTGAGATGCCAACGGAAGATTACACTTCTCTAATTCAGTATTGCTTACACTTAGGTGCTCAAAGAAAACTGATGTTAAAATGGCTTCAGTGTTTATACATACACTTTCAGTGTATTTCATTTTTATGTTGATTTACTGAACTTTTTCCTGATACTCTCTGTAAAAATGCTACACTGTTAAATCAAGTTTAGTATTGTCTTTCATCACACCTTTAACTACAAATACTATTTGATGAACAAGGTAATGAATCAGCTTTAAGATGGAAAAAAATTTCATCACCAGTGCAGTCCTTTTTTTTCCCCCTTTTTTTGGTTTCCTCCATCTTCCCTGATTTACTGATTACTATTCTGTTACTTCAAATACATCTTCTTGGATATCTTTGAAGATGATAAAAATTGTGGACTTTATTGTCTATAATTTTTACTTTGTTTTTAAATTCTGTATTTTAACATCCCTGAAAAAACATATAAAATAACTCACTAAAATTTTTTACATGCACAAATAAATTAGGTGATAAACAATCTACATTTTTGAGAAAATAGCAATAATTTTTACTATTATATTTCTAAATTTCCTTGTCATTTTTCAAAAGTGGTGATATAAATTTTAAGTACTTTCTAATATATAGGCAGAATTTTAAAAACTTTTCTGTATTTTGATATTTTAATTTTGTTAAATCTTTCAGTAATATGGAATAGTTTTGAATTCTAGATAACCTGAGAATATTAGCAATACACTTAACTCCCTAAAACTAATTCATTTAATAACAATTAATTGTAAACAAAATTTAAATTGTATCCTTGAACATTGCAATGATTTTGAATAATATAGCTATGAATAAATCCGTTGTAAGATAACCACATAAAAATTTTCAATCCAACTGATTTGAATTTAAATAAAAAGTTTTAGTCTTAGTGATTATTATAGCTATAATGAAGGCTTCTAAAGGAAGCCCTTATGCCCAAGTAGAATTAGAGTGATACCTTCTGTATGTTCTATGACATGTGGTAGATATTTCCAGTACAAGTAATTATCCTGTTTTCTTGTAATTAATATTTTATAGCAGTTTTCTTTATTAGATTGTGATCTCCTTTAGGGTCATTTTTTTAAACCCAAATGGATAGTTCAGTACTAAGTAGTTATTGTATAAGAATTCATTAAATGACTGGATATTTAAGCTAATTTATTGTCATTTTGTCAATCTTTATTGGAGTTAAAGAGCATTTCAGTCACAGAAGATCCACTGGAGTATCTGTATTAAATTTTTTAGTAAGATAGTTGACTGAATTCATTGGCCTTTGAGTCACAGGCTCATGTGTTGAATCCCAGTTTCACTCACTCAGTAGCTGTATCAGGTTGCACCCCTGGAGAACTCTGGGGGGTCATCATAGCCTGGAGTTGCTCTGGACTGGGACAGAGAGCAGAGCTGTGTGTCTCTTACCCACCAGTGTTTAGGTCAAGGGCATATGCATATGTGTAATGGGAATGAGGGGAGGTGATATGAATTCCAAGGCGCTTCCTGGTGTCTGCACATGAGAAGGAAGTGGGTTTCTGTAGTCTTATGGCCATTTTTGCTAAAAAGAGCCATTGCTGCTGTGCATTTCAGAACAAAGTACACTGAAGCCCAGGCACTCAGAAATGGAAGAAGGTGAACGGAAGCATCTTCACGGAGTGCTGTCACTATGTATCGTGTGCCTGAGTCAAGGAGAAGGGGGGCTGCTGACAGCTTAGAGGAGAACCAGAGATGGTGTAGCCCTCTGGTGGGGAAAGAAGACTCTTCCCTGAAGCTCGACACCACTGACCTGTAGTTCTTTTCTTCCAACTACACTTGCAGGGCAGCCCTGAAATCCTATTTACAACATTTTTGGAAAGTTACTCTTCAGCCTTTGCTTTAACATTTCCAGAAAGAAAGAGCTCAGTGTTTCCCAGGTTAGCCACTGTGAGGATGAATCGGTCTCCTTTTGGTTTGTTCCCATTATTGGGCTCTTATTCATTCTCTTGTTCAGGGGATTCCAGATACCAACTAGAATGCTTTCTGTTTTTTTTTCTTTTTTCTTTTTTTCTCTTTTTTTCCTGTTCAAAAGAGAAACTCCTATATTTCTTTTTTATGCTCCCCTGAAGTCAAACCAGAAGCTATTGCAGTCGTACAAGCTCACATTTTATTACAGATCACTTAGTCTTCCAGTTAGATACTTCAGATACCACAGTGTACTTATTTTTTGAAGTGTCTTTTGGCTCATGCATTTCAAAGATAAACAAGAATATTCCATGACCTTAGGGTTCTATTGCCAGTTCTCTCCTCACTCCTAGGTAAGTGGGAACATTTTCATCATACGCAGAGTCTCGCTGTTGTGAACCTAAGCAAACTGGGAAAATGAAATAGAGTTCTCTGTTCTTTCCATGATCTTCTCCTGCCTTGAGAGTTTTCTGTTGTTATGTGCAGGGCAGAAGCTGGGGAAATGGAAAGGGAATTTGTGCAGTGTTGAATTCTTCAGGAAAAGAAATTGCATCTCTGACTCATTTTAGTTATATATTGTTTCATATATAAAATTTCAAATGCTAAGTGATAACAAGAGTTTTGTATATCCCAATGAAATTAGGTTAAAAATGGTTTAGATGCACTGACCTTGGAAAATATTTAATGCTTGATGAATTTTCATATTTATATTGTATGTTCCCTGAGGTTGCTTTTACTTTACTACTAACTAAAATATATTTAATCAATATTGAGTTTATGTGTACTTTTTTAATAGCAAATTTCTGAGTTTCTCTTGTGATTTTTAAACTGCTTATTCACTTTCTAAGAAACACATGCAGGTTTAACTCCCCAAATTTATCAGTTTTAGCCCTTGTCACAAATCCAGTGTGTGGATTCTTAATATTCCAGCTAATGGCTGTTTTGAAAACTCATGGTTATCCCTAAAAACAGAAGCATTTGTAAACAAGAGAAATAAATCTATTGTTGGGGGCCCCTCAAACTTTTCCCACAGATTCATGGGCATTGACTGATCTAAAAATAGTTTACTTATGAAAATGTCCCAGTCTTGTTTTTCTCCCTAGTAGATAATTCTAAGATGACAGAGCAAAGTTATATTCACTCTTACATATCATGCCTAGTGTATGTCACATATTAAATGGTCAATATTTACGAAGTAAATGAAAGAATTAATGTTCTTCAAGTTCGTGATAAAAGAGTTTTCTTACATAGTTACATATTTACAGTAACTTTCTCCATCCTTGGTAAATTAATTCATCCTCTAATGTATCAATTATATATATTTTTGATATTGTCTTAAAATTGTTTAATCAGTTGTATGTTAGAGTTGCATAAAATATTCTAATTTCATGCCCAGCCATTCCTTAAACTCTGCTTTAAATGGTGTTGCTTGATTGGTTTTGTTTATATTCTGTTCCCATAATTAGTATTAATGGCAACCTGGGACTCATTTCAATCCAGAGTATCAGATTTATTGCTGTATTCAGATGTATCTGTAGGAAATAATTTGTAGTGAGATACTATATGTGACAAGTCTGGTTAGACCCCAGAGCCCATGACTGGAGTTTGGACTTTACTCCTAGAAGATAAAGAATCAGTTGATAAGAGCCTGTGTAGTTTCCTTCCTCCACTTTGATTTCAGTGATCATTTGATCACTGATTTAATGATAATTTGAATGTCAAAAGAACAATTTGAGGAATAATTTTGGGGTTTTCAGTAAAGATAAGTGAAGAAAGAAGGTAGCAGGTATGCTAAGAGATAGACATATGCTCCGGAATTGGTCCAAATCAGATTAAATTTAATGGATTGTCTCACAAAAAGAAGAGAGACCACAGTAAGTCTAAATTCTATTTATTCCCACTCAGGAAACAAACATACATATATTTTGTTATCCTGTTTCGTTTCTATTGTTGTCATCAAATATTTTGGCTATTTTGTATTTTCATTGAAGAGGGAAATTATGAGATCTTCATAATCTCTAGGAGTTGGAAGACTTATGGGTATTACATTTAAAATTTAATAATTGTAAGTTTTCAGTACCTGTGATATGATTATTTTTTAAATTTTTATTCTTATGGACTAGTAAGTAGGAACATAGAGTGCTTCATCCTGTGCTCTTTTCCAGTCCTAGAATATTTCCACAGAAATGGTGTTGCACACATATATACTGAATGAATAAAGGTAAGCAAGCTATATGAAGGTGTAATGCAATGTCTTGCATTCATTTTTGTGAAGAACCCGGATTCAAATTATGTGTATCCTGCTCTAAATAGCTCAACTATTTGAAGTTTTCGTTTGTTGCAAGGAAATTCCAGGGAGAAGGAAGAGCATTGGTGACAATCTCCTAACTAGAACTGTTGGAAGTGTCCCATGATGATGGGACTTTTTCTGCTTTGTTGAAGCCATAGTTGTTAGCATCGTGCCTCACTCAGAACAGCTACTCAATAAACATCCATTGAATGAATGTACATACCCTGTTGAGCTTTTCTTTGGTTTTCAAGAATGGGGTTAGCATCCATACATTATAAACAATATTCTAAAGTGAGGGCCTTGCAATTTTATTTGTTTGTAACATTGCAACTTTTTTTTTTAATATTTCACTTTAGTGTTAAGTTGTAAGTCACTGAATGGTAAAGGACATTTGTATTTTTTAGATATTTCAGAAATTAAATATTTCAAAAAAGAGTCGGTAGTTAAGTTAGGAAGGAATGAGAAGTTGGAAAAATGTGCAGAGTTAGTTAACAGAAAAATAAAGCTGAGTATCTGAGGACTTACCTCATAGATGGCAGTAGGTAAGTGTTAGATGATGCAGTTCTGGAAACTCACATACAGAGTAAAAGTCTGCATAATAAAATGAATTTAAAATTTATAATGATTTTCATTTGCTTCCTTTTAATCCAACAAACATTATCTCTGAGTTTATCAGATGCAAGATCTTTTGGAAGGCTGGTGGAGAATATCTTCTAATAGAAAAGGGTAAGGCATGCAGGAGGTAACACTCCTGTTAAAAATCTTTTGAGATATATGGTGTTGCTTTATAGGTGTTGTAGTTTCTGCATCATGCATTATCTCATAAAGAAACCTAATAACTGTGTCCCAGTACTTTAGTGGAAGCTTTCAAAAACAAAGCAAGGGGAGCAATAACAGTAATAACAATAGAGTTGCTTGAAGGAATATTCTTGGCTATTTATTGAAATCTAGCTTGAATCATTATGAGATTGAAAATGTTTGACAGAGCTGACATACCAGATACAGTTCTAAAAATAGAGTACCGGAAACATGAGACCCTTAAACTCGGTGATGGTGACAGGTGCAGCTTTAATGAAATACATTAGCATGTTAAAATAAACAAAGCTAAACATAGTCAGATGGATAATGATCAACATCTTTATTTACTGAATTCCACAGCAAAGACTAAAGACATCAGAGAAGGGTGCCTTTAAAATGAGATGTGTAATCTCAGAAGCTATTTTAGCTTTTGCAGATTCTAAAACATAGTTGCTCTTATTTTTTCCATCTGTACAATTAAAACGTAAAGAGCAGGTAAAATTATTTCTCTACTTTAGTAAAATATGATTTCAGATTTACTGAATAGCCATGCAAAGGCCTACATAGCAGGTTAGAACCAGAGAGCACAGAACCACAAACACACGAAGTTCTTCGGTGGTGTTTCAGCATATAGCCAGATGAAACCTCTTCCCCCAAGTACAATTTCTTGCCTTCCAATGAGTTTTCATATGAGGAACATTAGAAAAGTTTCTCGAAGAAGGCTGTTCTTTGCCTGTAGAGTACGTCAGTGTAGAGCCTTTGCAGAGCCTTGGATTTATTATGGTGTGGGTGAGCTCTCTATTTTTTTTCTTGAAAGTTTTAGGGGAAGAGTTGAAAGTTCAGGAAGGTGGTGATCATCTAACAGAGGTGTAGAATGAAAGCTTTTAGAATCAGTACGTTTTCAAAGGAGAGACTGACTGTGTATGTGGAGCTTGTGCACAAGCCTGGAGAAAATGCAGGGGGACTGGAAACCGTGATAATGGGGCAAAAATAAAGTTTTTTCCTTATCAAGGTACTTGTTTGGGTTAGACAAAAGGAAATCACATTCTGCGATGACAAAAAGGGAATATGCTGACCCTCATGTTTTCAGAAAATATAAGTGTGTTGTATATGGCCAATTTAAAATAATTGGTTCACATTCTTACAGTTCATTCCTTTTAGTATCCTAGTGGGGCAGAAGAATTCCTACCAAATCTTTCTGTGATTTAGGGAATAAAGAAAGCAGTTTTTCTCTTTCAGGATATATTGTTGTAAAAATAATAAGATCATTAGAAAATAAACAAAGCTGAAGGAACAGACATGAACTAGTGAAGTCATTAAGTTGAGCTAGGTGATGCATAATTCTACCTTTGAAGAAAAACTTCACACTTCAGCATCACAAAAAAAAAGGAGGGGACAAAGTCAGCTGAAAGAAATGATTTCAAAGTCACTTTGAAAATGTAGGTGTATTTCTAAGCTTCTCTAAAACTGCAGATTTCCAGAAAATGTGGGATCGTTTTTAATACTTGCACGTTTGCTTTTAAAGGATTTTTCAGTAACATTCTACTATCTCCATCTTAATACAATTCAAAACATGCACATTATTAAGAAGAGGACATATTTAATAAGAAAATTGTGGCTTCCTTTTTTCTATTTTATTATTTAGCCCCTCTCTAACGTTATACTAACTTCTCTTTTCCCTGCTGGCTCTTTCCATTGGGCAGACTGAGATGCTGAAATAGCTGGGTAAATTGTCCTTACTGACAGTGTCCATCTTCAGAAATTGTGTTTTCATTCTTTCTTCCCCTTGCCTTACTATTTTATTTTCCTCCACAATGAAAAAGCACAGTAGGAGTAACAGCAAGTTTTAGGAAGCTTAAACTCCCTTGTGTTTCTTTTTCTGTTAGTCTGTATTTTTGCTTCAAATATTAGCTGAGATTTCACTTCTAGGATGCCTGTCCTCTAACATCACCACCAGTTTGGATTAGATCTCCTTCTAAAAATAGGCTTATAATTCCATAGGATTCCTCCATTTTTAACAGTTAGTCTAAGGAGCATGAACAAATCATTGTCTATATATGTTCCAGTTACAGGTATACATATGGGTATCTCTGTGTGATTATTTTGAAAATAGGAGCCTGTAGGCTATACCCTGAATTTTCTGTATCTGGGATCTAAAATAGGCATATGTTCAACGTGTGTTGAGTGTATAAAAATTCACAATCTATGGAAGGGAAAATGTACATACATACATCACTATACTAATAAAAATAACTTCACTCATAGGAGAATAGTAACTGAAGTTATTGTTCAGTTGTGTGATGAATAGATGATCAGGTTGGGTCTGATAGAGTCAGAAAGGGTCCAAGATATTTCACTTCTAAATTATGAGGGGGAAAAATCTTAGCTAGATGATGGCTTGTTCTCTAAACTCCATGCTACATTAAAAGTCTAGGTTTCTTAAAAAAAAAAAGCTTTATTGACATATATACAAAAGAACTGCACATAATTATTGTGTTCAATATAAGTTTGATCATATGTAAAGACCTGTGATATCACCATAGAATCAAGAGAATTAACATACCCAACATACCCCAAAGTTTCCCTGGGTCACCTGGTTTTTGGTGGTAGAATGCTTAACATGAGATCTGTAATCTTAACAAATTTTAAAATGCACAGCACCATATTGTTGACTATAGGCACTTACGCTGTACAGCAGATCTTTAGTACTTACTCATCTGGAGTAACTGAAACTTTTTATTTTTTGAACAACTTCCCACTCCCTCCACCCCTAGCTTTTGGCAGTCACTATTGTATTTTCTTCTGAGTTTGACTATAAACACGTTATATGAGTGGAATCATATAGTATTTGTCTGTGACTGGCTTATTTCACTTAGCATAATGTTCTCCAGGTCCATGAGTGTATTGCAAATGTCAGGATTCCTTCCTTTTTTCCTTCATATTCCATTGTATGTAGCTAACACATTTTTAGTGTATTAATCAATCCATGGACACTTGGTGTATTTCCATAAGTTGGCTGTTGTGAATAATGCTGCAGTGAACATGTTTCCATGCACTTCTGCAAATATATCCTCATGATACTGATTTTGTTTCCTTTAGGTATATAACCGAAGAGGAATTGCTGGCAAATGGTAGTTCTGTTTTAACTTTTTGCGGCATCTCCATAATGTTTTCCATGACTGTGACAACTTACCTTCCTACCAACAGTATTATGAGGGTTCCCTTTTCTTTACATCTTCATCAACACTTGTTATTTCTTGTCTTTTTGATTATAGCCCTTCTCATAGGTGTGAGGGGATATCTCCCTCTGGTTTTGGTCTGCATTTATCTGACAATTAGTAATGTTGAGCACTTCTTCATGTAGTTGTTGACTCTTTATATGTCCTCTTTGGAAAAATGTATATTCAGGTTTCTTGCTCCTTTTTAAATTGAATTATTTGTGGGTTTTGGCTATTGAATTGTATATTCCTTATATATTTTGGAAATTAACCCCTTATCAGATACATTTTCTCTCATTCATAGGTTGCCTTTCATTGTGTGGATTATTTCCATTACCGTGAAGAAACCTTTTAGTTTAATATGGTCCTACTTACCTATTCTTGCTATTGTTACTTAAGTTTTTCGGTCATATCCAAGAAATCATTGCCAAGACCACTGTCAAGCTTTTACCCGTGTTTTCTGTTAGGGAGTTCTACAGTTTCTGATCTTATGTTTAGATTTTTAATACATCTTGAGTTAATTTTGGTGTATTGTCCTACTTAACTTTAATGCATGTGGATACACAGTTTTCCCAACATCATTTCTTAAAAAGAGTGTCTTCTCTTGTGTTCAAAATCCAGTTGACTATTATCTGTGTGGGTTTATATCTGGGCTCTCTGTTCTGTTCTATTGATCTATGTATCTGTCTTTATGCCAATGCTATACTGTTTTAATTACTGTAGTTTTGTATTATATTTGGGAATTAGGAAGTGTGGTGACCTCCAAATTTATTCTTTTCTAAGATTGCTTTGGCTATTTTGAGTCTTCTGTTGGTTCATACAAATTTTAGGATTTTTTTTTCTATTTCAGTTTTTTTTTTAAAAGATAACAAAGGTATTTTGATAGAGATTGCATGAATCTGATGATTGCTTTGGAGAATGTGGACACTTTGATCATTTTTCCAGTCCATAAATATGAGGCATCTTTAGGTGTGCTTTAATTTTATTCAAAAGTGTTAGTAGTTTTCAGTGTACAAGTCTTTCACTTCTTTTGTTAAATTTTTTTCTTTTTGATGTTACTGTAAATGGAATTGTTTTCTTAATTTTTTTTCAGATAGTTTCTTGTTAGTGTATAGAAATTAACTGATTTTTGTATCTTGCGATTTTGCTACATTTGTCTATTCTAATAGTTTTCTTTGGGGTGGAGACGGCTGTGTGTATGTGGAATCTTAAGGGATTTCTACATACAGAATCATGCCATCTGCAAGCAGATAATTTTACTTCTTCCTCTCTAATTGGCCTGATTTATTTTTTGTATTTTACCTTCCTTTCTTCCTCTTGCCTAATTGCTCTAGCAAGCACTTCCAATACTATGATGAATAGAAATAGCTAGGGTGGGCATAGTTATCATCTATCTGATTTAGAGAAAAAGATTTTCATTTTTCACAGTTCAGTATGATGTTAGCTGTGGCCTTTAATATGTTGAGATGAGTTCCTTCTGTACCTAGTTTGAGTGTTTTTATCAGGAAAGAGAGCTCTTTTTCTTTCATATTTTGCTGCATATTGAGATGATTATGTGATTTTTATCCATTGTTCTGTTGATGGGCTGTATCCCATTTTTTGATTTGCGTATGTTGAACCATTCTTGTATTACAGGAATAAATCCACTTGGTTATGGCATATGATTCTTTTAAATTACTGTTAAATTTGGTTTGCTAGTGTTTCTTTAAATTTTTTTCAGTATTACTCAGTCTATGTTATAAATAAAGTGCTTAAGTTGTGTATTTAAATTGAACCTAAAAAACTGCATGCTTAAAATAATACCAGACGAAATATCACTTGAGTATAATCCATCAGTCATTTTCTGAAGTCAGTTGGAGAGCATGTCTTATATATTTGATACAAATACCTTGTTTTGGATGTTGTTTGTAAGGAATAATTCATAGGGGACCAGAAGCCACATATGTGTATAATTTCTGAAAGCTTTTTTTTTTTAAGTTTAACACAGAAGAAAACTAGAAATTCAAAATTAAGAAACATTAAAGTAATTATAATTTTAAAAATCATTAGAGAAGTGTGATTAATAATAAATGGTAAATAATGGGAGATATGGATAATTGCATATAAATAATGTTAAATGATAAAAAAATGATAAAAGGCAGCATTTATAGGACTATGTTAAAATTATGCAATTAAGTATTAAATAGATGTTAAAAGTTTTGGCCATTGAGAATAGTGGTGAAGTGTTTTTTATTTTAGCATACTTAGTAATTCTTTTAAATTACAGAGATAAGTTTGAAATTTGAATTTTGTAATTTTAACGTGTTATAAAGAATTGATAAATAAGTAAGTTATTTATTTGGGACTCACATAATAGTTCAAAATCATAAACAGAAAGTGACTGAAGAATGTATGTTGAAATGAGTGCTTGGGGGTAAGAAACCAGTGATAAAAAAAACAATAACCTAGACACTTCGCTTGTGAATACAATTTAACGGTGACCCCAGTGTTGACTAATATAAATAAACATTTCCAAAGAATACTTTAGTGGGATCTTGAGGGAGAGAAATGCCACAAATGGGAAAAGGTATCCAAAAGAGAGACACCATACTTTTCCTAGGGGAAGATAATACTGATTGATAGTTCCTGGAAAGACATGAAAAATATACTTTATACATAAATATATTTGTGTATTTGTATGATTTTAGTTTTCAGTTTTATTTATCTAGTTATGCTAGCACTTGCTACTAACTAAATCATTATACCTGGTGGATAAGATCTTGATAATTCTCTTGCTTTTTGTAACATAAGAAAAAAAATTGCAGGTTAATTAAATTAACCTAAATAATTTTAAGTTGAGAATCAATTTATGGTATATAACTGTCAATTTGGGGAAAATTGGAAACCTTGAAAATAATCCTCCAACTCAGTAAAAGATAAAGAAAAACACACATGACATAATACATTTGTCAGACTTGACTATTTTCAGTGATGGTACAGATGTTTTGTTGAAGAAGTTCTTATTAGGAAGAATTATCACCCTATTGTGAAATTGCAAAAGGAAATTAAAAAGTACAATGTGTAAATTATTCCATTAGTTAAGAGAGTTTTAGAAGAGACGGTTGTCTTCAGTGACTCCAGATTCATTTTTCGCCACATTCTCGTAAAATCAGAAGTTATACACTACATAGAAATCTGGGACACTTAATGAAGCCATATGTTATTTTAAATTACATATTTAGATATACATAATAGTTAATGTTGCTTTGGACTATGTGCATTTTTTTTACCTTGTATTCCCCATATTTTAACTAACTTGATTATGCACCTGCTATCCCTTTCTTTATCATTGCCAAAAACGTACATCATAAATAATACATATATTATCTGCTTAGTTGTGTTCTTGCTCTTCTGTGGCCTGGGTAGTACAAATGTAATAGGCGGAGTTTATCATTCTTAAGTGAAATCAACAACCACAAGGAGATAGGAAGATACATTAAATGATTTAGAGGAACACAGAATAGTTCACCTCAAATGTGTATGACTCTTACTCTGGTTTTGTAGAGAGTGTTTCATTTTAATTGGTTACATTATTCTATCAAGTGGTGCTTTTTCAGTGGTTGACAAATATGTAAACGTGAAGTGGCTTCAAGAACATTCAATTATTTCTTCAGTTAATATTTTCAAGCTCTCTACCTATCATAAAATTAAGCTTCCCTGAAATGTAATTCGTATGATGCCTATACAAGTTAGAGGGGTTTTTCAAATCTTAGGAGACAATTTATATATAACATTATCATTAAGACAACAGCCTCCCCAGGAAACAGTGTACCTGTATTCATCTTTTAAAACAATGCATTTCTTTGAATATATTTTAGTGAAGTGTGATTTGAAAGCTATGTGTTAAGAAGCATCTGTAACTACAGCAAGTCATCATATTCTTCTCCATTAATATCTGACCTGAAATATTTTTAGAATAACTGTGAGATGTAATTAAGAAGTGAGTGGAAACATCAACTCAGTGGCAACTGTTATAATTTATACATAGTCTCGTGCACCAGGGAGATGTACTTTCTTCAAGTTGTGAGACAAACACCAAATACCATAGCATGGTTGACATTTTTATTGAATTAGCTAGTTGTAACTCAGAAAAATGATTGCATTTCCCTAATGAAACATAACAGAAAGAGACAACTAGAAGCTATATTTGAATTGTTGTTTCAAAAATTTTATGTGAGAAGTATTATGGGTGTTATTAATAAGACGTGTATTCTTGGATTTTGTAATTCCTAGTATCTGTGGTAGGTCTTGGCTTTCTTAGTTTTTATAAATATATTATGTCATAACTAAAAGGTATAAAAATAATACAGTTACAAGCAATGTATGTATCAACCCATTGTAATAAATAAAACTTTACTGATACTCTGTATTAAAACCATATGTGTAACCTCCTCTTGAGGCATGTCCCCCCTTCTGTCTTCTTGAGAGAGAACCATCCTCCTCAATCCATGATGGCAAGGAGAGGAGAGGAGTGTTAAAAGCCTTCTGGAGATAAATTATATTAGACAGAAAGGAAATAGAACTAAAGTATAGTGAGTGTTTCCTGGCTAACTCTGTGGACAGAGAGCCGTTGCCCATAAGCAGGGAAAGGGCAGACCTACCCACACGGTTCTTCCTTATGTGCAGTCTGGTCTCCCCACTCTGTCTGATCCAGGCTGGACTTATTTGTTTCAGCTAACAATGTAAGTAACTCTCTGAAGGCTATTACCTCAAGAAAAGAATGAGTCATTTAGATTTTTATGTTTATCAGTTTATCTTGCTGTATTCTAAAGTAGAAGCAATGTTCTGTTTTGATGTTTGGCTGCTAACTAAAGAGAGAGTTCTGACTTAGATGACATGGAGGGAAACTTCTATTATCCAAAGGGCAGTAATAAATACTGTGTCCTCAAGAAGGAAGGAGGAGGAAAGTTGAGAAAGACTGGGGAGAAACACTGTCAGCATGCTGACATTTTAACATGAAAATATGGTTATTTTTAGTTTGTGTGGATAGGGCAGGATAGTCTATATATAAACCATTGCAAAGATGCCCAGCAGCTGAGTAAGTGCCCTTAGTAATGTCCTGGGAGACCTAATCTGATGCTTTGAAAGCATTGACCTTCTGTGTTTATTTTATGACAACACAGGTTTTTATAAAAAATTTCTTCACCCTCTAGATAAATGAAAAATGATGCAAACCACCATGTACGAACATTTTCATTTTGTAGCACATCCTCCAAATGTAACTGTTAATGGGAATTCACTCCAGAATACATCACTGAAAGCTTGAGAGCCGTCTGATGTTACACAAGCTTGAGTAATGCGGTGCCGGTCCAGGGTGGTGCCGCTGATGGTAACTTATCCCTGGTCAGCTCTCTCAAAGCCAGTGTGTTTGAGGTTAGGATGTAGATTAGAAAAGGTTTGACTTTTTCATTATCAATGATGTGTTTGAAACTGCATTTGTATGGCTTTATTCATGTTCTCCCATCATTAGGAAGACCAATTATAAAGGACTTTTTAAATGAGCTGTTTTTAATATGCTATAATGGCAGTGGGTGGGTGGTTGTAAGTGACTCTGCAGTCACTTCTTTTTTGGGTGGTTCTTGTCATAGAGCTCGTGCGTATCAACAGAAAACATGTGCAAGTCCAGGAATAGAAATGGTAAATCATATGGAAACACACACAGACATTCATGAATGTCATGATTCATAGAATATTCATTTATTCCCCCAAATGTTTCATTTATAGTTTAGCAGAAAAAAAAAATTTAAGTCCAGAAAATTGAGTTGTTATTCCATGAGAGGATTATTTAAGTAAAAAGCAGAGGAGACACTTGTCCCACCCACAGTACAAATGAGGAGCAAAGAAGACTCTCAAACATTTTACAGTCCCAAGAATAACCAATAAATGTTAAGCAGAATCTTGGCTGTGTTTAGTCGTGTGTATAATGTAGATTGTCACACGATGGCAACAGTAATCAATTTTTGTTTGATCTTTACCTTTGAGAACCAGAATGTTAGAAAATATTTAAAAATTCACCGGAAAAAAAAATGTCAGGCAGTATGTTATTTTAAAAATCAACAAGTGTGTATAATTCCAGAAAAGTAACACAAGAATTTTTGAAACATGTCTGTGGTTTGTTTTCTTTTAATCTCTGAAATGGGTCAGAATAGGAATTAGGAAGACAGCCGCTTTCCCAGCTCTCTCTAATGTGATTTTACATTTATTTGAAAAAATTTAACTTTGAAATCTAAAAAGTGCAACAAACTAGTGAATATAACAAAAAATAAGCAGCTACACGTAGAGAACAAACCAGTGGTTACCAGCAGGGAGGCGGGTAGAGGGGCTAAATGAAGGGGGCTGTGGGAGGTACAAGCCACTGGGTGTCAGGCAGGCTCAAGGACGTATTGTACAGCACAGGGAATACAGCCAATGTTTTGTAATCACTGTAAGTGGAAAGTAACCTTCAAAAGTTGTATTATAATGTTTTTAAAAATATTTTAAAAATCTATTTGACTTTACTACATGGAAGGAAATACCTGTATTTAGAAGAGTCATGGTGTCGACACATGAGCACAGGCTGTGAAGGTGCTCTCGCTGCAATCTGCCATCCTGCACATTCTGGGTGGATATATTCTGTATTTTACTCATGGTTAATGAATTAATTGATAAATAATGAATGTGTTCCTCTAAAAATGGTTTATATAGGTTTTGTGGGGTTTTTTTTAAGCATTAGCAATGAGAAGTTTAAAACACAAATATCTGAGTCAGATATCAGAACCCAATATTTTTTTAAGGGAGATAAAGGATTGGGTATATGAATTAATAAAAAGTTGGGAAAATATGTGTTCCAAGAGAAAAGAAATAATAATTTCAATATTAAAGCTTATGCCACACAAAAGTGAAAATGTTGAATAGAGAATGTCTGTCATTAAACATAGCATTAACCAGAGTAGGGAAATTCCAGATTGCAAGTTGGCAGCATAGGGTCTCGGTGTCACTTAAATGCCTACATGTTGTGGCTTCTCATCTGTAATTCAGCTGAGGCGGAAAGAGCTCATGAATTCTCTGGCTGAGAGTTAAGTAAATATAGTATGCATTTGAACCTTGATATTTTCCATTTAATTTTCTGTCAAATCATATCTAAGACTACTGTACCAAGTGTCATAGTTAATTTTGTATGTATTTATTCTGTGATTTACCTAGATACATTTATAGGTAAATTTGCTCCTTGGAGATTTTCTGGGCAGAAATGAATATCTCCTCCCACTTGCAGCCATCATATGCTACTCTGTGTCTTGTATTATGTAGTAGCAGAGGTATTTAATAAATCTGACACCAACACCGCTGCTAGTCTAGGATCCTGTGGTGTCAGGAATTTGTTCTTTTATATTTGTTCCTGAGATAATATATGTGATATGTTAACATTTGCCATTAGAAGTACATTCCTGCGTATCTGTTTCCTATTTTTCTATAGATAGTTGAATTTTAAAGTCCTGGGTTTGCAGTAACCTCTGTGAAAGAAGTTCCATTTAAAATGTGAAGACTATCACTAGTAGAGTCTCTTTATCCTTTGAAAATATCTTCTGAGTGGCTTCACACTACTCAAACTGTTTTTTCTAGTTTTTCCTTTACATATACCTATGAACATTTCAAAAGATTATTATGATTTTCAAGTTAGTAAATGCATACAACTTACTTTTCATGAAAGGCTGACAGTAACTGGAGGAAATTTATTTCTCCTGATTTTGATGCATGAGTCATTCTACAATTAGAAAAGCAGAAGTAAATACAGCATAAGGTGTATTTTCTAAGGCTGACCAGACTTTAATTCCCCTAAAAAAAAAAGAAAGCATTCATCTAAGTTAATGTTTTGGTATGTTTATAAGGGCACACTTTTAGGTTAAATAATTTGGCATTATTTACTCTTACTTAATTTTATAAAACTCCCAAATGTCAAGTCTATGCAGAATATAGAGCCAAATATACAGAGGACAGAGTTGTAGAATGTTTTAGTTGAACTTTAATTTATTAATGCATTTTGACAAGTTCTGTCTCTATTTTTTATTGCAGTATCTCTCTGTGACCACCACCAAGTCAATTAGATGTTTTATCAGGGAGGCATATTTTATTGTTGATAAAAAAAGATAGCTGTAGCAATATATCAGGCCTTAAAATCTAAAATATTAGGTTGAAAGAGCTAGGATCCAAAAACGTGGTCAAATTTGGTTGTACCAAAAAGTGTAATCATTCCAAATGATTTCTTATACTCCAGCCTTTACAACAGAATTTCATATCTTCCAAACCAAGATTGTTTTTTTCATAAAAAGAAAGTGCTAATAATGATTTTTAATGATTTGTATTTGATTGTTGACTTTATGTTAGCATTCATTATGATTGAGTACAGAGTACAGTTTATCTGAGTGATTCATCACTTTAAATCTCTTTTCAGCATTAATAGTAAATGAGAACCTCAGTTGCCAGTATCTTAAAAATAGAAACCATATTTCTTATATGTGGATATTTTGCCTAGTGTCTTACTTAGAAAACGTATCAGTTTGAATTTTAGATTCTGGAAGTGGTATACAAAATGGCTAACTAGTGCAATCAGTGGAGCATTGGGAATTTCATTTAAAAAGATACAATTTTGAAAGATTAATCACGTTACATGAGTGGAGATAAATAAATTAGATTGTATAGTCAATATTAAATCAAAGACATCTTTATGAAATACATTTTACATGTTCTGCTACAGATAGACATATGCAAACATAGACATAAATATAGACACATCCAACTGAATCATGTTATTTTGGGAAACCAGTAACCAAGCAGATAATGCCAGTGGAGTTTCTTTGTCATTTAGGAGCTTCCTGATGTGACAACTAAGATTAACTCTGGAGTCTAGTATTTCTAACACTAAGAAATTAAGTGAAATTTATATGAAGACATTGGTTTAACAATTTATTTGTTTAAAGATTATTTCACACCGAACCTAAGATGACTGAGACAGTCATCTAAATATCAGCACCATGAGAATAATTTCTTCACTCACTAGAACATTCTCAGCCTTGGTCACAGCTTGTGACATATAGAATGTGCCCAGTATTTACTGAACAAGTAAACTGTACATTGGCAATTTTGACAAAATTTTTGTTTTCACGTTTTTTGTATCAGTAGAGGGAACAGCCTGAACAACATTTCCCAGTGTCCTTGAAGAGTTGTTTTAAGTTACTCCCTGGATAGTAAAGGTCCACTTGTGGTGTTGAACCTTATTAATCCACCAACGGACGTTTGTTGACTACCTGCTATGTGCCAGCCACTGTATTGTCACTATGTAAGTTATATATGTTGTATGTTGTTCCCATATATTATAATAAACGAGGCAAGTTTGTTATATGTAGAGGCGTGAACACATATATTGGAATACCATTAAATTATACCTGATACATAAATAAGTCCTTATAATTGAAGGCTCTCCCTTCATAAAAGTATTTGAAGAAATGTAGAAAATTTCAGCTTTCTTTGTTCACACCCTTTACTTTGCATCTAAAAATGAGTGCATTTAAATTCGTTGTGTCATTGTTCCATATAAATACTAGTGTTTTGTTGTTCTGAACCTAGAAAATCAAATGCTATTATCATAGGTCAGTTGGGCATGATGGTGCTTTCTAAGAGCATCCCTTTAACGTCTCTGTTTCATGTGATCACTGCCTGGCTTGTGTTGTACTGAGTTATCTTCCCTCCTAGTCACAGTGGACTAGACTGTCATCTACTTCACTGGCAGGACAGACTTTACAGTTCTGTATTTCCTACTGTCTAATATATCTTCAGCACAGAAGTAGTTACATAATAGTCTTCCTAATAAAGCAAACTTGGAGCTTTCTAGAAGTAAAGTTCTAAAACCTGTATCCATTCACTGTTAATACAGGTTTTTGTTTCTGTCACAGAATCTGTAAGAGTAATGACGAAACAATCAAGAATAAACTAACACGCTGTTTTTACCAAGTGTACTTAAGCCATTTTTCAGTGGGCCTGAAATCTGTGGCAGCCCACCTTTTCAGGAAAGCCGTAGGTGATGGCAGGATTTATTGCCAAACTATACAGCTAACACAACCTAGAGCCTGTAGAATCAGCTACCTAGTCTGCAAAGTCCAACAATTCAGATCAAAACAAGGCTGCTGTACATGAGCAGAGGCTGTGTGTGTAGATTTTAATCTTGTGACATTAAGTGGTTTATATGATGTGTGTCTCATTTGGCAGAGCTTAGTTTGTAGCTAGATAAAAAAAAAAACTGATACATTTGAAAATAATTTCTTACATCCAAATAATAACTAAAAGCAGAAATCTTACCCTGCGAAGCAGAAGTGGTCATGCCAAAATAAACAGGAGATATCACTTCTGCTTGCACAAATAAAACAATAAATAATACTATAAATATCTACAATAAGATGTTTAAGACAAGAAACTTAAATTAGGTTGTCTGGCAAGAGATTTTTAGTCTCTACAACAAACAAAAACAGGGACTTACTTCCTAATTTTTCTTTGACAACTGGGATTTATTTTTCTGCTTTCCATCTGTCTTGAAATGGTTGCAGGGTTCAGTGCAAGAGTATCTAATACTGACACATTTAACATTTTATAATAGTACTTTAAGAAATTTTCAGGCATTACTCTCAAAAGTATCCTTGTTAAGTGAGAAAACCTGAGATTGCCCTGGTGAGAGGTTGGCACTTCGGATACATTTAGGAGGGTCTTTCTTCGGGATATCTGAGGTCAGCTGATCCAGCATGTGTTGAGTGTGTACTATGGGAAAAGTGCTTTGCTTGGTCAGTCCTGTGAAGATACCAAGATGGATCAGGTAGCCTTGTTATCCAGCAAGTCCATGCATAGTAGGAGAGTTTGAGTCTAGTAAATATGGTATGCAAGGTTAATTCCTTAAATAGATGCGAGAGATTGATTTAAGCTAAGGAGAGTGTATCTGAGGGAATGAGTTCGAATTGTGTCTCAAATATTGATGAATCATTTAAAAGCAATACTTCCTAGGTTTGAAAGTTCTAAATGAGGTGTGGAGCAAGGAGAGTAAAAGGGAGTTGTAAAAACAGTAAGTTGATCAGTGTGCTGGGGGATGATTATGGACGGACAGACTAGTGTAACATACTCTCAGAACGATAGCTCCTTGTGGAATGCTGTATTTGCATAGTCCACTACTGACTACAAGCATATTAAAAAGAATCATAGAAACATATAAATCAGGTGTGCCAAAGATAATCTACTCACGTAGTCACTTTCTGTTTATATCTTAGAGTTTCTAGTTTCTATAGACCCTCCCCCATCATTTCATAGTGAGAATTGTGGGGAAATTTTCTCTGTAGGTGGTCTTGAAGATTGAGAATAAGAAAGTTCTCTTATTTGTCCCTTATGCTCAGAAAGATCTCAAGTTCAAGTGTTTAAATGTTTGTCTTTTCAGTTAGAGATAATGACCTTCTTTCTTATGAAAAATATAGTGAAACATTGAATGTAGATCCATTTATGTTTTTTTTAAATCAAGACAGATTATATTTCAGGATTGTAAAGAACAAAATACATTCAAAAGTGGAATGTTACAGTAAGTTTTGTTTTTATTGTCTGTAGAGAAAATACGTGATAAAAATAATGTATCAGGTTAAAAAACACTTCCATGTTCATGAGAAAGTTATACTAAAATAGATACTGTGAATTTCATGCAAATAGCTACTACTTGTCTTTCTGTTCTCTGTATTCTTTCTCTTTTACTTTGCTGATACTGTCAAAGTTAGCTTTTATGTGTACTTTTAATGAGATGAATCTTTTTAATGAATTTACTTGAATGAAATTGTAGACAGTATAATAGAAAAATATTCACATAGCCCTTTAAGTTGAGTGAGCCCATTTTCTAAAACTACTCTTTTTATTCTAAACTAAGAAACTGTGACCCCCATTATGACAACATTAATGCCATATTATTTTCATATAAAGGAATATCTTTCATATAGGAATTCAACTTGACATGTGAATCTAGAACTGCTTCAACTTGCTGCTTTGTATTTTTTTAATTTTGTTTTTTGTCATTTGTTTTTCTTTTATTCTATATTAGATCCATTGATTACAGTTGTTTTTTCACACTCATGCTTATATGTTTAAATATTTTATTTATTTTGGTCTTTTCCCACCCTCACTGAATTATTTATGTTTTATAAAGTACATATAAAGTACTAACTGAAAATATCCTATAAAATAAGGTTCCCAAGAAAAGTTCTAGTAGTTTATAATACAAACTTCCCAGCACAGGCATTGCAAAACTTGATCACAGACAAAAAAAATCAATACAAGAAAAGGTGGGATTTATATCATGTAGAGATAAAGATTGCAAGTGAGTTTCAGAGATGGAAGAAAATGTGGAAAACACGTTTATGGTGAGGATTATAAGTATTTTTCTCTCTGAAAAAGCCTGGGTAAATTCTGCCAGGAGAAAATTACCAGCAGACAAAGATGTTATAGACAGGAAGTCATTGTTTGTTCTTCCCAGTAGACACAAAAAATACAGAAGTGTGTGTGTATATAATTATATCTCAAACAAATGTGTCTTAAATGTACTTCTAGAGTACTCGAAAGAACGAAGGGAGGGATTAGTAGCTGGCTTGAAATCCGCTTTCCTTGATAACGTTCAGAAACATACAGCAGTGATGTGGTTAGACCTCCTGTAAACAAGCTAATCTGACCTGACGGTATTTGCTAATGGAAACATAATGGAGTATTTTATCTATTAAACTTTTTCAGTACAATATACCTTGTCTGTCTAAATGGCATATAAACAAAGTTCGGAATTAAGGATTTAAAGGTAAAGACTGTCATCAGTGAATGTCATCAGTGGTGGTTTGTGGTTATGAGTATAAATGAAGTTACTATATGACTAAAATAACTCCATTTGTGCAGGTGATACCCTAATGCATCTCTTAGGAATTTGCATGTTAAATTTGAGTAAGAGTCTGCCCTAATATGGAAAGAAAAATTTTGAAAAGTTGTGCTGGTCTCAGATGTTGCCAAATTTGTTAATCTGTGGCTTGTGACTCTCTGCCTCCTGTGAACTATTAGTAAACCTTTGCTGAAGGTGCAAGATCAGATCTGCTTTCTGTGAGTTAGCCTTTTGTTACCCAAGTTAGGATATCAAGTCAGTTTTTGATCTGCACTTACGAATTATCCAAAGACGCTAATAATCCCATGCTCACGTGGTGCTGCCTCTCAGAAAACATCTTCATATGGCAGTTGGTGAAAGTTTAGGGAGAAGTTTTTAAAAAATATTTTTTGGAGTTACCGTACAGTGCAGCAATTATATTTTTTTCACATTTTCCCCAGAATACTGTAAACATATGTTCACACAAAAACTCGTATGAATGTTCCTAGCAGTGTTATGAAGTCCCCAGCTGGGAATAGGCCAGATTCAAGGAGTGAATGTTAACTCTAGCATATATACACCATGGAATACTCACCAATATAAAATAATTCACTGTTGATTTTTATAGCATGGCATCATGGAATTATGAGTATAGAAAACTGCTCCAAAAAGTTACATACTATATTATTTCATTTATATAACATTTTTGAAATGACAAAATTTTAGGCATGGAGAAAAGATAGTGAAGTGAGGGGTTAGTGGAAAGAGTCAAGAGAGATTCCAGGGAGTAAGTGTGACTATCAGAGAATAATACAAGGGATAGTGGACATGGATTGTTCTTTATCTCGGTTGTGATACTGGATACAAGGGCCTACACATTTGACAAAATTGTGTAGAACTAAATATGCGTATACAAATGGAAGTAAAACAGGATATCAAAGTACAATCTGTGGTTTTTATCGATGCTGATATTCTCATTGTAGTATTAGTGTTTTGTAAAACATTGCCATTGAGGGAAACTATAAAATGTACAAATTATTATCTCTGTATTATTTCTTACATGACTCTACAGTTATCTCAATTAAAATTTTAAATATTTTTATTTTACCTGAAAATTTTCCGCCCTACATTCATATTAGAAATACAGGACTTGTGTTGTAGACTGAATGTGTGATCTCCATAGTCCTATGTTGAAACGTAGTGCCCAGTGTGATAGGATTATGAATCCCGGCTTTTGGGAGGTGGTTAGGTCATTAGGGCAGAGCTCTTATTAATAGGATTAGTGCACTAAAAAAAAAAAAAAGAGAGAGAGACAGGAAAGAGCTCTGTCACCCTGTCCTATGAGGACACAAAGAGAGTGTCTGGCTGGGAACCAGGCAGCATGCCCTCACTAGGCACATCCTCTGGCAGTGCCTTGGTCTTGGATTCCCAGCCTCTGAAACTGTTAGAAATACATTTCTGTTGTTGATAAGCCACCCACTCTGTTATTTTGTAACAGCAGCCCAAACAGACTGACATCTTGTATAGAAAATAAAAAGCTATTCATTTTACTTATCATAGAACAGGGAACTATATATAGAAGGTACTATTTAACTTTCACATAGAAAAACACATGTAGTCAGTAGAGTAGACTCTACTTTGTTCATACACAGGCACAATGTGGGTAAGTGGCAGTTTAGAAAGATATGAATTTAATATGACAAAGATTATTCCAATACGTTAGAGCAGCTCAATTATAGAACACACTTCCTTTTAGAACAGTGTACATCCTTATGAGAAAGACACTGGTGGAAAATATCAGGGTATCTGGTGGGAGTCTAGAGTTGAGAGTTGAAATTTGTTAAGTTTGGACAAGATAATGGTACAAGTTCACTCCTCATTCGAATTGCTTTGATTTTATTCAGATTATTTGTAAGATACTCTAGTAAGTAAATACTTCTTTCATTTCCTACTCAGTTTCAAGCACTGTACAGGACACTGAAGATAAAATGGAGAGCAATATTAGGTAAAGGTCTCACTTTTCTTGAGTTCACAGTTTAATGAGTTAGACAGTAATTGAGCATATGAGTAAGGGACACATTAAAACCAAACAGCAACTCTAGCAACCACCATCAAAGAAAAGGAAAAGGTACTATTATGGGAAAAAAACTGATACTATTCTAACTTTCATTGGTAAAGTAACATTAGAGCTGAGTTCTGGTAGCTAAATCAATTTTAACTCTTCAAAGAAGAGACATTCAGGAGTCTAGCAGGGGCAACTGAAGGAAGAAACAGAAAGGATGAAGGTACCGTGAAGGAAAGTAAGGCTTGTGAGGCTATAGTGCAGAGGGCCTGCAAGAGGGAAGTTTGGAGATAAGAGGTAGCTTCACTCTTCATTTTCCCATTTTAAGAACAGTGAGGAAGGTGTGGCCTTCAGCATGTTGTCGAAAGGAGAACAGTTGTATTGGGGAAAAGGGAATATAATGGAAAAGGAATGGCCATTAGCATTCAAGGAAGTAATCATCTCTGCATGCCAATGCCCTGCCCACATTGTGGACACTAGAATTTGAAAGAATAGTTTACTAATGATATAATCATATAAGATTATTGTATTGTTTCAAGTAAATGATGATAACTCAGTCTTGAAAGAAGAAAGTGACTTGTACAGAGTTTTGAGGTGTTTTGAGATTGTGTATTTTGTACATTTGCACAAATGGTTGGTTGTGACAGAGACCTTACGGTCTACAAAGCCTAAGTCATTTACTATCTGGCCTTTTACAGAAAAAGACAGTGTGCATCACTGGCAAACACAGACACAGATGATACTTAAACAGATAAACATGTCTGTGTTCAGTAAACCTTTGTTTTCTAAAACAGGCCATGGGCCAAATCCATCGAGAGTGCTGGTATTAGTGTTAAACATTTGTTACCTCAAACTAGCCTATCCGTGCTAATGTACATGGGTTATGAAGATAGCACAGGGACATTTAATGTATTTTAAAACTGTGCTTTTGTAATAAGTAGAAATAAATATACAAGAAAGAAATGAAGAAAGGGGGATAATGATGCAGTAAATATAACTGATGGAGTCGAAAACAGCACATCACAATAAAATTGAAGAATGGTTCTAGTGCGATTGATTTAACAGGCAAGATGGAAGTAGTTTTGAATTAGCCACATTAAGAGTTGATGATAGGATCTACACTGGAACTTGGAAGTAGCTGACAAGAAACCTATCCAAATAAGTTGTGTATATTCATGGTAACTGTTGCATCTTGGTCCTCCAGTATACCAGTGTGAAAAGCCGAGGGTCAATTAAGATGCAGTGTTCATGTAATGATAATGATTTGAATAACAACACTCTAAAAATGTATCATATGTAACATAGAATGTTGTAAATATATGTATAGATACACATACAGGTGTAGGTATTCTTTATTGACATGACATAAACACAGACATGAATACACATGTATAATATATAATTAGATGTATTTACACAGAAATATAAATACGTGTGCAAGTATAAATATATGGACATAGATTCTTGGCCATACAGTCTTTGTTACTAAGATACCAAATAGAGCATTCACTTCAGATTTGCATAATGGCAGTTTCTCGACTCAAATGTGAAAATAAAAACAGATCTATTATCCACAAGCATATTATAAAATAGGACTTAAGTGTACTTAAATGATCTCTGCATGAAGAGATGCTGTCTTTCTTCACAATGCAGCTGACTTCTCTGAAGTAAAATAGTGTAAGGAACACAGAACGGGATCCATTTTATTATGACTCTAAATAACTAGAAAAGCAGCTGTGAAACAAAACGTAACAAAAATGTGTTTAGGTCATTACAAGTATAAAACGTAATTCAAGTGTTTACTTAAGGAGTAAGTTTACTAAAGGAGTAAGTCTTACTTCTTTAGGTTTTCTGACATAAGCTGATTTTGGGCAGATTAAATATACATCATAAAACAACACAGTTGCTGACACTATGCGCTGTATTGTTGTCATTGAAAATATAAGAATAATTTGTATTACCAGAAAGAAGGTAGAACATTTCCCTCTTCTCCATGAAACAATCCCTCAATTAATAAGTAGTTCATTTATTATGCACAGACTCCTTTTAGTCAAGTTCATTAACTTGTGTTACATTCGCTAAGGGGCCAAAACTGTGATTAAACACATTACTTAAAACATTTTTGACCAAACAAGAGTGGAATAATCACAGCATTATTTTCTTAATTACTAAGCAGCCTAGTTGCAATATTTGCTGAGATTTGCGATGCAATAAAAATCTGTTTAGCATTTATGGTATGAACTAAATGTTTGGATTAAAATATGACTTCAGGTGAAATGACAGCGTCTGTAGTGGGACTTCTCACATCTGTACTGTACTGGTTCTCAGCTCATAGTGGCCAACTATAAGATGTGAATTACAGAAACAGATTTTATCCTTATCTTTTTGTTAAAACTTTTTGTTACAAGATAACAAGGAGTTCTATTAAAGCTACTGTTTTCTAGAGAATTCAGATTACTGCCATCTGATACATCCCAACTTGAAACATCAGTTACATATAGTTTGTTTAACTGAAATCAGTTTATATCAATTAAACTAATCTTTTGGCTTTTTATTGAAAGGAGTATGGGATCATAAGGATTTAAGTCACTCATTCCCATTTGACTGTGGATAACAAATTTACACATTTTCATCTCAAAGAAATTAAGATTTGGGAAGTTTTTCCTTTTGGGGGATCCAGATTTCATAGTTACTTGAAAGCACTGAATGGGGGAGAAGACTGAAGCAGAGAGTTAGGCATTGATGTTGGAAGGAAGGGAGGGAGGGAGGAGAGGAATAATTGAGCAGTACTTGTGTTGCCATATGGCAACCGATTTTCATTTGCCGCTTCTCACAGCTGGTGTCCAGGGCGCACATACCAGACTTTCTGTCCTACTGGATATTGCTGAATGGCTTTATTTCTCATGTAAATTCTATTTTTCTTTCTGTCCAGATTTGTGCCTCTTGTAGCAGTGGATGGGGATAGGGTTGTAGATCTCCCTGTAGTTAGTCGGAAAGTAGATTAATATTTTAATGTTTAGGTGCACTTGAAATATCTCACCTCATTGCTCCAATGTCTTTCCTTTCTGACAATTTACTTTCTAGCTATCAAATTATTCATTACATAGGAGGGAATGAATTTAAACTCTGTCTACTTATATTTAACTGACCTAGTGGTTTAATGTTCTTTGTGCCCATTACACATTGGAATTAAAAATGAGGAAGACAGGCGTTGATTGGATATGATGTTTTTTGTTTGTTTGTTTGTTTTTTAATTTAAGGGATTCAAATACAGCCATAGGGTAAACTGTCTGCAGAACTTGGTCAGAAAAAGAGTTTGACAATTAAAATCCATTTCCCAAACTTCCCTTCACTTTCACTCACCGGAAAGAGAAAAGGTGGCATTGTCTCACTCTGGTCTTACCTTACATAGTCTGGGTGTCAAGAGGAAATTGCCCAAAGATTCTACCCTAAATAAGAAGCTGTAGCCCAAACATTCACTTCTGGCCCAAATTTGAGGATTTATAGCAGATAATCAATCTTGGAGGTAAAGAAATTCCTTGGAAGGTAAAGAAGTTCCTTGATCTGTTTTCTACCAAGTCTGCCTTGCTCAATTTGTGATGAAACCAAAATCTCTGTTGTGGAGAATCTTATCCTAATATATCAACAGCACCCCAAAGATGGTTTACCTACACTTACATGATCTGACTCTGAGTTGAAGATATTCAAGTTCTCCATTAGTGGTTGATAGTTTTACAAGAGCTAAGAGATAGTTGTAATGACTGATGAAGAAGCAGCCTCTGTGCCTGTGTTCCTCATCTTTTAAAAATAGGAATTATATTTGCTGGATTGAATTTTGTGCCTAGTAAATAATATAAATAAAAAAGTGTGTCACACTACCTACACAAATTAGGAGACATAGAACACTTGATTAAAGAAGAAATAAAACAATGCGTCAGGATTTAGACTGCCTTTAGGCTGTCATCACTACTCTCCAAATGTAATGGTAGAGTGCAGATTTTTGTACATGTCTAATTTATTAAGCTGCTTTAATACACAGAACATGATCCTACTGGCCTAAAAAAATTGCAGCAACTTCCAAAAGTCTCTATTTACTATTGAAGGGTTTATGTACTAGGTGTGTTGGTTTAATCTGTGTATTAGTTTGGTTACTTAGACTGGAATCACGGGTTATACTGGCACAGTGGCTTTATTGACAGATATCTTCTGTTTACACTCTCCCCATCTGTTTACATGGCATTAAGCCCATTCATAGGTTAATCAAACCTTTCCTGAGACTGGCTGCCAAAAAGGCATCCCTTTGGAAGGGCAACCAGGAAATGTTGGGAAAGCAAAGGAAATATGAGGAAGATAAACTAAATTAATATGTTAAATAATTACAAAAGCCTGAACATTATATGATTATTTCTGAAGAAAGGGAAGATTTTTGAACCCAAAAAAAAAAAATTGTTCAGTAGATTGCATAACTTATTTTAAGATAAGTCATCTAAAAATTGAGAAAATTAGTATAATTAGAAATAAGTCTTAGGATAAATTTTGTATCAAGTAGGCAATTCTAGATGAGAATAATGTTATTTGGATGCTACATTTAAATGCTTCTAATTAATTTCCTCTTTTAAAAAAGGCTGAACCTTAAAAAAATATATATATATTGGCAGGATATTCCTTCCTTTCCCTTTGGTGCTGAAAACTTCCCATGAATTTATGAGAACTTTTTCCCTTCCCATAGGTAAACATATGACTAAGTGATGTTTTTCTTACTTAGTAATAAGAAATTACATTTTGAGACTGCATTTTTAAGGAGGACAGTGATTCATACATTTTTCTTTCTCTCTTATACTATCTTGTTTAGCCATAATACTCTGTACCTTTATATAGTTCCATTATTGTCTAATCTCTAACGTCTACTGTCTTTCTGACATTATCAGTTTTATTCGTATTCTACACTGAAGGAGTCTATTTCTTGAGCTCAAAGTTGTCTAAATGCTGCTCAGGCTGAGGGAATTTTATTTTGACTTACAATGGACCTTTTACAAATCAAGGCACCTCATGATAAATAATTCTGTTATGTATATATAGACATTTTTCTATAAAATTATCCCATAGGTTATGCATTAAATATATAACTTTTTAAATTCTGTCTTCAGATACAGATGTGAATATTGCAAAATATGTTTTTAACATCTCAGGTTTCACTAATAAGTAAATTTGGTAATGGTGACTTTTGGAAAATCTTCAGGAAAGCAATAACAATTGCACTAGACCTTGAAAAATGAGTAGGCATTAAGCCAGTTTGTGCTGTATAGCATTGGTGTGCTAAATAGAAAGCACTTGGCACTCTTTATTGCCAACAGGAAAAGTGATTTATATGGTACAGTTCAGGAATTTAGAATAAGAAAGATGTATGATGGCATGACATATATTAAGGGGGAATTTACCTGAAGCCCTAGTATTCCATGCTTCAATTTTAAACATTTATTGGAAATAATTGTTCTCAATTTAAATGCTCACACTATTATAATGTTTAGAATTAAGGAAGTCTAGTCTTTCTTCATTTGATTCTCATGTATAATTTCCATTAATGCTCATAAGTTCACTAATTTTTACATTATCTATCTCATATTCATGCTAATGGGAGACCCAATAAAGTTTCTGACAAAGATTCCATAATATCTATATATTTCCACATAAGTCATGTTTTAGTCAAATCATCGTATGTCAGAATATGTCTCATGCTAAGATCATAAATGCCCTTTACAAATCTAGAAAAAATGGAAAAATTTATATATGATAAAATTCTAATTACAATATAATCACTAAAATAACATCTCTTAAGATGAAAAGAAAACAGAAGTGTGCATTTGTAAAAGTGTCATTGTTTTGTTCTTGATTAACCATATTTCATTATGACAAAACAGATATTCAGTCCTTGCCAAGAAAATTTGATGGAAATGAATAATTATTAGTCACAAGGAATAAAATGGAAACAAATTTGAGCTTATCTGTTTTGAAGGAGAAAACAAGTAACTGCAAAAAAGTTGCAAATAAAAATATTCTTGTTAGCTCATTATTTTCAGCCACATAGTGAAAATTTCACTTGTTCCTGTTCCGTGAGATAAGCCTGAGTTTTAAGTATCCAGAGATTCAAAGTATTCACTGGACTTTGAATTCTTCTGTAACTCCAGCTTCAGAAAGAAATAATATTACCACTTAAATTCTCAAAATCCTAAAACATGGCATTCATAGTTTTTTAAATCATAGAGCTGGCCTTTTATCTTTAAAAAGTTGAAACTGTGTACAAATATAAGAAGATGGAACTGTAATAAATTTTTAAATGTGTTTAATTATTACCATTAAAAACATTTTTGAAAAACAGTTTAGGGCATCTGTTAATTCCCTAAATTTTCATCAGTGTCATAAAATAATTATATTAATCTATTGCTACCATTATATGTAAATGCTCAATTAGGTATATATATGAATGTACATTATATGTTAGGATGGAGTGACTAGAATAACTAGTTACTGCCGTTAACTAGCTTGTCCATATCCCTTCATGCCATGAATATTAATGTTGGCATATGAATATGGATTTTTATAGGTATAGAATATTACTTTAATTTTGTCTCTAAGATCAATAACTGAATTTATGAGCATAAGTAAATATATTTTAATTATAGTGATAATTTGAAATTTTAAGTTAAAAAAATTCTTAGAACTCCAATTTAAGAAATTAAACACATTAAGTATATGGGAATTAGTTTTTATAGATTATTTCGTTATTATGGGTTAATAACTCAACAGCTATTGAATTAGGTTATGTTTTATGTTAACTAGATTAATATTAGTGATGAATTAAGCACTAATTAAAAAATTTAGTGTTTTTCAGCAGATAGAGCAGATTTACTTTTCATAATAGGGTATATGAATTGAGAAGCAAAACAAAAAGCAAATCTTAAAAAAAAAAAAAGAAGAATCTGAGAGTAAGTTAATGAGTCTGCAAAACTCCTCTATATTCTGAAGAAACAAATAATCATGGAACTCCATGGTAGCTACTTATGTCTTCTTTTTAAATCTTACTCTTTTACTTTCTACTTTCTGATGAAGAAAAATCATGAGTGTCATCAGAGAACTGAGAGCATTTCAAAGAAAAGAACTTACATATTTTCAAAAGGGTAGAATCAGATTTCCAAAAGGAATTTGAGACTTGACAGGCTTTCACTAATATAAGGAAGAACAAAGGGCTAAGAAGAAAAGTAAGGATAAAATGCCATATTTGCCTTAAAACATATTGAGACTTATTTTTTTATTTGCATTGCATTAATACAAGGATAGGGAAAAAACTGATGAAAAGGAAAATAACTGTAAAACAGATAAATATATACATTTGATTTATTGTAGAGCTGGCCTTGGGAATGACTGAAAAAATCATGGCATGTTCACTAAATGTCTTTGGGTAATTGATAACCCACATGGGGGAGACTCACATTTGATTTTTACTGTCAGCATTCACAAAAACTCCATCTTGACAAAAAAATCAAAGTCAAGATTGTATATTTTAGAAGGCAGTACAAAATGTAGTAACAATTTATTAAATATGACATAAAACTTGCCAATAATATAGGAAAAATTTAATGTATTTGAATACATTTAAACTATAACATTTTTATGTAAAATATATAAAATGAAAAGAGAAGACACAAACCAAACACTGGGAAGAAACATTTGTGGTGAGAGAATAGTAACCCGAATATATAAAGTGTATGTGTGACTCAGAAAGCAAAACACAAAGTGAAAAAACCACAAACAGAAAAAGGTCGAGAAGGGACATTGTACAGAAGATCAGTGTTGCCAGCACACACACGAGAAGGGTGAATGTCCGTAGTAAAGCCAAATATATTCCTATAAAATGTGTTGCTATGATTTTTGGTAAGATTCTGAGGGCTATGGCCTAGCCATAGTCAGAATGCTTACATATGTTCAACACTAGATATTTGATAACTAAAAATGTAAACAATACAAATGCCCACCAACAGGATCAATAAATAAGCCCAGGTGTATTTATAAAAATACTGGTAAAATATTCATAAAATAGTATATATCAAAACAACTAGAGATCATTTACCACATGAAGATATTTTAAAACCTGCCATCTTGAACATGAAGAACAGGAAATTGCAGAATATATACTCTGATTTCCTTTATATAACATCTCAATACAGGAAAATACGAGTGTGTGAGGGAATGAGTGAGATGCTTACCCGCGAGAAAAGCAAGGGTGGCTAACATAAAAATTAGCATATGGAGGAGAATGTAACTCAGTGGTAAAATGCGTGCTTAGCAAGCGCAAGGTCCTGGGTTCAATCCCCAGTGCCTCTGTTAAAAATAAATAAATAAATAACACAATTATCCACCCCCCCCCAAAGAAAAAAGAAGACAAAAATGTAGAGATTCTGCCTGGGTGAGAGAAGAGATGGTTAGCTGAGATGAGTGCAGGACCACACACGTGGGTCTGCGTGCGAAGGATACTCTATGCACTTAGCTTGGTGGATGAAAGATAATTTCCTAGCTTTGCCTTAAAATTTACTCATGCATTATTAATCCTCTTTGCATGTGATATCACAGGAGGAAGCTCTTGTTATGTACATGAGAATGCTTTTTACCTGCTTTGCTTTTCAACATGCAATATTCAAGATTTATTAAAATGTTTTTTAATTACATTCAGGGGATTGCTCACCTAAAGCACAGGCTAATATGATTCAGAAGGTCCCACTTAGGCCCTGAAAAAATTAAAAGTTGCTTATTGACCTGAAGTCAAAGATGTAAATTCCTATAGGCTGAACAGTTTGCAGGCCACAACCTTAAATCAGGAAAAACCTTTATGACCAGTATGGTCTCCATATAATTCTCTGCTTTGTGCTCTGAAGACTCGGTGTCCCCTGGTATGCAAAAGTGGAGCTAGAATTCAAAAATGGCTAGACTTTTGAAATCTGTATATCATCAGTCAGTAACACAGATTCAATTAAAGGAAATGTTTCCTTATTTTAGACAAAGACCTTCCACTTTTCACCATTGAGTATAACGTTAGTGGTGTGTTTGTTGTAAGTGGTCTTTATTATGTTGAAATATGTTTCTTCCATACCAACTTTGATGAGAGTTTTTATCATGAATAGATGTTGAATTTTGCCAAATGCTTTTTCTGCTTATTTTGAGATGACCATTTTAAAAAAATATTTTGTTAATATAGTGTATCATACTTACTGGTTTATGAATATTGAACCATCCTTGTATCCTTGGGATAAATCCCACTTTATCATGGGCTGTGATCCTTGTTATATATTGCTGAATTCGATTTGCTCATATTTCATTGAGGATTTTTGCATCTTTGTTCTTCAGTGATATTAGCCTATAAATTTTTTTGCAGTTTTTTTTTTTTTTTTTTTTTTTGGTCTGGTTTTAGTATTAGGTTGATAGTGGCCTCAGAGAATTAGTTTGGGAGTGTTCCCTCCTCTTCAGTTTTAGGGAGTAGTTTGAGAACAGATTGTCTGTTTCATCCTTATCCAATTTTGGCAGGTTGTTTGTTTCTAGATATTTGTTAGTTTCTTCTAGGTAGACCAGTTTGTTAGCATATATCTGTTTGTAGTGTTCTCTTAAGATTTTTTGTATGCTTGTGGTATCAGTTGTTATTTCTCCCCTTTCATTGCTTATTTGCTTTATTTGGGTTTTCTTTCTTTTCTTCTTGATGAACCTGGCTAAAAGTTTGTCAATTTTATTTATCTTTTCAAAAAACCAACTCTTGGTTTCATTGAGACTTTCTGTTGTTTTTTGTTGGTCCGTTTTATTTAGTTCCTCTCTAACACCAAGTAGTATTTCATGACTTCTCCTGACACTGGGCTTTGTTCTTCTAATTCCTTTAGATGATGGTTTAGGTTATTGGAGATTTTCCCTGCTTCTTGAAGTAGGCTAGTATCACTATAAACTTCCCTCTTAGAGCCACTTTTACTACATTCCATAGATTTTGCAAAGTTGTTTTCCATTTTCATTTGCCTCAAGATGTTTTCTGATTTCCTCTTTGATTTCTTCATTGATTCATTGATTTTTAAGTAGCATGTTGTTTAGCATGTGTTTGTACTTTCCCATTTTTCTTCCTGCAGTTGATTTCTGGTTTCATACTGTTGTAGTCAGAAAAGATGGATATAATTTCTGTCCTCTTAATTTTGGTGAGACTTCTTCTGTGGCCTTGCATATGGTCTATCCTGGAGAATGTTCCATGTGCCCTTGAAAAGAAAGAATGTATATTCTGGTGTTTTTGATGGAATGTCCTGTAGATAACTGTCAAATCTAGTTAGTCTATTGTATCATTAAAACCACTGTTGTTATATTGATTTTCTGTCTGGATGATCTGTCCATTGATGTAAGTGTAAGGAGACCATTTTTGCAAATCATTGAAATGAAAAATATTTTAGTTTGTATTGCCATTTACAATTTTTGTACATTTATAATTAGAAACCATTTTATCACTACAGTGTGTTTATACTTTATATCTGTTACATTCTGTGAATCACACATACAAAACTATGACATAGGGAATGGAAAAAACATTTTCCATGTGCTTTGGCAATACAACTGATTTAACCCAAGGAACCCAGCTAATTAATGGGGATACTGACAGAAGACCCAGTTAACTAGGTCTTCCTAATCAGTGTTGCAGACAGTAGTCATGGTGATACCCAGTATAAGTGGTAACTGAATACGCTACATTAACAGCTCTATGGTAAGTTATTTCCCCTTATTAGAGCAAACTAATCTATTTGAAAAATTAATCAACGTTCTTACTTGGAAAAAAAAAATAATTTCTTGATTAAATCAGACCATATAAAGAAGTAACTTCAAAGTTATGCAGCACTATTTCTTATGTTCAGATCACATTTCTTCAAGTTGGCTGCCTCTAAAACTCAACAAGATTGGAGAAAATGCAAATAGTTGTGAACGGTTGTAGCACAATCATCTAATAAAAATTTAGTGTGACTATACACCAGCACATATAGTTTTTCCCATACAAGTACTTTAGAATTATTTTGACGTGACCCACTTTAAGATATAGACCAAGAGTTGGCAAACTTAGTGTAGATAACCAGACTATAAATATTTTAGGATTTTAGGCCTTACGTTATCAATCACAGCTCCTTGTATCTGCCATGTTAGTGCAAAAGCAGCCATAGACAATATGATTAACAAATGACTATGACTGCTCCAATAAAACTTAATTTGAAAAATTGCTGGGGACCAGATTCACCGCGTGAGCTGTAATTTGCTGGCTTCTTCTATAGCAGTTTTAGTATTAATATTGCAATTAAGTCAATATTTATATTCTTTTGACTTTTAAAGTATTTTTATAAAAATTCCATATTCATCATTAATTTGCATTAGGTATAATCATAACAAATGTCATTTTTGTACATTTTTATATTTTATACAATTTTTATACTTTATATACTTTTTTAATGTATAAATAGATGGTAAAAAAAGTTTCTAAAACCTTAAAAGATAGTTCCTGTTTCTTTTTTCTAGTTGAAATCTAAGAAGCATCTCAATTTCTCTTCCTGAAGAAGTACCAGTAGTAATATAATTCTGAAATACTTTTGAAAAATCTGTAATTTCACTGATGGTGATGTTTGAATCATAAATTATTAACAGTCAATTTTGTTACATTAAATCTCTTTGCATATGTGTATGTATAAAGTATAGAATATCTGGAATATATATGTGTATATATTTAGTATCTATATGTTTGTATTTTAAACTTGTTCCTCTAGACATCCTATTTCTCAAAAAATATATATTCTTAAATTTGTCAGTATTTAGACCTATTCATTAACTACTAAAGAATTTAGTTTCATATATATATATATATATATACACACACACACACATATATGTGCATGTAGCAAGTTTATCAATGAAAGACATTTTTGAGAGATTTCCCACTGAATAATACGTTACTAAGTACTGACATCATCTGTAGTTTCCATACAGAAAATAATGGATAGCCTCATGTGCAAAAAACATGTATTTATATACATTTATGTATATGTACCTCACTGTGTGTGTATATATATGTATATGTGTGTGTGTATAAAATATGTATATTTTTTCCCTAGTAAAAAAAAAATGACTATTTTTAGCACTTGAATCATACCATCAGGGACCTGTGAAAATGAAAGCAACAGAAACATTTAAGTTTAACAAATCCAATTCTGTGTAGTATAGCATCCCTCAGGACAGCTGTCCCCTCTTCCTGAGGGGGAGATGAAGCAGAAGATCTGTAACAGGCTGAGATTGTCCAGCTGAAAGGGAACGAGAGAAGTTTTAATATGGAGTCACATTTCCCTTGTGTGGTCTGGGGGTGGGCAAAGGTGGAATGATAAGTGAGAAGGGACCTCCATGTTGGTAACATAAAAAAGAATCTCGTAATATACGTAATTTTAATAATCTCTGAAAATGAGTGGTTTGCGTTTCAGCAACTTGTCTTTCCTTTAATGAGCTTTCAATTGTGAGCTATGTGAGTGTATTATATGTGCTTATATGCAACATATGTGTCTCAGTCCAACATTACCTGATATATTTACTGTTGTAAATATATATATGGTACAAAATTACACTTAGAGTAAAAAATGTTCTATCAACTTTATAATTTTGAAAGACCGTTTAATGATGATGAAGCAGCAAATATCTCAACCAAGAGTGCAGTCATTAAGAGAACTAAAGAAAAGCAAGTAGGCCTTCTGTGAACATTTGATCAAGAGTTAATTCCCACTCATTCTCTCACACATTTGTTTTTTTCATTACACATACCAGCATCTAAAATTGTAATTTTTTTTTTTTGCCTACTTACTAACTTTGTCTCCACCAGTTAATGTTAAACTTCAGAGAACTTTCTTGTTAACTTCTGCTTACAGAGAGTACAATGAATAAATTTTTAAAGACAGCTGATCACAGAAGTGGTATGTGTCTATGTGCTCTTCAGATAAGAAAATAGAAAGTTGGGATGGTTGAAAGTAGGGCTGATATAGAAACTTCCTTAGAGGTACTTACGCTCAGTCTTTCAGCTCCCTCTAAAACATATGAATTTTAAGGATATTCCTTTTGTTTGTCTTAGGAACCACAAACATAAAATGCTACAAGAGCCATGCGTAAAACTGAAATATGTTAGTTGTATGGATTGCAAGGTGTGATGGTCAATTTTATGTCTCAACTTGATTAGGCAAAGGGATGCCTAGATAGCTGATAAAACGTTATTTCTGAGTGTGTCTGTGAATCTGTTTCCAGAATAAATTAACATATGAATTAGTAAAGAAGACCACCCCCTATGAAGGCAGATGGGCCTCATCCAATACATTGAGGGCCTGAATAGAACAAAAGATGCAGAACAAGGGCAAATTTGTTCTATTTGCTTGAAGTACGACATCCATCTTCTCCTCTCTCAGACGTTGGTGCTCCTGCGTCTCAGGCCTTTGGACTTAGATCAGGACTTACACCATTGGTCCCCCAGTAATCATGCTTAGACTCAGATTTACACCATGGCCTTTCCTGGTCCTCATGCCTTTGGACTTGGACTGAATTATGCCACTAACTCCCTAGTTTTCCAGCTTGCAGACAGAAGATCATGGGACATCTTGGCCTCCAAAATCAACTAGGCCAATTTCTATAAGAAGTCTCTTCATATATCTGTTGCATCTGTATAAGAATTCTCCCGGATCTGGTTCTGTGAAGAACCTTGACTAACATACAACACTTAGGAAACTGAAGAAATAAAATATATTCACTACTTAAGACAACACAAATTTGAAATTTCAAAGCATGATAACATAAAACAAATTTTCTTGCAGCATTTGACATGCATTGGTTTTTAAACCATGTTTTGTGTTTTACATTCTGCTTTATTCTTTAACATGGCAATTATGCCTGTCAGTTCTGTGAAATGAATGTAAAATTGACTGTTTTGAGTATGAGTATAGTTTTAATTGTTTTTTAATTAGTAGACAATTTTAAGCAGTTTTAGGTTTATAAAAGAATTGAGCAAAAGTTACAAAAAAATTGCCATAAATTCTTTGTTCCCCAGCCTCTCACAACATCCCCTGTAATTATCAGTTTCATGAGTATACTTTTTTACAATTAATAAGCCAACATGGATATGTTATTTGTTTATTGAAGTCCATAGTCTATATTTGGGTTCACTTTGTGTTGTACATTCTTGAGTTTGACAAATATGTAATTAGAGGTATCCACCATTATAGCATCATAAAAAATAATTTCACTGCCCTACAAATCCCCTGTGCTCCCCTATTCATTACAGTCTCCCTCCTGTCAGCATCTGTCATCCCCTGACCATTTTACTGTCTTCATAACTTCTCCTTTTCCAGATGCCATATAGTTGGAATCATTCATATATAGCCTTTTCAGATTGGCTTCTTTGACCTAGAAATGTGCATTTTAGGTTTGTGTCTTTTGTAGCTTGATAGCTCCTTTTTTTTATCACTGAATATTCCATCATATGGATATACCACAGAATTTTTATCCATTCATTTACTGAAAGACATCTTGGTTACTTCCAAGTTTTGACAATTATGAGCTAAGCTTATGTGAATATTTGTGTGCAGGTTGCGTATGGATGTCTAAGTTTCCAGCTCTTTTGGGTAAATATAGAGGAGCATGGTTATTGCACTGTATTATGAGTATGATGAGTTTTTTAAGATAGAACCAAACTGTCATCCAAAGTAGTGACTGTACAATTTTGTATTTCCACCAGCAGTGAATGAGAGCTCCTTTTGTTCAACATCATTGCCAGTATTTGCTGTTTTGGGTTTTAGCCACTATAGCAGGTGCATAGAGGTATCTCAGTGTTGTTCTAATTTGTAATTCCCTAATGATATCAAAATGACTCTTAAAAATTTGATCCTGTTTGTTTTTTCTTGCAAGGAGAATTGTTCTAAGCCTGTTTATTCTAGCCAGAAGTAGAAGTTTGTCTATAATAGTCTAAGAATGTTCTTGCCAGTTTTTGGAGCTGCTTTCAGGTTTCACAATATTTGTAAAACACCCATTCTAGTTCTTATTGTACCAGATAGATATGTAATGAGATTAACCTTTCAAATGATATAGGCTAGATTAGATTTATTTGGGGATCTTCTAAGACTTTCTGGTAATTTTATTCTTAGACAAATCTTGCAAATAATAAGCTTCACTTCATTTTTTAACCTCATGTTGAATTTGTATTAAATTACAATAATGTTTTAGTTTTCTTAATTGACAACTTCAGACAGTGGTTTTATATCCTAGTGGAAGATGAGACCTCTTTAAAGGGACTGCATATCAAGTTGAGTGAGATTTTCATAACCTTAAAGTTCACATATTGTGCACTATATAATTTCCAGTGCAAAGTGTTAAAGTTGAACAGCAGTAGATTTTTTTTTCTCTGTGGTAAAACTGAGAATGTATTTTGGATCAAATCTCTAAGGAAAATAGCAGTATGCTATTTTTATAACTGGTTTAGAGGAAGATAGTAGATTTGGAAAAAAAAATCATGGGGGAGCATAAAACTGTGAAAAATAAAATTTGCCCACACATGGGAATATCACTGGCTCTTAAGTTTGAGCATAAAGACACCCACTTAAAAAAATCAGACACATTAATATTTCCTTCAGGAAATATGATTTTTTATACTTAAAATTGAATGTAAATATAAAGTAGTGAGGCTTATACGGTAAATGAAAACCATCTCCACCACCAGCACTTAAATTGGACTGTTAATGCTGTTGTTATTGTTGGTTATTAAAGTGTGATATATAGAAGATCCTAACCAGATCAGGTGGTGAGTTGACCACAGTATATTTTTGGGGTCATTTATAAGTAATACATACCTAAGGATAATACCCAGACATGAAAGTATGTGCAAATTTGTTCTATTAGATACAATTGATTCTCTACCTTTGTGTTCTTATAATGTATTTTTACTGCTTCTCTGGCCTCTAATTTTTAAAGATAAAATGACAAGACAATTTAAGGTGTGTTTATTGCAAATAAAGTTTGTGAAATTTAAGCATATTTTACTAAGATAGCTTTTATTTCTATTATAAGAAATACTGCTTTAAACTCATTTACTTATTTTGGGTATTTCTCATACACATTATTATGTATGATTTGGTACATATAATTAGTATGTTACTCTTAAGTAATAAATAATAGAAATAATGTCACAGGTTTTAGCCTGCTACTTTTGTAATTCGATTCCCTTACTTTGATATTTACCTAAACTATTATATGCAAAAGTGTGTATAAGTTACAGAGTTTGAATTCACAGAGAAAAGCAAATACTTGTGAAATCCATAGGGAAGATTAGCAGAAGAAAGAGAGGAACGTTCTAAATCTAGAGATGTATGTTCTAATTCAGTTGTGTGGAAAATTATTTTAGTTGCCTACTCCACAGTTTGATTTCCTCTCTCCACCTCATCTGCACTGATTGTATTCATTCAGTGAAAATACAGAATTTTCCAGCCTCATTTGCGGTTAAACATGGCCATGTTACTAAATTCTGGACCATGATACGAGTATGATAGATACACTATTTCCTTTCTCCTTTGGCAGTCTAGCTGCCATGCTGAACCATAAAGGAAAGAGTTGTGTCTGAATGGTAGCAAGTGAAAAAAAACAGTCTGGGGACTGAAAGCATCGTGTTGCCACCACACCATACCTGACTCACAATATCTAAATTGTATTTATATATCAGAAAAAATTTTTAATTTAAATCCCACGTGTTTGAATTTTTTTCTATATTGTACAGCCAAATAATCTGGCAGATACATAGTTTTTTAAAATGCATATGAATTTCCAAAGATTCAGTTTTTTACATGTTAATTGGGAGTGGAAGTACCTACTCTACCTAACTTACAGTATTGCTGTGAAAATGAAGTGAAAGAATAAAGAAGTACTGCATAATTAATAAAATAGAAAACTGTACAGCTTCCTAGCGGATCTTTGAGTAGCGGGAGTTTGCCAGAGTCACTCTAGACAAGTCACAGGATACCGAGGAGTCAAGTAACTCCTGTAGAATTTATGCTGAATCTGCCTCGTAACAGGTGCACATCTTTCCAATTATGTTTGTGTTTTCTATCAACGTGTATTACTGCTCTTAAATAAATAAGAAGAAATACGGAGTGAGAGATGAGAGGAAAAGTAATTTATGAAAGTGAGCATGTGTTTATCATTGAGAAGATTTGCATACGTGAAAATATTATATGCCCGCACTCTCCACATGTGATTGTAGTGACGTTTTACAAAGAGGAAATAGTCAAGAAAATACACTTCCAAGTAGAGACAAGACGTTATTAGTGTAATCTGATTTCTTCTTAAATATGTGGGATATTTCGAGCAATGACGGTGGAAAAGGTGGTGCTGTGTCTTTTTAGAAGATTATCTTTAATCTTGGACCTTGAAAAGAGAAACATCTTAAATGTGGGTGACAATTGAAGCTCTGAACGAAACCTGAAAACCAAGTATAGGTCTTTCAGGCTGGAAGTACCAGGTTTGAATTGAGGCTGAAATTCCTCCTGTAATGAAACACGCTGTCTGGAAGTGACACAGTTGTTTAGTGACATGTAAATTTAAAAGATTTTTCAGTGTACTTTTCAGGCTCTGATTGATGACAATGTTTGAAATGTGTGTGGTATTATACATCAAACGTATCCCTTAGCTCTCTTCATGAAGACTTATAGGTACATATATACTTACTCTCTCTAAAGTTGTTTGGGTATTTTTAAGCGACTTGGCATTAGGTTTTCAGTATGGTTTCTTCTTAGCAGTTATCTGAACCAAATGTGTTTCCTGGAGAGGCTGTGAAAGATGAAGCTCAAAATTATGTCTCAGACCTTGTTGAAGAGGCCAAGATACAGCCAGGGTACTTAGTGAAGGTTTAACCTACCTGCCTCTGTACTTGTGTACATCTGGGTAAACCGGGGCACAGGAGCAATTGGTGCTTGTGAGTATTCCAGAAACATGCTTACCTGTTGAGAAAAGCCTGTGGACATTTTTATCCCTCTCCACCTCCAACTGATACAGCTACAGAAATGTGGCTTATAAAGGGCAAAGAAACTTAAATTGTTTTATGAGCAGTGCTTTGAATTTTAATACCATCTTTAGACCATGGTATGTGGCTTACTGTCACTCTAAAATGTGTGTTGTAAAAAAAAAATCAAAAGGTAGTAAAAATGTTAGGCGATAACTTCGTCCACAGAAGGTCAGTTGTTAAGAGTACAGCAAATTGGTTAATTGTTCTCATCAAGTATACAGGTTAACTTAAGTTTGTATTGTAAATGTGACCTTCAGAGGAAAAATATCCTGAATATCTTAACCGTAACCTCTTGTTTTTTGTTTTGTTTTTTTTTTTTTCGATTGTTGTTTCAGTCCTTTATATTATCATGTGAAGAAACCAGGAAGAAATGTGTTTGATATTTTAATCAAGTGATCTGTAGGATAAAATAATTGCAAGTGGTCTGTTTAAAATACATGCCAATGTAATGTTTACCTCGCCAGGGGTTTATGTAAAACACATGAAACTCTTAAGAATGACAGAATTGAGAAGCAAGGATGAATAGAAAATCATGGTCAGTGGCAGTAATTAATTAACATCAAAAGATTCCTTTTCTTTACTGGAAGAAAACAATTGTAAGAACATGGATACAAAATGCACTGCATATGTTTAATGATGTCAAGGTACTGAGCTTTGGTGCACAGTGCTAATGAGATATGTTTTGTAAGCACTACAGCAAAATTGTTTTTTTTTAGAATGTGTAACAGGGCTGCACAGAGATATTAAAAAATGGCTATTTGAATGATGGACACTAGATCTAAATTAAATCTTTCTGTCTGTAGAAGAAATTGCTCTTTTTTGTTTTGAGATTGAGATGACAGGGCCCAGCACTGGCACTAGAACTTTCTTGTGGGGTCCGTCTTCTATTTTCACAGCTCAGATGAGCTGTTAGTTGTTCTTGTTGGCAATGCCTGTGGGTTCAGATGAAGCCAGCTCGTCTGGCTTGAGTTAGCATCTCTCTGGCTAACCTACCTAACCTACCGTGCCTGGGTTAGTTGTTTAGAGAGGCTTAGAATTATCACAGACAGTAATAGGAAGGAATCAAATACTGTCTCAAAACTCTGTAGAAACTGGACATTGACTTATATCTTTCCATAAGTCCTTTTGTTGTCTGATGTTATAAAGCCAGACATACTCAAATGTATACAGGAGAATGAATGGGATCATGCTAGAAGGGAAAAAAAACAAAAACAAAAAAGCCAGGCAGGTAGATAGAGGCATCTCCTATAAGCAACAAGAAGCAATAAAAAATAGATATCTCAGAGATGGTAAATGAAATCTTAGGCCTGAGATGTAAAACTGTACAAGTTTGACTATTACAAAATATCAGTGAAATAAAGATTTAATGAACATTTTTGAATAAATAGAAACATTTATACAAAATATAAAAATATATGTTAGTATTTCGAGTTTCTATATCATTGGTTTTCAAGTGTCTTACATTTTTAGAATTGGAGTTTAATATAACGTTATGTACATTTACATGTTCTAATTAATATATTAATGCTTTACTCCCATGGTCAAAGTCAGTTTGAGAGTTTTTCTCCTTGTCCATTTTGTAGGCACTGAAACTGAAATCACAAAGTTTCAGAGAATACTGGGAAGTGAATTAGGGTGCTGCCTTTAGCCCCAGGTCATCTGTTAAATATTTTTGATTGTGTAGATTTAGTCAGCTTAAATCTCTGGCCCTGTTTCTATATTTGCAAAATAAAGAGGTGTAAAGAATCTGAGATTTACTGACTGCATATAATGTCAAAAGATATTACATTCTACATTATTTAATACGATTTTCAGTCCACATCATGAGGTAAGGTCATATTAATCTTATTTTAAATGAGAAAAAAGTTAGATTCAAAGAAGTTAACTAATTTGCCTGAACTCCAGTCTGAATTAGTATCATAGGATTTTTTGTATTTCAGAATGCCCAAATATTAGAATATCTAGCTATGCCCAATTCTGACTGTCAGCTAGATAAGATTTACATTTATTATTGAGCCTGAGATCCTTTTAACTTAACCTGACATAGTATCTTAAATTTTCTAGTAACATTTTCTAGTAACGGGAATATCTAAATTAGATAAAAGCTAAAAGCAAAATAGCTAAAAGAGGACTGTTAAGACCAAGGTGCAAATAGAATGGAGAGTACCTGAAACTCGCAGACACTGATGATACCACCTGTTACAGTTGAGCGTATGTGTAATCTGTTACCCAGCAATTCCATGTGCACCAAGGGACATGTGCGAGAATGTCCAAAGCAGTATTATCTGTAATTCATTCAAGATGGAATATAGATCTAAGTATAATGGCATAGCAAAAGAGCAGTTCCAGCCACAAAGAGGGAGAGGATGTTTTCAGCACAAAATCGATAAAATTCAAACAGCCATCAAAAGTAGAGTGGATTGATAAATTACACTATATTCACTCTGTAGGATATTATAGTTCAATTAAATATAATGCACTTCAGCTACATATAACAGTATGAATTGGTCTCACAAACTTAATATTGGACACAAGAAGTCATATATAAAGGAATCTATACAATATGATTCTACTTAAAGGACAAAATCAGGCAGTTCTGAACTCTAGTGTTAGAAGTCAGTATAGCAGTTACCTTTCGGGAATAAGGAATGGATATCGATCTGAAGGTGAAAGAGCGTGGTTTCTGGGTTCTTGGAAATGGGCTGTTTCTTGAGTGATGGTTAAACAGATGCTCACTTTATGACAATTGATTGAAATCAGTATTTATGAATCATTCATGTTTGTACATAGGTCATTATTTACAATTTTAAAAAGTGAGATAAATAGAAATACATCAAAAGTAAAGGTTAAACAGTGATAGTTACTTAGTAAACCTAGGATATAGATCATCAAATATTATTACTTAGGACCAGAATTCTACCAGAATTACTTGACTCCTCGTTGCCACCTGACTTATCTAGACTAATTTTGGCAAATGCCAGTTAATCAAGGTTCCCCTCAGGCAGTGGCTCACCAAGCTTTAATTAAGTGGAATGCTTTTATTCACTTCATAAATCTAGGTTATTTTGATAGTGAATACCTGAAATACAGGTCAAAAACGTATCTTCTCAGTAAGTATCATGTTTTTACTGTAATTCCTGTATTTGAAGGAAGACCTTATAATTTTACTTTTCTGTGCCTTGAAGAGAATTAAAGTGTAGGTTCCTGTGATTGCAGATCACAAAAATATTGCTCCATTTGAAAAGAAAAAAAAAAGTTTCCTGACCTCTCCTTTTTAAGTTTAGTATTGCGTTCTCTGCCAGAGACTCTTATCCTCTTGTATTTCTTGCTTTGTCACCCTGTACCCTCACTTAGGTATCTTTGGCATGATACTCCTGATGTCCCTTCACGTTTTTCCCTAATATTAGTTTTCTGTCTTCAGTATTCTCATCTCTTCTACAATCCCTTTGCTCCATTATGCTTTTTCCCATTGCCCTTCTCCATCACCCACCGAATTAAACCCTTGTCTCCCTCCCATTGACCTTTTAAATGTGCTAGAATCTGACCCTTGCCTACACATGCCACAGATACTATCAGTGTGCTAATTTAAAAAATGGACAAATTCTAGTTATTAAAATTTTTTACATTTCTGAAGTTGTTGTCACTGTGGATGTTCCTCGTCTTCCTTGCTGCCTTTTGGCTTGTTGGTAGCAAATTCTCACAGTTTTTCTCCTGTTTTTCTGACTGCTTTTTCTTAGAACTATTGTAGACATTTATCTTCTTTTTTTCAGCCATTGCTGTTTCTTATTATGAATCTCTTTGTCCCTCTATGATTCACCAAGTCTCCGTAAGCAGTTTCTTCCAAGTTCATGAATCCAGTGTAACTACATGCCGATGGCATCCATCTTAGTTTGGAGTCACCTGACACAGTGATTCGCGTAGTAGTTGACAGGTCAGAGGATCTCAGAAGCGATGGTAGGTGAGTGTAGAAATGAGCTACAGATGGAAAAGAGGTTATAAAGGAGTTCATTATCAGATAAGTTACTACTATGAGCAATTGGAGATAAATTCTGTGGACTACATCTTAGTTTCAGGGTAGAATAGGTGATTTAGTTGTATTACCAAAACTGTAAGGGAGTAGGCATATTTATCCATTGCCTTGTAGGGAAATTTTTATGTTGTTAATTCTCCAGTACTTTTGTCCTATTTGCCAATAAAATTGCAGTGTCAAGAAAATCTTCAGGCAAAGATACCTAAGTGCTGGATGTTGGGCTGGCACATATGGAAATGGAAAGGATAGAGGAAGTCGGGATGGACCAGACTCCAGATCTGCTATAGTCCTATGTACCACATAAAGTTTACACTGTTCTGTCACTCATTCTCTAAGGTAGTGGGTATTTGAACTTTAAAAGAAGATAAAGGGAAGTTTGTTGGGTCAGTCAACATTCTCTGTTGATTGATGCAGTTGATCCCAAGTCCATAATCACTATCCTTTATCATTCTGAAATTTCTTACTCTCAGCACATCTGCTGTTCCAGGTTGCTTGCTCAGTGGTTAACCTAGATCTTTATCCCTGGGGGATCTAAGCCCCTGATGACAATGTTTTATCCAATCATCAGTGCTAAAAGTACACATTCAAGCACACACTTATGGAATCTACTGAATTTAAAAAATACTTTTGCCAGTCACATTTTGAGGGAGGAACACGTGCTCTTTTCTAATAATAAAGACCTTCCCTTGACCGGGAAGTGATTCCTTTCTTTACCTACGTATCTAGGTATAATAACCCCAAAATGAGCATTAGCAGTGATAGCTTTAATTTTAGTGGACTACACACTGCACCCAGTGGTGTAAGTGGTCTGTCACATTACCAGAAACCAGGATCTCTAGATCTGCAGAACCTAAAGTTGCAGAGATAGAAAACAGAAAACAGAAATCCTTCAGGTGGCTAATGAGTGTGAGTGATGATGAGAGGGTCCATCCCTAATTTTATCCTTTGCTTTCAGTTATCACTAGGTCAGTTGAATCATGTGAATATTCTCATTCACATTCAGTAGTTTTAGGGTAGGACCTGTGACTCTGAAACTCTAATAAACCTCCAGGCAAAGCCGGTGCTGCTGGTCCCTGAACCACGCTCTGGGTAACAGAGCTATGAAGCATAGCTCTTACTGCTTGTTTCCAGCAGACTGGTCCATACTGTTTGTCTGGCGAGTGACCTAAATAATTCCAGAATGACATCCTGAAAACTTGCTTTCTGGGACCATCATAGATTTCTTTCTTTATTCTTTCCAGCTCTCAGCCAATCACCACGACTATTTGGCCCATGTCTTATCTCTGCCTCCAAATTTTAGTTTTGGACATTGTCATTTCTTTGCTGGATTTTGCCACTTCCACTAAGTTTGCTTCTTGTCTCAGAGTTGTCATAATACAATCTATTTTCTATGTTGCAGATAAATCTTTCTGAATTATAGTTCTCATATTCCTGATTAATACATATTTAAAAGGACCCACTTGCCATCTGGAAAGTGTCCAAACTCTTCTTTGTGGCTGACAAAACCATGTATATCTATCTAACTTCCCAGTGTCCTTATGTCTCACACCTCTACAACTGTAGTTTCCAATCACAGCTTTTATTTGCTAACTGTTGATAACCAGGAAGAATTGTACTTGTGAATGAGAAGTGAATGAAAGGAATAGATTTCATGAAATATATCCTGCTAAAATTAATAGAAAAAATTTTAAATTTATTTTCAACTCATAGTTTATATGAGATACACAAGTAAAATATATTATTCCTAATTTATAGGAAAAAAAGAGGATTAATATTTAATGAATTTTAATCATTTTCCTTACTTTCATAAACTAGAAAATATGTTTAAGAAGTGAAATCACTTGCTAAAATTATATATCCAGTGAGAGATTATTTTTTAAAATCCTATGAGATTCCAAATTAATTCTCTTTCTTTTAACAACTGTATGCTTCCTTATACAATACAAAACATGCATAGGAGTTAGTTTTTTTTTTTTTTTTTGCCTTCTCTTCTATATTGTCATATTACTGGGCAATGTCTGAGCAAGTACAAATATCAGCTTTTTAAACTTTATTCTTTCTACTGTACACTGTAGCCTCAAACTCTCACCATGACCTAATTTATTGCAGCCTTGATCTATTTAGTATACGTACTGAATTACAAATTTTCAGGAAAAAAATTACAATAGCTTTATGTTATATTTTTTGGTTTCCCATATTTCAGCAACGTGAGTTCAGTACCAGTGTACTTGCCTTAAAATTTTACTTTAAGACCTGCATGTCAAAAAAAATTCTCTAAATACAGATCTTTCAAACCAGACAGGTGTTTATTCTGTCATGGAATATATGTACAATATCATGTCTATGTAAAATTCATTACATTAGGTAAATCCCTATTTCTTTATTGATTCTTTCTATTGGTTTCCTCTTACGTTGCCCTGGACGCTCTGTTTCCTAAAGATTTCATGGTTACTGATACTGTCTTAGTATTTGAACCTCTTCAGTGGCTGTTCTCTCTAATATCTGTTTCAGGCATGGTATTTTCTATTGCTCTTAATGTTGCAAACTTAATTTTAATGAATTTCATTCATAGTGTATGACAGGAAAGCATATATAAATGATGAAAAAGGGTTTGGGCATAATTCAGATGGCAGGTGAATACTTTTAAAAGGATATTAATCAGGAAGTAAGAGAATCAAAATTATATTCTAGAAAGCTTTGTATGCACGGTGGAAATAGATTGGAATGTTGCAATGGTGGAGGAAAGATCTAAGCTTGGTGTGGGAGTTTACTGAGCTGAATATTGGGACACAGAACATTGTTCATTTCATGTAAGTCTAATTGAACCACATGTCTGTGGTACTTCATTCTGAATCAGTCACAAATCTTTCTACACTCCCTCCTGTGTTCTTAGTCTGACTATAACTGTTTCATTCTTAACTGATTGTCATCTGTGAAATGACATCACCATTATGCCAGAGAAAACATAGTCTTTCCACATTAGACAGAAAGCAACCAATCACAGAATCTGAAGAGATTCTTATATACATTAAGGCATATTTATATATACTTTTAAAAATTGAAATATAATTGTTTTATAATGTTTTGTTAGTTTGGGGTGTACAGCAACGTGATTCAGTTATATACATATATTCTTTTCCATATATATAAATTCATATATATGAATCTAGTATCCTGCAATAAACCATAATGGAAAAGAGTAAGGTGTGTGTATATATATATATATATACACATATATATATATATGTATGTGTGTGTGTGTGTGTGTATGTATATATATATATATATATATTCTCACACACTAAGGCATATGAGGAATGGAGGAGGGGAGCATATGTGGATTGTCTGAGGTAGGGTTTGTGGTAAGTGGAACTAATTTCCTGAATGAGTACTCATTTTCAAGCCTTCTCTGTTGCTCCTTTTTGTGAAAGAAACAGCAAAAGCTAAATATAGGCAACTCGCACTTAACATCAGTGATCCATCCTGGAAATCAGATGTTCTACTTAAAGACAATAACTTAGGTTACATTGTTTTTAAAGTGTGCAGTTTCAACATGTTACACTCTGCATTTCGACTCAAAATCTCTGAATAATTTCTATGAATAACAAACTCAGATTTGTAAAAAGCTACAGAAAATCAAGTGTGCTATTGCTTTAAGATAAGGGGATTTCTAAGTGGTGTAGGCTGTTGAGAAGAAAACTACCAGAACATAGTATTCTAACTCAGACACCGGAAAATACAAGAAAGGCTGGCCTCTTTCCACTAGCTTTATTAATTTAAAGCCAAACCTAACATAAGAAAAAATAATTTATTGGGAAGAAACTTGGCAGTTCACAAATTAAAGGAATCTTGAAGGCCAGACTACATGAAAACTACAAAATAAGACAGCTTTGGGGCTATTTGGGTAGTCGGATCTTGTAGAGGTTGCTTTGAAGTATTTCTTTGGATAATTCAACACAGGTTCCCTTTAGACACTCTGTTCAGTGTTCAGATTCCTGGAAGGGTGAGCCTCTTCTGTATTATGTTGTGTATTCACGCTTCTGGAGCTAGCAGGAGCACTTCCCCAAATGGACAAACACTGAAGAGATTAAAAAATACAATTAAAAACATTTTCCCTACATTCTATCCCTTGGCTGTCAAACAAATGCACGTATATATACCTGCAAATACACATACTTTGCTAAATAGATAATTCTACAGTCAGTGCTCATGGGGATCATAGAATGTCTCCCAATCTAGGGTACAATACAAAAGTCTTATATCAGAGGCATTTGCATGAGTTTTCTAACCTCTGGGGATGTAATCTCCGATTGACCCCAATCTCTAATTTCATCTAAATAGTGGTAGAAAGAGAAATAAAAGGAAAAAGCAAAATAGTGCATATGTAATATATAATAAATGCCTAGTGTGTGTGCTTGTGTGTCTGTGTGCATGTGTGTCTAGCAAGCAAGAAAATACAGGAAGAGGCTATATTTATTCTGTAATTGATCTTTGTGACTTCTGTGCCCAATTTATTAACTTTCTTCCTGCCTTCAAATGGACCTTCAGTAGGATGGGAAATTTTGCTGCATTGGGTGAGCCAGAATCTTCGTTTCTGAGAATTGTCAATTGACTAAGCCAACCAGTAAAATCTTGCCTGATTGCCTCATTTATGCTAGGTGGCGGCATCTGCTTCTAGTTGAGTGCAGATATTATTGTGTTTTTCCAAAAATGTTGCCCATTAATCCTGAAATACATGAATAGAAATATTCTCATCAGTCACAGCAGTTAAAAGCACTTACAGTATTTGTGCTGTAATCTGATTGTCAATAAGAGCCAAGTACATTTTAACTCCTACCTCTGCCCAGTATATCATGGCTTTGTTCTGAAAAGCGTTGTATATTAAACATGTGTTTACATAAAATAACACAGAATAGTACAGCATCGTATTTTTCACTAAAGTGGTTCTCTAGCCAAATAGTCAGTGGGCCATTCTACTTTTCCTATAAGGCTGACTTCTTCTGTATAAGTCAAGTATAGAATTAGACTAATGAACCCTATAGTTGTAAGCCTGTTGGCTTATGTATTTTTTTTTCAATGAACTGTCATTGTTAAAGAACATCGTGTGAAATATCATGATGTAGTGTGAGTTTCAGAGAATTCCCAGAACTGTGATGGGAACGGAGACAGGAGGAGGCAGGAACACAAGACCATACCCATAATAAGTATATCTCTAATGAAGAGTGACCAGTGCTCTATTGACAGTGGGAGGAAATACAATCTGTACTGGGTATGAGATGAGAATCTTACAGTCAAGGAAAATGCAGGAGCAGATTAGTTACAATCCTAAGATACATACTTCCTCCGTGCTCTCCCGCTTCTCATTTCAAACCTATTTTTAACCTTGAGTTCCTTATATCCAGTTAAGGCATTTGGGTAACAAATAGCTCTGCACAATATGCAGGGGTGTGCCACTGTTGTAGCAGACTCCTGTATTCTGATGGGACAGTTTTCCCATTATGACACATATGTGCCTTTGATCTTGGGTACCTACTACCTTCTGTTTGCAGGTTCAGTCAAGATTATATCATGAATATGGTGGAAAAGAAGATACCTTTTTATGATTATATGTTCCATGTCCCTATAACTAGAAATTTGAGTTATAACTAAGGCAGTAAAACTAAGGGTCTTCTAGTACACTTGCCAAGCAAAAGAAATTGCTCATGAGGTTTTCAGTTTAAAAGAAAATAGAAGCAAAATTTCTAAATCTGTAGGAGTTGCGTGCCAGGGAATGTACTGTGCTGGGGATCCTAGTCTTCAGTGACATTCTCTAAGACTTATTAATATCCATGGCCAGTCAGTAATGGAATGCATACCATGAATAACCATGGCTACATGTCTCTATGGTGAACATCTGTATTTACTCCAGAGGTGGCATTTTAAAATGTATTTAGGTTAAGTAAAAGAAGGGAGCTCCACTGGTTTCATATGGAACTTTTAAGTCACCATAGACTTTACTTCAAAAATAAAAGAAATCATAGTGAAACTTAAATTGTGTTTAAGGATGTCTATTTAAACTAGAGTCTTAAAAATTTAAGAAGTGACCAAGAACTGTATTAGGAATCACACTGTACCTGATATGAAATAAATTTGGGTCTAAACTTAATCAGTTTTGCTTCAACAATGACTATTTTAATTATATCTATTGTAATAGTTCAATCATTAAGTCTATAAGTGGGATTTCTTTCAAGAATATCTCCAAGTTGACAGGATTCATGACTTCATGTAAAGATAGGCTCATTGAATTCCATCAGTTTTACTGAATATTTCATATAACTGCAGTTAACCTAAATGTTGGTTGTTCCTTGTTTCAAATGATTGTAGAATTTTAAATGATTAAGTACAGAGTAACTCTAAATTCACTCATTGGTTAATACATGTAAGTGCTCAATACATTATTAATCATTGGCATCACTGATATTCATCAGATAAGGTTGATAATATAGTGAACATAACGTTTTTGATTGTGTAACAGGAATTCTTTTGAGTTTTAATAAGAATTCTACACACAAATCTTGGCTTCCTAAATTGAGGCATCTCTCTGAGCCAGGTAACCACCTGTCAAATATATTCTGTTATATCTGCATTATTCTGAGTCTGTAAGATGAATTCTAGTTCTCCGCGACAAGGCCAAATAGCATAAGTAACAATTTTCCCCCCAAATGAGAAGACTTTTTGGTGAACCAACTTCACATGTCTTGATACCACTAAGAAGCTGGAGTAGCTTATATCTAATCCTATATATTAATAAGAATAGACTATTTGTTTTATATCTGCTAAGTTTTCCAAAATTCAAATACTTATATCACTTTTTCGGTTTTCAAAATTTAGCATGATGTAGTAGTTGAATTGAATTGTCATTTTTATTTCTCTTGCCCAAAGAGAAATATCCAGAAAGATTTTTCTAAGACCAGGAGCAAAGACAGCACTGCCTGAGTTTTCCTTTTAGAGTGTTATGGTTTCAGGTCTTATATTCAAGTCTTTAATCCATTTTGAGTTGATTTTTGTGTACATGTTGTGAAATAGTGGTCTGGTTTCGTTCAGTTGCATGCGTTTGCCCAGTTTTCCCAGCACCATTTATTGAAGAAACTATATTGTCTTCATTGCATATTCATTGTTCCTTTGTCATAAATTGTCCATATGTATGTGGGTTTATTTCTGAACTCTCAAATCTGTTCCATTGATTTCTGTTTATGCTTTTGTGCCAGTACCAAAATGTTTTCATTGCTATAGCTTTATGGTATAGTTTGAAACCAGGGAGTGTGTTCTTCTCTCTGAAGATTGTATTGGCTGTTTGGGTCTCTTTTTTGGTTCCAGACAGATAATTTGTTGTAGATCTTTGAAAGATGCCATTGACATTTTGATAGTGTTCACACTGAGTCTGTGTCAGCTGGGGAGTGTGGATATTTTAGCAGTATTAATTCTTTCAATTCATGAGCACAGAATATTGTTTCATTTTTGTGACTACTTCAGTTTCTTTTATCAGTGTCTTATAGTTTTCAGTGTACAGGTTTTTCACTTTCTTGGTTATATTTCTTAGGCACATTATTTTTTGATGCAGTTGTAAATGGGATTGTTTTTCAAATTCCCTTCCTGATAGTTTGTTATTATTGCATAGAAATGCTGCAGATTTATCTATATTGATTGTTGTAGAAAATACTGTGTCAGGTTGCTCAGTGGAGTGAATCAGTTTCCAAGCCCTCCAAGCATAATAGGTGTAACTATAAATAAAGTTACTAGAAATGCATGTGTGGTTATAACCACATTATAGATTTAGTCATTTCCTAACAGAGCTCCAGGCTGATACAGCTCAGCATGGACAGAAGGCTTAGGGCAGTACCTTCTATACTGGCTCAGGCACCAAATAGTAGGTAGGGATGGAGTGCCAGTGTCTTTGTGGCTTTTCAAGAACGGTCAGCAACTTGACTGAATTCATTTATTAGTTCTAACAGTTTTTTGATGGAGTCCTTAGAGTTTTCTATATATAGCATAATATCATCTGCAAATAGTGACAGTTTGACTTCTTCCTTTCTGATTTGGATGCCTTTTATTTCTTCTTCTTGCTTATTCGCTCAGGCTATGACTTCTAATATTATGTTGAATAAAAGTAGTGAAAGTGATCGTCCTTGTCTTGTCCCAGATCTTAGAGGAAGTTTTAGTTTTTTGTTGTGTAGTATGATGTTAGCTGTGGGTTTGTCATTCATGGCCTTTGTTACATTAGGCATGTTACCTCTATAGTCACTTCATTGAGAACTTTAATGTAAAAACTGTTGATTCTTGTTAAATGCTTTTTTAGGTCTCTTGAGATGATCATATGATTTTTTAATCTAATTTTCTTAATGTGGTATATCAGCTTGATTGATTTGCAGAGGTTGAACCATGCTTCCATCCCTGGAATAAATCTCACCTGATCATGGTGTACGATGCTTTAAATGTATTTGGTTGACTCAGTTTGCTTATGCTTCAGTGAGGATTTTTGCATTGATGCTTACCTGTGAAATTGGGCTGTAATTTTCTTTTTTTGTGATGTCTTTTTCTGGTTTTGGTATCAAGGTAATGCTGGTTTCCTAAGATGTGTTTGGAAAGTTTCCCCTCTCTTCAGTTTTTTGGAGGAGCTTAAGAAAGATAGGTATTAACTCTTCTTTGAATATTTTGTAAAAATTTATTCTGACATTGCTCCTTTGCTTTTATTTGTTGGTAGCTTTTTTATTACTATTTCTATCTCCTTATTAGTGATTATTCTATTCACCATTTCTATTTTTTCATGATTCAGCCTTGAAAGATTGTATTTTTAAGAAGTTTATCCACTTCTAATTTGTCCAATTTGTTAGTTTTTACTGACAATATTTCTTCAGATCCTGAAGGGAAAACCAAGTGTGAGTTAGCCAGATACTTATCAGGATGTTAGGTTATTCAGATTTTAGTTTCCAGGACTAAATGGGAAACGTTTGGGGGGTTGGAGCTATTACTAAGAAAACTGGAACAATTAAAGTTTTTATAACAAAAGCTTCCAATTATGTCCTGTGGACAAGTCAGACAAACACTTATAGAACCTAAAGAAATAACTATATTGCCATGAAGATAAGAATACTCAGTGATTTCCAAACTCTGGATAGTTTGAAAAGGGAGAAAAAGATAAATATTGGGTTTCTGTTTATGAAAGCATAATCTGCTCAGTGTTTTGATAGCTTAAACTATAGATAACTTAAGAGAAAAGAGGAAGTGGTTCCATATATCCAGAAAATAGAATATTAAAACATCAGCAGTATTCCAAATAAAACTGATAGTCATTGTTTATCAGTTCCTCCGGTACTTACTATGTATGTCATTTTTGCTCTGTTTGATCTTGGTTTAGCAATCTCATGAACCACATCTGCTTCTCCATTAGAATTCTGGAAATTTTGATTTAGTCTACTCTGTGGTCTTAAACTTACTCACGAAACGCCATCAGAAGTTCTATGCCCAAGAGTACCTGACGGGCCTAGTCATTTTCTGATGGTCTCTGAGATAGTCATTTTTTGTTAAAAACAAAAGCACTCTGCTGTAGCTGATTTGCAAGTACTTTCAGGGAAGCAGCAAAGTAAAACAAACAACTGTCTGTAGATGACAAAAGAAAAATCTAAATCACTTTGGTCGACTTACTAGTAATAAATTTCAAAAGTGACAACTCTGGTGAGAATTCATTACAGGAATAATGTAGTCAGTAAGATAAATTTCTTGTTTCTGTGATATGCAAAGCAAACTGAAGGCAATCAGAAAAAACATTTGGACAAAATACAAGCAACAGATATCTCTGTTTTCAAAAAACAGAATCTAATTTCTGAAAATAGTTGAACATATTTTCATTACAAGGGAAAATATCTGATGTATAATAATCCAGAAACATGATGTATCATGAATATACCAAGCATATACCAAGAATATGTCACAGTTACCAAGACTGTGTCAAGATTATCAAGTCAAAAGATTCAGTAAGTCTGGAGAAGGTCCTAAACATCTGTATATTAATAAAATCCCCAATTGAAATCCATTAGAATATACTGGATTCAGTTACATAAGCAAAATTGTGACCAGCTTAGTGTTTTAAACGCAAATGAAATTATGACTGATCACACTAAATTCTTGTCTAATATCAGGCATAGTCATACCAGGTCCCTGATAAATGGAAACATGTCATTGACAGCCAGTGCAGTGACAGATGTTTAGAAACGTCATATGATTTCTACAATATTTATATAAGCAACATTTTACTCATACAGATTTAACCCAGGGAAGAGTAATACCCTCTTCTGATTTGACAGCAGTTTCCCTATCTCATATCAAACAGACCTAATTATTTCTAGCATTCCTCTTTTTACAAGGTGAAAGATTGAATCCTATGTGGCAATCCTAGGACTGCATAGGAAATCTCAAAGTGCAAAAGATACCATTTAGGGTTTGATTTGGGGAAGGTGAAATATCAAAAGTTGTCAGGAGCTTTTAGCATTTGATTATATAGGACCATAAAGTCAGTGAGAAACAGTGCTTTAGCTACTTATTTGAACTAGTGTCAGTAAAATAATATAAAAGTAAACATAGGAGATAACATGATCTTAAAGAACCCTAGCTCTTTCAAAAGTGAGAATACTTTGCTTTCTTAAGTAATTAGTGTCATGAAAAAAATCAGCATAACACACAGAAACTATTCTGGTGAAACACAGAATCTTTGCTTCCTAAGAAGATTAATTAGAAGTAGAACCTTTTTGCAGCCTCTTATTAAGAGCAGACCAATAGTACAAGAAAAAAATACTCAACAGTAAATCAAATTTTAGCTTTGCATTATGATAATATTTTTAAATTAAGATATTTTTAAAACCTTTATAAATAAATTTTAACCAGCTATGACCGTGACAAATAAAATTTCCTTTCCAGTGAGATCTCTACAACTTTCTGTATCCAGGTTTTGTCCTACACTTCTCTCTTTCTCATTCTGAAAACAACCAGTCATATTACTTTAGGACAACACTGCTTTTGTTTTTCTTTAACAAAACAACACACCCTCCATCTTACATTAAAAAAAAAAAAGTGTTATTTTGCTCCTAGTAGAGTCTTAGTCACGTTAATGATGACTTTTAATTGCAGAAACTTTTTTTCATAGAGAAAACTAGGATGTGGATAATTTCAGCTGTCTTACACCAGCATTTTACATAGACTTGCAGAGCATGTGAACGTACATATCATGACTTTTAATGCCACGTATTTCCTTAGAAGTTCTCATAACTCTGAGAAATGGGCAAAAATGAACACATTCATTAACATGCATAGAACCTAGAACCTCTCTATAACCTGTGAAAATAAGAGTCAGAGGTATTTAAACTTAATATGATGAAGATGATGAGATATTGATGTGGGTTGCATCCTGTCCTTTGTGGGTTATAGCCTGAACTTGTAAGTCTTTGTCCTTGTGTTTCCTACTTTACATCCATCCACCTTTCTTTCTTGACTGCCTGGCTGTAGACTTGAGCCTCTGACTCCCCAGATACAAAGACAACAGCCTTACATACATAGGGTAAACTGTTCAATAAGCTCTGATAATCATTTAAGGTCAAGTCATATATATATGTGTATATGTATAATATATATATATATATATATATATATATGTATAAGTAGGAATAATATATAATGAAAAAGTATACACTAAAAAAATATGTATTTTTTCACTTAGTGCATTTTGTTACTCTGATCAAACCCTACTGATACACATGCATAAATTTGAAGAGCAAAATCAGTGATTGGAACCAGTTTCATCATGGGAAAACTTGACCATTCCTTAAAATTTGGTTTTTTGCTTGTTTGTTTTGTTTTTTGTTTTCTTTTGCTTTACTTTCTTAGAGTATAGGGATTGGTAATTAACATAAAATTATCATATGATCCCTACCTAACATTTTGGCTAGATTAGTTAGTATTTGCAAGTTAAAGTGAGGAATTCAATGTTATTCCACACTGCTGGGCACGTTCCACTTACAGAAGGCTACTGTTCATGTGCTTTGTATGTGATTTTATGTTTATTAAGGTAAAGAGAGAGAAGCTTTATTCACTGTGAGAGTAACTGCCTCCTGAAACCAAGAAATCACCTCTGTGGAAGATTCATAGTAGTCCAGTATAATTTATATGAATTTGTGGCTAGTTTGCTCCTTCCTATTTTTTTTCAGAGTGCAGCAGTGATATCAGGTCACAGAATATTCTAAGCAAATGTAGGCGTCGATGACAATAGCAGTCTTCTTTTTAATGTATTATTTGATTGGCATTAGAAGCTGTTCAATTCTATGTCTCTGCCTGTTCTTGTCTCATAGACACAGACTTTGCCTTTGAAGAGAAACCATAACATGTAGTTGATGGATCAGAATAGTTAAGAAAGCTCCTTATACATTGTCTGATCATTCTTCTCAAGCTCTTTTTTTTTTTTCCTGTTCATAAAATCACTTGTGAAACCTATCTTCAGCTTTAATGACATAGCTTTGCAGTGGGGGTTATCCTTCCCTTTGGTGAAATGTCATAGTGTTTCTCATGGCTTCATGGCTTCATGGCTTCATGGCTTCATTTCCATGGCTCCTGTAGCCTTACCTTTTATTTTCTTTTTTCCAAGTGTATGTTGGCTTCTCTGTATGTGACGTATCGTGTATACAAGGTAAAGTGACTTTGTTCTCAAACATTTGGTTCCTATTCATCAATTCTAATTTTGTCTCCGAAGTCATGGATAATACTGTTAATAGCAGCTTTGTTTGTAAATAAATACCTTCAAACAATGGCAAATGTCCATCAGCAGGAGAATGTATAAATGTATTGTTTAATATTAACACATTAAGCTACTGTTTAATCATGAAGAGGATTAAACCCAAATAAGACCTGAATTGGTAAACATCACAAATCTAAAATCTCAAATATAATGTTGCCTGTAAAGACCATTTACAGAAAAATACACATGATTCTATTTGTATTAAAAAATCTGTGTCTTTGGTTAAAAGGTTTACAAACAAGCAAACGTGTAGGAGAAGAAGTACTCAGGTGAAATGGAGAGTCTGAAATTAAACGTGCACACAGGGATTCCAAGGGTTTGGTAGGCTTCTGTTTGAGAGTAGGCATATTAATTTTCATCTTAGTTGTAAACCACACATAAATATTACATGCATCATTTTCTGTATTTGATTTATTTCACAATAATGTTAAAATAGCATTCTATATCAAACCTCTTAATGAATAGAAATGTTATGGTTTGGTAACATCAGAAGCTGATAGGAATTTGGAAAAATGTGAGCACTTGTGCACTTTTACTATGAAGGTAAATTAGTTTATTCTGAATAATTTGAAATTTAAGTAAAAATATAAGTGTGCAGTCACTTCCCGGACTCTTCTTTCCAATGTACTTAGAAAGATTACTCCAAACACTATTGTGTTATTTCCTGAACAACTTGTAAGGGAAACATTTCTTGGATGTACTGAAAAGTAGCAGCTAGGCTTCTGTCAGTGATCTGACTCTGTCTCTAGCTGATGTAAATTGCTATTTAGTTGATTGTTGATCAGGATTTCTACATGTCCTTTTCTTTTTCCCTTTGACCGACTTCTCTGTTTCCTGCTAAAGGCTTATACCCTATAAATAAGATCTTCCATTTATGTGACACTACTAATCCTTCGATGGATGGTAACATATTATGGGAGTTAAGTATAATGTCATCAGAGGTGTATGTGGATTCCTGACATCCACTTGGAAAAATTCACCTTTTAAAAAGTGAATTAGAGATATCGTCTTTGAAATGATGTTTGGAAATGTTAGAAACATATCAGTGTTCCATAGATGTTACCCTTTTCTATTTGCAGATGTCAGTTACTAAAGATTTACTAAACTGTTTATTATCTGTCAAAGGCAAGGTATATTATAAACATATATATATATAATATTAAAATATGAATCTTAACGATGTGTTTGTTAGGCCAGCAAACACAAGCATCTGGAAAGACAACTAACAGCGAGCTCCTCTGACATCTAGAAATATTGCTTCTGAAGTTAACACCGCTCCTACTGCTCACATCATGTGGTGAGAAACATGAACTAGTCATTTCAAGTTGTATGATTCTTATCTTAGCACACTGCTAAAATGTGAATCACTAAAAAAAATAAAAGACAGGCAAAGAAATTGGATTTTGAAAAGAAATGTAATATATTTAATTATTCATTTCTTTTTTATAGAATGGAGTAGAATAGAAGAATATTGAATTAGTATGAACAAATTAGTGCCTAAGAAAACATTTGGAGAGTCAAAATTTAGAGAAGAATGGGGACTATTCCAGATAATTAATGGAAAACAAATTGTTTCTCTTAAAGATGGAGAATTTATAAAGAATCTATCCACACTGATTAAAATCACTGGATAAGTGCTCATGTCCATTTCACTTTGCTTGTGTAGACAGAACCTACAAATGGGTCGTGTCATCTGGGTGAGAGGAATTGAATTTGACAAAGGATGGGGAATGGGGTCACTATATTAAATTGCCTCTTCAAGTGCAATTATCTATTCATGACATAAATCCAATACAGTTCTACGATTCTCTGGTTTTATTCTATGTAGCTCTTCGTTTCTTCATTGTCCTGTTGACAAGTATTTTATTCACTTGTACCAAAATCCCATTATGTTCAATCCTCATAGATGTGTTCATTGAAAACTGATGAATTTTCTCTGGTGGATGCCAAGTGACTGGAGAAAGATATTATTTTCTTGTGCAATATCAACTCTTATACCATGAGACTTTTTTGGCACAAGTGAAGAGTATATTATAGTAAATAATATATGTCATGGAAATTTGATATTTTAAAATTACTTTAAAGTTTATATTCAGTAGCTACTTAAAGAAACCCCTAGGGGAAAAGACAACAATTCTATGTTTTCAACTCCCTTCAGATTAAAACCAGCCCCATCCCCTAGTCCAATGACAAACACACACACAAATGAACCAAGCCAGTACAGCCATTATTGTACTTATAAGGATACTGTGTTTCAGTATAACCACTGCTGAATTGTAATTTCTTTTAGTAATTATTCTAATTGTAGAAGCTATCACTGTGTAATAATACTGTGAGTTTTAACCCATCAGGAATGATTACTACTACATCATTTTGACTGTGGATACAAATACAGGACTTCTTAAAAGGGAAAAAGTGTGTGCTACCAGCGTCAGTTTGGTGGAAATCATACTTTGAGTGATTTATCAAGGTTACTTAAATTGCACAACTGTTACAACGTTGGCACAAGGGCAACATTAAAGACAAGTGGAAAATAATATCAGGCTATTTCAAGTTATATGGAATTGCAAGTACATAAGCTATTCCCTGTGCTAGCCTTACAAAAATAATTTTATCTCAAAGCACTAAAAACAATCATGAATTTATTGAAGCTGTCAAAATACTATATTTTATTGAGACTGTTGGAGTTTTGAAAAATCCAGAAATTTCTGAAGTACTTTAGATATCATGAGAGCAGGTTGATATTAATGCTCCATCTGTGATTACTTCCTATGCCTCTACCGTTTACATGCACTTGGACTTCTCGTGTGCATTCACTGTCAACACCCAGCACCTGCTTCTCACTATCAGAGGCCTGTCCTGGCCTCCCAGAGCTTACTGTGCCCCCGAGAGCCTGACATGACAGGGAGTTCACTTTCCCCAGAAGAATAACCCTTGAACACTGACTGATAGGTGATGTATAAATCTTCTAGCTTCCTTGTCCTGTTTAGCACAACTTAGGTGGGATCTATGCTATTTCCAATATTCCAATGCAGAATTAAATCAGAGTTACCCCCTGTGGCACTTGCCTTGCGGTTGCAGCTTTGCTTGAGCTTTGGTAGCTTCTGAGTCTCGCCTCCCCACTCTCATAGTACCATCATGCCACCCCACTCCTGGGACGTTTCTTGTGCACTGCCACAGGAATCCTCTTTTCAGTCTTTGTTTCTGGAGATGGTGGGTTCCAGAAGTGCTTCAGGTATCAGGCTGTCAGGCTGGGGTGCTCAAGTTGTATCCCTCTCTGGCTAGATTGCAGTCGGGGGCATATTGTTCATAGTAAGTACGTTTACTGCTGATACGCTGTAGCATTATACTATATTGCTATGTGTATAGTATGCATACACTAGTATATAGCATTATACTATACTGCCTATATAGTTTAGATGGAATTCATGTTGAAGGAGGTCTTCTGGCTTGCAAAACATCTCTAGCATTGGATGGATATGAGAAAATAGTACTTAAAAAGATAAGACATTAGTTGGCTTTTGTGAAGTTCCATTGGTGCCCTGAGAAAGGAAAAGTGAATGATCAAATCAGTTAATCACCAGCTTAAGGCCTAATGAGCATGTTGCAATACCTCCCATGAAAACATTGAAAGGAACTTTATTATAAGGTAGCAAACCAGGGAGAAGGTTAGCAAATCACCTGTTGCCTGAGTAAGGGCTCTGTAGGCCAAGGGAGATGTTAAGAGATGCTGGACTCTCTTCAGGGGAGGAGAGGGAATTCTGCAAAAAAAGTCGAGGCCAGGTGGCAGCACTTAACCCTTCGAGGTGAAACAGACAATTACCATAACAGACTCAGATCAGATGGAAATCATAGGACATGGCCCATAGAGAAGTACAACAAAAGCCAGCTGATCACAGGGTTTTTTGTGAAGTTATGAATTGAAAGCCAAAAATATCAGTTGATACAGTTGATTTAAAACAAATGGATGATTAAAAGGCAAATAGGAGCTACTTCAACAAAAGAATACCTCTCACGCATTACCATCTGTCTGAGACACTTCTAAGACCAGAGACAATTAAGTGAACAGGCTACTACCACTTGAAGCATCATGACATAAAACAAAGTATATGCAATAGTAATCTCCCTAGTTCTTATCCAAAGGGGTGTTTGGCCCTTCATCTGAGTGATGTGGGTAGGAAGAAGTAAGCCTGGAACCCCAGGGGATTCACCAGGCATCTTCTCCTGCTCCTAATTATGACTGAAGTGTGAACAGACAATTAACAAGTCAGTGGTAACCGGGGGCTCAGGGCTGTCAGCAGTGAGGGTTAGTCTGCGGAGCCCTGAAAGTTATAGGAGTGTTGGTCCATTGTTGAGGTAAACTACAGTGGGCGGTGGTGGTCGAGGTAGTCTTTTTACCTTTGAAAGTGCAGTGATTTGTCTGGACCAGGGTTGAAATATTTTTATGGCAGTTACAGCCTTGACGGCCACTTCAGTGGCATGGGTGGACTGCAGCTTTTTATGGTGATTGACCTCTCTCGTGCTTCCTTTTTGGAATCTTGACTAGTAGCCATTCTGAAGAATCAGCGTTAGAAACCAGTGTGACATGAGTGTATCAGAGGCTGCAGCAGATCCTCGTCTTGCTTTGTCTGTGCCTTCTCGTATCCCTTCATCAACTTTATGCACACTACTCTCCAGTATGCTTTTATTGCCAACAGCCAGCCCTGAGTGCCTCTATGGGAGAGCTTCCCTGAGTCTCCTGGAGGTCTCTTTCTCTGCAAATGCAAGGCTGGCTGGAAATACCTGGGAGTTTCTGTCTGCCCAGCCCCACCCTGAGGCATTTCTCAACTAATGGCTGATTCCAGTGGTACAACTGATTTGATTTCACTGAAGTGTATCCTGCACAACTTGATGAGCTCAGAGAAATTCAGTATCACAAACTCACGTGTCCATTCCTTTCCTAGGCCCCACTTCCCCATCCTTTCCTAGTCTTTCCTGTAAATACTTCCTTTTAATAAACCACTTTCATAAAATCCCTCATCTCAGATTCTGCTTCTGGGGAATCCAACATATGAAAAACGCAAAGTATGTAAGCTATTACAAATCAGCTAATTGTAATAATAATGTCCCAAGTTTTTATTAAGACGTTATCTACAAGTTAAAGTAAGATCACTTAAAAATAGCAAGAAAGGAAAATCATAGCATGCACAAATGCGTAAGTAGACTTTCATTAAAGATTATCTACTTGTTCATCTTTTCCCAGCCCTCCCCCAACAACACTTACATAAATAATGATGAATTTTTAAAAATTTCTGACCATATTACTCAGTGAAAAACTGGTTTCTCTTGAGAGTTTCCTTTGACCTGACTAATATTTATAGACAGAAAACATCCATTTTACAAAACTGGAAATGAAACTGGTTAAGTGTAAATTGAGGTTAAGTGATCTTTGACATGTTTTTCACAAATCTTTGAAATATGTTCATGCAGAGATTAAATATCTGGCATACCTTTATCTATTTAAAATTTTGTTATGATTTTTAATACATAAACAAATGTAAGCACAAACAAACAAAAACAAAGCATAAATACAGGACAGAAATAGACTCACAGACAGAGAATACAGACTTGTGGTTACCAGTGGGGGTGGAGGGTGGGAAGGGGTAGACTGGAATTTCAAAATTGTAGAATAGATAAACAAGATTACACTGTATAGCACAGGGAAATATACACAAAATGTTATGATAACTCACAGAGAAAAAAATGTGACAATGAGTGTGTATATGTCCATGAATGACTGAAAAATTGTGCTGAACACTGGAATTTGACACAGCATTGTAAAATGATTATAAAGCAATAAAAAATGTTAAAAAACAAACAAACAAAAAAAACAAACATAAGCAGAAAATTTTAGACTATGACCATAAAGGAATTAAGAATTACCGATAGACTGTGAGTATAATTGAAACATCTCAAAGGCACGTTCCTTCATCCTCTGCTTTACCTTGTCAACTTTATTGAAGAATAATTCACATAGAATAAGCTGCGTCTATGCAAAATGTACAATTTGATGGGTTTTGAGAGTTGTATAAACCTGTGCAACCATCACCAGAATCAAGGTACAGGAGATTTCAGTCCCCCCAGGGAGTTCCCTGACGTTGCTTTATCATCCATATCTCTCGGCCCCAGCCTGTGCAACCATGTATCTGCTCCCTGTCCCTATGTTTAGTTTACCTTTTTATCTCAATGAATTTATGTGATATGTGGTCTTCTGTGACTGGCTCCGTTCCTTGGACATGATGTTGACATCCATCTGTGTTGTTGGTGTAACAGTAGTCATCCCTATTTATCACCTAGAATCATGTGCATAACTTTACCCAGCTTTTTCCAGAGATGATACCTTGTATGACTGTAGCAGGATATCAAAACTACGACATGATGGTCTTGAGGGATATTGATTTGAAGTTTTGTCTTATTTTGTCTTTCTTGCAGTGTCTTTGTTTCTGGTAACAGTATAATGCTGATTTTGTAAAAATAATCTTGTGACACACATTAGGTTTGTACAGCTGCCAAAACAAATAACCACAGACTTAGTGTCTTAAACACATTCTCTCTCTCACACACATACACACTCACACACCACATTAGGGTAGATTAGAAGTCTGGCATGGGTCTCACCAGGGTAAAATTAAGGTGTGTCGACAGTATTGTGTTTCTTATTGGAGGCTCTAGAGAAGAATCTGTCTCTACATTTTTCCGTTTTCTAGAGACCACTCACATTCCTTGGCTTTTCCTTCTTTCTACATTTTCAGACCCTCAGCTGGGGAAAGGTTCTTTGATTTTTAAGGACCCAGGTGATTCAGATTGTGCCCACTGTAACGCGTGATAATTTCTCATCTCAAGGTCCTTAAAAAATCCTATCTGCAAAGTCCCTTTTACTATGTAAGGTATCATATTCTTAGGTTCCAAGGATTAGGACTTAGACATCTTTGTATTCAGTTTATTCAATAAGTACACATATGTTAAGGCTCTCTCTCCTTGAGTAAACATCTTTTTAAGGATTCTTTTCCTATTTGTTCAAGCTTTTTGAATTGTTGACAACTGGATATTAATAATATTCTCATCTTATCTCCTTATATCTGGAATCTGTGATAATAACCATGGTGTCATTCCTGATATTTCTATTTTGTATTCTCTCTCTCCCCCGTCTTATATTTTTTATGTCTAATACATATCAGTTTTGTTAAACTTTCAAAGATCCAGCTTTTGTTAGTTTTTTTTCTCTTTTATCTTTTTTTCATTGATTTCTAACTATGTCTTTATTTTTACTTCCTCCTAATTAGTTTACTCTTTTTCTTTTCAGTTTTTCATGTTGGAAATGTGTGACTCTGGACTTCTTTCATACAGAATTATAAGATAATAGATTATCCTTTTGAAATATGTGTTTAAAGATATAAATTTTCCTCTAAATACTTCTTTAGCTATCTCCCTACAGTTTTCTGTTGTATTTTAATTATCATTTTGTTTGAAATATGTTTAGAATTCTCTGTAGAGTTGTAGATAAATGATGGTTAGAGAAAATTAAGGGAGGATGCCATAAAATTAAAGAAAGTATTACATATTTGTATACTTCTGTGCCACCAAGGGAGCAAAACCACTTTTATCCAACCAGTGGCTGTGATGATGGATAAATTACCTGCTTGTGATTTCTTCTTGGACCCATGTATTATTTCAGTGTGTGAGGAATAATGTCCAAATATTTGAAATTTTACCAGATTCCTTATTTTTATTATTGATTTACTACTTTTATATTAGATATCACACTATGTATAATAGCAAATATTTTACATTTTCCACATCTTTTTTTAATGACCCAGCATGTTGTTTTTCTTGGTGAGTGTACCTTCTGCCCCTTAATAGTATTTTTTATACTGTCCTATATGTGTCAGTTGGGCCTAGGAGGTTTGTAGTGTTGCTCATATCCTCTTTATTTTTCTCATGCTTTGACTAGTTGTGCTTTTAATTGCTGAGAGAAGAGTGTTAAAATCTTCTCTCTGTACACTTATTGTTCCATTAGTTCTTTGATATTTGATATGTTGCATTTTTCTTTTTAGTAAATATAAAATAATTTATAAATTTGTTTTGATTTTTTTTTTGGGACCTCTGAGCTACTTAGAATGAGTTATTTAGTTTCCAGGTGAGTTCATCTTTGTTATTGAAGTTTGTTTTAGTTTTATTGTGGCCAAAGAACATACTTTGTATTACATGAATATTTTAATTATATTGAGACCTGTGTTATGGCCCCAAACCATGTCTAATCTTTAAGATATATGTTGTGTGGGCTTGAATATTACTTGAGTTCATTTCCTTTTGGGTAAAGTTTTCTGTAAATGTCTATTAGGTTAAGTTGGTTGATAGAGTTGTTCAAATAAGTTGTTCAGATCTTCTATATAGTTACTGGTTTTCTCTCTAATTCTATTAGTTATTGATATTGAACATAATCAACAGAAAAAAAATATTTGTTTTCCAATAAAAATACGTTTCTTTAATTTTGTTAGTTTATTATCTTTGTATAAAATATCGCCCTATGTATACATTTGAATATTTGCATAAAAATGGATAGCATAATTGATTTACAGTGCTGAGCCAGATAGCCTAAAGTTAACACTGTCTCTGCCACTTACTAGCTGTGCAGTCTTGAGAAAATTTATTTACTTTTTATTTATTAAATGGTAATTATATGGCAATTTAAGAAGTATTATGTCAAAGAGTTCTGGGGAAGAGGAGACTAGTGTTTTGCATATAGTAAGCACTGAAATAAATTTTAGCTTAATATCTGACCACTTTTCTTTATAATACAGTGTAAAGTTTTATTATTTAATCATGTTTTACACAATCGTACTGTCTCTTAACCTCATTATATATAGGAGATACCATTTTATACCTGTAATTCAGGTGATAAAATTGAAATACAGCAAGATTAAATGACTTGCCTAAGGTTAGGCTGTTACGGAGATAGGAGACAATTAGTAATCAGGTTCTGACTGCAGTCCATTTTAGGTGATGGTTTTCTAAATATAAATACCATTCTCTTTAGTTAAGAAGGATAAAATCAGTATGTTCATATGTTTTGAAAATCAACTAGATACAGATTTAGAGGCAGATGAGGGTAGTCTCATACTAGGGCTCACGCTAGGTCCCTGTGAACCAGTACAGCCATGCCAATTATTAAATCACTGAAACTCATTCCCAAGCAATTGGCAGATACATTCTGTTCCAGCTCTCGGAGTGCTCTCATCTCATCAGTCTGCCCCTTGCTGAAGACCCCTGGGAAGTCCTTGCTAACACTTGGTACCATGGAAGATCTCCAGGGGCCTATTTCAGTGTATGGCCAACAATGGACAACATCACTTGTCTGTTCCTGTTCATTATCTAGTGTTAAATACCTTGAATATCATTTAATTTACAGATGGCTATTGGAATAAGCAGATAGATACCTTTTTTTATGATATGTCAGAATTTCCTGCAGAGTAAGCTGATTCAGATGGAGGTTTTCCTAATCATTACCGAGCAATTAACACATGCCAGACAATTCACTAGGTGTTTTAACATACATTCATGAGGAAAACGATGACTAATAGTTTTCCAGTTCCAGAAAGGGAAATTTATTAAATAGTTGTTCATTTCCTCCATTCTTAAAAATATCGATTATGCTCTGTATTTCCTCTATTTAGAAAGTCAACTCAGGAAATATTGACATAGTTGTACATAAATATTCATTTACAATTGCAATGAAAAAATCAGAATTTCTGAGTCTATGTGTGTCTATAATTAGCATCACCTTCTGCAGCAGTCAGTGCACTGTGCTTTTACACAATGTGATAGTATTGATAATGGAATAATATACTTATTTTATAGCTGTGTAGGGAAAATAGTTGTTTATCCAGGTGTTGTCAATATTATAAAGATCTGGGGAGGACACTTTCTCCCTACTTATTTTTTTTCTTTTTCCTGTCACTTACACATGTGATCAGAAATATAGCTACAGTTAGAGGGGGGCATGAGATAGGAGGTAGGATAGTGTCAGTGTGTATAGGGACTAAGACAGTTGCTGCTCCATCTGAGGTTGCTGCTGCTGTCCACTGACTCTCATGGACTTCAGGCACGTCTAGATGTAGAAAATGACTTTAGCTAATTGGAAGTTACATAGTTTATTATACAGGGAAGATGTCTTCATCTCTCTCATCTTTAGCCGCACAGTCATTCATCAGTTGAATAGAGAAGTGTTATATTGACTTATATATATGTGTCTGTGTGTATATATGTGTGTGTGTGTGTGTGTGTGTGTGTGTGTATATATATATGTATATATATATACACACACACACACACACATATATATATCTCCACAAAGCAAAGATGAGTTGAACATCTGAAAGTCATAGGAGAAAATACACGAATTTTCTCTTCTCTCTCTCAATCGATATTTCTCTCTCTCCATGTTTAAATACAGGTCTTTATTCTATCAGTTATGGCAATTAGGAACTGTCAATATTAGGCATCACTGGTAACTTTACAAGTGATTTTTTTAATGTCTTTAAACCTAGAAATAAAGAAATACATAAATATAAGTAATTATAGAAAATCTCTCAGTTCTCATACCAAAGAGAGCAGTATGAATTTTGAGAGGAAATTGCATATCCACACCTCAGAGGCAGAACTATATTGGTGGCACATGCAGATATAACACAGGAAGAAGTGCTATTGAAATAATTCAATTTTACTTTTATCTTTAGCATTTTTATCACCTACTTCTGTTCCAAAAATAATTGTTGCATTCTATTTAGCTCTACATTTTCTTATTAACTATGAGTCCAAGTTTTATTATATTTTCTTCAGTATTTTCCAATTTGAATGTTTTCCAAATAAATATAAATATTTTCCTCCTATTGAATTTCCTTTCCCAACATTTATAACCTTTTTTTAAATAATGAAAAGTATCACAATCTATCAAATGTCTTATTAGCCTTGAGATATTGTAGAATTTATTTTAAAAATAAGCTAGTAGGTTATTAACTTTAAATCTAAAATTATTTAGCCAGCCAGGAAGCAGTGCATTTTATTGCATGGAAATTTATATTTTGGACAGTTAGATTGAAATCTTAAAATTGGAAGCTCAGGAAAAGGAATATCAGAATGGGAGAATTGAGTATACAATAGCTGAGTACATTGATGTTCTTTCCAAAATGTTCTTCGTCGTTCTTTCCATCTCTCCTTTTGGAGAAGATGAGGTTCATGAGGATTAAATCAAATGGGGACAGTGACATTTAAAGATACCTGGAGCTTAAAACTCAGTGTATTTAGAAAATTTTCATTATTCAATTGTAGCCCTGCCTCAGATAGGTGAACTCATTTGAGCCATTTCAAGTAGGATTCTGTGCACATCGTGATCTCACAATTGCTCTGTTAAAAGTGTCTAACAGCTCCGTGGCTACTGCTGACAGAGGTTGTCCTTTCATTACTGGTTTGTGAGGACCTTTTGACAGGATGTAATCTGGGCGGCTGTGACACCTCATTGATCCGTTTATAGTCTGTGTCTGGTTGTTCTGTAACAGCTATGAATTGGTTTTCTTTTCATACTTTCTAATAATCAGTCTAGGGATTTTCTGAGAAAGTTAGAGGTTTGATTAAAATCTCAATGGTGATTTTGAGGATATTGAAAACTATGTAAGAAATTGTATCAATTAAAAAATTTAGGTAAACAACTCATGTTAATTTATTCATGTATTTTGCAAACATAAAATTAATAGGTTATTAGAAATGTAAAAAAATTAGTATCTGCCATGAGATACAATTTATTACTTGTTTACACATAGCATTACACTTTAAAATGATGATTCTGTGTCTCAACTGCATCTTTGCAAAACAAGAATGGCAACAATACATCAGTACATCAGAATTATTCTTATGATGTGTTGCTTGAAAACATTTATTAAATTATTAAATATTAGCCATATTTAACATTTATTAAGTTATTAAATATAAGCATGAGTAATATGAATAGTCAGGTTGATAGAGATGGCTAGAAATATATTGTTTAGACTCTAAATGAGAACCTTTATTATTATTAAGCCTGGATATTATGCATAGCTCTTTGTTAATTAATCCTTGCAGCCCCAAATTTGTCATCAGATGAATTCTGATTTTGCTTGGTAGATTAAAAAGAATATTTGAATTTGGATATTGTATACATCAAATTATGAAGCAAACCTTATTTTAGCATAATGAATTTTAACAGTTATAAATATTCTTGTGAATAGATTTTTCCCAAAACGTAATTATTTATATCAGTAGGGGCATTTGCAGAAAACAAATGTTTAAGAACTTCATTCAAATTATGAGAAGCATTGGATTTTATGTTACGTAGAGAATAAACCATTTTTGGGAGACAGGAGTATAGATGAAAGTAGTGTAATTCTGTAATTAATACGTTTTTGTTTATCATCATGCTGGCAGAAATCTCACTAATTTGTGACGTGATCAGAGCGTAGAATTGAATGGACTTACCTTCCAGAACTAAGGCATTTATTCTGTGTGGTACCGTGTTACAATTTGAGATTGGCGTATTTTATAATTCAGATAACCAACAATTATCTTGAAAACAACAGGAAATAAATATGATTTGGCCATGAGAATTCGAAGTAGTAAGTAATGGAACCTGAATAGTTACTTCATTCCACTGTATCCATCCAGCCTGTGACCTGAATAATTCTGCTGTTGGCTGAGGTTCATTTCTCACAGTTTCTGATTCAATACGAAACTGGTTAATGTCCTACAGTACAGTACAACTGTAACTATCAGAGTTATGTTTTCTGTTGAACAGAGATCTCCAGGTTAGCACAGAACTTCACTGTGTCAGGGCACTAATCAAATAGTAAATAGGAAAGTCACATAATGTAAATTCTCAGTGAATTAAATTATCCGTGGGTGAACTTGTTAAGTAACGCCCTGTTTGACTTTGAAAAGCTACCCTGTAGTCTCAGTTTTGAAGTTAGAAACATGGAGACATTTATCAAATCTCTGCTATATGTCAAGTTTCAAATACTGTGCCAAGCAAAGACTGTGTCTCTGCTTTCCAAGTGTTCACAGAAAAGATGTGATGAAAGCCTCATAAATATACAGTCACAATGTATGTTATTTTCCATTTTAAAACTCTTCTAGTAGTTATGAGAGAACATAGAACTACAAGCACTGCCTCAGCCATTTAAGGATTCACAGGGTGAAAAAAACCCTTGATCAGATTTTTAAAAGAGGAAAAGGAGGCTCCAAAAAAAAGAAGAGATCATTATAGCCTGAAGAATAATCTGAGTCAAGAGTAGAAGGTCTGATGAGACAAGTCTCATTTGGTGTAACTCACACAGTCTAGAAAGCCTGAAGCACTTTGTGTGCTGTTGTTACTGGTGTGAGACAAACCACGTAGACTAGCACTGACTCATGGAGCACTTACAGACTTTTCTAAGAACTTAATTTTTAGCCCAGAGGGAATGAGAAAAGAAGCAAATTAAATGGGGAAGTGACAGAATGAGGTTTGTGTTTCATAGAAGGGTCTAAACACAATTGTAGAGGATTGACAGGACGGTGAACAGACTGGAGGGCTGAAGACCAGCAGCATGCTATTATCATAATTTGCGCTATGATAGTATTGCCATAAGACAGCCTCAGTTGAATTGGAGAGAATCAGAGACAGGAGACTTAAGATTGAGAAGGAGAGAGAAAAATATAGAAAGGTTCCCGAGAAACTGCCTTGGGCAACAGGATGAGTGACAGTGTTACTAAATACGATGGGAAACATATTAGGTTCAAGTGAGAAAAGTGATGATTTATGTTTTGGACAAAATGAGTTCAAGATGCCTGTAGGGTATCCAAGGGAAAATATCAAGCAGGCACTGGAATTTGGGGAGTGGAACCTAGGAAATGGGTGTGAAATACATGGACTCATTAACACATTAGTGATTGTTGTACAGACCACTGGAAATACAATGTGAATTAGACAGACTTTTTGAACTTGCATCCTTGAAGCCATGAATGTGATTAAGACAGTCATCCCAAGTGTGTAGAGAAAGGAGAGATGGTGGACTGAATTTTAAGAAACTCATTTAGATAAAGGGGAAAGGATAAAGCAGCTTTTTGGATTCAGATTGCAGTAAGTATAGAACAATACATTACAACTATAATTAATTTCCAGTATCTCATCCTACTTCTCATGCATTATCCACGTAGCTGATCAATATGTTAGGCAACTAATATACCACAGGCACTGTGTACACTCCATGATGTACATTATTGAGCTATAACATTGAAAGCAAGCTAGCCAATATACAATTACATGGGAAGAAGCAAATCTAAGATCTCATAATTGCCCGTTTAATAAATTATGCACATAACGGCACTGGTTCAGAAAGATCATGAGGACTTTGGAAACTCAGAAAAGAGGCAAGTTAGAAAGATCAGATTATCTTTCTTAGTGCCTGATTCAAGGACCCTATTTTATTAATTTTACTTAGTTTCTTTTTTTAAACAAAGCCTTAATCTGGGATTTAAAATAAAATTTTTTCCTTGTTCAAACTGTTTAGAGTTTACTGTACGTGAGGCATTGCTCTTCGTGCTTAATACAGTAGTAACTCATTCCATCCTCAGAGATCCTATGGAACAGGAACATGCCATCATCTTGGGAAAGGAGGTGATGTTTCCAATGATATAAGAATCATGTTTATGTTACTTTATTTTCCTGCAAAAGACATAACCGTGGTCTTGGTGATCTCTCAGTTTAGGCTTAGAACCAGATTTTCCATTAAAAGACAAGCATATGCAAGGCATGACTTTTCCTATGTGAATCTTTAGCACATAGTTGCCTGATGCAAAATAGATGCAACCAGGTGCTGATGGCTGCTAAAGATACATATAAATGTAGACCTCCTTAGCAGGGAGGCATTCAGGGTGCAGCAGGCAACCAGAAGCATGGCTCAGTCAGGGACTGAACATGTGAGGCACATCTGAGCAGAACATGGTGACTAGACACATGGGAAAAAAATCAACATTTAGAGCAGTTACCTTGTGCTAAACATTCTGATAGGGGGCTTACAGAAAACTTTTACCTAAGCTTTCAAAGGGAAAGTATAACCAGCTGTAATGAACGGATGAAGAAACAGTGGATCAAACTGATTATATAACTTATTCAGTATTACAGATGTCCTTATGGATCCATAGCTCATTCTGTTTCTACTGCACCTTTTCCCCACTGTCAAGCAGAACACATTCCATTGGTAGCAGATGTCGCTTAGATGTCCAGAGTTCATTGGTAAGAGATAGAAGAGACCTAATTTGACTTTCTTGATTAGGAAAGGGTTGTCTTAGTGATTAATCACTGTACATGCTATCAACAGGACACCTCTTTTTTTTTCTTTTTTTTTTCTAATTGAAAGATTAAGGTATGTGTCTACAGTTTACTTAAATCACAGCTGGATGATGATTGTGATTTAGGATGAATGGATGGATGTTTGGATGGATGGACAGATAGATAGGTATCCTAAAGTGATCCATAGAAAAGAAATATTTTCTCAGCCATAACACATGTGTATGCATACACATTTACTATATACATAAAAATACATAAGCGAGTGCAGGCATGCACACCTGTGTCAAGATGGAGACACAGGTGTATCAAGATGGAGAGAAAGGTGGAGGCAGAAATTGTTTACCTTGCCGACCACTGAAAGGAAATTTGCATTTATTTCTAATTTAGCAATAGTACAAAAGAAGGATTTAGTCATGTGCAGATACTGCAAACATATTGCTAAGGTCAGTCAGCCCTGAGGTGAGTTTCTAAGTAATTGCTGATTATGTAAGTTAATACTGCTTGTGGAAAGCTTTAGCTTTTTATTCAATTCACTTTCAAGTTATGAGCATCTGCCCAAATGACCTGGATGTCAAAACTCAGCATGTAGAGTATATATATACCATTCCAGTGGTCCTTAGAGTAGTATCAATCTTGACTTCCTTACCTGCTGCGCAGTATTCAAATTAGTATTCAGATAGCTGTGCCATCAGTTCAGGGCTGGAGAAAAGCTCCCACCCTGGCCAGGGCCAGCTGTAGTGTCAGTCAAGGTTGTTGGAAGTCACTGTTCCTCCACAACACTTCTTTAGGCTTCTGTCCTGATTGTCAACACCAGAGATACCATTCAGCTTAGGGAAAGAATCTCTCAGGTAGCTTCAATTCATAAACTTCACTCATCTCTACATGAGGCTCATTGTATTGAGTTTTTCTATGTAGACATTAATAAATACATACTACACATACTGAGAGTCAATCTCAGCTTTAACAGATGAACACAAATTTTGAGCTGTGGACTGAATATAAAGAAGGATCATTGAGCACAGAAGTTCAGTCTCGTTATTTCATGCACATGAAGGTAAGAATAATCCTTGAGAGAAGAGAATCTCTTGGGGAGAATTCTAAGAGAAGGATTGACTAGGTGACCTAGTAGATATTTTATCTCCAACTCCTTAGATTTTATGACAAATGTATAATTAAAATTATGTGTAATTACATAATGTACAGTATAATTCAAATTATGTATAATTACAATTACATGTGTATAATTACAATTATGTATAATTACTTAATTAAAATAGCAGTCATTTCTGAGACACAAATCAATGCAACTATATCAAATACTATTTTTTTCCAAGGGAAAAGGAAAATGTGTCTTAAAATTTTCAAGATTACTTTCTGTGTGTTATGTTTGTTAGTAATAGGAGATGAAAATTTAGTTATGTGTTTGGGAGGGGGTGTGTGATGTATCTCAAAATGAAGAAAACTCCCTCCATTTTTTTTAATTAAAATGAAATATTTTCCTTAATATATCCTAATCCTAATCCTAAATGTTTTTCTGAACATGTATGTCTCAATATTTTCATGGTATATTTATAGAGAAATATTAAAAGACAAATGCTCACTATATACCTTTATTTAAATACCGTAAACAGTAGAATTATTGTTGTTTTCTGTCAGTTCCTGTGTCTGACTTCCCTCCTTCCACAAACCTGATTCACATTATCACCATGTCTTTTATGGCTTGGTTCTGTCTCAGGGGTTTGAACGAAAAAGAAAAATGTCTCCTAATAGATGTCGCCTTTTAAGATCCTGGACCAAATGGGTGGCCTTATTGCCTGTACCTTTCTACCCAGGCCCACACAGCCAGAACAACCCACCTTATTCCCATAGATGTGACTCTTTAAAGTTGAGCATGTGACTGTGGAATTCTGGAAGGTAAGAATGCTAAAAAAAAAAAAAAAAAAAGCTGCTGCCCTTGTCTGGGAAATATTTTTAACCCTTCGAAAATGAGTTCATGTGTGCCACAGAAGATGTTTGTAGTTAAATTGTCTTTAATACACCCAAAAGGTTTGAAATAGTTTCAGATGTAGAGTGAAACACATAAATAAATGATTCATAAAATGGAACATTATTCAGTAGGGATAATAAATTAATTACATTTACAACATGGTCTAATTACAAAACAGATGTTGAGAGGAAGAAGCCAGAGATAATAGATGTGATGTCACACAATCATTGTCACAATGTTCAAACAGGCAAAACATATTTACAGTGTAATAAATCAGGATTGTGGTTACATTGGGGCAGAAGGGAAGGAGGTAACAGTTGGGTGGTAGAATGAAATGAAATGACTTTCTGGGGTGTTGGTTATAAGACTTTTATTTTTTTTTACTCCAGGGGTGGTTTCAGAAATATGTTCACTTTGTAATAATTCACTGAGCAGTGCCCTATGATGTATGAGTCCTTTAGGAAGTAGATGATATTTTAATAAGTAGTTAAAATTTAAAAAAATTAAACCCAAAAAGTGAAAGTCAAGAATCAGAGTTAAATTTCTAATAGTCAACCAGTCATATCCAGGAATAAAATGTCAAATTCTTTTTTCGTTTCTTATTGAAGTATATAGTTGAATTGCAGTATTGTGTTAGTTTGAAGTGCATAGCCTAGTGATTCAGGTTTTTGCAGATTATATTCCATTATAGGTTATTATAAGATATTGGGTATAATTCCCTGTACTATACAATAAATCTTGTCACCTATCTATTTTGTGTATAGTAGTATCTGTTAATCTTAATTTGTCCCTATGCCCCCCTCTCCCCTTATATAATAACCATAAGTTATTTTTCATCTGTGTGTCTGTTATATATATATATATATATACATTCATTTGTATTATTTTTTTAATTTCACATATAACTGGTATCATATAGTATTTGTCTTTCTCTGACTTATTTTACTCAACATGCTATTCGCTAGGTCCATCCACGTTGCTACATATGGCAATATTTTATTCTTTTTTTGACTAAGTAGTATTTCAATATATTGCATCTTCTTAAGCTAGTGATCTGTTGATGGGCACGTGGGTTGTTTTAATGCATTGGCTATTATAAATAGTGCTGCTAGGAACATTGGAGTACATGTGTCTTTTTGATTAGAATTTTCCTTTTTTCGGAATATATACTGAAAAGTGCAATTGCTGGATCATATGGTAGCTCTATTTTTAGTTTTTTCAAGGAACCTCCATACTGTTTTCCATAGTGGTTTCACCAATTTACATTTCCAACAACAGAGTATGAAGGTTACTTTTTCAACCACACTTTATTCAGCATTTATTACTTGTAGACTTTTTTGATGGCCATTCTGACTGGTGTGAGGTGATACCTCATTGTAGTCTTGATTTGCATTTCTCAAATAATAACCATTTTGATCTGCATTTCTCTTTTCATGTGTCTTTTCATGTGTCTTTTGACCGTCTGTATGTATTCTTTGGAAAAAATGTCTATTTAGATCTGTATATCCATATTTTTAGTATAATCTCTAACAGTATGAAAAACTAAATCATGCATGTGTAAAATTTGTTCTACAAGTGCTAACATGGTTTAATGCTAAATTTGATAATCAAGTAATTTCCCATATTAACAGAGTAAAGAATAAAACACTGAATACAGCAGAAATCTGTTGAACACCTCTGAGCTGTTCTTAATCTTTAGGGAAGACCAGGCACCAAAACAAACAAAATCTGCATTCTTAATGCAGAGGAGACAGATAATACTAAGTCAAGCAAAAGAATAAAATTAAATATTATGTTAAATAGGGGAAAATATTTTTTAAAAATGGTAAACATGAAATATATGTGTGTAAAAGTAGATGGATGCATTTCTCTAATAATTTGTTGAGCATATTTTCACGTGTCTATTAGCCACCTGTATATCTTTTTTGGAAAATCTGTTTAGATCTTCTGATCACTTTTTTGATTGATTCTTTTTAGTTGTATGAGCTGTTTGCATATTTTGGATATTAACCCCTTGTCCCTTGTATTACTCACAAATATTTTCTCCCATTCCATAGATTGTATCTTCATTTTGTTGATTGTTTCCTTTGTTGTGCAGAAGCTTTTAAGTTTGATTGGGCCCCATTTGTTTATTTTTGCTTTTATTTCATTGCCTTGGGAGACTGATCCAAGAAAATATTGCTATGATTAGAGAGTGTTTGACCTATGTTCTCTCCTAGGAGTTTATGGTGTTGTGTCTTATATTTAGGTCTTTCATTGTTTTATGCATGGCTGTCCTGTTTTCCCATTGCCACTTGTTGAAGAAACTACCTCTTCTCTATTGTGCACTACTGCCTCTTTTGTTGTAGAATAACTGAGCATAGATGTGTGGGTTTATTTCTGAGCTCTCTTTTCTGTTCCATTGATCTTTGTATCTGTTTTTGTGCCAGTGCTACCTTGTTTTGATTACTGTAGCTTTGTAATGTAGTCTGAAGTCTGGAAGGGTTGTACCTCCAGCTTTGTTCTTATTTCTCAGGATTGCTTTTGCAATTCTGGGTCTTTTGTGGTTCCAAAAAAAAATTAGGATTATTTGTTTTAGTTCTGTGAGAAATGTCATGGATATTTTGATAGGGTTTGCATTGAATCTGTTGATTGCTTTGGGTAATGTGGCCATTTTAACAATATTAATTCTTCCAATCCAAGAGCATGGGGTATCCTTCCAGTTTTTCGAATTGTCTTTATTTTCTTTATCAGTGTTTTATATTTTTCAGCATATTGGCCTTTTACCTCCTTTCTTAAGTTTGTTCCTGAATGTTTTTAATGGGATTTTAAATGGGATTTTTTTCTCTTTCTGCTGTGTCATTATTAGTGTATAGAAATGCAAATTCTTGTATCCTGAAACCTTGCTGAAATCATTTATTAGTTCCAATAGTTTTTGTGTGGAGACTTTAGGGTTCTCTCTATAGACTATTATGCCTTCTGCAGATAGTGACAGTTTTAGACCCACATACCCTATATTCTATTGGCTATATCTTTGGTTTTCTCACAGAATAATTTAAAAAATACAAAAAAGGAAACAATGCAACCGAATCTTCCTCCAGTCATTCTACCATCAGTGAGTAAAAGTCAACTGCATTCAGTCGGTTGCTCAAGGCAGAAATGTGTGCATGAGCTTTAATACTCCCTTTTGTTTAGGTTTGATTTTTAAAAAGAGGTATAAAGTAAGAAGAAAAATTCATTTAAAGCAAATTTGAGATGAAAACAGATCCTGATGATGTTTCTTTTGGGGATATTAACAGCTCAGCTGGGTAGAAACATGACATGTGAAACAATATCCAGAATAACAAACCTTTATTCCTTTTCTAAAGACGTATTTCCAAAAAGGGTGTTCCCTGTCTGTGTGACCATAGAGATACCTTATCTTTCTTCTCGTGGTTGCAAAACTTCTGGTTGGATGGGTAGTCCTGAGAAAAAACATCTACAGTACTATCTCGGCTTCCAAAATATTCTTCACAGCTTAGCTTAGCATCATTGTGTTCCATGATCTTGTTGCTGTGGAGGCCAGTTATGAAGCACTGATGCATATATTACTATATGTATATACACACACCTCATCTATTCTACTTGATACAAAATTTCCTATTTTATTTGAATATCTCAAAACCATAGTCACCGCATCAAGCAATATTTTTCACATCTCTCCTAATCTGGAGACGTAGTCAGTGCAATTTTGCTTAAGAATATAAGAAGGTCATTCAACATGTAGGGGTGCTCCCTGATTTCTTCTTACCGTCCTTAAACGTGTACTTCCAACATCAAACGCGTCAAGTTTCTAGATCTGGTATACAGAATATACATTGAATTTTTCCTTCTCCCTTTTACCTCCATCCTAGTGAAATTTACTATCTCTAACACAGACTGTGTCCCCTTAACTAATGTTCTGCTTTTACAGTCTTCCACATAGTGCCATTCTCCACAAATATTCTCTTTAAGGAGAACATTATTTTGAAAATGTAAATTGGATCATGTTTATTTTTGAGGAAATTTTTATAGGTGATTTATGATTGGCTTTGGGAAAAAATGCAGGCCTCAGCTCAAATCGTAGTTTGAAAAACAGTTGTTCTGATCTAAACTAGCACCATATTTATTTATTCATTGTCATAGCATTGTTTTTCTTTGTTTCACAGTACTGTAGATTTATTTTAATATATGTGGCAGTTTGACATTTCTTTGCATAATCATTTTAAGTATTTCTTCAATCACTTTATTCTCTGTATCTTGAAATATCTGACACATAGTAGATCTAAATAAATTGGAGAATGGGAAATAAATTTGTGAACAATGCAGGTAACAAAACTTAGTTTTAATAACTTCCCTTCAAATGGAAAAGCACAGTATTTTCTTATTGTGATGGATATACCTAAGGTAACACGTTAAATGAGTCACACCTTTGTATGGTAGCCTCCCCTTGATTGCAGGCTGATTGCAGATAGGACCCACGGCTTGCTTCGAACCAATAAAATACAACGGTAATGATGGGGTGTGAGTACCTTCATTAGATTACATGATATGACAGAGGCAATAGGATGTTGTTCCCAAGATTTGGATCCATTATATTAAGTTCTTTTTTTAGCAGACTGGACAGAAAGACTATTTACTTTGCCTTATAAAGGGAAATAAGTGGATATGTTGTGGACTACTTATGGAGAGGGCCAACTGGCAGGTAACAGCACTAAGACTATAGGACCTGAGGGCTACCTACGTTTGACAGACAATGAGAAGTTGGACTCAGTCATAAAGCCAAAGCGTGATGAATTCTGCCAGCAGAATGAGCTTTGAAGTTTACCTTCCCCAGAGCCTCTCAAGAACCCAACCCCATCAACACTTTGGTCACAACCTTGAAATACCCTGAGCAGGGGACCCACCTTGAATATGAATAGATTCCTGATCAGGGAAATTATGAGACAATTACTGTGGGTTGATCTAAGCACCTAAGCTTTTTTGTTACATAGCAGTAGAAATCTATCATACTTACATGTGTCTAAAAACACATTTTCTCATTATTTATTCTGAGTATTTCTGTGAAACTGTTTTTGGATGAGATAAACGTTTACTCCAATCAATTAAAGATTGGAATAGAATAAAAAGGCTGACCTTCACCTGAGTAAGGAGGTTTCTGAAGTTAATTCTCTAACCTGCATGGATTTAAGGATGCTGATGGCTCTATTTCCAGTAGAAAAGAGGGAACTGATAGTCTGTGGTGTGATCTGGCAGTAGAGATAGATGAAGTATTACCACTGGATACTCTTAATAAAACTCTTACAAGAAACAAGAAGATGGGTGACTGTGTATGATATTTTTGACAAACACACAAGTAATGAGATTGTCTTCTTGTTGCTAATGTCACTGAGCAAAGTGATAAAAGGATGAGCTCAGGGATTCAAATTCTCATTCCAAGTTCTGTATTAAAAGACCTGAAGGTGTCTGTGTATGCCTGAAGGAGACCCTTATCTCTTGTAGCAGCAGGGCTGAGCTTGCTGAAAATCAAACTCATAATCTTATCCCCAACTGCCTGGTATGCAATGCAGTTTGAATTCCCAGCTTCTCAGGGTATCTGTTATTAAACTGAGTACATTGATTGGTAAGGAATGGAGTCTTTAAAGCTGGAATGGGTACATGTGGGAAGACCTTGATGAAGCTGGTGACATTGAGCCCCTAATTCTGATGAGTCTTTCTTGACACTGGAAGCAGCTTGCACTTCTGCTGGAACTGGCCTCTCCACTCCTTCTGAGGGTATTAGCCCTGCATTGACTGAGCAACCTGTAATGGCCTCCTGTGAGGTTTTGCTACACAAGACAATGCTGATCTCCTCAGCACCCACCCCACCACCCTTTTTTGCTTCTAGACTAGACTCACATCCCACAGGCCCCTGAAGGCGAGATACAAAGTGTGATCCAGGAGAGGAGATAACTCGGCACTTCAAAAGTGCTACTTGAGTTTTCTGATTTAGCCAGAAGAAAATCCAGGGAACGTGTGTAGGGATGGCTTTTAAGAATGTGAGATAATGTTGGAAGGAACGTGAAATTGAGTTAGACCGGATTTATTGATGGGCTCACTAAGCAGAGTCTTTGTTAAAAGTTGCAGCTCAGGGAGGTAGAAGGAGCTCCTTTTTATGATTTGTTGGCTAAAACATGGATCAAAAGGTGGCTCACAGTTAGTGAGTTGGAAATGCCAGACCTGCCCTGTTTTAATGTAGAAGGAAGAATTCAAAAGCTTAGGGAGACTGGAATTTTAGCGTAGAATTGAGATTTACTCCCCCATCCTTGGAGAGTCGCACTGATAAACTGCCCTCCAACAGTGTGAGAAGTCACTTTATGAGGGAAGCCCCCTCATCCTTGAAGAGCTCAGCTCTCTCTCTCTCTTGTCTGTAATCCAGGTTTTACAGCGGGGACTGGAGTCACTGAATCGGGAAAATGAAATGCAGTGGGAGTAATTACGTCTCGGGGTGGCAGGGGCCAAGTGGCAGCATTCAGCTTCTAAAGACAAGGTGGGCGTAATTACACTGCTGACAGCAGAGCCAAAGCAAAGAGCAGAAGAGTCTGGCTGGCATAGACCTATGAACTGGTTGATCATGGTGTTCCTAGAGGTGAAACAGATTAGAAGCCTATTAAATTCTTAACCGCATCTATGTAAGTAGAAATTTCTACGTTAAGTAAACAAAAGTCTAACCCTGAATCAGAAAAAGCAGAGTCAAAATTCCTCAAGCAACTCTCAGATTTGAGTCACTCTACATACCTAGGTTCCCTTGAATGAAGGAGAGGCCAGGTACCCTTGAGGAAAGGCCTTAATACTCTGCCAAAAATGTATACAGTTAATCTCTTTGCCTTCCTCAAAGAAACTTACGGCCTTTCACTAGAGTAACTGTGCATTGGAGGAAAGGAAATAATCAGAATCTTGGAGGACTACTGGACACTAACTCTGAGCTGTTACTAATTCCAGGAAACCCAAAATACCCTGGTGGTCCGGTCAGAGTAGGGATTGTGGAAGTCAGGTGACCATTGGAGTTTTAGCTCAGATCTGTCTCACAGCGGGCCCAGTGGCTCCTGAACCCATCTTGTGGATATTTCCCCAGTTCTGGAAGGCATGTTTGAAATAGACATACTGAGTAGCTGGCCAAATCCTCATGTAGGTTTCCAGATCTGTAGAGTGAGGGCCATTATCATGGGAAAGGCCAAGTGGAAGTCCCTAGACCTTCTTCTGCCTAGGAAAGTGTGAACTAGCAGCAACATCCCATCCCTGGAAGGATTGCTGATGCTTGTGTCACTGTCAGGGACTTGAAGGATGTAGAGGTGGTGGTTGCCACCACATCCCCATTCAGTTCAGCTGTTTGGCTTGTGCAGAAGACAGACAGTTCTTGGAGGGCCACAGTGGATTATCATAAAGTTAACCAGGTGGTGACTTGCAGCTTCTGTACCCACGTGGTTTTGTTGCTTGAGCTAATTAACGCATCCCCTTAATACTGTGATCGTAGATATAAATAATAAAAATGGCTGTAATTTGGTGGACACAACTTCCACACCATGCCATAATTTTACCTAGGCTTCAGGGTAGCATGTTATGGTAAATGTTTTCTTTTTGCAACCGAACTAGGGCAATATTTTAGAGAGCATTCTGCCCCAACATTATGGACGATTTTTAAAATACATTTCTTACCTTGTGCCTATGGTAGAATTACTTCCACCTTATAAAAATAGATTGATACAGTTCTCCACCTAAGGGACTGAGGTAAAAGAGTCTTTGCAACAGACCTTAAAATAGTGCTCCAGGTATGTGGCCCTCGTGTTTGTTTCGCATTGGTCACGGTCACAAACGCTGCATTCTTTCACAGTGTTCTGTTCTGCTGCTTCTTTCCTTAGGCCTGGAGTGGCTCCTGACCTTACGGTTCATGTAGTGTTTTGTTTACTTCACACTGAGATTTTTTTTTTAAATTATCTGCTTTTGTTATCACCACTTCCATAAAATGACTGATTAAAATTAGTTATTGCTGTAAGTAGTAGTAGTATCTGGAATAATCTCAGTAATCTCCTACCAACTTTCTGTTAAGGTCCAAATTTTAATTCAACTTAGATACTTCTATTAAAAAACACTTGGAGGGGAGGGTATAGCTCAAGCGGTAGAGTGCATGCTTAGCATGCGCAAGGTCCTGGGTTCAATCCTCAGTACCTCCTCCAAATGTAAATAAATAAACCCAATTACCTTCCCCCCATAAAGAAAAAAGAGAAAAAAATCATTAAAAGCATTTAAGAAAAAAACACTTGGAAAATTAAAGCATGGAGGGTTGATTATAAGTGGTACATATAGTATTAGCTGTATATTAAAAATAAATTTTCTGATAGTGAATGTTATTGTTTCATTACAATTAATATGTAAGAATCAGTCACATTCTGCAATGATGTAAAATACTGTTTATTACTGCAGAGTAACATAAAAGTGCGTAATCCTTCTTGCTTCAAACTGACTCTGTAAGCATTCTAAAAGATGCATTGTGTTCATTGGCAAGCAAAATTAAGTGTCCTTGAAATCCTATATCCTTCACTGTAGTTCAACTCACTTGACACGTTGGTAACATATCAGATACTTAAATGGAAACATAAGTACCAAGTATTTAAAGCAACTCTATAATAGATTCATTGAGTACGTATAAAACACCAAGTTCATGAAGTAGAAAATAAACACGTACTTCAAGGAGAGGAAGGAGAATATCTGAAACACAAGGTATCTGCCAAGTAATCTGGATTTTGCAGGCAGTTGTCAAATATGATTAATTGTGAGTTCAGGGGACAGCCAGTACACAGCGGCCTTTGTTGGATCCAGAAATTTTCTGTGCACTTCACTAATAGCTAGGATGAACATGCTTATGTATTTGACTTCTCCTGCATTGCATATAGATTAGAACCTCATGCACAGAGACACAGTGGGTTTAGTTATCTCTCCCATGGGAAAGGAAAACAGTAGGACTTGGGTCAGGGGTTTGGAAACAACTATTTACATATCCAGTGATACCAAAATTATTTCTGAAGAGATAATTCCACATTGATTTAATAGTTTAAAAGAATATGCACCATGAGGGACTTTCTTTTTTTTTTTTTTTCCTAGACAAACTGCAGTAAAGCAAGCTACAATGAGATGGAGTTCAAATGCTAAAAGAATTGGAAAACTTATATTGGAGGAAAACCTCAGAGTCTCTTAAGTGTAAAGCATAAAGCATGCCCTTGATACAAATACTATTTCATCTTCATTGTAGATTAGTGTATATTCCTGGATATTCTCTAAGATTTTAGGCACAATTCTAGAGCATCTATCTGCCTTAACACTCTCCTACAATATTTGAAAACTATTCCTTTACTTATTAAAAATAGGTTTTAAATTATGTCTATGAAACACTACTAGGAAGTCTATAGGTATATGTGTTCATACTTCTATCTTAATTGAAAAAGGAGGGAGACTGTTTCTGTGCGTAGATAGCAACACTGTTGCTGATGCGCACGTGGGCTTTGCATTCCAGCTGCTCCCTGTGTTCTCTGTGATTTGGGACAAGTACAGTATTTTGAGAAAAATGGGAAGTCTTGGATTGGCCAGGCTTGGGTGTTCATTTTGCTGTTGCTACTTACACACTATGTGACTTTGCTGTGTGGCTTAGTATCTGTGAGCTTCACTTTATACCTTTGTTATTTACATGTGTAATTTTTGAGGACTGAATTACACATAGTTTGTTGAAAAAATAGTATACGTAAAATATCTATTTCAATAGTCACTAAACTTATGTTTAAAAAGTATTTGAAACGCAGGAGATGGTTATACCAAACTGCAAAGCTGGTTTTCAAGGCTATATACAAAACCTGCCTCCAGAGCCTGAGAAACATCTGCCCAAGAAGTAGGTGATCTAACTTAGAGCTGGGAGGAAAAGGCATCATGTAAAGATTTTTATGAGACTTCAGATTTGTTGCTGTTGTGGTGGTTTTGTGTCTAAAGGAAGGACTGAAGTCAATTTTTGCCTACTTGGAATCAACAGGGAAGATCACAGAGTCATGTTGGAGGACATTTTCCTTTCCCATCAAAAGAAATTGTTTCTGTGTTAAAGTTAGATCTGAACCACCCTCTCTCCTTCATTCACCTCTGTCTGTTCATAAAAATACTCCTGCCCTCATTTCTCTGCCTCATCTTTCTCCACAAGAATTTCTGAAAAAAATTTCTCTTGGTGAAGTTGTGAGCGAATGGGGCAACCATTTACTTAGGTTCAAGTAGCCGTGGTCCCAGGACAATCCCTGTATGTCTCCTGGGTTTCCTTGCATTCCTGCAGGTAGTTCTGCGGATAAGACAAGGTAGATCACAAAGAATCCATGTTTCATCTGAAGCAGAATTTAAGAGAAAATTGGTTTGTCATGGTAAATCACTGTTAGCAAGAAACTAAGAGGATTGTGTTGTGCTTACCCAGTTTTTCAGACTTCCTCTGATACATATTCTTCCAAAGTTATTAGACGTATTCAGCAACCACATTTCTCTTATAAACATTTCTTTGTAAACACCAAGCTATCTTCAGTTTGCTCTGAATCACTGTTGTCCTACCTGGAGTCTAAATACTCTGCCAATGAACACAATTATAACCTAATATTATAGAATACAGTGAATTATAATGGCCTCTGTCCCAGTACAGGGTGAATGTTCCATCCCATTCACACTGTAGTTTGACAACCTCCTGAAGCACTTGTTGACAAAACAGCACATATGAAAGGAAGCTTACCCTTTCTTTAGACCTGTGGTACAGTCAAAAGAACACAACTGTTTAACAAAGGGAGAATTAAAGTTCGAACAGCAGTGCTCTGTCTGGGGGGAATTCTAGTATTGCCTGTGAAGGATATTCAGGGAGACAGCTACAGAAACACAGCAAGTCGACCGAAGTTTGTAAATTAATTTAGCAATTGCTATGACAAAGCTACAGGCATAGAGCTTGCTAATAAAATGTGTCAATCATGTAGCCTTTAAATAAAGGTGGAAGAGAACAGCTATTGTAGACTTTAATGGTGCTGCGATATTTAATCTTCCCTTCCAGACATGACCTTGTATAATAAATCCCAGGTTGTTTTCTGGGAAAGGAGAACTTATTACAACTACACAGCTGTCAAATTTCCAGTTGTTTTCTTTCTCTTTTACTTTTATGGTGGATGTTTTCTGGATTTTTAAATTAAGTTATTAAGTTAGTGAAACCGTTAGAGTTTATGGAGAGATGGAACTACATGTTAAGCAGAAGATATGAACACAGTCTTAAATTTTTCACAAGCTGTTTTAAATACGGCTTCCTCTGGAAAAATAGGTATCCACTTAGGAATATGAATAGCTATAAATTTTAAAATGTTTTAAATTTCCCAGAATATTGATTTACCAATTTAACATAACAAATATAAATACATGTTTCATTTTCACTTCAATAAAATCTATAGAAGTGATAATTAAGCTATGGCCTGTTATTTTCTTTCAATCTAAATTAAGCTTTTGTATTTCCTACAATAAATATTAAAACACAGAAGATGAATATGGCTGCCACCTGCAAATGATTAAACTTTAAAATGAAGTTCTATCATAAGCATGTACATACACACACATAAACACCTATGTGTATATACCAGAGACACACACCTTAAGAATAATCTTGGAAAATTTAGGTTAGTAAAGAGAAGTCACTGCTTACAGAGATTGTTTTAATTTTTATACCAGAATATAGATTGTATCCTTTAGAAACAGTTTTATGTTTCAACTTTGGATCTCAGAATTTCAGAGTTGGAAAAGTAAGCGTCTTTCATGCCTTTTTAAGTAAAGATATTTAATCCCATTACCTACCTAGTGCCTCAGTTGTCTGTGTCATAATCACATTAGAGATCAACCTGCTTTTCATGGCCCCTGGTGTATCCCAGGGCCACTTGGTCCTTCTTTGTACAGTTCAGAGTGTTGGAGAGTTTTCCCTTGATGTACGCCGTCTCCTCTATGTTTTTTATGTCCGTTAAATTATCACCTGGTCAGAGCTGCTGTCGAATGCCCATCTTCCTTATTATAGATATTAAGCTAAAGATAGTTAAGATATTCTGAGTTAACAGAGCTGGAAAGCAAGCCTACTATCTAGTCTCTGCTGAGTTGTCAGCCATGTGCCACTTTAATAACTGTGAAACTGAAAATTGCAGTGGACGTGTACCTCTCGGGTTTGTCGGACTGCAATGTATATATACACACATACATACATGTGTCTCTCTGTGGCATATGTGTGTATACAGATGTCTATATATACTGCATATTATATGTATTAATCCTCCATCAATATTTATTTTTTATTTAGTTTTATTTAGTTTTAAGGATGTGGCTGTCTTAAGAGAATATGTAAGTGATAATCAGCAGAGAAAGGAGTTTTTATTTCCTAATGTCTAATGGCCTTAAAACTCTCATGAGTGTTGCCTTTTTGCACTATCCTTTTCTTTTACATACTTACACATGTAACTGTGTATAGCTGAAGACTGCCAACTTAAGATACCATTCACCTTGAACGGAAAATGTGCACTCTCATTCCCCCTTTACTTTCTTATGTTTTATTATTGGTCTGAGATTCATGGTCTAGTCATACCCTTCCTGTGAATGCCCACCATACTCACCAACAGGTGAAACAGAGACGACACACGAACATTGCCCACCTCTCCCTCTCCCTCTCCCTCTCTTTCTCTCTCTCTCTCTCTGGGAGAGCAGAGCCAGAACATTGTTGTAGTTGAACTCTTGACCTCTAAAGCCAAACTGTGCCTGCATTTAAACCCTGCTAAGTAGAATCTGTTATTTTGAACCTCACCATGCTTCAGTTTCCGCAACTGTATAGAAAAGCGATGATACTGGCACCTAATGCAGGGTCGTTAATGGAGCGCAGTATGCTGATACATGAAAATGGCACTCAGACTCATGTCTGGCACGTGGTAATCTCTCGGTAAATGTTAGGCTGTATCCACCTTTAATTCATCTTATATTGATATTTTACTTTCTGGGTTTTCAAAGCATTTCCTCAAATACCACCACTTGTGATATAGGCAAACACGAGTTATTTTCCCTACTTAAAATATGATGAAATATTACTTTGTGAAGGATGTGTTCTATTCCCTCTGCAAAACGGAGAAGACAGAGAGTGATTGGAGACAGCTGCACCAGGGAAAGGCATTGCCGTTTCATATCCGAGAAGAAGCAGGGATGTGCCAGCGCCAAATAAAGAGAACATACCTGCTTTTTAAAAGGAATGATAGAGTAAAGGAAATCTGCCTGAGACCCACATCCAGAAAACTGGACAAAATCTTAGCATATCCAGTATGCAGAATTTCAAGTAATAAAACAGCATAGTGGAGGGGAAAGGAGGGGCTCGGAAGCCACGTTGCCTGCATGTATGCTGGTTATACTGGCTCCTCTTTAGACAGGACATCTTGATTTTTTTTTTTCCTGTACTGTACTTCTTTTATCTATATGGGGAAATTAATAATGGAACTTCTATGATAATTAGTTAACATTTATAAAGTGCCTGGAACAGTGGCTAGCATATTGTGAATGTTATTTTTGTTTTGGCTAAGTAACTACATTAAAGAGGAAACTGGTAAAAAAAAAAAAAGGTGTTGGGAATTGTTTTCAATTTATTGTTTAAGCCAATGAATAAGGACTTCTAGACAGTTAAGAAGTTTTGGGACAGACAGAAATTCTCAGTCATTAGTGTAAATGTAAGTCGTGTACCGTATTAGACGATACAGATTCCCACACTCCATAGATACTTTAATTCAAAGGAAAGTGGTCTGATTCAGGGATCTGCAAATTAGCAGATCCCCGAATCTGATGGCATTTTGGGAAGGCGAGCTGAGAGACAGTGTGAACGAGTTATACAAGCTAGGTCCCTGTTACTATTTCTGCAGTCTCCTCTCCTTCCCCTCACCTGGGATTTATTTTTCCAACAGAGAAGTAGAAAATTTGAACTTTCTGGCTATTGCAGAAAACGTCTTATCTCCCTTCTCTCTCTTCAGGTGTGGGTTTAGCAGATGGGAAATCTGACTGTGAATAAAGATCGTGAAATACTTAAGAGGGAGGGAAGGAGGGACAATGGAAGGACTCCCTCTTCCACTCTACTGGAGAAATGTGACTGACCTCGCCCAAGTTACAGTTGAGGTGGAAGTGACTCCACACAAGATACAGAGCAAAAGGAAGTACATTTGGACACTCTGCTGTAGAAACCAGAAACCCTTAATCATTAGCAACACAGGCTTCCCCACGCCAGGCTGAGCTGCAGACATCACCATGTCTTTCAAAAAGAATCGCAGACTCTGAGTAGGGAAAAACTGTTTTTAGGTCTGTAGCATGTCCAGCCAAGCAAATTTGTAAAATCTCAGAGGAAATATACTTGCTTCTTGGACAGCACTTCTGGAATTATTTGAAACATAGGGCAAACATGTGGCACAGATTTAGTTTAAGAGTTTTTATTGACCATGAATATTTTTAAATAAATTTTTAACTGCACATGGTCTTTGGAAACTTATGTCTCCAAAATATACCCACCTCCTCCATATGCAGAACCTGATATTAAGTGCTTTTCATGATTCATTCAGTTCTCATAGACTTGTTGTTGCAGGACCCCTACTAAGTTTGTTTATTTGTCACTTCTTCAGGGAACTGTCATTTCCCCAAATAGCTAGTGTCCTAGGGACTTGCTTTAATGAATCTAATGAATTTGTAGTCAGTACAGTTTATCACATGCAAGTTATCAAGACCCTATGTTTATATATAAACCGTGGTTCTTCCTGAATATGCTCTTCCTCATTACAAAGAAGGGGGTAGAGAGAGATTTAATTCATTTTATTTTCTAGAGCTCTGTTTCTCTCTGCTGGTTCTCTCTCCTTTTCTTCAGAACCTTTCATTGGTCTCCACACACATGTATAATTTCTGCCTGGCAAAATCCTACTCATCCCTTAATGCCATCTCAGTTGCCATATATTTATTCTTGGACACTCCCCTCACTGATCCAAGAGTCCTCTTTCCCATTTTGGAACACAATTCAGCAGCTATTTTCATTGATCATTATCTGCTAGAAATACATAATTATCTGTATTCTCTTATTCATTCTTCTGTGTTTTTTCTGTATAATTACTTGCTATTCCTTCCTTTTCACCCCAAGTTTTGTCTGTGTGCACACATAAGCAATAAGTGCATGTTTATTAAAGTACTTTTTATTTAAATTCATACGTCTTGATATTTTATCTGAAGTCACTTCAGTTATGCCCTCTAAAAGCAAAATATATTCATATACTTTAAAATAAACTATAAATATATAGAGAGATGTAAGATACATAATTAATCACATGGAAAGTTAAATAAAAAAATTTGTGTTAAAAAAAATCATCCTGGACATCAATGAACAATTCTTTTTTCTGTTTCTGTAAATGAACTAAAAAGATTGCTCACTTCATAGTTGCATCAGTTTGTGATTTTACAGTTACATACTTTCCACTCTTAATGGTGATACGTAAATTGTGAGAGAAAAGACCCCAGTTTAGTTTACTTTATTAATAATGGCATTTGCCTTGAGTGTGAATACCTGTGTAGCCACACACATGGTATTTCGGCAAGTTACTTAACTTCTTTGTGCCTAAAGATCCTCCTCGGTAAAAAGAAGATGCAGTAGAATCTGGCTCATGATTGTGTTTTGACTGTTGAGTACTTTAATGTAAAATGCTTAAAACATGGTGTACTTAGAGCCTGATAAATGTTAGCTTGTTACTAAGGGCCTACTATACACCAGTCATTGGCCAGGATGCAGTCATGAATGTCCCAGCAGTCCTGAAAGAGCAGTGTGGGTATTTAGTAGCTGTTTAAATGCCCATTCTCTCTCTCATTTATTCAGCAAATGTTCCTGAGCAATTTCTATGTGCCTGGTGGTGTCATAGGTGTAATATTAACAGGTGAATCCCCTGCCATGCACAACTTACATTGCACAGGTGAGGAGAGAGATGAATGGCTGTACCAGTAGATTGATACCCTAATATTGGGTAAAGAAGCACTGTGAACACAGTCAAAGGGATGAAAGGTGACCACACACATCCCATCGACTGGGAGTCACCCACCCTGATTAGAAGTTTGAACAGTGAGGAGGAGACAGTCACAAGGAGGTTCAGTGTCACGTCAGCAAGGAGGAAAAGGAAGTAACCTAGGTGTGAAGACTATCAGAAGGAGGAGGTACCTAGGTTGCAGCTTATGTGTAAGGGGCAGGGGTAAGAGGTTGGGTGGGAGAACGGGGCAGGGGCCCTCTCTGCACTGTCTTCAAGCTGTGGGAAGAAGTAGATTTTATTTCAAGGCAGTGGAATGCAGCTGGAGGGTTTTTAGGAAAGAAAATAACATAATCTGATTTGTGTGGTAGAATTTCACACTGACTTGCTGTGTGGAGAATGGATTATGGGAGTGGAAATGAGAAGGCGAAGACAAGCATTCAGAAGCAGTTCTAGTTATCCAGATGTTAGGGACGGCGGCTTGGTTAGAAGGTCAGAGGATGTATTTGGGAACGTTAATTTACTTAGACACATCGCTCCAGAAGAAAATCTCATTCTTAGTCATTTAATTAGTGAATGATGCTGGTGAATGAATTACAGCCTGGTCCTCCTGCATAGAGTGAGAGGTTAGGAGGATGAGCAGGCTTTTGGATGACATTTGACAACTGGTACTAGTATATCAGACTATGGCTGTATGACACCATGTCAGATGTCTAAGATTTAACTGGCAAAATACACAGGATTTTATTTTATTTTTCCTTATTCTGTTTTCTTCCCCAAATGGAATGACTTTTTTTACCGTTTAAACACATGAGTGGCAGCTGCAACCAGTTTGAAAGTTTCAGCAGTCCTGGGAGGAATGGGGAAGCAGGAAAATAAACTGAAATGTTTTGAGTCCTCTCACAAAGTTAGACATTTGTAGGGGAGGAAAGTCATCACTTCTTACAGAAACAGCAGTTTGGTTGCTGATGTTTAAATGACAAGTTTCCAAGTGACGTGCATTAAAATCCTGTTGGTGGTACTAATTTGGATATAACTTTAATAACAATGATGGGTATTATTGTAAATGAGTATTCATTTACTCATATATATCCTAAGAAAAACTGAAATGTATGGTTCTGTTTCCACAGACATTTCTTGAGCCGTTATTAAATATCAGCCCTAGACTGTGCCCTCAAGGATTTGACAGTTCTTTGAGGGGATACAGGCATGTAGTCTGATCATTGGAATATAATAGGGAAAGTGACTTAAAAAATAGAGAAAAAGTCACACGAGTACCCCGTGTCACAGCAATAAGACAGTTTTTCCAACCTCTGCTTTAAGGGAGGCCTTGGTAGAGGTGCCTGCCGTGTCTCTTGAAGAAATGAGCAAGAGTGTAGCAGGTAAGGGAAATTGGTAAGGGCTTCTCTGGTGAGGGGACAGCATGAGTAAAAGAAGGGTGACTTGAGAAATATGATGTGTGGAATCAAATGACAAATAACACGTATTACAAGAGCATGGCGAGGAACAGTGAGACCTGATGCTGTAAAAGTACCTAAGGAGGAGCTTGTATTCAGTGCTTTTATTCTCCCTGTGATAGGAATTCTCTGAAGAGTTACATGCAGGTAAAGTTCCAAGGATACATTTATATCCACCCAAAGAGACAGTGAAAAATCAAATTGTCTTTCCACAGTGCTTTTACATATAACTTAGATTATATTAATCATTGCTTATCTATACAAAAGCTTAGAACATGCATATTTAACAATAATGACCGAAATGTAACTATGAAGGCACATAAAGTCATACACACATATGTATAAATTTATGTATAAATATATATACACATGTGTATACATATACATACGTTTATTGAGATTATAGGCGCTGAACTCTGCCCCAGATTCTTTACATATCCTAAGTCTCCACGTAACATTATAGTTGATAGTGTTTTTATACTGTTTTTAGCTGCCAAAGCTGTTTCTTAAATGTAGATAAACTATAGTTAAAGGTGAATGGCTATACAATTTTTGGAGGTAGGATTCCTCCTCTTTCTAAGTCCAGTCTTTCCAAATCTAGCATTTGAAGTTCTGTGGCTTATTAATTTGCCAGGTGTTCAATAGCAGTAATTAGCCTATTAGTTTGCTAGAGTTGCTGTAATCAAGTACCACAAACTGGATGGTTTCATCAATGAAACTTTCATATGACAGAGTTAAACAGGCACGTTAGACTTCATTCAAGATTGTTGCAATAAGGATATGAGAGACTGAACTCAGCCTTGTTGAAACAAATGCAGGAGAGTTTTCTGCAGCAGAGTGAGCTAGTGGAAAAGTACTGGAAGACCACGGAAGGCAGGCTGGTCGCTGTGATTTGTCTTCCGTACTCACCAGGCGATGCTTACTGAGGTCTGACTCCTACTCCCCAGCAGAGGTGGGGGATATTGGAACCTATCTTTCCTGATGCTTACCCTTCAAAAGCGTGACTGTCAGGTCCTTGAGAGAGAGATTGCTGGCTTGTGCAACGGGCGAGAGGAGGGGGAGAAGACTCACATCTCAAAGGGGTAGAGAAGGAATACATAATTGCAAACTTTCTAACGTAAATGTGCTAAGATAAGCTCGGGGCCTGTAGTCAGGAAAAAATATGTCTAAATTTCTTCAAGCTGAGGGGAACCTTATGTCCTGTTGTTCAGCTTAAATAACAGAAATGCCCTGTCCCACAGGCCTAGAGGCTCAGAGTGTAAGATCAGGGTTGCTCCTGAGGGCTGTGAGGGAGAACCTCTTCCAGGCCTCTCTCTTTGGTGTTTTGCTGACCATCTTTGGGGTTTCTTGGCTTCGCCCTGATTTCTGCCTTCATCTTTACCTGGTGTTCTTCCTGTGTGCCTGTCTGTGTCCAGATATACCCTTTTGACACTCATCTTACTGGATTAGGGGTCAACCCCACTCCAATATGAACTCATCTTAACTAATGATATCTGCAACAGTCCTGTTTTCAAACAGTGTCACATTCTTAGGGACTAGGGGTTAGAACATCCATATGTGAAATGCAGTTCAACCCATGACATTTTGTATTTATGAGTTAAAGGGAACATTTAATAACTCAAATGGTTCCAGATATACTGAGAATTAACACTTAAATGGATTCCCACCACAGTGTATGACTTTGAGTCATTTGGTTTCAGTTGTAATGAAATGTAGTGTTTATTATAGCTAATGTTTATATTAGTCATAATATCATACATATCCTATATATATGTATAACATCTCTGATTAATAAGCTCTTAGTTTATTTTAGAGAGACTGCCTTGTGATAAATTCAGTATTAACCATTATAGTAAATTTTTCCTAGTTTTCTCTGAAAATGGAGTCACTAGTTTTCCCCTGCCGTATATTTAATATTTGTATATTGAATATGTTATTATTAGGTGCCTGAAGAACCCTGTGACTGGATTTTTACAGGATTTTGGCTTATGCAATTAAACCCCAATTAATGCATATGAGGTACTTTACTAATTAGAAGTATAAATTCAAGAAAAAAATGTTTAATTTTCCCAAATGTATAGGCTTCTTTGTCTAATCTAAATAATACTGATCGGCAAGATGCTGCCTACGTTATTGCAGTGAAATAATGGTATTTCTTTGTACATATTGTGTTGTGCCTGCTATTTGGGGTTCATACAGGTTTCTATAAAAGTAAGGTGCAAGTTTTTCTATCATACTTAACTACAATAAAAAGCTGTTGCTTAAGCCTGCTTTATCTTTCTCCTCTTTCTCTAAGGAGTGCTCAAGTTCAAGAGGAGATGAGAGAAGAACAGGGAGATGATGGAGCGGTGGGAGGCGGAACCGGTGGGTGTGATTGATTATGTCAACAACAGAAGCACACTTGAAGATCAGAACAGAACAAAGCAGTTAAAGATGTCTCCGTAAAACACGGTAGGTGAGAACTGTTCTGTAGAAGGTCAGACTGAGTGGGAAAAAAGGAAGTTTTTGATTAAAAAAAAGAATAGTTTCCTCAAGTTTCTTAGAGAAAGGAAAGTTAAATACCACTTTTGGAAACAAGTTGTGATACAGCGTTATTTGGATAGAAAGCAGCAATGATGGGGTGGCCATTTTTTTTTTGGCGTGGGATAATAGGGTTGTACCTAAATTAAGTTTTCCTATGAATAATGTAATTTCACATGACTGAAATGAGTCTGAGCTGAAAAACGGTTGGTATTGAAAGGGAGAGGAGTTTAATACTGGATCACTGCAAGCCAGAAGTAGAAAGCGAATGAAAGAGTCTTCTGGAAAGAGGAATTGTTGAGGCCAAGAGGGCCAGTGGATTTTGTTCACTCTTGTATTGAAGTTTATAGTGTTTGTTTCAAGGTTGGTGACTGAAGTCCTTTGCTAAAAAGAAATTAAAACATTGGAAAAATAAAATCCAAAAAGCTGATTTCTAGCCGTGGCCTAATGTGAACCTTCCTTAGGCTGAGTCCTGTTTTTAGCAATATGATTTCCTTGATGTGTCTAGACGAGGTAGACTTCCACAGTTTTATCCTAATTGAGACTGTCTGATGGCGCCTGTAGTATACTGCTGCTCTTGAAGGAGCTGCGTGGATTACTTTATACCACTTCAAATTCTGAGCTTTTTCTCTTAAGTGTCTTAATCTTTGTGAATTTAATAAAATTAGAAAAATACTAAAATTGTCGTTCAGTTGTTCATCATGGAGTTTTTTGATGAAGTTTTTGCCTCCCTTTGAAATGGTCTGGATATGTATGGAAGTTGCTTGGCTAAGCAAATATTCGGGGATTAAAAAACTCAGGCAAGCATTAAGTAACGACTAACATGAAACGTCTGAGACCGTGAACTCTGGAGACACAGCAGTGGCAGAAGGAACTACATGAAGTTACTATGAGATATAGGATGGGTCCTCTTGAGGTGAACTGAGGATCAGCAGAAGCTGATGACTATTTCCTAAAATACTTATTTGTGATAATTTGAACTTCGTATGAATGTGGAATTAGATGGTAGTTGTTAGAAGCTGCAGTGGCTGATGTTTTTAGACTGCTGTGCTGTGGTTTGTTAAATGTGTTATGATTATGAGAATGCAGGTGTGTTTTCAGTCGGACATTTGAAATGTGTGGTGGTTTCAGAGAGCATCAGATTCCAAATCCAGATTATATGACTTGAATCCCAGGGGAACAATTTGAGATTGGAATACCGTTTTGCTTCAATTCTTATGTGATAAGTTCATGTTGTAGGAGTCAATCTCTTACTAATTTCTAATTAAAAACAATGATTTTGTCTCATTGCTGAAGCATGTGATGGTCCCTGTTTTAGAAAAAACAGAGTGGGGACGTGTCTAAAGTCTTAAAACAGTTTTATATGAGAGATGATAGCAAATAGGAAATGTATACGTAGAGGCTGAATTAACTCTATAATAAAGTCTAAAAGATTTTCCTAATGTAGGAGAAATCTATATACTTGAACCATATTTTACAGAGTAAGACTCTAAATAATAAGAAGAGTGTATTAAGAGGCTTGTAAAACCTTGATGGGAAACATTGCCATTTTAATTATGGGAGTTTTATGAAATCCCCTTCTCTTCAGTGTTTTTATTTTCTTATTCAAATCATTTCTCTTTAGTTGTAGACTTTACATAATTAATATAAAACTATATGCCTACTCACTTTTGGGACATTGACTCATAATTCTAAGAATTATCTTAAATGAGTATTTAAAAATTTTAAAGAAAATAAAGAGTAATTAAAGAGGTAGAGGGATCATTTACAAAAATCATGGTAATTTTACTTGTATGTTGAAACATCTTAAAATAATAATGATAACCATCACACTTCCTGATTTCAAGCTGTATTATAAAGCTTGATCATCAAAACAGTACTGTAGTGGCATTAAAAACAAGCATACAACAATGGAACAGAATTGAGAGCCCAGAAAATAAACCCATACATACATGGTCAACTACTGTTTTACAACAGAGCAAAGAACAATGAAGAAAAGACAAGTCTTTTCAATAAATGCTGCTGGGAAAATTGGATATTCACAGGTAAGAGAATGAAACTAGACCCCATCATACACCACTCACAAAAGTTAACTCAAAATAAAGACTTAAGTGTAAGACTAGAAATCATAAAAATCCTAGAAGAAAACATAGGAAAAAAGCTCTTTGACATGGGCCTTGGCCTTGATTTTTGAATATGATACCTAGAGCATGAGCAACAGAATAGAAAATAAACAAGTGAGATGAAACAAACTGAAAAGCTTCTGCACAGCAAAATAATCAAATGAAAAGAGAAGCTATAGATGGGGAAAATATTTGTAAACCATGTATCTGATAAGGGGTTAATATCCAAAATATGTAAAAAAAAAAAAAAAAACTCATACAACTCAATAGAAAAAAATCCAATTTTGAAATTGGCAAAGGACCTGAACAGACAGTTTCCAAAGAGGATAGACAGATGGCCAACAGGTATAAGAAAAAATACTTAACATCAGTAATCATTAGGGAAATTTGAATCTAAAGCACAGTAAGATATTACCTCACCTGTTAGAATGGCGAGCATCAAAAAGATGGAAGAAAACAAATGTTGGTGAAGATGTGGAAAACAGGGAAGCCTTGTGCAATGTTGGTGGGATTGTAAATTGGTACAGCCAACTATGAAAATCAATGTGGAGGCCTGCCCCCAAAATTAGAACTAGAATGCCCATCTGATCCAACAATTCCACTTCTGGGAATATATTCTCAGGAAATGAAAACAGTATGTTGAAGAGAGATCTGCACCCCCATGTTCATAGCAACATTATTCATAATAGCTGAAACATGGAAACAACCTAAGTGTCTACTGACAGATAAATCAGTAAAGAGGTTGTGGTATGTATGTATGTGTGTGTGTATATATATATATATTTCATCTATAAAAAATGAAATGAGAAAATCCTGCCATTTGAGACAATGTGGATGGACTTTGAGGACATTATGCCAAGTGACATAAATCAGAGAAAGAGATACTGCATGATCTCATTTATATGTAGAGTCTGAAGCAAACTCACCCACTCAGGAAAAAAGAGATCAGATTTGTGGTTACCAGAGTGGAAGTGGAAGGAAGAAGGAATTAGATGGAGGTGATCAAAAGGTACAACATCCAGTGATAAAGTAAATACCAGTGATGTAATATACAAACATGATGAATATAGTTTACTAAATTATGTATAGTTACGCTATCTATGAAAGTTGTTACGAGTATATCCTAAACGTTATGACACAGAAATTTTTTTTCTTTTTACATTTATGTGAGATGATGGATGTTAACTAAACTTCTTATCATTTTATGATATGTAAGTCGGGTCAGTATGCTGTACAACTTAAACTTCTACAGCGCTGTGTCAAATATATCTCAGAAACTGGAAGAAAATAGTGAACACACAGGCTCATCAGTTATGAATTCATGAGGGTGATAGGAGATTATAAATAATATCCCTTAAAATATTTCTGTGGTGAAATATGATGTAATAACTTGCTCATACCCCAGAATGGTTGAACTTCTGTCTCCACTGAATTCATTCTGCACTTGTAAACTAAAAAAAAAAAAAAAAAAATAGTATCTAGGCAGAATAAAAAAAACTTGAAAAGCAGTCTAATTTTTATGTGGCTGTGAAAGATGATTAAGGTATAATTGCTTTGCACTATGCTTTTTTTTTAACCTTTAATTAACTTTAGATGTGTTTTTAAAAAATTTGACCTCAGTCACTTTCAGATGATGACATTATTTTGCATTTAAAAAGAGACACCTGATAGTGCCATTTTAGAATCAGACATTAGGGAGAAAATGAATGCAAATCTGACAGACGACATAACATTTTCAGCTGGAAATGTTTGATATTACAATTATTAAAAATACAGAATAAAAATACAACTTTAGTCTTCCTCTGAAATTGTCATATCACAGTAGTGAAAACTTTTTTTCTCAGGGAGTGTATCTTTTCACAGTATTACCAAAATCGATGAAAACTGTCCATGTGCACAGTCTTCTGTCTCCCACTGAGCCATGTAAGAATGGGCCTTGGACCTGAACACTTTCTTACCAAGAGATAAGAAGCCCGCAGACCTGTGCCAGCCGTAATACTTTATATGGGAATGTCTGTTCTTCTGCCACCTTCAGTGAATTCTCCTTTTTCTTTGCTTAAAGCATGTATGTTATGTGGCACTTGGCCAACCCAACCGCACTGGTCCATCTGTCTTCCATGGGGAAGGACAGGTTCCTTTCACCAAGGCACAGAGGGGTACATATAGGCTAATAATCAGAACAGGCCTCGTAGCCATGGGGGACCTACATCTAGCTTTGAAGCTGATCTTGCTCTGTCTCTGTGTAATTAAAGCATTATTCAATCTATTGCTTAACTGCTTTTGTTTTCCTTGGCAACCCTGTTACCGAGATGCAATGGGCAGAAGTGATTAGAATCCTCTCCTGGGATTGATAAAGGGTACATGGTGCTCTGTTAGTCTTTTTCTGGAAAAGAAGGGGAGAGACACTGAAGAAACAAAACAAGCAATCTTCAATATTCAGACAAAACAAAGCAAAAGAAACACTTTGTTACTTAGCAGAAAGTGTTGTGAACTCAAAAGATCACAAAAGCTGGTGTTCAGATTTAATTTCTCCTATTAATTTTTATATCTGCAGTCTTTAATAAATTGTCTAAAATGATCTTTATCAGAAATAGAAATAATATTTTATCACTGTACTCTTGTGAATAAAAGTTAAGTCATGTTTGAGAAATGATTTTCAAAGCCGAAGAAACCTACAGATATATATGTGCATACATATATAGGTATGTACATATACAGAAGTGTTTTTAAATATATTTCACAAATAATTTCCAGTGCTTTTTAGTGCTGATCAATGTTTCCCTTACTCTATTTCAGTCTACTTCATAACTTCCAGAAATTCCAAGTAGATGGACTGTTAATTGTACCCCTTTTCTCTTATCCCATATAATCATAAATACTGTTTTCAATATTTAAATGTTTTCTCTTAAGCAAATGAAATATAGACCCAGAAAGTGCAGTGGCATACTATTTGGGTAGAGAGAAGATGGATTTATCCAGCAAATCTGAATAAATCATTAAACTTGCAGTGGCCAGTTATGGGTGTGGGGAAAAGAAAATCCTCTGCTAATTAATATAAAAATCATCATCATCATCATCATCATCATTTGTTCATGAATGCATATTGTGATTTGATTTCATGATAAGTTTTATTATTTCATACTGGAAAGGAAAGTTTTAAAGTAATGTAAGCATTATAAGATTTAGTAAATACTACAGAAGTGAGAAGTCCAGGAAAGTTGCATGGTTTTGAAAACTTCAACATGAAATATCTGGCCATGGCACTTATTCTCAGACATCACTTGTTGAGACAACATCTCAGAAGAAATGGGAACTTTAAGTATATACAGTGTCTCATACCTCTCACTGAGCATTTGATCCCTCATAACATGAAGGAACTGTAACCTTCTTGAATTAGAATCACTGCAGGAAATTTTGGTGCCTGGATTAAATCAGCAAGTTAGTTATAAACTATGCATGTTGTTCCTTTTATAGTAACAAGAATGACATGACTATTTACATGAAGTATTTTGCTTTCATAGGTATTTTTTGTTTGACCTTAATCACATCTCTTAATCATCTGTAAGTTGTTTGCAGCAGTGTGTAATTGAACCAGATAACATGAAATGCATTGTTGAGGACAGGAATCTCTGTTGTTGTTGTTACGTATTGTTATGATTGAGATGGTCAATAGGCTTTGCTGTCGTGTGACTGTTGCTAAGTCAGCATCTGGGAACACAGCTTCTAAACATCCTATTAAGATAGTCAGACGTACCTTTGGGGTTCCTGTTTGTCTTCCTTTGCTCCTGTTATGTTTTCTGCTTTGACAGGACTGTTACTCCTCCCAACCACAGTTCACTAAGTCAGCTCATCTTCAATCCCATTATTATTCTCTGAGGAGTGTATTATTTGTTGAATAAACAGATGGAAAAAATGAATTTCCTTCTTTCTCTCATCAAACACAAATCAATATGACTTTGATGCTGTAACTGATGGAATTGCTATGTATTTTAGTTAAAAATTGCTATTATATGATGGGAGGTAGATATTCTGCACTTTTAAATACACTCGTTGTTACTCTCCACTTTGATTACAGGTACCCTCTGCCAGTTCAGATTTGAGTTCTTTCTAGTTCTCATCATTTTACTTAGGTCTTCTAATTATTAAATTTATTTAAAAATTCACTTTGGGTTTTCATATGTGGTGTGAGAAAAGGTATATGTTCCCCAAGAAGGATGAAGTTATATACTGTAGTGCAGAGCTGAATTCACCCAAGTCTGCTTTAGGTCAGTACAACACTTTCGTAAGAAAGTAATAACATCAGTAACAACTAAATTAACCTTTTGTTCCTTACGAATATCTTCACATATATATTCATAGAGATTTTCATATTTTTAAAATTAAAATGTTGTAATTGAGCAAGCATTCCCTTAATTTGTGAAATTTTTAAACTTAAAAGCAAAACAAAACAGACTTCTTTTTTGTACTGCTGGAGTCTGAGATGTTAGATTACAACCAAATGTGTTTCTTTTTCAGTTATTTGCAACAAAATAAACAAGGAAAAACCCCTGAAAATGGAATCATATTGAATGTAAATTCAGCAGTAAAAGTTACATCTTTATGGAGTTTCCATCACTACTCTTGTCTTCAGTGACATGGTATACCATGAGTCCTGTGTCTAGATTTCATTACCTACAGCAGTGTTTTATATTGATATAGTAGATTGTTTATGCCTTAGGCACCACTTTTATTTTCATGACACCCTGTTACTTACACCACTCTGTTTTTGATAAACAGATTTACCTCTGCATTTTACAGTACAATGTAATTTCTTTAACTTTGGATCATTTTATATTTGCTAGGAAATGCAATTAGCAGTTGGCTGTTCATATTATCATAGTGTTACCAAAAGCTTTTGAAATATGAATATATTGACTTTTTTCAATGACACAGATGTGTTGTTTTAGGTTGGATATAATGGAATGCATTTCCCAGAAGGCTTGAAATAGAAAGTTAATTTTTTTCTTTTTTTGGCTGAGTTTCAACTTGACATCATGTTGGCAGTTGATAAATTATATTAGAAACAAATAATCTTGTTGATCAGTTTTTATAAGGGTCAATCTAAATTTGGATTATCTCTTCCAAGTTTCTGGCTTTAAATAGAAGGCATCCATAGATATTTTATTATGACAGTATGTAAACATGTGTACACCATCCATGCTCAACTAAATATGGTATTTTTGTGTAGGTTTGGCACTTTTTATATGTACTTTATCCACAGTTAATATTTAATTATCTGATTTGATTGACAGACTGTATACTTACCAGTAGTGACTCCCTTAGCTTTGTAACTTTAGAAAAATTAGCTCAATTCTTATCATGTAATAGATAGTCAATAGATACAAGTTATGTTTAATTAAATTTACTGAATGATCTCAGCATCAAACAAATCTAAATTATAACTGCATCAAAATGTATATAGCTTTTGTGAAGCTCTACAAAAAAGAGTATCAAAGTACATTACAAATGATTTCAGACAGGTCTCAGAGAAGCAAGAAGACAAGAATGTCTGAAAGTATCAATTCAGTGACAAACATCAAGGAAAGGGGGCTGTTAAATCACAAGTTCCAGAGTTATACATAAATAATCAATAAGTATTTCTGGAGCCCAAAGAATGAGTTTCTAAACAAACAAACAACAAAAAAAAAAAAACAGAGAACAGAATTTAAATGCTACATGCCTTAATCCAATATTTATATATAGTATTAAATTATAAAATTTAAAGAGTAGTCACATTTCAGAATACCTTTATTCAGCTAAGGGAGGTTAGTTGTCCTAAACCAGGAAGAGAAATTAAGGAAACAATCCCATTTACCATTGCATCAAAAAGAATAATATACTTAGAAGTAAACCTACCTAAGGAGGCAAAAAACCTGTACTCTGAAAACTACTAAGATGCTGATGAGAGAAATTGATGATACAACAGATGGAAAGATATACTGTGTTCTGAATTGGAAGGATCAATATTATTAAAATGACTGTACTACCCAAGGCAATCTACAGATTCAGTGCAATCCTTATCAAATTACCAATGGCATTTGTCACAGAGATAGGAACAAAAATTTTTAAATTTGTTTGGAAACACAGAAGATCCTGAACAAACAAAACAATCTTGGGAAAGCAGAATGGAGCTGGAGGAATCACACTCCCTGATTTCAGACTATACTACAAAGCTACAGTCATCAAAACAGTATGGTACTGACACACAAAAAACCAGACACATCGATCAATGAAACAGGATAGAAAGCCCAGAAATAAACCCACACATTTATGGTCAACTAATATATGACAAAAGAGACAAGAATATACAATGGAGAGAAGACAGTCTCTTCAATAAGTGGTGCTGGAAAACCTTGATGCTACATGTCAAAGAATGAAATTAGAACATTATTTAATGCCATATACAAAAATAAACTCAAAATAGATTAAAACGTAAGTATAAGACTGAATACTATAGAAGATTTAGAGGAAAACATAGGCAGAGCACTCTGACAGAAATTTCAGCAGTGTTTTTTTGGATCTGTCTCCTTAAGTAATGGAAATAAAAATAAATAAATAAACAATGGGAACTAATTAAACTTAAAAGCTTTTGTACGGCAAAGGAAACCATAAACAAAACAAAAAGACAACCTATGGAATGGGAAAAAATGTTTGCAAATCATGCAACCAATAAGAGACTAATTTCCAAAATATAAATCTCCTCATACAGGTCAATATCAAAAAACCAAACAACCCAATCAAAACATGCTCAGAAGATCCAAATAGACATTTCTCCAAAGAAAACATTCAGATGGCCAACAGGCACATGAAAAGATGCTCAGTGTCACTAATTATTAGAGAAATGCTAATCAAAACTACAATGAGGTATCACCTCACACCAATCAGAATGACCATCATCAAAAAATCTACAAATAATAAATACTGAAGAGGGTGTGAAGAAAAAGGAAGCCTCATACAGTGTTGATGGGAATGTAAATTGTTGCAGTTGCTATGGAGAACAGCATGGAGGTTCCTTAAACTACAAATAGAGTTACTATATGGCCCAGCAATCCCACTCCTAGGCATATATCCAGAGAAACTGTAATTTGAAAATATAAATGCAGTGTTCATGGCAGCAGCATTTACAACAGTGAAAATATGGAAGCAACCTAAATGTCCATGTATATAGAATGGAATATTACTCAGCCATAAAAATGGAATGCTGCCATTTGCAGCAACATGGATGGACCTAGAAATTATCATACTAAGTGAAGTAAGTAAGTCAGACAGAGAAAGGTAAATATCATATGATATTGCTTATATGTAGAATCTAAAAAAAAGACACAAATGAACTTATTTACAAAACAAATAGACTCACAGTCATGGAAAATAAACTTACAGTTACCAAAGGGGAGGGGGGGAGAGTTGAATTAGGAGTTTGGGATTAACATGTACACACTGCTATATATAAGATAGATAACCAATAAGGACCTATGGTATAGCACAGGGAACTATACTCAATATCTTGAAATACCCTATAATGGAAAAAAAATGAAAAAGAGTATATATGTATATAACAGTCACTTTGCTGTATACCTGAAACTAACACAACAGTGTAAATCAACTATACTTCAGTCAATTTTTTTTCCAACGTTATATGTCTTAATACAGTATTTACATATAGTATTAACTGCTTTAGGATGTGTGAGATATTATACTTTAGAGAAGACTCACATCTCAGAATACCCTCATTCAACTGAGGGCAGTGAGATATCCTAAACCCTCTGAAATAGCTGGAGAAGATGACAGGTACAATGTCAACAGTGTACAATAAATATTTTTTGTTCACAAATAATTTTTCATTTATAAATTCAGTGTATAACTGAAAGTTGATTATCATTTTCAATTGCTTTTGTGCACCAATGAGTCAGATTAGAAGTTTTAATAAGATACAATCCAAACACAGAAAGTAACTTTTACCTTGGACATGGAAAATCTATCCATCCCATGTATATTATTCTGTTTACATAAACCTTTATGATTTATGTATTTATACACCAGTGACTATGAAACTATATTTTTAATGTGCTACAGGGATTTCAGGTTTTGGACCAAGATTAAAAACCTTGTTATTCCTAAATTAATCTTGTTCTTTATAGAAACTATGTAATGTATAATTCACAGTACTTTCAAAGTAATTTTGCACTAATGGGTGAAATACTGGTCCAGTGGGGAACTTTGTATATCAGCACTATAATGTATACAGTCAGTTCATGAGTGGGTAGTACAATTTGAAGATTTTCTTAGACTTTAAATGATTTCATTCTTTGTTGTTATTATCACTGAAAATGTTGTTTGTCACTAGTGAGCCACAAAAAGCTGGGGATGTCTAAGGATCCTTTTTCTGAACCACCAAATGAGCCCCCACATTAACTAAGAAAGAGAAGCAATTGTGCTATAAAACAAAGTACAGTGTGTTTTCAAATTCTTATCAAATAATTAAACACATTGCAAGTCATTTGTCTTACAGGTATAATGTGTATATAACAAAAATGATGGTTTTTAAAATCCATCATTTTTAAATCCTATAAATTAATAAGGAAAAAGGCAAAAAAATACATGGAAAATGGGACAAAACATTTCAGATGACGTCAAAAGAGGGTAAATTAAATGTATTAGGGAAGTGGGCAGAAGTGATAAATAGGAACAGATGGGAATAAAATGAGTCAATGCCATATATGAAGATTCTATGTGTTACTGCTAATAAGTTGATAAATGCAAATTAAAACAAGATAGTGCCTCAAAGATCAATTTTTAAAACTTTGTATGTTGGATAATACAGTTATTAGTGATGATGTTGGGAGAGTGGTACTATTATCCATTCTGATAAGCTTTGAAACTGGTATATACATTTTGTAAAACAATTAATATTATTCAATTAAACTAATATGCATATACTCTAAGGGTGCAGTTTCATTCCCTGATTTATAATTCAGACAAGTTTTCACAAGTTTCATAATAATCAGAGAATAAGATTTGTGTAATAGTATTGTTTGTGTGGAAGATACTTGGATATAATCTGAATGTCCGTTACTAAAAAAGTGGATACGTTGGTTAATGTTTTAAAGGAAAAAAAAAAAGAGTATGTTGTGTGAAATGGTAAAAAAATACATGGCAATTTATAACACAATGTAATTGATGAAACTTAAAAGTAGATATATTAAAGAATACTATATATTTAAATACATTTTATATGTTGATGGGTGCACTAAAATAGAGAATGAGGTAAGCAAATCTGAAGAGAAATGTCAAAATTAAATGAAGAAAAATTTGTTGCACAGTCATCAGGTTACAGTGATCTGTGATGTGGAATACCTGCTTTTTCCTCTCTTCTGTGCATCTGAAATAAAAACAATGAAAAAACAGAACTAGTATTAAAAGCGCTACTAGTATAAACATTTTCAATGTTTATTACATTTAACAGTGTGCGGAATTTACTCAACGGAAAACTGAAAATGAATAGAGCTTAAAAAACTGCACAGAATGCAGAGAAACAAGAAAAATACAAAAATACATTAAAAGAATAAAGGGTATGAAAAAAAAACAGTCAATAAAAATCAAACATGGATAACTGATGTCCTTAAATTAGGAAAGCATTCAAAATTGTGAAAATTGAAAGCTTGAATCTGTAGATTGATATGTATAACCCTATTTCAGGAAAATTTAATAAAGTCGAATCAAATCAAAATATATTCTGGTAGTATACTGATCCTCAGAGATAAAGAAAAAATGTTGTGGATATTGAGGCAGGAAAAGAAGGTTACATAGAAGGGAACCAAATTCACAATATTCTCACAGTTCTTCATAGACATTTTAATTTCACAAAATAAATTACCCTTCTGGGAAATACTTCCAAGAGAATAATGCACACCACCAGAAACTACTCAAAGTACTGTAATAAAAAATTTAGACCTTTTATGAAAAGGTAACAGCAAACACAGAAATCCTGTAAATCACATAAATAAAAGATCTTATCCCTAGGTTTGACAATTATGGAGTTAAATATAATGATTATAATTCAATAAAGGTAGTTATGCTGCAGATCACCTTGGTACATGTGACAGCAATAAATTTGCAATTTGAACAGTTAAACTTAAAACAGAATTGATAGAATTTAAAATTATTTTTAGGTAATTTAAAGTTTTTTTGCTTCTTAAACCCCCTGAATGTCTTGCTGTCTCCACCATGAGTTTAATTTGCAGCGAGGGTCAGTCGGGTCATTGGTTATCCAATAACCGATAATGCCCTAAAGGCATTTTCCCTTCTCCACTGCAGGATTAATTCCTAGATCATATACTGCATTTGGTTGTCATAGTTTCCTCTTCTCCTTTAATCCGAAACACTTCCTCATGCTTAAATTCAGATTCTGCATTTCAGATGAGAATATTACTTAAGTAATTTGTATCTTTTTCAGGTTCCATTTATTTTTTGTTAATGATTTTAAGTTTGATTACCTGGTCAAGGTGCTTTCTGGCTTCTTCAGAGGGTGTTCTTGCAAAAGAGAAGCAATTTGTGGGAAGCTGTTTAAGACAATGAAAATACCCTGCTCCTCACACCTTCTGTCCACCCTCTCCTGTGATTTAGCATCTATTGATTATTCTTGCCTGGGACAGTCTTATGATGATACTTGCAAAATGATGATTTCCAACTTCATTTTTCTGTTAATTGATCTGTCACCATACTCCTATAAGGAAGATTTCTACTATCTCCATTATGAATTTATGTATAACTCACTGTCTCCCTCCCTCCCTCTGTCCCTCCTTCCCTTCTTCCTTCCTTTTCCTTCTATTTTTCTTTCATTTAGAATTCATTACTGTAATATCCAAAGCACTCCAGATTTGGCTAGAGGAGGCTGTTCAGCTTGTTTCCTGTGCCCTTTTGACATGTCCCATTGACATGTTATTTTTAAGAAGAAAACTTGTTTTACCATCTTGACATAATGAGATGCTTCAGGCTTATCTCAGTCCTTTTCTGCCCTAACCCTTGCATCAGTCACTTCTCCAAGAAGCCCAGCTTATGAAGTGAGGAATTGAATAATAACCCCAAGTTTGCATGCTGGATTTGCTTATACTCAAAGGATGGCTTTGCTTCAAGACTCTCTCATTGAACTATATATAAAAAGTGTATGTTCATATTTGCACATCAAGTTTTATCCTGTATCCACAGGATTCTTTTCTATTGGATGTTCCACAATTCTACATCCCATCTTCCACAGTGATAATGCAAGGTCTTAACAGTATCGTCACATCACTTTTTCCTTTTCCATCATCCTTGCACAGTAATGGTGATTATTAGAGCACTAATTCAGTTCTAGAAATTATTCTTGACTGAGAAAAAGGAATCCACAAAGCTATGTGTCCATAGTAGCCCATATTCTTCATCCATGTGTTTCTGTGTATATGTGCTATGGCTCATAATAAATTAAACAAATTAGAAGCATTCTAGATGACCTGCCAGAAATAACATGTACGTATTTTTTTAAAAGGTAAACATATAGTTTAAAATGTTCAGTAAATACGTCAGAGTTTTGGAAATAACCTTTTTTGTTTCTATGTATTTTCATTTTCTTTTTATTGAAGTTGATGTACAATATTATAAAATTTACAGAAGTGTATAGTTTTTAAATGTTATACTCCATTTATAGTTATTATAAAATATTGGGTATATTCTCAGTGTTGTACAATATATCTTTGTAGCTTATTTTACACCTAATACTTTGTATCTTTTTCTCCCTACCCCTGTTTCTCTTCCCTCCTTCCCTCTCCTTGCTGGTGCCCACTAGTTTGTTTTCTATATCTGTGAGTCTGCTTTCTGTTTTATAATCACTAGTTTGTTACATTTTTTTAGATTCCATATATAAGTGATATCATACAGTATTTGTCTTTTTCTGTCTGACTTATTTCACTAGCATAGTGTTCTCCAGGTCCATTCATGTTGCTGCAGATGGCAAAATTTTGTTCTTTCTTGTGGCTAAATAGTATTCCATGGTGGGGTGTGTGTGTATATCTATACACACACATATACACACATATATATTCCACATGTATGTATATCCCACATCTTCGTTATCCGCTGATCTGTTGATGGACACTAAGGTCACTTCTGTATTTTGACAACTGTAAATAATGCTGTGAACATTGGAGTGCATGTAGGATTGATCTTAAATGATGAACTTTATTAAATATTCTCTATCTTGCAGTGTTTGAGCCAGTGCATTGAATATAATACAGTTATCATCACCATACTAAAGCCTTCACATTCTTAAAGAAGAATGTGCGTTTAGAATGGGGTTGGTTTTCCAGCTGAGTCTTTCCAGTGCCGAGTTCTGGGTCTTCCTTTGGTGGTTGCCTTAATAGTCCCTGCCTCTTTCTCCTCTTCTCTTATTCTTCTCCCAATGGTAGCCTTCATTACTTGTTACTCGAAGCTTCTTTACTTAATGCTCTTAGAGATACATTCTCTGATGTTTCACTGTCTCAGTATTAACCCTGAATAATGTCCTGGGTCTGAGTCTTAGCTTCTTTGGTCCTGCTGCCCCTTCTCTGTCTGTAGTTGTGAGCCCAGTGCATAATCCAGCTGCTTTCCAAGGAGGAGCTTTTGTTTGTTTTTAAGCCTAATATATTCTGTCAGTGGTAACGAGTGTTCACCAGTGCCCCAGGGACCACAGTTCTTAGTTGCCACTCAGTCCCAGAGACTAAGAGTTTTTTCCAGTGGTGAACAGGGAAGAGGATCCAAGTGAGTTTCTTGCCCTTTCTACATGACTGCTCTCCTAGACCAGGGCTGGATCCGTCACATGCATGCCTTTTAGTTTTTTCCCCTCAGTCTTTTCTTTGAGCACCCAGTGAGACTCATGGTGGAATTATGCAAGAGTGTGGACTCTAATATCTTCAGCTCCCAGTGGTTTCACACTGCCTGCCAGCCCACACTCAGCTTTTGTCAGTTTACAGCTATTCTGACTCAGCTCTTAGCTTTGCATCTTCCCCAGGTGGCTGAGTCCCTAATGCCTTCTTTCACCACATGCATTGGCTGTCAAAGATTTCGTACTAGTTGGTTGTTTTGTGACCGTTTTACTCCAGTGGGTTCAAAAAGGTGGTAATTTTGAAGTGAGCACATCCAGCTACTATTACTACTTCTTTTTTGGGGGGTGAGGGGTGAGAGAGACTCCTTCTGAGACTCCACAGTCTGGGGTTGGAAGCTGCAAGAGTAATAGAACTTTAAAGGAATAAATATCCTTAGAGTGATTTCCAGGGTAAAATCAAAGACTCAGTTCATGCTCTTGTAACATTCTTATTTCCTAATCATATTAAATCAATAGAACAGTCATTAATAATCATGACTTCATAGCATTTAAAAAATCATCTCAATATCTTAGAAATTTTAATCAACTGCTAGAATTTGAGAAGTGAATGGTAGACTATCTATTGATGAAGCAAAATCAGAGGAAATTGAAGCCTATATGCATATGGAGGGCGCTGAGAAGAGCAAAGAAGCTGAGCCGCTTTGGAACCAACGGGACCCTGGACTTGGAGACAGCAGGTGTATCAGAGGGAAGGGGAGTGAGAGCTGAAGGCAGAAATCAAAAGTTCTAACTGAAGACTTTAATGTCATTTACATAACAGTATATTATGCATTCACACTTCCCACCCCTGCCTTTATTTAGAGATTGCAGGGCAGCTAGGAATTTGCCTACCAGCGGGGGGAAAAAGAAAGTAGGATTCTTTTCTGATGTATTATATAATCTCTCCGGGGAAAGAGCGAGCAGTTTGTATGTAGCCGACTTTAAAATAGCCTTCCTTATTCAGACATTTGGGTAGCACCTAATGCACGGCTTAGTTTCTCTCACGCTCACTGTACAGAAAAATCTTCACATAACCAAGCTTTTCTTATTATGACAAGCAAAATAGTAACATTGAAGGACTCCTAGTTTACTACGTACTAAGTGCCAGTACTTACCTAAAGTAAGAGCCATCAGGAGACAAAACGTTTATCAGCTTTTTGAAAAACCCAGAAATTAAAGGCAAAATACTAATATTAAAAAGGGAAAAATATTGACTTAAAAAACAGATATGTGATGAGTAAGGAGACAAATAGTTTTAAGTGAAAAAACTTTTAAATAGAAAAACTGCACAGTGATTTTGTATTCATAGTGACAAGAATGATATGAACATGGAATAATGTAAGAAGACATGGCTTTGGAAATATTAAAATGTGATTTCTAATCTAAAATGCAGTAATAGACTTTTTGGAAAACAGATTTGGTAAAATATTCCAAAATATTTAAAACTAATAAAATAATTTAAAATATGTGTAAAAAGTGAGAGACAGACTCAACCCAAGAGATCTAAAATGAAAATAAATCAAGATGTAGGTAAACAATGAGAGGTATGTTTTAATATTTTCAAGTTGCTTGCTTCCTACACCATGGCTCCCATTAAAATAGATTTATCTTTTCCTTAAAGGGGCTACCACAGCACACACACAAAACAAACACACACGTGTGAATACACATGTACATTATACACATGCAAAAACACATGTGTTACATGTAAAAACAAAGTGACTACCAGCATTGCAAAAGATAAACTGATGTACTCAGTTGCCTCTGGAGAGTTCTGTGTAAGCAGAGGTATGGGCATAACTTTTTTTTTTCCTATTATCAATGCCCTGATGTGCTAATTTCCATCATTTTAATATCTCACTTTGACCAACATATTAAAAATAAAACAGTATATTTGTTTCCATTCTGGTTCAAACTCTTTATCTCTTTATCAGCTAGTAGCTTTGTGCGAGTCACAATATGATAAGCACTGCTTCACTAACATCTTGAACAGATTTTACAATCTTCTGATTACATTTGCGTTTAGTGTCTCAGTTGGTATCATCCAGGGTAGCACCTGGTTCAGAATATCAATCGTACATTCAGACTTTTCAGTTTTCACTGGTCAGGCTTCAGTTAAGGGGATTTAAAATGAAGAGAAAGAGGTATTTTTTTAAATGACTCCTTCTCCTGACTCATCTTGGAGTAGAAGGAGATTCGCTCTGTTTTATAGGCTCTACATCGCCTGATGAGTTGGGTCTAGGAGGGTGAAAGGGAAACATGGAGGTACTTCAGTCTAGAGGAGCGCACATCTCTTAATGTGGATAAAGAAGAACTTGCTCACAAAGGATGGGTGGGAGAAGCCTGGACACTTCCTACTAGGTTCAAGACACACACCCCAACACAAAGACACACACACATCCCCCAGCACGCGCACGCGTGCACACACACACACACACACACTCACAGGCTTCTCCTAAACCTGCCATTTCCCCACTGGAGGTATTGCAGACGTAGTCTCGGGCAGACAGTACAGGTTGATACAACCCTTCATTATCTCTCGAGGAAATGTCTGGGCTACAAGAGTTTGTGACTTGCTTTATAGGATGAAGATAGTGAAGACTCTGCATCTCCCCTTGGAAACGGAGTAACCAGCAGGACACCCCTTCTGACCATGTTGGTCATGTGACCTGCCCATATTGAGAATCTCTCCCTACTGCCAGGATACGTCTCAGTCATTCACTATTGTACAATCGTTAAAAACTGTTTTAGTCTCTCAGTGCCTCCCTTTTCTCATCTCTGAAAGAATAATATGAATGTATCTTTTGTTTTACAAGAGTTAAGTAAGATCAGAAAGGGAAAGAGTATAGCACAAAGCCTGGCACAGAGTGTTTAATAAGTATCATGGTTGTTGTTATCATAGCCCCAGCCTTCACATGCTTGGGTAGAGTGAGTCCTTCTTCACAGCTCCAAAAGACCATTTTTCTGAAAAGTTGTTATATAAGAATATAAAAAAAAAATTAGTTGAAATAATGTTTGCCTAACAATGTGACCTAAAGAAAGTCATGTATCAGTTTAAGTTGTAATCGTCTCATCCAAAGCTGAGAGGGGAGAGATAGGCTATAATATAGTGTATTTACTAATTTATAATTTTTTATTTCAGTCTTATTTCTCTATCAGTGACATTTCTTCCTTTATATTCAGGAATACTGTTAATTTCCCCTCTAAGTGAGGCTAGTAATAGGAGATTTCCACCAACAAGCTGCTTGAGGTGGTAGTTCACTGACTTTAGTGACAAGGTGTTTCCGAAGAACTGAGAGTCATTTAACCCAGAAAGGTGAGGCCAAGGTAAGAGACCTGACATCCAAAAAGGAAAATCCCAACTGGCAGTTTCAGTAAAAGTATAAGCCTCACCAGGAATAAATTGAGCCTAACGTTCCTTCCTTTCAATCTCTACTATCAGTGAGTTTTCCAGGAGTGAGAGCCGTGAAATGCCCTCTGCTCTACATGGTAGAGAGGAAAGTGTGTTTGGAGGAGGGGATGGTTTTTACTCCCATATCAGATTGGAGTTAAACCCACTTGACTCTAACACTCTACAAGCTTTTTATTTTCCAGTAAAAATTATCTTAACATGGTGTAAGTGTGAAATGCTCACACTGATTCCAGGACTTCACTGGTTTATAAACTTGGACTAAACATGTAAAATCACTCTCTTCATCTGATCAGCAGGCTAGAGTTCGGATAGGACAGGACACTCTGACATGTCTTTGTGGGACCAAAGGAGTGTTAAGTAAACATTGGAAAACAGAGTTCTGGAGCCCCGAGTACAGCTCAAGGCTGAGATGTATGATTGGTGGTTAGCATGTAGGTGGTATTATTAAAGTAGCAGCATGAAGTTAGCTAAAATGAGCACATGTGGAAAGATAAAGGCCTAGAATAGGACCTACAGGACATCTCAGTTGAAGATTTTTAGTAAACAGAACGAAGAGTTCCAGGAGGTTGTGGTGTCATGGAAGGTGGTGAAACAGTGTTTTGGTAACAAAAATGTGGTTCTCCAGTATGAGTTGTGACTTCATTGTAGTCAAGAAAGATGTAAAAGTCTTCACTGAATTCCCACCTTGGTGATGCCAGAGCTGAAACAGCTTTACTTAAGTGAATAAAAAACTGGGTTGACTTACTGACTTGTTATTTTAGACTGTTAATTCAGGAGCTCCTGTGCATTAATCAGTCTTCAAGATTACTGGGCTAAAATTGAAAAAGTTTTTAAAGAGAGATGTAGGAATTCCCACCGTATTGAACATATAATCTAGTGGTAAAATACAGCTGATAAATTAAATGAATAAGTGAAAACAGTGTCAGAACGTTGCCGGTGGATGCAGTTGGTGTTCCAGGTTCTTGTCCCATCCCAGAAAGAATTCAGAGACAACACATAGTGGTTAAAAAAGTAAAGTGAGGATTTATTAAAGGGTGGATAGTGCACTCTCAAGGTGAGAGTGGGCAGGCTTAGGTGAGCGGCTGCCCTGAGTTTCCCTTTTGGCAAGTTAGCTACATATGGCGTACAAATGAATGGGTGGAATATTCATTGGGGAGGGAAGGGTTTGGGGTCGTATTCCCTGATTATCATCCCAACTCCATCTTCCCAAAGGGAGGAGGGATTTTTGTCCTTATTTAGCCTTATTTAGATCAGAAGTGTCCTGGTGTCAGTGCATGATGGGTACTTCTAATCTGCAAGGCTAATTTTATTGAAATAAAGGCATAAGGAGCAAAAGGTTACATTCGGACACTGGAAATCCCTGCCTTTTCTCACTTTTCTTTGTTCATCTCCAGACCACTCATCACCCCAAAAGGTGTGATCCCTTAAAAGCCCAAAGGTTCCTGCTTCTCTTTCTGTACCCAGGGACCCCTGGTGCTTACATGATGTGTGGTTTCCTGTATTTGGCTTGTGCCCCTCCTTTCTGCCCAATTCCTGCCATTTGGTCTGGGTCCCCCTTTCTCTGCTCATATCTAATTATCTGCCTGCTCTAACAAGAAGAGTACAAGTGCAATGAAAAAACTAAAGCAGAAAACAATGAATACAAGGTTTTATAGGACATTGTAATTTTACATTGCATGACTGTAATAGTTTTCTATACTTGCTCTAACAAACTACGCAAACTTAGTGATTTAAATAGCAAATGATTTTGTTGTACCCCTGAAACTAATATATTACTAGATGTCAATTCTATCTCAATAAAAACTAGTGACTTAAATGTATTATCTTAATGTTCATCACATCAGAAGTCTGATGTCTCACTGGGCTGAAATATAGGCATCAGCAGGGCTGCATTACTTGGAGGCTCCAGGAGAGAGTCCACATCCTTGCCTTTTCTATCTTTCTCACCCTTTTCCATCTTATTTAATGGTTTTATCAGCCAGTTGCTCAGGACCGAGAACTGTCAGTCAGCCTTCCTGAACAGTCCCACTCCTCATACTCCCCTCTGATTTTCTCTGCTCATTGACAGCAGGGCAGCATTTTACAGTACATATCAGTTAATGATGCTTACGTGCTTAAACTGCATGAGTAGATTTTCATGCAATTGGAGTCAAATGCACATCCCTTTCTGTGGTCTAGAAAGCCTTACCTACTTCCCTGTCTTCATACAGCAGTACTGTCTGTCTCCTGTTCCCAGTCTTCAACAGCGTTACTTTTTGTGTTCTGACTTTCAAGCCCTTCAAACCTATCCCAAACTTTGCACTCAGAATGAAGCATGCTCGGTGCTCTTCCTTTGATTTTCCTGTTGCTGGGTCTTCTCGAATGAGCTAAACTGGCTTCTCTAGATAAAGCACACCTGCTTCCATATACCCAGTCATTCCATTGTCTTTTTAAGTTTCATTTCCATCAAGCTGATTGTTCTCTGAAGGCACCTTACCTGTTTATTGTATGTTTGACACTCTGCAGAGTTAAATATATAAATGCAAAGATGGTTGCGTAGCTCTAGGGTGCGATATTTCCATGTTATTTGTTTAGGAATTGTGTGTCTTGGCAGTGTGCCTTGTGAATTATTTCCAAAACGGAAATAACCCTGTCTGTCTTGTACCCCACCCCACCACCTTGGACTGTGCCAGCCCCTGGTAGGTCAGATGTTTGTGAATATGAATGAAAAGGAGAGTTTCTGAAGAGACATTGCTTGTTTTGTTTTGTTTTTTGGTTTCACTTAGGTACAGTGTGATAATTATGATAGCATTCCATGCTCTCCATTAAAAATCAGCAAGTAAAATTTTGATTTAACCTAAGTGAGCACTGATTTATCACATTCATCTAAAGACTCAAATGATTTATCTGGCTCAGGCTTGCATGTTATCAGTAATGCATCTATTGTAAAATAATTGTAACTATGGTTAAAAGACCTCAAACATTTTGTTGAAGAAAAAGAATTGCTGCAAAAGACTTCTAATGAGATGGATGGTTGTGAAAGCCAGTGCAGAAATGGTTACTGTAATCCACAGAAGACAAAAGTCACGTGTGAACTGTCTTACTCTCTGTTCCCTAGAAAATACACATTGTAGCATTTGGCTTTGATGCAGAACCTCAGGAGTCTTCTGCTTCTACTGGAACATTCCAAAGACATTGCACGGCATCTCTGTTCTCTCTGGGTACCTAGAGTGCCATCAGATATCCTGTCACATGTGACAAGTTGTACAGCAGCTTGAACCTCAGCCCTCTTCTTATTTGGCATCCTATTCCCCCCGGTGAAACTCTCCAGGTCCCCTTTTGCCTGCCACTCTTTATTAACTAGCTCCTGAAATTTCTTGGTTTATAGGCTCTTTTCTTTTTCTGACCAGGGTTTGTATTTCCTCCCTCCGTCTGGCTGAGATCTGACCCTTTTAAATCTGAAGGCTAATGTAAATATGGAGGAGACTGGCATCACCTTGTGAGGCACTTGCCATAGACCAGGTCATTCATTGCATGAGGCCATTCTTAGCAGAAGAGCAAAGGACTGCTTCTCCCGTCCAGCAGAGTTCGGGAAAACAGGGATGTTCAATATAGTTTATTCCCATTCGCACAAATATCCCCATACGTCTCAAGGTCGTATTTTTCCCTACAAGAGTCAAGACATATCAATACCGTGTATTTAGTATTCATTGTAGCATTTACAACCTTATAACCATTCAGTGAGCCTGATTTTTGACACACACTTCCTTATAGCTGAAATGTTTAAGAATTACTTCTAATATTACCTTAGAATCCCTGAGGTTTTTTTTACAACATGTTTAAGTTTAGGGATGGTTAGTCCTGAGCCTTGTGTCTGTGTCTCTGTGTGTGTGTGTGTGCGTGCACACGCAAGTGCAAGGTCTCCACGCCCGGCAAAAGCAGACACCTCACGTAAAATTTTTTTTAACATTTTTTATTGATTTATAATCATTTTACAATGTTGTGTCAAATTCCAGTGTGGAGAACAAAAATTTTGTGTAATTATCATTGCCTCTTTACTAATCAAGTGTGGCAGCTGCCTTCCTCCTCTTTACCTTGCATCTGAGCTTCTTCCTAAGTAGACACCTCTGAAAGCCTTAGCAAACATGATGCGGTGGAAGGCAGGGATTATTACTCACCCTAATTATCCGCACACACAAAGTAGCTATATTGACTTCAGATCAGTGAGAATGCGAGCCTGAAATCTCATTCTGAGGGCTTATTTATAGGGCCAGTGTTGTAACCAGTTATCTTAGCACAAATTTTCTTAAAAATCCAGCCGGAGGTATAGCTTATATGGTAAGGCTTGTGTTTGTGTGTGTTCTTCTTGGAGAGGAGAGGGCTTGGGGGGGATTGCTGTATTGCCAGGGAAACTCTCCCTCCTCCTTTCTCCCTCCCTGTCTCCCTCTTTTTCTCTCTCTCTCTGTCCCCCTCCACACACACACACACACCTTTTTTTTCTGAGGTTCTTCTCTGGCTTTTTATGCATTTTGTGTTCCATAGCTGCTTTTTTGTGATGGTCTTATCAGCTATAAGTAAATAGAAAAGAATGAAAAATTACTCCTCGTGTTGCTTAATAGATAGCTCTGTATTGAAAATCAACAAGAAGAGATTATTTTATTTCTTAATGTTCACTGTTTTTAAAAGAAATCTTAGAGATTATTTCCAGGTTAAACACATAAGAATGTATAAATCAACAGAGCAAAATAAGTACTTATTAAGGAATAATATTATAAATTTAAGAAGAAGGAGAAATATAACTTACTTTTGTAAAAGTAGCAACTATTTGTTCTTGAACCTTGAATCATAGGGTAGAAATTCTGCATAGAAATATAACATATTTAAATATAACTTACTTAAAATATTTCCCTCTTTATTAAATCACATTAATAATTCTGCCTATGGAAATAAGAAACATTATCTGTAGATAGAGATACATATATGATGGAATATATATATATGCTATCAATATATTATATAGTTGAAATAATGGAGAAGAGCTATCTCAGAGTTGAAATAAATAACCAAATAATTAAAATTATATATATGGTATGCAGAGCTCTGTATAAAGTTAAGTAAGTGTTCTGATCACTGCTATCTTAACAAGCAGTGACTAAGTGCAGTTGGAAGTTGACTCAACTAGTAAAACCTATTGCATACTGGTTGAGGTGAAACCTAGATCAGAGAAGTACTACTTTTAAAAATGTCTCGTCTCCAAATAGATGTGAAATTAGGTATATATTTATGCATGTATGTGTGCATTTAAATATAGTGCTAGTAACCACACATAAAAATTAGCTCTTAACAGAGGAAATTTGTGATCTTCTATGCAACATAGTTTGAAAATGATCAGCATCTAGAAATCTGTGTTGTTCTTTTTATTTTGTCCAATAAGTACTGTCTTTTTTACTGAGAAACACAACCCACTTCATTCAACAGATATTTTCACCTGCCTGATCTATGACAGGCACTAGGTTAGGTTATTTGGATTCAGCGGTGAAATGCAGAGGTTATCTTAGATTGAAAAACAGGGACTTAGCCAACTCTAATTCTTCCTTATTCTATAACATCTTTTTTTTTTTAAAGCTGATTTCTCAGTCCCTTTGAGTAGTTGTTCAGCAAATTGAAAATAGGTGGCTTTTGTGTTTTCCTTCTTATCAGTGTCCCTTTAACAGGGCATTTTACATGCACAGACATATACAATATAGAACAGCTTCTTTGTCATTATTTTCATCAATGTCTTGTTAAATACAAGTATGATTTTTGGTAACTCATGACAAATGCATTTTGTATTTGAGGGTTGTAATATGAACATTTTTGAATACAGCACAGTTAAACACATTTTTATACCATGCATATTTATAAGCTGTGTCAGTGCTTAGAATCTGAATTGTTGTCCTTTATTAAAAAAAAAAAACTTGGAATCATTCTGCTTTTTGAGAAACTTCAAAAAGACATTTCTGTAAGTGTCAAATTTAATTGCCTCTGACTCATTTTTGACAGATCGTGTACTTAAACCAGTGAGTCTTCTTTCTTTTTTATTTTTTTTACTGTTGGCAGCCAAAAAAACTTGTATTAGTCATACCCTTGTAGATAAAATTTGCACAATATTACTGACAGAGTTTGTATTAACTACTCTGTGTTGCACAGATCACATGCAGAAGATGTGGTGGATTCATTCCATCAATCTATATACAAAGGTATGAAGATGAAGGAGACAGTAACTCTACTAAAAAGACCAGCTTTAGATGGATATTGAGAAAAGGTAGAAGTGGGTTTAAAATGATGAACTGATGGACGAGTATCCTTTCTAACAAGAATGGCAGACTTGAAAAAGATAGTCCAAATACTGTTCTTTAAATAAAAAAAAATAGTATGATGCAAATGAACTAGTTCAGAGTTTAAAAAGGTTGTCAATATACAAATATTGACCTCAATAAATGCAAAAAAGTTTTTAAGTAATGTGTTTGCTAGTAAAAAAGACACACTAAGTAAATTGACTTCCACATACACACAAGATCTGCAAATCTTACTGAAAGTTTATATTTTGAAATAGTGTTAAATTAGCTCACAAAACATGACTAATTTATACCCTGAAAGTACAACTTTAATTTCTGAAAATCAGACACATCACATACAGTAGTGCCCCCTTATCAGTGATTTCACTTTCTGTGGTTTCAGTTACTTATGGTCAGCTGTAGTCCAGGAATATTAAACGGAAAATTCCAGAAATAAATAATTCATAAGTTTTAAATTGCACCCAGTTCTGTGCAGAGTGATAAAATCTCATGCTGTTTAGTTCTGTCCCGCCTGGGACACGCATCATCTCTTTGCCTAGCAGATCCCAACCGTCAGTCACTTAGTAGCCATCTGGTTATCAGATCAGCTGTTGTGGTATCACAGTGTTAATGTTCAAATAACCCTTAGTTTACTTACTAAGGAGCTCAAAGCAAAAGAGTAGTGATGCTGGCAATTTGGATATGCCAAAGAGAAGCTATAAAGTGCTTCCTTTAGGTGCGAAAGGTAAAAGTTCTCAACTTAATAAGGAAAGAAAAATTATCATGTGCTGAGGTTGCTAAGATCTATAGCATGAATCTTCTCTTCCTGAAATTGTGAAGCAGGAAAGAGAAATTCATGCTAGTTTTGCTGTCGCACCTAAAACTGCAAAAGTTACTGCACAATGTGTAATAAGTGCTTAGTTAAAATGGAAAAGGCTTATAATATTTGGGGGTGGAAAACCTGAACAGGAAATGTGTTCCAAACATTGACAGTAACTGGTTGCGCCAGAAATTGCTAAGCCTACATGGCAACTTAAGGAAGGGGTCCCCTGAAAAGAGTGACACCAAGCCATTTACTGCAAATAAGGGATGGTTACACAGATTCACGAATAGGTTTGTACTAAAAAAAAATGTAGAAATTACTGAAGAGGCTGTATCTGCAAATGAAGAAGCTGCTGCTATGTCCCCAGCAGGGCTAAAGAAGATGATTAGGGAGAGACACCATGTTCACAAATATTTTATTACAATATATTGTTATAATTGTTCTATTTTATTATTATTGTTAATTTTTACTGTCTCTAATTATAAATGTAAAATTACCATGTTATGTGGGTATAGGAAAAACCAGTACATACAGAGTTCAGTACTATCCGTGATTTCAAGCATCCACTGGGGATCTTGGAACGTATCCGCCATAGCTGAGGGGGGACGACTGTGCATAAATAGTTATCATACTGGGGTAAGTGGATGATGTGTTTTTTCTTTCTCAATTCTATATATACGTAGTTGTAAATTGGTCATGTTTACTCATTGTGTGTAGCTTTCAGATATATTTCAAAGGAGCGACAAGTTTATAAAAGCAGAGGCCATATTTGCTGCCTATGACAGTGATGTCATTTAATAGTACAAACAGAACAAAAGAAGTAATAGCTGGCATGTTTCATTTCTTACTACGTGTCAGGCAGCATTCTAACATTCGGCACCCATTTAATCCTTACAACAGTGTTATGAGGTGAGCACTATTGGTGTTCCCAGTTTGGAGAGGACACAGCTAAAGCAGTGAATGACTCTTGAGGGCGGAGACTGCAGATTTGTCCTTGGGTAGTTTGAGTGCAGAGAGGACACTGCTGATACCCATGCTTAGCTGCCTTCCGAAGATAACATCAGGCCATTTTGGTTAAAAGGAAATCTGAGGCTTACAAACTGCAGAGTTATTTTAACTACTTACAAAAGAAATAACTTTTCTTCCTAATACTTTAGGGCTACTAAAATTTTGGAGATGAGGCAAAATAATGTACACATTTTAAAAGCAAACAAAACCAACTAAGTTTTAGAACAAAATGAAATATCAAAATGACAATTCTTAGGCAATAACCTTAATGAATATTTCAGGAGTATTGTCTAAGATTATCTATGGATGCAAATTACACATGAGTCTATAAAAGTGTATTTAATTCAAGGTTTTAAACTTAGTGGTGGAGGCTGAAAAGCCACCAGTGGTAATATTCTGTTCAATAAATATGGGGGAATTTGTGTACAAATTTTAAAATTTTAGTTAATTTATTATTCATTTGTTTCAGTCTTAGAATATAGACATGGTGAATCATAACACTGAAATACGCATCTTCTCAGAGTACCTGCATCTTACAATTAGGTGTGAGTTTGTTGACTATAGGTATCAAGGTATTTTCTTGACAATTTTGGGAGATCTCTCTTGGTGTTCCCTTGTCACAATTCTGGGATGGAGCTAACCAGAAAACATAATGGAGAATTCATTTACAGCTGAAATCTTTAAAGGATAATTTTGGTAAAAAATATATTATAATAAGATATGTATAATAAGGTATGTATAATAAGCTTTTATACAGCATCCTGGAGAAAGGCACCCCAACTTACAGAGTGTTTTCCCAGGCTGGAAAATTAACTCAGTTTTTGCAAGGACATACTACTATTCTGTCTCGTTGGCAGGTTTTGAATGATGAGTATAGAGTAAAACCTAAATTCCAAAATCATGCATCCATGTTCATACCTCCTCTGCCAGGGGATGAGATCATCTCAATTTTTTTCCACTGATGTCAGGTTGTTGCTGGGTTTTAACAGGGCTCTCAGTTTCTCTCCACTTGGGCTTCTCCATGTTTCTCTCCCTGTAGCTAACCTGGGCTTCCTCACAGAAGGTTGGTTAGGTTCTAGTAGTGTGTGTCCTAAGACAAAGTAAGCCAACCAAAAGCTGCAGTATTTTTAGGACCTTGCTTTGAATACTGTTACTTCTATTGCAGTTTACTCATTAGAAATGAGAAAATAAGATTGAACTCTGTTTAAGGAGAGAAAAATTATACTGACATATTCAAGGGAGAATTGATTTAAAAAAATGTGAAGACATGTTTTAAAGCCATCACTCTCTGACCTCTGGCTACAGAATATTTACATTATTTCCATAAGAAAAATGAACTCACCATCTTCTAATACTCATCCACAAAGAATTATCTATGGAATAGTAAATACTTTTAACATTACATGACGTATGATCTCTGTTCAGACTATTCAGCTCTGCCGTTATAGCTTGAAAACACTCAGAGACCCTGTGTAAATAAACATGTATGGCTGTGTCCTAATAATATTTTATTTACAGAAACATATGGACCAGAATTGCTCTGTTGCCCATAGTTTGCTGATGTCTGATCTACTGCGTTGCACTCATGCTTGAGGTCCAGGATTTGCTCATCTGAATCAGGTCCTTGAAAGTGGTTCCTTTTGTGAAACTCTGCATTTGGTTTTTCTCAATCTTAAGACTCAAGGACTAAAAACATAAGTTCTCTGACCCTCATAACTCAGATACACTGGTGGAACAGGAATGCAGCAATCACTGCAGCTGCTTCCATTTAGAAAGGGGTGAAACAGGAGGCATCTCCGAGGCACACGAATTGACAGCAATTCTGAGTCACAGCTGGGCGGAGACTGCCAGCTGAGTAGTTTTGTGGGCTTGTTGATGTCCTTTGCACTGTCTCTGTCCCTTTTAGTCTAAGCTGATAATAAAGCTGATAATAAAATTTTTGTGGATTTCTTATTCATCAACTGATAATCTACTCTATTAGACAAAAGCCAAATTAAAATTTTTTCCAGCGTAAGAATATTTCTGTCGTGGGCTCCCTGCAGGGCTGCTGAAGGACAGACAGCTTTGTTAAGGTTTTCAGAAGCCTCAAAAAAGTATGAGGCACATCTTCAAGATGGCTCGTAGGTCTTTTGTCTAATTGAACACTTTTCTGAGGTAACTCTTCAGACATTTCTGAGGTCTTTACCAATGATCTTACGTTTACATGCTGAATTTAATTTTTGTTCTGAGGCCCTTTTATATTTGAAAACCTTGAGTAGGCGGGAATGAGAAATAATTTAAATTTCAAACCAGAAATCCCTTTCTGTTTTGACTTTTGTATGAATACTGAAAAGTTCTTTTTTATTTTAAATTCCGTCTCTCCTCCTTAATTTTACTGTGGTTTAGTTTGATGAAGCAAGGTGCCATCTCTCCATCTCTACATGGATATATGTTAAATACCCACAGATTATTAACCTCTTACAGTAGTATAATACATTTGTCGCAATTAATGAGCCAACATTGATATGTTATTATTAATTCACAGTTTTACTGATTTACAAGTTAATTTTGGTAGTATAAGTTTCCTCTATATGTTTGAGATGTCTATGTATGTTAGGCAAAGACTTTTGGATGATGTGTAACTGAATGTGTCTTTATTTTACCATTATATTTTGTTTATAGTTTTTCTAGATACAGAATTTTAGGTTGGTAATCATTTTTTTCTCAGAATTTTGTAGATATTTGCTCATTATCTTTTAGATTATGGATAAGTTTTATGCCATTCAGATCCTTAAATCTTTTAAGTGACTTGTTAGATCCCTAATTTTTTGTAAGTGACTCATATTCTTCTTTATATTTTCTTTTCAAATCTTCCTTTAATGCCAGATTTTCTTTTTTAAAAACATTTTTTATTGAGTTATAGTCATTTTACAATGTTGTGTCAAATTCCAGTGTACAGCACAATTTTTCAGTTACACATGAACATACATACATTTATTGTCACATTCTCTATTGCTGTGAGCCACCACAAGATCCTGTATATATTTCCTTGTGCTACACAATACAATCTTGTTTATCTATTCTACATTTTGAAATCCCAGTCCCTTCCTAACCCCCGTCCCCCTGGCAATCACAAGTTTGTATTCTATATCTATGAGTCTGTTTCTGTTTTGTATTTATTTATTTTTGTTTGTTTGTTTGTTTTAAGATTCCACGTATGAGCAATCTCATATGGTATTTTTCTTTCTCTTTCTGGCTTACTTCACTTAGAATGACATTCTCCAGGAACGTCCATGTTGCTGCAAATGACATTATGTTTTGGTTTTTATGGCTGAATAGTATTCCATTGTATAAATATACCACGTCTTCTGTTTGTTTTGGAACAGTGTGCCTTGATTTAGAACTCTGTGTGTGTGTAGCTTTGCTAGACCTCTGGTTATTTCTTTTAGTTAGCTGTAAGTAAGTAAGCTTTCTAAGGACACAGGGCAGAGAACAGAGCACACTTAGTATCAACATAATTACTACTGATGGAGCACAAAAGGAAGATCTGAAAGAAATGGGACTTCTTTTTAAAAAGGTAGGATTCAGGGGACCCTCAGGGCATCATGTGCCATTTAAAGTTTCGTACAGTGGTATATATATTAAGGTGTCATTTTTATATAATCTCTCATGTAAATGCCATAGAAAACTAGATATTAGAGAATATCAGAATTCTTAGAAGACACCAACTGCCTCAGAAAATGTGTTATTTCTTCCTCCATAATGAAAATATGATTATTCATTGCATAGACACGAAGAACAGAATGGATGTCTCAGAGACTCTCATTGCCAGTTTTGACCATGTGATTAAATTCTTACTGGTGGCATGAAAAATGGTTCTGGTAAGTTTCCTTAAAGGGGAGAGATCTGTATGTCTTTTCTCTGTTCCTTCTTGCTATTTGAAAGGCAAACATAAAGGCTGAATCTTCAGCTCTTACCCTTACTTGTGGTAACCTTGGGAGTAGAAACCAGATTTCGAAAGTGAAGGACCATGAAGGAAAGTCATGTATCCATCTCAATAATGAGTAGATTAGAAGCCTGGATCAACTACTTCTGTACTTCTTGACCATAAGTAAGAATATCCTTCTGTCATCTTTACAACAGTGCTATGTTGCATATTTCTGTCATTCCCACCCAAACCTAATACTAACTAGTCCATAATTTTTGAAAATGACTATAACCAGAGAAACTATGAGTTTAATTACTGATTACACATTTGCATTGGAATAACATAGCTACCTCTTCCATTTCTGTGTTTAAGATCAAAATGGTCATTTTATTTCTTTAGTAATTATCCCATAATTGTATTTCTTACTTCAAGTCTCTTTTACTGCTGTATACTCATTACACAGTAAATTTATATATGTACTATATGTATAAATATATATTTAATTATATATGCATATATGTGTATATATACATTTTATAATTTTTTGATGCTTTTAAATCATGATATTGGAAATAAAAGTGACATTTATGCTTTGAAAATTAACTTACTTTTTCAAAATGAACTATTATTTATTATTTCAGAAGTCTTCAGTGAATTACATATTGTTTTCTTTTACCTTTAAAAAAAATAGAGTGAAGTAACAGTGAACTTAACACCCATTTTACCTAAGGAGTAATTTTCTGCATTTTGGGAATAGGAGACTTTTAAAAAAATACATACTTCATAATATTCTCTGGGACCACTTTAGCAGGCTCCAGCAAATAAACACCTTATCTAAGACTCCTTGCTTGTATGACTGCTGACTTTGACAGTTGTCAACATGACTTTTTTTTGCATCAACTCCTGCCTCCAGCAGATTCCCTTCCTGTCTAGGAGATTTAAGGAATGTGAAAGTAAGGCAGTCACACACTCAGAGATGCTCTGCTTCAGCAAAATGGAAAATGATATTAACAGGACACCCACATTCTGTCTTACTGCCCCATGTAAATTCGCTGGCATGTATTTCATGGCTTACTGTCAAATTCCTTGGTTATAAACCTGAGAGCATTAAAATACAATGCAAAAATATATTTTCGTAGTTTTGTAATACTTCTTATTCTGTTGTCTTCTATCTACTGAGAGTCATTGAGGAAAAACTCATATTTTTGTTTCCTACGATTCCTATTCAGTCATATGCTAAAAATACCAGAAACAACATTCAGGTTACTGGATAATTTCTATTCCCTTTCCCATTGCAAGCATTACGTGTCCCCCCGCCCAATGCTTTTTACATTATGTATTGATTTTGATGTTTAAAGTGCTTGACATTTTCTGTATTCTACACTGCTTGCGTCTATCTGTTTGGGGTTTCATCTGGCTTTCTCTCAAAACATTTTCCATGTTGAAGATGTCAATTTCCAAGTGAATAGGAGTTCATCATTTTACTCTCTCAACCTATGTTGATACATGATGCTTTTGTGACAAACTTATCTCTTCTCCATTTTAGGATATAATCACTCAGTAATTCTAAGAATATCTGTAGCATTTTAGACTAAATAGAATAATCAGTATGTCCCAAAAAGAAGATAAGAGAGGGAAATGATAAATGCCTTAGGCTTTATGGTTTTCCAGTAATGGATAATGAGGATTGACCCAAAGTAATGTCATTAGATCAGAGACATTTGTTTCTGTTGTGAACCCACTGTCAACTCCCAACTCCTCTCGGAAACTTTCGGCCCTCTCAGTGTGTGTAACAGAATCTGGTGCTGTTTACCTCACTGTGCACATTCTGCTCAAAAACTGCTTTTAGCTAATGTAACTAGAAAGATGAGGTTAAAGAATAAGTTATAGTGGCCACTACCCTTTGCACCCAATTTCTATCCTACTGATCATTTATGTTTGACAGGAAAAATGACCAAAGTAAATGAAGCTGCAATTACATAATTTAATACTATTATCGGGGCTCATGGTAGAATTGTTTTTAAATGTGTGTGTATATGTGTATATATGTGTTTTCCAAAAAAATAAGGAAAGATTTTTTTTCCATATTCTTCGCCAGTGTGCATCTGTTTATCCTAAAGGGATAGCCCCTGTGGGGGGAAAAAAGTTCAAAGTCTTTGGACCTACCCCAGGAAGCAGCAAGCATGACCATTTTTAGTAAAATATTTTTACAGGCACTCTACCTACGCTTGTGCATGTCTGTATAAAATGGTAGTGGTGTCTACAAAATGGGAGGAAAAAGAGCATCTGGTCATTACAAAGAAACCTAAAAAAACCCCGAGGATAGTTACCAATTGTGGTTAGCAATATATTCTTGATTTTTCAGCAGTAATTTCACCATATACTTTCTGTTTTCTCTCTATTTTGAAAGAGCATAAAATCTATTGGCAGTATGTTAATGCAAATGATAACAGTAGGCAAAATCAATAGGAAAAAATGCTTTAAATATAATCTAGCTTTATCTAAATTAGTATAATTGAGTACCACACTGTTAAACAATTTAGTCAGATTCTGAAAACATGGAATTGTTTTCATTTCTGAAAATCATTCCAAAAACCAAACTTAAAAAAAATTTCCCTTATGGTGTTGATGCTCTGAAAATGCATGTACATATATCTTTTTAAGTACCTGTTTTCAGTTATTTTCTGTATATAACTAGGAGTGGAATTGCTGGTTTATATGTTAATTGTATGTTTAATTATTTGAAGTACTATCAAATTATATTGCCAAAATGAATCATTTTACATTCTTGTTAGCAGTGTACAAATGTACAAAGTTTCTGATTTATCCACATCCTCACCAATGTTATTTTCCCTTTATTTTTTTTTTTTTGAAACATTATGGCCATTCTAGTGAGTGTGAGTGGTATATTCCTCTTGTTTTGATTTGTATTTTCCTAATGACTCATGATATTAAGGAGTTTTTAATGTATTTGTTGGAAAGTTTTGTATTCTGTATGGAGAAATGTCTGTTGAAGTTTTGCCCTTTTTTAAATTGAAATTTTTTTCTTTTTGTCATTGAGTTTTAAGAGATCTTGGTTCTGGATACTAGATCTTATCAGATATATTATTTTTAAATATTTTCTCCCGTTCATTATGTTGTATATTGACTTTTTAAAATAATGTCCTGTTCACAATTTTTTTAAGTTTTGATGAATTCCATTTTATCTATTTTAGTGTATCTTTTCTTTTGTTGCTCATGTGTTTGGTGTCATATCTAAGAATCCATTGCCAGATGCGAAGTCAGGAAGATTTACTTCGATGTTTTTTTGTAATAATTTCATGGATTTTAGCTTTTGATTGGAGAATTGAATCCATTTTCACTTAAAATAATTACTAATAAAGAAGGCTTAATTCTGGCATTTTACTGTATATTTTCTGAATGCCTTATACCTTTTTTGTTCATCATTTTCTCCACTGCTTTCTTCTGTGCTTTGATTTTTTTTTATAGTGTTTCTTTTTGGTTCCCTTCTCATTTCCTTTCCTATTTACTTTTAGATATTGTCTTACTGGTTCCCCTGTAGATTACAAATAACACCCAAATTTCCAGCAGTCTTGTTTTATTTGGTGCCAACTTAGCTTAAATATCATTAAAAACCTTATATACTCGTCTATGTTATTTCATAATATACATCATAATACATTTTGTTACCATTAATGTAGATTTTTAATTATTATTTTATTCTAGTATCTTTTAATACATAGGAAATACAAAGTTTTACAATCCCCAGATATAAGATTTGCTGTTACTTTTACCTATAAAGCTACTTTTACCAAAGTTCATTATTTCTTCATTTTGCTTAGAGTTACTGTCTAGCATCTTTTTATTTCAGCTTGAATGATTTTAGCATGTTTTGTAGGGAGGCTCTACTAGTGACTGACTTTCTCAGTTTTTGTTTGCTGGGAATGCTTTAATTTCTTATTGATTTTTGAAGGTTAGTTTTGTTGGATACAGAATTCTTGATTGATAGTTATCTCTTTCAGTGCTTTAAAAATCTACTCTCTGGTCTCCATGGGTGCTGATGAGTAATTTGCTATCAGTCTTATTGTGGGCACTTTGTGATGAGTTGCTTCTCTCTTGCTGCTTTCAAGGTTCTGTGTTTATCCTTGGCTTTTAACAATTTGATTATAATATCTTTCATTTTGGACTTTGAATTACTGATGTTCTTGAATATGTAGATTTGTCTGTAATCAAATTTGGAGAGATTTTACCCTTTATTTCTTCAAATAACTTTTTGTTTCTTTCTCTCATTCCCTCCTTGGCTAAGTTTATTCCTAAACTGTTGCTCTTTCTGATGCTATTGTAGGTTGGATTGTTTTGTTAATTCTTTTTTTGAATTGCTTCTTACAGTGTATAGAAATACAACTGCTTTTTGTATGTAGATTTTGTATCCTTCAACTTCACTGAGTTTGTTTCCTATTTATTAGTTTTCATTTGGAGGCTTGACTGGGGAGGCATCTGCTTCCAAGACTCCTCCCTCAGATCCTTGGTAGAATTAGTTAGTTTGTAGTTGTAAACCTGAGGCATCTGCTGGCTTTTGAGTGGAAACTGACATCACCTCCTGAGGGCTGCCTGTAGTTCCTGCCATGTGGCCTGTTCTTACCTTGGCTACTTTTTTTCCGTCAAGTATATTACTCTTCTTGGGGTGCCATAAGGAAACAGCATTGACTGGTGGTTTAACGAAAAGAAAATTTTTCTCTCGTAGTTATGGAAGTTGGAAGTTCCAGGTCAGGGTTCAGAAGGATTAATTTCTGATAAGTGCCGTCTCTTGGCTGTGGCCAATGGCCACCTTTCACTATATTCTCATACGGACTTTCCTCAATGCATGTGCTTGGAGGAAGAGAGCTCTCCTGTGTCTCTTCTTATAAGAACACTAGTCCTACTGGGTCAAGACCTCATTTAGCCTTAATTAATTCTTCAGAGCCCTGTCTCCAAATATAATGACACTGGGCTTTAGGGCTTCAACATGAATTTGAAGTGAACACAAACATTCAGTCCATAGCTTTCTTCCTCTGGCACTTAAAATTCTGGTCCTTCTCTCATGCAAAAGACAAGGCATTTGATTCCAATAACTGCAGAAGTTTTAACATACATGAGCATCAACTGAAGGCTCATCTAAATATCATATAAATTAGATATGAGTGAGACTTGATGCATGATTTCTCACTGTGACAATGTTCCTCTTGGTTGTGGACTTGTGAAAGCAAAAAAGTTGTGCTTCCAAAATATAGTGGTGGGACAGGCAAGGGATGACAGATCTCAAGCAGGTTCAAAACCTAACAAGGTAAATTCCATTGCGTCTTAAGACTGGAGAAAATTTTCCTTGGATCAGTGCTTTCCAGGATCCCTGGGGTGGCAGTGTCTGCCTCACATCTCTGCAGGGTGACCCTTCCTATATGCCACATGGTTCACTGAGACTTGGGAGGGGAGCCTTCTAAAAGCAGTGAGGAAGCAGCCTTGCCCTCTAGGCCTGTGGTGGCATTGGCAACCCTGCAGATCTCTGAGTTGCTTTTGGGGTCATGTTTCCTTTTTCTTGAAGGATAGCATGTTTGCATCACTCTTTTCATTCCATATCATCTCTCTGTTTCCTTTAGTCCCAGCTGGCAGTGTTTTTGCTGGTGTAATGCCATCTCTAAGGTCCTTCTCAAAAGGTTGTGCAGCCATACCCGTAGTGTTCTTTTCAGAGCATTCTTTCTCATTTTTTTCCAATTGCATAGGCTGAGAATTTTCCAAACCTTTAAGTTTGGATTCCTTTTTTGCTTAACAATCCATTCAATGTACCTTTCTCTTCTTGCATTTTACTAGACTTGAAAGGAAAAACCAAGCTGCTCCTTCAACATTTTGTTTAGAAATCTTCTGGCTAAATATCCAATTTTGTTACTTATAAGTTCTTTCCAAAACACTACAATTCAGCCAAGTTCTTTATAAAGCCACTTTGTAACAAGGAGAGTCATCCCTCCAGTTTCTAATAACTCATTCCTCATTTCCATCTTAGGTCCTGTCAGAATACCCTTCAAAGTTCATATTTCTAAAAACAGACTGTTGTTGATGCATACATTCTCTAAGAAGATGGAGGATTTCTCTCAGCTCTCCTCTTTTCTTTCTGAGTCTTCACTAGAATCTCTTTTCATGTCTGTATTTCTACCAGTAGTCCCTTCATGGTAATCTAGGCTCTCCCAAGTGTGCAACTCAAAACTCTTCTAAACTCTTTCATCACCCAGTTTCAAAACCACTTCCATGTTTTTAGGTATTTGTTAACAACAGCACCTTGCATCATGGTACATATATTTTGTTTGGTTGGCTTGGCTGCATAACTAAACACTATAGATTGGCTAGGTTAAATGACAGACAGTTGTTTTCTTAGAGTTCCAGGGGCTAGATGTTCCAGATCAAGGTCTAACAGCATTGATTTCTGTTGAGAGCCACCCTGTAGACAGTTGCCTCCTCAGTGTGACCTCACATGCCTTTTCTTCAGTGTGTGAACACCCAGAGAGACAGAGCTGCCTGATGTCACTTCTTGTAAGATCAGTAATCCTATCAAATAAGGGCACCATCCTTTTGACCTCATTTGAACTTAATTATTTCCTTTACTTCTTATCTCTAAATATAGCCACACTGGTGGTTAGGATTGCAACATACAAATTTGAGGGGAATACAAACAGTCAGTATGTAACATCCAGCTAGCAAGGAGACTTACCTAGAGTGACTCTGCTAGCCAGATGGAATCTGATATAACATAAGAAAATAATGAGAATGACATCTCATCATCTTTGCTATTTGTAGTGGTTAGAAACAGGTTATAGTTTCCAGATTCACTCAAGTGTAGGGGATTACACAAGTATTTGAACACCAGAGGCAGAGATAATGGGAACCATTTACAGTCTGTCTGCCAGAGTTTGAAACTCATGACTTTTATTTTTCAAGTGGTTACCTCTAATTCATAAAGATCCAAATTTAGTGTACTTTCTTCTAATATACTTTTTGATTTAATTTTTTTCTGTGCCTTAGGTTTTTTCTTTTAAATTCTATTTATTTGATTCTTTTTGTTGTTGTTGTTATTTTATTGGTATAGAAAGATTATCCAACTTTCTAATCTCTACATTTACTCATCTTTACTTCTTATTTAAAATTTTGGTCCTTTGAAGAATTTTGTTTTTTTCTTTTTGGATGTTTTTTCCAAGAGTTTTTACTAAAGGTGAATTTTAGTAAACTTTTTAATCTTTATATATATGTGGAGAATATATCTATTATACTCTCATATTTTAATACATTATTTAGACACAGAATCAGTAGTACAAAATTATTTTCTGTTAAAACTTAGGAAAGTTTACTCATTGCTTTCTTGTTCACCTGTCACTATTGTGACTAAATATGATTTTTTTTTCTTTGTAAGAATATGATTTTTTTTTACTTTGTAAGAATCTATTAACTTCAACATCTTTTGAAAATGATTCTATCTTTGATGATCATATTATCATTCTGCATGTGGATTTTATTTTAACTATTCTGTTTGAAGCTGATTTTTTTTTCCTTTCAATCAGAGGTCTTTTATGTTTCTATAATTTTTTAAAAAATTCTCCGTATTAGTATTTTGTTTTGTTTCTTATACAACTGGATTCTCCTAACAGTAATCCTACACATCTCATAATTTTAAAATTGTCATCTATTCCTTCATTTTTCATGTGCTTCTACAAGAGTTCCTTCATTGAATTACCAGCTTAATACATATTCTTAAATTGTATTAGTTCTGTTATTCCTCCACTTATTGAATTAATTCACCTCATTATATTTTGCCTAGTATTTCTAGTCTTCTTTATAACTAGTCCTTTTGTCTTCATGATGTCTCTGCAGTGTATCTCTTCGGAGTATTAGTCTTAATTTAATATTTTTATATATTTATTATATAGTGGCTGATTTATATAGTATAGGTTTTTCCTTCTGATGTCTTTTTCTTATTGCAATTTGATGCTTAAACATTTACTATGTTAGATTTTGAAATTATTTCCTGGTGGTGCCATGTACTTGGCTTTCAGAGTGGACAAGTTGAAAGGAACAAGGCCAAAGCCTTCCTTAGTGCCTATGGTAGGTTTAAAATTCGAGATAGGGGAGGCATTCTTCCCTGTAGAGGCTGCTGCAGTGGAGCTTGGACACCCAAATCAGGAATCTTCTCTTCAGAAAATTCTGAATCTCAGGGTAAGATTGTCTTCACCCGTTCCGTTAACTCTTCTCCATCTTTGTTCTTAAGGCAGCAGGAAGGAGCCTGTTGCTGTCTGTTCTTTGCTCCACCCGACACGGGCTGAGCCCGTAGTGATCATCCCACTCCCTCGGATGTAATAATCATCTCGGAGGAATGCAACAGGGAGGAGAAAGCACAGCTTCAAAGCTCTCTTCCTGCGCAGACCTCCTGCACAGCGCCAAGCCCACTGCAGTACCTTACAGTTGACTGGTAACCCCTGGAAATTCCTCACAGTATGTTAGTTCTTTAAATCTGTAAAAAATTGCATCAGTAAAGCTTTCATCGATATCATGTTTGATGTTTCGAAAGGATGGTTTAAAAATTTTGGACAGTGTTTACCTCCTGGATAATCGATTTCTCCTCCCTTTGGTTCCATAAGTGATCTTTTTTTGTGGGTTTATTTTGGGCCCCTTGAAGTTACTTTTGAGTTTTCTTTCCAGACTTCTCTTCCTACCAAGTGTTAAATGTGTTGATATGCTGTGTAAAGTCACAAAGGTGTTCTGTCTTATCTTACAAAATCTTTATAGTAACGTAGTGTTGCTAAGCTCCATTTGTTAAGAAAGACTCTTTTCCCTATTGATTTGCAGTGGCAAGTCTGTTATGCATCAAATTACCATATGTACATAGGCTTGTCTGGGGACTGTCTTTTCTCTTTTCACACATTTATTCACCTGTGCTTGTGACCAAACAAAAGAACATTATTCATTTTGCTGTGTAGGAAATCTCTATATCTGAGAGAGGAACACCTCCCTCCATACTGTTTGTTGTCTTCACGACAGTCTTGGCTTTTTCCTGGGTTTTCATATAAATTTTATCTGATCTATTTTCATGAAAAAAATGTTGAAGGGTTACTTAATATTGCACTGAATCAGTTGAAACTTGTGTAACTATAGCTTTGCAATTGAATCTTCCAATCATGAGCCTAGTCTATATCTCTGTTTAAATCTTCCTTAACATTTCTAAATAAAATCTCATAATATGTTTTGTCATCAACTTGCCTGTACTTTGTACGTTGATATTTTTTAAGACTACTATATAACTGTATAATGCACATGTGCAAAGTGTGTGTGGCTCTTTTGTCATAATTACTTGTTGTCAGTTGGCTTTGCCTCCTTGTACACTTGGTTTATTTATGTACTGAGCATTGTTTAAAAAAGAAAAAGGTTTTTTTAAATGTTTTGTTTGCTTTCTCAGGGTATAGCCTGACAGAAACCAGTAAAGTACAGATTATTTGCTTGAGGTTCCCTGATCAAAAACAGCCACGTGCGTCTAGGATAGAAATTTGTTTGTTCACAGTCTGTTACCATAGCTCATCAGGAATCCCTCCAGTCTCTCAACTTAATCATTATTACTGCTCTTGTTGTTTTGCCCCAAACAGAACCAGCTCAGTTTTGTTGTGGGCAGAATGGGAAGGTTTATTTCTCTGTTGCTCTTAGCCTGAAGGTGTGTAGTGATTTGTCCTGTCACCACAATGTGGGGAGGATCTCTTAGAGACTCCCTACCTTAGGATGTTTTTGGCTTTGACTTTCCTCTTTACCCTGGAAGTTCTGAAACCAATGTCTTAAGTGTACGGTATCCACAAATGCCATCAGAATGGAAAAAAAACCTTGTCACTTTAATAATCTTTTTACCTTTATAAATTCAGGCTTTTCTCCATAATTTGGTAGGGAAATTTCAAACTGCTGTTTAATTTCTTCAATATTTTTAGGCTGTTTCTTTTAAAATGTAGGTAGAATTTTTCTCACTTGAGGTCAATCCAAGTAACTTGACCTATCCTTATTAGAATTGTAACTTCCTGAAATTTATTTTTCACATTTCAGGCAGAAGAATCTTTCTACATACTTCCCTACAAATCTTATCATACTCTTGTCTTAAAATCTTTACTACCTTCTTATCACTTTTATTACTTTCTTAAAATTGTCTTTAAATTTATTATGTGATGATATGATACCTGAACTCTAGACTAGGGTTATATCTCACGATAATCTTTATTCAGCTGATCCTAGAAAATTTTTATTCCAGGAATGCATTGTGCTTTCTTTGCCTCTGGTCTTTGAATATGACATTAGTTCTGCGTAGAATCCCTCCTTCACCTCCCCCCACCCTATCTTTGGTATTTGCTATCATGGACTTACCTTTCAGACTTCAGTTTAAAGATACTCTGTAACTCTGACAGGATATAGTATAAAATCATAGTTAAACTTACCAGGCACCAAGGCAATTTTCTGAACTTATCTAGCCTTCAGTATCCTATTTATAATGCCAGTATACCTGACATTTTGCTTTGTGGACTAAACTGTACTGTTTGTTACATAATAAACAGAAAGTGCTATTTTCCATTATTGCCAGCTCCCTTTTATTTACATCCCCTCATATGATAAGATTGGGTAGTTGCCAAAAGTCTATACATACCTTTCCAGTTGCCTATAATCATGAGAAATTGAAATTTTTAATATTTAGTCATTAACTTCTTTCATTAGAGTTCAAGAACTTGAAGAGGACAGCTCTATCTTGCCTGTACTTTTATCCATTATGCATGTATGTATGTAAGTATACTAGTAAATATTTTTTAACAGTTGAGCAAATGAACAGTAATTAAATCACCCTCTGTTCTATTTATGAGAAAATTATAGAGATACAGACTATTTCCTAAAACTGTGAAGACAATTAAAAGGATATTTGGAAGACTTCTACCTAAATACCAGGCAGTATGCCAACCTCCAGAACCTAATCTATATGTTGCAATAAGACATGTGTGTAGTACATATATTACATTATACTGAAGAAGGAAATAGATTAACAATGTAAGGATGTTATTTTTTTCTTACTTAGTAATATATATCCATTCCCTATATTATTTATTTATTTACTTACTTATTTCTATGTTAAATTGAAGTACGGTCAGTTACAGTGTGTCAATTTCTGGTGTACAGCATAATGTCCACATCTTGCATATGCATACATTTATTTGTTTTCATATTTTTTCATTAAAGTTATTACAGTTCCCTGTGCTAGACGAAAAAAGAAAAAAAATTTTAATCTATTTTTAAATACAATGTCTAACATTTACAAATCTCAAACTCCCAAATTTATCCCTTCACCCCTCATTCCCCCAGTAACCATAAGATTGTTTACTATGTCTGTGAGTCTGTTTCTGTTTTGTAGATAAGTTCATTACTATTCTTTTTTTTTTTTCTTTTAGATTCCACTTATGAGAGGGATCATATTGTATTATTATTTCTCTTTATGGCTTACTTCACTTAGAATAACAATCTGTAGGTCCATCCATGTTGCTGCAAATGGAATTATTTTATTCTTTTTTATGGATGAGTATTCCATTTTATAAATATACCACAATTTCTTTTTCCAGTCATCTGTCAATAGACATTTAGGTTGCTTCCATGTCTTGGCTATTGTATATAGTGCTGCTATGAACATTGGGGTGCATGTATCTTTTTGAATTAGAGTTCCCTCTGGATATATGCCCAGAAATGGAATTGCTTCATCATATAGAAGTCTATTTTTAGTTTTTTGAAGAATCTCCATACTGTTTTCCATAATGGCTACACCAAGCTACATTCCTACCAGCAGTGTGGGAGGGTTCCCTTTTCTCCACACCCTCTCCATTAATTGTTTGTGGAGTTTTAATGATGGCCATTCTGACTGGTGTGAGGTGATAAATGATTGTAGTTTTGATTTGCATTTCTTTGATAATTAGCGATATTGAGCATTTTTTCACGTGCCTATTGATCATTTGTAGGCAATGTAGGGATTTTAGATCAAAAGATTATGATGTTGTTTTGATGGATGAAGTAGGGGTGTAGATTGTGACCTAGTGTGACATTGCTAGAACTTTCAGTACACTCTGAAAAGTCATGCTTCATTGCTGTTCTTCCATACTTGAAGACAATAGCAACCTGACCTAAGCTAATATAACATTTTCCTAAAGCCTAAAATCATATAGAATCTGTCCATATTAATGGCTAAAACCTGTAACTTTTTGTTTAGTTTTACCCAAAATAGAATTAGTCACAGCCAATATTTCCAGGTGTATATTTAACAAGTTGTCTTAATTTTATTTTCCTTACCATGTATGTGCATATACTATACAAATATAGGAGGGGGGATACATTATAAGGAGAAGTATTTTGAAAAAGCTTACAGTTGTATTTCAGTCTCTTAATTTGTATTTTTTTTTGAGCTTTTGATTTGTTGCAACATCACTAGTAATTGCAACATAATTTGGCTCTATTAGATTTATTGAGGTTTGGGTATCTTCAATATTTAACATAGTTTAGCAGCCCATACAGTGAGTTACATAATCCTACACCATAAATAAGGGGAAAATGGGACAATTTAAGGCAAGTAGAGTGCAACAATATCATCATTTAACATGCAGGTTAATAAAGGTTAGAGAATTTATGACGAAATCAAGATTTTATGAGGAGGTGGAGTCAGAATATATATATGTATGTTCCGAAATTCTCATCTGAAAATAGAAAAGATTATGACTGATAAGGAAGCATATCCTAAGTTATTTTAGGGAGTGTTAGAAAATTAGGGGAATGCATTGTGAAGGCTTTAAGTAGAACACTTTAATTCGTATGGAAAACATTGGTATTAGAAATATTTAGTACATAAAATTAAAAAGATAGTTTGAAATCTGGAAAAATGTAGAAAGGAAATTATTCTCATTATTTGAGACAGTGGATTTTGACAATATTATGAGATGATGAAAGTGATATTTTGGAAGATTATATAGCAGCAGTTAAAGTGATTGATTTTGGCGGGGAATAAACTGGAAGCAAAGGGACTGATGGTTGGATTTTTCCATTTGCCTTATGCTGTTGATATTACTGCTGCCTGTTTAGAGGCTACTTAACATCAAGTTCAGAATGGAAATTTACTTGTCGCCGCACATCCCAGAGGAATATGGAGTAAGAGTGAATGCGTCTATCCCAGTCCCAGTCTAGGGTATCTGTCTTTGAAATAAACAGCCTGAGATGAATCTCTTGAGTTTTTACATGAAATGGATTCAGAGTAATAACAGAATCTTCTGTGGAATTCCTAACTACTGCAAAATTGAATATACCAGAGCAGACAAGGGTGTCAGCCTTATCTCTGTAACATTCTAAACACTGCACAGGGCAGATGAAGAAAATGCAGACACAGACACACTTTGAAGGAATGGAATAGTGTTTATAAAAAAAACGGTGGAAGAGAAATTTGAGCGCAAGATAGATGACTAGCAATACTGAAGTGAGATTCAACACAGGTGTAAAATTTACTATCACATACCTAGAGATGTTTAGATGTAAGTAATAGATTGAAGGGTTTCTAAGAGATTTGTGAAATTCCAAAACACTTAGAATAAATGATTTAGGTAAAGATATTTGACTAATTTAGTTCAGGGTTTTCATCAAATTGTAGGTCAAAAATATATGAAAAATTATATTATCAATCAAAGCTTAAGAAGCATTTTTTTAAATTAACCTTTTTACCAGTTTCATAGGATTAAAAATCTACATGGGTAAGAAACTATCCTCTAAACTCAATTCAGACAGTTATCTCTCGATAGTTTTGAAGTGAGGTATGCAAGCCAGTTGAATTAGACACAGTAACCAGTCAGATTATGGAACTATTACCAGAGGAAGTTTATCTACAGAGAAGTTAGGGGGAAAATGCAGAGAGAATAAGAAATGAAAGATTTGGGGGGAGAGAGGAAAGGGGAGTGAGAGAGCAGCAGCTGGACAACAGAAGTGAGCATGGGACACTTAATGTGAGCTGCGTGATGTTTTATTCCTTCCAGTGGAGAGAAGGTACATTTACTATAATCAGATTTTGTTGCATGGAGATTCTAAGCACACAGAAACTTCTGCCAACTAGTTTTTGGCTGTTATAACATAAACAAATTACTGTAATATCTGAGTCTCATTTATCGCAACTGTGAAATGAGCACAGAAATATGTTTTGTGTGTGTGTGTGTGAGAATTCAGAGAAATAATCCTTATTAAATTATCAGCTCGGTGGCTAGTCCTTGGTTAGTATTCAAAATCATAACTTTTAACTACATTGATATTATTGTGTATCAGTTATTGATATTATTTTGTATGCCTACATATATTATATGTATTTATAGACAGACCTATCTAGAAGTAATCACCTTTTGAACTAGCTTGGAATGAGTTTCTATTTTAAAAGAAATCCTCTCTAGGAGATATATTAATGGCCTTGAATGGATTTACTAGAAGCAAATTCTTATTGCTTGTTGAGTTCAGACACGGTGCCTGGTACTTAGGACTCCTTCACAGTGCCATGAGAAGGTGGTAGACCAGAACATTCCACAGTCTCACGGCTGCTGTGACTGCTGCTTGTAGTGCTTTCAGAATTAGTCCACATGCCCACTAAGACATGGTTTTGGAAGACTTGTAGCTAAATATATGTATATCAAAAGACGGTCACTAGATTTAAAGGAAGTTGAACAAAAGTGGAAATGGTCAGTTCTGACTATCCTACCCGGAGAGAGACAGCAACCAGCAGAGTGATTGCATTCCTCCAAGGTGAACATTCTGTGTTTTGTTACTTAGTTCTCTAAGATTTCTAACATCCAAGATGAGACTAAAACATTCATGTTACCAAAGTCAGCCCCTAATTTTTCAGCATTGCCTGAGGTTTCACAAATAAGTCAGTGGCCTCGTTGTCAATTGCTAATGTGTAAAATGGGGTGTTCATTGAATTGGGAATCTGATTTCAAATAAAGGTGAATAGTGGAGAAGAGTTGGTTAGCAGGCACTTGCCAAGACAGGTGGATTGAAGGTAGAGACTTGTTACTCACTAGTTATATCAAGTTTTGGTTCTCCTTTTGTAGTCTGTGACTGGCTTAGAGAAGATTGACAGTGAAAGAGTCTGAGGTAATTGGATAGCTCACAGTCCTCCGAGGCCAGCAGAAATAAAAGTCAGACAATCTAGTAAGCACATTAATGAAAGGGTTAGTGGGGCTGGTATGGATTTGTGTGTTGAGAGCCAAAACAAAATTGGAAATAACCTCCTAGAATTCTTCTGGAATTTTTGTCACTGAAAAAGGAAGGTTTATTGAGTGGTAAGGAGATTATGCTTGACTCAAATCAGAGATCAGGAAAGTATCTTGCTTCTTCAGCAAGCTTCACACCTGAGTTAGAAAAAAAAAAATTTCGACACCCGCTTAATATCACAAGCCCAGCCTGTCTTGAGATAGGTAAATTTTATGAAATGAAAGAGCTGACATGTTCTCCAGGTCAAGGAAACGTAACCATATTTAGAGCAAGAGAAGGAAAAAAATCTATTATAAACTAAGATTGACAGAGAATATTCATAAAATCTGAAAGGAGTTTTCTTACTTGGTTTTGCCCAATTTAGAACTAATATTTGGTTCAAATAGCTAACGTATGGATATTGTTAATATATGCATATCAATACCCATTTACCTTCTTTATTACTAGACCTTCTGAAGATGAAAAGCCCCTCCTATAATAATAACTCTATGTAGTATATATTGGCTGTTTTTTTCTAAACAGTGAGTTATATTGTATATGTAATATGTTGTTAAGCCCATACCCAGTTCTACATCTCTTGGAAAGTTATGCCCTCATCCAATGTGGCTAGAAAAACCAACTTGGTGTTCTCATTATGTCTTCTTGAGTCTCTGCCTTTTTTCGTTTTTTATTTTCCATGTTCTAATTAGGAATGAAATTTTGCCTTTAACCTTCAGGTTACAGTATTACTAATTCTTCATCTATATTTTATTTCAGTTACCTTAGATGGATTTTATTTGTACAGCTACTTTAATTGATAACTTGGAACAAGCTTTGAATTTCAAATGTGTTTTCTTTTTAAACTGAGCCTACCAAGTCTGCATTCTCTTTATGGGGATCTGAGTTCTTAACACTCTACTGACAAAAGTCTTTTGAAATAATAAGAGACAGTGTTTATTGTTCTTATAGCCAAACTCAGAGCTAATCTATGTTTAATGACTTTATAAAGCCTTAATATGTTAACAGTGGGTGAATACAGTTAATTTTGATGGATTTTGTTATCAAATGGGTTATGGAATGCTCTGTATAAGTCATTCATGGCACAACAGTTTTCAGTAAATTGAACACTCCTTATGTCTGACTGATTGAGAGGACAGGAAGGCAAATAAAGGAAAGGAGAGCAAAAGAAAAGAGTTAAGGAAAGGAGAGGAGGGGAGGGGAAGAGAATGGAATAGAAAAATAAGTGAAAAGTGAGTATTTATTTGGGTCCAGTTACGTGTCTGTGCTTACACTTACGGGTCCCAAATCAGGATGCCTTTGTAGACCAGGAACTTTCCATGGGAGTAGAGATGGCAAATAAGGTAAGTACTCATTCTCGTCCTATAATTTGAGCGTATCTTAGAGGTGGGTCTGCATGTTTTTCTGTTGTTTTTCTTTTTTCTTTTTTCTTTCTGTTGAGTTGTTTTCAGTTCTGATGTCAGCAAATATGTTATCCAGCACCACATTTCACCTTATAACTTGAGTCAGGCATTTAAGTGTGTCATTACTTCCTTTGTTATCTGCTGTCACATTCCTGTTCAGATTAGCAGGGCTATTATTCCTAATTACTCTTCCCCGCCCCCCAACTTTTTACATCAGAGGAGGGAGTTTATCTTTTCTTCGAACATTTCACTTTGCTAAGATCCTCTCAGAGTGTTGGGGCATCCATTTAGCATTAGACCAGATGTTTTATCTTACTACAGTAAGATAGAATTTGATAAAGTTAGGAATCAGAATATTTGGGGTCAGATCTTGAAGATGATTGGAGAATTATCTACCACTCTCTAAGCATTCTCCTTAATATCTCCTCTGCTGTAATTTGCTCATGAGATTGAGCATGCCATTCATTCACTTTGTTAGTAAGTGTTTCTGATTTCTTTGTGTTTATTTGAAAACTGAAAATCTTTGATGCCCATTATTTCTGGTGAATGTGGTATAATTGTCATGGAAGTAATGAGAAAGTAGCCACTGTCAGTGCAGAGAAGAGTGAAACTTATGAAACAAGTTTCTACTTGAAAGGATGGGCATTTAATTTTTTATTACATCGGTTGGTACCAATGTGAGGCTTAGAGAGTGCAGAGGTGATAATGAATTAATGTTAATGACATGAACCTAAGGACGCAGGCTAAGTAAGCTGTGAGTCCAAACCCATTTTTTTAAGTTTGGAAGGCCATGATACAGTGAATATTGTAAAGGGGCTTAAAACAGTTGTCATGGAAATGAAGAAGAACCTTTGAAATTTTTTAGCTCCATTATTTACAATCGAATTGAATCTCTCCCAGTAAATAAGTTAATCAAAGAGGTAATTTTCTCTTTTTATAACAGCAATGCATCTTTATCACCAGGAAGATTTTGCATTGAGTACAAAAAACTTAAAATACAGAAAGTATGGTATTTAACTTCCATTATAACAAAGAATACCTGAATATTAGATGTTTTATGTATTAAAATTTGATATATTAGAGTTACAATTTTGCAATTCAATATAAAATATGTTGAATAATTTTTTTATACTTGTGAACTTTTTAGATTGAAACATAACTTTCTCAGGGTGACTGTTTTACCATTGCATTTAAAATAATTATCTGGTACTTAAAATTATTCTGCCTAGTAAATCAGATAATTGAACTGTTCAAAAAGAGAAAATATTTGCCTATTGAGTGGAATTTAAATGGTTTAAAAATGTTTACATTTGTAAATGAGATCACGGATTATTGTAAGGACTTTAAAAATGATAGCTAAGATTTTTTTTAGGCTCATCAATAGAGTTATTTTACAAGATCAACCTAGTTAGAAGAAGCTCAGCAAAGTGGAAATGAATGGCTTCTCTTGGACTCATCAAAGAAAAGATTTTAAGGGCAGACAATCACCCCAAAATGTGGAGAAACAGATGACATCAGCAAGTCACAGCTGGGGTCTGCTAAACTGGAACACAAGTCATTTGAGCCGTAAACTGGTAGGGGCACTTACATTATGATTTTGAGCAATTTCTGGAAGTTGATTGTAGACTAAAGAAAGAATAGGACTCTCCTGGGGGCCACCATCTTAATTAGAGCATCACAGTTTGATGGCTTAACTTCCAGGGCCCTACCAGGTTCTTAGAGTGAAGATCCTAAAATGATCCCTTCCTGGCTCTGGCTGAAGGAGGGGAAGTTTAATCCTCGTGAAATATACCCAGACCTGTCTCCATAACAAAGTTCTACTCTTCCAGGTAGTCTTTACCTGAAACTTGAGCCAAAGATGAGAGGAAAGTGATTCTTCTAACTCCAGCCACCTTTAGCCTTCATGTCTCAACTAAGGGTGGGAGGCTGTGCAAGAAGAAACATCTCTGGAAGTCACAGCCCAGAATTACAGGATCACTGAAAGTCTGATAATTAACTAGAAGAATACGAAATGGATCCCCTTCCTTACACTCTACCACCACACCAACAGTACTCCATCGGGATGATAGTAGATAGGAGCTGAAACAGTGGCAATATATAGACTCTCTACAAGGAGTCCTTAGAGTACCCCAAAGTCAAGAGGGAAGAAAAAAACAAATACTAGAATTTTGAAGACTGCGGTGTCTATAGCAACAGCAAATATTAGACGAAGTCTAACTACTTGGTAGATTAACATAAATCCATACACGGAGAGGTCTGTTTCCATGTTCATGGATTGAAAGATTCAGGATCGTCAAGATGCCAGTTGTTCACAATTTATTCTATAGATTCAACACAATCCCAATCAAAATCACAGCAAGCTGTTTTGTAGATATCAGCAAACTATTTCAGATGATTAACTGGAAAGGCAGTAATCCTAGTAGATCCAACACAAAACTGAAGAAGAATGAAGTTGGACTCACACTGCCTGATTTCACTTCTTCTTATAAGAGCACAGTAATCAAAACAGCTTGATATGGCAAGAGAACAGACCCACAGACCGTGGAACAGTAAAGATCGCCTAGCGTGGAAAAATATACTCAGCCAATCTCTGACAAAGGAACGAAGATAGGCAGTTCAACAGAGGGAAGAAGAGTACTTTTTTAGCAAATGGTGATGGAGCAATTGGGTATCCACATTGAAAAAATGAACTTAGACGCAAATCTTTCACCTGTCACAAAAATTAATTCAGAAGTGATTATTGCCGAATATAAAGTGCTAATCTCTTAAACTTCCTAAAGAAAATCTAGGAAAAAATATACATGAACATGGGTTTTATGATGAGTTTTTAAATACACCACCAAACCGTGATCATTGCGGGCAATACCTGGTAAGTTTAACCTCATTGAATTTAAAAACTCTCTCTGTGAAAGACACTGTTAAGAAAATCAAAAGAAAATGCCACAGATGAATTTTGTAATAATGTTTAATGAAAAATAATATGAAAATGAATATAGTATATATATGTGTGACTGGGACATTATGCTGTACACCAGAGATGGACACATTGTAACTGACTGTACTTCAATTAAAAAAATAATAATTTGAAAAACATATTTCTTTAAAAGTACTTGTATCCAAAGTATACAAACTGTTTAATAAGAAAACAACTAAATTTAAAACTGGGCAAAGTTCAAAACAGACATCCCACCAAAGAAGATATACAGATGGCAGATAAGCATATGAAAATGTGCTCAAAACTCTTTGTCATCTGGGAATGTAAAATTCTAATACCTGTTAGAATGTTTAAAATCCCAAAATATGACACTAGAAATTGCTGGAAAACTTTTTTGAAATAATAAGAACTCTCACTTACTGTTGGTGGTGGCGAAAGTGGCACAGCTAGTATGGAAGAAAGTTCAGCAGTTTCTCGTAAGACAAAATGTAGTCTTATCATATGATCTGGCATTTGCATTTGTAAGTCTTGAACTGTTCTGAAAATTTTATTCAAAACCTGTGTGTGAATGTTAATAACAGCTTTACTCATATTTTCCCAAACCTGGAAGCAACTAAGGTACACTTTTAATAGGTGAATGGATGGATAAACTTGCTGTATCCATTAATGGAATTTTATTGGGTGTTTAAAAAGAAATGAGCAATCAAGCCTTGAAAATATACTAGATAAATCTTAATGTGTGTTTCTAAGTCAAAGAGGCAATATGAAAAGCCCCAAAGTATATGATTCCATTTATATGACAGTACGGAAAAGGCAGAATTATAGGGATAATGGATGAGAGATTACTATATTTTCAGCAGGGCTCCTTTGAAAAATGATTAATTCTTTGATTGGGCAGGAAATATATAAGAAACGTGTAAAACATTTTGTAGTGCCAGAGAGTAAGAAAGTGCTCAATATAACAGCAAAAACAGCAAGAAAATGATGGGGGCATGTAAGAATACAGGAGCAAATTTTAGAGTCCCCAAAGGCTAAAGCTGGAACAATGCAAGGAAAATGAGTGAGTGAGTAAGTAAGTAAGTAAATAAATAAATAAATAAATAAATAAATAAATAAAGTATTGGATTATAACCAAAAGTATACAGTACATATCCATGAGTCTATATTGAAATAAAGAAATGGCGGAACAAAGAAATAATGCTTTTGAGGAATTTCTAGTAATGTCTAGGTAGAAAAATGAACTTAGTCCTTAAGACCAAAGTGAGTTGCTTTAGTCCCTACGTCTTGAATTGAAGAGCAGCTTCGCAGAGAAGTGTGAGCTGATTCATCACTGGTCCCCACTCCGAGGAGGAGATGAAGCAGAGTTAATTTTGACCCATGGAAATAGGAAACATGCCCATCACCCTTTCTAGAGTTTCCTGAGTTTAGAGTGGAAGAACCTATATCATGCCTTTGAGACGTGTTAACAAACACACTGATAACAAGTCTGACGGATGAATTTTCTGTTTCAGTCTTTAGGGAGAATCAGAGCGTCTTACCAGCTCCAACTTTAAGAATCTAATACTATTCACTGGGGTTCTTTCCTCTGTGGAAGCATTCCCCTACCCCAGCATTTTTCATTATATTCCTAATGAACTCAGCTTCTAACTTAAAAAGTTCAAAGTTATCATTTGTAAAAATTGAAGGACTGAGTGAGAAAATGCACTCTTAAACTGTAGAAAAACTACCAAAGTAAGATACATAAGCAATTTGAATGAAGCCTGAAGATGATTTACATGTGTTTGACTGACAAGTGTAGGTGTTTCTCACATTTACATGAGCCAACATTTGTCTCAAAGACTAAAGAGGACCTTCAAAGTTCAGACCTCAGAAAGGATGACCTAAATTCACATGCTCTAACAGAAGTTATGGTCTTCTTACTGGTGACATAACAAAGTTATTATAGCAAAGTCTATGAGATATCCAAATAGGGAAAAAGAAAAGATTAATGCATTTGCAGTATCTTTTTATCCCTATTAAATGTCCTTAATTTTTAGATCCTTAAAGAATTATTTGCTCAGTGATATGGAACTACTTATAAACTTACTATGGAAATAGCTCTAAAAAATAGGCAGTATCCTATTTCAAATTTATCAAACAGCCTATCTACATATTGTTCCTCCTGTTCAGACACATTATACAAATTATACAGTCAACCTGTCATCTTCTAGTAGTAATGAATAAACCATAATTTCTGGACCTATACGTCTGAATATCAGCTCAGCCTCTGTTAAAGTTGTTAATAGCCTACAGAGTCTGACTTAAAGTCAAAAAACATATTAAATGGAATATTTTCCAAAGAAATTTCAAATAAAGGACTACCACCAAAACAATTAAATTTTAAAAATAGGATATATAGGTTTTCCAAACCAAATGATGTTGAAATATATGACTAATTATTTGTTTATTGATATATATATATATATATATATATATATATATATATATATAAAGTACTGTATAGTATATTTATAGATTTGTTTACTTTTTCTTCCCCATCTGGAAAGTAAACTCGAGGAAGGCAGATGTTTTTTCTATTTTGTTTTTCACTGCCAAATGCTTAGAACCTAGAACAGTCTTTCATATGTGGAAGGTGCTCAGAAAATATTTGTTGTAAGAATGACATAATTGGTGACCGGGTCTTAAATTTGTTAGTCTATTTCCTACTTAATACATTCTTATTGTATGAGCTTAGTTAATATTTTTGAATTGGAATTCTAACCTGATTTGATGATCCAGAGTCTCTCATCCAGAAAAACAGACAATAAGCAATCACTTTACTATTATACATTTACATTTATTATTTATGAATTGACAAGGAAACAACACTTGGAAATGCTGAAATGAGAATTATTTATAAGTAATTTATCATGCCTTGGTTCATATTTAACTTACTTTGTTACACTTTGTTTCTAAACTGTCAGAAGTTTGAATCTAGATTGATTATTCATCATCAAAACCATAATAAGGCAATAAATGCATATCCGTGCTTCAAAGCTTTCATTGATGGCACAAAAATATAAAACAACATTCTCTAAATAATTTTCTTACAATTCCTGCACCCGAAGTAATGGAGAAGGAACTAGAAGGAGTGAATAAAAATGATGTTGTTTTATTTTATTTGGTGACCATGCTGTAGTTGACTTGTCATTAACTCCTTTAGGAAACTTCTCTTAAATTCAAAATTTGCTAAAGTGCTCCATGTCTGTCTTCTCCTATCATTTACACATAAAGCTACCATGATCCTTAAATATAATAACAGTATTTTATTGAAAAATTTCACTTAGATGTTTATTTGCCCAATACCTGTGAACTGACCTGAAGAGTGAGACTATGGTTGTCTTCATCCATGAGAATAGTAGTCACTCAGCAATGCTGACTGAATGAAGTAATGGAAGAAAATTAAAAACATTAAGATTTTCTGTCTCTAAACATATGCAGAATTGTTACAAATTCTGAGGAGTAAAACTCACAACTGGTTAATGCAGAAGGAAGAATTTAGAGTATTCCCTGTTTTGGAAGAAAAAAATATGATTCTAGTAGAGCATGAGAAATGATGGACAAAGTTGAATGTTCCCGTAGTAGTGGATGCGAAAGTATGGTTTGTCATTGTGGAGGCATAAGCCATGCTGTCATTTAAGCAATATGCTTTTGACTGTAATTCTAACTGGAAAATATCTATCGTTATGCAAAATACATTAAAGGGTTGAGAATTTGCTGTTAAGCATTTGTCAGTAGCAGGGGAATATGTATTTCTCTAAGAATTTATTAGGGTTGAATGGGAAGTATGTAATATTAGCGTAATAGAATGTGTATCCAGATAGAACAACATTAAGATTTTTATTTCTGAAGTTATACCTTTATATTTTCATTCTATCTGGTATCTGATTACCATTTATCGTATGCTGAATGCTTGTATATGGAGAAAGCATGTCTAAGTCTCACCACCTAAAGTATTGTGTGTCATAAAAAGCATATAGGATTAAAGAGGAAGGTAGTGTTTAGTCTCAGTGAAAAATTATATACATTAAATGTCATGTATCTGGCTCATTTGATTTTCAGGCACTGAGAGTATCAAGTAATATCAACTAATGGGCTATAGAAATAAGATAATCAGAGATGTCATGTAAACCCAGTGACAACTGTTCATTTGGAAACTACAGTACAGTTGAGATGAAGAAAGATTTTGGCAAATCAGTTATCTCTTTATCCTTCGACAACTGAAATTCTTAAGCTTTCAATGTAATTAGTGAGTCAGCTTCATTCCTTGTTATTGTTGTTGCTACCTCTGCTAGTTATTTTATTCTATTCTACCGATAACTATCGCTGTAAATACTATAACTATTTTATATATAATATATTTACTAGCACATATATATGGAATATAAAACAATAGAGTATATACATATATCACACGTATAGAGTATATAATATAAACACACATGTATATGATGTAATACAATTATACTTCATCCTAGTCTCTTCTGATCTGTTCCATTCCTTTTCATTTTAAATGACTTATTATTTTTTTCTTTCTAAATATCTTAGATTTAAATATGATGGACTGAATGTTTGTGTTCCTTAAAATTCATATATCGAACCTTGATCCTCAGTGATGGTATTTGGAGGTGGGGGCATTTGTGAGATAATTAGGTCGTGAGAGCAGATCCCTTATAAATGGGATTATAGCCCTTGAAAGAAGACATGAGAGAACTACATTGGCACCCTGATCTCAGATTTCCCAGCTTCCAGACCATCAAGAATAAAATCACATTTTTTAAGTCACTAGTCTATGTATTTTTGCTAAAACAGCCTAAACAAAGACATTTCCCTCAAAACTGCTGTTTTCAGAGAATCAGTATTGTATAGAGAGCTCTGTTTGTTTTTTCATACAAAAGCCATGAGCCCATAAGGTAATTTCAATACATATTTAAACAAATTAAAATTATGTATAATTAAAATTTAAGTTCTTCAGTCATGATAGCCACACTCAAGAGCCACATGTGACCGTGGGTTATCATATTATACCGCACAGATTGTGAGTATGTCTCTCATCACAAAAAGTTCTGTTCTTCAGCACTGCTGTAGAGGTTAATGATAATACATTAAAGCATTCAAGTCATATCACCATCATTTCTTGGCTGAGTGACCTTGAACTTATAATAAATAAATCAATAAGAGAACTTATAATAAATTGAGAAACTGAGTATACAGTGACCAAATCAGATACAGTAGAAGTCTGATCCACAATCTGCAGCCCCCAGTCCAGGAAGCCAGCCAGCTATCTGCAATAACCATTCCCAGAAGGTAAACTACTATCTTTAGCAACTAATTCCTGTAACAATCAGCTCCAAATAACCAGGACTTACTAGTCACCGACAGCTTCCCAAACTTTTGCCTCCACTTTCAAGTTATGACCAAATGGGGAAAACTAAATGTGCATCACTAACCAATCACACAGCGTGCCCCGCTTTTAGACAGCCCACAGCTTCCTCAGGCTAACAGCCTCCCAGCAAGGCGTATCAGAAGCGGTCCCTTTTTTTTCCACTATGAAGCTTTTCTACTGTTGTTTCTTTGAGCGTCTACCAAAATGCAAGTGATAAACTTGCCCTTATTTAGCATCTAAAGTCTCTGGAATAGTGTACTCTGTCAAATACGATACCCTGTTGAAGGGTTTAGTGTATGCAGTCATTCCAATAGGTTATATTGAGACTATAGCTTTTATAAAGTAAAATGCTACTGTCGACTGAAATAAACGCACAGACTAAAAGTTGAGTTCTGTTTTATTTCGCGGACATTTCTGAGGACTCAAATCCCTTCCAGCCTGGGATGACAACCTCTCTGATCACTCAGAGGGACTGCTCCAAAGAGGTGGGGTAGGAGCTGGGATATACTGAAGTTTTACAACAAAGACCAGGTAGTTGGAACATTAAAAGATTACTTGTTAACTAAAGAAAACCTGGCATCTCAAGTTAAAGAATTTAGTGCTTTTCTGTGTATGGGAGAAAGCAAACATTTGGGCTCATTGAATTCATTCCTTTGACAAGCACCTAGCTATCTAGGGCCAGTATCCTGTCCTTTCTTATTCTGAGTCCCCTCAGGGTGCACCATTGTGAGTGGCTGCAGAGGCTGGGCTGCAGGCTTGTCTTCACTGGGGGACGGGGGGCAGTGGCTGATGACTTGATGGCTTCAGCATTCTTTGTTTACTGGTACGGTTGGCAGTAGTTTTCATTCACGCCACTTTGTTTCTGGATGTGACTTTCAGACTTAGGAAAGAAGGGGTGATCATTTACAGTGACGTACATGCCTTTCATGGGCTCATCTGTGTTTGGGCTGGCTCTTGCTAAGAATGCTGTTTTACTCCAGCATCCTCGAAGGAAAAGCACTCATGTGCAGCTGCGCTGAGCTTGGACAAAGCACCAAATTTGGGCAAATTGGGCAAAATTCTCCTTTTATGGTATCGCAATCTGTTCGAGAGATCGAATATTTAAAATATTTTAGAACAGGTCAATAATGAAGGATCTCTTTTCTTTGTAGGCTTTAAACTACTTATGGCTGTGAGGATCTCAGTTAGAACCAGGGACCTATAGAATTAACATGGCTTTGTTTGCTCACCTCCCAGAGCAAAGGAAGGTTGAGTGCCCTCATTAACAAGGAATACTGCCTCCGTTTTCAAACAAAGACAAATACCTTCATGAATTTTCAAACCAAGTCCAAAAGGAAGGATCTGTATTTGACCAGATGGATATCCAGGATCCGTTTACCTTGGCAGGTCTCCTTTGCAGGAACTTAGGGGTGAAATCCTACAATGCTTATTAGTGATGCTGGAAATAATGGATCATACAAAGCAAAAACTCTTCTGAAATGTACCCAAAATTGAAACCTTAAAAATGCCTCACGACATAATGCATCTGGATATTAAACTAGTAAGGTAAACTAAGAATGTACTTTCAAGTATCAGGAAATAATATTTTAAAATTGTATTTCTTTACATGAGATAAAGGGTCTTAGACATTTAAGAAAACAGAAGTAGACAAAATATTACTGGTTTCATAATCCGTGTGTTAAAATTGTTACCTCGTTTTTTCCTCCACATTCTGTGTTCAGAGGACTTCAGACATTCCCCACCCTTTCACTCTTGGCATTAAGTGCAGGAATTCCAATATTCAGCCTTGAAATTGCAGACTTTGCTAACTGTGAAGGAATCTCAGCAAGATTAGAAGGAGAAAGATGCCTTTTCCCTTTTCAGCAGGAAAAAAAAAAGATACTGTTCTGAATTTTTTAAAATGATCTCAAAAAAGTTATTTCTAAGAAGAATCTTCTCTGAAAAGTAAAATCTTTCTCCAAGTTAGAGAATTTAGACTGATTTTGCTTATACTATAATTTGCTGCACTGATGATATTTACACTGGCAACTTTGTTTTCTAAAATGTATATATAAACTTTTCTTTTTGAAGCTAGAAGGAAATGGCTGTATTTCATTCAACTCTCTTTGCTGGATTTATTATTTAAGCAACCATTTTGCTTTGACATCTCATTTATTTTACTATATTTTACAATATTTATTAATGGGTACATTTATTTCATTGTGAGAACAGACAACCAGTGCTTTAAAATCTCTGATTTCGGGCATTTCCATGCATTTATAGAATCAGCATATACACATACTAATATTGTCAAATGATTTTGAGTCTGTCCTAAATTGTTCTCTGACAAATGGAGTTGATGTTTAGAGTATGTGTGTGTGAGAGAGACAGTCAGACAGATTAATGAAGCCATGGGTAGTATATTTCCTGTGCTTTTACTTTCTTCTACTACTTACCCAGATGAAATAAAAATTGAAATCAGTTTAGCTTTCGCTGGGTTTTCTGGAACTCATTGCTGTAGTTTCATTTGGTTTGATTTTGTTATTTACTGTTATAGGTGAAATCTATATGAGCATAAAGTATTTAATTCTGTATTTGCAATTAACTTGTTTCAATTGTAATAATGCTTGTAGCAGTTATTTTTATGCACGTTCTTGGTTACTTTATAATTTCAAGCTTTCTCTGAGATAGACAAGAAATTGATGTCTTTGTTAATTTGCAGACTCATTTCTCTAATTCATTAACAGTTTCTTTTCATAATTTTAAAAATTATTCCCCATTCCTTGATCATTTTCTGTCCTCAACTCTTATTTATATAAACTGAACTTTCTTGCTTCTATTCTTTACTCTTATTTCATCTCTCTGCCCTTTTCTCACATATTCTATAGAATTTCAGGAGCTTCTGCTTCAAGTTTTAAATAGTTCTTGAATCCAGTTTGTTTTGGATTATTTATACTACTTTTTAAAATATTTTTTAATCTCAATTCCTAGTTTTTCCATCACCTCTTGACTGTCTTCTTAGTTGTGTAATATTTTGTAACTTTTCACATGCAGAAATGTACACATTCCTTTAAAATTATCTTGGGCTTGGGTTCTTGCATTGATTTTACTTTAAAAAGGGAAATTTATAAGCCCATAAAGTTGTTCACCTGTTTGTGCTATTATATTTTATGCTTAGTGCTTGTGACTTTTTCCTCTCTATCTTTATGGAGGAATTTTTTTTTTTGATCTACAATTGGAAGTGGCACTTTAATTTAGAGATTTAGAGAACAGTGTAGACTTCCCTGTCTAAATGTTTTAAGACCCAACAAAGACTTAAATTCCCCATTTCAAAAAATGTCCTGTGGAGAACCAGGAGGAAGCCAGACCTGGAAGACTTTTTTTTTGGCAGGGCGCCTTAAATTTGTCATTATTAGAGCTTCTTCCCGGTTTGCTCTGGCATCTGGGAGGTAACTTTGTGCAGTGACTCTGTTCTATGTTCTCATTATGGATTACCTAAAGCGGTGCCTCTTAACCTGGCAAGCAGTTCTCCAGCGGTGAGCCTGAGCTTCCTGCGGCTTTCCAGCTTGTTTTCATCAGTGTTTTTCTGGCAAAGTTCCTTGAAATCTCTGATATTTACATGCCACCCTCACCTAATTTCAAAAAAATATATAGAAAGTTGTCCCCTATTTTACTTTCTTGTGATTTATTAAGAATCCTAGATAAAGTTTAACATTTTGGGCAGGAACTTTAAGTCGAACTCATTGAAATTGTTTTTTTTAACCACAAGCCTACTTTTGGTTTAGCTTTTGAATACACAGAGTTCCAAAAGCCAGAATATTTGAACCCTTCTAATCTTTACACTAAATAACTAAAATTGTCACCAGATCTTGTTGTATTTACTTCATGTTTAAAGTCGGTCAGCTCCCCCCCCCCGCCCCGAATCTCATGTCATCTCTTGCTTAGACTCTCTCAGATAGGCTCTTGAGTAATATGCAAGTCACAGAGAAGAGAGTTCTGCCCAAGCTTTGACACACTTCACACTGAGAAGTTCTCCCCTTAGTAGGTGCTGCTTTTCTCTGGCTCCTGCTCGGAACTGGGACTTCTCTGGTGGTGCAGCTGGGGACGTCTGCACCAGCCCTTCCACTCACGCATGTGCGGCCCCCAAGTGCAACATAGCCTGTGCCCTGGGAAGCCCTTAACCAATCAGGATAGAAGCAGAATGATTAAGGCTTCTCCATGCCCTCCCTCATGGGCTGTGTGGAGACCCACTTAAAAGAGTCCTCAGAAGTTTCTAGAGGATTAGAATGCTAGTCCCTCACAGAGGCTGCCAACTCAAAACTGTATGTGTATTGGCCTTTCCCTCTTCCTTGCCTCCCTCTGCTCTCTCTCCTCACTGGAATCACATTCTACTCAAATAGCCTGTAAGTAAGACATTAACTCAGCCTGACCCTTTGGAAGGGAACACAGACTAAGGTGCTAAGAGCAGCCCCCATAGCATTCTGGAAGTAGACCTCTTACCTATCAACGACAAAAGGCCCACACGGTGATGACCAGGTGCACAAAATGATCAGACTTTTCTAGGCTGTCATGAGTAGAGGATTATGAAAAGGTACATGTGGAAGTTCAAGTGTTAGATAACCCAGTAACTAACTTCCTTAAATCTACCAACTCAAGGCATGCTGGGCAAGCTAGAAGCTTCCATGGCTGAGTTAAAGAGACCCGTATTTCTTGCAACAATAAGGCTGCTGTGGAAAAAATCAGGTCCTGGATTTAATTCTAAGAGTGGCAGAGTTACAAAGAATATTGAATGCACAGTTTTTACAGACACTTTATGCCAGCTTAGGAAAACAGGGTTTGTCAGAGGTCTGTGATTGAGTCTTTTTAGTAGGTAATTGTGAGAATCTTGAACCCCAGATTCTCATTAATCCCTTTTACAGGGTGGAGGACCCCTCTCAGTTGACAGAAGAGAGCAATGCAAGATAATGCTTGTCTGTGTCAAGTTCCGTGCCTGCTTCTGCTTATTGCTTCTTGGACCAATAACTAGAGTCACTTCTCAGTACATGCCAACAGGACAAAAGAATTCCTGTTCTAAGGAAAGGCCTTACTTGTAAAATAACTTGAGTTCCTAATTAATACAAAGCCAAAGGAAAACAGGGGAACACATGAGAGAGTAGATCTTGTTAGACTTACGAGCAGAATAAAAGACTTGGCAGGGAGGAATTTATTGACATGAGAATACATCTTCATGGGCACCTGGCACTAGTCATAACATTCTGCTCGGATGGTTCTTAAATTGTGAACATGATGTTGGTCTACTGTAAATGAGATGATGTGCAGGAGAGTATTGAGGAAAGATTCAGAAGGCTACAGAAATTATGGGATTGTAAGAGTGTATTTATTCTGTAAATTGAAGAATGTCTCCTATTTCTGGGTGACACACCCTTTATTAAAGCATCAAAAGATCAGTTGGTGATGGGGTCTTGGAATTTTTGATCAAGTCAATGTTTTATATAGTATGTAGGCTTGGGTAGATTTTAAAAGATGTTTCCATCAAGCTAGATTCCTTGGGATTCATGGAAATTATATTCTTTGAAAATGGCAGAGGCCATATTATGGCACTTCAGCATCACACTTACTATAAGGAACAGCAGATGTGGAGTGGTTTCCCATGGGCAAAAGTGTGGTAGATTCAAGGTCAACCCAGATTCTTTGACAATCCTCCTATGGGAGTGTCTAATCTAATCTAAACCTCCTCGTCTTGTATCTGCGTGGCCTCCCTTTCTCTTTGACCAACAAAATATGGTAGACATGTCACTATGCCAGTTTCCAGGACTAGGTCTTAAGAGGCTGGAAACTTCTACTCTCTGATTTCTAAAAAAATTGCTGTAGACATGTGTGTTTTGGGGGGGGGGTGTTGTCTTAGCTGTCATATAGGAAATCTGATAGAGAAGTCCAAGCCATGTAGAGAGGCCAGGAAATGAAACAACATGTGGAGAAAGAGACAGAGACAGACACAGAGAAGCCAGTGAGCTGCATTTACTAGAAATGCGAGTAAAAACTATCTCGGCTGCCAATTTTTCAAGCCCAGATGGCGCATGGATCAGAGACAGATCCGCCAGTTGAGTTTTTTTTGAATTTCTGACCCACAATATTGCGAGCAAAATTAAACATTTGTTTTAAGCCAGTAAGTTTTGGACTAATTTGTTAAACAGAAATAGATAATTAGAACATATGAGTAGACAAATATAGGTTAACTTATGTTACTTTTTAGTTGCATTTTACTGTAAATATGTTTATTTTCCTGAAAATATCAAAAGGTGACAAGCAAAAGCACAAAGTGTCAGATGCTACAACAACAAAAAAACTCATCTCTCACCTAGTTTCTAGGTCTAGACCAGTTCACAGGCTGAAGAGGATGCTCTGTCCTCTTAAAGAAGGTCTCTACACTATCACCTCAATAATATGAAATAAATATTTCTCCAGTCTTACCCTAAACAACACATAGGCATTTGCCAGGGAACTATGCATTGGAGGAAGAGAAATTGTGAAAGCATGTGAGTGCTTTTAAATATAGGATGTGATAATGCCAAGGGATCCAGAAGATACCATGGTCTTCCCATAAGAGAGAGGGCTTATTTGGCAAGGTGGAAATTTGTCTGTCCATCCATTCATTCATCCATCCATCCATCCATCCCATGAAGTCCTGGCACAGATTCACGTTGCCTGAGGCTCGTGGATTTGTGGACCCACACCATTGTTTGTTTCTTTAGTTCTAGAGAACATAATTGGGATAGATAATGCCTAATATCTAATGCAACCCCCCTATTTGTTTCCTGACTGGAGTTAAGAGCCATTGTGGTGAGAAAGGCTAATAGTTAATCTCTAAACCTTCTCCCCATCCCAGCCAAGAAGTATGTCAGAAGTTACAAGCAATACCATGCATAGCCCAGGGAAAATTCAGAAATTCGATAAGACCTCCTCAAAAAACTTAAAAGGATTCAGGGGTGTTGGTGCCTGCCATTTCCCCATTCAGCTCTCCAGTGTATCTTTCAAAGAAATCAGCAACACATGGATCATGGTGAATAACACTAGATAATTACATCTTAAACTAAGGAATCATAACCCTACTCATAGTTGCTAGGCGATACGTGGTATTTTTGTTGGTAATAATGTAAAAGATGTCATGGGCTACTGACCTGGCAGTTGTCTTTTCAGTTCCCTCAGTAAGAGGGATCAAGTGAAGTTCACATTTACTTTCCATGTCTCAGTTGGCATATAGACCGGAGGAAACTAAGTTATCTGAATGTAGTGGTCATACTATATCGATGACATTTTGCTGTTTGGACTTGGCAAAGACGCATGATGCCTTTTCAATAAGATTCTTATACCTAAGTTTGAATAACAAAAATCCATGAAGATTCAGAGGTCTGCGATACCTGTGAATTAGATCCTGGAATTTTCAGGATGTCTACCCTAAAGTAAGGGTCAAGTCATTGTACATTCTACTCTTCCCATAAACTCCTCCCTTCCCCTCAAGTGAGTAGGAGACACAGCATTCAGAACAAAGCAGTTGAAATATAGAATAATAGTGTGGTCTATTAAAGACTTAGCTAAATCTCCAGCTCAGGGGACACCCTATGAGGTTAGGGAGCTTTCATTCAGGATGAAATATTTCTATATACCAATGGCCAATGTATGATTCTGCACCCCACATCCCCAAATCTTGAGGACTTAGAACTGGACCATGGAGTAAACATAGTATTGACTCCCCTTGCGTCCTTTTCACAAGTTACCCACTTACAGAGTATGTGTTCCTTACCTCTCCTCAAATCCTGCCGAGTCTGAGACCCTGGTTCCTCGGGAGGGACACCACCTGGCCAGTGTGGGCTCTTCTTGCCAACGGGTCAGAGGTAAGTAGGAGATTTATTGCACCAGCTAAAGTTACTGATTCTGATATCCTTGGAAAGCAGGAAGTATGTCATGAACTCAGGAGATTTTCTGGAATGTCTGTTGATGCTTTGTGCCTGCTAATAACTGTGAAAAGAGTGTTGAAGTAACCCTAGCCCAACCAAGGTAAGGCCACAAAGGGCCCATGCTATATGGAGATGAAGGTCTCTGGCACTGTAGCAGGCAGGAATCCCAGTCCAGTCTCAGTATAGATTGAGGGTGAAGAAAATCTAGAATTAGAAATGTAGGAGGGGGCTGATAAACATTGTGACAAACTGTTTTTCTGTCAAAGGGACACCCGAGCACTGCAAATAATAGCTTGTATTTTTCGTAAACTAATCATCCATCCTATTTTCCTTGCTTACATGGTGTGATGGAAACTAAGCACACGCTGTAATTGTTTCATCTATCCTGGAGCACCCCCAGCAAACCTGGAAAATTAATTTAATTGAAATTCTGAGTTATATTTATTTTTGCTAATGTTATATAGAAGTTCTATATAATATCAGAAAGCATAGAATATAAATGCTGTTTAATTGTAGCATAGTGTATTCAGAGGGATAAAGCTTGGTACATGTTAATAATCATCTCTAAATTCTTGTACAAAAACAGCTTGGGATAATTTGTATTTTGTTTCTCAATTAATTATTGATTATTCACTTGTGTAATTTTTTTCCTCTATCATTTGCATTTTGCATCAAATAGCATTTCTTTAGTGTTTCTCTGATTAACAAGGAACTTCATGCTACAGTTTTCATATTTTTAAAGTGTATAGTTTCTGTGTTTCATATATATAATTTTAAATTTACCTTGTCATTCAGTATTCTGCTAAAACCTACCAGTATCTTTCAATCTTCTAGAACTATTGAATGTTTTAATATTTTTCACATGTATGCTGTCATTTTACTTTGGGTTTTACTAGAACAAGTTGCTCATAAAAAGCTTGTCTAGGAAGTAGTGAATGTACAATGAGCTTTCTGATTTTCCAGTTCACTGACTTAATCCTTCCTCCCTTTGTGGTTAAAAACATTAAAATCTTACTTTAGGAATACAAAGATACAGTTTCATAAATTACTATAAAAATGAACCTCTGCAGTTTTGTGGGTAGATTCTAATTGCATCCTGGCAAACCCTTGACAATTCTTTGAATATACATTATTCTTTTGCTTCTTAGGGAGCATATGATTATCTAGTGAAAGAGTTCTGTACATGATTTAAAAAAAATACACCAAGATTCTAGTTGAAATGAAGCATATCCATGACCTTAGGTGAGTCATCAAACACTCTGTAATAAGAGTTTGCTTTGTACACTCTGTCAGAAATGTGTTGAAGAGTCAAGGTAATAATGTACAAAAACATTTTCATCATTATGTAAGGATGGATTTGAAAAAATAAATAGCAAAGCTTTGCAAAATTTGGCAAACTCCTTGGCCTCTTTTCTCAGTGTGAATAGGTAAAATTTTTATACATGGAAAAGTCCTGGGCTTGGAGTGGGAGGAGCCTTATTTCAGTTGAATAACCCTGAGAGATAAATGTCTTTAAGTCTCTGAACCTTAATTTATTAGTCAGATGCAAAATACACATTTGGAAGAGCAGTAGTTAAGAAATCACATGTAAAAAGCTATATAAACAGTGAATTTCTATATTAATATAGCTATCAATAGATTCAGGTTTTGTGGGCCTTGAAACTTACATAATATAAAATAAAGGATACATATTATAAATAATATTGGATAGATATATTAGTATCTATTTAGAATGAAGATAAATCATCATAAACTGCAGAGTTAATAAAACTGGAAATTGCCACAAATAGTACAAAGTCCAGAAAAAACGCCATTATACTCTTTATTATTTGCTTCTGTACATCTCTATAATATTTCCCCTATATATTATTTGGGTGAATACTCTTTAATCACCTCTTCTTATAAAAATAATTTTTAAGGAGATAATATCAGTCTTTGGATGGATCTTTTCTCCTTTGCATCTACCTATTTCCATTGCTTCCTGTTGTGAACAACATTGAAAGAGGAAACACATCCTCTCTGACTAGAGTTTGGTCATGACGCCAGGAAAGTCATCACAGTGACTCTAGAATGAGAGCAAGAAGAAAGGTTCATAAACTTAGAGCAGAGGGAGCACAGATACTGTTAGAAAGAAATGAAGTCAGAAGCATCAGTGTGAGGTTAGCTTTCTTTCATTCATCATTTTATTTCTAGTTCCTAGCATAGTTCCTCACCCATGAAAGTAAGTCAGTCGTTGTTGAATAAATCTAAAAGCATGAATAAATATATCTGGAACAATTCCATCCTGATTCGTAGAAAGCCGTTTCTGAACTGAGGGCTCTAGCAGTAACTGAACTGTGAGTAGACAGGACTGTGACCATTTGAACTTATCTCATGAAAATGAAGTTAAGGGCACTCCCCGCCCCCCTGGTCAGATTTGTAGTCCAAAAATACCTGCATCTGCACTTATGCTAATGGACTTCACGCTCAGTTTGATGGAGGGGGAGGGGCAGAGCAAAAGCAAATACCATCCTAATTTTGAAACTTTATGTAACACTATAAAAAGCAAAGTGAATACATCACTAAAGCCCTTTGAAGGACTATTCAATGAGGATTGTGACTCTTTAACTTCTTTTCCAATTCATCTCTGAACGTATACTCTTATGAAAAAGATGATGCTTCTCAAGTGGAATGCCATAAACGTTTTATCTAACTAAACAAGCAGCGGTATTTGGGGAAGTCCTGACCTCCTTCATTCACTTTTAGTAGACAGTACTTCCCCTAAGGTGTAGGCAGTGACTGACGACTTCCAGAATTAGTAACTTGATGCTAATTTAATGGACTCAGCACAGTATTTGTACTGGTGAAAATTCTTCATGAAAGCCATGAAGTGACAGTCCACTCCAGGTCTCCCTCCCTTGCTGTGCAGTTTGGGCCCAAGTAGTACACGTTTCTATGTGTCAGACTTATCCCATAATGTTAGATGACCTCCACTCACTGCAGAGGTAGTGTCCAGTTCATGTTAGTATTCTCAGTGCCTAGCACATTTTTTTGACCAAGTGTAATCTTAATAAACACTGGTATCATTAATTAATAAAAGAATACATGTGTAGGTGCATAGATTTTCTTCTGCTGAAAAAAATAGCATCTGATAGTACACAGTTAACCAGGATGCTACAGTAGCTTTAAAACTGAACTCTCCTTCCTTTTCTCTTTTTCAAAGACTGTCCATTTATCATTCAACAGTTGTAGATTATATACAAACCGCATAACATCACCTCTCTTCTTAAAACGTCCATTGGTTCCCAGTCCCCATCAAATTCGTCTTGTAATAAGAGCCACACCTCTTTCTCTTGACAGCAGGGCCCTGCGGCTCTCCTGCCTCTTCATTTGAGATGATTTCTTTCCATTTTTTCCTTGCAGAGTCCACTCAACCTCCACTGACTGTCTTCCTCTTCTATAAACTGAGCTTATGCCTTCTTGTAGCAACTTGCTTTACCCTCTTTCTGGCATTCGTCTTGAGAATTTAGCAAGTATAACTTTTTTTTTTTTCCATAGAGACATTTCCTGATAATTGTATCTGAGGTACTTTTCATCCCTGTAGTCACTGTGCCCTATTCTCTTTTCATCATAGCGTTTGTCTCTCTGAAATTATTTTGTCTATTTGAACATTTTCGAGTATTTTTCAATCCCTTTTGGAAATCAGCTCCTTGAATGCAAGGGATGATTTCATTTCTACTTTGTAAGCACTGTGTTCCCATTGTTTAGCACCTCACAAAGAATGCTTCACTATGAGTATTTGTTAAATGAACGAATAAATGATTCAATGACTAAATAGCCATGAAATATATTATTTATTTTTGGATAGAATATTATTCTGAGGCAAATTTCTACTTTAATCTTAAATTCTAAATTTAATTTCTGTCCTCTGATCAAATTACCTAAGAGGTGATATTGATGAAGAGGAAAAGATTGAAAATTCTGGTTTCTGTAATTGTACAATGATACTGTTTTAGATTTATATATTTAATGCAAATATTTTAATAAAAACATTGTGTAAGTTTTTTTTCATTCTTACATGCTGTGCAATTTATTTAAAGAGAATCACAGGGATATAAATGAGTATGAGGCTGGCGCACCATTGAATTACTTCCACAAAAAGAAATAACAGACATTTTCCACAATAAAATGAAGGAAAGTTCCAAATTATTTTACTGTCACACAATTTTAAAAATCATAAAAAGTAAATGATGAACCTGTCATCCTATTATAACCATTCAACGATTACTGCTAAACTTTAAAGTATAAGTAAATAAACAATAAATACTTAATTTTAAAGCTATAACAAAATCATTTAAAAATATTAGGTGCATGCATGCCGTGAAAATAATACAGTGTATTTTTTTTTATTTTGAAAAATAATCATTAAGCGTTGAAGTGAACGATAAATTTTTCTTAGTTTTAAAGACAACTTTTAATGAAAACATACTCTTCAGAGGCTATGGACTATATGAAGAGCAGCATTTACAAAAGTATCAAGAGACGTAAGTCAATAAGGGTAGGTCCGACATTCTCGTAAACCTTCTGTCACAAGTGGAGGGCACTGAAGAGCAAATTTTATATTTCTCTAAATTGGCATTGGGCCAGTTGTACTGTAAGAATCGAAGAAAGACTAGGTCAGTGAAAACGCATAAGATGTTGATATCAAAGAATGGTGATAATGACGAATTATACACAAAGACGTTATTTAAATCTCCCCTCCTTTATTTTTGTTAGAAGTAAAAATAAAAACAAAACAAAAAATGTGTAAATTTGAATATGTAAAGTTAACTTAAATTCGTTTTATTTTGCACTTTTTTTCTGTTGTCTTTAAAATGTTGATATTTAACTCACATATGTTGAGTACTGTTGTTGGCTACTCAAAATACTAGGTGTTTTTTTCTGTGTAGTTCAATGCTGATTTATTAGGTTAGTCACTATTACTTAGGTTTATAAATATGAATAAATTGTCCTTCCTGCCCTCAGAGATCTCACAGTTACCACGAAGAGCCAGGCATCTTAAAGTATCATCTGTGGAGCTTGGAAGAGCCCCCCAGAACAACACATAATCTAGTCATTCCTGTTTTTTGGTGAAGAGTGACTGGTTTCAGAGGGCTTTATCAGGGAAAGTTTAACAGGGGCATGAAAGCTCAGGTCTCTTAAAGTATCAGAATAATTAGATCACAGATAAGTAGAAGCAGAAACACCTCCAGCCCCCCTAACCCTTCTTCCCGCCCCCCACACACAGTGAGGGGATAAGGAGCATAAAGACTAGTGTAAGTGGAAAGACACTGCTGTCAGATACGGTGTTTACTTAGAAAAGCAAGGAATTTAGTGTTTTCTCAGCAAAACTTAAAAAGTTAGGGAGTGGCCAGGGCCAGCTCATGGGTTTTTTAATATACTCTTACAAAAAAAAAAAAAAAATTGAGTCAAAGCCATGAGGATATAGTCACTGTTGGGATATGAGGAAGGACGGTAGTGAAATCACATTTACATTGTGACAGACAGTTCTGGTAGCATTAAGGAAGATACACAAGGCATAAATCTCCAAGAACAGGACTGGTTAGGAAAGTATTTAAAGGGGACAGGAGCATACAAGAGCCTGGCAATTTAAATATTTTCATTAATCCTCACAGAGCCCTCTTGAAATTAAAAAAAAAAAAGTGCGCCCATTTTATAGATGAAGACATTTATATTCATAGATTTCATTGTTTTATTTGATTCAGTTATCCCAGGCATACAAGCATAATTGTCAATTTGACTACGCTTTTCCAGGAAGTTATGATAACACTTCTTCAGCAATGAATGTAAGTCTTCAATCAGGGCTGATTCCGGGTTTTCTGCTTGGGTAGATAATTAGCTGAGAATTGCTAAACTACTATGAAAAGGTGCAGCCTTATGTGCTTCAGATGACTCAACTCACAGGTTGCAAACAGGGCACTATATGTTGTTAGAGATTACCCCTTCCAGGAAATGACAGTACCGGCATCTTGATACGTTTTTGCTGTGTATTGAATGAATGGTAGCATGCTCATTGTCCTTTTCTCATTAGCTTCCTCCCTTTTAATTTTTTTTTTTTCTTTTTGCAAGGACACTTTGTTCCTAAGCATGGAAATGTTCTTAACTTCGTGCAGGTACAGAACACTAAGTCACAATTTTAAAAACAAGGGGGAAAATAAATTTATCTTTCAAGCTTTCTTGAACATGTTCTCATCTCCCTCTTCTTCTGTCAGACCACTTTCTGCCTCCATCACACACTCATCAAACCACTATTTTGACCACAACACCCAGATCCCTGATTGCATATGTCAGTGCTCGCCTTCTCTGTCTAGTGGAGAGTTTAGAAATTATTTCAGAGGTGAATGTTTAAAGACCATATTATAGTTTAATGTTCCTTTTTTAGGAGAGAAAAATCAATTGTTCTATAGATTAGCCACTTTTAGCAGAGAAAAGACATAAAAACTCAGAAGGGCGTAGTAATATTTTATTTAAATGTGTTTCTTCAAATCCTGAAGACCCATGAAAACATATGTAAATCAGATTCTAATTATATACTATATTGTGGCTGTTGCTTATTTATATATTCTGATATATTTGTTTTAGGCTATGATTAGTTTTGGAGACTTTCCTTATTCAACATAACGTAAATAAGTCACATAATGAATTCATTTTAAATCACTTTCAGGGAGTTGATGATTAAATCTATGCCAAGAGGCAGACAAGATTTAGAAGCTCGGTGAAGATTAGAAATTAGAAATAGAACATATAGATCCTGCTTGGAACATTAACTTTATCTAATTATACTTCTCTTAGAATATGGTCCAATTTCAACCTTCACTTTCTTCCACTCCAGAGAAATCAATTCATGGTTTCTTATTCTATCAGCAAAAATAAACTACATGATTATTTTTCCTTTCATATCTTAAAAGATAAAGATGCATATTAAATATTATTTGCTTTACCTTTTGAATTTATTTTATAGAAGAAAACTAGGCATCCTTATATGTAATTAAAACACCTGCTAATGAAACAAATGAAGGACTGGTAATTTGTTTAAGAGAAAAAAAGGAAAGGGTTTTATAAGACTGAAAATATGAAATATGAAGAGATAGGAAATCCTAGGACATACTGACCTTTATGGGGTACTTTGCAGGTACTTGGATACATTCACACACACATTTCCACATGCTTTCTTTGGACAGGCTTTCTCTTTCAACTGAAAGATTTTTTTTAAAATCTCTGAATATACTCTATAATTATTTATTTTTCAAATATTTGAAAGTAATAGGCTATTTTTTTTTAGAATAATTATCACTAATTTGCCTTTGATATATTTTTATGCCTTGAAGATACCATAAAAATGTCATTTATATACTTCCTTAAGTCAGGATTTGGTAAACTTTTGTGTAAAGAGCCAAATAGTAAATAGTTTAGGATTCATGGTCCACATAGTTTCTGTCACAGCTGCTCAGCTGTTTATTGTAGGATGGAAGCAGCCATAGACAATAAATCAACAAATGGATTTTTGTGTTTCAATAAGTTTGTAAAAATAGGTAGCAGGCCAGGTTTGGCTTGTGGGCCATAATTTGTCAACCCCTGCCTTAAAGTATTTCATTATATATGCAGTAAAAACATACAAAACAAAATAAAAAATTGCCTATACATTTAGAAAGTAAGTATAACTATCTTTTTCTTACATCAAAGTGCGTTTGAGTTGGATTGAGAAACTGCATTTACACTCATTTTGTCCTTTGTAACAGAAAAGCATAGATAGCATAAAAATAATGTGAAATGGACAAGAACCTGAAACTAGTGTATACATTTTTTATTGCTGCCTTAACAAATTACTATACATTTAGTGGCTTAAAACAACACCCATGTATTGTCTCATAGTTCTATAATTAGGAAGTGTAATTACAACATAGCTCATCTGGGTCCTCTATTTAAAATCTCACAAGGTCAAAATCATGGTTTTGGCAGAACTGTGTTCCTTTTTGGAGGCTCTGGGGATGAATCTGCTGCCAGTCTCTTCAAGTTGTCTGGCCAAATTTAGCTCCTTGCAGATGCAGGACGGAGGTCTCCATTTCTTTGCAGGCTGTCAGCCAAGGCCCCCTCTTGGCACCTAGAGGCCATCTGCATCCTTTCCTGTGTGTGCTTTTCCCTGTGGCCCCCACCGCAGCAATGGTAGGAGGAGCCTCGCTCACATATTGAATCTCCTGCCACATCTGTTTAACTCCGGTTGAAAAAAAATTCTCCGTTTTTAAGGGTTCATGTAATTAGATTTGATCCATTGAGATAATCCGGGATAATCTCCCTGTTTTGAAATCCTTGACCTCAATTATCTCTGCAAAGGCCTTCTTATCATGTAACATAACAGTATTCTTAGGTTCTAGGGAGTAAGGTATGGGCATCTTTAGAAAATCACTCTGCCTTGCTCAGTTAGTGACAGGATGAACACAGTGTGTCCACTCACCGGCTCAGGAAACAGGTATTTCTCTTCACTTCAGTCTCGTCTGCCTCGTTGCTTCTCTCCAGTTTAAGAAGGAATCACTACTCTGAATTTTGTGTTTACCGCTCTTAACAAGAATGGAATTTTTATGGAAGGAGAAGGTAGACAATGTTCAAATTACTATTGATAACTTTTTTTGCAAGTAAATAGACTTTAATTCTCAGTATCTCTAATGTATTACTTTACAGTGTCCTGAATATTTGTTTTACTAATTTTTTTCATTTCCCTATACATTTATAACTACCACTACGAGAATTTAATATTTTGAGAAAAAATATTTTGAAAGGTCATTCTGGAACAATATTAATTTTTCTTAGTGATTATTTAGACTGTTTTGCATGATTGTGACCTGCATGGTCATTTATTTGTATGTATGTGTGAGGTGGAGGGGAGAGGTCTTATGTGAGTGTGCGAGGACTGCCTGCATATCTTATTATTTGGTAGATCAAATTCCTCAGTTCTATTTATTTTTTTATGAGAGGGACTAGTTTTTGTAGTCACTCTCCATTTGGATTTTAATTAGAATTTTTCAACTTTCTGAAAAATCTCATTGGATATAAATTTGGATTGCGTTAACTCTGTAGCTTAATTTAGGGAGAATAGGCATCTTCATAATATTAAGTCATCTCATCCAAAAGAATTTAATATATATGTACTTATTCAAATCATCTTGTATATCCTTCATCATTATCCACTGAGTAAAGATGCTGCTGATTGGAAGGATACAGCATTATTAAGGTGGACAATTAAGAAAAAAATTAGACTGTTAATTAAATTATGATATGACGTTTCAATACCTCATTGATTATAAAGCATTCCAAATTTGAAGATGTTATAAACTGGGAGAAGTTAGAGCATATAGCATAACTTAAGAGTTTTAAAGCTTTCTCACCTTAGAGATGTTATAAATTCTTTACTATATTAATTCCATGAAATCTTATAGCAGAGGCTCTTGTGAATAGTATCTTATTTTTAGTAAGGTTTTAAATAATTGTTGGTATTGAAAATACTATTAATTTTTGTATCTCATTTTAAATTTACAAATATGAGAAAGTCTCTTATTGTTATGGTTTATATTTTGATTATATTGTGATTCTTAGATGATATAATCTATAACTAATGATGTTTATTCAATTCTTCCCTTCGTATTTCCTCATTTGCTCCCCTTCATAGTGTTTACCAGAAGTACCATGAATATATTAAACATGACTGTGATGTAAGTGATCATTGCAGTAACATTAGTGATAGCATTTATCTTCAATTAAAATCAGCACCTTGAGAGCGAAAAGGCTATAGATATTTGAAAAGTAAATATTGAAAAGATGCCAATTTTCATTAAGTTCAATTATATATTTAAATAGAATTCAATCTCAGTGACAAAGGATTTGTGACCTGCAGTTTAATGAAATATACTAGATTATTCTCTAGGAGACAAAAACATAGAAAAATGAACCATAGGTGTATTGCCAGAGGATTATTACATAGAATAAAAATATCATTGTGCTAACTCAGGTAATACAATACCTTAAGATGATTTAGAATTTTACCACATGGCATATAATAATAGCAAAAATAATAATAGATAAAATGAGTATCAGTGTATTAATGTAAAAGTAAAACAGAAGAATTACTAGGGAAGAATATCCAAAACATAAAAAAGGAAAAAGAGAGGTAGAAACACTGGATTACATAAAATAAAACAACTTTTTATGCATCAAGTAAAATCATAAATTAAATTTAAACAACATCAAGTCTCCCTCACACTAATGTTTGTGACACTAAATGTGTGGGCAAAAGCCTCCTGAAGACCCACAGCATTCGTAAGAAAACTAAGAATATCACAATATACCTACTTAACAATGAAACTATTAAAAGCTACAATTACATAAATGTAACAACATGGAAAATGGTGAAAAATGTAGAATAACAAGACATATATACTCTCATCTCAACTATATAAAAATCATGCATTAAAATGAAACAGATGATCATGTTAATCATTATTGTCACTCCTTGGCAAATATATTCATCTGTTTATTTCCAAATTTTTAAAAGTTATTTAATGCATTTTCTATAATAATATATATTTATTTTATAATGTAAAAATCAGTAAAGAGAAATATAAAGATACTTTTGTCCTCCTAGCTTGCCTTTTACAATGGTCTTTAATTTCTTTTTATTAGCCTTTTCCTTTAAATCTTGGACTTTTTTCTCCATTGTTCCCCATTATTAATTTTCATTAATGTAGTTATCTCAGTTCTTTTTCTGATTATATTCATCATTGTAATTTTGGTGGTGTTTCCAGCAGACTGCTAATAATACACGTCCCGCAACCAGAAGAACAGTCTAGTTTCTTTAATCACCTAACTTTCTGAAGTGAGGGGACATCCAACATTAGTTAAAGAATGAAATTCAGTGAGTTTTCACTAAACTGTATGTTTTCTGAGATAAAAGTAAACTACCTGAATAATTCAGTGATCTATTTTTCACAATGCCAGACTCGCTGTCTCTATTAAACGCAAAGATTCCAGACACATTAATATTTACCATAGTCCCAACCGCCTTCCAGAGCAGTGTTAGCCTGCTAAATCTTAGCTTGATCTATGTAAGGTAAATGAAAACAACAGTTACAATTTAAAAATATCAAACTAAAAGTTTATGGTTTCTTTAGCTTTTCTTAATTTGTAAGCTTGCTCTGATCATATTTTTGTGCTGTGATGTGATAGTGCTGATAATTAACTATCAGCTAAAAGAACATTTTTAATTTACATCATCACTCAAGTTAAAAATATTTTTAAAAATTAGAGAAAAATCCACATGTTGATTGGGCATTAAATATTGAATTGTCTTATTAGAATGATGATGGTTTTCAACAGCAGGCAAGAAATAGGCACAACATTGAGAATAAAGAAATTATATTTAAGTATTGATAGATTCACAAGCATAAATTGTGACTATTTCAGTCTGAAATTCCAACAGCTTAAAAAGTATTTGCCAAAATTTTTCACTTGAGATATATTTTAATTTTCCAATTGTTGACTTTTCAAACTAGAAATGGAAAAATACGATCTCACATTTCTGCTTCATTGCTCCAACATGTACAACCAAATGGTGCTTTACTGTACTCTCAACTGTTTCTTACAGTTTTCCTCCAAAGTGTCTTTTGCTTCTTGTGTAATATCTGTTAATAGTGTGGGAAATCTATTATAGCTTCTTTAATAGTACCAAGCTGTCTTTTTTAATCTAGATCAAATGATCTTTACAAACACCTTTGATCTCCACAGGAACCTATATTGTGATTTTTCACTTGGGGCGTAACCAAAATTTAAAACAAGTTAGAGTAAGCAGTGAAATCTGAATCCTTGACCATAGTGCCTTGTTTTTATTTGGATATTTATTTATATAATTATAATTATAATTTGATTAAATGACTAATGTAATTCTTATATACAGCCCGAGATATTATTAATTATATCTATGATCATATCTGTGTGTGTTAACTTATGTTTATATTTCATAACATGAAGTAGTATTAAAACAGTCTAGCTTCTTTAATCACCTAGACTGTATAAAATGAGAACATTCAAGATCAGTTTAAAAATGAAATTCACTGAACTTCAATAACAGTAACATGCTGGATAATAAAAAATAATAATATATGAAACTAAAGGATCAAAACATAAATAACATCCCATATTCCTTTGCTTTAAACATACATTTCTATTTTGCCCTTTTAGCTGTCTGAATCACAGAACTCCACTGAAATCCACTTAATGTTGAATGTCTTCTAAATATAAATTCCCAGATGAGTATATTTATTATATCACTTACTGTTTGGCACTTATTATTTGGTTTTAGACAAATAAAACAACAGAATTCTTATAAAGCTTTCCATAAAGGCACTAATGCCAGTTACATAGGCTGTCTTTTTATTGTAGGCTTTGCCATTTTTATAAAGCTGCGGCTGAATAAGGAAATTAGAGTTTCATAACTTAAGAGCAGTGGGGTTATACTGCTTAAAATTTATCAAGCTTCCATTCTTCTCACTGTTTATTTAATAATCATTGCCTAAACTATTGTTAATAGTTAATAGTTAAAAAAATGAAGACCTATTCATTTGCCAAGAAACATTATCAGCCTTGAGATTTATTAGCTGAGTATCTTAAGTGCTGTAAATCATGTTTAAATATCCTTAATTATTAAATATTTTTGACTTACTGAGTTTAAACAGAGAAAATATAGCCAATATAATTAATTTAAAAATGAATGTTTTTGAAGGCTAAGTTAGGTCATAACATAAATTATCTGTGCATATATTGAACAACTTCCAAAAATGATTTCACATCACTACTAGCTTAATTGAGGAGTTTCCGTTTACCTAAAGAAACACTGAGGACTCTAATAAATTCTTCATCTCATTCCATTTGGAATAATGAATATGCCTAAACACATAAAAATAATGTATTGATGAAAGTCACAGAGTTTGTGATATTTTTAAATGGTTGAATCATTTACATATTCACCAAAGTTATATGTCCTTCCAAATACGGGTACATTGAGCATGTATATATATTTTTACACATCATGGTTTCATTGTCTTCTCACAAACCACTCAAAATCTGGAACTTGATGGATGGCATTATGTCACTTTGAATTACATATGTTATCTTCTTATTTGCTAGAAACCTTTTCAATCTTTAGTGATTAAACAAGTGAATCACTGATTAAAACTACTAGATAGTGTCAAACCCTATGAATAATATTCTATTTTATGTTAGATCTAGTTTGACTAAAGCTTAAAAACTGACAATATTGAAAACACTATAAAATATCATATATATTCAGTTGGAATAGGAGTATTTAATGAAAATGGATTAAAATTAAATGATTAATTTCTCTCAATCAAAATATTTACAGCATTGAAAAATAAAACACATGACTAAGCTGAAAGCTGTGCAGTGGTCTAGGAGAAGATGTTTTTAACTTGCATATATTAAGATTAAGTAAAGCTGAGAGTGACAGAATATAAATTAGATGTATGAAGAAGATAGACACTTATTTCTCCTTACATACTTTAAGTCTGAAAGTCCAGGACTGGTTTAGCTGAGCAGACCCTTATTTGGGTCCTAGCTGTTTCTACATTCATAATTGCTCTCACTTCCTTATTTCAGAACGTGTATCATGGCCCAGCAGTGATGCCAACATTTCAGCCAGCAGGAGAAAGCATGTGGCAAGGACATACCTCTTCCCTTTGAGGACTCTCTTCAATGTCCCACCCTATGTTTCCCCTTACAATCCATCAGACAGAATTTAGTCTCATGCCATATCTGGCTGACTGAGAAATGCCAAAGTTATATCTATAGCTGGAAAGAGTTATATTAAGGGAAGGGCAGAAAAGAGACATCAAAATTATTTGTAAATTCAAATCATGATCGAGAGCATCAATAATACGAGTTTAAGAAAGCATGGAAAAATGGGAGGCTTAGATCCATGAATTCTTCAGCAAATCAAATAAATTAATTCTCAACTCTAGATCCAAATATCTCTAGCCTCTTCTTAAGTGTTCTCTTTATGTTTTCAAGCTACAAGTATTTGGATATTCTGTTCTAGCAACTGGGTACATTTTAACTAAACGAAATAATTCTATGGCAAAATTATTAGTGACACATAGCAGAAACCTTTGAATAAAATTGAAAATTAATTTGCTTATATGACCATATTTTTGAAAATCAGCCAATTTATAAAAAAACAGTCCAGTCTTGCTAGTAATGTAGCATTTAAAATACAAGCAAGTATAATTTTTTAATGACAAAAACAAAGCCAAGGTAGGTTAATTGTGAGAAATCTCTTTTCATCCTAAGTAAGCCTGTATTTGGTTCACACACACACACACGTATATAATATCGCTTATGTATGATTTTCTACTAGTATTTTAATGTATTTAAAGGTAAAATACAAATATTTGACAAACTGCAGAGGCTTCCTGGCCTCTGATTTTAAGTAAAGAAGATTACCAGATGTTGTTTACATTAATGATTTTAGGTGATAATGGAGTAAGATTGGAGTAATTTTCTCTTTGTCATCTCATCAGCAATACAAATGACACTATCAAACTATATTTATGTATATTTTTTCCTAAATAGCCTCACTTTATTGTTAGTGAGATCAACAGAATAGGAAATCAAGACAGAACATTCACTCACTAATTTTCACTGTGGTTAATCGTTGAAACCGTTAATGAGACCCCTTGTGCTTTTCCGGCTATCTCTAATTTGAACTTGTTCAGCAAATTTTGTATGCATTAGTAGTCATGGCAACTTCAGGATAAATATTGAGTGCTGGCCTTCCAACTGTTAAAAACCTCTAAGTCTCCTTTAAGTCCATAGTTTATCTCTGAAGAGACACAGGCATGCAAAACAGTGGAAACTTTTCATTTAGATCCCAGGCAAAAGGGTAAAAGGACATAGACAATCTAGTTTATTATAAAATTAAATAGAATTTAAAGTGCAAATCTTAAGAAAGCTTTTTTCCTCCTGTGGTGGTAGAACACATGGCACATTTCATAGCAAATATGAAGCTTTTACATAAGCAGATCATTAACACAGTTACATGCTTAGCTGCTCAAAGGACCGTTAAAGAAAGGGTGGAAAAACAGAGTAGCTCAAGACCAGTGTTCTCTCAAAAAACTCCATTGCCTTTTTAGGTGCATATTCATGATATATGGTTTTATGTAATGTCCTCTTAATTGAGACCAAAAGGCAGTATAGCAGGTGCAAACCTTTTAAAATGATATGCTTGTCACTAGAAACTTAACCACGCTTCAGACAGCGCTGATATCTGCGAACTACCTGGGGCTAACTCAGAGCCCCATGTCTGGGACATCTCATTGCATGTTGTTGGGATGTTGTGGAGGCAGGCTGCTGTACTCATCTTGCATATGCTGATGATCCCCATTGCTTTTCAGAATACTCAAATGTGTACCATCAAAGATTATGAAAATAAGTATAAGCCCTGTGGCATATTGTATTTTCCACAGATAACCACAAAAATATCTCCTATACCACATGTTCTTTTAACAGTGTAACCTTGACATTCCTCTCAAGTGTCCCTTGGATCACATGGACTGTGCATCTCAGGCAAGAGAATATGGTAGAAGTAACTTTATGTAATTTCTGAGGCTAAGCCATCAACAGAGCATAGGCTTTTGCTCCCTCGGGACACTTGCTTTTGGAGCGTAGCTGTGGCCATCTCGCAGTGAAGCCCAAACTAACCCACAAAAATCAGTCAGTCAGTCAATCAGTTGGAGAAGCCACATTTCAGCAGATAGCTGGTAGCCTGCCATCAATTGCCAGACATGTGAATTAAGATGTTTCCAGATGATTCCAGTCCTTACCTGTTAAGTCCCATCAGACTTAGTGTTTTTCTGTTGAGGACCAAGAGGTCAATGAATATAGACCGAGTATTCACTGCCCTGTTCTTGAATTTCTAAGCCTCAGAGTCCCGAGCACAATGGAATGATTGTGTTGTGCTTACAAATATGGGTAGATTACCAAGCAGTGTCAGTAACTAGATCAAGTGCCAACTATTCATCTCCTTATTTGTACTAAGTCTTCGGGTAGTAAATTCCTAATCATGTTTTCTAAATTTGTTAAAAGAAATGTTTTATGTAATCATACTCATCCTTATTTAAGGAACCATCATTAAATAAATGCATTATTTTCACTCAGAAAGTTTTATCCGTTGAATTACCAACAAAGCATCATCTAAGTAGTATAGAAGTTTCCAATAAAAGTATAACATTGGCCCCAGTCAGAAGTTGAATAGAATTTATCACTTGGAGATACAGATTAAAGAAACTGATTTTAATATTGTCAATAGTTATTTTCTTTCTTACACATAATATATTAAGAAAAATTTCCCTTTGCAGGAGGTAAACATTGGTTCAAAAAATGGCAGTAATTTATCTCCTGGGAATTTGAAATTGAAAACCAGGCTTTGTTGTGTTTTGCAAATCAGAGGTAACTTAATGTTGGAAAGTGTATGAAGAAAGAGACAGACAGACAGACAAACAGACAGAGACAGAGACACCCAGACTATGGTGGCATGTTTTTTTCCTAATGGATTTTCCATTTTTTTGGTTCTAGCCTCTTGGAGGTGTAAATGCATATCTTGATAACCCTGTATCCCTGCAAAACCCAGTTGTCATCTGAGATTATCTGAAGATAATATATCAGCTAGAATGCCTTTGACTTGAGGACAGATCATAGTGTCAGCTCTGTTGGCTTAAACAAAAGGAATAAGATTCCATAACAAGAAGTGCGGAGAATGAAGTCATCCAGCAGCTTAGCTATAAAGAAACCAGAATCTTTCCATGTTCTGATACGCCAGTCACAATGTAAGATTTATCCTACCCCTAGTCCCTCTTGTGGGTGTAAAATGACTTCATAGTGCATATTTCTTTATTCCTTCTACATATTTCTTCACTCAGTACAAGTAGTCCCATCTCCTTCTGTGCTCCTTCTGCAGGTCTTTATTTCTCACTTGACTCTTCAGAGCCCTTTAATGCTTTATTTCACCAACCTTTTTGCAAATCCCAACATCTACATATGAATAAGATCTGCTAACAAAGGATGTTCTTCTGTGGCTCTCATCCTTTTGCAGCCCAGAGTCGCTAGTAATGACTGGATTTCATCATTCCTTTTTCTCATAGGTTTCTACACATGCAGGGGAGCAATAATAAGATTTATCTTGAAAATAATTTCAATTTTATAATATTTTCAGAAGGTATAGATATATAGTGAGTTTTCATTTTGAATATTATTTCCTTTCCGTGGTTTCACTTCATTTTGTTTTCCTTTTAGCTAGTTGAAGGTCTGTAGTTTACCGGTAGGAAAAGAACACATTCATAAAGATATTTATAGGAAATATTTCATAAGAATCATTTCTTAGTAAAAATAGTTCTGTTTTCAAAAGTGCACTTTATTTTTAACTGAATAGGCAATTAGCTTATGTCAAAAATAAATGACTGAATCATACAGAAATTACATAGAAAAAATAAAGACGTCACTACAAGTAACATTATCAAAAATTAAACACTGTGGGCTTTGGTTGCTTTCAAGATTTTGTTTAAAATTTCTATTATAATCCTACCCATATACAAATTGTAACATATCCAGTAAATAGTTTTGTCTTATGATGTATTCTCTTAGCCTTATGCACAAAAAACTTCTCCCATTGACTATTTTAAAAATTAGTACTATAATGCCCATAAAATTTTTAAAATATGAGTATAGTACTAAAAATAAATCTATCATTTTATGCTTTTGTTTTTTAGAATATTTCTTATCCTTTTATTAAAATACTACTGTTAGGTAGTGATTAACTTTTTTGCATTAATTAGTATTCACATATTTTATTAATAGTATATCTTTAAATTTATTCTTGTAATGGAATTACTGGGTCAAATAGTATATAATTTTTTAAGTTTGTCACACAAATGAATATAATTATTAAAAATATAATTAAAATTTCCTGGGCCATTGATCATCTGCCTAAAAGTAGTTTCTTACTGGTTTTCATATATTTATCATTTCATTCTATAAGTTACATAGTAAATCCTAATAAATATTCTGTGACATCAGCTATGGAAAATTGCGTATTGCCTTATAGTCTACAGAAGACAATGTAGCTTTTAGCACTTTAATATTTTTTCATTTTTCATCTGTACAATGCATGCAGAGTTTTGCATTATAAGCACAAAAATTCTTTGTCTTGTTTTGTCTTTTGTAATCAGGGGCAGTTTACATAGAAGCAGTCATCATAAGCTTTCTCTACCATTATGAAAAAAAGAAAAAGCAACTCTAATTGGGCAACAAGTTTTAAAATGGAAGGTTAAGTCCATGGAAATCTTTGATGTAATAAATTCAGTCTTGAAAATTACGGAGGTACCCTTTTGTGTATGAAATTAAGATGGATAAATCTAACTGAATTTTTTAGGCATCATTAAAAGATATTTTTAATTAATAAAATGGTAATTTCTCAAATAAAACATAGCCACTGAAATATTTTTATTGTTTATGTAAAATTTATAATGGCAATTAATTGCAATAGTTCATTCACCAGCTTCTTATGGCATATGTGTCCCTCAAAGAAATAGATTTATGAATCTGTATGTATGAATATCACAGTACGATCCTGTAAAAAAATACTTGTTTGGTAAGTACTTAATATTTTCAACTTAGGAATAGTGGTTTTAGTTCACCTGAAGAGAGAGTTAAAGTCATTCAAATATTTTTTCTCAACACAAAATGGTATTCTCTTCAGTATTTTCCCCACAGCGGGGAGAAAAAGAACTTAAATCCTGAAATATCAAATAACCAATTTAGATTTTAGTTGAGTCAGCACAAAATTCTTCATAATGAAACATCAGAGATGTTTACAGATCCTTCTAATATACACTTTTGCTTTCAAAGATTTTATATGTGTGAGGTAAAAATCCTCCCTACAGGGCTCTTAGCACCACATACTGTAGCTGTACAGACGATTGTTTGTTTCTCTCTAAAAGTATCGATTGGTAGCTTGAGTTACAGAACCTCACTCTTCAGAACACACCCTGGATGTTTTGAGGCTTCTGTTTTAGGGTATATTTTGAAAAGGACCTACACATCTATGTGTGTTACTGAAAATGCTGTGATTGCTTCTTGTTAAAGTTCTCTGCCTGTCCCTCTTCATTTATCAGGGCCATCCTTAACTAAGATTTTCTTGACCTCGTTATTGGCCGTGCTATGAACAACTTATCTGCAACCTTACCTTTTCTTGAAACTCTTCTTACAAACGTGTTTACGCAATTTCTGAAATTTTCTCATACCAAAGAATATCCACTTAATTATAGAAATATGTAATTGATAAATCACTGCCAGTGTAGAAAGTCCCCTTCTGAAGTAAAGAAATCCGTTTGTGAATAAAAAAAAGCAACATGAGTTTGACTGTCCGTAGCAAGGGAGAATGCCACACAGACAGTTCTAAGGAGAAAGCTTGTTGAGAAACGTGAGTGCCAGGATTTAACTGTGTGTAAGTTAGGGCTGGATATTACTATGGTGAGATACCAGAGTTGAGCCTTCATATTGGTTGATTATTTGAGGGAGGAGAGATTCTGGGTGAAGAAACCAGTATGTGAGTCAACAGACATTCCCCAGTCATTACTGCATAAACAACGAGGATGTGAGAGTTCTAGTCCTCAGGAGCTATCTTAGGAGATAACTGAGGAAAAGAGAATTTTGATCTTGTAGTAATTTATGTTAAATCACTCATTGTCACTGTATTTAGATAAGTTGATAATTCTATCATCTCTGAAGTCACCACTTACTTTCCAGTAAATCAATAGGAAATGCGTAAGTTTGTCTTTAGTTCTTTGAAAAACCATAAATATGCATAACACATCTGCAGAGTGTGACAGACAAGCCTTATGAAAATAGTGAATATTTGCAAAGCACCTCCTGAGTACAAGGCTCTGGTCTAAGCATTTTACAAGGACACACTGACTTAATTCTACAGTGACCCTGGCAACAGATATTATTAGAATCCTCATTTTACAGATGAGGAAACTGAGGCACAGGGATTTCAAGAAACTTATTCACATTCACACATATGCTGAGCTCCTGAGCTAGGCTTCAAACCCAGTCAGTCTAGTGCCAGAGTATGTGGTTCAGAAAAACAGTAGGAAAGGAAAACAGAGACAGAAACAGAGAAACAGATCATAAGTTAAAGTCAAGAAAAAGGGCATGGGTAGACAAGTCAGAGCCCACGAGGTGAGATTTGACTGGGGAATTTGGGAATATTGCACAGAGGGAGGAGAAAAATGTTGGTTATTGATGCAATTGTTGTTTATATTAATTTAAAGAGAGATGAGGAGAAATGAGCTATAAATAAGCTTTCACTTTGGCTTTTTGGAAAGGCTACAGAAAAGATTTAAATTGACTTCATTACTTTTGGTTTTGAAAATAGTAATATATTTGGAGCCTGCCTCAAGTCAAGAAATGAAGAGTTGGACTCAAGGTAGAATTTTGAAGGAGAGATTCTTGGATTTTTTACCCTATAATTCAGTACCCTACACCAACTAAATGATTCCTAAGCACTAATGCTAACCACATGTAGCCAGGAGAAATCTTGGTGAGAAGTTCAGGAACCACTGTTACAAGCTTTTTGGGACTTGAAACAGTCATATAGGACAGTGCTATTATGATTTTAGAAGTCTGGCAGCTTTTTGTTGAAAATTACAGTGTGAAGCAGTATTATGTGAAGCAGACCATGGACCATGGGCATAGGCATCACCTGGGAGCTTGTTAGGTATGTAGATTATATGACTCCACTCCAGGCCTATGGGATCAGAATCTCTGAGAATGGAGTCCAGGATCCTCTAATCAAGTCAATCACTGTGCACTACGCACATCAAAGTTTGAGATGTACTGGTGTGAGGGTTGCCTGATGTTCAGACATAGGCCATGATGGCACTTAGATTATTACCACCAAATTGCCAGGATTACTTGGAGATCTTAAATACCAACCTGGGAAAAATGCATTGTTTGAAATGGGTTATCTACAGAGAATGAAAAATATGCAACATTATGCAAATTTATACAAGGTATAATTCAAATTGTTATTTTAATCAAAAGGTTATGAACTTCCAATTTCATTCAATTTTTCTGAACCTGTTAAGGATTGTGAAGATGAAAAGTCAGCCAACTTGGTGAACACAGAACTTGCTTGTTGGCAGACAAAAAAAGAAGTGTTTAGCCCTGCTTTTTTTTTTTTTAACAAAATGATTTAAATCATATAGTAGTATCTACCGGTAGTTCTCTTATTCTTTCTCTGTACGATTATAAAGCCTTTTACCTGGAGATCAAAGCTCAGGCAGAGCACTTCCTTTGTCTGTTACTTTCTGGATGTGCGCTTTACATTCCCGTACTGTGCGGCCTGGAGTGCCCCACGCACCCTCTGCTGTTTCTTTCTTTGCATTCCTCTCTGCCTTTGATGATGCTTCCTTTCTGTTTGGGATGTCTTTCAAGCATCATCTCTACCACAGTTGCTTTTCTTTTCTCCTCTGCCCCAGCCCAATCCCCACACACACTCCAGGGTGGGTTAGTCTCTATTCATACGTGAGCCTTTCACGTAGTAGCAATTGTTGGGGTATGTTGGCATTTTCTGTCAGCGTGTGAGAGTGTGTGTGTGACTTTCTGCCCTACTAAGAGTCATAAGGGTGAATACTGTCTAGTTCACATTTGTAAATTCAGCTCAGGTCCAGTGCCTGCCACTTAGTGGGCACTCATTATAAATGCCATAAACTCAACTAGTCAGATCACACAGTGATGAACCTGAAAATCAACAAACATATGTCTCTTAGTGGCCTCGATAGACATAAATGTGACAGGGATTGTGAACTAAAAGCCAAATACTTTCTTCATAGAAGAGTCCCTCAGGTCCTATACAGTCTTATTTTAGACACCATTAAAAAAAAAAAAAGTGCTTGCTTATTTGATTTCCCAGCACACTGAAAATTTAAAGAAGCAATTTGGAGGCCGTAAGGGGGTGATGCCCAAGGCAAGCATAGGAACAAAAAGAAGTTATAGCTGCTGACTTGAGGTTAAATAAAGATACCAAATGTGCACATGAAGTACTTTTTTCAAAATTAAATTATGGTTATAAATGTCTAATGTGTTCTTTGGGGATAAATTAAATTACAAATCAATTATTCAAAAAGATTATTATAAAAGTTCATTTTTGGGGATACTACCTATGTACATCTAAATAATCCTTATATTAATGGAAAAAATCACAAGTAGAAAATACTTTGACCTAAAAAATAATAAAAATATGGCATGGTAAGATGTTGTATGTAGCTATAACAGGGCATATGGAGAAACCTACAGCCTTAAATGCAGACATTTAAAAATAAACAATGCCTGAAAAAGAAGCCAAAATAAAATCAAAAGAAATGAGGAATAATAAATTAAAGGTTAAAGATCGATGAAACAGGAAAGGTACTTAAAATTGAATAAATGAAGAAAGCCTAAATTTGTTTCCTTGCACCAATTTCTGAAACTGCCTCTACGGATTAAGCTTGTGATACTATAATCAGGTACAGATCTCCAGATTCTATGTATTCAATAAAACTATTTCATAAAAAATACCTTACACTTACTCATTTAATGTTTATTTGTTACCTCCTCTGCACCACTAAATAAAATAAGAAAGAGTCCTTACTTTAAGGAACTTAAATTATTAAAGCAAAAAACCACAACACAAACAATTAAAAAGCAAGTATGTAACTGTTAGACAAATATAAAACTTAGATAAACAAGAAAACATACTAGCTACCAATGAGTATTTTGCAGGAAGTGTGGCCAAAGTGTATGTGAACACGCCTAAGTTAAGTAAGAACAGAGGAGTGAAAGTTGAATTTGCAGATCCAGGACACCTTTGTTGTAAGGAGTAAATGGAGAGGAATTTATAGTCAAGGAACAGAAAGACTGACTAATTAGAAGAAATTCCAAGATGTGGCTCTTAGTAGATCAGAAATACAAGGTCAAGGGGAATTCATGTCTTCTTCCACATGGAGAATATTGGGGAATATTCTAGGAAAGGGAGAGAAATTGTGATCCAATGGAGGGATGTACTGAAGTCCTTGAGAAGAGGAAAAGGGAGAGGAGATAGGACTGACATCTTAAGCATTATGGTTTAAATGTTCTGAAGTTTGGCTTTCTTATTTTTCTCTCCTTTTATTTGACTCCCAGCAAACTGAATTGAATGTTTCTGCTGGTATCTGGATACAAGTTTATTGAATACATTGGTTAAGAAGGTTATTAATAGGTCAAATAATGGAGAGTTTATGTTTGATTCTAAATAATCTAAGGACCTAGACTTCTTAGGTTTGGCATGGGGGTAACAAGGAATTTGTTCAAGATATGCTTGAAATATCAAATGATGTGGCAAGTTCTTCAACTGAGAATTTTTTTTTTAGAGCTTTCAGAAAAGAGAGAGGGAGAGAAGAAGGGAGGGTGGAAGAGAGGAAGGAAGAAAGAAAGAAATTTGCAACAGGGAGCTTCCTCTTCTGATAAACTTAATTCTCTACAGTTTATCCTACCCTAACCTCACTATACAACTGCCATGTGGATATGAATAGTATTAGTTTGCGTTGAGTGTGGATAAACTGGGAAGGCATATAACACAAATTTAAGACCATATAAACTGCTTGTGCAAACTTTTCTCTGTGAATTAAAAGTGGATTGGGGCATTAACTTATTCCATTAGTTCAAAGTGTGTCCTCTGACCAGTGACCTTACAGACTCTTCAATATGTGCTACCCCAGCTTAAAACATAGAGATCTGGAGACAGGGGTCTCAGTTGCCTTAAAGCGTAATTTCACATTACTGAAAGAAAAAATTCCAGATGAATTAGCATTGTATCACAGGTCCTTTACAGTCTGAAGCCATATGTTTTCCTACTTCTTATATTCTTAAAACACTGGAGTGTGTCCTCATAAAGTGGTATATAGGACTGGGCGTTTTAAGATCTCAACTTTCAAATACGCAATTTTTGAGATTTTCAAATGTTAACCACTATATATAAAAGTAGATAAAAACAATTTTTTCTATATACCACCTGGAACTATATTCAGTATTTTATAATAACCTTTAATGAAAAAATATAAAATGAATATATGTATATGTATGATGCATGACTGGGACATTATTGCTGTACACCAGAAATTGACACATTGTAATGGACTATACATCAATAAAAATACACAAAAATAAAAATGTACTCAGCTAAGAATATTAGTCCACAGTTTCCCATTTCTCCTCTAAAATCCTGTTTCTAATTTTGAAGAGAATGACATGCCTCTCATCTGTTTTTAATATTGTTGATCGTTAAGGTGACAGTTATGTGCTCATTTGCCAGTGTCAGTATGGATTATGCTTGTTTTTCTTGCTTCTTAATATTGCCCACGTTTGTTCTCAATTTGAATGATACTGTACTACTGTACGGTCACCCAAACTATGGTGCATTACCCCAGAGGGCAAATAGCTGAGGCACCTTCAGATGTAAATAGAAGTATTAGGGTTGATATTGCAAAAATGAATGACACTAGTGAGTAGGTAATAAATCTTCTTGTTCAGGTTTCCCATTATTTACTTTGAGCACAATGGAAGGAAAACCTAATAGAGTTGTCAGATGATAGACTGTTAAAAATAATTTTGAAGATAGATAGCTGTGTAATTTTTGGCATATAGCTATTAATAAGTTCAGAGAACTGAGAAACCTTGCTGTGATGAAACAGCTTTCATTGCAATCAATAGATGTGAACATATTTTCTCAACACATACCTAAAAAGAGAAAAGGAAAGAAATATATGTATAAAATTGATGCTGAAGACTCATTCTAGTAATAAGTAGTAATCACTCATGTACATGTGACAAAAAAAATTCCTATCTCACTAAGGAATTTATTTTTTTAAAACCTTAAAATTATTATAGTATTTAATAAAGCATACTATATAGTTATATTGTTTTAATTTGTCATGTACTATTAAGAAATAAAAACTCAATTCCACTGAACTTTTTAAAACTCAGACTCTTGTGATCATAGAAAATTGAGTTAAATTTTACTTACGTAAAAATTATATTGGATATCATTTTAACATGGTCACAAAAGGACTTTAAAGCATAAATGTATATTGCTTGAGGATACACATCTATGAAATAAATAGAAAGGACTTGTTTAATCAAGGAGAAAATAGAGTGATGAAATAATGCCTAACTGTGAAAGAGTTTATTTGTGTTTTTGTTTTTGTTTTTTTTAACTGGAAGATAGTAGTGTCAAATTTATAAGGTATTTAGATTTGATTCTATATGTTTACATGAGTGTTTTAATTTTAAAATGTTTATATTGAACATATACAAAACGTTCTAGACATCAACTTAAAAGTGACTAAAGTAGCATATGGTTTTGCAAAATTTTGGGGGGAGTTATATGGGAACAAAAATGCATGAAGACCACTGATAATTGAATTTCACATACTTCCCCGAACATGCTGTGATCTCTCCAAGTCAGTAACATGTCACTCTGTACTTGGTCTGGACAGGTTTCTCCCCAAAACTCTCTCATACGGTGATTTCCTACTCATTCACTAAGATTCAAATCAAACATGATTCTCTAGGAAGTCTACTCCAGTATTTCTTTGTTTTAAAGTAGAATCACATTGACATATATATATATTACAATATATAATATATATATACTGTAATATCATACTTTACTTTAATTATTTGCTTACATATATTATTGGTACTAGATTTGAGAATCTTGAGGGCAGTGTTAAATAGGTCTGTGTAATCTCAGTATGTTGTATAACACATCCCCCTGGAACATAAGAGTTGCTGAATAAATGAAATCTGATGAAAATACAGTAAAAAGAAGTTAACGAGTAGGTTTGCTTTTCATGAATCATATGTATTTTAAGCTACTGAGCTGTTATTGCTTTTCTTCAAGTCTGTAGACATTAAAAACTTGTCTAGAATTGAGATGAAAGAAACTTGTTAAAGTGATCTTCTGTAATCACAATTTATTTTATTTTACTCTTCTGAAATTTTATCTAAATAGTTATTCTGTAAAGCATAGTATTTTGAAACAAGGAATATATAATGTATTCTTGAATCAACTAAAGACAAGATAAAATTTACTCTAGCATGGTATATCAAAATTTATTTTTATTATTGATTATTTATGTAAGTATCTTGCAGCTTCACAAGTTGTATTAATGATGTATTGCAAATATATATATATATGATTATTCCTGTATTCTTAAGCAGTGACAAGTCCAAAATACATTTGAGTTGATTTCATTTAATATTAATTATTTTGTGTTTGATATTCTTACTTTGTGCTATATTTTAAGTTTAATATCTTTTCAGTATTAATATTTTGTGCCAAATTAGCATGAATTTCAATTTTTAATCCATATCATGCATCACTAGTGTCCATAAGTTGTCTAATAGTCAAAGTGATTATTCATTAGTTTAATTCAAAAGTCATATATTTTTCTTAGTAAATTTATTCTTTTATTAAAGTCTGAAAAATGTTAGAATTTGCTTCTCCATAAAAATTTCTAGCATTTTGTCATATCAGATTTTTTAATAGTCTCATTAAATTTATCTGAAATTTCTTTCATTTTTTAAGTACAGAAATTTAAAGTTGGGGAAAAAAAGGATACACTTAAAAATTAGGAGATTCTAATTTTTTCTCATTTGTCTTATTGACATAAGAAGACATTTTGCTATAAAAATTGCATAGTTCCAACTCAGCTGTCTTTCGGCCAGGTCCCCCAAAGTCCCTCTGTCTCTGCATTTTACCAGGTTCTGGGAGAATTGTGATGGGAGAGAAGTCAGAGGACAGAGTAAGGTCTTGAATGGCTATAGGTCTTTAGTGTCATGAAACAACTTTGCTGACAAGTCTGTACTTCGTATTTGTATTCCTCCCCATCAGTAGAACATGAACTGTTAGTGGGTGAATTTCCGATTTTTAAAAAATTTATGTATATGTGAATTTGCCCCACGAACAGTGTCTGTTTCAGAACTCTCCAGCTTCAATACGTATGGTCACTATGCTTTCATCAACAAGTTTAATTGATGAAAGCATAGTGACCATACGTATTGAATCAGTTTACACTGTCACACTGTCATGCGTTCCACAATGGAATTCAACCTGAATAAAAATCCACTGATGGTACAAGAAGATCCAAGAGAAGGAGTAGATTGTATTTGGCAAAATGTATTAGAGGTAGAAAAAAAAAAAATGCATTCAGGGAACCTGCCTTTTGAGTTGCTGATTTCAGTAGTGGTGAATAATGGTGGTTATCTATCCACATTTTTAACTTTAATTCCTTTTAACGATCTGGCTGGCATTGGTGGTTCAGTCAGAGAAAGTATCTCACCCGAGTGAATATTAAAGAACCTGAATTACACTATTACCTAATCCACCACTTGGACTCAAAGGAAGAAATCCTCAGCATAAAAGTGTTTTGAGATATTTTGTTCACATTTCAAAATCTTTTTCTTACAAACATTAACTAGAAAGTGAAGCAAGTCCAAGTCTTGGGTTATGTTCGTGTGAAAATTTAATGTTTGTCAAAAGCCAACATTTATAAAGAAGTCTATTAAAAGTAGTATTTTATTATATGCTCTACAGTTAGAAAGAATTAAGGAACAAGTACCCTGTCTTTGAGGGCCTTACATTTGGTTGAGGAAATAAAATATGCTCTTATGATAACATAATATTTTTGTAATACAAAATAATACAGAGATCCAATAAGCACTCCAGGTTTAATTACTGTTAGACACCTTTAATATCAGACATTGAGCATTAAACTACGAAGTGTAATGCTACTTTGATTATTTGTGAAAGTGGCGTATTCATTAATAAATGTTTTTAATTTGTGCTAATGAAAGCTGCTATTACAGTTACTTTCATATATCACATTAATGAACTATTGGCAAAACCTTTTGATTCTTGAAAAATAGAACTTTAAAATGTTCCCAATCTATGATTTCCAACTTAAAATCGTGTAATGGAAGCAAACAGCAGTCAGCAATATTGTCTTGCGTATTTATTATTTATATATAATTTAAATTTAACAGGCATTTTGTAATTTTATGTGCTAAATCTTGCAACTGTATTGAGTTTCTGTTAAAGAAATTAATAAAGGTGTACGTTTTTCACAAATCATATTCAAGGACAGATATATCCCTGTCTTTTCAAATGAATGATATGGAGATATTTTCATTTATGTATAATGATATCATTTTCATTAATTAATTAAGTGTTGAATAGCGTACTATGACATTTACATTACTCTCTTTACTTAAAGATTTCCGTACTAAGCCACTTAGATTTTTCAGATATGATACCAGCACACGTAAGAAAACTATAAAGGTAAACTCTTGCTCATGTTCTTTTGGATACATTACAAATATCTCTCCATAGTAACTATCAGAAGGAAAAGTTTAGAGTCAAAATTCAGACCTATTTCATTTGAATAAATGCTGACTTTCCTTTCAGAGTGTTTAACAAATACATGTTAACAGTTACAGGTTCAGTCTATTTTCCTTGAGGACTTTGATGGTAAAAAACAAAAATATTGTTCTAGTTTGCTTTATTCTGATTCATGACACTCATATTTTCGGATTTTCATTAGTCACTTGCATTTTATTCAGCTCTATTTTTGTTACATCGTTTTGGTTATTGTAATTTTTAATATGTTAGATAACAATGCTTGTTATAAATACAGCAAATATTTTCTTCCAGTCTGCCTCTTACCATGTAACTTTGTAGTATCTTTTGCTTCATAGAAGTTTAAAATGTTAATGTCATCAAATTTAGCAGTACTTACCTTTAAAGATGTTGAGTGCTACTTTGTGAAAGAAGGTCTCTGGGGTAGGCTGAATAATGATATCCAAATTTCTTCATGCCCTCATCCCTAAAACCTGTGAATTTGTTACCTTGAATGGCAAAAGGGACTTTGCAGATGTGATTAAGCTAAGGGTCTTGAGACATGAAGTTTATCCTGGAGTATGTGGGTGGGTCTGATATAATCACAAGTGTCTGTGTAAGAGAGAAGGCATTATGAAACAGTGCAGAGAGAGATTTGAAGATGCTACACTGCTGGGTTTGAAGACAAGGAATGCAGCTCTGGAAATTAGAAAAGGCAAAGGAAGAGATTTTTTCCTAGAGCTTCTGGAGGGAGGGCAGCCCCGCAGGCACCTTGATTTTTAGATCAATAAAACCTATTTTGGACCTTGACCTCCAGAACAGAATGAAAACTTTGCGTGGTTTTCAGGTACCAAATTTGTAGTAATTTGTTACAGCCACAATAGGCAACTAATACAACACCTGTTTCAAATTTATAAAATTGGCCTATATTTTTAACAGTTCTCTACTTGTTTTTTAATTAACTTAAACAAGCTGTTAGTTTTGTAACCAGTATTTTTGTATCCTACATTTTCACAAATAAATAGCCATTGCTGCATTATTATTGAAAATGCCTTTCCTTCTCTAAATTTACTTTCCAGTGTTTACTTAACACATAAATGATCAGGTTGTTACCAAATTCTCTGTGCTATTCTTTGGGTCTATTGTGATAATAGTACACCTTATAAAAATTTATGTCTTTACATACTGTATTTTATCTGATAAGATAAAAATTCCCTTGTTCTTCTTTGACAAATGCTCTTCAATAATTTTGTGTACTTATTACAGAAAAAAATCTTTTTGTTCCAGTATTTAAAATTCCCTGTTGAAGTATTAATCAGGATGCTGTTTTAACTCCCTCTTTTAAAGGAAGGACTTTGTCCTCTTTAATTTTGGAATGACCGTCAGTACTTCAAATACTTCCTCTTCTTTTTCCCTGTTTTCAGAACTCCTGGTACTAATCGTGAAAGTCCTAATGCGACTTCCAGTCCTATTAATTTTAATTTATTTTTCAATTTCTTACATTATTATAATGTATTAAAATTTTTATGAAATCAATTTGTTTTCAAATTTTGGATTTTTCAAAACATGTGTCTGTGGGAATGTCAGAGGGACCTGGGATTCTGGCTTCCAGTGTGAGCCCGAGCCCGGCTGAGAGCACAGGTGCCCCACTTGCGTCTCCCCTGGGAAGAGGCAGCCTCGCTGGTAAGACTCTTCCTCGGGTTCCCCTTCCAAATACATTTAAGTTTTGAACACAGATAATTCTCTTAATTACCTCACGCTGAAGCTATATATGAACTTTTTTATCTGTAACATATACTTTAGTACATCTTTTTCTTTCTCTGAACTATTTGAGTATAAATTCCAGCATGTTCTCAACCTGCAGTTTTTAAACAGGAATTAATATTTCATAAAATAAAATACGTATGAAATTTTGTAATTATTCCTACTTAGGTATAGTGTGTAATAGAGTGTTTTTAAAATTTTCTGTTTCTTTACTGAGTGACAGTTTTAGTTTTCATAATGTGTGATGCTTGTTTAATTTTAAAGCCTCATTAGCCTAACTTTACAAAATGAATTAATGAGTTAAGCAAGTCATGTGGCCCCAGTGGATTTTAGGATTTGGACTTGTACTGCCTTTCCATTTTCTTTTAGGTTTATTTCCTGTTCTGCCTCTATTTTGTTTGACCTCATTATTGTAAGTTAGAATTTAATAGGAAATAATGTATATACTATACAATCACAAATGTATCAGAGTACAAGTATCTGCACTACCGGCTTAACTTTAAAATATATGCCTTACAAATAAACACATGCATTTATACATGTATGTTACATATTTTTCTCAAACTTGTTCAAGTTATGTATATATTTTTCTCTTTTCAAAGAGACAACTTAAGTCCTTTTGGCTTAAAGTGAAAAGAAGAAACATAGAATTCCAGCAAAACTCAATGATTATTGTTTACTATTTATACTTATCACTTTAGTTTTTCATCAGTCAATAAAATTAATTTACTCTTCCAATTAAAAAAAAAAAAAGACACTCCTCTGACTCCCTCTGACTTCTGGCCAGTGGCAGGACCTTGGCTGACACAAAGCTGGTCTGTGAGGTTTGTTGATCCATTAATTTCACTCAGTGATCAAGCTGTGCAGCACTTTGTGCATTCTCTGTTGTGTTTTTTATTATGTGTTGTATCAAATTTAACACCGTATGAGTGGAAATTAAGCTTTGTATAGTTTTCATTTGTTATAATATTTCTTCAAATAAATCCCTCTATAGATCAAAAAAAAAAAAAAGAGGGGCTCTTAAAGGTGTTGATAAGAACACACTTCCTGTTGTGTTTCAATCACATCCAAACGTTTGGAATACCCAGAGCTCCCGCCCTGGTCCTGATCACCTGGGGCCTCTTGGCTGCTTTGACTGTAGTCTCATCTTGGTCCTGTCACCCTGCCCACAGCTCTTAAGGTGTCGTTTGCTGTTGGTAAAAAGAAAAACTCCTCACTAATTGGCTTTTCCACTTGACCATGTTCTATGAGATTTACTTACCAACTAATTTGACTTTTTTGTTTGTCTGGGGGTAACTTTTTATTATATCAAAGCATTCTAATGCTGTCATGTGAAGACAGTTGCTTCAAACAACCTGCATTAAATTATATTTTTAACACAATTAAAAAGACTATTTTTTAACCTGTTTGTGATCACAAACTGCAAATGTATCATGTGCTTACCTCAGATAAGTTATGATACATGAATCTGTAACAGAAGGCCTAAGTTTATTTAATGATACTACAGTTGTGGTTGGCAACAAATACCTTAATTTCTCATTAAATCTTTACAGATTTGTTATCTCCATTTTTTAGTTTTATTTTGTTGGTCTTTTCATTGATTCATAATACTAAAATTTTGTCTATTTTTTTCCTAAGAAATCTGCTTAAAGCTACAGTGTTTTGTTTGTGAACTACTTAGGCCATAACTTACAAAGTATTTTTTAATTACCTGTATTTGTCTATCATTTTCCATTAAAATGATCAAATAGAGAAGTAGGAAAAATGGTAAATTAAACCACGTATATGGATGACACAGAGGTTCAAATTAATTTAATTTTGCTTCATTTGTTTCACTTGTCCTTTTTTTCTCTAAAGAATTTTAAACAAATTCCCATGGATCAAGACCTGTGACCTGTATATACTTCAATATTTGTCTTGGACAATTATTTGAATTTCTTTTATAACACTTTAAATCATTACTCTACTCTTTCTATTTGTTCTGTGGTCACATTCTTCTGGTAGCTAGTCATTTTCTACCAGAACTTTATTAGGTACATTTTCTATTTTGTCTTCTGTACATTTTTTGGTTTTAGTTTTAATCTATTTTTACCCATGTCTAAATGAGATAGGTGTCCTAAACTATAAGGGAAAGGCTTACTCCAAGTATTTTATATATTCTACTTTCTATGTATACTTCTGTTTCTAGGTTTTCTATTTTCATTTCTACTTTTCCTATTTTTTTTTGTTTTCACCATTCAGAAATCAAACACTTATTATAAAAATATGTAATAGTTCACAGGTAGGAATATTTGGATGGTTTATAGTTATCACTTTCTCCTTATATCATATTATCATATTGAGGTCATTGGATATGACCTCACCAATTGATTTTGTTTGGAATTTCTTGAGATATTCCCTCTAGTCTGAACATATCTAGTATATATATGTGTGTGTGTGTATGTGTGTGTGTGTGTGTGTGTATACATAGGCCTCATACTTAAAATAGAATCCTATTTATGCCATTTCATTTTATTTGTCTGGCTCATATTTGCCAGTGGATATTCTGGTGACAACTATTCTTATTCATTTGAATATGACCACTCTTCCTCTTTGCAGACTTTTCGGATTTTCATTTTGATTTTGGTGTTCTGAACATCATGGTTCAGCTTCCTCTGTGTTGACACAGGGTATTGTAGGAAAGCCGGCTAAGTCTTTTTTCCTCCATAAAGGGAAACGACAGATTCCACTGCTTGACTTGGCATTTGCTCCTGTCTCTAGCCTGACTCTCTATGCTGCTCAGTCTTGGGGATGAAAGAAGGGTTAGTACCAGGGACTCTTGGCAAGGACATTCATTTGTCCCATTTTTCACGTATAAATGAAAGAATTTGCATCCCCTCTGAAGTGAAGAATGTGGATTCAAGAAATATTCCAAATTTATTGTTTGGACATCTATTTTATGTATTTCAGGTATTTGCCTTTTGAAGTTCAAAACTCTCTTTCCTTTTTTTTTTGTGATACCTTATCAGTTTCTTTATTTTTCTCAAATTATTCAGTAGAAAAGGGGTAACTCTACACAGAAAGAGAAGAAGCAATCATTTCTAATGCTTGTTTGGCAGTGAAGGGTTTGCTAACACTGCATGAAACTACGTATGTCCAAAATGTTTGGGTGCATTATTGTCTGCTGTATTGGTCTAATGGTGAGAATGCGTCCTTTGAACTTTCTGTTTCCTAGCTAATGACCGTAAAACCTAATATCTAATGTATCAAGCCTGGTAAAGTGTTGCATCTTTATTAACCCAGTTATATTATAGTCTCAGGAACTTAAACTTGCAATTCAGTAATTTTGTAAATCTCCATTTGTGTTGGGAATCAAGATAATGTAAATTGCTCAGCAGTGTTCCTGTGCTGAGGAGCAGAGAGAGCCAGTCTACGGGGAGGAGAATGAAGCAGACGTACAAAGTGGTGTAGAGATGAGAGGTCATGTGGCTCCAAGGGGAGGAGAGAGAGGGACTGACAGTGGAAGCTTTGATCCCTGATAGATTTCCACGTCTCAGTTCTCAGCCCTCAGGAGGTCTGACTGTACTGCCTGCCCTTGAGTTCCATGAAATACTGCTGCACCCTTTACTTACATCCTTTTAATAAATGTCTTTCTTTTTTGCTCTTTTATTCAATTTTTTTTGGCTTAAGGCATTTTAAATTCAGTTCTCTAATAAGCCAAGATTAACCTTGACTAACATGAATATTATTTGCAGCATACATAGTAGAGTGATTCATTTTAGAGGTTATGTGTAACACACTGCACAGGTTCAAGAAACAAATGATAATTTAGGCAAGAATAGCATATTTTTCAGACCCTTGCTGTATCAAATTTATTTTTAGCTTTACCTGTTTAATTGTATTTCTGATTCCCAGAGTCATATTGATTAGACTATCAACAACCAGTTCCTAAAATCGTTTGCTATCAATGGCATGGTAATCTGTTACTATTGGAAGAAAAACAAACACACAAAAAACCCCAAGGGATGAATTTTTTTTTTAATCAAGTAAATGTTATGGTGGTACTTTTGTATTACCAGCATGTGTTCTAATATTTTAATGACCTTTGCTATCAAAATAAATTGAAATACTTTCTAAGGACATAAAATGCATTTCATTTTATTTAAAGGTATACAATTCCTTATTTTATACTAAACAGGCACTAATCACATGTTCAAAAAAATAAACCTCTGAATATTTTTACAGTTTTTAATATAAATCTGATTAAGGAACACAAGTGATATTAGAAGATTTTAAATATGAACCCATTTTTTATACATCAGCAATCAATTTACATCATGCATCTGAATAGAAATACTTTGTTATTAATTTGTTCACATTAATAAGGACATCAAATATTGTGAAGGATACAGTATCTTAAATTATTCAGAGCAAAACACAGAAATTATGGTCTGTCATAGCTTCAAAATGTGATTCTACTGCTCCTGGATTATGGTTCAGAGCAAGTTACTTGAACCCTCTAAGTCTCAGTTTTCACATTGAGCTCTTGGAGTTACTGTGTTTCATAATACAGTGTTTTGAAACACGTAGCACAGTAACTGGCATAAAGTGTATAATTGGTAATTAATTATTAATGTTATTAGGCAGGAGAAAAATAAATGCATAAATTAACATATACATAAATGAATAATGATCATTGCTTCCTGAAGTGTGAGGTCTTATGTGTGATTTATCTCAGGTTTCCTCTCCTGACTCAGTGTAGGTTTACCTTCCACTTGAGGAAGCCTCAACTTTGTGAGGGAAGCTCTTTCTCGTATCTTCTGCTCTGAGCCCATCTTTTGGCAAACAGCCGCAGTCATTTGGTGAAGATTCTGGGAAAATATTGCCTAGTTGTTACAATTCTTTGGCTGGAGAACCTTGCAGACTCTGTTATATGTACATACAGTCCTTAAAAGTTCAACCACGTGTTTTCTGGTTTCTTATTAAACCCAATGGATTAATTCTGTCACGGCTCTACCAGTGTGAAGAGAAGTCATCAGTCTGTTCTCTACTGTGGGACTTCTCACTTCTGTCACTTAACCCTCCAAGGCTTTTTGTTTGTTGTCGGCTTTCTGACTGAGGAAAAAAAAAAAAAAAAACAACGCTGCATAGCTTGTCAGATGTGGTTTGGTTTTTAAGAGGGTCTGATGGCCTCTTGTGACTCTCTCTAGCCTGTTCTTTCTCTATTGTCAACTTAAAGAAAAACACAGCATAAGCGTTGTGAGTTTAAGTTATATTCAAGGTTTTACTGAAGACGATAGCCCAGAAGACAGCCACTCAGGATGCTCTGAGGGGCTGCTCTGGGGAAGAGGCCAGTTTATATATGAATTTTGTTGGCCAGGAAATATATGTAGTCAAGTGTACATCTTGGTAAAAGATTTATGCTGACCACAGAGAACAGATATTTCAAATTAATGATTTTAGGGCTTTTCTAGGTATGGGAAGATGCAGGAATCTGGGGTCACAGAAAATCTTCCTGAGAGATGCATCTATCTATCTGGGGACCTGTTTATCCAAAGCCCAGAGGGCCTTGTCCTGTTTTCCATCCTGAATCCCTCTAAGGGTGCACTGTCAGTGGGCAGCTGTGCAGTGGGTTGTGACTTAACCCTGAGAGAACTGGGTGGTGAGCAACTTTCTTTTGTTCTTCTTTGTTCACAGTATCTTACCTGTAGAAATTTCCTAATTAATTCAAGGAAACTTCAGTGAACATAATCAGCGCATGAACATCCAGTTATAATGACTCCTACGTATGATGTTGTCCCGGAGGAGCACAGAAATTGTTGAGAGAACTTGGGTCCAAGTTTCGGATCCGATTTTCACTAGCTGTTACACTAACTGTAGCTTCTGTGTGTTTAGCAAGGATTTTTGCCCTGTAAATATTCCCTTGCCTTGTAGACACCAAAAAAAAAAAAAAAAAAAAAAAAAAGGAAATACTTTGATTGAAGAATGAGGCTGTTAGGCAAATTATTATACTCCCTGAATCCCAACTTCTTTACCAATGAAGCAGGAGTGAGAATTTTAACTTTACAAAATTAAAGTGGATTAAGAAATAGCAGTAATTTGTGTTACAATCTTTGCATATTAAGTAAGGCTGTGTTTTTCTTTGCTCAACAGATGTGAGGGGTTTGAGAAGATATTTTGGAACTACAACTTATGAAAAAAAAGATTTCAGTGATTGAGAATACTGGTGTCTAGGAAAATAGTCTTATTGGTAATAGGATGAGTAGATCATTTTTTGTCTGTAATTCTAGGCAAGATAAATAGACCCTTTTAGCACTTTGAAACTATAAAACAGATGGTTTGGGAAGACCTGCCAGATGGAAGGCTATGTGACAGATAGAAGGTCCAAGACCCTGCTGTTGCCTGCCTTCACAACCAACTATATCCTTCCCCTTTTCCTCCTCAAACCATCATTTTAATAATCTCTCATGTGTTTTTGTTTTGTCCTTAAGAATCCACCCTATTCCATGTGGCCACAACCCTCTAGGGAAGCAGAACTCAGCCCATGAGATAAAATCCTTTGGTCTAAGGTGTGTACACTGGTTCAGTTACTCTCACCGTGGACTGGTCCAGGAATGGAGCTATGACATAATTCTCACTGATAGCATAGGGAGAACACACTTGGCAAACTTCTGAAAACCTTTTCCTTACTGATAAGAAGACCCAAACACTGGAAGAGTGTTCTTCTCTCCCTGCCTACTCCTCCTCCCATGAACTTGGCCTGAAACAGCAGCACCGTCTTCAGAGCATGATGGCAGCAAAGCTCCCAGCAGAGCAGGTGGGGGGCAGCTGCGACTTCAGTGCTCCTGTTGATAGGAACTCTGGTCATACCTGCCTTCGAACTTCTTGCTGTGTTAGAGAAAATACTTTCCTAACTTTTCACTTGAGACAGGTTTACATTATGTGCACCTGAAAGCATCCCAGTGACTATAAAGATAAGTGCAGTGTAATCCACGAAGTCCCATTGGCTGTGTGGCAATTAGTGAGTTCAGTGTAATCATTTAAAACAAAGTTTAAAAACTGATATCATTGCTGTATAAGCAAGGTGATTCTTTGTTAGGAAACCGTATTGTCAAAAGTCATGTTATTTAGGGCATTTCCTTCTGAATTGGATATAATTCACCAGAGGTATTGGAGGTCAGTGATCATATTTTGTACATATAGTACGTAACACAAACTAAGCATTCAATAAATATTTGCTGAATAAAACAGAACATTAATCACTATGAAATAATCACTTTGAACAAATATTTTATATCTGCTGTACAGAGAACTAGAAAAGGTATAGTTTATAATCAGTGGTAGAAAAAGCAACAGTTATTGAAACATAGCTGAATTAATTGCTGTAGTGGAAATAGGATGTTAGAGGACACATAAAATGATGAAATACAATAACAAATAATAGATTAATGATATTAGGAAAGGGTAAGTTTGGAAGAATATATATAACCTTTCATTAGATTTTATTTAACATCTTAAGTGACAGATTTGTATATTAAAAGTTATAGGCTTAAGCAAAAATGATTTTACTAAGTATTACATATTTGAAATAAAATGAAATTAAAAATGGATTTCTTATTCTAAAAGACAAAGTCTAAAATTAATGGGAGTGATCATAAGAAAACTCCACCTCTTCCTTTTATCTTATCTTTTCCTACTTTTCTTTCCATCTACTTCTTTACTAGTTACTCTCTCATTACCCTGTTTTATGATCATTTCTGACATGTCCTCCTAAGGCAATATCCAACATTTTAGACTAATCTCTCTAGTCTGCTCTTCAAACTATACTTGCTCCTAGCAACCTAGTTTTGTTGGAGAGAGTTCATAAACTATTTCTCCTTGGAGTGGAGTTGAAAAATATTACCTGAAGGCACAATGTGAGACATTCTTTGGAGATATTCAAAGATATTCAAACTGTACAGTCAAGGCATCTGTGGGGATATTTGATATAAGCCAGTAGGGGAAGTGGAGAATCCACTTAGTCATTCAGATCAGGAGAAGCAACTCCAGAGATCAGTTGGGTAACTCCCAAGTCACAGTCCTCAGGCCATTCTATGTAGATAGATGACTTTTATTTTTCTATGAGGACTTTATCTGAGAAAATTAATCATTAAATATAAGAAGATAAAATAAAAATAATAATAGGAAAAAGAAACTCTCTCTACTATGAATAATTCTAAGAAATTGACAATCCTCTAACTAGTGAGCTAAGCTTATACTAAGGAAATATTAAGAGTGTGTGTGTGTGTGTGTGTGTGTGTGTGTGTGTTGAGCTGGGTGCATTTCCTAGAGTTAAATATAGCCCTGTATATTTATATAAGTTTAAATGATCAATGAAGGGTATTATCTATTAGTGAAAACTATATTTGGATATTTTTAGAATGCAAAATGTGTGCACCCTACTGGCTTGAACAATTTAATGCAAATTCAACAAATTCTCTCATGATTAGTTACTTACGTATTCAAGAATTTGGATCCAGAAGAATATCTGCATGTGGTCTTCTATTTTTAAAATGATTTGGGAGATTTGTGCTATAAAAATGAGAAATGTTAATATTCTATTTTCTTTTAGTTTTGTTTCTCTTCGTATTTGAACCCTGCTACATTTGAAAAGCAACAGCTGGTGACAGACAAGCAATCTTAGAAATTGTGAATTCTTTCACAAAACCATGTCTAAACTCAAATTTTTAATGTTCCTTCTGTTTTCTAGAATTAGGGATAGGTTTATGTAAGTTAACTAATTTTGAGAAATTATATATATATAAAATGTATGTGCTTGTACATGTGTGTAATTTTTAAGTTATAAAAATGCTTTGTAAGGGAAAGGGTACAGCTCAAGTGGCAGAGTGCATGCTTAGCAGGCACAAGGACCTGGGTTCAATGCCCAGTACCTCCTCTAAAGATAAATAAACCTACCTTCCTCCCTCCCAAAAAACATACTTTGCAAACATCCTTGATTATATTCAGTGTAATTAAATATGAAAAGCACTCTCACATTTGCATTCCTTTTAGAAATATTGGGCTATAGAATATATGACAATATATGGGTCTGAAAATTAAGCTGATATATTTTCCTAATGTTTTCAAATATATTTCCCAGTAAATAATGTCATAAAGGTTTTAGCTGAGCAACATTTGCCACCCCAGAATATCATTTTTGCATGCAGATTATTTTGAGCTGCAAACAATCAAGGCCCAAAAGACTCTGGCAAAAGCAACTTTGACCTTGCCCCTCACTGCTTCAAAGAATGTAGATAGAGAACCTGCCCCAAGATGGGAACTATCACCACAGGTAATTACGATATGAAGGAGGTGTAGACAGGAAGGAACCTAGCCAAATCTCTTTGCTAAAATTCTCTCTGTCACATTGTCTCTGCCTGGCCCAGCAAACATTTGTGCACAGATTGTTGTTTTTTCATCTTTGTGTGCTTGATATGTGGTTAGTGTGGCTGAGGGAGGAAATTCTATTTTACTTTAACTAATTTAAATATAAATTTAAGCAATCATATGTGGCTGGTTTTCATATATTGTTTATGTATCTTCAAAGTCTGTTTTGCAATCTCAACATAGGTTGCACAGAGTCTTCAAAACTAGAACGAGAAAAAGAGCTTTATATGATACTGCCAATTAAAAAAATAATTCCACCCAGTGCATGACCTACTGAAGCCTAGATATAAAGTCGAAATGGAGAATGGTGGTAAATAAGATTAGGTAAATATAGTTTATAGAAATGTTTTGTCTTCACAATGATTTATTTTAAAGACTTTTGCATGGTTTTCTGTGAGGAGGACAGTGTTTGGCATTGTTCCCCACTCTGCCCTTTCTCTCCCATGTCCTGCCTGGGATAGATTCTTGTGTTCATAATTCCAATTCTGACCTGTATTAGGATCTGTTTTCATTGACTTTACCATCCTTTAAAAAAAAGGACGTTTTTCTCTCTATTTTAAAGGTATATTTATTTGAATTTAATAAGAATAAAAATGACTTTATTTTATAAGCTATGGAAAGTTGATATAAAAAGATAAACAGTTCTCTAAAGCTCAAATTATTAATTTGCTAATTAAGAACATTTATTATGTGTTTTTTTAAAGGAGAGCAGTTAACAAATACTATTTTACCTACAAAGTCAAACATAGCTGTAACTTTCTGGGAAAATTTAATTTGAGATATTTAAAATCAATAAAACTCTTGCCATATTATATAGTTTTTGAAAGAGGCATTGACCTAATTTTGTATGTGAAAATTTAGTATCACAGCAGAATTTTGTGCACCAAAGAACACAAACAAGGAAATGGGACAACGACCCATAAAATGGGAGGAAGTATTTTCAAATCATATATCTGAGGAGTCTAGTATACAGATTTTATATCTGTATATTAAATATATAAACATATATTGTTGAGTAACAACTGAACATTTTTATAAAGACAATCCATTTTAAAATAGACAAAGGAACAGATATTTCTTCAAAGTGATTTGCAATTAGTAAGCACATGGGAAAATAGTTAACATTATTGTCATTAGGGAGATGCAAATCAAAAAATCACAGTCAAATACATTTTAACAGTCTCTCCAGTTTCTTAAATATAACATAAAACTGAAATAAAAGGGAAGTAATTTGCAGTTAAATAATATGGATTCCACTTCTTACATTTGTATTCTGACCAGCTTAGAAGACATAACAAAGTCATCATATACATACCTCTATGTGTGGACTAACTGTAAATGAGATAGAACACTCTAAGGTAATTCTCAAATCACAAGCAGCCTTAGCATGAAACACGTTTTCTTGCCACAATGAAAAATATTAGTATAATTTTGAACAAAGCAAAGTGCTGTATTCCTTCAATTGACATAGCAGTTGCTTTACTGCACAGGTTGAAATATTGCTTAGAAAAGTGTAAACATATTTTTCACCTACATGAATACTGAGTAGAATGTATAAATGTTTTGTAGAATTAGGGAAAGCATTTCAGATTTTTGTGGGGGGAGGGGCTTAAGTAATTTGTACTCTTCAAAAGTGTACAAATTCAAAAGTGATTTTATACACTGAACATCAGATAACAACTATTTTGCTCTATATCATGTAACCACCAGAGACAAATAGCAGTATCAATGAATAAGGCAGGATACAACAAGAATGGTTTCTGAAATACTGCCTTCCCCAGTGATTGAACCCTTTAAAAAACATTGCTTTATTTATACACATTTCTGTACCAATTACAGTCTTTTATCTAATACATTATTTCCCTGTTATGACATTTTGAAAATAGTGGTAGCTACACTCACTTTCCAAAGTGACACGTTTAGGAACCTGGATGATAAGCTGAGATGTCAAAAGACTTTTTGACACCAGAGCAGACCAAACCCTTCCAGGCTCTGAAAGGGATTGAAATGATGGAGTTGTTGGAAATTAGGAACATGTTTCGTGGAGGAAGGAAGGAGTGCTTCCTTCTCCCTGCAAGCCTAATGAAAAAAAGCTCAAGAAGACTATTTCAAAAGCTTGGACTTGAATCCACTGAAGTTTATGGAATATAGTGGGGTGGTGGTCAAGGTACAAAAGAAAAAAATTCCTGTAGGCTACAGAAATAGAAGGCTATTCTTTCTGTGGCCTCTAGTAAAGAAAATGGACTTTCACTGACACTCCCAGATGTTCATTGTTCGTCTCAATCACTAAAGCACAAGCTTATTGAGGCTAGAGAGCCTCTCTGTCTAGTTCACTGCTGCAGCTCTACCATCTAGAACATTGCCAAGAAAATAGTAGGTTGACAATAAATATTTTGAATGGCCAAGTGATTGAATTAATGATATGTAGGATAGAATAAGTAATGACACCCTGTGTGGCTACAGGTAGCATTTATCATTCATCAGGCTGGAGAATATAGGAAAAATTGTATAATCAGAGGGATAAAGTAAGAAAGATGGGTATAGTATGGGGAATCTTAAGTTTTAGGTTTGTAGTACATCAAAACGCAATGCCCAATAGGCGTTTGGATATGTGCATCTGGATTTCGTAAGAGCTGTTTGGGCCAAAGACTGAAAAAAACTGTATGTCAATACAACTGAAGCCAACTGTTGAGCAAATGGCACCATAAGACGTCATAATGCACATACCAGGCTTTCAGACAGAATATTTATAGCAGGTGTGAGACTTCCTCATCCCTCATTGCATTCTGGGGCAGGAAAGATACAGCAGCAGAGATGGATGTGAAATTTTGCACTGTCAGCTTGTAAAAGGCATGATTCTGGAACCACCAACTTCTCTTACAGCGTATCAAGGGTTAGGGCTTATACCCGGTGTTAATTGTTTACAGCAGTGTAAACAGACAGAGTGGAGATAATCTGACAAGAAGGAACAAAGATATGATGAGGTAGCAAATTGGCAACCAAAGTTTCTTGGGTTTTGTTTTTAAGATGGCAGTAAAAACAGAATATTGTATACTGATGGAAATTATCCTGTCTAATGCAAAATAATGATTATTTAGCAGTGAGAGAGAGGAAACCTTTATTTGTAGGCAAGAGAGGGTGGGACCTGTCACACCAATCAAGGAATTGGCTTTAGCAGTGTGTTTGGATAATTCATCTTTGGTAACAAGAAGAAAGACAGCATGTGGGTGAAAAATCGGATGCATGTAAGATCTGTTGATTTTCTTTCTAAACTTTATGACTTCTTTTCAATCCCTCATAAATATCCTGTGATAATCTAGTCCCTGTTTTATCCCTCCATTCCCATCAATACCACTCATAAGCACTCAACGTTCATTTAAGGCTGAACTGTGTGCTGCTTCCCCATTTGCTCTGCTGTCTGTGTTATCCTCTGATGGTGCTATGCCGTCCTAGAGCTCTCTTCCTTCAGCTCTCAGTTCAAACTTGGTAACACGGATACGTCCTTCAAACATCCACTTAAAGAGCATTTGTTTCTTTTTTCCCCTGTGAATCCAGGCACTAGTCTCCAAAGCCTCCTTTGAGTGTCTCTATATGATTGCACATTGAGCCCTCACTTATCACTGTCAAGGTGCTCATTGCACTGTGTAGTGATGCATCTGTTACCAAGAAGTACATGCCACTAACTGCATAGTAATGCACCTATTATCTAATTGTGTGCTCACTAGACCATAAGCTTCTTAAGGACAGCACTTCACAAGCTGGCATATCTTAGGAGCTCGGTAAACTTCCGTGAATGAATACTCAAATTCCTATTTTCCAGCTGCTGGACCAGAGTTTTTCCAAAGGTTTATAGAGGAGTTAATATAAAAAGGAAATTTTTTTTATCAGTTTATAACCTAAGTACTGGAATGTATAAATTGTGTTATAAGGCACTACATAGATTACAGTATATTGTAATTCTGATTTTTGGAAATATAATTTTTAAAAAATGGTGGTCAATAGTGGTCCCAGGAATAGTTGGAGTAATTATAGAGCACTGAAACTGTATTCAGGTGTACACTGGAGCGTGTCTACCACCAACCGAGAATAAATAATACTGAATGTCACAACAAATTGCCCAAACACAGGAACTACAGAGAGGTCATTCAGATCACAAAACTCATTGATCTCCTCTGACATTTAGCACAACTGGGACTAATGCAGCAGGACTTTTGGTGGTGTGTAGGTGCAGTGTCCTGTCTGAATTTCAAAGACAATCTCTTAGACATGTTAACAATCACAAAGGTGTTACATACTACTTAATAATCAAAATGGTACTTCTGTGATTATTTGTGACCGTTCTAATATCTCCTTTGGAATTCTCCAGAGGAATTCAATTTCAATCCAACAAAACACTTTTGAGCACAGGTCGTATAAATAAAGGCATGCCCTCAAAATATTTGAAGAAAATCAGTGAGAGTTATGTCAAGTAAACTTCTTGTTGACTGAAAAGGCTTAAAATCCATATTTTCTTAGCCAGATCTTGACCCAAGTTCGTGTATTTCAGGCTGATTTTAATTGTCAAATGTTGCAGATAGACAAAAATCATAATTTAATAAATACTTGGTAAATAATGACATTTCCAAGTTAGGTAAAGTATGTATATACTTACTTTTATCTATATATCAGAAATATATCATCAAATTTTAATAGTTTGCCGTTATTTGCTTCAGATTTTCTTTTAGGAATTAACTCTCGCAGGTGCTAGTCAAGCCTGTGGACTCCTCTCTCCAGTTCTGTTCTCCTTGTTCCTTCTTCAAAGATACTGATTTTTTTTCACAGTAACCCACGAAAGTATCTGTATTCAGTCACTAAATGTGTTTGTATCCATAAAAGGTTATAAAAAGTATTGTACTTTTGTCTTACATATTATTTATAAATTATATCAATCTACATCTTGCTTTTTCTTAGTTAAATTTTATGCTTTTGAGATATGTTCATATTGATACATGCAGTTCTAATTTATTCATTTTAATAGTAATATATTCAAGTTTGCCATTATACTCTATTTTACCATTCTTTTATTTATGGGTGAGTAGTTATTTGTTTCCTTTTTCTAAATACACTGTAAAATGCGTCCGTGAACATTCCTGTACCTATTTCCTCATGCACACCTGCAGTCTTCACTAAGGCATAGAAAGTGAAAGTAGAATTACAACGTTCTGGGCCTTGTACATATTCAAATGGTATTTACTGCTGAATTTCTTTCTATAGTGGTTGTAGTAATTTGCATGTTCCAGCAGTACACACATATTTCTGTTTTTGCAAATACTTGCTACAGTTTTGCATTATCAGCCTTTTGTTGATATTTGCTGGTAAGTATGATATTGTATATACCATTACAAATTTTGCAATCAAATATAATTTTCCTGAATTACACAAAATGTACAGAAAGTGTATAGAGTACAGTGCATAGCTTGATGCGCTTCTGTAACTCAAAACATGGTTGTAACCAAAACCCAGATCAAAAAACAAAATATTGCCACATTGCCTGATCCCCAGAAGCCCCCACGTTCACCTTTCCGGTCACTGCCTCTTCCGAAGAATAACTGATAATCCTGATTTCTAACATCCTAGGTTAGTTTTCTCTGGTTTAGAATAATACCTTACTAGAAACAAACAGCATGTACTATTCTTTGTCTGGCTTCTTTTGTTCAACTTCATGGTCGTGAGTCTCTTCCATGTGGTTCTATTCATGCATTCTCATATTTTATTGAATGACTGTGAAACAGTTTGCTTATACATTCTACTGTGAGTGGATATTCAAGTGATTTACTGCTACATAAAGCCTTAAAAGTTGGTGCCCTGAAACCACTGAGTGCATGTTGCATTCTGTGCATGGACCCAGCTCACCTGAGTCTTCTGCCCCGCTGAATGAAGGTTGGCCTGCAGACACGTGCAGAGATCAGTGGGCCGGAAGGTGCAGGGCGGTTAGCTCACATGCCTGGAGGCTGATGCTGATGGGAGCTCTTCTGGCACTGTCCACCAGGCTGCCTCTAGCGCCAGCTCTTCCCTTCTCCACGTGGTACAGTTCCAGAAGCATCCCGAGATGAAGTTTTCCAGATGAGAATAAGCAGGTTCCTCCTGTCATTTTAAGGCCCAGAGTCAGAAGTCTCTGAATATCATTTCTGTCCCAGTCTCTCTTCATCAAATTGTTACAGAACAGTCTTAGATCCAGGGGCTTGTTCAGGGACGGAACGAATTTGGGGCACATTATTTTAAAAAACTGGATACCGCTGTTCACCCTCTTGTCAAAATAATTCATTTCTATATGAAAAACGCATTCCCTTTTTCCCTCTCTTCCAATTATGTCCTTATTTAAAAGTTTAAGATTCCATCGTTGAAAGAAGGTCAAGGTGGAGATGAGCTCCTTCTGTTCAGCATCTCAGGTGCATTTGTTTAGCTTCCAAGTCTTACGAACAAAAAAGTATCCAACATCTAATGCTGAGAAAAGAACAGGGTAACTGCAACAAATACCTGAATTTAAAGGGTTGCAGGTCAGGGAGACACTGTTCCCCAGCAATTCGGATGTCCCACCAGCCACATTTCACCAGTGCCCACGCTTCCTAGTAGGATTTTCTTCAACTCTTGGCTCTGCCCTCTGAGTCTGTCTTCTGTTTCCTCAAGAGTCCTGTTAGAAGTTGAGTAGCTTTCTCAGCTTGCTAAATTCCTGTGCTAAGTTGAGAACAGGGAGGCCCCATCCCATTTTATTACCTTTTAACTTAATTAATTGTGTTATGTTAAGAACTCAACCTAAGATCTATCCTTTTAACAATTTTTTAAACGTCCCATGCAGTGTTGTTAACTCTGGGACAGTGTTGGGCAGCAGACCTCTACAACTTAATTGCCTGTTTTTCAGCAGGTGTAGTTTGTTTAAAAACTGTTTTGTGTATCAAAATATTATCTACTGAATTAGACAGGAGCCATACCCACGTACTCTCCAGCACCAGCCCTTCTACAGCTAAAGCTGAAAGTCAAGTTTATTTGGAAAACAACTCTCAGCATTCCTAGAAGACTTCATGTCTAAGAAGGTTGAAGAGGCACATTTTAAGAGTCTCTGAATTTCTTTTTCGCTGAAATTCTCTATGGAATAACACCTCCAATATTTATGAGGTATTAAAAAACTCTTGAGACTATTTTTTTCCCACTGGCAGCACCTTGAGTTTCATCTTTTTCTTTAACATACTTCTTTAAAAAAAGTGTTAACTGGAAAGACTCTTTAATATCCTTAATAGTTCTAAATTCTTCTAAAACATTTAAAATTCCTTCTTACTTCATGTCTCTTTTCTCACACATTACCTTAGCTAGAAAAAGCCAATTAGCACCTTGTAGGTTGAAGATGCTAAGATATCTAAATATCTCTGAAAATATTTGGCCACAATGACAAGTTGATTATACAAACTTTATTTTCCATGTTGCTTTAGACAAAAATACTGTCAAACTTCCACCTTTACACAGTCTGGGTCATTTTCTCCTCGGCTTTTAATAACACTTTTTTATTGTACTTCCTCCCTTCCAGAGCCATGTTTTCAAGGTCCTTCAAGCCTCAGGACATTGCCCAAATTTATATAGAGAATTTTAGATGAAGTGATTTAGATGCTTGTGTTAGCTGAGATTAATGTAAATAGAAATTCACCATTTTAACATTTTAAAGTACGTAACTGAGTTTTCTTTTAGTATGTTTTCAAGGTTATGCATTAGTGCAGCTATCTAATTTGAGAATATTTCATCATCCCCGAAAGACACTTCATGACTCCCAGGTCCCCTCTCAGCCCATCCCAAGGCAACCATCAGTTTACTTTCCATCTTCATGGATATGAAGTGGAAACATTTCATGTTTCATTTCAGAAGAGTAAAGGGATGTTAAAATCTACTTTAAGGAGAAACTCCGGGTCTGATCAAGCTTACAGTTGTTGGAAAGTCAGAAGCATAGAAGGCTTAGAAAAGAACACTTGTAACCATCTAAATACAAAAGATGAGCAGAGAAAGGAACTTGCACTCACGGTTGAAGTGAAGTAGTCAGTAATGTTACCAGTGAATCACGAGTTAAAGGGAACTAGTAGTAAAATAATAATGATGATGATGATGATGATGATGATGATATTATTATAAATAAAACAGCAGTGACTAAATTTATTAAGAGAACAAGTAACAGTAGGGTTTAAAATAATGTTTTCACCTTAATAAACAGGGGAGGAACCATCTGCTATCACAGTGACGACAGAACTCATGAAAGGAATTGGGCAGAATCAAACTTCTGAACGTATCACTCATGAGCACGAGCTGTTTTAAAATCATGATTAGGAGAAGGAGATTCTTCTGGTCCCTATATTCGGAGAATTTTTTTAGAATTCATTTCATTAAGGTGGGGCTCAAAATTAGAAAATACTTGACATTGAACATTCTGTGTTCTGTTTCCTTCAGCATCACTGGGTGTTTGTTCCTGCTCAGCTTCTGGAACTTACCTGAACTACCTAAAGCAGTACCTGATGATCAAAAATGGCTTATTCTAACCAAAGTTGTTTATGGATAGTAATTGCATAATATAGTATCACGTGCTGAAAATACTTGTTTATTAGTAGCTATTTTAATGTCTGAAATGATGAATAGGTCTAATGCATGGACGTCGAGATCTGTGAAAGGGGGTGGATACTTTGAGAGATTTTGCCACTCTTTGAGTTTTGATCGTATCTCTGATTACTCTGTCATCACAGAACAGATATAATCCCTGCGTTGTTGAAAAGTTGACTTTATTACTAATCGTATCCATTCCAAAATGAAGTCATTAAGTGCTGACTGATTTAGGGGATTATATTGATCAAACTGTAAATTCTATAGGTAAGGAGACTATTGCCAAGGGAAATTAAATGTCCTGTGGTCAAGGTCACAGTGAAAGAGTTAGGACATAAACCCAAGTTTTCTGATGCATGGTATAGTGAGTGCTGTATCAAACACCATATATTCCCTCTCTGGACAGATCAGGACCAATTCTTAGTTCATCCTCCCCATTTGGCTGCGAAAGTACCCATTAACCTACCCTTCCTGTTTCTATCGCTACCATTTTTAAGTCTCCTATAAATGTTCCTTTACCTTTACCTGACCTTTCCCAACATGACATAGAATCTGTTGACTGAGGTTTTAATCCTGGTAGTCAAATCACTGTGATTGTAGATGAATAATGTAACTTTTATAAGGGTTTGTTTGGTCAGTTGTAAAATGAAGATAATAAATACATCTTCCTCCCAGGGTTGCTATGAGGACAAAATGAAATGTATTGAGAAGTGTTCTGTAAATTGTAAACGAAAACAGTTAGGGGTTGTGATCCTTTTCTTCCTTTTAATCTGGAAGATCATAGATACATTCTTACTACACTTTAGCCATACTGTTTCTGAGCATCATAATCTTACTCCAGTACAACTAACAAAAAGTTAATTTATTCAAAAATGAAAGACATTGATGACAAACAGAAAATACTCAAACATTGACTTGTTAGTGCTTTCTTACAATACTGTATGGGCTAGAAAATAACCTTTTAAAAATTATTTTGAAGCTATGGGTGAAATTAACATACATTGGATACTACTTATAATTGCAAGTGGAAAAAAGAAATCAAGGTTTTCAGGACCATAGCATCAGTGTGCTCCATGTAATCAAGCAGGTGTTGAATTTGTGAATAGTTCTAAGATTTTTTTAAATTCAAGCCTTGCGTATTAAGTACAACAGAATAAAAAAAAAAATGAAAACCAGTTTAGAAAAAATGATGACTTAAGAACCAAGACATAAACAATATAGAAAAAATGCTACTTTTTAAAAGTTCGTAGTGGAGACTCAATAAAATCTGGCAAAAGCAATAGGAAAAAGGACTCCTGAGAGTTTGGAAAATGTTATTGTTAGCCCCAAGAGTTGAAGATGGTTTCCTCAAATCCGTGACCTGGGAAATTTAACCTTACTGGAAGTTGCAGTCAGTAAGTTAAGTGTGGAAGTTCACTTAATCATGTAAAGGGATTTAGAAAAAATCCTGTGCATAGTAATTCTTGCCATTTAATATACTTATATTTTCTTAAAAATTTTAGAAATGTGTAGTGATGAACTCAGCTCTTATTCTCCACTTTGCATATTTAGAACATCTAAATTTCCATTTCTATTTGAGCCTTTTGTTTCAGGGACTTCAGTGCTAAATTGAGTGTGAATTCTGTCAGGTGACATTTTCTTTTCTCGCTCCACTATGCAGAGTAAATTGCATCTGTAGCAGCCAACTCTACGTTCACAGAGTGCTTTTATTACGTATCTCAAATCCTGTATTTTTCTTCTGTTTTTCTCCTTCCTCAGAGACCCAATGCATTTTTAACTCCGTGCTATAGTATCTGCTCCCACGAATTTTTGGAGTGGCGTTTCTTAGGCGTATAATTTATATCTGAGAGGGAAGTGCTCCCTTGAGCAGCTGCATTTGATTCAGCATGAGACTTATTCTTCGTGCTTTCTTGAAATGAAGCTGCCGTCAATGACGATGCCTGCAGAACGTGGGCTCCTGAGGACCTGGTGAGAATCACCACTTCTGCCAGATGCTCTTCCCTGATACTTCGCCTTTCCGTGGACTTGATGAGTCAAGGCTTTAGAAACCTTCCATAATCCAAGGTTTCAAAGAGGAGAAAGAGTCCTTTTTGCCATACATTTTCCTGTGGTTGTGGAACACACCTGCTGTGTTCTGTTTTTCCTCTGCTCTTTGTAGTTAGGCATTACTGAGTTTTAAAAATCTGTGTCTTCTCTTAAGCTGATCACATTTTTATTCTGCCTTGTTTGCTGGACTCAATTGAAGTACCTTTATTGCTCTTCCCTTCACATTGTTTTTTAGGTCCAGAGGGGTTTTTGTGTTTGTTTCTTTTTTTTTTTTTTTTTTTACTAAGCAATTTTGTTCTCCCATCCTACCAGGCTTGGATTGGATTTAATGTATTTTTGTCCTCTGTTCTGTGCCTTAGTGTTTCTCTTGCTTCCTGTAGTTCTCTGACATATTCTAGGCCAGAGCTCTAGGGACAAGAGGAATGTCACCATCCAGCAGTATCTGTCACCTTGTAGCTGACACAGTGAGGCTGGAAGTACTGTGCATGTATTGTACTGGTGCTGTCGTTCCAATTGGTCTTCTTTCTTCCTGTAACCACCTAATATAGCTGTTTTTAAGTGTTCTTATTATGGATTGTTATTATGGATTATATATCAGAAGCTTTCACAGAGTTCGTCTCAATAATTTCCTGGAATCCAGTCTGTCTTTTGAGAAAATCAATCAAACTTTTTTTTTTCTTTGAATTATTGCTTCTCTCCTTCCGTGAGATGTACTCAGATATTAATCACTGTTCATGACCCAATAAAAGAACAACTCTCCTCTTTTTCAAGTCTCATTTCCTGAACATATAAATTAGCATTGTTGTCATAGGCAAAAATGAAATTACTATTAATGGAAACATATTTTTTAAAATTTCAGAGCCATCCATTTTTGTGGCTCACCTCTTACAGCTTAACATTTCTAAAAAGTATTTTAAAAAACGTATTTTATGAGAGCAATACTTGTAATATCTCAAGTGTAGGTAGTTAGATTCTTCTTGCTTATTATTACTTTATTCATCTGTCAGTAAACAAGATTTCATTCCATGTTTCTTGTATTTATTTATTTTTTTATTGTGAGCATATATGCCCTTAAAAAGTGTTTGGGGTCAAGTTTTAAGTGACTTTCTCCTGTTGGGTTTTGCATTACATCTACTAGGTGCCTGCAGGCACTAGCGATCCTGGACCAAGTTAAGCTAGGCTGTCTGTCTACAGCTCTGCGATTGAGTTCTGATGAATCTGGATTTGGATTTACATGAAGTGTCAGCTTGTGCTAACAGTTTCTCAGGGCATGGGGAGAATTAGTTTGGTTCTTAGTTTTCACCTAAAGCCAAGGCTGACACCAACATTTCCTCAGCAGCTGCTCCTGCTCCTCCCCATCTGCTTCCTTCTCCCCTCCTTCCCTCCTCTCCCCCTCCTTCTCCCCTCCCCCTTCCCCTTTCCCTCCATATCCTCCTTTACTACCAGTTTACATATAGAAAGCAGCCCTGGCTATTTAAAGAGTATCTCTAATTCAAAATCTATTAATTAGGTTCTTGGCTTGTCTCTTGATCGCTGCATGGAACTAAGGAAACTAAAATTCTAGGCCTTGGGGCCTGGTAGATAATATTAGGACAACTTTCGCTTCACTGTCAAATAAATTCTCTATATACATGTGTTCTGTTTCTTTTTCAAGATTTCTCTTTATAGCTATCTCGGGCATTTATAATAACTATTTCAAATGTATTTCTCATGTACTTAAACTGCTTATTAATATAGACTATTATTAGTAGGCAAACTATGGGTTATTTAATTTGACAAGTACAAGAGAATAATATGGGCTTAATTATTTTTTTAAGTAGATGGAAGTAATTAAATGCTTTGTAGACTTCAGATTTCTGTAAGCAAATAAGAAGAAAGAAGTGATTCTCAGAAATAATGACAATATACTACAGAGATATAGGAATTAAATCATTTAAGATAGGCTGCAAAGAAATTGGTATGACTTGATTGAATTTTTTTCTGAGCTGTGGATGAAATCTTGGGAAATTATGGAGTGTACAATAGTAAAGGCATTTGAAAGTCAAGTAGAGAAGGATGGAACCAATTAGCTAAGCAAAAGGTAGCCGTAGCTCCATGGGAATATCGTTTTATAGGGCAGCAATAGCAGGTGGACAATACGCATGCATTAGAGTAACGTTGCAGAAAATATTAAGAACAGGAGCTTCTGACAATAATGGGAATGAAATTTTAACGGAAGTAAGATTTTTCTCTATTGAGATAAAATCCACATACTATAAAATTCACCGTTTTAACTGTTTTAAAGCATACTATTCATTAGTTTTTAACGTATTCACAAAGTTGTAGATACATGACTGTGATCTAGTTCAAAGGATTTTCCAGAGAAAATTCCAGAGAGACCGCATGTCATACCTATGAGCAGTCACTGCTCATTGTCTCCTTTCCCCAGCCTTTGCCAACCACTGATCTGCTTTCCTCTCTGTATAGATGTGCCCATGTCTAACCTTTCATCTAGATGGAATCACCATACAGTCTGTGGCCTTTCGTGACTGGTTTCTTTTTCATAGCATGCTGTTTTCAAGATTTATTCCTGGTGTGGCATGTATCAGTAGATTTCTTTCTATAGCTGAGTAATATTCCATTTTTTGTAATCCATTCATCAGTTGCTGGACATTTGAATTGCTTCTACTTTTATTACCATTATGAATAATGTTGCTATAAATATGTATGTACTAGTGTTTGCATGAACCATGGTTCCAGTTCTCATAGGTTGTATATAGAAAATTGGAATTTCTGGGCCATATGTTAACTCTATGATTAACTTTTGAAGATCTGCTGAACCGTTTTCTAAAGTCACTGCACCATTTTACATTCCTACTAGAAATGTATGGTAGTTTTAGTTTTTCCACATTCTCAACAACACTTGTTAGTTTCATTATTATTATCATTCATTATTATTGTTGTTGCTGTTATGCTACTGAGTGTGAAGTGGTATCTCAGTGTAGTTTTGATTTGTATTTCCTTATGTTCAGTGAATTTGAACATCTTTCTAAATCCCTGTTGGGCATTTATATAGTTTCTTTAGAGAAATGTCTATTTAAGTTCAGTAATTAATTGGATCATTTGTCTTTTTATTGTTGACTTGTAGATCAATACCTGAATACCCAGTACCAGGGATGTATTAATTTGTTCAACCAGTGAAACCACATGTGGTATAGTAGCTGCAAGTGGAGTTACCACCTTGTTAAGCTTATGATAATCCACTGTCATTTTCCAAGATCCACCCAATAATATTTTTCTCTGGGTATATGCCCAGGAGTGGGATCATATTGTAAGTCTATTTTTGGTTTTTAAGGAACCTCCATGCTTTCCTCCATAGTGGCTGCACCGATTTACATTCCCGCTAACAGTGTGGGAGGATTCCTTTTTCTCTACACCCTCTCCAGCATTTATAGTTTGTAGACTTTTTAATGATAGCCATTCTGGCTAGTGTGAGGTGATAGCTCATTGTAGTTTTGATTTGCATTTCTCTAACAACTAGTGATGTTGAGCATCTTTTCATGTGCTTGTTGGCCATCTGTCTGTCTTCTTTGGAGAGATGTCTGTTTAGGTCTTCTGCCCTTTTTTTGATTGGGTTGCTTTTTCTTTTTTTTTTGGTATTAAGGTGTATGAGCTGTTTGTATATTTTTAAAATTAGTCCCTTGTCAGATGCATCATTTGCAAATATTTTCTCCCATTCTATAGATTGTCTTTTTGTTTTATTGATAAACAAATGGTATCTAATTAAACTTAAAAGCTTTTGCAAGACAGCTAAGGATACCAACAACAGAAGGAAAAGACAACCTACAGGATGGGAGAAGATATTTGCAATGTTTTTTAAGGCAGCTATATCAGGGAAGGTCATTACAATTTCCTTAGGCAAAGTAGGGTTAATCTCCTCAGATAGGATTGGAACAGCTGCTTCTACTGACCGGAAAGTCTTGGTAGAATATAGGGGTATAATATGTCCAGCTACATCAGGATCTTCCCAGATTCACATTCCAATTTTCAGGACTCAGAGACTGGCAGTCCTGAAGTCTTTCAGGAAGACCAGCAGTGTGATAATTCCAGTAAGAATTGATGATGCAAACTTGAGTCCAAGGGTAGTCCAGCTGCAGAATTCCTTCTGCTTCAGGGAACCTCAGTCAGTCTTTTCTCTGAAGGTTGTCAGCTGATTTGTTAACCACTAGTCTAGATATTGCCTCACCCAAAATACAGGCATCACTGCCTTACCAAGTTGACACGTAAAATTAACTGTCACATCTGAACATAGGAGTCTATTCAGAAGTTTACTGTGGAAAGAACTTAGGAGATAAATCAGTAAAGGAATACAATTGGCAGGATTGAGCAGAGAAAGCTAAAAGGCAATGTGGCTGCAACTCCAGCAAGTCTAGATCTTACAGGGAGTTCTAGAGCTGGAAGGCCCCATCGGATGTGTCTCAGACCAAAGGACAGAGCTGGGTCTTCATGTTCTTCCTTAAGATCAATCATTTGCCACAAGCTTTCCCCTAATAACTGAGTGAGAGCTTTTTCTGTAGCTAAAAGCAGTCCACAATGATGGATACAGATGCAAACGTGAATGAAAGACTTTCCCAGCAGCTCATGCATTAATGTGTGGTTTTTAATAAGGAATCAGGATCAGTAAAATCCATATTTTGTTATATGATATTTTTCACATAGTGATTATTTGAGAAAATTTAGCCCATGATGCATTGGATTTATTTTTGCATACTTATATATATTGCTGTGCTTATATTCAATCTATTATTTTATCTCTTAGCTATTTTAATGTTATTTTTGCCTAGTTTATCTCTGTCCAAACTAGGAATAAAGGGGACATATTAAGTGAGATGGACTACAATGAGAATTGTTTTGGAAATAACATTACAACTGATTATAGTTACATTCCCTTAACATAATGTTTATGTGCAGCTGCTGAATATAATAGCAAGTTGGACAGATTCCTTGTCAGCCTACACATTTCAGTCCTTTTAGAAAATAAATGGCAATGATATTTTCTGTTCCTTAGAAAATAGCAGTGCTGCATCTCCAATCACAATTCCCTTTAATCAGCATTGCAACATAGGGGGGAAAAGCTGGCAAAAAGATCAATGAATAACATCCAGTTAGAGAAAATTGAAATCCGCAAATAATCTGTTCAGTGAGTGTCCTTGAGTAAATTTACTTTACAAGTATTTGCAGGATAGAAACAGAATTGATATTCCAGAATTATCATATAATTGTGTCATTTAAAGTATAGCAGCACATTACTTTGGCTGGAAGTGAACAGTTGCAGTGGGGAGCATTTGAAAGCTATTTACAAGAACTCTGAGTTCTTTATGCCGTTGTTTTTCTGTAGCCAGACACTACATGAGGACTTCCAGAAAAAGTGAGAGACTTTCTATAAAGTCACCATGGTCTTAGTTTTTTAACATTCTGATCGACTTCTGTATGGGTGTGCTTGCTATATATAGTCACTGAGTAAAGCATGCTGTAAAAAAATGTATATAAAATATTTACTGATTTATTGTCATTTCTCTTTTCCTGCCTGTTCCTTTCCACCATGCCTTTTCACAAACTGGCCCGTCCACATTTGCATATTTGATGAATGTGTGAAGATACAAATAATACATTTAAGATCATGAGTACTGTTTGATTCTTCTTCTGGATATATTTAAATTTCAACAGGGCACGAAACATTTTGCGTAATGGAAAAACGGCTAATCGTGTATACCAGTCATGATATAAAGTCAGGAATTATACTAGAAACGTGAGTCTCTTGCCTTCCTCATATTCCTTCAGTCAAATGCATGAACAGCTGCTCTGTCAAGAGGCAAGGTCTGCCCATATGTACCAGATCATTTCCTCTGTTTCCATCTGTGTGGTTCTGCTGAACTTACAAGTATAAACCATGGGATCTAGAATTTTCTCTCTTGATTTCAATTATCTGTATTTTCAAATTGAAAAACACAATAATTAATCTAAAACACAAATATTGACCAGCAGAACAATATGTGTTGTTTACCAAAGAGAGGAGAAACAAGCCTTTTTTTAAAAAAAAATATATATTTTTATTGAAGTATAGTCAGTAAACAAGCCTTTTAATAAGGACCGAGACCATATAAGAAAGTTTTACTATGGCATAGAAATAGCATTACTAGTACTGAGGATCAATTATATTTTATCCCTTCTTTGAAGCTGATCATATAACTTCTTATTTTTTCCAAACTATTTGAGAACATACAGTCAGATTTTTATAATTGTAGAATTTTATATTGCTCTATCTTATATCTTTGTGATTAACTAAGACATTCAGGTAAACATCTAATATGTAGTATTTTACAATATATCCCCTCAGTTGATATGTTATAAAACTTTTATTACTTTTGGCAAGTTTTCTAAATTGGCCTGAAATATTTATTTGATTAATGAGCAGTCACACACACACACACAAACATAATTAAAAGTATTTAAAAATGTTGCTCTCCTAAAATCAGCACCGTTGTTTAAGACTCTGTCAGGTTAGGAATACTTGAACTGTGTTTCCCAGCATTCTCTTTTGCATATGATTCAAGGTTGGGTTTGGTCCTGAGTGAAATCAGCATGATACAGCAGCAGTCAGGAGGACTCTAGTCACGAATAGCAGCTGACTGTTGTTGGTTTAAGTCTCTGAGGAACAGGTGCAGAGTGGCCTGCCCACTTGTCACTTCAGTGCATCATGTTTTAATTTGTAGCTGCTGGTCTTGCCGGCCAGCAGTGGTTCAGGCCTACCACCAGATATTATGCAGCACACTCACCCAGGGGGTAGCAACAGAGAACCACCAACCTCCAAAGATTTCTGAAATAGCCTTCACATTTCCATTTCAGCAGCTCCATGCTGATAAAGGCTTTCCTCCCATCCTTCTCAGAACTTTACGTTCCTAGCACATCCCTCCATTGCATAAGATCCAATTTCAACTTTTTAAAAAAACTCTCATTCCATTTTATATTCCCTGAAACTCATTGTGTTCTGCCTCCGTGATCAAACCTGAATAGACCAAGCTGTGAGCTAAAATGTAGGCTTGTTAACAAGTTGGCTAACGATTACCGAATTTCACCCACTGAGTGTGTCTGTTGAGGAGGAGAAGAGGTAGAAGAGTGAGTTGTGCCTCCGAGAGCCGGTATGTCAGAACAGAGAATTTAGTCCTTACAACTCAGTGAAATTCTAAAAAATCCAATCTGAGATTATCTGAAAGTTTCTACAAAATCCAATTTCTAGAATATTTGAATACTAAATGTATCTATAGACTTGCGTGTAGATCTGAATATGATCTAATGTTCTCATACGATGTGATGTCAATCAGTGGTTGGTTATTCTTGGGTGAATCAGTACCATGACTAGGTCAACTCTAATTAATCCAGCAAATTGATAGAAAAGCCCAGGAAGGCACCATTGTCTCAAGGCTTCTCTGAAAGCTTCCCTCTAAAGCAGGGGCAGCAAATGATTTTGCTTTATATTTTCAGCTTTGTGGATTACATAGTTTCTTTTTTAACTACTCAGTTTTGCTGCAGTAGCTTGGAAAGCGGTCATAAGACAAGGCTGGTGGTCTTGGCCAGCTGTGGCTTAGGCAGACCCTTGCTTTAAAGGGTCATTGAAGGGGTTCAAACTTTTTAGCCTTAAAGCCAACAATACAGACTTTTCATGAGTTTCAACTGTGTAACCATCTAGTGACAATCACATACTTTACCAAAAAAAATGTAAAGGCCAACAAAATGACCACATTTATAGAAAATGTAGAATAAACCAGGCTTTATATTGTAACTTCTATTTCTTGATAATATGATGGCTAATGCCTCAATTAAAATGGATGTTTTAGAGGTGAAGAAAAAGGAAATGCATTAGCAAAATCTGTGGCTTCCACATTAATCAACCAGAGAACAAAATTAATTTAAAAAATGCAACCTTTGCCTGCAAAGTGTATTCAACTAAAAAGACATAAAACACAAGCTTCAAAATTAAGAAGTATATTCAGTGGTTACAGGCATTCCAGGGAAAAAACAAAAGAAATCAGTGACTACAGTTTTATAATTCAGTCCACCTGTTACTTGAATAAAACTTTCTAAAATTTATTTTAGCTAAAAATTCCAGGACACTGTAGTGATTTTATTTCATTAGTATCCATGTACTGCTTACTGGCTTTCTTACATACATGGCTGAAAATGTCTTTTTCATACTTGCACCTGTTGACCTTTCTTTTTTTTTCCTTAAAGACTTAATTGTTTAGAGCAGTTGGTTGGGTCACAGAAAAATAGAGGGGATGGTACAGTGTTTTTCCAAATGTTTGCTGCCCCCACACATGCACAGCCTCGCCATTGTCAACACACCCTACTGAAGGACGTTAGTTACAACTGATGACCCTACACTGATACATCATAATCACCCAAAGTTTACAGTTTACGTTTTCGTTCACTCTTGGTGTTACACAGTTGACTTTTGAAATTTGAAGATTTCTTTAAGTCATTTGAGATTCTGATTTTCTTCCTGTCACCTTTGAATCATATTAACTTCTTAAGTAGCCTTCTGTCTAAGCTTTTTAAGTGTTAAATAACATAGAATGCCTACTGATCTTACGTAGCAACCATATTGCAGATAACACTTATTGGCGGGGTGGGGGAGGAATTTAAAAGAGACTTTAGAGATTATGTATTTCAGATTCCTGCATTATTTAAGAATTCCTTTTGTATAATACAGCTGTAAGAAATAGCTATTTGACTTTATTTTTTAATATTTTAAATATAGATAATTCATTGTCTATTAGTGAGAAAGACAGTGAGCAAGGGCCTTCCTTCTTACATTATAGTTTTCTGAGCTTCCTGTTATTTCTACTTATTTAACTAGATGTGTTCTTTGGAATAAAATAATACTAATCTTATCCTATTTATACAACTATCTATTTCTGTCACATCATCTTTCAGTCTGTATATCATCTATTATAATTCCTCTGACAAAAGACTTTTTTTCATGATTTTTACCATCCTACTTCTCTTCTTTCTTTGATATTTTGTATCTTCGGAAATAAGCATTTATAAATTTTTATGTTTGTGAACAAACCTCTTTTCCTGAATGTCTTAAATGGATGTTCTGTAGAGATATGTACCTAAAATGAAATTAAACTCTCTTAAGGTATGAAAAGAATATTTGTTGTCATTTTTGGTAGTTTTGTAGATCTCCTATATCTTCCTTAAGAACGTGATTTAATTTTTGATATTATTCTTAAACTCCTAGGCTTAGTTATGGCTGACATCGTTGCAAGGCCCTTAATCTTGACAGAGATATCTGACTGTAAAACTTAGCTTAAGAAGCTAAGAAGTTGTTTTACATTTTTCATCCAGGATCACAGACAAGGAATTGCAGAAAAAATCTTGGCTGCATTTTTCAAAAACAAACCTGGAGGATTCATGAATCCCCTGTACTGCCGAAGTCCTTGCAAATCTCATGTTAATTTGAGACTTAGTTTATTTTTTTTTTTTGTAATAATTATCTCGCTATGTCTGCACTTAAATGTGACATCCATGGCTAAGTTTTGTAATGCAATTCCTACATTTTAAGCATCATTGGAAAATTGCTGGAATTACATGAACAAACTGTACTTAGTAAGGAGTTCTGTATGCTACCGGCTATGGACTGAATATCTGTGTCCTCCAAACCCTATCCCCAACAGTGTGATAGTATCAGGAGGTGGGCCCTTAGTGGGATAGTTAGGATTAGATGAATGGGATTAGTATCCTTATAAGCGTCAGGAGAGAGCTTGCTTCCTCTCTGCTCCCTGCCATCCTTGAGGATACAAGGATAATAGGTAGTCTGTAATCCTAAGAGGGTTCGCTGCAGAATCTGACCATGCTTGGCACCTCAGTCTCAGACTGCCAGCCTCCAGAGCTGTGCAAAATAAATTTCTGTTGTTTATAATCCACCCAAGTCATGGTGTTTGGTTGCAGCAGCCCGAGCTGACCATGATAGTATCCTTGACCGTATCATAGAGTCACTGTGCTTTACAAAGTTTGTGATCTTACTTCTATTAGCAATTTGATAGTGTGTGGTAAATTTTTACAGCATGCAATTTCTGAGGACACAGTAAATGTGGGAATAGTGAAAATAGGTGTCCCTGGTAAGGTACGTAGGCCCTCAGCAGTGTATACTTTGATATTTTTACATTTGTATTTGATGGAAAACATCAACACACTGCTGTTATCAGTACCAGTCACAGATAATTGAGTGTATTTTCCCTTTTTATTCAGTATCTTCATTTATATGAACACTTCAATAATTTATTGAATGAAAGCATACTCTTAGAAATGTATCAGTCATCAGGCAAAAAAGTTAAAACTTTTGATATTTTTTGTATTCTAAGTTAAATGTATTCCTCTTGTGATCATTATGTTTACATTTGAATTTGTCTATTTTTCATATTAAATTGGGCTTGATAGATTTTTATTTTTAAAAACTGGCAGGAGGAGTATTTCTGAAATAATTTAACCCAGTATTCAGAAATGCCGCCTTAACTTGTTAATTTGTCAAAGAAGTCTTTCACTCCTGCCAGACTTCCTTGAATCTAAATAATTGTTCAGGGAATATCTTTACCATCCAGCATGTTGCTGAAGGATGTCTACCTGCCAAGCGATGAAGTGAAGTAACATCCTGGCAAACTTTGAAAGGAGAAAGAGCTTGAAAAATTTGTAAATGTATTTTATTATTTAGAGATACTTGGCACCTATCATTTTTGTGTTATTTCCTTTCTTGTAGGAAAGAAGGAATTCCTTTCGTGTTTGACAGCTTTCTCAAGGTCAGTGGAATGATTCTTTTTACAGTAGAATTTCACATATTTTGATTTCCAAGGGCAAAAAAAAAACAAGCCTCAGTGTGTGTATGCAGAGCTTTGGTATTGAATAGTCTGACCCCACTTCTCAGAGCTCCTTTTAACTCTGCTGGTCCTTAACATGGTTTACCGATGACGATGTTACCAGTTAGAAGAACTGGGGTAAAGGGAATTGAGCAAGTCTTGGAATTACTAGAATTGGCTCCAACTAGAACAGCCACAGTAGAGAAATGATCAAGGTGTTTGAGCTGAGGTCAAATCTGAAGATTAGGACAAGTCCTGTTCAAAATCGCCTTGGCCTGGGAAGTTATGAAAAAAATCTATAATGAGGTTCAAGCCAGTGGATTTTTTGAATGTTTGGATGTGTAAGGTGGGAGAAAATCATAATTCATGGACTACTTTCAGACCAGAGAAATATAGGACTTAAAACATACAAATGAAATTTTGAAAAGTTATTTTATGGTTTAATCTTAATTCACACATATACAAAGTATATATTTAATTATATTAAAGTAAAGTAAGAGTATCAGAAGCCTGTATTTTGAATTTATTTAATGTCTATTTTAATTTGGTTATGATGAAATTCAGTGAATAGTCTTTGTTCTATTCCCTCTCAAATGACACATCTATTACAATTTGGGATCCAAATGAATAAACTATGAGAATAATGAGTATTCATTTTTTGGTGCTTTTTCATTATTATGTAAAAAAAAACCCGTAATTTTCCTGTAAGTCAAATATAATGTCATTCCCTAAATTCTGATGCTCAAAATCCTGTAAGCACTGAACAATGGCACCTATCTGGCACCTATTTGGTAGCATCAGAGAATTTTCAGTGGCTCGATACATTCTCAGATTATCAAAACATGATACGTTTTAATTTCTGTAAACATTAAATGAATAATAAAAAAAAAACTTGTGGGAGTAAAGCAGAGAAATAGGTACAAAGTAAAGCAGCAACCTAAAAATGATATTTGATTTGCTATCTCAGTTGTTAATCTGGGTAGTTTATACATCATTTTTCTCTCTTAATGTCTCCTCAAAACTTATTACTGTAAACATTATAAAAATCTACATAACCCAATAATTCCAATAGTTGAAGCAGGCACGTTAGGCACGGGACTGTCTTCACTGCATAGGAGTGTGTGATTAAGGCCTCACCCCATGTTGTGCTGACGCCAGCTCACGTCAGCTCAGCATATACAATTATGCTCTCCTTTTCCAAACTACGTATCTGGTAATAATCAGGTTTGTATCTTGAAAGTGGCCATCATGGGATTATTTACACCGCAGAACTTGGCAAATGTTAAAAAAAATTAGGATTTTTTCTTAATTTCTTTGAGTGTTGGCTATTAAAGTTTTCCAGCATACCTGTGGAGATCAATATGATAAAAAAACACTAACATTCTGTAGAATTAGTTAAATATTTGTCTTATTTGTTGTTGCTGTGCATGGGCTAAGAATACACAGTTGCTTTCAATTAAGTATGTAGAGCTGTCTGTTCAAAGAGAAAGCATACAGCTTATCAGCTGTTCTAAAGTGCACTGTCAGTAGCTCTTGTACTTTTAAAGCACTGCTTAAACTTTCCTCACGGCAAGGTAAGTGTATACTTTAAGAAAACAAATGTAAATAAATGTGAATTAGTTCCTTCATAAAAGCCTCTTTGGGTAAAACAAGTCATCAAACCTCTGCTATTTAATTCCTTTAACTTAAATGTTACTTATAGTATAATCTTTGGAGTATACATGTATTTTATGAGATATTGTATTAAGACTTAAAGGTGAATAAAATCTCTAATGGTATAAACTGCATCACTGAAAGGATAAAAAGTAGACTGAAACTTGTGGAGGGGGGTCAAATTTGGGAAACAAGTCAAAATAAAACTCAGTCTACATTATGCTGCTTTTTCTGTCAATATTTTATTGTTTATATTATAAAAAGGGCCATGATTATTCTGTTTCAATTTAATGCTTGAAATATTTCCCTTTGAAATTTTAATGTTGTTATCAAAATAATCTTCAATTTTTAATTATCAAAATAGGATTTCTAATATTTCTTACTTAAATTTTGTTTGTTTATCCTTCCCTCTAAACACATGGTTTTCTGATTAAATTAAGCCTGTATCTTCAGTGGCATGTAGATCATATGCAACTTTGGAATGCATTGCCCATTTTAAACTTACTGATCTCATACATACTTTATACTTTCTCTAAGAGTTTTGGATCCTTTTAAATAAGCTTTTTTAAAGAAAATTATTACTAGTCTTGTGATTGTGTATATATGACTGTATTTCATACAAATTCTGTATTAACAAATCATTTCAAATGATTTCAACAAGCAGTACATGCGATAACATATGTAAGTAATTTTAACTTTGCTTAAATTTTGACAAACTTAGATTCCACTGTACTAGAAAAAAAAGAATAAAAATGAGTCAGGAAAAATTAGTTCAAATCCATGGAGTCAGGAGCAGTCTTCACTGACCAGGAAGAGTTGCGAGAGCTCTGGAGACGAGGTAGAAGAAAGGTAGCGATGGTTTCCATTGAAAAGAGGTGGATTTTAACCCCGATTAAATGAAAGATCCAAAACATAAACAGCTCTCTCACCTTGGGACTAGGGTACTTCCCCAGAAGTGTGGACTCTTTTAAAATTATATAGAGTGGAAAATTAATGTGCATCTTTTAGATGAAATCCTGAATTTTCTAAATCTTCTGGAAAGCCATTACAAAGTACCTCCTAAAAATGTGTTGTCTCTGAATTCAGAGGATGGAGCCTTTTCCTAACGGCATTGTACCGAAGATTATTGATACAGGGAAGAGAAGTAATTAAGGAGCAGCAATTCTTTGCAGCTTTCTTGATTGCCCAGAATTTGTGATCTAAAAACCCATTTTCACATATATTCACTATTGTTGTTTTCTAAAATGCTATATTAATAACGCATTTATTTTAGATCCAGCTAGCTGGAGTTAGGCGAATTTTTAATAAGCCCTATTAAGAGTATAATGGAGAATGCCTCCACAGCGATCCTGGCTAATTTCCCTCAACCTTGGCTTTTCTTTTCCTGGCCTCACAGTCAGTTCATTCCTCCCAGATCTGCCCTGTAAATTAGAAGCACTTTTATCTGAAGCTGTCAGCCCAGTCCTTCAAAGATTATTCCAAACCAGTCAGCCTGATCTACTGGGAGGGGCAGGGAGTGGCCTGGAGCACTAATATGGTTTTCAAAGGGCTCTCCTAACCTGATGATAGAGTTAGCCTGTAATGAGAGGAAGGAGTCTTGTCAGATGTGCTCCAATTAAATGCTACAGACTTCCCCCAGGAACAGATTCTTTCTATTGGAAATTTAGTGATGTTTGGTAACTTTATTCCTCGGGCTAAGACTGCATTTTTTCAGACATGCCAGAAGAGAGGAGATCCAGAGGAAGATATTCTTTCCTGTTCTGTCAGGATTCAGAAATTCACTGCCAACCCAAGTTAGTTTGTGCTCAGGCAGGCTTTCTTACTAAATGATCCTAGGAAAAGAGAAAGCTGGAGGTTTTGTGTCAGCCTCAAGAGAATCAGTCATTACCCTGACCTAGCCATCTTCTTTGACCCAATGGATGCCTCAGTCGTGAGGGACTCCGAGTAAATTTATTCATAATGGACCACTTTTACACTACTGACTTGAAAATATTTAAACATACATAGAATTGTAAATGCAAATAAATAGTAATAATAATAATAATAATAATTGTTCCTAGAATTTATTAGACTTCCACAGAACTTAGTGGATTTTCACCAACACAGTTGTCAGTGATTTTAAAATGCATTTTAAATATGTGACCATGTCGTTCCATTTGCTCTGGGTTGCTAGTTGTAGGGAAAGCTGGTTTTTTGTTTGTTTGTTTTTAACATTTTTTTATTGATTTATAATCATTTTACAATGTTGTGTCAAATTCCAGTGTAGAGCACAATTTTTCAGTTATACATGAACATGTATATATTCATTGTCACATTTTTTTTTCTCTGTGAGCTACCATAGGATCTTGTATATATTAGGGAAAGCTGGTTTTGATCAAGTATTTGCCCTCTCCTTTTCTTTAGGCAACTGGAGGCCAGTGTACTTATTGACTGCTAATTTTATTCTTCTTAAAACCCAACTGAAATGAAATATAGCCTGTTTTCTTAACATTATGTAATGCACTAACAGAAGTTGCAAACCAGATTGTATTCCTGATTATATAATTTGATGATGTGCTTATAAAATCAAGAATTTGCAACAATAAACAGTTCAGATAAGACATATCATTTCCAGTAATAATGTCAGGACATTAAAAAACAATGCTTAAGATATTCAAATCCGTAAAAGAGTGTTTTTAAGATACCTTTTAATCTGAACTTACAAAATGCCTGAGGTGTAGTCCTGATTTTGACATACCAGTATACAATTTTTGTTATGTTAAAACCATGTAGTTCATTTAATTGTGCTAAAAAATGTAGCTGAAGGGTTTTTTTTATTTGTTTGTATTTTGGGGGGTATCTTTTGGTGGGGGAGAACTGGAAGTAATAATCATTTATTATGGCTTTTATTTCTTAAATTTGGGGATTGTTTGGATAGAGTCCTCACAGGTATTCCTCCCACCATAACCAGTGCTGTGACTGGACTGGCCCTTGTGATTCTTATGATTGAAGTTCATACTTCAGCAAAAACTATCAGGAACTGTGAGGAACGAGATTCATTACTTACAAGTCCTGAAGGGTAGACGGTGTGCCTGAGGGCCACACAGAGAGGTCGAGGTGGAGGTCAAGGTGGGGAGAGAGGCTCTGCCTTTATTACAGTTCAAGGGTGGGCTGTCTAGGTTTTGCATGTTTACTCTTTATTGGCTAAAGCATAAACATGGAAATTAGGGTGCAGGAAACAAGAAGTTGGGTCACTCAGAAGGTCAGTTATGTCAGGCTTTTTGAAAAGGGGACTTCATGGGTGGGGGCTGCCTACTTCCTTACCTGGTTGTTCATTAGTGACTGTGTCATATGGCTGGCAGTTTGTTCATTCAAGATGGATGTGTTTGAAATGGTTGCCATGGCAATCCAAAGCTTAATGCCAGGCAGTTACACTACATTGGGTGGTGATCACTAGGGACAGTTACTGTCTGTTCCGTGTGGGTTGACCCTGTGCTGACACAGGGGGCTAAAATCTTCAAGATGCTTTCTCTACTCTTCTATCTTTGACTCAGTTGAAGTGACTGGAACAGTCCAGGGCTGGTTAGATATCTCCTTGTCTCTCTCCACATGGGCTCTCTCTACAACTAGCTTGAGCTTCCTGACAACATGGTAGTTCCACAATTTCTTGCATGTTGAATGCTTCTTTCAGAGCCCACAAATGCGTACAGTATCAAGCATTCTTAATTCTTGGTCTTAAAAGCCCCAGAATGCCACTTCCTTTTAATTATTTTGGCCATTGTAGTCTCTGGGGAGGCTCAAATTCAAAATGAGATTGAAATAGACTTTACCTCTTGACTGGAGAATGTCAAGGTAACATTGCAAAAGAGCAGATGGAATGGGAGTTGTTGTGTCATTTTAGGAAACATGATCAGCCAAACTCTTTAAAATAGATTTCTATGGAAGATGAGATAGGATAACTGAGAGTTGAGGAGGTAAATATGATCCACTGACAAAACCTGCGTTGTTGAGAGAAAATTCAGAGTACAGTATGGAGTTCATCATTAAGATTACTCTAGGTTCCATATCTGTTTCTTCTTAGATTCACATCTATATCGTAGAGTAAGAGTTCAATTAAATGTAAGTAAAATAGTACTGTTTTGTTAAAAATCCCTTAAGGCATACAATCACGAGTAGTACTGTTTTGGTGTCCTTTGGAAAAATATTAAGACAAGTGGAGGACAGATGTTTCTCCTCTGAAAGAATACAGTGCATCTTCTACAATTCAGGAATACCTGATGGTACAGCTCCTATTTAGGCAACACTAAGATTCTGAGTGGCATCTGGTCAAGATGGATAATTTAGTGGACATGGTGAGTGGCACTCGGCATCCACAGTATTCCTACTGTGATAGAACTTCCTATACTGTATAGGCTGGATGACATTTCCCAGAGAAATGTCTTGGAGGTGAATCAGGTTTCACCAAATATAAACAACGCCATAAGACCTGGAAGGCAGTAGTGAAACCATCTTGCTATACCTTACTTACTAATTTAATTTGATTTATTTTATTGTTCCTGTTCATTGACAGACATAAAGATATTGGAGGTTTTGCAGCAGCCTCTCAGTGTACAATCACTGGCTTTGTTAATGCTGGAAGTCTTTTGAATTGGCCCAGACAGTGTCTACCTGATCTTCAGATCATACCTAGACAATAGGTATTTGAAGTTGAGAGTTCCAGTAATAGTTTCCTGATTCTTACCTTCCTGAATAGGTTTAGTCTAGAATCTACTTATCTAGACTTTCTAATAATGTTGTTAGTACTTAATCCCTTGGTACTAAATTATTTCCTGCTTAAAATAGCTGGGTGATTTCTCCTTCTTGTAGCTGAATCCTGCCTGAGATACCAGTATCTGGTAGATGTCAGTAATGGAGGGGAAAGTTCTCTTAACTGGAAGTGCAACACCAGGCAAGAGCCGCATGGCCCCAGCAGGGACAGCTGTCCTCACAGAGTGAAACAGAAACTGTCAGGGAAAACCACCAGAGCCTTTGTGAGCTAGCTGACCGGGTTTACTCTTGAGCACGTGTGAGATATCTCAAAGAGATTTTCACAGACTGTTTTTAAGAGACTACACAGGTTGCACAACTATCAGGGTATAAAGGTTCTGTCTTTTGTGAATAAATGCTTCCATCTGAGAAGTGGGTGGGAGGATGTGGCATTTGAGCTTGGTTCTGTAATTTTTTTAAACAACTGTATTGAAGTGTTGCTGGCATATGATAAACTACACATACTTAATATATGCTTCAGTAAATTTTCACCTAAGTATATACATTGAAACCATCACTTGCTTCAAAATAATGACTATATCCGTCATCCACAGCAGTTTCCTCAGGACCCTTTGGAAATGCCCCCTGACGCCCCTCTTTTCCCATTCCTTCTCTTTCATCTCTAGCACTGGCGACAACTGATCTGCTGTCACTCTAGATTAGTTTGCATTTTTCAGAGTTTATGTAACTGATATCATACAGTGCCTCCTTTTTTATTTTTCCTGCTTCTTCCACTTGGCATAATTATTTTGAAATTCATGTTTGCTATTGTCTACATTAATAGTTCATTTTCATTGGTGAGCATCATTCCATTGTGTGGATAGACTACAGTTCGTTTATTCATTCACCTGTTGACAACTGCTTGGGTTAGTAGCTGGGGCTACTACAAAAATAAGGCTGCTACGAATATTCATGTACAGGTCTTTATGTAGGTACCTTTTCACGTGTCTTGGATAATTACCTAGGAGTGGGATGGCTGGATAATGTAGTAGGTATTTACATTCCTATTCACAGCTTGAGTTTCACCAAATTTCATTCCCACTAAAACTTTCACTTCTATAGATATATAAAGTGGAATCCAACTGATAGCAATCTAACATACATACCATTTATGTGCTCATATACATATATAGTACAACGTACTTACATGTCTTTATATAAAATTTGTATGTATCTTACCAGTAGTAGTATAGGTTTGTTATTTGTGTTTTCATGTCAGTAAAATAAAAAATTTATAATCAGTTCTCAGACTACTTTATTCTGTATTCTCATCAAACATTGCAAGATAAAAAAATTCATACTGTTTTCTATAGTGGATTTATCATTTGGGATTTGGTATAGTCACAGTTTTGAGTGACTATAACTTATGGCTCAATACAGAATAATATATGAAACATAGAGACCATGGTGTCAGTGTGTTCACCTTAATGCATCTACTTAAGTCCCCACAATATGATGGAAAATATACTTTGCTGGAAGCAGAATGGACAAATATACATAAATAGAAGAAAGACTAGGGAACAAAGAGTATGTTAGGAGTATCTGAAATAGAAACTTTTTCTTTTTTATTATTATCATATTGCCATTGGTATTTTCTTCTCTTTGTAGACAATTATTTTAGATAAAGATAAATACACAATATACACACTTGCTTTTAACTTTTTTCAAGTCTCTGAAATTTGTTCACATAATTTAATGCCACTGGAATGTTATTATATTTCAATTATTGTCTCTTTATTAGTTGCCTTTTTTTTTAATAAAAATAAGTGTGAGAGCAATAATGGAAAGCAGGCAGGGGGAATAAGAAATTTAAGAAAACTAGTAAGCATTGCTTCTTGTATCTAAAATAACCACAATGTTCATTATTCTTAGTGAAAAAAATTAATAATATTCATGCCAAAAGCAACAGTACCCCCCCCAAAAGCAACTGTGTTAGTTATTACATCAAACCCTGATCATAACAAAGTCCAAATTGACAGTGTAACTGTAGAGTTGTGCTCAAAATCATACATTCTTCTTGTTAGAGTCCCTCTATCGCGGTCTCCTTATTATGCTCCTGCACAATGTGCCTCAAAGCCAGCACACTTGAGCAGTCTGCTGTTGTGTAATACAAGGCAGATCGTGACTCCAAGACCTCTTTCCTCATTCTAGTTACAGAAATAAGAGGCTTTCCGGACTTAGCCGACGTTTCTGAAGTCCAGCTCTCTCATTTGTAGAAATGATAGTAATACCTCCATTTGGCTACATCTAAAAGATAATCAGAGAGTCAAATCAAATGAGATCATTGAGGTAAAATTACTTGGTTAACTTCAAACCACTATAAAAATATGCTATGATTTAGGAACAACGTCAGGGTTTATGTATGGTTTTCTGCTTTAGGAAAGGCCAGAGTGAGGTTACAATTCAATTTTTAGAATTGAATTATGTGTACAGACAAGAGATATAGAGTGGCATTCTCAGTACATCTCTTATATTAGCTCTTTATTATAGTTGTCAGTTTTATCTTGATGGTCAGTAATAAATGTAATTTTTAAAGTAATGCAATATGAAGAAACTTCGTTGTTATCAAGAATTAGCCTCAGCCATTTCAGCTTGCATTATACTTGCTGGAACTCTGATTTGGGACTTTGGGTAGTGTCATACAACCACAAATTCTCCAAATATAAAGAATATTGTCTTCCTTCATAATTTAAGGTGGTTTTATTATTTTTTTTAAGTATTGTATTTTTTAACAAATGCACAAAAGATAAAATTTTAAAGTTGAATTATCTGGAGATTATTGAAAAGAGATTATGGTTGAAATACCTTAAACATGAAGAAAAATCAACACTAGCTTTTCACCTTTCCCTCAAGTTATGGAATTAGAGAAGTTTTTACTTATATTTGAATAATCAGAAATATGTCAAGTACATAATCTTAACAGATCGGGCAAAATGTGAAATTAAAAATTCAGTTACTCTGCCACACTAGCTGTATTTTAAATGCTCAGTGGTTACACATGGCTAGTGGCTACTCTTTTGGACGACACTGATAAAGAACACTTCATCATGACAGAAAATTCTAATGGTCAGCCCTGTCCTATGTTGTGCATATGCACAACAACATTAAGAAGGGCTATTTATTGTAGCATCATGGTAGCAAGTAATTGGAAGCAAATACCTTCAGTGGGAAAATAAATTTTTAGTTTATGTTATGTCTGTACAATGTAACATATAGCAATAAAAGTAAATTATATAGAACTGCATTTATCAACATGGATAAATCACATAAAGTCATTCATTAAAATAAGTATCATAATGTGTTTGATGTTAATTTGGAGTAATTCTCAGTAATTCTTTTTTAAAATATTTCCTCTGTTTGTCTCTTCTCCTTCTGGTATTTCCACTACATAGTTGCCACACAGTCCTTGGATACTGTGTTCTGTTTTTTGTTTTGGTTTTCGTTTCTTTTTTTTTTTTTTTTAAGTGTTTGTTCTGTTTGCTTTTCAGTTTCGGAAGTTTTTGTAGGGATAACCTCAATGCAGAGATTCTTTCCCGAGCTGCGTCCAGTCATGCTAATAAGCCCGTCAAAGGCATTCTTCGTTTATATTTTAGTGTATTTTAATCTCATGTTTCTTTTCGGTTCTTTCTTAGGGATTCCACATCTCTGCTTACATTGCCCATCTGTTTTTGCGTGCTGTCTACTTTATTCTTTAGAGCCTTAATGTATTAATTACAGTTGTTTTAAATTCCCAGGCTGATAATTCCAGCATCTCTGCCATGTCTGGTTCTGATGTTTGTTTTGTGTCTTCAGTGTTATTTTTTTGTTTGTTTGTTTGTTTGTTGCTTTTGGTATACTTTGTAATTTTTTCCTGATAGCTGGACGTGATATGTGCCAGGTAAAAGGAACTGCTGTAAATAGACCTTTAGTAATGTGGTGTTGAGATGGGGATTGATAGTGGAGGACACATTTTATAGTCTTGTGATGGTCTCAGTCTTCTAGCGAGCCTGTAACTCTGAACTGTGAACTTTGCAAATGTTCTCCAGGGTTGGTTTGTTTATTCCCCACCCCTCCCCTTAGATGGGACAGGATGACTGGAGTGGTGAGTTGGGTATTTCTCTTCCCCCAGGTCAGGCTAGGCTCCGGTTAACTAGTTGCCCTGGAGGGCAGACCTTATTAAGAAGAACAGAGTGCTCTGGTTTATTTCAACCTGTTCCGTTTCTTCTCCGCTTGCTGGAAGCATGAGGGGATTTCTCTCCAGTGTTACTGTGGGAAGCTGTTTGAGCTCCTGAAGGCAACTCTCACCAACTCCCCCTGGAGTTTTTTACCTCCCAGCCTTGTCCACACCGAACCTCCAGCAATTTAACAATAGTTCAGGTTTTTTTTTTCCTGGCACTGGTTTTCTTAGGAGGTTTCTCCTCATTAGTCTTTGCTCTGGTAAATTGTTATTCTCTGTATTCTACTGTCTCTTCTATCTTGGGGACAACCATTAGTTCCCTGTCTTCCCCTCTCTTTTCGATCCACGAGGAGCTGTTGATTTTTAAGTCTGTTCCAGCTTTTTATGTGTTCTTAGGACAGAGTGGCGACTTCCAAACTCTGTGTGAGGAACCCGACAATAAGTGGCAGAATGCAAATGTCGACTGAAATAAATGCGCAGCCTAAACGTTGAGAGTTATGTTTTATTTGGCGGGAGGACTTGAGCCAGGATGACAGCCTCTCATCCTGGACTGAGGGACTGCTCTGAGGGACTGCTCCAAAGAGGTAGGGGAGGAGCTAGGATATGTAGGAGCTTTACAACAAAGACCAGGTAGTTGGAACAATAAAAGATTACGTGTTATACAGAGAAAAACAGGCATCTCAAGTTAACGAATTTAGTGCTTTTCTGTGTATGGGAGAAAGCAAACATTTGGGCTCACAGAATTCATTCCTTTGACAAGCACCTAGCTATCTAGGGCCATCCTGTCCTTTCTTATTCTGAGTCCCCTCAGGGTGCACCATTGTGAGTGGCTGCAGAGGCTGGGCTGCAGGCTTGTCTTCACTGGGGGAGGGGGGGCAGTGGCTGATGACTTCATGGCTTGAGCATTCTTTGTTTACTGATATGGTTTGCAATATTTTTCATTCACAGGAAGGACATTATTACATTTACATAAAAGCTAAAAATATGCAGAATACTGTAAAGGGTTTATGAATATGATCACATGAAGTAATTGTTTAAAGGCATGCATGGAAATGAAAAACGCCAAATTTAAGAGACTGATTATCTCTGATAGGGGTCGGAGGTGGAAATGGGGAAGGAAATTGGTTAGGACCACACAGGGATGTTTAACTCATTGTATATAACTTAAGCTGAGTAGTGGGCACGTGAGTGGTTTTTATACTGTTCTCTTTTTATATATCTGAAATATCTTATAACAAATTTAATTTTAAAACCTCCCATTGTTTACATTTAAAATTAAAAAAAAACACTCTGGTAATAAACTATTTAATTACTTTTCCAACACTTGTCTTCTAAATTATGTGTTAAAACATTTTGAAATTAAGTTTTTTTAATCTTTAATGATTGCAGGAAATATATAATTTCATTGTGAATTTTTTCTGACCCAAAATACAAGGGTTTAAATTGTATCATTTTATACTTTTTCTTTAACAGTTAAGGATATTTTTTTACCTATGAATTATTTTTTGTACCCAAGATCTATTTTTCCCTTTTCAGGGAGTAATTGCACATTTGAAAAGTATTTCTTCAAGGACTAATAAAATTCTTGGAAAACATCGAGTCATGTATAAGACCTTCTGTGTTCATAGCAGTCCATTATTCAATTTATCCATGTTATTTAGTAATGAAACCGAACAGAAAAATGCATAACCAAATTCTTTTATTAAGTGATATCTAATCTTCGCTACTGAAAACTTTATTACTTTTTACATAAAAAGAACATTCCCAACTATTAAGAGAAATAATAATAAAAAAATGAAGTACATAAACATTTGAAAGTTGTTTCAAATAATTTAAAAACACTGTAATTGTCTCTTGGTCTCTGACCTTTGACTTGAATAGCAAATATAATTTTTGTTTAGATTATGCATGATCAGTCTGGTTATGGAAAAGTCCCTTCCAATGTACAGAGAAAGACCATTTAATTTCTGACTGTTTGTAATTTGATTCTGGTGACATCTAATCATCTTAGAAACAAAAATCTGTGCATCCATCAGTCCTTCTTTAACTCTGAACTTGATAAGGCAATCTACTAAAACAGAAGATAATCAAAGGACACTATAAGAGGGAAAACCATTTATTTATTATATATTACATTCATTTATTATTTATATACTAATATATAATAGTATTTATTGTGTACTAAGCACTAGGAGAACAAATCTTTATATTAAAGCCTCTATTTCCTAAAGCAATCCAATTAGTAGGTCGTGTTATCTTCATTTTGTCAGTGAGAACATGGAGAAATAAAAATTGAACATTACTGATGCTTAATTTATGTCAGACATTGTTATAATTGCATAAATGTGTTAATGTTCACAACAATAATAGAGGTAAAAATTAATAGCATTCTCATTTTATATATGAAATCATATTGCAAAGATACTTTAAGAAACTTGTCCAAGGTCACACAATTTAAAGATTCAGAAGTCAGTTCTAGGCAATTTGGCTTCAACACTTGTTCTCTTAAACATATTGTCATAGCTGTTTCTATAAAAGAGAGCCAGGACTCAGTCTCAGAAATTCTAGCTGCCAAACCCCATCTTTAAATGTTACACTGTACTACCAACAATCTGTTTCCTGTAATGGCAGATTAGGTTATTTTTGACCAGCACTTAGACTAGAAAATCTGGACAAGTTATTTTAAAAAATGTATTCAAATGTTTTGGGAACCTGCCAAGACACTGAGGAATTACAGGGTTTGAATAAGGAGAGAAGAGAAGCCAAAAGAGCTGGGAATTTAGGCCTTTTTATTCTTGAGGTTTGTGCAGGTTCAGAAATACGGTAGCTAAGGGAGACTACACAAAACTTTTTGCAGACACATCGGATGGAGGGATAAACTGCAGTCTAGTACTTGGGACACAAAAAGGCTAATAGGAACCTTAAAAATAAGCCTTAGGAATAAAGTTTAACCATAAACTGACCTGCTTTGAATTACCTCAGTACCTTATTAGATTCATAACAAAAGCAAAACTAAATCCTTTCTACAGTAAGATCAGCATAAGGGAACATAGGATGCGGTTAAAGGTCTAACGTGTAATTGTAATTCCATATAAATAGGAAAGAAATAATAGGGTAGAAGAAGTAGTTAAAATGTTAATAACTGAGAATTTCCTAAAACTAACTCCAAAGACCTCAAGATAAAGGTTGACGAGGATCTGAGGATTCTAACCAGGATAAATTCCACTAAAGCTATATTTAGATCCATCATATAAAACCTGGGGACAGACAAAATGTAAAAAATGTAAATCTTAAATAAACTGGAGTAGATGGTAAAAAAAAAAAAGTTACCTTCAAAGGACCCAAAGTAAGATCAATAGTTAACTGTTTAACAGAAACAGTGGAAGCCAGAAGACAATGTCTAGCTATAAAACGCTAAAAGTTAATAACTGCGAACCTAGAGGTCTATATCCAGTGAACATATCCTTTGATAAATAAACCAACTTCAGTAATTTTCAAACAAAAACTTAATTTGTTACAAGCAGACCTGTATAAGAGTAAATACTAAAGGATGTTCAGACACAAAGAGTAGATTCTATGCAAATGTTCCTAATTTGGAAATTGTAGGACCATCGAACAAGGATTAGGAACATCTCAGTGGATGCACTGGGAAATTTTGTAATGATTTCCGAAGAACATTCAGCCTTTATAGACTCAGTATCTAACTTCAAGCTAAAAAAATAGACTGTTCCAACCCTCCAGTCCAGTGTGGCCCAAAAAGACAGAAGAGCGGTGCCAGAATGACAGCTTCCAGTAGACAGAGATTTAGGTAGTATGGTCATTACCCACTTTGTGTGTGTATCTATATATATATATATGGTCTGGTCAGGTGCTCAGGAGGAAAAAGAATTGGAAGATCAGAGAGAAGGTCACCTGGAGAAGAGGCATGAAGTTGAAACTTTAGGGGTATGTGTAAGTGTGAACGTCTTTTAAGCCCATTTTAATGTCCAACAGACACCATTCACTACCAACAACCAAGCAAATAGAATGACCCAACCGGTTGATGTCAGCAGGCCAGAGTGGGCACAATGAGTGCACGAGCCCATCACTCAAATCCTGCACCATACCTTGAGGAAAGAAACCATCCAACTGGCAGCAGGTTGATCAGTGGAAGAACAGTGATTCACCTTGATGAGTTTCTGTGTTGGCTTTCCTTCAGAGCCTCACATAGCAATACTAAGGGAGGTTACTGAGTGTTTGATTCACCTAAACAGTATACTTGTGTTGAAACAAGGGACATACTTTTCAGCAAAGGAAGTGATGCAGTGGGCACGTGCTGCTGGTTTTGAGTGATCTTATCACATAAAACGATAACCAGAAAATGCCAACATAGAGCAGCATGTGAGTGCCAGCTCAGAGATAACAGCCTGCAGGATATCCTGAGTCAGTGGGGCCTCGCACCTTCAGAACTCAGGAAGACCGTTACATCGATGAGATAACGTCAGGAAGGAACCGTGAGCAGAGGTGAGTTGGGCACGTTCTAGGACCAGCAAAAGCAGTGTAGCTGGCACCCAGGGAGCAGAGGAGAGAGGGAGCAGGTGAGGCCTGAAAAACAAACAGGAGCCAGAAGATGGTCCAAAGAGCTGAGGCAGAGAGGAAGAGAAAAATAGTCCTTTTCTATTTGAGAAGAAGTTGTCTTTCTCCTTGTAGTTTTTCTTTATCACTAAAAGAACAAAAATATTTTCATTAAGCTTTTTTGTTTTGCCTAATAGCTAGAACACTAAATGAAAATGATTTATCAAAATAACTTCAGTGATTATTTATCCAATGGTATTCTCATACATTTTTTAAAAAATTTATGAACTCAGTATATCTTAATATAAAGTTAATGAGATACTATTCAAAACAATTAAAATAAAAGGAGGAATTGTTGGAGCAAACTTTTTTTTTTTTAAAAAACATTCTCATATCTTTTTTCTGTTAACCAAGGATCCAGCTGTTTTGTTTCCTGGGGAATAGTGAGGACATTTGGATAATCTTAGATTTGCTTTGTAATTCTTGATTGTTTGCAAGGTGTACATATGTCTTTTAACTGTATTGAATGATGCCCCCCACGCCTAAAAATTCATGTCCACCTGGAACCCCTGAATGTCACCTTATTTGAAAGTAGAATCTTGACATATGTCATCAAGTTAAGATGAGGCCACGCTGGATTAGAGTGAACACTAAACCCGGTATGACTGGTACCCTTTTAAGAGGGACATTTGGACACAGAGACACACACAGGAAAGATGACCATGTGAACAAGGGGGACAAAATTGAAATGATGCTGCTACAAACTAAGGAACATTAAGGATTGCTAGTATCCACCATAAGCAAAGAGCATGCAAAGAAGAAGTCTTTCCTGAAGTCTTCCAGGGACCACTGCCTGGACAATACCTTGATTTCAGACTTCCAGCCTCCCACACTATGAGGAATCAATTTTCTGTTGTTTTCAGTCACCCAGTTTGTGGTGATTTGTTACCACAGTCTTAGGATGCAAATACAGTCTTTACACAAAGAAGAATTTGAAAATGCCCCTGTTTTTGTTTTTCCTGGTATAATTTTACATTCCCTGTCCTTCAACAGCTTCTGGGTTTAAAATGAGAAATAGAATTGTTTGGAGAGATTATTTTTTTAGCATAGCCTGTAAGTTAGGTAATTTTTTCCTGCAGAGTTACTAAAACCATTATCTGTACAGTTGATGTGATATCCACACTCTTTGATATCTCAGGTATCTCACCTTTTCCCTTGCCTCTGAATTAGCAAATCCCTCTAATTTCATTGTGCAAATATGATTGGATGATTGTATATATACACATATCCTGCCTTGGGAGGCATGTAAGCCCTTAGAATCGTTTACATAATAGAACAATTTAAAACATTTAATATGTCCATCCTCTCCCTCACCCCTGTCTTTCTCTGTTTCTCTCAGGCTTGAAGAAAGCAGGTAGAGAATTCCATATTCATTTACATCTTTCTGCTAATTCATGCACTTAGAGAAGGACAGCAAGTGGTCAGAGCCAAGGTGTGCACAATGCATAATTCTTTTCAAAACTGGTTTTGTTAACCTCATTTATGCCTCATTTTTTTGAGGTTGTAAAATGCTTCATTTGCCAAGTAAATTTTTCTGTTTTTAATAGTTTATAATAAATAAAATGCATTATCACCAGTCTTCCGGACTAATTTCTCCCTCCCCAGTTGTTCTTACTTTGTATTTCTTCTTCTCAAGATGCTGTGTTTGCAGAGCAAACTCATATAAATTTCAGTCAATGGAGCCCAGCAAGGCTGTCATCAAAGCACAGCAGAGGGCAGATTTCGCACTGGTACCCGCGGGCTGTCCAGCTTTCCACCAGTCCTACACTGGCCACGTTCTTTGAACCAAACTGGAATGTTGATGATCCAACTGGTGACCAACTTAGCTTTTCCTCTGTTATCAGCACTATTATTTACAGAATAGGATGTCATTCCAAGGCTGAGGTTTCTCTGAGAAACTTGCAGACTGCTAGTCCATCACTCTAGTTAAATACGGCACAGCTCTCTTTTTTGGGAGATTCTCCAAAACCTATCTTAATATTTCCACCCCTTCCTGCTCTTGATTTTAATCCACAGTCAGAGATCCAGGATATGCACATGAACTCTTGTCTTACCTTCCTCTCTCCTCTGCCATGCTTTCTACTTCCTCCTGGAGAGAGTCGCCCTAACTCCAAAGATCTCTCTTTAACTCTGCACGATTCAGCTGCTGCTGCCACCAGGGCCCTTTGGACGCCTTGTGTCTGGCAGCCAGCGGGCAAGAAGAAGAGTCATCGTAATGGCCATGACACTGACCAGCAGGCTGAGGCAGGGCCGCTTTTACCGAGCAGAGGCCTGGAGAATACCTATGAACCCAGGCGACCCTCTTGCGCACTTCCTGGCAGCCCCTTGCCCTGTTGTACCTGTGGGTGGCCCTGCACAGCAGCCCTGGACTGAGAAGAGTAACTACCCTTCTGGAATGAAGGTTTGTGTCACTACCAGATAAGCCACCGCGACCCGCCTTGGTGAGGGCTGAGCCTGAGGGGGGATACGGGGGACGGAGAAGGTGGGAGAGATGAGCGCCAGCTGTGGCCCCGAGATTGACAGCAGTGGTGGGGGCTGCTGGGCATCCCAGGCTTCTCAGGAGTTTGCCTCGGGACGAGAAGCCTGCGGGAATTGTGCAGGAGCTGCTGTTAGGCTGGAGTGAAGCAGGTCTCTTTAGCCCGAAGATAACTGAGGTGGTTCTGATCGTTGCCTCACTTCCATCACTGACCAAAGACCCCAGCTGCCGTGCTCTGACCTGGGCCACCACCCTCCTCAGTGCTGCTCCCTGCCAGCGATGGGGTGCAGAAGGGATACCAAGGCAAGCCCGTTCCTGGGAAAGCTGTGAGTCCCTTGACAGCCCCCTCCAGGCTCCAGGATCCCATGGGGACCTTGCTGAACCTTCCGTGGACTGCAGGGCAGGCTGTGCCACTTCTGCCCCATCTTCTCTTCCCCTCTCCTCCGCTTGTGGTCACACTTGGATCACAGCTCTCTCAGCTCTTTTCCGCTCCATACCTACTTCCTTTCTCACAGGTATATCCTCTTTCAAAGTCTTTGCGTGTTTGATCCTGTCTTGGCGTCTCCCCCTTGAAGGACCAGGATTAACAAAGTCATCCAGTCTGGATTTTCCTGGATCTGGTTTCTGAGTGACTCTTGATCATTCTCTGGCCTTTTTTCAGATGGGATTTCTCCAGGTCTCTCATTCTGGGTCTTGTGCATTCTTACAGCACTTTCTGTTGGTGCGAGTCTGGAATCCAAGAATTGCTTCAGGGCTTTAAATGTTGTCAATTTAGAATTTCTTTGACAATGTGGTTTCCTTAAATATTGAGTAGGTTTATGACCTACTTATTTTCAATCGTGCCTCTAGATACCTATGTGAAAGGGCCATTTTTAAAATCTCTCATAGGACAACAGTTAAAAAATTAATACAAAGTGAACTACTAGAAAAATGAAAGTTGAAATGTGTATTGTCTGTTGAAGCAATGTCAAAATGTTATGACATTTTCTAAACACTTCCTCTCAATTTCTATAAGCAAACTGGTAATACACATTTCAGGAATTCACACCGGTCTATGAACCACATTTACAGAAACAATCCTTTGATCAATTTTGTGAGATGAAAACTACCCAGAGAAGTGTTCTAGAAATGGATTTTTGATTCATAGAATTCCTGTTATCATGCTGATCCTGAGTTAAAGGTCTCTGAATTGGGGTATTTGAAATTATACCCTTGATGGGAGAGGCAGCTGGCCCAGAATGCCTTTCAGGAGCAGTTAAACAGTGGGTCTCTTTGAATTGCTTGTTTCGTGTGTAAAGGCGACAACCATTGGAGAAGCCAAGGTGATCAGGCTTGATTTTTATCTCAATAATATTTTCTCCTTCCCTCACTTCCCTGTCCATGCTGGTACCTTCATTATTGCATTAGAAAAATTGTTTTGTTTTACATTATATAGAATGTTAGACTATCACATTTACAACATTCTTATTGAAGTTTGGAAAACAGGCTGTCTAAGAAAAATCATGTTTCCTCTGATTTTTGCCTCCAAATGTCCCTTACAAATAGTGACATATTAAATGTCCCAAGAAATACCTAATGTAATAACAATATTTTCATTTATTTGGTCCTTTAGTCATTACAAAGCCCCCTAATGCCACACAGTCAGTAAATAAAAAGCAAATACTAGGCCATAGTTTAAACAACAGTTTCCCAATAGCATGACAAGCATGACTTAGTACAAAGCAAGCTACCTCTGCAGCGTGGAATGGTGAGGATCTCAACACCCGCCGCCCTGCCTCCTCCATTCAGTCTGACCAAGATGCTCTGAATGTTGCCTTCTGTCTTAGTCCATTCAGGCTGCTACTGCAAAAATACCGCCCTCTGAGTGGCTTATAAACAGCAGAAATTTGTTTCCCACGTTCTGGATACTGAAGTCTAAGATCAAGGTGCTGGCACTTTTGGTGTCTTGTGAGAACCTCCTTCCATCTTTTTGTTGTTACGTCTCATGGCAGAAAGGGGCAAGGGAGTTCTCTGTGGTCTCCTTTGTAAGGGTACAAATTCCACTCATGAGGATTCCACCCTCAAGGCTTAATCACCTCCCAAAGGCCCCGCCCTCTAATACCATAGCCTTGAGGATTAGGTTTTAAGATAAGTCTTGAGAGACAGAAGCATTCAGTCTGTAACACTTAAGTCAACCTTACTCAGGTTTCTTCCTTACTAGGTCCATGACCTGTCTTTTCTTAGAGCATTTCTTTAGAAAACTTTATAAATTCTTCCTGTGCCCTTTTGAGATATAAATCTGTTTTAAAAGCTTCTCGTCAGTTTTTCCAACCCAAGAATGTCTTTCTCATGGACTGGGAGCCATCGCTTTGAAATTTAACTATCAAGAGTAATTGTACTGGTAACTCCTAGTTTCTGTGAGAGAGTAGGAGCCTAACTTCAGTTGGAGCCTTGATGCCAGTTGTAAAACTGCCTCCTGTCACAGAAGTACCAAAGGTGTTCTTTTCCTTTGGATAAAGCCAATTAACAAACACAGGTAGTCTGTAATTTCCACACCTCAGCTCTTGTAAAACTATTTCTTCTGTTCCCAAATTCTTCATTAGTCAGAGAGCTTTCGTCTGTAACAATGTAATAGTGAAATGGAAGTGGTCTAAGGAGTGAGGATGTGTAGTCTCGCTTACTGTAAAGTCCAGGAAAGGAGTGGTATTCAACTTCATCCAACAGTTTAATGATATAATCAAAGAGCATAGGTGTTTCTGAATCTCAGTATGCTTTTCACAGTGTTGGATCAGTGCTGAAATTCTTTCATCTCTTGTATATAGGATGGCTGACGATAAAAAATGAGGCTAAATGTTTCCCTTTTAAAGAAAGGAGAGAGGGAGACAAAGAGATTTTTCATATATCTGGCTTAAAAGTTGGGAACAATTATTATCAAGACTTCCAGCAACTTTCTGATTATAATTTTTGCTTATATTTCACCAGAATCCAGTCATGTTCATGAAGCAAACACTGGCAGCCACATGAACATTTTTAAGAGTATACGGTGAAATGGTTGTTAGTTTTCAACAGTAATATCCACTACATAATGATATTCCTAGAGTTCTTGGATTATAAACATTAGTTGAATTCAACTTATAAATATAAATAAAGTATAAAATTATATTTTTTAACCCAAAACTAAGTTTTTAAATACCAGTCCTTTTCTCTGATGTTCACTGCGTTCTGAAACACAATTATATGAATCATAATAACTGCTAACACTCTGATACTTATCTTTTAGTTGAAGTTCTTCACTTTTATCATTTTGCTGGAAGTACTGATTTTGTGTTACATTTGCTGGGCTTTTAACACAATTTAATAACTGCATAGTAAGATTTTTTCTTGTAATATGAATGCTTTCCATCATTCTTTTTCAAGCACAAATTAATTCAATGATTGTCATAATCATAACCTTTAATGTCCTTGCTGTATATGGAAGAAGAGTAAGATGGATATTTAACATTGAATTCAGAATTGTAAGTCAAGAAGTGTGGGAAAAATTGAGGACGCATAAGAAAATCTTAACGTACCTTGCAGTCACATCATAATAAAAATATGTGTATTAAAATCAGGATATTAAAGATAGGTTAAAACTCACCTTGTGAATAATTCTTGGCTACATTAAAGCAAAAGGTATGCAGTTGGGTTGATGGTTATTCTGAGTTTTATTTTTGTATCTCGTTTGTCATTGGATAATTGTAAATCTGTGGCTTGAGACTAGAGGAAATATACTATATCACTCTTAGCTGTGTGGCTTCCTTTAGAGCCTCAAGTCACAATGATTCCAAGAAGCAATATGAATGATTCATGTGAACACATGGGTTACATCATGTGCATTAAAATGCCATGATATTGCTCTCTTATATATTTTTTTTTAATTTGGAAAAAAATTTCTTTTTCAGTTTGTTAGATATGGCATTACCAAGTACAGACTCGTTCTTGTCTAAATCTGTTCTCAGAATTCCTCAACAAATCATCTCAGCAATTTTTTAACCCGTTGAAAAAATTTGATCTCCTTTAGGCATTATTGATCTCTGAGACATCGCTGGTGATTCTTAAGTCACCCTCCAACTTGTCAGTTAGATTCCAGGGGGTATAAAGAGATCTAGAGATTAAATAGGTGAAGGGTAATGCAGGTGGTTTTCATTCAGTCCTACAACTACCACAATTTAGTAACTATTCCCAAGGCGAATGTAAAAAATATCCAAAAAAGTATTAAAATACATTCTTAAATATTTATTTGATATTTATTTGGAAGATATTTTAATTAGCTTCCATAGTTTAATAAATTTTATTGAGGTATAATTTCTAAATGTAGCATAATGGGTCAAATAAAATGAAGAACTTTAAAAAGTTTTATACAGATTCACAAATTGTGCTGCAGGAGTTGTGGGGCCCATTCCATTTCTCAAGAAGTGACTGAGGAAGTAGTATGTGGAGTGGCTGTGGAGTCTAACCCACCTGGTTGCCTACAATTTGAAATAAACTATATTTTTGAAAACCTTACAAGATGTTTTATTTTAAATTGATTTAGCTAAATAAAAGCTTAAAATTTAAAAAAAATTAATACATATATTTGTGACTTCATAGTCTTCTTTCACTCAGCTTTATTTTCTCTCCAGGTTATTTATTTTTAACCATTTGAATTAATTTGACTTCATAAAATAGAATTGTCTCCCATATGTCTTGAATATTTTTATCCAATTTAATTTTTCCTCTTTTTTTACTATATGGAAATTTAAATGCCTAGATTTCTTAATTTTATTAATACTTTCTATCAACTTTTCCACTTAAATATTTGTATATTTTGTTTATTCATATATGATAGATGATAAATTATTTCATCTTGATTCAAAGAATCTATATATATTATCTTATAATAGAAAATTATATTGATAATAAAAAAACTTCAAATACTTTGTATAGGATACTTTAGTCTATTCTTATGAGCCATTTATTTTTATTTCATAACCATACTGGCTACAATGTATTTTTATATTTAGAAGTACATGTTTTCCACCCTATTTTTTTCCAAAATTGTGTTGACTATTTTTGAATATTAGTTATATTATGTATGTTAATCTATAATTTTTATGAGTCACAGATTTTATTAATTAATTAAGGAAGTTGTTAAAACCAGTTTTAAGTGCATCTAAGGAGTTAACTATTTATAGATAATTAAATAGTGGAGTTTTAGGAAAAGAATGTGAGATTAGATGCAAAACTGATTAACAGAAGAGCAGTAAATGATGACTCTTGGCATTTTCTTTCTCACTGGACAGAGATCATTGACATCTACAACTAGTAAAAACCTATCTGTTAGCCTTTGCTCCTGCTGAGCTGTAAGATAGCTCAGTACATAGGAGATCAATTAAAGGTATAAGCCCAGTAGAGCATTAAAGTGAAAAAAAGAGCCTATTCTCAGGTTCTGCTAAGTAGTCTGACAGCCCAAGCCTATGTGCTCATAAATAATCTCAAAGATTATTCATAATCACAGAGGGCTGTCTTCATTAGGTTTGGTCTCTTTATTTCCGTAAGTGCAGCAAAAGTATTACTCGTGACTTTTAGATAAGATAAAGATAAAAAAAAGATATAAAAGTATCTTATTAAAAGATAAGTTGAGGCATATTAAAACTTTTAAGACTTTAATTGAGCAAAAGTCTAATCAAGCAGCATGAAACTGGAAGTGGTTAGAAAGTCTCCCCCAACAGGAGCTTAGGGCAAGACTTTGTTGAGAAAAGGTAGAAGCAAAGCCAGGAAGTAATTTGATTGGCTGTAGTTTAAGTGGCTGCATTATCTGGGAAAACCTGGTTGGCTTTTGTGATTGGTTGTCCTTAGGTTTCAATTTCTTAACCTTGAGTAATGATAGGCTTACGTTTTAGTCCACTTGCATAAGCTAATAAAGCATTAACTCCCCTCCCCCTTAGTCTAATGGTCCTGTTTAATTATTGTAGTGCCATATACTATTTTATCACATGTTACTGAGCAAACTAGGACCAGTTAATTAACTCCTGTGTCGGTTTTCACCTAATATCTCAGAATGGACTTTTCAAAGTTTCTAGGACTACCACTTCTGTCCTGACACTAGAAAAATAAGCTCAAGAATCTCCCTGCATCAGATTTTTATCAATGGATCCTGTAAGTATGAGTAAACTCATCTCTTACTGAGTTTTCAAAAATCTGCTAAGATCCCTGGCCTGCCAGTGGTTTTACCAATGAGCCTGAATCCTTAGAAGCCAGATACTGAGCCAGTTTTCTTGAGAAGGTTTGTAGGGCATTGATTCCACATATAAAGTCAATTTATGCTCCTTATTAGTGTCCTTTGTCAGTACTGATTAAATGAGAATCATCCTCAAATATGGCACCTCTGGTAGGAAAAGATTAAAAAAAATTAGGATTTACTTTGGAAGCTAGGAGAAGATGTGCATGAACTTAAACAGCCCAGGAGGTACACTTCTCTGAAAAATTAGTTTATTGGCTACCTCAGGTGAGTCTATGTTGGCAATTTGAGGAGGATATACAAAACTGTTAAAGTATAGTTTTCGAAACAGTAAAATTAGACTTGAGTGCAAATGTAAAACGAACACGTCAAAGATTGTATTGATATCCCTAAAATCCTTGCTTGTTCTTGCAAACTTTTCTTTGAATATCCTCAGTCTGGTGTATCATCTCCATAGGGATTTCAACTATTCCTCGTAGAAAGGGTGAACATATCTCTTCAGTTCTATCACCTTGCAAAGGTGGCGTTATCAGACCTTCACCAGGCGTTAAATGAGACCAAACTGTCTGTTTCTAGGTTGAAAGGAAAGGTGGTTGCTTGGCCCACTGTTGACACTGCTAATGCCAGTCAGTCTCCCATGTAACACCCAGAGCTTCTAAAATTTCCACACTAGTTATTTAAAAAGGAATACGTACTGTAAAAGTGAGGATTGGTTTTATTTTTTAATTTTTATTTTATTTGTGATTGCTTTTCTGGAGATAATTCATTCTAAATTTATGCACGCACACACAAAAAACATACTCCTGTTACTAGGAATTTTGACACTGGCTCTTAAAAACATAATAGCCCTAGCGTTACTATGATAAGGCGTATTTCACTCCTTCCATAACCTGGCTTCTATTAAATCTATCACTTTTACAGTAAATAATTCTGTCTTAATCATACACTGTAAGTGATACCAACTCTAGTTATTTATTTATTTATTTTTTCCGGATACCTCAAACTGGTCCCTGAGCAGTCACCGTTAAGCCAATTTAGAGAAAGATAACATTTCTGCAGTAATCGGGAAGTTATGAAATGTTTCAGTTCTCCTTAAGTTTACAATTAGTACAGTGAACATTCTGTATGATAAGGAGAAAAATCTCACGGGACTTTGTGGACAGAAATAACAAGACATGTGAAAATTCTCTGCCAAATAGTCCATGTCCTGCATCATTTTTCAGTGAATTATCCTTTGAGGTTTCATTTTAGGTTGCATTCTTCCCATTAGTTTCATTCTTCATCCTGAAAGAGTAAAAAAAACAGAGAGACAGAGTGTTCTCTGAGAATTCATATACCCTTAGCGCATCTCTTGAATATAGGAGCAGGGAAAAAAAAAAAAAAGTCAAGGATTTCATTTGAATAAGAATGATTTATCTACTGAGTGCTGAAGGACATGAATACATTATGGGTATCTTTTTGCATTTGACTTTTATTTCTTTCTTAGCAAGTAGATGGTTTCAGAGAATGCTTAAAAACAGTTCTAAAATAGTATGATGAGGCATTTATTTCTCTCAACAGCAAAGACTTTCATTTGAATTATTGAGCTGTACATGGAATATCAGACTACTCTGTAGTTTAAAGTTTGTACTTATGGTGTAATTACTTTTACATTTCCAAAGTTCACTTTTGGCTCTATAAACTTTCATGTGGTTAACATACTTCAGTATTTGTGACTGATAATTTTTCATATTAAATTGACAAAAACTAAAATTGTGAAGTAAACATGGGCAGAGAGGTACAGTAATTAATTTTTTTAAGATGACCTTTCCTTAGTTAATAAAACCACATATAATTAACTAGAGAAACTAAATCTGAGGTATCACTTTATACACTGGTTTTATGCTTGTAAAACTTTACATTACTTTCCTTGTTTACACATAGTATTTGCTTTGTTTATGCTTTGTACAGTTTTCTATATTTTAAATAACCAAATATTTTTCACATATTTGTGATAAAAAGAAAATTATGTTAGCTTCTTTGTTGGGGAATGTGCAGGTTAACATCATAGTTTATAACTACCTTATGTTTTTAATGGACTCGACATTTTAACTTCTTTAAATATTCCTGAGACTGCAGCCTGGGTAGTTTAATCCAACCAATGCTACCATCCATGAAGGGGGAAAAGAATCACCATAAAATTTAAGGATAAAATAATATAATAATTAAGAGAACAGTAGAGATACGGTTTCTATTTCCTCTAATCTGAATTCCTGGCTGGACAACTTAAGAGGAGCAGACATTCCCCCTCCATTTTTATTTTCCTACTTAGCACAATCTTTGTCATAGAGAATCACATCATTTACGATGTGATGGATTTTGAGGAACCAGCTTATTATATTCTGAGTTTTAAAGCTTAAGGATTATAAATTTGTATGTTAGTGTTGCTATTTATAATTCAGTAAACTACTTTAGAAAATGTAACTAGGGATTCTAGACGGGTGAGTGTTGGGCAATTAAGTGACACTTTGAAAGTTAAACGGAAATTTTTTAAATAAGTAAAATCTGCATCCTTGGCATAGTGAATGAGGCAGCTCAGGAGATTGCAGTTGGATGTAGTTGTAGCTTCAGCAGCTGCAGGCTTTCCCACATATTTATCCTACATCCGACATGTTTGCCTTACGCTCCATGGGGGCAGGGGCCATGTTTAGTTCTGCTCACCACTGCTAGCTTGCCCTGAATCTTTTCATAATGCTTTTCTTCTTCATTTTTCCTGCCACATCTCTTTCCAATTCTGATATAACATTTATCACATTAACTTTGTAAAATGTCTTACTTGTGACTATTTGAAGCAAAATAGTCGTTTTCCTTAATTTGCCTATGTTTTTATAACATCTAATCGTGTCTCAGGTCACTTAGAAAACATTCAAAACGTTAGTGTGTGATGGTTTGTAACTTCCTCTGCTTACTCTCTCTGCTTAGCCAGCATCCATGGTCTTGGGTTTGGACTGGAAATCAAACTTACGAGACAAAATAGTCTTCATCCAACAATGTTAGCTTGAAGAATGAACAAACATTGGATAAGATCACAGCTTGAACATCAAGAATATAGTAGAGACCATGTGACTCACGGCGACAGATTGAAGTATCATTTCTTTGTGCCGGGAGCGTGGTGTTTACAAGTGATGAGGCTGTGCAGGTACAGACCACAGTGAAAGGAAATATGTTCAACTAATGTTATTTGGTGTGTCCACTGTGCCTCGTTCCTGGATGGTGATGAAGCCGGAGGACTAAGTTGATACTGACTCATGGCCAGTTTGTTAAGATAGAACCAAACTATTTGCTAGAATAGTCAGAAAAAGATTGGAAAATTGTTTGAAAGGAAGTTGAGACAAGGAAATTCAGATAAGCCTTAATGAATGGCATGGAGTATAAGGAGACTTGTATCTACAGTGAGTACTCAGCACAGGAATCCCTTACAAAGGATAACCTAGATAATCTGTTAGGGACTCCATTTGTAGCTACTCTTCAAGCTGTGATCTCTTTATCGAAACAATGAACAGAGCAAAGCATTTGATATTCCACTACTGATGTGGAGAGCTGGAAAATACTCCCTGTCTCTTTTTTCTATACATCAATTACCCAGGAACGTCAGAAGGAGGTACTTTCGAATTGCAGACCAGCCATCCATCTTCACTGTCTTAAGTCAAAGCTCTATCAGTACTCTCTCTTCCATATTACTACTCATGAATCCTAATTGCTTCCACGTCGCATAGAACATCATGCTTGTCTGCCACCTTGCTGGCGTGCAGATTAGACCTGGTGAGCTGGGTGTAGTGAGTATCCTAGGTGCCTCCATAGGACCCATGCACAGAGGGCCACAACTCTACTAATGCAAAGGAAAACAAACCTTATACGCCTTATTTCAAAAGGAGAGAAGTCCATATGGAAAACTGATTACCAAATTACTGAAAAGGTTAGGTCAACAGAAGAGTAAGGGAAACTGGGATAGCAAAATGGGAGGCAGGGGAAAAACCATCCATCTGGCTCTAGCTTCTATAATTGTTACTTTCTGTCTAGGCGGAAGTGGTGTGTTTATCCGGGTCCCCAGTGACCAGGGCAGAGCAGCACTATTTCAGTGGTTCTAGGCTTTTACGAAGTTGTCCCTTTTAGGAAGACAAGAGTTAAATGCAACAGCATCTTCCACCGCGAAGTAGGTGTTGACTCGTATATGCCACTGGCTCTTCTGCTCCCTGGGTTTCCCCTCTTCCTGTCTGTTTCTCCAGCAGCCCTGCCTCCTGCTGCCCTACAGATCCTTCTAATGATTTTGCAGTGAATTTGCTGTTCCAATTCTCTGATAAAACACCTAGACCGCTTTCTGTTTTTCTGCCCCAAATTTGCCTGAAACATTAATAATTGAATTACTGAGCCAATAATGATGTGTCATTTTAGTGGGAACTTATTAACTACTCACCCCAAGCTCTGCTGTTTTACTGCTTTGCAAATAGGCTGTGAGAAGCAGCATTAAGTTAAACTCCTCTGCAGAGGCCCTTCCTAGCTCAGCAGGATGGCCATGCCTCCACAGGAATTCTTATACTTGTTGTAGCAACTCTTGAAAACCCTAGGTTGTACTTAGCTAGAAACATAAATATGCTGAATCCAATGGGATATTAGCATCTCCCCCCAAAAGGAAAGGAAAAAAAAAAACACAACACTTTGCTTTAAAAAGTAATTTGAACTTGTGATACGAACTCTGAAGAGCACTTAGTTTCTTAGCTTTACCAACATTGTTCTCAGCTGAGCCTTATGAGCAGACTAGTAGACTTGGTTAATACTGATTCAAAAATAGTCACCTTTTCCATTGGTCTTGTCTTTTCTGTGAGTGTAGTTTTATAATGTAAGACTAAACAGGATGAAGGGATTATTTGAACTAGAACTTCAGTAACCTTGAACTGGAATTGCAATGGCCAATAATCAAACACACAGGTTTCCTTCTATGAAAGCAGTGGTGATGCTGGCAGTATATATCCTTCATGGGAGAGAGAGGAGGAAAAAACTGCCGCTGTAGGCACAGCTATGACCTTTGATTTATGTAAAAAAGACTAAGGGGTAAATCATCTTATCCTTGATAATGTGCTTTTTATATATACTTTTCTCACTAACTAACTTTGTTACACATTCCTGTCCTTGAGATTCTAACATGTGACGGGAAAACAGGATGGAAGTGTATTCCAGAAGAGCAGGTGTTATTGATTTAGAACCATGCACTTGAAAATGTTAAAATATCAAGTTTTTAATTATATTTTATTATCATTTGATTTCATAGGCATACAAACCTAGTCAGGGTAAAATTAATATGTGCATTAGACTTCATCTCTATATAGGTGAAAACAGTATTTTAATCCTGACTTCTGGCCAAGTCTGTGCATGTCCTACCAAGGCTTTTCATGAAAATAGAAAGTTCTGCTTCGACAGAGTGGCAGAAACTGCTGGATGGTAATTAAGTACATTTGCTCTTCTTTCTAGTGACAATGCTGGATAACAGCCCCCAGCTTCCCTTGCAGGTAAGTGTAGTCATGATGTTAGAGCAGGCAGATGGGTTGCAAGGAGCAGAAAAAGGAGGGCACAGGCCAAATGGCAGGAATTGGGTAAAAAAGGAGAGGGGCACGGGGCCAAATGCAGGAAATCATACACCAGGTTAACAACAGGGTCCCAAGTAAAGAAAAAAGCAGGAACCTCTGGGCTGATATGCAATCACACTTTTTGGGGTGAAAAGTGTCCTGTAGGCCAACAAAGAAGGCAGGAAAAGGCAGTGATCTCCAGTGTCTGAATGTCACCTTTTGCTCATTATGCCCTCATTTCAGTAAAATTAGCCTTGCAGATTAGAAGTACCCATCATGCACCGACGCCATGACACTTCTGATCCAGACTAAATAAGGACGAAAATCACTCCTCCCTTCAGGAAGGTGGAGTTGGAATGGATATCAGGGAATACGACCCCAAACCCTTCCTTCCCCAATGAATATTCTGCCCATTCATTTTTACACTCTATGTAATCAGCTTAACAAAGAAACTTAGGGCAGCTGCTCACCTGAGCCTGCCTGCTCTCGCATTGGGCGTACTAACCGTCCCTTAGTAAATTCGCACGTCACTTTCTTAACCTCGGAGTCTTGTCTCTGAATTCTTTCTGCAGGGAGACAAGAACCTCACCACCGACAACAGTGAGGTTGGGTGATGGGATGTGGATGGAATGGATGTGCACTCCTTTTAGTCTGAGTCTAGAACTCAGTTCTCCCTGTACTTGCCCTTCTGCAGTGTCCTGAAATAGAAGAACCTTGTGACCCTAAATCACCTCCTCACAACAGCGACAGCCATTTCAGATCTAGTGCATGAGAAAACAAAGTGCTATTATGTTAAGCCATTGAGAAGTTTTGCTTTATTTGTATTTGCTAAAGTCACTCTAAACAATGAAAGGAATCTGACAACATGCATTTAACCCATTTTTTCAAAGTCGTAGTCAAAAAGTTACAGGAATTGCTTTTGCTGCATTTTGGCAAGTTATATTTGAAGTGGCATTTTAAATTTTATGATTCTTAATTAAAACTTTTACAAGTAATTTGAAGGTCTGTGATGCAAAGTGACCTGAAATTACCCTGGGTCACAGATTTGCATCATGAACCTACAAAGGGGTTAGTGAGTAAGCCAGATTTGGCAGATTACTCAGCGTAGATGTCCAGCTAGCATCTCGCATCCTGGAATTGGTTTTATTGTGCTCAACTGATTTTCCTCTATCTAGTAACACTCAAGAAATGACAAAGAAAAAAAAAAGTATATTGTCATTCAGCTTATAACCCAGTTAAAAAAAAAGTTGCTTATAATGTTAAAAAAAAAAAAACTTGATCCATGAGAAAATATTCTTTTGTTTTAAGAAGATAACCTCTTCCAAAGAGACTTTATGGAATCATTTTACATATAAAATACTCCCTATGTATTTTTTTAAATTCTACTGTCTTTTACTTTGCATATTTCTCTTCATAAATTTTTTAATCTATTATGATTTTAGCACTGGTGAACTTTATAATATTGTCAGTTCTTTAAATGACACTACAGAAAGTTCTGTTTTAAAGAGTTTCTCAAAGGGATCACACTTTAAAAGCTGATGCAGTCTCTCTCAGTGCTTTGCTAAAGCAGAATGCACAGAAATACTGAAAACATTTTTTATGTTAGGTGGCTATTCACATACATTTTGATTGTTCTGGTAGGAGTTGAGGGAAACAAACAACATATTTGATATAATCTTGTAGCTTTTCAGGGCCAAACAGAACATTTGACTTTATATTCTGAAGGATGAAATTTGTTTTAAGACCTTGGAGTTAACTGAATTTGATTTTATTGAGTATATCTTTTTATTTAATATTTTGCTTTTTACATTAAAAAAATTTAAGCATAAAATAACTACACTGAGAAAATAAAAACTGACATGACTTCAAATGTGTAGAACAGACCACCACCAGGAGAAATTTTCATAGAGGTCGTGTACCACTCACCTGCTTTCTCTGGGTTAGACCTTCACAGTTTATTTTGAACAAAATGCTGAAGGACTCAATTTTAAATAAAGTACTCAGGAATCAGCTTCTTGTGATATGTTAAATGTTTTGACTTTCAGTGATACTTAGCATTTCAGTTTACGTCAGAATGTTAAAAAGGTGGTGTTGAATCACAGTTCAAAAGAATCTGATTAAACTTGAGGTGAGAGTCCCAGCTGATGAAGCAGTATTTGCTAAGGAAAACGTCACTGTATCAACATGAGCTCACCAAAGTAATCATTTTTACTACATGGTTTGATTCAGTTAAATAAAATTATTTTGATAATATGCTGATGGTTTGTTTAACCAAGTTCAGTAATTTGTTGTTGTGTTTTACTAGCACAGTCATATTTTCTTAAAAAAGTTTTAATTATCAAAGGTATACCTAGATACAAAGTAGAACTGGGAAAGAGATAAAAGTTATGTTTGAAGATTCAAGACAGTGGCGATTTTTTATTTACTTACTTTGTGATTCAGAAAAGAGTGAAATAATTTTCCTTAAAAAAAAAAAAAGCAAATTAGCGGGGCCCTGCACATAGCTGTGGTCTCGTCAAAAATGGATTCAAATTATCACACCCAAAAATTCATGGGTAGATATCTTGAGTATGTTTTAACCAACTCAATCTGTACAGGCTTAAGAATATTGTCCATTATTAGAGCAAAGGCATAAACAGAAAATCAATATAAGTTTAAAAAAGAGGTACAGCTTCTATAAGCAGTTGCTGTTTTAAGTTTACTGTTTTCAGCCTCAGATGCAGACTGAGTTTTAGGAACTACTGAAGAAGGAAAAAGAGGAACTCCATATGTCTTTTCCATAATGAGAAATATGTTCAAATAAAGAGAAAGCACAAGGTGAACACTCTGTAATTTTTATAAAAACATAGGAAAAACAATTTTCTACACTTTCCTTTTTCCAGTAAATCAATTAAGAAATACAGTTTTTAAATATCAGAGTAGTTGTTACAGAGCAAAATTATGATGTGATGAAGTTTCCCAATTCTCCTTTTGAAGGATATTACTATGGAATATAGTAAATATTTCACAAAGAAATTTGTGGTAACCCTACAAAGGGTTCATGAAGTTTCTGTATGTAACACATGAAGAAAATTATAAGCACACACATACATGTGTTTTTTTTTTTGTCACAATTGAATTGTAGCTTAGTATATTCCAAGAAGCTTTGTCAATAAAAATGTTTGGGAGAATGAACCAAAGAATCAATCATGCTGTGTTTAAAGTGCCATTCTGGAAAATCCACTCATAACCCTTTACAGTAATTCTGATATAATCTATAAACAATGTAACATAATTTGGTTAAACAATAAAGTAGTGGGCCCTTTCTATGGAGTGACTATTACTTAGAGTATCTGATATCAAAACCCTCAAGGGTTACCAGGAAGGGTTCTGGTTTTTGTTCTGTTTCTGTTCAGACAGACTTCCTGTTAGTACTTTCTTACACTTTGTTTCTTTTTCTGCCCTATTTTATTAGAGTTGGTTTTAAACATGTCTGAACTTAAGTAGTGATACCAAATCCTAGAGAAATAATTTCCTCTGAGAAATCTCAAACTAGTAAAACTGGTATCTTGGGTTGTACAAAGATATTAGTATTTTTCCTTGGATAATCTTTATCTTTTAAAACTTTTCACTATGAAAATTTCAAAGATATTAAAAATTAGAGAGAATAACTTCATGACTGATCCATCCAGATCTCAGCTTCAACAAATGTCCATTTTATTTTATTTAGCAGGCTCCCTTACACTATTGTTTTGAATGAAATACCAACTTCAAAAATTATCATGCTATTAACATAATTTTATATTATCGTATACCTAGCCAGCGTTCACATTTCACTTTATATTTTGTGAGATTTGGAATTCAAATAAAATTCATTACATTGTATTAGATTGTGTCTTAAATCTTGCATGTCTAGGTTATCACTACATTTCTTTTTATTCCTTGCTGCGCTTGGCTGAAGAAACAGTTTTAGTGATGCTGTTATTTTCAGATGTCCCCTGTAGGGATGTATGGTCCTCTTCCCCTTACTCCCTACATAAGGATAATTAAGACTCATCTTGGTAAAGAAATACTGTCGCTGATAGAAAGGAGTATCTTCTACATACAACTCAGTGGAGAGGAAGAATGGTGAGCACTGTTAACCCAACCTGCTGTTTTCACGTCTGAAAATACACAGAGGAAGATAGCTGTCATTTATAACCTGGTGTGTTTCAATCATACCAACACAAATTTCAGAAATGTTTCCTTGATTTTAGGTTTAGTCATTTAGCACAAGTGGGTTAGGCAGCAATAAAAATGCCATTATTTGAGATATTTTAAGTTTTTTTTTCTTTTCCCAACTGCCAGTGATAGATCCTTTTTTATGCAAGTCGCACAATGAGCAAACATTCAAATAACAATGGGAAACTCTTGAGACTTTGAGTTATACATATTTCATGTTATTAATATTAGCAGAATGGTAAGACCAAAAATTGCATCATGAAGTCCAGTTAGGTGACCAGTACATTTTACACACATATAGAAAGTTTTTTTTTTGTTTTTTGATGATCTGTAATAATTTAACAGTACATTGATAAAACTATTTTTGTTCTCAGACTATAACAGACTCTAGTGAGCAAAGAAATTTTTATTACCTTGTATCTTTTAAAATTTTGTTAAATTGAAAATAGTATGATAAATTATATCATTACATCAGATGTTGTACACATCTACAAAAATTGAAAGTTGTTTTATAAAAAGTAAACAGTTTATTCCACCTATCATAGTTGTCATTATGACCCCCATCATTATTGTCCATTTTGTGTATCTATTTCAGAATATTTCTGATTTGCTCAAATTTACAGGGCTAGTAAATGGCTGGGTCAGGATTTGAACCCAGTTTGACTTCAGAGTCCACGTACTAACCCACTATATGATGCCTCCTTTTTTCATTATTTGTTTCATGTTTTAGCATACAAAATATATATAAAACAAGACCATAATGTTTATCACTTATACGCCACACCCTCGATTTCATTCAATATCAATCTTTCTAAAAGGAAACACTAACCATGAATTTGATATTTAGACTTCAAGCCAATTTAATCTATTCAAGGGAATTATAAATATATGCTTTATTTTTTGTGGCTTTCTTTTAATCATTAATATTATTTTATTTATCTCTAATTAGATCTAAATCATTTTAGATTACTTGATATACAGCATTCCAACCATTAATGTAACATTATTTATCCCCTGTTTTTCACTACTGCAAAGAATGCTGCAGTATTCTTCCAGGTTCCTGGTGTGTACGTGGAGACTTGACTCTTGCCTACATATCTGTGAAATGGTGTTACGGAAATGTAGTACACACAGATTTCTAATTTAAGTAGACACCAAGAAATTGTTCTCATAAATATTTTCCCTAACTATGATGAGTAGAATTCTAAGATGGCCCCAGAGAATCATGCTCTAGGCTTTCTGTACAGCATCCCTCAGTATCCTGAAGGAAGTGGTTCCAGGACCCTCAGGGGTATCAAAATTCAAGGATGCTCAAGTCCCTTACGTAAAATGTCAATGTTGGTGCTCCCTCTCCGTTGGTTCCACATGTAGCAATAGATCGCATCCACAAATACAGGGCTGACTGTATTTCCCTCTGTTTGTCTGGGGCCACAGTATGAAACTTTTTTCTAATTAACAAATTACGGCAAAGGGAATGGTATCACTCTCGTAATGTAAGGTTATGTGGCAAAGGTGAAGGGATTTGTAAATGTACTCAGGTCCCTAAACTTTTAACTTTAAGTTAATCAGATGGAAGCTAATTTCAGCTGGGACTGAATCATTTGCCCTCTGTAGTTCGGAGGCTCTGAGGATGAGGGTGCTGAGGCAGTAGAGATTCTCTCTTTTCATTGCTGGCTTTAAAGAAGCAGGTGGCCATATACACATTCTATAGTCACAAGGAAGTAACTTCTGCCAGCAACCTGTCCCTAGTTGAAACTGCAGATGAAATGACAATTCAGCCTTCAGATGAAATTGCAGCTCAGCTGGACACCTTGATTTCAGACCTGTGAGAGTCTGAGTCAAGGACCCAACTAAGCCATGCCTGGACTTCTGAACACAGAAAGTGGGAAATAAAAACTGTGTGTGATCTCAAATCACTTTAGACAGTATTTTCTCACATCTCGGCAAATACTTGATTTTCTTAGTTTGTTTAAAATTTTTCCAAGCTTACGGATAACCAGTGATACTGCATGGTTTCAATTAATTAGCAATACCCTGATTATTAAGGTGATTGAAAATATTTAAATATGTTCACTGGTCATTTGCATGTTCCATCTTGTGAACTTTTCTTCATATATTTGACCTTCCTTTTGCACCATTTGTCTTATTCTTATTGATTTTGAGAGATTTTATATACTTTGAGAAGATATAGTTTACTATATATAATTCACACATCTTCCCTCAGTTTGTAACAGTATTCTTTTTTTCTTTTATGGAGTGAGTGAGTTTTTGTGTATATTGGGTGTATGTGTGCATTTTTTATCTGACACACATATATTTGTCATAAACACAAACATACACAAATGTATACACACTTGTTCTTTCTTTTGTGTTTAAGAATTCTTTTCATTTTTCATATTCAAGGCCATAAAGATATTTTCCTATATATCTTTAGATGCTTTGATCTAGTTTTTGATGCTTTTAACATTTACGTTTTAAATTTTCTTGGCATTTATTTTTGTATATAGTGTAGGGTAGCCATCTGTTATATACAATAAAAACCTGATATTTCCAATACCTATTATTAAATTATCTAGCTGTCTCTTTCAAATTTGGAACACCACCTGCAACATTTACCAATAGCTCAGTGTGTTTCTGGTTTTTGTTGGATTTAACTTTGTTTTAAATATATACTATCTATATATTTTTTTCATTTGGCACTGTCTATTGTTGCTATCAGTATAGAATTATATAGATTCATATGGATTAATCTAGATAGATCTTACAAGTGAGTTTTAGGTGAAAATGTGTACAACTGTGTTGTGTAGTGATAGGATTAGTCCTTAAATCTTTCTTTATTATAATTAAGTGTATTGCATTGATTCAGTAATTATAAATTCATCAAATGTGTTAACATGAAATGTACTGAGGAGACAAAAAATGTATGTGCTTGCTAACTTAAGCGGTCTTGTCATCTCTTGGATAGGATTTAAAAACACATACATGAAGGCCCCATATATAATGAGAGCTAGTATTACAAAATAATGCTCACCCTAGTCTTCACAGTTTAGCAAGTCTTTTGAACTCCTAATACTATATGCTTTTAACTAGCAGCATAATCACCTCTGGCAATTAAATTCATACTTTCTCAGTGGTTTCAACTATGTAACAGGATGGCTCCCACAAAGAAAATCAAGAGGAAGCTAAGCCACCTACAGAGTAGTATTTAATGAAATAGTATTTCTTCTCATTTTCTTAGAATATATGAAAATATGTTTGCATTTTTATATATTATATTGGACATTATATTAGTTGATATTTAGTTTCTGAACAAAATGCCTCTTATAACTAAGTTCAAGTTTCAATTCTGGAATTCTGAGAAAATTCTGTAATAGCATTCTACCTGAAAGCACTCTTAAGAAGAAACTTATTTTGGTAATAGGTACACACATATGCACATATAACTTGGAATTGAGAAAGAAGATAAAGTGGATGGCAACCACTTATAAATTGTAGACTCTAAAACTTTGGGGAGGCAATAAAAAATGCAGAATGCCCTTGGAACTGAACTTCTCTCCAGTAGAAGAGAGAGAAAATAAAGTGAGTGGAATGTAGCTTCCGGCGGCAGGTCAGATTTCTAGCTGCACCAGACTATGCTTTGTCCCTCTGCTTTGCAAGATGCAGTGAAGGTTACGTAATTATGTGTATTCCTGAATAAGGTTGAAAAATACATTATAAGTGTATCAGTCAGGGTCAACTTAGTACAATGGAAATTGCATAAGGTAATAGAAAGAATTTAATGTTAGAAATTGGTTACACAGATATGAGGCCGCTGAAAGAGCAATTGCACTATTGCAGTGATAGTATTGCAGTGAAATGTCTGGTTGGGAAACTGAAGAGCAACCTAGAAGCTCAGAGGAGCCTCCTGGAGATCCGAGTCTTAAAGGAGGGATACTTTTTGAAGAATGCATTGATGTTGATTCCAGAGGCCAAGACAAGCTGGAGGCTAGAACCAGTTGGTGTTATGGTGATAAACTGGTCCTGCTAGGGTGGACTAGCTGTGAGGGCAGTGCTGAAAGGAACCACAAGCAGAGAAGGAAACACAAGTCCGTTCTCCTCAAACCTTGCTTCTGAATTTTCCTCTGGTTTCTCCTGTTGCCAGAATCTAGTGGGAAGCGACTGACAAAGAAGTAAGAGAAATGTGGATTGTAGAATCCTAGCTTGAGCAGGTCCAAATAGATTCCAGAGGAATTTTTTGGAGTTAAGGGACAAGAGCTAAATAAGTGGCACAGCCAGCATCCATACACATCTGGTTAGTCACGCTGATATTCTATAAAACAGTGAAGTATTTTTCCCCAATAAGATCTCAGTATTGTTCACATGAGCAAAGACACTCTCATCCTTTCATCCGAAAGGTATCTTGGTATCCATCTCAGGACACTAGTCATGAAAGAATATTTGAGCCATTTTGTTTTGTCTTTTAGTTCAGTTACAATCCTTTATGAATATCCTTGCAGTTTAAGGGCTAAAATATAGTTATCTACAAAAAAATAACCAATATCTGGAATAAAGGGAAAGAGGGAGAAAGGTGGAAAAAAAGACTAGTTAATTTTTTTAACATTTTTTATTGATTTATAATCATTTTACAATGTTGTGTCAAATTCCAGTGTTCAGCACAATTTTTCAAGACTAGTTAATATTAATAACCAGGAATATAACAAGCAAGGAAGAAAGTACGCATAGTTACTGTAATCCTCATTTTTATATTTGGACTCGGTTGATGTAATTTCTTTCATTGCCAGTTTTATATTCTTTTTGATCTCAGCCTCCACCTCAGCTAGTCAGTGTTCAGTAACATGAAAGGATGATCCAAACTTTCATTCCTGAAAGATCTGAATCCTCAGAGGTCTTACCTATTGTGCCCAGTAATATTTCATTAACATTTAAGAATGACCTCACAAAAATACATTCTTTGTCTCAATTATGTAACTGTAAAGTACTCTCTTTGATTATTGGAGTGACTTTAGCAGTAGCTGTTATCTCCTTTTTTGACTATTGGTTCATAGAAATGAGAAGAACTTAACATCTAGGTGGCTATGTCTACTTCTAATTCAGTGGAATTAATTTTGGTATCATTTGATAGAAACATTCTTACCATTAGGGATTAAGGCTTCTAAACCAGTGGACCCCAGAGTTATAGAGACAGGAAGCAAAAATTTTGCAGGGGATTATAGTCTAATAGTGAGAAAGATTATAAGTGAATTCCATTACTTAATCCTTGAATCCAAGCATTTTTGTTGCACCATAAAGTATTAAAAATATCAATCCAGTAAACAGCACTTCAGTCTTACAGGAGGATATTCTACCACTCTACCAGTTGCCTCTAGATACACTGTGCAGTGAAACCAGTGTCTTCTATGGGCAAGAAGAGCACACTTGTATATCTTTTGTTGTGAAATACATTTCTTCAAATACAATGTTGGGTTGAATATTATGACTCTGGATAAGACATTCTGTAAGTCTTCAGATAATGGTGTTAACAGAATTATTTGAGGTAAGAAGGTCAGTCCCTATCGAGAATAAAGGCTATCTTACAGGGAGAGCAGATGATTGCCTATTCAAGGAAAGGGTCCAGTGTCATTTTTGTGCTATCGGGTGACTAGTTGCTGTCCTTGGAGGAAGGATACTGTTTCAAGGGCACAAGAAATTGTCTGAGTTTTGGCAGGTTTTCCCACCAGCAATTGCAACAAATCAAGCTTAGCAAGAAAAGTTCACATTATTGAACTCATGTTGGCCTCCAAGTGGCTGGTGTCATGGCATCTTTACACATGGGCACATTGTGAACACAGCAAACTAAAGAGAATTGACTGGGATCCATAGATCATGTGTTCTCGTCCATCTGATTACTAAGAGCTGACTTTGCAGTGGATATTCTTTGGTAAATGTTCAAATATGACACAAGTATTTTCTCACACTACCCTTTTTGAGAAGTCCAGCTGCATACCTCCTTTCTGGATCTCCAAGTCAATAATCTTCCAATCTTGATCTTTCCAAGACCCTAACATCTGGTCAAACTTCTGAACCCTGTCCTCGAATCACTGTGATTTTGCAGTAGTTTCAGTTAAAAGGGGACAATCAGATGCAGTACTCAAAAATCTGCTTAAGAAGTTAGGCACTACTGTGTATCAGGAAGACTTTTCAGTTGGAATGTTAATGCTGCGCCACATATTTCCATTAATGCCTGTGTATTAAGCAATATCACCTGTAACCAAACAATTCTTTTCTTCCTAAATCCAGTGGTGTTGAGAAGCTGTCCATGGGTCCCTTGCTGTGGAATGAGGTATAGGAGAAATGTAGCAAGATCAGAGGCCCTGGAAGCTGAGCCATATGCATCTGGAATTGATTTTTATCGTGAAGAACTATTCAGACCTGATCACGTATAACTTATTCCTAATTGAGGATAGCTTACACTTGTGCATGAGTGGTTTCATAGCATGTTGGATCAGACATAATACAAATTAGAATCGGAAGGTTACTTGATTGTGTGATCAATATCTATTTTCTACTAGATTCCAATAAGAAGGCAGGACCTACTTCTCAAAACTGGAGAAAAAAGATTTTGGATTTTTTTCTGGAGCCTGTTTAGTGATTCTCTTAGAAGGGCTTTACAGTGGCTCTAGAGAACATTCTGTTTGTCAGGAATATGTATATTATATTTGGATGATATGTCATGAGGGAAAATAAAAGGATAGCTTTCCTAGCAGCCTGAAACTGCTACAGAGCCTTCTCTTACTCTGAGCCCCACTCAAAATGGCAGCTTTATGGTTACCTCATTAATGAGCCATGAAGACACACTTGTATGTGATTCTTATTGCCTCTAAAATTGAAAAAAAAAACTTTATGAATTGTTTCTCCTTTTTTTTTTTTTAGTCATAGTCAGTGCGAGTTATAACAAATTGTCTTTTATTCTGGAGAATCTGTACAGGATAGATTCTCTAGACAGAACACCTCTAGACAGAAATTTCACCAAGGACTTGGCTCCGTGGCCCTTATTATTAATGGGTTTCTCTCCCATTATCTGAGATGTATGCCGTTGGTAAGACACATGCCTCTTATAGACTTGTTAGATTTTTTTTATTAGGTCCAACTGGTGTGATGTCATGAATTCAGTTGACCACTGTGATTTTCCATGGGTTACGATTAAGTTCCTGGTGAACTTGATCAGTGGTGCTCAAGATAAGGTCCATGGTCTATTGCTGATCTGAGACCTCTCTGTTACTGGCCCATGATGAAATAAATACATAAATTGAAAGTAAGCCTTTACTTATGTTATTACAGGCTGACATAAATCCTCAGATTAGACATCTAATAGCACTGGGGAGTTTATGGTTGAGAATAGGAGAGCTGGCATGATCCTGAGGCAAGACCTTGAAATTGTACTGTCATCCCGGTCAGTTGATAGTGAACAGCTGATGGTGATGCATGTCAGTAGATAGAGGAGATGAGGCATTTGCCAGATCAATAGCTGCAAACCAAGTGCTGGGTAACATTTGTTCCAGGTGAGAGAATGTATCTGGACAGTTGAATCTGTCATCTGATTAAGATTATTGTAATCCACAGTTTATTGTTAAGATTCATCTGCTTTTTGCATAAGAAATACAGCCAAGTAAGTGGGGATATTATAGGAATCTCCATCTCTACATCTTCCAAGTCTTTAATTGTGGCACTAATTTCTGCAATTCCCTAAGATAGATGCTATTCATTGGTTAATTATTCTGATAAGAGGATAATTTTCAGTATTATTTATACAATAATAGCTAGGATGAACATTTTACTTTGTTTTGCACAGTTGGACCCTTTTCTGAGTAAAATGGGTTCAGTAATTACATATGGACCGTAGGTGTAAACAGAGTTTGGCCAAATGTGTGGTAAATAAAAGTGTCTCCCAATCCATTGGTCCAGGAGCCAGTGTTGGGATTCTGATTATGCCTATTATGATTATGGAAAAGAAAGTATAAGATATACTTGTCAAAACTGAGGTCCTTTCTTGAAACCCAGTATAGATTGTGCTTATTCCAATTATGCGTTTTATCTTACTGATAAAATAATTACATGTGAATCTCCAAGCCCACTTCTTCACTGTGTGATGGCCTTGTGTCAAAACTCCTGTCATCTTCTGACTGCCATAGGCAGATTGTCATTTTGGTCCTCAAAAGATTGTGTCATGTTAAAGTTTAATGTGTAATCCTCAAAAGTTCTGAATAATTCCTATTTGCTAGTATTCTGTCACCTTCATAAATGGTCTCAGTTCATCTAGAGATAGTCTTTGAATCGTAATTACATTTATATTTATCAATGTTGTAAAGGTCTTTCCATAGTGAAATCTGGCCTCTTACTTATTCAGAGGATTGCAGAACTCCAAACTAAGTCCAGAAATTTCTTAAGAGTTTATTACTTTCCATTGTGACAATACAAATAAATCTTCTCTTAACCTAAGATTTTGTCCTACAGTATACGTCAAGTAGTATTTTAATACACTGACCACATATTTTAATGCTAATTATCCATCATTAATTGACCACTGCGAAGATGGTATCAGAGTACTCTGAAATTACTACTTAATTCTTGCTGCCAATTATGGTATTTATGCTTACTTTGTCTCTGATTAGTAAGTACCAATAGTTAGTGTCTGTTGCTCTGGATATAATTATACTCATGAAAATCATTTCACCCATCTAAGTGATGCCATTTCTCATCAGCATTGGTCTCCACACCAGCCACAACAGAGCTTGTGAGGATGACGTCTCAGTCCTCATTAACGCAGCTTAAGCTTTAGTGAAGTGACTATCCTCTTGACCTGCTGGAGGATGTATCAGGCAGGTGGTTTTGGCAGTAGCACAGGAGAAATACACTCCAGCATTCGTATCTCTCTAAACCTTTGGGATTTTTCCTCTCCATTTTTTTCTAGAGTATTTTTAGTATCTCGACCTAATTGAATCTAACCCAATGCATTTTAAAATCAAGTTTCAGTCAGTGTTGCAAACTGAGTCACCTCCAACTATGCAAAACTAGCCTTTTAAAACGAAAATCATTAAGTATACCCAAAACAATAAATTCAACCCATTCTAATGTTGCATTACATTATTGTTTGACTAACATTCTTAGAATCCATTCATTTAATATCCCCCAGGTTTCTGCTGGTATGAGTTCACTAAATGCTCCAGTTTATTTGCAGCCTGAGTGCTCTCTGTGGGTTCAGAAATTTGAGCTTATTTCACTGGATCACACTGGAATTGACTCCAGTTGTATGTTTGTGCAACAAGAGGATGAGGAAGTGGGTCATACAAAAACAGGAATCCCTTCTTTCAAAAAATTAAATTTGAGGGTTTTCAGCCATTATTTTCAATTATTATTTTGCACCCTTTCTCTCTCCTCTCTCTTTCTGCCACTCCCACACATCTCTGAAGCTCTGCTCCTTTTTCTTCATTCTTTCTGTTCTTTACCGTGGATTTTTCCATTAATATATATTCAAGTCATCAAATTATCTCTTCTACAATTTCTCATCTTCCGTTGGGCTCCTTTGGTGGTGGTTTTTCATTTCTATTATTGTAATTTTAGTACCGTGATTTCTACTTGGTGCTTTTTAAATTTTCTTCTTATTGATATTCTGTAGTTGTTGAGTCTTTGTTGTCATATTTTAGTTTGATTTTCTAAGCATGACTTTTTTTTTTTAAAACTCTATAAACATATTTACAATAGCTTCGTTGGTGTCTTTGCTTGCTAAGTTCAACATCTGGGCCCTCACAGGCAGCTTTATTGGTTTTTGTTGGCCCCTTTGTATAGGTCACTTTCCTGTTTCTTTGCCTGTCTTATAATTTTGCTATTGTTGGCAGTGGTGAACACTGGCTATTATAGATAATACATTGAATCACTTGTGAATTATGATGCCACTGCAGGTTGTTGTTGGTATTCGCTTATTTCTTTGTTAACTTGTTCAGTGACTTGCATAGGCTAATTCAGCCTCTCTCCTGCAGGGCAAGGCCAGTGATGCTGCTGCTTGGTCCTTTGTGTGTGTGTGTGTTTTAATTCTTGTTTTTATCTTGAAGTCTGGCTTCCTAGGAGTCACTCATGGGGCAGCAGAATTTAGTGACTGGCTAAGATTGCTCAGAGGTTGTGTATAAGAACATTGAGCCAATAAGAGTTCTGTTCTTTGGGACCACTCTGGATGTAGTTTGGAGAACACATTTAAATTTCAGGCAGTTTAGAAGTCTGCCCCCAGCTTTTACTTTCTGTTCCCAAAAAGCTTCAGATTCATCAGTGACTTAGGGTGGCTGGAGCCCTCTCCAGTCTCTCCAAAGCACACATGTGTGCCTTGTGCATGTGCTCAGACTTCCAGAGCTTGTCAGGACCCACGGTGTCTGCCTCCTTATCCAGATTCCGTGTTACGCTTTTGGCTTGTCTAAGTGTATGCTTTTACATTTATAAATGCTTGACTTCAAGAGTATCACAACTTGAGACAGCTGGGATGTTGGCCTTCCCTCACTGTTTGCACGGGAGGGCCATTGTTGTTGACAGTTCCCCTGGGCACAGTGATTGTCTTGTTCTGTCAATCAGACAAGCCCCTCAGGCAGCAGAACTTCAGGAACCTTTGGCCTGCACAGCCCTGGCATTACTGCTTTGCCATTTTGCTCAGTGGATGACTGGCTGCAGACCCTGGCTAAAATCTTATGGGAGCCCATGGTCCTATCCAGGTTTAGTTTAGTTTAGCCTCCAGCAGTTCGTTCAGTTACAGTTCTGGTTTCCCTACCCAGCACTGTTTCCCGAGGTGCTCCCTGTATTCACCTGTCTGTCTCTCCATCCTGAGAGCAGTAGTTTGTTCTATATCCTCCCCTCTCTTACAGACTAGAGGAGAGTTGTCGATTTTTAGTCTGTTCAACTTTTCACTTGTTGTTGTTAGGACAGAGTAGTGACTACCAAGATCCTTACAAGTGGAACAGAAAACTGGAAGCTTCTAGCAATAGTCTTTGAATAAATACCACTCAGTTTTTCTGTGATATATGGTTTTGTTCAGTTTCTAGATTCTGGTAATTTTTTTTAACATCTTTTCCAGTTTACTGTTGCTTTTTAGAGAAAAGATATGCTAGCATTCTGGAAGTCCCAGTCATCTGCACATAGAGTATGAATTTATCACATACAGTATGTATTTTAACACTAGACATTTGCTTCAGGTCTTTTGTAAATATACTGTGTTTCTACTAAACATTTTGACATAGAGGATATAGTCATAATTGAGGGTTTTAACAGCCTTGTCTCATAATTTAAGTTTGGGATTGAGTTTCATTGACTCATATTTCTCGTGTTATGTTTAGCATCAACTTATCTATTTGACACAGTGCTTAGGGCTGACAGTAATTTTAGAGGCACACAGAAATCTTATAGTGTCTGTTAAAATCAGAAGGGAAAAAATGAATGAAATTTTAGATTTAAAAACATATCTCAATATGTAATGTTTATTAGTCATTAAACCAAAGATTCTGTGAAATATATAATTTTTATTTATTTTAATGGAGGAAGGGAATCACAATGACGAAAATGTCCTGGGCTCATAAAAGCCATAATGTAGCCCTCTACTAACTTCTTTCTCTTGTTCATTGTTTGTTGTAGAATTTTGCACTTGATTTACTGTCTGCCTTTCTACTCAGAGACAGCTTATCATTTACATTGGTTTCAACAATCAAGTAGATAAACCATTCAGCACCCTGATTGGCCATTTGCTTGGTATTTTCGAGACTAGTGGTATCAATGTCAGTGTACCTCAGAAACTCACTTTTATGATCATAACCTGTACCTTGGCATCATTCAGAAACTCTCCTCTCTGAAACAGTAGCTCCGGATTCTTAATCCTTAGACTATCATTTCTGATTACCCCAGTCGTCTAATTTTGTTACTTATACTGTTCTTCAATGTCTAGTCCCTTGACTTTAGTCATTAATCTTAATCCAATCTCTTTTTCTGTCTTTATTCCTTTCCTTAGTTAGACTATTTTCTGTCATCTAATTGTTATTCTGGAAATGTGCTTAATGCTTTATATACGTGTGTGTGTGTGTGTGTGTGTGTGTGTATATATATATATATATATATAATTTTTTTAAAATTCCAACACAGGATTACTGCAATTATTTGCCTGCTTTTTTCCTATGCTGAGGCCTCTTTAGTGCTGTTGGGAGAATAACTTATACAGAGTGGTGCACAGTAATGATGTACAATTTTAACTGGTCCCTCAAAACTGTCTTAAAATCTTGATTTTTCTCTATTTATTCTCTTCTCACATTTACCCCATCAGGCATTAGAAAATCTCTCCACTCTGCATATTATAAGTCGACCACACTTTTTTATTTTATTTTTTTTAACATTCAGCATGTGACTAGGGTGATTTAAATGAACCAGTAGGAAATTCCTCAACCTCTTGATTTACACTGGCATTCACACCTGCATTTCCTTTCTGCATAAATATAGAAGTGTGGTACCCTTTCTCCTATTTTAGACCAGTGTTCTGTGGGTGAGCTTAATCTGGTTTTGAAGAACAATTTAAAGTAAAGTTTATGAAACTTTAAATGCTCATACACATTACTGGGGTTCTTGCTAAGAATACAGATCTGGGTGGAACCTCTGGTTCTGTATATTTCTGATGAGCTACAAGATGATGCCAATGCTACTGGTCCACAGAGCACACTGTATGTAAAAATAACCTAACACCCTTCTTTCTTTAACTTTTTTCTTTCTACTTTATTTTCACATGTGAATTTAAACACAAGTCATCATCTTATAGTTTAGAAAAATCTTTGGCCTCGTGACAACTCTTCTTACTGTTAGGTATTCCCTCCCTTTTTCAGCAAGCTTCACATAAGTGGGATAAATAGCTTACTTCCAAATTGCTTGCTCTCAGTTACTTCTCAAAATACCGCAGTCTGGTCTCCACCTGAATGATTTTGCTGAAACTGATTTTGACATAATTACCAAAGAACTTAAATATTTTAACCTGGTGGGTAATTTTCATCTCTTTTCTTTTTAAAATTGTTACTATATTATTGTTGACATTGTTGCCCATTCTTTCTTTCCGGATACTTCCCATGTTCCCTCTAGTTCTGTTTTGACATTGCTACGATTTTCTTTCTCTTTTGGGCATTTCTCTTCTACTGATCTTCTTGTTTTTAGCTTTTCACCTTCTTCTCACGCTGAACATCATTCCTGGGTGATGGTCATATACATTTGTTCAGCTTCTATCTGTGTGTTGATTTTTCTCATTTCTTTATCTGTAGCCAGTGTTTATTTTCCTAACTTTAAAGCCATAAATTAAACTGCCTACTGAGGAAATATATTGGGGCAGTTCCTGAGACAGTCAAACTTAATAAGACCCAAGTGATCCTATCTTCTCCCTACAAGTCGTTTTATTTTCTTGTGTTTCTTATCTCAGAGAATGCCTTCTCCATCCAGTTATACAAGTTGGCTAAGCCTCATCACTCACAACTCCTTCTGTTACATACACACAGCCCATCAATTATCAAATTCATTGATTCTGTTCTCTAATTATTTGTTAAATGCCTTCACTGGTCTACAGACCACCTGCCATTTATTCATTTGCATTACCATTATCATTTTTCACTTGGATTCCCACAACCATTTCAAACTCTTCTGACTGCCATTTTTCTTTTGTCTCACAATAGATATTCTTCTTAGTGAAGACATAAAAATGGTTCTGAAATGCAAATGTCTCCATTCCACTTGTCTGCCTAATAGTATTTAAGAGCTTCTATTACCCTCAGGAAAAAGTCCAAACATTTAAGTGTGCCATATATAAGCGTTCCTTTATAAACTCACCCGTGTTTATCTTTCCAGTCTTTTATAGACCACTATTACTTTGTGTTAAATATATAGACACTTTCTTACTACTCTCTAAATCTGTCATTCTTTATCTTTCTTTCTGGTGACTACATGTATTACTCTCTGAGCCAATAATTCTCATTCTTTTATTTCTAAGCAAAATTCCTCTCATCCTCAAGACCATCTGAAATACCAGTACACAAACTGTGTTGGCTCTTCTTCCTCTGTTTCCTTGTATTTCCAAGAATACACCTTATGTAGCATATGCTTTGTAGTGATGCTGTTCCATTTTACTTGTTTGTATCTCTTATCTCCTGTAAGCTTTTTGAGGGGAGGGAAAGCTATGTAACATTCTAATCACAAAGATTAGCATAGAGCAAAATCCATAATAAGCATGAGTTAAATGCCTTTTATAAAGAGAAGATGACGAAAGAAAAGAAGTTGTTTCCTGAAAGAATGTTATCTCTAATAAATATTTAACTGCTAACATCCACTCTGTGTGGAGCTGACTAGAAAATATTTAGCACCTAAGGGAGGGTCAGCATTGATCAAACTTAGAATGCTTTAAACCAGCTATATATTTTGGCATGTTTTTCTAGTCAAAAATGACTAGCTTATGCAAGCCACATTATTATACTTTGATAATGTTCTCCAAGAAACTACATTTGTAAGTATATTTTTTGGAATGGGTGTGTCATGATCATTATAAAGATTAATACATTTTTTGATCACCTAGAAATGTATAAAAATAGCTAAACTGTATGAATGCATTTTTTACACTACATTTTAAATTAATCAAGCAGTGTAGTAGACTGAACGTAAGTATGGTATTTGTATATAAACTTTATAATATATAAACAATGGTAGACATTCTTTTTTTAGATTTAGAAAATAAAGTATTAGAGCATATGAAAGAATGTTTGGTCTGAGAGAAGCAGTGATACTTCTTCAATTTACTAAGAAAAATATTAAATACCTGTAATGTAAACTGTCCATACTGAAAATGATTTTATGATGAGGCAAATAGAAGTCTTTGTTAACATCATTTTTAAACATTTTTTATTGATTAATAATCACTTTACAACGTTGTGTCAAATTCCAGTGTAAAGCACACTTTTTCAGTTATACATGAACATATATATATTCATTGTCACATTTTTTTCTCTGTGAGCTACTATAAGATCTTGTGTATATTTCCCTGTGCTATACAGTATAATCTTGTTTATCTGTTCTACAATTTTGAAATCCCATCTATCCCTTCCCACCCTCCGCCCCCTTGGCAACCACAGGTTTGTATTCTATGTATATGAGTCTATTTCTGTTTTGTATTTACGCTTTGTTTTTCGTTTTTTTGTTTTGTTTTGTTTTGTTTTTAGAGTCCACATATGAGCAATCTTGTATGGTATTTTTCTTTCTCTTTCTGGCTTACTTCACTTAGAATGACATTCTCCAGGAACATCCATGTTGCTGCAAATGGCTTTATGTTGTTGGTTTTTATGGCTGAATACTATTGCATTGTATAAATATACCGCTTCTTCTTTATCCAGTCATCTGTTGATGGACATGTAGGCTGTCTCCATGTCTTTGCTATTGTAAATAGTGCTGCTATGAACACTGGGGTGCAGGTGTCATCCTGAAGTAGGGTTCCTTCTGGATATATGCCCAGGAATGGGATTCCTGAGTCATGTGGTAAGTCTATTCCTAGTCTTTTGAGGAATCTCCATACTGTTTTCCACAGTGGCTGCACCAAACTGCATTCTCACCAGCAGTGTAGGAGGGTGCCCCTTTCTCCACAGCCTCTCCAACATTTGTCATTTGTGGATTTTTGAATAATGGCCATTCTGACTGGTGTGAGGTGATAACTCATTGTAGTTTTGATTTGCATTTCTCTGATAATTAGTGATATGGAGCATTTTTTTCATGTGCTTATTGATCATTTCTATGTCTTCCTTGGAGAATTGCTTGTTTAAGTCTTTTGCCCATTTTTGGATTGGGTTGTTTGGTTGTTTCTTATTAAGTCGTATGAGCTGCTTATATATTCTGGAGATCAAGCCTGTGTCGGTTTCATTTGCAAAGATTTTCTCCCATTCCGTAGGCTGTCTTTTTGTTTTGCTTATGGTTTCCTTTGCTGTGCAGAAGCTTGTAAATTTCATTAGGTCCGATTTGTTTATTCTTGCTTTTATTTCTATTGCTTGAGAAAACTGTTCTAGGAGAACATTTTTGATATGTATGTCAGATAATGTTTTGCCTATATTTTTCTCTAGGAGGTTTATTGTATCTTGTCTTATGTTTAAGTCTTTGATCCATTTTGAGTTGATTTTTGTGTATGGTGTAAGGGAGTGTTCTAGCTTCATTGTTTTACATGCTGCTGTCCAGTTTTCCCAACACCATTTGCTGAAGAGACTGTCTTGATTCCATTGTATATTCTTGCCTCCTTTGTCGAAGATGAGTTGACCAAAAGTTTGTGGGTTCATTTCTGGGCTCTCTATTCTGTTCCATTGGTCTATATGTCTGTTTTTGTACCAATACCATGCTGTCTTGATGACTGTAGCTCTCTAGTATTGTCTGAAGTCTGGGGGAGTTATTCCTCCAGCCTCTTTCTTTCTCTTCAGTAATGCTTTGGCAATTCTAGGTCTTTGATGGTTCCATATAAATTTTGTTATGATTTGTTCTAGTTCTGCGAAATATGTCATGGGTAATCTGATAGGGATTGCATTAAATCTGTAGATTGCCTTGGGCAGTGTGACCATTTTAACAATATTGATTCTTCCAATCCAAGAGCATGGGATATCTTTCCATTTTTTCAAGTCTTCTTTAATTTCCCTCATCAATGGTTTATAGTTTTCTGTGTATAATTCTTTCACCTCCTTGGTTAGATTTATTCCTAGGTATTTTATTACTTTGGATGCTATTTTAAAGGGGATTGTTTCTTTACTTTCTTTTTCTGTTGATTCATCATTAGTGTAAAGCAATGCAACTGATTTTTTAACGTTAATCTTGTAACCTGCTATCTTGCTGAATTCTTTGATCAGCTCTAGTAGTTTTTGTGTAAACCTTTTAGGGTCTTCTATATATAGTAACTTGTCATTGGCGTATAGTGACACTTCTACCTCTTCTTTTCCAATTTGGATCCCTTTTATTTCTCTCTCTTGCCTGATTGCTGTGGCTAGGACTTTCGGGACTATGTTGAATAGGACTGGTGATAGTGGGCATCCTTGTCTTTTGCCAGATTTTAGTGGGAAGCTTTTGAGTTTTTCACCATTGAGTACTATGCTGGCTGTAGGTTTGTCATATATAGCTTTTATGATGAAAAGAATGTATATCCTTTTTTTGGGGGGGTGTAATGCTCTGAAAATATCCACCAAATTTAATTTCTCTGTTATATTATTTAGTTTCTCTGTTGCCTTATTTATTTTCTGTCTGGAAGATGTCTAGTGATGTTAATGCAGTGTTAAAATCTCTAACTATGTTTGTATTCCCATCAATATCCCCCTGTATTTCTGTTAGTAATTGTTTTATGTATTTAGGTGCTCCTATATTGGGTGCATATATATTAATGAGTGTAATATCCTCATCTTGTATTGCTCCTTTAATCATTATAAAATGTCCTTCATTATCTTCCTTTATGGCCTTTGTTTTAAAGTCCATTTTGTCTGAAATCAGTACTGCTACACCTGCTTTTTTGGCTTTTCCATTTGCATGGAATATCCTTTCCATCCTTTCACTCTTAATCTATATGTGTCCTTCTCCCTAAAGTGGGTCTCTTGTATGCAGCATATTGAAGGTTCTTGCTTTATTATCCAGTCTGCCATTCTGTGTCTTTTGACTGGAGCATTTAGTCATTAACATTTACAGTAATTTATGATAGATTGTGTTTATTGCTATTTTGAACTTACGTTTGCATTTGAATTGGTATTTCCTCTTTATTCCTTTCTTCTTTTTGTGGTTTGGTAATTTTCCTTTGTATTATCATGGATTTTATTTAGTTTTTGTGACTCCCTTGTACGTTTTTGGCTTGTGGTTACCCTTTTCTGTAAGTCTATTAGCCCATTGCTATGTCTTGAACCCATTCTACCAAAACCAAAAAATTTTAAAAAGAAAGAAAAAAAATACTCTATATTTTCTTGCTTCCCTCTCCCACTCTTAATGATTTAGATGTCTTTTACAATTTCATGTTCATTTTATTTGTAGTTCATGAGTTATCACCATTCCAGTTATGAGTTTCTCATTTCTGTAGCATCCTGCTGCTTTTCTATTTAGAGTAGACCTTTCAGTATTTCTTTTAGCATGGGTTTAGTGTTGCTAAACTCTTTTAGTTTTTGCTTGTCCATGAAATTCTTTATCGCTCCTTCTATCCTATAGGACAGCCTTGCTGGATAAAGTATCCTAGGCTGCATCTTTTTTTTTTTTCCTTCAGGTCTTTGAATATATCTTGCTACTCCCTTCTGGCCTGTAGTATTTGTGTAGAGAAATCAGCTGAGAGCCTTATGGGGGTTCCCTTGTAACTCACTGTTTGCTTTTCTCTTGCTGCCTTTAGGATCATTTCTTTATCCTTGTCTCTGGCCATCTTGATTATGATATGTCTTGGTGTGGGTCTGTTTGGGTTCTTCCTGTTTTGGACCCTTTGAATTTTCTGTATTTGGATATCTGATTCCTTCTTTAAGTTTGGGGAAGTTTTCAGTCATGATTTCTTCAAGTGCCTTTTCAATCCCCTTTGATCTTTCTTCCCCTTCTGAGAACCCTATTATGTGAAGATTGGGATGCTTTATATTACCCCATAGGTCCCTTATGTTGTTTTCATTTGTTTTTATTTGTTTATCTTGCAGTTGTTCTGATTGGGTGCTTTCTGTTGTCCTGTCTTCTAGGTCACTTATTCGTTCCTCTGCATTATCTAGTCTGCTTTGCACAGCCTTTAGATCAGTTCTCATCTCAGCCAATGAGTTTACCAATTCTACTTGGTTCTTTATAACTTCAATTTCATTTTTGATATATTTTATATCTCTTAACACTATATCTCTTTTAGTTCCTTTAGTACTTTGATCACTCCTTTTTTGAAATCTTGATCTTGTAGGCTGTCGATGTCTATTTCATTGATTGTTCTTTCAGGGGACTTCCTTGTACTTTTAATTGGGAATTGTTTCTCTGCTTCTTCATCTTGTTCGTATCTCTCTGGCACTGTGGCTTATGGAGTATCAGTTATCTATTGTGGTCCTTAAAGGAGTTTATTTATTTATCTATCTAATGCCTATGTAGGAATAAAACATATTTTTGGCATCTTTGTCTTTTGAAGAGCTCTGCAGGTGCTCTGGTTGGCTGAGTGGTTCCGTGGATGTGAGTCTTGGTGTATCTGTGGGAGTGGGTGAGCTACGAGCATCCTACTATGCCATCTTGGCCTCGTCCCTCCTTTGTTAACATATTCTTAAGTATTTATCTAATAACTCCACTTTAACGTTCTAAAATTGAAGTTGACTTTTCCTTAATTTCATTTTCTGAGCCGTTTTTCTTCCTGTGTTATTTCAGTGAAACCATCCACAGTTTATACAGACCAGAAACCTAACTTTCCACAGATGATTTCTACTTTACCTTTATACCCACAGCCTAATATTTAGCAGGACATTTTGATTCTATGACCTGGACATCTCCTCAATGAATTCACAACATGGCATATCCTCTGACATTTACTTTATGACTGCCGACATCGTATATTTGACTTGTACTCATTTTAAAGTAATAAGTATGATAGACCCCTGTTAGGCCTGCTTCAGGTTTGATGGTAAAGGAGAAAGCGGAATCCAGGAGTTGAGCAATGTGCACACTAGACGAGGAGCAAGTCAGCACTGGATAGCCTGATGGTGGGCAGGACAGCCTGCCAATTTATCTGAACTTCTCTGTTTATTTCTCCCTACGTGCACCTGAACTGACCAGGAAACTTGATACCTTTCTTTAGTGGGGAGCTGAGGAGTGTTTGAGAGCAGTTCCAACTCACCTATATCCTAATTTGGTATTTGAATTGCTTGTGTGCTGTTCAGTGAGAAATTTAGGGGAAATCAATCCTCACCCACTCACGTCATCGTTTTGGCCAGCCTTGCATATCAATGGTACTTGTGCAGTCTTCCCTATTTGCCAAGTCAGTATTGGAATGCATAAAGCTAAGTTATTACTAAATTATCACTTAAAGCTCTGAAGTGATTCCTTATATTTCACCTACATCATTACTACACATTTAGCAAAAATTGAATTGGAGAATTCTTAAAATATTAGTCTAGAATTAAGATGAAAAACAGATATTTATAAAATAAGATACAGAAAATATAAAAAGAATTACATATCATCTTAATAAGCAAGCATTGGTCATTAATTGAGTAAATGCAGCCATTTACCAGCGCTTTGACTTCACAGTTTACTTCTGATTCATTTTAAACTTTATACAAATGGAAACCTATAGAATATTCTTTTAAGTCTGGCTTCGATCACTCAACTGTTCATGAGATTTATCCATTTGGTGTATATGGCTCTTTTTAATTTATTTTCATTCTACACAGTACTATAAACAGTTGTATTATATGAACATATTTTAGTCATTCTACTATTGAAGATGTCATCTTTTTGTTTACTTGGTGGTTTTTAGATCTTGACTATAACAATAGTGCTATTATGAATTTATTAGTATGTATAGTATATGTCTTTCGGTGGGTTTTGGGGAAGTGTATATAGGAAATTAAATTCTGGGTCACAGAGCATGGTACATTTAACCATGGCAAATAACTACCATGAAAACTTGTAAAGAGGTATATATCCTCTTTCACATTCACAGTCTACAAAGTCACTGTCGCTCCACATTCTTACTATGCTTGGTGCTTTTAATCTTTTTAATTTTAATCATCTGGTGAGTGTGTAGTAGTATCAGTTTTAAGTTTATTATATATCTCTGATGATTAAATCAATCGTTTCATACGCCTGTTATCTATGTACATATCCTCTTTTGTCAAGTGTTACACAAGTCCTGACTTTCTGTTTATTGAATATTCCATCTTTTCTGTACTGATTTGTAAGTCTTTATATATTTACTAACCTTTGGTTAGTTATATGCATCATACAGCTTTTCTCCCTAAATCTCTGGCAGTCACTGATCTTTTTGCCATCACTATAGTTTTGCTTATTTCAAAACATCATGTAATTGTAATCTTACAATATGTATTCTTTTCTTTTCAGACTGGCATTTTTCACTTAGCAATAAAAATTTAAGATTCACTCATATCCTTATTTAGTGATAGCTTATTACTTCTTGTCACTGAGTAATATTCCATAGGATGAATATGCCACCCATTGAAGAGCATGATGTTTGCTTCATGTTTTTGGTGATTGTAAATCAAATTGTTATAAACTTTCACATGCAGGCTCTTTTGTGGGTATAAGTTTTCAAATGATTTGGGTAAAGATGAGGAGTGTGATTGCTAGGTTGTATTGGAAGATTATATTTAGCTTGGTAAGAAGCTGCCAAATTTTCTTCTAAAGTAGCTCTGGCCATTTCGCATTTCATCAGCAATGAGCCAGAGCTCCACATCCAAACCAGCGATTGCTGTTTTGTTTTCTTTTTTTAACTTTAATCATCCTAATAGCTGTGTAGAAATATTGTTAAAAATATAATTTTAATATTTTCTTGCATAAAACAAACTTGCTGAATTCAGTTACTACTTTTTAACGTTTCTACTCCATATGTCCTTAATATCTATTTTTATTTACATTATTCAGAAAACAAACATGAGATTTCTGGATCTGGAGTCAGGCTTATTGTCACTTGCCATAATAATCTCACTCGTTACCTCTGTCCATTCTTTCCCTTTTGTACAACCCAGTGAGAGCTGGATGCTTAATACAGCACATGCAAAAAGGGGTTGTTGATACCACTTAACAGGGATCCAGAAAATATGAATCTAAGAGTTTATGTAGAAGTTGCTATATATATGTTCTCCTCTCCTCCTGAGAGTAGGTAAGAAATCTAATTTCCCTAAGGTAAAGGAATCTTCTCCAGGAAGAAAAAGGGAAAGTCCCTAGTCAATGACTCCTTTCATCCTTGCCTGAAATATAAACACATACCTGTGGGGAGATAAATCTATCCAGGGGTCACTGGGTAATCAGTCTTTCACTTCCTAGGCTTGTCTCTGAAGTGACGTATCAGATTTCTTTGCTGAGAGCATAACACCCTACCTCTGCAGAAACATTACAGTATTCATATTCCATTTTTATATTAGGTCTATTTTGCACTTTCTCTTTATATAAATGCTTCATCTGAGAATATTTACAATTTTATTATTTTCATTAACATTTCTGTGTCTCATGTCTTTTTTTCCTGCCTTAGAGGACTGACTAGGACAGTTAGTACAATGTGGAATATAATCAGTGATATCAAGCCATTCTTGGTGTATTCCATTTTCAGAAGAAAAGGCTTCACCTTTTCACTGTTTAGTAGTAGTGTTTGAGGTGATTTCTTTTGGTAGAAAACATTTCCTTCTATTTCTAGTTGCTGTGAGTTTTTAGCATATATAGATGTTCAGTGTTTTCAAATGCCTTCCTGCGTGTATCAAATGACTGTATACTTTTTGTGTTTATTTGAATCCACTATGTTGATTAACTTTTCAAGGGTGAAATCAATTCTAGACTGAACAACCATTGTTATAACTCTATTTGAATAATGCTAGATATAATTTGGTAATATTTTATATAGGAATATTTATTTGTGTTGATGAGAATAATTGTCCTATAATTTTTCATTTTTTACAAAGTCCTTGACAGTGTTTGAAAACAAGGTTATGCTGAATACATGCAATGTTATGGGATGTGGCCTCTTTTTTTATATTCCTGGAAGAGTTAAGTAACATTTTAAAAATAGTAGAAATCTACAGCAAAGTTAGGTGGCATGGGAGATTTCTGTTAATATTAATTAAATGTTTAATTACTTAAATAGATACAGGAATGTTTTCATTTAATGTTTCTTCAGTATTAGTTTTACAGTTCCCTTTTCTAGAAATCTGTGTATTTCATCAAAATGATAAAATATTTGTTGCTATACATTTTAGTAATATAATCATATATAGATTTAATATCTATAAAATTTATAATGGTGTGCAATTTATTACTTCTTTGTAACTGTATATGTATGCTATTCTCTATTATTTCTGCAAAACTTCTGTTTTTAAGTATGTTTTTGGTGAGTGTTGTCTTAGAGTTGTCATTCTCATTGGACATTCAGAGAACCAAATTTGTAAATTTTTTTCTATGTATTTTCTATTTTATTGTTTACTATTAAAACATTTATTAACTTCTTTAATTTTTTTCTGGATTTCATTTAGTTCTCTTAATCAATATTTGGTATTTCTTAGTATTGTATATAGTAATGAGAATTTTTCTTAACTTCCATATAAAAGCCTTTTGTTAGAGATAGGTATTGCAAGTATTATAGATTTTGGCTTGCTTTTTACTTTTCTTAGGAACATCTTTTTTTGTATTTAAGTGAGATTTATTGAGATATAAATAGCATGTGATAACATTAAATCTTTCATGTGTAGGGATTGATGAGTTTCCAAAAATGTCCACAATCATGTAACTACTACCACAGTCAAGAATTAGAGTATTGCCCCTGCAGGCATGGTTTTCTCTTTGCCATGAGCTCCCTCCAGCACCCTAGCCGTGATCTCTTTCCCTGTAATTTTCCCTTTTTTAGAATGTCAGTATTTGAGATTATACTCTATGTAGCCTTTCATTCCCTGTCTTTTTTTCACTTAATATAGTACTTACAGTAATATTTATTCATGTTCTTGCATTTATTAGCACTTCATTCTCTTATCAATGAGGAATATTCTCATGTTTTGATTTACCACAAATTGTTTCTCCATTCTCCATTTGATGGACATTAGAGTTGTTTCTAGTTTAGGACTATTATGAATAAAGCTGCTATAAACTCCATTTGTTGAAATGTCATTTTTCCTTGAATTTTATCTTGCCACCTACGCTGAAAATTAGTTGACTATATACAGTTGACTATATACTCTATTTCTATACTGTCTTTTTTTCTATTGTTACATACATCTATGATTATGCAGTACAGCACTGTCTTGATTGCTTTAACTATGTGAATAGACTTGAATTAAAAAGAGTGAGCCCTCCAGAATTGTTCTAGCTCTTCCAATTGATTTGGCTATTTTTGGTCCTTTGCTTTCTTATATAAATTTTGGGATAAACTTTTCCAGGTTTCCAGACATCCCTGCTGAGACTTTGGCATTGTTTTGAGTCTCCAGATCAGTCTGAAGACAGTTGACATCTAACTATAGTGAATATCATGATCCATGCATTTATTTCTCCATTTACTTAGGTCTTTTAAATTTTTCTCAGCAATGCTATGCTTTGTAGCTTTTGTCCTACAAATCTTCCAAACATTTTGTTTGATTTGCCTTCAACATTTCATGTTTTTATCCTATGGTAAATGGAATATATTAAATTTTAATTTCCCACTGTTTCTTATTATCTTATAAAACTACAACTGATTTTGCTTACTGGCCTTGTGTTCTGTTACTTTAATAAATGCACTTCTTAGTTCTAGCAGCATTTTAATAAATTCTCTGGAGTTTTCTATGTTGATGATTATGTAATTTGATTATGTAATTTTCAAATAGATTATGATCTTCCTTTTCAATCTTCATAGATTGCATTTGTTCTTTCTTGCCTTATTGCACTCATTAGGTACTCCACACAATGTTTAATAGACATGATCAGTTCATCATTTGTTAAAAATTCCTGATTTTAGGGATGCTTTCTGTCTTTCATTGTTAAATATGTTATTAGCTGTGATATTTTAAAATGCCTGTAAGTTTTAGGACATTTCCTTCTATTTCTAGTTTATTGAAACAATGTTAAATATTCTATATGAAAAAATATGGAGATAATTATGATTTTGAATGATTTTTTTTCTTTTTTGCCAATACAGTTTCCATTTCTTTCTGGCAGACAGTAGACTAGGGGCACTACTAAATTAGATCCTATTAATCAATTCAGATTACTAGATTAGAATGATATGGTACTGAGCTTCAGTCACTGGATGGTCTGGTTAACAGTCTTCAACAGGTATAATCCTGAATGTCTAGATTATTCACTAGGGCATTCAAGGTAGCAGACTTAAAATCTATTTTTTATTCCCAGTTATTTCATTCTGAAATAAATACGTACATACTTACTTCTCTGCTTCTCGCTCTTGGGATCAGCACATGGCCCCAAGGAGAAATGTAGAGCCAAATACCTTGATCACCTTTTTTGGTTTCTCTTCTCACTCAGATTTTTCAACCTTTTATGAATGCTAATTGCCTTATTAGCTTTGTGATGCTTTCAAGTAGATGAAAATATTTTGTCTTGGTTTTATCAGCAGGAAGGGTTGATCTGAAACAGCCTAGACTGTAATTGCTAGAAAAAAAACCTGAAAATACTTTGAAAACAATATAAAGACATCTCTGTGATGAACACAGAAATTATTTGCGTTTTATTCAATATCACTATTAGGGTATTCTAACTGCAGTATTCTAACTAGAGTGTCAGTCTGCAAGATACAACTTTAATTATTAATTTTCAATAGCAATTTTTAAGAAGAGTTGAAATGTATAATACCCATATACACCAAATGTTTGATATTTATTTTGCATTGAAATTTATATTATTGATATTATATAATGAAAAGATATGTACCAGAGGAAAATAGTGAAAAAATGTGAGAAATGTGATTTTAAGTCATTTTTATACTATTAAAAGCTGAGAAAAGTTATGAAAATTAACTTATAAGATAAACAATTTACTGTGGCTTACATCCTGTATTACATTCCTAAGGCTGCTGGAACAAATTACCACAAACCTGGTGGTTTAAAACAACAGAAATATATTCTCTCTTGGATCTGGAGGCCAGAAGTCCAAAGTCAGTTTTGCTGAGGCCACATTCCCTCTAGAGGTTCTCGGGGAGAGTCCTTCCATTGCTTCTTGCAGCTTGTAGTAGCTGCATGTCAATTCTTTACTTGAGGCCACATCTCTCCAATCTCTTCCTCTGAGAACAAATCTCCTCTATATGTGTCAAATTATCTCCCTCTGTCTTTCGTCTTTCTCTTCAGTGGATAAATGTGATTGCATTTAGGGACTCCCCAGATAATCCAAGACACTCTCTCCATCTCAAGATCATTATCTTAATCACATCTGAAATGTCCTTTTATCCTGTATAAAGTCACATTCACAGCTTCCAGGAATTAGGACATGGATAACTTTTGCGGGCCATTTTTGAACATATCACACTTCCCAGTCCCTCAACTCTGCCAAAATCTAGGAAAAAAAATTTACAGTAATGATATTTTATGCATTAATTATACACCACCACTTTAATAGTGAAGCATGGCATTGATTTATTTCACTGTTTCTATGCTGGAAATTATGAGAGAAAACAGAACTGGAAGGAAGACATACATTGACAATGTATTATCAGACTTTATCTTAATAGAGAGTGAAAACATGTTATAATGACTACATTTTGAAAAAACATTTAAAATGTTTTTGGGAAATACTTACTATAGACCTATGATTGTAAATAATTTTCATTCAAAATCAACGTTCTTAGACTTATCTAGAGGACTAGATTTCCATTATTTCTCCTGTCAAACATTTATAGACTGTGTTATCATTGAAATTTAAGAAACAGAAGGCTCCATTCAGTTCAACACATAAGTTTCAAATATTTCTCAGTTGTTCTGGTTTAGATTACTCTAATTTTTACACTGATCTTGGAGTCATTTCTGTTATCTTCTAATCATGATATTTTATTAGTTTTATAAAATTATGACGTATTTTAGATGCCATAGGAAAATACAGAAAACAGTAGAACTTTATATGTTATTTAAATTATTTTTAGTTTTGCCATCCTGAGTCTGATACAGTTCTCTGTCTTAATAACTGAGTATATATTGGAGAGGATCACAGAGGTGTAGGAGCAAATTAGGAAATCATTGCACTAGTGCAGGCAAGAGATAACTAAAATTCAGAAAAGTGTTGATGTGTGTACAAAAAAGGATGCACTAAAGTAATATTTATAAAATGACTTTGACAATACTTTATAATGGATTGTTTTTAGGGGATCTGATGGTATACTTGCCTATGATAGAAAACTCTGGGAAAGTGTAGGATTTTTAAATGATATAAGAAGAGATTAAGATTTTATATGGAATATGCCAAAATTGGTATTTTGTTGGGAGTCTCATCGGGTGATATCAAATAGGTGCTCAGAGATCTAAGATTTGTTAGAATACCTGAGTTTGAAGCCTGGCTTCACCTCTTACTATATATAAAAGCAAGAACTAGCTTAGAATTAAAATGCAATAAATGTTATTACTTAATATGTCATGATAACAGTGTCCAAGATTATGGAATGAACATTTCACTTTTCACTACAAAAAAAAGCCTCATGTCAAAATGAGCAGTAAGTGTTTAAGTTCCCATGAAAAAAATGTAGTATTAATCTTCAAATTATATCAATCGTATCAGTATGATATCAATCATATATCAATATATTAGTTACTCTTTTGTTACTTATGAGACTTTTCTGGATCACTAGCAAGGCAGTTTTAGTGTTAAATGTATACATATAGTTATAAAAATGTACTTTGCACATTATATTGTTCTACAGTTTCCTTTTCTCTTTTCTATTTTTATTGATGCAGAGGAATTTTTTATTTAACTCTCAATATATTTCTTATATATACATAAACATGTATGTACATATAATTTTAAAAATTGCTTTATGCAGATATTTAGTATGGTTTCTAGTAGATAATTTTTCATTGTTAAAGAAATTGCTTTATTGATTTCTTCAAAAGAATTTCATCACAGTAAGTGTTGAAGAGTATGAAATATATTTATTTCATTTATTTAAGTGACCACAATTTTTCTCCTTTAATTTGTTAATTCATCAATTACAGTAATGTTTCTAGTGTTGATAAAATTTTATATTCATATACTGATTTCTACTACAGCTTTATGTATTATTCCATCACTCACTATTTAACACTATTGAGCTAAATTGCTAAATTTGTTGTTACTTACTTTTGCATTTATTTTGTATCACCTAAAAAATGTTTTCCTCTTTTGTATAGATTTTGTTTAGATTCAGTGTCAGGGTTATCTTAGACTCTTTCCATTATTTGGCACATATTTTGGGAAGTGATTTGTTTTAGTTATCTAGCTCTACTTTTCTACAATATAAAATTTCTTATAAAATATGATATAATACTCTCACATACTTTTAACAGCTCTTCTATTTCTATGATTATGCTCATTTCCTCCTTCCTTTTGGACTTCTCCTCTCCCTCCCATCGTCCTCTTCTTCCTCTTCTCGCTCCTCCTCCTCCTCCTTTTCCCCTTCTGCCTCATCTCTCCCTCCTCCTCCTCTTATACCTCCTTCTTTTTCTCTTCCTCCCATCTGCCTCTCTCCGTCCTTCTCTTTCTCTTCCTGTTCTTCCTTCTGCTCCAACTCCTTCACCTCCTCCTTGTCTATCTCTTCCTCTCCTCTTCTCCTTCTCATTCTATCATGTTTTCTTCTTCTGTCTCCTCTTCCTCCTCTTTCCCCTCCTCCTTTTTCTTGAGTAAATACCTCCCTTTCTGGGGTACAGAAATCTGCTGCCTCTGTTTAGTCACTCACCTTCTACTCAGACCCAAGGCCCAATACTTTCTCCCAGATATTTTTTGAAAATTTTTACTTATGATTTAGTATTCATGATTTTAGTAAATTATTTTTTGATATTATCTTTGGCACATACAGTAGACTGTTATTTTACTATTGGCTTTTGACATGAGTCTCTTTCCTCCTTCTCCTCATTTAATTTTCAAGCCATTCCACAGTTTTCTGTCTGATGATAGCCTTTAACCAAAATTTGAGTGGAGCCATGAATTTTGTTATGCATGTGTATATAGACTTATTCTATCACTATATGTTGTCTTTGTGTCTGACATTTTGCACCTACAGTTGAAATACTTCTGCAAAACACAAACAAAAGATTAAAAATTCCCCCCCAAATTAAAAATCCCATGAATTGATACATGATGAGTGTATATTATGTCTATTTTAGTCTGAGTTTAAATTTACATCATAAAATAACTAAATCTCTAATAACTTAATACATGTAATTAAGCTATTTTATATAATAGAAATATATGAAAGGCCAAATGATACATCAGTTTTCACTTGTTTGTAAAGATACAGAGATATCATGTTAGATATTTTGACTTTAAAATAGCATACAATTGATTTATTTTTCTATTTCACTTGGATTTGCAAGCATAAAATATTTTAATAAATATTAAAAATTGATAGATTGTCAAACTGTATTCAATTAGTGAAAAGAAGCTGAAGAAAAATGTAAAGACATGGCAGGTTATAGAAAACAATTACAATTAAACAAACTAGAGTGTTTGGGTTGCATCTATGTCTCAAACAATAGAATTGTCATTTTTAATTTCTCTCTGAAAAGTTAGCAAGCTCTGTAAATAAATAACTACCAGCAAAGATAATTTTCCTCTCCTGTGGTCCATGGTATATTCAGTTATTATGTAAGATCAACAAGTACTCCGTTACATACCCACCAAAGGAGATAGAGTACTTAAGTTTAAAGTAATGAAATTTACACAATAATAGTTAATGTAAATATGTTATGTGCCTAGCCCCTCTATGTCACCTGGGGAAAGCTACTTATCCATGCTTTTTAAATGTCAAAAAATAATTTATTAAGGTCATGGAATTTCAAACTGTCTAAAAATTGAGCTTTATAGTACCCAATATTTTCATATTTTATGGCAAATATATATAAATAACATGATTACATTGATAGTAAATTTTATTTTACATTATCCATTATTAATCAGAATGATGTGTTTGCAGGTTTTGATTTCATCCAGCACAGTTGTTAATGTTACTCTCCTTTTCAACCCAATTTGAAATGGTTAAAAATGTAACTTTAAAAACAGTAGTAATAATGTGATGACCTTGATTTTATTATTGTGCAAAGATCTATGCTTTACTAATTTTATGTGTAACATATAAAGTGGTGTTTGTGCACCACATAAAATAAATGCAGTTAGAGATCTTTAGCTAAGTAAGTTAACAGAAACTCTAAATTCAATTCAGAGCAAATCTAAAACCAATAAAATAGATCTGCAGTCCATTCCAGGTAAAGTTCTGTTGACAGATACTTAGTGACTTGTGAACAAGCTAAAATAAGTGCCCTTCATTAAAGACATGGATAAACAATGGCTTAAACAATCCTAAGACACATAAAAGCCCCAACTGAAGGCACGAGAGGGTTGGACGTATTGAATTTTAATTGACTGGGGATCAGTCATGTCCTGAAGGACTTAGACCTTGAAGCCTTCAGCCATAGAAATACCTGAGCCCACTTGTTCTTTCCATTTTGCTGTAGAACTTATCTTTCACACATTTAGGTTCTTTCAAAAAATTTGGTAGAAGAAAATATTTTGATGAAATTTTTATTATTTTCTAATTATTTGGTATTACTTTCCTATAGGAGCAAATATGCCTTTTATATTTTGACTGATTTCTGTCAGTGTTCTATATTTCTGGAAAATAAATTACAACATGTAAAACTGTAGTTGATATTTGTGCCAGTCTTATGTAAACATGTCATTTACTTTTCAAGAAATATTTTCTAATTATCCATGATGTAATAATCTTCTTCATATTTCTTTTATGTTTAAGTTATAATTTAAATATAATAAGTCATATCAAGAAATAAATTTAATGCAGTGACCTATTGTGTAGGTCATTAGCATGGTGTGAAGCCAATAGCCCCCATACCAGGACATTATAAATGCAGAACTTTGCCTTCCAATACCAGTGAAACTGTATGTGTTACTGGTATACGTTTAGTTTTAGATTCCTGAATGCAGTATCTTTAATGGGATGATAAATAGCGTACACCTATTAGAGTACGCATAAATTAAATTTTCTTTTCCCCTAGAGATAACTCACTTCAAAAAGAGACATTATTATTTTAATATGAATATTTTAATCCCCATTCCTGTGATGTTGTTAATGAAGTAGATCCATAAATCTTCAGAGTTAAATTAAGAATAAGTAGTTTCAGATTTAGGAAAACTTCTCAGTTGTTAGCATTTTGTCTTCAGTAGACCATCACACATTTTGTTTATTAGTTCTTTCATGATCACACCCAGGTTGAACTGGGTGCCTCCCTTCATTGAGGATAACACATAATGAACATTCTTGAATATGTACTCCTACAGATATTTGTGATAATTTCTTTGAGAAGCGTATTCAAGAGTGGGATGTTTGGTTCACTGGTCATACAAATATTTATTTCCACTAAATGCTGTCTGTTTTCCATAAAACACCAAATAGTTTGCACTACTGCCTACAATACATAAAAATTCTTATGTTATCACATTCTTAGTAATATGATTTAATATATATTTTTCTTAGTTTTGTCATTTTATGGGCATGATTATAATCATATCTAATCTTATCATAAAATTCTAATATTTTAAAATACCTAGTAGGCACAGTTGTCTGTACATTTCTGTTTCAGAGTTTAATTTGTTTCTACACATATATCCAATATGAATTATAAAGTGAATTTGAAGAGTTCCTTGAAAGATAAAGAAATGAGAATTTTTATTGGGATCTTAGTGAATTGGTAGGTCTTGGGGTAGAACTTACTTTTTGTTGTATTTTCCTATTGATAACCATGAGAGATTTCTCTATTCAAGTATTATTTTATGTCATTACATGCATTCCAAATTCTTCTACATAAAGACCTTATGCAGTCTTTTAGATTAATTCCTTCACATTTTATAGTTTAAACCACTGCTTTGAATAGTAATTTTTCTGTGATTTGACCCATGTTTGCTGTTAATTTTTAACATGTATTTTTATATTTGGCAATCATGTTGAATTCAGTTCATTCTGATAACTTGTCTATTTCTTCATGGCATTTTTTTTTTGTTGATGGTCATGTTATCTGCAGATACAGTATTTTGATTCCTTCTCTTCCAATTCCTTTGTCTTTTACTTACCTAAGGCTTTAGCTGGGACATGCAATCATATGTATTTTCCAAGCCTTTTCTCTTAGAATGATTAGGTTAAAAAAAGATGATGCAGTCTTCTGTGTAGAAAAAGAAATGCATAACACATACAAGCACAAAATGGTAGCTGGTAGTATCAATTTTTAGTGTATATATATGTATATAAGCTCAGATAATTTCTCTATTTTTACTAAGTGATAGCCTCTCATGCATTATTGGTTATCTTTCTCTTTTTGTCTACCCACCATTCCCACTTCAGAGGCATCTGTTATCATCCAATTTCCGAGACTTTTTGAGGTTCTTCCAGGTACATCAATTTACATCTGAGCTTCCTCCATCAGTAATTACAATTTTAGCTTTAATTGAAACATTTAGACATTTTCTAATTACCTCTCTGCTTATAACTTCAAAATAAACTTACTCTCTTCTGTCCCATCATTTTTGACCTTGAAGGTAAAAACAAATAAGGGATTTTGACATTTAATGATTCATAATAGAGCAAATGTAACTTGTTTTCAATTCACATTTAGAATAGAAATTTACTAGACCTTTGTCTTAGATTTTCTTACATGACCAGCATCAGTAATTAAGCGGACAAATGATCACTGAGACCCTACACATCACCTGTTGAAATAAAGGTACAATGCTTAAAATGGAGATTATATACAGTTACAGGGCAGTTGTTTTAAATATATTAACAAATGCAAGCTAGAGATTCATAATATTGCTCGCTCCTGTAATATCAAGACTCTGTACTCCTAGCCCAGAGTTTAGAAGTGGATATGAAAAAAATCAAAATAAAATATAATGCAAATATGTAGTTATACATACATACGTTTGTACTGTATGTGTACTTTTTATATAAAACATTAAAAATGAAATAAAGCAGAAAGATGACTGATTGTATGATAGAGCCTGGATTGAAGAGTAATATGATATAATTTAGATGGACCATTTGTTTTTACTAATACTTGATATGTAAAATGCCTTCCTTGATGCCTTTAAGAATCAATCTTTTAGTGTTGGGTTTAATCTAATGTAATATTCTTATGCAAAAAAATGCATTCTATTGTAGGCCACTATTCTGAAAAAAATTAGGAAATGAACATCACTTTCTAATTTTCCTTAATTTTTCATTTATTTAACAACTCTTCCTTAAATCTTAATTCTCCACGTAGTATTTTATCTGAGACATTGTTTTATTATCTTATGTTTCCATTTAGTAGTGTGTCTATACTGCTTGTCTTTGCAATTGAGTAATTTATTGTTTAGCTCACATATTTGGAACTGAATCATGTGCTCTAGTTGCTTATTAGAAGTGCCCAGTCTTGCCTGAAATTTATTTAAATTGGAATTATCCAATCTTTTGGGAATAGCCATGGTGTTTAGCTTATTCTGTTTTTGGAAAATTTTATTTATGTCATTTTCCCCTGTGATTTTCTATATACTTGACTAGCAAAAATGCACAACAACAGAGAGAGGAGGTTCTCCATTGTTTACTTAGAGGTTAGACTCAGAAGCTAATTTACAATACTAGTACCAGTAATTTCAACATTTAAAAAAATTGCAGTAGCAATACTTCTGTATATTTTTAAAACAGCATGCAGCTGTTTAACATTAAATGAAGCACATAATTCTTTTACTCTCCAAGAGAAATATAGTATGTTTTTATCTAAGGTAATAAAACATATTACTGGCAACTCATGGCATTAGTAAGTATTGCTCTCTCAAGTAAACAATTCAGCTTTTGTATTGTCTTCAATGCAGAGTATCATAGTTAAGTGCTCTCATTAATAGGAATTTGGACATTGAAAGTATCTATCACACAGAACAGCACACTCAATTATACTTCTGTTATGTTTTTAATGGAAATCTACTTCCTAAAATGGAAGTAGGTACCTAGGTTTATTTAATTTGTTTTCTACATATAACAAGATAGTTCTTTTTTCAAAATCAGATTAAAATTTGTTCCCAGAACACAGTGGTCATGGTTTAGATTTGTCATTAAAGTGACTGAATCAAAGTTGACTTTGTAAGAAAAATATAATGACTTTAATGTTTCTATTGGAGACAAACTTAGTATTTGAATGTCACTAATATTTCCTGCAATATAGTAAGTAATGTCAGAGAAGAGAACAGTTACTTGAAATAATTTTTACATGGAGGCTTTTGGAAAAATGGGCTTTCCTCCTACAACTTAACAAACAGCAACAAAAATGTTGCAGAACAATATAGACATTGGAAAACACCAGGGATTTGTAAGCTAATGTTTATATCCTGACTCTTCAATTTCCTTGTATTGGTTTAGTCATTGCACTTTTCCTATATGAGTATAATAAGGGTTTGTTAATAATTCAAAAATATTTTATCAGTAAAATTTTCTGATCCGTTCTGACACATTTTAGGGCATTTCAGTATAGTTCACCTATCCAGAACTAAGGAGCACACTTCTACAAGAAAAAAAAAATGATTCTAACAATTTTTTATGATAGCAGATGTAAGTAATAATAAGCATTATTTTCGCCTTCAAACCTAGCCAAGGTAAAGGATGCTGATGAAAATGTATACAAGCATAATTACATGCTTATCTGTCTATTTAGGGACATTTAGAAAAATGTGATTAAGGGAATGTGAGCAAAAGCTCAAGAATGCAGGACCCATTTGACTCATGAAAAAATTATTTCCTTTGAGAACATTATTGCCTTTGTTTGGTCATGTTTCTAGCTATTCAGTTTATCGTACCAACATTTTCTACCAGGCTCGTATAATTGAGTCCTGAAATCTCCTGTGGTCCCTCAGATTCAAGACACATAGGGTACCCACTGGATTCTAGAAATAAAGAAAAACACTCTCTAGATAGTATAATCTATTGAGACAACATTCGAATGTGAAAAACTCTCTTCCAAGGATTTGCAAGTCTTGCATCGATTTGACAAATGAAAATTATATCACCACGCAATCCAATTCAATCTAATTATAATTACTGTTCAGAATAAGTCGGCTGTGTTTTCATTATCCTGAGTCCTCTCTGATTTTATTCCATATCCTCCCCAATATTTCTATTTGAATTTGTAAATTCTGCTACAATGTTAATAACTTGGTTGCATCCACATTTTCATTCACATATTAACTGAAACTCTTCTAGTCTTGAGATCCCACTTCTTCTGCTGTCTTCTTAACATTTAAGTTCTTTCCTCTTGATGGTATGAGTTCAAGATGATCTTACACTGGACTTCCAAATCATCACTGTTCACTTTCATATAAAACCATCACTCTTTTGGGACACATATAATCCCACCTCATCACCCTTTGTACATATATATTATCATGTAGATACCAGTCCCATCAAAAGCTTTAATAACCAACTAAAAGTGTTATTTTCTAACTCCGAATCATGTCGTTAAGATAAAAATTGACATTGTCAGATATGAAATAGCCAAAAATCTCAACCTTTAATTCTTCAGTTACCTTAACAGTGAGACCATTTTCTACACTATTTCATGAGCCCCTTCAGTGTCTTGTCAGCAGCAAGTAATTGCTTTATCTTTGAGATCCCTTTATTCAGTCATCCTCCTCTGACCGCAGCTTTCTGTACTTCAGATCATTCCTGCATTTTCTCTCAACAATAACAACCACACATAACAAACACGTACCTTAGGTCTTAGCTGTTGTTCTAAGGTTTTCTTAGGTCCCAAACATTGTTCATAGGTCTTAGCCATCGTTCCAAGTGCTTTCTGATATTAACTTATTTCATTCTCAAACACCATCATGAGATAGGTACTATTACTATGGTCACTTAAAACTTAAGGACTGAGACAAAGAAAATTTTGTTTTGTTTTGTTTCTGTTTTATTCCTTCCTGTAATTAGTAAAAAATATATATGGTTAACTTTCTGTATCCATGAGTCCTGTATCCCTGAATTCAAGCAACTTCCAATCAAAAAGGTTTTTTAAAAAAATTGCAGAAAGTTCAAAAAAGCAAAACTTGAATTTGCTGTACTCTAGCAATTGTTTACATAGCTTTTATGTTTATAAACAACTCTTTTCATAACATTTACGTTGTATTAGATGTTTTAAACACTCTAGAGATGATTTAAAGCATATGGGAGGATATGCGTAAGTTTTATGCAAATAATATGCCATTTTATATAAGCAACCTAAGACTCTGTGGATTTGGTATCTTCAGGGGTCCTGGAACAAACCCTTCTGTGGATACTGGTATGTGTGATATAAATCTAATATATACAATATATTTTTTCCTTCTCCAACTGTTAGCTAATATTATGTAGATTTATTTTGATTATTTTAAAATATAATTTACTTTTATTATTTCTCAGGGATTAAGGGTATTCACATAAGGAAAGTTAGATAATCATATTTTTTTCTTGAATGATTGTAATTGTTATTTATCAGATACAGTGGTGATGTCACAAGTAGTGTGGTCATTCCTGTCACTCTTGGATATTCCTATTTGTACACATTTTCAACCAGACAGTTAATTTCCTTCTTAAGTTAAATTTCTCTGGCTGTGATATTTTTGAAAGATGAAAATGTGTGAGACAGTTTGCTGACTACTATCTACCTACCTACCTACCTACTTAGTGCTTTACTTTACAAACATACACATCACTAGAATTTTAGCTTGTCTTTCTTTCTGATCAGCTCCACTGAAATCTGACAGTGAATTTGACACTGTAAAATCCTGCCTGTACACTTAGGTTTCAGCTCAGTTATAAACTAGACTATGCCTTCTGCTGGTGTAGAGGCTGTCGTGCAGCATAAGACACTGGGGAGCATTATCCTTAAAATCAGTGAATTTACTTCTTGTGACTTGTAATGTCTGTCCAGCCAAGTATTATTTGTTCCACTGGGACAAACTAAGGGAAAACACTGCAAAAATGAAACTCACATGTGACTCCAAATATAATTTTAGGAAATAGTTGCAGCTTCTCCTCCATCAAAACTCTATTCAGCATTAAAGCAAAATTACCTGGTTTGAGCAGTTGTTTTCTCCTTCAAGGCAAAAATACTAATGAGAATGAAGTGTTTTATTAACAAATAAATGATTGTATCACCAAAAAAGATACAAACACAGAGCTTTCAGCCTCCAGAAAGAAAAATAATGAAGTGGAATATGTGAATAATTGTTTCTCTTTAGTATATGCAGAGCAAATTGTTTTCCCAATGAGTATTTGAAAAGAGAGGACATGTGGTACATTAGCTGTTGATTCTCATAATGCTGTTGGCTCTAGAACACAAATAAACATATTAAGGTACTGAATGTGTCAGGGGCTTCTTGTCATTTGTGCATTGTGAAAGTCATTCACAATGAAAGGCATTAAGTTGAATTGTGTAAAACGTGTTTCTTAAAGTTTATTTATAAATAAAAGTTGCTTCATATGTTATTATTCAAACTAATAATTACCCAGATTAAGTCCAGATTAGTCCAGATTAAGTCTTTTGGAAATAAACCTCTACAGGGAATCATAATATTAACGAATGAATTTTAATTGTTTGATTTCCAGAAAGTGGCATTAATCACTGAGGAAGGCTAGGTTTTTATCAAAATGCATAATAGATTTTGGGACAATCATACATTATGTTTGAATGCATATGTAAAATAATAATAATAATAAAATAGAAAATAAAATTGAGGATTCAGTATGTAACATGAACTATCTTAAATATGTCTCTGTAATGAAGAGATACTGTTAGTCCATTTTTCCTGAGGAAACTGGAAGATGGGAGCATCCAAGTGAAAAAGTCACATTGCTGGTACCACATTACAGTGGTACCCATTGCAGTGCTACAGTACAAATCCACATTTGAATGACTTCAAAGCCTGGAAACATAAACACTGATTTATAGCACATTTTAATTGACTATAAAAATTAGTTTACATTGGTGAACATATCTACAATTTAAATATCTTAGAATTATTTTAATCAAACTTTAAAAAAAATTCGTAGTTAGATTTCACTTTAATAGTTGTCTTCTTTCCTTCTATTGTAAGAAAAACAAAAAAAATTTTACAGATGTATTTTTATTGACAGTAGTATATGCATTGCTTAATGAAGAACCTCTTGTTATAAAAATGAACTTTGAAAGATCTGGTTTAAGTATTATATGTGATACTTAACCTAATAAAACCCTCCTGAAACAAGGGGCGTTTCAAAGAATATTACTCACATGCCTTGCTTGAAGAATTCTAAAGAAATTGTTCTGCAAGACTTTTAAAGGCACATTCCTGAAAAAAATAGTTCTGTAGATAAACAAAATAATGGAAAGTAAAGAAGAGTATTTTCTAGCTTTTCTTAAGATGAGATTTTTTTTTTTGATAATACCTTTGTTGACATATAGTTCACATGTAGTACAGTTCACCCATTTAAAGTCTACAGTTCCAGAGTATACTTACAGGTTTGTGCAGCCATGACCACAATCCATTTAAGATGTTTTTGTCACCTCAAAAAGAATTCCTGGACTCTCTAGCTACCCCCCTTCACCGCATTCCCCACCCAGTCCTAAGCAATCACCAGTCTACTTCCTGTCTCTTTAGATTTGCCTTTCCTGTGCATTTCATTTGAATGGGATTGTATAATATCTGGTCTTCTGTGACTGTTTTCTTTCGCTTAACATAATGTTATGAAGGTCCATCCATGTCTTAGGATGTATCAGTACTTTGTTCATTTTTATGGATGATTAATATTCTAGTGTATAGATATGCTACCCTTTATTCATCTGTTCTTCACTTGATGGATATTTGTGTTGTTTTCAACTTTTGGGTGCAAGTTTTTGTGTGGAAATACCTCTTTTATTTCTCTTGAGTATTTACCTAGGAGTGGAATTTCTGGGTCAAAAGTTAACTGTATGTTTGGCATGTTGAGGAGCTTCCAGCTGTGTTCCAGAAATTAGTTTTATATTTTATATTCCCACCACCAGTGTATCAAGGTTCTGTTTTATCTATATCCTCAGTGACACTGTCTTTTTTATGATAAACATCCTAGTGGGTGTGAAGTTGTACCTCACTGTGCTTTTGAATTGTGTTACACTGATAACAAATATTGTTGAACTTCTTTTCACGAGGTTGTTAGCTATTTGTGTATCTTCTTTGGAGAAAACTCTGTTCAAACATTGCTTTTTTTAGTTAGGTTATTTGTCTTTTCATGAATCAGTTGTAGGAGGTCTTTATATAGTACATATACAATTCTTTTATCATATCTGTGATTTGTGAATATTTTATCTCATTCTGTAGGTTGTCTTTTCAGTTTCTTAATAGTGCCTTTGAGGAAAAGGTTTTAATTTTGATGAAAGTCCAATTTATCTATCTTTGCATCAATATGTAAATATCAAATGTTTCTGTATACTAAAACTAAACTGTACTGGAAATGGAAATATTATAAATACCATTTTAAATAGGATCTAAATATGAAATACTTAGGGATAAATATGATAAAATACATGCAAGCACAACTGAAACCTCTTAACCATTGTAGTTAAATTTTAAAGGACCAAGTAAGTAAAAAGATATTTCTTCTTCATGAATTGAAAGATTCTATGCTGCTAACAAAACAATTCTCAATTATTTTAAAGTAAAAGAAATAATTAGCAAAGTTTTCAAGGATTTTTTGTAGAAATTGACAAGGCAGTTCCAGAATTTGAGGGAACAATTCAAAGAAACAAGTATAACCAAAACAACATGAACAAAGAAAAATGAAGTGATTCACTTTCAGAATGTTTTATAAAGCTATAGTAATCAAGGGAGTGAGACTGTACTGGCATAAATGGTGATAAATAGATCAATAGCATAGAAGAGAAGGCCAGTCAATAGATTGACTCAGGTAGAGTTAATTGATTTTCAACAGGCAAAAGCAATTTAATGATGAAAGATTAAACTTCAGTACAGCACTAGAACTATTGAAAATCTGTATGCAGAAAAGTGAACTTTGATTCATACTATGAACTTTACACAAAATTAAATTGAAATAGACCATGGACGTAAGTGTGAGACAAAATTTCTGCAAGAAAACATAGGATGCAACTTCATGATTTGGAATCAAGTAAAGACTATTGCAAATATAGGGCAGCAGAGTGATTATGTTGGGTTATATGGTATATATATGTGTATATGTATTTTTTTTTTTAGAAAGTTCACAGTCAACAAACAGATTACAGTTTTGTTGTATATGCAAAAAAACCCAGAGCTTATCACGTTTCAGAACACGTAAGAAAGAAGGATTAGAGATTTTAGCTGGTGTTAATGGAATCTAAAAGTGAATTTCTAGGTAATTGAAATTATTACATTATTGGTTATTCCAATCTAATGATATCCTTTTTATGTATTTGAATATTCTTTAGTGGCTTGCAAAATTTACATATAATTTGTTTACTGTAATAAAAGGGTATATGTACTTTGTAGAAGTTATATCAATGTTTATACCTATCAGGTAGGAATACCAGATAACATATCTTCTTATATTACATTTGATAAGTTCCTGTGCTACTTATTTAAGATTAATTTTTTTTACCCTGACTGCTACTAATATTTTCTCTTAGTATTGTATTTTTTCTATTTTTCAATATGTTTAGGTGTGGCTTTTAAATTTTAAGTTTTCTTTTTTCTCCTTTGATTAGTGCATTTTATTTTTCTGTAAGAATTATTAGCTCCTTTTCTTTAAATTTCTCTTTCTCTTTCCCTCTCCATCTGAATCATTGATTCTCAGTATATTAAGCCCTCTCTTCCCCTTTTTAGCAATATTTCTTTTCATTTATATTTCCTGAAAATGTAGGTCTTTATATTCTAGTTAAGTTTTGAACCATTTTATAGTAATTTAATTTTATTGTTATTCAGCAATAATATGTCTTATATTTATTCAGTTACTCTTCAATTCATAGTAAATTCAGTGTTTCTCTTCAATTGTAGATGTTTTCTCTTTTTTATCAGATCTGCTGATCATCTTCCATTTTTCTTGTTCTCTGAAGATATTGAAGGTTGGTTTTTGTTTCCTTATTCAGGTTAAGCTTTTTTATTCTTTTTTGAGCATGTACTTTTTTTTCTGTTTTGATTGAACAATTCTGTTTATGTGAATTTAGGGAAAGACAAAATTAATCTATGTTGATGGAAATCATAACAGTGTTTATCTGAGTTGGATCAGGGATAGCTACTGGCAAAAATACGAGTGAAAGGACATTTTCTACAGTGATGTAAATCCTCTATGTTTTGACTGAGGTAGTGTTTTTACAGGTCTGTGGACCCTTTGTTTCCCCACTCCTTTTCTGTTGTTTCTACTCTGTAGTGTATTGGTTCATTATGTGTTTGATTACTTTTTATCATTTACTGGTGAAAAAGATTTGGAGAATTATATGAGCCTAGGAGGAAGGTGTGTTCCTCTAGAAAGGATTTGAACTTGCTTTCAACAGGTAACTGCAGGCACCAGAAATCCAAGAGAACTTTAATCTGTAATTATGTGAGTGTTTTCAACAAAAAATTTGGCCAAAAATGCCATGCCATATTTGCTTCGTATTTTCAGATTCAAAGGTCTTGCTACACTTGCCTTCTTTGCTCAATGTCAAGCAATCTTGCTGTTCCTGATATGGGATTAGGGGTCTTGGGTTTACCCCTGGTTCCCTCTTCCGTGACCAATGTAGCCTTTATATCCCCAGCACTGACAGACCCCTTCTTGAGTGGACCGTTAGCTTATCTTTCTATCGGTTGTATGCCAGGAGGCCATGACACACAGCCTTACCAAGGTGACCAAACGTTCTCAAGCAAAAGCAACTTTATTCCTTATTTTATCAATCTGTGTTCACATCTGCAGTTCAAATTTGTTCATAAAATTTTTCAGGCTTTTACAAATACGTTTTGTTATATTTCCCCAACATTTCTATATGCTCCTGACAGCTTAACATGTCATATTAAAAGAAATGCAAAGCACATGTATTTTATCATTGCTTTTTTTGTTTTCCCGGCTAATTCACTTTGGCAGGTACTTTATGCATATATGCAGCTTTTAATCTTACTTTACATGGTTATGTTCCTTAGATTATCTAAAGTTTTTTAAGTATGTGGGTACAAGCTAATACTTGTACTGCAACAATCTGAATAGTAAAGCACATCCAAAATTGTTTAAGAGAAAAATTCTGATTTATAAGTTCCAAAGCATTGATAATATTCAGTTTCCAAGACAAAATCAGTAATTATTGCACAGTAAAACAGCTTAACCTATGACTGACTGTCTTGTTTTCTGTGTTTCTCCTTTGTATTAATTTTTGTGTTTATTTGTTGTTTGTTTATAAATGTGGCCTTTGTTTACAGAATTCTAGATTAAAAAATAGTTTCCGTCCCCAAAAATAACTATTTGGAAATTTTATGATAGGTGGACAGGATTTTGCAGGAACCACAGGAAAACCACATAGCTTTGAAAACTTATTGACAAGGCCTGGAGGCAAATGTAAGTTAAGTGATTTGTGGGAAGACAAATGGTGGCATTGCAAAAGGGAAAATAATTTACAAGTTTTGGGGCTTTACTGCACATAAGTTGAGGTAAATTTAAATCAAACTTTAACATGTTAAAAATAGTTCACCAAATAGTAAGCAGTTTCTGAGGAAGAAAGTTAAATTTTCCTGAAATGATGTAAAAGTTGTTCATCTTAAACCAGTTAATTTGAAGACATTATGAATGTTTTATGAATTATATATTGCAATTTTGCCAAGCGTGAATACATTCATACCTTGTCAGAACAAAAATGTGAAATTGTTACATATTGAGTGCTACTGAATTTATTAGAAGTTAATCCCACTTTTTGCTTTTTTATTCTTTTTTGAGCATGTACTTTTTTTCCATATCTAGTTCTCCTATAAAATAAGAAAGCTAAAGTTACAGTAAAAATAGCTTAAAGAATATCTGAAGTATTCTTTTTTTTTTATTTCACATCTAAACCAAGGCAGACCAAGATGATAAATCTTCACTTACAGTAAAGAGAGAGCAGTTGCTATAACTTAATTATCTTGCCCTTCACACCAGCAGCCTTAATTAGGGTACTGCTAATTAATGTATTCTTCCAGAGGGCTAAACTGAATTAACTTCTTTGAATTTGACCTGAAAGGATATGTCATGAACTCTGTAATTTTGAGAACTTGAGAGGCTCAGTTTTAAATTTCAATATCATCTTTAAACATTTTTAAAAAATAAAAATGCAAATTTCCCAGTTTATAAAATGTGAGGGCATTTCTTCAATAACCCAACTCTTGTCTTCTTTAATGAATGAAATATAGTCTCATTAACTGTAAATTTTTTAGTATTTGCAAAGTTTAACATATGTAAGTATACTGAAATAAGTTAATATAAACTATAACATGTATGTGCATTAAATTATATAAATCTTCTAAATAAATTCCAGTATATCACATTAAATCCTACTTAAAATTAGAGAGAACATTCTAAAATTATATTTTAAGTATTATTTATTAAATAGAAGCCTCATTTTGATACAATTAAACATCTCATGAGAAAGGAAGTAATTTAAAATCCATCAAATTATGTGAGCATCAGATTTCACAATGCCTGGAATCCCATTTTCTGTCTTTCATAATATGTGGTGGTTGTAATTAGTAGAGAGGATAAACTGTACATGTTTATAGGGGATATCTAGTCATAATCAGCCATCTACTTTTAAAAAATTATTCAAGACTATAAAGAAATACCTGGCACACAGAACCAATCTCATTAATATATTTTAACATTATAAATGCCTTTTAAAACAGCCTCACCAAGGAATAGGTTCATATATGTAAATATATGTAATATATATTTAGCTACATTTATGTTAATATATAACATACAAACATCTATCTATCCACGTATCTTTCATCTGCTCTTTTTCTGGTTGCAAAATAATTCTATGAAAGGAGGATAAAAGGTACTTTGTCTTGTGCTACATTTTATTGGTTTTATTAAATAATTTGGACATGATTTTAGAGTAGATGAAATTTAGAACTAAAACCATCACGATTCTATTTGAATGAAGAACATTACTTAGGAAGCTCAGTAAATTTAATTACACTGTTCTTCTCAGCCCCTGAAAAGTGCTGCAGCAAAATAATATGAACAACCCATTACTGATCCCCCAATAACTCTAATCTACATATCTCAATAGATGCATATTTTATACCTTAAATCTTTAAGAGGCTGCATAGAGTCCATACATATTCAACTTTAAATAAAAAATAGTTGGAAAACTAAAAGTGCTTCACAAGTAAATGTGTTTTTCCTGCAACAATGTAAATTTAAAGTTCTAGTTTTGTTGTGCCGATGGAAGTAGTTATATTTCTGTAATTATTCAAGAGTATTGCCAGTGATAAGATTCCCAGATTGTTAAGGATGAGAATAGATTTTTAATGAATAGGGAGCATCCTTTTTAAAATTACAGTATGTGAAATTTCAGCAGATTGAAGCTGGATTACATGAACCATATTTTCCCACAATGAAAACGTAATCATGTATTGTATAAATCTTCTATTATATAAACATTTTCATATTTTTAAAGGACCGCATAGATTTTATACAGACTAAAAAATAACGTACTTAGAAGCCTTTTGAAGTAGCTGAATTTATTAAACAATAGTTCTAATTTTATAACTGAATAATAATTAATGTGAAATGTTTAAAAAGCCCTCTGATTATTTTTATTTGCTCCCAAATATTATCCAATATTTGAAGGGAAATAATTGATTATAGACCAACAATAATATTAAAACTCACACTTTCAATGACATTACATTATAAATACAAGCAACTCTGGCAGGAAATAAATGGCATACTGAAATGGAATTATTGAGGAGAATTTAATGATGAGGCTATTTACGTAACAGTGAGCTGGGTTAAGAAAAAACCAGCAAGGAATACTTCCCAGGGTGCATCTTCCAGGGGGAAGTCATTACTACCCCCAGGCCTGAAGGGAGTGTTAGCAGAACGAGAAATGACTTGCATTTAGTCTGGCTAGTGTGCTCCTTTGTCGTTGGAGGATTACAGTCGCTGCCACCTTGTAGCTCAGAATAAAGAGAAAGTCAAGGGCTGTGAACGACAATGACTGCATTCCTAATGAAGGCTGTACTGCCTCACTGTCATCTTTTGTTGGTAAATACCCAGTTTGGGCTTTATGACTGAACCCAATTGAAAGTCAAAGGACAATGGAATATACATCAAAGTTAATTGAATACTGAAATAAATGAAGACAACCTTACATATTATTCCCCTAGAAAAATGTTAAAATGGTAAATCTGATCATGCAGAAGTAGTTTAAAACTATCAAAAATAAGAAAGTAGAAATGTAAAAGAAGAGAAATGGAAATATGTCTGTCTCACCCCATCGTTCACATTGGGAACTCAACAGTTACTTCATAGCTGTGCATTCAGTAAATATTTACTGAGTTCATATCCATGTGGCAAAGCACTCTAAGTGTTTGAAAATACAGCACTGAACAAGATAGACAACATCTACAATTTCATGTTGTGTGTTTGCAATGGAGATAAACAGAAAACAAATACATAAGCAAGAAAATATTATTTTATACTAAAAGTTGACTCAATTCACTTTCTTTACGGAACTTAGAATTGTCAAACTTCTCATTCTTGACAGGGAATGTCTGAAATAGTATGCCATTTGTCATTTGTTACCTTTCTGTCTTTGAACAAGTTACTTGTTCTCTTTTCCTGGTGTTTCGTGGTTGTAGTAGTACTGCTTAATAGGGTTGTTGTGGAAACTAAATTAATTAATATATTCGGTGCTTAAAACATTGGTCTTGATGAATATTTCTCAGATTAGTAATAAAGTTCAGCATCTTTTCATAAGATTGTTCACTAAATGTTTTTCTTCCTCTTTGAAAACCTGTTCATGTCCTTACCTCTTTTTATATCGGGTTGATTATGACTTTGTATATGCTCTTTATTATGTTATTAATACAATCCAATACCAAAAGCACTAGGTCTTAATTTTTATAAATTCAAATTTGCAAACATTTTAGAAGTTTTTTTTTAAAGTAACACTTTAACATCACAAGGTCTGCATACTATTTCTTAACAAAATCTTTAAATCTTAACAAAATCTTTAAATCTTTGTTTCACATTACAGGTCAAAATATGTTGTGATCTTACTTTTGGGGTTAATAATGATTTACGGATTTAATTGCATTTTTCTTATGTGAGTATTTATTTTAGACTTCATGTGAGAATACCTCCTTAATTTATCTGCAATTACCTTGGCAGCTTTATTTTTCCCTGTTTATATAGGTTTTCTCAGGGATTCTTTCTATTCATTGGTCAATGGACTATTTGCTGTAGTAGCACTATACTGCCTTAATTACTTTTAGCTTTCTAATACAACCTTGTATCTGATATGATAATCTTTCCTCTCTGTGCTCTTCCTTTTCGAAGGAATCTGAATTTTTTTGCCCTTTATTTGGCATTTAAGGTGTTAACATTGAATTTGAAGGCATGTTTTTATAAGGTCAAGGAATTTCCACTCTATTACTAATATACTAAGGTAATTCCCATAGATTTATGATATCAAGCAGGATGGAAAAGATTATGGCATAAACACATTCCATATAGGAAATGGAAAAGAGAGGCAAAATACCAATTTCATGTGTTTAAAGGCATCAAATAGCTATTTAGACATCAGGGACTAGAGTGGCTGAGTTACTCTAAAGGAGAAACCTACAGAGGTGACCTGGGATCCGCTGGGATATCCTTTGTTGACATTCTTTGTTTCTTACCTGCTTCTTTTTCTTTTGTTCCAGCCACTTTTTGTAATTCTTCTGTACTAAGGTTTAAATGTACCATGTTTCCCTTTTCTCCTCAGAAGAGCTTATCAACGTCAAGGACTTAGAATGAGCGAAAACTGTATCGTGCCTGAAAGCTACCTAATTAGCCTTTGATGTTTCCATAGATGCTTACGGAGAAATAAGATACTTGGGCCACAGACAGAGGGCTTTATTACTTATGAAACAGCAGACAGCATGAGCTTCATGCTTGTGCTCCTCTCCCTCAGTTCACTCGCAGTGATTTAGAACTAGACCAGGTGGATGCTGTGCATACAGTGGGTTTGCGTGCAGTTCAGTAACTAAGGAAACCTCCAAACTTAGAAGCGAGCTGCTTGAAAGTCTTCCCATTCTTCCTTTCTGGAGAGAGACATTCTTTTTTTTTATTCTGGAAAGTGAGCAAATGGCCTCTAGTGAGGGAACAGAGAGGTCTTTATCTTTACTATCTGAAAAAACTGACGTAATATTTAAACATAAAGAAACGTGAGAGATACATGGAGAATGGTCTCCTAATAGTCATTTTGGAATTGACTTTGAAATTCTATTTAGCTGTTTACCACGCAAACTCAATGCTCTGTTGAGCTAAAGAAAAGTTATGGTTTTCTAGAATATATATATATTTTTTTTCTCATTCTTAGAGTGGGAGTTACATTTCTTGCAGCTTTCCACACCCTGGGCTGAAACAACACAGTGTTATCAGGGTTTTTTTTTTTTTTTTAAGATTAGCATTTCCAAGAGGTGTATGTATCCCCATGACGTGTATTTCCCCTTATATGTGTATTTAAATATTCTTATGAATATACATTTATACATATGTATATGTATATATACATGTGCATTTTGAGATTTTGAAATATAAAAATTACAAAATAAAAAAAACACTTCTTTAGTGTTTTCAAGTATAATGTTATCCTAATAAAAGTAAACAACTTAACCTTACACCTGAAGTAACTAGAAAAAGAATAACAAATGAACCTGAAAAGTTAATAAAAGGAAAGACATAATAAAGGTCAGAGGGGAAATAAATGAAATAGAGACTAAAAATAATTTTAAAAGATCAGTGAAAATGGTTGGAAAATATAGTTGTAGCTTTGCCTTGTCTTAAATTGTTTTAGGATGATCAAAATATCCAAAAATAAGTAAGACTATGCTTTGTTAATAAAATACCTTTATGTTTTTAAAATAATTCCAAAATATTATAATCTACATTCCATAGGCAATAAATCTTTTTATTACATATAAATTAAATTTTTAAATTAACTAAAATAAATTAAAAATCTTCTGGCATAGCTGCTGTACAAAAAGTTGAAAGATAAGCAGTAAACTTGAGAAAAAATATTTGACAAAGACACAAAAAAAAAACCCAAAACAAAATCCTGATTTGATATCTACTTCATTCTCCAAATTAATAAAAAATAAATACTAGATGTGAAACTATAACACTCTTTATATAATATACATTAATAGTCAGTAAAATGGACATGAAAATTTGTCATGTTAATGCATAGTAAAACAAGAATCAGATATAATTTTTATCCTGTCATAGTACCAAAATACACAGTCAGAATCTTTGTATTTGAAGGCTGACACAAGTGGATGCTCTCTTATACACTCTGGTTGAATGTGAATATTGAAAGGCTTTTTTAAAGAGGAATTTTTCCAAAATTTATCAAAGTTTGTAAGTATTATTAAATAATGGCTAAAATTCAAGTTGAAACCAAGTAAGTTGTAATTTTAGTCCCTCCCAGTTTGCGAAAAATAAAATCTACCATCACCAGATTATGGCACACATACAGTGCACAGGATTATTCTTGTATTGCTATGAAAATGTAAAGGATACAATCATTTGGTTAACAGTTTGCTGTTGTACAATAAATTTCAAGATGATAAACCCCTAAGCGCCAGCAGTTCTACTCTGTGGAATGTTGTAAATTATGCACCAGATGAATTCAGGATTGTTTAGAGCAGCATTGTTCGTAGGAGACCAAATGATAAATGTACAACTGAATTGTGGTAACAGCATGCAATGGATTACAACAATGAAATGGAAATAAATTAAGTATAGCCTTACACAATCAGATGCTTGATTCTTAGAAATAAAATCTTGAATTAAATAACCAAGGCACAGTATGACTCTGTAGATCTGAATTTTTTAAACTGGCCAAAGTGAACTATACTGATACTCAGTAGGCCTGCATACAATGCATGGTGAAGCTCTGAAGAAAGGCAAAGGTACAATTATCACTAATGTCAGAATTGTAGTAAACTTGGGAGGACGAAAGTATGTCTTGATGGAAAAGACTACACTGGGATTTTCTAAAGAGGTACTATTTTTGATAAGGTACTATTTTTGACATGTTTGCCATCTTCCTCAATATGACTGGGATATTATTTAAAAATAAGATTAAAGGCAGAAAAAGTGGGGAAAATATTATTGTCCCATATCTAAGAGATGGTGAGGATTTATTTTGTGCCACTACACATGGCAGTTTTACTCACCGGCTGAAATTTAGAAGGAATCAAATCTTCTTTCTTAGGAGTAGGGATGTTTTAACAATCAGATGTCTTTGTTTGCTGGCAACATCTTGCCACAGCTTGGCAGTGTTACTTTTCTTAAAAAAAATCATAATTTGCAAACTCATCCATTCATCCGTATGGTTTCTGGCCTGGACTACTTGGAAAAGCCTTCACATTGGTCTCTCTGCTGCTGTGATGGCCCCTTCTCTACTCATCTGTTTGAAGAATCTTTGAAATAATGCATCAGGTCCTATAAACACTGCTAATAAAACTAATATGTTACCTATTGCAGAAATAATTTTTTAAATTCTTACTATTGCCTGAAAAATACCACACATGATTACTTGCTCTAGAGAGAGGGAGAGAGAGAGAAAGGGGAGTCAGGCAAAGTCAGGGAGAGAGGAGAGAGAAGGTACAAAGGAGAAAGAGGAAGGAGGGGGAGGACAGGAGGGAGAGGGAAAGAGAAGGGAGCAGGAAGAGCTGGGAAGAAGAGTGGACTCAGAAGACCTGTACCTTCACGGGCTGTTCACCTATTGTATTAAGAGCTTTATGTTTATAAATGGAGAAATCTGATACAATATAATCAACAACAAAAATAGTTTGGAAGTTATGGGAATTTGACAGAGCCAATGAATGGAGAAAAGCAGGAGTGTTTCCTAAACACTTTATTTGTATTTATACATAAGTGTTTTTTTATGTAAACAGAAATATGCCCTGTTTCTCTGAGAAACCAAACCATTAGCAAGCTCTTAGTCACAGTGATATGGTCTTTCTCTGAGAATAAAGGGTGGTTTTTTAGAAACAATGGAGCATGTTGGCCAATTACTGTCGGAATAAACAGCTCCATAACAACTATGTTAAAATCAGAATTGTTGGTATTGGCAGTCTTTTTTGCATCCAGATGGTTGTTACTAAACCAGCCTATGCATCAGATTAATTCCTTTCATGATCCGAGGTAACATTTTATGGTTTTTCATCTTGACAAACACATCAAGATACTGTTTGGCTGAAAAACAAGTAATTTTCAGAAGTCAGTCTTCATTTATTGTGTGTTTGTGTATGTTTTTGTTCTTATGTTTACTAATGCCTGATTTCTGCTGCCTTCAGGTCTTTTCATGGAATGTGATTTCCATAGGTTATAGTGATAGATTATGAGGTTTAAATTTGGAACTGGTGTCAACATTTCAGCAGCAAGCCTGGAACTGCCTGGCCTGGCCTGGCCTCATTTGGCGTCTGCAGACCGAATCTGCATTCTCGGGGATCTATACCTCTGCGTGTTACTATAATACATCCTGCCTGCCTCATTCATCTATTTCCATCCATGCATAATTTATTCCTTGACTTTTATGATTTCATTGTATCTTACATATTATTAGACATTCACTAAAAATCTTACTTGGATGTAGCTTGGCATTAATCAAGGCTCACATTTTCAAATAACCTCATGAATGAAGGGCACAGGTAAGAAAAGTAACAGCAGAAACATGAAGATGTAAAAAAAAAACATATGGGGCATTTTCCTTGGCAGGTGAGGCTATTAGTTGTATGTAACACGTTATCAACATTAAAGAGGTTAAATAGAGTTGCTACATGGAATAGTCTTAGGGAAGCTGAATTAACATTTTCAGAGCACTGTGGATACGCTAATTGAAGTATTGACACAATTTACTAAGTGGACAAAAAACCCTTGATTGATTTTTCAGTGTCTAGGTCATTTGTATGGGAATATTTACTTCTAGACTGTAAGCTTATTTCAGGTGGGAACCAATTCTAATTCATCTCCATATCCTCTCTAACATCCAACATATTAACCTATAAATCATTTAAACCAGTATTCTAAGAACTGTCATTATTAGCATTAATAAAGCAAATAAATGAGATTTAGTGAGCTCTACAATGTGCCAGACACATGTTTTGCATGCTTTAATTAAAATTCATAGCAACTTTATTAAGTAGATACTATTATTAATCTTATTATATAGTGAGGATGTTATGTAACATGCTGAAGTCATATAGTTGACAAAATCTCAGTAAATTGCATGCTTGTGCATAAAAAAAGAAACTCTTTCCAATGTGAATTTCCAAAAGAGAGTTAGAGGCAATTTTGAACAATACTGAGTTGACTGGGCAAAAAATGGGAAAGGATGAGCTATCATTATCTCTTCATTAAACGAGGTCTATAGGACCTTGGCCAAAGTCAGCATAATGAGGTAGTAATAAAAAAAGTTGTTCTGCCCTTTTTCCTGGTTGTACTTTGTACTGAAAGTTTAATATTATTCTTTCTGTAGGAGCCTGTTTATAAGCAGATGGGTTTTTTAAAAAAACAATGCCAGTAATTATTTTTTGTTGTTTTTGTTTGTGTGATGAACTATAATTTTACTTATCTTAAATGAATAGGTGCTTCATCAGGTATATTAATTTTTTCAGTAGTTAAGAGGACACAGAAAATGATGAGATTTCCAAAGAAGGATGGCAGTATTAGAAATGAAGTGATAATTAATGCTCAGCCAGAAACTGTATTATCTTGAACAGCTTAGGAATTAAGATGCAGTTTTGAATAAAATTGATGTTGAAAAAAAAGATACTGTCTTTGACAGTACTTCATATGTAGGTTACCAGAAAATTTATGTAATTGCTGAATGTGCATAATAAATACTTGAATTTACTATTTAGCAGTGGTTGACATAATTCAAAACAGAGGTATTATTTTTTCTCCAAATGAATATCAACTTTTGAACCATGCCTTTGTTCTCACGTAATTGAAGAAAAATTTATCTCTTCTTAGTTCTTATATAAATCATGCATTTTTATTCAGCTTATTGCAAGCAGTCATTTAAAGTTACCCCAAATCATCCTTATCCAGGAGCAATAGCCTAGTGAATGGGAAAGCACAGAATAACTGTTAATGTTTACTGAGATGCTAAACCTTATTTATTAATCATTTAGCCTTTGATAAGTTATGTGGCATAGTTGAGTCTTACTTCCTTCATATATGCAATTCAAGAATGAGATTATAAGCACTGAATAAAATGTTTGATTGTCAACCCCACAAATTATTGGAAATACCTGTATTCCCAAAATTCATTAACCACTCACATAACACCATACACATCCTCCTACAGACAGATCTTGGCTTTGTAATTCATTAAGAGTGGACATCTCTGGTATCACTGACAGAGGCCTTAGTAAGTTTCTGTGGCTTCATTCTCTGCTCAGCTAGCACCCATCATCTCATAGCATTGATTTTAGGGTGCAGGTCCATTTATCAGTTGTTTCATGTGACCAGGTGGGTTGTAGGGTTTAGTTTTCTTCTATTATCAGATAATCATTTAGTTAAAGTGCCTCCTCCTATACTTTTAGTTAAATATTGACATCATTGAACTTGTTCCAAGTTAAAATTATCATCATATTTTGTCCCTTTTGTTTGAAGGCATTTTCAGCTTTACAATTCCAATACAAATTAACATTTAGCAATTACTTTGTAGAACTCTATTATATTTGAAGGGTTTGAGTCTTTAGCACACACTGGTGTCAAGTTTAGATTCACTAACTCTAATTTTCTTCTTATTTATTTATTTTTTAGTAAATCCGATATACAGACATTATCAAGTGTAATTTGATGGTGTGCAGGCTTCTTCACAATGTTTCTGCGATCCTGGTTGTCTGAAGTTTCACTTAATTTTGAATCAGTTCAGTAGGTCCTCACCTCCTTTTAATAGTTTGTGTGAATTTAAATTTTAGAACTCTGAAAGCAGGAAACATGTTGCATACAGCCATTACAAATGGAAGTCTGATGCATTTTGATAACCGAATGAAAATAAACAAAGTTAAAATTAGCGTGAAGGTCAGCTCTCATACTTTCCAATACACCATCTAAAATTAAGGAAAACATGTGAATTTAAATTGTTATTGTTGATCTCTCTGCCTCCATCATGGCCTCATTTCAGTCCCTTTTCAACACAGCTTCCTGAGTGTTCTTCTATTAAGACTTTCATCCAGACCATGTTACTTTTTTGTATCGTCCTGCCATCACCTCCCATCTCATTTCTTCTTGTGAAAGTTTATAAAATGTTGCATAATTTGGCTTCCCACAACTCCCTGAACCCAACTCCTGTTTAGTTCTTGTCACCCTTTGTACCTTGTGATCTCCCCTTAAAAATACCTGGTAAACTCCCCAATCAGAGCATTTGCACTTTTTCTTCCGTCTGCCTGTAAAGCTTTTTTTTTTTTTCTGTTTCTTCATGATTCACTCCCTCATGTACTTCCAACTTTTGTTGCAGTTTCAGCTTCTCAGTGAAGTTTCTATACTCTAAATAGTATCTCACTGACACTTCAGTACTCCTATCCCCTTTCCTACCTTGTTTTTCATCATAGAAAATACCATCTTTTAACGTACTAGACATCTGATTTTGGAGATGCAACTCTTGTTGTTTTCTACCTTGATTTCTAATTACTGTATCTTATGTTGGAAGCTGGAAAACATAAAGCAAAATCAAATCACTTCATTTATTAACAGTTACAGAAAACCAAGATATGTGAAATTATATTTGCATTTCTGTGATGGATCTGTATAGCAGAATCTTTCATATGGCACAGATTTTTTTCCCTGAACATTTATTCATTCATCCTTTCATTGTGTGCATGAGCACCAAATGGATAATGTTAGAACATCTTGTCTAAACCTTTCACAGTTGAAGAAAATGTTAGTATTCAGTGAAACAAAGCAATCGTGTAAATATCTTCTGAATGTTTTCTGGGCAAGCTTGCTGTACTATTTTAAAAAGAAAGATACAATTGAATAAAATATTGAAAATATTTCCATTTTTAAGGCCCATTATTATTGGGAGTTTTGCTAATAACCTCAAGGTCTTTAGAACAATTAAGTCGATTAAAGCAATATGCCTGAAAGCATCTATATATTTTTCTTCACAGTAAGAAAGACCATACTGATTTCCATATCACTCAGTATTTAGATTCTGATCAAGACAGAAAATGGCAGAAAAATATAATAAAACATGGATATTTTCATATGAAAAATATTGGCTTCAAATCACTCCTTATGCACATCAGGAAACTTTGAAATTTAATTAAAGGGCTGATTATCCCCTTGGGTATTCTGAATGGTTCAAAACAATGGAGAGAGAAAATACACACTTTACTTTCAATGGGCCCTCTACCTGAAAATGAATACAGCTGTGTTTTTCATAGTTGCATCATTATGCTGATCATAATTTAAGTTGCATACTTAAGCTGTTATTAAACAATATTTTAAAGCCTTTTCTAAATTTTTCAACTGTGTACATTATTGGATAGATATTGATAACCAGTCTGTAAAATTTTATCAAAGAAATATGTTAAATAAAACTAATTATTCATTTAAAAAAATAGGTTATTCTCGTAATAATAAGTTACTTAAAATAATAGGTATACTTATGAGATAGAATGTATATGTGCATATATGTATATAATTTGTGTTTTATTTATATATCTAGTATATGTAGATATGTAAGTGATTAAATTATCTTGTTTTATAAATAAGTTTCAAAGCTGAGAGTGTTAAAAATTTGTTATAGAACTGCAGTGTTGATGAATTCCAGTCAGCAAAAAGCATGAAAAAAACTGCAGCATTTTCCCCATTTAAGTAGAAGCATTAGTCAGCTATCGTTAAGCCATAATTAAATTAAAATTATAAATTATAATTCAAGTAATTAAATGAAGTTAATTTTAGTTTTTTACTACTTTAAGTTATTCCTCTTTGTAACTGAATTGCTATGAATTATTTTTTAATTTTTCATGAGTGAAAAATTTAAAAAGTGAATTTAATATGGTATTTGGTCCAGCGAAGCACAATTTTTTGAGGATGCATCATAGGAATAAGTTTTGAACTTGATTAATTTGTTTCCTCTCCACCATAATCTTCAGTCATATTTTACAAATAAAGATTGGATACATTTTTAATAATAACAAGTCAGAATTTTCCATAAATATTGAGAACCTTTTAAAATAAAACATGAGTCAGGTATTCATCATTTTCTTTTTGTATGTGTATGCGTGTACATTGTGAATAACTGTGGTAAGTGGCATTCTGCCACACACAAAAATGAAAGTAGAGTCCATGATTTCAAGGACCCAAACTGAGTGGCAGACAAAAAAACGTCCTCCATTACATTCTGGGTGTCTACATTTTAAAGTGCTTTGGTAAAGTACAGAATGAAGGAGCAGAGAAACCAGACGACACTGAAGGTGTAATAAGTAAGTGTGAGAAAACTGAAGAAGCATATGCTGTCTTAAGAGGAGGAGGTAATTGTTCACTTACAAGTACACCACCTCTAGAGGACTGGGAAGAGTTATGTTCAAAAGCTAAGGAAAGCTAAAATCCTGAAATACTGAAGACTCTAAGAGTCTTAAAATATGTATAAAATAGGAAAGTCAGTTGGTTAATAGCTGCAAATATATCTGCATTTTAGGTAGTTGATGGAAAGCTGGAAGAAGTTTGACTGTAAAAGAAATGGAAGTTAGTGATATCAGATTAATTGAGAATTTTTTTTTCCAAACCAACTCCATGAGATTGCTTAACTCCCTTACTGTACATTCCTTACACTGCACAAAGCAGAAAGGATATATTAATATAATCTGCCTGCTCTTGCTTAAACCTACTTAGTAAGCCTGAACATTAAGAACTTTTAGTCCTGGTTTACAGTGGCCCCAAGCTGGATAAAACCAAGATCCATCCTTAGTTGCAACAACATGAGCTCTGTGCCCACTTTAAGAATCATTCTGTGTTTCTGCCTAGTTTCCATATTAGATCTCACTAGTTTGTTTCCTTATCTTGAGGAGACCTTGGTATGTATGAACACAACCATTCATATATTTGAAAAACACAATTACAGTGTGCTTAACATATACCAGGTGACATGGGAGAAGTAAGGATACAATTATCTGTACATAAGCACATTCTAGTAATGCTGCTGATACATGAATGGCTTCTAAATGTTCCAGCTATGCTTGAACTATCATGCAGCAACTGATTATTTAGATATAGTACTAACAACCACTTTTAAAATTTATGTTATGTTACTCTTTCAAAAACACTGTTACAAATATGTTATTTTCATTTCACTCAGATAGTGAGAAAAAAATTGTCTTCCCCTTTTCAGCTGGATCTTATGTGTCCTCACTCTATACTTTCTCCTTTGATGATCCAAAAGTGTTCTGAAAAACTGTCACAAGAAAGTATGGAAATTCTGGTATAAGTTCTGATTGATTATATATATCATTTTTATTATAAGTATGAATAAAGTTTGTCTGCATTAATTATAATAGTGTGAATTTGGGAAAAAATAAGTTAGCTAGATAGAAAAAAACAGCATGTTTCAGGCAGAAATGAGGCAATAAAGATATACAGATTGAAAACTAAAATACATTTAATAGATTATGAATACTTAAATGTGAAGTCATTATAAAGAAATTCATTTGTTTAACAAATATTTATCATATACTAATCATGTGCCAGATACTCATTTGGGGCCTGAATGAAAAAACTGGAAACAAAAATAACAATTCACGTCTGTGCAGAGCATGGCAAGCAAAAGATAAATGGGAGACATTAAACTCTGGAAATAAATTACTTATATAGTTATGTGAGAAAGTGATTAATTCTACAGAAAAACAGTGCAAAGGCAGACCAAATAGGGATGATCAGGAGTGTTAATTGTAGGGGAGAGAAGTGGCAAGGGGAACCTTATTAAATTGTGTGATCAGGCATCACTGAAAAAACGAGATTTGCGCATATACTTGAAGCAGGTAAGGGATTTATCCAAGCATATATCTGGGATCAGTTTGATCAAAACCCTACATTGAGAGTATGCTTGCTATATTGAAGAAGATGAATAAAACAAGAGCCAAGGGAGCAAAAATGAAAATAGGGCTCAGAAATGTTAGTAACATGATAGGATTTTATAAGCTATTCTAAAGACACAGGAAGGTATTATAAAATGAAATTGCGAGGTATTACGGGGTTTGGGGCAGAGGAGTAATATGATTTAATGTAATCTAAAAAAAGCAATCTGTGACTGAGACAAGGATGGATGCAAAGATTACTATTGGGAACCGGTGTAGGCAATAGAGGATAAAGGTTGGACCATGGTAATAGCTTTGGAGCCAGTAAGAGATTTTTTGAATTTTCACATGTTCTGAATGAACAGACAATGGAATTTGTCAATACACAGTAATTTGAACATGAGAAGTGATAGAAAATAAGGAGAGTCAAGGGCAAATCAGTGGTTTGTGACCTGAGTAAAATGTAGAGCAGAAGAGCCATCAACTAAGAGGAAGCCTGTGAGAGAAGAACATTTGGTGGAATTTATGATTCACAGAATAAGTTTAAGTCTCATGTATTAGCCTTTTCAAACCTTTCAACATATGACCCCATCTACACTTTAAAAAAATTATTACATATTTTAAGTTTATTGAGAAGATCAAAATTGCTTGCAATATAATGAGCATCAAAGTCTATATAATATTCCACATTACCTATGGATCACAATTTTTAACAAATTCTTTATTTTTGTAAGTTTATTTTTCACAATTAGTATAAAAAATAACCCTTTGAGAAACACTTTTATCAAAAATATTTGATTAGTCATCATTTCAAAATGATATGATCCAGTTTTAAGTACTGGTCTAAAGGTTTTACTCTTTTAAATAATTTATATATAATCTCCAAATCCTTCTACAGAGAATCCAAAAGGATATGCCCAACAGCATTGAATGTGAAAGTATATATATCCAAAGACATTTACAAACATTAATACTTTTTCTTCATCAGTATATATATGGTAGAATTTATCTTACTGTTTTATTTTTCATGCTTTTATTAAGATTGAGATGGATAGTTCATCATATTTTAAAGAACAGATTGTATCCACGATTCTGTTTTGTTATGTTTGTTCATTTGTTTTGTTTTTTTTTTTAGATTTCATGTATAAGTGAAATCATACAGCATTGGTCTTTTGCTGTCTGATTTATTTCACTTAGCATAATTCCCTCTAGGTCCATCCATGTTGTTGCAGTGGCAAGATTTCATTCCTTTTTATGGCTGAATAATGTTCCATTGTGTATATGTACTACATCGTCTTTAACCATTCATCTATTCATGGACACACAGGATGCTTCCATATCTTGGATATTTTGAATAATGCTGAAATGATAACTGGGGTGCATATATCTTTTTGAATTAGTGTTTTTGTTTTCTTTGGAAAAATACCCAGGAGTGGAATTGCTGTATCATATGGCAGTTCTATTTTTAGTTTTTTTGAGGAGTTTCCTTACTGATTTCCATAGTGGATTCACCAATTTACTGTTTCTCTTTCTGATAATCTATTGCTAGTGCATAGAATTGAAACAGATTTCTGTATCTCAATTTTATAGCCTGCACTTTTATAGAATTCTAATAGCTTTTTATTGGCTACCTCAGGATTTTCTATATATAGTATTATGTCACCAGCAAACAATGACAGGTTTACTTCTTCCTTTGCAATTTGAATTCCTTTCCTTTTTCTTATATGATTGCTGTGACTACGACTTCCAATGACATATTGAATAAAAGGGTGTAGAGTGGGCATCCTTGTCTTGTTCATAAACTTAGAGGAAGTGCTTTTAGCTTTTCACCTTTGAGTATGATGCTAGCTGTGGGCTTGTCATATATGGCCTTTATTATGTTGAGGTATGTTCCCTCTATACCCACTTTATTGAGAGTTTTATCATAAATAGATGTTGAATTTTGCCAAAAGCTTTTCTTGCATCTCTTGAGATGGTCATATGATTTTTATTCTTCAGTTTGTTCATGTAGTATATCACACTAATTGATTTGCAGATTTTGAACCATCCTTCCATCCCTGAGATAAATCCCACTTGATCATGGGGTATGATCTCTTTAATTGTTGAATTAGGTTTGCTAATATCATGTTGAGGAATTTTACATCTATGTTCATCAGTGATATTGACCCAAAATTTTCTTTTTGTTTTGATTTAGTGTTTCTGTCTGGTTTGGTATCACAGTGATGTAGCCTCATAGAGCTCTGAAGTGTTCTTTATTACTAATTTTTTTGAATAGTTTGAGAAGGATAGGCGTTAACTCTTTTTTTAATGTTTGGTGGAATTCACCTGTAAAGCTGTCTGGTTCTGCACTTTTGTTTTGGGGGAGCTTTTTTTTTTTTTTACTACTGATTCAATTTCATTACAGACTGATTGTTCATATTTTACATTTCTTCCAGAGTTAGTCTTAGAAGATAATATGTTTCTAGGAATTTATCCATTTCTTCAGAGTTGTCCATTTAATTGGTACATAATTGTTCATATTAATCTTTTATGGTCTTTTGTATTTCTGTAGTAAAAGTTGTAACTTTTCCTGTTTTATTTCTGAATTTACTTATTTGGGCCCTATCTCTTTTGTTGTTAGTGAATCTGTCTAAAGGTATACCTTTTCAAAGAATCATCTCATAATTATATTGATCTTTTCTGTTATATTTTTAGTCTCTATTTCTTTGATTTCTACTCTGATTTTTATTATTTCTTCCCTCCTCTTCACTTTGGGTTTCATTTTTCTTCTTTTTCTAGTTTTTGATGTATAAAATTAGGTAGTTCATTAGAAAATGTTCTTGTTTTCTTGAGGTAGGCTTGTATTGCTATAAACTTCCCTCTTAGAACTGCTTTTGCTATGTCCAGTAGATTTTGCATTGTGTTTTACTTTTCATTCTTCTCCAGGTGTTTTCTGGTGTGTGTATGTATTATAGAATTTTGGCTTGTGATTACCATATGATCATTTTAAGTTGATGATCTCTTCAGGTTGAATGCATTCTAACAACTCTTCATCTTTACCCTCTTCTTTATGTTTAATATTTTTGACATATTTTACATTGTGTTTGTTTTGTGTATCCCCAGCTACTTATTGTGGATGTAGATGTTTTACTGCTTTGGCCTTTACCCTTCCTACTCCCCTACTGGGTGGTTGATCTGCTCCTTTACTGTGTATTTGCCTTTACCAATGAGATTTTTTTTTCTTTTGTAGTTTTCATATATCTAATCATGGTCCTTTCTCTTCTATTTAGAGAAACAGGAAAGAACATTTTTTGTAAAGATGGTTTTGTGGTGCTGAACTTTTTTTAGCTTTTGCTTGCCTATAAACTCTTGTCTCTCTTTCAAATCTGAATCATACATAGAAATAAAAACAGAAAATTGGGCAAAATAAGGCAACAGAGGAATATGTTTTAAATGAAAGAACAAGATAAAACCTCCAAAAAAGAATGAAGTGAGATACAGATAAGCAATTTACCTAATAATAGAGAGTTCTAGGTCATAATCGCGGAGATGAAATCAAGAGAAGAATGGACGAACACAGTGAAAAGTTTAACAAAGAGTGAGGAAATATAAAGGTGAACCAAAAAGTGCTGAAGAATAAAATAACTGAAATGAAAAACTGTATTAGAAGGAATCAGCAGTAGATTTGATGATACAGAAACCCCACTGGCCTTTAAATAGCCAGATGTCCTGGGGGCTCAACTTCCTGGTGCAGAAACCCTGAGGGGCCTGATGTAGAGCTCAGACCCCTTGCTCCTTGGGGTAAACCTCTGCAACGGCGATTGTCCTATCTGTGGATCTCCCACTTGGAGGTGTGAATCTTGACTCTATCATGTCTCCACCCCTCCTACCCATATCATTGTGTTTTTTTCTTTATATCTTTAGTTGTGGAAAATCTTTTCTGCTAGTCTTCAGGTCATTCTCATTAATGGTAAATACTTGTAATTTTGGTGTGCTCATGGGAGGAGGTGAGCTCATGGACTTCCTACTCCACCACTTTGTCCTTCAGTTCTGGTTGGTTCTTTTAAATATTTTGTATCTCTTTGTTGAAGTTCTCACTGAGTTCATTCATTCTTCTCTGGAGTTCATTTGAGCATCTTCATGAATATTCATTTGAATGCTGTCTGGTTAATTGCTTAGCACCACTTTGTTTAGTTCTTTTTCTGAGGTTTTGTGTTATTCATTCATTTGGATGGTATTCCTTTGTCTCCTCATATTGCTTAATTCTCGGTGATGCTTCTGTGTAGGTAGAGCAGTTGCAACTCTCAGTGTTGAAAGAGTGGCCTTATGTAAAAGATGTCCATGGGACTGAGTGGCACAATCCTCCCTGTCACCAGACCACGTGTTCCATGCATATTCCCTGTGTGAGCTGCATGTGCCCTCCTGTAGCTGGCCTACACTTGCTGTGGGCACACTGGTGTTCAGGGCTGGCCTCCCAGAGTAGGCGCCATTTTGCAGATTGGCTGGTGCCAACCAAGGCCACCTGCCAGGTAGGGACAGTGCGGGAGGTGCTTTGGAGGGGCCAGCAGGGGCAGATAGCTTGGGCAGGGCAGATCCCCAAGGGTGTGGTGCCAGCCAGCATCAGATCTGCTAGGTGGAAGGAGAGCAAAATAAATGATACCCATCAGAGAGCTTCCATCCTCAGAAAAAGTTCCACCAGTACATGCCCTAAACTTACATCTATGAATTTCCTTCTCCTGTGACTCAGGAGTTTTTCAAGCAGCTGCCTTTGTGCTGGGACTCGGAGTGCATGGATTTGTGCACGAGCCCTTTAAGAGTAGTTTTGGTTGTGCCCAGCCCTCCAGCTCTCCTGGATGTGAGCCCAGCAGGTTGGGGTTTCCCTACCACTTGTTGCTTGTGGCACCAGGGGTCTGGGTTCTGACTAGACCACAGTTGTCCCATCTCAGTGTGGCCTTTCTTTATTCCTCAGTTGTAGAAAATCTGTTTTGTTAATCTTCAGGTCATTCTCAGAATAGTTGTCCTATGTGTAGTTGTAGTTTGGGTGGGTCCATGGGAGGTGAGCTCATGATCTTCCTACTCTACCACCTAGATCCAGAACCAAAATTAAAATTTAAATGCATGAAGAGATACACTGTGCTCATGGATTGGAAGACATAATTATTTTAAGGTATTATTTCTCATAAGTTTTAGTTGACTCTTGAACAACATGGAGGTTAGGGGTGCCAACCCCCGGCACAATAGAAAATCCACATATAATTGTATAGTCAGCCTTCTGTATCCATGGTTCCACATGCACAGATTCAACCAACCTTAGATATGTAGTACATATTTATTGAAAAAATATCTGTTAAGTTGATTCAGCACAGTTCAAACCTGTGTTGTTCAAGGGCCCAATGTAATTTATTACTCAAATAATATGAATTATAATTACAAGAGGCTTTTTCCCCTTAGAATTGACAAGTATTTTTATAATTTTAATGGAAATAGAAAAGACCCACAGTAGTCAAAACAGTCTTGCAAATAGAATGCATACTTGGAGGGCATAAAAATGACGTGTACCTTTACAATGATTTAACAGGGCAGTATGATAATAGTGTGAGGATGGATATGGATAAACAATGGAGAATTCAGAAGTAGATCCACACTTGTGTGATACATTGATTTGCGAAACAGGCAAAAATAAAATTCAATGACAAATAGAAAATATTTTCAACAAATAGTACTGGAACAACAGGTCCTTACTTTTTCAGTTATTTTTCGTCTTTGATTTGTTCCTCTTGGTGCCTTCTGTGCCCTTCACCTTTTTCTGACGTAGGTCTTTTTTTTTATTCTCCACTTCCCATCACATTCACTTCAATACTTAGAAATTCTGTCACTCTTGATAACCACAACTGACATAAATTCAAACAAAACAATAAACAAACATAGTGTAATGGTTGATAGCAATGGAATGATTCAAAGAGAATGGCTGGGATTAAAGGATTCAGAAAAAGTAAGATTTCTACACATAGCTCTGGAGTGTAGGTGACGAAAATGTGGCTTCAAAACACTTCATAGACAAAAATACACGTTTGATCTGTTTCTGTTGCCATTGGTCCTGTTTTGCTTTGGAACCTATTGTTTCCTGAGATTGTAAATACGAAACGTAACAGCAGAATGTCTGATGTCAAGGTGCTGGTGAACAGCAGCCCCCGCAGAGGTTGCTCAGTGGGGCTCTGTGAAACACACCCTGAGAGTAATGCCTCTTTCATATACACATTCAAGCGTTACCGGTCAAGCTCCGAGCCGGAAAGCAGAAACAGAGGTGAACAAGAGTCTTTATTATCACTGAGGAAGGCACCCCGTAGATCTATATATATATATATAGGAAAGGAAACCAACAATTCAGATGTACTCAGTGAGGGGAACGGGATGCTAGATTAGGACTTGGAAACCATGGCAGCCCAGACAAAGAACGAGTAACTCACGTGAGGAGTGGAAGTGAATTGTACCGAATATGACATATGATGCTAAAAGTATGGAGTGAAAATAAGGCTGCTAAACGTTAGTGTCCTTGAATTGATCCCTTGAGAAAAGTGGCCTGAGGCCAAGTGCTGGAAGAGCTGAGGAGCACCACTGTATCTCGGGCACAGGAAAAGCTAAGGTGTGTCTATTGCATGCCACCCTTCACAGCAGGCATGTGAAGTATTCCTCATTAACTGAAGCCTAGAGACGTTAGGTAGTTCTCCCAAAATGCATTCATAGAATAGGATTTAAATTCACTTTTAACTTACACCGAAGGCTGGCTTCTTCCCATTGTGCTAGTGATTCTTAGCTGGATGATTTTATCCCCCAGTGGATATTCAGCAGTAGCTGGAGACATTTTTGGTCATCACAACTAGGAGAGGGGGTGCTACTGGAATCTGGTGACTAGTACCTAGGAATGCTACTCAGCATTCTATGATGGACAGATCAGTCTCCACAGAAAGAGTCATCCATACCAAAATGCCACTAATGCCAAAGTTGAGAAACTCTGTGCTATAGCAGGCCAAGCAGAGGTAGCCAAAAGTGTTCTCTTCAGGAAGAAGGGAGGGTATGTTGTAAGGAGATGCACGAGAATGTCAGTGTGAGTAGCTACAGTTGAATGCCATAGTAAAGTGTCTGAAATGTATCCTAATGCCAGTATGCCACTGGAGAAAATGCCAATTATATGTGCACTTTTCTTCTAAACTCAGTTTTTGTACAGACCTTGAGGGCATATTCCTATTGCTGCTATTAAATTGTTTTCCTCACGTTCTTTTCAGGAAAAAAAATCAGAAATTGCAGATACATATTCACAGAGACACACACATATCACACCAACATAAAATTAAATATCAGTATAATCAAGAACTGCATTTTATCCACAAAGATTATATATAATCCCCAACAATTAATCTTATTAAATATGTTTTATAAACATTTTACAAATACTCGGTCATGTTCATTCTCAGAGCACAGTATGCCAAGTCCTGTTCATCTAATGCAAAATCTTAGAAGCAGCTTCATTTACAGAAAATGTTCTGGATTTCCACACCAGGTAAAAATCACAGAAGGAGCAGTGATCCAAGAGGCTTACCCAGTTCATTCCAGTGCAACCAATACACACAAAGGAGATGGGGGAAAAAAGAAAAAATATGTATACAAGGAAAATGAAGATGGTAAAAAGCTCATCCTGAACTTTGTAGACTGAAGCTACAAAGCCAGCCAAAGAGTGGGCTTTCGTGGCACATATACTGACCTCTAGCAGGCTGTGTACTGCAGCACATGACTGTGTAGGAAGCTAGGACAGCTTAGGGTTTGCTAAGCAAAAAAGAAGTAGGTAAATGTGGTACATTCTTACAAGAAAATCATCATTTTTCCTAAGGCAATTCTTAGTGGTCCCATAAAGAGTATTGTACTTTTGATTCTTATGTGATAATGATGGCTATTATGATATTATACAGTTATCCACATAATAGTTCTTCCTAATTTTCCCATAAGAATACAGTGCTTGGCTTAAGGCAAAAGTTTGAAATCACAAAATCTCTAATACCTTAAATTAAAAAATGAGGTAATTACTCAATTACCCAGCTAATTAAATTATTTTCTCTCTCTCTCTGTGTGTGTGTGTGTGTGTACTCTTAAATTCTGAATCTGAAAAGGCTATTTGTGACAAACACAAGCTGTTGGAAATTGAGATACTACCCATCAGCAATTTCATTCACTGTAATTACTGCAATGATGACAAATATATTCATACCTCAGGGAAAATACATATCTTTTCTTTATTTACACGTAGAATTTTAAGTGATCTATCTCAAAAAAGTGTAAATTTGTAATGACAAATTGAGTTTTATTCAGTCTAGGGAGAGTTAATTTTTCCAAGGAATTTTTAAGTGAGAAAAATATGTGTTTATATAATTTATAGTTTCTCCCATTGTGGATAGCTTTCTTAGGCAGTTATTTATTTTGACATCATTTATGTAAGTTAAGCATTTCCAGTTAATCTTATATCTTTGTCGACAAGGATCTCATTGAACTCTGGCCAACAGACACAAAAAATGTCAGATTCATTAGTTTTCAGAATAGATTTTTTTCTGAAGAATACAAAACTGGTAATCATTATATAGGACAATTATGGGTTTTTTATTCTGACAATAACCTCATGACTCTAATACTACGTGCCAATTTCAAAAAAAATTAAATCCTCTAAAACATTAAATGCAACAAAAATTGAAAATACAAACTATGTGTAAAAATGTGTGGTTATTAACCTTACTATTTTAATAAAGTACAGCTTCAGGACTAAATATAGAGAGAAGTGTTATAATAACATGTCAGGTAGTAATGGACATAGGCAGTAAAGAATAGTGTTTAAGATATGTAATTACTTTGGAGATGAGGAGGATGAGGTTTTTAACACATGTGAAAACACATCATACCTGGGAAAGGGAGCTGGGAAAAAAAAAAAAAACACTATTCATGAGAAAAGGGCAGACCACCATCTGAGCCCAGAATTATAATTGGGGGGTCCTCAAGAGCACTGAGAGTTCACACCCCAAATTCCAGGTAAAAGTGTGACCCTAAGACTGATGTTTAGTTAGAAAATAAACTGTTAACACCTATCAGTTTGGAACAAGCTGATATCAAATTGTGGGGAGAGATGCTCACTGAGGCTCATGCAAAGAGAAGACCTAAAGCAAAAGGGAGAGCAAATAGAAACATTTTTGCAAACCAGCTTTACCCTAAACACAAAGTTATACTGGGGGAATTTAAAGACTCTTGTGCACTGAAGGTGAAGGTAGCAAAAACCAAACGCTACACTGAGTTTAAAAATATGAAGTGGTATATCGGCCATCTTTTTTGGTAGCAATCTGATTAATTCCTAGGAATGTATCATACTTACTTCCATTTTGCTCACCAAATCCCAAACTTAACCTTCTATATGGTGATGGGCTGCAGGTGACAGTCTGTTAGATGCCCGTCTATATGATGTGAGCAGGTCACTCCCAAGGTGACCTTTTCAAGATTCCATGTTAATCGTCAGAAGTACCCTTGACTGCTTTCATTTCCTTCCCCACCCCCCATCTCCTCAGTGTGTACTGGTAGGACTGAAATGAGTTGATAGTCATCTTCTTGGATCATTTACTGCTCCTTTGGAACTTTAGGACCTTTTTTGTTGTTGTTATTAGTAAATGGGATTACTGCCAGGATTTTGCATCTATTGCTAATGGAGTTTATCAAAATTAAAAACTCTTATAAAAAGTACACAAAGTAAACAGGGAGGATATATTTGAAGACAACACGTATAACAAACTTGTGTCTACAATGGTTTTTATTTTGTTCTTATTTTTCTAGGTTTTTGAGGTGGAATTTTAGGTGATTAATTTGAGACTTTTCCATATGCATGTATTAATGCTGCAAGCTTCTGTCTCAGCACTGCATTAGCTGTGTCCTACAAATTTTGAAATATGTATACTACTTTCATTCAGTTCAATATATTAAATAAAAAAAATTCTCTTGAATCTTCCTTTGCTTTTGTTCCTAGATCAGAAATGTGTTGTTTTGTTTCCAAGTGTTTGGAGATTTTCCTGTTACGTTTCTGCTATTTATTTCTACTTTGATTCCATTGTGGCCAGAGAACACATTCTGGATCATTTCGGTTTTTATAAATTTGTGGAGATCTTTTTTTATGGCCCAGTATTTGGCCAGTTGTGGTGAATGTTACTTGAATATTGAAAAACAGAAGTGTATCTTTTTCCAGTTGAGTAGAGATCTATAAATTTCAGTTAGATCATATTGGTCGATATTATTGTGGTTTTTTTCCTTTATAATTTCTCATTTTCTTGGTAGTCGTTCACTCAGTTGTTGAGGGAGAGGAGTTGAAGTCTTCAACCATAATTGTGGATTTGCCTGTTTCTCTTTGGTTCTGTGGCTTTCCTTTCTCACATTTTGCAGTTCTGTTTCTGGTACATGTACATTTACAATTGCTGTCCTTCTTGTGGATTGATCTCACAAGACAGAAGAGAGTAAAAGGGCCCTCTGCGGTCCCTTTAATGGGGCGCTAATCCTGTTCAGGGCTCCATCTTCATGACTTAATTACCTTTCAGAGTCCCTCCCTCCTAATGCCATCACACTGGGGATTAGCTGAATTTTGGGGAGACACAAACCTTCCGTCCATTGCACTGCCTCACTCCTCAGATTTTAACAGAGACCTCACTTTTTCAGAAAGGATGTCTGTGACTCACATAAAAAATACTCCCCATTATCCCTCACTCATTCCTGATCATTCCCCTCATAGAGTTTGCCATAATCTGCAGTAATTTACATGGCTATATGTATTATTTCTCTTTTCCAATTTAAAGTCAGCTCCCTGAGGGCAGGGACTGTGCTTGTATTACTTGTGCCTGTATTCTCCGCGCTGAGCATAATGCCTGACTCCCAGCAAATATCCAGCATTTACTTGCAGTATACGTTGCCTCCTAACAGATATTTTATTCTATGATCTATAAACTTTATAAAATAAAATTTAATAAAAAAACATGAAGTGGTGGATATGAATCACAATTTGTTGAGTGTTGCTTGCATATGCAAGTAACAGAATCATTTAGTCACACAAACATTCTCAAAAAAGTTCATAATTAGTTAATATGGGAGTCATTGCAAGATACACCTGTGGACTTATATAATGACATTATATAAGATGCCACTTATTCCCTAGTACTAAATGAACTGCAGTCCATTTTGGAAATCACAGTATTAAGCTAATGGCCAAGTGAGCAACAGTACTTATTCTGGCTAGCACTGAATACATTCTCTCTCTCCAGTGTACAGGAAAAAATCACTTCCAATATAAATTTATTTAATGTTTAACTCTTAGTTTAGTTGGCCCTCCATTGTAAACACATTTGTGAGCCGTACTGTAGGCTAACAACAGGCTGGAGGAGAAAGGAAAGGGTGAAGAGGAGAAGCAGATGTGAGGGTGGGGAGGGAGCAGTGCCCTATCTCTGAATAACAGTCTTCCTAGCTGTAAAATGGTCTTACTAAATATCTGCAGGATTCAACTGAGGGCATGAAAACTTAGACGGGAAGAATGCAGAAAAAAATGTGATGTGAGGGAGAAAACACTGGTGAGGTCAATGTGAAGTGAAAAATGAAAGTAAGTGTGAATGGAAGAATGAAAAATATAACAAGTCCATGGAGGAATGGGTTCTGTAATTCATTCTTTACATTATAAATCTGTCAAAAAATCTGTATTATTCCTAGGCTAACTTAGCACAATGAATTTATATTCTTTTATGAGAACAATCTGGTCAAAACCTTCAAGCAACAGAAATATTTCTATATAGTTTCTATTTATATGAAATAGCCATAGGAAGTAGCTTCATTCCTTTATTGGAATATACAGAGACCTAATTTATCATCATATGCTTATATGATTTTGGTATCAATTACTATAAAACACCTTAAACAATGTTTACACATTTTCCAACAGAGGAAGTACAATTAGTGTTGGTAACCTACACTAGCTAAAAGATTTCTAGATTTGAGTATATGTTTCATCTTCCTTGCCTTAGAAAAATGATTAATAAAGGAAGTTTTGTACCTGCACAAGTTGAAACAATTTCAGAAAAAGGATTTTTTTCCCCTTTTGTTGCTTGTACCACTGTATTAGAAGCTACTGGTGACAGGGGAGATGCCACATTTTCAGGATTGTCTTGCTGGAGCTGTGGGAGAGAAAAGGTATCAGTTAAGATCCCTTGTCTGTCACAACTCCAAACAGTTGGACAGGTGCAACAGTTATTTGCTCTTATAAATAAAGATACTAACAGCCCCCCACTGCTAATGCGATTATAAAATTCACTCCTGTACAAAATGCCTAGACTTCCTGGAATCCCTGTGGAGCCTCCCAGCATGACTTGTGAGAGGCATCTGAAGTGGATTTAGTGTTTGTTTAGAGACTCCTGCTCAGTGCTGATATTTCTTAAATCTGCAATTATAGGTACACAGAGATACACACATGTTGATCTTTCCTAAAACCTTGCTTAAGTTAGAAATTAACTTAAATATAATTAGCAAGTAGCCTTGAGAGAAATTCTTGGGGAAGTCTGATTCATCTCAGAGAAGTATTTAAACAGGATATACCAGGAACAACTCAATTTGAACTGATCAATGGCATTAAGGATTTTAGAGATAAAGTATATTGTTCTAAAATAAAAAGAAAAGGCTATAATATTGGTCTACCAGTAATTAGAGATGCCTTAAGTACTTAACTTTGAGATCTAAAATACTATGTATGGATAAGCATGGAGATCTACTATAGAGAGTCATGTACTTCATGTACAGAGAAATATCAACATTCATTGTATTCACTTATCTTTTCCATAGACATCAAGGTTGAAACCTAGCTTCCTTATACAAGGAGACATATTATGGACTTCATAATATAGTGTACCTGAATCCATCAATACTCCGTGAAAAAACTTTCATAAAGTTTCAAAAATGTCTGAAATTTTGTCCAAAACCTTGCTTTGAGAGAAATATGTATAATATTCTGAGTATTATGTTTATAATCTGAATCAGATGCTCTTTGTGTCCATGAAGCTCCAATCCCAAAGTTAAAGAATCCCAGGGCTAAAGTAAATATTTAGGATTCAGGAACACTACGCTTATGAAAAACTAAAGGGAAAGGATTATAAATTAACAAGAAGAATTTAGTAAATTAGAAACATTAATACTCAAAAAGAAGGATTTGTAAAGTAGAATATCACCCAGAAAACCAACATAGCCCTTGTGCAATATAAGAGAAAGAGGAAAAAAAAAAAAGAAAGTTAACAAAATCAACTGAACATTAGCTATTTATTAAAATTTGTATCTTTTGTTAGACTGTTTGACATTACTAGCATTGTAGTCATGTGATAAATGTATTTATAAATAAAGCCTTGGCATAATTATGAGAAGAGACTTATCTAGACTTGATTTTCCAAACTAGAAGCATGGCTATCCATCCCTTGTACAGTCTGTAAAAAAAATATATCCAAAATGTTATTGGACACACATTTTCTAACAAAACAAAACAGCTGGCTATTGCATTTCAAGATCATACGTTGCTGTCCATTAATTTCAAAATCCCACATACAATTTTCATTTGACTGCAGTGCAGTTAAGTATAATATAAATACGTAGTGAAGGAGACCAGCAAAGATGTATTCAGCCTTTCTGCATGTTTTATACTGGAAAGGATACCTGGTATGCATCATCTCATAGTGATTCTATCAAGTGATGCAGTAGTCTGTTTTCAGCTGTCTGGGTTCAGCCACAAAACTAGGGTCAATGCAGGAATTCTGGGTGAAAAAATATTTGACTAGGGGACTTACGATTGATAGGATAGTGGAATGCTCAGGACAGAAACATGAAAGAGCTGCCAATGTTAGGGCAGCTGCAGCTGGAAAGACAGGACAGTAGATACTGGACGTAGTGTCTCCAAATCACACCCAGCAACTCCTGCAATGCTCCAGCGTCTCTGAAAAAGTTTACACTGTTTCAGGGCGCTGCTGTGAAATATGTGGGAAACGAGCACTCCACGAGAATTTTCTGTGACTCTCACAGCTGGCTGCAATTGCCTCTGCTCAAGTTCCTCTCATACAAAACCCCTTGAACTTGATGGTGGGTATGGCTATTACACACCCAAATTCAATGGCTCGGTTTAATTCATGATGAGCATCTCTAAGGGGAATGATGCCTGAAGGGCTATGGACGAGTATTCAGTCTCTGCAGGAGCCCAGCACCAAGCTTCAGCTGTTAATCATAAGATGGGTAGCTATTTGGCTTTGATCCGAAATACCTATTTGCCACAGGCACTTCAAGCACAGTTGGATCTGTTGCTCATACAGAGCGAGGGCAGAGGAACTAACGTGGAAGTGTAGACCTGTTTCAAACCTACGGTTTATTGGCAAATGAGTGAGAGTAGTAAGTGCAAATAAGGTACAGGTTTGCTGCTAATATTCAGAAGCGCACTAGGTATGTATCTTTTCTGTGTGCATCTTGAAGACATTTATCAGCATGCCTCATACCACTGAACCCGTGGTCTTCAAAGGTCCCTTAATAATCATATGATATATTTCTGAGTCTCTCGCACACATTTCTTCCAAGTCTTCCAAGGGTTCTATTCCATTTGCTAACACCAACTCAGTAAGTCCAGTCAGAATGATTTTTTCCAATATAGTGGACAAGGCTGATTTGTACCTAGACTTGATAGAGAGCTTAAAGAGCTGATCTAGCCCTTGGATAAGATATTGAAGCTCTGATTCTGCCCCTGCCAGGTAAAAGCAAACTGACTTTTAGAGTCTTTACTAATAAATATGGAGAAAAGAGCCTTCTGAAGATCAGCAGGAAGATACCAAGAGCTTAGCACTCTGTTTATTTACTTTGGAACAGCACCTGCCATTTGAGTCAACAATTGTTTCCTTTTATTGTTGAATAAAATGGCAAATAGTACCTTTAAAAAAATCCATTCACTTGTTAATGGACGTTTGACTTGTTTTCACTTTTAGCCTGTGATGGATACAACTATACAAACATTTATGTATAAGGTTTTGTGCAAATATGTTCTCATTTGTCTTGAGTAAATACCTAGGAATAGAGTCACTGGGTGCTAAAATAAATGTTAAACTTTATAAGAAAACTACAGATTGTTTCCTAAAGAGGTTGAACTATTTACCCTTCTGCCAGCCTATGCCACGCCGTAGCTAAGTGGTGAGTTAAGACACAATGCACAGTACTGGGGAACTGCAAGTCATTCTACATGGCGAGGGTAAGAAAAAAGAAACCGGCATGGTGAGAAGGCAAGCGAGAGGAGGAGGTAAAAATACAATCATGACATGCTTATGTGCCACAGGGAAGTTTGGACACGATTCTATATACACGTATTGTTACCAAATGATTTTTAAAGGAACAGATACACAAATGGTTGTATTTTAGAAAAAAAAGAGAGAGCAGTTTGAAAGAGTCAGAGTTTAAAGCAGACAAAATATTTGACTTTATGGCAATCACTGAAGTTAGCAATACTGAGTCTGGTGCAGTGCAGCTAGAGAAAAGGAGATGGATGTGGTCGGCTGAGGAGAAAATAAAGTAAGTTGGACTTGCTTTCAGAATGAGAGAAAACCTGTGACTGACTTTAGAGACTGCAAAGAAGGCAGAGTTATAACTACTGCTGTAGCTTATAGAGACGTGGCAGGTGTGGGAGAAGCACAGATGATTCAACGTTGAATCGTGTTTTCAGAGTGTGTAGTTCCATAAACACACACTTGTTCAGCACAAAAGAGCCAGCTAGTTTGGAATACAGGTTTGGAAGATCCAGAGAGAGACTAATATACTCCACATAAACAGACTAAATGGCACATCCACGGTGAGTAACCGGAGAAGCAGAGGGGCTCAAGGAGAAGCGATCTTCAGGGTGTAAATCGTGCAAGTGGAAGAAGAGACAACGGATGACAAAAAAGAATCACATGTGATGTCTCAGGAGGGACTTGCAATAAGGAGTAAAGAACTACCAAATGGCAGAACTAGGAGGGGTAAGATGATACTCAGATAATCCACTGCAGTTTATCAATTAGAAAATTATTGGTGATCCTTGGCAGAGAAGTTTTGGTGGAGGAGAGAACAGAAATGAGACTGAAGTAGGCTGAGGCAATACTAAGAAGCATGAAGAATGTGTAGATAGATTTTGCAACTACTGTTTTTGAGGCTTGAGTATAATGACAAAGAGTTTGGAACTCAGATTGAAGGGATGTTTTCTTGTCGTTAGTGCTTTTATAAAATAGAGAAATTTGAGATTATTTACATGTATTGAAAAAGAATATCCCCAAATATGTACAGTTTCCACCATTTATATACAATAAATTGTCTCCCACTTTCTCACTTTATATGATTTCTAATTCCATGGCCAAATATCACACTCATTGCTCTACTGTATCAATGAACTCACTCCCCCCAGTATTTACACCCTGAAGCCTGTTCCTTGATCCTCACTGTGTGTGTGTGTGTGTGTGTGTGTGTGTGTGTGTGTGAGAGAGAGAGAGAGAGTGGGGGGGGGGACAGCGACAGAGACAGAGAGGGAGGGAGGAAGGGGAGTTGTGGGTGTATAGCTTGGATGATGAGGAGGGACGTATTTGTGTGAGTGTGTGCTTACAGGCTTGTGTGATTTGATTTGAGGAGGAAGGCGTGAGAGAGGAGGTGAAGAAAGAATATGAGGGTGTGCGTAATACGGGGGATGAGTACCAGTTGGAGGCGGAGAGGAGTGGGAGTCAAGGGACGTAGAGGAGTCCAGCAGAGGGAGTTCGGGAGCCAGGATGTGAGGGTTTGAGCGTCTGTGTCTCTGCAGCTGTGGGAAGTGTGTGAGGTCTGCGGGCGCCTGTGTTCGAATGTGTCAGTGAGTGTGATGTCGTGTCAGCGGCTGAGAGTCAGCGAGTAAGTCTGAGCGTGGCTGGAGTGAGGGCGAGTGACTGAGGCTGAAGGCAGAGTGTCAGAGGCCGGCAGGCGAGAGGGGCTTCCCTAATGCTATCCCTGGGAGTGAGTGAGATGAAATACTGTGTTGAATTATAGCTTTATTTTAGAGATTAAAAAAAAATTTTCTAGCTAGAATTTTCGGAAAGAATTCTTTGAAATGATTGGAGAAACTCAAAAATGAGACAAGAGGAAAAATAAACTTCTAAAACTTTAATACTAGTTTACATGTCCACAGAAAGCGGCCATTTACAAATTAGCATCCTCTTTCCTCTTTTTCTAAAAGCAGATTAAGTCAGCAGCTGTTACTGACAGCCCACTCCGTGTCTCCTGCGGAGGCAGTGATGAGAACTAGGCTGACACCCTCTTGGATTTGCTCAGAAAATTCTTTTTTTATTTTAAGGAAATATATTCCTATTGTTCCTTACTCTACAATGTAAACCTAAATTTGTCCATATGAAAAGTCACCAAATCATCAGCTCCTATCATTTAGAGCATCTCCCTTTTTTATGAATGTATTAAATAACATGATCATCATTGGCTACGGTCTTGTTAAAAATGGAAACTCTCAGGCTCTTCACTTGACCAAATGAATCAAGAAACTCATTCTAAGATCACTCTGAGATTTGAAAGCATGTTGAAGCTTGAACAGCACTGTTAGAGGGTATGTGAGAAATCATAATTTGTTTTTTGCTTCTAGGACAACTTAGTATACTGAGAACAGTGGTACAGAAATAGAGTTTGAGATATAGGTAATACATTTAAAAAGTTTAAAATAGTAAAATTTGTTTTAGCATTGTACAGAATCATTAAAAATCATCTAAACATGTATTCAATATAAGATTAATAAATCACATTCTTTTTAATATTACTAAGTCTTTGAACCCCAGTGTGTATTTTATAGTTACAGAGCATCTCAACAGCATGCTGAATTTTGAGGGAAGTACTTGACCTGTATCTTATACTGCTTCAGCTTTTTAATTTAAATTATTTAATATTAAAAAATTTGTTCCTCAGTTTCATTAGCAAGATCTCGAGTGCTCAGGAGCCACATGTGGCTGGTAGCTCTCATACTGGATGGTGCAGCCCTAGAATATTTCTCTACTAGCCTCTTAGAGCACATCTGCTTGGGCAGTCTGCAAGATAACTGCTTTTTGTTTCTTAAAATTATGACCCCAAGTGTGAGGTTTATATATACCCCATATTAGCTGTATTTTAAGTTATGGAAATGCAGCTTGCAAAATTATTTTAAGATCTCTCCAGCTATTTATTTATAATAGGCTGACAAACTGACAGAAACTTCATACAGACGGATTTTTTTTCAGAAACAGATATTTCAGGTGTGTCAAGTAAGTGTAGAAAATTATTTAATTGTTAAAATGATTACATTTCAGTAAAGTTGAGGCCACAAAACAATTTTTAGCAATTAATATGAGATTAAAAGAATGAAAGTGTCCATTTATTCAAGCATGTATACATATACACACAATGGGTATGTATATTAATATGTACATTGTCTTATTAAACATTTATGCTGTATGTGAGGCCTTCTCTAGTGCTTCATAGTATGATTCTAGTTGTAATTCAATTACACTAATTTTCCTTAATCTTTCTTGTCAGTGCAAACTCTGTTAACTTTCTCTGTTCTCTTTTTAAATATAGTAACTATTAATCTAGTGACTATTAATTCTCAGCCAGTCTGAACAAGTCGTGGTCTTAGATTCTCATTTGCATTTTTATTTCATCTGTCACATTCAATAGCAGTTCTGATCTTATCTGGTCGGAAAATGAGTTGTCATCTAATCAGCGAGATAACCTCAACCTCAGAACATCTATGAAGTTCAAGAACATCAGCTTACGTGTATAATGGTGTTCACCTCACTTACACCAGCTCTAAGGACACTATGTGGACATACATGAAATAATCAAATTTTCAAAATGTCTATTTTGCTTGCTATGCAAATTTGTTGTTTTAAAGAATCTAAACTTCCTTAATAGGAATAAAACTGCCACAATGACTACTACCCCTTTAAATATTAAAAATAGCTAAGGTAGAGAGAAGATATAATTCAGAAACCGATTTAGGAGAAATTTAGCTGGAGTTTTGTTCATTTAATTTAGTGAAAGTTTTGGATTTTTAAAAACTTGGTATGCAGGAACATTTATTTCAATATATTTAAGTATTTATTCTAGTAAAAAGAAACACCATAGCTTGATTTATTCATCTTATATATTATTGTACTCTGGTCTCAATAAAATAAGGAGAATTTATGTCATGCCAAAATTCCATTTGCTGATCTTGGAAAGGGAACTTTTGCTTAAGCATGGCAGTGTAAAAATGAAAAAATAAAAAATAAAAGTTTCAGTCGTGGGGCTTTTCCAGATAATTTCAAATACCATTTTAGAAAATTGAAAATAAAGGCCTTTTAAAGGAAAAAAAGTAAGTTCAGTTAACTTAGTTCAAGAATATAGGGTAAATATGCTTTTTTCTATTGCTTACCCTAGGTAAGACTTTGGACATTATATATAAAATAATGTACTATTTAAAAAAAAACTCTGAATGTTGGAAAGCAAAAGACTTACCAGCTAGGGACTTTACTGGCAAGTGATGTCAGGACCCAAGGAACCACTGGTGGTGAATTTCCTGGGTTTTCTTACTGCCTCATATATCATCGACTTGAAGCTGAAAAAGCCAGCACATAGGAAATGTTAAGGGAAGCAAAGTAGCCCAGTCTAGTCAAGGGAATAGAAAGGGGAAAACCTAACAAGATAGAGACATTTTAGACAGCAAATGCTCCACTACAATCAGACATCATAAAAGGATAAACTGTGAGCTCCACCACCAGCCTTACAAGTAAAGGCCAAACAGACAGACTCAACTTCAATTACAGGGCTTCATGCCTTCAGCTGAGCGGTTAATTTCTACTTCTTCTATACATGGCGGCTACTTTATCAGGCATGATCATCTCCACTAACACCTAACAGCAATCAGAATGCTCTTTCTTCTTTAAAACATGAATTTTACCAAAATTGTATTAGCAAATATGATTATTCTCACAATAGTTAGATGTATAATAACCTTGATTTATCTCTTCAAAGATGTATGTTTTTAAGTGAAAATAAATGTAATCTGTCTTTAGCAATCAATATAGACAACAAAGTCTTTGAGACAGTGTGAGCAAATTTAGTTTAGCCATTCATCCATTCATTAAGAAATATTTTTATGTGTCTGTTTTATGCCAGTCACTGTTCTAGGCTCTTGGATTTAAGCAAAATAGGCCAAAAATTCTCCTTTTCTGCACTATGAATAAAAATTATGATAAATAAATTACATAGGCTAAATAATAGAGGGTAATAAGAGCTACATTGAAAAAATAGACCATTGTATGAGGGGTAATTTTAAATAGGGTAGTCAAAGTAAATCTCATCGTTACATGACATTTCAGCAAAGATGTTTGCGTTACACGATAAATCATCAAATATAGAAAACTTTTGAGTGGAATTTATGATGTAAGTGACACAGATTTTTTTAAGGGATAATTTTTACATTTTATTTACTTTGTTTCTAGGTGGTAGGATTTGTTTCTAGGTGGTAGGAGACACTGTACAAACATCTCATCACCAAACATGTAAATTAAAACTTGGAGTTGTAAACATATTATTTTTCTAAGGATAGAAATGTTAATTTACCCTTCAAAGATATACAATATATATTCTTCATGTATACATACATATATTATATATATTTTAATTTCTGAATATGCTACAGATAGCATTTTATGGAAAAAGTGGCAAATTACTACCACAGTGATCATAACTATGCATGTGCAGTTTGAATTTACCTAATTTCAACTGTTGTTGAGTATTCATCATAGATTTTATGGTGAACAATTGCAACTGCCAAATGAAAGCCAAAGCACACAAACAAAACAAAGCCTTGGGATTCATAGATCCTTGCAGGAATAGATGTTTTAATTGATGTGAGCCAGATTGTTAGTCTTTTAAAGTGGATAATTTTTTGAAGTACCTAAAGAATTAAAGAAAACATGTTATGGTTGAACAGTCTCCTTCTCTTTATATAAGTAAGTTATTTTGCAAAATATTAAGATATTCAAATTGTAGAGGGGTAATGTAATTAAAAGGCTGGCCAACTAATTAGAAATAGTATTTTATGCCAAGTTCAGAAGTGTATGTTCACAGGCATTACATAGGATTTAAAAAGATTTTAAGCAAACTTCAAAGAAAAAAATACAATGTTTTTAGTAGAAAGTTTTTTTAGACTAATAATAACTTGAAGCAGTTGATTACAGGCTGAATCAGACATACACATGTATTTATTTCCAAATACAATTCTGATTGTAATGTTGCTAGTTTATCATCTATATAACACATTCATCAACAAAACCCTGTATACTCCAAGGATAAAGTGAAACACATTAAATAAGATTCAAAAACAAAACCAAATGAACTAAGCCATACATTTGTTAATAAGTCTATAACCTAACTAAATTTTTCAGAGCAACTCAGTTTGTTTGGTTCAGGGCTTTGGGTATGCTGCATCAAGCTGATGGGGCTACATGAGTTCCTTTTATTTCACCAAGCAAGAGAAATACCCACATTCTCATCCCCAATCTATCAACCTTTAGTCACTTTTAATTCAGTACAAATCCTGCAGATCTCATTCATTCAAATAGAGCATTTTGTTGTAAATCTCCCAAATTTTACCAGCAATCTGACATTTCTTTTAATTTTTAGAATCTACCAACTCCTGGACAATTCTTTGTCCTCTGCAACCCTCTTAAATGGGATTTGCTAACAAACAAAAACATATAAGTCTTTATCTGCAACACCCAAACTACCAACTACTCAAATTATGTCTTAGTTAAATTGCCATCCACCCTTCTTGTCCATGCGTACTCTTGATTTTTACTTCACCATGTGAAAGATAACATTATTACCTACTTTGAATTTCTCATTAAAAAGAAAAAAATACTCTAAACAGTTTCCTTATGCATATTTTTTCCTTGATCTAAATAATTCACCATTCTACAGAGCGATCAGCCTTTATAAACTTCTACAGCATCATTTTCCAACTATTGCCTTTTGGGTTGCCTTCACAGAACTCCTTGCGTCTGTTATGGCTTCTGTGCTCCCTTTTTGTCTGTTTTACAAATAATCTTATTTAAGACTCAGTTTAAATTAAACTTTTTATTACACCTTTTTATTGACCACCAAATGTGAAAGTAATTTCCCTTTACTCCCGAATCATACAGAATGAAAAATAGGTAGTTCATTTTATTTGTACCTTTTACAACATTGAAATTGGCAAGATTTAAACAGAACATATGGAGCAAAGACTGCTCATCACACTGTTCAATCTATTCTCTGTCATAGAAGATGAAAAATTGTGTAGAATTTATGTCTCTCTGAATTTTAAAAGAATTTGCATATCCGACTACAGAGTGAATTAGACCTAGGCATATGGGTTCCTGGAGAAATTAAAAGATGGCAAACAGTTAAACCAATAATTCTCAAATAATGATTTTAACAAGGGCAGGGAAAAATGGTTTTCTTCTAATAAGATTTGGTTTTTTCCTTATAAATTAGCCATTTATAAGTGCATTTATTGTGTGATTTCTGAAGCATGTATCTTGTTGGAGAAAAAGAATATTAAGCAATTTTAACATTTAAATAGACCTTTACAGTTGAATAGCAATACTAATTTGTAATATTCAGATTCAGAAACTCAACTTGTGATTGTGTCTGGGTTGTGATATATATATATATATATATATATATATATATAGAATATATATACACACACACATACATATATATACACACACACATATACATATATATAATATATATACACACACATACATTATATATATACACACACATATACATATATATATATACATATATATATATATATATGAGGTTAGTTTTAGCTTTAGAGGAGAATTGAGCAGAAAGTACAGAGAGTTCCCATAAAAGTCCTCCTCCCTGACCACCCATCCCCCTCCACAGTTACCCCTGTGATCAACACCCTGCATGATTACTGTGGTATCAGTTACTGGATTTGACAGAAGAATAATGTCATGTATCCATCTTGCAGTATGAGACAGAATACTGTCTTAAAGTTGTCCTATGTTCCATCTATTCATTTTTACCTTCCTCCCTGCCACTGGCCATCACTGATATTTTTACTCTCTGTATAGTTTTGCCTTCTCTGGAATGTCTATAGTTAGCATCGTGCAATATGTACACTTTCAGACTGGACTCCTTAGCTTAGCATTCATTCATTTAAGTTTCTTTTATGTGTTTTCCTAGCTGGATAACTAATTTTATTTGATGGTTTAGTGATACTCCATTGTGTGGATGTTCCAAAACTGAACCATTCACTTATTGAAGGGCATCTTGCTTTACTTCCAGTTTTTGGCCATTATGAATAAAGTTGCTATAAAAGTTCATGTGCAAATGTTTGGGTGGATAGAAGTTTTTAATGCATTTAGATAAATATCCAGGAGTGTGATTGCTGAATCCTGTTGTATAACAATGTTTAGCTTTAGCTTTGTGAGAAACTGCCATAACTGTCTACAAAAATGCCTGTACCATTTTGCTTTCCCAGAAGCAATGAATGAGAATTCCTGTTGTTCCACATCCTCGTCGGCATTTGGTGTCTGTTTTGGATTTTGGCCAGTCTAATAGGTATGTAGTGATATTTTGTTTTAATTTGCCATTCTCTAAAGGCACACGTCGTTGAGCACCTTTTTATATGCTATTTCCCATCATCTTCTTTGGTAAGATTTGTGGTTTGGATTTCTTACTGTTGAGTTTTAAGGATTCTTTGTTTATTTTAAAAACAAATAACTTTATAAAGGATACAAGTCCTTTATCAGGTATATGTTTTGCAAATATTTCTCCCAGTGCATTGTTTATTATTTTCTTTCTCTTAATAGTTTTTCATGTAGCAGAAGTTTTTAGTTTTAATGAGTTCTACTCTATCAATTTTGTCTTTCATGGATTGTATCTTTCAGTTTTGTATCCAAAAGAGTCATTGCTAAACTCAGGGTCACATAGATATTTTTCTGTTATCTGAGAGAAATTGTATAGATTTATATTTTGCATTTAGTTCTGTGATACATTTTTAGTCAACGTCTGTGAAGGTGTAAGCTAAGTGTCTAAATACATGTTTTCATATTCAATAAGTACCTACTGATAATTTATTAAACTTACATGATTATATTCACATGGATTTCTGCACATGGATTTCCAGTTATTCCTACACCATTTGTTGAAAAACAAACCCTGATCTCCATTCAGTTGCCTTTGTCCTTTGTCAAATCTTCGTTGTAGGTCTGTTCCTGTGCTCTATTTTTTTCCATTAATCTTTTTGTTTGTCCTTTTGTCAATACAACAGTGTCCGAATTACTATAGTTTTATAGTAAGTCTTCAGATAAGGTAATGTCAGTCCTGACTTTTTTCTTCCTCTTCACTGTTGTGTCTGCTGTTCTGGGTCATTTGACTTTCCATATAAACTTTAGAATAACTTTATCAATATCCACAATTCCTGGCATTTTTATGAGATTGCATTAAATCAGTGGATCAAGTTGGGAAGAACTGACTGCTTGACAACATTGAGTCTTCTTGACCATGAACATGGAATATCTCTACATGTTTTTGAATCTTCTCTGATATATGTCATCAGAATTTTGTAGTTTTCCTCATGTAGATGTTTACATGTTTTATTGAATTTATACCAAAGTATTTTGGGAGATTTTTAATACTAATGGAAATAATTTTGTGTTTTTAATATCAAATTTCAGTTGTTCATTGCTGGTATATAGGAAAGAAATTGGCTTCAGTATGTTAAACTTTATTCTGCATTCTTGCTATAATCACTACTTTTAGGATTTTTTTTTGTTCATTTTTTGAGATTTTCTACATAGGCAACTGTGTCATCTACAAAGACAATTTTATTCTTCCTTCCTGATATGTATACATTTTGTTTCTTTTTAAAATAATCTGATTACATTAGCTAGGACTTCCAGTATGATATTGAATTGGAGTTGTGAAAGGGACATGTTTGTTTCATAACTGATCTTAGAGGGAAAGCTTCTAATATCTCTCAGTTAAGTATAATATGAACTGTAGGTTTTTTGAAGATACTCTTATAAAGTTGGGGAAATTTGCCTCTATTCCTAGTTTGCTGAGAGTTTTTATCACAAATGCATGTTTTCTTGCATCTGTTAACACGATCATATGACTTTTCTTCTTTACCCTGTTGATGGGAAGGATTACATTAATTGATTTTGAATGCTGAGTGAACTTATATACTTAGAATAAATCCCCTGTGGTTGTGGTGTAATTCTTTTTATATGTTGTTGGATTTGACTTATAAATATTTTGTTGAGGGTTGTTCCATGCATACGCATGAGATTTTTCTGCTCTGCAATTTTCTTTCTTGTGTTGTCCTGTTTGGTTCTGATATTAGAGTGTTGGCTGGTCTCATTGTATGAGGTAAGAAGTGTTCCTTCTGTTTCAATATTAAGAGCAATATTGTAGAGAATTAGGTAATCTTCATGAACTGTTTCCTAGAATTCACCAATGAAATACACTATATCTGATGATTTCTGTTTAGGAAGGTTATTAATTATTGACTAAGTTTTTTAATAGATGTAGGCCTATTCATATAACCTATTTTTCCTTGGGTAAGCTTGGTAGAATAGGTCTTTTAAGGAATTGGCACATTTCATCTAGGTTATCAAATTTGTAGGAATAAAGTTTTCATATTTATTATCTTTTTAATGTCCATGAGATCAGTAGTGATGTTCCATCATTCATTTCTAATACTATCTTTTCTCTGTCTTGGTTTACGTGCCCAGTGGTTTATCGATTATATTGATTCTTTCAGAGACTTAGCTTTTGGATTTACTTGTTTTCTCCATTTTTTTCTTGTTTTCAGTTTCACTGAATTACATTTTAATTTTCAGTATTTATTTTCTGTAACTTACTTGGATTTACAATTTTATTCCTTTTCTAGTTTCCTTAGGTGAAAGCTTAGATTACTGATTTTCGATTTTTCTTTTTTTCTAATTATGTAGTCAGTGCTATAATTTTCCCTCTAAATACTGCCTTCACTGTATCCCACAAATTTTTGTAAGTTATATTTCTATCTTCATTTATTTCAAAACATTTTTTAAATTTCTCTTGAGGCTTTATTAAATTACTTTGCTAATTGAAAAAAAAGTAATTCCCCTAGAGTTTGCTCTATCCAGTTATTATGAATATATGTCTTTGGTGTCATACTTCTCAAAGATTATAGCATGCAGTTTTGTACTTTCACTGATTGTTTTTGTTATACTTTTTGGTTTTACTTTATTGTTATTACTCATATCTGTATTGTTTGAAAAGAGATATGTTGAGATCTGCCATTTTAACTCATCTTCTTTTAGTTTGATATATATATGTGTGTGTGTGTGTGTGTGTGTATATATGTATATATATACAGCTATACATTTTATTATCACTACTTTGATGAGAGTTTTGCAATTTAATTTTCTAGCATTTATTTCTTCATATTAAATTGTAATTTCACTTTTCAATTATCTTTGTGCTGAGAACAATTAAGAAAAGATTTTTTAAAAGTTAAATTCCAGTGTTTACATCTACTCACATACACACACATTTCTATCCTATTATTTTGAATATTGTGTTCATATCATTATTTTCTCATTAAATAGTACAAACTTTTGATTTTACATTTTCCCTTAGATGTAATGTATCTAATAGATTAAAAAAAAAACCTTTTGAGACTTTTAAACAAAAGAATATTTTGTGGGTTCTTAACCTCCTGTAAATAAGTTACTTGTATTATTCAGTATCTCTTTACCATTACTTATTTTTGTTAAATGCTGTCAAAGTTTATGGGAAATAGGTGTTTTATAATGTATCAGGCAGAAAATGCCACCCTAAAGACATTCATCAAAGATGTTCTTATCCTAATCCCCTGAAGCTATAGGTTATAGGATGGGGAAATTAATGTTGCAAATGGAATTAAGATTGCTAATAAGTTGACCTTAAGGTGGGGAAATCATCCGAATTGTCCAGATTAGTTCAGTGATATCACAAGGATCCTTATGATTGAAAAAGTGAGACAGGAAAAAGAAAACCAGTAAGATGGCAATGTGGGGAAAAATTTAACTGACTATTGTTGCCCGTAAAATGGATGAAGGGACCAAGTACCAAGAGATGTAGGCAGCCTCTAGAAGTTGGGAAATTCTGCAAAACAAACTCTGTCCTCAAACATCCAGGAAAAACAAAATTGTCGATACCTGATTTTAGCCCAGTGAGACCCATCTTGAACATCTAACTTCTTGAACCACAAGATAATAAATTTGTATTATTTTAAGCCTCTAAATTTGTTGTAATTTTTTCAACAGCAGTAGAAAACAAATAATAATGGTTATCATTTACATTTTGACAGTTTCTTCTCTTATTTTGTGGACTTTCATATATTTTATACTTTAAAGCATAATTATTCCTTTTTATTTATTTAGTTATTTAAACTTTTGTTGGATTTAACATTTTCACAAGGAAATATTACTCCTTCTTATTGATTTTTCTCTTAAGTTATTTGGTGATAATTATATTAATATTGCTAGTATTGCTATACTACCTGAGTTTCATTTTTTTAGCACATATATTCCTTATTTATAGTTTATGTATCACTTTTTCTAATCCTTAGGTGATATTTTATTTTAGCTTTACCGTTCTGAACATTACATAGATTTTATTACTATGAACATTTAGCTCACAGGTTTTTGTTATGGTTAGTGTATTTATTTTTATTTATTCTTATTTCTTGATTGTTCATCTTACATATTTTATTTATCAGGCTTTTCCTATTGTATATAAGTATGTCCCTTGTTATGTTGATTCTTGCATAATTTGTTGGGTCTTTAAAGTGAAAATTAAATATTAATTTGCTATAGTCGATTTTGACTAGTACTTAAGTTTGATACTTTGAAAATGCAATTCTAAATATGAAAAAAAAAGTAGGAAAGACTCTGCAAGTATGTTTTCTGCTTTGTTAATCTCCATTTGGTAATAGTATTTAAAACATGCATTTAATCTCCTGCACTAGAGTGTAAGCAACATGAGAGTAGAAATGCAGAAGGAAATATAGTCACCTTTTTTTTTTTTTTAACAAATTTTGTATTTAGGGCAACAATAAATCAGATATTTCTCTGGGTTCAATTATTATAGAGTAATTTACTTACTTAAAAAGTATGTTCATTGTTGTTTTCACATCTATATTATTTAACATTTCTTCAGGATAGAAGCACTTTTTCTCCTTGTCCCTTTTGTTTGTCATGTATGCTAGTCTACATTTTACCAAAATTACATGAATATACTCATTAAGATGAGTTTGTGATCAGTCTACTAGAACATTCATAATACTTTGACAGAATTTTGTCTACTGAATGTTATTTTTTATTTTTCTAAAAATATATTTTTATTCTCTTTAAAATATAGTTATAGATATGTAATGCATTTGGAAAACAAACAAACAAAAAACGTGTTACTTTACCACAGATAGTTTGAGTAGCCTTGTTCTAGATTTCTTTAGCTGATAATACTTGTCTGGGTCTGATATTTACTCAGTTCACAAATATTTCTCACCCTTTTCCACCTTATGTACAGTCCTACTCTATATACATTTTTATATGAAAATCATGACACTAAGCTAAGAAAATATTTGTATTTGCTTTTTTACAGCAAATGCTAAGGGGAGTTACTTTCAGCCATGCATTTCTATGAAAAGCTAGAAAAATAAATGAGCATGGTTCTTACCACATTCTGTCTTTATCTGGAAGCTGTTTCCTGTGGGAATGTGGACAATGGGGCAATAGCAGGAGATGTCAGAAAGCATATAAGGTACTTACACAGTACAGAGGTGACAGTGCCTGGCCAAGGGGAAAAAGGCATAATGAGCAATAGCAACAGTACAATGATAGCAGTTCGCCCTCATTTATGTGGTGTTACCTCTCCATGCACTATAACCATCCTTGAAGGCATAGGTCTCTCTGTGAATAGAACCCAGTGACTTGTGGAAACTCTCACTTTTTGAACCCTGGTTCATTGTTCGATTATTTTTGTAAGGCTACCGTTTTGGCTACAATGAGTCCCTGGAGCTCTCCGATTTTTTGCCTTGAACATTCTGCTTGGCAGTATCACACAAGATGAAACTGCCACAGTAATCCAGGCTCTCAGCTCTCAGTATGTCTGGATTACTCCATTGGACTTTTGACCAAGAATAGCATCTGGCCAAGACATTTAACTGTTATTCAAGAGATACTGGAGTAAGGGATTCTCCATCCCTTTTTTTGCATTCTAAGAACACACTCAATTAAAGCTATGGTTTCCTGGTTAAACTGAAATTGAATGCACTATTAAAGTGTTATTTCATTTATTACTATTTCAATACATTCAAAAATTAGGATATTTCTAATCAGAAATTGAGAATTCGAGACCTGCACCTCTTGGGGAATGATGGAAATGTTAGCTATCTTGATTGTGGCTATGGTTTCATGGGTGTATTCATCAAATTGTACATCTGAAATATGTGTAGTTTACTGTACAGGAATCATATCACACTAAAGGTGTGAAAAGTTAGGATATTTCTTACACTAGTCAGTCATCCATGAACTTCTGATTCATGATCCACACTGAGATCATTTTTGCTGTTTTTTTCTCAGAAAAAATCAAAAGGACATGTAGAAAGAGTTAGTAGCTTTTCTCTCTTTACACACTTTGTCCAACTAAATACTTAAAAATACTAAATTGTATCTTTCATGTTTATTTCTCTATCTTCCACTCTCCTCAAGAATAGAATCTATATCTTACTTACCTTTGTAAAGACGTTTCAAGATATATTTTACAGATCTGTTGTTTATATGAGCTCAGGTGAAATCTTGAAGGTAACTTCTGTTAATCTATTGATGTCCCTGTAAAATAGCTATTAAAAGCAGTCCATACACTTCTAAAATTTTACATTAACATAATTATTTCTTATGAAGTGCTAAGTATTAGAATCCACTTTACTGGACAAAGTAAAGATCCTTTTTTTGTTGTTCCTGATGGAGTCATTATTTTTGGAAATGTTTACAACTAACAACATTTTCCAACAGTAGGAACTACTCAGCTTTTAACTGATTAGAGAGTGAATCAGTCACATAGAAATGCAATGGAAACATGATTTCACAGCATAAGAAGACAGAATCCTGCCATAAGTATCTATTTCTACCAGCTGCCCTGCGTATGAGCCATGGATGCTGTTTTTCTTGTCTCTGTATATACATTTGAAAATGTTTATTAGATGATGAAAAATACAATTTAAAACTCTGGTTAAGAGGACAAAAATACATTTTTTTTAATTATAACACTTCCTCTATTCATTTTTGACTATTGATTTTATATACATCAAAATCCTTCACTTCCAGACTGTTGAACATATTTTTAAATGAACATGAATAAACTGAAATTGAAAACACAATTATATTAATGGTAAAACTTATTTGTGAATACACTGTTCATAAGGATCACTCATCTTGCCCTTTCATAGTCATATCACGTTACTGCTCTCATCTCTTTCTTAACCCTTGGCAATCCCTAATCTGTTCTCCATTTCTATAATTGTTATTTGAAAAATTATAGGGTAAATGCAATCTTATGTTATGTATTTAGCAATGGCTTTTTTTTAACTTAGTGTAATAATTCCCTGAAGATTCATCCAGGTTTTTACCTATATTAATTCCTTTATTTTAATGGCTGAGTAGAATTTCATGGTATAAACATACTATACTTTGTTTAACCCCCATTAAAAGTCATGGGGCTCGTTTCCCGTTTCAGCTGTTACAAATAAAGGTGCCATAAACACTCAGTAGACGTTTTGTGTGAGAATAAGTCTCAATTTCTCTGGAATAAGTGCTCCAGGACTATGTTTCCCAAACATGTTTTGTTAGATTCATACATAACATTTTATCTTTTTTGTGTGACTGCAAGCTGTAAAGTATTTATAATTTCATGGTTTAAATATCCCTTGCTAGTATATAGAGATGCAAGTGATTTTTGTAAGTTGTTTTTCAACCTCCCACTTTATTAATGTCACCAGTTTTAGAAGCTGTTTTGTAGATCTCTTGACCTTTTCTTTGTAAACATTTCACCAGTAAACAGGGTCAGATTTTGCCTTTCTTGCTGAGACCTACAATTTTTTTTAATCCTCATCGATCAGTAAGGACTAGAGTGGCTGTTGAGAGCCCGGCTCAGAGCTCCTGGAGTGGTCCAGGCATTGGTGGTGCTGTACAGGATGGGGCATACTGGCGGTGAAGACAGAGAAAGCACATGTGGAGATCATGGATGTGATGTGGTATAAATAGGGAGGGCGAGGAAGGCGAAGGTGATAGGACAGCTGCTTTTTTTCTGGTTTGCTCACTTGCATGAATGGCATTACGTTGAATTGGAAAACTTCCAATTTGGTTAAATAGGGGGAAATGGAAGATCATAATTTTGTCCTTGAGGCATTGATTTTAAGGTACTTTAATGTAAAGAGAAGGGTTTCCAAATAGATTTTTATTGTATGAATCTGGGGAATAGAGCAGAAGTCTGAGCAGAAGGGATGAGACCAGGAATCTCTGTAAATGAATAACATGTTTGTGGATGAGATTCCTTAAGGAACATATTCAGTGCTAAGTGTAAGTGGGTACAAACGAGGGCCTGGTGAAATTTTAAAAAATCATAGGGGAGAATAAGAGAATGAGTCTGGGAAGGAGACAAAGGACTTCCAGAGAGAAAGGAAGAGAACCTGGGGATTGAGGTTCACAGAAATCAATGTAAGAAAGTGTTTCAAGAGAGGAGACGACAACAGTGACAGAAGTTGACAGAAGGTAATATAAAATAGGAAAGTAATTTAGTCACATGGTGATCCTTGGTGGCATTAGGAAAGCATTTATGTTGGAGGTGGAATTCAAATTACTTTTTTTCTTTTAACACATATAATTCAGGACAATTTTTTTGTTAGCTTTGCTCTCAAAATTCATCTAGAATCTGACTCTTTCATTTCCCCTCTGCTGCTGCCCTGGTCCAAGCCCCATCATCTCCTGCCTGGGCAAACTCCTTCCAGTCTTCTCTTAGAGTCTGTCTCCGTCACAGACACAGCATGGGGAACCCTTTAAAAAATATCAGTCAGATTATGTTACCCGTCTCCTGAGGACATCAACATGACTCCCTATTATAGTCAAAGTAAAAGGCACATTATTTATAATCCACAAGGCTCTGTGTGAATTGCTTTTTGTTGCTTTCTTACATCACCTCCTTCTCCTCCCACTTCCATTCTGCCCACACCAGCCACACTGACCTGCTACTCCTTGCTCATGGAATGTGGCCACAGTCGATTCCTTTGGCTCTTAACTAACAAGCCCAGGCTGGTAGAACAGCTCCTCTCGGGAACCTCGCTGCGGTCAGGAAGAAGGAAGCAAATAAGGCCTCACCAAGAACTCATATAACTAATGATAACATCACAAAAACAGGGAACAGGAACGGCTTGATAGGAAGGGGCATCTCATGTGTTGGAAATAATATAATGTATCTAGGCCTTAATATCACCCCAGGGTCTTAATGCCAATATTCTCCTGGATAAATGATACCCATTTTTGATGACAGAACCTTTAACCATGATTGTTATTTAAATAATGTTAAACCATGATTGTTATTTAAATAATGTTAATGTTTTTGCATAACATTCCTTTTATTTTTATTTTGACTCTTGTTAGCTATTTTACTAAGTACGATTTTTTTCTTTTACATTTCTAAGAAGAGATTCACTTTTTAAAAAAAATATTTTGGCTTTTCCTCGTGCTCATCAGTGTAATTCATATTTTTATCGAACTATTGGGCCAGAATTTAATATTTAAAATTCCATATATGTATTCTTGTGTTTGCATTGAAAGCAAAGCTTCACTGGATAAAATTATACAAATTCATAAATTTCAGCTCCCCAATAAAAACTAGTTTTATCAGCCATATTGAATTTTCCATTCTGGGATGGCAGACAGCTGGAGTAGGATTAAGGTCGTCTTTGGTGCCAAAAGAGCCCCATCCCAGGCAGACAGAAGAGAAGAGGGAACACGTTGTTAGCTTTCCAAAAAAGCTTCTCCCTCTAGAAAGCATAAGTAAAAAAATAATTCTTGAAACCATGATATGGATTAATCTGTCAAGTTAGTGCACTAGTTCATGCTTGGAATCTTAGTTGTTTTTGAAATCAAAGGAGTAAAGGATGATTTTATGAAAACTGAAAAACAAAAGGTATAGTTGGTAATAAATAAAAGAGGACTATCTCTGCCAGCCAGAAATAGAACAGAAATACTTAACAGTGAGCTGGGTTGAAGCCATGAGCTTTCCATTTTCCAAACCCAGAACCACCAGTGAGGGTTGGGAGTGTGGTTCCTAAGAATTAACCTCCCCCAAATTTTTTAACTCACACAGTTACATGATGCTGGGTAGACTTAGTTAAGACAGATATCAGGAAGAGCTCAAGAGAGGTGAGTGATGCAGGAAAAATTGTATCTGTGGGATGTGTTTTTATCGAAAGCAAAGGGAAGTAGGTATGGCTTTCAGCAATGAGTCACAAACCCACTGAATTCCATGATGAGATCTGACACATCCTCGACACCACTCCTGGGAGAAATGCTAAAGGGAGATTTAAAACCTGGCATTTCAGTCGGCCCAGAAACAAAAATCACTAGACAATGAGGGTTGAACCTAGAGGAAAAGAGAAAAAAATAATGAAAGGAAGAAAGTCTCTCACCTCTTAAAGAAATCTCTCCCATCAAAATGAACTTGCAACCCCAAATCTCAAAGCTTATGAAAAATCCAGAGCTAAAAAGCTGCCCGATATAATGAGCAATTAGAAAGTTAATGTCTGATCTTTCTTGAGGAAACTCATTTTATTTATCAATTTAACCAAGAATTTAAAATGCATATGTTAAGGACGTACAGAGATGGAAAAAAGACACAATTGTTATTTCTGAAAGCAACATTTATTTATAAAAAACAAAGGGGAGGAGTTTTAAAAAATCTTATAAATAGAAAATAAAATTACTGAAATTGAAGAGACTTTCCAGATGAAGAGGTCCGTAGGGCAGGAGGTCTCTACATCCTGAATTACTACCCTCTCCGTTTTAAACCAGAGACTCAGTTTTCCTAGTTTATGAGTAGCCACACCCCAGTGTTTCCTGTGAGCATGCAGTTTCTCTGACCTGCATAATGGAATGTGCGTCAAAAGCTCTATTTTCAGAGCCTAGTCTTTTAATCAACATATACTGTAGGCCACATCACTAGACCCTGCTGTAATCACAAGATGCATCTCTGTCTTTTTTCTGTTAATTTTACATTTGTCAATACTTTCTCTAAAAGTAAGCTAAAATTTTCTGGAAAGCAGTTACCTTGTTCAGTCTTTAATCTCCCACAGAGCTGCATGCTACTATATTCCAAGATTTCTGCATATGAAAATCACTCAAAGGCTAAATGTTGAGGCTTTCCTTGCCTTTTCCAATTTAAGCCCATATTCTTGTCATTCTTACTGTCATGCTTATTACTAATCTGCCAATATTGTATCATCAATTCAGTCCTCAGGCTCCCTTACCATAAAAATGCCCAGTTGATGGACTTAGAACAGTGAGAACTTTAAACGCTCAGCGCACCATCCATTTGGTCTGCCCTTCTCTGTTAAACCTAAATGAAGTATGAAACTGCGTGTAAGTGAAAAGCTAAGTGTAAACCCTTTCCTAAGGAACGGTGAAAGAATTAATTCTCTAATTTTCCAGAATAACTAATATGAGGTCATTGAGAAAACTGAGTAGGTAATCCAAATGATGTCATCATAAGAAAGTTTTAATGATCTTCCTTTTTAGGAAGTTTCCCAACATATTTACTTGTCACTGTCAACCAGAGAGCTTTTTAAAATTGTACATTTTAGGATTATGAGTTTAGATCCTCTTGGGCAGAGGCATAGAAATCTGTATTTTTCGAAATCCACATTGATGCTGATTGATGCCAATTTGACGTATTAATAGTCCATCTACCTCCACATTAAAATCCTGTTAGAGCTCATAACTTTATCATTTTAATCCCATCACCCACAAAATTAGACGTTATTTTAATCTGGTGTATTTGGTGGTGCTATTTGTACCTACCTATTGTTCATTGCATTTTATGTGCTAGGCACTAGGTAAAAACAACACATTATAAAAACTGTTTTGTGTATGATGACGCTATCCTTATATAGGTATTGCTGCCCTTTTTAAAAATCATGATGAAACTGAAGTTGAAAGATTTAGTGGCATTTACTCAAGACCTCAGAGCTGGTAATAAGCCCGTCTTAAGAATAAGGCCTATGGCTTTACCCATGCTATTCTGTTTTTCCCAAGGCCAGTATCCCACATGTCATCACAAAATGGGCTTATTTAACGAATTGGCCATATCTCCTGCCCATATTCATTAAACAGGAGTGTTACCTCTAAATATAACAGGTCATTTTGTAGCTTTGATGGTGTATAACTGCCTCTTTCTTCATGTGAACACTGAAGTAGCAATGTTTGATCTGAGTGTTCTGACTAGAAACTCAAGGAAATCGTTAAGAAATGTATAGTTAGGAATAATAAATCACTGATATTTTCATCCACATGTGATAAATAAGTCTAGTGCATTAACATCAAGAACATATTAAATATATTTGATTTAAATCCAAATTTATTATTAATGTAAATTATGGTAAATTCAATAATCATTAAAATTAAGTGTAACAAATTGATTTATTTTCAGAAGATAATAGACAAATATTTTCAAATATTCTTTAACACAACACTAGTATATTCCAGTGATGATAAATATAATTATGTAAGATCAGTGAAACTGATAGCTTCTCAATCTTTGTTTTCAATATTGAGAATTGCATTGAGCTATACATTTAGCTACAAGGAGTAAATAAAGTAAAAACAAAAATAAAACTAGGAACATAATGTCATATCTGAGAATTTAAGAAATGTTATAAACTCCTTTTGTTGAGACATTTATAGAAAAATGTAAAGAACTATCAAAGATAACATGAGAATTGTCTAAAATCAACTATAGTATTTCACAAAGTTTTTTCACCTTTCAGTTATTTAAATGAGTTATGGTCGTTTGAACTATGGATGATCAAGTTTCTCTAAATAATAAATATGAAGCTAAAATGCCTACAAAAATGATGAAAAATTATTTTATTTTAAAAAAGTGATTTATCAAGTTATTTTACCCTTGCAACAGAAATATTGACCTTAATAGCAAGATATTTGAAGTTGAACAATTTCCCAATATTTTAACATCAGATTTTATTATTCTGCTTGATATATATAATCATAAGGGAAGTGAAATAAAAATCCTTTTCCAGCAAATCCCCAGCTGTGTGAAAGGAAGTTAAATCTCAGAAATTTTACCCAACATGAATACTGCTTTTATTGCAATAATAACTAATACTATTCCCAGGCCTTGAAGCATAGACAGATACATAATTGGAAATATCATAAATTGAATTAGACCAATATATGTACAAGAAAAAAAGAATTCTCTAAAGATCTTGAAACCGTGCTAATACAACAATAAAATCACCTGTACCTCAGTGTATTTCTCTGGAACATCTCTAAATTAAATTGGGGAAGGAACTTTTGTTGCTATTGCATATGCAAAACAGTTTGCTATCTTAGAATACCCTTTGGCTTTTTTTTTCTTTGTATTAGCTTACAAATGTGTAATCAGTGAGTTACTATTATTGGATTTATTAGCAAACATCTTGACACTATTTCCAATACATGTGACTGGTTTATTTCTAAGTATTTGGACTTTTCTGTTTTTCTCATTGTGTGGATTTCTTTGGATTTTTTCGTTTGGGGTTTGCTCTATTGGTCATGTTAGCTCATAATTTTATGAAATTTGTGAATTTTTTAGCTATTACCTCTGAGTATTCTAAGCCCCATACTTTTTCTTTGACTCCTAGGACTCTGAAGATAAAGATGTTAAGCATTGTATATTATCTTGCACACTCTTGTGACTGTTTTTTTCCCTCTTAATTTTCTTTTCCTTATTCAGCTTGGGTCATTTTTATTGCTCTGTTTTGGGTTTACTGATTCTTTCCTACACTGTTTCTAACATATTATTGGGTCTGTACAGTGAGGTTTAAATTTTGTTAATTATGTTTTTCACTTCTGTAGTTTTATTTGGCTTTTCATAACTTCTTTGCTGAAGTTTTATATGTTTTAATTACATTCAAGAACATTTGTAATCATGGTGAAACGTAAATAATATGACTAGTTTAAGATAAAACTTGTGAATATCAGCATTGTTTCAAACCTAAACACTCCATATATCTATCAATTAAAATATATTCTTAAAAATTATTTGTTTTCACTCTAATTTGAGAATTACTAAAGTCCTGTAGTGGAACAACAACTATAGTTTTCTGAATAGGTATTTTTGTCATAATTATATTATAAAGTTTTACTTAAAATAATATATAGTAAAATTCCAGTGTACAAATTGCCTTTACTCTATACTGAGTAATTTATTTGCTCTTGCATAAACCATGTACAACGGAATTCTTTTTTTCAGAGTTCTTTTTAACAGTTGTAGGAAATATCTTGCTAATGCTTATGCAGTAAATGAAATGTTTTAGAAGCAAACCTCACAATGATGTAAAGAAATATGCTGATTTAAAAATTCATGCTTCTAGTAATTAATGTTCTCTATCAGTTCTTAAACTTTGTAACTGTTCTCATCATTTCTATTTCTTCTCCTTCTCTTTCTCCTCCATCTCTTCCAACTCTTCCTTCTACTCCTTTGCTTTGTGATCTTGGTTTAGCCTACGGTAGAATGTGTTACACTTTGTTAATTTGGAAATATGCAGAGGGTTACGGATTAGTAATGAAAACATATCTCTACTGGATAGAAAAGAATACCTTGATCTTTTTCAGGTAGCACTAATAAACATTCTCTCTGCTCTAGTAACTGAGGATTTGGCTTCTTAAATACTTTTCACTCATCAACATGCCGGTGATATATGGACAACTTTATAAAACTTGAAGAAATTCATCTCCTAATGCAATTTTTACACATTGTTTTCTCATCAATAAACACCTGTGTGGAAGTATTTGTTCTAAAATTTTACATAAATTTCATAGGAGAACAATTGCAATGAAATTGTGCCTATAAAATATCCCTGTTGACCATTTAAAGTCACTTCACTATTTTTCCTGGTTGAATTCGTGTTTATGGTGATTTTTTTTTTAAAGGAAGGTTCCTCTTTTTTGGAAGTAGGAAAAGTTGGTAAATAATTAGAGGCTAAATCTTCTTTTCAAGAATTTTCTTTCCATCTGATTGTAACTACCAGACAGTTGGCTAGTATGGAAGTAAGTAATAATAGTAATGATCGTATAATATAGCTTAAATAGCTAGGTGTTAATTCTGTTGAGTTTCACTAATTAGTAGTGCTTGCTTCCAGTTACAAGTAGCCATTAAACTTAAATTAAAGAGGACAGAACTGGCAAGGATTTTGCTTAGAGCATGTTAGGCTCTAAAATAAAGTGGCCATTAGTTCACTCCTGATGACAAGATATTTCACTCTAGCTATTAGGCATGCTAAAGCTTTTACACGTTCTTGAATGCATTTCATAGCTACTTTGGGATGAAATACTTAGACCTTGGTAAAGAATTCATAGCATTTGTTCTATTATTAGTTTCAACTTAATCAGTGTAGTTGGGTGTTATGATCATTAATTTTTCCTTATAACACACAGATGTATGTTTTACATCACATAGTTATGGCAAAATTTACAGTTGTTTTATCTTTGATATTTTTTCAATTGTCAAAAATGTGCCTCCATAATCTCCTTCTTATATTAGAACTTTTATTTAAGAAGATAAACCAGTAGTCTCTCAGTTTTTTTTGTTGCTCTTTCTCTGTGTAGCTGCATCATGCCAGTACTTAAGTTTTTTTCTGAGTATCTCTCAATCTTTGCCTCTCTTCCTTTGTAATATGTCAAAACTTATTTCTAGATCTTTAAAGATGAATTCACCCTAATCTTGAAAGTAAATAAATTTATACCGATGCAATAAAATTTTTAGCAAGGACTTCATATAACTTTGCATTCATAAATTCAGTGACATTTACTACTTAATAGAATTAATCTACAATATGCACATCTAAGTTTTCATGATACTTAATACTCAAGGGTATGTGCTCTCAAGTAAGTTTTGCTACTCCCCAGTTTTCATTATGTCACATTGCTTTTAATAGAAATGTGTACCTGTTAAAAAATTGCATATGTAACCAAGAACTTGTTTGTAGCATCCTACCTAGCAAACTGTTTGAAGTTAAATTAAAATTTACTCAGATGTATCAGTGTTCTTTCTGAAAACTCAAATTGGGATATTGTGTATATGGTGTGGAATGAGAAAATTTATATCATTACTTTTCAGTTTCAGATAAGATGCTATCAGACTAATTTCAAAATTTTTATTTTAATATTTGCTATACTAGAAATTTAATTTATTGGCATGTGTTCGCTTAAATGATTATATTTATCATTTATAAAATAGTATTAAATCTCCATAACTATACCTTTTTATAAATAACATTCATTTTCATCATTAAAGTTTGATGAGAAACACACTTGACAATTTTAATGCACTCTGTCTTTGGTTCACTGCCTCAGTTTATGTAAGACACTCAGAGAAAGATAAATTTAAAAAAATACATATATATATATATTATGTGCAGTATAGAGAACTGTGATTCAAACAGTAAAAATGATGATCAAGGAAAAAGAAATAGATGCAAATATTTGGAGAGTTGCAACCAGGGTCTCATGGTTTGACACGTAGAGATCTTGCATTCGTATGAGGCTTCGCTGGCTTATGTATAACACTTGTATGAATGAGAATGAAATATGGATGTAATGGAAATGCTCAATTCTGGTTTGGTTTTATTTATTCATTTTTCTGGATGACTTTTTCCTTACTATCCAGAAATCTAAAAGTTTTTAGGTGTAGGTTTAAAAATTTTTTAAAATTTCTTTTTCTCACACAGTATATGTATATATGGAAGTTCCATAGAAGTACACCCGTGCCCAGCCAATTCTAAATAAGCAGAAAAACTTGGTGTGCTGACAATATGTATATTCGCTGGGACCCTAGTTTAAGCCCTCTTTTGACTGTTCAAGTAATAAAATTCTACCATGTACGTGAATAAAGAGAAATACTATCTGATAAATTCCTTACCCCGAAGTTCACTCATTTACCTGAGGATATGGTAAGATTTTGAGAAAATTTGCTGCTTTTCCTTTGCCTACATCCAGAGAAATTAATAAGTTAGATAATTAACTCTTACATTTAAAAAGTCCTGTTCTGATTGCTCATACAGTTTAATAAGTATTAATAAAAAGAATAAAAATTCCCAGGGAAATTAAATCTCTTTGTTAATGAACTGATCTTTCACAGTAATTTATTTCGTAAAAATGCAAGCTCAAAAAAAACAGGAGAAAGAAAGAAAAGTAGTTTAACTGTGTCAGTGAATAATTAGAAGACAAAAAAATGTGAAGCTAGCAACTAATTATTTTATTCATCATAATATGATTTATTTATGTTATAATACATACTTTATATATTGTTCATAACATGTCCTAATTGACACTTGATATCTGGTAGAAAATGAAGAAAATATATTAAAGATTCAAGTTTTATGTATCAACGTTGGTCACAGTGAATCTAAAAGGGGAAATTATAAGCTTATTAATTTGGGTCAAAACTTTTATGCCTTTATTCTGGTCATAAGAACTATCATGAAAATGTAACATTTTAATTTATATGAGATTAGAGTTATTTTACTATAAAAATGATAATTATTCGAACTTTTAAAATTTCCTACATGACTCTATGTCCCAAGTTACCATGATTTTCACAAAATATTTACAATCATAAAATATAAACATATATGTTTATTAAATTATTCTATAATTACAATTTAAAAGAATGTTATGAATTTTGGGAAATGCTGTATATCTTTTGAGATTAGTCATTCCTCCTAACACTAATTGGACAACTTTTAAAATGACATCTGATACATTTTTATTACCAGCAATGAGTGAGATTCTAATGGCACCTTAAATATAATTTCCAAGATCATTTTTTAACTTTAAATTTTGGATTCTTAGTAAATTGAGTTAAAAAATGAATAATCCTTGATTGCCTGCAAGCCTTTTAAGGAAATTAATGTATTTTCTGTGCAGATTGTACTTTTATTTCCTTGTCTATAACAAATGTGGTAGCTTTTTGTAAAGCATCTATTAGGATGTAAATGTAGCATAAAATACCTGTGTAATAATAAATTTTTCTACAATAGTAATATATTCTATAGCTCCATTAGGAGTTTGAATTGATTAGTCATATACATACAAAGGCATATATCATTATAAAATAAAGCTTATAAATAAGAATAATGGAAATAAAATTCTCTTAGAATACGAATTTGCCTTTATAAAACATATGTGTATATATACAAGCATGTATATATATACAAATTTGTATACAATATATACAAAATCTGTCCTTATAAACATATATGGATGAATAATCCATTCACATATGTATATGTTAATAAAAGAAGAATGCGTATTCTATCTGGGTGGCAGAATTCCTTATCACTTACTGAGAGCTTGTTAACTATTTGTGTTTTTTGTGCTGATTCTGCTATACTCAGATCATTTTAGTAGATATTTCTTACTTTTAAAAAATGTGAATTTCTCCTGGATGCTGTTTCAGTTGAAATATTATTACTCTAAATACGACTGTAATTCTATAGTTGCACATCATCTTTGCAAATCAGTTAGTTATTGTTAAAATTGATATAAAAATGAGTACCCTCTAAGGCACTTTCTATACTGTCTTCTCTACATGGGGTTCTAACATGGACACCAAATTTGACATAATATAAGTATTGAGCTGTCTTTTACACTCAAATCATTGTCATAGTTCCCTGAACTCAGTAATAGCAAGGATTTACTTATTCAAATTGTAACCCACTTTGACACTGCTCAATAGTAATGTGGTGTGTGGTGTGGAAAAATAGTTATATAAATATATATATTTGATGTTTCATAATTTTAAATAGACCAACATTACTATGAGATGTGCAGTTTATCCAGCCCGTAGTATGTAAAATAAAAATGTCGTATCAAAAAGGTTTAATTATATTCAGGTAATTTGTACTGAATGAATATAGCTGAGTAGTGTATAATTTTCAAGATGGACAGAAGCCTTTTCCTGTTCAGGTGAAAAGATAATGTGATAACATTCAATAAATTAAGTTCTAAAAATCTTATTTGGGGAGTTTAAAATACCTTGTAAAAAGGTGGCAGTTTTAACACACACTTTACAACATGGCCCCTTAGAGTTGTAAATACCTTTACTTTATAGTATGTTCTGATACTTATGATAATAATTGACTAAGCCTTTATGTAAGTATTATGTGTATGATTCACTGTTGGTTATAATATTGCTAGTTATTGTAGTAAACTAATCAGAATCACTCAGTCTTGTTGCAAACAGATGGTTTCTCTTCTTTCCTCATACTTTCCAATAGGTGCTCATAAACTAAGAGCCAGATCTAGAATCCTCTAAAATATAGGCAGTTTCAGATACCCCAAGGGCAGGACTTCACTGAGGACTTTTTAACTGTTGACATGTCAGAGTACCGGCTCCCCAGCGTAAATGAACATTGTCACCATGAACTTAATCCTGCCTGTTGGTTCCAGGGGAATTAATCTGGATCTAAAAGATAATTTTGGTCCATAAATTGACTTTATGAAAGCAGATTGGTGATGTCAGATCCATCAGAATAATAGCTAATTATGAAGGAATGAATGCAACTAATGAGGGAACACTAATTGCTTTTATAGTATCAGTTACTGCTTTTAGATTAGTACTAGTATAGTTTTTATTTCTATATTTTATGATGGGCAAATGAGAAAGCAGTTGTTCTTTCTTCTTAAGTTTTCTCTAACCTTCCCCTGAGCAGGCTATATTTGTGCAAGATGGAATAAAACAATTTTTGAATGCTATTTTGTTTCAACTCACCACTCAGAATATACAAAGATATCCATAAGGAATCTTAACATCATAAGCTATTTAATTATAAGAAGAATAAAAAGGTGATCATTCTTTAGCTATATGATACATATTCATTAGCTTGTTGTGAAAACATCCCGTAACTTTGGTCAAATAAACAAGGTATCTTTATTGGTTCTCTTAACACTCTTAATCTACATGGGCCTTTGACAGAAGGAAACTAAGAAACCATCCCTGGAATGAGGTAATGTCATTCAACTGGTCTATTCAACATCACGAATGAAACATTAATAAAGGGTAGACTGAAAAGCTACTGACTTAAGAGTACTGAACATCATCTTTGGTTCATAGCTCAAATTTGACTTTCTGGCTGGAGATGCATCCCACGCCTTTGTAGTCCTTAGAGAAACACTACCTGCCAAACTTGATTGATCAACAGAGTTTATGTAAAATTCACAAATTAAAGGGCCAGCAATCAGCCGGGGTAGCACACACTGCACTCCATTAAAATCTGATTGGGCACTGATGATACAAGAATTTGAAACAACATCAACAACAGCAAAAACAAAAACACCTTTATTTCCCATGTAAAAATGTGTGGATTTCGTTATGTGTCCTTGTTGTGCTTTTATTTGAAAAGACAGTCTTCATGGAAAGTTTTCTCTCACACATACAAACAAACTAGCTCTTTGTTTCTTACTGACTGTGGACATAAGAGACCTATCACATGCCTAAACTGTCAAATGTCATACTAGATATTTGATAAATATTACTTCAAGATGCATGTAAGCTTTTCAAGGCCAGCATTATGACTAACTTAAAGAAAAAGAAACAAGCTTAGAGATTAAGTGACTTGTTCACGTTTGTGTAATCTAGTAACTTGTAGTATGAAGTGCTAGCTGTTTTCTGTGCTCTCATGCCTTTTATTCACTATAGTCTCTTGATTTTCCTTTCTCTCAGCATTATTTCTGTTCTCTTTTGGAAAAGCAGTAAATATGAGTGGCTGCCTGCACTGTACGATGTAAAATCTATTAAAAATGCTTTGTGGGACAGATAATAAAGTGGATTCTGAAGCTAAACTAACAGGCTTGGAATCCCATCGTCACCACTTGTAACCTCTGTGGTCTTGATCGAGTTACTACCTGACCTCCTTGTGCGTCCTGTTCCTCAGCTGTAGACAGTAATAATCCTACCCTGGTAGGCTTTTTATGAGGATAAATTGAAAATACGTGAAGTACTTAGGACCACTATGCCTTACATGTAGGGAGTGCTATATGATTATCACTTACTATTACTGCTGTTTTTGTTGCTACAGCTCTTGTTAATATTATAGCAATCAGTAGTGACATGTGTTGGTACGTCTGCCTAAGAATGCATCTGTATTTCCATAGAGCATGAAAAGGAGACCCACTTAGGACATTTTCTGCTCTGAGAGTTTTAATTCCAAAGAATAACTATTTCAGCAACATAAGAAAAACAACATATCTTTCAAAGCAGAGTTATTGAACCTTCTAATGCATTATTAACTAACTAAATAAAGACACTAGAAAATGCTCCTTGTTGAAGTAATATTTTCTATAATAATTGTGTACAGCAAATTTGGAATTTGAAAGCAGAATGCGTAAGATAAGAAGCTCAAAATGGTATTTTAAAGTCCCTCTGAGGGAACAGAATACATACAGGCTTCCATTTTCATGAAAGCATTCTATAGTTTCTCATCACCCTTATGTCAAACAACAATTTTCTAAAAAATTGTTTGTTCCAAATTCCAAGCTCAACCTGCTATGGTAGCCTCTCCAGTCAGTGTTCTTTCTCCCAGTCTAAGATGCTGGGGGTTTTAAACATTGTTTAAACAGAAACTGGGTGATTTTCTACCAAATGTAAACCAACATGTACAACTTATGTTTGATCCATGAAGGGCATATGCTGTTGTGGCATGGCTGTGAGGAAGGATAGGTTTTTCCTGGAGACTCTGTAGAAGGACATAGTACAGGTTACAGTCAGCAGCCAGTCAGTGTCCCATCCAAGACAAAGAACTATCGTGTTCACAGTAACCTAAAACATTTTTATGAATATGTAAGAGATAATGATCAGAACATATGAAATAATATTTACCAATACAAACCAATAGACTGACATGGTAGAGGTATACTCAACTTAAATTTTCAATTACTCCAAATAATAGTATTGTGCTATACACACAAAAGTTCTGAAAACTGTAGGGTATTTTTAGTCTTAGAAAATTTATTTTAATCTTTCAAATATGGCTTGCATCTCTCAGTTCAGTCTCTTAAGCTGCTCCTTTTACCAGAAGCATGTGTCCTCCTTACATTATTCTTCCTCGGTGATCCATGGGATTTCAGCTAAACTTTTTTTTTTAATTGAAATATAGTCAATTTACAATGTTGTGTTAATCTCTGGTGTAGAGCAGAATAGTTCAGTCATACATATACATTCATATATTCATTTTCATAATCTTTTTCATTATAGGTTACTATAAGATATTGAATATAGTTCCCTGTACCATACAGCAGAAGTTTGTCATTTTATCTATTTTATATATAGTAGTTAGTATTTGTAAATCTCGAACTCGCAGTTTATCTCTTCTCACCCCCTTCCCTGCACACTCCCCCACCAACCATAAGTTTGTTTTCTGTTTCTGAGTCTGTCTCTGTTTTGCAAATAAATTCATTTGTCTGATTAAAAAACTTGTGGTATATTTATACAGTGAAATATTACTCAGCCATAAAAAAGAATAAAACAATGCCATTTGCAGCAACATGGATGGACATAGAGATTGTGATTCGAAGTGAAGTAAGCCAGACAGAGAAAGAAAAATACCATACAATATCACTTATATGTGGAATCTAAAATAAAAAACAGTTTAACTCTTATTTCTTCTTGCATCTCTTTCCTGTTTATTTCCTTTTTTTTCACAGTGTGGTGTCAGAGTGTACAGTAGATTAATCTGTGTATTTTCTTATATTTTCTGCTGGACTGTATTATGTGTAATGAGAAAGTCTCATTCACTTCTGTTTCCCCTTGGGAAAAACCTATCCTTCGTCACAGCCGCCCCACAACAGTATACATCCTTCATGAGTCGAACATAAATTGTACATGTTGGTTTACATTGGGTGGAAAATTATCCACAGTTTTTGTTTAAACAATGTTTAAAAACTTCAGCATCTTAGACTGGGACAAAGAACACTGGATGGAGAGGCTACATAGCAGGCTGAATTTGGAACTCGGAACAGTTTTTTAGGAAATTGTTTTTTGACATAAGGGTGATATGTTTGCCTTTAACAGTGAGATATTTTTCTTTTATAATTTGCTTGTTTTTAGTCAGAGTCTTTTCTTTTTCATTAAAGAAGTCCCTTTAATATTTCTTGTAAGATCAGTACAGTGGTGCTGAACTCCTTTAGTTTTCGCTTATCTCTCCTTCATTCTGAATTATAACCTTACTGGGTAGAGTATTCTTGGTTGTAAGTTTTTGTTTTTGTTTTCTTTTAGTACTATGAATGTATCATTCCAGTCCCTTTTAGCCTATCAAGTTTCTGCTGAAAAATCAGCTGAAAATATTGTGGTAGTACCCTTTTATGTGACTTGCTGTTTTTCTTTGCTGCTTTTAAGATTCTTTCTTAATCTTTGAATTTTGGCATTTGAATTATAATGTGTCTTGTTGGGGATCTTTTTGGGTTCATCTTGCTTGGGACTCTCTGTGCTTACTGGACTTGGATATCTATTTTCCTTCACAAAGTTAAGGAAATTTTCAATCATTATTTCTTTGAATAAATTTTCCATCCTTTTCTCTCTCTCTTCTCTTTCTGGGACCCTTATAATTTGAGTTATAGTATGTTTGATGTTGTTCCAGAGGTCTCTTAAACTATCCTCATTTTTCTATTCTCTTTTTTTCCTGTTCTGATTGGGTGAGTTCCACTCCCCTTTCAGATCATTGGTCCATTCTTTGGCATCCTCTAACCCACTATTGATTCTCTCTAGTGTATTTCTTATTTCAGCTCTGTATTCTTGCATTTTAATTGGGTCTTTTTTATATTTTCTGTCTCTTTGTGGAAGTTCTCACTGAGTACCTCCATTCTTTATAGAGTTTGATAAGAATCTGTATGATTATTACTTTGAACTCTTTATCTGATAAATTGCTTATCTCCTTTTTTATTAGTTCTTTTTCTGAGGTTTTTTTTTTTCTTTTTTTCATTTAGAAGGTATTCCTTTGTCTTCTTGTTTTGTCTCGCTTTCTGTGTTTGTTTCTATGCATTAGGTATGTCAGCTATATCTCCTGGCCTTAAGAGTGGCCTTATGTAGAAAGTGTCCTGTGGGGCCCAATGGTGCAGTCCCCCTGTTCATCAGTGCCAGGTGCTTCAAGAGTATCATTTTGTGGGCTATGTGTGCCATCCTGTCATGGTTGTACCACACTGATGTGCAGGGCTGAGCCTCAGACCTGGAGCTGCTCAATAGCAGTGCAGATACTAGCCAGGGATGCCTGCCAGGTGGGGTGGAGTGGCAGCCGCAGGTTAGGCAGGGATGGTCCTCAGGGAAGTACTGGGGCAGGGCACACAGTGTTAGCTAGGTTGATGGAGAGTGACAGAAATGGCATCCATCCACACTGGGCTAGCATGGTGGAAGAATTTTCTAAAAGTGGACCTTACAAGTGCTTCTATCCCTGAAGAAAATTCCACCAAATCCCTGCCCCTCTAGCACATGCCCTTAAATTAGTCAATTCTTCTCATATAACCTGGGCACTTTTCAAGGTGCTGCCTCTGCACTGGGACTTGGAGCTAGTGGGTTTGTGCATGAGCCCTTCAAACGCAGAGTGTCAGTTTCTCACAGCCCTCTGGCTCTCCTGGATGTAAACCCCAGTGTTTTCAAAGCCAGATGTTGTAGCAGCTTGTCTTCCTGGTACAAACTCCTCAAGCTAGGGAGCTCAGTGTGGTGCTCAGACGCCCTGCTCCTTAGGGAGGACATCTGTGGTTACAAAACCTCTGTCTTGCGGGTTATCATACCGAGGGTGTGGGTTCTGACTGGATTGTGTCTGTGCTTCCCCTCGCCATCTCAGTGTGGCCTTATCTTTATATCCTTTACTGTAGAAAATCTGCTCTGCTAGTCTTCAGGTCCTTCTCTGAAATAGCTGTTCTCCATGTGGCTGTATTTTTGGTGTCCATGGGAGCACATGGGGGGAGGTAAGCTCTGGATCTTCCTATTCTGCCGTCTTGGTCTGGACTCTGACCTGTATCTTACATTTTGAGAGATTAAATATGAAAGCTAAAATTTATAGGGTTATTACTGAAGTATAAAAACACTCCATATTTTTACAGAAAGAAGAAAAAAAGAATAGGAGATTTTTCCTGCCATCAGAATAAAATATAGGAAGGGACCAAAATGCATTATAAATAATTGGACAAATAGATAATGCAGAAGTAGATAGCATAAATAAATCCAAATAACTTTTTATATATAGTGGTCTCTATTTGAATTTCATGGTGTAAATAGTAATCATTCAGTAGCTCATTTTTGACAATTAAGCTCTAAGAAAGTCACTGAAACCAATTTGATGGCAAATCTTTAGGTAATTCTAAACATAATAATAATAAGCCGCCATATCACAGTGTTCAGTGACTACTTCGCATCCTCAGCAGAGTGATCAAACACTGAATGAGCACTAACACTGAATAGCGCAGTTACTCCTAAAATTGGTCCCTCAGGTTTACGGCTGACTGAGCTTTAAATTGCCTGCATTCTATTGACTATTCAACTCTCCCAGCCAGTTGATAAATAAAATACTTCAGTCATCAGAGTTAATCCACTTTCATGATACTTGCTTTTCTTGAAACATTAGATCAGCTCTTTTTGTTTTCTGAATTTAAGATTCAGGTCAAGTTAAATGGAGTTTATGTCATTACAATTTGTCAGGCATAACCCCTCCTGGGAAATTTGAGGATTTTTGTGGAATAAAGTCCTTCTAAAATTATTAAAGGGCAATATAATTTATGTCAGCATGTTGAAATAGTTATTTTTTTCCTATAGAAAACAATTACATCAAAATAAAATATTTGAAAGTTTCTATTTTGTAAGTCTCAATAATTAGTTGAATTTAACATGGCTGGATGATTTCCAGTGACTAAAAACACGTGTATCTGCGTCATATCACCTTTAATATAAGTTACTTTATTATTTAAAATATATATATGTAGTTTTGGTTTACATTTTTCCTTTTTCTCCCCAATAATTTAATCTGGAGGAATATACAAATCATTCTGTTTTGATAACTTCCCTTCACTATCATTTTAAAGTAGGTAGGTGATAAATTCTCTTAGTTTTCCTTCATCTGTGAATGTGTTGATTCTTCATTCCTGAAAGATGCTTTCACTTCACATGGACAATGGATTTACGGGGGGGGGGGGTGTTGTTTTTCCAGCACTTGGGAAGAGGTTCTGCCACTTCCTGCTGACCTCCAGAAATATTTTTTTTATGAGAAATCCTTTGTCATTTCATTTTTTCCCTATAGGTACAACGTTTTCTTCCCTCTCACTGCTTGCCAGATACTTTATTTGTTTGTAGAAGTTTGGCTATAATGTGTCTTGGTTTTTATGTCTATATGTTTATTTGGTTGGGGAGTTCACTGAAATTCTTGGACTATAGATATACAGGTTTTGTGGCCAAATTTGGGGAGTTCTTATTTACTTAAATGCCTTAAGTTATCCTTACTTCTCTTCTTTTCAACTCCAATGACATGACTTTATTTTATTATAGTCTCATTCCTTATGTTCTATTTATTTTAAATTTATTTCCTCTTTGTTTTTTAAACTTTTTTTTTCCTATGCTTAATCTCACTGATTTCTCTGTGCTTCCATTCTGCTTCTGAGCCCATCCATTAAGGGTTTTTTGTTTGCTTATTAGTTTGGGTTTTTTTTTTTTTTTGGTTATTGTGTTTTTCAAGGTTAAATTTCCATTGGTTTCTTCTCTATATTTCTTATTTCTTTCCTTAGTCTTTATCATCTCATTTATTTCAAGCATGGTCATTGAAGCAGGTTTATGATGACTGCTTTAAAATATGTGTCAGATGATTCTAACATTTCTGTCATTTTGTTGGCATCTCGATTGTCTTTTTTCATTCAGTTTGCATTCTTCCTGGTTCTTGGAAGGGTGAGTGAGTTTTAATCGAAAGCTGGACATTTTGGGTATTATGTGGTAAGACTCTGAAAGTTAAAATTTTGTCTTAGCTTGCTTTCTTTTGACTTGGTTCCAGGAGGTTAGGTACCAGGGACCTCATCACAGCCTGGTGAGGGTGGACAGTTAGACTCCCCAGTCAGCCTTTGCTGGCATGGATGGAGGTGGGGCTACAGTTCTGTTCTGTGGGGTTTGAACGTCATTTTCTAAAAGTTTTCTGTTTTTCTGGGCTGCCTCTCTTCTAGCTTTTTGGCTGTAGAAGGCAGGTATTGGGGGGATGCTCTTGCTGCCTGCACCTATTAGCAGCCCCAGCATCCATTCTGGGGTATCAGAGGCAGCAGGAAGACCCTGGAACTTACTCCCATGGTGCTTTTCAGGCCACATGAGCCCTAGCTGGTCCACCATAGAAATAGGAAAAAGCTGCAAATACTCCATCTTCCTGGAAGTAGAATATCCTTTCTTTCTGTTTTCTAATGTCTTTCCCTTTGGTGCAACTCTCTTTTTTCATTAGGTTCAAGAAAATGTTTGATTAATTGCTGCAGAATTTATATAGTGGCTGATTTTAAATCCTCACCAAATAACACTCATATCATTTTCTTTCATATTAGTGTCAGCTTGTTATCTTTCTCATTCAAATTGAAGTTTTCCTGGCTCTTCACGTGACAAGTGATTTTCAACTGTACCTTGGAAATTTTGGTTGTTATATTAGAGGCATCTTGATTGTACCTGAGTCCCCTCTTTTAGCAGGCAGTAGCCCCGTTAGGTTCAGCACGTAGGTTCTGGTCAGCTTCCTGGGCTCTGGTTCCTCTGACTGTTTACTTTCCTCCCCTTGCAGTGCTGTTCTGTTCTGCATCATTAGTCGGGTGCTCCAGGGTCTCCTGCTGAACTCTGCTGGTGCCATCTGCACAGATGGAAGGAACGTCCATAAGCCTCCTGCTGTCACTGGGCGACTTCTGTAGGAAGGTGGGCAAAGCCACTGGGGCCTGTGTGTCCTTATGCCGCCGTGCAGAGGGCAGGAAGGTGCAGAGCTCTGCATTAGTCTGCCTGCTGGCACTCCAGCTGTTGAGCTGGATCTGGGATGACTCACTAGGACTTTGTTGCTGGAGTGCAGAGAGGCTGACCCACCCACTGGGTCTGGGTTGTGACGGTTGGCCTGGGACAGCCAGGGGTTCACTGTGGCCGCTGCAGGCAGGTCAGGTTGCCTAGAGGCCCCCTGAATTTTGAGAAGGGCTGGAATGAGTTCAGTCTTTGCTGCTACCGCTGCAAGCAGTGGATCAGACTGTCAGCATCAGCCAGGTGACCAGTCAGAGCTGGGGCTCTTTACAAGGTCTCTTGTGGACTTAGGCTTTTCAGACCTCTTAGCCAGGGAGGACAGAATGTTTTGTTCGTTTGCTTGTTTCATTGTTGTTTTGCTGTGCCCGTAGGTTTGGTATTACAGGCCTCTCCGCCACCAGGTCCAGAGATACATCTGAGGTAAAAAGAAAACTCAGGGAACTCAGCACATTGTCGTTTTCTTGTCTTGGATTCCCAGCCAGTCTGCCAGCTTTCAAAATCCTTTTACCATAGTCAGTTTAAGACTTTCCAGGGCATTTAGTTGTATTAAAAGGGGGAAGAGCAGGGAAAAATAAGTCTGTGTTGTCTTGTTCAGCACCTGAAGTAGACCAGGCCACATTTTAATATATCTTCGTGGGCGGTGTAAGTTTCACTCTTGTAAAATCTTTGCTTCTATCTTATGACAGTACAGTTTTCTTCCAGGCCTGCTATTTACCCCCAAATAAGGTAGGGGTATTTTTTTTTTCCTTTCCTCGTTTCACACAGATTAACCCTTAGTATTTGAAGTTGTTTATTTCATACATGTGATAGATAAACTTGTTAGTCCATTAACTTCCTCCCAACCTCCCTCTCTTTCTGCACATTTTCCCAATTGTTTGAATCTCCTGTACTTGAGGCTGGCTCCCTTAGGTTGGAATTATGTCTTGCACTGGGATAGGGGCCGCGCAAGTTTTGGGAGTAAGTCACTGGTAATAAAACAAGTAAGCATGAAGCACAATTATAATGTATTTAATAGATTACAATATGCTTTTCTCTATACAACCTTCTCTTTGTCAGTCCACTGATGACTCTTTCAATACTCCAACTTCACTGTTTAGAAAACAGAGTCAGAGGAGAGACTGGCCAGGGGACAGTGTTTAACCCGGTATTGCCTCCCCATCTGCAGTAACAGCCTCTATTCCAAGGTAAATAAATCTGCTGTCACTTGGCCATCAAGTCCCATGTTGTTATTTTCCCTTTAAACTAGGCAACTGAGGTGAGGTCATTTGGAATTCCCTCCCACGGGTCCTAGCAACACCGCACACATATCTCAAACTCAGATGTATTTTTCAAAGCCCCTTTTATTATCTTTTTGTTTTTGCGGCACATATAAATTATTCCCTGTTATTCGGAGATGTTTGTAATATTTACTTAAACCTTTTCCCTTTATTGTAGACACACAATTCTATTTTATGCATGCTTCTCTGTTCCTCATGTTAGGTGTCAGGTCCTTTTGTGAATGTAGCACGGTGTTGCAGTCAACGCTTATTTGCAGCTAGTATTCATTGAGCACCTTTGCTCATCACTAACGGGAGGTATTAGAGGGATAAAAAAATAAAACACTTCTTTGAGAGAGACAGACATACAATAACTAAGCACTGAAAATGCATAATTTCAGGTACCCTTAAATACTACTTAGGCAAAGATGAAACACGGTAACAGAAAAATACCTGCTTTAATGAGAATAATCTGGAAAGCCATCTCTGGGGAGATGCTATCTGAGTAGAAAATATGTAGGGAGCCATGTGAAAACTTGGGTGGAAAGATCCCAGGAAGTGGAGACAGGATGTACAAAGTCACTGTGTTAGAACCAGCATGGCCGGTGCCAGGACTGCAGAGGGTTGGTGGGGGGAAGACAGCGGAATGTTCAGGGGGATGCAGTTTTAAAGATGGACAAGGACAGGGGATACGCAGCCACATAGACCATGATAAAGATTTGAGATTCATTTTACCTACATAGAATTTCTGCTCTGCTTAGTTTTCTATATACCTTTTACTTTGTTTTATATAGGTTACATTAAAATATTTTCTGAAAGAAGGCAGAATTTTCAAAACAGTTAATGCATTAGCTAAATCACTATCTAGAATAGATACAAGAGCCAGTACTTCCTTTATTATATCTGCCCGCACAGAAGGTGAGTTTTTCTCAACAAATTGGTATTTCCATGAGGACAGTTATGTCATATTCCAGAGACTAGTATGCTGCCGATATACATGGTCATTACACAGTAAAATCAAGGTATTTTAGATACTAATAAAACATTAGCAAAAATTACATTTTTGTCATTAGTCAGATGCTGTGGTAGATGAAACAGATAAAAGATACAATATGTGGAAAAATCTGTACAATGTATCAGACATAGTAGTCCTATTTCTAGCCCTGTGGTCCAAATTGCTGTTGAAAACACATATAAATGCAAAATGAAATATTAAGAAAGAACTTTTTAAATGCATCTGTGAACTGGAAAAGAAAGTAAGGAATATCAAGGCCAAAATCTAAATGAAAGCTATAACTCAGAGATATAAAATAAGCCGTGAAGCTGACATTCACCTTGAAGACATTTGTCAAATTTAGTGAACTCATGAATAGTTTTTCACAATGTCTCAAGCCTTGGGGACTAGCAGACAAAGCTCAGGACCCATGCACAGTGGGAAAACTCTGAAACTCCAAAGAATGCTTCTTCAATAAATCTGAATTAAATCCTATGCAAATCCCTTGCCTCCACTCCCCCTTCTATGGATCACGAGAATTCTATCTTTGGCACTGACTGTGAAATGAAAAAAGAAATGGAAAAAAAAAAAAAACTCTTGTAAGAAATCTTCAACACAAACCCGTGTTGTTACAGTAAATTCATCTAATTTATGTGGTTTAAAAAGACAGCCCACATATGCTTTTTAGTATACTCTTACACTGGTGACCCTCAGTTCTTGAACGAAGCAAATAAAAATAAAAATCAGTTCTGGAAGAAACCATCATCAAATCAGTCCTCAAAAAGAGAGACATAGACATAACAAAATAGCCTAAATAATTTCTGAATGAGTGATTATTCAATTCATAAGGGAAAAAACTAACTAAAAGCATAGTCTTTTGCTTTGTTGTTTTAAGGTGTATAGCGTGATGATATACATAGACATTGTGAAACGATTACCATGATCAAGATGATTAACCATCTTATCACCTCTCATTTTTTTTGTGTGTGAGAACACTTATGATCTACTCTCCTAGCAAATTTTACATACACAATACAATATTATTAACTGTAGTCACCATGCTGAACCTTCGATCCCCAGGACTTATTCTTTATAAAAGAAGGAAATTCTGCCATTTGCAACATGATGGATGAATCTGGAGATCATTATGCTAAGTGAAATAAGCCAGACACAGAAGGACAACTATTACAGGCTATCATTTATATGTTGAATCTATAAAAAAAGGTCAAACTTAGAGAACCATAGAGTAGAATGTTGGTTTCCAGAAAGTTGGGCTGGAAGTGGGGAAAATGGGGTGATGTTGGTAAAAGAGTACACACTTTCAGTTATCAGATGAACAAGTTCTAGAGATGTAAGGCAGAGCGCGGTTACTATGTTGTATACCTGAGAAAAATAAAAGCATAGACTTATTCTCTAAGTAAAGTCATAGACAAATTTATCATCAAGCTGAGAACTCTTACTGTGTGTCTTAGTCAGGTCAATCTAATTAAAAAACAATGGAAGTATTTAGCAAATGTGAAGAATGGAATTAAAATTTTTGATCTCTTAATATATGCAAAACTCTAAAACCAACAGTTACAGAAGAACACATGGAACATTTGTGACAATTTGAGCAACTTTTAGGATTTGTATGCTATAGAACATACTCCCTTACCATAATTCAATTAAATTATATGTTCACAAAGATAGCAAGAGATGGGTGCGCAGTGTAGGTTGTTTTCATAACCCACAAGTCAAGCAGAAAATCATAGTGGAAATTAGAAAATGTTTAAACCAAAAAAATCATGAAAATATTACATATTGTAACTTTTGGGAAACAGCAAAATAATTTATTATCTGTGGTCTTAAATGCTTGTATTAGCAAAAGAAACAGAAAGGCTGAAAATTAGTCAGCAGAACATCCATCTCAAAAGGCCAGTGAATGGGACAGTGAAATTGATGGCAGAGGCAACAGAATTCAGTTATCTGGATTTGGTTCTGGCTAAGTGCACCTGGGTGTTAGGAGGCCTCCTGCCATGTAGTGGTTCCAGAATTCTCCTGGTCCATGCGTCGCTGCATCAGCCAGTGGAGAGGAAAAGAAAGCAGCCCCCCTTCTTAAGTACATTGGCGTGAAGGGGACACAGAAACATTTCTTCATATTTCTGACAAGAACTAGTCACATCTTCCTCCCTGAAAAGTTGGTCACAAGCGTTAACTCTTTACTGCGGCCCCTGTTCGCCAGCTCTACTACATTCTAAGAATTCAAGGTTTGTTTCTCAGTACAAAATCAATCCCGAGAAACCAAATGCTAATGGATTACGGATGCTTTTTCTTATATCCTCTGGATTACTACAGAGATAATTAGGAAGCTTAGAGAGAAGAGACGGTGACTGCCCAAGATGCAGGATAATTGACAGGTGCTTACATGGAGATGCCACTGTGCTGAGGTGGAACCCGAGTGTCTGCTTTACCTACATGGCAAATTGTAGGAGATTCTGGTACTTGCTTGACAAAGTACTGGAATGCAAGGAAACCCAGCAATATTGTATTTTGTTGACATTTACTAGTTTACTAATAATCAAGATAATTGAAAAAGAAGAAGAAAAATTGGGATGTTTATTCTGCTGGATATTGAAATTTATAACAAAGCTGCTGTTGTTAAAATTAACTAGGCTAGTGTTATATTGGGTCTAAGAGAGACAAAGAGAAGGTTGGAATAAAATAGAATCCAAACAGACCCATGCATATAAAGACACTGGATGTGTAAAAAAAGGTGGACAGCAAAGCAAAAACAAAGAAACTTTTCAGTAAATGTTGCTAAATCAGTTGGCTGTCCATATGGGTGAAAACAAACAAAGAACAACAAAAATAACTTCTATATCACAACATATGAAAAATTAATTTTAGCAAGACTGAGAACTAAATAAGAAAAACAAAACAATGAACCTTTTTGGAGATGATTTTTAGATATTATCTTGATGGCTTCAGCATTCAAAAAGATTACTTAAACAGAACCCAAAAGGACTTACAACTAAAAAAAAATAGACTCCTTTAAAAATATGAATACTGTTTTTTCATCAGAAAAATTAAGAGAAGAAATAGATGCAGAATCATGAGGAGCTAAAACTACGTGACATATATAGTAATAAAGAGCTGTCAGAGATGGACAGTACAATGGTGAAATAAGTCTGTTACAGTCAGAAATTGAATTCCCTACAGGGGTGAGAATGAATGAATTAATGTGACATTAATGTAACTCTTAAAGCATAATTGTAAAAGAAAGAAGCTAAACGCAAGTGAATGCAGAGCATATGAGGTTAGGCATTTACAATTCAGATATAGGCAGAACCAATCACTCATGTGAAAATCCAGTATATACTGTTTGTTTCTTATAGAAAGTGAAGTATAGAGATTGACAGGGGGCACCGATGAGCTCTGAGGGTGCTGGTCACGTTTCTCGACCAGGATACTGTTTCCAGAGGTGATGATTTATTGTGCCGTAAATTTGTTTTCAGATACTTTTATGTATATGCATTTTCTTAATTAAAAATATGGTTGACTTGTTTTTTGCAACTGAAATTTAGAGAGGTAAAGTCTGACTGCAGGCTACTTTTGATTACTAAGTCAATGGTGTTAAGGAACACTTTTTCCTTTTCTAATCTTCACATATTAATTCCTGCTATACTCTAAAAATTCTCAATTCCAGTATTTCAGATTAACAGCTCATCCTTCGTGTTGGACAGAATGAGAGTATCTTTCTCCTAGCAAACAGAAAACAAATCCTGAGATTCAGAGTCATTGTTTGACTCATATCACATGCCCACCACTGAACCCAAAGATGTGGCAAAGGGGGAACAGGAAATGACTGGCTCAGTCCAGCTCTAAATCTGGGTATGTAACCAGCTTTAGCACAACTACCTGATGCCCTGGTAGAAATAGAGGCCTGCTGGGAAGGGGTGAAGGGAAGGAGAGTTACTAGAATTTAATTAACAAATGCCCCATTCAGAAATTATAAGAAAGAAAACAAATTAGCTCCAGATTACACCAATTACATGCACAAAGCCACTAAATGACATCTATTACAATGGAAAAATTAAATGTGAGGTTAACAAAGTTAATTCACACAGGGAGCATTTAAGCTATACCAAATTAATGTAAGATTCAACATTGGCTGGAAAAACTAACTGCATTAGTGGCATAATGAACTGTGTGTAACTAAGCTCTCCTTTCATACTAGAAAGTGCTTCTAATTTATTGAGGTCTTCAGGAATTAACCAGGAGTCACATCTTGACTCAGTCTGCAAGAAAACAAAAAACAAAAAAAAACCAAACTGGTGGTGCTATTGGATTTCAGAATTTGGCCATGTTAAGTGATTATTACTGGTTTCTATGTTATGAAAATACATTATCACACATACTAAGCTCAAAAGGGGTTTTTGAGAAAATGCCAAGTAATGCATATTTAAATACATTTGTGATATTTAAAAACAGGTTATAAATAGCAACTAGAACAATCTATAATTTCCATATAATGGGGGAGGGGAGCTGCTGCTTAGAACAATGCTTCTTAAGCCAGAAACTGCTTTCTTCTTTCCTACTTTTGATCTTAAGAGAAATTAACTTACTACAGCTGTACCTATTAAGAATATCAATAACCAATTATATAATCAACCAGTGTATTGAGAATAAACTTAAATTTTTGAACAAGGTGTCTAGGGATGGGATGGAGTGTTTAAGTAGAGAGGCAGAGAATTAAAGCAGGCCAGGGGATAAGCAATGCATGTGCTGGTCTGAACGATGCTATCAGGAGCAGCAGTGCTTGAGCAAGTTCATCTTAGCCCTAAGCTCTGACATGCCAAGGACTGTCATTGAAACCAGTTGAGTGGAAGTGTCTTTGCACGTGTGTGTTAAGCATCAGACTCAACACCTGTGGGAAGCGCGGCACATTCTCAACTTTCCTCTTTACAATGCTCCCCCCTTGTTTCTTTTTTTCACCTTCTTCTCTAACATTGAGTCTCCAGCACCATAGGAACTCATAAAGTATGTCTGGTGTACACAGTCATCCCTCGGTATCCATGGGTGATTGGCTCCAGGGATTGATTCCAGCCCATACCACAACCCAGAGATGCTCAGATATCACAGTTGCTCTCAGTAGCAGATTTAACCAACCACAGATGGAAAACCGTCCACAATCCAGGGTTGCTTGACTCAGCACACACAGAACCACAGATAATGTGGGCTGATTATTTACTGAAAAAAAAATTTGCGTATAAGTGGACCTATGCAGTTCAAACCTATGTTGTTCAATGCTCAACTGTAGAATTAACATACATATATCCTTATAAATTATGAAGTCCCATTTTCTCCACCAAGGTGTTTTGAGTCACATGATTGGACAATGCTATAGATTGTTTAAAAATAAGTCTACCTTTTAAATCTATTCTTACATAACTTAATTCAAGAAGACTTTCTGACAGTAAGTTGCTATAAGATTCCTAGTAACTGATTTCTGTAAGTACTAATTTTTCAAAGAATGAAGTTAAAAAAAGTTAATAAACTAATATATAGCTAGTCTCTAGTCCTTTACAATCATCCTTCTGTCTCTACCACTTTAATGGAAGTCATCAATGAATTTAGGATTTTTATATTCAATGACCTTTACTTTATCCTTACATTTCAGAACCTGCTCTTGGCATTTGACAGTGTTGACATTAATGAGGGGCATATTAAATTTGAAGTTCTGGTTCATAACTTATGATTGATACAAATGCATGTTGCCAGACAGAAATGCAGATGTTCAAGTCCACATGAAGTCACTGATTTTAGGGCTTTTATGACTTTACCTATGACACATGAATAAAGGGCACTAAGTCACTGGAGACAGAGAGAAAGAAATTTTTGAGGATTTCTTTACAGCTGTGCTGTAAGTGTACCTCATGGCAGAGCTGTGAACTCCCTGCTTCTACTTCTCAAGCTTAAGTTTAGGGGGCATTGGTTCTAAAAGGATCCTTTAAAGAACTTATTTGTCCTTTAGAGTTTGAGGTCTGACCCCTTACCCCAGGAAATCTGGAAAATGACACTCAACAGCCTATGGGAATCTTGGGAGTTAAAGTCAAGGTGAGGTGCTGCTATGTTTGACTGTCGGTCAAAGGACGTGATGAGAGTTTCCTTTGAGCAGGGAGTGGGTCATAACAGGAGAGGGCTGATGAGAGTCATGTTAAATTCTACTCAAGACCACCACCTGGGAAGTGAAAGAACTCACATTTATTAGTCTGTGGAGTGGCAGGCTGGTGACCCACACGTAAGAGGAGAGAGACCGGCCGAATGTCATCACCCACATCATTTGTAGCCACAAATACTCAGCACAGAAAAGGTAATGTCCCCACAGAAATGCCAAAGACAAGTCAGCAAATGTACACAGCCCCAGCATCATATGACAACTGTGCACTTCTTGTGTGAGTAAGCTGCTACTTCTTAATCAGTTGTCACATTGGGCCTCACTCAAAAGGGGTGAGAAACAGTAACTACCAGATGAGGGAGATCTGAGAAAAACAAACAAACAGAAACAAGACCATAAGGATCATGACCCATCTTTTGGTGCAGATGCCAAGGCTAGGGGGAAAAAAAATCTGTCAAATTTAAGCTTTTCATTATACATTAGGTAACTGGATATTTAAATTGAGATTCCACTTGAGACCTCAACTGGCAGTAGCACTTCGGAAGGATGAACAAAAAAGTCATTGACTTTTTTTTTTTTTAAGAGGGGAAGAAAGAATCAATGTTAAAATGAAGAGCAGGAAATAAAAAAAAGTTGTAATTTTTTTTTTTTACAGCACTAAAGGGCATGGATTCAACATAATGATTGTATCTGTTATCTGTAGATTCTGTTTCTTTTGATTCATGAATTTGCCTATCTTTTTTTCTCTGTGTAATATTAGCTTTTAAATAGCTTCTTAGCCTTTAATTTACTTTGTAGCCTGCTAAATATAAGTATTCAGAACTTCTCTACTCAGCTGTTTTTTTCTCTTAAATCTCTCTTATGTGATCTCTGTCAGTAACACTGCTTCAGTTACCAGTGTTGTGCAACATTTCTGTGAACTTAGGTACTTCCCATTCCAGTACTAAGCTGATAGCTGCTGATTAGTGTGTGTCTGTGTACATATACAAACAAACACACCATCTTGTCTCTCAAAGTACTTTAACATCCAGTTACTCTTATTTCACTTAATCTTGCTTCTCTTTGGTCTGCCATGTGTGAACTCCACCAAATTCAACTATACTTTATGGAAATTTTCAAGTTACTTTTAATACTGTCGTGATTATAATCACTTTTAAAAAGTTAAACTTTTAAAACTGTATCTTGTCAATGGTTTAAAAAAACTATCATTTTGGATTTTTCACTGCGCTAAAATCACCTCCTATTGTGTGAACCAGATCTTTTGTCTTATAGGTCCTTTTGATTTAGTCATAAATCATGCTTATGTATGTCTAAATAATCTTACTTTGGAAAATGCGTTGTCACCTGCATGTTAAACATATACAGTAATTTCCGTTTCATACCATGTGTTTCCACCCATGCCTCTAATGATATATTTAACTTTTCCTTTTGCATCATACTTCTTTATGAATGGAGGTATAGTATAGAACAGTATTTTGCTCTGGAGGACGTATCACGCACTACAAGGTGATTTGGGGAGTATTTCGGTTGCCACGGTTGCTAGATGTGAATTCACTATATATGACAGGATCACACAAGGCATAGGAAGAATTTGGGAGAAAAGATGAGGAAAAGTTTCCAATAATTAGAACAAAAATTCGCAAAGATAAATAATGGAAAATACTATAAACTAATGAAAGAATAAATAGTTTTTCTAATTTATTGCAAATCAAGTTAAATAACAATATTGCTTGTATGTTTTAGGTATATATTAAAAATTTTAAATTCATATATTGTTTGGGAATATATATATACACACATACACACGTATATTTGTATTATGGTATAAATCCCAAACAATTTGATCACTTTGATTTAGCCTTGGTAAAAATTATGGTTGTTTTTACATTATATTTACCGATTATACTTAAGAAATCCTTTGAAAAATCTATGATATACGTAAGACATTTGAAGAAGAAAATGTATTAGGTAAACAAAAACAATGTATTTCTAAATATAAGAGAGAGACTAGAGAATATTTGCATAACTCATCAAACATAAAATATGAATCTAAACTAAAATTTTTATTTTTTTAAAAGATGCTTCAGTTTGTTCATTAAAAAAAGAAAAGAAAAAGCCGAGGACTATCTATAATTATTGGAAGCATGCTTTTTCTTCTCTTACCATTTATGATTATTATTAGTTGAACATTCTTTCTGAGAATAAAACTAGAAATGCTGGAATATATATTTAGATATATAAAACACATGGTATGATATTTTTAAAACTGGAAAAAGACAACCCTTCAGAAACCTTATAGTACAAATTTAAGACAAGCTTAAAAAAAGTGTATCAATTTCTACCAAAAAATTCTCTTCATTAGAACTGGTACCTATATTTAGTTCCACCTTGAATGCAGTGTATCACTACATTTATTTAGGTCTTCATAGGTTTCTTGAATCAGTGATTTGCTGTTTTCATCATACAAGTTTTGGACATATTTTTTCGGTTTTATACTTATTTAATTTGGGGGGGCTGTAATAGGGTACTTTATTCAATGCAGATTCCAAATGCTGATATGTAGACGTACAATTGATTTTTTGTATAATGACCTTGCATAGTGTTGCGTAAAGTTGAAAAAAGTCATATATTAGGTCGCTTTTTGTAGATGCTTTTAAAGTTTTCTCTATAGTGAATCATGGTGTCTGTGAATAAAGACAGTTTTATTTATTCTTTTCCTTTATGGATAATTTTTATTTTAGTTCTTGCTTTATTGCACTGCTTAGAAACTCAAATACAACAGTGAATAGAAATGATGAGAGTTTACATCCTTCTCTTGTTCCTTAATTTAGTAAGAGTGCATCCAGTCTGTCACCATTAAGTAGGATGTTAGCTCTTTTTACTAGAAATGTGTTTTATCAGATTTTTGAGAACATTCCCTTCTATTAGTTTGCTGAGAGTCCTTACCATGAATTGATGTCTTATTTTGTGAAGTGCTTTTTTGCATGTATTGAAATTATAGTATTTTATGTATATATTGTTAGATTCATTTTGCTAATATCAAAGTAATCAATATGTTAGTATCATCAGTGATTTTATTAGAAGAATCTTTAATTTTTAGGGAGCTCATATATTCATGGTAGCAGAAAAGTGTTTCAAAGTTCTACATTTTTTTATATTATCAACAAATACTAACAGATTTTTTTATTTGAGGTTATAATCTTATTTTGTACATTTTTGTGAAAATAACTGCCAGACATCCAAATATAAACAACTTTATCAGATATTTTATCAAAAATGTATTCCAGGAAAAATCACTTTAATTAGTGCTCTTCCTCTAGCCATGGGTTTAGCAGACTTTTTTGTGAACAGCCAGATAGTAAATGTTTTAGGCATTTTGGTCAATACTCTATTGTGTCTGTCACAGCTAGTCTGTGCTGCTGTTGCAGCATAAATACAGCTTTAGATTATATACAAACAACTAAGCATGACTGGGTTCCAATAAACATTTATTTGTAAAAATAAATGATGAGCCAGATTTGGTCAATGGACCATAGTTTGTCAACCCATGTAGACAGCTTTTATAATTTGTAGTTTGGAATGCAGCAGAAGTGTACTTCCCGTTTTATGGTAAATGATATTAAAATACTTTTTCAAGGGTTGAGACTTAACGTATTTAACTTTTTTACTAAGTAATCAAAAGCATTCTTAAAAGAAATTCTTCACTAGTATATTATCTTTTACTGAGTCTTCAGTGAAAAACATACGGTGACTGCACATTTCCAAAGCCACTGTGTTCATTCAGCTAAATCAATAGATGTTTTACTCACCATTACTTTTTTTTTTTTTTTTTTTTGCTATTTGTATAAATGTCAGAATTAGGAGGAAAAAACCCCTTAATATTATTAAGGAATTATTTTTGGTCTCATGAATATCTTGAGTGAGTCAATTCCTACATCAAAGCTCCAGACACTGCAGGCAACTGACCTGATTTTTGTCCCTATGGTTTTCTCTAGAATTAAATATAAATGGAATCATACAACATGCAGTATTTTGTGTCTGTCATCTTTAATTAGCATACATATCTTGACATGCATCCATCTTGTCGAGCCTGTCAGTTGTTCATTATTTTTAATTGCTGAATAGTATTCCATTGTATAGATGTATCGTATCTTTTATTCATTAATCTTCTAATGGACATTTGGTTTTTATCTTTCTTATATGAGTAAAGCTACTACTATTTGAATATAATCATTATTTAAGCATATACTTTCACTGTACCATTGAAATATAATTATTATTTGGCATATGTTTTCATTTCTCTTGGCTGAATACCTAGATGTGAGATTGCTGAGTTGTATGGTGAGTATACAGTTGATTTTGTAAGATGTAGCCAAAAACTTGTACAAAAAGATGTACAATTTTGCATTTCCCCAGCAACGTATGAAAATTTCTATTGTGCTGTATCCTCAACTTTGTATTCTCAGGCTTTTAATTTTTACCCCCATTATGACTAATAATATAGAGCAACCTTTTATGTCCTTGTTTTCAAGTTATACTTCTTTGTGTGTGTAGTCAAATTGTTTGAAATTGAGATACTTGTCTCATTCTTAAGTATGAGTTTTTATATTTTAGATACAACTTCTTTTTATATCAGATATATGTTTGCAAATACTTTCTCCCAGTCTGTAGCATCCCATTTCATTTTCTTAACAAGGTCTTTTGAAAAGCAAAACTTTTAAATTTTGATGAAGTTAAATAATTTATTATTTGTAGCTTAAAAATTACTTGCTTAACCCAAGATCACAAACACCTTCTTCAGCGGTTTTCTCTAGAAAATTTAGTCTGGTCTATTATAAATGGATTTATGATCCATGCTCACTCAGTACTTTTTCTTGAAGTAATTTTTTATAAACTTTATTTATTTATTTTACAATATCATATTTTGTAAATTGAAAAGTAGTTGATATACAATATTATATGTTACAGGTATACAGTACAGTGACTCATAATTTTTAAAGGTTATACTTCATTTATAGTTATTGCACTTGGAGGGCATTATGCTAAGCGAAATAAGTCAGACAGAGAAAGACAAATACTGGAAGATACCACTTACACGTGGAATCTAAAAAAAATACAACAAACTAGTGAATGTAACAGAGAAGAAACAGACTCAAAGATGTCAAGAAGGAACTAGTGGTTACCAGTGGGGAGAGGGAAGGGGGAGGGACAAGATGGAGGTGGAGGATTAAGGGGTACCAACTATCAGGTATAAAATAAGGTACAACAATGTATTGTGCATCACTCAGTATTTTTATGTAATGTAAAGTAAGGGTCAAGATTCTTTATTTTGCTAAGGCTTGTAATAGCTGTCCAAGGTTTCTAGCATCATTTGTTGAATGCTCTTTACTGACATACCTTTATTGAATATCAATTTATTATGTATGTGAAAATCTTCATTTACACTTTCTATTCTGTTCCATTGATCTGAAAGCTACCCTGGCATCTTGTCCACATGGTCTTGCTTGATGTAGTTTTGAAGCTAGCCTTGAAATCTGTCAGCATAGGCCTCTAATTTTGCTAATCTATCCAAAATGGAATTTCCTGTTCTAGGTTAGTGTCATTACGGTCTCAACAGTACTTGACTGCATCTCACAATTTTGGTATGTTGAGCTATCATTTTTTTTATTATTCAAAATATTTTCTAATTTGCCATGTGATTTCCTCTTTCCCATGGTTTACACAGATAAGTGTTGTATTTTCCAATGTTAAGAACTTCCCTGATTTTGTTTTTAGTTTAACTCAGTTGTGGTTAGAGATATCCTTTTATAGCTGCTGACCTTTTTTAATGTACTGAGACCTCCTTTGTTAGTACTGTCCATATAGGGAAATGTTTAGTGTACACTTGAAAGGAACCTGCATTCCACTCTTGCTAGGCTTTTTATGTAATATAATTTAAATTGGTTGCAAGGCGCTGTTCAAATCTAGAACCTTGTGTATGTTCTACTGCTTCTTTTATAAATTACGGAAAAAGAACGATTACAATTTCCAAATGTAAGTGTGGATTTGTCAATTTTTCTTTTTTGTATTGTAAATTTGGTTGCATCTAATATTTTGACATTCTGTTAATAATTGCAAACTCATGGTTTTTATGTTCTCATGATGCACATCATTATCATTATGAAGTATCCCTTTTTAGCCTGATTTTTCCTTAAAATTTTACTTTGACATTACTTTGATGCAATTACTCTGTCTTCCCTATTTTCCATTTAAACTACCACTGACTTTACATGTAATATATGATTTCAGTCTTGCTTTTTGTGTCTTACTCTATCATTAAATCTGTCCCTTTCTGTATTTTAATCAGAATGTTAGACTATTTATTTTAATATATTATCAATAATTACCACTTGTTCTGTTTTTGCATATGTTCTTCATATTTTTTTCTTTCCTTCTTTTACACTGAGTATTGCCTGTTATTTTATCACCATTATTGCTTATCATCTATTTCAGAAATTCTGCCAGTGTTTTCACTACACAGCTTATCTTATCACTGTCTTCCTTTAAATATCATTCTGCCTCACAACAGATACTACTCTTTTGTTTTTTAGTTTACATAATTTTAAAAGAAGTCATATATATAATTTTTTCTTCCTTACATAATGTGACTTTTCCCTCCAAATTAAATTTTTCTTTTATCATGATTGATAGCCATGTGCTTATAATGTGCCCTGGTGGTGTTTTCTTTCTCTTTCCTGGCTTGGAACTCATTGATTCTTCCACCTATAGATTTATAATTTCTACTGAATTTTAAAATGTTTCAGCTATTGTTTCTTCCAATATATTCTTATGCTCCCTGTATCTCTTCTCCTATAGAGTTCAATTTACGTGTTCTAAACTGCTTGAGATTGTACCATAGGTTTTGCATGTTTTGTTCATTTTTTCATTAGCTGTCTTTTTTCTCTACTTCATTTAGGAGAGTTTCACTGTTAAGTTTGTAAGGGCATGCCTTCTTCCGTAGTTTCTAACACTCTGTGTCCATGTTAGATATTGTATGTCCTATCTATCTCCAGAAGCTACTTTAGCATTTTTTAGTATTTTCTTTGTTCTTGCCTCATCATGTTAATGTTCACTTGATCTTCTTGAGTGCACTGAATATGTTTACAATAGCTATTTAATATCCTTGTCTGCTAGGATTATCATCTCTGTAATCTCTTGGGCTATTTCTGTTGATTGATATTTTCCCTTGGTTATGAGCTTTATTTTCTCTTATTTTTCCTTGCATTATAAGTTTTAATTGGATATGGAACATTCTAAATTTTACTTCTGTATTTGCTAGATTTTGATGTATTTCATTAAATGGCGGTAGGCTTGTTTCAGCATGCAGTGAAGTTACCTGCATGAGTGTGTTCACTTTGATGCTTGCTTTCAGCCCCTGGTAACCATCATTCTACTCTGTAACTCTTTCACTTTTCCTTTTACAGGTGTGAAGGTCAGCATTATCCCAAACACCTAAGGGAATCTTCTGTTTTTGTTCTATGTAGTTCTCACCTCTCTGGTCTTATAACCCACACAATCTAGCTTTCTAGGCCTCCACTTACTTTTATCTGTGTCTCCTCAACTCAGGAAGGCAGTTGGACTCTGTTTCCCCTTTCTTTACTGCTCCCTGGAATTGGCTACAGGTACCAAGCTAAAGCAGTCATTGCATTCCTCTCATTTGACTGCCTTACTTCAGGGTTCACATGCATATGCTGCCTGTTATCCAGTGTCTGAACACCTTTGGTTCATATATTTTATCTAGTTTTCCAGCTGTTTAAGACAGGAGAGAAAACCATTTCCCTGTTATTCTATCATGGCTTGAAGCAGAACCAAAGATAAAGCTTCCTTTTTGGAATTTTAATCGTGAATTTCTTTTTAGAGGCATATTTCCTTGTAACATTTCAACCACGAGCATCCAATCATTTGAATTCTCTCGTTTTTTCACTACGAAGAAAAGCATATGAAAGCATAACTTTTTTTCCGTAATTATTTTTAACTATAATTAAAAGTTCATAATAAATTAAATGCAACAATGATCATCTATCATAATGCAAAAGGGGGTTTTTGGTATGATATGCAATAGTCCATTTTTCAATGAGAAGGTTTTTTTCTTATTCTGTAAATGTTATTTAATAATGTATTAATTTTGGAATGTGTCTATAATTATAGTATTTTTGACAATAATGATGAGCACATTTAATACTGTTCTCAGTAATGTCACAAAGAACACCTCATATTTATTTCTGTAGATGTCAAGTATGTCTACACCTGCTTGGATTCAGGCTCCTCAGAAAAGACCAAGTAAATGACAGGCTCCTGAGTAGGGCTTTCCAGTGGTCTCTTTCACACCATAATATATAAATACTTGTTGAGGCACTTCACACTTTTCATGAGAGTAGTTGAATCCATTTAGAGCTATTTTTTCCCTTAAATTTCTGCATCTCTTTAAAATACCAGGAAACATTTAAACATTTAAACTTTTCAAATGGCTTTTTATGACATACTTTATCATATATTACTGCTGTTTAAAATGGAAACCAATAATGTATGCACATGTTCTTGAAGTCATATTTCACCAGGTAAAAGCTATATGAAAGATGAAAAACTGTTTTTTAGAAAAACTTACATAACAGGCATAAAAATTACCATGCTTTGGATCTGTCCCAGTTGGCTTAAAAATAAGCCTAAATGAGAAATTTAGAAAATTTTGCATATAATCAAATTAAGAAATAGAATTATAATTAAATAATTATAATACTTAATATAATATATAATTTAATTATATATACTATATGTAATTAGAATTAGGATTAAATATATTGCATTATTATTGCCAGTGTAGCAATAATTGCATTTATACAGAAAAGAAGAATCTACCTAAGACAGGCTTGGGGGAAAAAAGCAAGTAGGTATTTTAACTTGCCAATCATCAATTTATAATTAAGATACATTATCTACCTTTGAAAACATACCTACTCAAAGAAACCTCAGCAATTTTAAGAAGATAGAAATTATGTCAAGCATCTTTACTGACCACAATGCCATGAAACTAGAAATCAACCACAGAGAAACAAAGGAGAACAAAAGGAAAGCATGAATTAAACAATATGCTATTAAAAAAACCAGTGGGTCAATGAGGAGATCAAAGCTGAAATTAAAAAATACCTTGAGACAAATGAAAATGAAAACACAACCACACAAAATTTATAGGACACAGCAAAGGCAGTGCTAAGAGAGAAGTTTACAGTGATACAGGCCTTCCTCATAAAAGAATAACAATCTCGAATAAACAATTTAACCCACCAGCTGAATGAACTAGAAAAAGAAGAACAAAAAAAAAAAACCCCAAAAGGCAGCAGAAGGAAGGAAATTAAAATAAAGATTAAAAAACCATAGAAAAAAATCAATCAAACCAAAAGCTGCTTTTTGAAAAAGTAAATAAAATCGATAAACCTCTGGCCAAACTCACAAAGAAGAGAGAGCACAAACTAGCAAAATAAGAAAGGAGAATGGAGAAATTACAACAAATAAAATAGAAATACAGAATATCATATCAGAATATTATGAAAAACTATATGGAACCAAACTGGATAACCCAGAGGAGATGGACAAGTTTCTGGAAACATACTGTCCACCAAGACTGCAGGAAGAAACTGACCACTTGAACAAACCAATCACTAGAAATGAAATTGAATTAGCAATAAAAAAACCTCCCTACAAATAAAAGTCCAGGACCAGACGGCTTCACCGAGGAATTCTACCAAACATACAAAGAACTCATACCAGTCCTTCTCAAACTCTTCCAGAAGATTGAAAAGGAGGAAATATTCCTAATCTCATTCTATGAAGCCACCATTACCCTGATACCAAAACCAGGCAAAGACACTACCAAAAAAGAGAATTATAGGCCAATATCACTGATGAAGATAGATGCCAAAATCCTCACCAAAACATTAGCAAATAGAATCCAACAACACATAAAAAAGATTATACATCATGATCAAGTGGGGTTCATCCAGGGACACAAGGGTGGTTCAACATATGTAAATCAATCAGTGTAATACATCACACCAACAAGAGAAAGGACAAAAACCACATGATCATCTCAATAGACGCAGAAAAAGCATTTGATAAAATTCAACACCCATTTCTGATAAAGACTCTCACCAAAGTGGGTACAGAGGGGACATATCTCAACATAATAAAAGTTATATATGACAAACCTACAGCCAGCATAGTACTCAATGGTGAAAAACTCAAAAGCTTCCCACTAAAATCTGGGAAAAGACAAGGATGCCCACTATCAACACTCCTATTCAGTATAGTCTTGGAAGTCCTAGCCACAGCAATCAGACAAGAGAGAGAAATAAAAGGGATCCAAATTGGAAAATAAGAGGTGAAAGTGTCACTGTATGCCGACGACATGTTACTATATATGGAAAACCTTAAAACGTCCACACAAAAACTACTAGAGCTGATCGAAGAAATCGGCAAGGTAGCAGGTTACAAGATTAATGTTCAAAAATCAGTGGCATTTCTTTACACTAACAATGAATCAACAGAAAAAGAAAGTAAAGAAACAATCCCCTTTAAAATAGCACCCAAAGTAATCAAATACCTAGGAATGAACCTAACCAAGGAGGTGAAAGAATTATACACAGAAAACTATAAACCATTGATGAGGGAAATTAAAGAAGGCTTTAAAAAATGGAAAGATATCCCATGCTCTTGGATTGGAAGAATCAATATTGTTAAAATGGTCACACTGCCCAAGGCAATCTACAGATTTAATTCAATCCCTATCAAATTACCCAGGACATATTTCACAGAACTAGAACAAATCATAACAAAATTTATATGGAACCATCAAAGACCTAGAATTGCCAAAGCATTACTGAAGAGAAAGAAAGAGGCTGGAGGAATAACTCTCCCAGACTTCAGACAATACTGTAGAGCTACAGTCATCAAGACAGCAATGTATTGGTACAAAAACAGACATATAGACCAATGGAACAGAATAGAGAGCCCAGAAATGAACCCACAAACTTTTGGTCAACTCATCTTCGACAAAGGAGGCAAGAATATACAATGGAATCAAGACAGTCTCTTCAGCAAATGGTGTTGGGAAAACTGGACAGCAGCATGTAAAACAATGAAGTTAGAACACTCCCTTACCCCATACACAAAAATCAACTCAAAATGGATCAAAGACTTAAACATAAGACAAGATACAATAAACCTCCTAGAGGAAAATATAGCCAAAACATTATCTGACATATATCTCAAAAATTTTCTCCTAGAAGAAATAAAAACAAGAATAAACAAATGGGACCTAATGAAATTTACAAGCTTCTGCACAGCAAAGGAAACCATAAGTAAAACAAAAAGACAGCCTACGGAATGGGAGAAAATCTTTGCAAATGAAACCGATAAAGGCTTGATCTCCAGAATATATAAGCAGCTCATATGACTTAATAAGAAAAAACCAAACAACCCAATCCAAAGATGGGAAAAAGACCTGAACAAGCAATTCTCCAAGGAAGACATAGAAATGATCAATAAGCACATGAAAAAATGCTCAATATCACTAATTATCAGAGAAATGCAAATCAAAACTATGATGAGGTATCACCTCACACCAGTCAGAATGGCCATCATTCAAAAATCCACAAATGACAAATGCTGGAGAGGCTGTGGAGAAAGGGGAACCCTCCTACACTGCTGGTGGGAATGCAGTTTGGTGCAGCCACTATGGAAAGCAGTATGGAGATTCCTCAAAAGACTAGGAATAGACTTACCGTATGACCCAGGAATCCCATTCCTGGGCTTGTATCCAGAAGGAACCCTACTTCAGAATGACACTTGCACCCCAGTGTTCATAGCAGCACTATTTACAATAGCCAAGACATGGAAACAGCCTAAATGTCCATCAATGGATGACTGGATAAAGAAGAGTTGGTATATTTATACAATAGAATACTATTCAGCCATAAAAACTGACAACATAACACCATTTGCAGCAACATGGATGCTCCTGGAGAATGTCATTCTAAGTGAAGTAAGCCAGAAAGAGAAAGAAAAATACCATATGAGATCACTCATATATGGAATCTAAGAAAAAAACAAAAAGCATAAATACAAAACAGAAATAGACTCATAGACATAGAATACAAACTTGTGGTTGCCAAGGGGGCAGAGGGTGGGAAGGGATAGACTGCATTTCAAAATTTCAGAATAGATAAACAAGATTATATTGTATAGCACAGGGAAATATATACAAGATCTTATAGTTGCTCACAGAGAAAAAAATGTGACAATGAATATATATATGTTCATGTATAACTGAAAAATTGTGCCCTACACTGGAATTTGACACAACATTTTAAAATGATTATAAATCAATAAAAAAATGTTTAAAAAAAAGAAAGAAAATATACCTACTCATTTATAATGCTGCTGTCAAATAAGCTACAAATGACTTTATCTCAACTCACTTATTGAGGTCTTATATATATTGACTAAAGGAGGGAAGCAATTATTTTACAAGTTTGAGGGTTGGTTTCAGATGCAGTATTCCTTAGGTATAATTGTGGGTTTGTGTGTGTGTGTTTGGTGGTATGGGGTTACGAAGTAACACAGTAAGAGTATGCATCTAATTTTTTATGCATTATTTCTAGTTGACTTCAAAGCATTAGTCAAAGTTGATTATTTATACTTTACTCATGGTCTCCTAATATCTTTTTTCTGGTTTTCTCCCTGTGCTATGCAATTAATCCTTCTATATAATCCTCATCTGTCACTTATTCCTTGTCCCACATTCCTCTATCCAAATAATACTTCTATTATACAATACTAAAGCCTTTTGCTGATTATAGACAGCTAAACAGACTGGGTTTTTGTTGTTGTTGTTCCCAACCCACTAGCATAATTTTGTATTTCAGCTTGCAGCAGTTTGAAAACAGAGAAAATGCCATGACATTAATTATTACTTGGGAAAATCCAAATGGCTAAAATGGCACACATTAAGAAAGTCATGTTAGATACATACAGACTGTTGGCCTCAGCCCCAGAAGCCACACCAACCTCAGAGTCTGCTTAGGAAGCCATTTCTCAGAAATTTTTAATGAATCCATTCAGTTTTTTTAAAAAGCTATATAAAAACTAAAAGATCTATGATACTAATTTATAAAAATAAATGACCAAATAAATAAATGGGAATTAGGTGTTATTTGCTCATAATATTTTACTTTTGTATTAGATGTATATGTAAAATAGAATATGTAAGTGATTATACAGTAATTGATAATAGTGATGGTCTGATTGACATCTCTCTAGGCTAGTAGCATACATGTGAACTTCATTGAGACTTACTACTTGACTCTTGGACACATTAGCAAAGTAAGGGAGCCTCGCTAGTTAATTAAATCTAATAGTTTGATTGACAGTCTGATATCTTCTTTTTTTAAACTGAAGTATAGCTAGCTTACAACGTTGTGTTAATTTCTGGTGCATAGCACAGTGATCGATAGTCTGATTATCTTCTAAAATAACATGCCGACAAGACCAGGGACTGGTTTCCGAAGCAGGAGCACTTTCTTTTTGACAGTTTTAAATTATTCTGCAAATATTTTCTCCTCTAATCTTAGTTCATGGTTCCTTTGCTGAAGACTCACATTCTGACTTGATGTCCTTTTCCTTTCTGTACTCTAATAGGATCAGCCGTATAGCAACTAAGCCCAGGGCCGTATCATTTTTACATAACAATGGAGCTCATCTGTAATGAATCAGAAGTATTTGCAGTTTAACACTCAGATGGTTATCGTATTTTTCTACTTGGTAAGGCTTTGGGTAGCGGTGCTCATTAACTTACCCATGTACCACAGAAAGCACTTTCCTTTCATTGTTGTATTTAAAGCACATTTCAGCATCTGATAGAGTTAATGTTAATATTACATAGCACCTAGTATGTGCCAGATACTAAGTGCTTCACATAAAGTTGATTCATATAATACTCATAAAAATTCTCTGATGTACGTTTTGGTTATTATTTTAACTGTGTGAATAAGAATTTTCAAGTATGTACTGTTATGTCAAGGGGGAATTTCAAACCTTTAAAACAAAGCATTATCACTCACTAGCTAGTCCATCTTGGCTTTGTCTTGGCCAAGTGTTGGCACCAGACTTGTCCCCACAGATTAGCATAGGGCTGTACCAGACCACCTGTAACACGGTCCTATCTCACAGAGAACTCTATGTTGTCAAGTGAATCAAGAACTTTTCTTAGGACATATGTGTGTCAGTGAAATTAGGCTCTCTTCTGATTCTATCTTTTCTTTGTAGCCCCTTGTAGAATAGGCTTCTTGAGACACAGAATGGATTGCAACATGGGTAACTATCTCAGTGGCCTTCCACATACAGTCATAACATTTCTATAAGTCATCCCCCCAGTATAAATAGTGACCTTTTAAAAAATGTACATCAAATTACATCATTTCCCTTAGTTAAAGTCCTCAAAATCAGGAACATGACTGAGTCTATAAGCACATTTCTTATACAGAAGATACCATACCTATGAGTCATGCCTAATTCATACTAAAAAGGACAAAAAACCGCATCGGCTCAAACATTTGCCTTGTTAAAAAAATACAATATGTTTAAAAAAAGCTTTCAAGTCAAGCTATTAAAAATAAGACATAATTTAGGAAAAAGCAAGAAAGGAAAAATATGTAATGATCAAAGAACAAAGAGATCAATAAGAAATGAAGGAAAAAATACAGGATTCGTAATTCAGTCTAAAACCTTTTTACACCAAAATGTAAATATATAAAGTTTCAAAAGGTATAATTCAGAGGTAAAAAGTGAAAGGGTTGAGATATTCAGTCAAGAATACCAAGGAGGATTATTAGATAAGGTGAATGGAGGGGCCATGTGGTCAAATCCTATGCCCAGAATAACTGATAGAAAATAGTCATTAAACATATATTGGTTGAAGGGAAAAGGTGAGCATTAAAAAGGCATAGTATCATATTGTAATAGTCAATGATAGTAAATTAAGATATGTTAAGAGATTATTTTTAGGAAGATATAATTTTTGAAAAAAAAATTCTGAAACTTAGAAAATCTAAAGAGCTGAGGTAACTTAGAAGCCCATTTAAAATTATTGAAAATCCATTCTTCAGAATGTGTCAAGTACAAAATTTGCACTCATTAATTTCTTCCAAAACATCAAGAAATTCAACATTTAATACTATTATGAAAAATTGAAAACATATGAGAAGTGTGTGTGTGTATATATATATATATATATATATATATATATATATATATATGGTATGAGTGTGTGTATATTTGCAAACATGTGCACAGATACACATGTCATGGAAGTAAAAAAGGCAAAAAAGTAGCAAAAATATTAACTAATTAAATTCAAAATCAGTTTCACTTATGAATATTGTAAATTTTATTAAAAATAATCAGTACATTTTATCTCCATATTAAATAGGTAAATATTAGAAACTAAAGCTTTCCAAAATAAAAATCACATAATTGTCTTAATAGATACTGAAAAATACAAATTATAATCATACTACAATGGAAAACAAGTAACCTTTTTAATTTTTTGGAAGGGCTTGCACTGCCTTCATGCCCAAGACCTGAAGTGGGGTGTCCTGTGTGTGCCCAGGCTGGCACACTTACATGTATGTTACCTTAATGCACCTCATGTGTCAACTCCTTCCTCCCTAGAATAAAATAAAATAAATCAAGGTGCTCCCTTTTTATGTGTGGATAAATCATGGCAAATTGAAGGGGAATTTTAGAGAAATTTTAAAGAAATAATTTTAGGTAGGCCATTACCAGGAAGATAAGATCAGGCCCTCTGAGGCTGCAGAATTCCTCCACAGGTCCCAAGGTAAGAGACTGACGCCCTGGTTTATCAGAATCCTTCACCTGTGTATACTGCACAGCTACTGGTGCTGTTCGCTGTTGCACTGAATCCTGTTGAGCAGTTTTGTCCCCCAAATTCATTATGCTGCAAAGCAGCCATATCAAGGAATGTTTATGAAGCTTTGAGAGACTAGGCACAGTGCTTCTGAGATTTACCAACAGACCTGAAAGCACCATCAGAGAGGCAAAAAAAAGTGGTCATAAAAGTGTTGCTATGGATACCATACTCTGACCTGCTGCTTTGGCTAGTGCCACATTATTAAATGTGCAGCAATTCTGACATGTGGGTGAACTGCTTAGATCACAAAACAATGTTTGAGAAAACAGTACCGGGGAAGAATAAATTAACACTAACAAATTAAAGCAAAATCTACAGAATACTAATCTTTATATAAAATTTGCATGACGTTTTTAGATGAGCAGCATTCGGCTTTGTGATCTAAGTTAAAGTGGATTTTAAATATACACTGATACAAATAACAAAGCTAATTAAATGTTTATTATTTACCAGACATAATAATTTGGAAAGGGACTATATTGCTTTGGTGGAATATGCTGGTATAAATAGTGGTCATTTCAGTTACATTGTTCTAACTGTAGAGGTCTTTAACATTTGTTTAGTTAAATTAATGATTTTTTGAAATTATTGGGCCAAACCACTGTGTGAATAATACTTGTTGAGGCAGGCAGTAATTGTCATGTCATTGGACTTGAATCAAATGTGAATATTTATCCCAGTTTGTTCAATAACAGGATCTATGTATGCCCTTATTTTCTTCCTTTTATAAAATTGTTGGTATCAGTTAAAAATGTGCATTGAGACATCATACCAAAAATATTCTTTGGAGAAACTCATAAACAGAAATGCAGCCAATCTTCTTTTATCCAGTGCTTGAATTGGATGAGAGCTAGGCAATTTGGAAAGCTGCATTAAATGTTCTAGGATATGCAGGTCCCACACTAATGCAGTAATGTGCCAAATGGCACTTCGGTGACCTACCATATTTGGTTTGACTGCTCAGACTGGGATAGATCCCTCACATGCCTGGCAGACTGTTTTATTAATTGGCTTTTTTGAACAGTATGAAAATTTTCTGCATCATTTTCTATTTTGGGCAGAGACAGATATGAAGATGATTTACGTGTAGTACTAGTAGCAGCATTTGGCACATTTCTAATATAGCAGTATGTATTTTCCTTTTGTTACAGCTATCACCACTTTTAAATTATATTATTGTACATAGTTTACTCTTAGTATTTTTCCTGGAAATTAGTAGTACATTCAGCAAAGTATAAAAATTATTCAGATTTGCAGTTGACCCTTGAAGAACACACATTTGAACTGTGCAGGTCTGCTTACATGTGGGTTTTTTCAATAAGCATATGGGAATTTTTTTTGCCAATTTGTGACAATTGGAAAAAAAATTGCAAGCAAACTGCATAGCTTCAAAATTATCAAAAAAAAAGTTATGTTGTGAATGCATAAAATATATGTAGATACTAATCTATCCTTATATAGACATAAGGTAAGTGACATTTAATATAAAATTAGTTACTTGTTTGTTTTCTTATTGTTTTATAAATTTGTTTTCAAAGAATGACACTATCATACAGTATGCCAGTCTCTCTCACAATTGGAGAAACTGTGTAAGCCTATCATAAATGTAACAATGCTTCCAGTACTGTGTTATGAATACGACTGTAATACTGTATGGCATAAAAATGTTATAATAATTTATTCATTAGTGTATAGTCTAGGCTCCAGTGAAGCAATTGTATTGATGACACCAGGCTACCTTAAAGCAGTCCTATTGCTGTTTCTTCATTATCAATGCATGAATCATTATACCTGGAAATAAATAAGAATCTTTCACATATTTTCATTTTTGATGCACAATGTTAGTAATACATATAACATGTACAGTGTTTTGAACACATCAAGCTTATTCTATGAATTAATTTAGTCTTTCATTCAGACTAAATGAGTGAAAAACCAAATATAAAATTTCAGAGTACCACCTTAAAAAGGCAGTAATTAATGCTTATTTCTTTCATTCAGATTTGAAGCATATAGAGCATTACTTAAATACATATTTGCTGCATAAATGAGCAACATAAGTGAGAAACCAAACTGAACAGCTAACATAGTAGATGTAATAGTAACCCAGAAATTAAAAGAAAGCATTCAAATTATATGTAGTAGATTTTACAACATAAAGAAAAAGCACATAAAATAAAATGAAAGCTCTTTGAAATTTAAAAATATGATGACTATAATAAAAATAGAAGTGTTGAGCAAGAGAATTAAAATGGCTCAAAATCTAATTAGCCATCAAGTTAAAAACTCTTCTAGATATAAAAAAATAATACTTGTAGAATGTATGAGAATGAAAGTAAAGCTGAAAGAGATCCAGCTCCAGCATGTTAAACGTCATCTAAATGCCTTACCACCAACAAAGAGATCTTCTTGGCTGGAGAACCTCTGAGAGCTGCATTTCCATATTCTCATTTTAGGTTCTGGTATCCAAAATACTGCTTTTCTGGAAAACAGACATTTAAAAGAGAACTGAATGCAGAAAATATATTGGGACACATCCTCAAAAGATACAACTGTAAGGCTGTGAGGAGGCAAGATTGGGGAGGAGAAACTGACCTGAAAGTTGGTGGCAAATGAGTCCTTGGCTAATCTAATGGCTGGGGGGCTGGGGGGGTGGGAGGGGCTGGTAATGTAGAGCTAGGATGGCTGTTCAGAGTTGTACCAAAATGAGAGAGTATCTCACTACCTTGTTTAAGGTTTATGCCCACTGGTGTGCTCTTAAACCAGATCTTCAGAAGAATGAAAAACAGCAAACGAAAAAAGCTCTGATTTTTATGGCATCAAACAGATGCTACCATGAGTTGAGCTACAGTGTAGCCAAATCCTTCAGTATTTGACAATAGGTTCTTTCAGTCAGCAGGAGCTGGCTCCAGCACACCCCTGGGCTCACCTTCAGTGAGGCAGAGCCTTGTGAACAGGGGCACGTTTCAGTGAGAGCTGTAGCTCTCAGCCAGTTGCCTGCAACAGTCCCAGCATCGGGGGGATGGGTGTGTCAGCAGGAGAAGGGGACCAGATTTTGTCAGCACAGACCCTCTTACACCTGCTATGGCTTAATCTTCTAAGTACTTCACATCCAGCAAGTCTTAATATTCACATGGTCTTGTAAACTTTATTATCGCCAGCTTACTGAAAAGGAAAGCATATGAAGACTTAACACTGGGCAGAGCTCTATGTAAAACTGTGGGCAATAAACATAGAACTTGGGCAACCAGAGTTTTATCATCCACAAGAAGGTGACATTGCTTAGTGTAGCATTTGACTCTTATTACTGGAAGGTTTCAAATAATGCCTGACTGGTTGACAACATGATGGAACACTAATGGATATTTGTGGTTGAGTAAATACTCTCTAAAGCCACTACCATGGAGCAGAGAAACACTGATGTCTGTGTGTGGCTACATTCTTCCCTGTGTCATTCAGTTCTATGCAAAGAAACCAAAAAACAAAATTAGATGTTCACATAAAACTCTATAACTCTGTTTTGGGTGATTCTGCAGTGTTTGGCCTACTTAAAAGAAATGTTGACATTTACTCCATCCCCATCATCTAGGTTACATAAGTATAAATTACAATTTTGGTTTTTGTTTGTACCTTCTACTTTTTTAAAGTGTGATGAATAGTTTGGATTTTAGAGCTTTTTATGGTCAATTTACATATGTAAATATTTACTAGGCCTTTGATTTACTTTGAGGGAATTCAAATTAGTCTAACACGTTACTTGAAGTCATCAGAATCTTTTAGATCTTTTAAATAAATCATGAATGTGAAGTAGGCTTTAACCTATTAAGTTATATATTCTAGAAGTGTTACCAGAAATACTTAGATGTCATGAACATATTTCTAAGATAAACATTTCAAATGAAATTTTATTCTGTTAAATATCAGTAAGATATATATGACATATGTCATTTGTTAAATATAATTTAATATGAAACATAATTGTAGTGGTAAGGAAATAAATATGAGCTGAAATGCCTAAAGCAGTAATTATATACATAAATATTAGCCATGTTTTTAAAAAATAATTTTGAAAATCAGAATAATCTGTGGAATGTATAGAGCTATTTATATGCTATTAACTTGCTCTTGATTTACTGGAACAAGGAATATTGAAACATTAAAATAGATCATCATAGAAAGGCGTAAGAGAAAAGCAACTGGAAAAATCAATGGGCCCATCATTTTCTAATAAAGTGTTTTAAAAGCAAATATCCTGATTAAAAACAAAATATATATAAGCTGGTTGATACATAAACAAGTGGTTCAGAGAAGAATCTGTAAAAATGGTTAAAAAACTAACCACACTTAAGCTTATGAATGATCAGCGAAAAAATTAATAATTAACAAATTAGTGAAGCATTATATGTTATTTATACATTTTATTTATAAATAAAACATGAATTAACTAATCTGAAATTTTAAAGCACAAATAAAGATGATTTTTAAAAACATTAGAATCAACATTCAGTGTCAGGAATTTTATAATAGTGTTTCTATGGTTTCCAATAATAAACTATAAATATTGTATCATTCAAAGAAAATAAAAAATGATTAAATGATAAAATTGCATAATTAGGTCATTTATTTAAATGCAGATATTATGAATAATCAAATAAATGTAATGAATTCATTGCTATTTGTTGTTCTTTAGATTTTGAGTAATGTCTCAAATTGTAACTAAAATTCATTTATGATATTTTCTGTACAGGATCGAGCTAATTCTCAGACTATAATATAATTACTCACTGGCTGCGAGGTATATATTCCTGGGACTTACTTCCTGTTTCTATACTTGTAGTTTAGAAATAACAGTTCTATGAGAATGAAGATCTTTATGTTTTTCTGCCTTTTAGAGGAATTTTCTTTTTGTTGTTGCCTTGTAGCTACAGAACCAACTTTTTTTTTTTTGGTAAGCATTTTCTTTAAATAAAGAGTTACTGTGAAAATAAATCCTTTATACATTTTTCTAATGAGTATAAATAAAGATAATTTTTGCACAGATTCATATTTTTATTTTAAAATTGAATTAAGGTATTGGTTGAAAGTATAAGCTAATGAATATATATGGGTTTCTTTCTTTAATCACCTGATGACACTAAATCTCTTCTATCAAAAAGAAAGTAAAAAAATCATTTTTGCTTATCTTGCATATTACACATAAATCTTCTGCAAAGCCTGTGTCTCACCTTAGAATTTGCAGCTGATAAATATGTTTTGAATGACTAATCTATATTAAACAAATTAGCTAAATAATATAAGAAAAGATAATAATAGACAATTTTACACCATAAGATTTTCTGTTTCTTTTATATGGAATCACAGTGGAGTTAAAACATTTGAAATTATGTTTGTTTAAGCCAATTTTTTGGATATTAAACAGCAAATAACAGGTCATAAGTTTTGGTAAATGAAGGAAAATTATATGATTACTCTCTCTTCAGTAAAGATATTTTACAAAGGCAAATTACAGTAGAAAGCCGAAGAATCATACACCAAGCATGATCAGTAAAGATAATAAATCTATGTAATTATATCACAACATGTAACATTTACCAAATGATGAGTGTATTCCTTTTAATCTTGATTTGTCTAAATAACTGCTTCAACTCTTCAATTTAATTCGCCTCCTCAGAAACTCTTAAGTGCACCCTACAATGCATTTATCTACCACTGATCAATGTATTTAAAGAAATCACCCCTCCAGAGTTATAAACTATTAGGCACACAGAGAAACTTATAAATATTGAATATTTAACCATAGATAGTAGAGACATAGTCTTACCAGCAACCACCTGCAGAATTTTAATTAAAAATATTCATTAATTTAAAATATCCTTTAGGCATCTAAACTAATTGGTGATGTACACATCTTTTACTGAATATTAAACAGTGGAATCATTTCAGAGAATATGGAAATGCATATCAAGAGCTTTACAAATACGTAAATTTTCAAATCCAGCATTCAGTTTTTTGCAATTATAGGGAACTATGTCAATTAATTGAGATATTACTACCCTGAAGATCTTGTGGTGTTGCTTGGAATGGAGAAAATATAATCAACTTATTGCTCTAATGTGTTATAGTATAATTCAGGGTGTAATTCAGCAGTTGCAGTAAGTGAAAATTTTAAGCATTTGACACAGGTCACTGAAGAGAGGAAACTGAGATGAAAGCTGTTCTCTGTTTCAGTCATTTTGTTTCATGTTGATCATAAACTATGTAGACATTCAATAACTATGTAAACTATTCAGAAATACTAAATATGTATTTGCTGCAAAATGAATATATTAATAGTAATTAAAATTTACTCAGTGGCAATTTATTTTCAGTTTCACATGCATTATCACAATGTAAAATGCTAACCTTTTAGGAGAAAGGTATTTTTTTTGTAATATACTTCAGTATTTTTTTATACAGATTAATGCAGGATTTATTTGTTTGACAACCTATTTCTTGTACTATGTTGAGAAGGGAGGAGCATGCTAAAGTATCAAACTCCTGTAATTCAATAGCAGAAAAACTAAATGTTCCAATTAAAAGATGGGCTAAAGTCTTGGATAGACAATTCTCCAAAGAAGACATACAGATGGCCAATAGGTATTTGTACAAATGTTCAATGTCACTAATCATCAGGAAAAAGTAAATCAAAACCACGATGAAATATCACCGCACAACTGTCAGGATGGCTGTTATCAAGAAACAAACCCAAAAGACAACAAGTGTTGGTCAGGGTGAGGAGAAATCAAAACACTTGCATACCGTTAATGGGAATGTCAAAAGGCACAGCTGTTATGGGAAGCAGCATGGAGGTCCCTCAAAAAGTGTAACTACCATCTGATCTAGAAACCCCACTTACGAAAAATTAAAATCAAGATTTTGAGGCAACATTAGTGCTCCCATGTCCACTGAAACACTATTTACGATAGCCAAGTTGTAGAAAATATTTAAATGGTCATTGACAGGTAAGTGAATAAAGGAAATACGGTATAAAAGGAGAAATTCTAATACATACAACAATGTAGCTAAACCTGGAGCTCATTATGCTAAGTGAAATAAGCCAGTCAGCAAAGAAATACTGCATGATACCACTTGTATGAGGGATATAAACAGTCTAACTGAACCAAAAAAATAGAATGAGGGTTGCCAGCGGCTGGGGAGAGGGGGAAATGGGGAGTTATTAATCAATAAACATGACGTTTCACTTAAACAAGATGAATCAACTGTAGAGATCTACTATACTACATTGTACCTATAATTACCAATAATGTATTATTTACTTAAAAATTCATTAGAAGGTAGATCTCATGTTGTGTTCTTAGCACAATAATTTTTATTTTTGAAATCAAGCTTTTGGTTAAGTTATCTAAATGAGAACTGTGACTCTTCCTTGCCACTTACAATATGTGGTGATAAGAGGATGTGTTTTTCCTCACAAAGCTTAAATGAGTTTAAATGTTGTATTTCTCCTAAGATCTTAGTCAGTAAATTTGTGGTGCGTCCTTGACCTATTCCAATATTACAGACTTTGATGCAGTCCACAAACATTTCCAAACAGTGTATCATTTCCAGAATTCCCTCAGGGTTTTAATGAGTAGAGGGAAGTCAGTCTTAAAAAAAAACTTATCAGTCTTTATCAAATATTAATATACTTTACATTTACTTCCTCGGGTGAAAGCCTGAATATCTGCAGATGTTCCCTGTCGTCTGAGCCAGTCCTCTGGGAAGAGAAGCGATAACAAAAGGTTTAGTTTCCTAATATCGGCACCAATTACTTCTATTTTCCTTTTGGAGTGAATGGGAGAAGAGATGTGTTACTTCATAGAATGCTTATATCTCCCTTTAGAGTTTTTGTGTTTCCTGTTTTCTCTTTTTTTTTTTCTTCCCCATCGCTTTCTGTGTCCTCTGGTATACACTTTTTAAAGTTTTATGTTATTAAAATTTTGATTACACACATATGGAGACATACACACAATATTCAAACACACAATATTCAAACACTGAGTATATAAGGCTTGAAATACTAAGCCTTGTAGCCTTTCTGACTCAGATTCTCACTCCTCAAAGACATGCAGTTTTAATTATTTTATCTGTTCTGTTGTTGCTGTTTGCTTCCGGGAATTCAGAATCCAGTTTGTGTTTATAATTTATACCTCCACAGTACTTAGAACATCTCTTTTGTCACAGAGATACCGCACCAGTTGTTTAAAAAAAAAAACCAGCAAGATACTTTATTTCATATTTGGAGTCTGAAAAATAAATCTGGTCTGTACAATTAAAGTACCTCTCTTCCCAGGCTTCCTGTATATTCTAGAAGGTTTCATCAGTAGCAATTTTTAGGGGACCCACTTCCCCATTCAAAGTGAAGTCAGTGTTAAGGAAAAAGACATTTTATTTTCAAATGTTAATTAAAATGTAATTCTCTGATTGTTCATAGTTTAATTTTCTTTACTCTTAATATTTGTTTCAATATTCCCAGATACTTTCTCTTTACTTTTAGGCACTCAATAAAAACAAGTGTTAATTCCCGTTTTGCCAGATCTTATAATAGTCTCCCATGTTTTTGTCTAACTTTAAAATGTTGCTTTTCTTGCTATTAAGAAGGAAATAGATTTGATACAACATTATAAAATGATTATAAATCAATAGAAAATGTTTAAAAAAAAAGAAGGAAATAGGGGTAGGGGATGTGTGACAGAGGGAAGTTGCTCTATGGAGTTTAATAGAAACATTTTTGCCTCATTATTAGAAAGGAATCCAGATCGGTGTGAATTTAAAAAGATGAGAACTGGCTCTATATTTGTTTTGTGTATTTTCTGGTTTATGAATCTTGGTCTATGGACCTGTGAATTTTCATATGCAGTATAGTGAAGGTCAAAATAAAAGAAAAAAGGAAGCAGACCATGAACAACTACTGTACTACAGCTTAGTTTAAAATTATTAAAAGTTTAACATTAACAAGATTATAATGAAGTATGTCAGAATGTCAGAGACAACTATGAACAAAAAAGAACAAAGAGCATCTCTCATCACCCAGTTACACAAGGGTTAAGTAACACCCCACTGCAGCCGCCCACTGACAATGCACCTTGAGAGGAATTCGGGGTGAAAGCCAGGATGAGGCACTCTGTGCCTTGCATAAATGTGCCCCAAGATAGTTAGATGAGCATCGCAGGAAGAACTTCAGTGACCCCAGATTCTTCCATCATCACATACACAGAAAAGCACTAAGGTCATTAACTTGAGATACACGTGGTCAAGGATATACCTTGGTAAAAGATTACTGCTAATCACAAAGAACAGGTATCTCAGTAAAGATTTCCTAACCAAAGGATTCATATGTATACTGGCTTCTTCATTACCTCCGTGGAGCAGTTTACTCAAAGCTATTAAGTGGCTGTCTCCTGACCCTTTAGTCTTCAGTGAGACCCTGAATAAAGCTGAAACTCACAATTTTCACGTTGTGTATTTTTCTTTAGTCAACACAATTTGGGTACATCAAAATTAACTACTGCTTAATTTCAAAAGTTCAAATACCCTTTATTTTCTTAATACTATATATTATACCTCATCTGAGTAGTTTATATAACTGCTTCCAATTCTTTTTAGGACTTATTGCAAATATGCTTATTCTAAACAATGTTCAAAGGGATGAAAATAGACATTTTATTCATGCTTTAATAATACCTAGTTTTTATACATCTGCACAAGAAATGTTGATAAAAACTAGCCAGCATTTGTTCTGATGACATAGAGTACTATTCTATGTTGGCTTTTCAGCTGATTCAAGAGTTGAGATTCTAAAAGGTTATATAACCTTGTGATAAATGATTATATTAAAGTCTATATTTAGAAAAGAACTGAAAACTAGAAAGGAAAATTGTATGTTTTTTTACCCTTTCTACTCTCTAATAATATATTCATCAAGTGTAAGTCTTCTATCACTGATTAGGAAAATCATTTATCTTCTACCATCTACTTATATTACACTTAATAGTAGCCTAATTTCAGCTATAATTCACTATATAACCATTGTCAGCCCAATATCTATTACCACTAGAAACTTCACATTGAAACTGAAAATTATAAATCGCCCCAAAATAGTAATACTAATAACGTACAAATTTTAAATTGCTTCCTTGAAAACTCTATAGCTTCTATTAAGTTACTTTGATTTATGCTTCAGTAATTTAGAAGCGATGGATAGCAGGACATCATGCACAATTACGGAACTCATACTTCAATATCTCACTCTTTCACAATCTATATAATCTAGACATTTTTTCTTTCAAAGACGTACATTAAGATAATTCAAAAAAATTGAAATTTTATATAAAGCCCTATATATTATTAAATAAGATAGACATAATAAGGCAATATACATATGTTTCACAGATGGGAATGTCATATACAAGTTAAATTCTGACACTTCTAAGTACTGAAGAATAAGAAAAACAGGGGCTGTGAAATAGTACACTTGTAAATAGGTATAACCCTTTTTGGATAGAGATAGAGAAATAATCAGTAAACTTGAAGTTGTGTGACCCAGAAATTCCACTTGAGGCATAAGCTAGAGAAAGTTATCCCACATATGCTATAGAGGCATGTTCAAGAATGTTCACTGCAGCATCATTAGTAAGTAACTGCTATGTAGGGAATTACTGAAAAATAATAACTTTCACAGACAAAACCAAAACAGTGAGAATTAACTGCCAACACACCTACTCTGTAAAATATATTGAAGGAAGTCTCTTCAGGCAAAAATACCATATCAGAATTTGGACATATAAAATGAAATGAATAGCACTGGAAATGAAAAGATGATGTTACAATGAAATTCATTAATTTTTCCCCACTTAAAAATTAGTTTAAATGTGGCAGTAGTGTATTGTGTGTTTATGCAATATTTCATAGAGGGTATTCCAAGAATAACACAAAGACTAGGAGGAAGGAATTGGGAATATATGGCTGTAATATCCTTATTCTGCATGTGAAGTAGTATAACACTATTTGAAGGTAAACTGAATAATTAAAAATGTACACTTATGTAAGCCGTAGGGCACCATTAAAAAATTAACAACAAAAACAACAGGATGTATGCATGTAAGTTAATAGAGGAAATAAGGTGGAATCCTAAAAATTGATCAGTTAACATAAGGAAAGGCAGAAAAGAAGAAAAAAAAAGAAAAACTGAGACAAACAGAACAGCTGAAAAGGTGGTAGATTTTAATGAAACATGCCAGTACTCACACTGAACGTGGTCTAAGGACACTGCTTACAAGACAGATGTTTTGTTATACGTGATCAAGGAGACAATTCTACACTAAGTAAGAATTGAGCTTCTGAATTATAAGTAAAAATGCATGCATTTTCAATGAACATGATTATTTAAACAAAACAAAGAAATATACGCAGATAAGACTGATTTTTTTCAAGTTCCAGTTTGGATTGTGGAAAATTGATTTTTTTTTTGGTATTAACATGTTTTCACTCAATATTACTTTTCCTGGATGGTGAAAAGTTAACATACAAAATAAAATATAATGTGATTTAGTGGGACATTTAACCTTATCTGTGTTTTTAAAACCATAAATTTCGAATAAAATATATACATATATACTTTACATGAGTGTGTATATTAGTGTATATACATGCATTCAGAAGCATCGAGGTATTCTGAATATCTGAAAAAATGAGAAGATGGTCAAACGTGCTATTGGGCGAGAGTCTGGTGAATTCAATAAGCCAGTTTGTGGCTCCAGTATATTTCATACATTTTTCATACAACTTTGTATTTTACAAAATTCAGATATTCCTTCACCAAATTAAAGCCACAACTGTGGTATATATGGACCAAAACTGAAATATATAGGGGAAAAGTTACTAATTCCATGGAAGTCAAAAACATAAAAAGTAGGAAAATTGCTCTAATACAGGGCCTTGGGGCACCTGTGGGTTTCATTTTTTAGATTCCCAAATAAAAGCCCCTGTATCATCTTGAAGTACCCCAAGCTCAATATGAATAGATGGCATATGTGTTCACACATATGATCACATTTGAGTGTTTTATTCATTGTGAGTTCAGATTATGATATAATACTCTCTGAACTGCATTACTGGCATTTCCTTCAGAACATCTTTTACAGGAATGTTCTCTTCTATTCCTGGTCTTTACTGGTTCGTTGACAGAGCATTGCCTGGGAGCTTCCTTAGAATCAACCCATATTGTATTCCATCCTAAAAGTATATATATGAATTATTTTCACACAAAATTCTTGTTATAGTCTACAGTTGGTATTTTAACAATATTTGCTGGAAAACCTACTGAAAACTGAATAAACTGTCCTCATGCCGAAATCCCACTGTTTGGCTCATGTTGTTTATATTGTTTCACTGTGGGAGAGAAGTTGGATTTACTAGCTGGCCATCAAGTAAAAACAATATTAAAACTAAAAATAGTTCTCTGCTGAAAACTCATCACATATTTATAAACTTTCTAAAGAAGAAAAGAACTTAAAACCTTATGCAAAAGAAAAATACTTGAACCAAAGTACACAATAAATGGATCATTTTCTATTAGTGGATATTATACATTACGGCTTTATAAATTTTTTTTCGTTCTCGTCTTCCTTCATAAAGGATATGATGTTGAAACTTATCTTTTTGAATCCTGATTAATATATTTACCCTTATCTAAATTTATGTGACTTACATTTGTGTTACCAGTTATGTAGGAAAGGATTATAGATTGGTTTGATCCACGCAGAGGAAGGAAAACATGTTGTGTCTTTACGGAGAGGAACCATAGTACAAATCTGGTAGCATTTTAGAGTGTAAACAGTGATGGCAGAGGAACACAGGCGGTCCAGAAGAAATGTTTGAGTGTTTTAGAAACTCCAGCGTATTCAGACCATTCACTTGTGAATGATTCTCAAGAAATTACAAGTATATTGGTCTTTATTCATTGTCTTTGTGATAACAAATACTATAGTTTCTTGCCTGAGCTAGTACAGTTTATAGAAAATGTCTTTATAGTTCCTTTTTTGCTCCTTAAATTGTACTTTTACACAACAGCCAGAATTCCAAATAAAAGACGAGAAACAAAATGTCTCCCCTTTACTCCCCTGTTCAACACCCTCTACACACACGGGCATCTGCATGACATGTAAAATAAATAAGGGACCCTTATGGATTTTCATTATCATACCCCTAAAGGAATTTTTGGCATCATCTCCTAAATTTTTCTTCTCATTTTGGCCCAGCTTCCCTGGCCTCCCTTCTATTCCCAAGAACACTTCTGCCCCACAGTGTTTCTCGTTCTCTCCTCTACCAGGAATGTGTTTGGCTATATGCCCATTCATTCTTATTCTTTTCAAGTCAGAACTGAAAAACGACTCTCCAAAGTGATATTTCCAGTCCTTCTTGTCTAAAATAACATCACCCGTTACTCTCTAGTCACACTGTTCTAGTTTTCTTCACAGTTCTCTTTATTACTTGATTTCATGTCAAGCGTCTGTGCCTTTATTTTATACCTTTTCAAATGGGATGTAGACTCTGAGTGTAGACTCTCTGTTCACTGCAGTACCCTCCACAAATGCAAACATCCTTAGTAATTGCTCTATAAAATTTAGATGATTATATGGCTGAGGGAATTAAAAACTACTGACAATAAAAGCAACACAATTTGGTGCTTTTTCCTAATTGCAGGAGGCAGTGAGGATCCCTGATGGCCATGCCATTGTATAATACTCTCCCCTGGATTGTGGGCGAGACCCGTAAATTCCTTCTAGCTAGAATATGGCAACAGAATATGGCAAAGGGGATGGGCTATCACTCCCAGACTTACGCAGACAAAATAGTATCTCTAATCTGTCGACTTTGACTTCATCAATAGGGGGATTATTCTGGATGGGCCTGACATAATTAGTGGATGCCTTTGAAAGAGGATTTAGAGATTGGACAACTGTCTCCTGCTGGTGCTGAGAAATCTTACCACCGTGAGTTCAGTGGTTATAAGAAAATGAATTCTTCCGAGGAGGACATGAACTTGCAAAAGTATCCTTGAGTCTCAGATGAAACCACAGCCCTGGCCACATAGTAATTACAGCTTTGAGAAACCGTGAACAAAGGACCCAAGTTAGCTGTGCCTGGATGCCTGACCCACCTGCAGTAGGATCATAAATCTTTGTTGTTTTAATCTGCTAAATGTGTGACTTATTGTGCAGAAATCAAAGCCTGTTATAATCATTGAGATCTATGTGTAAATCAAAATATCTAATTTGGCATTTATACCTTAATACCTAGCTAAACACTCTGCCCTAAAAAAGGAAACAAACCAATACCAAAAAAAAACCCCACTCCATACACATAGTTTGGTACAAAGTTATTTTGAGATATGTGCCATAAAGACAACCACATTTATGTGAAAAACATTTTCCTGAATTTTCCTTGTAGGTATTTTTAGAGAAAAATTTATAAAATGCTTTTCATACAATAAAGGAAAATCTTACTCATTTACTATCTTACTAAATATTGAAAAAATATTTTACTACTTAACGAGATGTTTAATAAATAAAAATATATTCTTTTGGTTATAGATCATAAATATTCCATTTTTATAAGAAATGCTGTATGCTACCTATTTAATATGCACCCTCATTATCTAGCTGTTAGATATGACAGATAATATGTTATCTAGGTAAAAGGATATGGTAAAGTACATTGAAGGCCACATAGATATGTGTTGTTAAAGACAAAATTAGTCTATCCCCTAAATTTGATAAAAGTGCACATGCAGCAATGGGACACTCAGAATTTTTCCTTACTGATCTGAATACATTTATCACTTATGCCACAATACAGTGAATGAAACCAGGAAGAGAAAGAAAAATGGAAATTTGCCAATTACGACATATGAAGTCCCACCAGATATGTTTATTAGTGCACAACCTGAAGGAAAAGAAGGAATTAGAAAATAATCTTTTTTTGCAGGAAAAAATGGCAAAATTAGGGGAAAAAAGTAATAGTATTCAATAAGATTGCATTGGATCTAGCACTAAAAAAACGTTTAAATGGCATGGACTGATAGTTTCTTTGTTATCCTTTGAACAGTAATCAAATATGAATTCTAACCATCACACAATGATTCTTACAAAAACCAAATGAGAACACGAAAGAAAAGAAAATAGGTAATTAATTTTTTTTAAAAAAGTCTAGTATTAACCAAAAATAACCCTCCCCTAAAAAGTAATAATGTAAGTCAGTTGATAAATCAGTTAATAGATGATAAATGAAAATCAGTTGATAAAAATTAGGAAGTCCGGATACTGTCATTAAATATCTGAAAGAAAAAGTTATATTGAACAGATTTCCATTTGAGAGGAAACCAAAATAAGCAAATTTACTACACACATGAAAAAATCACCCAGTCAGGTAAGTTACATGTGTTATCAATTCTTAGGGGCTGCCCAAGATTTTATTATTTTCCTGTGTACCTTGTTTTGAAAAAAATGAGAATAAATCCAGTTTCCCATTTTTGGAGGAACAGAGATACAAGCATGGAAAATGCACTTACAAATATTAAAAGGAAAAAGAGTAATAAATCCTGGAGAACTGGATTGTCAGTTGGAAGTATCAGTGTGGAAACATGTCTTTTACATAGGTAGATGTATGTGTGTGTGTGTATATATATATATAATATTTCGGTACTCTTTTCACTGAGTGACCTTAGAATAATCAACACACTAGTATCAGTGAAAATATCTTATCCCTATGAATTGGTTTCTATTTGCTAATCCCCATTAAAAGGAAACAGTCCCTGGAAGAACTAATCACCCTAAAGATAAGACAAGGAAAAGACACAATGAACATGCTACATCATATTACAACAGAAAATGAAATTATGCTCAAAGAATGAAAGGAACATATTGGAAAGAACCATTTTGGGGAGCACATCATTTGCCTAACTGGAGGAAATTTAAGCAAGCCAATAAATTACTGGCTTTTACATATATATATATATATATATATATATATATATATATATATATACACACACACACAATAATACAAACATTCAAACATCTATAGAGATATCAATAAAAATAGGGGAAAATAAAAGTTTTTTAAATGTCACTAATAATTAAAGAAGGAATGATAAAAAAAATCAGTAAATGATAAAAATGGAGATTAGTGTAATGAAGTATAGGACCTTTATGTAGTCTCAAAGTAATTTCAAACAATGACAAAGCATAAAAAACTCTACAGATTTGTGTTAAAATTTCTACTTAGCTGTAGTATTCATACTTGTGGAGGACAGCATTTATAATTTAAGAAAAGGGAAATTGGGAGATAAATCTATTAGCGTATTTCAAAGTAAAATGTATTATTAATTTTATTACATAAGTAGATTAATTTGCTTGAAGGACAAGTTTATTCTCTTTGGAATTACATTATTTTTCATTTACCCTTAGAGGAGAAACATTAAAAACAGTTATACTTATAAATATATATTAAAACTGAATCAGAACAGATTAAGTGTAGAAGTTTAGTAAACTTCCTATTTACTTAGGAAAGGAAAACTATTACATTAAATAGGAAATTTTCTTCTGACAACATAAATCATAAATATGTTGATACTGAGTTTGAACTACACTTTATTGATTCTCAGTAAGTGACTTTACTGAGAAATCATTTCTTCACTGAAACACACTTGTATTAATATTCCATTTGCTTTTTTTAGAATTAACTCAGAGGCTTGTCATATACTTTATGTTTGTTTTTTTTCATTTTTCCTTATGTTCTCTTAAAAGAATGATTGAAGTTCACTTGCCTACACATTTTAAAGTATAACAGTAGAGGAGTTTCAACTCAAATATTCTAAACATAGTAAATAATGAGTAAATTCAATATAAAAATGCAAATATATCAGATTTTTAGTTTTAATCCAGGCAAATGAAATGAATTAATAGGAGTATGTTTTTTTATCTAAACAGTGAAGATGTTTATTATAATAAAAGTGTAATACTTATTCAAGCCCATTCATATCTATCATCAGACATGGAGATTTCTTCACTAAATTCAAAAGTTTCACATTGTAAGCATTTTAGAGAACATCCACACATTTGTGCAAACTTTAATAGCAGGGCCATCTCATGCCCCATTTGCCTAGTAAGTGTAGTATATTATTTGGATTGAAAATAATAACTCTGTAACTTAAATAACTACATATGGCTTCTTAGAGGATTCCCAAGAGAATTTAGGACTTTCATTTTTATTATTTAGGTCAACAGTCTGTGCTGCATAAAATCTGTAGAGTTGCCATTTGTGAGAATCTACCCTCCACTGCTTCCTTTTTAGTAATCACTCCTTTCACATTAAATATCTACTGTATAAAACTATCCTAATATTTTGTATTTATTTGTATGGCTCTTCTTCCAAGGTTAAAATTTTTTTTTTCTTGAAGATAAAATGAAGGGTTACTGGACTGACATTTGCAAAATGGTAGAATGGGCAGCTCTGGCTCCAAACTCATTTCACCACAGGCAGAAGGTAAACATAAAGTAGAAACTATCCAGAGCAAAATTGTCAGAGCTCTGAAAAATAATAAAAGAGTTATAATAACTAAGAAAATGCCAAATCAAGGAAAAGGACCTTGGAAATAGTAGAAGAGATTTTTGCCATTTTTAATTGACCTTGACTTACTCCCTCTGTTGCAGAGATCTTGAATAAGAAAGCAGCCTGTATACCCAACATGAGACCCTGGTCCCTGGTTTTGGAGAGTGTAGAACACACTTATTAGGCAATTTTTATTACACACACACACACACACATATATAAATATATAAAATAATATGTAATTATAAAAATATACATATCATCAGTTCTGCAGGTGAACTAAGAGCCCACATATGTCTGAGAAAAATGATCTTGACCAAGGCACAAATAACCAAGGGCCAAAGAAGAAAAGCTGACAGAAATTCTTTGGAAAATTAGGACATTCAAAAGTACATATGTGTACAGAGGAATTTTAAAAGACAGGTATGTGCTGGGCAAGACACATGCTCAGAAAAGACCTCACATGATCCTTAGCTGACACCACGGCTTGATTCCTGTGTTCTCTGCAAGCCTAGATATGTGTTAGAGTACCTCAGCACTAGGCCAGTTCGCAAAAACAGGGAGAGGTGTTTGGTGATTTTTTTGTTGTGTTGTTTTCATTTTTGTTTTTTTAATTCCAAGGAAATCTGTCAAAACATGAGCTAAAGGAAAAGAGACTCCAGTGACCACAAATAAGAAGGAATACAGTCTTTACCAAAATAGATTTTTAAAGTTGCTAAAATATTCTAAAACAGCAAACCTAGGGGGAGGAAAGAATATGACTTCCAGAACTACCACATTATTATGTTAAAATGTGCATTTTTTTCAACAACAACAAAAATCACAGGCAAAAAAGAAACAGAAAAGCTGACTCAAAGGAAAAAACTAAATTGATTAAAAAAACATCCTTGGGAAGCCAGACATCCCACTTACCAGAGACTTTGAAACAAGTATCTTAAATATGCTCAAATAACTATATAAATATATATATTGCTTTTATATATATATATATATATATATGTTAAAGAGAGAGAAAGAGAAAGGTCTAAAGGAAATCAGTAAAATAATTACAAACAAAATAAAAATATCAATAAGATAAATTGTTATAAAAATAGAAATCTGGGCCTGAAAAATACAATACCTGAATTGAAAAATTCACTAGAAGAGCTTAAAATCAGATTTGAACAGATAGAATTAAAAATCACCAATCTTGAGAACAGGATAATTAAAATGATCATGTCTAAAGAACAGAAAGTTACAAGAAATGAAAGTGAAATAAAAGACTAACTGATCCGCGGAACATAATCAAGTGGACCAGTGTAGGCATTGGGGAAGTCCCAGCAACAGAAAATTTGAATAAAAAGGAGGAAATTTGAATAAACAATGGCAAAAAAAATAGTTTCAAATTTATTGAATGACATCAATTTACAAATCCAAGAATCTCAAAAATGTCTATATATGACAAACTTAAAGAGATCTACATCATGACACATTATGATTAAACTACTGAAAGTCAAGCATAAAGAAAATTTTGAATCAGCAGGAAGAAAGGCACTCACACAAGACACTCTCTTTTAAGTACAAGAGATCCACAATGAGACTAACAGCAGATTTCTGATCTGCAACTATGGAGGCCAGGAAACAGTGGGACAACATACATAAAATATTCAAAGGAAAACAAACTGATCAACCAAGCATTCTGTATGTGTAAAGCTGTCCTTCAAAACGAGGGAACAATTAAGGCATTTATATATGAACATAATCTGAGGAAGTTTGTTATCCCTAGACTTGACCAAAAGAAATGCGAAATGGAGTGACTCAGGTTGAAATAGGATACAAAACAATAAATCAAAATCATATGAAGAAATAGAGATATTCTGTAAGGTAACTCCATGGTCAAACATAAAAACCTGCATTATTGTAGTATTTGATCTGTAACTCCATGTTTTGTTTCCTACCTCATTTAGACAGGTGCACACGTGCATAAAGATGTAATATGTGAAACAGTAACATAAGGGAGGGCAGATTTGTAAAAGATCAGCGCCTTTGTATGCTACTGAAGTTAATTTCATATCAATTCCAATTAGATTCTTATAAATATATGATATTAAATATAATCCACATTGTAAAACACTAAGAAAATATCTAAATAATATACACAAAAAGAAATGAGAAATTAAAATGGCCCAATAGAAAAAATCAACTAAATACAAATTAAGTCACAATAGAGAAAGTGAGAGGCAGTAAAACTATAACATACCAAACACAGTTAGCAAAACAGCAGAAGGCCTTCCTCATAAGTGTTATTTTATATGTAAATGGATTCAAATCTCCAATCAAAAGGCAACATTACAGAAGCATTAAGGGGAAAAACAAACTATGAATCACTGATATATTTTCTATAAAAGAATTACTTTAGATCCAAAGTGGAAAGTGAAAATATGGAAGAAGATATTTCATGCAAATAGTAACCAAAAGAAGGCTGGACTGGTGTACTAAAATCAGACAAAATAAACTTTGAGAAAAAACTATTACAAGAGACCAAGAATGACATTAGATATTGATAAATGGGTCAATTAATCAGCAGATACAAAAATTAGAAATATGTATACTCCAAATGACACAGTACCAAAATATATAAACATTCTGACATTTGAGAAGCAAATATTCTCTGAAGAGAGAAATAGTTCGACAGTAATAGTTGGAGACATCAATATTGTATTTTCAAAAAAGACTAGAGCATCAAGATAGGTTAGTTATTATTTTTATAACAGTTTAATCATAAAATGTTTTATCAAAAAATTCAGGCTTAAGTGATGCTTTAAATCAAAAGTTTCTACAGCTCCTAAATCTCTGCTGATCTATACCCACTTTTTCCTTTGCCTTTCACAATTCTTTCTTTGATTCTTTTCAGGATGTCTGCTGTTACTACTCGCAACAATTCTGTCAGCCATTGTGACTCAAAGTCTGCATGGAAACATAAAAGGAATGAAAAAAGAGGCCAGATAAATAATAAGTAATACAAGCTCTTTGTTTTGATTTTAACCATTGCCTAATTTATCTTAAGAAAACCTGAATTTTGACTTCAAAATTTGTATTTTTTTATGTTTTGTGGTATTTACCTACAGTTTATGCCTTCAGTAATCATTTGTATTTATTATTCATAAATTTTTATTTCAAAAAATCACATTTGTGGTATTTTAGAATTTATAGTCATTGGCAATATTTGTTTAATTAAAAAGGGAATTATTTATTCTGCTGTAAATATTTATTGATTATATGTTACATTTCAGTAAATGCTACTTGCTGGAGATACAGAGTGAGTAAATCACAGGCCTTTCCCTCAAGATTCTAAAAGAATATTAAAGAAGTTAGAGAAAAAAATTTACATAATCATAGTTACTGTATAAGCACTTTATTACAGAGCCAATTCTTAAAAGAAGATTGACAATGATGGAAAGAGAGATAAAGTCACAACTGGAAGATGATGTAGAGTGAAGAAAAGCTTCTTTTTTTGTTGATTTTGATTAAAGATGGTGGAAAGAGAAGAGACTGAACAAGATTTTGGAGAAGTACTAATATTTCTATAGTTTGAACAGTTATTAGTATGTTACAACGAAAAGAAAGAAGTTAAATTTGAACATCTTCTCCTGAGGGAAAAAAGTCTGTTTTTTTTTGTTTTTTTTTTTTTTTTGGTAATCTTCTGTTTTCATTATTTTCTAATTAACGTATGGCTGAACTTTTAACTTTCACTTTTATCTGAAGATTCCCTACAAGTCTATACAAACCCAAAATGTCAGAAAGTGAATTTAAGGTAGAATATATATTTTTTATGATTGATAGGGGAAAAATGCTTCATTTGGGGATATGCAGAAGTAGAGATATTTGTGGGATATAAAAATGACAAGCATTTTTACAAAAAAAAAAAAGCCATCTTATGCTTCTATCTAAACTTTGTGTGACAGATTCCATAACTGCTATGAGACCTTTCTCTGAGCAACCATTACTCTATCGTGTATTGTTTTGTATTTTTCACAGCACACTTTTATTTCTAAATGGCTTTCTTTCCCACCTAAGTACACTTATGTGCTGACTCATTTCACCTTCAGTTGTGGATGACAGGAGAATGCAAAGTAATTTCAATAACATCCTAAACAAGTTGTATCAGAATGGTAATTCTGCTGTACAATGTGATTTACATAATAAATTCTAAAATCAAATATAAATGATTTATGGATTGTCTACTGTTTTGTGATTACCTGTGCCACTTTTCCATTAACACAAATAAAGCTAGTCTTTTTTAGGATTTTTATAAGCAATCTTGAATAAGAAATGCACATGCATTTGTGATGCATGCAGATTATAACAAGTTCCCCTGGATAGTGAAATGCCATGTCCATGGAGGACCGGCTGCTCAAAGGTCCTCACAAATTGTGTGTAGCCAAGAAAACAGAATTTTAGGGGATAAGTTATTGTATGTTGAATGTCATTCCACAGATTTCCTAGTCTAGGCCCATTTAAAACAGAGGTGAGTTAATGTCCAGAAAAGATTTTTAAAAACCCCTCTTCAGTATATTTGTATTTTTTCTGCTGATTGATTAAGTTAGAGCTGCATGTTATGCTCAGATCTCTATGTCACATTTTCCTAATTCTAAGCAATTCTATATCATCTATAAGAATTTTTACAACTCATACTGGGAAATTATAGTTCCAGTTTTTATACCCAATTAGTTTACTTCCTGTCAGTAGTTTCAAAAAGCTGGTTTGTATTATTTAGTCTTTATGAATATTGGGTTTTCTGTATTCAGTCTTACAAAACAATACATGGAATAAATTATTTCTGGCAAGAGAACGTTAAACATTATAATCAAAAATAATAAAACTCCTTGAACACAAAACCAGGATCTAAGACTGTATGTATACAAATATATATGTAATTTGAAGGTCTAATGGCAACAGTAAGAATTTATGAAGCTTACTGTGCAAACATTGAAAGAATACAAGTCTGTTAAAATATGTTAAAAACTACTATCATAATCTTAAGTAGAAAATCAGGATTTATTGAAAGAGACAGGCATAATTCTGCCATGCTCTCAATCTTATGGCATCTCAAAAAAAAATGAAAATAAGACAAATATCCCTTTTAACTTTAAAGATTTTCCATATAAAGTTTTAGTAGATACAGAAAACACCACTTCAGGGTATGATAATCATATGTATGGTAACTCTTTACTGTCCACTATAACCAAATTTAACCACATGAATTCCTTAGCAGTACATTTTATATAACTGCAACAGCTCTACATCATACGCAAAGGCACTTTGAAAGATACTTGATCAAACTGCACTAGAATTTACTATGGAAAGCACGTCAACATTTTTGCTAATTAAATTTTTACTAAATCTCCACATTTGCCGTATAGTATTCATTCATTTATGAATACCAATAACATGAAAGTATTGGCAAAAAGATATAAATGATAAGCTCTATTTGTAAAAGATGTTTGGATTAGAAATTAATCTTGATAACTCTTTGGTTTGTTTTTCACATTTTCTATGAGATGGTAGCTGAAACAACTAGACGAAGAAGTATGTAGAAGGATGTGGAACTACAAATAAATCACATTTTTCATTTTTTTAATTTCTCTACCTGATACAGAATTTCTCTCCTGTGAAAAATGGAAGCAGGAACTACAATGAGCTAGCTAATTTTTCCCCATCTCAGAGACCTCAGTGGTAAGACAGCATCATTTCTACAGGCCAGGGAGTCAAACGAGAAAAGGTTACTAAATACCCTTTGTTTTAATAATTAATTAACTGTAATGTGAATGGGTGTTTGGTTCAGACTAAACATAGCTGGTCTTTGTACTGTCACTTTGAACTGTGTAAACCTGGGCAATCTGCCTGAACTCACAAAGGTTCTGTTTACTCGTCAAATTATAGGAAGAAAGATATTCTCTTCATATTATCATTAGCAACAACAAATTCAAGTTAGGTCCCAAGCACTGAGCTCTGTACATGCCACATACTAAATGCTAAATAAAAAAATAAAATCAACATGTTCCTTATTTTTACATTTATTGATATTTATATAGGATACATGTTAACAGGGGCTGCAGACAGGAAAACTGAAACTGACCGACCATGAGAGAAAGTCAGGCCAGCTTAGTAGTGACTACAATAAAACAAAAACAGTTATGTAATGCGATAAAATTTGACAAACATCTCCACATTTTTCCACCCCTGGGCCCCTAGCAACGATGATTCTACACTTGCATGAGTTCAGCTTTTTAGATTTATTTAGATATGTGATATCATACAGTATTTTTATTTGTCTGACTTTTCTCACTTAGCATAATACACTCAAGATCCACCCACGTTGTAGATGTAAGGATTTTCTTCCTTTATTATGGACGAATAATGTTACATGTTTGTATAGCTGTGTATCACCTGTTCTTTATTCATTCATCTATCAATGATATGTTGTTTCTGTCTTGGCTGTTGCGAATACTGCTGCAATGTACAGGGGAGTGCACGTAACTCAAGATGGTAATTTCACTTCCTTTGGATATACTATATACCTCTCTCTTTTTTTTCCTGGTAAGTCTAGCTGAATAGCTAAAGGCTTTTCAATTTTGTTTACCTTTTCAAAAAAACATCTCCTAGTTTCATTGACTTCTTCTGTCACTGGAGGAGCTACCTCCAAATGTGCACACAGTGGTGGGGGTCAGCTTCAGGGGTCTAGGCTGGCGTCGGGCACCTTGCAGTCACAGAGGCTGGAACTGGCTTCCAGTATGGATCCCAGCTCCGTAAGGGGACAGGGGCGTTGGGAAAGGAGCAGGAAGGGACTCAGGTGGCTCTTGTCTGTGAACAGGAAAACTTGTGGAGATAAAACCTCAGCAGTGGAATCTGTGTGGGGCTCACAGTGGTTGTACTGGCCCTTGGTTTTTTCAGTGGTGAAAGCTCCTGGGGTCCTGTGCAGGGCACGCCCCTGGGAAGGACCATCACTCCCCCAGTGTGGCTGCTAACGATACCCCTTGCCTTTCCTCATTTCTAGCTGTCTCTACGTCTTGGCATTGCAGGTCTCTGGATGTGGTGAAACCCGTGAGTCCTTCATGCAGTGTCCCAAACGCTGTGGAAGCTGCTCACTCATCCTGACCCCCTCTCCTAGGAGAACTCTTTTGAGCTAAGAAATTCCTGCTTGGTACTGTGCAGTGTTGACCTCACGGATGGGATGACGCAGTAAGATGAAGCTGTTCTTCCTTCTTCTTTCATGTGGTCATTCTCAGGCTTGTTGTTTCATTGTGTTGCTGAAGATTCTGAGCTCTCTCAGAGCTATTTTTGTTTATGTGTCTAACTGTTGGTCTCTGTTGGGACACAAAGGCTGGAGTTCTCCTAACTCCACTGTGATGATGACTTCCTCCACATCACTTTTAATTTCTGCAAACTGTAGGTATAGAATAATACAAGAAAGAGATGTGTTCAAAAAGAAAAAAGTGGGGTGTAGTTTGCAAGAGGGTCCAAAACTTAATAGGTTAGAAAAATAATAATACCCTGGGTCAGTATAATACTGTAAATAAAATACGGCCACAAAGTACAGCTCCCACAACCACAGAGTTGTGAAGCCTTTTGGCTTGACCTTATAAAAATTTAAAGCAGGGCTTCCTAAACACTTTCAGTTCTCTCAAAAGAATTCCTAGGAAGCTTTAGTTCATAGCAATCAGAAGTCTCACCTCAAAATAGCAGAAAATAAATACAGAGAGGGAGGCAGGGCAGAGCAGGAAAGTAATTATGAGTATGACTTCCACTGTGTGAGTTAGATTATAATCAGTGGATAATGAAACGTTTTTCAGAAAATAATAATGAAAAAAGTTTTCACAGTCTGAGCTTAACAGGGCTGAGTCTGCTTAAATTATTATAAAGCCAACCTCTGAGCCTCCATAAATTTTTGCTAGGAAACAGGTTGAGAAAATTCTGTAATATTTTTTCAATGCCTTTTATAGAAGTGCCCAAGGAATTTAAAGGAAAACAAATAATGTCCAAGGAAGTAAAGTCAAGAAAAATGGACTGAGGAATCACTCCAATGGAACAGAATCAATGTCTTTTGAAGGGAGACTTCCCCCTCCCAGAGGAGGCACTCAGACAACACTAACCAGGCAGGACTTAAAAACTGCTATGGGAAGTTCTGTGCCTCTCACCATTCATGTCCATTTAGAACAGAAGTTCTCACCCTGGTTATTCTGCCTCTCTGTCACCACTGCATCAGCTGGGTTTGTTGTGGGGGAGATGTCTTTTTGGTTCACAGTTCCCCAGATTAAGATGAGACTCATTTGGACTAGATGTTGATCTGATTAAATGGAATGTTGTTTATGTTCGTAGGGAATGAGGGTTTTTTTGTTTTGTTCTGGAGTTTGTTTTTGTTGTTGTTGGTTTGGGGGGTTGTGTATAAAAGGGATGTTAATCACTGTAGCCCGAGGGCAGTTTGTGGTTGATTAATGTCACTGGTAGGATCCAGTCCTCATTTCTCCCTGTATCTAGGCCCTTCGATACGTTGTGTTGCAGGTCATCTCACTAAAGGGGTGGAGTCTAATTCCTTCCCTGTTTGATTCTGAGTTTGGCCATTTGACTTTTGGCTGCTGGGATCTCAACAGATGTGACACATGCAAAAGCTCTCACTTCTGTTTTTCAACCTCATCTCCCACCATAAACGTATGATTAGACTAACCTGCCTGGAAGATGCACATGGCCCAGTTCTCTCTACAGGCCTAGATGAAAGTTACCTTATCAACATAAATATGTGACTAGGCCCAAACGAGAAATGCAGAACCACCCAGCTGAGTCCCACATAGTTAAGTGAGCTATAGACTCATGCACTAAGTAAAAAATGATTAAGCTGCTCCGTCCTGGATGGTTTGTTATATAGGACCTGGCACTAGGTAACTGATCCATAAGATCTATATCAGGATATGACATTTTGAGCAGAGACCTGAATGAGCTGAAGAAGAGCATTCTGGTCAAGGAAAACAGTGTCAAGAGAAAAGATCTGACAAGGAGAAAGAAAGGTGACACATCTGGAACAGAGTGCCTGCAGACAAGCAGTAAAACAACAGCTTGGTAAGTCAGGACCCACATCATTTGGGGTCTTGCAAATGGGTAAAGTGCTCTATTTTCTTCTAAGTATAATGGGACATTTTTAGAACATTTTAAGCAAAATTTAATATAGTTTAAATTTTTAAAATAAGTGCTCTTTGGTTTTCTATGAAAAATGAATTTCAAGGGAGCAAGAATAGAAGTAGGGAAACTCGGTAGGAAGCCAGAACCCAGATGAGTGTAACTGGGACTCATCACGTTGGACAGTTTGTGGGCTTGCCTTCAGGAAAGTGGAAGGAGAAAAAAAAAATCTCAAAAGAAAAAGTCTAATGATCTTTATAGGAAATGTAAGCTGTTGTATTACATTTTATCTATATCTTTCATCTAAGAAAAAATCGCTAGTTGGAAGAATATTTATGATGTTTTGAATTTTTTGGATTTGTTAAAGGATTCAGTCTCAAGTACCACAGACATAATACCCTGAATCATTATATTTATTTTTTAACATTGCTTATAAATATTTAATAGCACTGAAAAGCATTTCTTGCTTGCATATCTTATACCTATATATCCTATCTCTTTGTGCTCAAGACACACTTGAATAGAGTCCACAACATTGCTATTTTAATAACTGAACACTGTATATATTATAACTTTCCCATTGGGTACATACAAACTGACTTGAATCCTCCTTCATGCCATTAAATATACTCAAATAAATTATATTATTGATTATATATGACTTTATTAAATTAGGATAATATTAATATCAAATTAGAATAAAATCATCATGATGCTTCTCAAATAACATTTTCCTCATACTATCTTTTGAAGTAGTTACAGTTCTTGTCAGCAATATTTAACTGGAGGCTGTAAGAACTTAAAAAGTTGCTAAAAATGTATGGACTTTGCACCTAACAGACCATTCATTCTATATTTAAATATTACCAATAATTAAAATAGCATCACTGGGCTACATTTTAAAATAATTACTTCATTATTTCCTTCAGTGTGATGATCTTGTCAAAATATAAAGGACTTACTGCACTTAGGAAAAAAAAATCCAAACTGCCCTACTAGACCATAAGACCCTATTCCGCTCACTCCTGCCTATGTCTAATTGAACATTTCCCTCCACTCCTTCTAACTCACTATAAGCCAGGATGGCATTTGCATATGCTGCTTCCTCTACTTAAAGCAACTTGATCTCCTACACTGTTTGAATACGGCATTCCTCCTGGTTCTTTTTAATTGTCACCATCTTAGGGATTATCTTATGTGTTAGTTCAGGTTCTCTGAGAAGTGGAGGCCAGGACAGGATTAGATGTTAGAAGAATTTACTGGCGGGAAACACCTGCGAAGGAATAGAAGGAAGGGAAGCTGAGGAGTTGGGAGATCAGCCAGACTGCAATGCGAGCTCACCGCCTGTGGGGGCGCAGGAGGAGGAGGAAGGTAAGACCACTACCTGCCTGAGCCCCGCTTCCTCACTTGCAGGTCATATTTGTCTTTTTTTAAGCTCCAGATCCCTCTAGAAAGACTGGTTCTCTCCCTTAATGCAGCTTCCTCAGTGATGCCGCATCATTTTCATTATTTTTTATCACGTGTTATCAAGAGCTCATCTTTTAAGCTCTTAATTCTCATTCAACTAGATTCAACTGCTCATCAGTTTTTATGTAGTCCAGAAACCTCTGAATATTGGAAGGAGAAAAGGAAACATTCACTTTTTGTGTGCTATTACCATTCAAATCTGCAATATTTCTGTCACACGTTTTTACTTAATTTTATGGATTTCCTTTTGCATTTTCTTTTCTGAACAATCTTGTTGATTTCCTCTCTTTTGTGAATTTTATTTGTCAAATTTTCCATTAGTGGTTTAAAATCTATACCTCATATTTCAATTTAACAGTTGCCCTCATAAAATAAACTGTTACTTTTTCATTATTTTCTAGAATAAATATTCTAGAAAACCAACACATTTCTCATGCTTTCACTTTTTATCCCATATTTTCCGTATCTCCCATGTTGAAATCATCAAGGCTGCTGGAAAAAGGAGCCATGGGCAAGGACCTAACTAAGGTGGTCTCTAGGAACTGCATATGGACCCAAGTCATAAGATGGCAAAGACATGAAAGACATAGATAACCAGTGACTGGAAGAGGACTCTGAGCCTTAGAGGAAATCCTAGTCCTGGATGACATTTTGATTTTAACCTGATGAGACCCTGGGCAGTGTACCCAGCTAACCTATGCCTGGACCCCTGATCTAGAGAAACTGTGGGGAACTCAATTTATACTGTTTTCAGCTGCTAAATTCATGGTAACTTGTTACACAGCAGGAGATAACTAATTCACCATCATTTCTTGCCTGGGTTATTACAACAGCCTCTCAATTATTTTCCTTATTATTATATTGTTGCTTACCTATTGTCTATTCTCCTAAGCAAGCAGAGAAAAACTGTAAAAATATATTAGAAGCATTTTACTCTTCTGCCTAAAACCATCCAATGACTTTTGATTGCAGTTAGCTGCAAAAGCCATAGTCGTTACAGTGTGTCTAAAATGCTTTCTTGTGTCCTAGAGACCTTCTGTCTCACCCACAGTTCTTTTTCCCTGCTCATGCTGCTCCAATCATTTGTCAATAGTTGTAACACTTTCAAGCCGACTTCTCCTTCAGGCACTTGCTTTCTCTCCTTCCTCTGGATTTTTTCCCCTAAATGTATGCATGTATAATTGCCTCCATAAAGCATCACGAAACCCTACAGAAAAAAGCCACACTACTTTGGTAATCTATTTTTGATACCCTGCTATATTTTAATCCATAACACATATAACTGTCTTACATCTTGTATAGTTCGTTTAGTTACTGTTTGTCACTCTCAAGAGAATATAAGCCCCATGCAGATGGGGACTTCATTGTGTTAATTGCCAGATCACCAGTACCTGAGAACACTGCCTTGAAAATAGTTGGCATTCTATAAATATTGTTAAATAGATGGGTAATGAAGGAAGTTTTGTCAGTAACTTTACATCTTATTTTTAATTTCTCTTGCTATCTTATTGGAGTTCCAAATCATTTCTGGACTCTTCTCTGCTTCGCTAAGACCAATCATGGGCTACAGAAAACAATCCCAAGGTCTATGTACAGGATGTAAAGTTCCCACATCTTCAGTCTTTAATGCATGTGGCAAGGGAATAGGTCTTCTGGTGTGAAGCTCTTTTGTTTGGTAATTACCATACTGATTATTCCATGATTATATACCACTTCTGTTACCTTTGAGTCTGAGATTTGTGTTTGGTGGTTTTTTCCCTAGGGCTGTATAGAGATGATATTTCTTCTATATGTTAAACCCTTTCCCTCTTTCCTTCTTCTCTCTCTTTTTCTCCTTTCCATGTTCAGTTCTCTTGAGCTTGGATGAGGACTTGGCCCCGAACAAGATGGTAGCCCAAGTTCCAATATCTTTTATTTCTTTTTGCCTCAAGATTTTACAAATTTTTAGTTTTGCACATAGTACTCATTTACATTTTTGCAGTTAAATGTGAACTGCTTGGGACCTATTATTTTTGTCTTTCGGATCAGGCCACACTATTGCTTTCTGGGCACTTTGGCCTTTGGGCATCCTTTTCTTCATAAAAATACTGAAAATCCTATTTTTAGATCAAGTTGATATAAAGATGGATATATTAACATTATATATTAAAATATTTTCTTCAATCTGTAATTTATTTTCTTATTTTCTGATTTAAAAGAAATTTTAAAACAAAGATGTGGCCATTAAAAGCATTCTAGACCCTTAAAACTTTGCAAAGTGAGTCTAATATTAACAGAAATATACTTTTAATAGGAAGAGTATGAATTTCTTCACTATGCCATCCTAATAAAACATTTTCTATAATGCTATTTTAAATGCAAAAAATAATGTTGAAAATTTTAAATTCACATTACCATTGGAAGGAAATTTAGTAATTTAATTAAATCTCACACTAGAACACAAGCTAGCACTATATATATATATGCCCAGTCAATACTGTGCAGACTCTCACTAATTTTTTAAACCACTTTACTGAGGTATGATTGACATACAGAAAGCTGTCCATATTTAACGTACATAGTTGTTGCGTTTGGAGATAAGTAATATTCATTAAACCATCACCACAATTTGTACCATAAACATACCCATCACCTCCAAAATTTCCTCTTACCATTTATTATTTTTGTGCTAAGAACACTTATCATATCTGAACTTTAAGAAATTTTTAAGTATACTACAGTTTTCTCAATAGTTTTAAATAATGTTTTAATGTGTTCATTTCTCTGTGTGATTTCAAATAATTAGTTGAATGTTATCTTCAATATAGTGTAAATTCTACATATATTTTGTGTTTGTGGATAAAATATAAAGCAATGCATTATTAGTTACGCCATCTAATGTCTCAAAGTCTTTGCAAAAATTTCTTCATAATTTCTCCACCTTAGCATATTTCAGGCACTATTTATAATCCAACAATCTGACTCAGCCAGAAATCTGGGAGAACATTCTTCACTCTTACATCCCTCACTTTCTTCGTCCCTTCTTTACCACGCTTCGCTTATTCTACCCTCAGAACAGCAAGTGCAGACTTTTCATTTCGGCTGCATTAGGTTAATAAAACATCCTCTTCTCTGGCATTTCTGCCTATAGTCCCTTCCAAGATGGTCTTCAGTTTCTAGATATAGTGATATATTTTGTATATGTGTGTGTATACGATAAAAAGTATAGACACTTTATATATTCTTTATACATTATATGTTTACATACATACATGAAGAATAATTCATTTATTTGTGTGTATATATATCCACACAAACAATAGATGTTTAGACAAATTATCTTAGGAAATTAAAATTTAAAATAAGCAATATTGTACAGAAAAATTAAATTCAGTTTATAAGAGTGATATTTATATAAGCATTTTGGAGCTTAAAAGAACTCTTTCCAGGATTCAGTGGCTATTATTATATAGATAATCATGACTTGTTATTGTACAATTATTATTGGTTATAAATATGTAAAGAAGAGATTTTAGATTTCTCCAATGACTATTTATTTCTGAAATTCATTTTATCTATGTATTGCTTTTCTGCAAGTTGAAAGTGTGTTTTCTGTCTAAATGAATATTTACTCCCACAAAAAAATTTTTACTTTGAACATAAACAATTAGAAGAATGAATGTTATTTATTTTGGAATTCATTATAATTTGTAAACAGACTCCTATAAGTACTACAAAATATACCGATTTCATTATGAAAAATATATTTATGCAATCATCTTGATCATTTAATCAAATATCATGGTTTCTCACAATATAATATGAAACATACACTGACTTACTGTAATTCATGCTAGAGTTACAGGGATTTTATTCAATATGGCAAGGAACTTTGTATGGCTTACAGACTGACTTTTTAAGGCTATGTTCTTAAAATGTAATGCTAGGGAATATTAAGTGTCTTACAAATCACTTCATTCACACTCGCCTGAAGCTGTCAGAGACAATCTCTTTATATTAAAAAAAAAGGAGTAATTAAATTCAGGGGAGGTTTATTTGGAGCTACTTAAGGCATTGAAAAATCATAAAAACACTAAGACAATATATTAAAAACTTCTTGTTTGACAGTAATTCTAAATTTGACAATTTTTAAAATAGCAAAATCCTTAAGTTTTTGAGTAGATATTGACTACAGTATAAACCTATAATCATTAGAAATACAACTTAATGTCTTAATTTTCTTACTTTTGTTTTGTTTTAGAATTGCATTTTCTTGGTTTGTAGGGAGTGACCAAGTTAGTGGAGTAGGAAGTGACCTCACCTCCTCCCACAGGCACAACAAAGCTACAGCTGTTTACAGAGCACCTATTGATGAGAATGACCTGAAAACCAGCAGAAAAGATCTTCTACAAGTAAGGATATAAAGAGGGAACCACAACAAGATGGGCAGGATGGGTAGAGATGAGGTTAGTCAAGATCCACACCCCAACCCCAAACAGGAGGATTATCACAATGCAAAGTGAGGAATCCAAGTCCCACATTTGGCTCCCCAGTTTGGGGGTCCTGCACCAGGAAGATGAGCCCCCGAACAGTCTGGCTTTGAAGGCCAGTTGGACTTGCTTTCCAGAGAGCCAGAGGGCTGTGGGAAGCAGAGACTCTGCTCTTAAAGGGGACACACAAAACCTCACATGCTCTGAGGCCCAGGGAAGAAGCAGTAATTTGAAAGAAGCCTGGGTCAGACACCCTTGCTGATCTTGGAGAGACTCCCAGAGAGGCAGGAGGCAACTGGGGCTCATTGTGGGGACACAGATTCCGGCAGTAGCCATTTTTGGCAGAGCTCATGGACCACGAGGACACTGATGCTGACAAGGACCGTTTTGGAGTTCTCCCTCTAGCTTATTAGTGCCAGGACCTAGCTCAGCCCACCAGCTGGTCTGCACCAGTTCCAGTCCTGGGACACCCCTCCCCGAAGCCGCCGCGTGCCACACCAGTCAGCCAGCCACGTGGGGACACAACCCCATCCATGAACAAGCATTTTACAAGACTTTTCTTGTAACACCAGTGTTTTACAACATATCCCCTGAAGTGTCCTGTCATTCTGCTTCCCCCAGAATAGGAAAGAAGACCAAACTGAAGCTGGCTTTTAGAAACTTTACCATTGGGCCTCATCGAAGCCAAATCTCCTGTTTATCTGTACAATGCTGTAAGGGTAGGAGAAAGTCACAGCATTTCAAATTGCATGAGAAGTTTTACATTCCTCTGGTTATATTTCAAACCCTAGAGGGCCTATATATTTTTGGCCACTTCTAATCATAGGTTCATAATGTACCATCTAAATTTTAAAAACCCTGTGAATTTCCTAAGGAATTTATTTTCTTTAGTTTCTTAGACATAGGTTCATGGTAAAACCTCCTATGCACCAGACAGTAATTTAAGGGCTTACGATGGAAAAAGTGAAGGCAGTTAGGGGGCTCGTGGACAAAGCTATGTAAGAATTTTTGGTCATTTGGGCTACTCCTATGGAAGTAGAGAGGGTTGGGAGTTGACAAATGCAGGACATGCTGTATGTTAGAATTTACAGACATAGATGATTTTTCAGAACCTACAATCAGTGACTAAAGTGATATTACATGGATTATAAATTTAAAAATGAACATAGATATCATACAGCCCAATTAGACTTGTCTTCTACCACTGTAATACTCAAGTTTTGCTCACATTATGTTTTAGAAAATAAAGGAAGACTTATGTTGTTGACCCTTATAGAAAAGAAAAAAATGGAACTTCAAAAAATATTTGTTCCTTAATGAAAAGTGCAAGCCAGTGTGCTGCTTGGCAAATACAAAGTATTGATCTGAGTTTTAGTTTCAACACATCCTAACCATGTGAACTCATCAAAAGCCTTTAAATAACATGTACTGTTTCTTTTTTCTACAAAGTCACATCTGTAATAACAGCTACTCTAACAAACCTCTAGTTTATTCTGAAGGTCATGTGAAATAAATGAAATACAGTGCTTGGTGTCTTATATTATTTGTTTCCTTGCTGTTACTTGCTGTGGTGGTAATTGGTGAGGCTTCCTGTCACAGAGTTTAAAAAAACAACAGGCTATTCTACTGACATTTTAAAAAAAGGAATACAAATTTATGTGCAGATTAAATTTGCTTAATTGTGTTTCTGTGTTAGTGTATTAAAATGGAAATAAACTTGAAATACTGAAAAGCACTGCATATATACTGAATATAACTAAAATTGAAAGCAACTAGAAATGTAATTGAGGTAAAACATCATTTTATACATCTCTAATTTCCTTGCTAGACTCAAATATTGATTTTAAGTCACCATCCCACATCCTTGATAATTATAGTTACTTTGATTTTGTTGTTAGGTACTATTTTTGAAATGTCTAATCAAGGGTTTTTTTTTTTTAATCTTCTCCAAGTACCCAATGGCCTTCTCATCTGAAATAGCATTTTGACATAGTACTCAGAACAAGTGGTAAAAATAATCAGAATTTAAAATACCATTGCAGTTTGAACTTATGTACTCATTCAACAAAAAAATTTTGTCAGCTATCTCCCATGTATGAGACAGTTTTAAGCAGTCAGGGCTCATCAGTAAATAAAACAGACAAGATTTCCTGGTCCTGTGGTATTTTAATTCTAATTGAGGAGAGAGGAAGTATATAATAATCAACAAAAATAACTTGTACATAATGTATCACAAAGTCATTTGAACTGTGGAAGAAATTTTTAAAATTCTTGGAGTATATGCTGAGGATTAAAGTGTTTCCAGGGTGAGAAGATGTGCAATTGCATTTTTAAGTAGGGATCTCTCCAGTGAAGAGATATTAAAGACTTGACTATAGAAAGGAAATAGGCATCTGGTGAAGGAAAGATCTGGAAAGAGAAACAACCAGGGCAAAGTCTCTGTGATGAGACTATGATTGCTGTGCTCAAGGACATGTACGATTTCAGTGTGACTGAGTAGTCTCAGTGTGTAGAGTAAAACGGGATGAGTGAGAGAGGTAACTGGCCTTTATGCTGGATGAAATAGGGAGCCATCAAGGGATTTTTAAATGAGAGAAGCCTTTGGCACATATATACATTTATATATTATATATGTTCATAATAGAAAATAAGGAGATAAGATTATAATTAGGCAGAAGGCTGTTTCAGTAACTGAGCTATGAGATGATCGTGGCTGTAATCAGGGCTATGGAGGAGAGGAGTTTGAAGTGCCTGAACTAAATACATATGGAAAATAGAGGCTTGTGGACTAGCTTATAGATTAGACATAAGGTGTGAGTAAAACAGAAACATGGAAATCATCCCATTTTTTTTTCTTTTTTTTACTTCAACAACTAAAGGGACAGACTTGTCATCAATTGAGATAGGAAGTTATTAGGGAAGCTACTTTGAGGAGATTTCTTGAGATTTCAGTTTTGATAAAAGTTAGATGTCAAATGGAGACGTTAAGAAAGTAACTGGAAGTGATTTACACACCACCACTGCAGTATTACAGTATTCTGTACATGTCTATGCATTTACTGTTACCAGTGAGTTTTATATGTTCACATTCTTTTGTGTTTTTGCTTTGCATCCTTTTATTTCAACTTGAAGAATACCCTTTCGCACTTGTAGGCAGGTCTAGTGGTGATGAACTTCAGCATTTTTTTTAGGGGGGGTTGTCTGGGATAATCTCTCTCTCCTTCATTTTGGAGAACAGTTTTGCTGGTTATAGTATTCTTTGTTGGCAGTTTTTTTTTTTTTCTTTTCTTTCAGCATTTTGAGTATATATTCCCATGCCCTTCTGGACTGCTAAGTTTCTGCTGAGAGATCCACTGAAAGTCTACAGGGATCTCCCATGTATGTAATGAATCACTTTTACTGCTTTCAAAATTCTCTCTGTCTTTGAATTTTGACCATTTGATTATAACGTATCTTGACACAAACTATTTGGGTTCATCTTATTTGAGGTCTTTTGGGCATTGTGAATCTGAATGTCCATTTTCTCCCCAGATTTGGGAAGTTCTCAGCTACTATTTTTTTAGGTAAACTTTCTGACTCTTTCTCTCTCTCCTCCTCTGGGATATAAGTTTAGTAGTTCCTCCAAAAGTTAAATCTCCCTCTGGGGTTCTTTCTTTTCCTTCTGGAAATGAGAGAATAATGTCAGTTAGAGATGAAAACTTGAAAGTCAGAAAAATATAAATTATAGTCATTAGGTCAGAGTAGATTATTAAAGAAATATGTGTAGTTGTGAAGAGATCGAGGGCACTTCATCATTAAGTAAACTGAGCAGGCTGAGAACTGACCACTGATTCAGCAACGTGCAAGGAAATCAGTAACCTTGGCAAGAGCAAGCTGGAAGGGAATTCTTCCATTAAACTGAACTTAAAATAGAATAAAAGACTACAGAATAGGACAAAAAAATTTCAAGTCATGATAATGGACTTGTATCCAGAATACAGGAACTCTTGAAACTGAATGATAAAATAACCCAATTAAAAATGGGCAAAGGATTTGGATAAAGTTTTTACTATAGATGACAGAATATACTTAAAAACCTAAAATAAGAGAATAAGAGGAGAGGAGTAGGAAAGTGAGTAAAAAATAAAACCGTTGAAGGGAGTTTTGCTTTACAGAGCAAAGCGATGGGTCAGTGTATGGTGGGAGAAGTGTAATCAGGAGAAGGTTTATTTTTGTTTTTATTTTAAGATGGAAAATCAGAGAATATTACTAAGTAGGAATAACTAAGTACAGCTTAAGATATAGAAATGGCAAGTTTTAAAGATATTTTAATTCAACCCCTATTTAATCTGTCAACTTTTGTTAATGACAGTATTTGCTTCACTGAAGCAGTGCTTTCCAGCAAAACAATAGCAATATTCAGTGGAAGCTTTTCAGGTCTTTAAATTGAAGTTCATTGGAATATTCTGACTGCTTTCTAAAGGTCTCTCTTCTGGGGAGGAGTGCTGAAAAAATACCCAGTGTGATATTTTTGTCAACTTACACACTATGCCTTTATACATTTGGTTACATGGTGGTAATGGGATACAGGTACCTTCAGATGCCAGAATGAAAGGGGATTTTTGCTCAGTCATCCTCATTCAGAAAAACAAAAATCTTAGATTTGACCAAATGGAAACTTTCCCTGCCTGTGTGTAAATTCTTAGATGCCAGTCCCTCTGTCTCCTCCAGTTAAATTCCTGATGTGTTCCTCGGTTCTGCTTTTATATCTCTCTTTATGTCAGTACCTCCTTCCTTGCAGCCTCCTTCTGTGAACACTCAGGTCAGTATGGCCTCATCTGTTCCCAATCACTGGTAAACTTCTTGGAAACACTGAACTGCAGATGGCCATACACACCAACTCATGTTATCCTGTTATGTGCAGGTGAACTTGTCAGTTGAGCATTCCACACACATGCCTAAATACCATTCATCCATGTAAGTCGTTTCCTAAGTTGGACTAAATAAGGCATACACTTTAAAAATAGAGTCGTTGCACTAATAGGTGAATATTCTGTTACATGTAGGTGATGATGGTGATGCAGAAGAGAAGGAGGAGGAGAATGTTATGAATGACTTCTGCCTTGGAAGTTGACCTCCAAGACATAATAAACTTACGAAAGCAAAGTCTTCAGACAGAGATCGAGTGTATAGCAACTCCTGGCAACCCATTATCTCAGATTCCTGCCTTTTGTGTTATAATCTCATGATGAAAGCTTAAAATTCATATTAGTTACCAAAGACCATGCCCTCCTTAAGCAATGTCTTTCTGGATTTTTATTGGTGTATTTCCAAAGGACTAACTGGATGCTGACAAACTTTTACAAAATCTTTATCTTTATGACAACAGTGTATGTTATGAACTTACCATTTTAAATTTCCTTGCACCAACAAGGAAAACTGAGTTCCTTTTAAAAAGGTACAGGAAAGAGAACAGGCAATGTTGTAGGTAGTGTCAAAGCAAAAATATCACTAGACAAATTTCAACAGGTTTCAAAGAAGATTTTATCCAAAGCTACTGCAATAAAGGAGAGAGACCAAAACCCAGTCTCAAGTCTACTCCACTTAGATCAAAAGCTAGAGATTTAAAAAGCTAGGATGGGGGTGAGGGACCATAGGCCATCTGTTTCCTAATCAGCCATATCCAAGAAAAATAAACTTTCTCTTATCTTTACAACTCAGAGTAAGAGCCACTTTGAATTATGGTTCCTGCCCTCCCACAGAGACAGGGAAATAAGGGTGTTGTCCTACTTGCTGATAATCTTTCGAATGGATGACTCCCAGGTCCTTGAGAAAGACAGTTTTAGGTTATAAAAGTATCAAGAAGCTTTTTAAAGTATTTACATCACAAAGGATCAGAGAAAGAATTTGCATTTACACATTTTCTTAAAGTAAATACTCTTAAAAAAGGGAGGAGGAACTTCTATGGTTAAGTAATCTAGATTCTCTAAAAGAGAGGATGAGAGGGTAAGAGTCGGGGAGAAACATGTCTAAAGTTCAGTCAAGCTGAGGGAAATATTAAGATCAATATACATTATCTGCACCAGTGTTCACAGCAAGCTATGTGGTAAACATTATTGTCTTTACAGTTCTTACATGAAACGGAGTGGTTTTTAGATGTCTGACAAAATTCATAAGTTTATTTATGGTAAACCCGATTCAAACTTAGTTCTATTGACCATAAAGTATTTTTTTTCCTAACCAGAATTTTTTGATTAATATAAAACACTGCTGTCTGAATTTCCATGCTTCTGTTTTCTATCTTATACCCCAACTGAAGCTACATTATGGAAAAATCCAGGGGGAAAATATGAGACATTAACAGACTCAAAAAACTGTAAAAGTTCTAAGAGATTTGGAAGGTTAGTGTGAATGAAAAATACTGCAAACCACATCAGTAAACAAAGAAAGCTGAAGCCATCAAGTGGTCAGCAGCTGCCGCCACCCCCCAGGGAAGACAAGCCTGCAGCCCGGCCTCTGCAGCCACTCCCAGTGGTGCACCCTGAGGGGATTCAGAACAAGAAAGGACAGGACAGGTGCTTGTCAAAGGAATGAATTCAGTGAGCCCAAATGTTTGCTTCCTGCCATATATAGAAAAACACTAAATTCTTTAACTTGAGATGCCTGGTTTTCTTCAGTTAACAAATAATCTCTTAATGTTCCAACTACCTGGTCTTTGTTGTTAAAATTCCTCTATATCCCAGCTCCTCCCCTGTCTCTTAGGAGCAGTCCCTCAGAGCGATCTGAGAGGCTGTCATCCAGGCTTGAGTCCTCTCGCCAAATAAAACGTAACTCTCAACTTTCAGGCTGTGCATTTATTTCAGTCAACATTAGGAATCAAAGGGCTTGTGTCTTCAAATTGTACCATTATCTATGCTGAATCATTATCCTAATGAGTTCCCACTGCAGAGTTCACATTTATAAAAAAAAGAGTTTTTATATTACAAATGTAGAGTCAAATTTTCCTAATGCATTTCCTTTTCCCATTGGAAACAGCCTTAACTCATTAAGGCCATAAGGGCATTATTTCCTAAAGCTGCCTCGCTTTTAACCGCTAACTTTATTTTTTAAAAAAGACTCTGCCAGGAAAGTTTATTATAATATGGAGTATTCATACCTAAACACATTTTCCAAGGTCACATTACATTACCACGGAGGATGTCGGGCTCCACTTGTAATCTCGCTTGGGCCTTTTCCGTGTATATTATAGTGACGTAACAGGGGACACTCCAGGACTTAAATTCTCCTCTCATGCTAATCCATGGAAGACGCTAGTCCTGTCTTACCCAGTGAGGTTCAATGGTTTACAGCTATTTTTAATGGCCTGACCTTTCTTCAGGTGCACTGTTATGGGTAAAACTAATATATAAAGCAAACTAAAACTTAGTATCTCTGTTTGAAGAATGATTTGGACTCAGATCCTCATGTCTATGACTCACTAACCCCTGAGGTACTTTTGTAAGAACTTGGTACTCCATTGAAATCATTTCAAAGATCAGCTAACTTGTATAATCTCCACATATTTAGGTACTTAAAGGGGGGGGGGGGCCAGTCCACATCTTGTACCTTATAAATAGTGTTAATAGAGACTAGTTTCGTGTCTAGTCACAAAAGAATTCAGAGCCAGACATGGAAGTCAAAAAAGCAAAACAAGAATTTGTTAAGCAACAGTATGCTCTCAAGGGGAGAGAAGCCAGACTCAGGTGGATAGCTGCCCTAAGTTTCTCTGGTGAGCTGGTTATGTGAGGTGTAGAAATAGATGGATGGAATATTCATGGGGGAAGGAGTTTTGGGTTGTATTTCTTGATTTTCATCCCAGCTGCACCCTCCAGAGGGGAGGAGGGATTTCTGTCCTTATTTAATCTTGATTGATAGTGTCATGGCATCAGTACTTCTTATCTGCAAGGTTAATTTCATCCTAATGAAAGTATTTGCAGACTGCATATCCAATAAAAGATTAGTGTCTAGAATATATAAAGAACTCTCTAAACTATGTAAAAACAAATTAGAAAATGGATGAAAGACAGTATTTAACATTTCACCAGAAGAATATACAGACCGTAAGCCCAAGAAGAATATGTTTGACGCCGTATTAGGAAAATGTAAATTAAAACCACAGTGAGTTATCAGTGTTGCACTTATTACCAGCGTGGTCAAATTAAAAATAAGGACATCAGCAAGTGCAGGTTATTATGCAGAAAGACTGTATCACAGACATTTTTTGGCTGGAATCTAAGATGATTAATAGTTGCTTTGAGAAACGGGCTGGCTGTTTCTTCACTAAACATGCAACTATTATATCATCCAACAAGTCTGTTTCTGAGCACTTATCTAAGAAAAGTAAAAACTTATGTTCATACAAAATCTTTACTTGAATGTTTGTAGCAGCTTACTCACAGTAGCCAAAAACTGGAAAAACCCCAATGTAAAACAAACTATAGTAGATAAGATGTTGGAATACTACTCAGCAATAATCGGGAATTAACCATTGTGACACACAAAAATTTGTATGACTCTCCAGAGAATTATGCTAAGTGAAAGAAAAAAAGCCATTCCTCAAAACCACACAGTTGCATACTGTATGATTCCGTTTATATAACATTTTTGAAATGACAACGTTATAGAAATGTAGAACAGATTAGGAGCTGTCAGGTGTTAGGTGGGTGTGGGAGAAGCAACATGCAGGATCCTGTGTTGATGGAAATATTCTGCACCTTGAGTTCTCTTTCTTAAAAAATAATGTTTCCTATCTTGACTTTCTCAATGACAATATCCTGGTTGTGATATTCTATCATAATTTTGCAAGGTTTCATTACTAAGGGAAACTTGTAAAAGAACATATATGGTCTTTCTATATTATTTCTTATGACTGCATATGAATCTACAACTTTATCAGAATAAAAAGTTTAATTGGAAAAAGGAAAAATATATTCCAATAACCAGGCTTCCAGCACTGAATCATTGCTAAGATCAAAACATGTATACAGGGCTATTCAGATGTTCTGAGAATTGTCAATGTTATGAGAGATATGCCAAGTTGATTTATGTGTCTTTTTAATATACGTAAGTTGTGATTCCGAAGAATAAGCAAAAGTGAGGTTTCCATCAGGCTTAAACTACTTCAGTGTTAGACAGATGCACTGACATCTATCAGGAACAAAAGAGAGAATCTAATCAACTCATCAGGACACGTATAAACTCCATGTGTAATAGTTGAATAGGAGTACAAATTATCTGGTGTAAAGAACTGAAAGATCAACTCCTTAAGCCTGATAATTTAATTTAGTATGGTTTATGAGTGTTATCAGCAAGAATCTATCAGTATAATGGCTACATAGTGTATATGCAACTTAGAATCAAACAACATTGCAAGCAAAATTAATCCCTGAGAATAATTAGAAATATACACACATATATGGATATTTGAGAGATAAAAAACTGTAAATTAAAAAATTATTATAAGGAATATATATATTTTTGTATTCTATATATGTATTTAAGAGAATTTTACTTAGAAAGTGTGTAAGAACTGTCACTTTGATTTTAAATATATACTCAAAGTAATTTTATGATAATAGCTAAAATCTAAATTTCTACCAAACACAGAAATATAAAACAACTAACAATTTATAATATGTGTTTAATTTGTTAGACTTATGTTATCTGACTTCTCAGGAATGTTTTATTTCTGTGTTAATTCAAATACAATAAGGAAATGAAAAAAGGGATTTAGTATATTAAAATTGTAAATGTACTTTAAAAATATTCAGTTTAATTAAGTAAGTTTGTAAATGGACTTTGTTACTTCAAGTACCCTCGAATGTGATTCTTAATGCTTCTTTGATTATAAATTGTATTCTGAATTTAAATACTTAATGAATAAATAATTTTACTTGTAACTTAATTGAATATTAATCTTTAAAACTGTGATAAATTTCTGAGTGGTCTTCTCTGAATACACACACACACACAAAATACATAACAGGGTCAAGGAAAATTCAACTTTGCCATACCACACCCAATGGAAGGTCAGAGAAAGCTCCACAGAGGACAATGAAGTTAAACGTAAAGTAACCCATGCTAACGTAACACACGGAGAAAATAAGAGTCTGTAGCATATGAAGGCTTGGTGGAGAATCAGTTTTAGAAGCATGAATAGCTAGGGAAATATACTAAAATTCACTATATGCTTTGCATTATAAGATTAAAATTCTGAGATAATATCAAAAAAAAATCTGATGAGGCAAAAATAAACTTTGAAGAATTAAATAAGTCAAAGATCAAGGAAGCAGGATTAAGCCACTAATACATAATTACATAAATTACAAACAAAATAGACATGGTGATACCTAAATCTTTGAGACTGAGAAAAAAGCTAAGAAAATTACAGTGAATCCAGAAGAAAAAGGAGATTAAAATTAATAAACAATTTAATGCATATGAAGAACAGACATAGAATATAAAGCACGCAGATAGTGGAGATTTCTAAAGCACAGCACATAGGGAAAATTCAGTATGGATTCAGATTCTCTATAGCAATTTCCAAAGCCAGATGGGACAATATATTGAGAGGAAAATAGTGTATCCTAAGAGGGCTATTCTCAGCCCAATAGTCTGAAAACTATAAAGGCAAGACAGAAAAATCTCAATTGTACAAGGACTCAAGGCGTCTAGTAATACCCATGTGCTTACGCTGGAGAGGAAAACACAATTTAGTGACAAAATCCAGGCAACCAACAGATGAAGAAATAATAGCCGACACGTTTAGTGGCAAGCTGTAGATAGAGTTACTCTGAAACTAAAACTAAGAAAGAAAATTATAGGAAAAGCCTTAGTGTAATGTTTGTTAACTTTTACAAATAAAAATATACATATTTGATTGATATGGAGAGACAGAAGAATAACTGAGTATATTAATTTCCTAATTTGGAGGGAAGTTAATAAACAATGTCTTTATTGATAAACCAGAAGTAAGAGAATGCTCATTTATGTAGAGAACTACTATTAAAATAATTAAAATGTAACTCAAAAACAAGTAACAGCTTTCTAAGTTGGAAACATCATCTGTGAAGCTGCATGCACTTACACTAACAGAAGAGGGCACTCTTGAGCTAAGAATCTTACAAAATACCCCACAGTACCAACTCCAAAATGTCGTGCTTTACATCTATGCCAGAGTTGGTAAACATTTTTCTGTAACTGACTAGATAATAAATATTTCCAGCTTTGTGGGACATACAATTTATGTCACATGTACTCAATTCTGCTATTGTGGTATGAAATTTGCCATAGATAACACATAAATAATAAATGTGACTTTATTCCAATAACTTTATTAACCATACACCTGCCAGACCTATTTTGGCCCACTGATTGAAGTTTGCCAACTCTTATTCTAATCCTACCTTCTCTAAAAAGAAAAAAGAAAAATAATTAAATATTTCAGTCAATGAAAGCCTCCTTCCAAAATAACACTAACCAGAAGGAAATTAAACACAATGCTCCAAAGTGAAGTAAACATCCTTGAGGAAGTATTCAAAAATCACCACGACTCTTAAATTCAAAATGATTAAAGAAATGGACAAAAGAGCAGGAAAATAAAATACTAAAATCAGAAGAGGAAGGAAGAAAGATACCAAAGCAAAGTTAGCAATGTCAGAAATGAAAATTACAAGATGGCCAGTGAAGAATAAACCCCAATAAAAATTTGATTGATTGTACTGAACAAAGAGGAGTAAGAAGGCAGATATAAAATAAAGGAGTAAAAAGTGTCAAACAGAAATTGGATGAAATGAGACAGGCAAAGAGAATCAAACAATTATAGATGAAATTCTTGTAGTACAAAAATTAAACAATAAAAAGGAACAATATTGATGTCTATAATCTAAAAAAAAATCTGGAAATAAAAGAGGACGTGATAGGGGTTACAAGTACATAGGACATTTTATCTGCAACAAAAGACTCTGAGACAATTGCTATTAAAACAATTTAAGTTTAATAATAAAGAAATAAAGGATGATTTTAATTATCAATAATCCTTAGGGTTTCCAGCCCTCCATCTCTCCTCCTCCCCCCAAAGAAAGTCCAAATAATTTACATAGTAAAGAGAATTTTCAGGATAAAAAACCTTCTCAAACACAACATACAAAGTAAAGGCACAATGGAGTAGAATGTTCAGGGCACATAAGGAAAGCACATGTGAACAAAGGATTAGGTATCCTCTTGAAATTAGTCCAGTCCAGATAACTGATGGACAACAGAAAACAGCTTTAAATGTAAACTCAAAGAATACTGTATTCTTAAGCACTTCATGAGAGGAAAATCTTCAATCAATAGAGTAATAACTAGAAAAATTTAGGCAGATAGATCGAAACATCAAACAAATAAGTAAATGTATTGTGAATAATCTGAGCCAGATTCCTTACTGTTTTAGAATAAAGTTACAAATATGAAAAGGAAGAAGACTAGAAAAACACCTGTGGCTTTGGATTTGAACTGGATCTATCAGTATGAACTCACAGTATTTGTACACACGGACAGAGATAAATAGACAGACATGTCGGTGGGTAGGTAGGTGGGTGTGTAGGTATGTAAGTTAAACATACATCTATATCCTAGCTTTGTTCTCTGAAGGGCTCAAAAGCAACCAGCTAGTAGTAATAAACATACTTAAGACCAAGATACTAAATTTTATATACCATTCTCCTATAAAAGACCAGGATTCATTACAAAGATGTCGATCCCAGGTTTGGACCAAAAAAAGTACAACATGAGCTTAGAATATCTTATTGTATCAGAAAGTAAGAAAGTGTTGGGAAAAAGATGAACTGTCAAGCAATAAAGAATTCAGACTGAAGTAGCATGTATATATATACACACACACACATATATATATACACACACGCATATAAATACATTTAATAAACATAAATACAATTAAAAGATCATAACCCATAGAATAAAATAATCTGCTGGGTCCACACTGATATAAATGAGTACACAGATAAACAGGGTAGAAGAAAAAACTCTTCAATGCAATGTAGTAAAAAATATGTGTAGAGGAATTATGGAGTGGAGAAGTCATTATTTGAAAGCTATCATTGTAATAATTATTTCATGAAAAAATCCTCAGTGGGTGATAAAACCAATGGATGAAATTTTGTAGGACATTTATAGTCTCAAAGTATCTACCCATAAATTACTTATTAATAGCAATGGGGAAAACTGTTAACTTCACAGAATCAAATCTAGCAGACACTACCTTAATCAAGTGATCAAAGTAAAATCAAGAGAAAAAGGACAAATAAAAATCATATGCCATCTGTTTAGGATGCAGAGAGGCAAACACACTCACTTTTTTTTCTTGTTTTGTTTTGTTTCTCCAAAAAAAAGGTATCCTGAAATTTATGACTAGGATTTGTCAAACTCAAATTGATGAATATTTCATACCATAATGGTTAGCTTAAAACAGCATCTCATTGTGGTTTTAACTTGCATTTTTCTATTACTTGTGAAGTAGACCAAAACTCTTTATGTTCATTTAAGTTTCTTCTTCAACAAAATACCAGCAATTCTATTATTTAGCTGTTTTATGAAGTTATCAACAGTTACCTATTACAGTATTATTTTTGGCTAAATTCTCTGAACATATCTGCTTCAAGTTTTTGAAGTATCTTATTTAATGCAATTCTACTTATACATATTTTTATCAAGCATAAATTTCAAATCTTGCTTAAAATATCACTCCGTATTCCAAAATGATAAATATATTCTGTGTGACTCTTTTCTTGACGTTTTAAATCTTTATTTTTATATCTAAGCTTTTAGTTTTTCCCCTGATTTATTTTTCTGTGTGACAGGTGAAAAATACAATAGAAAATTAATTATCCCAGCACTAGATTATTTGGGGTATTCTGTGAAGATAATTGGATCATCAATGAAATATGACATCTTTTATTCTTTCTTTCCAATTCTTAGGTTTTTACTACATTTTACTGTCTTACTGCATTGTCCAGAATCACCATTCAATAAAAAATTAAATAGGAGAGAGTTGGTATATTTTAGTGCTCTTGATTTTAAAAGGAATTCCAACATTAAATATGATAATTACACTAGATTTTGAAGTAGGTATCCATTATTCAGTGTAGAGAAGTTTTTTGCTATTCTTGGTTTATTAAGAGCTTTTATGATTAATCAGCATTGCATTTTATAGAATGTACTTTCTGCTTCTGATGGAAAGATTAAGTGGTATTTCAGTTTAATCTTTCAATACAGTGTAATTCCATAATAGATTCACTGGTAGTAAACCAAACCTGTATGCACAGGATGAAATCAATTTGTTGTTATATACTGTATTTTTTAATAGTTGTATTCAATATGGAAATTTGTCTTATGGATTTTTTCCACCTATTTTCAGGTGTTGGTTTGAATTATAATTTTCCTTTCTGAAACAGTTTTTATCTCGTATTCTGCAGTGCAGACAGCAAACCCCAATGAGATAACAAAAAGCTCACAATGGGGCTCAGACATTGAGAGACGTCCACTGGCAAACTCATCAAAACAACATGGCAGCATCAGATGCACTGGAAACCTGCAGTACACCGAAAGCAAACTTTGCAACAGTAACAGCAACTAAAATCTGAATTTAGCCTAATCTTTAGTATTAACTCAGTTTCCCTTATTAAGTGAGATGACATGTGTCTATAGCACTGTTTACCCAGTTTCTTCTGTTCCACATCACATGTATACAATCAATATTTATGAGATATATTAAAAATGCAAGAAAAATCAGTTGTTATGAGACAAAGTAGTCAACAGAACAAAAATCAGAGATTTCTTAGATTTTAGAACTACTGGACACAGACAGTGAAATGGTTCTGATGAATCTGTTAAAGAATGGAGTGGAAGAGTAGACTGCTTAAATGAACAGGTGAAGAATTTCAACAGAGGAAGACAATTAGAAGAAAGAAATGAAAAAAAATGCTAGGGAAAAAAGAGCAAGCTCATCATTAGAAGTAGTACAGATGAGGAAAGAATTGGTGACCATGAATTTAGGCCAAAGAAAATTACTCAAAATGAAACAAAGAGAGTGAAAGAGTTTTAAAAAGGCTGTGGGAAAACATCAAAGTCTCTCTCTCTATGTGTATCTATAATTAGAATCCTTAAAAGTGAAGAAAAAGAGGCTAGAGTAGAAGAATAGTCGAAGAGGTAACAGCAGAGATTATTTTTCCAAAAAATATACATATATGATATGTGCAAAAACACCATACTTAACATTCCAAGTAGGATATATAGTACACATGCACACCACACACACCAAAATTAAACATATATACATACTATGGAAACAAAAATTAAAAGAGTAATTTTCAGGGTACTTATGGAAAACATGGCACATCACATGAACAGGATAAAGATAAGAAATATTGACTTCCTGTCAGAAATAATGTTGAACAGAAAAAAAAAAAGTGATATTGTTAGTGTATTGAAAGAAAAAATTATCAAGTCAGAGTTCTCTATCCACCAAGATAACCCAAAATTCTTTAACATTAGGCACAGATGTATAGCACAATTTCTTCAGGCAAAGAAAAAAATTGGATCTACACAAAGAAATGGAGAGCCTTCGAAATGGTGAACAATAAAGCTAAAGATTAAAAAAACTTTAAATTTTCGATCAATGTAAAAATAGTTTTTAAAATATAAAGAGTACTAATATATAATGCAGTTGTTAACATATGTAAAATAAAATGCGTCACAATAATATTGCAAATTATATATAGGAGGAACTGGAAATATTACTGTATTAAGATTCATACGCTATGTATGAATGGTATACATTCTACTGTACATAAACTACAAGTGTATATTAAACAGATTTACATTCTGCTTGTGTCATTTGACTACATGTGTTTGTAAAATCTCACAGAATTGTACGCTAAAAAGGGTAAAATCCCTATATGTAAATTACTCTTTACTATATAGTGAATAAAAGAAGAAAAAAACCTGAGAGAGTCAAAGAGACAGTGAGAGAGAAAGAGGGAGAAGCTATGGCTTGTTGAATAAGAAGTGGAAGTTCCTATAACTGCTGCTCAGAATTTCAGTACTGATCAAGAATCTCCCGACAGTGGGACATAACAGCAGTTAGGATAGGAAAAGAAACTGCAGAAGGTTATAAGATGTATCCTCATCTACCTCAAAAATAAGTCAATTAATGCTTAACATATTAAGAAAAAAACAGTGAATAAGATCCACATTTAAAAAGCAGTATACATACATTTAGAGATGGTGAGGTCATCACCAGCATAACTCAAAATAGAAAACGTTAAAATGGCTTGTCAGGTACAGAGAACTCTGAGGCACAGCAGTTACTTTTCCTTTTAAAAGTTCTTGCTCTATTTAAAGCATAATATTTAGGAAAAATTAAACTGTTTTATCAGAAAAAAATGTGTACATTGTGAATCCTTGTCAAAAATGCATAATTATAAATAGAGGTGGAACTAAAAAGCCAGTAGTGCTTACAACCATAACTAACTCATAAACTCAAAAGAAGGCAAAACAAACAAAAAAAGGAAATACACAACAACCAAATAAAGTTGAAACCATGAATACAACCACATTAGCATAAGGGCTCAAAATAATTCAACCAAATGATGGCTATTACCAAACTGGATAAAAAGGAAGATCCAAACATACACTCTGTACAAGAAGCCCATTTTAAATATAAGTACATAGGTAGGTTAAATACTGTAAATGCTAAGTGCATTGACATCTTAACAAGCTTCTGTATGTCTGAAAAAAATCTCTTTATTAATTTCCTTTATTTTCACATGACTTTTTACTGGAATTGATTTCTAGATTGATGGTGTTTGTTTCTTACAAACTTGTGGATTCTACCTGGTTGGGTGTTGATACATTTGCAGTTCTATAAATATTCTTTGTTCTAGACTGGGGTTAAATTACTTGAATCTGATTTCTTCAAGTAATGCACTGAAGAGTGTTAGGTGAGCACAGTATAGCATTTAGCCTTGATCTAAATTGATCTTTCTCCTACAGCAAGACCTTTCTGAGTCACCTCAATGGATTTGAAAGTTTTCCACCTGGTGGGAATTAGACACAATTTCCAGCCCTGTGTGAACAGTAAATATTGTTCTTTCTTTCCCCAGTCCTGGATATTCTCTTCACATGTGTGTACCAGTCAGTCCTCTGATGAATATTCTAGGGGCCCCTTTGCACATTTCTGGACTTTCCCTTACGTTCAGCTCTTTAAGTCTGCCTCTGCCTAGACTCAATTCTCTGGCCACAAATCAGGAAATCTTTTGGGTGCCCTCTTGATTCTCCTCCTTTCAGGTAGGACATCGTCTCGAAGCAGTAAAATAGGACAGCTGAAGGCTTATCTCATTTGTTTAACATCTGTTAGAGATTACTGGCCTTCATTTCCTACTATCCTGTGTTTGAAAAACCATTGTTTCATATACTTTGTCTAGTTTTTTGGGATTATTTTATGCAGGAGAGTAATTCTGATCCATTATTCTATTTTGAAAGATGTGAGCAAGCTAGTCCCATGAGTATTTTAAGAAAGAGCTTCCAGGCAGAAAAACTAGCTTTTGGAGCAATAGCAAGGAGGCCACTTAGGTTGGAGAGGGAACCAAAAGCTTTGTATGTTTTGAACCATTACTTCTGGGAAAAGAAAATGTTTATATTTAACTCAAACCCTACACCAACCTCATGGAGGTGATCTTTCCAAATAATTGCTCCTAACAGTGATGTATAACACATACGCATTAGGGCATGAGGAAACAGACAGGACTCTGCATCTTGAGTTACGTCTTACAGAACAAAAAGTTGGAGTGCTAGATAAAAAGTGCTGAGAATCACTGTTTCTTTGAGCATGAGTAGTGAACCACTCTTCTAACAAATATTCCATTCTCATTTTTATGAAACTGTCTTAACTGGAAATACTTGTTAATGAAAATGCAACACATCTCAACTCACTTAAGTTAAAGCGTTAAAAGCCTGTGCATTTGCATAAGCAGTTATTAAAATAGAAGTGACAGGAGCTAAACTATAGCCAGCATACATGCAAGGTTTGATTCAGAGTATATCTTCTTTTTTTTGGAAAATTTCATAAAACATGTGATTAAAGTGAATGACATGTCCGGGCTTTGAATGAGATTCCTATTCTCGTTTATATAAATTTGATTTTAACTTTTAATTCCCCAAAGGGAGGAAGATTTAAATAGTCTCTTTTTCTGGCTAATAACTTGTTCTGAAAAATATTCAATAGCATAGTCACTCTGTAACAACTACAAAGGAACCCAAAGTGAAGATGCCCACTATAAAAATGTCCTTTGCCCCATTCCTCCACCTTATGTTTGACCATTGATTAGAAACTGCTGATTCTGAAAAAAAATCATAAAATTAATTTTTAATGTCTCTATTACTTATGGTATGTGAGACTACTTATTATTACATGTTACAGTGCAGAGGAAATATTGCAGTTTTTGTTCTTCTTGGAAACAGAGGTCATTCTAACAGAAAAAAGTCTGATTTAGATAACAAAATTTATTCAAGTATATATTGAAATTGTAAATGTAAAACACATTATGTATTAACAAATTGTGCAATTAAAGGTGACTACATTAAGTCATTATATTATTACATAGTGTAGCCATTCTAGAATTAATTCAAAGTGAATCTATTTTAAAAATAAATACAAGCTAGATTTAGATGACAAAAGCATACTGATTCTAAAGACCACTAGATCATCTAAAAATACTTTGAACATTAAGTCGATGACTTAAATAAATTTGTATTGAGACTTATTATGTATCAGATACTAGGCTGTTCATGAGAGAAAAAAACAGTTAATCAAAAAATCCTTGATGTTCAGAAAGCCTAAGTGTACCAAGGGGAGAGGCAGGAAATGCCTTTGTAAAAATGTGTTAAGTGCTTTGGTAGGAGGAGAGAAAACAGTTACAGGAATGCATCTAAAGGACATGTACTGAAGTCAGGAAATGCAAGCTAGTGGTAATGACATGGAAGCTGATAACTGAACAATACATAAAATTAGCAAGGAGATTCAACATATACAAATGCATAGAAGGACATATTACATGACATATTTGGAGATATAAAAGAAGCTTTGAGTGGTGGATGAAGAGAGTGAAGATTAGAGAATAAGAAATGAGTTTTACAAAGTCTTGGACATGAAAGTCATTGTAAAGCAAATACTGAATTTCCCCAAGGAAAGCCTTGCAGAGAAGTTACATAATTAAATCCACACAAGTGCATTTGCAGAGCGTGATGTGAATGAGAGAAAAAAAATGAAGTCTGGAAGACCAGTCAGACAGTTGGTTAAAGATTTATTTTGACATGACATTGCTGAGGACTATGATGATGGCAGAGGATGGTAAAAGAAATGGATAGATTAAAAGAGATGTTCAGTATGGAGATGTGGTGATTAAAAAATGGGAACTGAGTGATAGAGGAAAAAAAGTCTTGACTCTCAAATCCCAGATTTGAACAACTGGTGCCCATAGCTGAGGCAAGGAAGTCAAGAGGAAGATGTGTTTTATTAGTTGTGAACTAGTATAATTTCACTGTAATAATACTTTAAAAGCTCATTTGGTTATATCTAAAGAAGAATTACAGATAAATAATTATTTTGCATCATGATACACTCCACTTTCTGAAAAGGATTTAAAAAATCATTCAGAAGCATTTCTTCAACACTAAAATCTCCCATACATTGGCTCCAGGATTTCGTGATTCCAGAATTTCTACTGTATATAATAATTATTATATATGATTATATAACCATTAGGCAGTTAGTCAGAAATGAGCGCCAGGCAGGGGGAGAGGCAGGGAAAGGAGCAAACCAAAAAATAACAGTACATCTGCACTCAGGATAAGGGGCTCCAAAAACTTACTTTCTCTAAATGAGTGTCAGCAAAGAAGCCAGCTAGGATCAAACGCTGAAGCCGTGCAACAGAAAGAAGGATCCAGCGTAAGCTGACCCAGTGCTCCTTATAATGCAATTAACACTGTAGTCTGAGCCCCTCCCATAGGTTTCTGTGTGTGCATCATGAGTAAGAACCTGTACAGAAGGGATGGGCATGCCTGAGCACAAGGAGCCAACCCATGAATCAATCACAAAAACGCCCCCTAAGCCAGGATATAAGACTGGAGAAACAGGAGCAGTGCCATTTTTCATCTCCTGGACTGGCCCGCTCCCAATTCGCAGGAGTGTACTATATTTTACTACCTTTTACGTAACTAACAAAATCTTGTTTATATCACACTTTCTGTCTCTCATTAAAAATTCATTTCTTTTTTCAGGTGACTAAGAACCAAGGTAACTTTTATTCCCTTCTTCCTGGTAACATAACAAGTAAAAAATTTCCATTTGGCTGAATTCCATGAATGTCTCTATATAGTTAGATTACTAGGTTCTCGGTATTCATGCTACTATTCACTTTTTTTAAAGCTCTTTTGAAGATAAAGAAATGAATCTATGTATGAGGAAAGTTAACTTTGAAGTACTAAAATCATTCACTAAAATAATGAAAGAAAGATATAGATGGCCTCCTCCCTCACCACTTACCACATCAATGGGGCTACAGTGTAACAGCTGCAGATTACAGACTGGCAAGACACAGACTCTTAACTACAGGTGGACACCAAAGGAACTTGAAGCCTCTCGTAAGTACAGATATAGCAAAGATTAAAAACAGCCCACTCTTAGCCAGATTAACATACCTTACTAAAGGTCTATTTACATGTCACCTGATACACCATGTCTATCTAGCTTTTAACAAAAATAAAAGTCATGTTAAAAGATTTTTTTAATCAAAAGAAAAATTAAGCAAACGTAAGAAACCAGAACTTAGACATGGCATACTTTTGAAATTAGCAAATGGAAAATTTTAAATAACTTCATTCTGTTAGTATAATGTAATATATCAAGGGCTCAATATATTAGTAATAATATCCTAACTAGTATAATAAGGGTTAGGTTACTAAGGGCAAGTGGACAAAACAGACAACATTCAAGAAGAGATGAGTAATGTAAGAAGAGCGATGGCGGGGAAAAAAAAAAAAAACAAGGAAATGCTGGAAATATAAATACACTGTGACTTAAATACCTCTGCTGAGATCATTAAGAGACCTGGTACAACTGAGGAAAGAATCGATGAGCTTGAACATAGGTCAAGAGGAATGTTTTACCTGAAGTTGAAAGAGAAAAAAGAATGAAAACAAAAGCAAAAACAGAACAGACCATCTATGTACTATGGGAAAATTTCAAAAGATGTAATGCATGTGTAATTGGAATACCAGAAGCAGAGAAAAGAACAAAAGATGAACAAGAAATATTGGAAGTAATACTAGCTGAGAACTTTCCAAAATTAATTTTAGACACCAATCTGTGCACCAAGGAAGCTCAGAGAACACCAAGAGGTATATACATAACAAAAAGGCAGAAAGGCAAAAATAAAGCCTTGAAAATGGTTAGAAAAAAAATCAAACAGACAAAAACTTTCCCTATGAAAGAATAAGGGTAAGAATTACAGTGAACTTTTCATCAGACCAGGTGAGAAAAAAAAGAGTGGAGTGAAATGATTTAACATGTTGAAAGAAAAAACACCAATTCAAATTCTATAACCACTGAAATGATCCTTCCAAAGTAAAGGAGAAATAGAGACTTTTCTCAGAAAACAACTGAAGGAATTCATTGTCAACAGATCTGTCCTGCAGGTAATGCTGAAAGTAGTTCCTTCAGTGAGATGAAAAGTGATAGAGGTCAGTAACTCAGGTCTACATAAAGAAAGGAACAGCATAGATAAAACAATTTATCTATTATTTACCTTATTCCTAACTTATCTCAAAGATGTAGCTACCAGACGATTACTTTAACACAAATGTAGAAGGAGAAAATTGTGGATGTAGAGTATATTTCAAAAATATTTTCCTAGTATCTAGTACATTACAGTATGAAACTATAGAGATAAAAGAGAGTTTTTTTAAGAGCTCGTAGTTTAAAAGATTCTGAAGGAAGTGATTACTGACTGATCACAGGAATAAATGGAAAAATAAATGAAGGTATTTATGAATCTGCTCTTGGAGCAGGAAAGAAGGCACTGTTACTTTTTGGCAGATTTGCTGTGTAATTAGCATTCAATCCTGCACGGTGCAGATATGTTTCGTTCTGATCTTTGGAATAATCTCTAACAGTTAGACCTTGTAAAGCCTTCATTTTATAGTGGAAGAATCTGTGTTTTAGAATGAGCCAATAAATTGCTTACTTTGTCCAAGTTCAAAAAGCTGATATTTATTTAATGGCATTAGAACTTAGGTATGTTTAACTTAAAACTTCCTGTTCTGGGGAGATCATGAAATAATAATGCTAACTAACTGAATTAAACAAGCCAAGTAGAAGTGATAATTTGATGAAGAAGAAAACGAGTTGCATTTTGATATTCTAAATCCAATGTATCATCTTTCGACTTTGGCTTTGATTTTATTTACTATATATGGAAGTACATTTAATGAGAGGAATGTATATTGAGGTTAAAATGATAACATTCTATTTAATGGGGTCAAGAAAATACAACACATTTTACTTATTCTTATAGAGTATGTTTATTCTATATGGACTTCTAAAATAGTTGAGTTCTTTAATCACTGAATATATGTTAAAAACTGTTACTCTAAGCACTTAGCATGTAAGCGTCTACTGAAAATGCACAGAGCCTTCATGGTTGTGTATCTTTCTTCATAGTGCAAATTATTAAGTTCAACATGATGCCCAATTACAGTTATCATTCATTTGGAAACATAACATTCCATACTACTGCAAGTTACAACACTTTCTAATAATTTATTGTAGCACAAAGAACTCATCACATCTCATTTCAGGGTCCAAGGCCACAGCATGTGGCCAAGCTGACTGTGCACGGTATTAGTTCAGGGTCTGCTGCTCATATAGACTGCTATGCAAGCCTCAGCTTGAAGGTGTGCAATGAATGCTGCAGCCCTGTTTTCACTCCAAATACAGGTGGGAAATAATGCATGATTATTATATGCTTCAGAAGCCTTACTTTCACGTAATTAAAAGGCAGAAAACAAAAATGACTATGAAATAGAAATTTCTTGGAAAATCTATGCTATGTCTTTTCCTCCTCGCTATTGTTTCAGACATTTTGACATATAACTTTAGAAACAGAAGTTCATTCTTCAAAATTAATATATTCTCCCAAGTGCTGTAATTATATTCTCCCCAATGATAAAAACAGAATCCTAAGGATGGTGTCCCTAATATAAAAACTGCTCCCTAGTATCCTCTGCCCTATGAAACGACATCTCTTTGGCACTTTTCGGTTTGGCAAGTAGCCACCTAAGGCTCCAATGTTCTAATATGCAACTAGGATGAATTTAATGGAAAATTTAAATCGCTTGACTAAAATTGCTTTAAAAAGCTAGCAAGAAAAATGCCACTTTGTTTTTGGCTAAAATTTAATATGATTTCCAGTGTGATTAGAATATGATAATGTATCAATAAAAAAGTTACCTTTTTGCCATAATATTTGAGATTTTAAAATCAAATGGTTCATAAATTAGTAAATCTATTGTGTAGCTCATGTCACACAGTTTGCTTGAATAAAGATCATTATTTTGGCTCACTGTTTTCACTTATTAGTTTGAATAAATTTTCAATGTCCCTATTGTGGACCTAGTGCTATCTCTATAGAGTTCTGTTCTCATTTTTCAGCAAATGAATAAATGCATGGCTAATTTCATGGGTAAATTTCAGTACTGCCAATGGGAGTTGGTTACAGAGGTTTCTTTTGGCTGTATTTCTCAGCAATGATTAGTGAAATGTTTCCTTTGTTCCTCAGATTTCAGTCCATAGAGCTCACATGCTGCTTTTCTATTTCAAATGCACAGTTAAATAAATCAACATAGCTTATAACAGTATCTTTTATCTTGCACTGCTGGTGCAAAAGTCTTTTTAAAACAGTGAATACATAAAGTAGTGTTTTTGAAGGTTGTCATATGCAAATCAAAACAAGTAAAAGCCAAAAAAGCAATGTTTAAACCATATTCTTACATATCAATCTAGAAATTTTTCCTAGTAAAAATCTGATTAAATGTTAAACATGCATGTTACTTTTCACTTATTTAGCCGGTGCTCAGTGGAGAGCTATGCCTAGAAGTGTGATTACTTATGTTGCACTAGCCCTTCTGAACAAGGAAATGTTGATGATTGCGTACATCCTCCCAGTAAGAGCACAGCACAAGTTTTGGGAACTCTCAGTCTTATTGCTGTATTTCAGAGGCTTATCTGTCACTGCAAAGCACAATTGCCCCCATTTGGCTCATATTAAAATGAAAGCCTGAAGGAAATATGAGCATTATGCCACAGAGTCAGCAGGAGATAATAAATGCAATGCTAACAGAGGCAACTGAAAAGAAAATCTTCATTCAGCCTTCAATCTTTGCATCATTATGGGATTACTTCACATCCACCAAGAGTGCAGTGGCACTTTGGATCTTAAATTTATGAGACATCATGTTGGTATTAAAGTTGGCCTGACAAAATGAGGGAAAATATCATTTATGAAGATCACAAAGGTGTGTTTTTACCCACAGCAGGTCTTTATAACACTAAGTATATTCCTTTGAAATTATTATAGAAAATATTTTGAAAAATAATGTGAAATTATTTGGGAAGAATTGCATAAAACACATCATAAGCTCACTATGCAAAAATAAGCAGTGGTAATACTCTCAATACATACCCTACTTTTTGCAGGGAATTTCATATTATTACAATATTACTGTAATTATATTACATCCTCATTATTTTATAGCTGTAAGTTTGTAGTCCTTAACCCGTCTTCACCTATCTCACCCACCCTCTTAACCCCCTCCCCTCTGGCAACCATCAGTTTGTTCTCTGGTATCTATGACTGTTTCTGCTTTATCTATTCATTTTTTTGTTTTTTTAGATTTCATATGTAAGTGAAATCACAGTACTTGTCTTTGTCTGACTTACTTCTCCTAGCATAATACCATCTAGATCTACCCACATTGTCACAAATGGCAAATTTTATTCTTTTTTATGGCTGGGTAATATTCCAGTGTGTATGTGTGAAACACATCTTTTAAATCTGTTCATCTACTAATGAACATGTAAGTTGCTTCCATATCTTGGTGATTTTAAATAGTACTGCAGTGAACACAGGGGTACAAATATCTTTTGACTTAGTGTTTTCATTTTCTTTAGATAAATACCCAGAAGTGGACTTGCTGGATCATATGGTAGTTCTATTTTTAGTGTTTGGAGGAGACTTCATACTGTTTTCCATGACTGTTATCAATTCACGTTCCCATCAACAGTGCACAAGGGTTCCCTTCTCTCCATATCCCTGACAAGATTCGTTATTTCTTGTCTCTCTGTTAATAGCCATTTTGATATGTGTGAGGTGGTAACTTGTGGTTTTGATAAGCAATTCCTTGATGAATAGTGGATTTGAGCTTCTTTTCAAGTTGCCCATCTGTATGTCTTCTTTTAAAAATGTCTATTCAGATCCCATATTCACTTAAAAATGTTTATATTGAGTTACATACGTTCTTTATATATTTTGGATGTTCACCCCTTATTGGGTATATCATTTGCAAATATATTCTCCTATACAATAGTTTACCTTTTTGTTTTGTTGATGGTTTCATTAGCTAAATGCAAAAGCTTTCTAGTTTGATGCAGTCTCATTTGTTTATTTTTGCTTTTGTTGCCTTGCCCAAGGAGACAGATCCAGAAAAAAAAAAATAAAAAACAGCACTGTTAATAACAATGTCAAAAAGTGTAATGCCTATATTTTCTTCTGGGAGTTTTAAGTTTCAGGTGTTACATTTAAGTCTTTTGAGTTTATGTGTATATCATTTCGAGTTTGTGAAGTAAGAAAGTGGTCCAGACACAACTTTCTTTTGTTTTCATTTGCATGGAATAGTTTTTTCCACCCCTTTACTTTCAGGCTGTAAGTGTCTCTAGTTTTGTAGTGAGTCTCTTGCAGACAGCATGTACAAGGATCTCTGATTACCTTCTTTAGTGCCAGGTTTAGATTCCTCTTTCCTCTTTTGTGTATTTACTATAAGTGTTTTATTCATGATTACTGTTGGTTCACATATAACATCCTTTGTATACAATAGTCTCTTAAGTTGATAGTAACTTAATTTTAAGCATAATCCAAAGCTTTATATTTTACTCCCTCCATATTTTATATTTTTGATGACACATTTTGCATCCCTGTATGTATTCCTTGACTAATTGCTTTTATTTAACTTCACTGCTTTTTGTCTTTTACACTTGCCTTATTAAGTGACTGATCCACTGTTTTATTATTTACCTTTTCTAGTGATATTTTTACTTTCATATGTTTTATTGTTAATAAGTGCCCTTCCTTTTTAGCCCTGGAAAAGTTCCTTTAACATTTCTGGTAAGGCTGATTAAGTGTTGACTAACTCCTTTAGTTTTGCTTATCTGTAAACTATTCATCTTTATCAATTCTGAATGATCATCTTTTTAAGTATAGAATTCTGGCTGGCAGGTTTTTTTCCCTTCAGCATTCTGAATACAACATTCCACTCTTTCCTAGCTTGTCAACAAGTGTCTGCTAAAATATCTTCTGATAGCCTTACAAGGTTTTATCCTCCTGCTTTTAAGATTCTCTCTTTTCCTTAAATTTTACCATTTTATTAATAGTGTGTCCGTTTTCCTCTTTGAGTTTATCTTATGTGGAAATCTGCCCTTCCTGGACCTGGATGTCTGTTTTCTTCCCCAGATAGGGAAGTTTTCAGCTATTATTTCTTCAAATAATTTTTCTGGTACTTTCTCTCTTCTCCTTCTGGGACTCCTGTAATATAAAAGCTATTCTGCTTGATATTGTCCCAGGGGGCCCCTAAAGGTACGCTTACTTCTTTTCAATCTTTTTTTTTTTTTTTTTGAATATTGCTGCTCTGATGGGGTGTTTTCCATTGCTTTGTCTTCTGGCTTCCTGGTTCATATTTCTATCTGATTCATTCTGCCGTTGAATTTCTCTAGTGTTTTTTCAGTTCAGTCACAACTTCTATTTGCTACTTTCTCATACTTTCTATCTTTTTATTGAAATTCCCTCTGTGGCCATTCTTCTGAGATCAGTGAGCATCTCTGTGACCATTACTTTGAATTCTTTATCAGGTAGATAGATGCTTATCTTCTTTTCATTAAGGTCTGTTTCTGCAGATTTGTCTTGTTTTTTGGTTTGGAACATATTCCTCTGTCTCTTTATTTTGCCTTTCTCTCTGTGCGTGTGCATGTGTGTGTATTAGGTTAAGTGGCTACCTCTTTCAGTCTTGAAGGAGAGGTCTGGTATAAGAGCTGTTCTATCTGGCCCAGTAGTACAGTCTCCTCTGGCCACCAGAGCCTGGCACTCTATAGGCACCCCTTGCGTGGAGGCATGCACCCTCTGATTGTGTAAGGCTGTGGCTGCTGTGTGGCGAGGACAGTACTCAGGGTGTTCACCTCTTCTGGTTGTGGTTTGGCCGCTGTGAGAGGGAAGGGTGGGGTTCAGGTCACTTTCCAGCTTGACTGTGGCTTGGCTGCTCAGTGGGGAGGTCAGGACATGGGACACAGACCTGCTCTAGTTGCAGCTCAGTCTGTGTGTGAGGATGTCAGGGTTGAGGACACTCACATGTCCTAGCTCTGTGTGTGATGCTGCCTGATTTATTCTTGACATGCCCCTATTGTTGAGGGTATTCTGAGGCCCGTTTGTGTTTCATAGGGAAGAATCTCATCTAGCAACTAGTTTCAGGCTGACTGGATGCCAGACTTTTAGGCAACAGATTTTAAATTATGCAGAGAAATATAGTCCTGCTGGATTCCAGACCAGGAGATCTGGAGGTGTCCCCTGGGTGACAGCTGCAAAACTGGGGCTCATAATTACTGTACAAGTTCCTTTGCAGGGAGGGTCACTGAGAATCAGTGAGGATAAAAGTGCTGTGAAACGATGGCATTACTTGCCTTGGAACACCTCCTTAACCTCTCAATATGTGGTGAAGCTTCAAGCTAAGTAGATATGCCTTTTTCACAGGAAGACTGTGGTCTGTGCACTGCCCTGGGGATGGTGGCCCATCAAGAATTATCTTTTCCTAATTATACAGCACCCTGGGGCTCAGGAACACCAGCCCCCTTGGCCACCTCTGCTCCTGCTGGACAGCCCCAGCCAGGAAGCAGGGGAATATCAAGTCGGCTCTAGGCTGGGAGAGCGATAATACCATGATGGCTCCCACTCACCAGCTCCATCTCCGAGGAGTGTCACAGCAGTGCCCACACAGGGGCTTTAGCTGGGGAGCAGGAGAATGACACGACTGTTCACTCCGGCTCACCTCGGCTGGGCAGTAAGGGGGTGCTGCAGCTGCTGGAGCTCCCCGGCTTCAGCAGGGCAGTGGGTAGTGTTGCAATCACTCACCCCCAGGTCCAAGCTGGCCCACCTGTGCCTACAGGTTAGGTAAGGAATAAACAATAGTGTCTACCAGTGCCTCTGTCTTTGGGAGGATTTTCCATCAGTCCATGAACAGTCAAGCCACTGCTTTCAGATTTGCAAAGGACTTTCCTTCACAGTCTCAGCCATTTTCATACTATTGTTATTTTGCTGGGTCTCAGGGCAAGTGAAACTGCACGTGAGCCCTTTAAGGGTGGTGGTGGGCGGGGTCTCAGTTTCCTATAGCACCTGGGACCCTGGGTTATCAGACCCATTGGTTTTATAAGCCAGGCATTTGGGGAGCTTGTCTCTCCAACATAAATCCCAGGGGCTGAGGTTCCTGATGTTGGATGCCAACCACTCACTCCTCTGGGAAAAGGGCCTATCAGGTGAGACCCCTCCCTACTGTGTTCTGACACTCTCGGTGGGGGCTCCCGGGAGAGCACTTCTCTGCCTTTCCTCTACCATCTGGATGTAGGCATTTTTATTCTTTGATGTGGAGCATGTATTCAGCTAGCTCTAAGGTTCTTTCCAGAGGGAACTGATCCATATGTAAGTGTATACTTGTTGTGTCCATGGAAGGAGTTTGAACTAGAAATTTCTCCCTTTTGTTATATCATAATTGGGTTGTTTATTCATTGTAGTGTTTTGTTTCATTTCAACTGTATACTTTGTAATATGTAGTTAAAATTAAGTCATTTGGTGACTCACTATTTCATCATCTCCCAAGACAAAAGTATTTTATACAATTAATCAAGGTCAGTTTGAATCCTGGAGGGAAAATCATCACTTTTTGAGGCAACAGATTAAAAAGGATAGAGACAAACATAGCTTTGGATAGTACAAATATAATTAAAGTATTATTTGTGTTGAAATCAATGATTGTGATTTGAGTTTTTCCTAAATTCTTCTTTAAATAATGACTTTTCAAAACTATTTTTCTAGAATGTTAACAAGATGTGCTTTTTTAGAAAATTAATAAAACTGATCTTTACCTTCCTGGAATAATATTCCACATCTACACATTTGAAGTAATAAATAAGACTGTCTGGAATTTATAGGAAAAAAACCCTGCCAATTAATGAAAAGTTGGTTGACCTTTTTCAAATCTTAGTCTAAAGTTAATTATTTCTTTGAAAGGCAATCAAACACAATTTAAACAGAACATAGAGATAAAACTAAAACAAAAATGAACAGGTAAATAAACATCAGCTAGTTTTTTGCTAATAAAAAGAGTTGCTTAATGTGGTGTGCCTTTTTCCCTTCAATGTTTCAATTATGAAATTATAAGCAGGAATATTTCTACTAAATATTTTAACTTTTCTTCTGTAATTGACTCCAATGTGTATGTGTCACATTTATTTTCACTCTTGATTACAAATTTATACAGACATACTCTGAATTAACATAGGGCTCAAAGGCCATGAAAAACAATAGAAATACTGAAAATTTGTTACATGTAGGAGAATATTCTATTTGATCTGATTCTTCTTTCAAATCCTTAAGATTATTTATGAGAATACAGAACTTTGTGAAGACACGTAAGTAATCAAATCAATCATATGTAAGAATTTTTATTTTAATTCATTGGCTTTTTTTCCCTGAGACTTTGTATAGAGTACTGACTTAAATTTCACACATGTTGGATTCCTATAAAAACTTTGTTTCCCATCTTTCTACTGAATGAATTCTTGCTTTTACTGACGTCACTGAATAATTTTCCGAATTGAATTTTAGGTCACAAATTTAAATAGTGTGTTTTCAGTGCCATTTCTTGAGAAAATAGATGTTATATATTTTAACAAATGACTTACGTCCCTGAAGCACATTACTTTAATAGATGTGCTACAGGGAGGTTGCTCTTTAGTGTGTATTCAGATGGGGCACACATGTCTTCACCATTTCTGCCAATGAAGGGAAGTCTACTCAGACCTGTCCCCTTGACCAGCCTGTCACTACTTTTCCACTCATGACACAGCTCATAAAGCATTAAAGATATGTGCCTCTACCCATTATTTTCTTCCAAGAAAAATGATGTTCTGTTCGCTGGGGAAGACATGGTCCAGATTTAGCAGATAGCTGTGCCTGTGTTCTCCCATATCCATACAAGCTCACATCAGTGCTTCAAAAGGACTTACTAATGTGTCCTTCATGAGCTTCTAACTTCTCCTTCAGAATCTTCACTTCCTTGACTCCTACGTCTATCTCAGATTTAATTCCTATAGTAAACCTCTTTTCCTATATTTGGTGCCTGCCTGTCCTTCCCTGAATGAACTCTGACTAACATAATGATTAAGGCCTAATTTATTAGTACTCTGTTCTCACCGGTTCTGATTTTAAGTTAAGTGCTCTCAATGATGGTAGGCTACATGACTGAGTAATACTTAAAAATTATTTCTAAGCATCCATTCCAGTAAACACATTACATATGCTGCACAGAAATAAACAAAGAAAGGAATTCGGCATTGATGCTGAAAATACATCAAATTACTTCGGATATATTTTATGCTTCATGTATATAAAAGACATACTTCATGAGTCATCTTATTTTAATAAAAATATATTGCTAACTTTTAGGATGAAGAAAAATGATAGAAGTAAAAATCTTACACATTAAAAATTGGTTTGTGTATTGGCATTTCACAATTTCTGTTTACTTACCTAAATTACAGTACTTGACATCATAGCAATTTAGCATTGAAAATAAGAGATGAATTCTAAATTATACAGACATAGAAAAGCCCTCATCCTTGTGCCTAAATTGGAACTTCTGCTTTTCTATAAAAATCTGTGCTTCTCACTCCTCTCTATGTGTATTAATCTAAATATTTTTTCTAACTTTTCATCTATATTTTAGCTTGGTTACTATGCTTATCAGTAACCAATATAGTATTTAGGTAATTCACCAGAATTACTGTGCTTTTTTTTTAATATACACATCAATATTTGGATTTACTTTATAAATTTTAGGTTTTAGAACGAATTCAAAGTTTAGTGCAGTACTTTGGACAGAGGAAGGCATCAGTAATTGTCCAAAATCTTTTAAATATGTATTATATCTTACACAAATTTGAATATATCATTTATATTAGGAAACATAGTCCCTTTTGTGCTTTTAATCAGTTGTCTGCTAAGTACCTATGCCTCATATTGTGCCAATTTATCTTTTTGTTTTTTGGTCCTCTATGCATCAATTTATAGCTAATCATTAAATTAGACATTGGAACTCCACACTACAGCCTATTCAGATATACTAAAACTAGACATTATGGAAAAGACAGAGACGGATTATTTAATTAATCCAAACTTTTTAGTTCTTATAGAAGTCTAGAAAAAATACTACAGAAATAATCTATAGTCACTTGGTTTTCCCTTCCATGTAGAATGAAATCAATAAAGCACAAATTTTTAGCATTATGTCCTTTTAGAAAAAGTCAGTGTGTCTACAGCTGTACTCTACTCCAGCAGTGACTTCTTGTATATTTTGAAATTTTTACTAATGAATAGTGAATACTTTTGATAGGTTGCCCTTATTTTTCTTTATCGTTTTGATTCAAGAGTTGGGAATATGGGGACCTATTTTGGTCATTGTTTTGTCCCTAGTCTCTGTAAACTTGAATTTTTTGTTTTAAGGATAGTGATATAATTATGACATGTTTCAGTTAACATTTTTGTTATTTGCATTTTTCTTCCAAATATATACAAAGCTTTTATGAGGCAACTATTATATTTTCCATTCCTTTAACATGAAAAAAAGAAATACTTTGCTTGGCTAAACTCCCCTAGTAAGCCATGTCCCAATCCAGCCTCAGGCCTTTCTCCTGCATTTCAGTATACCCAGCAGAATTCCAACTTTCAGTTACATGTAATTTTGTTCTTGACAGCTTTTACCAGAGCTCTTAAAGAAGGTTGTTCTACCCTAGAATCTTGCAAGTCTGAAGATAATTAGACCCACCCCAGGAGCAGCCATCAACCATACATTCTGGTCAATGGATATATAAATATCCCAGCTCTTGCCCCTTGGAAGGATTATTCTGAGTTCTGGGATAATAGCATTCCTCAGGCTTTCACTGTGGTAGCTACCACAGCACAGCTTTTATTGATGACTTCCTTTCCCTACCAGTGTTCTGGGCATGACACTAACACACTTTCATAGAAATCCTTCTGGGAAAACCCAAACTAAGCCAGAACCTGAATGCATATATCCTGTTTTCCCTCCTCTTTCCAGATCCTTTAACTTGTTGAATTGTTCTTATATTTTAACATTATCTCAAACACAAATTTACCAGAAAATTCTTCTGAGTCCAACTAATGTAAGTTCCATTGTCATTTGTTCTCACAGAATCTTACATATTACAGCATAAAAATTTAAATGGGCTTATACATTGCAAGTATATGATATTTCATTGTGAGTATAAAAAAAGGCAACTGATTTCTGTATGTTAATCTTGCATCCTGCTACCTTGCTGAATTCTTTTATCAGTTCTGGTAGTTTTCATGTGGAGCTTTTAGGGTTTTCTATATATAGTATCATGTCATCCATATATAGTGACAGTTTTACCACTTCTCTTCCAATTTGGATCCCTTTTATTTCTTTTTCTTGCTTGACTGCTATGGCTAGGACTTCCAATACTATTTGTTGAATAGAAGTGTTGAGAGTGGGCATCCTTGTCTTGTTTCAGACTTTAGTGGGAGGGCTTTCAACTTTTCTCCACTGAGTATTATGCTGGCCATGGGTTTATCATAGCCTTTATTATGTTGAGATATGTTCCCTCATAACTACTTTGGTAAGAGTTTTTATCATAAAAAGGTGTTTATTTTTATCAAATGCTTTTTCTGTATCTGAGATGATCATGTGATTTTTATTTTCTTTCTTGATGTGGTATGTAACACTGATTGATTTGTGTATGTTAGGAGTTACATATCTACTGTGGTCTTGCAAGGATTTGTTTCTTAATTTTGTAAAGTGGAAACGTTCCTGTGTAGACTGTGTATGTCTAATAATTTTGTCAACGAGGGCTGTTTTTAGTATGGATGGTCGCCACATCTTTCCTCCGTGAGTGCTAGCTGTTACCCCCTGGCCTGGGGATGTGGTTGGTGTTGTGGTGACCAGAGCCTGTCCTGGCTATTGAGCGGGACCTCCTCTTTGCTCTGTGGTTCCCTGACAGGGGCCAGGTCTGCTCCCCTGTTGTTGGAATAGAGGCTTCCAGACCTGTTTCTGAACTGCGGTGTGCATTAAGTGGGATTGGAACACTTCCACTGGAAGAGGAGCCATGGAGTGTAACCCTCCACAGGACATGTCTTCTGGGGAATGCCATCAGCGGTGTAGTCTGTCGCTTGCTATGAGGGCTTATGATGTTCACTTTGCCCATGCTACCCTTGTTTCTGCCACAACTGCGGGACTGTCGGCAACCTACTCCGGGGCCCCCAGGTTCTGCGCCCACAGAGCCACCACTGCAGCTCTGCCAATGTCAGGCACCAACACCTGCCACAGTGCACCATAGGGTCAGCCCTGATGCAGGTGTTCATGACAAACTCACCCCCACTGTGCACCAGAACTCTGCTCCTTTGTCGCAGAGGCACAGGTGAACAAAGGCTCCAGTGGAGCAGATCTGCCCCTTCTGCCTGGGGCTAGAATCCAATCTCAGGCCCCCTGCAAACTTGCAGGCCCCGGGAAATGGGTTCCGGTTTCAGCTCTGCCTCTGCTCAGGAGCTGTGCGCCAGGGAACTGTGTCTCTCTGGAGCAGGCAGAGAAGATGGCTGTGTCTGAACCCTGCTTCTCTTCTCAGGAGAACACAGGCCAACAGTGGTGCCAACCACGCCCTCTGCGCTAGTGGAGATGGCTGCTATGGCAGGCTGCACTGTGCCCCTCCCCACAACGTGCATCAGCAGCGGTGCTTTTTATGGGGGTCCCAAGCTGTTCTGTTCTGCACACATTCTAGCCTCAGCCCGCACCGCACTCCAGGTGCCTGAGGTTGCCTCTGTCCAGTCTGCCCCAGTCCCCTTCCTGGGCTCGTCAACAGAAGCCCGAGCTCCAGCAGCCAGGCCCAGCCCACCCTCACCAGCTCAGGTCCCAGGATGGGGATCGCAGGGGCCCTCTGTCCTCGTTTCTGTCAGTTCTGTCTGCCAAGGGGCTGCTGCCTTCTCCTCTAAGCCTCTCAAGCTCCCTTTTCGACCCTACTGAATTCTCCACTGGAGGGGGCTTCCCAGAGTGAAGGTGCCTTTCTTCCTCCGCCACTCCCTCCCTGGGGGACAGATCATGCACTGATTTCCTTTTTCTTTTTGTTTTTCCCCTCCTACCTGGTCTTGTGAGGATTTCCTTCTATTTCTGAAGTGAGAGCTATTCTGTCAAAGCTTAGTATTGTTTGCGAATTAATCTGTTTTTAGATGAAGATTTTTGGTGTATTCCTGGGAGAGGGAGAGCTATGTGTCCTTATACTGCACCATCAGAGAAATTCAACTTTCTTAATCAACACATAGTAGTATATTTTGTTATCAATGTCTCTCAATCTCTTAAATTCCCTGAAAAATCACATTTAGAATTAACTGCGCCATCACTGACAGTATTACTAATACGTATTTTTTAAAAGGTCATTTCTACAATTAACTCTACTTGATTCTATTGTTACACATAACAAACTCAAACTCTGGAAAATAACTACTTGTATGTCATGAGATCCATTTTTATAACCAGTGCTTTTATGAACGGACATCACATTCTTCTCAAGTGATCTATTTAATTGCTATCCTCCAGCTGGAATTTGTGTTGAACAATTAGCGTTTTTCTAGGACTCAGGGCTAAATCCATAACATAGGGATTATAACTCTGTTCCAGTAATTTAGCTACAAGAGTAAATATTTAATTAAGTCTGAAACTTTCCATAAAGTACTTGAATGAATCATGACACACCTCTAAAAAGTTGTCTTTCAATCTAAGCTACCAGTGTTTTTTTTTTTAACTCACATAACAAATTAAGCATTTGAGACCAGTGCTAAGCCAGTGTATTACTTGTTAGAAATGAAATATGACACTGTATCTGAGTATATTTCATAATCCTGATTTTTACAGCTAAAGAAATAACTCCATTAATTTTATTTAAATGGAATTATTCATCTTGAAAGATATTTCATGGAATAATTAACAATAGCTCCGATGATCATAACTTGTTTCTCATCCCCTTTAATGTGCAATTTGTAACCTATGCATCTTATTTAAATGTTTCAAAATAGGAATAAGGAGAAGTTCCAAGACTGTCAACTGCTGTTCCTAAAAAAAGCACTTGGGGAGTGGGGAGTCAGATTTTTAGCAACTTGCTGAACTAGATTTCTAGCAGCCAAACTCCCCACCTACTCCTTCTAGCTGGTAAGGCTATGTGACTAGTTCCAGCCAGTGGGGTCATGGGCTAAAGGGTGTATATCATTTCAGGAGTGTATCATTTAATTGTCAATGTTAAAATCCTCAATTATCTTTACCTGACAAATTTCAGAGCTATGTTTCAGTTTGTTATACTAGAAGATGGTGCCAAAAGCACTGGTTAATTTCACCACACAATCCTATCCTTTTACAGAAATTAGTATCAAAGGAGGACCACTGCTGTAAATCTTTGGGTATTGAGAAAGCTGATAGTGGAAGCTGAAATGATGATAAATGCTTGGTAGTTTCTAAATATGCATTTGGTAAAATCACCTGAGGCACTAGAGGCAGGTCATGGACTTAATAAACTTCAATGTTTATGATTTTAAGAATATTAGTAGTAAAGATGGCTGCTGGTAGGAGCATTGTGCAAGAAATTATCAGAAACAGATGACCTCAGGGGGGAAAAAAACTGACTGCCTTGCAAACAGAAAACAAAAGAGTCCAGAAATGTGGGATCATCAAAAGAGGCAGATGATTCTTAAAAGTAAAAGTTTTAAAATTTAAAGCTCTATTAATTTTTCCTTGAGACAAAGACCAAGTATGGTTTTGTCTTTATTGTTAAAATCTCAGAAAGAATTAAACTGCCTTTAGCCAAAGATCAAATTAAGTTTATGGTGCCCTTTCACTCCTTCCAATTAGATCTTACAGCTGGAGGTGGAGGGAACTTTAATCTTCTGACTTTCCCATCTAAGATTGATAGATTTAAGGTACTTCCAGTTAATTTTCCAGTTGAATATGGGGACCTGTGGGAATAATAAGACTCAAGAGTTCTGTGAATTCAAAACAATGTTCTTTGTAATACGAAGATGATATTTGCCTTTTCCATTCTTTATATTCAATAATTGTGAAAAACCAATGATAAAGGCTCTGTCAAAACTCCACTAAGAGTCTTGAACTCCTAACTGCCAAGAACTTTGAGGAAAAAGAAATAAATGATGACTATGTTAAAGTGTTAAAATTGACAAGTAAAATCTTGAAACTGCTTACATAGCTTTTAATATCCTGTGTGACAAAATACAAAGTACACATAAAACACGTCTGTGTAAGCTGGGGAAATATAACTGATAACAAAATATTCTACCAACCCAAGAAAGCTCTCTACAAGTTTTATTATTGAGTATGCACTGAAACAGAATGAGTTGTACATTGTAAGCAATCTATTAAGAGACTTCAAAGAAAGAAATCCTGCCCTTTAATACGGACGAACAGACACAACCCATTATATGCACGTTTATCAGACAATAACTAGTGCAAGAAGACCTTACTACATAGTTCATCCTAAATTCACCTGGTAACTTTGGTTGTTAATCTGTGTTAACTGATTTTCAGCAATAGGGAAAAAAAAAACTTCTATTTTTATGACAGGAGGTAGTTTTACAACTGAGAACAAAGCAGCCACTGAAGTAAAACTCCTACTCCTCTCCCAGATCCTTATAGGAACTGGGAGATGGAGGTGCAACTGTTCTTGGATAGTTACATTCCAGAAAGTATTTTCAGGTCCTTGAGAAAAACCTCCCTAGGATGTTAAGCTGGCAAGGGGCTTATTCAGCTTTTACAGAGAAAAGGAGGAGCGGGGAGAAGTCTCCGCTATTCTCAACAGAGGGAAGTAAGCCTCATTACCCTTAACTTGTATTTGCTCTTACTCCTACTGAAGAACCACGACTGTTTCAAGGAAAAGCCCTGGTACAACTAAGACCGAGTCTAACTAGCAGCTTTTCTCATGAAAATCACATTTACGCCAAGGACCAACTGACAAACTACTCGGACATTGGCAAATATTCTTTTAAAAATGAATTAAGTGAGCTGGTCACCTGAAGGGAAACAATTGAGTATTTGTGCCAATGATACAATTCAAGCTTTCAGTCAAAACTTGTATCTCCTGTCATGCTTGACATAGCATTTAAACACATTAAGGCTGATACTAGTGATGATAACGAATTTGTTGACATTGTGGGATATATCATGCTGACATTGGAAAGAACTGCTTAACTCAGTGGACCCATACTCTCCAAATGACAAGTATATGACGTTATAAAATTATGGGCAAAAAGATCTATTCACAGTTTCACAGTGCAAGATATCCCCATGGATTTTAAAACAACTCAGTCAAATTACGATGTTGTATTAGTCTCTGGTGTACAGCATAGTGACTGTTATACACATATATTGCTTTTCTTATTCTGTTTCATTATAGGTTATGAATGTAGTTCCCTGTGCTTCAAACAGATTCTTTATACGGCTAAAACTTCACCTTGCAACTTGAAGAAACTACCACTATTCAGTATAATACAACCATCACATACACTCCTCCCTCTTCCAACTATGTATTGTTTGATGCTCAATCTTCTTTCTACTTCAACCAAGACAGCATATCAGAAGAGACAGAAGCAAAAGCAAATATGAAAATACAGCTGTGGTCCCTTAAGCTAAGTTTAGAGAGTCTTGCAAAATACATAAACTATTTGTTGTTTTGTAATTATATTCTATAAAAGTTACTATAAACATGCAATTGACTTACGTTTTAAATGAACTTAAAGTAATTTAAAATATTTCTTCACTTTAGTTTTTACATAATATAGATAGATATAACTCAAACTGAAGCTTTTCGGAATTTCTAAAGATTTTCAAGAGAGAAGGATTCTTAAGGTCAAAAAGCGTGAGAGTCACACATTTAGAGAAGCGAGAGGAAAGGCAGATGAGAAACCAAATATATAGCTGTCCTGGGAACTATGTCTTTTAAAATACATGCACGGTATATATGGTAGTAGCCACTGATACACAAAGCCGACTGCTATAAAGTGAGCAGTGTTCCAGGTTTTAGCTACATATGCTGTCAAAAAGCTACAAATTTGGCTTAAAAGTCATTGTGACGGTTAAATCTTTAAAATGGCTCTTGGGCCTCTGATCTTCTTTGAAAAGGGAAGAGCCAAGAAAGTACAGCCCCCAGGGAAGGCACAGTCCCTTTGCCCACCTCCAGTCTTGTCAGGATGAGTGTGGAAACGGGACAACTTGCCAGAGAGTAGATTTTGAGCTCAGAGAGAAAAGTGAGCCAACGTTTATTGTGTATCTGTTGGAGGCATCTTTATTTAGCCCTCAAACCAATTCGTTCAACAAAATATTTCAGCCCCTTTATATAAATAATCTAAGACACAAAAAACTGAAACAACTTGCCTAAAATCACAGAGGTAGTAAGTTGTGCAGGCAGCATTTAAGCCAGTGTCATATCAGATAACCATCTTTACTCATAAAATATACTTACTTGTTGATTCATTTATTCAGCACACTTAGAATAGCTATTCTACAAACAGCCAGTGTATGAAAATCATTATAAAAATAGCAATGATAATCTGACTTAGATTTTACCTTCAAGGAGTTTATAAGCTCACAGGGAGGTAAAACATGTACCTGAATTTTTGCTAGTGGAGAAAATATGAATTGATGAGTCTGTACAAAATTATAGCCTTCAATGAAGGATTATCAGAAGAGGATTGAAAGTCATCCTGGTAAAATGCTTTTATTGCTAATATGTCTCCAATTCATTTTTCCTCCAAGTCCAGTTAATATCTTGATATATCAACCATTTGCAAAAAAGTCTTATTTGCTAGAGCAAAAGTTAATTGGACACAGAAGTCAGAAAGAATATGCCAACGAGGAGCAATGCTTTTTAGCTAAGGTTATTCAAAGAATGTGTGAATATCACAGTGTATGTGATAAACTGATTTTTTTTTATTATTTTGACCTAAAATGAGAAAAATATAATTATGAATTTAAAGCAAACATAGCATTATAGTGAGGCACTGTGTGTGATGCAAAAGAGGCCATGCAGAGAACTAAGAAGTTTTCAGTTTAGAAACACGATGCCTGACTTGAGATTCATGTTCTATACGACACAAATATTCAACACGGTATCCTGTAGTGAGGAGAAAATAAAGCAGAGCAAGGAATCTAAGAGTGATGGAGGAGCTTCTCTGCAGTGATGTCTCAGCAGAGCCCTGAACAAAGGAAGGTCGACCAAAAATGCCAGGGAAAAGCTTCGCAGGCAAAGGGAACTGCAAGTGCTAAATCCAAGAGCACGATCTTGCAGATGAACGACCACTTCTCAGGTGGGGCAGCTCCCTCAGGGTCCTTTTCACCTGAAGGCTGTCCTGCTGCTTTTGTTCTCTGCCAGCTCGCTGCCTGCTCCTACACAGGCTCCCAGAAAGCACTGGCCACTGAGGCCCTAATCTGTGCGGGGAGTTTTCATCTCTGCCGTTGTCGAGACACATGGTGGTCATTACGGTCCTGTAATCACCATTTCACCAGTGAGGAAACTGGTTCAGAAAACTAGATCATTTGTCCAAGGTAACAATGGTGGGATCTGGACTTGAATTCAGTGATCTACCTCAAAGCCTGGGCCCTGTCCCTCTTTTGTATGAAATGCCTGATGAATTTTTAGTTCATTTTTTTCAAATATCCAGGCTTCAAAGAGGATTCTAGAAACTAGACTGAGACCAGTTTTATAGACATTTGAACACTGTGATGTGAACAGGGAAGAAACTAGAAATTTTGTAGCATGTAGCCCTCTCATTTTCCTTGAATCATGAGCATTCTGTGGAAGACTGATGAGGACCACACTACGGTCCTCACTCAAACACTCCCAGGATACAGGCGTCTAAAAAGTCCAGGGCTTGAAGCATGCACATTTTCAAGAATGCAGTGAGCATTTCAGTGGGAGAGCATAACTCATGTTTGGTGGGAGTGATGTAATTCTAGCTTCTACTACTTTTCTTTTCTGTATAAATCAAAAAATTATAGCATCTTAATCATTTTATACCCTGTGTAAACTTCTGTAGCTCCCAAATATTGTTTTCCAAACATGAGAACATCCCATCTATAAAGAACGAGCAGTTCAACAGTTCCAGTTGATGGAGGCTGTCCATCCCCTTCAGCTATCTTGCTCATGTACACCCAAAAGCCCAGGACTTTGAGCACAGTGAGACTTCAAACTGCTTTTCTTTAAAAGCAGGTACACAGTCTAACTTGCAACAACAACAAAAAGAAAGAATCCTCTATCCAAGATCCAGGTCTGGGCCATTCACTGATTTGTAGTCCCCACTTTCTCCACTATTAAAGCAAGTTGGATTTATGCAGCTTCTTCAGACTTACAGATCTATTTATTTAGTTTAGCAGATGGGTGCATTCCTAGTGTTTTTAAAAGGCTGGAAATCAGTTCAATACTATGTCATGAATGCAGTCTTTTACAGCTATCAGTACATACTGTATGTTAGAATAGTACATATTGGTATACAATAGTATTTAAAATACTTTCTAAGTTGTTCAAAAATGTATTTAAGTTGTTCAAGGAAAGTGTGTACATTACAAGCTGGTAGATGGAAGCTCTAAACCTGGAAAATGCTAAAGTTTATTTGTCTTGTAGAAACCACATAGAATAGAGACCCCCAGATAATTAGAACAAACGCCAAGAGACAACGGGGTCATGGGAATAAGTACCCTAAGTATGTTTTTAACAGCATCATTCAAAAAAGTAAAGATACAGCCACAGCAATGTTTTCTGTTGCTGTTGTATATATATACTTTTGAAGCTACACAAAACTGTATAGTGTTAGTAAACATTTAGGTTCATAATGTACTGGCATGCCAGTTGCCTAAGGCACTGGACATATTTAGAACAACTGTTGAAGTTAAAATTCTCATCACTCAAATGCTCACAAAATTTTCAAGAAAGTAAATAGTTCTTTAAATTTACTATTTGTGTAAAGTTCTTGAAATTATCGCTTTCTTATTCATAATCTTTATGTTACTGTTTCTACTTTTGTATCATATTAAGGCTTCTGTGAAATGCCATGATACAACTGCAATATTTTTCACTAAATCAGTGAATGATGTAATAGTTCATGCTTCACACCATTGAGGCCAGTTCTTTCTTTTCTTAGCAGTGTGCTTTAGTGTAGGCTGGGAAAGTGAGACACTCATTCAGTGTACTAGGGTGTATTAACTTGGATCAATTAATCATGCTTGAATGTTGCCAAATAACTGTGCTTGTGATTATTTACTAGTGACAGCAATTTATTCAGTAGGAAATTGAAGAAATTTAGCATATGTTTAAGAAATCCTAAGGTACAATTCTAGATTTTAAAATTTACATTTAAATGCTAAGAGAATAGAAGGTATGGAATTTTTTTGTTTGTTCATGCTGGTATTTCATAAGATACCCCACAATCAGAAACCTACAGGAATTGATCACTAAATACTCTGAAAAAAGTTTACATTTAAAAAGTAAAACATTTGCAATGATTAAGACAAAAGTTACATGCATTTATATAATAATCTATAGAAAGATTATATAAAAAGTTTATTTCAATAAATGATATATTTAGAAAACCCTAAAAACTCCACCCAAAAAATGGTTAGAATAAACAAATTCAGTAAAGTTGCAGGATACAAAGTCAATTTACAAAAATCCTAAAATTTTAATGGAACCACTAAAGACCTCAAATAGCCAAAGTAATCTTAAAGCTGGAGGCATCGCACTCCCTGATTTCAAGCCATATTACAAAAGCCACACTAATCAAAACAGTATGGTAATGACACAAAACAGATACACAGGTAAATGGAACCAAACAGAGAGCCTCACAAGTAAGCCCACACTTGTCTGGTCAGTCAATCCATGGCAAAGAGGCAAGGTTATACAACGGGGGTAAAAGACAGCCTTTCGATAAATGGTATTGGGAAAAACAGACAGCAACATGCAGGAGAATCAAACCGGACTACTTCCTCACACCATACCCCAAAATAAAATGGATTAAATACTGAAATGTAGCACCTGACACCATAAAACTTCCAGAAGAAAACATAGTGAGTGAAAACACTGTTTGACATCAATCTTAGTAAAATTTTTTTGGATCTGTCTCTTCAGACAAGGGAAACAAAAGCAAAACTAAATGGGACTACAAACTAAAAAGCTTTTGCACAATGAAGGAAACTATTGACAAAACAAAGAGGGCGGCCTACCGAATGGGAGATATTTGCAAATTATATATAAAATAAGGGGTTACTATCCAAAATATACCAAAAACCCAGGCAACTCAACATCAAATAACAAGCCAATTTTAAAAATGGGCAGACAACCTGAACAGACATTTTCCCAAAGACACACAGCTGGGCAACGGAAGCATGACAAGATGCTCTACATCACTAACCAGGGAAATGCAAATCAAAACCATGAGACATACCCTTACTTGTCAGGATGGCTGTAAATGAAGCTTAAAAATCACCCGAAATTATAGTTTCTTTTCCATTTATTCTGTTTCTTAAAAAGAACACTTTACCTTTGACACAGAAATATTTTAAAATTCATAAGATTTTAGCTTTTAATATGTTTAATTTTCACAATAAGTCATAGGAAATTTTGCCTTATAAAGTGATAAAGCGTTAAGGTAATTGCTTTATCTTCACAATATACTCAAATGTGAAGTTAACAACACACCAAACTCATATATTACATTTTAAGACTTGCAATTTCAACAATTTTATGTTTTTCATTTACCTTTTGCTTACAGAGTTTTTCTGATCCTCCCCAGAGAAAAATACTTTATGCATAAAGTGTTTACTGTTAATTATTTTAACCAAATATCCAGAAACTGTAGGCGGCTTTCTCCTATACATAGTATGCCTATATATAAACAATGTTATTTGATGAGTTTGGACAAACAGCATTTGCCAGAGAGAAATGGATTAATGTCTCTACCGATGGCACAGGATTGTGAAAGAGTTGCCGTTATTTTATTGAAGTTTAACTGTACATAGACAATTAAGAAAGAATTTGTGCAGATGAGCTCTTTCTTCAGATTTTTTTCTTTCTCATAGCTTTTCAACTCAGAAAATTGTCTCCCTGGTTGTGGCAGTCCATGCTGCATGGTACTCAGTAAGAAGTGAAGGTTTTAGTTCTTGTTCCCCGCCCTACCAAAGTTCAGAATCAAAGTTATAAGATGCTGTCTGTTCAATGGTATGAAAACCTGTGTTAACAAACAGAAAAGGGCAGTCTATTGGAGAATATAGAGAAGACCCTGAAATGAAGTTTAAGTGGAGTAAAGCCTCTTGAGTAAGAATTAACGTCCTGCACTCCTTCTTACTGCTGCCCGTCACTGCTTTGAATGCAGTGAGAATGAGTTTTGCAGAGAATCATTTTCTCAAAATCAGTAAACATAGGGATCTGTTCTGGGAAAAGAGGGGGCATTACTATAAAATCCGCTGAGTCATTCATGTAAAATTCTTAAATATTAAAAGCAGTTATTTCCTTTGCCTTCTTCTAATTGTTAGGTTAAAACTGAACATCAAGAATTCAGTATTACTTGAAAGTTTTTTTTTAACCCACAGAGGTAAGTATGGTAAATTGATTACAACAAAAATACCCCTCCATGTATCCATGTTTTTTCCATAAATATGACTTGGCACCTCCTCCCAACAAGAGGCAGACAGAACCTCTTTTCCCTCTCCTTGAATCTGGCTGGCTTTGTGACTTTGTCCAAAAAAAAAAAAAAAAGTGCTGTGAAAAATAAATGAAGACCACCTTAGCAACAATAAGCAGAAAGCTGTTTAAGCTGTTTAATCTGAGTTTGCTATGACAAAGGAGTCAGCCACTGATGCTTGCATTTTGGCAGCAGAAGAGGGGGCAAAAAGGGGGAAGGTTTCAGACATGCCCTGATTAGTGGCTGTTAGGGTGGGGAAGCCGCAGGCAGGATAACTGTAAGTGGATCGTCCTATGTGATGGGCTAGAGGTGCATAATTTGGCTTTCTCCAGTTGGTCTGAAGTTAAAAGCAGGGACCAAAATAGGGAAGCCGTCAGTTACTAATCAAGTCCTAGCCACTTAGGGCTGACTGTTACAGGGTGAGTGTTTGCCCTCCAGGGCTGGCTGATACAGACAGTAGTCTGCTTCCAAAACCAGTTACTGTAATGGATTGGCTTCCTGGACTGGTTGCTGCAGATTTCCACTTTCATATATAGCCTGGCCACTGTCCGATAGTTACATTCAGCCTCTCAGTGGAAAGACAGTTCAGCTGTTTTGAGCCTAGCCTAGCCCTCATGACTCTCCAACACTGCTCTTAGAATCTGCTACTGTCATGTGAACGAACGTGACACAGCCCACTAGCAGTTAGGAAGCCACGTGGTGGAGGCTCAGCTGCCCCAGTCGAGGCTGTCATAGACCAGCCCACCGGCCAGCCGACCCAAACATGGGAAAGCACCCAGCCAAAGTTGGGGCTCCGTCTGCCCAACACACAGCAGGGTGCAGACATGTGAGTAAGCTTAGCTGACACCAGAACTAACACTGAAACTTAGAGCCATGAATAGTAATAACTACTTACTGTTTAGACCATCGACTTGTAGAGCATTTCACTGTACATACGGTATGTATTTATAGTATACTTCGAAAAATTCACAACCTAATGAAGTCCCAAATTCTTTGAGTAACAGTGTATTAAGAACATCTTCAGGCTTGAAAATGCAGAGGTAGAACTGAGACTCAAAGATTGTATTTTTTTAATTAAAAAAATTGCATTTATTTATATACTAATGCCTTTGCAAAATGAAGAACTACACGTTCCTTCATGTTCCACTGTAGACACTCCTGCACCCTCTCCACAGTGAGTTTGGTTGTTCTTCGCATAATTCACATCCTCCCAACTATGAAGAGAAGGATAAGCAATTCCAAGTAATTTCAACTGTATCTTTAGCTACGTGAAAGAAACGTTCCCAGAAAAAAGGAAGAATTGTGTCCTTATTGAGCATTAAAGTGTAAATGCCACTGCTATGAGCCCATGCATTGCATAATTTGAGTTTTATTTCACCGCCTCCTTGTAAGTGATCAGTAATTGGTTTCCCTGAATTTCCTACATTCAGATCAGTAGTGTCAGGTCAAGTTCCCTGTTGTGGGAAGGCCGAGCAACAGCATTAATGAGTTGGCGACCTCACCTGAGGTCCACTGACATTACTTTGTTTTTCCCTCCGTGGCTTCCTTTTCCCAAGTTTATTTTTTGAGCCTTCCCATTGAATCTAGGGGTAGCTAATTTATTACTAAAATTTCTCTTTCTCTGCCTAAGTTAGCCAGAGACAGTTTCTGGCTTTTGGAACAAAGAGCCCTAGATAACAGCTGGACCTCCTCACTAAAGAACTGCTGAAAAATAAAACCTTGGCTAGGGAGACAATCTTTGTTTATTCAGGCTAGCGTTACTTCTCGTAGCTCAGGTTGTACTAATCTCCCATAATCATGATAATCTTGGTCTCTTCTGGGCTACGCTCCAAATACTTTTTGAAACCTTAGACCAAGAACTTGCAGTTAATGCTTCTCTTACACATATAAAGACCTCTTCAATTGTCACATCCACACTACACACTTATAGATGAGGCTTCATTTTTCCCCACAGCTATATTCTGTAAAAATTATATGAATACTTCCACTTAATAAATTTAGAAACACTCCACGATGGACTTGGCCTTTTTTTTTTTTTTTTTTTTCAATTGTTCATGTAGTTGGTTTGGGTTAGATGAATAACTTCCCTTCTGGAATCTGACCTCATAGGATTACACTTCCTGTAAGTCACTATTAAACATCTTTTTGTTCTAATTCACTGGTGTCTATATGTCATTCTGAACTTTTCTAAAGGATACTTTCCATTTTAAGTAACAGGAGAACAAAAAAGTATGTGGGTACAAATGTGTCAGTGTATGTAGGTATGTTCTATTTGCAACTCTTATGTTTATTAATGTTTTGAATTCTCAGAGAGCCTCTGAATGCAAATCATAACCTGAATAGAGTATTCATGGACTAGCAGCCCAGAGACCTGGTTCAGATTTTAGCTAAAGAACTTCAGGCAGTCATTTAACGTCTCCCAGAGTCGTTTCTTCCATCTTTGGTTTTACAGATTGGGATGGAGGCTAACTAAGAACACTTGCAACACTTTATTTTTAAATAAACTACAATTAAGGATTTAAACTATTAAATGTAGAGTATTTGAAAAAAGTTTAGATATTCTAGTTATCTAATGGATATTGTGCTTCATATTTAATGAATCATCACATTTAGGAATATGTAACATGAAAAATAACTACTGATTACACAGTAAAAGATAAAGGAAAATAAGATTTTATAAGATTATATTTAAGTCTTGGTTTTAAAGAGGACTTGAAAGATGAAAGTCAAAATAATATTAAGAAATGTCTTCCATATACATTAAGTGATTATTATATTTATGGATTAAGATGGTATTTTAAAAGAGAACATGAGGCAGAAAAAAAGTGATTTAGAAAACCATTTTCCTAGTCAAGTCGGCCTGACACATAGTCAAGGGAATTCTCGATACACTAAAAATGCTTTTCAAGTGCCTAGTTAGCAAGAGAAAATCTGCAGAGTACTTCTGAAGTATTCCAATTTGCAGAAGATTGCTTAACATTCTGAGTGAAAGTTCAGGTGAGTGGTGTTAAGCTGCTAGATGATGTGAAAAATTAGACACCCCTATTTGACTGAGAATTAAATGGCCTGATATTCTAAGTTTACACGGATTTACAGTATTAATGAAAATACTCCACTTTCCTTAAACATTAAGGAAATGAAGAGTAAACTTCTAATATTAGATAATTTACTGTACATATTTAAATATGTTCTTCAATTATATACTGTCCTATAAGCTTCCCTAAAAGGGAAGTGTGTTAATCTCTCTTGATTGAATCATACTTTTTGAGAGGCGTCTGAGAAATAAGGCCATATCCTTCACAGTATATATTCTGCTTCTGAGTATTTGAAGTCTTCCATTAATGTTTTTAATTGGTTGATATCAAGCATTCTTTTCTTCCTGACATCCTGTTCCAAGTGTTGTTATAGCAATGAAGAGAAAGCATTTTGAAGGACTTTAGATCAATTTTGGATTTATCAAACATACACAGAATGACGGATGAAGATTACAGAATTTAAGGAAATATTTCTAAATCAAATACACCCTACGTCCCTGAAACGTTTAGAGAGAAACTCAAAGGAAAAAAAATGAGAAACAAGATTCGGATACAAATCATATTTTGCCTAAGCACATAACAGTTTCCAGTTTACTACTATTTCAATTCAAACTCCTGCCTTTACAGTGCGGAAATCCAATTGGAAAAGAGTTACTTTCTAATCCAATATTTAAATTTCTGAATTCACGCCTGGGCACTTATATTTCCAGGACAGTTGTAATTATGCATGTTGCAAGCATCACTTTTTAATATACATTTTCCATGAGCTCGTTAATAAGATTCTCTATTAGACATGTTATTTTGTGGGGAACACAGCAAGTTAGAATGCTAAGGAGGACTTTGTAGTCTTTGTATGACTCTTTTCAATCACTTGCCCTTATGGCCATATGATATTACCAATTTTCTGAAAGAAATCACTTTGAAGAATCACTTTTGCTAATTCATTTCTTCCCTGTAATTCATTCTCTCAAAAAAAGTACAAAGAACAAATGATCTCAAGAGATTAGCATCTGAAAGAGTGCCAACAGAATAAGGAAAAATGTAATGCCTCATACTGAAGACATTTAGAAGAGGCAATAAAAACAAAGGAATTAACTGGTTTAAAGTGGAATTCACTTCTGCTCTAAAATATTGCAAGCAATGTATCAAGACAGTGAAGAATTCAACAGAAACCATGATAATACTATTTAAACAAGCAAATTAACTGATTTAAAAGATTTCTCTGAAGATCGGTCACTATACAATGATTCTAAAGAACTGTGTAGACAATTCCATAATACAATCATATATTACTATATGATGCATATGAACAGTAAGGGCAGACACTAAATGCTGGATATACATGTCTGTATTTTACAGCATCCATAACATAGTTCACATACAATGTCAGGTTCACCTATAAAGGGGCATAAATGGCAACATTATGATCAGGGCATTGCAGAGCTGTGTGGATAAGTTAAAGAAATGACTATAATGTCTGGTGATAGCACAAAGGTGCCATGATCTTGAGATGATTGGAGCTGTGAAAGTGGAATACGTGGCATAGCCAAGGTCTCAAGACTGAATATTTCAAGAATGTTTTGTAGACAAGTTTAGATTTTTCTCCATAAGTGATATAGTTCAAATAAACGGATTTATAGTCCTCAAATGCAAATATTCTATCTCAAATTCAGTTGCAGCTAATAACTGTACAGGAAGAAAGGGATTTATAGTTATATAAAAAATCACAATAGAGAATTATGAGTTACCAGTGGAGAGGAATTATATTTGTACTACAGAGTGCCAAATAACCACCAGATTAATGTATGTTGAATTATTTTAAGTTTAAAAAGTTATATTTTATATCTAACTTTATAGTTTTTTTGGTAGATACATACAAAGTTTTGCCCATTTTTACAATTATCGGTCAGTTCTTCATTTAGTTGTAGCTGTTTTTAAAAGAATCTCTCCTCCCCACCACATGGTTTAAGCCATGTAAAAGGAGATAAAGAGTACACATACAGTAACACCGGGTTTTCTGTGATGTGCATCAAGGACAAAAATGAATCACAACAAGGCAGAGCTCAACAGACCACAACACGGGTACAATGGCAGGTGTCCCACGTGTGTCGAATTTCTATGAAGTGACCTGTTCATATATACTTGAAATTCCAACCAATAAACTCAACCTAAGAATCACTGACTTCGTTTTTAACTGCATGCCACACAAATTAGCGTAAGAGCTAAAACCTACTGCTTCACTTGGTGTTTTTACTGACCAATCATCAGTGTTATATGTACTTTGAGGAGTGAGTTTTTTATTTCAACTATATATAGGTGATTAATGCCATGGATTAAAATGATAACCTGGCAGACATTCACAGAGAGAACTTCCAGAATGTACATTTAAAATCTCAAAGGAAAAGGGCTATTTTGGCTCATCAGTAAGTCCCAATGCTCAACTGACACTATGATTGACTAGAAAAAGTGAAGCCTGAAGATAATTTTGTAGAAAATTAAGTAAGTTTTAGAATCATTTCATGTCTCAGACTTGGTTGGTATCATTTCAAAGAATTTTGTTTTCATGCTTAATATAAAAATACTGTATCCACACAGATTGTTGAAAATGTGTGTATACATAGTCACAAATATTTATCTTTAAAAAACTGATTAAAGTCTAGAAACATAACTCTCAGACTCAGGGATCATAGTAGGATGTGTTTTATTCTTCTGATTTAATATATTTCTGCAGACAAAGAATACCAAAGCATTTAGAAAAGAAAATTATGTACAAAGATTAGGGTGAAAAAGGCAAAATTATATTTTCAGGTAATATTTTTATGTACATAAAAATTAAAGAAATCAGTGGATAAAATAGGCAATCACGTATTTGGATGGGTGGTTACCAAAGTTACAAACAGCCCTATCTTTTTTCCAATGCAGGAAAAAAAAATGATAAATGATAGTTCTGCATTTAATATCAATAAAAATTAATTAGTAGAAATTTCCATGAGAAATACCCAAAATCTATATAAAGAACTGATGAAAACATTCTGAAGGAGAAATTTATAAGAGTGACAAACTCTCAGGGAGTTCTTTAATGCTCTGATTAGATCTGAAAAGAGACTAAGAGATCAGAGCATTGACTACCAAGTACTATTTTAAGGATATTGTTTCCTAAATATAAAATGTTGTTTTTATATAAAAAAATAAGAATTTTTTCTGCTAATTTTAGAAATACACACACTATTTTATTCTGAGATGTATTATTCTTTTTACATATTTCAGTGTATTATCTATTACACTTTGAGAAATAATGGTTATTAAACACAAGAGAAAATATGTATCAAGAGCCTTAAACATGCACAGCTTATGTGTCAGAGTTCCAGACGTTTAGCGAGACAGAGATACACTCAATTTATGACAAATGTCTAATAGATATGACAAAGAAAACTGGAAATAATTCGATGCTAATAAAAGTTCAAATAAACAGATGCTGTACTTAAAATACTAGGTGATCATCAACACTTTACAAGATATTTATTGCTCAGAACGCAGTGTTAAATGAAAGCCAGGTATACAAGGACATATACATGTTACCAAGCCGCAGGCATCATCCACTCCCTTCTCCTTCCCATTCAGCTACTTCCCAAGAACCCATACAGACATGCATGTGTATCTATCTGTAGTTATACCTATGTGTCTGTACAAAAATTTAAAAGGAAATTATCATTCAGGGAAGATTACTGAGTTTTAAGCATTAAAATGTTGTTTACCTGTAAAACGTTTTAATGACAAATGAATTAAGTTCACAAAAGGTAGTAATCCTCTAACATCTAGTCTGTAAAACTTGCTTAAAAATTAACTAGAACAAAAGACAAAGTGGAATTAGTGCTTTCAAATACGACTTCTACACAGATTACATGTAGGCATTTATTCGTAAAACATTGATGGTAGAATGCAATTAAGTACCTTCAAACCATTTACTAATTGGCACATTAAATCAAGTTTTTCAATACTGATATAGAAGTTATCAGATGTCGATTCCCTTTAAGAGAGAAATAATCTTTAAGATATTAACTAACTAGAATTAAGATTCACAAGTATAATATTCTGTAGTCACTTGTGTCCATGTTGATGTACCATAACGTCTCTGTATTAGTGGTTCTCAACTGCTTTTTTTTGCAGCTTCCTAAGAGATTAGGTTCAAACATTATCATCTGAGAGCTCTGGGTCTAGTGCCAGGCAAGGGTTTTTAAAAGCTACCTAAGTGATTCTAACGTGAACCAGGCTAAAACAGTATCTGAATTTTAACCCCCACTTCCCACCTCCCATGAAAATCCCCTACCTTACTTAATGGATTAATATAATGCTTTCACTTGTGGAGAGAACATTGCAAAAATACTTGCTTTGATTTGGAAGAGTTTATCTGTATTTTGTTGATATTAAAGCATATTGACACACTGGAGTTTGATCTATGGCCACAAGGACTGGAACTTCGAGTTACCACAAGGGAGGGGGGTAAAAAAAGAAAATATACATACAGTTTGGAAGGAAGAGCTGGCAGCTGCTCTAAATCAGCTACTACTCTGTCACCTCCTCAAGCCACACAGGGTCCCTCTCATGACATCTCAGCTTCTCGCTGAAACCTACTCTTCTCTCTATGCTACAGACTGGTTTCTCTATTTTCTCAGGTGCTATTATCTCATAATTTACCAATATATAATTTGGCTAAGTCAGTAAGTGTGCTAGGTCAGTCTCAGCCTACAGGTAGGCTGCTCTTGGTTCAGGTGTTCAGCTCCATCGACTCAGCTAGGGTGGTTGGTGGCAGGGCTTGCAAGCCACCTAGACTTCATGCACATGAGCAGGGGAGGTTCCCCCAGAAGCCATCATGGCTATATGTACACACAGCAAAATGACTGACAGATGTATTAAACACAGGGGAGCTGTCCAAGGCATTCAGGGTAGCACTGAATGTTTAGTTTTAAACTTTGGCCAATAAACACAACCAACTTTCTTAACTAGTAAAGCTGTAGTTTTACTAGAATATTTGCCAAGAAATCATCATGTCTCCGAGAATATTGCTTCTAGGAACATGAATATAACTAAGCAGTTAGTTCTGTCTCCCCCTGAAAGGTACAAGGTTTGTCTGCCAAATAATGATATTCAACCATGTGCAAAACAAAAGTTGCAAGTCAACAGTACAGTGATGCTCTGCCAACTCTATTTCACTAAAATTTCAGTAGCTTATTTCTGAAAAACTTCTTCATTCTTAAATCATGAACAATGTTTCACCTCATCGTTAAGAGCTGCGTTCCCTTATCTGTTGTACGTAAAAGGTTGCATAAGTTCTTACAACTTTTTAGCAATTATTTTCTGCTTCATAAGGAGACTAGAGCATATTGTAAAGGTGAATCCTTAACATACTTCCCTTTAAAGACCAGATGGTATCAGTTATAAGATCTTAACAGTTATGACATACTAGCATATTGATGTATTATTTATGTTTTCCCACCTCATTAAGAATCTAAGGTAAAAATAGATCAAATGTATTCACTTTTTAATGATTTGGTTTCAAAGAGTACATCTTTACAACAAAAAATAAAATTGCATTGTAATCGTACAATTCGGCAAATCATACAACTATTTACCAACTATATTTTGACAAAGCAGTAGTTCCAAAATAATTGTTAACTTAAAAGCTGTTAAATCCTTTAGCCTTTATGACCAATTTACAAGAAATATAGGGCACAGAGAGAAATGATAAAGATCAGCAATCAGCAAAATCTACACTGTGGGAAACTCAAAAACAAAGGATTTATTCAATAACCACAATAAAATCAGAGGGAGAGAAAGATCTACAGATTAGAAGAGACTCAAGGAGCAAATTTACCAATTGTAATTTATGGACCATAATTTAATTCTTATTTGAAAAAAAAACTGTAATTTGAGATGAGCATTTGAACACAGCACATTTGATATAAAATATTAATCCAGATTCATACCTAGCTTGAGTATTTTGATTAATGTTGAGGACAATTAACATTTTCTTGTTTTCCCAAAACACAAGTTCTAGTATCCAGTAAGATCTTACCTAAGAGCTTGGAAATTCCATTATGAACATCAGACAAGTGACCTAACAGAGGCTCCCTACTACTCTACTATTCGCTAAGGCATCAAACAGAAGCTCTTTCACTAAGTCTGTTCTATCACAATTGCTTTGGAAAACTTCTGCTCACGTCCAACACCGTCTGGTCTGGAAGGTACGCCAAGCAGTCAGTTGCTGCGATTGCTGCAGAGAGGTACTCATCTTCCCTATTAGGGAGGTTTTTTGTTTTTGTTTTTTTAAGGAAAAAATAAAACATAGTATCTAGTGTACTAGTTATTTCATGTTTGCAACCAGCTAAAATTTCTACACAGAGATATATGCGTCAAGCTTTTCTAATGTATAACTGGGTTATGTATCGCTGATGATATGTTCAGCTTAATGCTTTAATGTTTGTCTTTCTAAGCTACAAACAAAAGCTCTTAGAGATACGAAAATGACATCAAAACTCAAACTCTCCTCTTTAAAATTCAGAATGGAGACTCAAACTCTAATTTATTTGCTGAGGTCACAGCCAGAGATACATTCCAGACATAAGTCCCAGAGCATTATTTTTCCAACACAACGTTGCTTATTTCAAAGCTCTCTGTAAGATCTATCATGTGGACTTTGGCTAGAAAAGAACAGAGGGAAACAAGTTAAAGTTCCAAAATAATTATATATGAAATAATATTTCTAGTAAAATTCCACTTGGGTAGCTTCAGAAAATAATGCTACACTGCAAGAAACAAATGGATAACTTTTTGATCTGTTAACTTATCTAATTAAAATCAATCACATACTCCATTGTCACAGAATCAGGACGACTAAGTCGGCCACAACCCAACCATGTTATCTTGCCTAGGTCACTTCCCCTGTCTGGGCATCAGCTTCATCAAGTGTATAAGATGTGCTTAGATGACTTTTAAAGTAAGTTAAAGGAAACATTTTGATTCTACATTGTATTATTTAGGTAACTATAAAAATTTTGTTACTTTTCATCCTAGAAAAAAAAAAAAACTTGAATTCTTACCAATTATACCCAACAACATAACCTCACCTTCTATAAACTGCAGTGTTGCAACAGACTCCTGACTTTCCTTCAATAGTGTGACCATATATCTGCCAGAATAAACTTTTTTTAAGATACAATCTCATGCTTAGGATCTTTCTGTGGTCTTAACATCTGTAGGGTCACGTCCAAACCCCTTATTATGTCGCAATGCTTCCTGACTCTCACCTGCCTGCCTTCACCTGCTCTCTCTTCTCATGCCGCTTTTATAAAATCTGCAACTTTTTAAAAGCTATTTTTAACTATAACTTAAAACAAAGTTTATTAACTGTTAAATATACGAACCAAAAAGACTTACAGGGCATAACTAGTAAAGTTAACAAAAGTTCCCTGTATTATTACCGACTTTTCTCCCAGAATTGGATTTTGGTCTCATTTACTATTTAGACAGCATGAAAGCCAGTCACATTGCATACCAGGTAGAGGAAAGTCCAGCCAATATCCCCCATAATAAACACTAACCTGGGAGGTGAATACAGTTTGTTCCCTTCGTCTAATTGTTTTGATAATGTATTCCTGTGAATCTACTGTCTTCAAATATGTATGTTTTGTATTTTCCAAAGATTAAGTAGAGATTCACTGAAAAAAAAAATGTAGTAGCTACTGTACGCCAAGGATGTTCCAGGTGCCAGGATACAGCAGTGCAGGAAAGAGAGTCCCTGTCCCGTGGACTCACACTGTGCGAAAGGATGCAGATGATACACAAGTGTACTAGATCACTGCTGAGAAGGAAAATAAGGTAGGGTAAGGAAGACAATGATACTGCAGATGAGATGTCAGGAAAGAGCTCCCTGAGAAGGCAGCATCTCCTCTTACCCTGGGGAAAGGAGGAAGCCAGCTGTGCAGGCATCCAGATGCAGGGAGCGCACAGGCTGAGTGGCAGGTGCCCCCCCAGGACAGGAGCAGGCGGGGCCTGAGTGGCAGAAGCCAGCGAGAGAACAGGAGTGAAATCAGAGGCAGTGGAGCTGGGGTTTGGGCTGGGAGTGGAGGCAGATCAGGTAGGATTTATGGCAGTTATGAGTTATATGCAAGGCACCCTACTAAGCGCCTTTCAAAATTGTTTAGTCTTCATGGTAACCCTAGGAGGTAGGTATCTCTATTTGAGAGAAAGAAAACATACTCCAGTTAAACAAAAGTCAAATCTTCATGAGAGGTGGTACTGAGATCTGGCCTCATGGTCCACATGACTTCGAGGTATTTGCCCACTCACTGTATCCATGTGTTTGATATATGTACCTATATATTTTTTCAGGAATAGACTAGATAGGAATAGACTAAAATAGATTTTAAGCTTTCTATTATTCAGGCTTATGAGTTAAGTACTTTTTAAACAGTGTAAGTTAACCACTTGGTTTTGAATAGGAACTGAACACCTATTGCAAAGATCCAGAAATTCAGATTTCAAGCAAACAAGAAAACAAGCTTTCAAAGTTTTCTTATCACATTATTCTCCATTTTATGATACTTGGCAAAACTATGAATAAAAAGAAAAACAAGCAAAGTGACCTTAGTTTTTACAGTAAGTCAATGAAATGAGTGTAGTTAATCATGACCTCGCTGGCCTTGCTGTTTCAAGCACACACGCATGTGTGTAACACACACACACACACAAAACATATCGTTTTTGTGTTACACTTTTCAGTGAGCTTCTAAGAATTCAGTGATGCTCATTTTTAGGCTGCCACTTGTGTTCAGTATATTCCCTTCTTTATTTTTAGGATACTTTGGCAGAGAAATTGAGGAGTCATTAATGTCCTTAAATAGTCTTAAAAGGAAACAATATACATCAGTAAAACAGCAAGGGATTAAGGGGAATTATAACTAGAGAAACTGCAATTTGAAACTATCTCCCTACCTTTTCAGATAAAATGAAATGTGTAAGATGAAAGCATAAGCTCCTGAAGAATATTAAAACTCCACTTAGCACGCTAGTCATAAGTTTTAACATGCTATTCATAAGTTTTAATTGGATCATTTGGAATTCATCTTCTGTGTTGTAATAAATATAAGTAGTGCAGTGAACTGCTATGCTTTGTTCATTTATAGCAGAATTTACATAGTTACTAGCAATTTTAACATCTTTACCACAAAAAGTGCTAATATAGATATAAAGCCATTTTCTGTATTTCTATATTCCCAATACCAAATAAAGGATGATTTACAATTTACCCATTACTATGTTGTTAGTTTGAAATAAATGGCGAGATTGTTTTTAATTTCCAAAATAATATTTAATGACAGATACTTTGTAAGCAACTATTAACAAAGAAAGTAAGTGCTGCCAGTCTTCCAGATAGCCTGCAAGGAGTTCAAGAATTGAATTATGGAGAATTAACTGGATAAATCAAGCTGGAACTAGATTTACCACTGGTGCAGCATTTAGCCTCTAATGAAAAGAGCCAGAAGCAGTCTTTCGATGGAATCTCAAAGTACGCTCAGTTCTTTCCTGGTTTCTAGGACCAGGAAGAGCAGTACTACCTTTATCCACAGTCTCGAAATAAAACGCGTGTGGCAACACTTTTAAGCTTCCTAAAACGGCAGACATTATAACTGACGTTTAAATGAATGCAGTATCTACCCGTTAGTTTTTTCAAATCTTCATTTTATTATCGGTCACTTGAGCACATCAGTGCGTTAAAGCTCTGCCTTCTCTCATGTAATCCTACTCAGCTTCTGTGAAATAGTCACTCATCACCTCATTCTGAGGAAACTGACGCTGAGTTCAGCAAACCTGCCCTCATGCATCAGTCTGGTCAGGCCGTCCTAACAACAACAAAAACAACTACTTAAGATTAGGCACCTGAAATACCAGAAATCTGTTCGAGTTGGGAGGCCAAAGGTGTCAGATCAAGGTTCTGGCCACTTTAGTTCCTGGGGAAAAGTCTCTTCTTGGCCTGGAGAAGGCTGCCTTCTCACTGTCTTCACATGGCCTTCCTCTGGCTCATGTTGGGGAGCAGAGAGCTCCCTAGTGTCTCTTCCTCTAAGAACACTAATTCTATTGAATCATTAAACCTTAGTTACTTCCTTAGAGGCCCCATCTCCAGATACAGCTACACTGGGGGTTAGAGCTTCCACATGTGAATTCTATGGGGTCAAAAACACTCAGTCCATAACCGCTCAGTTACATTGTGGTAAATTTATATTACCTTTTCATAATACTTAAACATTAAAAGTCAGTTACCAAATAATTTTAGTTTTACTAATTCATTGGAAACTTAGATTAAGTGAAAAAGCTTGAAGAGAGCCACAGACATTAGAAGAAAAAACAATTCTAAGACTTGTAAATCTTTAGCCAAACTCAATACATTCAGTAGTCGCATTCCCTAAAATAACGTAGAGTGTCATAACCTGCTATTATACATGCCATCCATCGTACACAAGAGGTAACACGGCAAAGGAAGACAGGCAAGACGCAACTTGTAGAAATCAGACTGCATTTTAAAATTCAATAAAACACTTCAGGGATCATATGGAAGATGGAACATAAATCCTAACACTTGAGCTATAAGTAGGTTAGCCTACAAACTCTAAAAAGGTTACCATACACATTCCAAAAAGGTAAGGCCGAGTCATTTTAATTTGAGATCAGTAAGACAACTGAAGGGGATTAAAGTGGTGAGGAGGAGGGTATATAAGCCTCAATGACATGGAAATGGAGAATCTTCTCAGACGATTTTGTAAAAAGTGAATTTCTCCATATTAATCTGCTGCATAAATATGGGAAATTGAAGTTTTGCAGGTGGAATAATTGTATAAAGGATTTAAGAACATGTTAGAATAGGATAGTATGTACCTGCCAACCACATTCTTTCCAGATTCCTCCAGACATGATACATTTCAGCATCTTAGCATTTCCCCTCAAGTATTATCACCCACAGACCCAAACTAGATCATGTTCATAGAAGTGCTTTAATACATCATGGGCCCTGGTCTTGACAAGTAAACATGCCAAAATCCATGACAGGTTAACCCAATTTTAAATGCCGACTTAGCCAAATAATGCTGACAGATCTTCTGTATACTAAATAAAAACTATGTAACAATAATCCTGGACAATTTAAGAGTTGAAATTACTATTGGTATAGGAGGCCACAGCCCATTAAGAGGAGTTATTTTGATTTCTTAAACAAGATTCAAGAGACCAGAGAAACATACAATGAACATTAGGTCTAGCAATCAGAATTTAAGCTTCAGCTTGTCCTCAAATCTCACTTACGTATGATTGGGACAAGTCTTCAAAATTAATCATTATCTACATCTGTATCCTTCCTTATTTACCTCTGGTCAAGTGTTTTCTAAGAGCATCATGTCCAAAGGAATCAAAAAGTCTACTGACCAGTTGCAGTAACACTGGGGAAGAGATTTGATCTTTGTAGGTTGGTTTCTTCGATGATGTAAGTGTTGAACACTGTTTAAAGTTAATTTTGGGTATAAATAATCCTAGAAGTTCAGAGATCAAAATTTTACCTCCCTCCATTTAGATATGGACATTGAATACCAAATAGAATAGGACACATCCATAAGTAAGAAATGAATCGCAGGAATGAATATGACCCCCTCGGATACAAGCTTTTAGAAGGTTTAACAAGAGGGCTCGGAAGTTGTTTTAAGGTATACAGTGTCATACACTTGTTCTTAAGCACCATATGAATCTAGGCTAGTTAACATTTTCAAACAATCTCATCTTTCTATTTGCTTGAAAAGGGCTGTTTTTCAAAGCAACAACCTGTTCTTCCTATGTATTTGAATTTGACCAAAAAAATTTAATAGTTTTAGATGTTTAACTCTTTTATTTGCAATACTACTGAGAATCATCTTTGATAAGAATGCACACTAAATAATTATCGTTCCTTAAAAAATCAGGTCATAGAGCAGATACATGAAGTTAATTACATTTACTCAGAAGTTACAAAGCGTAATCAGCAACAACCATGATCCACACAGTCAGCATCAATTATGGTCCTGCTGTGAAAACTACTTAAGGGCAAAAAAAAATTCTATATCACTTAAAATACTGAGATTATATTAAAATCCTTAAAAATAGATCAATATACACATAAAATTGGACCCAAATGTAAGGTGAACATACAGAGCTACTAAACAAACTCCAAATGAATATTTAACTATTCGATTTTCATTCTCAGACTTTAGACTAAAAGAACAAAAGTCACATAGCCCATGTTTCCCCCACGTAACTTTTAACAGTGAGCTATGCATTTTTTTCAAATGTGCTTACAGTTTTTATAATTTCAAATTATTCCTTTGTTTCAACATAGTGGTTTACTCAGCACTTGTTTCAGATTACTGCCATCTACTTAAATATTGTTTAGGAAGTGTTAACCCACTGCTTCTCAGTGGGTGATTTTACCCCCATGGGCCTAATGGCCAGGTCTGGAGACATTTTTGGTGGTCACACTATGTGGCTGGAGGAGGGTGGGGAAGGCAGGTGTGCTACGAGCATCTAGTGGATGGGGGAATGGAAGGGCTGCTGTTAAAATACAATGCACAGGACAGCCCCGGCAACAAAGACAGCACCGACACTGCTGACGTTAAGAAACCTCAGGTTGACTGAAATCAGGTTCAGATACAGACATTTGTGCTAATGCACCAGGCACAGCGCTAGCTGCCACAAATACAAAGAATAAGAGCATGGATTTTGAGGTTCCAGGGACCTGGGTTCTACCCACAGGTCCCCATCTATTAATATGCAACCTTGGACAAACTGCCTAGGTGTTTTGTTGCAAAACAGAACTAATTCCACTTCTCTCACTTATGGTGAAGAGCTACTGAGATAAAATACACTAAGTGGCTGGGACAGGAACCAGGAATCAGCAGACACAGAACTAAAAATATGCGAGTGTCACAGCATAGAGAAGCTGAAGGAGACATGACAACTCAATGTAAAGTTGTATAATGGATAGAGTCCTAGAACAGGAAAGATTAGACAAAATCTAAATAAATTATGAAACTTAGTTAATAATTATATCGATATTGATTCATTATTTGTGATACCATACTAATGATAGATATTAATAAGAAACTGGGTGTGAAGCATAGGGGAACAATATGTACTAACTTCGTGACTTTTCTAAGTCTAAATGTATTCTGATTTTTAAGTTGTTAAAAGAGAGGGACTCCTTTTCTTCTTCTTATGAACTCATCTACATAGTTCCCATCCTCAAGGAATTTTCAGATCACCTACTCTTACTACCTGGATGATGCTGTCAAACTCCAAACAGTATTCAATCACCTAAAGATGATCAGGACTCAGGAGACAAGATGTGACGCAGACCAGAGGATTTGTCTCTATCAGAAATATATTAGCCCTAAAACATTTAGGATATAGGAATGCAGAATCTTTCCAAAAGAGGTTATAAAACATTACAAAATTGTCAAGATAAAAGAACCACCTTTATCAGGCAGTAACCAAAAATTCATGACAATAAATGTAAGAAAAAGTTTTACAGCTGTTAAAACTGGGTGACCTGGGTGGAAAAACCGCTCTGTACTACAAGACTATAACATTTACTAAATATCACTTTTCCTGGTACAAAATTTCCTTTTTCTTCAACATGGCACTAGCAATTTCACGCTAAAGACCGAATGCCTCTGAAAACAAAGATGCAGACAGGTAAAATAAGTAAAACAGGTCTCTACTAACAAAAACTGTTAACTCTTGAGAACTAATAGGACTGCCCTCTGCTTTATACCAAACATAAGGAGGGCATATGGGATTACTTTGAGCTCCCTAGAAAATTGACAAGAGGTAAATGCAAAGAATTACGTTAACAATATAAATGATAACAGAACAACCATTTTCTTGTCATATATGTTTTAAAAAGTATCTTTGAAGTACCAGTTAAAGGTTGGCACAAGACTTTATTTCTTTTGCATAAATCAGGTCCCTGGCCTTTATACCCTCTTTAAGTTATAAAAGAGTTACACATAGAGAATCAAAAGCACAAAGCTGCTGCCAGAGCACACAGAAGGGAAGTAGTAAGTTTTGGGACTTGAATAGTGTCAGGCCCAGAATATGCTGAAGTCCTAACCCAGGTGCCTGTGAATGTGATCTTCTTGGGAACTAAGATCTTCGCAAATGTTATCAATTATGTCATTAGGACTGGCCCTAATCTAATAGTACTTTTAGATAGAAGTAAACACCGAGCAAAGGGAGAGGAAGGGGGAGGGAGCAACCTAGAAAATAATAGTAAAGGTAAAGGTTTCTTAGTACTCTTTCCAGTTACCATTTGAAAAGGTTTCACTTTCTTAAATATCGATCTAAACCCATTACACAGTGTAAAATAAGGCAAAATTCGGAATGTCACCATCAAGTGACACTTATCGGAATCTTTCAAATGGAAGAAGAATAAGGCCAGTATTAAGAGCTTTCTTAGAGCAGTACAAATGAGAAGTGGTTCACTTTCAATTTATCATTAACATCTTGAAGATTAAAAGGAGAATTAGTAACTCAAACCCAAGGCTGGATGCATCCATTTGACCTAAGCCGTCCACTGACCACTCTCACTTTCAAGGAGTCACAGATACACTGGTCAGCACTTTGCAAATGAAAGGTTTTTTCAGATGGAAAACCCAATTCTTAGATCCCCCAAACTAACTTCAGAAAGGTGAAGAGTTGTAATTTATCTAAAAGAGAGCCAACCAAGGATATACTAGAACCAAAGTTTTTAGAACTGACCATCTGATTCCAGTCACCAGTTTGTACATCTGAAGAAATCAAGCTCCCAGGCAAAACGCCCTATTTAGCTGGTTGACAGAACTCACCAACTTCTCTCCTAATATCTTGTTAAGTATTAGAAAGTCAAAAGCTTCTGTTCATTCAAATACTACTTACCAACAGTCAGTGCAACGAATATATTTCATGCCATGTTCCTGGCAATAGTCATTATGTAACAGAAGCCACTCGTCTCCCCCAGAAGAGTCTGGGGAGAGGAGCTTGACACCAGAATCCTATCAGCCTGGAGAACGAGGCGGGCAGGAGGGACACTCAGCCCCTGGCCGTACCGCGGAGCCAAGGTTTAAGGTTGAGACGGGGTAAAGAGCTCCACAAACTCCTGATACCCTCGTACTCGTCACAAGTGATGCTGCGGAACCTTATCCGAGTGCCGGGCATAGAGCGCAAAGACAAAGGTGCAGTGAAGTTAAAGTCTGAGTAACTGGGCAGAAGCTGAGCCGTGAGAACAACCAGAAAGCCAGAAAGGTAACCCATTAGCAGCTACCGCGTGGACGCCGACTCATGGCGTCAACTGTGCGGGGTTCCAGAAGCCACAGAGCCCGCTCTTCGTGGCCAGCGGGTGCGCATATCCCACTCGGCCGCCCATCTGTCCCCGGCGGGCGCTGCCACCCACTTCCCCACCTCAGCCAAGTACCCTGAGGGGATCATGAGCGCCTACCTCCGGGTCTCTGCGCCGAGTCACTGAAAGCTGAGAGGTCCGCAGGACCGGGTCTCCCGCATCGCGGTCAGGGCTGTGGCTGCCTGATGCAACTTCTCAGCACTGCGAGCTCAGCCTCTCACTGAAACACCCAACCACCCGGATCCTGCACTCCCGCCAGGCCCCGCCCCGCCCCGCCCCGCCCCGCCCCGCCCCGCCCACGGTCCGCATGCGGAGGCCCGGCAGGCGCATGCGGGGTTGGGCGGCACGCAGGGGCGGGAGCACGTGTGAATGGATGTCTTGTGAGGCGGTCAGGCATGCGCAGACCGCAGGAGCTGAGGGCAGGTGCGGCCGGGCCCTCGAGGCCTTCTCGCGCTCCTCACGGATCCTGCGCGCCGCAGGTGCAAGTATTTCAGTGGCCTACACCCAGCCCGCCTGCGCCCTGAGGATGACCACCTCCACCCAAGCGAAGGGGTAAGCGTGTGGTCAACCCAGACCACCTGGGTTCAAACCACCCTTACTAACTCTGACTCGCTTAGTCATTTAACGGTTCTTTGCCTGTTTCCCTCTCAGTGTGTGGAGGTCATTGGTGCCCACTTCATGGCTTTTTTTTTGTTTTTGTTTGTTTGTTTTTTAGTTGAGAATTACACAAACTAATCACCATTTGGTCACTGGGTCTGTAACATAAGTGCTTAAATGATGTCATGGTAATAAACGCACCTAGTTTTTCACATATTCCTCCCTGTGAAGAACAAAGAAACCTTTATCTGGCCCCGGAGAGGAATATTTAAAGTCTTAGGGCAGGGTGCCGAGGAAATGTGTGCGGTCTCCTAAGAAGAGCTTCCAGGTATCAGGTGCGGGGTCGGGGCCGCCAGCGTGAGGGGAACATCTTAGTCGCAGGGAAATGGAAGACGGGCAATTCAGGCTGGAGATCGACGGCAGGGCCAGGAGACCTATAATTAGCTCTCAAAGACCAATAACCCAGTTGCCAGAAGCTTGCCCATTTTTTAAAGTCTGATGAGAATTTTGCAGTTAAACCTTTGACTTGTACGTTACAATGTCTTTCCTTAATAAGGAGGATGCTTGTGTGATTTGGTTTTAAATTGTAATCGAGTTTAAGTGGTAGCTTATTGGGAAAAGTTCAATGCATAGTTGTTTCAGGGAGAGAATACATATTGTGAAGCTGTGACCTTGGGGGCCATGGTTTAGTGGGTGGGACACTGTGGGGGAGGGGACAGAAATAGCTGCTTCCAATACTGAAAAAATTTTCAACAAGAAAGTTCTTTTTTTTTTTTAATGTATTCCTTCTGGAGGCTTCCTTGGTAATTACACTGTTGACTATAGCTTACAGAGATAGGATATAACTCAGGACCGGTTTCAGTCACCTAGTAGACCAGTTAATTTTAGTCTGTTTCATGCTGCATAACTGAATGAGTACACAAGTCCATCCTCACTACTTGAGAGGGAAAAAGCTCATCTTGTTTCTGAAAACAAATCTTGACAAACACTAATATTGAGTCTTTTGAAAAAGCAGGGGCTTTAGTCCATTCAGGACTAAACAAAGTACCACAGACTGGCTTATAAACAACAGAAATTTACTCCTAAGGGTTCTGGGGCCTGAAAGTCTGAGATCCTAGCGCAGGCCTGTCGGGGGGGGGGGGTGGAGGGTGCTTTTCTGGGTTGCAGACTTCTGCTTTGTATCCTCACGTGGTGACAAGGGCTGGGGAGCTCTGTGGGATCCCTTTTATAAGAGCACTAATGTCATTCACATGTGCAGAGCCTAAAGGCCCCACTTCCTGATACCATCACATCAGGGGTTAGGATTTCAACATATGAATTTTGGAGGACACAAACATTCAGATCATTGCAGCAGGTGACCCCAGCAGTCATTTTGATACTTCAGATAACATTTCAAATAATTTTTCACCAGCTTGTGCTGTCTTTTCCCTCCTCATCTGGAATGCTATCTATATATTTCCTCTTCTCCCAGTCTACATTCTAAGCAACTTGGAGACGTAATACAAATCCCAGATCCCACCTTCACCCCTGGACAGATATTTCCAGGCTGTCCTCATAGTTCCTTCTCTGACCTCCAGTGGTACTTACCAAGTACATTGTTATTTAGCTCTGTGTTATTTATGTACTTTAATTAAGAGACAAATAATTTTAGAGCAGTTTTAGTTTTACAGAAAAACTGAGCAGGAAAAACAGAGTTGCCATATGCCACTGCTTTCCCCTCAACAGATTCCCTTATTATTAATATCTTGCATTACTGTAGTACATTTGTTACAATTGATATACCAATGTTGATGCATTATTATCAACTAAAGCCCATAGTTTATATTAAGGATTCACATGTAGTGTTGCATAAATGTATGTGTCTTGACAAATGGATGTTGTATATCCACCATTACAGTGTCATACAGAATAGTCTCACTAACCTAAAATTCCCCCATGTTCCAAATATTCATCCCTTCCTCTCTCCACCCAAGCTCTGACAACCATTGACCTTTTTATTGTCTCTCTAGTTTTAACTTTGCCAGAATGTCATACAGTTGGAATTGTAGTATGCAGAATTTTCACATTGGCTTCTCTCACTGAATACACATTTAAGGTTCCTCTCTGTCTTTTTATGACTTAGTAGCTCATTTCTTTTTAGCACTAAGTAATATTCCATTGCAAAGATGAGCCATATTTATCTGTTCACCTACTGCATGACATCTTGGCTGCTTCCAAGTATTGGCGATTATGAATAATGCAGTTGTAAACATTTGTTGTACAAGTTTTTGTATGAATATAAGTTTTCAGCTCCTTTGGATAAAAATACAATTGCTGGACCGTATGATAAGATTATATTTAACTTTCTAAGAAAGTGCAAAACTGTCTTCCAAAATGATTATCATTTTGCTTTTCACCAGCAATGAATGAGAGTTCCTGTTGTTCCACATCTTCACCAGCATTTTGTCAATGTTTTGTATTTTAGAGATTCTAACAGGTGTGTAATAGTGTCTCACTGTAACAGGTGTATAATATTATCCTGCTGTTGTTTTAATTTGCTATTCTTTAATGACATAAAATGTTGGGTATATTTTCATTTGCTTTGTCATCCATATATCTTCTTTGGCAAGATGTTTGCTTTGATCTTTTGCCCATTTTTATTGGGTTGTTTCTATTCTTACCATTAAATGTTGAGTCCTTTGTATACTTTGGATACAAGTCTTTTATCAGACATATGTTTTCATATATTTTCTACCAATTCGTGGCTTGTCTTTTTATTCTCTTAATAGTATCTTTCATGGAGCAGAAGTTTTTCATTTCAATGAGGTCCAAGTTTTGTTTGTTTATTTTCATAGAGAGTACATTTGGTGTTGTATCTGAATCCAAGGGCATCTGTGTTTTCTCCTGTGTTAGCTTCTAGGAGGTTTTTATTTTTACATCTTACATTTATGTCTATAATCGACTTTGCTTCTTTTGTTTTTATGAAAGGTGTAATATCTATGTCTACATTCATTGTTTCATATGTATATGCACTGTTGTTGCAGCACAATCTGTTGAAAAAACTGTCCTTTCTTCATGGAATTGCCTTTGCTTCTTTGGTCAAAGATCAGTTGATAATATTTTTGTGGGTCTATGTATAGGCTTTATTTCTGGTCTACCTGTCTGTTCTTTTGCCAGTACCACATTATCTTGATTAATGGAGCTATATAGTAAGTCTTGAATTCCCATGAGGTAGCTTGAGACCAGATAAAGCAGAGCTTTGTAGGCTATAATGAGGGGTTGGAAATTTATTATAAATGTGAAGGAAAGTCATTAAAGGGATTCAAGGGGAAAATGACATGATCTAATTTATTTATTTATGTGCTTATTTATAATTGTTTGAATCACCCTGGATGCTGTTTGAAGAGTGGATAGAGGGAATCAAGAATAGAATCAGGGAATCTGGTTAGGAGGCTTTGAAGCAAGTAAGAATTCCTGGAAGAGTCAGAATCAGGTTAGCTAGACATAAATATCTCCTTTAAAATTCTTCCTGATTCAATGAGCATGGAGTCTGAACTGATAGTTTGCAAATACTAACTACTATATATAAAATAGATAAAAACCAAATTTCTTCTATGTTGCACAGGGAACTATGTTGAATACCTTGTAGTAACCTATAATGAAAAATATTATGAAAACGAATATATGTACGAATGAAATATTATGCTGTACACCAGGAACTGACAGATTGTAAAGTGACTATACTTCAACTTAAAAACATAAAGAAGAAGAAAAAGAAAAGAGCATATGGATGTCTGTCTCTTGCTCCAAATAGATTGTAAACACTAGGAAGGCAAGAATGTTTTTGGTTTTGCTTGTTTGTTTCCCGTCTGTGCCTGGCATATATATGTTTTAATATTTGTTGATTGATTTGATTAATTGGTTAGTGGTTAAATAAATAAAGTACATTTATAGATACTAGTGAAAAAGTATATGTCATTTTTTTCATTCCTTGTGTATCTGCTTTGTTACAATTTTTGTAATATAAGCTATAACCAGGATTCTCTTACTTTTTTCTTGATTTGTGTATAACATTGTAAATTGTTGCTTTTCCCTTGAAACTCAGCATTTGTACATAGGTTGAAGTATTGATATTGTAGCAATAAAATAAAATAGAAGATAAGAAGCTGTATTCTCTTTATATATTTTAATTATAATTAGATTTTCCAAGATGGCTTATATTTCAACATTTAGAAAGCATTTCACTTGAAAAACATGGGTCTTTATTCATAGAAAAATATTTTACAGATTTGTGGTTACCAGGGGGGTAGAGGGTGGGAAGGGATGGACTGGGATTTCAAAATTGTAGAATAGATAAACAAGATTACACTGTATAGCACAGGGAAATATACACAAAATGTTATGATAAATCACAGAGAAAAAAATGTGACAATGAGTGTGTATATGTCCATGAATGACTGAAAAATTGTGCTGAACACTGGAATTTGACACAACATTGTAAAATGATTATAAATCAATAAAAAATGTTAAAAAATATTTTAAAGCCATTTGCCTAGAAATTTTAACTGTTTAAAATAAACTTACTGATTATTAACTTACCCTTTAATTATTTACTTATGCTGTTAATAACCCTTTTAATAAAAGTAATCAAATTTTTATGACTCTGATACTCTACATTTAGCTTAAAATGTTAAGTAAAGGAGTTATCCTATTTAAGCATCTATTATGGGGAAAAACATTTAATCACATTGTTGATGGTTCTGAAGAAGCAAATCATGATTCTCTATGATTTTTCTAATTTTTTTTACTTAATTGCTCTATGTTTTATCATTTTTTAATGCACATCACCCTTATCAACAAGCGTACACTTGAATTTTCCTTTATTTTTGGTAGAATTGTTTTTAGGGAAGTAGATATAAAAAGTACTTCCTAAAAATTTGAAGAGGATAAAGGTAAAATGTACTAAGAAAAAAATTATAGCCAGTAAGTTGAAAAGACATAATTTATAGTAGGTACAGTGTCATTTGTTTCCCTCTCTTGCCAGCTTGTTTTCTTTGTCTCTCCCTCTCCTCCTCTCTCTCCCCCCACCACCTTTTAAAAACTTTCTTAGTAGGTGTATTTTTCCTATCTCTAAATGTAAACTTAGGAATGTCCATGACTGTTCAGCTCAGTCTTGACACTTAGAGGGTTCTACAGTTGCCTTAAATGTTTTTCAGACTCTTCTAAAATCAAAAATCAAAAAGATCTAGCCAAAGCTAGTATTTTTAACAACTCTACACTTGGACATTTTCTTAGTTTTTTTAGAGTTTTCCTGCTAGGCTTCTCTCAGGCTCTCATGAGAAAAGTAATGATCCTTTTTGCCCCCTGATCATTCCCATTTCACCCTCCATTAACTTTTGTTTCTCTCAGTCTTCCTGTCCATTGGCAAAATTTCTCATGAGAAGAACCTAGGTGTTTCTAAGCCTGCTCTCTCTGTAATGACCTGCCTACCCAGAGTTTCATGGGAACCATTCGTTTATCCCTTCTCCCACACACTCTCTAGGAGTATGAATTCATCCCAGTGCATACTTTATCTTGCTTCCAAGGGCCTCTTTAGCTTTCTTGGGTTAGGAGTCAGATACAACCATTATGTTTTCCCATTGGCAGAAAACTCTAATATTTCCCACCTGGTCCCAGAAAATACTTCATCATTCAGCTTGAGATCAAGTTAATTAAGTTTTTCTCCCTTCCTTGATAGCAAGGTGGAGAAAGGATTGAAGTTGATAGCACAGGAATAAATTTCTCTAGAGAATTTTCTGCGTAATATTTGTTTTAACTGTATTATATTCCTAAAGTGAATGAGAGAGTTAAAGATTCATTGAGCCTATTTTTAGGGACATTCTTTCAATATGCACATTTTTAGCTGACAGTTGAGTTTGAAATTTCATGTATATTTTTATTTGGCAACTAAGTATAAATAAATTTTAATATTGTTTAAAATATAGTAGATACATAAAATGTTAACTTTTGTTGCAGTTTATTTTCTATGACTTGTCTGGTCTTTCTCAAAACGTGAAATCAACATTTTATTTTTAACCTAAACAAAATTTGTTAAACATTTAGGGATATTTATTCAGTAGTCATGTTGAAATTTTTTAGAATACTTAATAAAGAATATCCATAGGAATTAATGAAATTTTATATTTCAAATTTTGCATGTAAATGTAGACATTTGTTAAACTTAATTTTGATCTTCCTCTCTTTTTAATTAATTTATTTTCATTGAGAATATTTGATATTTCATTTCTAATCTTATAATTGTTATCTCATGCATAAATAAGGAAAACAAATTTTTTATATTTCATTAACAAAAGATTAGAAAAGCCATCTTACAGCTTTCAATGAACACAATTAGTTAAATAAAGATGAGAATTTAACCCATTTCCGTTGGGAAAAACAGTTCATAAAGTACAGACGGGTGTTGGAAAACCATCTTGTTCCTCCACAGACTGATTTTCATGGAACTAATCCTTAAGCAGATTACAGAATCTCAAGAACAGAAATTCAATCACGTGGCTTTACTAGACATAACTTATTCTGAGGACCCCAGTACTTACCTTATTCATGTGATACCTTATTAAAATTGTACTTTTACGTCTATCTGCTTGCTTTTAATTTCCTTTGAAAGTCCCACAGGAATCATAAGCAAATAATGTTAAAAAGAAAGTCATCATCATGCTCTTTAATATGGGCTTCACTTTTATTTCCTCTGCCACTGAATACATCCCCTTTTTCAGACGCCCAAAGAAGAAACCCACTGTGATTCTTCTAGATATTTTCTCTTACATCTGTGAAATTAATAAGATAACATAAGACTGGATTCTATTTTTAATATATTTTGTGGTAACTCTTTTTACTGCAGTATTACTATATGCTATAAAAGTAATCCATTAATTCTTTTTTCCATACCAAGACTTGCCACCCTTGTCATTTACCTTATGTCACACTACCTTATCAAATGTGAATCTAAATATATCAGTCCTCCTGTTAAAACCATTCAGAATAACCTTATAATGAGGTTTTCTCCCTCTAGTCATATTCCCTGAAAGTCCATTATTTACATTGCAATTAAATTGATACTTGCATTCTACAAATCTGTTATTATAATTTCCTCACAATAAAATATTTGAAGTTCAGTTCTTCTGGGCTACTAAGATAATCTGAGTGATAGTTTTTCCTTGTAATACCACCACTTAATGATAGCAACATAAGTTGCAAAAGCTATTCCATAGTTATTTGTTAAATTGAACTAAACCACTTGACATAAAAAGGAATACTCATTGACAACCTTCAGCATTTTATTTATTAAGGCTACTATTATTTTGAAGAGTGCTGCAAATTATGTTTTATGTCAATGTTAGTAATAAAAACCACAGTTCTTAACATTGTATGTTCAATGATATATATATAAATAGATATTTTTATGCTGAGAAAATTGAAATACTTTCCCTGAACATATTTACTACTCTAAGCCTCAGTAACCATCTTTTTTAATGCTCATCCCCACGTTTGCTCTGGCTAAATGAAGAGCTCCAGAATTACTCAGGCATCTCCATGCAGATAGATGATCTCTAGATCAGGCACATCATATTTATAGTGTTCCAAACTGATCTTATCATCCCACAGAAATCTTCTTGTACTGAGCTTTTAATTTATGAAAGAAAATATAACCCACACTATTACCCAAATCTGAAGTTTAAACATAGTCTTAACTAGATTAGTGAAACAACCTTATAACTGAATTTTCTTCCTTTAGTTATATTCTTCTCAAATTCATTATTGCAGTTAAATGGGTTTCTATATTTTGCAAATCTGATACTATAATTTCCTTGCTTTCAATAAAGATGTTGATCTCATACATACATAATAGTCCAATTTCTGGACAGTATGTTGCTTTATGGTATAAGACTAACTTACAGTCAAGGTCTGGGTCCTGAACTTGTATGATTTTGAAAAAGTTTACTTATCCATTGTCACAGCTTGATTATTTCTGAAATGGGGGTAATAACACAATATACTTAAAATGTAAAGTGCTTAGCACAGTGTGTCATAAAATAAATGTTAGGGAAAAGTTAGTGGCCTGTATGTTAGTGATGTGTTACAGTATTGTTTTTTTAACATTTTTTATTGATTTATGATCATTTTACAGTGTTGTGTCAAATTCCAGTGTTCAGCACAATTTTTCAGTCATTCATGGACATATACACACTCATTGTCACATTTTTTTCTCTGTGATTTATCATAACATTTTGTGTATATTTCCCTGTGCTATACAGTGTAATCTTGTTTATCTATTCTACAATTTTGAAATCCCAGTCTATCCCTTCCCACCCTCTACCCCCCTGGTAACCACAAGTCTGTATTCTCTGTCCATGAGTCTATTTCTGTCCTGTATTTATGCTTTGTTTTTGTTTGTTTGTTTTTGTTTTTTAGATTCCACATATGAGCGATCTCATATGGTATTTTTCTTTCTCTTTCTGGCTTACTTCACTTAGAATGACATTCTCCAGGAGCATCCATGTTGCTGCAAATGGCATTATGTTGTCGGTTTTTATGGCTGAATAGTATTCCATTGTATAAATATACCACATCTTCTTTATCCAGTCACCTGTTGATGGACATTTAGGCTGTTTCCATGTTTTGGCTATTGTAAATATGCTTCTATGAACATTGGGGTGCAGGTGTCATCCTGAAGTAGATTTCCTTCTGGGTACAAGCCCAGGAGTGGGATTCCTGGGTCATATGGTAAGTTTATTCCTAGTCTTTTGAGGAATCTCCATACTGTTTTCCATAGTGGCTGCACCAAACTGCATTCCCACCAGCAGTGTAGGAGGGTTCCCCTTTCTCCACAGCCTCTCCAGCATTTGTCATTTGTGGATATTTGAATGATGGCCATTCTGACTGGTGTGAGGTGATACCTCATTATAGTTTTGATTTGCATTTCTCAGATAATTAGTGATATTGAACATTTTTTCATGTGCTTTTTGATCATGTGTATGTCTTCCTTGGAGAATTGCTTGTTTAGGTCTTCTGCCCATTTTTGGATTGGGTTGTTTATTTTTTTCTTATTGAGTCGTATGAGCTGCTTATATATTGTGGAGATCAAGCCTTTGTCGGTTTCACTTGCAAAAATTTTCTCCCATTCCGTAGGTTTTCTTCTTGTTTTATTTCTGGTTTCCTTTGCTGTGCAGAAGCTTGTAAGTTTCATTAGGTCCCATTTGTTTATTCTTGCTTTTATTTCTTCTAGGAGAAAATTTTTGAAATGTATGTCAGATAATGTTTTGCCTATGTTTTCCTCTAGGAGGTTTATTGTATCTTGTCTTATGTTTAAGTCTTTAATCCATTTTGAGTTGATTTTTGTATATGGTGTAAGGGTGAGTTCCAGCTTCATTGTTTTACATGCTGCTGTCCAGTTTCCCCAACACCATTTGCTGAAGAGACTGTCTTTATTCCATTGTATATTCTTGCCTCCTTTGTCAAAGATGAGTTGACCAAAAGTACAGTATTGTTTTTAAGTGCATTAGGTTAGTATCTTTTCTGTCATCACAAGGTACATCACTTGACAATTGGTCTTTAACAAGCTTGGAACAATAATAGCTGCCTTTATATACCTCGTCACTGTCAATAGGCGGATTGTAAAGCATTACTCAAAAAGCTTATTGCGAGGATGAAATGAAATCGTATATGTGAAATTCCCATATATACATTAAGGGAGCCTCATTTGTGTCATGAATATGAGCTTTAAAGCCAGAGCTGGGTTTTCATTGTTGCTGGTCCTGTGAAACTGGGCAATTGGCTGATCTTCTTAAATTCTAATACTTATCAGTAAAATGGAAATAGTAATATTTTCAGCTTAACGAGACAGTACATATAATACATCAATTACCAGGGAAAATGCTATTGTAAAATCTGTACCTTCATGTTAGGAAAAAAAAAAAAAAGAAGACAACTAGAAATAAATAAGAAAAGTATTTGCTTCAATATTACCAATGTAAAAAATGTGTTTCATATCCAAGTAAAGTAAATAAAATGACTTTATTAGGCAATGTTTGTTTTAAGATGAAATTTGTGTACTTAGGATATAAAGAAAAATAATACTCCATTTAGAATATAGAATAAATTAAAATTATGCTTAGAAAAAGCCTAATTAAAAATATTTAAGGAAAAAGTGCATGTAAGTATTCTTTTAACCATTACATTCTGGTTTTTATTAACTTTAGTTTACTTGAATAAAAGCCTTCATGTTTATAATAAGTAAGTGAGCATGATATTTTTCCCTTGGTTCTGAGGGTTAGGTATACAATTATGAGAGCATTTCCCCTATCACATAAAAATCACTGTAAATTATCTTTTGAAGATCAATGTCTTAGAAAGTACTTCTCACCAAAATAAAATAAAATATAATAAATTTGGCAGTAATCTATTTCTTTCAGGCTGATTTTTCTTTTTCAGGAACAAGAGCTTTGGAAGAGTTTTATACTTCCTTCAAAAATGAAATTGCTTGCTAAATTGCTTTCTAGGCACTAAGTCAAAATTCTTTTAGATATGAATTATGTGAAAAACATAAGAGCTTTCTTGAAAATCATGTGAGTATTGTAAGCGTTTTTATAAAAGAAGACTTGTGATTAATACAAGGAAGTTAATTCTCCTTGACAATTTAATTGTCTTGATTGTCCGATGAGTCTAATACTTCTCAAACATATGTTTGAATTACAAACGATCTCTGACTTATGGTGGTATGACTTAATGATTTTTGGACTTTACGATGGTGCAAAAGTGATACGCATTCAGTAAAACCATACTTCAGATTTTTAATTTTGATCTTTTTCCTGCCCAGCAATATGCTGTACATAGTTTCTCTTGATGCTGGACAGCAGAGAGTCACAGCCCCAAGTCACCCACAATCACGAGAGTAAACAACTGATACACATGCTACCCTTCTCTTCTTCACTTTTAGTACAATGATCAGTAAATTCAATGAGCTGTTGAACACTTTTCTAAAAACAGGTTTTGTGTTAAATGATATTGCCCAATTGTAGGCTAGTGTAAATGTTCTGAGCACCTTTAAGGTAGGCTAGATTGAGCTATGACGTTTGGTAGGTTCATTTTAGGTTCACATTACATGAGTGCATTTTAGACTTAAGATATTTTTCACTTATGATAGGTTTATTGGATTGCGACCCCAATGTAAATTGAAGAGGATCTGTATGAATAATTCATGTAGTTCAACAGATCAAGCTTCATTGATAATCTTTAGAAGTATTATATTCAAAATTAATTAAATAATTTCACAAATTATGACTTTGAAATCACAAATCAGCAAGCTGTTTTCAATCTTTAGTGTGCATACCTGCTTGTACAAATCTGTGTCGTGTTTGTGCATTGTTCAGGCTCAACTAATTCTATTTAAGAATATTGGGTATTTTCTCAATGTAGGAAATCCCGAATTACTGAGTAACAATCAATGTTTTCTTGGATATGAAAAACTCTTAAAAAAGAATATTCCAAATTATTGAATTTTGAACAATAATGCATAGAAATACAGTTGAGGGATTAAACTATTTGGGGGCTATAGAGCTGTGGGGGTTAGAAGTATCAGGTAACAACATCCAGCAATTTCCCACACCCTACACATTTCCCTACATATTTAGCAGGAACAGACAGAAGCCATGAATAGATATGAGAATAAAAATGGAAGCAGGAAAAGAAGGATAATAGTAATGATGGAATGTATTGGAATCATTTCTTTCTTAATATGCTGCTAAATTTGTTAAAGCACTTGGTAAATTTTATATGTGCTTACAAATTTTATATGTGCTCCCTTTAAAATGTGGATACTGATTCAGTAGGTTGATCTTCTATACTTTAAAGAATCTTTAAAAGAATATCAATATGACTGGTCTCTGGACCACACTTAGAGGAGCTGTGACGATGATAGTAGAGCATCCTTATGACAACATTGACTGGTCAAGGATAGAATATGACTAAATTCAGACAAATTGGAGATGTTCTCTGGAGTTTGTTTATACTGAAAGTGGGATAACAGGTCTTCCTCTCCTTTCCCATTGGTAAACTTGAACAGTTTAAAGCCTATTCACTTAAAGGAACATCCCTACTTATGTGAAGAAAGCCAACAGAGAAGCATTAAGAAATATCAAGTCTCCTAACACAAAAAAAAAAGAGATCAGTATTGGAGAAGTTGCAGGTGGGGATAACACTCCCTTTAAGCCAATTAATTACTGATTAATACTCTAGAATAATAAGAAAAATCTTTTCCTTTGAATTTTTAAATTTTAAAGACCTTTACATGAATACACTCTCACAAGTGTAAACATACCATACATATGACTTTAATAGTTTTGCTTTTTTCTTTCTCCATTTGATTTCTTTTCATCTACTCTTTCCTGCTTCTTCTTACTCTCTGCGCCAAGTTGCTTTCTCTGCAATCTCAGTATATTTTTTTACCATGCTCATATAATCAAATATATACACACATGCACATAATGTTCATAAACATATTTATGTATACCTTTTATCGACGATCTTTTTTTTATAAAACTGTATATTCAACCTGCATATATTACTGTAAAATACCTCTTGAATTTCCTTCCAGTCCACTATTAGGACTCATTTAAACTGCTTTAAAATCTTGAATAATGTTGATTATTTCTGGATATTTCCACTGTTGATGATTTTTTTTCCTGTCAGTTTTAATTTTTTGCTAGGAGAAACCATATTGTAGCAAAAACCTTGCATATGTTTGTTAGTACTTCTATTTCTGTGACATAAATACACAGAAGTTGCAATAAATAATGAATTAATTCAGAAGATTATTACCTTTAATTTATGATTATTTTTTATTCAAGAACATAAGCTATTTGAAACTTTCATTTCTGGATAAGCATTTAGTTGACATTTATAAACATAGATATTCTCCAAATTATAGTGTTCTAAGTAACCATCTGTGGTATTAGATATGTGTGTATTATTTTATGTTTACCTTGCAAAAGCTGCCTCTCATTTAACTTTTCTCATTCCAGTTAACGACAGCTCAGTTCTCTCAGTTGCTTAAATTGAAAGACTAGGGGTCTGTTTGACTGCTCTCTTTCTCTTATGCTTCATCTTCAGCCTGTGAGCGTATATCATCAGCTGTGTTTCTAAATGTGTTATAAATCTAAAATCTTCCTCTACTCCTCTCAGCTCCTTCCTTCAGGTAACCATCATCTGTAACCATCGTGGTTCAATAATCTCCTACTGTTTCTCCACTTCCAACTAGGTTCCATTTTCAGTCAGTCAATGGCAGGCAGAATGATTCTTTTAAAATATGTTATACCTTGGCCCAACTGCTTAGAATCCTGCAACAGGTCCCCAAACTCCTTACAGTGAAAGTCCTTACAGTAGTGTAATGGCTCATAGCCTTTGGCCTCGAAGACCTGCTTGATCACCTCTTCTACTTTCCCTCTTGCTCTCACCATCGCTGCAACCCTTCACTCTGAGTTCCCGGAACATGCAAGCCACCTGATGTTCTTTGTACTTCTGTTTTGAGGGGAGGGGCATTACTTTTTTGGGGTTAATGGGAAGTTACGTATCCGAAATTTCATGGCTGTAGGCAATGGCCCTATCCCCTAATTAAAAATAATTTCCCTCAGATTTTCCTATTCTTTCCTGCTGGATTTTTAAAAATACGTCTTACATATTATTTTTCTCAGTAATGCATACACTTTGGGGATTTATTTTCTGGTTCTCAAGCTAGAATGTAAGTTTTATAAAGACAGAGAATTTTTTCCCTGTTTATTTACTTACATGTTTATGTTGCAGTGCTTAGCTAGGGTCCTTGCAAACAACATGTTTTCAGTAGATATTTTTGAATGGATGATTAGTTGATTGAATAAATAAAAATGGCATTTCCTAAGCTATCTACAATTCATTTCACTGTTTTTAAGCTTTCAGTAGAGAAAGTTAAGAAGTCTAATGCCTGAGAGATTTTTTTTTTCCAAGAAACTTTATGATGTTAGCTTGTAAGGTTTTTCTTTATGGTTCATTTAATTTCAACATAACATTGAATTTGGTAAGTTATTTCAACATTTTAGAAATAGATTTTTAGTCATAGAATTACTTGTTTTTTCTTTTTTTTTTTTTTGAACTTACTACTTTACCTTCATCTATTCCATAAACTACTCAGAAACTTCCATTGCTCACATGCTAGGGAGTAACTCCAGTTCTGTTACTACTAGTGTTTACTAGTGCTACATGTGTCTCTTTCTGCATTTATGTCTTTTTTGAACCCTCGGATCAATAGAAACCTGGCATAGCAATATGAGGCTGGTTTTGATATTTTCCTCAGTTATCTCACCCATCACTGCTGGGCAAGCTAAATTCGGTACCAGTATGTTCAAGTGTCTTTCTTGGAAATCCTATGGTGATGAATCTCCATGGCAATTCTGATCCTGACTCCTACAGAGTCTCAAGTTCTCACATGTGCTCATCAGCCCACAGTCTCAACAGTACTTGAGCTCAGGAAAGTCAAATAAATGAAGTTGAGGGTAGAAGAAAAAGGCTATATTTAGGTCCCTTATTCCCAGATGTTATCTCTCCGTGAATGTTTTTGGACCGAGAAATTCACAATTAAGTACTTCTCTTCAGTATTAAATAAAGTTGGAAATGAATTCAAACTTGGTCTGATTGACATGTTTTGATGCCTTCTTTGTTTTCACACATTTCCCTATCCAGGACTCACATTTTTTTCAGCCATGACATGAACATGAATGTCACATTGCTTTTCTTTCTTATCAAATCATGAAAACAATTTTGAGTTATTTTGCACGAACTTGTCTAACACAATTATCCTGCCATCCATTTGTGTTCAAAATATGTGTGATAATAATAATAGATCTGGATGGCAATCTGATGTACCATGCTATGTTTCTTACTATAGTTAATATTCATAATCATACCACATGAGGCCTTTACCACTAAATCTTTTATTATTATTATTATTATTATTATTATTATTATTATTATTATTATTATAGTATATGTTTTTACAATGTGTCAATTTCTGGTGTACAGCATTAGCGTTAAATCTCATTCTTTTCTTTCTATTGATGGATTAATACAAAACATTTGTTATTCTGCATTATTCTGTAATTGTTATGGTGAGTGATTACTATGCTGAGAAATATGGAGAAGGGGAGTGCAGAAAGTGGCCAATGACCAGTTAAGTGAGCCTGAAAGCAAAGCTTTAAGATCACTGCAGCCCCAGTCAATCACTTGCCTGAAACTTTCTGAGGGCTGCAGAGTTAGAACCACATAGCCAAGCTACTCCTTGATTCCAGATTCCTCAGAAATTTTGTGGGATAATGTGTTTCCTGTTACAAGCTGCTAAATTTTAGGAAAATCTGACATGTAGCAAAAGAAGGCTAATACACTGTGACATACACATTTGAAAATGTGCAAAATGATGATATTCATTGTATATCCATATATAAATATTCAGTAATTTTAAAAATTCATGCAAATTATAGATACTACATTGAGGGTAAAAGTCACTCCAGGGAAACACAGCAGTTGATAATTTTTGAGAGGATCGAGGTAATGCTAAGAAATAGAAGACATGGTAGAAACTAAAAAGGTCTTTTTCTTCTCACTTACTGTTTTTATTATATGATTAGGAAAGCATTTTTGAGATCTAGTGTTTTCTACCTCTTCCTTCAAAATATCATTGCACATTTTTTCCTTTTCCATTATGTTTACATATCAAATGTCAACATATAATAAAATAATTATAAAAATGTCAGGAAGATAATCAGGGAAGTTACTTTTACTTGACACACCCATATTTTGGAAACATAAAGACAATTTAGAATGTCTTTTAATCCAGAGCTGGTCTAGATTTTAACTGAAGATGTTGTATCCGACTTTTGCCTGGAGAAGTGTGAAATTGGAAGATGGGCCTGAATTGCCTCTGATTACTGGAAAAGGGGAGAGGATTATAGTGGGAGAGGACTACGAATCTTTCTTCATGTAGCTAGAATGTATGAATTTTCTCATCAACAAAATAGATTTTGGAAAAAAATCCAAAAGATCTTTAAAAGGCCCTACTTAGTAAGACTGACTGCCAGGGCACAGTCATTCTTTGTTTGCAGAGGGAAGGATTTCTCTGTAGAGCCTTCCATGAATCAGGAAATAGTACAGCATGGTCACATCCAGAGCGGGAGATGTGGAGAGTGTGAAACTCCTGAGAACTTAAAAATGTATCTCAATGAAGAATATGAAATTTTAAATATGGAAGTCAGTCATTATTGAGATTCTTTGAAAGCTAAGGAAGAATTAAATATGGATAAGTAAAATCTTTTGTTTCTACATTCCTTAATTACCTCATAATCATTCATTGTCCTGGAAAATTTTAGAGGAGCCACAGAACAATTATGAAGAAAGTTTGGGCAAGGAAACATAAGAATTCACCATTTTTGCCCCTGTCCATTTTGAGCTTTTGGACATGAGTGTTGGGATATGCCTGACCTATGAAAAGACTTTTAAAAATAAATTATTTAAGAGATTAAAGATTATATTTTGAATGGCCATGTTTACATCTGAATATGACCAGAAAACTAGAGAAGTTTGAGGCTTATAAAAGTTGGTGGAACCATTTTAACATTTCAGGCCATGTTTACCTCTTGAATATGTGAGGGTTACTATCTATTGTTTACAACTGCAACACTGTGCAGTTGTAAACAATAGCTATTGTTTCTTCACATCAACCAAGATTCCAAGAAAAAAGAGAAAGTGCTAATTAAGATTCTGTTACACACTCACGCAATGATACCTTTTACATTAAAATAAGTCTAGTTTGGTCTTCAGATCTCTCCCCGGCTACCAGAGTTCTAAGCTCTTCTTTATAGGAAAACCCCTCAAAATGGCTAATGCTTGGGATTTCGACTTCTTCCACCATTCTTTCTTTCTTGAATCTGCTCCAAACATGTTTTTATGGCCATCAGTACTCATATTGCCAGTAATCTCTATGTGCAATAAATAATATTTAGTTCTTGTATTGCTTGTTCCTTCAGTAGAATTTGACACAGTAGCTCTTTTTTTTTCTTATAAATAATTGTTGCATTTAGTAGTCAGAACACACAATCTTTCTGTTTCTCTCGTATTTAACAGAATGCTCTTATTTAAATACTTTTTGTTTAATCTCTAATTTTTCTAGCCCTCCAATATTGTGGTGACTTTGGTTTACTCCTATGCCCTTCCTATTCGCACAGTTTTTTTTTTTAATATCCTGCAGTTATATTAGTATAAATACTATCTACTTATAACTCTAACATTTCTATACCAATGCTGGCTACTCAGTAGAGTCACTTGTATATCTAGAAGGCAAATCAGAATTAACATATATATGGCAGGCAGATTCTGATTGCCCCCAAGTATCCGTATTTCCTGGTGTGCACAGCCTTGTTTAATACCCTCCCTTTGAATGTCATCACTAGATGTGATTTGCTTCTGACAAATAAAATATGGGAAAGGTGACTGGATGTCACTTTTGTGATTATGTTACATAAAATTGTAACTTCTGTCTTGCTAGCAAATTAATCTCTATTGCATCTTTCCTTTGTTGCCTTTGATAAAGCACTTAACCATGTGGAGAGGCCCACAAGGCAAGAAACTGAGGATGGCCACCCCCTGACAATCAGCATGGAGCTGAAGCATTCAGTTGACATCCCACAAAGAATTGAAGCCTGTCAACAGGAATGTGAGCTTAGAAGCAAATTGTTCTCCATTCTAACCACAGCTCCCCAAGCTTGCTTCTTCTAATGCTCTACCTCTTGTTAATTGGCATCTCAGTCATCTTAAATGCTCTATAAAATTTTTGAAGTAATTCTTGAATCCTCTTTTTGTTTCACATTTTGCAAAATTCTAGCAACTCCTGTCAGGTTGAGGAAATAAATGTTTCTCACTACAACCATGGATATGCCTGTCCAAGGTACCAGCATCTCTCCTCCTCACTGCAGATCACTGCAATGGCTTTGTAAGAATACAAAGAGTTGTTCACTATATTGTTCTTTATGTGTACTCCCCTGATGTCGATTCTCCACAGTGTCCCATAAGTCACTCTTTTATAGCACAAGTCAGATTATATCTTAACACCTCAGTAACAGTGCTTAAATCAAAACTAAAGTTTCAGCTATGGTGCATGAGGTTTTGATGTTCTGATCCTTCATTGCTTCTCCAGCTTAATTCTTTTGCTCATTTACTCTGCTCAAACTGAAATGTCATTTCTGCTGCTTCTGGAACATGTCTCAATGGTCCTACTAAATTTTGGTGTCAGCTTTTCCTTCTGATGAGGAAACTCTTTCCCTAGACCTTTGTGAGATTTGCTCTTTTTATTTTAGGACTTTGCAAAACAATCATGTGGCAGAGGGGTTATCACTGGCTAGTTGTCTAAAATGTCTTGCCATCAATACTCATTTTCTTAGAGCTTTTATTGCTACCTAATCATTTATTAGCCATTATTTACTTATTTCTTTTATCTTCCACACCATTAGAGAAAAAGGCCAGTAGCTCCTTTGTTTCATTCACTGCTAATTTCTAAGGATCTGGGCATATACCAGCCATAATAGGTGCTTGATAGATATTATTTAGTGGATAAATGAACTAACCACTTACATCTAATTTGTACCCAACATAGCACACTGTTGTTGACTGAGATTCAGGTGTACCTCAGCTGAACAAAGTGTTTACACAGCCACTATTCTAATATTCACTTTTAAATATTTTAGTTTTTAATTTTAGCTTTAATTTTTTTCTTTCCTGTTTGATTTATTAAGTTAAATAGTCTTTAATAATCCCTATGTACTGTGTCTCCCAATAATAATGTCAAAACATTATTGCTCCTGTGAGTTATCTTGCAAGTAGCATTACTCATTTTCTTTTAAATTATAGTCTGTCCTTTGCCCTCTTTCTTTTTTAGTTTCAATTTATTGGTACGCTTTTCTAGTTATTTACTATCAGTGATGACTTCTAGCTGAGCTCAAGTAACTGATGCTTATTCTGTAATTTAGAGCTCTTTGGGACTCAGACTACACATTAATTCAGAATAGGAATGTCCAGCATTGATGTGAGCCGAAAAAGTCCCTGCAGGTTGATGCTCCACATAGAAAAAGAAGTAGAAATCTATAGCCATAGCATGAATAAAAATTTAGATTTTTAATGAAAAAATAAAGAGAAAGAAAAATACCATATGAGATCGCTCATATGTGGAATCTAAAAAACAAAAACAAACAAACAAACAAAAACAAAGCATAAATACAGGACAGAAATAGACTCATGGACAGAGAATACAGACTTGTGGTTACCGGGGTGAGGGGTAGAGGGTGGGAAGGGATAGACTGGGATTTCAAAATTGTAGAATAGATAAACAAGATTACACTGTATAGCACAGGGAAATATACACAAAATGTTATGATAAATCACAGAGAAAAAAATGTGACAATGAGTGTGTATATGTCCATGAATGACTGAAAAATTGTGCTGAACACTGGAATTTGACACAACACTGTAAAATGAACATGAGTCAATAAAAAATGTAATAAAAAAGTCTTATATAATAGAGAATTCTTCCTATAATGTAAAACAACATGTAGTATTGACTTACAGGTACTGTATTTTCATTAAAACACATCCTTAAATAGCAATAAATAGTTTTGAATGTAATTCATGTCACTTTTTAGCATTTTTACATTTTACAATTATTTCTTATATATATATAATTTCATTTGAAATAAATCTGTACCCCCAAACAACAGTGTTTGACATAATATCAGCTCAAGAAAATACAGTGTAATCTTTGTTCCATGAGGACACTGATCATATGTGTGTTGCTCACTGCTGAGTGACTAGAAACTCACTGTCAGGCACATAGAAGAAATTCAATGTACTCTTGCTTTGTAAAGGTCAAATAAATTACCAAATTATATCTCAGATGATACAGAAATTTCTTGACCTGCACATGTGTTATACATTTGCTGAAGGTTAGAGGCTGTATATTTCACAGTTAGGCATGCACATCAGTTACACATTAATTTCAGCAATGAAAGAGTTTACATTGCCTTTGCATCGCAGTACATATGGGTCTGATTTCCAGCTGCCAACATCTACATCTATTTGCATGAGGATAGTCTTTGATTACCAGAACTTTCTTCACCTACTTTTGCATGTGGTCAGGTATGCCAAAGAACTCACCCCTGTGGTAGGACTTTACAACCAATGATTAATGGCAGTTAATGTATATATAACTGAAGGCTACAGACTTTGTGTGAGATTTTCTTTAGCATGATTTCTTTATTCCCAAAGCCTTCCAGTAGCCTTAAGCTTAGTTATCCCTATAAGCAACTTGCTTAATAATGTATCTTTTATTGACTGCCTAATTCTGTTCTAATTCTCCATACCTGAAATGGTGTTTCCTGGGATCATCACCCAAATAGATCACATACAATCAAGTCATTGTCTCAAGTTGGCTTCTGGAAGGTCCCTGGTGAAGAAAGAAAATGTGCGTATATATATATATATATGTATATGTATATCCATCCAAGTACAAAACAGATAAAAAACTTCTTCTCTAAATATATCTATACAATATATAAGGGTACAGTAGTGGGCATGTAGAAGCTGAATAGCCAAATGGGCAAACTTTGTCAATTATCAATTAATTGCCTACACACTCCAAATTCACCCCTACATATTCTTCTTTGCAGCATTGGAGCTCTCCCTGATAAACATTCTGTTCACAACTGGAGAAGTGTTAGACATTGTCAGTAGAGAGGGTTAGAAGGATCATGGGGAGGAGTCTTCCTTTTCTTGTCTTTGAGGATTTTTCACTCTTGTTCTAGGATGTGGTAAGTTTTATTGCTAGGGAGAGGATTCTCTGTCCATTGTCTACAAGTGACCCAGTGGTGGACACCCTCCAGTAAATTTTTCCAGTATTTAATAGGGAAGCTTATTAGTGAATTTTGACCAACCCGCTGTGGGTGGATTCTCAGCAAGTTTGCTGACCCCCCAATGAACAGCTTCACATTGAGTTTCATTGCTGCCCTAGTGGGAGATTTCCTTCTGCTAGTCCCAGCCTGCAACATCTCAGCAAATTGCTCTCCATTCATTGGGCCATAGCTTCACTCTTGAATGAGATTTAAGCCTCGTCTTAGGAGTTGAGAGGTTGGAAATCTCCTCTAAGTGGCTGCCCATTACATAAACTCTTCTTGTATTCTTCAACTTTCTCTTCACCCATACTATTAGTTTATCTCAGGTTACTAATTAATAATTGAATGTTAAAATTTTCCCTACTCAGTAACTAGTGTGAGTTCTGTCCCTTTACTAATATACCTAGTAAATATAGATTGTTTGAATGTCAGTCATGTAATTTTAAATGTTATTTTGTGAAGAAGGTAGAGAAGAAATACTTTTTCTTAAATTTCAGAAATGCTTTTAATCTTAAAAGAGTTTTAAAATGACCAGTGATTCATAAGAAAAAAATGTAGAAAATCAGGGAAGAATAAGAACAGATTGAAACAGGGCTGGGATCTCCATCTGGAGCTAAGAGATGACAAAAATAAGCTTCCTAATTTTGCAGATGCTTGAGATTGAAATGGTAAAAGATAGATGCTAGGAGGACTTCAGTGAACACTCCTTGACAGTGATTCTGACAATTTGATCTAGAGTTCTCTTCTAATATGATGCATTTCTAGTCCAAACACTACAGATTGATGTGTTGTCAAGAACAACATATGCATAATATGATATTGCTCTAATTGCTCCTTTTTTCTGAATTACATGTATCATATTTTTGAAATTGAAGAGTACATAAAAGCAATGTTATATATTACCTACTCAAATGATAATAATGTATCATACATTCATGACACAAGAAGATTGCTTCAACTAAAAGCAATTCAGTACTTTTACAGTTGGCAAAATACTTTCTTGTGTATTGAGGCATTTTATGCATGACAAATCCCTCCGTTATCACCTTTGCTGTAATTGCAGTAACTCTAAGTGACCCTATTTATAAGAATTCTTTAGTGAAACATAACAAATTTAATTTCATAATACATATTTTTTTTCTGGAAGAGTTCACAGTATTGCCTGGATGAAGTACCTACTGTTGCCTGGAGGTGTTATAATGTGAAAGAGAAGTTGGAGATGTCATTATGATACATAATTTTGAGAATGAAATCTATAATACTGTGAACTAATTTGTGACTAAATAGTTTGACAGTGATTGTTATTTAGCTTTATATTATCATATAAATCATGGCAAATATATTTATGGAGGTAGTTTTTGTTTTATGATTGTCTTCAAAACTATTAAATCTGAAGTCATTTTCAAAGATGTTGGAAAGGAGAAAATAAAATTTTTCCTACAATTATGATCTCAAGTGAAAGATGAATATGCATGTAGATACTATATATGTTATAGTTATTGGGAATCACCTGTAATGATATATATTTATATATGATTATTTAATGTGCATGGTTATTACATTGTGTTATATGTAAACATGTATTATACATAATATGTTTATATATATATATATGTATAAACTTTATTATCTTTTGGAAATAATCATACTGCTGCTACACAATTATACTCTTGATTAATTCTCATGACTTCACCAATTCCTAACAGCTCTGCCTTATTCTTGAATATCCAACATGTTATCCTATTGTTAGCATTATTATTTTTGGCACTGCCCATATAATAAGGAAGAAAAGAAATAAAACTAGGCAAGAGACACTTGCTCAAGAAATGCTTAAGACATGTTCACTATTGATGACTTTAATAGGGTTTATTTTAAATAATAAATATTGTGTATTGTTCCAAGAATGTTGACTGGGGACACACATTTACTTTTCCCAAATCCCTGTGAATAACAGTAAAATCTGTACAGAATCTGTAACAGTACAGCGAATGAGTATATGTTTGTGTATTGTGAAGGTAATGGCAAGGGAGCTACTAACATTCGTGTATTTTGGTTAATTCTTAAAGAATAAGACACATTGGTTCACACACTGCAAAGATTAGGAAGCCACAGCCTGGGATACAGTGGTGGAGGCTGCAGCCAAGTTAATTGTCTGTTTCTATGATCAGAAGAGGTTGGTATGGGAAGTTAGTTCTACATGGAAGAAATCAGGGTAGCAGCTAATTCACAGGCTGTCTAGTGAGGAAGATAGTTTTGCCCTGTATTTGTAACTCAGTCTTATATTAGCACAGATAATTTTTGTACTCAGACCAAGAAAACAAAAAACAAAACAAACAAACAAAAAAACCCCAAAAAAATCTAAATAATTGAAAGAGCTACCTGGGAAGATACAGAATTCTTTATATAGGTGATCACATACTATTTGAAAGCTCTTTCACTTTGCCTCAGGAACAAAAGAAAAGGGGTCTATTGTGGGCTCCTCTACCACCTAAGCATGTTGAAGTGAATCCAGATCCTTGCTTCACTCACAGGCACAGAAGTCTGTCAGACATGCCCTCCAGAGGCATATCTGTTCAGAGGTGGACAACAAAAGAAGAAACCAGAGCATCAATCTATATTAATCAGCCTTCTTTTTTATTCATATGTATCAGGGGTTGGCAGCCTGTAACCCACAAGCCGAATCCAGCCCACCACCGACTTTTATGTAGCTTTTGAGCTAAGAATGGTTTTCACAATTTGAAATAGTTTTTAAAAATATCTAAACACAAATACTACTTTGTAATGTGTAAAAATAACATGAAATTTAAAGTTTGACATCCATAACATTATTTTTGGAACACAGACATACTCATTTGTTCTCATATATGGATACTTTAATGATACACTGGCAGAGGTGAGTAGTGGAGACAGAGTATAATCCACAGATAGAAATAGCTTGTCAATTCTTGATTTTATATATATACACATATATATTACACATACACATATACATATGTATATACAAAATCTGTGTGACCAAAAAATTAAAAAAATCAAACCCAATAAATCAAACATAATTAAAGAAGATAATCTTTTAACAGAAACAATAAATCAGAACACAGTAAAAGTTTGTAAAAATGTAATATAATTTATGAAATTATAAAATAATGAATTACTGACAAATACTGTCAAGAAAATCATTTTGAATATAAAATAAAAAAATAGATAATAGAATAAAATTTTAAAATGTAAAGAGGTCAGTCCAATGGCTTATCACCTACATAATGAAAGGTTTCAAATGAGTAGAGAAATAGAGGAGAAAAATACCAAATAAATACAGAAGAAAATGTCACATTTATATGTATAATCACACTAAAATTGTCCGTTTAGTTTTGTACAAGGCAGATGTGAAATGGAAAGTGAACAAGAAGAGATATCCAAAATAAACTGCGTAACTCCACTCATAAAGAAACAACCTCAAAGGTTTCTATGATACATAATATATAATAGCTTGAAAAATAGTAACCATTGACAGCAGGCGCATGAGTAATACTGAATGCCAAAGTAAAATATAGCAAAGCCTTTAAAGATTTTATGGCAAATAATTTGTGCTTAGATTTATCCTTAAAATAACACAAACATTTTTAAATTAATGAACAACATAAAAAGATTTTGAAATAATCAAGAACTCAAAGTTTATATGTTATTCATTATTTGCATAAAAAGAAACAACTTCATAAAGATTTTTTAAAAGAAAAAGAGTGAATATAGATTCTTCAGCCAAAATTCAATAAAAGTAATATAAGGTTGATACCTATGCAATAATGAATCTATATAATAACAGGCATCCACCAGGCTTTCAAAGTGTTTCCACAAAGAAAAAAAAAATTTTTAATAGTATGATTAGAAGGGCTAAAGTTATATTGTTTGGAAAAGTAAACATAATTTTCTCTATTAGGGAAAAACAGAAGTGTTGAAAATCTTAAAACGCAAATGTGCCAAACAAAATGTGTCCTGTAAGAGAACCTTTCAAATACAAAAGCAACTTAAAACAAAATATTAAAGGAACAGATATAATTTATGAAAAGAAAATGTATTTGAAATTGCTTTCTAGAACAATTTTCTTAGAGGAACTGGAGTCTAAAACGACATGTGATTGTTCTTCCTTTATCTGGATCTAACTTGCAAGTGATAAATTTTTTAAAATAAGTTTAATGGAACTATCAGAAAAAAAAAAAAACACACTGTGTGAAATAATCATGTTATAAGACAAAATCATGTGCCCTGTATTCAGAAGGCCTAATGGTCTTAAAATGTAAAGTTATAGTTGATCGGCTAAACAACCTAAATCTACTGGCCTTGAGTTTATGACTGCTATTTCGTACAGCTGATGATAGTAGTGACATAAGAGTAATGTAAAAGTATTATTAAGAGCTTTCAGGTTTTTCAGTCTACTTATCGAAAAACACAGAAGAGTAATGTATTTAATGAAAAGATTCTAAAAACTGTAAACTTTGACAATGTGAAAGTAGCCATATTGGAAACATAAAGATGAAAGAGCAACTAATGGAAATTGATGTAATAGAAGGATTTTCATTTTCTTATCTCATATGTCACAGATAAGTGATTGATTTTTAAATTGGTCAGAAAAATATTATTTCAAGCTTACTATTTTTAAGATTTAATGCTCATAATAGAAGAGGAAGCTGAGGTGAGCAGCTTAAAGTGGGTTACTGAATACATATTCAGATCTCCTCTCTACTATAAAAAAAGAAATTTTGGATTAAAGTAGTGATTGATTAAAGGACATTGTACTGGGTACCTGGATAAATCTTTTAAGAGAAAACAACCAAAACTGGAAAAAGTATTTTAGAATAGATTAAAAATACCAATGAATTCACCGAAATTTAAGAAATCTTCAGGCTAATTTTAACAGAAATCAGAAACTGAGAAAAGTAAACAGCAATTAGGAGGGTTTTGGTCATAAGAGCATTGCAGAATCATTAAAAACATAAACAAAAAACAGGGCTTCAGTTGTTAACAGTTTTTGGATTTTGCACTTCAGAAAATAAAATCCTGGGTTCAGCTATGTATAAGTTTAATAAGAGAATTTATCCTGTAAAACTATTGATGGATTAAGAGTAAACAGAAAATAACTCCCCAGTGCCCTTGAGAATGAACCAGAAATTACCTTAAATTTGATTTTTAAAAAATAGAGGGAAATAATGAAACCTCATTCCTGAACAATTTAAGCATAAAGTAGTCTTCACTTAGCTATGCAATAGTCTGAAATTATCAAACAAAAAGTGAAGTTATATTTATTCTTGACAGGGGCATTAGTTAATCACTGTATATAATTATCAATTCTTTATGGATACCCTTCCATTGTGTCAGATTCAAATTAATATCACAGATAAATTTCCAATGAAAATTTACAGCACACAGTAAAAAGTAATTAAGCACACAAGGAAAGAAGCTCCCATAAATAAAAACCAGCCGAATGAGTCCTGCAGAATATTTGGTACTGAGATTTGAAGATATGAAATTTAGAATAACTATGATAATTGTTTTCAAAGATAAAAATTATGTGTTTTAAAATACATGAGGAGAAATATACACTACATTGAATGACTAGTAAAGCATAGAAAATGAACTACTGGAACTCTTAGAAATAAAATATTGAATAATTGAAATGGGAAATCAATACTAAGGCTTTCTGGCAGCATAACTGTTGCTGATGTATAACAAACTGAATATATAACAGTATAACAAACTGAGTATATAGCAGTATAACTGAAAAATGTATTTGAAGAAATGTTTGCACAATATAACACAGATTTTCAAAGAGATGGGAAATGCAAAACAGAGGCTAAATGGATGGAGGGACAATTTGTAATATATGTAATATACGTCTCATTGGAATTCCCTAGAGAAAGGAAGTAAAACGTGGACACAATCTGTATTAGAAAACTAATATTGAAAGTATATCTAGAAATGATGAAAGAAACCAATCAAAATATCCAAAGAACCACCCAAAATTAAGATAAAGAAAAATTTACAGGTAAAAGTTTTTTCTAATACCTATATTTATTAACATTAGTTTTGTTTTTAATATTTGTATTTTATATCTATTTAGATGTTATATTTAATATCTATGTTCATATTAACTTATTGGTATTTAATATATTTCTTTGATCTAAATTTTTAATTTTATAATGTAATTATAAATTATATAAATTTTTAATTTTATAATGTAATTATAAATTATATATGTATATTTGTCATTAAGATTTACATGTTTTAATAACCAACTTCAAAGGTTTTTGGAACAGCCTTTCTACCCCCTAACTGGTTGCCACTCTGACGATGCTGCTTGTTTCTGTATTTGAATTTACTTTACTTCTGATTGTTAAGCCTTATTTCCTGACCCCCATAAAGTCTTTCATCACCCTTGTTCTAATAAACTACAGTTAGATGACATCGTCTTCTTTCCAGTCTCAGCCTACAAATAACAGCCACCTCTGAGCTACTCAGCAATGCTTATCCCCCTCTCGCCAGTGTGTTGCTTTTCACTTAGTAAAATGAGTGTCCTGCAGGTCTTTCTCCTGAATACGTTGTGTTTTCAGACCAGATACAGCATTTTTCAATGTAGCATGCCTACTTCTCTAAGCCTGCTTGTTTCTCCCTTTCCCATCAGCCATGGCAGTCACAAATGCCTGGTTAAGAATTTCTGGTTTACTTAGCAGGGGCCATTCTTTTCCATGCTTCCAAGAGCCAAATATTAACAGCACATTAGTCCCAGCCAGGTTTCGCTTCAGGCTTGTGGGGCAGTGGTCTCATTTTGAAAAGTTCTACCTTCCGGCGTGATACTGTTTCATTTGATCTACTTGGAGCCTCAGGATCCTGACACTCTCCTGACTTCTGTTGGCTAAATCCTACAGAATCATCAAAATATAGTCCCTCTCCTCCCCCAGCCAAGCCAGCATACCCTGGCCATATTATTATTGTGGCTTGGCCTTAGTTATTGATCTGGCAGCCAGGGGACAGGGAGGTTAGGAATGATCGTGAGGAGGGCACACTGGCATTCAAGGAAGAAGTTTTATCAAATTAGGGACACAGGAGCCATTTCTGCACGTCCAATATTGGGTTCCATCCCAAGTCTCAGAGTCCCAGTCTTTCCCGGCCAGGGCCATAACTTACTAAAAATTTAACCTTCACTTACACTCTCCTACCCATGTAATTAATTCCTTCATCTTAAACTGAGTTTATTTGCATTGCCCTCTAGCTAATTGAGATGAAAATTTCATTAAATGTATCAGAAGAAACCTTCTGACTCTCCTATTGGCTTTAATCTGGTAATTAATCATCTTCAGCCATATATTGTCTTTTCCAGTTCATCCATTGTACGCAGCAACACTCAGCAATGGCTGTCAAATTCCATGGTCTTTATAAATAGTACTTCTCTGAACCTTTCATATGCTTTGGATGTTTCACCTGTTATGGCTTTAAATTGTGTCAACTTGCTTTGTTAGGGCTGAACTATTTCCCAGAACTCCCTTTCCTGTCTGTTTCTAGTTAGAATTGGCCTTATGAGACATTTCTTGTGAGATTTGAAGGGCAGAGATGAATCAGAAACCCTCTTTGTTGCTATTGTTTTGTTTTCTTTCAGAGGTTCGGTGAAGATGTTTTTGTAACTCGCACATGTCACTTACCTGTGGCTTGCCTTACTGACATGGGACAGCATTCACACCTGTAGATGCTACACCTTACCCTGGATCCTGTTTTTAGCTCCTCTGACTCCTGGGCCAGATGTGTGTTAAGTTCTGTGACAAAGGATGCCAGCTTCCACTAGAGCAAACTCCCGTCACCGAGAGGAGAGGTAGAGGTAACCGGTGTGAGATGTGTTAGAGTGTTTTCCTGAGTTCCAGCTTTTGCCTGTCTTCTTCCTAAGTGCCTGCCCCATGGACACCAATCTCCAAGTCAGATATAAACACAACAGCCTGCAAAGACAACTGTGTGAGATCAAACCCCTGTGGCGCATTCCTTCCATACACCTTCTAGTTTTCTTCCTGGCTGAAATCCTGACTGATTAAGTGCTCACCAGTGCATTGTTAGTTTACAACCATAAAACTTTGAACAGTGTCATTACTACAAAATGCCATAGAACTAGTGGTGATGAAGTCCTACTTTGCATCCCACTAGCAGGAGAGAGAGAGTCCCTAAACCCCCTTGTAGATCCCTTTTTACAACTCATGGTGCTCACTGTCTCAAGTCAGTCTTCCTCAGAAACAGACCCTGAGACAGACAGTTGCCTTGCAGGAATTTTATGGAAGAGTGCTTTCAAGAATGTCACTGCAAGGGAGTGAGGGAATCAGGATTGGGCAGAAGAAGAAGATTATCTGGACTGAGAACAGAGGTCTCAGCTCATCCCACAAGCTGTCTGGAGCTGGGATCTCTCCAGTGTCAAGAATGGTGAAGAATTTAAGATTTTACTCTGGTTGACAGCTAACAAGTTACCCTCCTACAGTTCAAAGGATGGTGACAGAAGACACAAGACTACTGGACCAGAGAAAAAAGACTTTGATACTTAGGGTAAACAGCATGATCATCAGCATACTTGCCACCAGATCCCACGGGGGCAGCGGGATGGATGAAGATACATGGCTGTACACATGGTGGGTTGTGGTGCAGAAGAGAAACCCTAAGTACAGAAGAGAAACTTACTTCTTTAAGGAAGTCGAATCTTTTATAATGGCGATATACATGCCTGTAATTGCTACTGAAGGAGATACTATCTCTTGTCTCCCAAGACATTAAGCAAACCTTTCTTTCTTTTCAGAGAAATGCCCTACTTTACTGTCCAGACGAGTTTACTCTGTGTATGTAGACAGTGCCTCTGCTTGAAAGATGTGCAGAAATGAGAGAGAGAGCTTTGGAAAATTGCCTTACAACACAGAATTCTCACGGATGTAGCTATGAGGGGCTGGACTTTAAACCAGCTGGTCACTGGATAGAAACTGAGGCAACGCCCGGAAAGAGATCTAGCTGTGAGTCGTTGGCAGTCAACAGTTCTGGCACCTAGGGGAGCAGTGAGTGGTTCAGTCTGGCGGCTGGGGGTTCTATCACAGCATGAACTCCACTGTGAGAACCTGTCATTCTACAAACCATTGTCCTCATCCCTTATCCTGCTAGTTCTCTAACCAAGGTCAACACAGATACCTTTTCTTCTAATTTAACCTCTTAATTTTAAGCCCCTTATTTTCATTTTATCCCACTCACATCATCATTGAATCAACATCATTTCATTTGTAGATATTTTCTTAGTCTTTCCTGCTCTATCTTTCTATTATGACAATATGTAAGTTGCTAGAATAAGCATCCTCTTCCTTTCTGCATCATATAAACAGATGGCTGTTTCAACACTGAAATAGGAGAAAAATTAATTCAGAGATAATCATGCGTGTACTTTTATTTCCAGCATAAGATACTTTATCTATGCCTAAAAAATTATTTGACTTTGAAAATGATGTTATTGTATACTTATTTTTGTCTGTCAGGTAACTCAACTAGACAACAGAATTTTATTCTGTTATAGGATTTTCTCACATGCAGTTAGGAGCCATAAATCCATGAGGAACCAAAATAAACATTTCTTTAAAACTTGGGAAATTTTGATTGCTCATGGCTTACATCAGTATCACAGGAGCAGAGTTTTCACATTTATAATTATCTGTGGCCAAACCTGGCTGAACAGTTGAATCAACATGGAGATTTTGAAGAAAATACATGCTTCTATCAATATCAATTGAATTCCACATATCAAAAAAGAATCTCTCCAATCAGGCCTAAGAATGGGTTTTGGAAAAGTATAATTCAGATTTTTCTGATTATCAGCCAAGCTTTGGATGACATCAACCAATCAGACTCTTCTGTTATGCAATCTATTAAAACAATAGGACAATATTAAGCACCTGTGTCACCAAGCGTCTCATAATTTTCAAATCAAAAAGTGTCCGCAGAGATTTTCCCTTTGTTTTTAGTTAGAAAATGGTGGTAACAATGATAAAACTTCTTGCTCTAGGGCCCAATGGATGACACATCCTAACCATTCTCAATGGTGTTGAACAAGTAGAAGAAAAAAAAAAAAAGCCTTAATTTCTGCTAAACTGACAAATGTGAATAACTGTGAAATGGCACTATTGAAAATATTGATAGTTTTCTGCTTATTCATCAGAGAATTGTTGAGCATATATGTGATGTTCAAAATGACTGCGTATATATTTTCCTTGAGTATATTTCTTATGATTTTGTGTTACCGCACAGTATTTACATTAATATTACTTGAAATATAGCTCAATGCAAGAGGTAGTACCTAAGGTATGTTTGTTGCACATCTGCTGCTTTTTAGTTACCAGCATTTCAACCTGAAATATGACAAAATTGGGAAGAATCCGCTTATCAGTGAAGGTTTTTTTTTTTTATGTTCAGGAACTACTTTGCCTTAGTACTTGTTGCATCTCCGTATTTAATTCACCCTTAGTTGCTCCAGGTGGTACCCACTGTCTCAGGCAGGTGTCCTCAAAAGCAAACTCTGAAACAGACATGTGCTTGAAGGAATTTTATTGAAGAATATTTTCAGGAGCATCACTAGAAAGGAATGATGGAATCAGCGATTTGTTTTATTTTGTTTTGTTTCTCTCTAAAATAGATTAGTAAAATAAATAAATTCAACCTGGCATTGTACAAGTAGAATAATTATAATCCTATCCAACATTAGAAGGTCAGAGCTAATTTTTTCTGTCCTTGGCTTTTTTCTCATGGATATAATTATATATTTTATTTACTATTGTTATATTTAAAAACTCGCTCTCTTGAAGGTAATTTTATTTAAAAAATTAGACTGAAAACTAAAATGAATACACATATAAATGAATTAATATCATAATTGTATGAATTCATTATACATTTTGCATAAAATAGACCTTTTTATTATTTGAGATATAAGCTATTAATTTTAGTCTGTTTCCCTAGAGGGAATATTTTCTTGATTAAGCACATTCAAATACATTCTTTTCTGCCAGAATATATACATTTTGTACTGTAGACTTTATTAAAGACTAAAAATTTTTGAAATCAGACTATTTGTTTTAAAAATATTTTATATAATAAAATATAAAATAATTTTATAAAAATAAGAAAAAGTTGAACAAAAAAGACATTGTAGAAATATATTGTTATCTAAGGTCATACAGCCTCAGCCAAAATCAGTTATAAGTTTAGTGTATCTCTGCAATGGATATTGATAAATTATAAGAATTAAAGAATAAGGAATTTGTGTTATCATTTTTCTGTGTTAATGACCATGTAGGTTCAGATACAGGAGTAATATATGCTATAATCATAGAATCTTAATTCAGTATTTTATGTCATTGGCATTTGAACCTTTTTGAACTGACTAAGTATAGCTTATTCATAAGACAGTTTCTCTATAAGGAACCTAACTGCTTGGGTCAGAACTGAGGTACTGTTCAGGCTGAGTGGTGTTAGGCAACACTGCCCCCTAGAGGTTTTCTGATATTCCCAGTAGACAAGGTTCTTACATGTCACGAAAGGCTGAAGAAATTTCTCAACTGCTAAGCAATGTTAAGGAACATAGTAAATTAATATGCAGCCAATTCAGTTTAAGTGATGTTTATGAGACCTGGGAAGCCGATATAAATAGAAATGGAAATCTATCAACAACTGTAGTGACAACTCTGTGGTTCCTAAGAACAGCTCTGGAGAAATTTGGGCTAGGTTTCAGTGTTAAAGAAAGCATTAATTTCTGCATAGTCTGAAATTGACCTTCGAAATTACCCCTACCCCTCATTCCCTGTAAAGCCTCTTCGCTCTGTAAATAAGAAGGCTGTTCCATGAAGGAAAGATATGCATAGTATCATAGTTTGCAACTCTGACACTGCAACTCTTTCTAAGGGGGCAAAAAGTGGAAGGTGATTTGATCAGTAAACAAGAGCGAAAAGTATTGGAGATCTGTGATGGAAGAGAAGTTGATTACCATTCAGGAAGGGGCTTGTAGGCAAGAAACCAAAGGTGCATAGTGGAGAAGGCTTGCAGAATTGCAGCAATGACTTTTTTTCCCCTCTAAGACCACCTCCACCCAAAATACAAAAGAGAAATAATTTTAATGTGTTTCATACATAGATAATGATTTTCTATGAATCCTAACTGTTTGATTAGACTAGTCCAAGAGAGTTTTGTTACATAAGATAGAAGAAATGCTGAAATTCAGGACAATACGTGAAGTAATGGGAAAAATCTATACCTGTTTATCAATGGAGGAAAGAAAAGAAGTTATCTACCCCTTCAAAAGTGCTACCAGAATTATTTATTCTATCATCCAATAGAACTATACTGAGCCATAGGAAATGTCTAGGTTCTTATTCGTTATTTTAACATATACCTCCTAAGTGTCCCTACGTGTTAGGCCTCAAAAGGCAAGGAGACAGATTATTTGCCTTTATGTCACAGAAGAGAAAATAAGCAAGATCATTAAATACATTTAATTTGCCAAATATTGTTAGTGTTTGAAGTAAATGAACATGGTACTGTGCTGTTGTGTCAGCTTTAGGAAGTTATAGTCTATCCTTATATCATTGAAGTCACCGGTGGTGGGGAAAGGTGCCGTGTATAACTGGTAGAGACCTGGTTGAAAAATCACAACTAAGCCCCAGAAGTTACAAGGCAAGGGCATGCCATCAGCAACAGGCAAGTATAAGCCTTTTGAAAAACAACTCCCAGCATACTCCTGGGCACTGATCATTACATAGCAAGTGAGCATGTGGCTGGAACCATCCGGAGCTGAATCTGTCAGATCTGCCACTTCATCAGACTGGGCTAGTACAGAAGATAATCCGTTTAAGGTGGAAGTGGCATTTCAGAATCTGCATGAAAAGGACCAGAGGACCTAGTCACCCTGCCTGAGCATGGTAGCAGACCCCCATTGTACCCAGCACTGTCTCACTGGTGGCCCTCACTCAACTCATGACTCTTTCAGTGCGGGGCTCCTATACAACTAGCTGAAAGAGTAGGGAAAACCTTGAACTGATGGGGTCATCTCAGCATGTGGGTGTAGGGCAAAATAAATGGAGTGGCTTTGAAAGACAGTGGTGAGTGATAAGCGTGCCCATGGATGAAGTGTCAGTCAGGGTACTTGTTTTTTTTTTTAACACTGTCATTGAATTTCCGGCCCATGAATTAAGTCTATATGCATACAAATATTTTTTAGCAATTTTTACATTAAACTAGTAATGTCTTTATATTATGATATCTCTGATTAATCAACTTGCAAACCAACTGCCTTTCAAATATGAAAGAAAAAGTGAAGGAAAATATGTATTAAGTAAAGATGAAGTATTTTAGTATATTATTTTCTCCCTCAAATGTACATATTTTACACAAGTCAGTTTTTTTATAATTATAATAAAATTTCCAGTTGTATCTGTGTTTGTGGTGTGTGTGTGAATAGGTGAGTGATAATATTTGGATTATATATAAATCTTGTATTTAATTTATTTCCATTTTAATTTATAATTTTTTAAATGTTTTCTTTTATGCATTTATAAATATATCTTATCTTGGTGACTGATTATTCAATCTTTAATTATTCTTCCATGTGCTAAAAAATAGAATTAGTATATGCAAAAAATACATAACCATTGCTAGATCTAAAAATTAAACTCACTGATGATGCTGAATAGAAAACTTTAGCTAAAGTTATACTTTTTTTATTATTTCATAAATTCTACTCTGTGCAAAATAAGATGACTGTTTAAAGGGTGCATAAGAACAGGAAAAGACTAAAACTTAAATATAACACATTTCACTATTTTGATATTTTCAGTAATTTGTCATTTTTTTATTATGTTAGTGCTCTAAAGATATGAGAATCAATATTAATTCAGAAACTGGAGTCTGATATTACTTAAATATATTGATCATGTTGATATAAATAGAGTAGAAATGACTAACATTTGTATTTGAAATATTATACATTATATATGTATAACACTAATAATACATACTATAAATTCTATTATATATTACATATTATATATATTACATATCACACACATATATTTATTCCTAATCAAATAGCAGTTCTCCAGAGAATATTACAATGTTTCAAGGACTCTTTTTGAAAATACTAAATATTAATTTATATTTATAAAAGTATAATTTATCCATGGTAGTATACATAATTATTTAGTTCAAAAATCCTTTATCATTTTATAATATGACAAATATTAAATATTATTTTACACTAAAGATTTTATATTTATGTCAGCTGCTAATGTTATGAAAAGTATTGCTTTTCACAATTATTCTTAAGGATTTTTATTGACTGTCTAGTATTATGTATAACAAATGAAGAACACAAGATAATGCCATGGAAAAGAAATAGGATTTGGGATTGGTATTGAGAACCTATATACAACAGAAAACAGTAACTCCTATGCAAGAATGCTTCAGTAATACTTTATAATCTGAACAGGCTAACATTCTAATTCATGTATCAAAAATATCATTTCTGACTTCTTTCAGTTCAGGTTTCACCATTCCCTGTTATGTCCCATGCACCTTGTTTTTCAAAGATACTAAACTAATCATTTATGAGCTATCACTTTGCAGTTATTGTCCTGATAAAGCTACTGAACTGCATAGTCATCTTTGCTTTACCTAAATTTTAGATAAATATGTAGAACAATAAAAATTCTTATTGTCTAGGACATTTATTTTGAGACATTCTGGCTGCTCTCTTATGAATGTGTGCCTAATTGTAATGGTGAAATCAGGGGTTATGTTGATTAAAACAGAGGAGAAACCCTATGATGTCTGAATGATTCATAACACCTGCCTTCACAGATCAGAATTTCCATTTACTTCATGCAAACCTCTTAAGAGAAGATTGAATACAACACCTTAGCTTTGTTAAGTGTAGAAAAAGCTTTGGGCTGATAACAGCTTCCAGGGAGGTACCAGAAAAGTTTCTGTCAAGTTAGCAGGGACTTTTAAATGTCCAATGCCAGGAAGGGATAAAGACTATACCTTAAATCATAAAAACATAGTTCCACAGTTATAACTTGACTCTCAATTTTAATATTTACTATTGCATAACATATAAAAACAAAAACACAGTGGTATCACCTTTAATTTTCTCAATTACCTTTCCCCAGCCATTACATGAAATAAAAGCTGTCTTCATTACAAATCAAAAAATATTTAAACATGTAATTCTTTAATGTCTTAGCTGTGCATTGTTTACATAAATGGTACCTTTTGTAACTGTTACGATAGTCACTTGCTTATTCCCTTTGCTGACATATTAAAAACTCAGATGTATTAAGATTATAGTGTCAGCTGGCCTTGAGACGAGTTAAGGCCGTGGGGCCCAAGGCCACGGCCATAGCCTTGAGATAAGTTAAAGCTGTGGGACCCAAGGCCACGACTACAGAGCATGTTTGTATAGTATGCAGTAAATAATTGCTCCACGCATGTGTCAATTATATAAGATTTAGAACAAAGAAAATAGAAGTACGCATGTGCTAAATATATTCTGTAAGCCTAATGAACAAAGAAACTCAGACCGCGCATGTGCTGACAGAAAACAGATAGAAGCAGGACAGGTGCATCATAGGCGTGCACCTACCTGTGGCAATAAAGTGCTGTTAACCCCATGGTGTCTACGGCTGAAGTCTGTCCGGTGGTATGACAACTCCTCATGCATTTTTTCGTTTGGGCCACTCACCTCCTAGAACCCCACATCAGCCTCCCTTGGCTGACATATAGCCTATGTCCTTCCAATTTCCTAAGTTATTCAGAATATACCCCTTGCATCTCAGTGGTGGTATAAATCCCTAGAGCATTATCTCACTCATGATATTAGTTGGAAATTACAGGAAGGCTCTGCATTGCAAAATGGCAACACAATAACTTGGAATTACTTAATATATATCTACAAATATTTGAGGTCTGAAAGGAAGGCAGTGTATTTAGTGGGAGAATGTCCATTTTAGATTTAAACAGATCTTAATTCAAGAATGAATGCCTTACATCTGTGGGAAAGCTAATGATTGGTTTCAAGATTCAGTTTCTTTATCCTTAAAACAGGGATACCTTTATCATAAAATTTTGTAGTATATAGTCAATAAAATATTATAGTTAAAGATGTCTTGGTTAATAGACCTTCTTAATAAAAGTACTTGCTGCCATCACAATGCTAATGATAATTTTTAAAAAGTCATTTTAAGCCTGTTATTTCTACAGTTAAATTTTATAATATGAGAAAATTTTATTACTCCACCCTAACTTGCTTCCTGTTCTGGTTTAGTTTTAGTCATCATGGCATAAATAATTTCCAAAGTGACATATATATTACTGCAAGAAATACACCAAGCGGTTTTCATTGATACAATTCACATTAAAATACCAGATGATTATTTTACCATTCACACCTGCAATCTGGCTTGCTTCTCATCACTGCCTTGCGTTGTCTCTCACCAAGCTTACAATGATTTCCTCAACATAGATTTCAAGAAGATATTTAAAAATTCTCAACTTCTTGGCTTCTCAGCAGTGTTAACAGTGCCAACTCTTTCTTTCTTTTTATTTTGTTGTGGTGAGAAGAATTAACATTAGATTTAACATTAGATTTATCCTTATAACAGATTTGTAAGTGTACTACATACACGGTGTTGTTAACCATAGGCACAATGTTGTACAGCAGACCTTTAAAGCTTTTTCATCTTGCATAACCGAAATTTTATACCTGTTGGTTAACCTCTTCCCATTTCTCCTTCCTACCAACCCCTGGCAACCACCATTCTATTCTCTGCTTCTATGACTACTTCAGATACCCCATGTAAGTGGGAAAGTGCAGTATTTGTCTCTCTGTGAATGGCTTATTTCACTTAGCATCATGTTCTCAAATTTCATTCATACTGTCACATATTGCAGGATTTCCTTCTTTTTTTTTTTTGAAGAGAATAATATTGTAGGTATACACCACATTTTATTTATCTGTTCATCTGCCTATAGACATTTAGACTGTACCTAAATCTTGGCTATTATAAATAGTGTTGCAGTGAACATGAGAGTCTTGATATGTCTTCAAGATTCTGTTTCAAGTCTTTTGGATATATACTGAGAAGCGATTTTGGTGAAAGAAATGAGTAGCTCTGTTTTTAATTTTTTGAGGAACCTCCATACTGTTTTCCATAGCAGCTACACCATTTTGCATTCACCAACAGTGCACTATAGTTCAGTTTCTCCACGTCCTTGCCAACACTTGTCCTGTTCTTCATTGATAATGCCATCCTAACAGCTGTGTGGTTCTCTCTTTGTGGTGGTGTTTTGCATTTCCCTAGTGATAAGTGACTTTTTGTATACCTGTTGGAAACCATAGGGGAGCAGCCTCATGACGCTGGTCTTGGCAATGATTTCTTGGATATGACACTTAAGCACAGGCAGCAAGAGCAAAAATAGACAAGTAGGACTATAGCAAACAAACAAGATTCTACGTGGCAGAGGAAACAATTAACAGAGTAAAAAGGCAACCAGCAGAAAGAGGCAAAATATTTGCAAACCATCTATTCCATTTTCCTTGCAGTATTCTCTTCCTGGTCTTCTGTAACATTAGGCTTTTTTGATTTTCCTGTTAACCCTGGCTTTATCCCTTAATTTCCTATTTATAGGCTTATTGTCTTCTCATCAGGCTTCAGACATTTTGATTCTACCATTTGGCACTAGACCCTGTTTCCTTCCTACTCCATATACACTCCCCTGACTGTGGTAAGTAATCACATTTGTTTCTGTAGCCCAGTTTTCATCCCTATGCTCCAGACCTGTGAACACAACTGTAACATGGTAAAGGTTTTTTCAGCAACTTAGTTGAAACCATTATGTCTCTGTGATACTAAAAATTAAGTAACTCAGATTTTAGATAGACCTAAACATTGGGTGTTATGGAAATTACAACCAGCACATGGAATGACCCCAAATTTCTAAATATTCACATTAAGTGCACTTAATTTTTTAAAAAAAATTATATAGCCTCATACTAGTTTGGATCACTTTATTGCCAATGAGTTGCTACAAATTTATGGGAAAAATCATTTGATATTCAAGGAACTTACAGTTTTAAATATTGAAATAAGAGATTGTGGACCCATGGCTCTACTTGGATATTTTTTTAAAATATCTAAACCAAGAATTTTCAAAAATAAATTAATAATCATCCATCTCCCTGCTAATCTTCTTTCTCCACCTCGGTTACCAGTGCTATTAAACATTCAGTGAAGCAAACCTAGAAATTAAACTAATGTTTTTTCTGTTAACTTCAGGTCTAATTAATCATGTTTTCCATATTATTTTAATATGTTTACTCCTACATGCAATATGAGTGCACATGCAGACACAAACACACACATGCACCCATCTGTTTCCATCAATTCACCTCATTCTCACCACCACTTCCCATATTCAAGATACTATTACTGTCTAACTGACTTATAAAAATAATCCTTAATTTGGTCTCCCATCATCCACTTTTTATCTCTTCCAAGTGTTTCTTTACCTTTAAGGACATAGTTATTGTGTACACACAAAAACACCCCCCCACACTACAGTGATATGCCATGCTGTTTCCTCTGTCTGGAATCACTGTCCCTCACTCCTTCATTAACATTTACTGAAAACAGACGATACAGCTACAAGGAGCTGCAGTTTGTTCTGGCGTTTGACTCTCTAGGCTTAAATCTATGATCTAAACCGAATTAGCTATGTGATGTTTACCTTTTTTTTCCTCACCACTTGTCACATTTACAATTTTATATGTTTGTTTTGTTTACTAAAATATCACTTTATATTAATCTCTACCACTGAACTGCAAAATCCAAGAAGACGAATACTATTTTAAGTATTCTATTTATAACAATTTGTCTTACATATAGAAGGCATTTTAAGTCATGTTAAATTAAATAGGTAAAATAGTATACAGATAATTCAGTAAGTATTTTTACTAGCAGTAGATCCTTGGTTGGTCCCAGCTATGCATATTGGTAATCCCAGGCATGTTAAGCACTAAAATAGAAATCTTATATATAATTAGATTGGGTTTTGAAATGTGTAGAAGGCGATAGGATGCATTTTCAGTGTTCTTTTTAATTATTAGTTATGAATCAGACCTCTAATAAAAAAAACTTTCCAAAAACATAATCCTTGAATATAGTTAAATTTAAACCTGTAACTTAATATGGTTTCTGTTTAGCCCAATATCCCTTTTAAATGCCAGACTGCTAGGCTCCTTTCCTGAAGAAGCTTAGTGCCCGTAATAAGATAAAAATACTTATAAATATTTTCTAATTGTCTAAAATATAATTTTACATAAATGGTAAGAATTAATTTGGGAAATCAAAAATTATAATTGGCTTTTTGCAAATTATATTATTATATTGAATACATTTTATGTTTTTCATCTATAATAGGAAAGATACAGGTTGCTGTACATCACAAAGTCAAAAAAATCAATGTAAATTAAGTTGAAGCTTGAGAGGGTAGCTCTGTTCAAAATCAGTGTTGATTTAAAAATCAATGCAAGTTTAAACAAACATGCTATGTTTTATCAATGTAACATGCGTAACAGTAGGACAAGGTAAAGAATCCAAAAAAGAAGGAACCTCTAGCCTATGTGTGCTCCTACCCAGCACACAACAAATAGGTGAAGAGAGATAAACAGAATTCTGCCTGACCACCAGTCAGGTGGTTCGAAAGCTAGACATTCAAACTCCAGAACAACTTGCAGCTCCTTGTGGCTGTATTGTCTATTTTAAGTAGATTTTGGCGGGGGAAGGGAGGGTAATTGGGCTTGTTTATGTCTTTATTTTTAGAAGAGGTGCTGGGGATTGCACCCAGGGTCTCGTGCATGCTAAATATGTGCTCCAGCACTTAAGCTATGTCTTCCCCCCTATATTTTAAGTGGATATTAATGAGGAGAGACGGATAGTGATTCCAGACAGAGGACATAGCATGGAATATCCTTTTTCCAGCTTATCAATGCTCATTGAGCTGAGGATGTATATCATAAACAATACTGCAATGAATAATTTTGTACAAATGAATGACCAGTTGTACTATATTTATAAAATAAGAAATATTTGAAAGAAATATTTCCTATGAAATATGAACCTTCAGCCCCTTTCCCCTCCCTGAAGGTGAAGGGGTTGGATTAAAAATTCCAGCCTTCTGATCACATGATTAGTTCCCATGGCAACTAGCCTCCATCCTTGGAAGCTTTCCAAAAGTCACCTCATTGGCAAACTGAACTGTGTAATTGAAAGGTGTGCTCCATATAAGTAACAGGAAACACTTTTATTGCTCTTATCGCTTAGGAAATTCCAAGGGTTTTAGAGGATCTTTGCCAGGAATGGGGATGGAAACCAAATACATATTTCATACTATAAATTATAGTATCACAGTTACAGGTTCATAGAAGCTGGCAGATGACAGAAGACTCTCCTTGGTCAGAGTCAGGGACTGGATCACCTGTGGCCCCACAGTGGGTGTGAGCTTCCTCATTGCATTGGTTCTTGTTTTCCTTCAAACCCCATGGGATGGTACAAACTGGCCCAGATGAATGCTGTGTGGTAAAACCCCTAAGGGTATCATAGAGCTTGAGCTTGTGCAACTCCAATATTTAATGATTATTTATTCCACAAAAGATGGTAAGAAAGCCTTGCCAGAGCTAGAAATAAGCCTAGGAGGTATTGTGTTGTAAAAGCCAAAGAGAGGATATTGAGTTCCGTTGAAGTGTGTCGTAAGATGAGCTCTTTAAAAGTATTCATTGTAAAGAGTATAAAAGAGCACATCAGTGAGCTTGGGAGATCTGCCAGTGTGGTGATGGGGACAGGGACTGCATTGGAATATGTCATTTGTAGGTGGGATGTGGAAAAGTACATAATGTGATTTTATAAATGTTTTCTGTTTAAACAAAGCAGAGGTGACACTGTATTTTGAGCAGGTTTAAAATAATCTAGTTGACAGGTGAAGATAATTATATGAGAAAGAAATGGACTATTGATTGCATTGAGGCAAAGTTAAATACCCAATGTTCTGGTTTCTAATGAAATTAAAAGCAAAATAGTTTTTTTTTTCATGCAATCTGGAAGCAGGAGATGTATGAATTAATTATGTAGGACATGGAGCAAGTATAGCTGGTAGTAAGGCCCAAGAAATCATGGGAATGGGTGACTTACATAAATGGAAGAACAGCTTATTAGAGATGAAAACAAGGAATTGAAAGAATAGAAAATTTAGAGAATCATGTATCTGCACATTAAAATGTACTCAAGGTTGTGACAAGATGGGAAATGAAAAGGAAGACTGTTATTAGCAAAGTGTCAGATTTGTTAACAAATGAGCTGGAACAAATTGTATTTTACTAGATAATGGAAACAAGATAAAAAAGGGTGACATCAGTAATAATTGGTAATTTTTTGTTATGTAATACGTGTTCACATTCGTGACTATACGCATACACTCAACTATACAAATTGCATTATAACTGAATATTGGACATCCTAACATATCTTGTATACAATAGCAAGTTTCCAAGTTAATAGTATCTTTATTAAATAATAGTTTATAGTTTTCACATTGTAATAACTTAATAGAGAATATTCATCATAAGTATATAAAAGCCAGTCTTTGATAATTTTCTAAATATTATTAACTGCTGTGGATATATCCAATATTTTTATCATTTGTAACATATCTCTAGTACAGCTAAATACTAACATGCTAAGAAAAAAATCCATCATTGACAATTCTACTTTTGAGCATAGAGTATTAAAACAATTTATTTCTACATCTAGTTTCTTTGCCTGAAATATTTAATCCAAAAATTGTAGTTCAAACTAGATAGGAAATGAACTCTTCTCTTTTTTATGCTAATTGATTTTTTTTATGTGGTTCGTTATTGCTCAAAAAATAATCTACCTATGACTCATCTATTTTTCGAATATTTTCAATAAATGCAGACTAAGGATTTTTTTTTTTTACTGTATCTGTGTATTTTCTCCTTCCATTATTTTTCCCTTACATACCCTTGAGGTCTTATTGCAAGTCAGGCGCTGCCTTGGAGACTCAGTGAACTGAAGCCTCTTAGATTTTTCTTGTTCAGTCTTTGCCAAAATTATTTACGAGTATGGTTAGGAAGTAGAATCCTTTCATTTTCACGCTTAAATTATCAGAAATTTATCTGTAGTTTATCAGAACAATATGTGATTGTAGTGCTTAAAAATGTTTTTGTTGTTATATAGGATGACTCCATGCAAAAACTACTCAGCCAATGATTATAGTTAAAAAAAAAATTTTTAACACACTCAGCTTAACACTGAGGGGAAAGGTTCATTTTTAATGTGTTGATATATATATGGAGAACTTCAAGAGAAATTTACATCTTTCAGGATATGCTGATTATATGAAATTTTCTTTTTGTTTGTTTGTTTTAATATTTATTTTAAAATATTGGTTCAATTTAAAATGTATTTTTTAAATTATCTTTTTTTATTTTATTTTATTGAGTTATAGTCAGTTTACAATGTTGTGTGAATTTTCATTGTAGAGCACAATTTTTCAGTTATACATGAACATACATATATTCATTGTTGCATTCTTTTTCAACGTGAGCTACCATAAGATCTTGTATATATTTCCCTGTGCTGTACAGTATAATCTTGTTTATCTATTCTATATATACCTGTCAGTATCTACAAATTTCAAACTCCCAGTTTGTCCAATTTTCAAGTCATGCATTTAATTTTTAATTTAAGCATCAGACATTGAGGAAATCTGTTACCCAGAGGAAATAAAGATTAGAAATTTTACATTAATTGTCCAGGTATTTACTCTCAGTAAATCCTAAAGTCAAAAAAAAAAAAAACCACACACACACACACAAAACGTTTGTCTGATTTTGATTCCTGTTATTTTAAATATTAATAGTAATTATCTTTACCCTCTTTTACATGCCAGGCACTGTCCTGTCACTTCCTATGTGTATCTCACCCTTTATTACAAAACAGTGTAGGCGGTAGTAATTATTGTTTTCCAGGTTAAAGATGAAAAAAAAGGATAAAGTAACTGGCTTGAGGTCACGTAGCCAGTAAGGACATGACCTCAGGAGGCCTAACCCTGAGTGCTTGCTCCGCATCGCTGTGCTCCTTCTCTTCCTGCCTGTGCCTTTTGCCTTCCCACTGCCTCTCCAGGCCCTGATGTATGCCAGTGGCTTACCTCCCTATTTCTCCAGTTTCTTCCAAAAAACTTCTGTGAGTCTTGCAAATTCCTGGCAACCCCATCAGAATCCATATTTGGTGAAGCAGATGACCTCTTTTCTTTAGGCTGGGCTTCATCTTGGAACATTTTTAAAGTAAAGCATTTTAAGACACTGGGAGCTTTGCACCAGCTGAAGGTTTTTCTGCAGCTCCTTTACTCTGTAATGAAACCTGTTAACAATTAGTTTATTCCATCTGTTTCCACCTCCGTCACACCTGTGTGCTTTTTAGAGGAAGACGTGAAGACTGAGGCACTTGGTAACAATAAGGTGACGCCTTTTATTACTGCTTTGCGGTCAGAAATCATTGGCGCTGCAGAGAGGCAACTGTATCTCCCTTACCTCATTTCAGGATGGTTTAATGGGCAGATATCTCTGTGTTCTTCAGTGATAATAGTATAATTATTATAATTTTGGGCAGAAATCTTGAGTTTTTGAACAATCATTTTGTCTTTTTTTCCCTCTTCTTTTTATTTTTTGTACTTTGCATAGCTTGGTTCAAGATGAGGGCTGGATAGTCTGCAGCCTTGTTTGTTTTTTTGATATACTATAAGGCACTAGCCTAAGAATATTGTCATGGAAGGGTGGCAAGACCCAGAGACTCAGAAAACTGCTGAAATTTGTTGTTTCATGTGGTGAATGCCGTATATTTTTCACTGCTGAAAAGATGTTTTTTATATTTGTAAGCCAGCAACTCTATCTTCCATATCCCTCCCAGATGCTCTTCTGTGCCTTTGGTAGCAGAGAAGAAAACATAAGGGCTTCCCTTTCTCATTATGCCTTGATAAAATATGCTGTTATTCCTTTACCTGGGGCTAAGGAATGCATCATTCTAGATTCTCTGTCTCTTACTGTATCTGTCATTCGTCATCTTTCTTGCTCCATCTTTCTGCTTTTCTGTGTCTCTCTGCCTCTGTCTCTGTCTCACTTTCAGTCTCTCATACACGCACATATGCAAACATACGAGGTTGTCCTAGATGGGAGGCCGCCCTTTTGAAGGTCTTCCCTGCTACCTAAATAGCTTGTCTGCTCTACAAGTCCCCTTCTTCAGCCTATTTTCCCTAAGTTTGGAAACATCAATTTAGTCTCTGAAATCCAGGCAGAAACTGAATTGTAATTTTCCTCACAGTGTTCCTTTCTTATAACTAGCTCAAAGACAGAAAAATGTAAATCTAATAATTGCCAGTCTTTTCCTGGCTGCCACTAAGACACTGCCTGACAGATGTTGTCAGGAGTCATGGCTTGGAGCTCAAATGAGGGAATCAGTAGATTTATGTAAAGTTCTGAGACATCTACCCCACCATGAATACTTCTCATGTCATATGCCACATTCTCATTCCTTTTGAGAAAACTATGCCCTGGCATTGCTTTGTTAAAGTTCAGTGTCAAATCCCACTTACGTAATTAGCATAAATTTAGGGCAGGAGAAGGCAAGTTCTGGCTAAAATGTTAAAGAATGTAAAATCTTACAGTAGTTTAAATACCTCATAATAGTTTAAAGCTGTGGCAAACATGAACAACAGATGAATATGAAAATGAATGCAAACTTCAGTCAGGGTACAGCATCTAGTTATAGCTAACTGGGGAGAGTGTTGCAGAGTTACATCTGCCCAAGTCAAATGATTAAGAAAGAAAATGTCCTTCTGTGTCACGTGTATAAGCACCTCAGAAGGATGTAGCTCTGAGGTCCAAGAGCAGCAGCCAGATGCTTCAGAGTTTGAAAAAACTGCTGCAGTTTATGTCAGAGCGTGTTTTGCTTGTGTTCTCTCCTAGGAGTTTTGTGGTGTCCTGTCACGTATTTAAGTCTTCAAGCTATTTTTAATTTATTTTTGTGTATGGTGTGAGTATTCTAACTTCATTGATTTACATGCAGCTGTCCAATTTTCCCAGCACCACTTGCCAGAAGAGACTGTCTTTTCTCTATTGTACTTTTTACCTCCTTTGTTGAAGATTATTCGGCCATAGGTGTGTGGGTTTATTTCTGGGCTCTCTATTCTGTTCCATTGATCCAATTGTCTATTTTTTGTGCCAGTACCATGCTGCATTAATTACTGTAGCTTTGTAGTGTTGTCTGATGTCTGGGAGGGTTATACCTCCAGCTTTGTTCTTTTTCTCAGGATTGTTTTGGATATTTGGGGTCTTTTATGGTTCTACATACATTTTAAGGTTATTTGTTCTAATTCTGTGAAAAATGTCATGAATAATTTGATAGGAATCATATTCTGTAGATTTCTTTGGATAGTATGACCATTTTAACAATATTAATTCTTCCAATTCAGGAGCATGAGATAGCTTTCCATTTCTTTAAATCATCTTCAGTTTCCTTTATCAGTGTTTTATAGTTCTCAGCATATAAGTCTTTCACCTCCTTGGTCGGGTTAATTTCCAAAATATGCAAACAACTCATACAACTCAATAACAGTAAAACAAACAACCCAGTCAAAAAGTGGGCAGAAGACATAAATAGACATTTCTTCAAAGAAGACATATAGATGGCCAATAGGCACATGAAATGATACTCAACCTTGCCCATTATCAGCGAAATGCAAATCAAAATCAAAATTGCAATGAGCTATATATATCTCCTCACACCATTCAGAGTGGCCATCATTTAAAAGTCTACAAATACCTGGAGAGGGTGAAACCCTCCTACCCTGTTGAAGGGAATGTAAATTGGTGCAGCCACTATGGAGGACAAACATTAAAGATAAAGTTATCACAAGACCCAGCAATCCCACTCCTGGGCGTATATCCAGAAAAAACTCTAATTTAAAAAATACAAGCATTCCTGTGTTGATATTAGCACTATTCCCATCAGCCAAGACATGAAAGGAACCTAAATGTCCCATCCGCAGATGAATGGATAAAGAGGATGTGGAATAAAGAGGATCAAATACTACTGAGCCATAAAAAAAGAGTGCAGTTATGTCATTTGCAGCAACATGGGTGGACCTAGAGACTCTCATACTAAGTGAAGTAATTCAGAGAAAGATGAATATCATATGATATCACTTGTATGCAGAATCTAAAATACGATACAAATTAACTTATTTACAAAATAGAAATTGATTCACAGTCATGGAAACCAAACTTACAGTTACCAAAGGGGAAAGTGGGGGAGAGAGAAATTAGGAGTTTGAAATTAACAGATGCAAACTACTGTATATAAAATAAACAACAGGGTCCTACTGTATAGCACTGGGAACTATATTCAATTTATTATACTAACATATAATGGAAAAGAATATGAAAAATAATATATATATGTATAACTGAATCACTTTGCTGTGCACCATAAACTAACACATTATAAATCAACAGTGCTTCAATTAAAAAAAAAGTGGAGTTCCAAAATATTTATTAGACATCCAAAATAATTTTCTTACAGTAAGTATTACTCAACAGGTACATGGACGTATACTTTTCTGTTGCATTTGCTAGAGGACACCACTCAGCCAACTGACCATAGGAAGAAAAGGAAGTTATTTGCTCACATAATGAAAAAGTTTAAAAGTAGGGAATACTACAAAGAAGGCTTCATTCAACCATTCAGTGATGTTAATGATTTCCATAAGGAGTGGGGAGAGACTTTCTTTCACTAAACATTCATTAAAAAGATGGGTCACTCTTTGCATACATAATCCTGAAGCTATTGCTATGGACAGGAGAATTCTGTGTACTAAAGATATTAGTTGTATATGTAGTTGAGAGCTGAACCAATCACTGTGAAAATGGGATGAGATAACATAATTTTTATGGGCCAACCAGAGTCTACTCTTTCTTTTCTTTTCCTTTTTTTTTTTTTAGGGGAAGAGGTGACTAGGTTTATTTATTTACTTATTTTTTAAGTGGAGGTCCTGGGGATTGAACCCAGGATCTTGTGCATGCTAGGTAGGCACTCTACACTGAGCTATCTCTCCCCCCAAGAGTCTATTCTTAATGCTGAGAACAGTAATGAATTTTCAGGTAGCAAAAATAGCTATTAAAAATACACAAACAATCCTGGAAATTTCTTCTAATTAAAAAATGTATAATTTAGGGAAATGTTTAATTATAATTCTGATTGATAGCAAGTTTGCTTCTTGTTATGTGAATATGAACAATTTTTGCGAGTTACTCTTAGTCTTTGTCCTTTCTGATTTTATTCTTTGCTTTCTCGGTAAATATGCATAGGTAGCGTTTAGTCATTTGGTAGAAGTAGTAAGATTGCTGAATAGCTCTAGAACCTTTGCTAAGCAGGTCTATGAGTGCCAGATATTGATCTAGCAATGCATTGGCTCAAACCCATTTTAATTTGCTTTTCCATTTTTATCTTCCTATGAGGGGGCTGCATTTCTGCCTACCATGCTGGAAAATAAACTCATTGTTAATCATAGTGCTTGTATTTCTCCATATAGGTAGCAAGGGTGGCACTGCCATTGAATTCTACTGTATAAAATAATGTCAGTATAGAAAATTAATATGATTAGATTTTTACACTTGAGCCATACACTTGTCATTTATCTCATCTAAGGGGAGATTAAAAAACTGCTATATTCTACAGCTAGAACACAGCAATGCAGGATAGTGTTGGATAGCTACTTTATATCATGGCACATGTGATGTCACACAGGCACATTGCTGGTGTTGAGTTTAGGAGTGAGAAAAAATGGCATATAATTAAGGTACATGAATCTATATTACCTAATTGGAAAAAGTCTTAGACAGTAGACAGTAGGCAAAATTCAAAACATTTTTTTAATTTCAAAGTTATTAAACTAGGAATAAAATTCACTATCCCTCAGTGTATTAACCTCAGTTTAGAGTGATGCAAAACTTGAGATTCATCAAATTTTAAAAGTTGCCTCTGGATGCTCCTGTAATGTATTGGCAGATATCGACATACTAAAGTTATTGGAGGGAAAATGGAAACACTGACTTCCACCAGGCTCATTACTAGCTTAGCCATTCCACATAACCTTTTAGAAACTGCAGTTAATATATAGCAAATATTTCCCAAGATAGAATCTTAAGCAGTTAGCAGATTGTCACCAGTGTCAAGAGACAAAAACAAGACAAGGTTAGTTTTAATTCCTTCCAGCAGTATAAAAGAGGTTACCTTGACAAAAAAAATGCCAGATCAGTCTATTAATATACTATATAAATTATTATTTCCAGTAGTATTTCAGAATGTACAATATTATGATGAATTTAAGAGAGTTAACTTTGAACATGACAGATTAGAGTTTAAAATAATAAAAATTATATTTAATCATTAATTAAGTCATTGCTGTCAAATAAAAGTATTCTGTAAAATAGAATTAATTGAAAAATAATTTAAATATGTTAAATGAAGGTAGGTGATCCCTTTGAACCAGAAACTTTTCACAGGGATCGTGTTTTACCTACTATGCACTATCTTAAAAGCGTTGTTTTAATATTTTTTACAGTTTTTTGGTTGCTTAAAGGAGAAGGTAAACCTGATCTAGGTTACTCCATCAAAGCCTTCTTTTATTAACTTTATAGAAGGTGTGTTTGGTTTACTCACAAAAGCTGTCAATGAACTGTTAATCTGAGTCACATCCTAAAATACGTTATTATAAAGAGGGCTACAGAACTCTTGGGTTAGTTTTTTTGCACTCCTACCCCACAAGTAAAATAAAATAATGAAATAAATATTTTCTAGCTAATTCAAACTGTAAGACGTGAATTACTTTCTTCAGTATTATTAACTTGTAACAGAACTATTTTATCAGAGATGTGGGGCGAGAAGCTGGCTTCCAAGAGTGGAGTGTGAGATGTAACAGAAAAAAATAAAACCTGAAAATTATTTTTTAAAATATGTCCCCAGTTCAGTATGTATTTCTATATATATGTATCTAATCAGTATTCTTAATGCCAGCTTAGTGTTCTTTTTGGATATAAAATAACAATTAACAAGTACCACATAGGTATGTAGGATTTTGCCACATTCATAAAAACAAATACCATAAACATTCTGTTTTTGTGATAGTTTATTTATGGATAAATTCCTGAGTCAAATTACTCATTGAATTATACAGATATATATTATTATAATTGTCAAATCAACCAAAAAGTTATTCCAATTTCTAGTCCTAGTAACAGTTATACAGAAATACCAATTTCTCTTATAAATTTATTTTTTTAGGAATTTAGGAAAGATTAGCATAACTTTTTAACATTTTGAAATTATATCTTATATTTTAAATGATCTGGAAGCCTAAAATTAAATTCTGAATGTGTGGTTAAAATTAATATAAAGCATTTAGCAAACATTTCATTCTATTTAATTATTTAACATCAAAAGTCTAAAATTATGATATTTTAAAACATTTTATTTCTTGCAAAACTGTTAGAAAACAACACAACCTTTTTTGGATTGAAGTGTAGATTAAAGTGTAATGAGAAAGGTTGGAATAAATTATCCCTCTGTAATATCACTCCACTTAGTCCACTTTTATGTTTATTCAGAAGTACTATAAATCCATACTTTAATGGGAGATTTCTTCAAATTAGCTCCTGAAGAATAGAATCTAATGTATTAAACATTCTGTATATTCCTAAGAGACAGAATGGTTTTCCCTTTCAGAGAACTGCAGGCTGATGTGATATCAGGGCATCTAGTGAATTCAGATCAGTGAAATGCAGGATGTTCTGCTCCACGTCTTCAGTTGTGAAGCTGATGGCATACAGATTTCTAAATCAATAAGGGGATGTGATATATGGAGTATGCATATTACCCTGGTACTTGATTTTCTTCCTTTAGGATTAAATTAAAACACTGACAATTTCTTCTTGTGTTTCTAAGTCTTTCTGATCTTCACAACCTCAGTAACAAATAGGAACGAACTGATTTGTAATGATTTCTCTCCCCACCTTCTCTCTGTGTCTCTGTCTCTCATGCACACACACACACACACACACACACACACACGTATTTATATAATGCATGAGGTGGTACAATGAATGACTCAGTTTGAGGTGGTGATAAGGAGAAAACATACTTCCTTTGGAGAGTGTTATGAGAACATTCATCTCTTGCTTCCTGAGGTTATTTCTATAAATTACTAGTTCTCTGCACTGGAAGCACTCTAACACAGGAGATGGGGACTCTCACAAATCACTGACTTATTACCAGGTTCAAGCTGTGACGACCAACCCTTTACTCCTAGATGGCCTATGGAGAAGCCTGGTTTCAGATATTATCTTTTTCACAGTAAGAATGTAGCAGACTAGGTGGGAAGAATATAATGAACTAAAATTCTATTCTCTTTTTCCCCTCTCTGTGTATTTTCTAACAGTGATAAGTTTTGTTGTGGCTGACAATAAAAATAAGAGGTAAACCTCTCTGCTCTAAGCCAGTAAGGGGTCAAGATATTAAATGGAGATAGTGGAAGTTTTTGGTCTCATATCACCGTTCCAGTGAGACCTGGCCTGACCCCTTTACCCCCGTCACCAGACAATTCAAGTGATTTCTTCAAAAATCTGGATCCTCTTTTCCACCATTTATTTTTGCCATAGAAATTGTCATATGCTATCCTACTAGATAATTTTATTATCTGCTTGTTTGTCAATATTTCTTCTAAATTGTTGCCTAATGAAGGACAAGGTGTTTGGTTTGTGTTGTTCACTGACATACTCCCACCCTAGTAGAAGACTGCCTGGCACATAGTAGGCACTTAAATATTTGTCAAATAGAATTTTATAAATATAGAAAACATTTTATAAATACGGAACTCCCTTCTGGGTGGAAAGAGCTTTGCCGTCTCCTTCCATAAGCTCTCCAAAGATGGGGCAGAGTCAAGCACTCTCATGTCACTTAATCACAAAGAGGAGGGCATTGGTGAGAGGAAATAGAATGGGTGGTTGGAAGTGCAGCTGTTAGAGCTGCACAGTATCTTGACTCCACCTACTAACTGTGTGGTCTTAGGAAAGTTCTTTAACATCTCCATGCCACATGTTCTTCATCTGATATCTTAGCTCACGTTTTAACTGAATTATCAGAGTATAATATGGGTAGACTGGGTAAATATCTAACTGATAGGTTCTTATTATCATGACAGAAACCTTACTGCTTCTCAGACAAAGCACAGCATGGGAGCCAACAGCAGGGTAAGACTATGGTATCTTGGATTTTCTTATTATTATGATTATTTTTTGATTGGAAGCAATCACATAGCAGCAAAATTAATCTCTGAATATGGGAATTTCCCCTAAATGACATCATAGACATAAAGCTGGTCTGAATTAACTCTGAACTCAATGAACTGAAACAAAGAGTGTTTTCTCTTTTTCTTCTTTCTCTTTAATTTTTTTTTTCTGTCTACTTTCTTTCCCTAGATACTATTAAGACTCAGTTGGGAAAAAAAAAGATTTAATTGGCAACAGAAATATTGACAGACTATGTGGTTAGTTCTGAGTTTTTGATTTGTCAGTTTCACTTGGGAATACTAATATGTAAGAAATTTATATTTAGGGTATAAAGTGCAGAAATGGCTCTATTTAGTGCTGACTTTTATTTAGGTTTTGTAAATTTTGTAGATATGGGGCTCGTGATGCAATTGTTTAATATATTCTGCAACTCAGAGCAGCATTGGAAAGTAAGATACTTGAGCCTTTGAGTTGGAAACTTCCACTTTGAACATTTTTAGGAAGGCAGTAAAAAGTCTTGTGGTAAAATCTGACAAACTTGAATCTCTTATACAAGGAACACCCACAAATGAGTTAAGTAAGGCATATGAAAGAGAGATAGTATAACAATTAGCTTCTATTTACAAGATTCAAGTGAAGCCTCTCATTATCTTGAGATTTATTTTACCATGGTAACAGAATATTCAGAAAATTTCTCTGAATGTGGAAAATAGATTTCAGCCTTAATGTTGTGACAAATTATTGCCAATGGAATAGTTGCTATTATATGGAACTCATCTTATAACCCTGTCTAGTGAACTTGGATGAACAAAAGGGGAATAAAAAGGAGTATAACTTGAAATGGAAAGTAGAGTATTGACTTCTGGACAGTGGAATGGAAAGTAGAATATTGACTTCTGGACAGTGGGATTAGTTTTTAAGAATGTGTTCCACAAATGCCTAAAGTTTATTTGCAGCAGCTCTCTGATGCTGAAAATGTGCAGCTAAAATCTTATTTTCTCAAATACTTTAGCTCTTTGAAAAAAGTGAGGGTAGAGGTGGAGATATGAATGAATATCTTCTATGTAGATAAGGATTAGATTCACACTGCCAGGCAGAAGTCACCTTATTTTGATGTTGTATTTCTTAGTTCTTTTTATACTTTTCCATTTCTCTTCTGAAATCCCCCATTTGTTCTTGTGCATCATCCACTTTACCCCAATAGCTCCTTTAATATATTTAACAATGCTATTTTAAAATCATTGTCTGTTAATCTCAACTTCTTTATCATCTGTCTCCTTTACTGACTTTGTTTTTTTTTTTTGATTTTTTTGTTTGTTTTTGTCCATTGATTGCAAATTGCCCTGTTGGTTTTTTTGTTTGTTTGTTTGCTTGCTTTGCTTTGTTTTTGTATTCTAGATATTTCGTTATTAAAAAAGAGTAGAGCGTAATGTAAATAAGTTTTATCCCAAAAAGGAGACTGCTACCGATGGTGAGGAAAATGGTCAATCATATGGACAAGAACTTGCCATGAGATCTGGAAGGCAGAAGTCTAGGAATATCACCATGATTCCCCTGCTGTGGTGCACACACCCTGCTTGTTCCCCTTCCTTGAGGGTGGGTGGGACTGTGAATAATATGGGGAGTCACACCTGTGGCTAGCTTTTGTAGGTTACATAGCAAAAGGGAAGGGTTTTTGTAGATGTAATTAAGGTGATAGCACAGTTGATTTTGAAATAAACAAAAGAGAGATTATCCTGGATGGGCCTGATTTATTCAGGTGGGAGCCCTTTAAAAGGGTCAGAAATTCAGCCTACAAGGTCGTGGTACTGCTGAAAATACGTGGTTGCTGAGAGCACCCTGGAGTTCTGGAGATGTCCCAACATATGAAGCACAACACTGGATGGATAAAATTGACAGCAGCTCGTTAATCACATACACCACTCAGGAGAAGACAGGACCACATCATTCAAGGTCATGCAGGAGTTGCACTCAGAAACAGAGTGAACAACCAGGAGCTGTAAGAGGCAGGCTTTGTAGAGTTAGTGTCCCTTAGTTCCCACAGGAGGATGTGATTGATTTGTTTGAATAATTCTGTGGAGTGGTGGGGCACTGAAGACCACTACTTAGAGATAAGCAGACTCTGCACCTGGTCTGGAAGAGGAGGATTGTTTGGTTAGAGGACCTTACGTGTGGGAGCAGAGTGGGGAGGGGAACTTGCAGAGTGGGGAGGGGAACTTGCAATGAGGCCATTCAAGCCCCTTCTGATTTTACCAGATGTCAAGGCAACACGTAAATTGAACCATAATTTTAGCTCTTATATAATAGTGAGGGACTTACTATGTGACTGGAGATTTTTGGAATTCTAATTCTACAAGCTAGCTTACCAAAGCAATGAAACTGAGTGGTTTCTACTTACCCTCCCCTCTTCCCTGGAAAATTCTTACCTCTACTCTGTACGATTAGGGGATAGTACTAGTGAATGATCTCTTCACTCTTGAGGCTCATACATGTTTGGTATTTACACTTAGATATGTCTATTTTAAAGAAATTAATGAAGGGATCCTTCTACATTGTATTTCAAATTTTACATTTCATTAATTAAAATGATGATAGTGGACATAAAAATATATTAATAGAAATGTTTCATATAATTCTAGTTGTGTTTGAAGCAGTTTAAGACACATCACTAGTTCTTAATATTAAGAACTAAGTTTCCTGTGGATAATATTATTCTGAGATGTAGAGGGCAGAATAATGTCTCCTCCCTCCTACAAAGTGCCCTCTCCTTTATCCCTGGAACCTGTTAATATGTTACTTTTGTAGCAAAGGGGCTTTGCAAATATAATTGAGGTTATGAATCTTGAGTTGGAGAGATCTGGGGGGATTATCTGGATGTGTTCTATAACATAAAAGCAGAAGATCATTCCCTGCTGGAGTCAGTGACAGAGAGATGTGACTTTGGAGTAAGAGTAATAAACATACAATGTTGCTGGCTTTGAGGACAGAGGACGATCTTGTAACAATCCAAGGAATACAGATGATTTCTAGAAGCCAAAAAAAGACTAGGAATGAATCTTTCCTAGAACCCCCATAAGGGAGTGCAGCCCTGCCAACACCTTGATTTTTGCCCAGTGATTCCCAATTTGAATTTACATACAGAATTGTAAGATAATACATTTCTGTTGTTTCAAGCAACTAAATTAGTTGTAATTTGTTCTCACAGCAATATCACACTTGTACAAAAGATGATGGAAATGTTTGTTCTCTCCCTAGTAGTACAATGCTAATTATATACCATAAAGAATATCAAATCCAGCTTATTTTTAATGGGACAAATAATATTCCCATCCCTTCACAAACCCTTTGAGTCCTAATTGGAAGAAAGGCTTCACACTTTGTAAAGCTTTCATTAATCTTGCCTAGGTTTTTTTGATCTTAAGTGGTTGCTTTCTCTTCTGCATTTGTGTAATTATAATACATATCACATTTGATTTCACCATATTTCACCAACAGACCTATAGCATTTATTCCTCCCCCTCTACATAGTTTTCAGTAGCACCATATGCTATATTTAGAACATTTAAAAATAATTATCCTCTTATATAGATAGAATTTTTGGATTAGCAGGGAAGAGCCAGTATATATAGATTTTGCTGAAAAACACAAACATGTAGTCGAACATCAAAAAATGACTACTATTTACCATAAAACAGGCACCTCAAGTTAATGGTTTTACTGCTTTTTTGTGTGTGTATGGCAAGATGCAAGCGTCTGGGCGGATTGAAATGACTCCTTTGATATGCACCTTTACTATCTAGGGCCAGTATCTTGTTTTTTTTCATCCTGAATTTCCATCAGGGCCTACCATAGGGGTGGCTGCAGTGGCTGATAGCTTGATAGTAGGGCAACATTCATTGTTTACTGAAATGGCAGACAGCATTCTTTGTCAAAACCAATAAGCCACTCCAAGTTACACATGACCCTCACAGTCAGACATACCTGTAGATCCCCGGACATGGTTCCACCCTGCCTGGTCCCTGGCAGAGGATGAGGTCAGTTCCCCATATGTGTGATCTGGCTTCAGAACTTTGTACACAGCTTCACTTCCTGGAATTGAATGTCCCTGGACATTTTCCAGGACCCCAGGTAGGAATAAGGTGTATTCCATTAACTTGTATACCCTGATTATCTGTATGGTTGGCACCTTTCCCAAGGCAGGCTTCCCTGTCATTGCATATACTGAAATTCTATTTTCTAAGATTGAATTTTTATTTTCTTGAGGCAACTCACTATGAGAGTTCATTCTGACAGTGACTAGTTACAAGACAAAAATCTCCTCAAGCACTGTAATCTTATCTTCCAGTGTTTAGCTTACCAAAATGACAGAGCTTTTGTAGCAACAAAAGCAATTTTGTATAAAACTACAGGAGATAACCAGGGTCCTTGGGTCTTATGTATTTGTGGCCATAGGTGATCTGAATTGGAAGATGGATGTAGAATCTGACAGAGATCTTTGAGCATAATAATAAAAGTAAATTTAAAAACTGAAATCCTTGAAATAATATTAACCAATTAGAATTTTATAAATGCACAGCCAATTTGGGTTAGGAGGTAAAGAAAGGATATTTAACACTACTGAATCTTTAAATCATACAAGTCGGAAAGAACTATGAGTATTCAGCATAGAGCTTGAGTATTTATTTTTTGTCTTATAAATGGATTTCTGGGTACAGATGATAACAGAAGAAAGACACTTTATCCTAGAGAAAAAGTGTCACATAGCAAAATCTGGCTACTTCAAAATAGGGAAAGGAGAAATTATGTGTGATACATTTTAAACAACCAAAGCAACTAAACAAAACAAACATCTATATACCTATTTATTTTCAACCTATCTACTCAATGACCATGTCAAAGCATCATTTCTCATGGACACAGATGCTGAAAAACAATTTTATCTGGAAAAAATAATTTTCTCTCTTATTGCTATTAATTTTATTCTTTGATACCTAATAAAATGCTATACATTAATATATGATAATCATATTGAAATGGTGTCAGACGAAAGTTCTTTTTCAGACATGCATTTATTTTAGTTGAACATTTTAATTTCCAACACAATGGATATGTATGAGATAGTGTTATGGAACTCATAGCAAAGTAGCGTTAAACAGTTGTAGCTGAAGGTAGAATCCTATTGTAAAAGCCTTATTTCCTGTTTATATTTGTAGTATTGTTTTGTCTTCTCACATCTCCCTTTTTCATGCATGAATCAACGTGGATATTTCTCCCAGTAAGCACTTTTCTGCAGGCCAGCCCCTCATATCTTATGTTCATTAAAGCACAGCAGTCTCCAGGCTGCCTCGCTCCCAGGGGTAGTAAAGGGGTCATTTCATGCACAGGCCAAACACTAGGCATCAGTAGTGGTCTTAAGAAAACATGTTCCTCTTTACACAACTCTCAGATTTATGAACGCATCGACAGAACGTGAAATAGCAGCCCTCCTCAGTTCCTAGAGAAGGGAACCAGGCTGCTTGCCCTTGTGGGCAGACCGCGTGGTGACCAGAGTTTTCTTCAGTCACCATCATGGGTTCTCGTGACCCTGCCCATATCTTCTGCTTTGACTCTACCAGCTTCTTACTTCTTTGGGTCCAGAATCTGTATGCATCTTACACAGATGGAGTAACAACTCCCCAAAACTGTGTTCAGCAAAGCAAAATAAACTCAAAACTCACTTTGTGTCAGGGATTCTTCTAGAAATTTGGAAATATTTCTGGAGGAGGAGAAAAAACTAAAACCAAACAAAGATCCCTTGATGGAAGAAGAGGCAGACAACAGGCACTAAGGATAGTATGTTATTTGATGACATATAAAAGAATCAAATGCTGAAAGTATAGAAAATGGAAAACAAGAATGTCAGTTTGGGTGTGGTTTGCAATTTTATATGAAGTGAACACATTTCAAGTTGATATTTAAGCATGTTTTTGGAGACAGCCTCTTCACTGTTGTCCTCTGTAGGTAAATGTGTGTGAGCTAATATAAATCCTCATACCTGGTCTCATATTTTCTTTTATGGAGCTTTTTTTTAAAAAAAAATTTGTAGCTAAGTATCCTAATCGTATATGATATGTCCCAATCAACAATATGCCTAGCCTTTGCTTTCCTAAGGAAAGTCTGTTCATACATTTATTTCTGGATTTCTATATGTAATAACATTGTCTGTAAACTCTCCAAGGAAAGGTATCATAATTCACTAATCTTGAGGGATGAGGCTTAACAGTTGTTGAAGATGAAAGGAAGTCAGTGGAATGGAAGCAAGATGAAAAAGTTATGAAATAGGGAAAATAAGAATTAGAAGTTTAGAAGCCAGGATTATCTGGCAAAGTATTGGATTCTCTAAACAATCAACATAAAGAAAATAATGATTATGTCAAATATTTTCTCAGCACAATCATTTACTTGACAAATGTTTACTGAGTGCTTCCTCAGGTACTAGACAGGGAAACAGACAAAAAATTCTGGCTTCTTGGAATGTGACTTTATACATTTTGGATCATGATATCCTTGTGAATTATAATGTACATAACTGTTGTGTGTATTTTCCAGATGTAAAAATGAAGGAGATAAAGATCGTATCTTTGGTGGGTTCAGGTGACTTAGTATAAACTGCAAGGTTTCAATGAATTTGTTTCACTCCGTAGATTTATCTCCTAAATACCGTGGAGAACCAAAATGACTACAAGTGTATTTCAGAATTTTTACAAGAGTGAAATATCAATATAAAAATGAGTTAGGAGACCACATGAGAAACAAGAAAAAATTCTTGCAGGATAAGTAAGAAATTAAGACAGCAATAAGGGTGGCAGGTAGATGCAGCTTGCCTGGAAATGATGAGTATAATGAATTAGAAATGTGGCAATGCATAGAGTGTTTACGTGATGACAACTCAGAATGTTCCAAAATATAGGATGGTGTCCATATGAAGAGGCTTCTTTGAATTAAAATTTTAAACTTTGTTATAGCTTATGGAAGTATTACTGAAACATTACTCATTTGAGGTAGATAATAATAGTATAAATAATACCAGAGAGGGTCTATTTTATGAAAAGAAGTTTAAAATGTATTAGGGAAGCTGAGAGGGTATTTAGTGAACAAATTGGTACTTTAAAAATGGAAAAAAGTTAAATTTAATGTCATTTATTTCTTTTTTAATGCATCCATAAATTTTAAAAATTCAAGCAATGCAGTAGACATTCTAAATTCTAAGATCTGCAAATGCATTCAGGAAATGACAGTTTAGTGGTTTAGAAACACTAATTATTATATAATACAATTCTAATAGCAGTGGCTAAGAGATCAGGAAAAAGGGAATAAGTGAGGTTGAAAAATTAGGTAAAACGTCACAGAGGAAGCTATTAAATTTATATCACACAGAATTATTGGAGAGATTCTAAAAGCTAGGTGTTAAATCATAGAAAGGGTTCAGAGAATATCTTACTTTCTCCTTTAAATTTTGAATAAGTGCTTTATAAGGGAAAATAGCTTAATATATTATCATCACAATATCTTTAATACATTGGCATAAACCTCCAAAAAGAAAGATTTATGTTTGTGAACTGTGGACCAAACTCAATTATGGAATGAACTTGAGGAACAGGACTTCAGTTCCCTGGAATGTTTCCAGTAAAAATTCGGGGACCATCTGGGAATTGAACCATAATTCATTTAGTGTTGTTTTGTACATATCACTAGATCACCAGAATTTCAGAAAGACTTGATAAATGCCAGGTTTTCTTATGGTAAGCAAAGTGAGCGTTGAGTTGGCAAAAGCATGCTTCTGATGGTCTGGTAAACCTTGTTATACATCAACAGTCAAAACCAGTTAGGGATTTGGGAAAGCTGAACACTGTCCTTCCATCTATGAGTATGTTTTGTTTTATTGGGTCATGAATTGTGTAGGTATATCCTTTTATACTACACTTGTGTCTGTTGACATTTCTGAAGTCAAGCACATTCATTACTTCAAATAGTATTTGCAAATATGCTGCATTTCCCAAGTTATATTGAACCTAAGGGACTCGAGATAGAAAGGAATTAAATATCTCCTAAGAACGGTTGTTATTTATTATTGATGTTAGGAAACACATTCAGGGTTCCTGATTGCATGACTACTGGTTTTCTGTCTGTTTGAGAGCCCCTTTGTGTGACGTGGATTTGAAAGTAGCTGGAGAGAGGGTAGTTCTGTCCCTAGAAAATGCGTCCTCATACCTCAGAGATTGAGATGTGCCTGAAAACTTAAAAAATAAGTTTCATATAAATGAATTGCATTTGTTATGCTTAAGTTTCCTCATTTCAATGTGTATTTTTACACATATCACTGGTATGGTAGAAATGCTAGCATAATGCAGATATGAATGGAAATATTTGAACAGTATTTAATAACTCTTGGTCAACAATTATTCTAGGTTTCATATTTTTAAGCATTTGATGCATACTGTTAACTAATTTTTTTCTCCACAACATAATGCTAAGAATTATATTTATACAAATAATATATATATGGGAGATCATGATTGTCCTACCTGACCTATAACTCCCTGGAGCTCCTGTGGTTAAGGCCAGCATATGTCCCATGACTCCCTGGTGGCCTGCCATCCAATGTCTGTGTATCCTGGAGATTCACTATATATAAGTCTCCTATTCTTGCAGAATACCTTTACATTCCAGTGTATTTTGCCTAAATTTTGAGAGTTACAGATTGCAGCAGGACAGATGTCTTGCCACTTTAATAATGTAATTGTGTATTATTACTCCCCTGCAAGCTTGCTAGTTACTCTGTCACAACAACAAAAATTGAATGGCTTTGAAACTATAATGATAGATTTAGGACCAGATACTGTAGGGAAGTTATAACTCTTGAAGCCTTAGTAGAAAATATCCCAGTCTTTCCAGACCCTCATTCTTGGATGAACACTGATGCCCTAGGTAAGAATATGATGAAACTGATGAGCTTTAATTTGCAAACACTCGTCTAAATCTGGTCGAGGGCACCCTTGACTGAACACAGTGAGATTTGGAGTGGGGGAATAAAATCATACCCAATTTTAGTAACACATGTATGTGAGGATGGGTATTTGCTAGAGACAGAGCTGAGACTTATTCTGAGAAGAAAATACTTTCACGTTCCTTGGACAAGACTATAAGGCTTCTTCTAAAGCAATGGTAACAAGTAGACAAAAAACAGGTTTTAAATATGTTTAATTGATCAATGAGTCAACTTCAGCTTGATTTATCCCCAGAATGGGTCGCTAGAACACAATGAAACTGACATGAAAGTGGTAAATCCTGGCATGATTTAGTCATTTCCCTCATCAAGAGTTTAACACCTTCTTCTACAGTCCTTACGTAGACCTTGGTCAGGGTCTTCTTAGTGCATATGTCTCACATATCTTTTGTTTATTTCTCTTGCGATATTCTCTGCAATAATTTATACCAAGGAAAAGGCCAGCAAGATCGTAGTGATCACTAGGACTTGAGCCATCTGATTGGGAGCAGAAAGTCCCTCTACAAAGCATGTTAATTACAGCCATATCTTTTTATATGTCTTTTAAAATACTTTGACCATTTCAGCTTCTCTTTTTCCCCATCATTTACAGTCATTTTAACCATTTTATGTGTTTGTGGAGTTATCTAATTGAGTGTGTAATTTTTCTTAGGCTAATTGTTTTCTGTAGGTGTTACCTCAAATACTTTTTTATCCTGGGGAATCATCCTTAAATAATACTAGTTTTCACTTAATTATAGCAATCAACCTGCAACCCTTTGTTGCATCATATAACTGTGTCAGAACGATTAAATTTATGTTTAACACACTACAAATCAGTTACAGTTACAGTTTCACTTTCCATTCTTTTCTAACAAAAATCAAAATTGCCCAGGTACTGCCAGTTCCAAGTGACCAAGGCTGTAACTAAAGACCATTGCCCAGCCTCTTCCACATTCTGCCTCATCTGTGAACATATTTATATTCCAGATATATGTGACAAGTTTTTACATCCACAGCCTTCCAGTTGTCACTGTTTAATTCTGCCTGTCTATTCCCTCCCTATTATGAATGACACAGTGGTGATCCTCTATTTGTCCAGTCGGTTGCACAGCAAGGAGAATTAATTCTCATTTTTAACTACAGTAACTAGGCCATTAAGGAACAACAAAAAGTACATCGATTTCCAGCAAAATCCTAATTGTTTACCTTAATTTTTCCACAAGCCCGGTTCTGTTGCTTTGTTCCCTACCACATGCAGTCCCCAGTCTTTAATAACGTGAGATTCTAAACTGACTTCAGTAGTCAGTAGTCATTCTTTGAGGAGAATATACCTGCTGTCAACATTCTTGTGGTATAGTGCTTTTTTTAGTCAACATTTAGTTAATCAGTTAGAGCTGTGTGTTCTCTTCATGCCTATTTCCAGACCAATCTATATCCTAGATTGTGATTGTGTTCTTGACTGTTTTGTTTTTTGCACAGCAAGTTGTTTTTTTTTTTTTTAGCATGATGTCAAGCCTCTAGGGCCATTATTTTGCCTGACTCAGCACAGTACTCCAAGACTGGTTTCTAACCTACCAAAACACATTTGGCAATTTTGGGCTAATGCTGATCAAGCCGCCATATATGTCATTGCCATTAAATGCTAATGAAAACCATTCACTGGGAAAATGCACTGTACCCAGAAGTATATGTCCTGTAAGACTGTCAGTTTAATATATTCAACCCTTAAATGCTCTCTGTCTTTATGTGCCATAGAATTTACATTAACGTCCTTTGTGTCCTTCCCAAAGTGAGTAATCTGATATTCAGGCCACAAAGTGGCACTCAGAATCACTCAAGGATGACTGGGTTCTGTATCTCATTTCCTTAAATGAATTCCATTTACATCCACATTTCAAAAAGGAGTGTATAAAGCTGTGATATAAGTGAGCAGATAGCCATAATCTGTTTTATATCACACACAGGATGCTGTCTTAGTAATATGTCATCTTAATGTGTGTCCACAAAGAGTACAGAAGCTTGTCATTTAGCTTTTTTTATGCCTTATCTATGAATTGGTAATAATTCTCTCCAGGCATGTGAAAAATAAACAGAATGAAAAACAGCTTATAAACTGCCTGCTAAGTGATAGCCGTAGTTAATAAATTGGAAATTAAGTCAATTGAGTCATCAGGGAATGTTGTGTCACTTGTTCCCACCAGATTATCCACAAGGAGTCTTTAGAAAGAGTTTGCACATCGGTAGGAATAAAACCTTTTTTCCTCAGAGACGCAAGTCAAGATGTCTCTGCATCCTGGGCATTAGTCAGCCCTAGACCTGAGAGAGAGAACTGAAGAGTTTCATTCTCTTGCTCTAAATCACTTCTGTGAAAATCATTAGATCTCACTTACAAACTCAAGTTCACTTAAAATCTCCTTTGCTGTCTTTCCACCTTAATCTTATTTATTCATGTTTCGACTAGTTTTGACCCCACAGGCTTATCTCCCGATAATCAGCATTTCCTATACTATGGAGTTAATATTTGCTCACAGGATTTGACAGGTGAAAAAAAAAATCACAAGAGTGTCTTTGCACTTTGTAATGGAGCCACATTCAGAGCCCAATTCAGGTACCATGTGATGAAGTTATGTACTACCCAAGAGAACCATTAGGAATATATGCTGTTAAATTCAATGATAGCAACAGTATGTCTTGGCCCTTAATATCTGGGGGAGATAATTCTCCATGGGTCTCTGATGTTTCTGTACCTTTTGAGAACAGAAGTATCAGCGACTGTTTATAATGGACCAAATTCTAAAGATTCCTTCTTACAGTAAATGGGCGTTAAAATCGTCAACAGTTTCTTCTTAAGGAACAATAGGCAGGTTTATTTACTCAATAGGAATATTTTAATAAATTTCATACATTTAATCCACTAGACTGGATAAACTGACATGAGTTTCCATATTGAAGGTAATTGGTTCCCTCAAATATAGAATTATAATTAAAGCAGTTTTAGTGGATGAAACATATTGTATATTTATGCATGTTTATATAAATTACTAGCAAGTAGTCCATATGTAGGTTATTAATCTCCTTTACATTCATGTTACATTACTTTTGTTTCTGACTTCAGTGTAGGTAAATCAAAAACATTTAGAACTTCTGTTTTGGAGTGGACACCAGAAGCTTCATGTTTGGGAACCTCCCAGACCTCAACCTTTGTGTTTCTCACTTTGGCTGGTTCTGTTTTTTCCCTTTTGTTTCCTTTAATAAAGCTGTAACCCTCAGTTTCTTGAATTCTGTGTGTTGTTCTAGGAAATCATTGGGCTCAAATATTTCTGTTAGCATTTCTTATAGATCAGTCTGCTAGGAACAGTTCTCAGTTTTCCTTTCTCTGGTGATGTCTTCATTTCTCTCATTGTTGAAATAACTTGCTGGATCTAAAATTCTTGTTTGGTAGTCTTCTTTCATTCAGTGCTTTGAATAGGTCATCTCACTGCCATCTGACTTTCATGGTTTCTGATGAGAGGTTAACTGTAAATTTTATTGAGCATTAATTGTAAGTAATGTTATTTTTTCTTTTTTTTTCCAAGACTATTTTTAACTTTTGACAATGGTGAGTTTAGGTATGAATATCTTTAACTTTATCCTCCTTGGAGTCCACTGAGACTCATGAATGTGTAAATTAATGCCTCTTTTCAAATTTGGGAATTTTTTTGCCAGTATTACTTCAAATGCAATGTCTGTTCCTTTTTCACTCTTCTCTCTTTCTAGGGATCCATTATACATATGTTGGTATGCTGTTGATATGTCAGTATTGTCTTCATTCATTCTTCCTTTCTCATTTTTAGCCTGGTTAATCTCAATAGACCTATCTTTAAGAATGCTTATTCTTTCTTCTGCTTATTCAGATTTCTGCCATTTCACATTGCTAAATTTTTCATTTCAGTTATTGTATTTTTCAAGAACTCTAGAATTTTTGTCCAGTTCTTTTTACCACTTTATATCTCTTTATTGTTGCTCTCTATTTAGAGAAATATTATTCTCGTATATTTCTTTCTTTAGATGTGGTTTCCTTTATTTCTTTGAAAATATTTCTGATATTTAAATTTTTATCTTATAAGAGCAACTTTTGTGCTTCCTCAAAGAGAGAACTTCTACTATTTTTCCCCTGTGTGTAGGACAAGCTTTCTTTACATAGCACATAAATTTTAGTTGAAAGCTAGATGTTTTGAACAATAAAATATGACAAGCCTGGAAAGTTGTTCTCATCATATTAAAATCTGTAGTTGTTGTAACTATTTTATTTAGAGACTTTCCTGGACTGGATTTCTAAACTTAGCATTGTTTGTCACGTGAAACCCCTGAAGTCTCTGCTCTGTTGGGTCACTAATGGTTGGGCAGAGGTTTCTCTCAAGATCTTGAACCACTGAGTTTCCTACCCTTTGCTAAGCAGCTTTGTGTGTGTTTGGGACTTACTTTCAGTGCTCTGGCCCTTCAGATCTTTGCATTATTTACTTCCTGCTTGCATAGAGCCCCAAGATCAGCCAACAGTATAAAATTAGGACCTTCTAGGTCTTCCTTGAGTATTTACAAACTCTTGCACATGAATGTTGACCTTCTAGATCCCAAGCAGTTTGTCAGAATTTTTCGACACCGCCTGTGGTTGTATCATTTCCCAGATCTTCCTTTTAAGTTTTTGCTTATCCTTGTTTGTTCCAGCTGGTGTCACAGCCTTAGGCAACTGTGATGTTAAACAATAGCCACCAATTTCTTTGATAGACAACCACAGTAGGGGATAAGGTTTTTCTTACTGAGCAAGCTCTGTTTCAGGTCAAATAATAAGTCTTATAAAAGGGACTTTTCCAGAGAGCAGTCATACTGATCAAATATTGACATTGCTCTAGTAATGTGGCTTCTGCGGGAGCTCCAGACCTGCTCTGCATACTGCCTTCCCCAGAGGCTTTTCAGCTGCCGGTTCCACAGCTACTATTGTGTTGGTTGTCAAGGATGCTGTGGAGCTGAAAGAGGAAGATGAAAATGGACAAGTTAAAAAGCCACAAAGCTCACTATTCATTACAAAATTCAGCTATTTTTTGAATAAATGGTCCTGTAATTGTTGCCAGCTTTTGGTTAATTTCCAGAATTTGAAAAGATTGATTTAGGCAATTTACTGCTTCCTTGGCAGAGTTGCTTTTAGGAGGTTTTTATTTCACCATTCCAGAAGTGTTTTTCCCCTTACATAGTAATTTTCTCACATATGAATTATATTTCAATTTGAAATAGACACTTGTTATCAAAAAGGTCTGAGCAAGTTCCACATATCTCCCAAAACAGTAGGCTGAAATAGAATTCCCAAAATCATGTACTCATGGGATTCTTTCATTGTAATGATAAGATCAGAGGTTAAGTAGCTTCCCAGATATCATATAGAATGTTTAGAGCCAGGAATTGAATGATCTGGAGATTTTGTTTCTGCACCATTTGAATATAGTCATTACTAAATGAAATTCTTTTATTTGATTATCAATGTTATTATAGGCATCAGAGCCAGGTTATGCCTTTCTATGGTCCTATAATTTAGAAAGTCCCTTTTGTGTTTTTCATTATGGAAAAAAAGTGCTATAAATCCCAGCAAGTTATGAACATTTATCTTCCATTTTGGTGACTTATTTATAAAAATAATATATTTCTTAAACAGAAATTTTAGAAGAATATGCTACTGAAGTTTATTTTAAAAATATTTTTCAACATTCAAACAAGATACGCAATTTAATTTAATATTAACACGAGAGGTACATTTATATCAAACACTGTATAATTATGATGAATGTTTTTCATATATTTTCCAGACCTATCCTTCCCTTTATTATTTCTATACCAAATTTAATTTGCTTCCAAATATAGATATTCTTCTGAAAGTATTTTGCTTTTGTGCATCACTTGCCTTTCCTCATTTGAATACCAATCTCTCTTGTGATTCTGAGCAATTTGATATACTATAGCTTTAGGCAAACACACAAAAAAGTAACTATTTTTAAGAAATGTTGCCTCAAAAATATAGCCTTATTATGTAGTCAATTATGGAAAAGGCTTATTTATTCTTCATTTGAGTTTAACTTGTCTTTGATATTTATAAGGTAGACTTACTGCATAGTTGAGTTTGCAGATTGTTTCCCTCCAGCTACTTCACTACGATCCCAAAATTAATTATATATGTACCAGCAGATGCCAAAAATCTACAACTGAAGAATGTAGTAATAAATTTAAACTTGTCTACCAAATATAATTCTATTAAGTATCTCCTCATATTTACTCTTCCTTCCTAAAGTAGTTATAAACATAATCACATACACACAATGTTGATACAGAAATTTATTAATTTAAATGACAGGGAGTGTTTAATCTCTTTCTTGATTTCTTTTAATGTTGGAGTTAAAATTAACTGTAATTACCATAGGAGATAAACAGGCCAAACAATCAAGAAGCTTTCTAAATTAATAATTAAGAATTGTAAGTTTTTACGCTTCATGTAGTCTCATACAAGACTCCAGATACAATTTCAGAATACACACACACACACACACACACAAAATATCAGAAACATACATATCCAGGATAAAAAGTGAACTCCTCATTCATGTCGTTCATTAGGCCATTAAATTTATTTATATTTTTTAGAATTGAACAAAAGTAATCACCTTAGAAGGAACTTACTAATATAATTTTAAACTAAGATTTCACTAATAAGGCTAACTCTAAAATATAAGAGCCTTACATTTCGTTATATTTAATTATGATTATATGTTGAGTTAAAGGATTTTAAAATAATATACAGACACAAACACAAGTACACATCTGTCCCTGTTCCATTACTCGTAAGTTATCCCCCAAATTTACTGTAGATCTCTACTTCTTTTTTCAAAATACACTCATTACACACACACAAACACAAACACAAACACAGCAATTAACATTGCTACCTGTTTTCTGGCTTCCTAATTTAGAAAAATTATTTGCAAGTCTTAACTTTGGGTAATCATATACTTAATTTTCCAAACCTAGATACTTTTAAAATTGAAAGGAAGCATTATTAATAATTACACTAGAAAAACAGGGTGAATCTGGGGCATACAGTCACACTTCAAACCATACAAATATAACGTAGGCCTAATTCCACCTTTCCTTCCCTACTTTTCCAGATGACTCGATTTGTAAATTGTGCTACAGAGACATTAGATTTCATAACTTCCTCCGCCTACAGCTGTTTTCTCTTATTAATTATCTGCTCTAGATTCTTTAACCATTCATCTGGCTTTGACTTTCCCCTCTTAAAGAATATTCTCATTCATAAGTGTTATAAATTCTTTTTTTTTATTACAATATTCTTAAAACTTTTTTGATGTGTGTGTATATATATATATATAAAATATGTATGTATATATATATAATGTGTGTGTGTGTGTATATATATATATATTATTATTAAATTTCACATATTATTATATATATATAATAGATATATAATATATAATATATCACATAATATAATATATATTATATTAAATTTCACATATTATTAAAGTATAGTCAGTTTACAACATGGTGTTAATTTCTGGTGTATAGTATAAAGCTTCAGTCATACATGAACATACATATATTCGTTTTCATATTCTTTTTCACCATAAGTTACTACAAGATACTGAATATAGTTCCCTGTGCTATAGAGTATGAACTTGTTTATCTTTTTTTGTGTATGATAGTTAGTATCTGAAAATATCAAACTCCCAATTTATTCCTTCCTACTGTCTTCCCCCTACTGGTAACCATAAGTTTGTTTTCTATGTGAGCCTGTTTCTGTTTTGTGAATTAGTTCATTTGTCTTTTTTTTTTTTTTTGAAGATTCCACATATAAGTGGTATTGGTATTTTATACCGTAAAATATATGTATTTTTCTTTCTTTTTCTGGCTTACTTAAAATGACAGTCTCCAGGACCATCCATGTTGCTGCAGATGACATTATTTTATTCTTCTTTATGGCTGAATAGTATTACATTGTATAAATATACTGCAACTTCTTTATCTAGTCATCTGTTGATGGACATTTAAGTTGTTACCATGTCTTGGCTATAGTAAATTGTGCTGCTATGAACATTGGGGTGCAGGTGTCTTTTTTAATTAAGGTTCCCTCTGGATATATGCCTGGGAGTGGGATTCCTGGATCATATGGTAAGTCTATTTTTAGTTTTTCAAGGAACCTCCATACTGTTTTCCATAGCAGCTACACCAAACTACATTCCCACCAACAGTATAAGAGGGTTTCTTTTTCTCTACACCCTTTCCAACATTTATCTTTTGTGGACTTTTTAATGATAGCCATTCTGACTGGTGTGAGGTGATACCTCATTGTAGTTTTGATTTGTATTCTTCTGATAATTAGAGATACTAAGCATTTTTGTCTTTATTGGAGAATTGCTTGTTTAAGGTCTTCTGCCTAATTTTGTATTGGGTTGTTTGTTTTTTATTATTAAGTTGTATGAGCTGTTTATATATTCTGGAAATTAAGCAAAATCTTTAAAAATATACATTAGATTGTTTCTCTACTTTGCTCAAAAATGTCCTTGTTTTTCCATTTAAATTTCACTAAAATCTGCGTTGATTTGCATGAAATATAAAACTCTGAACAAATCTCCTTCTTGCACCTGCTCTGATCTCATCCTACCACTCTTTCTGACTCTGCTTCTACTGCAACCCCGTAGCCTCTCTGCCGCTCTTGTCATCAACTAAGGCACCTCACTGTCCTTGTACTTGCTGCTTTCTCTCTTTAGATGCTGTCCCCCAGAAAACACGGCAGACTTTCTCATATCGTTCATTAGCGTTTGAATGCCATCTCCACTGAGAGGCCTGCTTTGGCCATCATATATAAAATAACAGTTCCATCACTGTCTTCTTTTTTTCACTTTCCCTCTCCTCACAGCTTTAGCCAGAATATATTTATTGATTACCGACTGAACAAGTTGAAAAACTAGAATCAATTACATAGGATCTTCCACATCTTGTCACAACTAATATGTCACTCCCTGTATATGACTATCTTCTCTGGTTTGTTGAGTCTGACAGTTGGCACTGTACCCCTGTTCTTTGGGAGACTCATTTTCTCATAATCCAGAAACTGTCCTCTCCTTTCAGAGCATTTCACTTATGTGTTGATCCTCTTCTCTCTTCTGAATTCATTTTATCAGTATGAAATCACAGTGTAGCATTTTCCATTTAAAAAAGAAAAAAAATGTCTCTCCTCTATCCCCTGGTGATGTCAAGGTACTGTACAAGTATTTTTACTAATATTCACAACAAGAGCCTGTTGTATTTCAGTCTTCAACTTCTCATTCCCATAATTTCATCAACAATTGTACTTTTATCAGGTTTATCAAAATTACCAAAGACCCCCATGTTTCCAGCGTATATTCTAATAACCAATCTTGGGTGACTTCATAGCAGAATTTGATGCAGTTGATGATTCCTCAAAAATGTCTTCTCTTCCAAGACATAATACTATCCTGCCCATCCCTTTTCCCTTATTAGCTGCTCTGTTTCAATCTTTTTCTAAGTTTCCCCCCTAAATGGTAGAGTGAACCAAGTTTAAGCAAGAACCCTAATCTTTTCTCACTTTAAACCTTCTCCACAAGTGATCTTAATTCCTCTCCTTGTCTTTAAAAAAGTTTCTGTGCCTATACCCCTCCCCTACCTGCCTACTGAATATTTCTATTTGCATACACATCTTAAACTTAATAAATTCAAATCAAAGCTACTGAATCTCCAGAACACTTTGCCTCTCTAAACCATTCCTTTCTGTGTGTTCTGCATCTCCATGGCTCTAAGCTGGCTGTTCAGTCCAAAAATATAGAATCATTTTTGATCCTTCACTGTGTTCCACCCACAATAGCAAGCATATCAGCAGGGTCTTTAAGCACTGTAGCCAAATGTATGCAGTAGCTATTCATTTTTATATGTGGTTCTCCTATTCTAAGTAATCAAATTTAATTCCTTGTATTATTACCACCATTTAAGTCTGACTTCAGATATCACTACATTAGTGGATTCTCCATTGACTATCCTACTGAAAATACTTTCTTCTGCAACTCTCTATTGTACTAAATTACATTCCCTGCCCCCCCATTGGAGTTCTCAATATCTAAAATATATCATGTTTAATTATTTGTTTATTCTGTTTTTTTCACACTGAAGTATAATCTTCATGAAAGGAAGAATTTGTCCATATTATTCATTTCTATGTTTCATCAACAATGACAGTCTGTCATGTAGTAGGTTGTTGAATAAATTAATAAAAGTCCAAAAGTGTCTTTCATGAAAAAATATATTTCTCATGATAAGCAAAATATATAGTTCTAATTTGACTTGTTGATCATATTTGGGGGCATGGTGATCTATGGACATAGAACTAGAGAAACAGGAACTGACGTTCTAAAATGTGACTTTAAGCAAGTCATGTAACTTTATTCAGACTTTCATTTATCATCATTCAAAATATGGCATTGGCTGTCTACAATCCTTTTAATAAACTTAAATGAAATATTATACAATAGTATCTTTCTTTGTTACATGTGTTTTAACAGCATTTTTTTCAAACACATACAGAGAGAAAGCATGATTCTTCCACTTTAATAAGTGATAATCCTATGCAAAAGTGTAAGGAGAAAAAAATACATAGAAAATAAGAAAAAAACCTCACTTTAGTCTTTGTCATACAATAAAATACTAAGATGAATGCGTACCCCTATTGTATATGAGAGCTAAGGACAGAACTGTTAGATCTGTGATTTGCTTTTATGACTAAGAAAACAGTCTGCTTTTTCATCTGAATCATTATCTGGTCTTCTTAATAAAAATAGTTGGTTCACATTATCCTTCCTATTCACCCTGAAGAATGGCAAAAGGAAGTAAAAAAGAAACTGCTTTTGGTTTGCTATTGTGGTTCTTTTCTCCCTTGTATTTGGATTTGGAATGAAAGCTTTTTAAGTCTAAGAATCATTTCTGCAGTTGGAAAACTAAATTAGAGTAGGAAATTGAATAAAAAATAATAATGAAAATTTGTTAATAGCTTGAAACAGTGATTATGCCTTCATATTACCTTTTCTTTTATAAAACATTACAATAATTTAATGTCACACTAATAAATAAGACTCACTTGCTTTTATAATAAAATATTTGCCCCATGGCTAACTCTCATGACCCCATTAATGTATTGAAAACACTTCAAGTTTATTTTTCCTTTGTGAAGGTCACTTCATAGAAACACTAGAGAGGATATTTATTACTAGAGATACACATTTGTTCACATAAAGAATAACAACAGAGTTAGTACAAAATCATACAAATAGCTGGGACACATAAATTACACATTTGCTGGTGCTTTTGTTGTTGTTCATTTGCTGATTTGATTGCTTGTCACATTTCCTAAACTTTATTCCTCATTAGTTTTATCAAGGATGATACAGTTTTGGCTTTAATCTGTTGTCATTATAAGTTAAGAAACTAAAAGTACTTTCATGTCATAACATTATTGTGCTGACTTCACTAGATAAAGGCATTTAACTTTATGTGTTGTTTCCATAATGTATTATTTTTAAAATTTTATATGCACTATGTAAAGATGCAAAATAAAATTTAAAGTACCCAATTTAAATTACAATATCAGAATGCTGTATGAATACGTATAGTGTGCACAGTAGTTTGCATATATTTTCAGAATAATCTTCACCATGATTTTGAGTTACAGATAATGAAATTAATATTCAAATGGGTTAAATCATTTTCTTAAGGTCTCACAGCAGGTAAAATAAAATGAAAACATGTAAGATTTAATCCTCTTGTGGTGGAATTACCTTGTCGACTTAGCATTGTAGAATAATGAGGAATTTAGATGTTCTAGTGAAAGTATTCTCAAGGAGAGAATTTTTTTGACCTCTGTAAACTTACTATGTAGTACTTTACTCTGACATACACAATACTCATTTCATGAATGTTAGTCGAATTTTTAAAATCTTAATGCAATGACAAATTATGACTATGTAGCTAATTATTCCAAAGAAAATAACGAAAACCTTCAAGTAAAGATCAGTAATAATAATAACTTCTTAGTTTTTCTACATTGTGTTACTTACTTATTGTCTAATACTTTGAGCCCAATGTAAATTTATGAAGGTTCTGCCCTTTCTTAACTGGGAATTATCATTAGTATTTTATCTTTGGCATACATAATATAATGTTCAAGACATAGAAGTTATAAAATACAGTAAATTTGAATCCAATAATGAAAAAAGCTAAATAAACAAGTTTGGGTGCAGGGAGGATGCTTTGTGTTCATTCAGTTGATGGTTGTGTTTGTTTTTAAGAAACATTGGATATGTGAAGACTCAATAAAACCTAAATGAATTAAATTCTGAAAAATGACAATCTTCATTAGAAAGAATAGACTCATAGCTGGCATTATACATAAAAATTCTAAGATCTTTGAGCCACAAATTGATGTGTATCCAGCTCCTTAATTTTTCCCAAGGTTCTTCAACGAGTGTATGGGTCAGTCAAAGCAGGAGTGGGGACACGACGGGATAGCCGATATACCCACGATGTCTGGATTTTCCAGACAGCACCTAGCAGGCTGGCTTGAGTTCAAAACACTTAACAAAAGTACAATATTCTCTGCAGATACTAACTACTATATATAAAATATCTAAACAGCAAGTTTATACTGTATAGAATAGGGAACTATACTTAATATCTTGTAATAACCTATAATGAAAATAATATGAAAATGAATATATGTATGTATATATATGAATGAAACATTATGCTGTACACCAGAAATTGACACAACATTGTAAACTGACTATGCTTCAATAAAAAACAATGGAAATTAAAAGATTGAAAAAAAAATAAGGGTACACACAAATAGGCTCTACCAAATTGAACTTTACAATGCAAAAAAAAAAAAAAATAGTACAATATTTTCTCTCTAACTTACTACCAGGGAGATACCTAGTTAGATTTAGGAAGATAAAGAAATAATCTTTCTGTTTGACTTTACCTTAATGTTGGAAAATTAGGCACTCTTTTGCTGCTTGTCTTGTCAAACAAGAGGCAGAGTTTTAACCAGAGGATCAAGTCTAGCTGTTTTTGAAAATCTCTTTTCATTCTATATTATTCCATACTGCAGGAAGTTGTTTTTTTGTTTTTTCTTCTTTGGTTCAAAATCAATGAAAAGTAAGTTCTATGGTAAACCAGATTTGATAGAGTATCATGGTTTTCTGAGTGTTTGCTGAATGCTTGCTTGCTTTTTGTTGAAGAGTTTTAAGGGAAAAATGGGAAAAATATGAAAAAAGAAAAACAATGTATTTTAAAGGAAAAAAAGAAAAAAAACTGTGTCTCTATAATTTGTTTGAAATCTTGATGGGCAAGGATGCATACTATCTAATAGCATTCCAGTTCTGTGAAACCAAACTGTTCCTAATTTAAAGAGCATATTTAGTAAAGTTAATTTTTCATTATTTTATATGATATGAGTAAAACTTAAAGGAAAAATAGTTTCCTTTAACTATTAGATAGGCCAAATTAAATAACTAAATTAAGAATACTTGAAATATAATTTGATGTATACTTTTGCAGATATTTTCTTCTATGTATATTATATATACATACACATATGTATGTATATATATATACATGTGCAGACAAATTCTGATTGTATCCAAAAAGCATTCTGTGTAATTTGTGTTTGTTCATCTTCCGTGTCAATAATTGCCATCATAATTTTACATCATGGTACAATGTTTATTGCCTGTTTCCCATTTTGAATGTTTAATACCATTCAACTTTTACTTACCGCATGTGTTCAATTTCTTAGTAATACTTGCTGTGGAAATAGTAAATCATGACATTCTCTCTGACTCTCAAGCTTTTTACTCAGACATTTTTTAATATATTCATAATTACAGCACACTTATAATGCTTTAATTATCCACTCTTCCAGTGATAAAAATCCAAGACTGCATCCAATCCTTGGCTCAAAGATTAACATTGTGATAAGCATCCTCATATATATCCTTATATGAAAATTTCTTAGGAAGATATAATTAGTAGGAGTGACATTCTTAGGTAATGAAATATATTTGCCTGACCTGAAGCAGTCTGTAATTCCACCTTCAGTGCATGTGTTCATATTCCTATATTCTCCATCATCCATGAGGCATTGTCTAGGTTTATGTTTTGCCATTTTGTGAAAGATAAATTGAACCCATTATTGTTTCAATTTGCTTTCCCCTAGCTGTAAGTGAGTTTGAACATCTCTTCAGATGCTTGTTTATGTTTCTCATCTTTTTCTTTAAGAGCTCCTGTTTTTCTTATTGCTGTTTTTCAGGATTTTCTTGTATACTGTGGCTTTGTATTCTGTGTTAATATATCTGTTAAGCTAGTTTCCATTTTTTTTTCTGTCAGTTGACCTCAGGACCATTGTTCTTACATACATATATTATGGAAAATATTGAGAAAATATTGAAATTTGTTTTTATTCAGCTGAAATATTAATTTGAGGATTAATTTGAGAATAATTAATATTTTTATAATGTGATAATATTATATCCAACAGTTAGAATATCTTTATATTTATTCAAATATTATTTACATGTTACAATTGAGTGACTGCTCCAGTAAGATCTGTTTACACAATCTTCTTATCTGCAAAAATTTTCAACTTCCCTGATAAATTACATTGTTGCTATATGATTCTAACTTTACAAAAATGCGATTAAGGTATGGATTAGCTAAGGAAATTTCACAAAAATTAGTGCTAGTAAATGACAGATTCAGAATTTCAGCCAAGACAATTTCCTCCAGAACTTGTACCCTTAACTCTTGTGCTGAACTAGTCTTCAATTTATAAGCAAAATATTAAAAAGAGTATTTTAAAATCTTAGAGAAACACTTCACTTTCTGATATTCAGATTATTTTAAATTGCCTACTGGGTAAGAAATGCTAGCATATCAGCTTCTTTACATTTGGAAAACAAATGACTAGACTAGGTGTCACGAACTTGGTCATTGTGATAAAAAAAACATTTTTATCTGGCATATTCAATGTTTCTGGTCCTAGAGATGACAAAGATTTGGTAAGGGATTAAATCAAGTAAATCAGAAAGTAAAACTCTACAGTTGGTCAGAACAAATGGGCATCATTGCTACTCACATTTTCTTAAGTCAGAGTTGACACTAGTGTTCTGTAATTTTTAGTTTCTTTATTAATGTCATTTCATTTTCAGATTGCTTTTCTATAAAGGAATAGTTTTGCCCACTTATCCTTTTTGGCCAGATAATTTCTGTTGGCTTTTAAGCAATCATTTAAAGGACATTTATCATATACAAGATCAGTAATTTTAGAAAAACTACTCTAAGTAGTTTTTAAATTATGAACTATAGCATATTAGAATTTAGTATGACAGAAGATTTCTATCAGATAATAGTTGACATTTTAATAATATTTTTAATTATATGAGCTTTATGACAACTTTAAACTGCAGGTCAGCTTCCTCATCTGCTTTTCTCATTCCTTGTTTCTACAATATTAGATTTACCTAATTTGCAAGTTTATATTTTCAAGTATGAGTTCAAGTGTTTGAAAGCTTTTTTTCACACAGTTTAAATGTTTAGAAGGAAAACAGACCCAGAGAATTGGAAAGACATCACCAAAAAGACTATTTTCAATATTTATTTATATCTAAACAGACGTATTACAGTTGAAAAGAACACAATTGCCCATTAGTTTTCTTCAGAAGAAATCTCTCATAAGCCTAACAGCTATTTAGCCTACTTGGATAAAAATCAGTGGGACAGGTCTTTGGAAGAAGCCACTTGAACTCAAAGATATTAATTAACTTGTCTAAATGATACACAATTATCTTCACTCCTTGTGAAAACTATGTGATCTCTTTTTCCCTTGGTATTGTACTTCAATATGGAAACTTAATTCCTGGGAGTTTTTGCTTTCTTTTGTTTTTTGAAACAGAGTGCTATATGTGTATAATCTGTGATCATGGTTTCATTGTATCAAAAATAGTAAATACTACCTTCTACACTGAATCCAGATGAGGCATGCAGTTGATGACTAATTGTTGCCTTGAAGTAATCAAGTAGTGTGTGTATTGGAATTACATTCTAACTTCTGTTTAGAACACTAAAGTGTTCCACTTTGCACCCCTCCTTCGCCCACACCCCCGCCACACACACACACACACACACAAACACACCGCTGATGCTCTGTCAGCATTGGTCCTGAAGCATTTCTTTTGAGCTGACCTACAGCTCATCATAATGCCCTTACACAGTAAAAAATATCTCTTCCTCTGGCATGGGTTTCAATGATAAAATCTTTGTAGTTTCCTTTATATATGACATATACCCATGCTGAGAGCTGATTCATATTCTGCACATCAGTGGATTTATTAAACTGTAAAGTGAAATACCTACCACCATGCCCAGATGACAGCAATTGTTCTTCACACTGTGTCATTTGTATTATAAAATATATAATAGTATCATTTGAAGAAGAAATGTTGGCAAACATACATTGTCCTTTCTGTCATAGAATACAGGTTGGCATTAATGTTGTGTTGGATGTTATAAATGTTTGGAAATAACATTGTTTGTACTTATCTTTTCTATGTAAGGATGTCCCCTTCAAAGATTGCCTATTTATTTATTTATTTATTTATTCATTCAATTGAAGTATAGTGATTTACAAGTTGTGTTAGTTTCTACTGTACAGCAAAGTGATTCAAGTATACACACAAACACATATATGTATTCTTTTTCATATCCTTTTCCATTATAGGTTATTACAAGATATTGAATGTAGTTCCCTGTGCAAGGTGCTTACATACAGTAGCACCTTGTTGTTTATCTATTTTATGTATAGTAGTGGTTTATATCTGCTAATCTCAAACTCCTAATTTACCGCTCCCCTAGCCTTTCCATTTTGGTAACCATAAGCTTGTTTTGTATGTCTGTGAGTCTATTTCTGTTTTGTAAATAAGTTTATTTGTGTCATTTTTTTTAGATTCCACATATAAGTGATATATGATATTAATCTTTCTGATTTACTTTACTTAGTACTGTAATCTCTAGGTCCATCCATGTTGCTGCAAGTGATATTATTTCATTCTTTTTATGGCTAAGTAGTATTCCATTATGTGTGTGTGTATATATTGAAGACTACATCTTTCGTTTTGTTTAATTTCCTGTCCTTAGCTTTTTTTCCTTTTTATTGAAAAATCCTAATACATTTGGGGGAAATATTATATATATATATATATTATATATATAATCTAAATTTTAGATTTGCTACTGTTTGTGTAATGATAAAATAAAAGCTTTGTTGGCCTCATTACATTAATCTGACAAAAATGTGCTAGCTGAGGCCACAGTGGAAATTAAGGACAAGTGGACTCCTGAGACATGAAATACAGGTCAGATATTTTCCTAGTCATCTGTGTGAAAGATATCTGTGTCCCACTTGCTGATTTATTTGTACCTTATGGATCATATTCACCAAAAACTCTTGTACATCATCTTCAATATATAGTAGTATTTTATCACTATTGTCTGTGGGCTATTAATCCATTTTTAAGTGGAATACAGATACAATATTCCAAAACTAAAATAAACTTTAAGGTAAGCAAATGCAAACAGTAGTATACAATTTGTGTATAGAGATAGAATCACTTTACCTGTTAACTAAGTGTATTCAAGGCAAACTGACTAATCTTTTATTTATATTATCTTTACAGATGTAACAATGGATAAATAAATATATTTATGTATGTTTTTACTATTGTATATAAAATATAAATTATATAATTTAGACAGTTACTTATACTAGTGTATATATAAAAATATAATATGAAAGTTATATAAATTACATATATACATTTATATATATGTTTGTATATATATAGATCTTGCTCAACTTATAAGGGGGTTCCATCTTGATAAACCCATCATAAGTTTAAAATGTCCTAAATCAAAAATGCATTTAATACACCTAACCTACTGAACATCATAGCTTAACCTAGACTGCCTTGAATGTGCTCAGAACACTTACATTAGCCTACAGTTAGGCAAAATTATCTAATAAAAACCTACTTTCCAGTAAATTGTGGAATATCTCATGTAATTTATTGAGTACCATGCTGAAAGTGAAAACCAAAATGGTTGTAAGTGTATCTCTGGTTTACCATCATGATCACATGGTTGACTGGGAGCCGCTGCTCACTACCCTGCCCAGCATCACAAGAGAGTATCATACTGCTTGCTGCTAGGCCAAAAAAAGATCAAAACTCAAAATTCGAAGTTTCTACTGAATACATATTGCTTTCACACCATCACAAGCTCAAAAACTTGTCAGTTGAAACATTCTAAGTAGGGGGATCAATCATCCGTATACAGACCATCTGTATTATAGATATAGATATATTTTAAGGGGGTTCACTTAATGAAGTAATAAAGTAATGAGAGAATCCAATTTAGGAAGCTGTAAGGAAAACTGCAAAGCCAGATATGTGAGGGAAGAGAATTAATGTTGCTTAAAACTTAAGATGTCATTGCATCTGTCCTTTTTATGTCTTTTTTTCATTACTGAATATTTGAGATTATAGATTAGAATCATGAAATACAAAAAACAAATACATTAAAAATTAACTTACATTTTAAAAATTTATAGCTGAAGCTACATAAAAGTGCCCTAAAAATCTCAGCTGAAAGTGTAAAATAGTAAATTCCACCAGGTAGTAAAAAGGAGGAATTAAAAACAGAGAATCATAAACATGTAGCAGACCATTAGTAGAAGTATGATCTAACTCCACCTTCTAGGCTGTGTTTCAACTGTGGAGGCTTTAGGAACAGATATACTTATGTGATATCCTCAGACAAAAAGAGCAGAGAACATTCCTTAAATAATTGGCTACAAACAACAGAATGCCTCTATGTCATTTTAAGCAAAAAGATTTAGTGGAAAAATATTGAGGCCTCTTGAAATCATTAGGATGATGGAAGATTGGACTTGGGGAAGTGGCAGTTCCCACAGGAACTCTGGAGGACTAGGCAGCAGAAACTACAGCAAAGGTCACACGGATAAACAAACTAGTCCACACACTGCAGCTGTCACTATTATGGAGGAATTCCCTGGTCCCTGGTCTTTATTTCAGTCACTGAAGTTTCCAAATACTGAACACATTATTGGCTAACCCTGCATCATCCCCCATGCATTGACTGTGCCCTTTGACTGCCGTAGCAGGAAGTGCACTCTAAATTCCTTGAAGAAAACATATTTGGGGAGAATTTTCTTAAAGTGAGTTTGGAGAGAAAGTGATAAGGGAAGTTAGGGTATCAGAGGAAGTATGTGTACATGTTCTTCTCATGTTTATATGTACAGATATAGTCACAGAACTGACATCTCCTAGGTTTCATAGAGACACAGCTCTATGCCTCCTACAAAAGCAGACAGAGACATATCTTGGCAAAACCCCCAGTCTGGGTAAGCTTTTGATGTATGGGATTTCTATGATGAATAACTTGATATTGATAAAATTATTAATATATTAAATGATTTAATATTTCATGTTACTAATATTGATACTATTTCAGAGGCCTGATATAAAATAAAATCAAGAGATACCATTATGCCATATTTGTAATGTTTTGCTGCAGTATGTTAAAGGTTGTCTGTTTTTATTCATTCTTTTTACTACCTGTTGGATTTCATTACTTTACACTTTTTTAGAAGTGTAGATGAGGGAATATAAATTCAGGTAAATTCTCTCTGTAATTAACTGAAATTTAAAATAGTGCTGCTTTAAAGACTAGATGGTAGTCTAATGACTACATTTTATCCCTTTATTTCTAACTATTTTAGTCTAAATATCTGTCTTATTATCAATATCTGTAAACCTGCTTTTTAATGGTCCTGTAATTAATATTGTTGTAAATATTTAGAAACATTATAGTTTTGCTTACATTGTGGACTTTTCTGATGTTACTGTATAGTCATCATTGTTTAAAATATGTTTTAAAAATATTCCCAGAGCAGAGAGCAAAGAAGAAAATAATAATGAAATTTGTCTCCCTTGGTAAAGTTGATTTTTTTTTCCATTCAACCTTCCCTGTGTGAGTGAATGGAGGTGTTTTATTGCAAGGACGACTGTTAAAGTGGAGAGTCAAGCTGACAGTTTGTGCAGACTCTCCCTGATGAGATTTCTGACCCTGGAATTCTATCTGACTTGATGGCATGAAATTTGTGTCCCTTGGTGGCCAATAAAATCTTTAAGAACTTTACTGCAAACCCATTCTCTAAGAGTAAACCGCCTTTGAATCTCCCATACCACTTATCATAAGTGGTCTGTGGAGAGACTATTTAAGACCATGCAAATTTCCTTCTCCTCAACAAAATCTTCCCCCTAGGTTCAGCCTCCACTGTTGATCCTTTCTTGACTTACCTTTACTATAATGATTATAAAATGATGACTTTATAGCACTTCTTCTACATTTGTCTTTGGTCCTTGACATTCTACCATAGGCAAGAGATCCTCTTTCCTCCTAATTAATTAATTTTTGGTATGAAACTTTCATGGACTTCTACTTTTTCTTAAAAGATTTGAAGTAATTCCTGTAATTAATTATGTTGGTGTTTAACTTGTGCATAATTTGGCCCCTCTGGGCTGGTTCTTTTGTAACATTTCCCCATAATAGTCTTCTGTTTTTTGAACACTTCTTACTTTTTATTGTAACTATGTATTTCAGGTTCATCTTGTGTCTAACTTGTGCAACTTAAACTCAGCCGATTACTGAGGGGACCTGGCTTCTTTTAATTAAGAATGGCTTAAAGATCAGTGTCTAAGAATTCAGTATGCTTATTTACACTGAAGTTTTTTGTTTGTTTTCTTTTTTCTGTTTTGTCCCTTCTATTAGTCAAAGCTAGAAAACACACACATGCATATGAATATATGCATTCAAATGTAAATAAATATGCATATACGTACACATTCATGTGCAGAAATACATACATAATCACATACATATTTTAGAAATCATGAGTTCACACAGATAATCTCAGATGGACTCCATCCCCAGGGAATTTTGTCTTACCCTCTCTCGTTCCATACTAGTATGGCCAGTCTCCCACGGTAGATGCTGGCTCTCATCAACCTAATTGCTCATTTGATTGATCCTGTAACTTGACTGATTTAATTTTATGTTCTGAATATGTAATATGTTAACATGCTTCCAGAAGTAAAAAATCTGTGTATTGAACACTATCACTCTCTCCTGTATCTTTTTACCTCATTACACTCTACTCCTTGGAGGTACCAATTTCAGTGTTTTTTGATTATCCTATTGTTTTTCTTGTTGCAAATATAAGCAAGTATAAGTACACTTTACATTTCTTTTTTACTTAAAAACTGTTATACTACTATCTATATATAATTGTCCACATGCTTCTTTTTTTACTTAACATCAAACTCTTCCATCAAAGATGTTGTTGGCCTTTTTTTTTGGCAAATTAATGTGTGAGAAATTGTATTCCACTTTTAATTTTGTATGTTAGTTTTAATTTGCATTTCTCTTATGAGTGACATTGAATATCTTTTCATCTATATAAAGGTCTTTTATAACTATTTTGTAAATTTTTAATGTATTTTTCCTATAGAATTTTTTATTGTTTTGGTAAACTGTTAAAATTCTGTATAAACTTGGAATATTAAGCATTATATGTAATATGTTAACAATAGTTTCTTGCAGTTTGTCCATTGTCTTTTTGTCATTGATATGTTATTTTTTTCTCATGCTAAAGCTTTTAGAAATTTTAGTCAAATTTTCTGATTATTTTATTTCCTCTCCTGAAAGTTTTTTCTACTCTTAAGCCATAGAGAAAATCACCAGAAAAATACGTTGTTTTGGAGTTTTTGCCTAGGCCCATAGATATAGTAAAGACCAAGCTGAAGCTTTAAATCTGACTGACTATAAAAGATGTAAGCAAAAGCTGTAAGTGACACTGCCTTTCCAAGAAGATGGTAAAATAAATGTACCTAGGAGACAAGTAGATAATATCAAAGAGGTGATATAAAGTGATGGTAGAACCACACAATATGAAGTATAAACAGGCCTTTTAAAAAGATGTGGAATTCTACTTCCTGAGCACCAAATCGTGGTCATACTAACTCAGTTTTGAAGGACACAAGAGGTGTGTATAGAAGATGCAGAAAAACCTTAGGATCCAAACCCAACGTGGATCATCTGATAGGTGAGATCTCTGAATAAAAGCAAAGACCTCAGACAATAGAGCCCCCACTGTGCTGGTAAAATGATGGGGGAAGAAAGCAAAACAAAAAACAAAAAAACAAAAAAACCCTCAAAAAACAGAAAAAAAGTGACCACAAGAAGAAATGGCAAAGGAAGTTGCTTATTTTTGGAAAGAAAGAAAAAATATCAAGAAAAAGTGTAACTGCTTTTACATTATTCATGGTATAAATAAACACATTAAAAATGTCGAGAGCCGATATCACACCTACTTCTTTGCTGGGAAATAGTTTGGGGATTGTTTTTAATTGTTTTCAACTGAATTATCTCTTAGATTTGCTAACAACTCTGAGCTTGGTTCTATCTGGTGCTAATTTCAGGATGCAGAGATGCTTGGGAATCTTACCAGTTACATTTTAGAAATATTATTTTGGCTTTATGTTTGCAGCACAATAATATGGGGTGGATGTATTATTCCTCTCTCTGTGCTGCACTAGCTAAAGGGTAGGGGTAACATATTACAAAGGATCATCTCCTTCAGCTTGCCCTAATAAAATAATAACTGTACTAACCTTGAATCTTCCTTCCTTTTTCCATTTATTTCTCAGGCTTTTACAACCACAAGAGCTTTTTATGAATTAGCTGTTCTAGTTAATAACTGGGAAATGGGAGTGTGGGAAGTGAATATTAAGATAACTTTTGTAATCATTTTAATACTTCTTTTCAGTTTATTTCTTAATATAATAATTTCATGAATAGGAAAAAATAATACCATCAGAACATCCTCAGGAAGAAATAGAATTTATATTAGTCTAGGCTTATTGCTTGGAAATGGTTTTAGAAAAAGCCAGAATCCTTCTATGTGCCCCTCTGGGAACTCCCGTTTCTCAGTTATGGTAGGATTTAGAACAGAGCATTTTCACTGAGACATTAGGGAAAAGACTGGTGCTCTCCTTCCATTTCTAATAAAGCAAAAACCAGTGTATAAAAATAAAGGTTTAAAAGTATAAATTATGTATTAAGTGCATAACTTCTAGGGTGAAAAGCACTTCTTAATAAAACATTTCTATGTTATTACTATGACTTTAGTAAAATAATTTGTAAATTAAATGCTGGAAGCAATATTAAAATATATGTGTGTATACAATTAAAACAAATACCTGTACCAGAGTTTTAAATATAATTAGGAAGTCAAGTCAAAGTCATTATTTCAACGTCACAGTTGAATCCCCAAAAGAGAAGTATAAATATTAGAAAATATTATATATGATGTATTTTATGCTAACCTACTCCAGTACCTGAAATATTTTAGGACTTCAGTAAACATCATTTTTCTTCCTATCAACACTGAAATTTAATTATCTATAAGTCATCAAGATATTTCCAAATACTAACTCATTATAACCCCTACATAGTAAATAAGGGAAATAAAAAAAATACTCATTCTAACTATATAGTACTTTCTAACTTTCAATCAGGAGTTATAAACTGCTTCATGGGGAGAAAATAACATAATATGGCCCCATTTCCTTCTGCTTCAGAAAGGAGATACAGAATATGTGGTATCTGTAAACTGCTTTTTGAGATACAAGGGAACTTATACAGGTGAAGAGAAGCTGAGTATGTGCATCTTATGCAGGTTTGTAATATAGTTGCATTCAACACAGTTCATTACCCTATATTTAAGGCTGAAAAATCTCATTGCTTATAAGGATAACAAACCACAAGATAGATCAGCAATAGAGCAACGTATAAAAGGAAACTTTTATTTAGTGAAACATATTTTACACCAGCATATAGTGTTACCTTTTCAGAAATAAGGAATAATTGTGAGTATGTTCTTTCAAACTTTCAAGAAACAGGTAATTATCTGGCTATATAAATATTTCTAAAATCATTAGACTTATGCTTTATTTGATGTTGCATATTTATATACAGATTATAAAAAGCTCAAGAACAGGAGAAGTTATTCTATAGTTTTATTTATTTGTTCAAAACCTCTTTATTTATTTGTTTATTGATTGATTGATTTGGAGTGTAACTGACCTACCACACTATGTTAGTTCCAAGTATACAACGTGGTGATTCCATATTTCTATACACTACAAAGTGGTCAGCAGGATAAGTCTAGTTACTGGCTGACCCCATACACATGTATATATTACCCTACTGCACACTTTACCCCAGTGACATTTATTTTACAACTGGAAATTTGTACCTCTTAATTGCTCTCACCTATTTCTCTCATATCCCCACCCCCTCCCCTCTGGTAAGCAACTGTTTGTTCTCTGTATCTGTAAGCCTGTTTCTGTTTCATTTGTTCATTTCTTCTGTTTTGGATTTTAAGTTAAATGATACGGCATTTGTCTTTCTCTGTCTGACTTATGCACTTAGCACAATACTCCCTAGGTCCATTCATGTTGTGACAAGTGGCAAGATTTCATTCGTTTTTTAATGACTGAATAATATTCTGTAATATATCATGTCTACATGTCTTTCTTCATCCATTCATCTATTAGTGAACACTTTGGTTGCTTCTATATCTTGGCTATTATAAAAAATGCTTCAGTGAACATAGAAGTGCGAATATCTTTTCAAATTAATATTTTTGTTTTCTTTGGAAAAATACCCACAAGTGGAATTGCTGAGCTGTATATTTGTTTTATTTTTTACATTTTTGAGGAGCCTCTGTACTGCTTTAATAAGGCTGTACCACTATTAAATATTATTTTTACATATTTATTTCTAAATATGCTGTAAACCCAAATTATATGGTAATTCTTGCTTTAAAATATTAGTAAATTTTGAACTGATACATGTTTTAATATTCATACACTTTTTTGTTTACCCAATTATTTATTCTCTGTGATGATTCTTATTTTTCTGTTACAGATCTGAAGTTTCACCTTATATTAAATCCTTTTAGCCAAAAAAATTTCTTCTAGCATTTCTTGTACTGCAGATCTTTTGGAAAATAATTCAGCTTTTATACATTTGATATGTCCTTATTTAGCTTTCCATTTTGAAGGATATTTTTACTGCATGTAAGATACTAGATTGATTGCTTAATTTGTTTCTTCTAGCACTTTAAAAGCATGTTCACATTGTTATTTCAACCCTCTTTTGAAAAAAACAGCTTTCATTCTTATTTATTCTTCTGTATATATTGTGTCACTTTTCTCCCCTGTGGTAGAAAAAATTGAGATGATCACTTTACCTTTGATGATTTGGCAGTTTGATTCAGATTTGCCTAGTTGTGGTTATTATTTATGATGATTAATATTAGCATCATTTAATTAATTATGATAATAATACCCTCTAATCATGATTTGAATGGTTGAATCATTGAATCATTGAGATGATTAAAAATTGCATTATAAGTTTTAATCATGAGTGTCCAGGGAGAATAATATATCCTTACTAGTGTAAGCCAGATTTTATAATAAGAAACAATGTAAAACTTTGTAATTTTTCTTTGAAAGATATGTTTCTCACTGAAGAGTCAACAGCACTGATGAGTTCTTTTAAACTTCTGTTTCACATTTACTTTCTGCCAGGACCTGTCTGTTTCAGTCTTAAGAGGAACTTAAAATTTGTTTTGAAAGCTTTAAAATAAAGCCACCTCTTGAAAAAGAGGCAAAACTTCCATATTGAATGCAAGCAACACAATATAATTTAAACTATATTTATGCCTTGTTTTCAAAGGCTGCTTTAAGATTTTATGAACATTAACTAACGATACATTTTTCCTGCCATTAAATAATAGTTCTTAATGTTCTTTCCACTCACCACTTAGTTCAGAACCACCTGAGGTTCTTGTTGAAATGGCAGATATTTGAAACTCATCTCAGACTGTGTGAATAAAAGAGAGAAGATGGCTGGTGGGCCCAACACATGCCTTTTTATAAGCTTTCCTCTTCACTCCTAAGTAAAATAATGTTCAGGCCTCATTTTCTTAGACATATACAGAAAGCGATATTTCTAGTATAGTATAATCCAACTTAGATAAAATTTTAAACTTATATTGTAACTTGATACATTATGCTGTTCAGTAAAGATTAACTTCAATGATAACAGATACTTTAAGAAAAGCATGGAACCTTAACTTTGTTCTTGTGATCAAGGCTACTCTTTACCTCACTGTAAGTCCCTCTATATATTACCATTTCCTTGAGTATTTCGGGCACAATGCTCTACATTTTCTAATAATGTAGAATATTAGTAAAATTTGTATCATATTTGAATTCTTTTCTGGAAAAAGAAAGTATTTCACAATGATTTGTGTGGCAACAATGCACGGTAGTTAGTAGTTACAGCATGAAAATGGAGATCAGATAACCTTGATGTGAACATCAGCATTGCCAGTTACTAGACGCATTATATTCTGTAAGCTTCTTTACCATTTTCCATTTGTTTTGTTAGGATTTTGATATAGATTAGTTTATATACAATCTCTATCACAAAATGGTACCTTTAAAAAGTATACTTTTGTCCATGTGCTTTTCATCAAATGTGGGGTTTAGTATCTATTTTATGCACAGAAGCTTTGTTCAAAGAAAATCATATATAGGAGTTCCAAATCTCACAGAAAGAAAAGCCCAGCAGATCTGCCATTTAGATTTACCGCAGGGGCACTTTTTATAACACTTAGAGTTCAGCTTAACTGCTGTGCTTCATCACTGAACAGTTAAAATGAATCTAACGCTGGCAAAGTCACAGAATTCCAAATTTTCTGAAGTATTGTAGCCAAACCCAAATCTCGCAGCCTCAACTAATTCCACATTTCCTTTCTCCTGCTTATTCCCCACAGAAAGTATTTTATACCCTGGTCAAAGGCATAGATCTGAACTGCCATGGTGTCAAAAGGATTAGACTAATGTAGCAAAAAAGATCAGAGGTAAAACTACTTACCAGACCTGATCAGTACAACAGACCCAGGCAAGCCAAATACATCAAAAGAACAACAACAAAAACAATCATGCCTAAACAAAGAGCCAGGGCCTGTGGTTACGGAGGAAACTCTTGCCCTTCTCTTTGCTGTCACTCACTGGTTTCTTGTGTCTAAAATACCTGGCCTAGGTCCTTCCTGTGTGTGTAGACCAGCTTTGCTGTGGTGGGATCATTTATATACTTGTTGTAAAGAAAGATTTCATGGCATCATCCCAGATTTATGCAATCTCTTCTAGGGGCTTATAGATTATTTATCTAGTGAATATTATGCAACTCAAAATGTGGAGAACTAATCACTTGTCACCTGGAAGCTCCTGGCTCAATTCTCATATTTAGCATCTTCTGATAAGGTAAACTTTTACCCTGGGATTCCTGATATGATAGCGGGGGTGGTCTTGTATTTGCTTAGAAAGTAAGCACTTGTACTCCAGGTGAATAGAGAAATAATTCCAAGAGAAGAAATGGTTAAAGTTGTCCACACAGAGTTTGACAAAAGAAGTCCCTTCGTGATAAAATACAAATACTCATTTCAGCATAGCTTCCTTTTACACTTTTCAAGTTAACAGACACACTGGGAAGTAGATTGTTTTCTATAAACAGATAAAAACTTAAATATCCTTAGAGCAGTTTTTAAAAGAAAATACCGCACAGAAAACTGTAGCAGATTTATGAAAAACCTACACCTTAAAGGATTAGTGTGTTTACTATTTGTGTATGTTAGTCCCAGTGGCAAAAGGATTCAATTTAGAATCTTTTTTGGAAAATTGACTAATGACTATACCTCACTAGGGACTTTGCTTTTGTTCCAAAGTACAGGGCATGAACATTACCTGTTTCTCCCGAGAATGCTGTTCGTTCTTCTGATCATTCCTCCCTTTCCCTATCACCACGTACCCAACCAGAGAAATGAAATGTCTTGTGCTATGTGCAAATTGTTCCTTTGCCTTTCTTCATAATTTTACCATTTATGTATAAGTCTGTAAACTTTTTTTTTGGAAAACATTCTATAAATGAAATAATGTATTTTTTTCTAGTTTTTCATTTTACTCAGCATTACTTTTGAGAAGATATGCTTATTCATTGTATGAAAAAATATATTGACATGTGCTAATCTTGATGGCCATTTGAGTTGTTTGCTCTTCTGAAGGCTATTTATAGAAACCACTTTATGTATATTGGCAAATGTGCTTCCGGAATGCATACAAAGCTGTCAAACTGATGGGTCATAGAATGTGCATACCTACAACTTTAGCATGAATACCAACCTGTTTCCCACAGTATTTGTACTGTTATACCTTTATCAGCATTGGCTGAGTTGCTCACTCATTAACGCTTAGCATTTTCTGATCTCTATTGTTTTACAATATGATGGGTTTAAAAGACATCTGATTAATATACACAATCAATAATCTATTCAAATGGACTTTTTGTTTTTTTTAAATGACTGCTCAAGGTTTTACCATTTTTCAATATTTCTGTTTTTTTGTTTTAGTTCACAGATATATATATATATATATATATATAACACATACACATATATACATAGGTTACCATATGTATATTCTGTATTTACTGTATGTGTTGTATGTGTATGTATATGTGTGTTTGTGTATTCTGGATGCTAATTCACTGACAGTTTATCTTTCAATCTCTTCATGATATCTTTTATAAACACATATTATTAATTTTAATATAATGAAATGTTCATTCTTTTCCTTCATGATTTGCATGTTCTTTGTTTCTTGTTCAAGAAATTTCTTCATATTGCCAAATAAAATATTTCATTTCCTGTTATTATTTTCTATATTTTTGTAGCTTTACCTTTCACATTTAAGTATTTAGTTTACCTAGAATTGCTTTTTAATGAGTGTAAGAGAACTGTCCAATTTCTGCATGTCCCTTTGAATCACCAGTGTTGTAGAATAATTTTTGCTTCATCAGTGTATCCTTCAGTGATATGCAGAGCTACAGTTATCAGACATAAGTTTCCATCTATTCATGGGTCTACTTCTGAACTCTTCATTTTGTTTCATTGACCTATGTCCCAAAACCAGGCTGTCTTAATTACTGCACATTTAAACTCTGAGTTGTGGTAGACAAGTCATGGCAATATGTGTTCCACCTTTCTTCATAATTGTTCCTTTTTTTCAGATGGATTTTGGTTTCCCTTCATTTGAGTGGTCTGTAAATTCTTTTTCACATGACAGGTCATAGTAAGGTTAATACAGTTCTTCCCAATTGTTTTCATCTTGCAGCAAACACTTGACACCAATACAATTAGTAAAGTGTACTTGGGGTAAAGAATGAGACTGCCTGTGAGAAGTGAAAGGTCTGAGTAGGAGTGGAGTATGTTCCTGGCTGCCCCCCAAACTTTCACCAATCCCAAAGCTAAATCATTAATATTTTGTCCATTTGTGATCTGTTCATGGCACAAAAAATCTTAGAGGATACATCACTTAATTTGGGAATCTATTTAAAAATTGTTATTCTCAGATGTTTTAGGCTGGGGGGTAGTTCCAGTTTGGCTACAAATGAATCTTTTTACTAAATACAGTTCCACTTCTATTACCTTTTTTTTTCTTATTGAATGAAAGATTCTTTAAATTCTATGGTGCTTTACAACTTTTAAGTTTTACACATATGATTTCATGTAATCCCATAATAACTTTTTTTTCTTTTTCCCTACCCATATACTGCTCACCTCCTTCTCTCTCCCCTCTGGTGACCACAATTTTGTTCTCTATGTCTGTGAGTCTGCTTCTTTTTTTGTTATATTTACTAGTTTTTTGTATTTTTTCAGTTCCACATATAAGTGATATAATTGAGAGCTTGTCTTTCTCTGACTTATTTCACTTAGCATAATGCCCTCCAAGTCCACTCATGTTGCTGCAAATGGCAAAATTTCAGTCTTTTTTATGGCTGAGTAGTATTCCATTGTGTGTGTGTGTGTGTGTGTGTGTGTGTGTGTGTGTGTGTGCGCTTACCACGTCTTATTTATCCATTCATCTGTTGATGGACACTTAGGTTGCTTCCATACCTTGACAATTATAAATATTGCTGCTGTGAATATTGGGGTGTATGTATCTTTTCAAATTTTTCGGGGGGGGTGCTTTATATATATATATACCCAGGAGTGAGTCATATGGTATTCACACTTCACATATATTATGTGAAGTGGGTCATATGAATTGCCAGGTCATATGGTCATCATTAATTCTATTTTTTTTTTGAGAACCTCCATAGTGGCTGCATCAATTTACCTTCCCACCAACAATGTACGAGCGTTCCCTTTTCTCTACAACTTTGCCAGCATTTGTTATTTCTGTTTTTTTAATGGTAACCATTCTGACCAGTGTGAAGTAATAGCTCATTGTGGTTCTGATTTGCATTTCACTGATGATTAGCTATGTTGAGCATCTTTTCATGTGCCTGTTGGCCATGCATTTCCTCTTTGGGAAAATATCTGTTCAGGTCTTCTGTCCATTTTTTAATCAGGCTTTTTTTTATGTTGAGTTGTATGGTTACTTATATATGTTAGATATTAAACCCCTTATTTGTTATATCATGATTACTTCCTCATTTTGGTAGTGTATCTTCTGATATCTTCCTGAAAATTCATGTCATACCATTTGCAAATACCTTCTTTCATTCAGTAAATTGTCTTTTTTTTGCCAATGGTTTCTTTTGCTGTTCAAAAAGCTTCTGAGTTTAATAACGTCCCATTTGTTTATTTTTACTTTTGTTTACTTTGCTTTAGGAGATGGGTCAAAAAACATATTGCTGCAATTTATGTCAAAGAGTGTTTCGCCTATGTTTTCCTCTAGGAGTTTTATAGTATCTGGTCTTACATTTATGTCTTTAATCCATTTTGAATTTATTTTTGTATAATGTTAGGGAATGTTCTAATTTCATTCTTTTACATGTAGCTATCCAGTTTCTCTAGCACCATTTACTGAAGAGACTGTTTTTCCTCTATTGTATTTTCTTGCCTCCTTCATCATCAACTAATTGACCATAAGTGTGTGGATTTATTTCTGCGCTCTCTGTTCAGCTCCATTGACCTATGTATCTGTCTGTTTTCCTGCTAATACCATACTGTTTCGATTACTGTTATCTAGTTTTGATATAGTCTTTTGCAGTCATGGATGTTATCATTCCTACTAATTTTGCTTGGTTTTTGACAGTGTTGGATGCACCAAAGTGTTTAATAACAAACTTGTGCAAGTCTTGATTTTCTAAATGCAGAAACATTATCTGAAAACTAAAGCAAGAGTTCAAACCTTCTTTATGTTTCTTCCTGTCTCTTATCTGGAACAATTTATATATTAGTTCCTAAGACTTTTCTAGTGCTAAGGGCACTAGATCATTGCAAAAAGAATTATATTTTGTACTGCTGCTTTGAGTCTGTGGGATGTAACATTCTCTGTAGAGATTTTATTATTGCTGAAGGCAAAAAACACTTTATTTTCAACATCAAAAGTAAATAAGATGTTGCTCATCTTAGGAGTCCAGGAATATATAATGGGACCAGGATTACCTCAAGAGACAGAAGTTAACATTTGTAAACTCTGAAGAGTTTAAAATTGTTATTCTTTCTGTAGACAGTGTCTGACTTCCTCCAAAGCAATATTCTAACTTCTTCATCCCTTCAAATGCACAGTTGGACATGGACTGTTAGAAATAAAAGTGAATAGTCCAGGATAAACAACAAGGCTGTATTCTTGGGTGAAGGCACAGGTTTCAATACCAGAGGGGTTAAAATCTGAGATTTAAGAAAACACTTGAGAAAGTAATAAGTATGCTATCTCATAAATAGATGGAACACATTTGTAAAAGTGAAGTTTCATTTCTCTGCTAGGTTTTTTATTTCAGTATATAATACCAACTGTAGTAAAGGGCAACAGGAAATTCAACTCAAGAGCCTGGGTTTGTTTTCTTAATTTTTAGCATTTTTTAATGTTTAAATTATTTGCTTTATTTTTTACCTTGAGAACATATTTCTTCACATACAATCATTGTGAAATCTTAAAAGCTAATATATGTAAGTAAAATACCTTTCATAGAGCCATTTATAGAAAGTTAAGGTTATAATTAATGTTTCTTTAAAAATTGAGTGAGCTTTTTCTTTCAGTTACGAGCTGGGAGTTTTTCTTCTTTTTTATTTCTGAGTGCTATGTTCTATTATATTCTTCTATCACTTGATATTCTTACTTGGAATATCAATATGTTCTAGTTAAAAATTGAAAGGATATCACTAGTGATGGTTTTCGGTTTCAGTACAATCCAGCTTGAGAAATATTTCAGAACATAGACACGTTCTCCATTCTCCCAGCTTTTTATGCATTATAAAATTTGATACACGTGTACTAATGAAATGTGTTAAGATGGCCCATGTTACTCTGTTCTTACAGTAAGTAGTTTTATGTATACTCTATTTTTGCCTGAGAATCCCTTTGATATTTATATCATGATATGGATATATGTGTTTTAAATCACTATTTTAACATACATTAAAATTTAATTCTAGAGACTTGAGACCCAAGAATGATGATATTTTTTCAAGAATGAGTGCTTATAGAAATTCACTAAACAAGCATGCTTCTTTCATTTTTCTATGGATAATCATAGTCCTCATAGACAGTCAGCAATTGATATGTGCAGGTGAGACTCATACCTCTTCAGCTACTTTTCCTAGCACGGTTGATTTGCTACATAACCCATCTTATATTCATTTTTTCTTAAAAAAGGGACAAAGTTATATAAGAAAAAATAGTCAAGAGAAATGTGAAGACCTCCAGATAAGCTCTGATTTTGCACCTAACATCCCTGTTTTGCAATTGTTAAGTAATACAAGATGTAAAAGTTAGGTGGCAGCTTAGTATTAGAATGGAAAACAAATTAGGCATTATCAAATGCCACAAATTACAAGGAATTTAATGCAGAAGTGATTGGATGGGGGGTTTACATAGAACTGATTCAAATACTGATTTCCTGAGAATTAATTTTATATTATATGCATTCATTTATTTATTCATTTATTCCACAAATCTTCACTGAGTAACCACTAGTTTCAGATACTGTCTAGATACTGTGTTATAAGTAGATATCTGTCCCCCCAAAATAGATAGTTGTAAATACAGGTAAGTAGGTAGATAGCTGGACTAACAGAAAGATATGGAAAAGGGGTAGGAAAAATGGATGATTAAATAATTAGAAGGGGAACTAATCTAAATGAGGTATACAAGAAAGAATTTTCAAGAGCACACCAGCTAAGCTGAAATATCCTCTACTAAAAATAACCAGGTGGTGTTAAGAAGTTAGAGAACCTTGCATATGCATAATAGTATTTATATAAAATTGAAAGACAGGAAAAATGATCTATTGTGACGGAAATCAGAATAATGATTATTTTGTGGTGTAACGATGAAGAGGAGACATAAAGAGGCTTCTGAGGTATTAGTAATGTTGTGTAAATTGTGGGTGCACAGATATGTGCTCTTTTTGAAAATTAATTGAGTAATATTCAAGACTTTTGCTTTTGCTTTTGCTTTTTCCTATTTTCCCATCCTGTACAATACTGACACATAACAAACTGTTTTGACCTGTGGGGATGTTGGGAAAGAATGGTTCAAGTACGAAGACTCTGTGAAAGAGTCCTAAGAAAGATACCCACTTGATTTCTTCTTAGGGAAGAACGGAGACCAGTATGACTGGAGTGTAGTGATCAGTGTGTGAAATATCTGGTGACTATGGCTGGAGAAGAGACTGAGGCCAGGTCAGTGTAGAAATTTAAAGACCAAAGGACAGAAATGAAATTTAATTTTAAACATGAAAGGAGAACACTCAAGATTTCTGAGTATGAGAATGAGACATAACTGAGCAATAGATAACTTCAAGTGGGAAAGGAAATAATACTATTACCAGTTAGAATGGTGCATCCACAGTTAAAATTGTTTAGGAGACAAGTAACACTGACACCTTGGATAAATGGTAATCTTAAAATAATGTCAAAAGAAAAACAATAGAGTTTCCTTTATAGCCATGATGGATCCCTTGGTTCTTAACTTTTCCTTCCGCTCAAATCAATTAGAAAATTGAACTACAACATAAAACAACTGTCTAGGCAGTGTTAGACAATGCACATCATATGGCTGCTATCGTAACTGAATGAAAACAAATCAGCTGAGTATTAACATCGCCATGCATTTCTGCCTGGGGTCACTTTCCTGACTGAAGTTCAGGAAAGAAAAATCTCTCCCATGATGGTCTAATTGAGTGAAAGAGACAGATCAAAAGTAGGGAAGACTGAGATATTTGGAATTAGTGAGGCAAAGTAGTGCAGAAAGGAGTTACACAAAGAGGAGTATCTAGGAATCTGCATAGGAATCCGCATCAATCTTTGGCTGTATTGTAACCTGAGCAGACTTTGAATGAAACTCCACAAGACTGGGCAGAGAAGGACAACCAAGAACCTGTGAACAGAGAGATGTAAATTCTGACCAGCCAAACTAACAACTCTCAATGAACACCCAGAATATTCAGTAATGATTCCATAGTATCAGATTTTGGTTGTGGGGCTAAATTACTCAGAAAGGTTAATGTAGAGTATCCTAACAAAGATTAAAAGCAGACTTTAAAAAGCTTAAGCTGATCTGCAGATAAATAACTACCTATGAGAGGGGGAAAAGGATTTAAAGGAAGACAGCCAAGTCTATAACTCAACAACATAAAATTCGTCCAATAATACCAAGTCAGAAAAAATATGACCCCAAACTAGGAAGTAAATAAATAGATCAATAGAATTTGTTCCAGAAATCACAGAGATGATGAAATAAATAGAACAAGGCTTTAGAGTAACTGTGAATATGCTCAAGAATTTCAAGAAAAAACTGACAACAAAGAGTTGAGAAATGAGATACTGTACAAAAGAACTAAAAAAAAAAAAGATGTGGGGGACTTCTGGGGTTGAGAAATACAGTAATGAAATTGAAAATCCCCTGGATGTGCTAAACAGCAGGTTGAACATTGCAGAAGGAAAATCAGAGAACTTAAAGGTGTAACCATTCAGACTGAAACAGAGGAGAAAAAGGCTGAAAACCATGAACACAGCTTCAGGAAACAGTGAGACAATATTAAATAGTTGAATATTTATGTAATTGTAATCCCAGAGAGAGTTGAGAAAAAAGACTTATCACATACATGAATACAAAGGTAAGAAAAACTACTGATTACTCTTCAGCAAAAAAAAAAAAAAAAATCCAGAAAAATGTGTTTGTCAGATTTTAGCAATAAAGGTTATAATTGAATTGGATAATGATAACTTCAGATCTACTTTTGAGAAGATAATGGTAATATTGGTCTTGTTTCTTCCTTGAATAGTTGATTAAACTTAGTGGTAATATAACCTGAACTGGAAATTTTCTCTTTGGGGAATTTTTGAAAAACAAATTTGAATTCATGAGTATATTTAGTTTTTGTATTTTTTTTTTGTCTCAATTTTGGTAGATACGTTTACCAGGCAAGATATTTGCAATTTTTTTCTAATTTTTAATCTTGGTTGTTCCAGAGTTTTTATAATATCCTTTTATTATCCATTTAATACCTGTAAAGTCTCTGCTGATAACCCCACTTTCATCCTTGATATTGGTGATTTGCACTCTTTTTGTTTTTTCTTGACTGCTCTAGGTAATGCTTTGTCCATTAAAAAATTCTTTTGAAAGAATAAACTTTGGATTTTGATAAAATTTCCTATTATTTCTGCTTATCTCTACTTTTATCTCTACCAATTTTGGAATTATTGATCATATTTTTCTATCCTTTTTAAGATTGAATGTTAGGCCACTACTTCTAGATGTTTCTTAATTGCTATTTTAAACTTTAAAAGCTTTATGTGTTCAGCTAAGCACTACTTTAGCTGTATTCTATAAAATTTCATATATTACATTTTCATGATTATTCAATTTAAACTATGTGTTATTCCCCTTATGATTTAATCTGTGGTCCATTAATTATGTAGATGTACACTGTTTAATTTCTCTATAGTTAGGGTTTCAAAAATAACTTATTGTCATTCCTTTTATTTATTTTGTTTTTATTGAAGAATATTTGGTTTACATGTTATGTTATTTTCAAGTGTACAACAAAATGATTCAGATATATATTATTTTCCAGTATCATTCTTTTATATTTGATTCCATTGTCAGAGAATACAATCTATATGATTTTGATATTTTAAAATGTACTTGGAGATCATTTTTAGCCCAGAAAATGTTGCATCTTTGTGAATGTACTATGTGTACTTGAAAAAATTTGCATTCTGTAGTTGTTAGATGAACCATTCTGGTTCTATACGTCTGAATCAGGTCAAAGTTTTTGAATGATTTCATTCACATCATTTACGACTTTACTAAGCTTTTGTCTACTGGTTCTATTAATTGCTTATATATATATGTTAAAATTTCCTACTATTCTTCCATTTAAGTGTGTGAATTTTTGCTTCATATTTTAAGGCTCTGTTATTATATCATACGCATTTATGAATGACTGTTTCCTTCTATCATTATGAAGGATTCCTCTTTATCTGTAGTAACACTCTTTGTCTTGTCTACTTTGTCTCATATTCAAAGAGTCCTACTAGTTTTCTTAGGCTTATCATTTTTCTGGTATATCCTTTGGCATCCATTTATTTCCTTTTATCTCTGTATTATATACAGCATATAGCGAGGTCACACTTCTTTTATGCACTCTGTCAATTGCTGCCTTTTAGTTGGTTGTGTAGACAATTTAATGTATCTATGAGGTTAGATTTAGGTACATCATTTAATATTTGTTTCTGTGGGCTCCTTTTCATTTCTTTTCCTGCCCATTTACCTTCTTTTCCTGCCCTTTAACTTTTGATTTTTTGAGTATTTTCAGTATTCCATTAGTTTAAATATTACCTTTGTGAACACACCTTTTATTCCTTTTTTGGTCATTATTCTAGACATTTGAATGTAACTACTGAGTATTTCATTATTTGTATGTAGATCATATAGTAATAGTAATAATAAAATATATTGCCATACAATATACAATTATAAAACAACATATATAGTATATAAGTTATAATAATAATAGGTACTTCATATACACTGTAGAAAACTTGTAATTATATAGATTGTTTAATCCTTTTCCCAGTTAATGTTTATCTTCATTGTCATACATGTTACATATATGTATGTTGAAAAGCTCACCAGACACTTTTACAACTTTTTTTTAAACAGTCAAACATATTTTAGACAACTTAATTCAGGAAAAGTAATATGTTATATTTACCTAGGTAATTTCTGCTGTTGTTATTACTTCATTTCCTTCTGAGGATCTGAACGTCATCTGGCATAATTTCTCTTCAGCCTAAGGAATTTTCTTTATAGCACTTCTGGTAGAGTGTGTTTGGTAATAACAAAACAAAACTTGTTGGCTCTCTTTAATCAGAAAATGTTTCATTTCGTCTTTATTTCTCCATGAGAATCACTTATCCAAAATTGATTCCCCTGCATAAAGTCCTCAAATAGTATTACTTTTTTTATTATTATTTGGTTCAGAGTTTTTAGTTGTAGTCAATGAGAGAAATGACTCGCACCAGGGATTCTGCCCTAGCAGAACTAGCCTGTTTCTAGCATCTCTGTGTATATTTTATTTCCTATAAACAAAATATTCTAATGCTATGACCCAGATTACCACCATCCAATGCCATAAATTACATAATGTATATAGCTTATAAAGAACTGTATGTTATTTCTACCCTATTCATTCCATGTTCATGCATTGCTGAATATAATCACTGCTATTCATGTTTTGATAAGCTTAGCAAATATGTCTTTATATATCCATTTTTCTGGAGAGATAATTATTTTTAATTAAACATAAGATACAGTATACTCTTGGTAATGTAAAATCTGAGCTTGTTGAGGTGTATTTTTAGATAATAACATAGGCATTTAATATTCATAGATTTTTTGTCATTGTAACTTAAATAGGTTAAAAAACTGCAATTGGTACTTAACCTAATACAAAGACTCAAAGCACATATTTCTTCAGAAGTTTTATTTTATTTTAATTTTACATAAAATCTTGAATTAAACTATATTTTAAAGAAATTGTACAATACTAATATCCACTGCTTAATAAAACTAGATGCAAGAAGAAATGACACTTTCCTTGTTGTGTATTTTTGGTGTCTTTATTGAAGAACTGTTGGCCTTCTATGCCTGGGTTCATTTCCAAGCTCTCTATTCTGTTTCATTTGTTTGTTTTTATACCAGTACCATGTTGCTTCAGTTGCTGTAGCTTTGTAATATATTTTGAAATGAGGAAGTGTGACACTTCCAGCTGTGTTCTTTTTAAGATTAGTTTGGCTATTCAGGGTCTTTGTGGATTTCCATGTGTGTTTTTTCTCATTTCTGTAAAAAATGCCATCAGGATTTTGATAGTGATTGCATTGAATCTGTAGATTGTTTTAGATATATGGACATTTTAACAATAGTAAGTCTTCCAATGCATGAATACAGGATTTTTTTATTTATTTATCTATGTCTTCTTTAATTCTTTAATTTCTCTCATCATTGTTTTGTAGTCTTCAGTGTACCAGTCTTTCCATATGTGAAAGAATGAAACTGCTGAACCCTTATCTTCTACCATACACAAAAATCAAGTCAAAATGGATTAAAAAGTTAAAAATAACAGCTGAAATTATGCAACTCCTAGAAGAAACTATGGAGAAAAATCTTCATGACATTGATCCAGCCAATGATTTTTTGGATATGACATCAAAACACAAGCAACAAAAGCAAAAGTGACAAGTAGGACAACCTCATACTAGAAATCTGCACAGCACAGAGAATAATCAACAGAGTGAAAACATAACCTAAAGAATGGGAGAAAATATTTGCAAACCATATGTCTAATAATAAGTTAATATCTAATATAAAGAACTCTTACAACTCAATGACAAAAAATAACACAATTAAAAATGAGCAAAGGACTTGAAAATATGTTTTTCCAAGGAAGGCATACAAATGGCCAACATATACATGAAAAAATGCTCCATGTCACTTACCATTCCCTACTTCAAGTTATCTATCTTTAAAATAGTAGTTTAAAGTGAATAAAACCAAGGGTCTCTTTAAAGAAAAAATGAGATATTTGAGAACAATTGATGGCCAAATGAAATAATGTACTGTGCTGTATGGACACAGATTTTAAGCAGTCTGATTGATAAAAATTAAAAAAGGCAAAGTATGCACTTAAAATGGAAAAGCATGGAGACCATATTAGTCAAAGCTGCACACGTGAGAGCTGAACTATGTGTCTATATGCTCTTTAGTACAGAAATATCTAATATGTCAGAATTTGGAAAGTAATTCAAAAGTAAAAAACAATTAATCACGTCAACACTAATCAAAAGGAAGCTGAAAGCTGTATTAATATTAGAGAACAGTGACAAAATTAGACCAAAAAACTTTACTAATGATAAAGAGAGAATTTTCATAATACTCTGTTTCAACTTACCAAGAAGAAATTACAATTTAAAATTTATATACATCTAAAAAATTACTTAAAATAAAGGAACAAAAATGTCACACTTAAATAAAAACTAAACAAATTTCTATTCAGAGTGAGAGATAACATAAACCTTTCAGTAATTGAGAAAACTGCCAGACCAAATAACAAATAAGTGAAAATGAAAGAGTCACAAAATTTGATCAGCAGACCTAATATACATATTCAGATAGTGCACACAACTAGCCTTTACTACATGCATTTTTTAACACAGCAAATATTTACAAAAACTTAACCTATACGTAGCTATAAAGCAAGTCTCAACAGATTCCAAGTGATTGCACTCACACTGCTGTCAGAAATCTTTCACTGTAATCATGCTTACATACAGATTTGAAACAGGTAAAATTATACTTCAGTTCAGTCAAGCATTCTTTGCTGGTGCAGACACACTCATGCTTACACACATACAAACCTAAGGTTGTGGTTATCTTTGATAAGGATAGAGGGATAGTTGTTGCAGAGGAGTTCTGGACTCTTATTATTGTGAGTGATTTGTGATAAGGCTTTGAGCAGTGCAGTTTAATTACATGAACTGAATGTTTTATGTGCTATATTTAATAATACAGAAATTTAAATGAAAACCAAATAATAATGGGAGAAGATGTTCAAAATGTTTCATATTCTCTAGTGTTTAAATTATGAGTATTATAATATCTGTGATAAATGTGAAATATTTCTAGAGAGTGAAAAGCACTCTCTGGAAATTGTGTCCCTCTTTAACTGTGACTCGTTCCCTCTGTTTCCAAGCTTCAGACAGTGTAGTCTGTACTCTCTTAAGTTCATCCACTACTGCACACAGTGTTATCTTGTTTCTTCCTCCAGCTTCTCAGTATACTGCTTGTGTGAGTTTCCACAATGGCGTCCTAAATGGTAAATACATTGAGCATTTACAGTCTTCATTTTACCAAACTTCCTCTAATGTAGACTGTAGATTCTAGAATTTGAAAATGCTTAAATTTCTTGTTTTTCTTTGATTTTTAAGTTACCATTTTCCCTGCTTTTCTTTCATTTCTCTCCATGTGTTGTATTAGTCACCTAGAAGATTAATTTCCCTCTGCTCCCATCTGAACTATCATTTAGAATTTCAGCTTAGTCTTTTTCCTCCTCAGAATCTCTGTCTAGACAAATATACAAGAAAACTAGAGGATCTCTAATCAAAATGATACTCAGAAAGTCCAAGTATATACCCAAGTACCTTTAAGACATCTTCAATTAGTTTGCCCATAAAAACAGTATGTCCACGATGTGATTAACCATCTGTCTTCCAATCCACCCAGGACAGAATACTGGGCGACTTTTCATTCACCTCCTTAGATTAGTTGCTCACTAGTCCATCAATTTTATTGCTGAAAAATCTCATCTCACATTTATTACTTCTTATATGTCTATATTAAGGAGGTTCCTGTCACCATCATTTACTGGTGTGGTTACTAAAATATCCAGACTAGGGGTAAATATATTGTTTGTTTATACAGCATTCATTCCATGCCTGTTACTGACAAGGTTCTGCTTTTTATTTTTTATATTCTAAGCACAAAGTTAAACCTATTGTCATGTGATTTGCACTACAAACAACAGATTACAAATGCTTAGCCTCGCAGACAACATTAAACAAAAGCCAGACAAATAGTACCACTTCCCTGGAATTTTTTTAACATAAAACCAGAAACCAGAAAGACGACTGAGGTCGTCTCTCTCTAACTAAACAGTACAAGAGATAAAAAGATCTTCTTGCAGCCTTCTTCCACAATGTAAGGAGGAAGGCTAGACATTTTTATTTATGATTAAGAAACTGAGAAGAAGCCATGAAGGAGAGATAGAGAGAGGCAGGAAGGGTAGGTGAAAGGATGAATAGATTCTGGCCATATTTATTTCTCATGTTCAAATTTTCATAAACAGAGCTGTATCCCTGATCGTTTCCCCATTGGCTCAAAGCATTATGTGATTGAACATTATAAGTTTATTAAGTTTCCTTGCTATTTCCAAAAGTATTTCAAATCTGGCAGCTTTTGCACCCAAAATGTTACTGACTGATCCTATTTCCTAATTATTGTGTTTCTCATTTACTCACTTCCCACATAGTCATTTTGTTTATAATAAAGTTTGCTTCAAAAACAGAAAATGATTATGACATTTTCCTAATTAAAATATTTCACTAGCTCTTGATGATTTTATGTTATAGAGATACAACTATGACATTAAATGCTATGAATTTGTGTTCCTGCTTAATGCAGTCATATTCATTTTCATTTTTTCCCTCTGTAGTAAATATTTAATGAGCACTTTCTAAATACCAGACACTATAAAAAGGGAGATCCATCCTCTCATGGAGCTTTTGTTTTATCAAAATGTCCCATGTGTGTATACAGTCATGTTGGTATACACATATGTACATGTATGTATGCATGCAGAAATGATCTCTACTGTGCAAATATATATATGTGTATGTGTGTGTGCTCTTGTGTATATTAATGCATGTCCATGTGTGTATATATGTAGGTGTATATGTGTTACACACGTGCCAGTGTTTATTTTATTTGTCTGTATGGTTAATTCTCTTTATTCACCCTCTTCTTTCTCCTGGAATGCACTTTGTCCTCTATACGTACCAAGGAAAACTTGTCACTTCTTAAAGAATTAACTTTGGATATTTTATAGTCAACTTCCCAACTCTTAAAGGCACCTTTCCATATATTTGTTTTGACCATATTGTATAGTATAGAGTAATTACATACATATTGTGTGGCTATGTTTAGTTTACTTGATAGTTCCTGAACTTTATATTGAGGAGTTGAAAGCAAATAATCTAGCTTTGTGCTTCTGATATATCTTCAGATATGGAGGAAATAAAGGCTTAGGAGTATTCCTAATGTGTTTGAGAATATATGGAATAAAGAAAATTAGCTGTAGAGAATGGACATGTGTTATTTTATTGATGATGCGATGTCCTTGAACGTTCAACGTCTAGCAATTATTTGGGAATAAAGTTAAAAATGAGCATGTATTGAGGCATACCTGGTACTTTGTTGTATCATGGATAAAGTACAATTTAATAAGAGCACTAATATGAATTCTTTAGCTTTTAATTCAAGTTAAGCTACTCATCTGTAAATCAAACATATATATTAAGGACATCTACCTTGTGCATATATACATATATATGTATATAAAACACGGATTTGAGAGTCAGTGGCAGATCAACCAGAGTGATTCTTTACTTACACAGTACCTTAGTGCTGACTCCTCTCGCTCCGGTTCCTACTCATGTGATGAGGGCAGATGCCATCTGCTCTTACGGGAGGGAGGGACGTGGACTGTACTAGGTAAACAAAACTCCAGAAGGATTCATCTCAGGTCTTATATAAAGAAGCTTGCACATCTGCTCCTTCTCTCTGGGGAAGGAGAAAGAGGGATGATGCTTTTCTAATGTAAACAAATCCTCTCTGAGCAAAGGAGATGATTACCTTCTATACTGTAAGTGAATGGCTCCAGGAGCAGTAAACCTGTGCATTTCTTTGAAGGTCTCTATCTTCAAATCCCAAGGCTTGTTTGCCATTCACTTATCCTGTAACCCGTGTTACCTGTATTTTTTTTTAACTCAGAAAGACCTGATGCATAAACCTAGAAATTTTCATCTAGCATGGTTTTACAACACACTGAAGACTAATCATGTTTGTAAAATTATTTATTTTCAAATTCAGTTTGTCTGTGTGGCGTCATTTATAGTGAAGACATTGCAAGAGCTCTTTCAAGTACCATGTAAGATTTTCAAAAATCACACAAACAAGAAAAGCTTTAAATTTTTCTACACCCTCACAAATGTTTTGTGAGATTTACAGAGTTCAGATCAAAAGCTACTTGTGAATATTACCTCTAGGGGAATTTCAGGCTCTCAGAGAGAGGACAGAATGAGACATTATAGTTAGGAAAAAAAGGAAGGTATTTGGGGAATTAAGATCACTCAATATCCAGAAGTGCGTGGGAAATAAAAAGTAAATGTTAGAAAATTAATAATACAGAAAGAAATAGATGAAGAGTTAAGTCAGTGTATATGGCTGAGATATAGTCATTATTTTAAGCAAGGATTCATTTACTCAACGCTTGTGTCTCAGGTATGTGATCCCTGTTCTAAGTACTGAGAATCCAATAATACATAAAATACTTCGTCAGCGGTAAGGTGCCAAGGTAGGAAAGTAAAAAGCCAACAATATACTACAGTTCTTTTATATTACTTATATGTAGTTGGGTTTTTTAATTGATCTTAGCTATATTTCTCCAGCAAAAAATTTTAAATTATTTTTGAATATTCTGAATTATTAAGTTTTTTAAAATCCTACCAAAATGAGAACTTGAAAGTATATTTTCTTTCATGAAAATATACTTCTATGTTATATTATCACTAATGATGATATGCAGTAAACTTTCTTCTGCTTGAATTAATGATTTTCTATTTATAGGAAGAGAGATGGTGACCAACATTTCTGTGATCATCTCAACTTTTTGTTTGGTACATAATTTTGAAATGCTACTTTCAAAAAAAAATCTATCAGTGTTACTCTCTTCATTGGAAAGAGAAACAAAGCAATCAGTTTCTCCTAATATTAAGCTATGATTTTTCCCTTCACATTTCTGAATAGAGAGTCGAATATTCTGTGTGAAGTGATGCTGAGGGGAAGAAAAGAAAACTAGTACAGATGTTATTAAATATTCTTTCAAAATAATCTAGTCTTTAAAGTTTCTCTAGCTCCTTTTGTGTGTGTGTATATTCTAATCGCAGCCTTCTCTTTGGTTTATTCATGTCATCTGTTATGATAATATTGTATTATTGGCTATCAAACCTTAAAAAATCTATTTCACAGAGAGGCCGTCGAGCATAATGACCAGAGTGACTAAAAGCATAAGCTCTGGAACAGATTTCATAAATTCAGATCCCAGCTTCCCTACTTCCTAGCCTTGTAACCTTGGCAATTTACAAAACATTTCTTTTTCTATGGCTCAGTCTCTCCCCTCCCCCATGTAAAATGGCAATTGAAGTAATATTTACAGCATAGAGTTATCATATGGCTTATAAATATGAGGGACGATAGGATTAGTTAGGCTGTCAAATGAACAATAGTCATATCTCTGAATATTTTCTGAAGTATAACATAATCATGTACCATGTGTGAAAATATAACAACAATAAAAATACATATGTTTTAATAAAAGAACTTACACTACTAAGTTTGGGCTTGATAAACTATAATTTGGATTGACGTGGGGTTACGTGGAAAGGAAAACGTTTAGTTTTGCCTATTTGTAATATTTGAATAGAAATATTTGAATTTCAGGGTTGTTGTGAAGACCAAAAAGCATAAAACATTTAATCACCAAAATATTTAGTGCAATTATCTGTCTGTCTGTTCATCTATTTGTCTGTCTGTCTTGTCTATCATCTACCTACTTCTTATTCTTATATTCTAGGAAAGGGTATAGATCATGAAAATAGAATAATGAACAAAACAGAAAGAGACCAGTCCCTCAGACATTTAGAAGTTATTTTTATTGGAGTGGAATAAGAAAAAGTCTAGGTCAGAACATGACACATAGTAAGTGAGGATTTATCTGTTTCCCCTGACTCAGCTTCTGTGTCAGAGGCCACTGCCATCCATCTATCCATTTAATGATGGACAATATTATGATGCTCTTATATCAGAAGAAATCACATGACAGAACATTTCCTTGCAGTTGACTTAGATTAGTAAGATCCAAAAGAGAAAACATAATTTTATCAGTGAATATATTCCTTTACAAAATTGTAAACAATGTCTTATTCTTCACAAAATATGTTGTTTTATTATGTCATACAGCCATAATCGTCAATAGCAAAGTTGAGTTTTGCTATTGAGAGACTGAGTTATGCACCCTATTACTGATTTTCAGGTAATATATGAAATATATATATATATATATATATATTTTTTTTTTTTTTTAAATTAAATGTACTTGTGTCTATTCTTTTGGTTATACTTCCTTTTTCTCAGATCTGTATTCAGATGACACGTTTTATGATTTGAGTCTACATATTTCTGCTAAAGTTCAGGTCCACAATGCAGGTTAGTATTTCATTCAATATTTGATAAAATTTAAAAAATAAACAGTTGCCATTATACTGCAAAGTTGATCACTAGGGAATAATTAGCTACCAATACTCTGCAAAGGCCCACAAGACAGCTGGTAAATTTGGAGATTTTTGAGTACTTCAACAATGCTTAGGTTCGAAGAGATATTAAAATGCTGCAACCTCTGATTTTATTCTGACTGTCTTTGAAAGACTCCAACAAATTGACTGAAAAGCCTACTACAGGAAGCCAAACATATTGTACGGTCTGAGAAGGAGAAGGACATTTCTGCTGAATTGAATACTTACTTCTTTTCATGAAAACATGCTTCTCTAATACATCTAATAATACAAAATCTTTCAATACAAGCATAACAAAGCTTTTAAAGTTTTTAGCTCTTTACTTGGTTTCTCAGCTGTGAGAGAAAATAATGCACTTGTAAAATCCATGGTATAGAGCACTGTGCATATTGCAAATGAGATTAGAAAGTATGTGTGTAGTTGACTACGTTTGCTATTTCAATAATGGCATTATTTTTTCAATAACTCACTTGAGTGCTATTGAGTATATGATTCCCTTGAGGCCTTTATTTTCGTTATGAACACACTACTATGAGCCTACTTTTATATTCACAATAAATTAAAATTATGAAACAAATAATTTCTGAAAGCTTTATTTAAGAAACATAGTACAAACCAACCTATATTAAAACCTATTTTTCTGCAGCTGGCAGAGGATGAATGATATCATTAGTGCACAGTACACAAAGGATGAATCACATGTTGAAATTAAGTTGGGATATTCTTTGACAGAATCCATATTGTATGTGATGCTGTAAAATGAGCCATTCAGTAGGACTGGATTGGCTCTGATTCTAAAGCAATTGTGTTTTAGAATGGTTTAAAATATTTGGCCTTTGGAGCATATATACTCTTTGCTCAAAATGCTCCGAAATAGTTCTGTATTAGCCTATGATTTGTACCAATCAGCGAAGGCTATGGAGGGTAAGAGACTGAAATCACATGCAACAAAAAGTACATAGAGAATACTCTGCATATCAGCTCCTTTTGGCATTTCTTGGTATTGTAGGGAAATGAAGTAGAATAAATAAGGGTCCAGCCAACCTTGATTGAACACTGAACTAATGTTGTGAATTTCAGCCGTCAGAGTTCCCATTTTAAATGTTTCTATTTGAGGAACTGTGTGTGAAAGCGTATGCTAGTGTGTGTGTGTTTGGGGGAATGGAGTTTCCCTTGATTGGCATGTCAAGTAAAAAAGTAGTTTTTCAAACTAATAAAATTATATATGCATTGAAAGTGCATTTGGAAAGCACTTACATATAGAAGTAACTCCTGTATGTAATATGTGATCACAGATTGGTTAAAACCACAGACACATTCTCATTAAGGATTCATAAGAGATCACAGATGGGTTGTTGCTCTGTATTTCATATCTGTTCCTGCCATTTTGTTTCCTGAGCATTGCCCTACCCTACAATGCATTTCATTTAAAGGAATTTCAGACTTTCAAAAAAAAATCTAATCCATTTTCTGTTTTACTGGGGAGGGTTCTGGTGCCATAACTTCAGATTCTTGCAAATCAAACTAAATTTCTTCCCTCCTCCTTTAGTATATACAGTTTTATTTTATATACTAACTTTCATATGCATATTCTACTGTATAGTTTTTATACCATTATTAATTAATAGAGCTTATATCTTAAGTACTTAGTTTACAAACTGCATTTTGTCGAGGGAGGATATTTCATTAACTGTTACTAATACTGTTCTTTGGATCTGATTATTTTTGATTTGCTTTTAAATTTTTTTTCCCTAATTTTTTTGCCAAATAATCAGCTGAACTATATAACAATTTTGGAGCTTTGCACCTTTCACCTTTTGGTTACCAGGGAAAGAGGAGGCCTGCCAGGGGGTATAGAAACAGCTAAATTCATCCTAGGTTCAAGGTGGCTAAAGACACTATACCCTCTATATTCTACCTTTGGGTCTATAACTATTATTTGTCTGTTTTGTTTAGTTATAGCCTTTACTTCTTTTATTCCTAGCTATAAAATTTCCCCAAAGATCTTTCTCTCTTTACTCCCTAGTGCTGAAAGATCCACTCCTTGTAGACATAATAATGTTTAAAAATATGCCTCTGTATCTTGCATGGTGCTGGGGGATGAAGAGATCATTCCACAAATTATGAATGACATTATATTTAGGTATATACTCAATTTCCATAATTTGATATATCATCTACATTTATCATGACTTTTACATCAATTCATATGCATGGATTAAATGAAATAAATCACATTTGCCTAGTTAGTTTTCAGATAAGTAAAAATAAATGTTAAAATTTTATGTTTGTTCCAGGGTTAAATCATATGTTCCTTATTAAATATTATTAGCAGCTATTAAGCATATATAAAGTTAAAAATAAAAACAATTTCAACAAAAAGAAACACAGTTTACAGATCAGAAAAATCATTCCATGTTATAGCATTTTCTCATGTATTTGAGACAAAAAAAAAAAAAAAACGAAAAAAATCCAACACACACAAACATACACATTACCAAAGTGTAGCACAGTTTTAGTAATAATTTGTAAATTTACAATTCTGCTTACTCTAGAATTATCCCTTAAGGTTTTGACTGATAATAAGTGAAAAAGGGAAAAAAAGATAAGCCAAGCTTTATAAAAATAATTAGAAACTTAATTTTTTCAAAGATAACGACTTCATTGTTTAGAAAAATTGAGCTTTAGTCTTTTGAGAAATAACTGTATCATCAATTGATGTGTTATCATGGTACATTATTAATAATATAAAATAACAACAGCCTTTCATTTTCTTGGGACTGACTTATAGACTTGAAAGCTTCCAGAATTAGGATAAATGATCATTTTGAGGGGAGAAATGTTCCTCTTGCAAAAGATGTATTCAAAGCTTTTTAGAGATATTATTTGCTTTGAACATGAAGTGTCTGATGAAGCTTTTCTGTAATTAGGAAACATTAGATAAACTCTCCCCATTGTAGAAACAGATTGGAACAACTATTTCACAGTAAATCAGAATTTTCACTATCAAGTTATGCGATAAGCTCTTCTGTATTACTCAGTAAATCATGAAGTGTGACAACAGGGACACTCGGTAAGCTCCTAAGAACTGCATAATAAATCATGAAATTTCACAATAAGTTGCACAGTAAGCTCCACAGTATTAGTCTCTAAATCATGGGTTTTCACAATAAAGGTATATAAGGAATTTCTTTATTTTTTCCCATGTCTACTATTATTACAGGGCATCTATTAGTCAAGGATAAACCTTATGATTAAAATCAAGTCCTTCTCTCCCACATTAGCCACAGCCATATGTTACTGAGAAACTTAAGCTTTACTTATGTATATGGGAGGAAAAGAAAAACTATCCAGTGATATAAAAATATGCATAAATAATAAAATTCCACCTGCAGCTTTACATGATTGTAATAGAAAACTTGTTCATTTAGAGTAGATATTATTTAAAAAGCAATGTATATAATCTAGGTTAATATGTAAGTACTTAGAGCAAGTGCTATATAGGAAGACATTAGATATAATTAATGGCAAGAGAGAATTAGATTAATTTTAAATAGAAAATCACAATTACAGAAAATACATGATGTCTGTGTGTATAGAGAAAGACTGAGAGGGAAAGAGAAGCTTATATACAGTTTTTTAAAAGGTGTGTTTATTTAATTTTGAAAGTTGTGAAATATATTTATGCTTTATGATTTGGGAATATATTTGAGAGATATGACTTGTGAAATAGAAGTTTAAAGGACCACTAGATTTGAGTCCTAGTTCCATCTCTTAAATGATGTGTAATTGAATATAGTTATCTATATTACGATTTATTAAATTTTAAGATAATATTTAAGGAAATAGCAAAAGTGAACAGGCTTCACAGGGCATTCTTCACTAAATATTGCTTAACAATTTCATTTTTTAAGAGAGAAAAATAAAAAAGTCAAAATACGTATTTTGAAATTTTACTTTTAAATTTAGGTATTTTCTAAAAATAAATGAGATTTGTACAGGATAACAAGATTTGTCAATGAGAATAATTGATACCTAGCATTAGAAAAACTTGTTACTCCAAATAAGATAAGGCAGATATGTTAATAATGATGAGAACCGTGAATTCTATATGTAGAATTGAAGGGTAAGAAAGTCCTTACTGCAAATGTAAACAGTATTAAAGAGAGACTTCAGTGGAACTGAAGCCCTGTTTTCATGGGAAAAAATTATAGAGAACTATTGATCTATTTGAGTTATTGTTGGACCACTGAACCACACACACACACATACTCACAAATTTATGTTTTGATACTTTACACAAATTCTTTTTATGTGACTAAGTCACTGAAAACAGGCCGAACTTGCAGAAGGTGAGACACGGCCCAGGACAAGTCAGCCCTATTACATCCATTGTTAACCACGTTATTTCTACCCAGATCTTGATAACATTCTACCTTGGGTCCAGTTACAGGCCAATATAGGAAACTATTTTTCCTTCTTTATTCTCTACACCCAATAATGAGTGTTTCTCACCTCTCTGTTTTTTCTTCTTTTTTTGTTTTCATTTAAAATACTTGATGATAAAATGGCACAATTCAGTCGGCCAGGTAGGCTGTTTTAATTCCTCTAGAAATCACAATTGAAAAGCTTATTGCAACGGTCCTTAAATACTGTCACTTGAAAGAATTAATGAGACAAGTCATTAATCAGTTTATTCGGGTTTTCAATGTATAGGTTTATATCCCCATAAAATAGAGATGATCACACATACAAGTCGCATGCATGCATACTTCAAAAAGAGTGAGAGAGGAGAAACTGTCAAGAATAGCATGACACTGGTTTGGAGATATTCTTTTTAAACGTAAGCATATCAATGCCTTGTGTGAAATACTAATTATTTTATTAAAGGAAAGACCAACAACTGACTTTGACAGCCACACTCTTCACATGTTTTTTTGTTTTGTTTTCTCTTTAAAAAAATAATCTGATTTCATCATAAAGATAAGTAATCATACATAGAATACAGTTATATATATTGATCACATTTATTTCAATTATTATAATTGCAGAAGTTTTCAGAACATAGATATACTAGGAATCTCCTGGCTAGACGTAAAGTAGTCCATCTGGAAACAGTAAATACATGAATTGGTTGATTTTTTTATGTAAAAATGTATGTAAACTGAAACAAAATTGAGTTACCTTTAAAATCTTAAGGAATATTAGAAAAATTAATATGAACATATTATGAACTTGTTATTTATCATTTTATGACTCTTTGAAAAGCTTTGAAACATTTAAATAAATCCTTGTATTCATTTAGTATTAATATCTATGCCATTAAATATCAAAACCTTTAAGGCAGCACAGAAATTTAAAGATGTCTTATCAGTCCACTTATCAAATGACATTAAATTGCAGAAAAGTAATCATAGAGCACAGCAGGAGTTGATCTCAAGAATATTAACGAAGAAAATGGCATAATTAATATTCTCAAATTCCCTCATGTAGTATTTCTATTTGGGCAAGGCTAGAAAATGTGTCAAAACTGTACACTTTGAATTTTGAGAGATTTTATTTTAGTTTTGTGAAACGTGGACCATGACAGCATTTTTAAAAAGTAAAACAAAGCCTCTTATTCAAAATAAATATTTTGTCATTTGCGTTTAGTTTGAAAATTCTGTTCAATATAATGAATCATTAGAATTCAATCCATTCACATCTGGTTCCAACCAAGAGAGATTAGTTCCATTCCTCCCAGGTTATCCGTCTTACAAATAAATGTCTCAGACATAACATAGTAAACAAGCAGAGGAAGACTGTGAAAGTTAGAAAAAAAGAAGGCAAGTTCCTAGGGACCTCGGGACTTGAGGAATGACAGAGTAAGGCCCCTGGGTTTTCTTTGTTAGTTTGTTTTTCGTTTTTTTCCTTCCACATACTAGATATAGCATTATAGAAGCCTGCAGCCTGAACCACCCCCCATCCCCCCACCCCTCACGACTACAAGAAAATATGGTGGCCTAACCACAGAAGACCTTTTGGCAGTACTGGCCCTATTCTGTCTAAGCACCAACGTGACAATCACATCTTATTTATGGTTTGGTCTTCACCCCACCCATTTTCTTGGTAGCAGCAGGCAGTAGTGGACTTCCCCCACTAGGTGGTGCTGGCTGACTGAATGGGGGCTGATCTGCCTGTAGAAGTGGATGGAACAGAAATCCCAGACTGGGTAGTTACCAATGGAATACTATGATGAGTGGAGCCTCCACTTTCACTCCATAGCAATGAGACTTCATGAAGTTTTACAAGGAGGGGCTGATAACCTCCCCACTTCCCCATGCCCCTGCACAATGTCAGAAGCTCCAACACTGAGCTGAACCTTATTCTCTACTTGGTATCAACAAGACTAAATTCAGGGCTATATAATTCAGACTCCTACTTGTCCCCACCCCTCTTGTCAGCTGATTGCAATGGGGGACTGAGCCTCTACTCCCACCCAGCATCAGAAAAGGTAGAATGAGGAAATGGGAGATGGAACTAAATGGTATTTTAATTCCACCCACCTTCCCTGGCACCTGTGGGAGCAGGGAGTTGAATTTCTGCCCCTGCCCCAAAGCAAAGAGAACCAAACAACATAACAAAACAAGATTTAATTAATAGATTTATAGAACATTTCACTAAACTAAAGCAGAAATTGAATTTTTTAAGTGCTTGTAAAATATTCATCAAGATAGACAATATTCTGTGCCATAAAACAATAAATATAAATAATTGACATTTTACTGTAGATCACAATAGACTCAAACTAGAGAACAATAACAGAAAGACCACAGAAAGTTTTCTAAGCAAGTAGATATAAAAAATACACTTCGAAGTAATACATGGCTCAAAGAAGTAGTCTCAGAGGAAATTTTTACAAAAATATAGAACTGGTCAAATCAAAATAAATGAGATGCAGCTAAAGCCATGCTGAGAGGGAAATTTATAGCACTAAATGCATAGAGTAGAAAAGAGAAAAGGTCTCAAGTCAATAATCTGTGTCTACCTCAAGAAACTAGAAAGAAAAGACAATAAACACAAAAGAGGAAGTAAGAATGAAATAATACAGATTGAGCAGAGATAAATGAAATTTTTTAAAAGAGAAAAAACAAAAAAAATGCTCCTTTAAAAAAACACAAGAAAATTTATAAAAACTCTAGGAAGACTAACAACAATAAAAAGACAGAAAATACATTTAAAAATAACAAATATGAAACAGAGATATCACTACAGATACTGCAGCCATTGAAAGGATAATAAAGGGATACTAGGAAAAACCTAATGAAAGGATAATAAAGAGATACTAGGAAAAACCTAACTCATAATTTTCACAACTCAGAAGAATGGGCCAGTTTCTGAAAACTAAAAACTACCAAAACTTAACTAATATGTAATAGATAATGTGAATAGTTCTATAACCGTATAAGATACTGGATTTGCAATTAAAACTTCCTGAAAAAAGTCACCAGGCTCATATTGCTTCACTGGAAAATTCTACCAAATATTTAAAGAAGAATTAAAGCCTGTTTCCACAATTTATTGGAGAAAATAGAAGGAAAAAATCAACCTACTCATTTGTGAGTCTAATATAACCCTGACACTAAAGCCAAAGGTATTTTTTTAAGAAGAAAAAAAAAAAAAAGAAAACTGCAGACCAATACTCTCATAAACATTGAAAGGAAAACCATCAACAAAATATTATAAGGTCAAATCTTGCAATATACAAAATAAAATTATATAGCATGACCAAGTGGGTTTTGTTCAAGTTATGCAAGGCATTTTCAACATTTGAAAATCAAAATAACATTAGCACAAAAAGATAATTGTGTATTCTTATCAAGTTACACAGAACAAATCCCTATACCCATTCATGATTTTTTAAAAATGTATGAAAATTAGGACTAGATGGAAAATTCTTTAACTTGATGAAAAATATTTCTAGAACACCTATAGCTGACATCACACTTAATGATACAAATTGAATGATTTCTTCCTACTTTGGGAACAAGGCAGGAGTGTGTGATTTTACTACTCTTCTTCAACAAAGTACTGGAAGTTCAAGCCACTGAAATAAGAAAAGAAAAAGAAAATGTGCACTGTCTAAAATAGAAGAAATAAAACAAACTCTTTTTGATGATAATATGACTTTTTGGTGTAGCTAATTCCAAAGAATTCACATACACACATACACACACACACACACACACACACACACACCCCTAGAACTGGGGCTACCAGTCACGGTAGGAAGATAGAGAGGTTCAAAGTTAATGTGCAGGATTCCTTTGTGTCAAGCATTGCTCTAAGTGTTGGAGCAATGTACCAGAGAGAAGACTGGCTCTATTCGTTAACCTGCCTAAATATGACAGCCTGCTATTAAATTGATACTGAAAAAAAAAAAAAAACACTGAAGAGTATACATGGTTTAAGGCAGAATAAGTAAATTAACAAATTAATTGCCCTCCTTTTTTTAATGGATTTTTAAATTCTCACCAAAAGATGACAGTAGTCAACAGAAACTGTTATTGAAACGTGAGGTTATTAATTTCAGGTAGGGAAAGATAGCTCACACTTGACTATTTAGTGCCCAACTTAAATTACTCAAATGCATTGTATTTACAAATAGTCCACAGAATAAAGAAATCATAAGCATGTGTGTATTGTTCTAGTTAATATGAGAAGAGGCAAGTTGACAAGTTTTCTCATGCATTTGAGCAATTCTTGACATGAGATATATATACACACACTACATTTAGTGTATACAGATATGCACTATATACATATACATGTATGTGATGTCAACTACTATAAACTTACTCTCTGGAAAGAATACATTGAAAACAAAAAATCAATTAATTAAAATCCTGTATCATGTATAAATTAAATTTAAATTAACTTTCTATCCTATTTTGAACATGTTTTAACTGAAGTGTCAAAAACTCTTTTTATATGGAGCATTCTGATTCATTGGATGCCTAATAACACTTCTTTGATATTCCTGTAAAAATAATATTTTTTTGTATAGAGTTTGTTTGCATTCAGTATTTTTTTTAAAAAAATATACTTTAAAAATTTTAGCTATTTGTAACAGCTCAGTGTATCAGTTATGGATGTGAAACAACTATAACCCAAACTTTATAAACGTACAGTTTTTCAGAAGCTGGGTGCTACCAGATGGGAGACTGCATGTTATGCACATGTTAATTAGGTCTTAATGTCTTCTGGTAAGGCAGACATTTCTTATAAGCAAAATTACTCATTGGCATTCCTTTAAATAAGCTGTAAAGTATATTCAGGGCCATCTACCAACAAGTCTGTCCCACCTGGTTTTTTTCTGCCCGCAGCGGAATGGATCACAGCTACTTGGCCAAGCCCGCTGTGAAGTAACTTGTGTTTGGAGGACAGGCACAAAATTATTTCCACTGTTTCTTTAAATACTGGAATCACACTCAGAAAAGTGAAAATACCATGCCATAAGACATGCAGGAGAATGAGTTGAACTAAGGCAAAACCATGTTAAAATCTTCCGTCTCATTTTCTGCGGCATATGCTCACTGAACAAAATAATTCACAAACCACTTTAGGATCCGTCTCTATTACATTACCATTTTCTTTCCTCCCTCCCACCCTCCCTTCTTTCCTTCCTTTTTGTCCCTGTCTCTAGTTTCTTAGTATGCATCTTTCAAACATGTAAATTAAAATGTATGGCTCATCTAGCCTTAAACTTACCTTTTTAAAGAAAATCTATGGCATGTGTAGACCAATTTTTCATTTAAGTATTCTTTTCATCTCATCTTCCTGGATGGTACGTAGTCAACTGAACATTGAGTTCCTTCATCATCGTGTGGTAAAATAGAGTCCCGTTTTCTAAAAGTTTCCTTTTAGAACAACAAATATTTTTCCTTTAGTCAGTTGTTAATGTAGATTTTAATGAACTAGAGAAGAACACATGGTTTATGCATCAATATTTTTCCTCAATGCTACTTCTCTTTCAACTAACACTTTCCGCAATGGGCAAGGAGGCAGCTGGGACATAAACATTAGGGGACACAGGAATGGTGAGAAAGAGAATTGAAAACATTATCTGCACAGACCATATCCTTAGGCAGGTCTGTGATGATTTCACTAAAGTTGCCTTATTGTTTCTCTCTCCACTAATTCCATTACAGAACTTGTTCCCAACACATTTTGAAGTCCATGAGCTGACAGGAAATTACAAAACATAGGAGATACTCACTTTAAAAAATTTGAGACAAAAAATTCCAAACATGTTCTTTGATTTTTCTATTAATAAACAAAAAATATAATCAAAATAGATATTTTGGTATTTCATGGACAATTACTTGGGTTTCTAATGCTCCCAAAATATCTAATTTTCATTAGCCCAGTATCTTCCATGTCTGAGTCCATTGTTTTTCTCCTTGTGGGAAGAAACAGAATATATAAATTGGCCATCAAAATACCCCATCTGTTTATTTACAGCCTTCTCACTTAGCCAGAGCAGTAGCAAGGATTTATATGTATACAGAGCTTTTCAATCTAAAATCACAATTGAATATGTAAGCACAGAGTAGAGCTGCTTGGCCAACTGCATGATAAGTATTCAGGAAATAACAGCAAGTTGCCAGGAAGGCAAGACAATTATAATTTCCAAATCCTAAATCGAAAAATTGACTTTATAAAGCTTTGTAGCAGGTGAATGGCAGAATGACCTCAACTCAGATTTTTTTTTCTAATTATAAAACAATGCATAATGATGTAGAAAGTATTTTTTTATTATTGTCTGTTGAACTTTTCCTTTTGCTGTGTTTTGTGCTCAGTCCTTTAATTGCATTTTCTCAATCAGTTTTCATAAGAACTCTACTTGATAGGTACCATTAAATTTATGTTATGTTAAAAGAAACTGCATCAGACAGTTTAGTAATTTTCTCAAGGGCACACACTGTCAAATATAAAAGATGGGAAGCCAGGCCAAGCACTAGGATGCAGTATTCACACATTTAACCACAATATTCATTCAATGTAAATTTATCTGTTTTAGCACATTAGTATTCTAGCTTTCTATGCTATTTTTTCTCTTTATCTCTTTCTCACTCAATTTTTCCTAAAATATATACATTCAAAATGTACTATTATGAATCATCTTTAAAATGTAATTATAATTTGGTTTTAAAAATACATAAATAAATATCTACTAAAATATTTTCCAGGATCTCTGGCTGTATTTTTTTCTAATTTTTAGAAAGGAATTAAGATTTGACTATTAAATGTATTTTCAAATCTCCTTCAAAATTTTTGACAGTTTACATACACGAATAACTGTTATAGTCTATTATATTATTCCATAAGATGTATTTTAATGTACTTACACATTTATGACATGTAATATATCTTATATAAGACACATTATACAGAATTATATTATTTAAAAGTATATCATATTTTAATGTTACATACACACTAAGTGTTATAACTATTACAGGCACAGAAAAGTATTTGTGTATGATTGCACCTGTCTTATTCATAATCATCAGCACATTATAATCTTTGATTAAGTTTTTACTTTTTAATTAATGTCCCTTTGTCTAAAAATAGAAAGTACATTTAAGAGTAAAACTGAAGTAATATATACAATGTATTTAAATTTTGGAAAAAATGTTTCTGTGCATAGAAAATTACATTTCTGTTGTTACTTTAAATTTATTTTGTAAATAGTAGTAGGCATGAGATCATGCTCCTTATACTCATGTAAAATTAATTTCAAATAATTTATAACTTTTTTCAGACACTTTAAAAGTCAGAAGAACAATATACCATATACTTTTATACATTCCAAACATTAATGAAAAAAATCATATTATTGAAGATTATGGTATCTGACCTCATTATCCTCCCCATTACCCATATTCTCATTCTGTGTTCATCATATACATGAATGATTTCATATTCTTACTACAAATACTGTGAATGTAAAACAATGTGTTTAAACTCAGTTGATATTTCCTTATCGATAGTATTTGATGATGTTCCTCAAACAATATTGGATATTGACGGTTGTGGTTAAACATCACTTTCCCCCGTCTCTGTTCAAAACCAATAAAGTATAAAAACAAGAATATGGACACTGATCAAAATACAATATTAATTTTATTCAGAACTCTAGTACCAGCTCCAATGCAAAATGCACTCAGGTGTTCTGACCACACCAGATACTAATTTACCCAAAGACAGATCGAGAAAGTGGAAAATGTCACTGTACCTGTGTTGGAGGGGAATAGGGAATGAAGCAAGTTAAAGCCTTAACCTAGTTAACTTAAAGATGGCAGAGAAAACAAGTAATGCACATGATCTTCTTCAAAAAAATTCAGGACCAATGCCAAGGAAATATAGAGTCCAAAAAGTGATCATTAATGAGTAATAGCCCATATTATACTAATCTAGCTCGATACATACGTACAAATAAATGAAGGTTCTAATTTCAACATCAAATAAAATTCTGTACCTAGCATTGAGAAAATAATTGAATGGCCAATACTTTTCCCCAAATCTTAAGTGATAGGTGAAAATAATATTATAAATTTTTTTTAACGTTTCCTAATGTGGATGAAAATGCTGACGGTTTCTCATTATGGTCTGAATTTGGGAAACAGCGCCTAGTGTGCCATCCATTTGCAGGTGAAAGAAATTAAGTTATATATATATATATATATATATATATATATATTTAACTTAAGAGAAGTAAGACAATAAAAATGAAAGGTGCTAGGAAACGTCATGAAACTCCAGTTAAAAAATGGTCCAGCATCAATAATAAATGTACATGGGAACTTCATTGCTGTCTGTGTGTCTCTTTCTGTGCCCATCTCTGCCTCTCTGTTCACCTTCACTCTTAATTATTTGTATATATTTTTCTTCTGACAGACTTCTGAAACTCTCCACTTTTGTAGTTCACACATCAGTAAATAAAGATAAGACCTTCTCAAAGCTTCGTATCTGACAAGCCAACACACCAAATTCTCTCTGTATGCTTGCTTCAGAATTTTTGTTGAGAACTCTGTTTCATCTTAGGACAGCTTCCCAACAATGGCAGATGTCAGGAAACCATTGAAAGTATACCAATAGGAATAGAAGGTAGGAGGAGGGGCAAAGCCTGGAAGACCTGTGTTGGGTAGATAATGCCATTATTTGCTTGCAAAGATTTCATGAGATATCCAACACAGAAACACAGCCCTAACATGTACACACACACTGGTAGTCCCAAATCATTTTTAGACATACCTCTATCAGTTAGTTCCCAATCATTCTACATAAATGCAAGAAAATCCAAAGAAATGTCCAAGTAGTGCAACCAGAGGAATGAAATGTGGTCACTGTTGTGTGAGTTTATACACACTTGCTTTGGTTTTTGTTCTAATGGTTCTGCAAAGTATTGTCTTAATGATTATATTCTACCAACCCCAAGTACCACATTTGTGATGGGCAGTTAAAGACAGATTGCTTACAGCTTTCATACTTACCAAACTGGGAGATAAATAGCAGCTTTGCAATGGCCTTTATGCCAGAATATATATTAAGTGGGCAAGGGCTCTGGTGTATATGAAAGAAGCAGCAAACAACAGATACAATTTATTGAATCTCCCTCTTTTTTTAAATGAGTAAGATATTGAGGAAGACTATCCAGTTGTATCTTAGTTGTTTTGCCTTAGTTGACTAATTTTTGCTGATCCCTGTACCTAGCGTTTTCCATTAACAATCTCTCGTTCACCACACTTGGTGTTTTGTGGAAATCACAAGTCTCTTAAGTAAACATCAGTTGACTTCTTACCTATTTTGTATTATGGGCTTAACTTATAAAAATTATATTTCATAAGTCTTCCTTAATCATGTTCTTTAAATCCCCCAAATTGCTAAAAACCATTAGCCAAAGCTGGGGTATGTGCTCAAAGTTACTTATTTTTAGCAGGAAATCCGTATTTTATTTTCATCATTTTATCTATCCATGACATATGGCTCCAAAGGGTATGAATCTAAAATGTTTAAAAAGATGTTTTATGTGGTACGACTAATATTTTTCTTTGAAATATTGCCACAAACTTCAGCATGTTTTCCAATCCAATTCTGTTTAAACTTAGTGGAAAAATAAACACAGGGCAGTCGGGGTGGAATGTAGCTCTCACAGGAATCATTGGAAGGAGTTTAGAGAAGAACTCGACTGTCTCCACTTCTGGGATTCCCTTGAGGTACCTTCGTTCCAAAATGTAGGATTCCAGGGTTTTTTTTTTTTTAGCAATCATTCTAATTTTAGATTTAAAATGCTATATGGCATTGATTCACCAAATTTCATGGTTTTCTGAGTCTTTTTTTTTAGCTTAGTACATATATTTAAAAAGCTCCTCAATTAACAAAGTCACTTATTTGTTCTATTATGTTCCCATATTTGTTATTATATGTTACTATTTGTTCTATTATGCCGTAAGCATTTCAGTGCATGACATTGGGGAGTGGTGTTTCTCCCTCTTCATTCCTTCCTGAACGTGAAATTTCTAGCAAAAGGGGTCCTGAACAAGTAATACTATATTGGCCTACTACAGTCTTTTTTTAAATTAAAAATGTGTGTGTGTGTGCGTGTGTGTGTATATAGATAGATAGATAGATAGATAGATAGGTAGATAGATGTTGTATTAGTCAGGGTTCTCCAGAGAAACAGGATCAATAGAATGTATACTTACATATAAAGAGACATTTTTAAAGAACTGGCTCACATGATTATAAAGGCTGGCAAGTCCAAAATCTGCAGGGTAGGCGGGCAGGCGGGAGACCCGGGAAGAGGTGATGCCACAGTTGCAGTCTGAAGGCAGACTGCAGGCAGAACTCCCTCTTCCTTGGGGATATCTCAGCCTTTTTTCTCTTAAGGCCTTAAACTGACTGGATGAGGCCCACCTATATTATAAGGATAATGTGCTTTAGTCAGAGTCAGTTGATTTAAATGTTAGACTCATCTACAAAATACCTTTGCAGTGACACTTAGACTGGTGTTTTACCAAATATCTGCATATCATAGCCTAGCCAAGTTGGCACATAAATTAATCATGAATAGATGTGTTAAGTGATATAATTCCCAAATATTTTATCTTCGAATCTCAAAGCACTTGACAAATGTACCCATAACGTCTATGAAATTGGCATTGCTAGCATGTTTTTATAGTGGTTGAAGATAAAGGAGAAAAATATACTCTGGTTTTCTCAGCATAAAATGTAAAAGAATCCAAATTCCCAAGACTGAATTTACTGGCTTAATTATTTGCACTAACTGAAGGAAAATTAAACAGTTGTTTTCCAGGTACTTTATCTTTCATGATCTGTTACTGAAAAGATTTTTAAAGTTTCAGAATCTATTTTCATTATAGAAATATGGCCAAAGGACTTCTGCTAAAATAGCCATTTAAATATAGAGAAGAGACCTATCATCCTTATTACAGAAGGAAACTTCACCCACCTCGGAGTCCAGAAACATGCCAACCCTACTGGGTCTTACTATTGGAAGAAAAAGCTAGGTTCTCTTAGGATCCAGTACAACATAACTACTCCTAACTTTATCAACTGCCCGAAAATCCACCGAGAATTAATAACTAATTCCACCAGTTGCCAGAAAAAACAGGCTAGATAAACGCCAAAGTCTATTTATGCTTGTTTTCCACTGCTGCCTCCAAGTGATGTCTGCCATCATTAAATCTATTAGAATTCAGGACAACAGGGCAGAAGGAAAGCTGCTAGGGTTAGGGTTATAAAAAAGATTTTGCTTTGTCTTCCCACATTTTGTAATGTTTCTCTCCTCAAAGATAGTAAGCTGAGGACTTAACTGTTTCAAGATCTAGAATCACATCCACTGGAATGATCTTGATAATTTTGTCCAAGCCAGAAAACCGTGGTGGAAGACTGAATCCGTATTTCTTTTAATCGAAATGAAAAGAGATCAAGATATTTTAAGATTTTACTTCTGTGATGAATACTCTCAACATATGTCGGTAATTTCAATTCAGACGGTACACCCTTGCCCTCTGCCTTGCTCAGCAGATGTTTTAATGTGCAGATATGATTGAAATTTTTATAAGATTTTCATTTAGTTTTGTTATAATGTCCACCTCTTCATTTTGTATTTGCCTAAGCATAACCCCTTCCTTGTTCGGTAGAAACGGTCTAACTTGTTCAAATTAAGAAATTATTTCCTCTCTCACATTTTATCTTTTTATCAGCTCCACTGATTTGCTGGCTTACAAAGTTAATCACTTTCCAACTCATTCCACATTGTTCTAGTTTTACAGTGATGGGGAAACCTAACAGGACATATGTAGTGCTTCTTGTATTTAGTGGAGAAACTGCACCATGTGCATAAAAGCTCTGGGTTTTTCTCGCAGAAAAAAAAAAAAAGCCAAAAACTGATTGTACTTCTCACACATAGATTCCTCTTCCTGCTTCCTCCTCTTGCTTCCTCTGATCTGGTGAGTACCTTAGTGATTTCAGTCAAATTACTAAACTGGGATTTGCTCCTGAAGGTCCCATCTAGACAATAATGTGTCAGGCAGGGCGTGGGGAGGTAAAACCTAGATCCTTGTGCCCACAATGGATGTTCATGGGTTTTTAAGTGATTCAGACACATGGGGCAGCTGCTCTTGGAGGTCTGTCAGGGCTGGCACAAATTCCACTCAGCCATGAACAGAGATAGTATGTCAAGTAATGCCCCCTTCATCAAAATCTGCCTTTTTAGAGCTCAGGACCCACTGAGAAGTGGACCTTCCCCAGACCTCAGAACCTAGCTTCAGGTTTCACTGGCCTGGTATGCCAAGGGCAGGCACTGAAGTCTTTTAGTTTCCTCCCTCTTAGCTCTGGAGGTAGCTGCCAAGAAGGAAGATCCATCACATATCACCCATGTGAAGTTAAATTCAAGACTTTCTCTTCCAGAAAGCAGCCACAGATCCAAGCAAGCAAGCAATTATGGGATACAATTGAAACATCTAGAGAATATCACCTTAACCAATGACAATCTAAGACTTGGAGCAGATGGCTCAGATGGTCAAGCCCAAGACTGTGGAGGAGACTGAGTTGCATGGGGCACAGGACAAAGACCACAACACAAACCTGCCCGCATACTTGGCCCCTGTCATGATTGGCATTACCCCAGAAATGGCCACTATTGTCTTTCAAAGGTCATCATAAACACAAACACACACACACACACACGCACGCACACAATCTAACTACAATCAAACTATGCCATGTGAAACTAAAAATGAATTCAACCACAACCTACAGAGGAAAAAACCTGCCTCCACTGCATATGCCCTTGTCCCACTGCAGTCTGCTTCCAAAAATAAACCAGGTTAATTGAATTAAGACATTTCATGTTGATCCTCTACACCAGTAATTTTCAAAATGTGGTCATTGTTGTGGTGACAAATTCTGGGGTTACATCCCAGACCTACTGAGTCAGAAATTCTGGAGGCAGAATTTATCAATCTGCATTTTTACCATCCCTCCAAGTGCTTCTGCTGCACCTAAATTTTGTCAGCTGCTGCTCTACACACAATCTTACAATAGCTTCCTCAGAGTTATAGTCAAAGTCCTTGTGTTGGTCTAGAACCTAAGGATCTTTTTTCCTCACATACCTTTGTTCCTGCTTGTTAACCTCTTCAGGTCCGCTGGTCTCGTGGCTGTTCCTTGAATAAAACAGATTCTCTAGCATCTCTTTATGGTGCACTTTTTCTTTCCCTCGTGTAATACCTTCCCTAGTGATTCAGTGTGCTTCAATACCTCTTCTTCACTGGAATGCCACTCTTCCAGTGAGTCCTTTATGATCCTTTGCCTAAATTCATACCCATCACTGAGAATCTCTTTCCTCATTCCCTGTTGAAGTTTCTCCTCAATATTCATCACAACTTACAATACTATATTTTTAGCTTAATTATCTTGGTAGTTGTCCACTTTCTATAGTAGATTCTGAGATCCTTGAAAGCAGTTTTTTGTATGTTTGTTTGTTTTTCCTTGTTTGGTTCACTTCTGAGGTCCAAGAACATGCCATCTGATACTGGTTACAATAGTCAATAAATGCATGTCAAATGACTGAATGAGGAGATGATTTTTCAATAGAAAAAACACAAATGAAATTCTTCATGCTCTATATCAAATACAATTTGTAAAAATTAATATATCATATATTTACCTCGTACATGATTATATACCTTATTTTGGGGGATTATACTATGTTTACATATACATTTCACAAATGCACACTTGGTTTCAAATGTATGTTTTCTACTTGGAATTTTAGAGGGGTTGATTTCAACATAATTATGTTTAATACATTTAACTCCTGAGCATGAAAGTCTCTATACTTATAATGCTCTATATGTTTTATCCTTCATTATGCCTATATTTTGTTTCCACATCTTTCCTTCTTACCATGAAAGATCAATCGGTTGTGAAATTTTTGTCACATTTTTTTCAGAATTTCTTAAGCAATATTAGAATCAGAACTGATTTCCTGTTTTATTCATTTTAAAATATATAGATATAAAATATATAAAATACAAAATATGTGTTCCCATAATAAAGCAAAATATATATTCCATTGTATAATTATTCTAAAGTCAATTTTGACTTACTTATATGTGAACTCTCTCTTACACATGACATGCTCAGAAATTAACTCTAACATTATTTTGAGAAACTACAAAGCATATTCATGGCTAGCCACTAAAGAAATCTTTTCAGAACTCTACCTAATTTTATTATCCTTGAAATAGAGAAGCCAGTCTGAGTTAGTGGAAACAGCATGAAATTGAATGCAGGAATTTGGTTTTATTGAATTTGCTACCCACGACTTTGGCCGGGTCATTTAATCTCACTGAATCTGTGAATCTATGTCCCCATACACAAAAATCAAAGTTTTAAACCTTAGAATTCAGTAATTTATCTTGATTTTAAATTTTGCTTTTTTTTTTTTTTTACTCTATTTTATCTTGTTGCCAAAGGGACTTCCCTGTAAAGCACAGGTTTTAAGCATCTTAATTTCATTTTTTGGCACCTGAGATGTTTATTACCTTCAGGGAATTTAATAGTATTTTCTTGGTCAACCTGTACACTAAATACCTATTCCTCACATTAAGGATTATTAATTATTTTCTTTCATAATTCTCATCATTTTTGTAGTCTTACAAAATTTATCATGACCAGAGAGATGCAAGTCAATTCATTTGTTCTTTGATCAGTTTGGATTCAAATTGTTTTCTGGCTCAAAGTTGCAGTTCAGTGTGGGCACTCTGTTGTTTGATAGCATACTTGCAGTCTTCCTTCTCTTTTTCTTCTTTCAATTGTATGAAAGAAACTTCACAAAAAGACTCCCTTTTTCGTAATCACTGTTTCCCAAAGATTTTTTTTTTCCTTTTAATTTTATTCTTGAAATAAATGAAGGGAAGAATGAATAAAGGGATGGATGGTCAATTTCATTTCTCTACAAACATTAAATCAGATAAAAATAACACTGTCACATGGCCAGATAGCCATGGGAAATTACATTATTTCAAAAATTTTATGGTAAAAATCATTTTAATAGTGAAGTATGGAGATTGAGAAAGCTTTTCATTTGTTAAAATTAAAAAGTAAAATAATTTATTTTTTAAGAAAATGTTTTGAGTTACAGAAAGTTTTAATTATAACTGATTTTCTTTCATTGAAAAATTAAACAGAGAAGAGAATAGGTATCTTAACATACCTCTGAAGCCCTAAAGTTTTAGTTATATAAACAAGGATTGAAAGAAAAACCATATTAAAAATTTGTGAAATTTATTTAATATCAGAATTATTTGGTGCCTTTTCTTTTGCAGCTTCAATGTATATATGGTGTATTTTCTAGCCTAAGGGGCAACTTTTCTTTGGGGACAACATGGAACTTCTAGACACGTTGCTGTTGCTTCTCTTATTACCTCTGCAGATCTTATCTGTCTGCACTTTTCTACTTAATTTTTCAAAATGAGTCTTGCCGTTTTATTAACTCTGGGTATCTCCAAGGGTTAGAAGAAAAGAAAAAAAGAGGAACTCAAAATAGGGAATATAGCAATTTTTCCCCTCAGCCCCTGAATTTTACTCAGGATACTGTCATGTGTAATCCAAACCGTCATGATACTTCCCATGTGGACAGTTCTTTTACCACTGAAACATATTTTTTTCCACAAGAATAGTATTTAGCAAAGAACAATTTTTGTAAGAAAAAACATCTAAATGGTCTAATTTTGCACGACATTTGTCTGAAATGTGTTTGTTTCTTAACTGCCTATTCTCCTACTGCTTAAATAATCATCTGCTAAACTTTTTCTTAAATAAGTATACATGGAACCTGATATATTTGTGACTCAGACTTTCTCACAACAGAATTTTTACCATCAACAAAGAAATGATGGATGAAATGTTTATTTTTAAACATAAACTCAATCACTGGTGGTGGTAATGCATAAGCTGACTACAACTCCTTTAACCAAACCGAGTTTAACATTTAGTGTACATTTTCTATGTATTTAGAATTAAATTATAAAATTATTTTTAATAATTGAATTATTATCCTACCTGTAGTTATCATTGCTAGGCCTAAATAATTCATTATGATTCTTTTCAAGAGTATTATGTGATGACTTTTGAGAAATAAATGGTGATGGAGGATAGCATGAAAGAGAGAACAAATGAAGTGATACAAATAAAATGACCAATTGATGTCATAATGTGCACAGACCACAAAATGAGGGCAGTCGTCAACTTATGAGGAATAATGACCAATATATGAGGGAAATGATTACCCTAATTGAATATACCCAAGTTACTAAAATTTAAAATAAAAAAGACTGCATGAAAAGTGTTTTAATTTTGATGTTCAAAGAAGGTTCTCGAAGGAGGTGACACATGAGCCAATAAGGGGATAAGGGCATATGACAGCATATAACTTAGGTGCTGGGGAGAGAATTCCAGGCAGAGAAAGGAGCAAGTGCAAAGGTCCTAAGTTGGGAAGAACTATAATTAACCTGATACTTTTTTTTTAAGTATAGGGTGGTGAATATTTTATTTCTTTGCTTTCTTAAGTTTTTCTTTCAGTTATTTTTTGACATTGATTTGAAAACTTATGTTATTAATTTTAGCCTTGACTAATAAAAACTATCTGAGACTATTGTTTTTTGAGCATAGACTTAACTGTGTCATATGTGTTTTATCATATAGTGAATTTTTAATTGTTTTCTCATCTATAAAATGAAGACATTTAATAGGATGGATCTTCTCAGACTATTGTAAGGATTAAATGGTTGATAGATACAAAGGACTAAGAAGAGGAACAGAAATAAAACAGTTGCTTAACATATGTTAGCTCTTTCTCCTGCTTCATCTTTTTATTATTCTTAATGATATTTATGTTTTGTTATGAATTATGTGTGCATTATCATATATTCTTTGATTTTATTTTGTTTTGTGTACCTTAGATTACGTCCTATTTATGTTTCAAGATTTATACAGTCTAGATAGGATTTTTACTCCACTACAACATCCACATTTCTACCTGCATTTCACTTATTCTGTTTCCTGTTTTTATCCTGTTATTTCCTGTTATTTCCTGTTATTATCGCCACCTACACCATTCATTTTAACTTGACAAATGTTTATAAAAACTATATTCCAATCTGTGTTGGAAGCAATTTAGTATTACCTCTATAGTTAAATGATTTATTATTCCGATTGCTGTATATAACATATTCTTAAATTTAGTGACTTAGAACAGTAAACATTTGTATTCCTTTAGCTTTAGCTTCTGTGAACCAGAATTCCAAGTATTACTTTGCTGAGTGATCTTGCTTCTAGTTTATTATCTCTCACAAGTTTGCCATCCAGCTGTTGGTGGGTGCAGTCTTAGAGGAATCAGGCTCCCTGACTTCCTGTCTTCAGACCATACTACAAAGCTACAGTAATCAAAACAGGATGGCACTGGCACAAAAACAGACACACAGATCAAAAAAAAACAGGATAAAAAGTCCAGAAATAAACCCACGCACTTATGGTGAATTAATCTATGACAATGGAGGCAAGAATATACAATGGAGAAAAGACCGTCTCTGCAATAAGTGATGCTGGGAAGATTGGACAGCTGCATATAAAAGAGTGAAATTAGGACATTTTCTAACACCACATACAAAAATTAACTCAGAATAGATTAAAGACCTAAATGTAAGACTAAATACTATGAAATTCCTAGAGGAAAACATAGGCAGAATACTCTATGACATAAATTTCAGCAGTATTTTTTTTATCAAACCAGCTCCTAGAGTAATAGAAAAAAAAGTGAAAATAAACAAATTGGACCTAAGTAAATGTAAAGCTTTTGCACAGTAAAGGAAACCATAAACAAAACAAAAAGACACCCTACAGAATGGCAGAAAATATTTGTGAATGACGTGACTGACAGGACTAATTTCCAAAATATACAAACAGCTCATACAGTTTAATATCAGAAAACAAACAGCCAATCAAGAAATGGGCAGAAAACCTAAATAGACATTTCTCCAAAGAAATAGATGAGTCTTTAACCTTTGGTATAACCAGTAGAATAACCAGAAAATCAACACAAAATCATCCATTAGTAAAAGGAATCAAGGGGAAATATAGTGTGTAGCATATTACTACTGAACAAGGAGGGTAAGGGCTTTCTGACATGGGGTGGACACTTTTTGTTTGACTGGTCAATTGCAGCTTTGGGTTCCAATCTGCAGGAAGATGTCCATTGTCTTCTTTGAACACATATAATAGTTGAAAATAAATTTTATCCTGGCGCTTATCACTATCCTAGAACAATTCTTATCAATGTAAATTTAGGAAGCACTTTGCCAGGCTGCATGGGGCAAAGCTAATTAACAAAATAAGTCAACAATTTGCAGATTTACAATATCTCAAATCTCTGCACTGGTAGCCAGGATGTAAATCTTGTCAAGAAATAATCCATGAATCTAGACATCATTCTGGTGGTTTTGAATTCTTGGCAATGTGTCCTCTCCTCTGTTTTAAATGTTCAGAAAACATAAAATTTTACTCTCAGAAATCCTTGAGTAGCAGTATAGAAAGGATGCTTGCCAGGTATGCTAATACTGCCTTTATTGTCAAATTTTGATTGGAAGTTCTTTGAAAGCAAAGAAGTGTCCTGTAATGTCCTCAGAAAGTATTCTTCAGAATGACCCTTAACTAAAACTGCAACATTATGTTACTAACAAAAGAAGTACAATTAGAAAACGCTGACTAATACAGCTATGCCATAGGGTAAAAACAATTTGCTTTGCTTTCTCCAGTAATGTAAATTTTGCTGACAGAGAAGTATGGTAGCAGTTTTTGTCAACTAAATTAATTTTTTGCTTAGCAAAGCTAGAAGTCATGTAATAATGTCCATCTGGGTGACCTCAGGGTTAAAGTTTAAATATATCTTGCTAAATAAGTTGATCTATTCCTAAATGCTACCCATAGATTTACAACACCCTGGTTTAAGTTGTAAAATCTGAAAGAAGTGTGAAATAAAAATTAAATATTTTAATAGAATTTTCTGCTATTTACATGTGTATTTCCTAATTGATTAACAGAGAAAATTTGTAAGACTCATGTTGTCAAATTTTAATTTAAAATAAAAAGGCATTCATAGTCACAAGCCTAGGGAAGTCTTTAAAATTTATATCAATGAATTCCTATAATACATAAAAAACCATGGTGACATACATAGAAAAATAGCTGATTGCAGATTCCAAATAAATGTCCTTTAAATCCTTATAAATAAAAAACATATGTTCTGTGTTTCAATAGTCAGCTATTATTTTTACAACTTCGAGTGACTGGTAAAATTATAATATTGCATTATGATGTATTTATATACATAAAATGGCATTCTACATTCAGTTTTGCAGCCTGCTACACATTTTTATTCAATTATCTCCTCCTAAGAAATGGTTAATTGGGCTGCTGATTGTGCAGTATTTTGGCTAAGATAGGAACTTGACAAAAGGGGTCAAAATCTCAAATGCAGCCAGACTTTGTCTAAGTAATTGCAATTTTTATTCCCTGATCTACTCTGATTATTGCTGTCTTCTCTCTTTCATGGATGTAACCCAGAAGCAGAACAATGAAAATTATTTGAGCTATATGTTAAAGTTGAGCATTAGTGAAGATGCTGTAGTCTTAGGCCTTAAGGTCATATTTTCCTTTGGTATATATTTAACTTTATTTGGATTGCACTGTCTAACTTTCTAAGAGTTCTGTACCTATACCCTTATAACATTCCTTCTTGAAGTCAATATATGAAATCCCTCTTTTTTGCAACTGAAGTCACATTAAATACCTTCTGTTTTCATTGTAGAAAAACAAATGAGTTTTAAATCAAATATAAATGGGAGAAAACTAAACTAGAGGGAGTTCTATCTTGTAGAGAGCAGGAGGCTGTAAAGTTGGTGTCCTCTACCTGCATTTTTCTATTTTGTTATTTCCCCCTAGGAAACTCGCCAGCCCCTCTGATACCATACTAATGTTTGATCTCAAAATGTTCTCTCATTTTGAAATATTGAATGGAAAATATTAAATGTCAAATTTTCCATGTCAAACATGTGCCTGAAAAGAAATTTTGTCTTCAAACATAAAGAAACTTTTTTTAAACTACCCTAGGGAGTATGCTTGGGATTGACATGTAAAAAATTTTAGGACATACTCTAGAATTAACCTTTAAATACTAGAATACTTACTCTAGAATTAACTCCATGTATGTAATTATACATTTATCTATGGGAAATTAAACAGAGGAAAATACAAACACTATATGCGTTTCATAATGAAAATGAATATACAGGAACAAATGAGATTTTAAAATGAGTTTTTCATAGATAATGCTTACCCTCAATGAGTTCTGATCACTTTTGTGACATATGTACGTCACAAAGTAAAGAATTCTTTAGTTTTCTGGCTCATTAATAATTATTAAGCAATGTAAAACAAGTGTCTATTCTCTATTTTATATAGAAAAAAAAAAAGACTTGGAAAACCTGCATCAAAACATGAAAACACCTTGTGGCAGTCATTCGTAATTACCTACTAATATGTTTTTCTTCCTTTAGAATGAAACTAGGTATTTCTGTTGTTCTTCAGATACAACCCAGGGTAAAGTATATAGTTAATTACTGATATCCCTTTGAGCTGTATCTGGCCAGGTAACTAATGCTGCAATGAGGTGTACGTGTAAATATTTTATGGGACTTCTCTGAAGTTCATGACAGTTCTGTGAACTCAAGAAAAATGGCTACAGCAGAAAAACAGATTATAAAAAGAGCTAAATTAACAATAAAACTATGAGGCCAGAACACTCTTCCTAGAGGCGAACATCAAGAATTCATTTTTGTACAAAGAAAGTAAAAGTCTGTCATGCTTAAGCCATTCTAATGTTACAGTTTGCTAGAAGCAGAATGTAATTCCTAACTGGTACAGAATTGGAGACATGAAAGTACTGTTCCAAAAGTAACAGAATGTTCAAGGTGTTTTGGTCTGGTATAGGAAATGTATCTATGTGTATTGAAAATGTAGAGTTTGCAGGCTGAAACCCTAATATCCCTTCCTATGTGTTGGTCAAATGGGTTAAATTCTTACCTACTTATTCTTATAAGTCAGACAACCTGCTGACTGGGGTAACAGCATTGAGAAAACTATAATGAGTTATTTCAAATAGTAGTGCTTACTTGCTCCTTCTCCCTTATTTTATGAAGTCTTATGGGAGATGAACTTTGACTATAGCTAAATAACAGCTCACAAGAAGGAATGGAAGGAAATACCACATTAGTAAGGGAATTGCTCTAAATCTGTGGTTTAGGTTTGACCTGTGATTTAGGTTGACTTGTGAGTCCCGTAATTTGGAAACTTGAAGGACTGAGAAAGCCAAATGCTTTTTGCACTTAAAGTAGAGCAGTTATAAACAGCAACCACAAAGCAGCAGCCATAGAAATAATTAGGATTATTTCCCACCCTGTGAATTCAGGGAATCTTCGGAAAAGATTCAGTTAAATGTAGTATCTGTCCTTCTGAGATGAGGATTTTATTAGTTTCATACAAACATCCCAAATTTAGAGTTAGGGACATGGGAAGACCAAATTCAACAGTAAGTAAATGCCAAGATTATTCAGTTTTAGAAGCTTTCTAGAATTCAAGGCCTTAAATGGGGTCCCTCTCACTAACATTTCATCAAAAATGTTTGTTATGGGCAATTACATATACAAAAGTAGAGAAAATATAATAGCCCCCAGAGTACACACTACCCCATTTTAACAACTATCTGTATTCTGCCATTCCCTCATCACCTACTCCTGTGTGTACACATTTTTTGTTGTTGTTGTTGGGGGAAGTGCAGGAGGGGGCAGTTTTCCTAAAGCAAATCTAAGACTTCATTTTACACATAAATAACTCAGTCTGTTTCCTTTAGAGGTATGTTTTTTGTCTAACAAACACAATGCCATTATCAACTTAAGAACCTTAACAACATTTCCTTTGTGTCATCTAATATCCAATCTCTGTTCAGTTTTCCCTAATTGATTTAAAAATACTTTCTGCTATTGGTTGCTTCAAATTAGCATTTACCCACATCTACTGTCTGTTTTTGGTATGTCTCTTAATCTCTTTAATCTTTAACAGGTTACCCTGCTTTTATTTATTTTTCTTACAAGTCATTATTTGGTGAATAAACTGCTATTTGGTGATCTTACAGAATTTAAGAAATGTATTCTGGATTCATTGTTTATGTCTTTTTCATGTTGTTTATTGATTTCCTCCATCCTGTGTATTTACTGCACTGTAGTTACATCTGAAAGCTTGTGCAGATTTGGGTTCCTTTTGGAGAAAAGCAAACAGCTCCTCTGGAGTGTTATGTAATTCCTATTATATCATTTAGGAGGCTCATTCTGTCTCTTTCGTTAGAGACATATCTGTGTGTCCAATTTTGTTAAGTTGAATAGTGGATGCAGGTGATAAATATGCCAAATATAGCAAATATAAAGCCCCTTATTATTTTTTTATAAAATGGTTTTATCAAACATTGATGATTATTACCAAAATCCATCATCTCTTTTTGCAGTCAAATGCTTTACCACTGAGCTATACACACCCCCCCCCACCCCATCATCTCTTTTTGGAATGCAACATAGTGATTCAAATTCTGTCATTCTTTTCCATATTTAGTGGTTACAATTCTTCTACAAAGATAAATGGCTCTAATCAACCACTTGGTTATCCTCAAGTGCACTCAGTAGAGGAAAAACAGAATAAATGATTGATTCTTTACCTTTTTAAAATTAATTTTTAAAAAATAAGTTGACATGTTGATAATTATATTTTATGCATCTTCATGAAATCAAGGATTTTTATATATTTGATTAACTTCAGTTCATTACAGAATTAAATCATTCTATTAATAATTTTGGGAGTTGTGTAATTAATCATCACTATTTTAGACTATTGACCAAATGGTCAAATACCCCGGAATTTAATTTGTAAATATGCAGAATGGGAACAACTATTTGGCATCAACCCTTGGCTGGATGCAGTGTTCTGTATTCAAAGAATTCCACAGAATGAAAAGATTATGACATTGTCCATTTGGGATTGGATAAAAGTAAGACTAGATAAAAGTCAAGGGGTACTTCCATTAAGAAAGGAAACTACTCCATGCACTGATCCTTGAACCTCCAACAATATGTAGTAAGCCCACAGAATGGTGAAAGTATAAAAACTTGGATGATTTATATGATGATGGCCTTCCTAATGAAAGACCCCAACACAGAAAATGATGAATGTTGTAGCACATGGAATCCCTGTGTTGCCCCTCCATGTGACTCTTTTATCGGGAGGACAGAATAAAATGTAAGACATCATGGAAGATCAGCTTTAAAACCCTCCTGTGCAGGATTTGATAGGTAAAATGTGTGTGTGTGTGTGTTTGTGTGTGTGTGTTTAAGAAGAGAGATAGAGAAAAATAAAATAAGACAGTACGTTAACTAAGTATACATAGGAAAAGGCTAAGTCAAGTGGAAATATTTAGACAATGACAAAGAGTGGGGTGAACATGGAGGTGATTCATGAAGTTTCTGTAAAAGACCTGGTTGATACATTATTTCTAGGTGGGAAGAGAGAGACGTACCCCAGCACAGGTGGTCTAAAAGGCATTGTGAAACTTGCTCTGTTAATTCCAGCAGGTACATTTAAATCCAAAGATGCTGCTTAGGATTTTGAGAAGAAATTTTTAGAGCAAGATGGTAAATTTATTTCATCTCATTAAGGGGAAGGAAAAGTATAATGAATACAAGATCGTCGACTGAAAGCAGCCTGGGCAGAGGTCAGTCTGGCATCTGTACAGGAGCATTTTTCAACGTGCAGCATTTGAAGGTATTTTTGCCAACTGCATTCCTTATAACAAGTTTTCTTGAAAAATGAACTGAATGGTACAGCTCTGTGAAGACTGTGTATGAATTAAAAAAAAATACAGTCCAAATGAAGACCAGGTGCTTCATATTGCTTAAAACAATATCTTACAAGTATCAAGCAACAAAAGCAAAAGTAGGCAAGTGAGATTGCGTCAAATTTAAAAAGCAGAGGAAAGAAAACAATCAACATGGTGAAAAGACATCCAATGGAAGGAAATGAAATTAGCATCTCCAAGAGAGGTCTTCAACCACATTCACTGCAGCACAATTCACAACAGCCAAATTATGGAAACAGCCTAAATGCCCACCTACTGATGAATGAATAAAGAAAATATGCTATGTAATGGGATATTATTCAGCATTAAATAAGAGGAAATCCTGCCATGTGCCACAGCATGGGTGAACTTGAAGGACATTATGCTGAGTGAAATAAGCCAGACACAGAAAGAAAAAGCTGCATGATCTCAAGTTAATGATATAACTTATGTATGGAATCTAAAATAGTCAAATGCATAGAAGCAGAGACCAAAATTTGAACTGTCAGGGGCTGAGGGGAGGTGCATATGGAGAGGTGTTAGTCAAGGGGTACAAAGTTTCAGTTATGCGGAGTGAATAAGTTCTAGAGATCCAGGGGACTGCTGCTGGAATATGTTTAGCAGGGCTCGATTGTATACTTGAAAGTTGCTAGGAGGGTAGATCTTAAGTTTGTATCTGAAGGGGGAAAAAAAAAGAAAATGGCAACTGCGAGGTGATGGATATGTTAATTAGCTTGCTTTTGGTGATTATTTCACAATGATATGTATATAAACATCAAGTTGTATACCTTACATATATACAATTTTTGTTTGTCAGTTATCCCTCAATACAACCAGGATGTGGGGAAGGCCGGAAGAAAGTGTCCTTCAGTTCCTAGCTTGCTACATAATTTTGGTTTGTTTTTATAACCCCAAAGTGTGATCATTTGATTTTTCAAAAACTATTCTGTACTCAATAAATAAAAATGTGAGGTTTCCTCTATCATTCTTTCAATTTTCTTAATGTCATGGATTGAGTTTCAAATGATAAATCATGTTTGCATTCATACGATAAACTCAATTTTATGGTAAGGTATTACACTTTCGTTAGTATAATGTAGATATTTAATGTCCTTAATGTTCTTTCATAACAGAGCTCATTAACATTTTGTTTAGAATTTTTGCACCTATCATCATGAGATACTAGCCTGTAATAGCTTGTACATTAGTCTGTAATCCTTGATATATTTGGTATCAATGTTGTAACAATCTCAAAATGTGCCTTCTATTTTCTGGAGTGTTACTGTCTCCTTAAGTCCTTGGAAAAATTTACTCAGTGATATCCTCAAGTGATTTACTTGAGGAAAAGATTTATGTTTCCAGTGCTTTAAATAGCTTAGAATCCTTCATAGTTTCATCGATCAGTTTTGGTAATATTTATGTTCTCAGAAGTTTTTTTTAACTTAATTTGAAATTTTATACCAGAGATATCAATTAATTTAAAATTTCCTATTAAGATATTTTCAATTACAGTAAGTATTGTAGTAACATCCATTTTAAAAATTTTGATATTGTCAATTAATGCCTTCTCCCGATTGTTTTGTTCAGTTTGTTAAAAGATAAACTGAGGCATATTAAATTTTTTTAAGAGTTTGGGCAAAAATCAATTCAAATCAAGCAACATCCAATCTAGAAGACAGAAAGGAGCCCCAGTGATTTGTACAAAATGAAAGACTTTTTATAACCAGAAGGGAGAGAGAACAAAGTTTATTTACACTAGGGAAAAAAAAAAAAAAAAGAAAGAATTGGTTATTGCAAGGTTACTTTTTTACCTGGGGTAGCAGGGATCTATCAGGCAGATGACCTAACTAACAATGCTGATCCGGCAATTCCTAATTAACTGGTTTAAGATTGCATTTTCAGGAGATCCAAAACTAGTTAAGTCTTGGTTTAGTGACACAGCATAGCAACTCCATTTGGGGTCTGTTGTCTTATTTTCAACCAGTCTTAATACACATAGATAAATTTGTATCAGTATTTTTCAAAGTAATAGTACTTATGGATTTTCTCTCTTTGATTTTAGTTTACTTTCTGAAAATACATATATGTTATTATCTTTATTCTCTTCCTGTTAATTTTGCCTTTTAACTTTTCTAACTTATTCAGAGGGATTTTCTTTTTACTTTTCTTTTCCTTTTTTTTAAATTGAAGTACAGTCCGTTACGATGTGTCAATTTCTGGTGTACAACACAGTGTCCCAGTCTAGATACCCATACATATATTCGTTTTCATATTCTTTTTCATTAAAGGTTATTACAAGATATTAAACATAGTTCCCTGTGTTATACAGAAGACACTTTGTTTTAATCTATTTTTATATATAGCGGCTAACATTTGTCAGATGGATTTTAGATCATTGAATTTTGAAATTTAATTATGAATAAAAATAAAGTTATAAATTTCTGTGTCCCACATTAATTTATCTGTGATCCTCCAAGTTTAAATAGGTTCTATTTTATTAATATTAGCTCAAGATATTTCTAATTTTAATTACTTTTTATTCACTAGTTTTACAGAGTTGGATTGCTTAGTTTCCAAAATATTTATCTTCTTTTTTCTTATTTATCAGTTGGATTAATATTACTGATCAAGGCCCATGTTCTATATGAATTAAAATTTTAAAAATGCAACATTGATTGTTATATGTTCTTATATTTTGACCTTTTATTTACTATTATGAAATTTTTCTCTTTATTTCTAGAAATGCTTCTTGCTCTGAAGTCTACATTCTCTGATGTAACATAGCTATACCAGCTTCCTTTTTGTTAATGTTCACATAGTCTGCTTGCTTGCATTCCTTGCCTTTCAGCCTTTCTCCTTATGTTTAACGTGGCTTCTTGTTAAGGCAGTAAGTATACAGTTAGACTTTTATTCTGTTTCTTAGCTGGTGTGACAGCCTTTGTTTACAACTGCAGCGCGTAATCCATTTATGTTTTATGGAATCATGGCAATTTTCATTTATTACACCATCTTAATATTTATTTCATATTTCTAATTCTTCATTTTTAAAGTATTTTTATCTTCTTATGAAATAATCAAATATGTTTTTTTTTCTTTGTTAACTTTCTAGTTAAAATTTCTTTGTATTTAAGGGCTATCCTACATATACAATATATGTTCTAGATTTTTAAAAGCCTGTATTAATTATGTTTGAAATTCCTAAAAAAAATTTATAATTTTTTACCTACATTGGTATCTCCTTCTGTTTTTAATAATCTTTTCTTCTGTATTTTATTTCAACATATGTTTTAAACTTCATAAGATATTGCTATTAATTGTTTTCAGTAGTCAATGTCAGTTTACAAATTTCCATGTATTCACCTCTTTTCCTTTTCATTACTGCATTACCATGCTTCTATCTGGACTCATGTTCTTTTTAGCTAAAAAATTTATGTATCTTCAAATTTTCTTTACCAGTTCTACTGGTAGTTACTTCTCTATCTGTTTTTCTAGCAGTATCTTTCTTTTTAACCTTCATTTTGGAAGGATGTTCCCTGTATAGAATATTCTCCTTTGGCAGTTATTTTCTCTCAGCACTTTCAACATAAGTTCATGGTTTTCTTATTTTCACTACTTCCTGCTTGGAAATTAACTGTCTTTTTTTTAATCCTTGCAGCTGCAGGTTTACTTCAAATATTCATCAGTTTTAGAGAATTATTGTCCATAATTTAATAAACTATTGGCTCTGAACCTTTATCTTTCTCCTCTCCTTCTGGAATTTGATTAAATCTTGTCCTTATGAACTATATGTCTCTTAAACACTATTGTGTATTTTAAATCTATTTTAGTGCATTAATCTGGACAGTTTATCTTGATCTAACTTTCAGTATACTTGCTCTTTTTTCACTCTCTGATTCATAATTTATTATTACATTATTTGATTCTAAATTTCCATTTGACTTACTTTAAGGTTTCTTTGCTGAAATTCTCTTTGTGTAAATATTCCTGAATATCTAAATCATAGTCATCTTCAGCTCTGTGTCTGATAACCCCCATACCTGTATTAGTTGTAAGCATAGAATATTATATTCATTTCTTCCTATTTTTGATCATTTGATCCTCTTTCTCGTCATGCCTTTTGTATTTTCATTAAATTCTTAAAACTTGTGTATGAAAAACTGTAGAGTATCTATATGTTACGATTTTACTCCAAAGATTCCCTTTTTTTCACCGTCATGTAGAGAATAGAAAAAAACGTCCCTGATCCAGGTAACTGTGGCACTTACCCGACTGTGTGCTTACACGGAGGGCTCCACCCTTTCAAGTTTCCTATCTGAAAACCTGGGGTGTTTAGGAAAGTCCTTCCTCTTTGATGATCCCTAAACCATGTATTTGTCTTTCCTGAGCCGTAAAACTGTTGAATTTCTGCTTAGCTTTTTTAGGTTCTTAGCAGCTGTTTTATGCTTTCTTTTTCTGAGTCATCACCTGCGCTTGAATAGTGTAAAAGCTGAAAAATGTCTTCTAGCAATACTGTACTCAGAATGTTTGGGTCATTTCTCTGTGGTTTTCTTTTCTCCTAGGATAATGCCCTGCATTCTTGGTTGTTTGGAACCCATAAATTTTAGCGGTTGCTTTCCTAGCCCAGGAAGTGCTATGAATACAAGGTTGCTGCTCCCTGTTGGCCCCTGTGTCCTGCACCTAGAACTGGCTAAAGGCTGGAAAGGAAAAAGCAGCAGGAAACTCAGGACTCATCAACGCTTTACCCTCCCCTCTAGGATTCTGACCCTCAAGTTCTGGCAGCCTTTGTTGTTTTATAAATGCCTTTGGTGACTTTTAAAATATTTATTCATTTTTTGTAGTTCTTTTCAGCTGCAAGTTAGTCTCATGCTAGCTACACCCTACTGTGTTTGTTGTCAACGGCAGCTTTTGCACTTTAATTTCTATATGCATGTTTATATATGTATGTGTGTGAATATATATACAGACATGCATATAATTTATATATGTATTGTTTATAAAATTGTATATGTATATTCACATATGATATATAAACTATATGCCTCTATATTTTTGAGAGCTACAGCCTCTCATTTTAATTGTATAATGGAATAATTGACTTTTTTTCCCATAGTAATTCCTTAATTTTTTTCACAGACTTTTTTTTTTATTAAAGTATGGTTGGTTTACAACACTGTGTTAATTTCTGGTATACAGTGATTCAGTTTTATATATTTTTTTTTCCTTTTTTATTCTCTTTCATTATATTTCACTATTACAAAATACTGAATGTAGATAGTTCCATGTGCTTTACAGTAGGACCTTGTTGTTTATCTGTTTTATATATAGTAGTTAGTATCTGCAGATCCCGAACTCCCAGTTTATCCCTCCACCCCCTACTTCCCCCTCTGGTAACCATAAGTTTGTTTTCTATGTCTGTAGGTCTGTTTCTGTTTTAAAAATAGGTTCATTTGTCTCATTTTTTTAAGATTCCATTTATAAGTGATATTGTATGGTATTTTTCTTTCTCTTTCTGGCTTACTTCACTTAGTATGGTAATCTCTAGGTCTATCCATGTTGCTGGAAATAGCATTATTTTATTTCTTTTATGGCTGAGTAGGAATAATTGACTTTTGGTTGTAAATATCGATTAAGGGCACTTTACAATCAATTCCCTATACATTCCTAGCCCACACGTTTGTTAATTTAATAAGAACCTAGGTTGTTGGGATTTTATTAAACCATAATACTGTGCTAATTTATATTCATATCACTACTGCAAAACAAATACTTTGTGTACTGTGCGTTATTAAAATGTTAACTGAATATAAAGTACATTCATAATAATGAAGATTTTCAACTTTGATAAACTTTCAGAAACTTCACTTTAATTTCATAAATCAGATAAAAAATTCAAAGCATATTAGAATTATTCTCACTGATTTTCACTCTGATATCTCTGATAAAACTGAAATAGTTTCACTATCTGTGTAGGTCTTCTGATGATGAATCCAATATATTAACAATTATTACTTCTATTTGTATACATGTGAAACAACTTGGAAAATGAGCAATACTAAAGCAGAAGAACAGTTATTAGATTTAGATGAAAAGGCACAGTTCACAGAATAAGAAATGCACCATCTGCAGCTGCACATGTTAATGTATCACCTTTGGGCATATTTTGTTAAATTTTGCTTTTGAGGTAAATGATGACATTTTTAATTTGTTTAGTGTCACTTGGTTTTCATCTTGTCAGGATTATTAGTACAGACCCTGGAGTAAATGATAACTTTCTCAAACACTTTGTTTCCATTTACAAATTCATAAAAAATATCTGAAATATATATTTTTAAAAAACCTACATTTTAGTGTTCAACTAATTTGCATGCTGCTGTTCCAAGTTAATTTCACTTTTTGAACGTTCTGCTGACAAAAAAAAAAGATTATTGCCAAAAAAGAGAGCACAATTAAATAATAAATCATATAACGGAATTTTGATTTACAATCTACAAGACAAGTGCACTACTGTAAACCTTTGCACTGTTCTCAGTGTATCTGCATTATGATGCTCTACTTCCATTGCTTGCACAAATTTCTCATGCACATAACCTTTAATTTTCTTGGTCTCCACTGACAGGGGACCTGGCAGCTCTTTTTTTCTCACAGCTCCAGTACTGCCGCGGCACAAATCCCTGACGGAGGCCGCAGCATCAAACTTCTACGACTCCCATCAACCGCTGAGAATAGGCTGGCGTTTGAGTCCACATTATTTATCAGGGAGCACCCTGCAGTCTGCCCATGCAAAGAGATGTTATATATGAGGCTTATGGGGCAGGTCAGTAAAAGAAAGAAAGGTTTTTGCTCCTTTGCTTCAGATTTAATGATGCATTGCCATGACACTATTTTTACTACACGTGCATCGCATCCCCTAGTAAATGACACCATATTAGAAATTGAAAGTAGAAGTGGGAGGCGTGGAAAAATCCTCCCAGCTTGTCTTAATGTAAACACAATTTTTTTTGAAAAATGAAAAGAATTTGACAGATGTTAAACTGGGAGTGCAAAGGACAAGGTATAAACCAGGACTCTCTCCAGGAAAGTGTGATATATAAGTAAATCTTGATACATAAGTAAACTATAATTGATTATTTGTAAAATGCTTAACATAATTCCCATAACAGTTCCAGATAAAGGTGGAAACACAAACTACTGACCATGGTAAAGTATATAATAATAAATAGGCACTTTAAATAAAAAATGAGTTCAAAATATCAACTGGGCAGGCACATGCATCTTCCCACATTGTTGAAAATTTTGCTAAAGACATAATAAAGATATAGACTTACATCCACCACTAGATTAAAACCAATATGAGACCTTCTTTTGGAGTGTATTCTAAAAGAATAGTTTGTGTCTCAGTCTACGTTATAGCAGAAAACAGTTACCAACCAACCAGTTACCAACATAGTTAGAGGAGAGTTTAATGAACAAAGTAAATACACAGGAACAAGCAAAGCACTGGAAAACCACTAAGAATACTGTGATACCCTGGGGTCAACAAAAATAGGTGGTGTTACATTCCAGGTTAAAGGGTCAAATGAAGCAGATGTAGGAAGTCAGAAAAAAGAGCCCACAAGGAAAGAAGTCTGCCAGGGACGGACCCAGGAGAAAACACTGGCTAAATAAACACTCTGGCTTCACTGTACCCCTCCTGCTGCTCTCCCTCCCTCCTTTGCTGGGTATTACCTGGAAGACAGAGGGTGACCATCCAGTCTGTTTCCTAGGGACATGGAGCAGGCTAAAGAATAGTTCTGAGCCGGGGGGAAGCAGAAGATCACAAGCAAAATGTTGTTTCTTTCTCTTATATAATGAAAATATATAATTGATTTTGCTTTGATCTCTGTCTTCACTGCCAAGAAAATCTAATTCAAGTAAAATTTCTTTCTTACTAATTTATCTCAGATATCATTTTTGAAAAGCATTCTCAAGTCATTTGAAGAATAAGAGAGAAATTATTGATCCTTTATCATTAAAAATTAATATTTAAAGGTTTTAACATTATCCAGGGTTACTCTCATACATTTTTCTTAATCTTTAGCTTGTAACCAACATAGAAAGAAAACAAAAAGCAGTTCCTGAGGCTTAGGAGCTGACCTGGCACGCGCAGCTAAGCCATGTGACTCTCCTGTTAACGCATGCAATTTCACAGAATAGCAACCTCAGACAAAGTCTGGGATCATGATAAAAATGAGACAAGCAAAGATGCTTATATGTTTGTCTAAGCACAAACAAAAGCCAGAAAATAGCAAATATCCCACTCTCTCACTGAACAAGTGACAGCTACTTCTTTTTCCCCCAGTCATAAAATGTGACTGCTTCTTGACTTCGTCTGTTGTCAAGTGAATCCCTGCTTTCGTAAACCTTGCCCTAGATCATCCGATCTTACCCAATCCTGTAATAGTTTCTTTCTAAGACCCTGTTACTGAGATGCCCTTCTCTTCTCAATAGTAAGGATTCGCCCTCGCAAGAAGAATAATAAACCTGATCTGTTGAATGATAGCTGTGTTCTTACTGGTCTATGGTCGAAGGGCATTGGCAGTGGTCACCCTTGTACATAAAATTTTGTGCACCTTAATGTATTCCAGCTAGACTGTCTTAAAATGATATAATAGATATTAGATATTTTGGGAAAGCCAAGTCATTACAGGTTTAATGTGATCTATTACACCATCAGGTGCCAAATTTGGGAATTTTTTTTTGAAAGAGAGATTGATTTTTTTAATTGAAGTATAGTCATTTTACAATGTTGTGTTAGTTTCTGGTGTACAGCATAGTGATTCAGTTTTATTTATATTCCTTTTCATGATCTTTTTCATTATAGGCTATTACAAGATATTGAATATAGTTCCCTTGTGCTATACAGCAGAACCTTGTTGTTTATCTATTTTATATACAGTAGTATCTGCGAATCCTGAACTCCCAATTTATCCCTCCCTCCTCTTTCCCCACTGGTGACCATAAATTTGTTTTCTACATGAGTCTGTTTCTGTTTTGTAAATAAGTTCATTTGGGTCTTTTTTTTTTTGATTCCACATATAAGTGATATCATATAGTATTTTTCTTTTCTCTTCCAATTTGCTTCACTTATTAGCATGACAATCTCCAGGTCCATCCATGTTGCCAAGTCATTACAGCTTTATTGTGATCTATTATTTCATGAGATGCCAAACTTGGGAATTTTTTAATGTAAAGTATAATCAGTAGCAAAGCTTTTAAAATGCAATTGCTGAAACCTTTTTACAGCTAAAATTGCATTTTTTATCATTAAAATTCCATGAAGATCTTCATTGCTTGCATGTATGTTTTTCAGTTCAGTGGAAAGTGGTGTTAGGACAAGAAAATGACAAGCAGTTAGATGTCTACCTAGAGAAATTTTGACAAGCTCAACCCTTATGTCAAAGTAGATTCAAGAGAAAAGAAATACTTGAGAAGATAATGAGGAATGTATTTCAAATGGTCAATCCAAAGTATTTCCAAAAAATAGCTTCTAGAATTCATGTCCTAAAAACTTTTATGAGTTGGGGAAAATATATATTTAAAATTTTCTTTAAGTCTGGAATATTTCAGATCTAAATTTCATGATAGATCAATTAGAAAACTTCATAGCTTTTTTGTAAAAGTTAAGAGTTTAGTTTACTTGGGGAATATTTTGCAGGGTACATTTTGAATAAATTAAAGCACTTTTTCACGAACAAATGTGATAATATAGACAGAATAATGTTCTGAAGGTTGTGCCTGAGATGTGACCATCAATTATTTACTGTATGCTATTTAAGCGAGTTAGTCAACCTCTTTAAACCTCAGTGGCTTTACCCCACAATAAGGATGAGATTTAATTCACAGATAATCTTTACCTCATGGACATAGAGATGCAGTTGCTATGACAGTGAATCCTTTTTTGACTCCCTACCCTGGTGGGCATGACCCTCTGGGAGATGATTACAGTAGAGATAATCACCAAAGCAGCACATTTACAACTATTTTACTTTCCCAGCCCTTTGAAAGGTCATCAGGGTACTGAGCTTAGGTTTTTCCTAAAACATGTTTCCCTCCCAAGACCTATGGCAGGGATCAGAACACGATAGGAAACAGGGGTGTAGAAATTATTTATTACCTGTAAGTGTTAAATCAGAGTCATTAGGAGGAGCAACAGAATTGCAGTCCTCAGGCAAATTCAGGTTAATTTTTCCCTACATAGTTCAGAGTCAACCTGTGGCCGAGTCCAAACTTGTTCTGCTTGCCGCACGACAGGCCAACAGACGAGATGCTGGCGCAAAGAATAGCGACTTTATTCCGAAAGCCAGCAGACTGAAAGGATGGCAGACTGATGTCTTGGAGAACCATCCTGCTCAAGTCAGAATACAGGCTCCTTTTATACAAACAAACAAGGGAAGGGGTGTGGTTGATCGTTGCAGTGTTCTTGCTGCAGGCATTCTTTGTTCTTGCAGCCATCCCCGTGGGCTAGGTCATGGTGTCCCTGTAAACCTCCAACAGAACAAAGGTTATTCTCTAGTACAAACCCTTCATTAGTCCTATTCTTTGTCTAAAAGTCCAACCGTCTCATATCCCTTTCCCAGAAATTCCCTCATTGTGGAGTAACTCACCAATGGTGAACCTAATTGTGGATCAGCTCGCTTCTATGTTTTTTTCTCATTATCACATCATAATAAGTATGAGGAGGCAATGCTCTCTTGACAGCATCTTCATCCTATCTCCCGCCTAGAGTACTGCTGCCATATTCTTGACTTCTCTCAATTTCATGATAAAAAGATAACATATTACACTGTGTATATTGCCCTAGTAATTTGCCTTCTTATCATTCCATTGTTCCTTAACAATGCTATGCCAACATACCAGTTTTTTTTCTGGCTTTAGTAACACACTTCCTTTTTTCTTCCTAGCTAACTTTGATACGTTTTCCTTAATCTATACCACAGATTTCTTGTTTGAACAATTCTTATCATTTAATAATAACATATACTTGAAACATAAAACAGAAGTGTTTTTGAGTTCCTATGTAAGTTAAGATTTAAAAATGTATTATAGAATAAGCTTTACAATCTCCTTTTTATAGAAACTATATTCTACTTTAACTACACAGTATGTGCCTGTTCCCCACAATAAGCAGTGGCCTTATTTGTAATCTAAATAGTGTCATTAAGGGTGGTTACTAGCATGAAAGTAATACCATGCCTGTTTTTTGGGAAATGAATAAACAGATTATTTGTGTATAAATTAACTGTAAGTTAAAAGAATATGATAGAGTAGAGAGAAGAAAGAAAATGGAAAGTGCTACATGTAAAATAAACAGGACCACAACTAGTGCACTTTCTAGCCTGTAAGTTACACACACCCAAAGTTGACTTCCCAGTGTTCTTAGCAAATGATCCTGACTAAGGCCAGAAAATATACTCTCCTCTTTTCAAATGCAAATGTAATTTTTTTCCCAGTAATAAGAGGAGACTTTGTATTCTTGTAAAAGAAGAGATAATACATTGTAAAATGAATTGAGAGTTCAGTACCTGTTCCCCTATGGAATTTTGCACAGCCCACTTCACCCACGAGCAGATGAACAAAATTATTCTTACAGTTCTCTAAGTTCAGTGGTGTATTGTTAATTTTAAACTTAGGAGCTACTAAGACAATATTAATTTAAAATTTTCAATTCCTTATCGTTTCTTCCAGTGAAGCAGGGTTTGACTTTTTTTTTTCCCCTCTTCAGAAGCCTTTTATAAAAGTGATTATTCATTTTGTATTTGCTTAACCTTTAAACTTTATAAGTTGTTAGAGTACAAAGCTTGGTTTTATGCTGACTTCAGAAACGGCTATATCTCATGAGAAAGTTATCTCACTCAGCATTTTCTCTAGGGTTTCACGACCTTTGAGTATGTGAGCTTCAGTAACTACCAATTACAAGTTTGTCATTTACGAAAAGTCAATTAGCAATAAAGCATGTATAACAGAAGAATGTAAACTTTGAACTTTTCAATCATATATTAAATCATAATATTGGATGTTGGCTAATATTTTATGCTCTTTTGTCTTTAATTAGCATGTCTTTCTCTACATTTAAAAATCGAAATATTTAACTCTCGATTATCCTAATTTCAAATATAAAAATCAGTATTTTTATTGAAAATCATGGTCTTTAAACATAATTTGAAATCTTAACAAATATCTTAACATTGAAACAATGCCACTTTTCTTACTGATGTTGTCTTTTAAAGATTGTTCACATTTATTTTTTATTTCAATTCATTTTATCATTATGAACATAAAGCCATTTTTAATCATCTTGAAATTCATCTTTGGCAAGATATCTTGTTCCCATACCGTATTATATTGAATATTTCAGTCCAAATAATTTAATCATTTTAATTACCTCCATCATTTAAGAAAAATGAAAATAGCAAGGCTTTGAAATTAGAAAAACTATTACTGAATAGTAAATAGATACTTTGGTACTTGAATAGTTGTTACACAATGTTTTATAGTTAAGAGACAGCAGAAAGTTAATTTTTTATTGAGTCTTAAAATATCTAACTTGGGCTATATATAAAATCCTGGTCCTCAAGAAATTCACAATTTAATGAAGGAGACAGATATAATAAGTAACAATTATGGAAAAATCCAGTACAGGGGGCAGCAAACTTTTTCTGTTAAGGGTCAGATAACAAATATTTTCAGCTTTGCAGGCTCTATGTGCTCTGTGACAGCTACTCAAATCTGATGCTAAACTCAAAAGCAGCCGTAGACAACGTGCAAGTCAGTGAGCATGGGTGTATTTCCATGACAATTTATGGACACAGATATGAATTTCATACAACTTTTTAAACATCAGAGAATATTATTCTTCATCTGATTTTTTTTTCAACCATTTAAAAATGTAAAAACCATTCTTAGCTTTTGGTTGTACAAAATCAAGCAGTTGGCTGAATTTGGCAGAGAAGTCTATGTTATTTTCCCATTGTAGCAAATCACCAAAAATGTGCTGGCTTAAAACAACAGTGTTCTCTCACAGTTCTGGAAGCCAGAAGTTGGAGGTAAATTTCAGGGCGTTGGTGACGCTGCACTCCCTTCAGGGGCTTAAGGGAAGAGTGTTCCTTGTTCCTTCCTCCTTCCGATAGCTGCAGGCATTTACTCCAGTCTCTACACTTTCCTGTGCACATGATCTTGCTGATCCTTCTGCCAGCAAGTTCTAGACTGCACCAAGAGTCTCTTGCTGGTTGTCACTATGGCTCGCTTTATACAAGAGAAATAATGGAAGTTTTCTTATTTAGACCTGATATATGAAATTATTTCTTTAGGGTAAAAAGGCAGTCAAATATTCCACACAATGAGGGTAGCGTAAGTATACTACAGAGTAAAATTAAATTAATAAATAAAGAATAAAAATTTTAAAATATATTATGGCTATGGAAGAAGTTTAATGCTTCTGGAGAATAGAGTAAATGGAAGATACTGGAGATTTATAAGATGGAAGAGTAAAGTTATCAAAACCACAATGATTAGCTAAGACTTTATCTAGTTGCAAGGATTTGAGTGGATGTTTTAATGAAGTCCAAGGTCAGACTGCTCGCTTCACGACAGGCCAATACATCAAGACATGAGTTGTTGGGGCAAGGAATAGCGACTTTATTCAAAAAGCCAGCACACCAAGAAAATGGGAAACTAATGTCCTACAGAACTACCTTACTCAAGTCAGAATTCAGGCTCCTTTTATACTAAAAAGGGGAGAGGGTGTGGTTGGTTGTTGCAAACTTCTTGATGTCAAAATCCTTTGTTCTTGCAGCTGTCCATGTAGGTCAGATCATGATGTTACTGTTAACCTCCAACAAGACAAATGTTATTCTCTGTTCTTTTTATCTCCATATGAATAGAAAAGTGCCATACCCTTAAAGGTCAGAGCCTTGAGAATGAGCTATCCTGTATATTTCAGGCGCTACAGGCAACATTCTTTTACAAAAGGTGCAGAACCAGCATGACTAAGCACACCAAACAGCACAGAGTTAGAGCTGAAGGAACAGATCCAATATGGAGTCAGATTTGTTCTTCCCAGTTACGAGTGAGAGGACAGATGGTGGACTTTGCACTTTGAATTTTGTTACTATAGTTGCAGTGAAGAAGACAGATTTGTAGATTTAATATCTCTTCTCAGGAGGCCAGGTGACAAAAGACAAAGATTGTTCTTAAGTTAGGTTATTCTTGAAGTGCTTAGGAGGAAAGGATGCATTTAATATATACAGTATTTAGGAAACCAAGGTTGATCGCTTGGTAGCAGGCAGTAAGCATTTGGAGCAGAGTCAGATATATCTCCTGGTGTAAAACTTGGGGGTAAATGCATGATGGGACATAAAATACCAGGAAGGCTATAGGTGACTGTCAGAAGTGCTGCAGAGCCAGGGGAGAGGGAGCTGAGTTGTCGGATGTCAGAGAAACCCACTAAAGCCGGAGGCCAAAAGTGAATGAGTTAAGCCTTTAATCACTTACCTAAACGTGGAGAAAACACTGACTGCCCTGTCCCGTTTTCCCCCATGGTGCGGCTCACCAGTGGAGGATCAGGTGGACATACGCAGACATGAGGGTCAGAACAGAATGGGTGTAGCTAAATCCCAGAAAACACAAAGGAGAAATTATACAAGTGATTCTTCCTGAGAAGTTTTTCGGAGACATCAAGAGCAAAAATTACACATTTGACTGTGAAATGGCGACACCATTCACCGTTGTCTCCCTCTCCCCACTCTACCCCACACACATGCAAATACACCCACCTGTGTGATTTGCATCATTGATTTTAGGATAAAATAAGAAACAATCTGAAAATTATTTACTGACATTTGTGGGGAGATTTGTTTTTCCTGTAGTGGGCAAGAAACCAGAGTAAAGCCCTTTTTATTTGGCAGTGGAGTGGAAGTAGGTAGGTCAGCTCACCTGCTAGTCCTGCTTACGCATCCAAAAATGCAGTCAGTCCATCAGTAAGTCCCACCCAAGAATCCTGTCCTAAAGTCAGCTCTTAAATCCAGTAGAAAATAGTTCATAAGGATCTCAAGGCTATTGAAGAAAACCGCTGCCATAAAAGAGAACTAGGTGAAAACAAAAATAAAACACAGCAAACAAAACAAGACAACCAAAATTAACAGTGATAATTCAGAAAGTAGGATTCTAAAACTTGTGTAGCTCAATATGACTGTTCCTTCTTAAGCAAACCATTTTTTTCTTCAATTTTTCATGGTTTTCTTTCTGTCATCATTATACTGAAATGCCATGGCAAAGTTACTAGACATTATCTACAAGGAAAGTTCATCCCTGCACTGATTGTTTATTTTCTTTTTACTGACTTTCATCTAGATAAGCATAATGGGTTCCTTCACTTCCTTTAAGTTCTTATGCAAAGTTACCTTCTTTCTGAAGAGTTGCTTGGCCACTCTACCTAAAATATGAAATCATATCCCCTTTCCTGATGTAATGTGTTCACTGTTCAGCGTACTATATTTATCTCACTTATACCATCTTTCTCCTCCACTAAAATGTCAGCTCTTCAAGTACAGAGATATTCATCTCTTTTGTTTTAACACTGTATTGCCAGCTCCTAGGGGAGTATCTGTTATGTTGTAATTGTTTAATTACTATTTACTGACAGGATAAATCATTGATTTTGGAGGAAATGTAAAACAATCTACCATTTTAATTTTTATCTCCAATTCATTTTTTTTTAAAGCAAGAGCTTTTTGATAGTTGAAGGAGGTGGTAGAGAAAAAAACAACAACTAGATTTAATAGACTAGGTGGAGGGGAAATGAGATGGGAGTGAGGCGGCAAAGTTTCTAGAAGGATACAAAATAAGAAGAATTGGATATTTGAACTTTAAAACCCAAAATGGAATAATATGAGGTGATGACAAGACCCATGAGGATGTCTACCAAATGGTGATAAACCTTGAGAGCAGTTGGGCTGAGGGAGCTCCCATAATAATTATTGCATGGGAAGATGGTCAAAATGACAATATTAAGAAATATAATATGCATTAGGCAGTCTGTGTATTCACCAGTGTTCCCCAGGTAAACAACCAATAGGATATACACTGAGAGAGATACAGATATATAGAAAGAGATTTATTATGAGAGATTGCCTTATGTAGTTAAGGAGGCTGAGAAGTCCCGATGTACTGTCCACAAGTAGGAGGGCCAGGAAAGCCAGTGGAGTAGTTCTAGTTCAAGTTCAAAGGAGACAATGATGTAAGTCCTACTCAAATTCTCAATGGGGAGAATCAGGGGAGACAATGATATAAGTCCCACTCCAATCCTCAAAGTCCAGGAACCAGAGGCCAATGTTATAAGTCCTGGTCCAAATCTGAAGGCCTGGAAACCAGGAGCACAGATGTCCAAGGGCAGGAGAAGATTGACATCTCAGCTCTTTGCAGAGGGTAAATTTGCCCTTCTTCTGCCTTTTTGTTCTGTTCAGGCCCTCAATGGATTTGATGGTGCCCACCTGCATTGGTGCGGATAGGTCTCTTAACTCAGTCTTCTGATTAAAATGCTAATCTGTGAGACACTCTCACAGACACACCCAGAAATAATGTTGTAACAGCAATCTGGGCATCCCTTAGTCCAGCCAACTTGACACACAAAATTAATCATCACAGCCTATAATTACAGGTTAGGAAACAGCACAGGTTTTGGTTTAGGATATAATATTGGTTAAAAAAAAAAGGATCAACAAATGCAAGGCAAAGACTCCCCTTTTAAATGACTTGATGTTATTAGTTTACAAGACTGAATCTTTAGGATATGAATTCTAGATAGAAATCCAATTACCATGCACTGGGAAGAGATTGCGGCTTTAAACTTGGAAACAAGAGAGGAGACTAATTACTAAACTTGGATGACAAGTTTAGAGCTAGACACACCATGTCATGTCCTATTGTCTTCTACCTGAGGGATAGTACATGCTTGAAGTTTTGCTTAGTTCTATAAGAGAGTTTATCCAATGACAGTTTATTTTCAAATAAACGTGTAGAACGCTGCCTAACTGGTCTCACTCTGGGAGTATCATAACACAGTATAACAAATTCAAAGCTGTTTGAAGTTTGACAAATAAAGAAACCTGCTTTTTGAACTCAGCTTTCTCTGACTATGTTTAATTAAAGAACATATTATTCACAGCATGTCTATTAATTTCCTGTGAAACTGGTGAGAAATGCCTTTCAAAGCAGAGAGTGAGGCTGGGGCTATAAGCAGAGATAAATTACCTCAAGTTGCTGAGAAAATTGAACTATTTGGTTAGAAAACAAAGCAAGTCAATAACTTAATGCGCTGGCATTGATCCATCGGCACTTACTTTCTAAATTTTATTCCTGACCAGTTGAATATGCCTATGAGAATGCAAATAGATCATTATGAGAAAAATAATTTAAATAACTAAACAATGGTTGCAGTGTAAACAACCACAACAAAGCCTTACTGAAAGAGTCTTATTGAAACAGTAAAGCATTTTCTTTTATAACATTTTTGCAAAAAAAAAAGTTTGGGTATTTTCATAGCGCACTTTATATAGTATTATTTTATTTTAAAGGAAGTAATACTGTTCTCGTGCATGTAGTGGATTGAACAGCACACCCCCACTGAATCCCTGTCTAACCCGGAACCTCACAGTGGAACATTTGGAAATAGGGTCTTCGCAAATTTATAAATTAGGATGAAGTCATGCTAGATTAAGGTGGAACCTAAACCCAGTAACTTTACAGCTGGAGAGAACACACAGAGAAACACAGCGAGGAGAGGTCATGACAAGAATAAGTCGGAGAACTGAGTTGTGCCGCCACAGACAGGGGATGCCTGAGACCACCAGAAGCTGGAAGAGGCAAGGAAGCCTCCCCTAGAGCCTTCAGATGCAGCATAGCTCTACTAAAGGCTTGACTTCAGACTTCTGGCCTCCAGAGCTGTAAGAGAATAAAATTCTATTGTTTTAAGCCACCACATTTGTAGTAATTTGGGCTTCCTACAGAAGCCCTAAAAAACTAAAACAGAATAAATTATTAGGTCAATAAATCATTATATTCTTGCACATCTAGAAACTTTGTTTAATGTTGAGATACACGTCTCTGACTTATTTAACAGTATCATGTTAATTATACGCAAATTCATTTTAGAGACTTTTATATCCTCTTTTTTAAACAACTTGATTGGGGGTAGTTTCCAAGTAGTTAATTTCACTAATTTTGTATTTTAATGATCTTTTTAGTAAATGTATAGATTCATACAACCACCACCTTCCCAGTGTTAGATTTTATTATCCCCTAAAATTCCTTCGTGACAGTTTGAAATCCTTCCTCTCCTCACCAACAGATTGAGGTAATCCTTAATCTGCTATTTAGATGTATTTTCCTTTACTGCAAATTTCTGAGCAAACAGAATCATGCAATATATTGCCTTTATGTTATACTGCTCTCAGTATATTAAATTGAGGCTTACCCATCTTGTAGTGTGTATCAGTAGTTAATCTCTTTTTAATTTGAAATAGTAGTGCATTATGTGGTTGTACATGGCAGTGTATATTATTGTGCCACCTTTTTCCTTTTTCATATTTTTGACATTCCTGTCTCTTGATATGTATAGCTCTATCATTGATAATCACTGATCTCTAGTATTATATCTAATACAGAGAACATAATTTATCCTTTCTTCTAATGTTGGACAATTAAGTTACCAACTTCCAAATTTCATTTGCTAATCCTGAAGTGACCAATATCTCATGCAAATTTCTTTCTAAGCTTGTGGAAAAGTTCGTATTAAATATGTATATAAATAAAATATATTTCTGTTTTGCTTATATTATTAAATAATTAGTAAATGCTTGATACACTATGGAAAAGAAATGGTATCACATGAAATTCTACAACATTTATGCTTAACTTTATTTTAATTCTTGGAAGAGTGTGTTTGTGTATTTGCCATGTTATCCTGTTTTCCAGGTGTCTTGTTTTACTTATTGTCTTAAAGTCATATATTTCTCTAGTGACCTATGAAGTATGAATTTCTCAAATAATATTAAGCATACAATTTATATACAACAGCAAACTCCAGAACTTGCTCTCAGATCCTGTTTTGTAGATTTTATGAAAATATAAAATTTACTTTGGTGTTTTATGTGTAATTTTCCAAGCAAAGGGAGCAGTTCATTGTGTCATTTATTTGATCCCATGTACAATTTAATTGATTTTATGATTGACCCTAGAGATCTATACAAAGTTGTAATGAAACTCTCAGGAATTATTTTGTTTGGATGAGAAGTATAATAAAACGCATCTTTCTTAAGATGATCATTAAAATCTAAAATATAGTTTGATAACTTGTCCCATATAATCTATGATATACTGTTCAGATGCATAGTTTACTATTGTCTGTTTTTTTTAATGTTATGGGAGCTTGAGAATTATTTTGACATAATTTAAAAAATATATTTCTAGTTGTAAAATTAATGTTTTCTCAATTTTAAACTGTAGCTGAAAATAGCATATGTTTTGAAAAAAATGATTGTGTCTCTAATTTGTACTAAAATATGGGAGTCTTCATAAAATTAGGGTTACTTTCTTTTTTTTTTCCCCCTCATTTTTGTGGCGAAAGTATCATCTAACTGAACTAGTCAATGTTTATCATATTTTCCATCATATTTTCAATATTTATTATGTCTATTTCCATGTCCATAATTGTCCCCTCATATTCCCCCTATAGATATATTCAAATTGAATCAGAAATTTCAGAGACATAAAATATTCGGATGTATTTTCCTGCTTCCTTAATTTTTTTTTTATTGTTGACATTAATGTGAACAATTTGGACAATATGTTTTTCATTGAGAAAACTCCGTAAAAAAAGTTAATATATTGTGTATATTAGAAAGAGGTAGAAATTTGAAGATAATTCAGAACTAACGATGGAGTGTGAGTTTGGCTATGTGAAGATTTTGTTCCATTAATATAAGATGGGCTTTAATAAGGCTCTATTTCAATAAGGTAGTAATGAGGTCAGGTTGGTGGTATATGGAGGACATCTGTTTGACAAGGGTCAAAAGATGGATCAAAAATAAGCACAGTGTTATAACAGGATTGACATTGAGTGAAGTAAATCTCAAACATTATTACAGAAAAGTGATGAATTTTAGTACTCCTTAGAATTACATGAGATCTCATCAGACATGATTCAAGCAAAACCTAATTATATACATATATTTCTACTGCCAGCAAACTTAACTATAATAAATAGATTGTACTTGGCAAGAGCACTGCATTTTTTCATTTCTCTAAAAAACATAGTTATTCATGATGGTTATATGCATATATTTTCTTAGAATTGATTTTCATTTATTCTAAAAGAATATACTGCTATCTCATCTAACAAACCAATAATTTCATCTTGTTTCCATGTGGTTATGTAGATCTGAGTGCTAAATAATGCTAGAAAACAATATAAATGCCATAAAATATAAACATAGAAGTTATAAGTATAAATATAAAAATTGTCACTGTTCCTCGGATGTGGAACACAATCAAATAATAAATATAATAAATTCTCTCTTTAGCTATGTAATCTGTCAGTCTGTACCACCAATTCTAAATATATTACCCTGATACATTTGGATAACACCAATTTGGGTCAAGTATATACTCTGCTAAATTTGATTTTTTTATTTTTTATATAGGTACTACTTTGTTTTATAGTTGGAGTAAATAAAAACATTACTTTCTTTACAGCTGATAGTTAGAATCGCAATTCTTTGCTAGACCCCAAGTGGTCATGTAATTTCAGTATTTTTTACGAGCTGATTTTTCACACACATGAAATTTAGTTTTCTCTTTATATTGTTTATTTATTTGATATTATTATAATATAGCTACTATTTTCCTCAAGACATATGTTCAGAAATATCTAAGATTTTTCAATATTTTCATACAGTTGACCCTTTTTTATTGAAGTATTGTAGGTTTACAATGCTGTGTTAATTTCTTGTGTGCAGTATAGAGATTAATATTCCTTTTCATATTCTTTTTCACTATAGGTTATTACAAGGTATTGAATATAGTTCTTGTGCTACACAGTAGGACCTTAGTATCTACAAATCCCAGCTCCCAATTTATCCCTCCACCTCCCGCTCCTTTTCCACTCGGTTACCACAGGTTTGTTTTCTATGTCTGTGAGTCTGTGTTTTGTAAATAAGTTCATTTGTCTCATTTTTTTTAGATTCCACATATAAGTGATTTCATATGATATTTTTCTTCCTCTTTCTGGCTTACTTCACTTAGTATGACAATCTCCAGGTCCATCCATGTTGCTGCAGATGGCATTATTTCATTATTTTTTTATGGCTGGTGAATATTCCATTGTATATATTATATACAACATTCTTTTTATCCAGTCATCTGATGATGGACATTTAGGTTGCTTCCATGTCTTGGCTCTTAAAAATATTGCTGCTATGAAAATTAGGGTGCATGTATCTTTTTGAATTATAGTTTCCTCTGAATATATGCCCAGCACATGGGATTGCTGGATTATATGCTAACCCAGTTGACCCTTGAACAACATGAGTTTGAAGTGCACAGGTCCACTTATACGTGGATTTATTTCAACAGTAAATACTATGGTACTGTATAACCTGAGGTTAGTTGAATCTGTGAATGTGGAACCCCAGATACCGAGGTACTGTGGATACAGAGGAACTGTGGATAAGGAGAACCTGCTTAAATTAGGCACAGATTTTTGACTGCACAGAGGGTTAGCATATAATGGTTTTCCACATCTTTTCTGTGCTTGTTTTTTTTTTTTTTTGCCATCATCATACTTTTTTTCCAGACTTTATTTGTTGTTTTAAATTCCCAGTACAATGGAGGCAAAGGTACAAGGATTTCCCATATAACACCTGCCTCCACACATGCATAGCCTCCCCCTTTATCAACATCCCCCACCAGAGTGATTCAACAACCCCCACCAATGTGATCACAACTTCTTTATCGAAGTATCTGTTCAAATCTTGCAGATTTTATATTGGGATATATTCTTTTTTTTATTAAGTTTTACAAATTATATATTCTGGATAAAAGTCTTTATCAGATATATGATTTCTAAATATTTTCCTAGTCTTTTATTTTAACGTTATCTTTAGAAGAGCAGAAAATTTTAGTTTTGATGAAGACAGATTTATCACTTGGTTCTTTTACAACGTCCTTTTAAGCTTTGCATTTAATACATCTTTGCGATTCCAATGTGAAAATGTTCTACTCTAGTTTTTTTTCTCAGAGTTTAATGATTTCAGGTTTTACATTTAGGTCTAGCATCCATTTGAGTTTCTTTCTTTCTATCTTTCTTTCTTTCTTTCTTTCTTTCTTAATGCAGTGCAAAGAATTAAAAATTTAAAAAATGCAGAATATACAATTTGTCCAGAGCCAATTGTTGGAAAGACTATTTTCTGTATTAATTCCCTTTGTACCCTTGTTAAAAATTAGTTGCCTATATGTATATATATGTATATACATATATAGGTCTATTTATTTCTGAACTATTTATTTCTGTAGTTTTATGCCTATACCACACATTCTTGTTTAATTTATCTTTATAAAGGTTTAGAGCTCTAAATTAAACATCCTGCTACTCTATAATCCATCCATTCCACTCCTAGGAATTTATACAAGAGAAACAGAAACACATGTCCATACAAATATTTGTACATTAATACTCTTAGGAGCTTTATTTTAAATAGTCTAAAACTAGAAAGCCTATCAATAGTTGGATGGCTAACCAAATACAGTATATCCCTACAATGGAATACTATTCAACAATAAAACAAGAACTATTGGTATGAGTTACAGCATAGCTGACTTTCAAATAATTATGCTGAATTAAAGAAGCTAGACAAAATGGAGTATATTCTGCTTCAATCCATTCATATAAAACTCTAGAAAATGCATGCTAACATATGGTAGCAGAATGCAAATTGTTGGCTACCTGGAGGTGGAGAGGAGAGGTCTGAAGGGTATGGTGGAAAGAATTACAGAAGCTCACAGTGAAACCTTTGGGGTTGATGCATATGTACATTTTCCTTATTGTGATGATGGCTTCACTTACATTCATATAATGCATATGTCAAAATATTTAAATATTTACAGTTGAATAAGTGCTGTTTATTATATGTGAATTATATCTCAGTGAAGTTTATAAAATATGAAGAGATACTACCTATATACTTTTCTAATTCTTCTTATCCATGATGATTTATTCAAAAACCACATATAGGCTGAGATACCAATTTTAGTCTTTATCTCCTAATTCACTACTTGTCCACACATCCATATATGTAATGCCTTATTATACATCTGCTCTTGAATATTCTGTAATATTCAACTTTTCACCTAAACAATCTTTTTTTCTTAGTATCTCAGCCTGTCTAAGAAAACATTAATATCATGAATCTAGTCAGTAAAGAACAATTTTGAGGGAAATTTCAAATCCTTTCTCATCCATGTATCAAGAATTCCCAGAATCTGAGCTTTTGCATCATAGAAAACTTTTAGAATCTTGCTCTTAATTTTCTCTTCTACCCTTCAATTTATTTTCAAAATTTAATAAATGATTGTTTCCTCTTGGAATACACCACGTTCTTTTATGTCACACACTTCAGTGTTGTTCCATTTGCTTATAAATCTGCTCCTTTTATTGTTTGTAAGTCTCAATCCAAAGCTATTGACTTTATGAAGTTTTTTTTTTTAATTCTTTCACTGACATGAGACCTCTCTTTCCTTTGGGCTTACTGAATTAAATAAGTATCTTCATTTCATTAAATACATTATTTTACCATGTTTGTAAAAAGCCAAACACTGAACTTTTCTTGAGATCAGGACATGAGAGATACAGTTTCATTTTTACATTCCTGGTGTTGAACACAGTGCCTGGCACAGGCTGGGTGTGTAATGAATTGTGTGATGTGAATAAATGGACAAGATAATTGGCCATTGGGTACAGTGCTCCTATCTGCCCAGGAGCGATTGCCAGGCTTGATTACTTTTTCTCTTCCATAAGCATCAAAAGACAGGTTTCTGAAAGCAGATGGCATATCTATGTATTTGGCAGGATGTACCAATATTATTTGGTATCATGTTTAATAGAATATTCTCCAGAAAGTACTTATGTAATAAATATTTACCGACCTAATGGATTATTACTGAAGAGGGACGTGAGTCCTAATCATATAACTAGGGTGACCTTTCATTAGGTTGATGGTCTGGCTAACCGAGATGGATCAGGAAGAGATTCATGGATCTAGACACAGAGTAGGAGGAAGTTTCTTGCCTCTCATGTTCTACGTGCAGGAAAGTACTGCCGTACAAATTCTGCTCATTTACATAACCACTGATGAATGAAGTTAACTATGCATAGCTCATATTTGAACTAGCTTAACAGAAAGATGTTCAATGGATAAAACTGTGAAAGTCATGTACCAAATCTACTTTCTAAGTGGTACTTGTACGTTGACTCTTCTACATGCTGATGGTCATTTAATCTACTTATTCCCTAAGCTCCTCATGATTAGTCAGAAATCTGAACACTTCCTGTTTCCAAGGAATTTCAACCCGCCTATCAAGAGTGTTCATCTCTTCCTCTTCCTCCATTTCCTTTTTTTGTCTTCCTCCCCCTTTTTACTCCTCCTCTAATTGACTTTAAGTTTCTGGAGTAATATATTAATGTGAAGGTATGTGTACACACACTGAAGACATCATTCAGATAGAGAACATTTGAATAATTAACAAAACAGAAACATAGTTCCTCAAGTATACAGGATCACTTAGAGAATGGAAACTTGTAACTCTGTCTTGATGTTTAGGAATGATACAACACTTACTGTCAACGTTAATTCTGAGAAACTTAAGACTGTTTTCAGGTCAATATACTTCACTGACCACAAAATGTTTTGAAAGGAAGGAATTTACTGTAAAATATGACTTAATTCCAGTGAGGCATAGACAGTACATCTCATCAAACAGTCCAGTGTGTAGATCATGTGTTGAAGTTGGGCATAACCCCTCAAATTCAGGCACAGCCAAAGGACTGATTTTGAACAATGGGTTGTGAAGAGACATGATGTCTTCTCCTGCTATGATAATTGGCAGCAGTTTAGAAGGAGAGTGTGATTCTGCAGCTCAGCTGAGTAACACTGTACAGCATCTTTCTCTCTCTACTCCAGCCTGCGCTGGTTTTGTCCTATGAGAAACTTGAAATATTCATTGTGCTAGGGCGCGTCAATTTCAGTGTTGCTCACAGGGTTATTCGATCCTGAATAATTCAATCCAAAAGACAGGATGGTGCTTCACATTTTCCCTTTGATATCTTTAAGCAAGTATAAAACCACCTACCTGCAACAGTTTTTCAGGGGGGCTGTTTTATGTTGTTTTGGTTATTCTATATTTTGATGTGGCATTTTAGAATGAAAATGAAGCGAGTATACAGACATACACAGGCACTCAGATTATGAACTGAGTATGTGGGCAGATGCTTTGTTCAAATGAAAACATGGATTAATAAAATACAGAGAAAATTTGGCCACTGGTTTAGTCATAAATTATTAAGAAATCATTCTCCTTGTTGCCTCCCTATTAAATCTGTACATGAAGGTTGGGACTGAAGACATGGAAAATAAAGTTGTGTACTTGGTTATTAAGGATGATAGAAAATTCCAATCCCTTTTTAATCCTAGAAAAATGCAATGATTAATAGGTTGTCATTTTTCTGGGGATGTTGGAGTAATGCATTCACATATTAGTAGCCTGAAGGCCAAATCCATTTCACATGTGAGTTTGGTTTGACTTAGACAGTTGTAACCCAAGCAATATTTTTAAGCAAACAAACAAAAATAGTGTTCCACATTTTAAAAATATGCACACTCATTTGTTCTTTAAAAATTAGAAGATTCTTCCAAGAGCACATTTAGGTGGACAGCATCCACACCCGTTTCAGAGAATGTGCACCTGGGCAATCTTCAACCCCTGATCCAGAGGGAGTCATTTGAGCAGTAATGTGCACCATCGTTTGTGACAATTAACAAAAACACGATTCAACACTTACTTAATAATAAGGCTCTTAAATCCCAGGAACTGGTGTTAGATACTCCAGAGATGGTTCAAACTAAAAACTTATTTTGAGATTATACCTTTCTGTTTAACTGACTTCACAACATAAAAAAGGTGGGGAGAAATGAGAATAATGAGCATTCTAAATAGAAGAATGAGAATCAAAGACACAGAGATCTGTTTCAGATCATAAATCCAGATAATTAAACCTTTGGCTTGCTACACGTTTAAATAATTTAATTCAGTCTCTATGTGTTATTAGGTATGCTTTTGTGATGACTTGAAGTTCTTAAAAGTTTCCTGAGTCTTTAAGCTTTATAGTTTTAGCAATAAAAGAGCAACAAAAGTATAAACAAGTATTTCAAATACTCCAGAAATAGACTGAAATTCCTCTGTTCATGATGCATTGGAATAGGAATGTTAATAACTAATCTGTATTCATTACCACATTCAGTATCTTCATTCTGTCGAATGCTTGTCATATGCTTATTTTGAGAGGCACTATGCTAGAGACACAGATAGATACTTCAGTGAGCCAAAGTAAAGATACTATATGCGTGTACTTGGTTCACATATATTCTGTTGTGAAGAGTTAAGTGCCACAGAATATTCCGGAAAGGGAAAGTAGCAGATAAGTGTGTGTTATGAGCAGATTACCACTGAGGGAAGTTGGAGCTCAGTACCACTGAGACCTCTGGGAGACTGTGCGGAACACAACTCTGGGTTTTTTCTCTTAAGGAACAGGAGGTTTAAGGTACTTTATTCACCCACTATGATCTGTTGTTGGGTGAGGCTGCTCCTGGGAGCATGAACAGCACTTCTGACCTGGCCGATGCTTGGTCTGAACACATCCCTACAGATGAAGTCCTTGGGGAGAGAGTCACAGGTGTTAGAAATGGGAATTCTTCATCATACGTGAATAAAACTGAGAATCAAGGGGCCATGGATGGGGTACCAACAAGGACTGTTACAGAAGGGGAGAGAGAGATGGGTTCAGGTGCTCAAAGATCAGCACGTTTCATTTGCATGATCTATTTGAAAGCTTTCACATCACCAATTGAGTATCTACTTACATGAATGTATCTACATATATTCAATCTATATATAGATTGAATGCAAAAGGAAATTAGAAAATTAATGCACTGAAGTCTAGAGAAGAATATCCTTATAGTTCCTATACCTATTATTTTTCAAATAAATATCAGTGATGGCAGTTATAAAAATTGTCCCAAAGGATAACAAACTTTGTATGATAAAACAGATTAAGGCACGACTTATTTTTTTTTAAAATATGGTTACCAGAATCTTTGCTTCATTTAAACAGCAAAAATACATTTCTTCAGTGTGTGCTAAAGAAGTATTTAACCCTAGATACATGGTTCTTATAACAGTTAAATTAAATATTGTTTATTTTCTTTAATAAACTTGCTAAAATAGGATGTCATGAAATATCTTCAGCAAAATGAAATGAGTATATTACTCCCTTTCCATTCCTGTTGTGTTTTTATTTGTTTTACATATAAAGATAATCTTGAAATTGAGTAATTAATAAAAAAGAAATCAATATATTGAGATTTTATAAATCTTTTGAAAGAAAAGTGATTATATCCTTCTAACCTTTAATAGATTTGAAAGTGGCCAACTGATCTTATTTACGGTTCTAAGTGACTCAAACAGTAACTATATTCAGTTTCTAAACACTGCCTTTTGTGTTTTTTAAGATAGTATGTGTGTTTGTGAACAAGTGAACATATTTTAAAGCATCACAGTCAATATCTATAATGCCAGCAGATATACATCTACTCCTGAAATCTTTCTCCTCTGCCATTTGGAATTTAGTCCAGTAATCCACAAAATCACAACTTTATCTCTCAGTTTTATTTTCTTGCTCCAGCAAACACATGATTTTCATCTAAGAGCACTTTTGTAACACAAGAGCACAGTTAAGAATCTGGTTAATAAATTATAATAAATTGCCATTAACTGCGTGGCTTAAAACAATTTTCTCTCTCAGTTGCTGAGATGAGAAGTCTGAAAACAAGGTGTGGGCAGAGCTGTGCTCACTCTGCAGACTCTGGGGAAAAAATCCCTTTTTGCCTCATCTGGCTTCTGGTGGTCGTCAGCAACTGCGGTGTTCCTCGGCTTATGGACTCATCACGTTAATCTCTGCCTCTGTCATTACATGGACTCCGGTGTGTCTGTATGTCTGTATCTCTTCTTCTTATAAGGACACCAGTCATATTGAACTAAGGCCCGTTCTCATGTCCTTGTCTTCACATGGCTACATCTGCAAATGTCTTACTTTCAAATTAGTTCACCTTCACAGGTACTGGGGGTTAGGATTTCACCTATTATTTGGGGGACGCAATTCAACCTATACCAGGCACTGACTGTTTTTATAAGTTTAGTGTAATTAAGTCTATCTTCTGTACAGTAATATAGATTTTCTGTCACTGCTCTAGTAACATTCGATCAGGAAATGCTCTCCTTCTGAAAGTCACTTTCAGAATATTCTGCCTCCAGCTTAAGTAAAAAATGTGTAGACTTGAATCGTTATGTCCTCATATTATGGCAGCCAATACCCTCTCATTCCTTGATGATTTTAGATTTTAACTCACTCTCGTATCTCCAAGTCTATTTTTACTTAAATCTTGGCGATTTCCGTCTCTGAGATGGAGGATCTTTCCGATAGTCTGGACTTTCAACTCCTTCAGTCTATCTCTCCCTATGATCTTGTCTTCCTTCCTCCCAGGGCCAGGTGCTTCACAGTCATACCCAAAGCCTTTGTCTTTAACAGTAGCAGCACATTGTCCATAATCACAATTTCATGCATTCTACTTATTGGCTCCTTTATTTTGCCTCCTATATTTTGATCATTTTTGCTATTACCTCCTATATTTTGAGCATATTTTCTCCAGCTTCCTCACTCCAATTATGTCCTCCCTCCTTCAATTTCATGACCATCTGAGGTACATTAATTCTGTCAAATTTACATTATCTTCAGCACCATGTATTCACATCACTTTTTTGGGGCTGAGATTCATACTGGGTCAGTCATTTTTATCAGTGGCTTTCATATACCTGCAATTCCATTTCTTTGTTCACTTTGTAGTATTCATATGACAAAATAACCCTATTAAAAGCAAAATTTTGCCTGATAAACCTCATTTCTGCCATTGAACTTGCCTGGAGAATAATACATAACCACGCCCATTGTTGGTTATAATTTGCAATTATAAAAGTAAAAGTGTGAACTTAATGCAGTCTGGCAAACTGAAGTGTGTCCTTACAGCTGCCTTAGAATTCTACTTTGTTTCCTCATTATTCACTTCCCCTTTTTCCTGGGGAACTATTTCATACCTTCTGTATTTTTCTCAGACTCTAAGTCTACCTTCTCGTCCTTTGCGTTTAAGTGATGATGTTACTTCCTGTTGGGCTCAGGAGATTGTAGCAGTCAGAAATGGACTTGGTCATAGTTCTGCCATCCCATCTATCCAGGTTACAACCGTATAATGTGAGCTGTTATAAAGTAAGAAAGAAGCACATTTGTAGCATTTTGAGTTCTCTTTGTACAGTTGTTTTAGGTTGGCAAGTTCTGTTGCATATTTTCCCTGATTTTAGGACCAAAATTAGGATTGAAAAGTCTGTATGTGTTTGTGTTTTCTCTGAAGAAGTATTCTACTTTATAGCATTTTAAATCTTTAACCTGCAAAAATATCATAAAAGGTAATATAATCCTTTGCATAATTTTATGGCATAAAAACTATACCACTCAACAGAAATTAACCAGATTCTTAACTGTGAAATTGTCTATATTTAAAATGTGTACTAGGTATTGTATGTCACAATACTTTACCTCATCCACAGTATCTTTTCTTTATATGTCCTTGTGTTTTCCTATTAATGTTCATAAATTTCATCTAACTAATTCAGAACACTTCCTATTTTTCAAAAGGACCAAAGTTTAAAAATTACACCATAGATGACCAGCTGATAAAGATGGAAAGAAAAATTATATATTTTATTGAAATGAAAATGAAAAATATTCATTTACAAGTACTACATTGACACATAAATGCACACATTTAAAAAACAAGACTGAAAGTTATAAAAAAGAAATTGTAGGTTTATCCTTGTATACCTCAGCAAACCTAGCAAAATGTCTGGATACATTGGTTAAATTAATGGTTCTCAATGTACGATTAACCAAAGAAAGGAAATACAGCCATTGTTCCTTTCATTTCAAACTCAATTGTGACTGATTGCCTTATGGATTCTCATACATTCCTAAAATTGTGCCAGCATATTTTATTAGGATGCTCTTTTAAATAGTTGATTATTGATTTTTCAGTTGAAACATGCGGTTCATGGGGATAATGGAAAATACAGCTACCTTTTCTGTTAGGCACACAGGCACATGAAATACAGTGAAAGTAAAAGGTCTTGAGAAACGTGTTATTCAGAACCAGCTCAATGTGGAATGGCTCTGTTCTAACATTACACATGATTGATGGGTAATCTAATTCCCATGTGCATTGTCACATTATGGAGTTCTATCAATCCAAAATTTTATTGTTAATGGCAATGAGCTCTGTGTGTAATAGCTGAGACATTAGCACAGAAATGCTCCCTTTTTGTCACAGATGTATTGTTGAAGCTGTTTAATACTTGTTTGCTTACCCATAATGGTACAAAATGCATCTATAATTACTGTCATGGGGCTGAGACTATAACCATCTGGCATGGAATGGAAATGTTTGTATCTAGGCTTACTAGAGCAAAATATATATTCTGAGTCATTAATGTAAAGCCATTCATTCCATGTAGTAACTTCTTTACTATATGAGCACAGATGAATGAGTATAAACACAGTTGGGGCTGAAAATATTTAAGAAAAGATTATGTTCTGTAAGGGCTTGCTCTCTCAGAAAACATTAACAAAGCAAAAAAAAAAAAAGGTTTATCTCTAACAACACTTTAACTCTAATTTCCTAAAAACACTTACCCCTTCATGAATATCAGAACATCGGTAGGCTAAATAAGAGATTTTCTTTTAAACCTAAGTATCACTTGTGGGTTCCTGTTTTTGATTTTCAAAAATTACATTATTTTAGGTTTATATTGTTCATTGTTTCTCTTTCATCTTAGTAAAAAAATATATATATTGAAAGCCTTTTACCTATTTTGTATATTTTATGCCTATAGAACATCTTACTAAGGTGAAGATGGGGCCATATTTTAAAAGAAAACAGATCAGAACATGACATCTAAAAGCTATACAAGAAAAGTCATAAAATTGTCTTATTCAGAGATCTGTCTGACACAAGAGAGACTTGAACAAGTACAAAAACAGTTCCTTTTCTTGAATAGAAGAACTCAAGTGATTCTAGTTCTTGAGGCAATTTATATTGTAAAGCTACCTATTTAAAAAACTAACAGTTGTGTTTCTGGAGATAGATAACTTGATTATAAAACTTATTTGGAAAAACAGGCAAAAAAAGAAGTAAACAAAAATATTGAAAAAGAAGAATGAAGAGAATAAGACCTGACAGATATTAAAAATATGTTTTAAAACCTATGTAGTTAGGTGTATGATTGACACATGAATAGACTGATCAGCCAGTGGCATATAGTAGAAAATTCAGAAACTTTCCCAATTTTGTGTGTCTATGTTTCAGCAGTGTTTGCATTTCAGATCAGTAGGGGTAATGGTAAGCATTCAAATAATTGATGTGGAGATAGCTGATTAGCCACAGACAGTAAGATAAAAATAAAATCTGTTCCTACATATGAGCGAATTTCAAATGGTTCAGAGTTAAATGTGAAAGAAAGAAAGAAAGAAAGAAAGAAAGAAAGAAAGAAAGAAAGAAAGAAAGAAAGAAAGAGAGGAAGAAAGAAAGAAAGGAAGAAAGAAAGAAAGGAAGAAAGAAGGAAAGAAAGAAAAAGAAAGCAAAAGACACCATAAAATTGGAGTATGAATAAATTATTCTATACTGTAGAATAATGGATATCAGTTTTCTGTTGCTGTATACCAAACAGTCTCAAATTTTATTATAAAATAACCTCTATTTGTTTGGCTCTTGCTTCTGCTGGGCAGTTTTTCTTCTCTGGAATGGCCTTAGCTGATTTCAGTTTGGCTTGATCACATGTCTGCAGTCAGATGATGACTGCTGGTCATCAGCAGACTGGCTGATTTCAAAGGGACTTATTCCTGTGTCTTTCACATGAAGCCAGCTAAGCCAGGCTTGTTAGGATCCAAGTGCGGGAAGAGGGCACCCATAATGTTGAGCTTGAATCAGTCACCTCTGCTAATACTTCATTGGTTAGTATATCTCAAGTCACTTGGTCAACTCAGTTTGAAGGAGTGAGAAATAGACTTAATTTTCTTTTTTATGGGAGGAGTGAAAGCATGTGATCATTTTCATTATCTATGGTAGACGAAAATGAAGACTAAACCTTCCGAGCTATGGATCAAATCAAGAAGCACTAAGAGGAAAGATAGATAAACCTGATAAATTAATATTAAAAGTGTTTTTAAGCTTATGGCAAACTAAACTATAAGCAGAGTAAAGGGAAATCTACTTGGTAAAAGACACTTTTGTAACATCACAGACAAGAAGTTATAATTCCTATTATAGAAATTTCTTCTAAACATAGACATTCAAACACCATCATCTCAATGGGGGCATTGAAAAACAGTAACTATAGAATGAAGAGATAGTTCACAGAAAAAGAAACACAGTGCAAATGGTTCTAAACTGAATTTAACTATGCTCAACCTTCTATGGTAAGAGAAATAAATACTAAAACATATTAAGACACCAATTCTCACCTATTGAATTGGCCAAAATCCAATAGTTTAATCCTAACCTCTGTTGGTGAGGCTGTGAGGAAATAATTTATTTATGAACTATTAGAAATACACATTCTGTATATCTAAGAGAATTTGGCAATATTTAACAATATAACATCACTTACCATTTGATGTAACAATCTTACTTCAAGGAATTTATTCCAAATACAAAATCTCAAATATATGAAAAGCATTGCAAATGAACAAAACGCTTCATTGCAGGACTATTTTTCATGAAAAGGCTAGAATCAACCCAAATGCTTATCTCAAAGGGTGTTGGTTGAATAAACATACACATATAGAAATGAATTTTGCAGCTATAGAAAATAATACATATTTTTATATTCTTCTATGGAGTAATTATTTGGATCTGGATATTTAAAAAATGAACTATAAAATAGTAACAATCATATAATTGGAAATCACAACATTGGATATTTGAAATATTTAGAAATACTGGTAAATTATTGTTAATTTTTTAGGGGTAATAACAGTACTCTGGCAACTTTTCATCCTTAAATTAAGAAATATGTATTGAACAATCATAGTAAATGATATATCTAGGATATGCTTCAATAAAAAATGATGAAAGAACGTGGATAAAGATACTGTTGATGGGCCATGACTAGCAATTTTTTAAACTAGAGAGAAGATAAATTGGACTATATTATAGTATTTGCTATAATTTTGTATATGCATAATTTTTTATATAATGTAATGGTACAACAAATAAAGAAAAGAACAGCCAATCATATTTATTTTCAAATGCCATGGGGAAACAAATATTATAAGTATTGTTTTATAGCAAAATAACCAGTATTTTGAATGAATGCCCTGAGATAGATTTGCTGGAAATCTTACATTAGGAATTTTGTTTGTTTTTTCAAACAAGCTGGAAGTCTGAAAGTTCTGCACTCTTGAGTGTTCATGGAAGCTTAATGTCAGCCAAGGGAGGCTGACGTGGGGTTTCAGGAGGTGAGCAGCCCAAACGAAAAAATGCACGAGGAGTTGCCATACCGCCAGACAGACTTCAGCAGGAGACACCATGTGGTTAACAACACTTTATTGCCACAGGGAAGTGCGTGCCTATGATGCACCTGTCCTGCTGTTTATCTGTTCTCTGCCAGCACATGCACAATCTGAGTTTCTTTGTTCACTAGGCTTACAGAATATCTCTAGCACATGCGTACTTCTATTTTCTTTGTTCTAAATCTTATATAATTGACACATGTGTACAGCAATTATTTACTGCATACTACAAACATTCTCTGATTGTGGCCTTGGGTCCCATGGCCTTAACTCATCTCAAGGCCAGCTCACACTTAATATAAGTCTATCATCTTTTTCTTGTATTCTAAACGTTAGAAAAACGAGGAATTGTTTAAAGAACAACTATCAATAGAACCATTTGCCTCAGTTTAAAAGTTTTAATTGCACATTTAAAAGCAAAATTGGGTTGAATAGATAATTATATTTCAGTGTTATATCAGGTATTTTGAAGGCTCTAATAGTGTCTCTTGAATAATTCAAAATTTATTTTTATAACTCCATACAAAAATTGTAGTTATGTAAGAGTATTCAATGCCAGGGAAATAAAAAAGGCAGTGTTTATTGATAATGTTGCTTAGAACTTAGAGGCACAGACCTTTTCCTAAAGGGTCAGTATGCCCCAGGCACTTGGGTGGTGAAGGGAGCTGTCAGTTTCTCAAAAGAAGAAAAAGAATGAGGGCTTTAGGGGAAATAGCAGCCTGGCTATGGTGCCAAAACCTGACAAAGGTTGGCAAAGAGATACAAACACAGACTAAAGCAGCATCAAATATAAATAAATATTATAAATATATATGTACCTTAAATATCATAAAAGTATACAGATGCTAGCTGCATATTTTAAAACTTTTAAAATATGAGAAAATATTTCAACATAACTTATAATATTGATGGATCCAAGGAATAAAAATGATTTCTTCAATAGATAACAATCACTTGGCAAAAATCAAAATGCTTCTTAATATAAAAATTAAAAAAGGAAGCCCTTAGATAAATTAGCATTGGTAAACATTTTCTAAGCATCATATATATATATATATATATGTGCATGTGGATTGATAGATATGTGTGTATATGTATATATGTATATGTGTGTATATATATGTATGTATATATACATATATGTATATAGATATGTACATACTACATGCAATATAAATTGCACATCATGTTCATGTGTATATATTTATACCTTCACTATACAAATACATACATATACTTTTTTACATATGTAGATATAAAGATGTGTGTTATCTTCTAGATTTAAACAAGAATCAACTTTAGAACATTTCTGAATGACACAATATTAAATTTGAACAAGTGAAAAGTTATCCATAATTTTCAATGGAAAAAATAAACACCACAAAGATGTCATTAATATCTTTATTAATTAATGTATTCAAATATATCCCAAAACATTCACCATTTTGTTTTCTGATTTGAACAATTTTAAATTTTAAATTCATAAGAAAGATAAACAAAAAGACTTTTAAAAAGACTTGTGGAACCGTAGAACAAGGGGTGTGGAGGTGTCCTAGCCCAGTTTGCTATTATTTGATACTAGCCAACGAATAGAACACAATATGAAAGCTTGAATACAAATTACAAAACAGACCCACATACTTATGGCATTTAGTGTATAACTAATTAAAATCTTAAATCAGTGGTGACAAAAATGTACTTTTAAATCAGTGGTTGTGGAAAACAAATATATTGGAAAATAAAATCATAACATCTAAAAAATGCAAATTTTATATAAACTGGAGTGGGATAGATATTTCTAATCTTCACTAAAAACCCAGGAATAAAAAAAATCACATATTTGCCTGCATAAAATTATACATTACTATATGACTTTTTGAAAAAGTAATCACAAACAACAAATAACAAACTAGGGAAAAAAATGAAACTACTGATCTTTCTAAGTATAGCTGTCTCTTCGCCATCAACAAGAAGAGAGCAAACACCCCTTTAGTGAAAATCACACAAAGAAGATGCCTTTAACATAAATAGTAGTAAAACATACAAAAATGTACTCAACCACTCATAATAACAATAATAATAATAATAATAATAATAACAAATATATATATATATCCAAATACAAAGAGTTTATTCACTCTGTCATCAGGAGCACAAAATAACAAAATAGAAAGCCCCCCACTCCGGCCCACCCCACAGTTGCTCAGCATAGACACCAGTGAGGTCGTCTGGACAGGGCTGCCCTCTGCTCCCGGCCCTCAGGCCTCAAACACGGCATAGCTGGCGCAGAGCACTTTTCATGAACGTCACCGCAGTCCCTGAGGGTGCACAGGGTGAAGGAAACTATAAGGAGAAATCATTTCTCAGCTGATGAGCAGAAATCCAAATGTTGACAGCACATTCTGTTTGCAAAGCTGTGGAAAAACAGACACTGTCAAACACGGCTTTTGGGATAAGATAAGCGTGTTGATTTTTCCCATTGTTTAATAATAGTTATAGTTTAATGTTTTTTTAAATTACACGTTTATTTTCACTAAACAGGCAGCTGAAATACATGGTACAAAAATAAGTCGTAAGATTATTATAGAATGAAGTGGAGAGAATAAATATTCAATTTAATTTTCCATCTAAGAATTTCACAATAAAAATCACAGTTTAGTTTGTATTATAAATGTGCTTGTTGGATCTATTCATCCTCACATAAAGCAACTGGAAAATTCCTCAAGTTACCAGTAGTCATTTGGGTGAATATTCTTTGCAATATTGCAAAAAATGCAATATTTGTATTTTTAAATTTTTAATTGAAGTATAGTTAGTTTACAACGTTGCATCAATTTCTGGTGTACAGTATATTGTTCAGTCATACATATACATCTATATATTCATTTTCATATTTTTTATTCATTATAGGTTACAAAAAGATGTTGAATATGGTTCTCTGTGCTATTCAGAAGAAATGTGTTGTTTATCATTTTTTTTAATCAAAGAATGTTGCAGTACATATGATGTACAGACAATTTTGTATGTGTCTGTGTATAATCACAGGATAATTTTCAGAAGGAGAACTGCCGAGTGAAAGGGAAAAGCTATATTTTAATTACAAGAGATGACTTGTTTTCTTTGTTAGGGTTTATATCATTTTGCATTCCCAAAAGCTGTTTTTAACAATGCTGTACCTCTTCTAAAAAGTAACTTTTTAAAAAACTCCATCCCAAATATCAGTGGACATGCTAAATGTGTACACTTTAAAAAGAGCCCCCATGGATACCAGTGTTACTGAACATTGGGAAAGTGTAACTGTGGATATAATTATTTAGTGCCTTGCCTTTGTAGTGATAGACATCGCTCCTCTGCCAATTGTAAACAGCTCTATTCTGAGCATAGCACTATTCTCCAGCAGTAATGTGCAGTGTCTTAGGGAAACCAGCCATCATATGACACAAGCACATTTCTTAGGCCATCAATTATCAATGTACCCTGACCAGATAGGACTTCCAGTTTGCTCTCATGGACAATTGTGCATGGGAGTTTTTATAACTACTTTACCATTGAGAAGTACATTTTACATAACACTGTGAAAATGACAATGCTGCTAGAATTCACTGGCAAGCAAATGCCAGCAATGTCAAGGCCTAGTGGTCCAAACTGACAGCATGCTTGTCTTTACCTGATTTTCAGTAATTCGGAATGCTGTTCGCTCTTTGAGATGGCACTTGTTTAGAGACAGCTTTGTACATCCTCAGATCGATCTTTATTGTGTGTTTGTTCGTCACCCAAGTCCAGCTGATATTTATAGATTGTTTTATAAGAAACTGCGACCGCTTCCACTTGAAGGTGTGGCCTCTAGTGCACTGGAGGAAATAAGAGAGAAACAGTCCGCCCAGAATCTGTAGAGATGTTTACATTGTGATAGGTGTTCTTCATCGTAAAATAGGTAGTAAGCAAAATCTCAGGGCAAAGCCTGTGTAAGAGAAACAATTTGACACATTTTTATAAGCTCTAGGATTATAATAGTTTCTCAAAAAAGACTTCATGTGGTGGTTTGAAACCTCTCCTAAGCCAAAATAAATAAATAAAATAACTCCTTGCCTTTGTAGGACAAAGAGGCATGTATAACATGGAGGAAACATCTTAAGAGAAACAGTCCTCCGCTTGCATTCTGCTCTGTGGAATCTCTGAGCCATTAAAATTCTTGTGAGCCCTTGGCTTTTTAGCTCTTCACCATCAACCCATGGAAAATCCAGATTCTTAAAATGTCTTGATATTCATGCCAAGATTAATTATTTATATATTCTAAGAGGGAAATTCATTTAAATATAAAACTTTAAATAATTCTTGGATGTGGAAGTCCTTCGACCTGTTACTACTCAGTTAGCAGCAAAGTGAAAAGAAATGCAGAGTTCTAGCTCTTTAAAGCCCATAAACTTGAGCTACATTGCAAAGTTCTCCTCTCTAAAGTCATCGATACTTACATCTAACAATGAATCTCTTATGAACATAAAGACATTGCATCCACATTCTCAGTGTTAATAGAGTTGGTCAAAATTATCATTTATGCTTTAAAAAATTATTCCGTTCTATAGTTATTTTCCTCTGGATATTTGAAAAACTTGTTGTGAGTGCTTATTTGCTTTCCATGATTTAAGTTAAGTAAAATTTACCTATCTTATTTTTTAAATAACCCAGGTGTTTAGTTCTCAACTATCATACGTTTTCCTTTTTTCTAACTAATTTCTACATTTATATTTACTGTTTTTTCTTTCTTGTTTCCATTTTTAAATTTGTGTTCTTTTTTTAACAAAAGTTTGAGTTACATACCCAACCAGATGGTTTTATTCTTTACTTTTTACTAGTATAACCGTACAGAGTTTAGAATTTTCTCTGAGAATCACTGTGCCTTCATTCCAAAGGCTCTGATATTACTATTTCAGTTATTTATCTCTTTCTGAAAATATTAAAATGAAGATTGTACTCCTCCTTCGAAACAGCAGAAGAGCTGCTTTAAAAACAAGATATTAAGAGAAGGCTATATGGAAGCTTGCATTTGATTTCTGAATTTGTTTTGATGTCTAATTTCATTGCAATGAATTAAGAACATATTACTTTGTCATAAGTTCCTTATAACATTTCTTTTTACTTATTTTTTTGTGATAATTGTAGTATACACCCACACATGCAGGTGATTCTTGAGCAACAGGAGTTTGAACTGCACTTGTCCACTTACGCTCTGATTTTTCTTTTTTTCCCCAATAAATGCATACCACAGTACTACACTCTCTGTCATCGATTGAATATGCAGATGCAGAACCAGGATCCTGAGGGCCAACTGTAAATTTATATGCAGATTTTTGCCTATGAAGGGGGACTGTTCAAACAGTACATTTAATTTTTTAGGTCAATCTTTTTGATTAGATTCCTTAGATTTTCAGTTTTTCTCTATCACTATTTGTGTTGCTCCTCTTGATTCCTGTAGAAACGAATGTGATGCCTTAAAACCTGTTTTATTGTGTCTACCGTATGGCCTGTCTCCTGCTCTAAGAAAATGTAGCCCTTGTATTTGTTGCATAGATATGTATGTGTTTTAATTGTGAATTGTAATGTTAATAGTATGAAGTTCAAACATTGTCTCATGCAATGATTTGGTATTAATTCTATTTAATGTAACACAATATATTAAGTTAATCACTCTGCTTTCTTTATCTTTTCATATAAATACCTACATATACTTAATTTTTTTTCAAGCTCTTGTGGAACATAAAAATGAGTTGTGTTTTTTTCATTTTAGAGGTTAGAGTGCTTTACTTTTCTAGAGTCAGTCCTTTGAATTCATGTTTTCAATTTTAATTGTTTTGAATTGTGCTTTTTTTATGCGCAGTAATGATTTTTAAGAATTCCCTTTGTGTCCATGGTTACTTCTCTCTTGATATCTCCAATTTTGCATGTCCATGCTCTTCTCTTTCTTTTTGATGACATTAGTTCACCCATTTTATCAGTTTTTTCAAATATGATTTTTTAATTATTGATTTTTTTATTCTTTTTTCTAACTTACAGGGAACATTTCCTCTAGTTGCTTTTAGCACAGCAGCCCTAACCATGATGCCCATGCGTATCACTTACTGTGAGAGAGGGATGGTGTCTGCTGGTGTGCAAAACTATGACGCAGAGGCTGTCTGCGGAGATCTACCAGGTGTACCAGATAGCTGGTGGCTGCCAGCCTGGCCTCTGGCTAAGTGGAGAACATTGATGGACAACAGCTTAACTATCTGTCAGCTCCCCCATAGCTCCTGACCCATCAGACCCTTTCTGTCCAGTCTGATTCATTCTGCAAATGACTCTTCTTTGCCTGAGTCATATCCAATGTCAGGGAAGAAACATTTTAGCACGTATACAAGTATTTTTCTCTGAGAAGTTCAATTGGCAGTTTCTTTTTTGAATCTTAGATCTGGCATGTGAGTGTGGCTTGGGACAGGAAGATATACCAGGGCAGGTGTTGAAGTGAGAGAGCAAGAGGAAAATAGAATGGACAATCGCAGATTAATTCTTTAAGATACAGCTCTCCGGCTTTACTCCAGTATGAAGCTAGCCATCCTTTATATAATGTCGTCATACCAACTTTGAAAAGACAGAGTTCTATGGAGGTCAAAGCGATTATTAGTGTCATTACTGATGTCTTGGGGTCTATCAAATAAGTAACATCGCGACGGCGATGCTCACAGGTGTCTGGTCAAGCATCCGTCAGGTCCCACTGGTGCCATTTTGCACTGACTTTTCTCCTCTGGCTGTGAGGAATAGGGTCACCTTATTGGAATGTGCCCTTTGTACTCAAGAGCCACTAGTGTAAACAGGTAATTTTGAAAAGAGTCCATGCTGGTGACATGATTAGGTCTGCAAAGTGGGGAAGACTATTATGTATGCAGGGAGTGCAGGGATCATATGGTTCACAGTGAGTGATTTTGTGTGTGATTATGCTGCCTCTGAATCGCTGCTGAGTGAGATTAGTACAGAATTTTAACCAAAACAAAATCGAAAATAAAAGATAAGAAAAGTTTTGTGAAAGACCTTTTTATTTTCGCTGTGATTTCTCCTCTTATACACACTATTAAGCATTGTTCAGAAAATAGCAAATGAGCATCTAATGTGTATGCAGTGATATACTGGAACAAAAGCTTGGCCCATAAGGGATTTGGATTGATGGCTACCAAACCCAATTTTATTTTAAAACATACAGCTCTTAATTTAAAATAATACTTATTCATGTACAAAATTAATAATTGTGTAATTATATAGAGGTACAAAAACCTATGTACATACATACACAACATACATTACTTGATCTAATTTTCAGCTTTTTTTTCCTTCTTTTTTCCTTTCCTTCTAAATGTGTGCACACACTTACATTTGCATTCTAGTATTTTTACAGTGCTATGTTTTGTATTTCAAAATACTTACTCTAGTAAGGTAACTATAAATATGTATTAAGAATTAATCTAAATAAACTGTTCCATGTTTGCAGTGTTTTCATTTTTGAATGATATATTGAATAAATATCTTAGCAAGTACATAAAATATTTTCAAAAGATTGTATTTTCCAGGAGGATGAGTATCTATATCTCATGAATAACTTCAGATCATTTTTGTCTAGACAATATCCACTGAGTACTAATTATATAAGATACATAAGATGAATGAATTATAGTATCAGCTTTATACCTAATCTATCAACAATATATCAGTAAAGGCTTACAAGTGTATTATGTTAAACCGAAAAAAATAAATAGGCCTTATATTTCTGGCAAAGAGTTTGTGGCTAGGATGAATAAAACAGCATGAGTATAGGCACTCGTGAATATGTGTTAAATTAATGAATGTTGTTATCGTTCAGGTTTTCCTGGATCATTGCTGCTAGTGTTGCAGTTATTTTCAGTAGAGGCTGATCACTTCAGCCTTATTTAATAGCCTTTAGGCCATCTTTGGACATCCCTCAGATGTTACCTTTCCCTCTGTCTGCTCTGGTGGGCTACATAGATATTCTGTGACTTAGGGTGATGGGATTACATCCTGATAATATTATCAAATATCATAAGTAGGGAATGCATTTAATATACCTACCTTCCTACACTACCATTTACCATAGCTTAGCCTAGCCTACCTTAAACATGCTCAGAACACTTACATATGTCCACCGTTGAGCAAAGTCCTTTAACACAAAACAAGTGCTGAATATCATATGCAATGTATCGAATACTGTACTAACAGTGGAGAATGGAATGGTTGTTAAGTGTGTCCGTTGTTTTCCCTCACGATCTCATGACTGGCTGGGAGCCGCAGCTGGCTGCCCAGCGTCACAGGAGAATATCATGCTGGATATCGCCAGGCTGGAAAAAGACCAAAATTCAAAATTTGAAATAAGGTTTCTACTGATTGTGTCACTTTCATACCATCGTGAAGTCAAAATCTCTTAAACAGAGTCATTGCAAGTCGGTGACCATCTGTACTTTGAAGCTTAGCGAAGATGAGATTTACTTACAAAGCTCCACCCTGTAGGAAGAGCTAGGCCAAACATAGAGAGACTAATCCCATGTCCTTAAATCCTTGGAAAAGAAAATAACAAAAAGATTCACAGGTATGTCCCTAAGAGAGATAATGCAAAAAAAAATGTTATATACAAAACCCACATTCAATTTGGATAGATTTTTTTTTCTCTGGCCACTTCTCTTTCTATTTTAAGTGGGCAAACCCATGAACTACTTGAAATACTGGCAAATGTGAAACTTTACTTTCCCCACTGTCCTTTAGGCCATCTCTGTGATGACCTGCACCTCCTCATTTCAGTCAGAGTTAGATAATCTCGTACGAATGTCTGCAAACCAAAGTTGCATTGCTTTGGTTTAAGGAACTCCTCATGAGGATGTAGGGGTACATGAGAAATTTGCCCTTATGCCAGAGGAGGTACCGTTAGGATCTATTTAATTTTAGTCCATGTAGAGCACTTCCACTTAAAGACTCCTAATGATCACACCAGTTTAATAGTAATTTAGATCATGTAACATACAAGATGATATTCATTATGAACAGGTAAGGCCATCTGGTCACTTGGCATACCACGATGAGGTGTTCAAAACTTAACAGAATCCAGTGGAAAGCCAGGTCCAGTTTCTCTGAAGAATAATTGTTTGCAAAGTGGGGCATAATTTTCCTTAATAATTTTGGAAGTCTGTATTGTGATTTTCTTACTTTAGCTTGTCATAATCTACACAATGTATCTGATCTGCAAGAGATATTGGATCTGGTGAGTCAGATTCCTTGCAGGGAGACCCAGGTCCACAGGAGAGCCTTCTTTTGTTCTGGGTTCTGCTCACATTTGGCATCCTTATGTGTTATTCAACACAAGAATGGAGCTATGAAGCTTCATACATGTAACCCTTAAACCTAAGGGGCTTACTAAACATTTTTCCTACTTCACAATACTAAGGAGTTCAATGTTGAGCCATTTTACCTGTTATTTAAAGGGTATATCTCAGTTCTTTCAAACCTCTGACCCCAAAGAAAATAAATGATGCGCCAGACCCTGGAATACGACTGGAGTTTATCTCATACTCTGGAAGTCTGTTGTCTTACTGTTGATCTAAGTTGTCTGCGATCCCTGCTGCTCATCAAATTCAAGTTGCTTAATTTCATCAATGTAATGGGCCAACATGATCTCCTGTGAAGTTATCAAAATCCCTAAAAAATTATGATAGAAAGCCTATAAGATGTTGTAGTTCTGAGTTAAAATAATGGAGGTCTGTTGCCATCCATGCCAGCTGAAAGAAAAGCCTTTCTGGTGATATTTTCCATTAAGAATTCTTTAAAATTGTATTTGATGGATGGCTAGTCTCAGACAAATTTCCAGAGACCATCATTTGCTCTAGTAAAAAGTCCACATCTGGAAGAGCAGATTGCATTAGGGACAGCACCTAATTAAATTTAAAATAATCTAGTAATTCTCCAAGATTCAGATCTCTTTGCATTAGCCAAACAATTGAGTTAAAACACACTTTAGAAAATCAGTATTCTTACATCTTCCACATCTTTGTGACATGTGTGTCTATAATTCCTCTAGGAGTGTGACATTATTTTAGTTGCTGTCTTACCAGTGCAGGAAATTGACTTGATTATTTGTATTATAAAGGCCCTCACTCCAGAGTTAAAGGAGCAATGTGAGATTCTGCAAGTTCCCAAGTGTGTATATTTCAACGTAGCATTCAGGAGCATGGTGAGATTACAGGGAAACTGGCCCACCATCAGATAAACTCAGCAAATATTCTGCTTTCATTTTGGTCACAATCTAAGGGTAAGACTTACTTGTGCAATTGCTGCTGGGTTCTTTCTTTAGGAAACTCAGTCTTCTCTTCACTTAAGGGAATCTGTGTCCACGGAATGGCTCTGATATCAACTTGGAGGAAAATCTAGAACTCCATGGTAGTCCTCCAGGCAGGGTTTTTGGGCCAGGGCACTAAATTTGTATGTATGTGTTATTAGCCTATCTATCTACTTCTATGCTAGGAATACTATAAACAAACAAACAGCCACCAATCAAGTTCCTGGGAGAGAAACAATCTGATTACCACTCTCTTTTCTGTCCATAGTAATTGTGTCTACCTTGTTTTGAATGATTAGTCTGCCCTATATGCCCTCTGTAACTTTGATATCCACACAACAAGGATCTCTATATTATATAGGGGAAAAATTCAGCTTCCAGGTAACTTACAATGAAGTAGATATAAAGAACTGCATAATAACACCCAAGGGAATCATTCCAAATAAATTTGCAGAAAACAATGTTTCATCTACATACATTTGTTCGGAAATTACAAGATAAGGGGATGCTATTTGTATCAGTATTCAACTCAAGAAGGTCTTTAAAAAAGTAAATAAAATATATAGAAAAATAATTATTTTAAAAAGCCAAACTTACAAAATAGACAATCTAAATAATATCCTGGATCAATAACATAAAGATATAAAAAGACAATTAATGTAGTCACAGCTAATGAAGGAAGAACATGAAAATGAAATATTATGAAAAAGTAAGAGCATTCATAAGACTGAGGAGATTAAAATTATTTATCAATATACATACTAATCTGTGCTAACCATTTTGAAATTCACTGAAATTAAGAATTTCCTTGAATAATTCAGTTACTGAAAAAGAATCTAAAACAAAGTAAACAGCTTGAATATAGATGTAACATGGGATGAATTTAAATAGGATGCAAAAATTTTACATAAAAAGGAATCAGGCTGTGGATGGACGCCTGAGTTCTTTCCATGTTTTGGCTGTTGTGAGTGCTTCATTGAACTTGGGCTTGCAGATGTCTATTTGAATTCCTGATTTCTCTTCTTTTGGGTGTATACCCAGAAGAGGGATTGCTAGATCAATTGGTAGTTCTATTTTTAATTATTTGAAGAAGCCCATACTGTGCCCTGTAGTTGACGTGCACATTACATTCCTACCAACAGTGTACAGGGGTTCTAATCTCTCCACGTCATCCTCAACCCTTGTTATCTTTGGATTTTTGATAAATCCCATCCTAATTGATGTCAGATGACATCTCACTGAAGTTTTGATTTGCATTTCCCACATCTTTTTATATAATTACTGACCATTTGTATATCTTCTTTGAAGAAATGTCTGTTCAAATCCTTTGTCCATTCTTTATTCAGGATATTTGATTTTTTTTTGCTGTTGAACTGTAGGAATTCTTCATATATGTTGGAAATTAACCCCTTAGCAAATATATAGTTTGTAAATATTTTCTCCCATTCCACAGGTTGCATTTTCATTGTTTTGATTGTTTCCTTTGCTGTGCAGAAGGTTTTCAGTTTGGTATTGTCTCACTTGTCTGTTTCCTTTTTTGCTTGTCTCTTTGTTGTCATATCTAAGAAATCATTGCCAGGATGGATACGTCTAACACCTTGACTGTGGTGATGGTATCACGTGTGTTTGCGTATGGCAAAACTAATCAAATGGTTCACAATAAATATGTGCAATTCTTTGTACATCAGTTATTCCTCAGCAAAGCTGTAAAAACAGAATCAGGTCAGATGTTTACAAAAACATTTATCTTATTTTTTTATGGCTGAGTAGTATATACCACATCTTCTTTATCCAGTCAACATTTAGGTTGCTTCCATGTCTTGACTGCTGTAAATAGTGCTGCTGTGAACATTGGGGTGAAGGTGTCTTTTTGAATTAAAGTTTCCTCTGGACATATGCCCAGGAGTAGGATTGCTGAATCATAAGGTAAGTGTATTTTTAGTTTTTTAAGGGATCTCCATATTGTTTTTCATAATGGCTGCCCCAAACTACATTTTCACTAACAGTGTAGGAGGGTTCCCTTTCTCCACACTCTCTCAGGCATTTATCATTGTGGACTTTTTAACAATTACCATTCTGACTGGTGAGACCTCATTGTAGTTTTGATTCACATTTCTCTGATAATTAGCAATATTGAGCATTTTTTCATATTCCTGTTGGCCATTTGGATGTCTTCATTGGAAAAAAATGTTTGTTTAGGTCTTCTGCTCATTTTTTAGTTGAGTTTTTTTTTATTGAGTTGTATGAGCTTTTTGTATATTCTGGAAATTAAGCCCTTGTCCATTGCATTGTTTGCAAATCTTTTCTCCCATTCTGTGGGTTTTCTTTTTGTTTTATTTATAGTTTCCTTTGCCATGCAAAATCTTATCAGTTTAATCAGGTCCCATTTGTTTATTTCTGCTTTTATTTCTCTTGACTTGGTAGACTGCCCTAGGAGAACATTGCTAAGATTTATCTCAGAGAATCTTTTACCTATGTTTTCTTCTAGGAGGTTTATAGTGTCTCGTCTTATGTTTAAATCTTTAAGCCATTTTGAGTTTATTTTTGTGTATGGTGTGAGCAAGTTTTCTAACTTCATTGAATTTATGCAGCTGTCCAACTTCCCCAACACCAATTTCAATAAGAATCCAATTCTGTTGTTTCTGTTTCAGAGCTAAAGAGACAGTGAATCCTTCACTATCCTATCCTAGATTAGGCCTTTAGGATCTCCAGTTTTCTGCTTCTTCGTCACTTGTCAGTTAGCACCCTCTGACAGTTTGGGATACGGTGACTAATGTATTTTTGGCTATGCATCAGTCCAGGAGGCAGTAGAATATCAGAACTGAATGGGCCTGCAGTAATCATCTGGTTCAATGTTCTTTCATAGTTTTTATTCTGTTAATAAAAATTGTATATATTTAAGGTGTACAACATATACATATACATACACATAGTGACATGATGGCCAGTGTCAAACTAAATTGCATATCCATCTCCTCTTACAGTTACCTTATGTGTGTGTGTGTGTGTGTGTGTGTGTGTGAGTGTGGTGGGAGCACCTGAAATCTATTCTCTGAGCAAATTTCCAGGATACAACATAGTATTATGAACTCTAGTCATCATGCTATACGTTAGCTCCCTAGACTTACTCATCCTACATAAATGCAGCTTCATAACTTTTGACCAACATCTCCCCATTCCCACCACCTACCCATTCCTAGTAACCACCTTTCTACTCCCTGCTTCTATATGTTTTTAAACAGATATGAAAATATATGGCCCAGAGAAACTGAATGACCAGCCAAAATGGAAGATACTCAGTTATAAACACTAACAGGTTAACCACTGAACTTTTAGGGGTTTTTTTAGCATGTTCCACTCTGTGAATTCAGCATCCTATTGACAGTTTCTTGAGGAGGATCAGTATGCTCCATTCTTAGATTTAGTAAAATATTGATTCGACTGTTCTTCCCCTTCTACTGCAATATTTCTATTTAATATACAGTCTGGAAATCATGTTTGCTATAATTAATGTCTTTTACAAAAACAAATCTCCCGTGTGAGATTCTAAATAATAGCCAAGAATTTTGCACGGAACTAGACCATTATAAGAAATGCTTTCAAGTGCTTGAAAGCCAATTAACTGACAGTTGATCAGTTGATTGCCCTTTCACATTCAGATGTCATTTTAGTATTGATTTGTTGATTAGCTTTCCCTGTTAGAAGGTTTCTATCAAGTTTTTCTTTTATATTATAACTAGACCCTTTTTTCCTGACAGGTATTGAATATTCTGTTTTGGTTTTATCACCATCATTCTTCTATTCTTCCCTTCCAGCGTGTGCAAGACAACACAAGAAATTTATAATTAAAATACCTCTGAGGGAACTCTGACCAACTTTATTCAAAAATATTTTGACTTGAGGAGATCTTGAGTACCATGCTTTCCTAGAAATCAGAGGGCAGAGGGGAGGAGAGAAGTGATTCTTTAAAATCATAATTGTGGACTAGCTTATTTCATACCAATATTAATATAGGAACCAAGTGAATACCTGAAGAAAAATAGCTATTTGAATGCACCAAAGTGCTAGCAAGACAGACAGAAATGCCAGGGAAAATGAAAGTCATTTGACAGTAGAGTGACATTTTTGGTTCTTTAAAAAAACGAAAAGGTGCTACTCAAAGGGACAATAAACACATGGAAATACATGATTCCCAACCTCATTAGTCATCAGCGAAATAAATTTCAACCAAAATTTATTTTAGCTATACACCCATGGCTAATGTTACAATGAAAAAGACTGATAATAACAAGGTTAGTATTGTTAAAAAGAAAACCACCACATTCGTTCCCAGGTTTCAGCAGCAAAAACAAACAAATCAAAACAGGGAGAAAGAATTAAAGAAAACCACAGGTCCAAAATGTCATCACTCATGCTAAAGCCCACGTTTCCACACCTGGATTTAATACCCGACCTAATCACATTTTCAACCTGTCCCAGAAATGGAACTGTATGACCAGTCTGGAACTTTCTTGTCCAGTACCAGTAAGGTAATCTGTCATTTGGACCCTCTCTATCCCCCAGAGGAAAAAGAGGCAATCTGCATGATAAGAATCCTTATTTTTCCTACCCTCTCAAAAAAAGAGAAGACATCTTGGCTTATGAATAACCCTTTCCTTTCTTTTATTAATACCTTCTTGCCCCAACCTTCTTCTGCCTATAAAAATCTTCCATTTTGCACAACTCCGAGGAGCGTCCTTCTGGTTGCTGAATAGGATAATGCCTGATCCTGGAATTGCTTAATACAACCAATTAGACTTTCAAATTTACTTGATTGAATTTTGTTTTTTAACAGTATGGAGGTGGAGCAATTCACAGTCTTGCACAATTGCTGTCAGGAGGGTAAATTGATATAGCCACCTTGAAAAACTGCTTGGCAATATTTACTAAGATTGTATATATGTGTACCCCTACAATACACTCCTTGAAGTTACTCCACAGACATGTGTATCTGCATACAGCACATGACATGCATAAGAATGTTCAAGTCATCATTAATCATAATCATCTCAAATTAAAATAACCCAAATACCTATCAATATAGGAATGAATATATAAAGCAAGATATATTTATGCAATGGAATAAAATATAGCAGTAACAAACAAATTTCTGTTGCACATAACATTAATGGCTCTCATAAGTGTAATATATTCCTATTTTTATAACATTTAAAATATTATATGGTTGAAACCCTTGAACAACATGGGTCTGAAGTGCACAAGTGCACTCATATGCAAGGTTTTTCAGTAAATATGTGCTACAGGACAACGCAATTCTAAGTTGGTTGAATCCACAGATGAAGGCAGAAGGCTGACTGTAAAATTATACTTGGATTTTTGACTGTACGGGGTCAGTGCCCCTAACCCCCAAGTTATTCAAGAGTCAGTACAAAACTTACCTCTGGTTTTACCGTAGGGTAGTGATTTCTATCGGGGAACGACTGTGGAGACTGGGAGGGCTCATGGGCAGGCCTGTGGGTGCTGGTTATAGTGTAACATGTTTTGTCAGCTGATCATCCCATACTCTGCTTTGTGTGTGTCTCTATTCAAAGACACCTTTTATAATACATACTTGTAATCCTGACACATGAAGTTCATTCCAATAGCACTCTAATTCATGTCTTAAAGAAGTTTATCTGACACAGGTATTTTCTCGGTAAGGCACATCACAAGCCTTCCTGTGGGCTTGGGGACAAAAGACAGCACTTGAGCACTCTGCCAAGAAGACATTTGAAACAAAGAGATAACCAACAAAAAGCACAGAAATGTGAAAAACATGGCACGAGATGGAATGTAAGAACAACACATAATATGAGAATGAAATAAAAAAGTGGAGTGTGACGTTGTTGGGTCTCAGCTGGGAGTGTGCGTGCCAGGTGACAAGTATATACTTGTGGACTTTTCTGATTGTCTGTATGAGATTATTTCCTGAACATGAACATTTCCTTACAAGCTTAACGGGTACTTTTCATCCTGACTTGGAGCAAATTCTAGCTATTGGTCGTCAATCCCATCCTGGAAAGGAACCACGAAGCTCAAATTAGTTCCTTTTCTCAACTCCTTAAGGCCTGGAGGCAAGAATTTGTAGCAGCTAAACACTTTTAACCAGCAGGAACCACTGTGGTGCTGACTTCTAAGTCAATTCCTGGGTCACAGTGTTTTTCTTCCTCATTCTAAACTTACGAGAAGAGGAAAATCTCTCCCCAAAATAATATCCGCATTTCATTACTGTGCCTAGTTCCCTCTCTTTCTGACCATGATATGCTATAAAATCATGCTTTTTCCACCTGACAATTTCATTTGCATGGATTTCTCAGGTTTCACCATCCATCAATAACAAGAGGTGGTGCCAGTCTCAGAAATTTCACCACTTTCCTTGTGGCTTATCTCTCTCTCACCCAGAAAACAAACAGACAAAAATAAAGCCTGTGACATCGAAGGCCTGTTCCCTTTTTACTTTCTGTATAAACAAAATTAGATTTGTCATCTGAACTCATGGCCTCTAATAGATCAAGAAAAGTTGAGTTATTTTCTCAAGAACTTCCTCAACAAGTGTGATAATCAGTCATCAGTAATACTGTCTTCAGACTGCTAAGTTTGTACAGACGAAACTAAAAACATAAGAAGTACGTTATAGGTTTTTCAAAAATTATGCTGTCAGAGCAATTGAACCATTTCAACCCAATTCCCTGTTGTGTTTATTTAATAGATCTTCGTTTTTCCTCTCTCTCTAAATTAACATTGAAAAGCCCCTGCCAAAGCTTATATACACAATCAATACATTTACTTCATAAAAATTCAGTACTAAGACCAGCTCTTTTAGGAACATTCTTTCCTCAGGAGACTTATTAGATTTTTCTACTACTCTTGCAATCATTTTGATGACTGAAATCTCAATTTTTATCATCCCTACAATAACACTTTAAATGTAACTTCGCAAATCTCGTGTTATTATTCTTTCGGGCGCTTTTCTGAAGGAAGAACTTGCCTAAAGTATAAAATTAATGATTGAAAAGTTTTGACCTGACATCTACAGAATTCACAACAATATTTCATGTATGTTATATGCAGAAACTTTAAAAAAATCTGTTTGCTTATACAACAATTTTTTAACCCTCTTTAAGCACATGTCACTCAAGCACTTATTTGGGTAATGCTTTCTACATTCATATTCGACCCTCAAGGTTGTTCTAAAGCATTTAATTTTATACACGCCTGTTCTGGACCACGTATTGTCTGACCTACTCTTAATTCTTTGCACTGGCTTTCCACAGGCCTTTGGAGCAATTTATAGCTCAGTTAAGTGTAATTGGAGTTTTATGGCCATTAATTATTTAGAGAAGTTACCAAGATAGCTGGCGCTTGCCTTACATCCTTTGAACTACATCCTTGAACTGTACCTCATATCTCTAGAAGAGAGTTCTTCTGGAGCGAAGCAGCTCTCTCTGTCATAGACTGATGGCCCTCTGTTTATGTCTCATGTCTCAGCATAAAAAGTAACTTTCCAGAGTGGTCTTCTCTGAATTATAAGCTGAATCAGTCTCTTTCAGTTTCTGTCATTTCACTTTACCTTTCCTTCATACACTTGACACCACTGAAAAAGAGAAAGTATTTTAAAAGATTGGCTTTCCCCACTTGGCTACAAGGTCAGTAAAGGCAGGGATTTTACTCACTATGTGTACTAGTCTGTTTGAACTGCAGTTACAGAATCCCAGAGATTGGCTGGGTCTAAAAACATGGAAATTAATTTCTCATAATTTTGGAGGCTGGAAAGTCTGAGATCAAGGTGCTGGCAGATTCAGTGTCTGGTTAGGGCCTGCTTCCTGGTTCATAGAAAGCTTTTGTGGTGTCTAATAGCAGAAGGGTTGATTAGAGTTCTCTGGAATCCCTGTGATAAGGGCACTAATGTCATTCACCAGGGCCCCATCCTCATGACCTAATCAACTCCCCAAACCACAACCTGGGGGATTGGGTTTCCATATTCAGTCCATAGCACTTGGTGTCCTGTTTTGCTCACTATACTGTACCCATCTCCAGTGCAGAGCTGATGCAATGCACAGCATTCAAAGACTGTTTCTACAGAGAATTAAAATAAATGTTTTTCCTCTTCTGAAAAATGCCTATTCCCCAAACAAGCACATCTAAGCTCTAATATTATTGATAGAGCAGTGCTTGACTTATTTCTACTTCAAATTTCTCAAAATTAACAAAGCCCTTTATATCATACTCACCTGTATCTGAAATTTTAATGGCCTAAGTGATTTACAAATATTTATGCCATGAAGGAATTTGAATACATTATCCATCCACATGCACATACTAATCAGAATTTTCTATTTTCTGATCTGAAATACCTGAATGCAGAATATCCATTTCATCAGTGCCATGTGCATAGTGTCCTCTGCGTCTCTTCTGTCTGGGGCACCAGGTTGTTTACCAGGACCTCATATGCTTACCCTCTGTTGAATATGAACCTCCCCACAAAAGAGCAGTTTTAGGTGAAGTAACTCCAGATGTCCAAATATGCCACTCAAGATCCTTTCATCTCTAAGCTGCTCTTACTCTCCCACAGCCTCTCTGCCCACTCCACCAGTGAGTTTCCAAGGTACATACCACCATCATCTGTGGTTCATATCCACAATATTTGGAAAGTCTCAGGATGGTCACAGCTCCCTGTGGGAAAACAAAGTATGTGCCTGGTGTGTGTGTGTGTGTGTGCGCATGTGTGTGTTATCAGGTGATGTGGTGAATGGACCAGACAAACTCTGTAGTATCCAGACTCTAGTTCTTGACCAGTTGTAGATCACACAATGAAACAAGAGTGGGACATGCAGAAAGAATCACTTTTGTCTTCTTATACAAACCAGGATAGGATCTAGCCATGTCTGTTAGCAAAGCTACATGGAGGCTCGGATGTAGGCTTCCAAGAATGAAAGTCTGCCAAGCTCAGCTCTAATTCTCAAGAGATGGATGGAGAGGTAGCAGTTGTCTTCCATGATCCCCTCAGCTGTTACAGGCTGTACTCGGCCCTCTCAGTGTCTGAAAGACTGCTATATTTCAAGCTGTAGATCTTGGAGTAGGTTGATCATAGCTCTCTTAACGTCTGAATTCCCTTTTCACCTAGAAGATCATGTCAATGGTGTGGAACATTAGGACTGAACTCGTATTCTTTATATTTCCTAATTTCCACTGGTGTCTTTCTCACTCTTTACTCTCTCTTCTACTTTGACTTAACTGGATTGTTGGGTTTAGGAGAAGGAAAAGAGTACCTTGGGCCAGCCCCTTCAGGGAGCTCTCTCTCAGATCCAGCTGCCTGAGGATATGGTAGAATATACTAGCCAACCCTTCAAATCAAGTTTGCATGACAACACTCCCTCGCGATGTGTGTGTCTAGCTTTGTCAGTGACCCTTTGAGAGACTGTCATGTGAAAGAAATATATTGGCCAGCTTTCTAGCTCCAAATCCAAAGCTGTGTCTCCAATCTGCTAGATCAGCATTAAAGGATATCTTCTCTCTACATGTATCAGTTTCTTGTTTTTTTCTTTTCCAATAGTTATGAATGACAGAGATGAATTAAAAGATGCTGTCTATTGGCCATTCAAAACTGCACTGTGTAAGAAAGCAGAATAATAACAATGCAGAGGTAACTTCTGTTTGGAATTTAAATCAAACATCATAAGGAAGGTTTACCACTGAGCAGAGGATTAAAACAAGAGTAGATTTTCAATAGACAAAAAAAAAAAAAAACAGATGGGGAATAAGACACCAAAATTAGAAGCTACAATAAAACCATCTTTCGTGTTCTGGGAACTGAAAGTCAATTTATTTATGGCAGGAATCTGGATTTCAAGATGATAAGAAAAGGAATGCAGTGGGAGAGGCAGATAAAACGCAAATGATATCTGATGCCTGAAACACTGATATGATTATGGTATTTACTTATTTTATATCAAATTATATTATAATGACAGGTTTTAAAAGCTTCAGGACCCTCCAGACGAGTGCTGGCCTTCTGGTATAATTGAATAAGATTTTTTTTCCATTTCTTCTCCTCTTTTTATCACAGTATATGGATTTCATTTCACTAAACAAAATGACATCATGTTTATAGTTATTAGAGGACATTGGTTCAGAGGGATTGCAATCCCCTGGTGTAGAAGGAGCTATTCTTTTAAAATAATCTGTAAAAAGTCCCTGTTAAGCATATAAATAAGAAAATTAGTGGTACAAAGCCCCTGAAGATGGTAGACCAAGAAGTTCTGAGAAAGGGGCAGCATAATTTCTTCTAAAAAGCAGAAGGAGAAACTAGATCAGAAGCCATAACCTGTTATTTTCAGCTGTTAGAAAACATCAATTTTCTTTCAGGAAAAAGTCCAGCGAGTTTTTGCACAAAGGATCTGTAGGTGTCACATTATCACAACTGGAGAGAAATAGGGTCTTTATGTAAATTCAATAAAATGACTTTAAAACCTAATTTCAGTTATGAGAATATAATTTATCTTAAAATAAATTTCTTCATTAAGAAAAAAGATGAGAGATGGTAGAGCAGCTGATCTAAAATGACTCTCTTAATGAGCATTAATAAAACAAAATCAAAAAGGGCAAGAGAACAGCAGCAACAAAAGCTCAATTTCAAACTTTAAATACTAAAAATTCAGAAATTAAATATCTTACCATGATAAAACATAATCCCTAAGGGAAAAAAATTTATATGTCTATGTTACTAAATAGGAATGCTATGCTAATAAGCACTATTTTAGTTCACATACTGAATCTATTTTCAAAATAAATCAGAATCAAAATACTTTTTCAAAATGAGCATTAAATTAAACACCAAAATGCATTTTTAAAATTTATATTAAGAATCCATTTTTCTCTAGTTTTCTTGCATAATCTACATAACAAAGAAATGTCTCATTTATTTATAAGAACAAACAAAAAGCTCTCTGAATATAATTTGCTAGATAAGTAGTGAACCTGTTGACTTGTAGAGTTTCACTGAGCGTTAATATTAAAACAGAGACACTTTGGAAAATGTCTCCATCTGTTGAGAGTTCATTATGCAGAACATGATATTGGTACTTTCACATGTAATTTATTCAACTTGTCATATCTCTTTACACCAAGTTTTAAACATAATGTGAACTATACATATTTCTTCAGTCTAGTTTACATACCATTCTGTGTGTAACCTAAACTTTTCCCATATTAAAATTGATTATTTTATTCTTGTCTGTTATTTCCACTATATTGAAAGCTACATAGTCTGGAAAGAAATTCTTTATTAGCGTTTGATTTTTAACACCCAGCAAAGAACATGAGACATAGTTACTCGCCAAAGATTATTTTATTTATAATCATTCACAGATAAAGTAACATTTTATTCACCCCAATATCCCTAAACTCTCTAGAAAATATTAAAGTGCATTTAAATTATAACAGAGTTTTCCAGAGTCTTATTACTTGTGTATCGGGGAAGAAGTCCATCATATTCCTATTTTTGCTTGTCATGGATTGTTTTTCACATCATTCATACTTTCTTGTACTGAAACAAAAGGATCTTACCTTCACCACTGCGTATATAAAGTACTCATTTAATTGATATTCAAAGTATCATAATCTAGGTAATCTAACATAAGATGTTAATGAAGGAAGACCAAATGTGGAGGAGGTGTTTAGTCATGGCATTCAAAAGCATTTGATTCACAGCTTGAACAGCAGTAGGGTCCTTAAGGAAGAAACAGACCCAAAAGAGGAAAAGAAAACTGTTCTTTACCATTAAACATGGCACTGTCTTTCAGTCCAATGTAGAACTCTGTTGGGTCAGGCGGCACCCTGTAAAGGGCTAGATTGGCTTGGCTGGGCTGAAACCAAAGTACATTATTACACCCTTCTGCTAACAGGTTTGCCGACGTGTGTAGTTCCTCTCTTCATTACCGATGGCTCAGGCTTGAGTCTGAGGTCTGCAAAAGCTAAGTCAAAACAAACTAGCCAGCATCACAGGGGGAAAAGAAAGGCAAGAGAATCGGCAGCTGACAGTCTTGAATTGAATTGAATTGACATTCAATGTCTAGGGCAGAAGATCTCATTGGAGGTTCTTTCTCGTCTTCTCATTCCAGAAAAGGAGCTCTGGCCCAGTCACACTTAATGCGATGGGATGAAAAGCAGAGAAAGCTGATGGGAGTTTGTTCAGGGCCAAACCTCTGAAGCATACCTCTCTGCACCAGAGACATAAACAGAAAAATAAACAGCACAGGTGTTTTTGTTCTGTTTTTGTTTATTTACCATTTGGTTGGTTTTAGACCGTTTTCTCTATTAAAAATTTCCCCACTGAAGAATTAGTTATTGCTTTAGAACAGTTGTTAACACTCCTAAAATTTTTTAGTTCATAATTTGGGTTGATTGGGATTGTAGTTGTTGGAAGAAACCAACAGTAACAATATATTAATGTAGCAATACATACAGAACTAGCTAAGAATTTCACTGTGTACTCCACTATTATTTGGTAATAATTCAGTAAGTAAAGTAATCCATTATAAGATTAGTATGGAACAGAGTTTCTATATTAAAGCATATTCATGAAATAATATTTTACTTACTAATTGAAGTGTAGCTTCTTTCATTACGCAAGGAAAAAAAATCTTTCCCTATCTGTACAATAACTGATGCAGTATATCATAGATAAGACCATGCTGAATTCCTAGTGACCATTTTTCTTCTTTGGCCTTATTTAAACAGTGTTATTATTTTACTTTTCTACGGTATCATCAAGGTTAAGTTCCCTGCTTACGTATGTTGATGACTACTATGAACTTGCTAATGCTTCAATTCTCTCAAACTGTGAATGAGCTAATTAAGATTGAAATTCTTTGAGATACTCAGAAACATGTATTGATTGATGTTTGATCTGTAACATTAGAAATGGTGACAAAGCCAATAATGATTAGGATACAGGAATTGCTCTGACCATCAGTTGATAGGATTTCCTCAAATTCAAGATAACTCAGAGAACTGAGGCAGCTTGTCCTGTTATAATAATTCAGTTATTCCACTGTTGATATTTACAAAACCAATTTGCTCATGCAGGAATTGAGTGAACCACACAGGCTGAATACCTGTGGATTACTTTATATTGCCAAATACCGAAATACTAAGATTGCCAGTATACGTCAGGCTATTAAGTTTTTACTGCCTAAACTTTCACATGAAATTTTGCAAATATTTTTCCCCTTGTTACCTGTATCTTTGTTAATTTAACAAGTTTTTAATAGGTTGGAATATAACCTTACATTAAAGAAAATTACAATTACAATTAAAACTCCTTACTTAATCATGCTGAAAGACAGCAGAGAAGAAGATACAGACAAAAGAAATTAGAAGAAGGCACAAGTACAATTATGAAAAAAAAAACCTTGATAGAATTCATTCCCAAAATGAGCTGCCTATCTTTATGAATCTATTATGATAAACTGTGAGATAAATGCATATTAAGATTTCAGTAGTTACGTGAATTAGCTGTTCTCTTACTCCTGTTCAATAATACATGTTTTTGTCTTTAATTTGCATATAAATTATATAGAATGAGAATTAAGCATTTGAGAATGAAGATCCTTCAAATTTATAAGATTTAACTTAATATTGTTTAAAATTAAAGTATTCTAACATTGTGCAGAATTTGAAATTATACTTTCCTAATGAGTACATTGACTGGGTATGGTAATTAGCAGAACATGAATGAGAGATTCTCAAGCCAGACTTTGTGAGTTTCAGCAGTTTCTCTGGCACTTTCTAACTCTGTGGCCGTGGGTGATCTGTAAAGCCTGTCTTTGACTTATTTCTACAGTTATGACGGAGATAATAATAGCATCTAATTCAAAAAGTTTTATGGTGATTATAGAATTGTAGCCCCACCGAGGATATCATTAGCCAAAGCCACAGCAGCAAAATCATTTTCCTATAATTTTCGAGGCTTTCTCTTATTTAGCATTAAATATGTGCTGAGTGTATCTTTTTTTGCTAACTATTTAATTATCTTTCTCAAATCCTATAAGTGGGTCAGAAGCAAGTGATTTCTGCCATGTTGAAATGCTAGCCCAATGCTGCCAAACTTCTTGTTTTTAAAGTAAGTCAGTGATATGCTTTTGTTCTTGAAATCCATAGCTGTGTTGTGTTAGGAAAAATTAAAAGTAATTTAAAACCCTCAAGGTGCCAGCGTCATATGAGACAATTAAAATGTGTGATGGTTATATGTTTGTTGCCTGGGAAATAGGTGTTAGTGGCTCAACTTCACAGAGGAGCAAGAGGAAATTTACATTGCCTAGAGTCCTGGAGCATGTAAGTGACTGAGCTAGTATTTTTAAAAATACTATACATTTCCGTATGCTCATGTAACTATGCTGCATGGCTTCATATCTTAGGGTATGATCTCCAGGCCAAAATGCAGGATTCATATCCACGTGACAGTTTTATCAACTCTATCACATCTCAGAAGATGCCTGGCTCTAATATTTTTTTAAATCAATTTCAAAACGTTACATTTATTTTTCTTACATCTTTATTTCAATAACATCTGGTACTACTCTGCATTATTGAAAGCAGATTCTTTGTTGCATGCTTAGAAGAATCATCCTTCCTTTTACCCTCCTACACAAGTACCACCCTCACTTGTATGCAGGATTAACTAGCTAATTTGTAGGTCCCAGTGCAGTATGAAAGCGTAGGGCTTCTTGTATGCATAACAGTGTCTGAGACACTCACACAGAGTGAAATGCTGTCTTCAAATTGACTGAGTGCCCATGTAGGAGTCAGGGCTCACTAAACTTGGATCCAGTATTTCATTTTTTGGCTGGTGATTTTTCCTCCTAGGCTTATTGAGATATTGACATATAACATTGGGTTCCAGTTTTATTGAGGTTATGGGCATAGAACATTGTGTACATTTAAGATGTACAAGGTAGTAACTGGATATATGCGTATGTTGCAAAACGATTATAATAGTAAACTTAGTTAACACATCCATCACCTTACATTCTTATCAATTTATTTGTGTGTGGTGAGAACTTTTAAGATCTACACTCTTAGAAACTTTTAAGTATATGATACAGTATTGTAAACTATAGTCACCATGTTGTACATTAGGTTCCCCAGAACTTATCTTATAACTGGATGTTCGTAACTTTTGACCACCTTCACCAATTCTCCTACCTCCTCACCCTTCCCCCAGCTTCCTAAATTCTGTGCCAAGGCAAGTGCTTCAGTAGTCCCATCACATCCCTGTTCCTATTACTGTGGTCCTAGTTTAAATATGTTCTCCTAAGGGATTTTGCCATGAGAAACAAGTGTGTAACAAGCTACAATCAGATTATACACAGATCTCACAGTAGCTATTGCTAGCTAGGTAACTTAAGCAGTGTTATCTACTGTCTCTTACGTCAAACATTTTAAATAATGACACATATAATAATTAATGATAAGATTTATAAATGGGTTCAACGTGTAGAACTGATGTATAGAAATGTGAATATAACTAAGTAAGTGTGTATGAGCAACTGTAAATTACTTTAAATCTTTGGTTTTAATTTATCTACATGTAATGATAAAAGCAGTTATTAAATTAAATAGATGATATTTATCAAACAGTACAATTTTACTGTGAATAAAGAAAACACTTGTCTCCCCAGCGAGTCACCAGAATGTATTTATATGCTATGATAGTTTAATAAGGTTTTAAAAAATCACTATTATTTTCCTAATATGGTAAATTTCAGACTTCAATTTTTAAATTACCTTAGCATATGTAATATATATTTAATGCTGATTACCAAAGGAGAAAAGTATACATTTTAGAAAGACATTGAACTTCACATACTGCTCATACATTTTCAACTAATATAATAAATCATAAATGAAGAGAGAGAGACAAATAATGTAAATGATTAACTGTGAGATAATGGTAAATGCTTTGGAAGATTTGTATAATTGAATATTATATCATTTTTAACCAACACAAAACATTGAAAATTCTTATGTTGCAATTTTTAGTGGAAGAATGAGGTATGTAGTGCTATTTAGACGTAGACATATATTTTTTTTAATTAATGGAAGTATAGTTGATTTACAATATTATATTACTTTCAGGTGTACGACATAGTGATTGGATATTTTTATAGATTACACTCCATTTAAAGTTATTATAAAATATTGGCGCTATTCCTTGTGCTGTATATTGCACCCTTGTATCCTAGTTCTTTTATTCCTAGTAGCTTGTACCTCTTAATTCCCTTCCCCTCACATGCCCCTCCCACAATAGCTATGACTCAGCTATAAAAAAAGAATGAAGTTTTGCCATTTGCAACAACTTGAGTGGACCTGGAGGGATTATGCCTATTAGCAAAATAAGTTAGATAGAAAAAGGTAAATTTACATGTGGAATCTAAAAAATAGAATAAATGAATTAATACAACATAAGCAATACCACAAACAAAAGTAAACATGCCAGTATGTAACTGTCTGTGAGAAAACACAAGTAATAATCTAATAATTTATTTATAAGAAAATTATCATCCTTTACACTATAAAGATAATTTTTTAAATAAAATAAAAATGAGCAAGTTGAACACAAAATTATTTTACAGAGCACGTGCAAAGTAAAGTCTTGTTGATAAATTTGAGGGAATGATGTATTTTGAAGCATATGTTTTATGATTATTAATAAGAAATTAAACATACCTAATTTAATTTTAACATGTTCCTTGGGGGAATTGTTGGGTTTTTTTTTTAATATAAAGAGTTAAAAATTACCATACCTTAAAAACTCTAAGATTTCTATATTTGGTTCACATGAAAAGTCTCCAGTCAATAAAATAAAATTGAGTGGGAGCTGCTTGCTAGGTAGGTGATGTAGTTAATGTAAATTAGGATGAAAAGATTTAACTTGTCCGGAAGCTAACATTCAGGTTTTCTCATCACCATTCTCTCATCAAGTCTAGGCAAGGTTCTCAGCATTACCTAGTGATTATAAACTCTTGGAACCCATTGTAAGTTTGAAGTGTCAACACAGAATCCTAGAAGTAAACAAAGATATTAACAACTACCAAAGAAGAACTGTCAGTCAGCATTTCTTTTTGACACAGAATTATATTTCTAAAATAATTATTAGAGAGGAATAAGGGATAAGATTTTTTCTAAATTAGTATCTTAGGATAGTATAAATAAACCACTCATTCAAAAGTTCAGCCTAAATCCACCTGCTTTGTTTTTGCATATATTGCTCTCATACCACGAAAATAGGCTCTCAGCCGCAAAGTTTGGTGATAATGTGATTTTTATCTGTCTATTTAATAGGCATCACATGGGAGGCAGTATCTCAAGATGTTTAAGTGTGTGGATTTTCAGCAAGACAAACATGTTCAAAGATACAAGCTACTACCTAGTAGTTGCTGAATAATACTAGCAAAGTTATTTTAAATTCTTGTCAAATTTCCAATCTCTATAATTAACATACTAATAGATTAGGATAAAAGCTAAGCTGCTAGAACTAACAACAATACTTCAAAACAAAATAAGACAAGGGTTAAATCGATATTTATTTCTTTTGTATATGTCATTTCATCTAATGTTGATTGAGCTATTAATCAGGACCATATATAAGCTCTGAATCTTGAAAATGTCAGTAATTTGTTTCCATAAATAATAAAAAGTGGACAGAAACCATGGGGGAAAGGAAAAAGCAGAAAGAAGAAAGGAAAGGAAAAAGGGAGAAAATCATCAAGGAGAAAGGAAAGGGGAACAGTGATAAAGCACAAGGAGGGAGACTGAATCTGCATCCTTCAAAGTAGTAAGACTAATACTGTTGAATATTTTGTTTGGTGAAACAATAATGGCTTGTTTGAAACTATATTTTGTACTTTTCCAATTAACTGTGCTATTCACCCAGTTACAAATGATAGTTGATGATCAATTAGGCCACATTCTTCCATGATTTCACTTAACAGAAATAACATTGAGGATATCAAGAATATATGTCACCCTAACTTGTTCGTAGCATTGAAACCATGTATCATTTTCTTTATTAAGTATGTATTTTAATGGAAAATTGGGGAGGGGAGTAACAAGACAAGCTATTTTTTAACACAAAAGTTTATTTGAAATATTTTAATTTCAGGTTGAACACTTGGAGAGAATCAGAGAACAGATTTTATACACATACAAAGATGCAAACACAGATAGTCAATATATTTAATTAAAAACAAGCTAATTTTTTATCTCATATGTTTATCTGAACATAGAGGGGAACTAATATTTGTGGACTATTGCTTTGTTTTTCAGATAACAAATCTGCATTGGTTCAAGTAATTGAAATAACTTATTTTATTTATTAACACTATGATTAACCAGTGGGATTGGAATGGTATTTTCTTAATTAATAATATGCTTAAAGTGAAATTGAAAGGTTATTTGGAAAAGCAGATGAAAATACACATTGAAAAGCATTTATTATATATTTATACACATACACACACACACATATACACACACATAAAATTCCACCAATCTATAAATGGACAGTCAACAACTAGATGTTTCTGCATTCTTATTGTAGGCTTAGAATTGTATTTTACATTTTGCAAAATGTGAACATGATAGAATACATTTCATGATGTGCATTATGTTTTAATGTTTAAAAAAGCAATTTTATATCTACTAAATTTATCTTTCCATGAATATTTCATAAATTCTTTTTTAAGATTCTGTGTGGAGAATCATCTGCTTTGCATGCTATTTTAAATTTTAAAAATTGACCAAAAAAGAGAATATTTTACATTAACAGCAAGCAAGATAATACACAAACAAAGTTTATTTTACAATGTAATTGACCAGAACTAGGAATAATTAAATAGAAAAAATGTTTTCTGCTGTGCTACTGTCTTTTATTTTGCAAATATACATTCAACTGGTACAGAGCTATCTCAGGATCCATTGTAAATACCCATATTCTTGGCATCCATCTCAATTGCTCATTACTACCTACATTACATAATCCTAAAAGTGGTGTTAATATTTAGCTGAAATGTTAATTGGTGGTATAAACTTGTGAGTTCTGATGATTATTTTTTCTTATCAAAGAACACATGTAAAGTGATTTAGAAAAGAAAAATGGAGACCAAAGAGAGAACTTAGGGATGAAAAAAAAAAAAGCAAGACACACAAACACAGGTGTAGGTATAGGCATAGTGAACTTATAATGGTAAAAGAGCGTGTGCAGGGAGTAATGGCAAAAGTAAAATGTTTCCATACAAACCAAGAACAAAAATACCATTGGATAATGATCAAGGAAAGTTGAATTTGAGGTGGTTCCCACACTTTTTCATTAATATAACCTTTTAACAATTCAATATAAATTTCAAAAACATCTACACAGAAAAATGCATGTATACGTTAAATTTTGCAAATAATTTTGGGGAGACAACTATTTCTTAAGCCCTCCAAGCATCCACACTCTCGATTAAGAGTGAATACCTGTCATGAATTTTCTGCTCAGTAGAGAGAAACAGTTATTCATTTTAAATGATTGAATTTATAATTTATAAAACATAACAGTATGTATGCTTAAAAATGAAATTGCAGCTATTCCAGGAAATAACTAAAAGGATCATAATCGGGTATTCATTTTCAAATATTTATAAATACCATTGTTATTAACAAAATTTATTCTAAAAACATTTAATTTATAAGTCCCTTGTGAACATATAATTTTTAAGTAAGTTAAAACATAGAACTATTGCAAGAGTGGTAACAAAAACTCCTGTATACCCTTTACTCAGATGTATCCATTGTTTACCTTTTGTCCCATTTGTTTCACCATTCTGTCACTCTCCCTCTCCCTCTAAGATGACATCTGTGCATTACATATGTATATGTTATTTTTTTCCTGCACCATTTGAGAGTGAATAGAGGACATAATGCCTCTTTATGTCTAGGTACATCAGGACATGGTCTTGCATAACAATATAATTAATAAAACTAAGAAATTTAACATTGGTGTAATAATATTTTCTCGTCCAGAGTCAGTAATCACATTTCAGTGAATGAAGGACATTGTCTGAATAGTGGCCTTAATTACTATCTACTTCCATGTTAGGATCCAGTGACAGGTCTTAAATAACAGTTAAGTTTCCATGTCTCTTTAATCTGAGACAGTTCTCTGGTCTTTATTGTTTTGTTTTGTCCTTCTGTGACCTTTACATGCTTGAAAAAAAGGATTAATTTTTTTTAATGTCTTTCAAATTGGATTGATTATATTCATGTTATGACTTCTTAGAATGAATGCTACAAATGCAATACTGTATCTTTTAAGTGCATCACATCAGTAGTTAAGTGATGCCAGTTTACATAATATCTGTAATGGTAAGTAACCTGTAGCTTAAGATGGTGTCTCTTGGATTTCTGTGTTGTAAAATTACCACTTTTTTCTTTGTAATTAGTAAGTAATTTATAGTGAGATAATCTACGATTATGTACGTTTCCAATTTATCATCTATTTTTTCTTCCACTAGTTTTAGTAGCCACTGATGAATTTTTAACTCTGTCATTTCTTCCTTATTTATTATTTGGCATTATTCTGTACAGGAGAGTTTTCCCTTCTTACTCATTTATTTATTACATTATAATGAGTTTGTGAACTTTTGGCTATTAATTGATGGTAATCTACCAGTATCTATTTAGATTGATGCTAAAATTGTCCCAAAATAGGTCAGTAAGCCCCCACCTCTGAAAATTTCCTGAGTTCTTTTGATATGCCACCATCATTCTTTGAACATGTTCATAGTTTCTTGAACAAAATTATATTCCTTGCCCTGTACCAAAATACAATTTTTTCCCAATAGAGATAACAAATAAATAGAATATGCATAGCTTCATCAATATATTATTAGAACTAAAATTTCGAACATGTGAATATTTGTTCCTTTGTAGATATTTATGAAAAAGAGCTTTGTTGTATATGTCTCCAAATTTAATTATTATATTAACATTTATTTTCAACTTTAATAAAAGTCATGTTGAAATAGTTCAGAAAATCTCTACAAAATAAATGCATAATGGAGTATTTATATCTTGAAAACATGGCAAATATATCATATATAGTGCCATTTATTTAGTGATTAATGATTATTTTTACATTATGTTTGGATGTTGCTTTAATTTGAAGACTCTTAACAGTTGTTAACGTTAACACATTTAGGAAGGGAGAAAGATGCTCAAATTATACTCTGTATAAAATGTATTTTCCAGTCTGTCATATTCCAAAAAAGGAACGTATTTGTTTAGTATTCAAGAACTATCCTGTATATTTTGTCATGGTAGGGAAGAGGAACATAGTGTAAAATCAGACAGGGTGAATTAAAAAAAAAATCAAAGTGTTCAATTGTGTTCTGTAGAAAAGTAAAATAAAATAGTTGTCTCACGAAAGCATAAAAGTTAAAATATGCTCATACACAGTCCAGCATAAGCTCTACATTAAATGCTTTACAACTTTTGAGCATCTGTCTGCTCACATTCTAAAGTAAGTGCTTAAATCCTAAGCATATTTCCTAGAAGCAGCTGTAAAACATGGACAAGCTCTGAGACAAGCACAGATAACATTTACATTTTGATGCTTAAAGAGAGGCACTTTGTCAATTGGAAAATTAGAGGTGAAATGCATGCATGAAGCCAAAATCTCTATCATTTTAAAGACTAATGCCTATTACACATTGTTTCATACCAGATTGGAGTTATAGCATTTAAAATAGTCTCAGCTAATAAAAGTTGTTCATTTTACTGGGAAATGTTAGGATACTCTTGCTAAATATCTATAATAACATGTCCATGCATATTTAGTATTATACTAATTAAAGCAACAATATTGAGATATAAACAAGAAGAAAATATTACTTTTGTTGATGTACTGACCTCTAGCCTTTGCCCCAGTATTTTCTTTGTTTCTTATCCTAGTTTGGTGACTTTTTTTTTAACCACTTTTAAATGGTATTTATTTTTGAGATGCATGGTTACTGAAAACATTTTAAAAACCTTTATATAATTAAGCAAATTTGTCATAAATGTTATTCATTAAACAAAACTAAGTAGCCAAAGTAATGACAGATATGTAAATATGATTATCTCAACATGATCTCTAAAAACTGTACAAGTTCGAAGTACCAATTACACCAGACAAAACCCACATATCAGTGTAAGCAGAAAACAGAGCACTACCAACTTCATAACCCATGAGTAAAAAAAAAAAAGTAACCATTTTTCACCAGCTACATCCCTTAACTCTTGGCTCAAATTTTAGGTAGAAAAAATTTTAGTTAGAGGGCTGTGAAAAAAACAGCATGAAAGAAAAAAATACAGGAGCAGAGTGCTTACTATTTATTTAAAATCACTTCAAAAGAGAAAGTTAATCTTCTATGTAAAAAAATTGAAAAGAAAAAGTTCTTGTCTAACAAAACACTGAATCCACAGAAAAGACTTAACAAGGCAAGTAGGAATTCAAGGAGCATTCTTGTTAAGGGAGCATTTCTGGGGAGAAGATGTTTAGTAGGAAAGGTGAGACATTATTTGGAAACTAAGCTGTGGAGGAAAACTGAGGAAAAAGGAAGGGACTTAATTTTCTGCAAGAAAAAGTTAAAAAACACCAAAGAACACATACCTTTTTCCCATTCTACCAAAAATTAGCCTTTAAAGGTATCAAACTTCAGAATACTAAGAAAATAAAGATTTATTGATATAGGAATCTTGAAAATTATTCCAAACTGTCAGAAATCCTTTGTAAAAAAAAAAACATATATTTACAAACTATTGTAACAAAAATATAAAACATTGAAATGAAAACACAATAACTGATTACAAAAACCCCAAAGCATATACATAGAAAAAATAAACCATAAAAAACTCTTTAGGATGAATTAAATATGCTCAAACAAGTATTTAGTTATATGGGAAAAAACCCAGCATGGATCAGAAATTCAAAAGCTAAGAAAAGAATAGACAAAAAAAGAGTAACAAATTTTTTTCTTAAAAAATTTAAGGTAATATCATATAGAAATTAAAAGTAATTCACAAGGTAACAAAGAGAAGTAGATTCTAGTAAAAACTTAGAGGCATTGAAAAAAGCAGGAAAGTAACCAAGAGCATACCAAGGAGACAGAAAAACAGTTTTGAATAAGAATAGATGAAAGCGAGGAGCATCAAAGAAGAGCTATTATAGGTATAATTGGACTTTCTGAAAAAGAAAAACCATGAAAGAAAAATAACAGTCAAACTATAATCCAAGAACATCTCATTGATTAAAAAATGAGAAGAGAAAGAGGCCAAGAATGAAGAAGACGATGCTGGAGAAGGAGCAGTGGGGGAGCAGACCTGAATGAACAAACAAAATGGACCCATTTAATTCTTGGGAAAATTGCCGTATGTCAATCAATTTGAAACACATCCAAATCAAACTAGTAGATTAGAGGGGGCAAAACCCTCAGGTCCACTAGCAAGAGAAACAGGTAAATAAAAAGATAAGATAATTAGAGTTCTCGAAAGCATATAAATGAAAACAACAATGTAGCTGCAATTTCAAAAATCTTAAACTTGGAACCAATAAATGTTATTCTTTAATTATCAAGGTCTAAATATTATTTAAACATGTATTAACTCAAGGAAAATTATATTTATTCTTGAACAAAATAATAAAATATGATCTTCACACAACAAAGAAGTAAATTTGGAAATTGGCAAAAAAAAACCTAACGGTAAGCATTAAATATACAGACCTAATTGTAAATCTAAGTCTAAAATAAGGGAAATGATAGGGATGAAAGAATACTAGGTAAATGTTTCCTGTTCAGAAATATATGAAAATTAGAATAATAAAAATAGGAAGAGAGTGAATAGGAAAATAGGAAGGGAGAATATTCTCACTGATGGTTGTAGAGGCTGCATGCAGATGCCTTTAAAAACATAAACATAAAATGTTAAATGAAACATGGGAAAATAAGAGCGTTACAATATGTTGTAAATTCAAAGACAAATACTATGCAAAAAGTACACTTTCTAAAACACCAAATGAAATAAAATAAAAACAAAACAATTTCATAGAAAGAGAAAGAATTGATATTAAGTAACCCACAGTAATAAAGATAAAAAACTATTATGATGGAGTTGAGATCCTTGGTAAAGGTCGTAACTTAATTCATCTCTTAGAGGAAAATAAATGTCCCCTTTGCTTACAAAGCAAGATTCAACTATATATAATATACAAGAGACACATGTAAAACAAAATAGTCCAAAAAGTCTTTTACAAAAAGACAGATGATGAAAAACAAAACAAACAAACAAACAAACAAAACAACCTCTCAAAACACTAAACACTCTCTCTTAGGGGATGGCAAAGGCGAAGGACCTAGGGAAACTAGTGCCATCAGAAAATGAGAATGTCGCCTGAATAGAAAGAACCAGGAAAAGGCAACTGCAGATTTATGAACCCATTCCATCTCTTTCAGCCCTGATCCACATGTGTGCAGGACAAACTGAAAGAAGCTGGGAGCTAAGGCATAAAGGACAATGTTGTGATATGACCCGGTGTCCATGTCAGCGTAGCTGACTGTAGGTTGAATCTAACCAAATTAAGTGACTACTGAAACAATTTCAGCAGTGTTTTAGAGGACTGCTATAGAGTTCCGACTCTATCCAATATAATATTTGCACCTTTTTTTTTGAGTCATCCCAGGTGGGGCATGACTCAGTTTACATAGCATCACTTATTTGAGATCGTTGCCATAACATAAAGAAATCATGAACTAAGAAGCACTGTCTTCAAAAACTCATAAAACGATAGTCTTTCATTTTGTTTCCTGCTTATAATAATGATTTATCTGGGTGAGGGTATCCTAAGCTAATCTTTTGAGACACCATGCTTCTGAGTTCAAAGGACAATCACAAGGACTTCCCACGTAAGTTTCAAAATTTCAGCTAAAACATCCCAGTTCATTGCTGAACTTCACCTTTAGCTCGGTTACAGTAAGAACACATGCAAAGCTAAAATCCAGCAATAGGGAAAAGGGAGGAAACCTAAATTATTACTACATTATCTTCTTTTCCTCTCCCGCATCCGAGCCTGAAGTCATGGACGGCTGCTGTAAATGATCCTTTCCAATTGTCTGTGTCAAAGGTTAGAGAAAAGAAAGAGCATCCAGTCACGGATGAGTTTGCCTCCTGTTACTTTAGAAGGCCACTGCTGCAACTCTGAGAGGTCCTTAGAGACCGAGGACATTCTCTGACAGCATGATTTTCCCGGTATCAAATTCATTTTGAGGAAAAATTACCACTCTTCAGTTGCTCAAGGGTCACAGGTGGAAACAGAGACCACAGAGCGTCGTAATCATTCCCCCAGGTGAAGGCCCAGTTGGAGAGTGAACAGCAACGGTAACAAGACAAAGAGCTCCACCACTAAAACTCCATCAGAGAAGTTATTACAGTGTTTGGCTTTATGGTTTCTGTCAAAGAGAAATGACTTCGGCTGCTGCCGACTGCTAGCTGCAACCCCTGCCAAGTTCTGTATAGAGGCTAGTGGAACAGCTTGCTGAAATTTCAATAGAGGCTGACTCAGGGGATGAAAAAAAAAAAGGAGTGGTACCATAGAGTCTTCATCTGAGCTGCATCATAACTTTCAGAGAGTTCGATATATAATCTGTGTTTATTTCCTTTTGTAAATCCAGCCTGAGAAATTCCCAACTGTATAGTTTTCCCAGAAATTTCGCTTGATACAACTTCACAATCTTATAAAACCTGCCTTGTAAGTAAATATTTAAATCTAAAAGAAAATTGGTTTCACTGTGATAGGAGCAGTGTTTTTTGTCGCCCTATTTAATCAGTACAGTTACTCTTTCAGAAAAAAAAATAGAAAGCAGCCATGGAGTTACTTTTGTTGTGTGAATTAAAAAAAAAAATTCCTGACTAATTAGAAATAGATAAAAGGACATTCCAATTCCATTAAAATTGTACATAAAGGGATCAATTTTTCCAGCATATTTAAAATACATCAATAAGGTCAGACCTAGGTAGAAATTTGCAAGAAAGAAAATAGCCAACAGTCTTGGAAGCCATATATCATCTCAAATGCAAGATATTGACTGGCCAAAATTGACATTTACCCAAATTTCCATTTGTGAGATACCACTCTTGAAACATTTTTCAGACAGTGCAATTTTTGTTAAGATTGTCAGAGGATGTATGGCCATCTTTCTCATTGAGTTAAAATGTTTTCTCTGAAACTAAATATGTCTTTGTTGTTGATTTTACAAAGTGTACACTATTGAATCTGGTCCTGTACCAGAAAAAGCAATGTGATTCTATTACATCTTATCAAGAAAGAAGACAAATAATTGTATTTTTCAGGCATTTATCATATCAGTCAAAACATTCAAAACAGGAAAAAACATTTATACATAATTTAAAAAAAACTTTCTGCTTATATCTCATGATCTTTTGAAGAAAGTTTTGAGACAAAGAACAGCTTGCTTATTAAAAAAAAAAAAAACACTGTCCTTTACTGCAGCTATGTATTAAATCAGCAAATCTAGATTTAATTAATACTGTATGATGAAAGCACACTACAATGAAATCTGATCATTTAAGCTAAACTTATTTATTTAAATTTGAAATGGTAGGCAAAGATAGATTCACGTTTCTTGGAGATAATGGCATAAATCCTTCTTTGCTAAAAACACATGAATTCAAACATTTTCTTCCATTTCATAGGTTGCCTTTTCATTTTGTTCATCGTTTGTTTTGCTGTGAGCAAGCTTTTAAGATTGATGTAGTCCCACCTCTTTATTTTTACTTTTGTTGCCTGTACTGTTTGTGTCATATTAAAAAAAAAATTCATTGCCACGACCAACATTAAAGAGCTTTTACTCTATGTTTTCTTCCAAGTGTTTTTTTGGGGGGTTTTTTTTTGTTTGTTTGTTTGTTTGTTTGTTTGGTTTTAGGTCTTACATTTAAGGCTTTTGAATTAATTTTTGTGAATAATGTAGGATAGAGGTCCAAAACCATTATGTTGCATGTGAACATCCATTTTCCCAATGCTTTTTATTGAAGAAACCATCCTTTCCCCACTGTGTATCCTTAGTTGTCTTGTTAAACATTAGTTGACTGTATATACCTGGGTTTAATTCTGGGCTTTCCATTCTATTCCTTTGGTCTGTGTCTCTTTAAGTCGGTAACATGCTGTTTTTATTCCTGAAGCTTTGTATTACAGTTTAAAATCCAGTGTGATCCCTACAGCTTTGTTCTTCCTTCTTAAGATTGCTTTGGCTATTTGGGATCTTTGTGGTTACATATACATTTTAGGGTCTTTTTTCCATTTCTGTAAAAAAAAAAAACCATTGGAAAATTTTGAGAGGGATCACACTGAATCTATAGATAGCTTTGGATAGTATGAATATTTTAGTAATATTAATTCTTCCAACTCATGAATAAGAGATATCTTTCTAATTATTTGTGATATCTGGTAGGGGATTAATATCTAAAACATATAAGGAATTCATGAAACTTGGTAACAAAAAACAAATAATCAAATTAAAAAATGAGCAAAGAGCCTGAATAGATATTTCCCCAAAAACATATACAGTGGCCAACAAATACATCAAAATGTTGAGCATAATGCTAATCATCAGGAAACTGCAAATGAAAACCACACTGAAATGTCACCTCATATCTGTTAGGGTGGCTATTATCAAAAAAGATAAGCTATAATAATAATTGATGAGAAAAGAGAACATGTGCACTGTTGGTGGGAATGTAAATTGGTAGAGCCGTTATGGAAAACAATATGGAAGTTCTTCAAAAAAAAATGAAAATAGAACTACTGTATGTGCCAGTGATCCCACCTTTGAGTACATATCTGAAGGAAATAAAATCACTATCTTGAAGCAATATTTGCACCTTTGTGTCCATTGCAGCATTGTTCACGGTAGTCAAGACATGGAAACAAGTGTTCATCAATGGATAAATGGATAAAGAAAATGTGGTACATATATGCAATTGAATATTATTCAGGCAAAAAAATAGAATGAAATTCTGTCATTTGTACATTAAAGAACTTTGACAGCATTCTGCTAAGTAAATAAGTCAAGCAGAGAAAGACAAATACTGTATGATTGGACTTATATGTGGAATCTACAAAAGCTGTACTTATAGAAACAGAAGATAGGTGGTTGCCAGGGGCTGGGAGGAGGGGGAAATGAGGGCATGTAGGTCAAAGGGTACAAACTTTCAGTTATGAGATGAATACATTCGAGGGATCTAATATCTAACATGGTGACTGTAACAATAATATGGCAATGATAGCGTGGTGACTATAACAATAATAATACTGTGTTTTACACTTGAACTTTTCTAAGAGAGTAGATCTTAATGTTCTCATGAGACACACAAAGTTGGCAAATAATGTGAAGTGAGAGATGTGTTAATTAAAGTTATTGTGGTGATCATTTCATGATATATACGTATATTAAATTACCACATTGTTCTCCTTAAATTTACACAATTTTTATTTGTCATTTCTCAAAAAAACTGGGGACAATTCATGTGTCTTTTGACATTATAAGGAAAAACATAAAAGAGAAAAACTTCATTAACTAGTAGTTCAGTTACATTTTATGTGATGTCAGTAATCCTTTGGGCTTTGTGCTAAAATTTTTTCAGGATGCATCTTTACACCCCGTCAGACTGAGACGGGGAGGATAGCATAGAAGGCTATGGCAAATAAAAGTTCTTTGGTTCTGAAAGAATTTGAAGGGTGATGCACTGCTCACAATAACTCCTGGGAACACAAAATTGAGAATAAAAGTCGAAAAGCACACTCAGTAAACTGTATCAGTCTGCTCTCAATTACAATGAAACTTAACCTGAATGTTTCCAATAAATATGCCAACACCTGTTTTTTGCATGGGTAGAATTAAATTCAGACATGATAACTTTATAGAAGAAGGCCAAAAACCTGAAAATGACAAGAGTGATAAATTGACCCTAATTTCATTCAAGCTGTAAATGTTCCCCCAAATGGCTAAAAGTAGTGGATAATCCAATTCATTTTAAAGTTCCAGGTTGCAGTATTTTGTCAGTTCATCTCTAAATGGGTAACTTATAATAATAATAATTTTGTTTGGAAGATTAGTTTTTTTCCCTTGTTGGCCTCACATGGATTGTTTTCCCACTAAAATATCTTTCAGCAACTAAGACTGAATCATTCCAATTCCAAAATTATCCATTGTTTCAGTATTCCAATAGCACAAAGACAATTATAAGCTCTCATCAACACCATCAATAATTTTGGTAAGAAACACAAGCATATTTTGAAAACTAAAAAGTATAGTTACTCCCATCCCTTTGTGTGATAGTAATTACTAACTAAAATTGATATTTTAAAACTCTAATACAGATTTTAATGAAGAACCACTTTACTCATTCCAGTTGTAGCTCCATGTACAATTAATCAAGAAGAGGGGAGAGACAGGAAATAACTTTTCTGGGTTGCTGACCTATCCTTGTCAATTGTTTAGATTTGTGACTAACGAACAATCAAAAGAATAGTAACACAAGTATGCCTTTATTCATCCTATGCCTAATGTTGAAATATTTTTAAAAATAAAACTCATGAGCAAATATAACATGTATGTCAGTGAACAAATCCTGAGGTTTCATGGGAAAATATGATTACATTTCTTCATTCAAGTCTTTCCCCAAATAATTAAATCACCAATTGTCATTCATTTAGGTGCTTCATTGTGGGGTGTTTTTTTTTTTTTGTCACAAATAATCTTTCCAATTAGGCAACCGAAGTTACTTCTCAGCCAGAAAGGAAGTGAAGGCTAGAGAAACCAAGAAACCCAATTAATATCATGAAGCTCAAAAAGATGCATCAGGAGTTAAAAAGTAGGTAATTAGGTTATAAACTCTGTGATCATACATGGTGATTCCCTATGCTGATTTTTAAGGATTTATAGTCAACTAAATAAAGACACAATAGGAAAATAATAAAGAAGGTAATGAGTCAAGTAGGCTCGAGGTTGCATGTGGTCTTAGGCATGTTTAGGAATTTTTTTCATGTACTTGTAAGAGATTTCAATCATATACAACAACATCTGAAACTATGTTAAAACTATAAGTTATCACAGAATAACTGGAAATGAGTCATGTCATATGAGATGCTATGAGAGGAGGCTAAAGGGATACTTCAAGGAAAAATTATAGCTTACAAGGCTTTTAAGAAATGGTGACAATAACCATAATTTTGATATTGTAAAGCAGGAAAAGTACCAAAAAATGAATCACAAGGATACAAGTAGAAGCAATTAACCCAAAGCCTGAAGCTAATGAATCAGAAAGCAAGTATAAATTCATTAAATCAAAACAAACAAAAACAATACAATACAAGGCCCAATGACTAAGGAAAAAAGAGAAAACAAACATATGCATTAGAAAGAGAAAAACACTCTCTGCACGGACTGCTGTTTCCTGATATCCCGCCCTTTCTTCATTTAAATAAGAGATCATCTAACTTCAACAATGACTGACCAGCTAGAAACTTCATTTCTCAGTGTTTCTTGCAGGCATATGTGACCATATGCTTGGATTAAGTCTTTGCAAATGACATGTAAATGGAAGAAACATTTGGAAGCGTTAGGCTGTATCTTCAGAGGAAAGACTGGGGCATCATCCTACTTCTTTTTGCTTCCTCCCTAAGACCTAAGCTTAGTGATGGCAAGACAGGTGTATGCAGCACCGGAAGGGCTGACAAAACAACAGGCAGGAGGAGAAGGGGGCCCTGAATGACTGTGGAAAAGAGCTCTTCTAATTCCTCATTCCTTGAGAACTCTCCCTCCTGCAGTCCACCTTCTTTAAGCCACTGTTAAGGTGGTATTTTTTTTAAAACAGCTAAAACAATACCGAAATAAGGAAGTGATAACATTAGTAACATGCATAATATTTTCAGAAGTTAAAAATCACCCTTTTTTGTATTCTGCTGCAATCTCACTTTTGCCATAAACCCTGTGGTTTTATTTGCATAGTGGGGTGATTTATAATGAGTATAATTTTAGGCCTCAAAATTTGAATTTCTAAGTGAAATAGATGCTTTAAAAATTGAATGTACTGAAAGTGAATCCATAGGAGAAAAATATACAGGTTACCAAAAATCGAACACTGAAGTAACAGCAAAATTCAGTGATTTTATGTGTTACCTCAAAGGCACTGCTAATTACTAAATTATAAAAATTATACTAGAAAACAAAAATGCAAGACTAACTTCATACCAAATAACAAGTGACTATGCAGTTAGTTTTCAGAATAGCATTAATTGTATCTTAATTGTATTAAGAAAATCATTCTTAAATTATCTATATGGAGAAATGAACATAGAGAACATTAAAAATACAAATGATAAACTCACAGTTTTCTAACTAGTTTTAAGAGACAAGAGCTTCTGCACATCAGTAAATAAAAGATAAGCAATCCAATGAAAACAATGGCACAGGCATTTGTACAATTTGTGTTATTTAAAAAAGTGCTCCTAAGAAAATGTAATTAACTTTACTACCCAAGGGAAGTCAACTGGGTGAAATATTGTATTTTTCTGTAATATATGTAAAACATGTATGTAAAATTTATGATCTCAACTTTTGGCAAAAATATGGTGGAATGGTTCCTATTCACTATTCACTGTTGGTTGGAGCATAAAATTGTACATTTAGATTGAGTTCACCTACCAATATTAAAAGTATGAGTCATCCATATCCTGTTCTTCTGCTTTCAAGAAGCTATCATAGGAAAACAGTCATTGAAGGGGACTAATATATATACAGAAATATATGATTTCATATCCCTTTTCCATAAAAAGCAGTAAAATAAAATAGCTTTAACTAGAGTACAGGCTAAACAAAATGTTTTATATCCATATGATATTTTATCAGCAATGAAAAACAATGGTATGGTTCTATATATTTCATAAAATATGTAGAATACATCTGATATTAAATAATGTGCGTGTGCATAGACATAAACAGAAGTCTGGAAAAATATTTGCCTGTTGACACGGTTACCTCTTGCTGGATGGAATTGAAGAGATATTTGTAGGTGGATAAAGGAATTAGAATTCTTGTAGTACATTATTTGAAAAATGGAAACATTATAACTTATTTTTAAAACTTTTTTTAATCATCCTCTAAATTTCCCAAATTATTTAAAAATTGAAATATAAAAAACAGCATGGAGAACTGCAGTTGGGCCCTCGCATAAGAAAGAATCTCTAAGCCTTACCTTGAATGCAGTAGCTAGGTATGTCTCTCAGTCCACTCTGGCTCAGAAATGAGTCTACAGCTTTGTGTGATCACTGATGAAAGGCCATCTTTAACTTTTTATATATGGATGAGGAAAAAGTTATTCAAGTAGAACTAGGGCTATGTGGCCAAATCCATGTCTCCAGCCCACTTGGTACAACCAATGACAAGCATCTGAATTGGAATCAAGAGAGGGTTCTTCAGGGTGATCAAGACATAATGTTTCTCATTCTTCAATATCTATACTGAGATACAGAAACTACTGATGGTAGATAGTGACTATTAGAGGTCACACCTTGATTATGTGAAGTCAGGACAAGAGACAAAATTGCACAATATACAAGATTAATTAAGAGAGAGTTAAGAAATTAAGGATTAATGTGTTAAAGACCACATAGACCCTGGAAGACAGAATTGCTGAATTTCTGACTTTCCAGCTCTAGTCTCTTAGACTTGGAAGTCCATGAGAATACGTTTTGTATACATTGAATCTTCCTTTGTCTGAACAAACTTGAGCGGGTTTCAATTTAGATCAACCAAAATATATTTAACTAGAGCATTCTCTAAGATTCTTATGTAATTCTGTAACTTCAGTGATTTCATTTGCTGAATCACAATATCATTTCCACTAAATCTACTAAATCCAAATTTGCAACGTACACAAATTCTGGACACACAGTGAAATAACTTAGTTTTTCAGATTAACAATTGAGCCTATTATTTTATATCTAAGAAATCCTTCTAATGAAAAAGTGTCAGAAGTTTGGAAAGAAACATTCAATATATTATTTGAATGTGCGTCTAAGGTATTATTTAAAAATAAATGTAACATGTATTCTTGAGTTGGTAAATAACCTGTAATTTTGTTCAATTACTTAGTTTACTGATGTTCTATGTTTGGCAGACGATAAATACTTTTTGGAAAACAGAACACAACACATGAAGACATCTTGTTGAATAGAGTACCTAGATTGCAAAGATAATTGAAGAATATAACCCACCTTGTAGTTACTATAATTACTGATTTTGTTATGAATAATATGACCATTTATGTTTGCATTTTAAACTTTCTCAAAATTTCTTACAAGCAGAGAATTTCAGTACAAAATGTACACTAATTGTCTATTGTTACATGAAAAAACAATACAAATAAAATGCTTCCAGTTGAGGCCAAGAAGACTCCAGGTAAATTATGAGGACATCACTGTTCTTGGATGGGAAACTCTTTCTTTCTGCCTCCATCTTTTATGTCTATGAAGAAAGAATCTAAAGATCTGGTTGAAAGCACCTTTGAATGAATACTTCAGTGGATTTGTTATTTTTCTTTAAAGATATTTGAATTTAAGTCTTTTTCATCTATACTTGAGTAATGAAAGATGTTGCGTTGCTAAAATGAGTGGCACAGACAGTGAATAGTCAAACGCTACTTAAAGTGAGGGAAGATAGTTTTCTCTATTGTCATCTACAGAATGAAGTGAACATATTGGTTCTCCACCCATATCCAAATCAAGCCCTTTTATTCCTTTTATGTTCCTATTCTCTGGTTCCTAAGTACTTTGCTACGAATTGCCTATCTATGACTCTCTTCAGAGGCCTGCCCTTGAGCATCAGAACTGCTAGGCCCGCAAATGTGGTGAGCAGAAGTGTGCCTGCACTGGGACTTGGCCAAGTCACAAGTTTGCTTAGCTATTTCCTGTGTCCTGCTCTGTTTCCTTCACCGCTGTATCCGTCTTCACTCAAGCACTTCCCTAAGTGGTCCCTTGAATGCAAATTATTATTTACGACCTGCTTGGGAGAACTCAACCTAAGACAACACCTCTTTATCTCTCACACAAGTCCATACGCAGCACACACACACACACACACACACACACACACACACACACACACACACACACACACACACACACACAAATAATAATGGTACAGCAGCATACTTATGACCAAGCCCTATTCTGAATAACCTTCCTTTATTCATTTCGGCAACAATTCTTTCCATTTGAAACAGTGTTTATAAAGCACTTTTAATGTTATTTCATGTGATTTAAACAAATAATGGATGAAAATATCTGACACAACAGATTAGGAATCAGAAGTGTTCTAGAGTTGGAGGACTAGTTTCATTTAACAGCACATTTTTAGAATGTAGGACCAGGCACCACTAATTGAAAATTGAGTAAGAATAGCCATGGCTAATAAGTTGAAAAATGAACGTGTAGGTATTTTATCTTATTGACAATTTATCCAGTGCATTATCCATTACACAGTGAGCAACATAGATGGAGTAATTAGGAGAGGGAGTCCAAATTTTTTTCTGCTGTTTCGTTTTGTTGTTTTTAAGAAGCCTTTTCAAAACACGTAACAAATTTATAAGTCTAGCACAGGTGCATCTAATAGAGACCTGGCTTTTAACATATCAGATTTAGAACACTGGTAATTATTAACACTTGCTCCTTAATGAAACCATTTGAATACAGGGAAGAGTTTATATAAGCTGTATGATGGGATTAGTATGGGGCTCAGGAATCTGAATGCTCTGTGTTGCCAGGGTGAGCTAATATCAGGATCCACTGTATCAGCCTGCCTTGGCCAGAACCCTCATCCTCTGTCTTGTTATTGCTGTCTGAACTAAGATCAACCCTTTACTCCTAAGTCATCACTTTTATTCTCTCTCTTTTAAACTTCATGAATATTTATAATCTAAGTAAGTATAATTCAATGGAAATATCATATAAACCACATTTATAATGCAAACTATTATTGTTTCAACATAAAATGAATAAAAGATATGATGAACAAGATATTTATTTATATTAACATTTTGTTATTAAGCCGTCAAAATTTGGTGTGCATTTCACACATACAGCTCTTCTTAATTTGCATCAGCCACCTTTCAGATGCTCACAAACTATCTCACTGGACAGATATGGAGCCATTTTATGGTAGTGGTTTTTGTGCATTCTCCACTTACTGTTTTTATTTTGCATAAACATAGTGATAAAAAATAAAGAGCAGAGGATCCAATCAACGAGTCTTTCACTCCATAAGAACTGAATAGAAAAACAAATTACAGATGTTGATAACTAAGGCTTAAGGTCTGCTCTTCAAAGGCATTTGCCCCTCAGTGTGTGTGTGTGTGAGTGTGGTGTGTGTGTGTGTGTGTGTGTGTATGCTTATTAAGAACAAATAATTTAAAAAATAAGTTACAGAATATACTAGTTATTTATTACTGGATAATGAATTTCCCCAAAACTTAGTGACTGAAAAGAACAAACATTTATTATCTCACAGTTTCTATGGGTCAGGAATCCAGGTTGGAGCTAGCTGGGTACGTCTTTATCAAGGTCTTTCATAAGTGGCAGTCGTCAGGCTGTCAACCAGGGCCACATGGGGTCTCATTTAAAAATCTTACTGAGGATGAGGGATGAGATCCACCTCCAAGCTCACTCATGCAGGTATTGTCAGGCCTTGCTCCTTCACCCCATCAGCCTCTCAGCAAGAATTCATGTAGCATGGAAACTGGCTTCTGCCAGGACAAGTAATTCAAGATGAATCAGGCAGAGTGCCCAAGGCAGCAGCCACATTCTTTCGATAACGTAATCCTGAGAATGAATCCCATCATCTCTGCCATATTCTGTTTGACAGAAGCAAGTCAAAAGGTCACATCCACTTTCTAGGGGTTGAGATTAGACAGTGGCACGAGTGCCAAGAAGCCACCTGCCATAGTCCTCCTTGTGACCTCAATGACTCACATTCCTTTCACGTGCAAACTACACACCCCTTTATTCAGTTCCCCTAGTCTTTTCTCATTACAGCATTAACTCAAAGTTCAGAATCTTGCCATCTAGATCAGATCCAGGTGTGAATAAGCCTTCTCTGCTACAGTTCCTTACTTACAGCACCTTGAGTTCAGCCTCTCTTGATCTGTACCCGTACGTAAAAAGGCAGGTTTCTGGCCTCATGAACAGGCTTGCTTCCTGCATGTAGGATCATGGGGCTCCGAAGTTCTCCCCCTATTCTACACTCCCTCAGCCTGAGCCCGGAATGTTTCTGCGTATAGATAGCACTTTTCAGAACTTTGTGAGTTTCTTGAAAATCTCCTGGGGATTTTCTCCTTTACGCAAAAGCCACACCATGAATTTCTTCAAGACAAACCTTTCTTAAGCTTGTTGCTTTGAGGTGATTCATGAGGCACACCCTTCAGGGCCTTTTACTGCCTTGGTTGAATGCTGTTCTGAGACATCACTTTCCATCATTCTGAAGTATTAAAAACATATTTTATATTTACATTCAGTTTTATTTTAGGCCACATTCTCCTGGTAGTATTCTGGATTTGATCTTTGCTCTACTGTCATTCATTCATTTAATCATCCTTTGCTCTCTGGAGGGGTTGGAGTTTTCAGAACCATTACATTCTGGCTCTTTTTTGTTTAAGAGAAACTCCTTCAATTTATCTCTGTTCTCACCCAAGTATCTCCACTTAAAGATACAGATTTTTGTTCTTCAGTGTATATAATGATGCATACAGAAATGTCAGAAATCTTGAAACAAATAATTAGGTAACCCAAGCGTTTCTCATAGTGTGGCCAGTCGTGTCACCTTTGGGCTTGGGCTGGAATGCTTTCACTGGGAGGGAAGGGATAAATTAGGAGTCTGGAATTAACATATACACACTACTATATAAGAAACAGATGAACAACAAGGACCTACTGTAGAGCACAGGGAACTATATTTAACATCCCTTAATAAGCTATAATGGAAAATAATCTGAAAAAGAATATATATGTGTATATACATATGTGTGTGTGTGTGCATGTAGAACTGAAACACTTAGCTGTATACCTGAAATACTGTAAATCTACTGTAGCTCAATTTTTTTTTTTTAAAGAAACACTTTACTTGAAGCAATGATCTCCTTCCACTTCCTTCCCTCTCTTCCCCTGGAATGAATTAACCCTCTCTAATTTCTAAGATAGAGTGGGATTCAAGGGTAAATATCATAAAACAGATTGTCAGCACTGCTGTTAATTTAGGTCAAATGATTTATTTCAACTTCTAACAACCAGCTGGGCTTATGAAGCAGCAAATCAAATAAGGATTTGTACAATTGTTGAGCGATTAATATTGAGTGGTGTTGCCGGAGGACCAGCAGGGAAGGTAGTGTTAGGGGAGCAGGACTGGGCTCAGGGCAGCCAGCCAGACAGCCTTCCAGGATGCAATCCATACATCATATGAATAATTTTCATATATGATGCCCGTAAGCTCAAGGCTTCACAAGTTACTCCTTACAGGAAAATTAAATGATGCACCTTCCACCAAATAGGCCATGCCACACAGTGTAAATTAAACCAGCATTCTCAGCAAGTAAAAGCCTATTTCTGCTAAGTAGTTTTTCAACCTGTACATACAAGTAATAAGGTACAGTATGTACCACACAGTTTATAGTCACCTGAAGTCAGTGGAGTGCATGGAGCTGATAACCAAGGATAAATTACTAATATTATCTGAGCTTCCAGCACTTTAATATGACTGTCTAGAATCTGTGTGGTCTGTAATATCACAATATAAAAATAAAAAGAGAGCAAGAACTAAGGAAGAGAGATAAACATCTTAAATTGCCGTAGGTCAGCCCCAGTATCTTTTTTAAATGTTTGCTCATTTATTTTCACACGGATTATGTCTTTCTGCATCAGTGTAACTAACACATTCCAGGTAGCAGGAAAGGAAACATAGAGAAATTAAAAATAAGCACAAAAAATTGAGATGTTATTTTCAGTGTGTGTAAATTAATATCATACGCTTAAGGTAAAGGAATAAATAATACTCGTTAATAGAAAATCAGTTTCTTGCTTCTGAAATTTGCATTTTCTAAGTTCTAAATTTTGGAAACTCTAAATATATCACATTCTAAATTTCAAACTACATATGATTTTAAATTGCATTTATTTATATTTAAGTTGCATTTATGTTATTTTAAATTGCATATCATTATTCATTTGCCTCCATTTTCCTCAGTGCTATGTGGTACTAGTTGGCAACATTTCATTTAGGAATTCAGAATCTTGATCTTATTTTGTCTGCGTCAGCTACACATCTAGCATTTTGTTACATTTTGCAGAAAAGGAAGCAGTTTTACACCAGGACCGATATGTGTGAGGCGAGTCCAAGCAGGGCTGCACAGATACAAGTATAACTACTGTTTTCAATTTCAGTCCCCATGTGGAAACAGATCAGTTCAAATGCATTGTGCAAGGTCCTCTAATAGTTATACCCTCAGTTCACAAGCAAATCTGACATATACTTAGAGGATCTTCCTCTGGAAGGAACACTTTTTAATTTTAGCAGTTATGATCTTGGTCAGTTAGGTCAGTCAAGACCTGAATTCACAAACCTATTTATGGGCTTGTTAGGCAACGTGAAGCAAGGATGGAGCTGGTTTTATTGTAAATAAAGGAATGTTTTTGGATTAAGGTCAAGCTCACCTTAAACTAGACGGAGCAGTAACGTGCGGCTTTTGAACTAGCGAGGAGCTCTGAATTTGCTTTTCCAGAGACACTTCCACTTGATCATGTTTCTCATCGAGGGTTGAGTGACTAGTATTATAATTTAGATGAAAGATTCATTCCTGTATGGAGTAGGGACCATGGTGGCAGAACGGGATGTGTACTGTATTTGTAGTATTTCAAAAACTTAGAGAAGGTGAGGTTATGTGGATGCACACTAGAGGAAGAATAGAGTATTTTTCAAAGGGTTCCTGAAAAAGAAACTCAGAAAGTACCAGTAGTAGCCCCTCAGAGTGAAGAAAAACTTGAGATCTTAGCAGAGTTGAAAAATACAGATAAAAGAAGTGGAGTGGTATGGCATACACATAAATATTGCTTAGATAGTTGCTTTGAAAAAACAAACAAACAAACCTGGAGTTCCGTTCAGAGGAAATATTGGGTGCCATCACATTTCTGGAGGGAGCAAGCACATATTCAATTCAGGAAAGGGTTACTAGGAAATAAAGTTGAAAGGAAGGAAAAACCAACAAGTTTCAAATACTGAAAAATGTGCAGTAAAAGAGAGTATCTCTTCAGAAATATCTGATATTTAGAGGGGACAAGACCAAAAATTAAAAATATGTGGAAAACAAGAGACATAAAGCCACATTCAAAGATAATTAAAAAAAGAAAACCATTTATATAGGTAATAGCTCCTCCTCCCAAGTATCTTAGTACCATAATTAATCTTAAAAGATTGTCTTCTTAATTTTATTTTTGTTATTACAGCAATAGTAGTTCATTGTAGAGAATTACATATTAGCTTCCTGATGCAAGACTTATCTCAGTTGAGTTTTAATTCCGCAGGTGATGGAGTCTGGGCAGCTGCCATGGATCAGGACACAGCCTTTCAAAGCCAAAGCTATGAAGCCTTTCAGGTTCAGGTTATGTTAACTCATAGTACATCTCCCAACTCTGCTCTCTTACAATATATTACAATTCCCAGTGGGTAGTAGAAACTTAGACCCTTGAGAAAATAGAAACTCAAAGATCTCTGTCCTCAGTTTAGAAGGATTATAGAACTACCACCACTTCAGAGAAAGGGCAAGGAAGAAAAGTCTTCATTTTGTGCTTTTGATGGTGAAAGTCTTCTGAGAGAAGTCAAAACCCCCAAGGCAAAGCTTATTTTAACTATTAACTATTTTGACTATTCACAGTGGATGGAACTCAAAAATCATAAATAAACGTAAAAACCTAGTTGAGATTGACTATACACTTGGGAAGCATGGCAGGAACAAAATACTCTGAAGCTTCAAAACCATGCCACATATGATACTCTCCCTAAAAAAAAAAAAAAAAGTCTTTGAATATTAGCTAACAATAAAATAAGTCAAAAAATACGTTAATTAAAAAGAAAAATAAAAACACAGGTCTTCAATGAAAGCAGACAGGAAAACAGTAGAAGTACCATATTAAGAACCTTTAATAAAATTTCATTTCTGGCAATATTGGGCTCTACTGTTCTACAAACCCCTTTCACTGAGAACAGTAGGCTAAACTGAGCAAATTTTGTGTATGTTTGGACTTTTTGAAAATATTTTGGAGGAATTCCAAGGCAGGGAGAATTTGCATGGCTCAGATCCAGGAGGGAAGGTAAACCAAATTGTTGTCCTTTCTTCCCTCCATGGTATTATGTATTTCAAAATTGGTTTTAGAGAATTTGAATTAGCTTTGAACAGTCTCATACTGCTGGGAAGATAAAAAAAAAAAGTAGGAAGATCATGGGATGCCAGAAAAGGGAGGAATTGGTAAGCATGCCTGATTTCAGTTGGGACCTCATAGGGACACAGTCTAGTAGCAAGGTGAATTGTAAAATTCCACTTTAACAAGGGGTGAAGCCCAAGTTAAATTTACTAGATCATTCATTGGTTTAAAGTGAACCAACTCTAGCACAGCTTCCTGTACAAAGCAAAAATAAACCATTATTGGAGGGAAATCACATCATTCAGAATCTTAAGGTATTGCCCCAGTATATTATATTGAATGCTAGGTGCTTGTTAAAATAAACCAAATTGTGTGATGAAAAGATATAATTGGAAAAAAAAAAGCAAAATGGAAACAATACAAGATATATATGGAAGAGCAGATAATACAGTTATTAGACATGAATTTTAAAATAATTATGTTTTTAATTGATATGTTCAAGAAATTAAGTGTCAGGGAGTATGTAAATTATAATGAAGAATTGCACAGAAATTTTGGAACTGAAAAATACTGTAAAGGTAATGGGGAAAAAAAATGATGTATGGAATGACAGATTAAGCACAGTTGAAGAGATAATTTGTGACCTGGAAGATAGATTAGAAGGAATTATTCACAATAAAATCTCTATATTGAAAAGGACAGATATTACAGTCTAACATACCTGTCCTTGTATTACCATAATAAAAGTTGAGAAAGAATGAGGAAGAAATAGTATTTCTGAAAAATAGTAGCTGGAAATTTTCAAGCTACAGACTAACAAATCACTATAAATCTGAAGCAGATAAATAAAAGGAAAAAAAATCACATTTGGCATACCATATAGTCGGGGGGGGAAAAAGAGAAAATAATTTATTAAGACTGATCAAATATAAAACACATATTGTAAAAGGAAGAAATGGTCTAGCCAGGGCCAAGGATAAGACTAGTATCTGATCCCTCAGCAGCAAAAATAGAAGCTAGAAAACCAGCTAATGAAAATTTTAGAATGCTGAAGGAAAATCATTGTTAACTTAGAATTCAGGATGTTAAAAGATATGCTTAAAAAAGACATTTTTAAACAAATAAAAGCAGTACATTTTTCTCCAGCAGAATTATGCTAAAGGACATAATAAAGAATGTTTTTCAGGCACAAGGAAAACAAACCAGATAGAATCTTAGACGTGAGAGGAAGACATGGAGAGCAAGAGGAAGCATAAATATATAAAAACATTTAAGTATATAAAAATATATTTTATATATAAAATGTAATAATATGTAAATATAAAAAGATATAAATCCATCTAAACTAAAAATCTATTGTATAGAACAATGACAACAAAAAAATAACAATTTAAAACAACATACTGTGGGCCAATATAAAGCATATATATAGAAAAAATATATGTCAAAAGCAGTGCTTAAGTACTGGCATAAAGATAAGAGATATATACCAGTGGAACAGAATAGAGAGCCCAGAAATAAACTCACATATGGCCAGATAATTTTTGACAAGGCTGCCAAAACTACCAAAAAGGGGGAAGATCGTCCCTTCAACAGATAATATTGGGAAAACTGAATCTCCACCTGCAGGAGACTGAAGGTGGACCCTTACCTTACACCATATACAAGTACTAACTCAACAAGGATTAAAGATTTAAACACAAGACCAAAAACTATTAAATTCTTAAAAGAAAACATGCAGGAAGAGCTTCAGGACGTTAGATGTGACAGTAATTTCTTGGATAGGGCTACAAAAGCACAGTGTACAAAGCCAAAATAAACAAGGTTACATCAAACTTAAAAACTCCTGCACGTTAAAGGAGGAAAAGACAGTCTATGGAATGGGAGAAAATAGATGCAAACCATATATCTGATCAGAAGTTAACATCCAGCATGTAAAAGTAGCTACAACTCAAAAGCAGAACACGTAACACGATTAAAAAGTGGGCATAGGACTTGAATAGACATTTTCCAAAGATATACAAACAGCCAATAAGCCACACACAAAACATACTTAACATCACTAGTCATCAGGGAAATACAAGTCAAAACCACGATGCGATATTGCCTCACACCATTCAGGATGGCCACTATCAAAAGAACAGAAAATATAGTGTTGATGGGGATGCAGAAAAGTTAGAACCCTGTGCATAGTTGTGGAAATGTAAAATGGTGCAGCTATAATGGAAAATGATAAAAAATAAAAAGTAAAAATGAGTTACATTGTGATTCAGCAGTCTGACTTCTGGATAGAGATAGAGATAGATATATGAAGAATTCAAGGCAGAATCTCAAAGAGATATTTGCATCACCATATTCTTAGGTATGTTATTCACAATAGTCAAGACATGCAAGCAACCCAAGTGTCCAATGACAGATAAATGGATAAAGAAAATGTTAAACACTGAAATATTATGCAACCTTGAGAAAAAAGAAAATCCTGTCACATGCTACAACATGGGTGAACCTCAAGGACATTATGCAAAGTGAAAAAAGATAGTCAAAAAGAACAAATACTGTATGATTCCCCTTACATGGAATATCTAAGTAGTCTAAAGGACAGAAACAGAAAGTAGCAAGGTGTTGCCAGGGACTGGAGGGAGGGGGTGGAGAGTTGTTATTGTGCACAGGTTTTCAGTGTTGCAGGATGAAAAAGTCCTGTAGCACACCAGTGGGAAAACTACTAAATTTAAAGTTACGTGTTTTTGCCATGATAAAAAAGTAGTACAATAGTTGTAGAGAGGTATGTAAATTAAAACGTGCTAACAATTTTGAAATGGTGGCGAAGTGGTAGGAATACTAATTTATGTTGCATTTCTGCAAGTAAAGCAAGCATGTGGAATTCACTAAATAACCACTAAACAAAGAAACTATGGTGGAGGGGAGGTGGAATAACAGAATAATGTAATTGAAACAAAGTAACAAGTGAAAAAAAAGGTATATAGAGGAGAAAGGAATGATAGAAATAAAATATTAAAATGGTAGACTTAAATGTAAATATATCAAGAATGCAAACCAAGCCTGAGTATTAAGTACTCAATTGAAAGACAAACTTTTCATACTACATTAAAAAAAATCTTCTGGTTATAAGAAACAGAATTTAAATGTAAGAATACTGGAAATTTTATTGGTAAATGATTGAAAAGTTATACCATGCTGACACAAAATAAAGTTGATGTAGCTAGCACAGTATAAGACTTTAAAACAAGAATATTTCTAGAAATTAAAAAAAAGTCATAAAAATACTTCAAATAAACATCCAAAATCTCCATAGGAAGACAATACAGCTTTACTAAGAGGAAAAAAGAGGTAGATTTTCTACATTAATGATTTGAAAGATGCAATAATGCAAAGACATCAGTTTTCTTCAAATTGATCCAGAGAAACAATGTATTATCACCCAAAATAAGAACATATAGCATAGGGAAATTGAAACACTGTTCCTAAAACATATACAGAAATGCACAGGGCCAGCTAAGAAGAGCCATGGGAGTCATGACGAACAGCATGGAAAATTTATTCTACCTGATAAAAGTACTTGTCATAAAGATACAACTCATATAAACATAAGCTGGGGAAATGCACCAATGGGTTGATGAAGAGATTTGAGAAGTAGTTACATACACGGGCAGTTTATATATCTGACAGAGTTGGCAGTGCAAGGTATTGAAGAAATGACAGGCTGGACACAGATGAAAACAGTTCAATGGTTAGAAGGACTAGAAATATTAAGTTAACCAAATTGGATTCATTAGCTACCTTAAACCCCACGGATTTCACAGTGCATCCTTTGCTATTTTAATGAAGTATTTTCTTCAGTCTCTGACCTGTTGTACAGTTAGCATCTTGGCAACTATATCACCTTGATATATAACACCTTCCACAGAAATGAGGGCAGATTTAAGAAGACATACCAAGAATAAAAAGCATTAAATTATTTTATCTGAGCACTTTAAGGAAAAATAATCCCACATTTTCTAAAACTCCTCATGCTTTTAAACATATTTTCACTTGGCCAGAAAACAGTATGTTTCTGAAATTTAGAGTGTTAACACTTAAGACTAGAGAATCCTGAACACCAGATCATTTGCAGTGATTCTTGACAATTTAATTCAATTTTATCAATAAAATGTAAAATGGAATGGAGAAAGGTCTAAACACATGGTTGAGTGGGCATATTTACCCTGCTACTACTATAATTCAGACAGACCCATTAGCAGGAATCCCTTGGTAGCAGTGGATTTTTAAGGTCACTCATTTTATAATCAGACCTCATAAAAATGCAAAACGCACTCCGCAGGAGCAGGAGTGTGGGACAAGACTATCACCAGCAGGAAACAGAGCTCTGGGAAGAGTATTTGATTCAACACAGGATCTGAAGTTGAAAACATACTTACCCACTCTGGAAACAGCTGATGCATAACAAGAATAGTTCCCTGTGATCTCTGTTTTTCACTCTTCTTTCTGTGCCCTGGCTCTCTTTACTTCCTTTGATGATTTCCCCTGGTTCTCACCCCTATCTCTTTATCTCTTATCCTCTCAAAAAGACTGAAATTGGCAGTCTTATTGTGGAAGACATAATCTACCTTAAGTTGCTGTTTAAAAGCTACAAAATTCCAGGGTTTAAATTGTATACAGAAAAGCAATCAAACACATCAACTGGAAACCACCCCTCCCTGTGAGAGAATAGACCAGTGCGAACAGCATGCTCCACTTACTTGACCAGCAAGGGCTGTGAAAGCAAAAACCGTGCAGAAATAGCCTGTTGTGTGGCCCTTGAAAGGGTGTTTACTTCTGTGTAGAAAAATATTTTGTTCTTTTTTGGGGGGGAATAGACAGAGAATTCTTAAGTGCTCTCCTACCATCAAAACAATACTGATTCTTTTTCCAGAGAGAAAATTTTTGAATCGCAGAAATTTCATGTTTCTCTTCCGCATCTCCAATACTAGTCAATATAATTGGTAGTTTTGGGGCCAACTGGAAATAGACCATGCCGTCGCTTCCCCTTCTCTGCAAGGGCTATGTTCCAAGGCCCCTCAGTGGGTTGCCTGAAACTGCAGATAGCACCAAACCTGACACTTATTTTGTATTTTTTTCTTATGCCTACATACCTATGATAAAGTTTAATTTATAAATTAGGCACAGTAACAGATTAACAACAACAACTAATAATAAAAGTGAACAATTATAACAATATACTACAATAAAACTTACGTAAATGGAGTCTATGTCTGTCTCTCTCAGAATATCTTGTGTGAATTTAACGCCTTTTCCATCTTAACTAAATACTTACCATGCACTGTGGCAATAACTTTTGCAGTTTGAGGTACAACAGCAAAACTAGCACAAATTTTGTTTTCCTTCTTCACAATTTCATGGACAGAAGATTTGTTCTTACCTTAGATTTTTAGCAACCTCAGCATATAATTTTTTTTTCTTTCTTTCTTCATTGAGGGCTTTAATCCTCTCATTTAAAGGAGGCCTTTTACAGCTTCTCTTTGGCATATCCAGATTTTGCCAGCCTCACTGCTCCTACGATTTGGGGTCATTATTAAGTAAAATAAGGGTTACTTGAACACAAGCACCACATGCAACACTGCATATTAATCTGATAACCAGGAGGGCAGCACAGTCACTACTTGGCAGGATACACTGGACAAAGGGAAAATTCACTTCCCAGTCAAGATAGAGCAGGAAGGCAAGAGATTTCATCTTGGTGCTCAGAAAAGCACACAATTTAAAACTTACAGATTGTTTATTTCTGGAATTATCAATTTAATATTTTTCAATCTTGGTTGTGATGGGTAACTCAGCCTCAGAAAGCAAAATCTCAAATAAGGGGGGACAGTTCTATTGATACAATCTGTAATTTGATTTCAGTGTAATTCATAATCATAATTTTTTATACACTACATGAATAGCCTACATAACACAATTAAGTTTCTGTTTCTTTATCTTATTATAAAAAAATAGCTAGAGAAATTTCCCTCAGATTTTGGAAGGTCTGTTTGACATTGTCTGCCTTAGAATATATTATTTGACATGCACGAAATTTACTTCAGAGAGACCCTGAAGTGTACGTCAGAGCAACAAGTATTCACCCATAGTAATCATGACAAACATTGATTTGTTTTGGCCTTTAAGCAGTTTGATTGAAATATAAAATACATACAATTGTTTGATTAAAGTGCAGCATATATACAAAAGAGAGAGCAAATAAACTCTGATTGCACAACTTTATAAATAATCCAGATAAACAGAACACAGATGAAGAATTATAACAACTAAACAGAATCCTAAGTTCCCAGTTATTAAGCCCACAGAGCTAATTTGCACACTGACTTCTGTTACCATACTTTATTGGGGGCTGTATAAAATAGTTTATAATTTGATTAGAACAATTTGAGTAGTTTTTTGTGTTGGAATTGCCCTTATATTTGCATAATTCATCCAGTTGTTGGGTATAGAAGCAGTATGTTATTTCTTACCTCTCTATTAAAAAATACAAAGAATTTATTATGTGCCTTTGATGGATATTTGGTTTTTATTTGTGTTAATGGTTATAAGGAGTAATAAAAAGTAATGAACATATTTCTATGTCTTTATTTTCTAAATATTTCTCTTTTGTTTACATTTCTTTTTGTAACATATTAAGATGTGAATATACAACACAGTTTTTTTTTTCTTTCTCTTTTATTTATTTATTTTCTTTTATTGAAGTATAGTCAGTTTACAATGTTGTGTTAGTTTCTGGGGTACAGCATCGTGATTCAGTTATATATATATATATTCCTTTTCATATTCTTTTTCATTATAGGTTATTACAAGATATTGAATATTGTGCTATACAACATTGATTTTTAGGTCTTTTCTGTTACAGGTATTTAAGCCTATAAATTTTTCTTTAATCACAAAAATTTTTGAAATACTATATTTTCATTATTATTCATATCAAAATGTTTTCTATTTCCCATTGTGGGTTCCCCCTTGGATTATTTTTGAAGTATAAGTTTCATTGCAAACATTTGTGCATTTTCATATTACTTGTCTGTTAATGACTGCTAGCTTAATTCCAATGTGAATGGACAAATTTCTCTAATTGATTACCATACTTGTAATTTTCTGGGGCTTGTTTTCTAGCCTGCATTGTAGTCATTTTTATAAAAGGTCCAGGCAAACTTGAAAATAATGTGTATCTTTTCCATTGGATTTAATGCTGAATATATGTCAATGAGGACAAATTTATTAATTGTATCATACAGATCTTCTGTCTTTTTATTAATCTTTTTGTCATCCTGACGAATTAGTGATTGACAGAGATGCGATAAATTCCACCAGTATTGTTGTAAGTTTTTTCCACTTTTATTTTGGTTAAATTTTATTCAAATGTTTTGAATTATAAGTAGCATGCAAATTACATCTTCTGGTTGAATTACACTTCTATCCTTGTGAAATTTCCCTCCTTGTTTCCAGTTATGCCATCTTCTACATGTGATTATTTAAAAGATACACCAGCTTTCTTTTCATTAGTGTTTAATAATATGTAATTTTTCAAGTTTCACTTAAAGTTTTCAGTTTTCCTATATTTAAAGAACTATATCTTATAAGGAATATATAGTTGGATTTTTTTCCGGCCAAAAAAAATGACAGTGTTTATATAATTATCTTCTAACATAATACTAATACTTTAGATTTATTTTATCATCTTGCTATTATGTTTCTATTTTATTTGTTCCCTTCTACTCTTTGTTTCATTCCTCTTTTGTGCCTTATTTTAGATTAAATAATTTTTAATTTTTTAGATCACTTCAGTGAAATTGACTTTTAACCTTATAATTAAATACATTTTAGCAAATGAGCAGATTTTTGTAATCACTGCCACAGTAGAATACAGAGCAATTCCATCACTCCACAAAAATCACAATTTCGTCACTCCACAAAAATCACAATTTCATCACTCCACAAAACCCCGTGATGTCCCTGCTTTATGGTAACACACTTCTCCCCATCCCTGGTCCCCAACAAAACCATTGACTTGTTCTCCGCCTCCCGGTTTTGTCTTTTTGGGAAGAGTGAAACTGCCATGTATGAAATCATACAATTCGTAACCTTTTTAGAAAGCCTACTTTTACTATGCGTAATGTCTTGATGTAACATTCAAATTGTATCGATAGTCCATTCCTTTTTGTTGCTGAGTAGTATTCCCTTGAATGAATTAACTACATTTGTTAGTTCCATTCACCTGCTGAAGAACATCTGGGTTGTTTCTGGTTTGGGGAAATTATGAATAGTGGCTTAAACATATGTGTACCAGTTTTTGGTGAAAATAAACGTTTGTTTCTCTAGGATAAATAACCAGGAGTCAATTGTCAGGTCACACAGTACTTTTAATTAAATGTTTAACTTTATAAGAAAAAGGCAAACTTTTTTCAAGAGTAGTTGCACATTTTTACATTCATGACAGAAATATGTGAGAAATTCAATTACTCCATATCCTCACCATCATTAGTATGGCCAGTATTTTTATTTTACTCATTCTAACAGCTGTGTAGTTGTATCTCATTGTGATTTTAATTTGTATATTTCCTATGACAAATTATGTTGAAAACGTTTTTATTTAAAGACTTAATATTTTTTTTGATCAGTTATTGATTTACAGAAAAATTGAGAAGAACAAAGTGATTTTCTGTTTACCCTCTGCCCCACATATGCATAGCCTCCCACCTTATCAGCATCCCCCACCAGAGTGGAATGTTTGTTACAATTGCTGAACCTACAGTGACACATCATTATTACCCAAAGTCCTCAGTTTACCTTAGGGTTCATTCTTGGTATTGTATATTCTGTAGTTTATACAAATGTATGAATGCCAAACACATATATGTCATATATCCATATCCATCATAATATTATATAAACATATGCATATAGCCAGCATATATACCCCTCATCATAGCATCATATAGAGTACTTCCACTGCTTTAGAAGGGCTCTTTCTGTCCATCCCTCCCCTCAACCTCAATGTCAGGCAAGCACGGGACTTTTTATTATCTCCATAGTTTTGTCTTTTCTAGCATGCCACATAGTTGGAATCATAGTTCTGTAGGCTTTTCAGATTATTTTCTTTCATTTAGTAATGTACATTGAAGTTTCCTCCATGTCTTGTCATGGCATCATAGCTCATTTCTTTTTTAGCATTGTATAATATTCCATTGTCTGGATCTACTACAGTTTATCTGTTCACCAACTGAAAGGGATCTTGATTGCTTCCAAGTTTTGGCAGTTATGAAGAAAGCTTCTATGAACATCCGTGTTCAGGTTTTGCATGGACATAAGTCTTCAACTCTTTTAGGTAAATAGCATGAATACTGGATCTTATGATGAGATGATACTCTACCAGCAATGGAGGAGAGTTTCTGGTGCTTCCTGTTCTTGCCAGTAGTTGGTATTGTCAGTGTTCTGGTTTTGGCCATTTAATAGATGTGTAGTGGCGTCTCGTTGCTACAATTTACATTTCCCCAATGATGCAGGATATAGTGTCTTTTCATGTGTTTATTTGTTATCTTTATATCTTCCTGAATAAGTTTTTAATGTGTTTATTTGCTATTCATAGATCTTCTTTGGTGAAGGTTTATATTCATGTGGACACTTTCTTCCATAGCTCTTGTACACTAATACAATTTTAAGGTTTTTTGGTCTGCTTCCTGAATTATCTACATTTCCACCTGATTTTGGTTTTGTTTTTTCATTTTAATCTCTTTTTCAACTGTTATTCTTTACTGTAATTGAGGCTTTCCAGATTGGGGGAGGCTGAGTAATTTGATATGTTCCTGGATGTGTGTTTTTGCAGGAGTGGATGTGCACAGGCACTTGTGTAAACTTAGCTGTCAGAATTCCAGACTGGAGAGGAATAGTGGGTGATACGTGGGACTTCCATGAAAGAATATGCAGATTCTCTCGCTTGCCATTGGTGCCATAAACTGAGTGGGAGGCTTTTCTGTTCAATTTCTCAGGAAAAATACTCTTTTCTTTGCATGCTCAGGAGAATGCAGTACAATCATGAGGACTCTAGCTGCTTTTTATATGGCTTTAACCATATTCTTGTTCAGATTTTTTAACTCGTACTATGATTTATACACCCTTGGGTCTCCTAGCTGTGAGCTCTCTGGAGTTTTAGGTTTTGTGGAGTAGTTTACCTCACTTTGTTTATTCCCACCCTCAAAGAAATTATCAGTGTCACTAATTCATTATTATCTTTTCCCTCCTGGCATCTGTCCTTGTATAGTAATATTTTTTTCTATCTCTTACCATAATTTTAGTGAACTTACAGAAGGGCATGAAAATGCACATATGGGTGCAAATATTTGCTGTGCAACCTTTTCAATATCTTATGGAGCTCTACTGGTAGTTTTTGTGTACTTCTAATTCATTATCAATGTTTTCTCTAAATGTCGCATACAAATATAGTGAATATATTGGTAAAGATACTACTGTATAGCAGTGTTGGTTTCTCTTATGGGTGAGGAAGTAAGCATAATCAAGTTATCAGGATTCAGAAATGGCAAAATCTGAAGAATTAATTATATTGGATTTGGAAATTATTTGAAACTGTTGTTGGATTTCTATGGCTTTTCTATGTGAAACTGGAACCTTATTTTTCAATACATTGATATTGCAATCCATTGAGAGAAAACTTGTTGGGAAATTATAATAGAAATACTCCTTTCAATGGGACTGCAAATAGAATTTATTCAACAGAGCCCTTTTCTGTTCAAAGATTTCTGTTAAATGTTCTATTATAAATGGGCATTAGTTGAAGTTCTAAATTGAAATAGCATATGTATATATGTATGTATTTAAGTATATTGTTATGTGTAATGAATATTTATATGTAAATGTACATAATATATAAAATCAGGCCATTTGAGAATTCAACAGTGTAATTTTTGAGAACTAAAATTATGCTATAAGACTGGATGTTGATACTGTTTAAGCATTGTCAATGGAGCTTCAATTTTTAACCCATGTGTGCTTCTCACTTTATTCAGTCTATAAAAACAGTATGACAATTACATGAAATATTTTTTAATTTAGTATATTTAGGGTATATACTTAATATATTCTGAGAAATGTTAGAAACTCTAAATGATGAGGTGATGGAATTGTCTGTCATTTTATGTCCTTGAAAATGACGTTATTCTTTACACAATGATGAATTTGACCAAAAAGAAAGTGTTTTAGACTTTTGTCATGCATCTTCTGTCATGACTTATGTAAATTTAGTTGGAGAGTCTAAATGACTAATTTGTAAACATAATTCAAGTAGTATACTTCCTGGTTTTATAGATAACGATATATTTATAATACAGTGATGTCATGTGCATCCTTTTACACTGTAAGTATTTGGAAAAATTAAGTAAATATTGAGATGAAGCATATATTTTACCTGAAACCTGGAAAAAAGAGAGGTATACAGATCTTGATATCTTCTAGATCATATAGAAAAGACCAAAAATTAGAATGTGATAAAATTTCTAAACACCAGAGGCTAGAAAATAATCCCCAAATATCTCTAAAGTTCTTAGGTGAAAATGATTCTCATATTAGCAGGCAATACCAGGTACATATGGCAATCAAGTGTAAGACTATAATAAAAGTATTTTTGAATCATTATTTAAAAAACATACATTGCTCGCACCCTTAACTAGTAAATTATTAGAAATACTATATTTTATATTTAAGAAAGAGAAAGATAGTGGATCACTAAAACAGATAATACACCACAGACGAGCAGGAAAAGGAGATTCCAGGACAACAACTAGGCAGAAAGATCAGAGAGAAAACAGTCTGTAGAACAAGGAAATAGCAAGGCTTCAGGAAGCATCCGCATTGAAGAATAACAGAAGTAATGTGTGTGAATATATGGAAATATTTGTTGTCACCATGTGAGTAAATGTTGGTGCTTTGGAGAAAATGAGTAATAATTACATAGGAAACCAGGGGAAGAAATTAAGCTGCAGCAAATATTAACTCCAGGATAGACAAAGGATAATTTATGAAGGCTTTCAGTTCATAACTCACTACTTCATAACTCACAACTAATTTAGGTAAAATCTGAGTATTAGCATAATAAAAAAATTACAAGGTTGAATGTGGGGAGCGTGTAGAGAATAATGTTTCAGTTAGGCAAATTTTCAACTTACACTGGAGATGCTCCACAGAAAAAGTCTAAAACTGGTAAATCAGTGAAGGGCTGTGCAAGATTTTGTGTTTAGAAATAAAAAGTTGCATTTGTCTCTAAAAAATATTTGTAAAAAAAGAAAGGTGAAAAAAGAATCCCAGTTTTATTAATACCTTTGAATCATATTTGGTATCTTAGCTATATACACTACTTGAGACCACCTTAACTTTTTAACCTAAATGTAAAATTCAAGAAAGTACATTTTATACAACCACCAACACTTTGCTTCCAAAATTTGCTCATAACTATGCTATGAAATTATTTTGCTTTTATTAGTAACTATGTTCAATGTCCAGAGAATAATAAAAAAAGAAAAAAACTGTCTTTTCTTTCCTAACGTTTTTGAAGCTCTCATTGTAACATTTAAGAAAACAATTAGAATAACATAAAAGCAATATATAAATATATACTCCCAGGGGTTCCGGGCAAGATGGCGGAGTAGAAGGACGCTTGTAAGTCACCCTCTCCCACAAATACACCAAGACCCACATCTACAGACCCACTCAGCCAACCAGAGCACCTGCGGAACTCCGACAGATCATCGCCCTCTTCAAAAGATAAAGACGCCAAAAATCTGAGAACTTGCTCCACAAAGACAAACAAGCAGCTGGGTCTTGGTTCGGAGCAGGGACGAGGCTGCCCCTCAGTCTTCCCCGAGCCCACCCGCGGAGCGCGGCCAGGGCGGAGCGCGCAGCCGCACAGAGCAGCGGAGCTACCGGCAGCGCAGGCAGCGGGAGAGCGGCCCCCCGCCTATCGTGCAGGAACACAACCCCTGACCAAGGTGCTGGGAGAGGGCACGACCCGCCCTCCTGCCTGGCCAGTCTGCAACATCTGACTGCGGCATCCGGAGGGGCAGTGACCCGCCCGCCCGCAGCAGAGGAGAGCTGCATCTGACCCCGTGTTAGGAGGAGGCGCGATCTGCTTGCCGACAGGTGCTGGGAGCAGCACAGAAGAGGGCGCCAACGGAGGGCCTATGAAAACAAGCTGAGCTTCCAAAACAGGACGAAGACAGAAGGACTTCACATTAAAAGCACACAGACTCCAGGAGAACACCGACAACCCCCCCCCTTTTTTTTTTTGGTTTTTTTGTTTTGTTTTGTTTTGTTTTTTTGTTTTTTGTTGTTGTTTTGTTTTTTTTTTAATGTGTTTTTACCTGTTCTATTTTCAATTACTCTTTTAATTTTTACTTCTTAATTCATTTCTATTTCTCTTTGGTTTTGATGTCCTGTTATTGATTAGACACAGGCTTCAAACACATATATTCATCTCCCCACCCCCACTTTTTTTTTAAAAGGTTTTAAAAGGACGTCTCCACCCGATTAATACTCTGCTTCAACCCGCTCTTCTATTATTCATTATACATTGTTTTCAAACCCTCTTTCTCCCTTCTTTTAAAAATCTTTCTCTCTCTCTCTCTTATTTTTTTCTCTTTTTTTTCTTTTTTCTTTCCTAAGTTCTATTCCTAAATAGGCATTAGATAGATAAAATCCTTAAGATCCAAAATAGACAACTGATACTCCGTAAACCACAGTGCCAGAGAGGTATGAGCAAGATGAAGAAGCAGAGAAACCTTTCCCAATTAAAAGAACAAGAGGAATCCCCTGAAAGAAAGCTCAATGAAATAGACATCGATAGCCTACTAGATCAAGATTTCAAAAAAGGAGTGATCAAATTGCTGAAGGAATTAAAAGAGATAATGCTTAGAGAAATAAAATATGTCAAAAATGAAATTGAAGCTATAAAGAAGAGCCAAGGAAAATGGGAAAACTCATTGACAGAGATGAGGAATGATCTAACAGCTGTGCAAAGCCGACTAGTTAATGCAGAGGAACGAATTAGTGATCTAGAAGGCAGGGCAACAGAAAGCACCCATTCAGAAGAACTACAAGATAAGCAAATAAAAAATAATGATAATAGCATAAGGGACCTATGGGATAATATAAAGCATCCCAATCTTCGCATAATAGGGGTCCCAGAAGGGGAAGAAGGATCAAAGGGGATTGAAAAGGTTTTTGAAGAAATCATGACTGAAAACTTCCCAAACTTAAAGAAGGAAACATATACAAGTACAGGAAGCTCAGAGGGTCCCAAACAGGAAGAACCCAAATAGACCCACACCAAGACATATCATAATCAAGATGGCCAGAGTCAAGGATAAAGAAATGATTCTAAAGGCAGCAAGAGAAAAGCAAAGAGTGAACTACAAGGGAACCCCCATAAGGCTCTCCGCTGATTTCTCTACACAAACACTACAGGCCAGAAGGGAGTGGCAAGATATATTCAAAGCCCTGAATGAAAAAAAGATGCAGCCTAGGATACTTTATTCAGCAAGGCTATCCTTTAGGATAGAAGGAGAAATAAAGAGTTTCACAGACGAGAAAAAGCTGCAGGAGTTTAGCAACATTAAACCCATGCTAAAAGAAATATTGAATGGGCTATTCTAAATAGAAAAGCAGCAGGATGCTACAGAAATGAGTAACGTACAACTGGAAAGGTGATAACTCATGAATTACAAATAAAGAAAACATGAAATTATAAAAGAAGACATACAAATCACTGACAGTGGGAGAGGGAGGCAGGGAAATATACAATTTTTTTTCTTTCTTTTTTTAATTTTTTTAACAGTAGGATGGGTTTGAGATCATGTTATTATCAGTTTATTAAAAATGGGTATAGGTTAATAGATTTATAAAAAAGGGTAACCACAAGTCAAAAATTTACAAGGGAGTCACAAAAATTAAATAAAATCCATGATAATACAAAGGAAAATTACCAAACCACAAAAGGAAGAAGAAAGGAACAAAGAGGATATACCAATTCAACTGCAAAGATAAGTTCAAAATGGCAATAAACACACATCTATCATTAATTACTATAAATGTTAATGGACTAAATGCTCCAGTCAAAAGACATAGTGTGGCAGAGTGGATAATAAAGCAAGAACCTTCAATATGCTGCATACAAGAGACCCACTTTAGTGAGAAGGACACATATAGATTGAGAGTGAAAGGATGGAAAAGGATATTCCATGCAAATGGAAAAGCCAAAAAAGCAGGTGTTGCAGTACTGATTTCAGACAAAATAGACTTTAAAACAAAGGCCATAAAGAAAGATAAAGAAGGACATTTTATAATGATTAAAGGAGTGATACAAGATGAAGATATTACACTCGTTAATATATATGCACCCAATATAGGAGCACCTGAGTACATACAAGAATTACTAACAGAGATAAAGGGGGATATTGATGGGAATACAATCATAGTTGGAGATTTTAACACTGCATTAACATCACTAGACAGATCTTCCAGACAGAAAATAAACAAGGCAACAGAGAAATTAAATACTACAATAGAAAAACTAGATTTGGTGGATATTATCAGAGCTTTACACCCCCCAAAAATAGAATATACATTCTTTTCAAGTGCACATGGAACATTTTCCAGAATCAATCATGTACTTGGACACAAAAGAAACCTCAACAAATTTAAGAAGATAGAAATTATCTCAAGCATCTTTACTGACCACAATGCCGTGAAGCTGGAAATCAACAACAGAGAAACAAAGGAGAAAAAAAAGAAAAGCATGGAGATTAAACAATATGTTATTGAAAAAACAATGGATCAATGAGGAAATCAAAGCTGAAATTAAAAAATACCTTGAGACAAATGATAATGAAAGCACAACCACTCAAAACCTATGGGACACAGCAAAGGCAGTGCTAAGAGGGAAGTTTATAATGATACAGGCCTTTCTCAAAAAAGAAGAACAATCTCAAATAAACAAGTTAACCCACCACCTAAATCAATTAGAAAAAGAAGAACAAAAAGCCCCAAAAAGCAGCAGAAGGAAGGAAATAATAAAGATCAGAGAGGAATTAAATACAATAGAGATTAACAAGACCATAGGAAAAATCAACCAAACCAAAAGCTGGTTTTTTGAAAAAGTAAATAAAATCGACAAACCTCTGGCCAAACTCACAAAGAAGAAAAAAGAGAGAGCACAAGTTAGCAAAATAAGAAAGGAAAATGGAGAAATTACAACAAACAAAATAGAAATACAGAATATCATACGAGAATATTATGAAAAACTATATGGAACCAAACTGGATAACCTAGAGGAGATGGACAAGTTTCTGGAAACATACTGTCCACCAAAACTGAATCAAGGAGAAACGGAACACTTGAACAATCCGATCACTAGAAAGGAAATAGAAATAGCAATTAAAAACCTCCCTACAAATAAAAGTCCAGGACCGGACGGCTTCACCGGGGAATTCTATCAAACATACAAAGAAGAACTCATACCAGTCCTTCTCAAACTCTTCCAGACGATTGAAAAGGAGGGAATACTCCCAAACTCATTCTATGAAGCCACCATCACCCTGATACCAAAACCAGGCAAAGACACTACCAAAAAAGAGAATTATAGGCCAATATCACTGATGAACATAGATGCCAAAATCCTCACCAAAATTTTAGCAAATAGAATCCAACAACACATAAGAAAGATTATACATCATGACCAAGTGGGTTTCATCCCAGGGACACAAGGCTGGTTCAACATACGCAAATCAATCAATGTAATACATCACATCAACAAGAGAAAGGACAAAAACCACATGATCATCTCAATCGATGCAGAAAAAGCATTTGATAAAATTCAACACCCATTTATGATAAAAACTCTCGCCAAAGTGGGTATAGAGGGAACATATCTCAACATAATAAAAGCTATATATGGCAAACCTATAGCCAGCATAGTTCTCAATGGTGAAAAACTCAAAAGCTTCCCACTAAAATCTGGGAAAAGACAAGGATGCCCACTATCAACACTCCTATTCAATATAGTCCTGGAAGTCCTAGCCACAGCAATCAGGCAAGAGAAAGAAATAAAAGGGATCCAAATTGGAGAAGAAGAGGTAAAAGTGTCATTATATGCTGACGACATGTTACTATATATAGAAAACCCTAAAAGGTCCACAAAAAAGCTACTAGAGCTGATCGAAGAATTCAGCAAGGTAGCAGGTTACAAAATTAATGTTCAAAAATCAGTTGTCTTTCTTTACACTAACGATAAATCAACAGAAAAAGAAAGTAAAGAAACAATCCCCTTTAAAATAGCACCCAAAGTAATAAAATATCTGGGAATAAATCTAACCAAGGAGGCGAAAGAATTATACACAGAAAACTATAAACCATTGATGAAGGAAATTAAAGAAGACTTTAAAAAATGGAAAGATATTCCATGCTCTTGGATTGGAAGAATCAATATTGTTAAAATGGTCACACTGCCCAAGGCAATCTACAGATTTAATGCAATCCCTATCCAGTTACCCAGGACATATTTCACAGAACTAGAACAAATCATAATAAAATTTATATGGAACCATCAAAGACCTAGAATTGCTAAAGCATTACTGAAGAGAAAGAAAGAGGCTGGAGGAATGACTCTCCCAGACTTCAGACAATACTATAGAGCTACAGTCATCAAGATAGCATGGTACTGGTACCAAAACAGACATATAGACCAATGGAACAGAATAGAGAGCCCAGAAATGAACCCACAAACTTTTGGTCAACTCATCTTCGCCAAAGGAGGCAAGAATATACAATGGAATAAAGACAGTCTCTTCAGCAAATGGTGTTGGGAAAACTGGACAGCAGCATGTAAAACAATGAAGCTAGAACACACCCTTACACCATATACAAAAATCAACTCAAAATGGATTAAAGACTTAAACATAAGACAAGATACAATAAACCTCCTAAAGGAAAACATAGGCAAAACATTATCTGACATACATTTCAAAAATTTTCTCCTAGAAGAAATAAAAGCAAGAATAAACAAATAGGACCTAATGAAACTTACAAGCTTCTGCAGAGCAAAGGAAACCAGAAATAAAACAAGAAGAAAACCTACGGAATGGGAGAAAATTTTTGCAAGTGAAACCGACAAAGGCTTGATCTCCAAAATATATAAGCAGCTCATACGACTCAATAAGAAAAAAATAAACAACCCAATCCAAAAATGGGCAGAAGACCTAAACAAGCAATTCTCCAAGGAAGACATGCAAATGATCAAAAAACACATGAAAAAATGTTCAATATCACTAATTATCAGAGAAATGCAAATCAAAACTACAATGAGGTATCACCTCACACCAGTCAGAATGGCCGTCATTCAAAAATCCAAAAATGACAAATGCTGGAGAGGCTGTGGAGAAAGGGGAACCCTCCTACACTGTTGGTGGGAATGCAGTTTGGTGCAGCCACTATGGAAAACAGTGTGGAGATTCCTCAAAAGACTAGGAATAGACTTAGTGTATGACCCAGGAATCCCACTCCTGGGCTTGTATCCAGAAGGAACAGTACTTCAGGATGACACCTGCACCCCAATGTTCACAGAAGCACTATTTATAATAGCCAAAACATGGAAACAGCCTAAATGTCCATCAACAGGTGACTGGATAAAGAAGAGGTGGTATATTTATACAATGGAATACTACTCAGCCATAAAAACCGACAACATAATGCCATTTGCAGCAACATAGATGCTCCTAGAGAAGGTCATTCTAAGTGAAGTAAGCCAGAAAGAGAAAGAAAAATACCATATGAGATCACTCATATGTGGACTCTAAAAAACAAAAACAAACAAGCAAACAAAAACAAAGCATAAATACAGGAGAGAAATAGACTCATGGACAGAGAATACAGACTTGTGGTTACCGGGGGGGGGGGGGCGGGGTAGAGGGTGGGAAGGGATAGACTGGGATTTCAAAATTGTAGAACAGATAAACAAGATTACACTGTATAGCACAGGGAAATATACACAAAATGTTATGATAAAATCACAGAGAAAAAAATGTGACAATGAGTGTGTATATGTCCATGAATGACTGAAAAATTGTGCTGAACACTGGAATTTGACACAACACTGTAAAATGATTATGAATCAATAAAAATGTAAAAAAAAAATAAAAAAATAAAAAAATATATACTCCCTTTGAACTAATTTTTCTCTAGTGAATACTTCTATTTTATATAATATTTACACAAATCAGAAAAAGGGATTATTTTCAGTTTGGGGATGAGTATTTACTAAAAATCACGCGTCTATCTATCTATAAAACTATCGTCAAGGAAAGTGCCAATATTAATCTGCCTGAGTAATTCAACTCGGGGGAATCAACTCTGGGAATAAGGATTAGGGAGCAACACTATCAGCAATTAATAATCAGTGTTTTTATTAGACTGGCTGGATAGCACACACGCAGAGACACACATACACACACATTATTACAGTGATAATAAAATTAGTGGTGGTTTATGGGCAGGTAGATATAAGCTGTTGTTTTTCTAAAGCATCGTGTCTATAATGGTGATTTCAAAAATGTGATCATTATACGGCCTTCAGAGATTATTGCATTTGAAAAACTGCTTGCGAGGTCCACAGCTAGGAAAGGAGAAAGCATTCCCTAGTTAGCTCTTCAGTTACCCCCACCGCATAAGAAGAAAGTGTCAGTCTCACAAAATGTGACTCGTTTGTTTGTCCCACCTCAGAACTACCATTAACCAGCAGGGGAAGCCAGGGTTTGGAAGGTGACAGCATTATACATGGCTTCCCTAACATAACCTTTCCTGACTTTAGAGTGAAAATATATCACAGTATGTTTTAAAGTAGTTTTTCTTCTTCTTCTTCTTCTTTTTTTCCCTAAGAGTCACTGCTGCTTCACCAATTAATGGAGAAAATAGGTTCTTATCTGACCGGCTGTGGACAGAGAAACATGGCAGTTATTGACCACTGTGCCCTGAGAGATGACAACTGCATCTGGGTTATTAGAGAAAATTAGAGGTAGGAAGCATCCTGAAACACTCCCTGCTGAACTTTTGACTTCGGAAGTTACAGTGCTTCTGCCCTGTTTAATGGGTTTGAAGTTTTAATCCCGCAGAGATGTAGCTGTATCCTGTGGTCAGTTGAATGGACTCATGCCGCGTACTTTATGTTAGAAATCTTTTCATTTCCCTGGAGTATTTCTTTCTCTACATAATGGGAAGCAATCAAAACTGGAGACATCAGTTCCCATTTGAGAACATTAACACATAAAATGGACATTTATACAGGTTTGCTCATTTTATTTGATTTTTATATAATTTGAAAGACAGAAAGAGCTCCCTGTTTTGTTTAAATCAAATCTTTGGCAGAATTAGAAGCTAGTGAGCTAAACAATTAATTATATTTTCTTTTTGTGTGGTGGTATAATGAACTTTATTTGAAACATTTTATTTCTGGTATCTCCAGCTGCAAATATGAAGATTTATGAGAGAGACTTGGAGAAATCTGCAAATCTGCTGGCTCTTCTGAACTCTGTTGTACTATCTGTTAGTGGGGAAATGGGGGGGGGGATTAGAATCAGGGCACTTACTATTATTTACTTAGCCTTTCGGCTAAATAATATTTGCTTATTCATACTTTGTTGTATTAAACCCAAAATTGTGCATTTGATTTATAAATTTACTCTATTAAGTTAAAATTTAGTCAAATAAATATTGACTAAATTAATAGTTAATTTAGTTAATAACATATTCTGATTCTATTCCAGTGCTTTAATTCGTTAATTAGTATAATAGAAAACAAGAGAAAACTCTTTAAAAAATTTTACAGTCCAAAATACAAATTTCTTCTGACTTTTTATGGCATAGGCATTCCCAGATCATTCCCTATTTATATAAACACATACTATCTTCAATGCCTTTATGTCTCTCCAAGCATGTATGCATTGATTAATTCAGCAAATAATCATTGACTGTTTGCCTACTAGGTGGCAGGCACTTTAGTCTCAATGCTTCCGGATTCAGACTTAATGTCACCTTCACGACAAATCATATTGCATCAAGTAACCATAAGCAATTTGTGTATATTTCCAAAATACACAGTCCTTGTTTTAGGTCATTGAACTTCGGAGAATGTGATTTATGCTATTTTGAATTGTTATAATGTATTTAAATTTTATATTAGTATACAATTAGGATAATTCTAGATACATAATCCATGGCCACTTGAAAAGTTAAGGAAATATATGCATGTATCCCAATAGAAGGAACCAGGTAGAAGCAGTTTCACCTTCTCTAACATAGCCTCACAAGTCACACGATGGCAGTCCTGCTACCTTCCATAAAAGTGAGCCGCTATGGCCAGCTCATATTCAAGGGAAGGTAGACTAGACCCCCATCTTGATGGCAGGAGGAGCAACTGATTTACTAAAATATTTTAAAACAATCACCATTAGCTTTCTGGCTACAAATTATTTACTTTTCTCTGATGTGCTTTTTAAACCCCATACCCCTCAAGGTCCTCAGAAGTCTCACCTATTACATCATTAGTACCAGGTGTGAGCTTTAGGATCCTGTCATCTAATTCAGATGCAGGGACCAGTGAGGCTTCTTGGGTGCAACTTTTGGGGCACTGCTCCTTGACTACCATTCGTCCTAATCAGAAGTCCTGTGGAGGTGTTCACCCATGTGGATTTTAGCATCCCAAAGTACAATCAATATAAAGGGAAGAGGCACAGAGCAGCCAGCAGTCAGCACATCTGAAATCCAGGCGGGCACATGCTGGCGTTTCTTACTTAGTGCTCAAGCCTACTTCCTGGGGATGCTCTCCGTGAATCTTGGCTCTACTCTCATCTTTGGGTTCTAGCTTTCGAATTAAAACTCCTTTAACATAAAATGTAACCCAGGTTTTCAGGTGAGTGTTTTTTCTCAGCCTGCTTCCCATCCATAGCTGTTTGGGACTCTGAAGTATCTTCTTATTTTGTGCTCTCTCTACCCCTTTTAGTCCCAGTAGCAGTGTTTGCACTAACAACTTTCTTAAACACTCCGTGAGTTTTCTGTAAGTCTTATTGGAGTTTATTCCATTATGACATTCTTAAAAATCTTATGAAATAATGAAGATTTGTGCTCACACCCTCACTATCTTTACAGGCTTGCTCTCTGTTTGAACAGTTCACGAGGCACCATTATAAAACTTTCTGACACCTTAGAGTCACACCTTGGCTTTACTTTTGCCCCACGTTTTACTGAGAGCAAGCTGACTGTGATTTTTCCTTGGAAATCACTTAATTTGAGAACCATTCTGGGAGTCTGGAGAGATCTGAAAAGATTAGGAAAGATAAATAGTTGTATTTTTGAGCCCACTCAAGTCTTGGTCTTGTTATATGTAGCACTTTATAGTTGTGTCTAGTATTTTTTTTTAATCCTCAAGCCCAGGTTAATAGATATAATATCTTATATCATCTTTCTGAAGATACTAATAATAAGCAATTTGTCATATCAAATAATAATGTATGTAATACACATATATGTACTTACATGACTGAGCATGCATGCTTTTTCTTGTCTCAGTCTTCGTCTGTTTTCCTCTTTCTACCTATTTACATTCTCTTTTTTGTATTGTAGTTTTCCTGAAATATTTTTTAAATTCTTGGCTGGCCGTTTAAGGGAAAAATCATTGTTATCTTAGAAGAGAATTATGTTGTAAATTGTTCGATTTAAATGGAAATTCAAAGGGAAGTGAAGTTGGGCATGTTTTGTATTAATTTATATTTGGAGCTATAATTTTGGAAGTTATGGCTCTTTGCCCATCACGGCAGCCAAATCTTACTTAAGACTCTATCTGCGTTCTCTCCCAGACATGAAAATTTACCCTAGAGCATCCAGGACAATCATCTTATGTGTTTACCAAATGGATACCAGAATATTAGTCCAAGTTTAAATGCATGTGAGCCAGACGATTTGCAAATAAGGAACTGACACACAGAGTAGACTTTTTAAAAGCTACCTGGTCTTGCAGTTGCCATTAGCAACATCTATTCATAGCCTTGGTTGTCCCTGATGTGGGTTCCTCACTCACTGCCTCCACATAAGAGTTAGTTATTTGTTGGTTCTGTCTTAGGTCTGAATCCATTGTGAATTTTCCAGTTTTTTTTTCCAATTTTGATTTAGATCTTATGTGTGTATGTTTGTTACTTTGGGTTCTTCAGACAACAGGTACCGAGACTGAATCAGAAATAGAAAAGGTTCACTTGGGTGCTCCTGTGAAGTGAAAGAGGGAGAGGGAATAGAAATAGTCGGGGAGACCTTGCAATGCGAATCAGTTCTGGTTCCACTGAAGAGAAACTGGGAAGGAAGGAGAGGTCACGGAAAGCTTCGGACTGCTCTGAGAAGGTTGGACCAGGCAAATGGAGAGGTCCAGAGCCAAGACTGCTGAGTAGAGGCGTTCTGCATTGGCCAGGAAGGGCTCAGCTCTAGAACCCGAGCCATTCTCAGTCATTGGCTGATCAGAGCAGCCTCGGGACAGTAGGACCTCGGCTGGGGTGCCGCAGGGAATCCCGAAGGCATAGCTGGGACTGTCAGCTAATTCTGCCCCACACAGCAGCTCCTCTCTGCAAGGGAAACGTGGCTTCTGTACCCCCAGGTCTCCAGTACAGTACATTTCAGATATTCTTCAAATGTTATGGATAGTTGATATAGTTTGCAAGCAGAGTTCAGCATTTAATATTTTATAACATTCTTCTGTTACTCTTTCAAGGACAGAGAGGTAAATACGCAACGTGTACCAATTGTATTAAATGTAAAAAAAATTTGAGATGGAGATGTTTAAATCCAGTTAACTTGGTATCAATTCCCATGGAACAGCTATTTGGAATTCTAACCCTAATTAAAATGAGAGGTTTCACTCTCCTTATTAAGATCTGGTTTCTAGGTGTGGAATCTAATCATAAAAAGTATTAAGAGTAAAAGAAATATTTTCTAACTTGTCTCTAACAGGAGAAAGATGAAACATTCAAAGTTAGCAGTGTAGTACTGATTTTTTTTAACAAGATGGTAATTCAAATGAGCACTGATAAAAGTCATAGTTCTGTCTCCTCCATTCTAATTTGAACACTGAACAAACATTCCTATTCTGTATTTTCCCTCACTGCTTGCTTATTTACAGAATACAAAATTGCCTTTGAACCAGCATGTACACATTGGTAAAACATAGATAAAGATGTTTAGTTTCTAAATTAAGGTGTAGAATTGTTTTCTATTTACTTATTCTTCAGGCAAATTTTTATAACCTTTTCTGCATTTTTTTAAACCTGTGACAGTTCAAGCTTTGCTGCCAGCAGAAAGCAAAAGAGAATACAGCTTATTTATTTAATTTTTTTTTGGTGTTTTTTAATCACTGAAATTTCACTGTTGAGATGTTGATTGCATGTTGCCCATTTTTCTTCCCCACGGTTCTACTTAGTGTTTGAATTGTTTGACCTAATACAAAATTTGCATTTACACTTCCAAAACGATAGCTCCCTGTTCAAATTAGTATGCCAACTCAGCTGTATTTCCCTCTGTGTATGCTCCACAGTGTAAAATACAGCCAAAAAAGAAAAACTCATATCACTCTCAACTCCTATTTAATATAAATAGTAAACATCTCCAAACTGATGTATTCTCAATGATCATTGCAGGATATGCTTCAGTAATTTGATGTTTGGTGAATTATTTACTTATATTTAAGAAATATATCCTGGATATTTGAGACCCTTTTCAGATGTCCTAAGAGCTGACAGATCCATCTGTCAGCTCTGGAGGCAGTCAGAGGCCAGCAACAGGGACAAAGGTCTGGTCCTTTTCTTCAGTTTGCGTCAGCTCTGAAGGGCCAGCCAAGCTTCACAGCTTCATGTAGGATTCACTGTGTAACAGCTGCTGCTTCTACGCTCTCTGCTTTCCTGGGTTCTTTTTAGGTATATCTCCCAAGAGTACTCTTCAGTAAAGCTCCTGCATGTATTCTCCATAATAGAGATTATTTCCAGGAAACTGATTTTAAAACAACTGGTACCAGATTTGGGGTGATCTTAGGAAGCAAAATTTTTCAATGAGATTTTGGAAATGGATCACATGCTGGCTGGCTAGATCTCTTCAATCACTGATGGTAAGTGGAGTATGTGTAGGAGTTCCTGGTATGCTCTGAAAGTGCAATTGTTGCAATGTTCACCCGGGAAAGGAAGAATGCTGGCTAGGGAAATATCTTTGAAACTGGATGGAACTGGAAGAATAGTAGTTACAGTGATTATGTGATTTGGTGTCTGTTGGCGAGCACTGTGGCTCCATTGAAAAAGGAGAATGTCAGGTTCAAGATAATTAATCATCAATTTAAGGGAGAAAAAAATTAGGAAACCTGAAAACATCTCTGTCAGAATTTTAGGAAACCGTAACCCTCTCTAACCAAAAATCAGACAGGAAGAATGGAGTTCCCACCTTTAGAACACGAGCTTAAATTTGAGAAACGGCTCCGATCTGGAACCCATCAAGGAGTTACGACTTGAAAATCGGTATCCTAATTATCCCCTATGATTTTTTTTTTATTGCATAAATGAAGTTCTGTTCCCTGGTGAGCACTCATTTATTGAATCTTTGAGAAGATCATATTCTATTAACTGTCTCCATAAATTCCTCTGGTTTGGGACTCCCTGCCACTTAGAATTTGCCATCGATTGTTACAATTGTGCTCACCTTGCTTCTGAGAGTTGTCTCACCACTTAGCCTTATTTATTTCAGGATCCTATTACTCCACTTGGATTCAGACTCCCAAATTCTGTAATAGCATCTCCTACCATCAGCACTGGGCGATGGAGAACAATCATAACTTAGTTTCTCAATAAATCTCTTGCCTTCACATCAGTGCATTCTTGATTGCTTTGATAAATGGGCTGTCCTCTGGACCCACCAATGAAAAGCTGTAGACTGTTGAGTTTTCTGGCATTTGGTAGACTACCTCGGCTAACATACACTCTTTTTTGTGCCTTTAGATCCCTTTTCTCCTGTCCACTGGGACACTCTAGCATTTCTACCTCATTAAGTGAGGGCTACCACTTTTTCCCAAGTTTCTGTCTCAGCAGTATATTAGCACTATATCCCAAGGCCCTTTTCAGAGTGTTAAATCTTGCATCACAGAGAAGTGCTCCCCCATTGTTAAAAGCCTGTCTTACACAAATGTATACCCTTTATTTCCTTGATCCTCAGGTATCATGCCTCCCTTACTCTCTCAGATGCTGCTGGTGCATAGAGAGATTTTGCAGCTTTGTCAGCATATAATCTCTTTTCACATTCCAGTCGGACAGTATGAAGAGTTGACCCTTATCATTCACCTGGTTACCAGGAGGGGAGATGGAGGAAAGACTGTCTTCTGAGGCATCTCCCTTAAGAGGCTGGTGCATATTTCAGTGTGAGAAGTCACCTCATTCCGTCAGTGCCGAGTGGACACCTTGCCAGGCCCAGCACGTTCAGAGGACTCTGGAATATCAGTTCCAAGACTGATAGTCTCATCTGTCTTTACTAGGTTCCTGACCTTGGCTGGAGATACCTGCAAGTTCTTAAAGTTCAACTTTATCTGAATCTCTGCCACTCACAAATTTAAGTCCTGAGTCTGGGCCTGGGAAGCAGTAGGGCGGAAGAAGGGGAAAGATTAGTCACCATTCCTCTGGTGACCCTCGGGGGAATCGTGCTTCCCATGTGCTCCAGATTAAGTGTTTGTGGAATATCCCGATAGCCCTGTATCGAATGGGGCCTTTGGGGAGTGATTAGATCATTAGGCCAGAACCCTGAAGAATGGGATTTGTGCCCTTATGAAAGCAGCCCTAGAAAGTGGACTTGCCCCTTCCATCTGTAAAGTTACAGTGACTCAGTGAGGACTGTGAGACGTGTCTGTCTATTGGTTATAAGGCACCCTCACCTCTGTTTATTGTGGTTTTGTTACAACAATCAGAATTGAGTAACACATCCTTCTGAAACTCTGCGCAGTATAGCTCTAGATGTCCTGCTTCCCACAGGGGAAGTGTTCTCACTGAGAAGTATGTGAAGAGTTCCACTTAACTATAAGCTACTGTTGCTTCCTGTTCACTTCAGTCTCCTCCTGCCAAGAGAGCGTTAGGTAAGAAATGCAGTCACCATGATGGCCGGGTAATGACTGTCACCATCAGGGAAAAGCAGGGCTGCTGCTAAACCACTGGGGAAGGGAGGAGGGTTTTGCTCAGGGAATCCACTGGGACATACTTTGAGCTCATATGCTCAATCTTAACCGTAAATTCACACACAAACACAGTAACAGTAGCGTGAGGAAATTAAGACATCCAGCGGCTTATTCTCCCCTAGGATGTATGCCTGCATCTTCCCATGAGGCGCTCTGCCCAGACCAGTAGAAGTGCTAGCTCAGGGTGAGAGAAATCTACAATAGATGATGGGATAAGGGACGATGGATTTTAGTTATTGCCTTGTGATCAGTTTGGTTCCATGAACTGTTATCTTTTAAGCTTTTCAGAAACAGGACTAACATGAAACTATTTACAGATGGGGCCATCTTACTATGAGAAGCAAATGGACATGAGCAAAGTCACAAAAGATGGGTAGGCGAATCCCTGAAGTTATTGGACCTCTCTTCCTTCCCATTTCACTTGCATCATCTGTCTAGATTTTTTTTCTTCTTCAGAGTGTTTTCAAGGTACATTTTTGTGGTGCAGTTTTTCTTTGGCATATGCTTGAAAATATATCCTTCCATTTACATGACAATTTGGTATGATATAAAATTTTAGGTTCAAGTGTTTTATCTTCAATATAAAAACATTATTAATCCATTAACTTCTGTCTCAGGAATCACTGTTGAGAAGCTTGAAGTAAATCCAATTTATGTTCATTTGAAGGTGAAAAATTCTTTTTCCCTGGAAGCTCATAGATTTTTGTTTGTTTGTTTTTGATCTCTCTCTGATTTTAGAATTTTCTACTTGCATTTTCTCTACAGCATTTTTACGATGATCCTAAAGTGCATAGCTTTTGATGTTTCTGTTATCAACTGTGTACACCCAGTGTTGTATTAATGATTGTGCTCATTTTGTATTTTCCATACAATTAGGTTCACTTTACACACACTTGTCAATGAATGTATATGCTAGAATGTATATGTATATGTCAGCCAATTCTGTAGCCCTTTGTTACATTCTGAGTTACTTAGCCTATGCTGTTGGACTGTAAAACCCCCAGCTGAGCTATAGTGAAGACACTTCTTGCCGTATCAGCAGGAGTCTAACACTCCTGACTTCACTTCTGTTTGAGCAGCCTGCACCTGAAATAGCACAAATTTTTGCATAAGTGAAATGAGTAGGCAAAGCAGATGCTATAATGACCCCCTCCTGTAGAGGGAGGGGGAACTACTGCACAGTGAACTATAAGGCAGGGCTCTAGGGTAATTAGCAATAGGGCTTGTCCTTACACAGGACAGCATTAGCAGGATCTCTAGACTCTGGCTTACTCCGTTGCCTTCCAGTGACGATCCCTGCCAATGGCCCTGTGCCACTTATGCTCTGAGGTCAGGCTGGCTGAAAAAACAAAAGTAAAATCATGCTAAAATCCCCGATCCCGTGGGAGGACAGAGATTTCCCAGATGTGTATCTTTCTGACCCCAACCAGAGACCAAATAAGCCCTCACCTATTCTTCTCTTTTCCAATAAATAAAGTCAGGGGATTAGAAATTAGAACATGTGCTAAATACTATGTTAAGGCTCTGTCAACATGCTAGCCTCAGTGAATTAAAAAAAAAATCAGCAACTCATACAAGAGCCACTGACAGCGGCCTTTGGTTGAGTTGCGTATTTATAGCTATATCTATCATAAAACTTCAGAAAAAAAACTGAATATATGTACGCCTTCTGCCACAGGACAATTGCTCAATAAATGCCTTGTCAGTAATAGTATTATTCATTTTTAGTCTGTACTATCTTGTACACATTTACAGGTACTATATTAAAGAAGCAGAAACAGTATTACATGTTTAAAATGCAAACTGAATCCAATTAAAGGCATTTGCTTTGGTTCTTAATCTCATCCGAATATTGTGCAGTTTTGGCAGGACTCAATACTTCTGACCTCATTTTCTACACTTCTAGAGTTAAAAAAATATCATTTAAAATCATGTCCAGTATTTAAGAAAATATTTGAAATTTGGATTAAGTTCTGTTTATGAGGTAACAATCAGGGTAAGTTAAAAAAGACTTTTCTGGACATGTAAAGTTGAACATACTTAGAAATGTTTCTTTTTTTTTTTTAAATTTCAGAATCATAGGATACACTTTTTGGCTGCCTTACCTAAGCATTGTGGATCCTCTCCTTAAGTGTACCTAGAGAATTTCTTTAATGGGGAATATTATAAAGAAACAGAATTGTAAGTGCAGAATAAAATAAACCTTGACAGCTAATTTATAATTTTTCTTGAGGGACATTTTACAGCAAATTACAGTATATTGAAGCACACTTCCAGCCCTGTTCTGAAGCTAACCACCTCATTTTACTAGGACTTGGGGTTTGAGTTGTACACGACATCTTTGATGTGGAGCAGTAGCAGAATTCTTTCCATTAAAAACCTGGAATTTATTTTGTCAGCATTTATCGATAGACTTCTACATTCCACAAATTGGGCTGGCTTATAAGGATGAGTCTGTCACCATTCTTCTCTCAAAGAATCCAGGTTTTACTTGAAATCTGAGTAACCACAATGCACCAAGTATTATAGGAGCCATGGGAGCAGAGATAATGGAGGATCCACTTGGCAAAGATTTGGGAAATATTAACAGGTGGCCTTACACTAGAGCTTCAGCTAGTTCACTAAGGTGATCAAGATGGTGACTGTCATTGTGGACAGGGGCTACTAAGTGTAAATTCCCAAATGCGTAAACCCAGAGTGTTCAAAGAATTACAAACAGCTTTGAAGTCTATCGGGGGAAGTGAGTCCACCACTAGGTTATGAAACTTTATCCCCACCTACCATTTGTCCTTTCAATGCATGTAGTAATTCTCTTTCCAACTGACAGTGGTCTAGAACACTGTGTGGTCTTCTCTTTTCCTAAAATTGAATCCTAGAACAGCCATCCTAGGTGACATGCCCGTAGCTAGTGCTGGGAGGAGGGAGGAGGCAGCATCACGGGTGTGGTGGGGTTGATGAAGTTTCTAGATGAGATGCATAGCCACCGAAGGCTTCTGAAACATAATTTAGAAAGTAAATCATATCACTACAGGTGCAAAATAGAAACCAGGAGGGAAGCTTGAGTGAAAAAATTGAAGACCTTAAATAGGACACTAGCAAGAAGAATGAGGAAAAGGAACATTCAAGAGTTATTTATGATGTATAAGGGCAGATATATTTCATTTTGAGTGACCAGGGAAATGTACATGGGTGGTGTGGCAATGTCTGGATGCCCCCCTCTTTTTCTTACTAATAACTATGTGTCAAAATGGGCTGGAACATTTATTCTTGCTTGTCATTTTTAAGTTAAAAAATAACCTGTTTTTTCCTGGATTTTTACTAGTATAAAAATTGTGAAAAATCCTCAATCTTTCTGAATTCTACAGAATCCTCTAGAGTAGGTATTATTTTAGTTATTTTAGTAAACTTTCAATTGGGGAATAATTATCGGTGTATTGATCAATTGTAAAAATAATAAAATTTCCTTGTAATCTACACTCAATTCCCCTAAATGTTACCATCTTACATTAAAAAGGTATAGTTGTGAAAATTAAGAATAAAAAACTATATTACTGTTAAGTAAACCCAGACTTCATTTTCACCATCTTATACTAGGATTCAGGATCTCATGCAGAATTTCACTTGTACTGTAGTATAATACCTCCTTAGTCTCCTCTGATCTGTGACAGTTTTTCAGTCTTTCCTTGTTTTTTTATGGCCTTGAGAGTCTGAGGGGTATTGATCTGGCCTTTTGTAGAGTGTCTCAGTTGGATTTGTCAGTGTTTCCCTCAAGACCAGGTTGGGGGAAGTATATAACAGAGGTGAAATGTCATCATTACATCATATCGGAGGGTCCATGATATCCATATGACATCATTGGTGATGTTAACCTATATCATTAGATTAAGTTACTGTTTGCCAGGTTTCTACATTTGTAAAAATACTACCTTCCCTTTTTCTAAGTCTGTAGTGTTTGGATGTGGGTCACTAAGCCGAGTTCACAATTAACAGGATTGAACTCTACCTTCTAAAGGGAATATCTGTTTATATTGTTTGGATTTTTTCTGTAAGAAACACTTATCCCTGTTCGCCCATTTATTTATTTATCCATTTGTTTATATGAATATATCTATAAATGTTTATTTTAAACTTTGCATTATAACCAAATACCACGTATTTATTTGGTTGCTTGGATTGTCCAGCTTGACAGTTTGTGACTCCTTCTGATCTGCTTCTGTGTTCCTTTGAACAGCCCCCATCCTTTTGATTTTTTGAGCACTGCTTTGATTTCTGGCACTAGAAAGTTTGTCTTGTATTTTCCTTGCCCTACCTCTAAAATCAGCCATTCGTCCAAGGAGGGTCTGGTTCCTTTAATTAGAGAATAGTATTTGAAACTAAGATCTGGGCACCGGATTTGCTCATTGCTCCCAGAAGGCTGCTGCTTCTAGGCCCTCTTAAGAAAGCAGAGCTAGAAAAAATAAAGGAATGTGTACTAACCAACATATACACATGTGTCTGTATTTCTGTATCTATCCATCTGTATATATGCATATAGCTATATATATTTAAACATATATACATAAAACTAAACATGATATATAATTTTATAAATAAGATTATTGAAGTGTAGTGAAATTAAGTAATCTCCCAAGAGTCATCTGTTAATAATTGATGTTATTCTGTTTTCCAAATTTCAGTTAAATGTGCATTTTATATTACAATTATATAATCACCAATATGTTCCAAATTGAACAGACCATCTTGCCATTCCCCCAAATCTGTTTTTTCTTTGATCATAGCTCAGCATATGACACTATCTTCTCCCTGGGTAGCCGTCCAATAAAGCAATATGAATGTAATTGTTGACTCCTTCTGTTTTCCATAACCCTCGCCTTCAGCTAAGCAGCCACAAAGTCCTGTCAAAGCCATGTGTTAACACTTTGAGCTCCATCAACTTCTTTCATCCTTATTTCTATTCCTGTGCATCAGAAGGGTAAGGATGCCAGGGCAGCTGAGGAGAAATGGTATCAAGAACCAGAAGGACCCTAGCTCCTTCTTTTATCTCTTCCTCTCTGCATGCCGGCTTCCTCACTGCAGAGTGATTCAATTTAATACTTTGCTAGTGAGAGCCTAATTTTACACTTGTTGGCCCTGATCCTTCATCCTTAACTTAGGGGAAAAAAAAAAAACCCCATCTGAGTTAGAGGCTCACCCATGGACCATCTACGGCCAGGAAGACAGATATCCTTTTCCTAAAAAAGGTGACTAGATCCATACATAAACGGATTTCTATAGAAAAAAAAATTCTGGTAGACGTTCAACCCTTAAAAATAAGTGTTCTGTATTCACAATAAAAGCTTTAATTATATGTTAAAAGAGGATAATGTTGATATTTAACTCAAAGATTATGATAAGTAATGTAACGTATTCCCTTGTGACAACTCTATCAAATCTTTTAGATTGTATGTATTTCTCTCAGACAATATTTTTAGGGAAGAAAGAAAAGGTATTAGGTAGAGAGAGAACTGCAATCCTATGTGTCTCTTACTGATCCTTCTCCCCTCCCTTTCTTTCCAGTACTAACCAGGGTAACTCAGATTTGTGTTATTGTCCCCAAGCATTTTTGACAGTTATAAAATATCTGTGTTCTCTAGATGAATATTTACTCTTATTTTTCACATATTTTTAAAATTTGAGGTTATTGTCACATACAACATGCACTGTCATTATTTGACCTGTTTGCTTATTTTCACTTAATATATATTTTTGAGATTACCTCTGGTGATACATTTACCTTTATCCGTCCTTAAGTTATCATGTAAATGTATCTTACATTTATCAACACTTTATTGATAGCTATTTAATTTTCTACTCTTTTCTTCTAGAAGTTTTATAATTTTAGGTTTTACACTTAGCTCTAGCTGCAGATCAGCTGATTTTTTTCTACTTCCTGTTACTACACATCAGTTGAATATATGTTATAGTTTGTCAAAAACAGTCCTAATTTATAAATGTATTCTTGGCTTGACAGTTAATGTTCCCTTTCACTATTGAAACTGTCCTATTTTAAGACTTACCGTATGACCCAGGAATCCCGTTCCTGGGCTTATATCCAGAAGGAACGTACCTACTTCAGGATGACACCTTCACCCCAATGTTCATAGCAGCACTATTTACAATAGCCAAGACATGGAAACAGCCTAAATGTCCATCAACAGGTGACTGGATAAAGAAGATGTGGTATATTTATACAATGGAATACTACTCAGCCATAAAAACCGACAACATAATGCCATTTGCAGCAACATGGATGCTCCTGGAGAATGTCATTCTAAGTGAAATAAGCCAGGAGGAGAAAGAAAAATACCATATGAGATCACTCATATGTGGAATCTAAAAAACAAAAACAAAAACAAAAGCATAAATACAAAACAGAAATAGACTCATAGACATAGAATACAATCTTGTGGTTGCCAAGGGGGTGGAGGGTGAGAAGGGATAGACGGGATTTTAAAATTGTAGAATAGATAAACAAGATTATACTGTAATGCACAGGGAAATATACACAAGATCTTATGGTAGCTCACAGAGAGAAAAATGTGACAATGAATATGTATATGTTCGTGTATAACTGAAAAATTGTGCTCTACACTGGAATTTGACACAACATTGTAAAATGATTATACATCAATAAAAAATGTTAAAAAAAAAAAGAAACTGTCCTATTTTAGACAATGGAATATACCATCACCCTAATAATGAGACATCAACTTAAAATTGTTTCTTATAAAAAAAAAAGCACTTTAGTGAGAGTAACATGAATAGGGAGCTATTCTTTATTCATTTTGTTTTTACTTTGGTAGAGCAATAGGTTTTAACTCTTACATTGAATCTCACTTACATAGAAACATTTTTCATTACAGAATGGCTTGGAAGCAGATCAGTATACGTGACACTATTATTTCTACTTTATAGCCCTTAATAGATGCAGACAAATTCAGGGCCATACTACTTACTTAGAAGTGGATGGGCTAGTAGTGGCATATTTTTGTAAGAAAATAACATTTCTCTATAACAGATAAAGTATGAACTAACTTTGATGAAAGATGAACTACTTTAAATGGAGATACTTATTGTTATAAGTTAGGTAGAGGCACATTGCCTTGTGGTCACCCACCGATGGGCGATGGACTTCTTTCCAGTGAGTACATTGGATTTGAGACTGATGACAATATACTCACCCTATTAGGTGACTTTGTGTGACTCAGATCATGAGATTTGCTGGAGAATGCAGTGTAGCATCCAAGAAGGTCTAGAAATGGTTGGAGAGACCCAAAAGGAACACTGGCTTTGGCTTTTATTGTGGATAGGAAGGATTTCAAATGACCAGGATTTGTGTGGCTTGAATTTCCATCATCAAGGGAGGGAGGACTGGACTCTCTTACTGGCTTGACCAAAATGGGGCAAAAGGGGGAAAGGGAGATATGGCTTTAATGTTGTCAACAGTTGAACATCAAAATGGAGTCAAACCGTTTTTTCCTCCACACATTGAACTAGCAGTATTAATAAAAAAGGAAAATTTTCATTGGCAATGTGTAAAAGGCATTACAGATTAAACTTCTGAATCAAATACCCAAATGCAAACAAATCTCACTGATGTCTGTATAAAAATTACAAAAAATGAAGTACAGTTACTAACTTCATGTATCTTCTAGTTTGAAACATTTCACTGAAAAAAACAAATGCACTGTTAGCACTCTCTCTCAATTTATTTTTGGCTCTCTTTGCGTTTTTTGACCACTTCCATCTCACTATGTATTCCCATAAGAAGAAGTCATTAGTGAGATAACTTACTCCCAATTTTCTGACTTTAATTGTTGATACCTTTTGAATCTTTTTAGGAAAAGACAGACCCAAATAGAATATTACATATGAAACGATTATTATAATAATTAACAATATTTTCTTATAAAATATCAATCCATAAATGAGAAAGGGTCAATTTCAAGCAATGAGCTCCTTATCTTGTGTTCAGAAAATTCATTTGTGGGCTCTTATTGGAAACAAATTCTGAAGTATTTTCTCTTAACAATGGTCTCTACTGAAAAATAGAGTTGTATTATTTAAGATTTCTTAGATATTTTAATTTAGTGATAATTGAATAATCAGCAAGACAAAATTTTTAAACACCTGCTGTGGTACTATATACATTTTATATTTTGTTAAAAATTCCCTAGGCTTTTTAATGTCTTAAATATGTAGGAAAGTTTAAAACCATAAATATTTTATGTTCCTATGTTAATGCAAGTAGTTGGAAGCGAAATACTTTAATATTTTTGTTAAAAATTAACTAGGCTTTTTAATGTCTTAAATGTGTAGGAAAAGTTTAGAACCATAAACATTTTATGTTCATATGTTAACACAAGTACTTGGAAGATAAATACTACTTAATCCTATATTTGTGTATAGTGTATTTTTATACTAGAAAACTTTAATTTTACCTTGTTTTAATTATGGCATTTTTAATCTCAAAAAAACATACTTTGGTCCATTTGGAGTGAAGCTGATGCACTTGGAGTATTTGAAAATAGAATTGAAGTAAAAGCTTCATTTTAAAAAGAATACATCTGGCTGTGTGTTTTAGCTGAAGTAGAATAGGCTGCAGGATACAATGGATCTAAAAAGTATGAACACTAAGTGTGGCAAAGTGTATTTCCACTCCGCTGATAATCCTGCTACAGAATAGCAGGTGGACCTTCTCCAAACAAGGGGTCAGATACTGAAGCTGTTTCCATTTCCAGCTGTCAACCACTAGGACCTTGTTTAGAGATTCATCTACTCTGAAAAAGGAAGAGAAAATTCAGAGGAGGTATAACTTCTTCAAAGTATTGGCCTGGATATTTCATTCAATGTACCGCCATTCTGTTGGCTAGGATTTTGCAGCATGGGCAGACACAACTATAAATGGGCCTATGTGCCAAGACAAAGAGGAGCAGGTAGACTATGTTGAATCAGTGTCAGTACACACTACAGGCTGCCAATCACTAGGCATGGGGCACGCACAGCTTATTCCCAAGGTGGAGTCCAGATAAGCAGCAGGACTAAACTGCAGCTTCCTTATAATGATGTTCGAAATGTGAACATCTTAGGCGGAATCACCACAGAAATTATACCATACAGGGCCCAGAAGTAAAGTGTCTCAACAGTGACCACCAAGTATAAGTTGGGGGATTGAAATTAATTGTATTTTATCAATATTTCTACATAATATTTTATACAACAAATATTATAAAGAGATTTGTCTCATGCATAGTTAATGTATTTCAAAAAAACTAGAACACTATTTTCCATTTTTTTCTCATGTTGTTTTATTTATGTTGGAAAATGATGTGATAAAAATAAATTATTGTTCTAATAAGTTAGTGAAAATTTACATGGAAAGGAAAATAATTATACTTTTAAAATCCATTAACATATAGTAGCAAGCTCATTTTTATTTTGAGGTTAATCCTCACATTAAATGATTAAACCGGGTACTGCAACTCTAATTTCCCATGCTTGTGCATTAAGCTGCCATTTGTTACATCTGTTTGCATTAGTCATTTTTGACTCATAGTGCATGGTAAAATCAAGAATAACTACAGATAAGGCAGGACGTGTGGTGGGAAAGTGTGATGAATCATTGTATTATTTTTTGTTAGTCCATCTGGATGGCAATTGTCTTAATTTTGGTTTTTTTTTTTTTAAGGAGTTGAAATCACTGTATAATAATCTTCTCAGGAGATTAAGTGGGTGGTGAGAAACCACTGTAAAAAATAAATATTTACTCAATTTCCAAATTATTTACATATTTCCAAAGTGTAAAATCTGATAACATTCTTGGCCTTTTAAAGGATTCATTGTTCACGTAAAATTTGGGGGAAAAAGTTGATTGCCAGATATAATACTCTAGTTTATTGAAGTCACTGATAATTTTTAAGCAAGGCTTTTCTTTTTTTTTTTTTGGCCATGTGGCATAATCAATCATGCAACTAGAAAATATTTTTTAGCTAATAGCATAAAACAAATGACTGGCTGTTATAGCTTCAGGATTAGAACAATGTCATCTATTAATCAGCATTAACTGAAGCTCTAGTAACAATTTTATTCACTAGTATTCATTAAGCAGTTTGGTTTTGTGATGGAGATAGGATGAGTCAATCAAAATTTATTCTGTTTTTCTAAAGAATTAGTAGAGCCTATGATTAATTGGGAACTTGGTAATACGCAATGTTTATGTCATTCTGCAGGCACTCCTGAGGCTTAGTGTGACACTGGCCAGTGGAATGTAGATAAAAGTGGTGAATGCATAGTCCAGGAGTTGCCATTAAAGGAAATTGTGTGACTTTCTCCTCCTACTTCCTCTTGCAGTTTGGAATGCAGATCAAGGAATCTGGAAGTGGAGCAGTCACCTTGGACCCTGAAGTAACTCTGGGACGGCAGGTTACGTAGTGGAGGAACCTACCTCTGCCATTTTGTGTAGGAGAGAAATAATTTTATTTAAATCACTTAAGTATCTCATTAGCAGCTGGAGTAAGTCCTAATCAACACAGTACATAACATATCTTAATAAGGCAGAGCTTTTAGACCGATCATTAAAATTATACCAGTTATTTGTCCAATCATATATAACCCAATCATTAAGACAGTGTGTGATGCCTATTATGAATGATTTATTGAAAGACAGGTAAGGGAGGAGGTAGGGGAAGAGAAGAGGGAGAGAGAAAGGAAGATATATATATACGATTTTTCTTTCAGTAGTGGTAATTTTTGAATTAATTGCAAAATTTCTAAAGAACTAAGCTAAATAGTTTTATTAATTAATTAACTACACACTAGGACCCAGAAAGCGATATATTAATTGAGAGGAAATTGTAGTTCCTTCCAAGTCTTTAACAAAATACATTGGATTACTTTCATGTGCCATGAGTCTAAGCCAGTAAGTAATATTGCCAAACACTTCCCTTAGTACATGAGGAATGAAATGGTAATGTCTTTATTTTTTTTTTAATATATCCTCAACTCTGGGCTACTTGGATGTTGGTAGTTACTAAACACACTTTGGACTCATGATATATGCATAAGCAGAAAATTTTATAAAACTTCAAGCTAAGAAATAAAAATAGAGATGCACACTTGCCCCATCTTTTTTGTTTGACAGTGCCATGCCTTATAAATTTTGATGTCCAACATGGTGATCATTGGCTTGTTTTGTTTTTTAAATGTGCATATTTTCTAACACTTAATCATTAAAATACTTTCCTGAGGAAATAAGAGATTAAGGAAGGAATGAAAGAGAAATATCTGCTTATAAATGTAAAAATATGAAGAAAAAGAAGAATCTAGAAGAGTAGCTATAGAATGTCCCAGTGAGACATGTAATGATTATCGTGGATATAAGTTTTCCAGTTACAAGTGTTTTCATTGCATGATGGTCCAGAAATAGTTTATCAGGTCTAGAAAAGCCAAAGCATGGACACTGATACTAACATATGTACAAATATGTGTGCATTCCTGGTATCACAAAGTTTTAGAACAGCTGACAACAGGAATGCATAAGATCAAATATTGTCAAAATATGCATAAGAATTATGACACAGACTAGAGAATATAATGTTTAGTATAAAAAGTAAATAATGGTTTGAAAAATAAGTGTCCTATCTCTATTTTTTATTGATAATTGAATTATTATTTTATAACTTTATTTGATAAGATATTGATATATTAATATTTTAAATATAACAACATAAACTCTTGCCTCATTGTGCCAGTCACTGTCAGGTTTTTGGGAACCTGTTTTCATCTAACACATACCAGATGGTGTCATAAATGTAAGAATCTTAAAAACAAGAAAACTTGATTAACACAGTATAGATGTGCAAAAAAACCTCCATTATTAAAAAATTTACATATTTATGGAATGCATTAAAAAAACAATAAAAATAAATAAGCAGGAAACATTAAAGACCCAGAATGAATTGCAATTATCCATTATAGAATGAAGGAAGAATCAGGGTTTCTAATGGAAAATTTCTCTAATAGAAGACTTCAATGAAATTTTCAATATTTTCTTAACTGAATCCCTCTAGTCTTCTCATCTATTTATTGTGTCTTTCCCCTCTGGAAGAGGATAGCCCTCATCCTTTTTAGATGAGCACCACAGGCTTTTCAAAAGATAATTGCCAACTAGCCTTTTTGTGACTCAGTTTTTTCATGCAAAAAAAATAGATAATAATATAATTCCAAAGTTTGTTGTGAAGATAAACAATTGCGATGATATTTACTAAAGTAACTAGAATGTGTTTACCACACAGGAGGGGCTCATTTACTAACAGATTCCCTGTTCCTCCCTTAATATGAAAAACATCTAGTTTAGGTTTACATCAGGACACAGTGTCCAGATTAAGTGTCTTACAGTTGGTGCTACTATAAAATTTTTGAACTGTAAGGTTTGCATGTTTATGTTTAAGAAACAACTGAATATAAATAACAAAAGCTCTGAATTCAAACAACGGTAGGTTCAAGCCTGGACTTAATCGCAGGCTGGCATTGTGTTGTTGAAAAAAACAATACTTGGCTACCCATTTCCTAATCTAAAACTGGGAATAATAATAACTTTACTGATCTATCATTAAGTGTTAAACAATACAGTTCCTGAGAAGGAGTTAGAATGGTTCTAACATGTATAGATTTTATTAGCTAGTATTAGTAGTAATAATTAGTAATGGTAGTAATTAATGGATTAGATATTAGCAGTAATAATAAGAAAATAGCAGTAACATAAGAAAATATTATCTACTGAAAAAAAGACAATGAAGATTATTTTCATTATAATCATTTAAGAACTACCAGATATAGGAAGAAGGAACAGTAAAATAATAATATTATGATTAATTTTGATGCTCACTCCAGAATCCATACTAGAATATCTCCTGCTTGAAAAGAGCAACAGAGACTCATTTCTTTAGAATCACAGGACCATGAACTGGCTTTAAATTGTATGGTGCTTTTTTTTTTCTTTTAATTGAGGTCTGAAAGTTTCATGGATTATCTACTGCTATGTAGTGACAACCCCACAGTAATAATCTCCCGGAATAAATTCTGAGTTATAGTCTTTAACAAATGTCAGAATATTTTTTTCTTTAACAGGGCTGCCAGCCACAAAGCCAGCAATAAACGAGAATCACGGAGTTTTTTCACCAGAGTATTTGTAATAAAATGTCTCCTATTGAAACACATTATCATGTTTTAATAAACCACCTTTTCAGGTATGTGCAAATATCACCTTAGCAAACTCAATTTCCTTTGGGAACAGAAAGGAATTTATTTTGAAGATGAAAATACAGAATGTGTTTCTGTGATTTAAAAACTAGCAATATATCTAAGAAGTCAGACTAAGAAGTGGAGATTTGGGCAGGTATTTTTTGCTTCTTATTGAAAACTTTAACCTAGAATGCCCAGTCCAGAAACAAACCAAACCAAAACCAAAAAACCCAGCCTTACTTCAGCTCTGCTAATGTAGGCACCCCCGCCGTTAGACGCTAATTAACTGGACTTCGCAACTTAGTATTTTACCTTGATCCTTTTGGACTTAGTAAACTGGCTCAATACCAAACACTTTTATATGCATAATCACCTTCAAAAAATTTCTAGCCCTCAAACACCAGAGGAGAAGCCAAAAGACATATAACGGTAGCAGAAAAGTGAAGCCAGTTGAAAGAATACAGTGATGGAGAGCGAGAAAGGTGAGAAGAGGAATTTTGAGAAACAGACAGAACAATATAAATTCAGACATAATTTCTGTAATAAAAAAAGAGAGAGAGAGAGAGCATGAAACCACTGCACTTTTCTTGCCTTGTCTTCATCATTGCCACATAGCAGCTTAGAGGGGAAGAGATGCCGTGATCTGCAGTCTTGAAAACATAGCCACGGACCCAGTCTAGAAAGCACAGTCTTGCCTTTCAATTGTATGCCTCAGGAGCTTTTTTTTTTTTTTTTTTTTTTTGGTTTTTAGTAGTATGGTTTTAGGACAATAAAGGCAGTACATTTGAAATCCGTGTATGCTATGGTCTTTGCATTTCTGTCCTTCGCCTCCTGCAGCCTGCAATTTGGGTATTCAGTCTTTCCCTCTTTCCACATGTGAGGGCTGAACGGGACTGTGCTGGGTCCTGGTTAAGCATTAGCTGCTGGAAATTCAGTGCTGCAGAGTAAAGTTTACTGTTTCGTCCAGGTAGGAGGGGAAATAAGAGCTTGAACCCAGCAGCTGAGATGTCACAGTCCCTTCCCTCCTAAATTCTCTCTCTCCAAAAAAAAAAAAAAAAAAAAAAAAGTAAATAGGAATTAGGGATACAGAAAAATAAAAATAAGAAAAAACAGTATTTCTGACCACTGTAGGCTTACCAAAAATGCAAGAACAGGAAGACATTTGCAGAGATATTCAAATATTCACCAAAGAGTGGAGTAAATTTATAAATTCCTCAGAGACCGCTTTCCACTGAATTCCCTGGCATCTGGTATCGGTGAGATGATTTTCTTCCTCCAAGCCACCCCATGCTTCCTGCTGTATATTTTGATTCTTTTCCAAGGTTATATGCCTTGTTTGTTTACTGGGTCATCTCACTGCTGATAGGAAAACTTGGGGTAGAATTCTTTTACAGAATCACTAAGCACACAGAAAACCCCTATTCTCACCTGAAGTGTATGCTCTCTCAGGGCAGCCTTCTCTGCTTATGGTTACAGGGCTGCTTAAGCCAGTCTCGCACCTTTTGTCCTTTCAGATAAGGCCCAGACAGACCCAATCTGTGTCTTTTAAGCGCCTTGGACACAGTGAAACTCTCTAACCATTTACCTCCTGACACTATCCCGGGGCCTGAGGTGGAGAGGGCGTCCCTATGTCATGATAAAGGTCGGAGACACACACGTCATTTTGACAACAGTTTTGAAGAAAGCCCATGCCAGAATCTCTTATTAAATGCATTTTAATACCCTTCTGCTTGCCTTGGCAGGCTCTGTCTGGATCCTTTCATTTAATACCTGCAGGGTAGTAAGTACATAAATGTTCATTTTATTATTTGTTGCAGTTTTCCAGTTCTTTGAAGTATCCTTCACCTCAAATGATGATGATAATCCCATTCTTAAAGAAAGAAAGGAAGACAGAACAGAGATGGGAAGATAAAAGAAACATAATTAGAGAAGACTGAAACGTGGCAGCAGCACTGACCTGGCAATTTACAAGGTCCAGTGCACACTGAAAATACAGGGCCCCTTGTTCAAAATTTATCACGAATTGCAAGATGGCATTGAATCTTATGGGACTGAATAGGTCATGTGCCAGTGAGTCAGGCTTGCCTGGAACAACAGAAAAGGAAAAGTTAGACCAATCACCTTAATGTCACCAAAAATCAGACAGGAAAATACTATTAAAATATATACTTATTTTACCTGCAAAATGTATTCTCATTTTAAATGAACTGAAATAATTGTATTTATTTTAGATTTATTTGGGGGGTGCCATATCTTCTGTTCCAGTGGGGTTCATAAAGAACTGCATGTTTAGGTATCCACAAGTTTTCTATGAATGGAACATAATCTTAATAGCTTAATGACAGTGATTTAACTCACAGATTTAGAATTAACTGAAGTGGTTTTTACCAGATGTAATCTCTCGTGGTGATTTACACACCTTCCTTGTGTCCTGGACACAGTATACTTCACTTTTCAACACACGCTGCCAGAATTTTTGTCTGTGGAACACATGGAGACTCCAATCAAAGAAACTTAGGTAGGTCTCTGAGGAAAACATTTATTACTGTGTAGAAATTTATTATTAATTTCTATTCTTAAAATCTTACAGGCTCAGTTTATAAAAAATGTATTTTGCCATGAAGGTGACAGTTGCTTTCTTTCTACACACACGCTGGTCCTTCTTCCCCTCAGAACTTTTCTCCTTAATGGAATTGTTGCTTCTGTTCTACTTGCTATACTCTTCAGGGGCTTTATTGGTTCTTTATTATCTGTCATCTCTATTAATGTCTCACTGCTCGTATTTTTCATTCTTCTGCCTTTTCCTGAGAACAATCAAATCTGTTGTCCATTTCACTGAATCAAGGTTACATAGCACAAATTTAGTTCTGAGCAAACCTGTCATACTGTCCCCATTTCTTTTATCTTATTTTCATTTTTAGCTGTACTCCCTATTCCTCTTGTTCTGTTTTGCTATCTGAGCATTGTTCTTAGGGCCATATACCCCCATTTCATAAGGACCAATTGTTCTCACAGTCTATGCCTGAAGCTGAAGGTTTGTGGAGTTCTCTTTCGCATTGATCAGTAAATTTTTTGATGTATGCTGTTCTTCTGTTTACCTTCTTGTTTCTGTCCTTCCTTCATTTGCTTTTACTTTGAAATGTGTTCAGCGAGCATATGTCTCATGTTTGATTGTCTCCTTAGCCAACATCTTCCAATGTTCAGTATGGGTCCACTTCAGAATTCTCTAATGACTTGTCTGAATGGATGGCCTGGCCCTAATGCTCCATATGGCTTTGAATTTAACAGTATCAGTTGAGCCAGACACCAGGTTGTTGCCTAAAACTTCCCCCTCAAACTTCCAAAACCCTTTACCCAGTGTACTTCCTCACACACAAAAAGATAATGGCATCTCAGACTTTCACTGCACTGTTTTAGGGCTGTCACTTTGTAATGTTACCACTTGGCACATGTTACTTACGTTCTCTGATTATTGTATTCTCCAGCAACTTTATTTGTGAAACGATGTGGTTAGACCAGATGACCTTAGTGTTTTTTTAAACTCTGAAGTTCTCTATAAAGCTCAGTGAGGTCCTTTCTTAAAATAAAAAAAAAAAAGTAAAAGAAAAGAAAGAAAAACAAACTTCCCACTGCAAACAAAAGTGAATAAACAAATAATTATAAAAATTAAAATCAGATCTATATTTTGACAAATGATGCCACCAAAGTTCTTGGTGCCCAGGCCAAGCTAATTTTTAAAAATCTACTATATATATTTTATGCACCAATGTCAACTCACTTTCCAGAGCTTCTTGGTGATACTCATCCATGATTTGAACATCAGCAAAGTGAGATTACATTTCTAACAACTAAAAGGAGTTTATACCAGAGCCAAGTAAATGATCCTGAAAATAGCTTTACACCAATGGCTTCTAATTGAAATTTAGGACAGTAACCTTAATTTCACCAGCTGTTCTATTGGAATAGAAATACTCATGAAAAACACAAAGCTGTATACAGGGATTTGCAAACACATGTTGTAGGCGGTCAAACAAGATCTTAAAACAACAAACTTTCTAAATTGAGGCCAGAACTTTTTTTAAATATATTAGCACATATTACTGCTTCCCCGAGTAAGAGGAAATCATTTATGACAGTATGATGTTACGCACACAAAGGTTTATAAACTACTATTTAGAGGAACATTAAATACGACTTATAGCTCAAAGTAGCATATTATATTTATTTTTCTATTGATACTGTTGATGAACCATAAGCCAGATGCTGCAATAATCTCAAGCCAAGAAAGCACTTTAAAAAAATCTATATCAGATATTTTACTACTTACTTGTATCTGTTCCAAACATATAAAAATGTAACTATGTTTGAATATTTAATGAAGGAATCCATTTAATATTTTTGAATCTCCCTTTACATGACTGGAATCCCTTGAGCAAGAAAGAGTCAGAATATACAAGGAAATCATAAAATGAAACCAAGCTTAAAAAGTGTAAAAAGCTGTAAGTACAAGATTGATAAGTCAGATTCTACATATGGGTGATATCATATGGTACTTTTCTGTCTCTTTCTGGCTTTACTTAGAATGAAAAAGAAAAGAAAAGAGAACACTAAATGAACTCATCTACAAAACAGAAACAGACTCACAGACATAGTAAATAATCTTATGGTTACTGGGGAAAAGGGTGGGGAAGGGATAAATTTGCAAATGTTAGCCACTATATGTAAAAATAGATTGAAAAATGTCTTCTGTATAGCACAGGGAACTATATTCAATATTTTGTAATAACCTTTAATGAAAAAGAATATGAAAATGAATATATGTATGTTTATGCACGACTGGGACATTGTGTTGTACACCAGGAACTGACACATGTAACTGACTATACTTCCATTAAAAAAATGATAAATCATAGTCCAGTAACTTTCCCCAAAAGCTTTGAGGTGAAAATGGGCTCTCAACATGTCTGAGTCTCTTACTGTGTTTCTTTAATAATCTCATCTTCATTTATCTGTTTGTGCCATTTCTTATCTTTCTAATTTGCATAAAATCTTATAATATACTTTCTCCTTTGCCTTTCCTTTCAGGAAATGAGCTATTTTATTGTTTATTGAGAAAACAAAATATGACAGTTGGAAAACTGTGTACCTCCCCATCATGAGATATCCAAAAATCCTTATGTTATCTTCTAATTCCTTCCTGTTCAAGCAAAAAAAAAAGAAAAAAGATCTCTCCTACCAAAGGCACGTACTTCTAGTGCTTAAAATTTGACTTCCTCTACCTTGTCACGCATTTAACACCTCCAGTTAATATTTTCTCTTATGCCTCTTTCTCTTTAATCTCTCCTACTGTACCTGTACTGGATCATTTCTATTAACAAACACACATTCTACCATTAAACCAAAACAAAACAAAACAAATTGCCTTTAAAAACTAACCTTCCTTCATTCTAGCTGTTTTCTTATTTTGCGCTCTCCTTCTCACACAAGACTTTGGAGAGTTATCTACATACGGTGCATGGACTTCATCCTTTGCCTTTCACTCTCCAAGTCACCCCCAAATCACGTCAAAGCATCACTTAAGAAGGAAGTTGTCTAAAATTAAAGAAAATGATTGTTTTTTTAAATAAAAGGTATTTTTGTCAGAATGGAAGCAAGAACATAGTAAGCAAAAATATGGATAAGTACAAAAGGATATCATTCTCTTGAGGCTCTAAATTATGTTTGGCAGTGGAAGTAAATTTTTAACACTGTGTTACGCAGTTCTAAATACATGGATTAGAAATATCTGGAACAATTTTATTCTAAAAGGGGCAAAGGGAATGAAGGGATGTAAAGTGAGATAATGTTTCCATACTTTACTCATACAGGTAAAATGATGACCCCAGTAGCTAAGTTATGTGTGTAACGTAATACATAGAACAACCACAAAAATATTATAGGCAAGTAAAAAATGGAAATGTTTGACCTAACCACAGGAAGACAGGAAAATGAAAAATAAAAACAGAAAAAATACATAGGGAGAAAAACAGATACTGGAAAAGTAAAATGGCAGAATTAAGCCCTTAATAGGTCATTAAATACAGATGGTCTAACCACAACAATTAAAAGGACAGAATTTGGCAGGGGAGATTAAGAACCACGACCCAACTATAGTCTGTCTACAGGAAACTTGCTTCAAAGGCAGTTTGAAGGCTAAGGCATGGAAAAAGATATATCACAAAAATATTAATTAAAGGAAAGTAGAAGTGGCTATACTATATCAGATAAAGTAGACTTCAAAGCAAATAAAATGGCCAGAGACAAAGAGGGACATTATATAATGATAAAAGGGCCAATCCAACAAGAAGATGTAGCAACATGCACCAAACAGTCTAGAGCCAAAATCAATCAATCATCTTGACCTAAGTGAAAGTCTCACAGCTTATTCAAAAAGGAACTCAAAATGGATCATGGACTTAAATACAAATGTAAAATTATAAAGATTTTATAAACAACATAGGAGAAAGTCTAGGAGTAAACAGAGGTCAGATTTGATACCAAAAGCGCTATCCGTAGTGGAAAAATTGATAAATTAGACTGCGTCAAAATTTAAAATTTTGTTCTTCAGAAGATAATGTTAAGAGGATGAAAAAACAAGCTACAGAAACTAGGAGAAAATATTTGCAAACCACATACCTAGCAACAGATTTGTATCTAAAATACATAAAGAATCCTCAAAACTCAATAGTGAAAAACAATTCAATTTGAAAATGAGCAAAAGACAAACATTTTCCTGAAGAGGATAAACAGATGGCAAATTAGCACAGGAAAAGATGTTCTACATCATTAACCATTTGGGAAATGCAAATGAGAAGCACAACAAGATAGCACTACATACCTATCTGTGTGCACAAATGAAAAATCATGACAACTTTAATTGCGGTTGAGGATATGGAGAAAGTGGATAACCCATAACTTGCTGTTGGGAATCTAAAACAGGAAAATCCCTCCTGAAAACAGTGATAGAGATTGGTTTTTAAACTAAACATGCACTTACCATATATCACAGCAAGTCTTATCCCAGAGAAATGAAGACTTATGTTCACACAGAAACCTGCTCACAAATATTTATAGCAGTTTTACAGTGACAGCAAATGTTGAAAATAACTCAGATGTACTTGAACGAGTAAATGGTTAAATGAACTGACATATCCATAGCATGGAGGATGACTTAATGATAAAAGGAATGAGTTACTGATACTTCCAACAACCTGGAAGAATCTCCATGGAATTCTGCTGAGTGAAAAAAGTCAATCCCCAAAAGGTTACATACTGTATAGCTCCATTTATATAATGCTCTTAAATGACAAATTGTAGGAGTACAAAGCAAACGCGATGTTGTCATGAATTAAGTGGGAGGAGTGTGAGAAAAGAAGTTAGATGTCTGTAAAAGGAAAAAATTATTATGATGGTGGAGTATCTTGACTGTATCAAAGTCAATAATCTGGTTATAATATTATAGTGTAGTTTATTGAGATGTTACTATTATGGGAATCTGGATAAAAGGTACATAGGATCTTTCTCTCTCTCTATTATTTCTTACAATTGCTTTACAAGCTTTTTTTTTTTTTTAAGTTGGAAAGAGTGGAGGAAGGAAAGGAGAGAGGGAGGAAAAACCTGTTACACCTTCTTGAAATCATTGACTTGGAACATTTGAATCTTAGTATTTAAAATAATATATTAATGTTATATTATATTTACAATTCTACTGTTCAAATTAAGTCCTTGAAATGCAGTGTGTGTTACATATATGGGATTTCACAATTTGGACTAGCCACACGTCAAGCACTCAGTTAGACGCATGTGACCAGTAGCAACTATAGTGGAATGTGTGAAAATGAAAGCTTTGTTTATATTTATTGGAGGGAGTGATGGAATGTGGGGAAGTGAGTAAGAGGAAAGATAAAAAAAAGGAAGAAAATATTTGTGCAGTGAGGGAGATGCTAGAGATAAAAAATTAATACTCTCTGAAAGTATTGATTAATAGAAAGTATCTGGCCCATCTGATAAGGGGTTAATATCAAAAATAATTGGTACAATTCAATACAAAAAACTTTTTAAAGGGCTGAAGAATTAGAACTGTTCACCCAGAATCTTATACTCAGCAAAATGTACTCTAGAAATGAAGGGGAAATCAATATATCCACAGATGAGGGATTTGTCACCAGCAGATCTACCCTAAAAACAAACAATTTCATTTTTTAAAAAAGACGGCAAGGAACTGAATAGACATTGGATGCCAGAGAAGGCATCCATATGGCCAACAGATACTTGAAAATATGATCAACATCACTAATCACCAGAAAATTGCAAATCAAAACCAGAATGAGGTATCACCTCACAGCTGTTAGGATGTCTGTTAGTGAAAAGACAACCATTAGTGTTGGAGATGATGTGGAGGAAAGGGAAACTTTTGGCATTATTGATGGGGAATGTAAATTGGTACAGCCACTCTGGGAAACAGAATGGAGGCCTGTCAATAAGTTAAAACAGAAGCATATAATCCAACAACCCCAATTCTGGGTATACATCCAAAGAAAATGAAATTAGGATCTCAAAAGAGATTTCTTCACTCCCATATTCATTGCAGCATTATTCACAGCAGCCAAGATGTGGAAACAACCTAAGTGACAGAAAATAAGAAAGACAAATACTGTGTGATCTCACTTATATGTGGACGACTCTTGGGGAAAAAAAAAATGCCGAACTCTTGAAACCAGAAAGTTGAATGGTGGTTGCCAGAGACTGGGGCCCGAGGGGGAAATGGGAAAGTTGGTGCGAATTTGAAACCACAAGGGTAGCCTGGACTTGTACTCCTCACCTGACAAGAATGGGGTCCCTCTGGTAGCCCTCCTTCTCCCATCTTGGGTGGAGTCCGAGGAAGCCTAGTGGAGAGTCAGGACTTTCCCTCTTGAATAAGGCATGCCCTGCCAGGGTGTTGGTGGAGACAATGTGGGAACCAGAATTTTCGTTACCTCCCTCATGCCAGGTGGAATTCTATGTAGAATTCTACCTTCACCTGGAAGTAATGAGGCAGCACACCACCCCTTTCCCCTGAAGGCATGGTGGCAGAGAAATCCAGCCAAAACAAGAACTTTACATACATCCAGTGTCTCATAACATTAAAAAGTCCAGCTTTCAATAAAAAAACAAACAAAAAAACGCTTGTCATATCGACAGCCAGGGAGATTTCAAACCAAATGAAAAAGGACAATCCACATATGCAAAAAAATATGCAAATCCAAGATGATGGAGATGTTAGAATTAAAGCAGTCATAATAAAAGGCGTCAAGGAGCAGATCTGGCAGGCACTGACAGTATTTTTTTCCTCTTTCAACTATTTTAAAATGTAAAAAGTAATCCTTACCTTAAGGGCCATGTAAAAACAGCTGGTTGGCCATATCTGGCCTGTGGACTTTAATTTGCCTACCTCAGATTCAAGGCTTATTAAGCACAATAAATGTTTGGAACGGTTGCTGGAGAGTAAGATTAGGAGTCTGTGAGAGGTTAACAAAAGGATTAATGGAGGGTAAGAGTCCAACAACATGAATTTTTATTGTATCCAGTGACAGTAGGTTAATTATGAAAGTAAGAAGGCTCAAAGTTCCTCATTCATCAGTCTAATTTTAATCAAATGTTTTGTCCCATAGTATTACTCTATCTGAAACTCTTCCTTGTCCCAAAATGCTATTTTGTATTGATTTACTTAAGACTTAGAAAAAATGACCTTCAAAAGATAAGAGTCACTTCTATTGAAAATATTGACTTACTTATATATAATAATTATAGTGAATATTTGACTTTTTAATTGTGTCCCATGATATCTAAGGTGAATTATGAATCACTCCCTTTTTAAAACTGCTAATAGACAAATTATTCTATTGAAAAAATACATTAAAGTTTGTTTGGATTAGCAATAATGTGAAGATGGGTAACAATGTATTTACATTTAAATTAAATAGATCCTAAAGCATTTGAACTACATAAATGACAGAAGAGTTAGATATTAGGTATGTTTACTTTTTACGTATTAAAAGAGAAAAAAAGCAATTTTTACTAATAAAAATTCAACCTGACCTTAAAAACCTTTACAGTGAGAAAATACACATAAACACATGTATATACTACATGTACATATAAAACATCAGCAGAAATACAATAAACAATCTGGATGGACAAACTTGGGTGTTGAAGAATATTTCCAATTCCACAACTGTCACTGATTTTAGGTAAGTGAGTTCTTATTTTCCCTGACCAAGAAAACAGTTGCATCTTTCATCTTAAGAAAATTCAGGAACATGGTGTATACTTTTCATTTTAAGTTGTTACATCCTCTCCAATTCTGCCTCTTCTATTTTCAGTTCTATCTCTTTGCTTGAAGGTATGTTTATACGTGGTGCCACCTTGTGTCAGTCAAGATCTGATAAAATATGTTAGCGGGCGAGTTTCTCTATTGACTTCCCTGCAAAGATTGTCCATCTCCCCAGGGAACAAATACATAATGAGATCCCCTACCTTTACCAAGCTTGATTTTATTATGTCTTTAATCAAAATCCAGGAAAGCAGGTACCACAAAAAATTCCAAAAATTATGATATTTTTAAGTAAACAAAAATATCATAGGAATTCATATTCTTCACAGTCCAAGTAGACATCAATGAAAAGTCATACATCTAATCCTTGTCTTCATACATCTAGAATCACTCGCGTTCTGAAAAGACCTCCCTATGGCTACTTTTTTTTTTATCATCAATTTGCAAATAAATTCTGAGCATTTCTTTAGCATATTAGCAATCTAAGCATCCTCATGCTTTGAATGTGTGTTCCTCTTACCTGATGAGTAGTCACGGGCAGGGACTCGCAGACCGCGGTGCACAGTCCCGAGCACTGTTTTCTCATTTCCCTGGCAACAGACGTGTGGTCTTGGCCTCAGATGTTTCCGTGCCCTTCTCTTTCTCTCGCCATGGCCTCTAACCTGTCTCAGGATCTGTGCCTCTGACATGAAGTATCTACGAACATCAGGTGCTAAAGAAACTCAGCGGGTTTTCAATTTTGGCTGTCAGCAACCGCGTTAGGGAAAGAAAACAGTGACAGCACAGCGAACACTTTGGCATCCTTTCTGCTTTTTTTTGTGCTCCCATATGAAGCCGTTACATTGTTGTCAGTGGGAATGCCATCGCTCCTCACACGAGAGGGCCATGTCAAAAGGGTGCGAACACATTAGATAATTATTTTTGAGAACATCTGCATCACTCTCAACTATAGCATTAAAAATTTAACCACGTGCTAGGGCGGGAAACAGCTCGGTGCTAGAGCACCTGCTTAGCATGCAGGAGGTCCTGAGTTCAATCCCGGTAAGTATCTCCTTAAAAAAACTAAATAAACCTAATTACCACCCCCAAACAAATACGAAATAAAATTTAACTATGTGCTGCATATATTTAGGTATATCTAGTTGTTAGTGATGTTTTTCCATGGAAAAACATTATTCATGAGAGTGTCATTTCATTATGATTTTCTGAAGACTGGCCATGTACCCTGTGTAGTTCCTCATTTACTAACAGTTCAGTCTCTGTGGCTCTGGTCTAAGGCAGACATCTACCCTCATAGTCCTTATTGGACTTGAACTTAATAGAGGCTTCCCTAAGGAGAACTGGAAGGCGTCGCGTAGAGAGACTGATGAGTGGAGAAATGTGCTTTGTACTTCTACCCAAGAGACCTCCCACCACCCACTCACACACTACACCCATACGTGTTGAAGGAGATCTGTGAATGAGAAAAAAGAAGATTGTTCACCAAGGAATTTAATTATCATCATGAAGATGAGCTCTCTTTGAGTTTTAGGTTCATAATCCTCTTCTTTTCAAGCTTTAAATAATACTGAAGTTCTTAACTTGCTTTCAAGAAGGGGGATATCCTATAGCCCTTGTGTATTCAAAAATTCAGAATCATTAACAATTATGTTAATATTTAATTATAATAGTTAATGCCTTCTATCTTTTATGGAGCTATCAATATCTTGCCTGACAAAATGTTAATCTACTGTATTAAAGTCACCAACACTACATTGCCTACAAGATGCATTCCTGTATACTCCTCAGCAGAAACTCTGATATTAAGCCTTCTCTGCCTCTTCTTTCATTGCTTTCCTACATACCTAACATTTCTACAAACCCGCACTGTCTGCTGTTCCTTAAATATGTCCTTTATTTACAATCTCCTTTGAAATTTTGCTTATGCTCTTTACCCTGCCTACAGTGTCTTTCCAGTTTTCTCTATTTTATATCAGTTCTGAAGTTTACTTATAATATGATTTCCAAAAAAAAAAAAAAAACTCTTTGGGACAGATGACTTTTGGGTTTGTGGCTTGGGGATCCTAGCCCAACTGAAATAACCATGACCCACAACACATGAAAATTAGAAAAATATATAAATAAACCAACAAACAGCCATTTAAAGTCTCTGTAAATTGATCTAAGGGTATACAACAAATGTGAAGCATCCATTGAAAAAAATCTACTTAATCTTGTAAAACCGAGGATTTGTGGCATTTGAGCCATGACCCTGCCCCACAATCACCAGCTGGGGACCACGCTCTAAGTGGGTGACAAAGAATCTCTTCTCACAGGTTCCAGTCCAGGGTAGCAGTGTCTCTCCAGGGGAGGCAAAGCACCAGTCTCACCTCCCCAACTCCATGTTTCAGAGGCTCAGTTACAGGAGAGAGCATCCCAGAGTTCAAGGACTCCCTTTGCCTTCCAGTCCCTACTCACAGAATGGAAGTTCTACACCAGACATAGCAAGTCAAGAAACTGGGACCCCAGTCACCTTCCCTTCTTATTTTAGATACATAGATTTTCATCTTTTTTTCTAATCTTTTTCCAATGCATCCTAGATCCTTTTTACTATTTTTATTATATCTAAAGTGTGGCTGCAAGAGTATTTTCTTTCATTGGTTTATTTTAGGACACAATCTATGTTATATTGTCTCCTCCAAGTTAAAAATCTATAGATTTTAAGATGCAATTTATGCAATTAAATATAATTTATGCAGTTGTAATTTTAGGAAAATACAGAAAATGAAGGTCAAATTGGTGAAATTTTTTGTTTCCCTACATCACTAACATGAGTTGTTGATTACCTATTATGTGCAGAATTGGCAGTTTCTGAGGGCAGTCTTTCAGACTTGCTCTGAATCCAGGAGGAATTCCTGTCCTCCCTGGTTTTCACTATTAAAGTAGCTGGCTGCAGGAGGCTTGTCACTCACATGGAACTACCAGTCTCTTAACTGCTTGCCACCCAAATCTCCACTGTTTTTGAGAGCACCCTTCAGCTGGAACTTCCCTGCGTTCTGTGCCCCAAAAGTCACGTTGCTTGGAGAGAACTGCAGACTTCTCTGTGGTGATGGCCTGCCTTTCCCTCTGGGGAAGCATCTCTGAGCCACCACTCCACAGTTGGGTGCAGGGACAGGGGTCCACGTCTCTCAGAGTGACGCTCCCATTCTGTGAGCAAGGAGCTGATCAGGAGTGGTAGTCTCTGTTCAAGGCTTGCTTCTCTGAGTGTGGGACCTCCCACCCTCCTTTAACTTAGAGGAGACAATGTAACATACATTGTGTATGTCCTAAAATAAACTAACAAAAGGAAATACTCTTGCAGCCACACGTGAGATATAATAAAAACATTAAAAAGGATCTAGGATGTATTGGGAAAAGATTGGAAAAAATGAAAACCTATAAATCTAAAATAAAGAATTTTTTAAAAGTATAGATAAGAAATACGAAAAATAATTTAGGTCTAAAGAGCATGCATAAATTATATTTATTATGTGTAATTAACATATTTGTTTTAAATGCACCTAAATGCAAGAGGTGACTTAACCATTTTCAGCTGAAGGTTTATGAATTTAATGATGACTCATAGATGTTTTAGTTTTCTGCTTTGCTTATAGTTTTAACACTGGAGAAAATATTTTCCAGAAGTGATTACAACCATACTGAGTGTATACTATATTTAGCAAGGCATGATATAGTGGTTTTCACCTGCCATAAAACATCTGGAGATACAAATCAGCAATGCCTTCTGTTTCTTGCTTTAGATAATTACATATAAATCTTAACTCATAAAGCTTCTGTTTATTACAGGATAGGAAAAAAATTAAATTGTGCAGGGAATGAGATGTGCATTTTGAAAATAAATAGTAAAATAAGAATATTTTAAGGAGTCTTTAAAAATATTCAGAGATACATTACACCATTTTCTAAAAAGTTAACAATTCTTGTCATTCATAAAACAAATGTGCAAATTAAATATTAAAAATAGAAATATCATATGGAATAACTATACAACAGACAGGTTTTCAAAATTGAAAATAAGTGGTAAAATGCATTAACTACTTTCTCCCCCAACTGTTTATTCAGTTCAAACTCAACATACAGTTGACCATGAACAACATGGGTTTGAACTGAGTCATTCCACCTACATACAGATTTTTTTTCAATAAATATAGTACTACACAATCTGGGATTGAATTCAAGGATATGGAACCACAGATATGGAGGGCTGACTTTGGGATCTGAGCACTTGTGGATTTTGGTATCCGAGGTGGATCCTAGAACCAATCCCCTGTGGATAATGAGGGATGAATGTAGACGGATGTTCGACCGTGTGGTTCTCAGCACCCCTAGCCCCTCCTTGTTCAAGGGTCAATTGTAATTAAGTTGGTAACTTTCTTGATTCCTTTTCTGTTACTGAGCTCAAACTCTATTTTACTTAAATGTAAATATTCTTGTATCTGTTGGGGTAACAACTGAAATAGTCATTGAAGACAAAAGTTACTGACATCTCTCTCCCAGTTTGCAAACAATGATATGGGAAGATACAATATCCTACTTATTGTGGTAGGGGTGAGATTGGGTGATAACCAATCCTCTATCATGCAGAGTCGTAGCAATGAGACCTTTATTAGAGGGACTACATACACCTCCTCCATGTAGGCTGTTACATTCACTAGTCCACCTGCATCCTTGCTTCCTTGCTTTGGGAGAATTACTCTCTCTCAATACAGAGATCTCAGGAGCAAAGGAAGGACTTGACCAGCACTATGTAAGAGAAATAATTGCTTTATTTGGTGAAGGGCACACAGGGTGGGTCCCAGTTGATTGGGAAAGATAGTAGAGGAAAGAGATGTAGGAAGTAAGATTATCTGAAAGCATTCAGACCGTCACACTGGTTTTCCTGGACAATAATCTGTCTGGCACTTGCTTTCTCTATCTTCCAGAGGGATAACTGCACCTAACCTCAATTACCCATCAGAATAAGGAAATGCTTCCTCCATCAGGGAATACTGTACCTTCTCACGGTTCTCAGGGTCCCCAGGCACAAGATAGCTGGCTTTCCCAAATCAGTACCATAAGTAGCTCGAGCACTCGTCCTAAATAGCCTTGTATCCCACAGACAAGTCTTATCCTATTAAAAGAAGGGCACATAAATAGAAAGGAGTCCCAGATCTATACTGACCCCAAAAAATCAGGAACCTACCAGTCTCCATGAGTTTTGTATGCTGCACAAATTCACAAACTTGATGGCTTAAAACAACACACATTTATTATCTCACCATTTCCACTGGTCAGAAGGCTGGGCACTGCTTAGCTCCGTTGTCTGCTCAAGGTCTCGTGAGTCTGATGTCAAAAGAGTTAGCTGCGTTACGTTTTCATTTAGAGGCTTATTCAGGGAAAGATCTGTTTCCAGTCTCTCTCAAGTTGTTGGCAGAATTCAGTTCCTTGTGCCGCAGCTCCTAGAGGCCAGCACTCTCCATAGGCATTTCACAATATATTGATTACTTCTTCAAGGTCAAGAATAACATGCCTTTCCCCTCAAAAAGAGCCCATGTCCACGTTAAAGGGCTTTCATCTAACTAAGTCAGGTCCGCTGGAAACCACCTTTTAGTTAACTCAGAATCAGCTGTTTTGGGACCTTAATTATCTGCAAATCTCATCACCCTTTTCCAAGTTACATAACCTAATCACTGGAGTTACATTTCATTGTAATCACAGGCTCCCATCCAAGTTCAAGTGGAGGGGATTATACAGGGTGTGAACACAATTGGGAAGGCACCTTGGGGCTATCTTAAAGTCAGCCTGCTTCTCTGCTTTTCTGCAGTATGATGGATGGACAGCTCAGGGAAACCCAGGCTTTCCCTTCCCTGCTGACCACTGCCTTGCACTAAAGGGTCTCCCTTCTGCAATCAAACCTATTAATTAACCTATTTAAGTAGAATTTAAACAGAATCCTGATTTATGCATGTCAAATTGAGAGCCATATGAGCCCCTTATTTATGGCAAGTCAATAACCTGCCAAACCAGGAGGTTCACAGTGTCTTCCTATTTTGTTTCAAGAGGGGTGTGAATGTACGTGTGTGTGTATGTACTGAAGAATTATGTTTAGAATAGTTTTCTCAATTCAGTTCCACCTGCCTTATAGGTTGGAAAGGCACAGCAATATGGATTGTAATCATTTCAATCTGACTGCTCTTGTTACCGAGGCCATTCCACTGCTTACTGTCGGGGCAATGTTGCACAATTTGTGTACCTTCTCTGTGTCTTTTTGTATGAAAATGGAGATACAGTAGTACATTTCCCATATTGCAGTAGAGATGCAACATTGAGTTAATGTTAGTGTAAATGTGAATGCGCATGTATTTCTTCCCCAAAGTAATATCTGAAAAATTGGAAGAGAATGCCTTAAGGGCTGCTAACCAGATGGTTTCAAAAAAAAAAAAAAAGAACTTGAAAATTGAGTGAACAGAACAAACTTGGCATCCTTGAATGGAACTCAGAATATTTCTAGACTTTCACCTAGACTTATTTCCACTCTGGTTACAAATAAACATGATCCTAAGATATACTTGAAACAGACCAAATTTTTAAGATTCAGCCCACAAATATTAAAAAAATAAAAATGAAATGGCACACATTGTCAGCAAATTAGTCATAGATATGTTTATTTTAACTTAGATAATGTCTAAGGATTTAAAATTTGTTATAATGGATATGAAAAAAATCTCAACCATATCCTCGTGGAGAATTAAGATCAAAAGAATCTATTCTGTGTAGGGCTGACTAGGGTCTGGGAAGTTAAAGATGTAACAAATACCTTTTGAGTTATCATCGTATTAGTAATAGGGAATATTTGACTGTTACATTATGACCTATAGTGTGCTTTCGACCTATGTCTCTGATTTAATCATACTCTCAATATATGAGTTACATAATGTCCCTTTTTCAAATGAACAGATTCAACTTCAGTTATATTCCAAGAGATCCAAAAATAATAAAGACAGTGTAGCTACCACTTGAACTATGTCCTATGACCCTATGTCTAAGGGATTTATCCTCCATCCCAGTGCCTATAGCATCCTGAGTGAAAAGAGCCAAGCTAATTCCTTAATTTAAGAAAGATATTCATATTTGTAAAGGTTTAATACATTCCTCCCAAGAGAAATATTTGATATTTCATAGAATTCGTATCCCCAAAGAATAAGCACTAAAAAACAGTGAATACCCCAGTAAAGTATATGTCTGCCTTTTTAAAAAATATGAAGCATAAAAATCCAAGTGAATAATTTCACTAAACATAAAATGACCACAAATGCAGTCCTGTATCCTGTGCTTTATTTCAATACATCAGAATATTTGTTTACCCAAATTTTGATCTTAATTCAAAGTGCCGTTTGCCCATATTTATTTACTCTTCTTAATTAAATTTTACCTAATTTGTAAATTATCTTATTAAATAAAATGTGTTCATTTTTTTCCTGTAATAATAGGATGTTCAGGAGAAACAAACTGCAGCTGAACAAGTGTCTTTAATCACAGAGCTTTATGTATTAGTCCTTAAAGCAATTTCATGATATGAAAGACAGCTTCATGTGAGATTAGCAGCAATATATCTTCATTAGAGATTATTTAGTAAAGTACAATGATTTCAAATTTGTAAGCATATTGTTAGGCTAGAAAGAAACAATAAAGCATATTAACTTGTTTTGTTATGGGTGTAGGAAACTTTCCTAATTAGAAGAGAAAAATAATGCTTGGTTTCTTTTAAACAGTTAAGAGAATTAAATACAAAAGTGATTTTTAATATCTCTTGTGTTTTAGTTAATTAGTGTCTCAGTTATTACTAGAGAATTTTAATAATGTTTTTAAACTTTTGGATCATCCATTAAGAGTGACTTGCTTTTCATAAAAACTAATCAATGTGTCTTTCAAAATGTTCTCACAGTTTCTTTTAAATCTTTTGAATTTTATTTGACAGGCCATCCAGACTAATCAGATAGCAGCCATAATTCAACCCAGAAATGTTTATACGTTTCAGTCATGTTTTTAAGCCATATTTTTATCATGCACGTAGCCATAGTTTTAATCCTTATTTCATCCCAGACTAATATTGTCTTAAACCTGGATTAATGAAATACAATCCTGGTGCTTGTGCCCCGACTAATGCCAATGCTGCTATTGTTACTACTACCAATAATAATGACAGTCATCCTAACAGCAACATATTTTTCCATTCTTTCTTCGGCCATGATGTATGACCATATACACTTGACCTGCAATAATGTATTCCATATTTATAACATGCTGTATATTAGCCATAATCATACGAATCATATTTTATACATGGTAGACTGCAATGGCCCACATTCACACAGATAATAAGTGGTTGATAACAAGTAGCCGAATGTATGTGTATAGCCTTGCATAGATTCTTCAGACGTAGAATATAAACTTGTGGTTGCCAAGGGGGCAGGGGGTGGGAAGAGATAGACTGGGATTTCAAAATTGTAGAATAGATAAACAAGATTATACTGTATAGCACAGGGAAATATATACAAGATCTTACAGTAGCTCACAGAGGAAAAAATTTGACAATGAATATATATATGTTCATGTATAACTGAAAAATTGTGCTGTACACTGGAATTTGACACAACATTGTAAAATGATTATAAATCAATAAAAATAAGTGGTTGATAACAAGTAGCTGGATGTATGTGTACAGCCTTGCATAGATTCTGGATTTTTTTAATGTAGAGTTAGGGAGATTTTTCCTGTTCCTAGGATGTGAGAGAGACCACCTGGTTAGTGCATGCATGCTTTCCTTTTTCAGTATCAAATGATTCCCTTTTTAAAATTCAGATTCCGGATCCATTTGGGATTTAGCCTTGTATCCAATTTTATGTTCTTTCCCAAACAGCTTTTCAGTTATCTCAACATCATATATTTTTAGTTCATCATTTCTCCACTAATTTGAAAAGCTGCTTTAAGCCTGTCGCATTTCCATATGACATGATTCTGTATATAAGTTTTCCATTATGTTTCAACATTTACTCATCTTCCAGCAAATTATTTAAAATATATAAGTTTTATAATAAGGTTTAATATCTTATAGGTCTATGTATCACTTAGAATTCTATCAGAGAAGCAGAATGTTTATATTCCATGTTGCAGAAGTTTGCATGTAACTGTGGGAGATGAGTAAAAAGACTCCGTTATGTCTTCTCTCTTTTCATCTAATTCTGAACCTTCCGATGTGAAGGGCAGACAGTCCAGAAGGGAACATGGATATAAAGTGAGGCAGGGCAAGGACAAATTGCAACCAACTGCAAACTGCCAGTGAACTGGAAACTGCGACTGTCTCTCACCAATCTCCAAATTGATGATGCTGGTGTCCTGCAGGGAAGTTGGCGAACTTCATCATAGGCCTAAATATGCAACTAGCTCAAGAGCTGAGGAAGGTGAACAGCTCTGTCAAGCCGCTGCTCTGTGCCAAAGAGGTGAGCCAACAGGTAAGTCTGGATACACTTGAGCTGAAAAAGCACATGGTGCCTCTTCACCAGAGCTCCCGATTATGAAAGCAATATGCATGCTGCTTCGCTTTCCCCTTTCAAATTGCACACAAAAATCTCTCTCATGGCCTACCCTACCCAGAATATATCAGGAAGGAAATTTGGGGAAACATAATTCAGCAGAGCCATGTGGCTGCATAATAAAGCCACCACAGTACAACTCATAAATTCAGCATCCAAAAAGGACTCCTAAAACCATATGTAGCTTCTAAATCGAACCATAATAAAGTCGTGTTCCATCAGACCTGATGCAGCTGTCCAACATGTAACTGAAAATAAGCTCACTCTTTCCCTAAAAGAAGATTCTGAAGCTCTTTTCTACCTTTAGTTGATGTTCATTATTTTTACCTGAGTCTCAGTACTCAATTTATAACTTAAATACTGAGACATAAAGTTAACTACTATTAACATACTGTATTGTGGTTGGTAGAGGAAAGAAAAGAGGGAAATTCTTACATATATATATATATATATATTTATATGCAGTCCAGAGTTCAGCTAAACTACTCCATGGCATTGCTGCCTCAGAATCCATTTTGTTTGGCCAAGTAACCTGTGAGGGCTTTAAACTGACACCAGCTCCTCATGCTCAAGTGTGCCCCAGATAACAGCCTGCAGTCACAAGCAAATGCCAGTTCCGGAAATGACACTGCCAACAACCCTTGTGATAAGTAGTCTCCTTTGCCCCCAGGACCTTCTCCTGGTGCATCCTGTGAAGCTTACCAAAACCCCACGCTTTTTGGTCTGAACTGAGCAATCTGACCTTAGCCCGGGAGCCCCAAAGCACTCCTCCTGCAGACCCTGATAAAGGCGTTGGTCGTCAGTCCCATCTTCCACTCTGCCTGCACCCTGCCTTGAGCTCCGTGTGTGGCCCCTCAAGGCATATTGTGTACTTCCTCCAGGACCTGTGAGTAACAAATATCTCTAGTTCAATTTCTCTGTGGTTCACTGTCTGACACCCAGAGATTTTACTTTACAAATGTTAATTTCACAAAGTCATAACACAAGCAAATATGTGCACACCAAAATAAGAAAGAACTACTGGTAACTCTTGCAGTTTTTGTTGCTATAACTATTCTCATAGTTAGAGCTGGTATTTGTAACTGTTTTCTCCCACTGATGCAGGAAAATGGGGCAGGAGAGGATGGCCGGGTCCCAATTCTCGGCCAAATCCCTGGGATGCGCCCTCCAAGTGAGGGCCCTCGGCTTCACTCAGGAGAGAGTTCAAGAGACAGTCACAGTTGAGTAAAAATAAATTTATTCAGAGAGATACATACTTCGCAGACAGAGTGCGGGCCATCTCAGAAGTCCAGAGAGGCCACGAGGCATGGGGTGGGTGTTTAAGTAAAAGGAGGTACACGCTCCATAGACAGCGTGGGCCGTCTCTCTGAAGGCGAGAGAGCGAAAGGCCACGAGGCACAGTGTTGCTAGTTTTTGTGCGCTCGGTAGCTTCATATGCTGAAGTGGGAGGATTATTCCCACTGCTTTGGGGAAGGGGCTGCGATTCCGAGGAACTGGGCCATCACCTACTTTTTATGATTAGCCTCCTGACTGTCATGGCACCTGTGGGATTGCCATTTACCATGCTGATATATTACAATGAGCATATGAAGCTCAAGGTCTACTGGAAGTCAAATCTCTCACCATCTTCGGCCTCAAGGTTTATTGGGAGTTGAATTTTCCACCATCTGGGTGCTAACTGCTGTGTCATTGCTTTAATGGCTGTGCCCTGGCCCCTTCCCTCCTTTCTCACCATCATCTATTCCGAACATCTTTACCCTAAGCACCTCAGCCAACTGTGGGTTTTTTCCCACTGGGATGACCCAAGCCTTAATCCTTAGAGAATGAGCCACACTGTCTACTTGGGTCTTTATAGTTTTCCCTTGACTTCAATCACAGGACATTGGGCTCATTCAGTAACAGCCCTAGAAGACTTCCGATGTTCCAGACATACTCCTCATTACCCTTCTGCATAGTAACAACCCCAATTCTGCCTTAGTTTTCAAAATCAATCACCAGTGCAATAATCCCTTCCTTTGCCAATTGATTCACTGACATGAGGAGCTCAAAGTGTTTATGCGGTAGCCTCAACTGCAGCCATTGTTGTGCACCCTCCTGGAAATAGCCCTGACTTGGGGTTAATAACTCTACATCAGCAGAGTCCAACACTGCGAGAATATAAAACATTTTACCAGCTAATTACTGTGTGATTATCTGCATAAATATATTGCCACTGCATGCCCTTTAAGTACTGAAAAACGGCATCAAAAACACAGTTTAATCAAATCAGATTAGGAAAACAACTCTAGATAACTAAGAATCAATTCATAGGACTTATCCATCAAGGTTGTTTTCTGGAAGCACTTTTGATAGCAAATTCACTATTGGTTCATGTTCAATTAGAAAAGCAGAACCATTAGAAAGAAGAGAAAAGCTGTTTTTAAGGCTGCTGTCATTTTATCTGATGCTGAAGCTTGAAATCCATAGGGCAGGCAGTGAGCAAGGAGAATTTTTTATACTTCTTGAAAAATAATTTTGGAACAGGGCATTGCTTCTCCTTTTATTTTCTTAAATATTCTACATGCAACTATTTTATGCTTAATAAATATACTTTTTTCACCTGGAATAAATTACTTTTTTCACCTGGAATAAATCCATCTCAAGATGGATTAACCCCAAGTCAGGGCTATTTCTCAAGATGTATTTATGTACTTTTTTACATTTACTTTTTATTTGTTTTGATTTACTTTTTTCTTTATTTTTTTCTATTTGCTATACTTATCTTAACTTGAATTCCTTTCACCATCTTTGTCTCTTTCCTCACTTCTCCACATTCAATGGTATTTGGAGTCGCCTTCATGCACATCATGTGCTCTGCAATATTGAAAAAAAAATTTATTTTGTAACTCCACACTCTGGCCCTGTGATGATACAAAGAATAGCACAAATTCAGTCATCAGCACCAACAGATCGGCCCATGTAGTTTTCTTTGCTCTGTCCAGCATTGCTTTTTTGTTTTTTTCTTTGTGTTTTGGGGGAAGGAGGGGAGACTTTCATCTTTATGGAAACACATCCTCAGACAAGCAGTATGTGTTACAGTGTTTCATGTGAAATCTCACTTCATAAGCTGGGAGCTCAACCATCTTCCACCTCTGAGAGGAAGCTGGCCTCCTGGCTTGCCCTTTTCTCAGGTGCTTTTATCTGGATTGAGGGCTAAGTCAGAGGTGGCAGTGTTAAACAAAATGCCTTATCAAATGCTACAAAGACTTCATAAAATTTGATGTAGAACTTACTAGGTCATAGGTGAGTTTTCAAGGGAGCTATATGTGTTGAAACCATCTTGAAATTGTTTATGAGGAATATCCAGAGTTAAAAGGACATACTGTAGAGTGTTATTTCAAGGTGTTTGCTTACTGACAAAGCAGAAAGCTAGGATGTCGACATAAGGAGAAAGAATGGCTGAAAAATTAAATTTAGGAGACAGGAGGACTTATTGATACCATAGGCAGAGGAAAAGGTACAATGAATACCATTGTAAGTGCTGTTTCTGGAGCACTTCCATGTGTCAGAATTTTAAACTTAATTATGGAAGCAAATTATCATTCGAATCTTCACCTTATTGATGAGGTATTATTACTAATTAGTACCTATTACTATTTGATAAATTTGATAAATTATTAATTTGAGAAAATAAGGCATTAAATAACTAGTCCAAGATCACACAGCTAATAGTTTAATGCAACTAGAGGCTAGCTGAGTGCAGACTGCCGAGAATCTCAATAATTTTATGTTGTGAAAGAGGAGAGTGCTGCGTGAAATGTCACTTGCTTGAGCGAGACACTCATATTCCTCCTTCTCGTACGTATTGCTCACATGATGGGCAGGCTGGTCAACTATCAAGACCAGCTGGAGTAGCAAGAGCGTGGGACCAAAGTTGGAACAAGTTTAATACAGAAGTCTAGCATCCAGCAGTTCTAAGGAGACACTGATTACCTTCTGTTCCAATTCTGATCCTCTATTACAACCTCTTTTAGGAAGAAGCCAAGTTCAAAACAAAAATAGGGAATAAAGCTGATAGAACTGAAAATAGTCAGGGATAAAATGGCAGATCAACTTTATGTTGCTTTCATTATATTCTCTTGAGGACATGTATCAAAATACCAAAGTTCTGATTAAAATGTCATGCTGATTTCTTTATCAAGGAATGAAGGTAAAGGACTGCCATTAGGTTGCTTTCTATCACACTCAATCCGCTGGCATCAAAGATGCCCCTGCAACAGTTGATCTGGCTCGGGTGTGGGGGAAGAAGGGGTAGCAGGACAAAACCACAGGGAGATGAGAGTGAGGCTGAGGCAAGCAAGGAGCTTGAGCAAAGCACTGATGACACAGCAAAGCACAGCGGGAAGCAGGATGACCTAACTCCCTACTGATGAGAAGGGAGACCTTCTAACATCCCACACGGTCGTGCCGGCGTCTGAGACTGAACAGCTCACCGTGAGCAGAAACCTCACACTGTGAGTAAGGAAAAGGAGTATTGCTGAAAAAGATACTTTGAGTCATGATCAGTGGTTATTAAGCCCACTGTCTCTCTTCCGCCTCTCTCTTTCTGTCCATCTCTCTCTCTGTATATAAAGATAATAGAATGGATGGCATGATATGCTGAAGATTTCAGTTACACTTAAGAACTTATAAGTAACAAATTCTTTAGGAATAGTATTATTAAAAAGAAATAAAAGTCTCTTTGAGTTTAAAAACTTTTTCTCCTCTGTCTTCTGATACCGATTCTTCATTGCCACTTTTGCCCATCTTTTCTTTGGCAAAAAATAATGTGTTTAAATGCATATATCCACTTATGTGAATTCATTTTGTCACTTAAAATGTATACCCTTGAGGTACACATATACTCAAGTCATCCGCTGAGTTCAGTTCTTCATTTTCCCCTAATTCATTGTATTTATGATGAAATTTTTCTTCCCTTCTTGATCTTCTTCTCTCTCTGCCTGCCTCCTTCTCATCTTCTTATCTTTAAAGAGAGTCCTATTTACTTATTTAAATTTTAATGGTATATCTATGTGATAGAATATTTCCTGAACACATTTTCAGTAAAAAGACGACTTATTAAAATAATATATGCAAGTATTAGCCCCACATCTTACTAGAGCAACGGGAGAGTCGTCTTTTGCTTCCTCCTCTCTCTCACATCTGGACTTTTGTCAGCTGGTCTGTACTTGAATGAGGCTGCGGATAATCAAAACCTCACTTTGATAACAGCTCTCCCAATAAAAATACCTCCCATTGCCGGGCATGAGAACACAGTCACCTTCCAAAGACACGAACTTCTATTTGTGAATTTTCAGTTCCCTGGTATGATTTTGGCTATGCTTCCTGAAGCTGAACTTGTTGACCTGTTTTACAGGTCTACAGGGCTACAGTGTTACTGGGTCCCTTCTCTGAGTCAAGCAGCCTCTCCCACACGCCTGGGCCTTTGGGTTGAGTCCAAACTGCATGAAATGCTGCTTCTCTTCCTGTGTACTGGGCCCCAGATGAGGCTTGAGGGTTCACCTGACTCTTCTTCCACATCTGTGGCCTCTTCCCATTTCCCTTTCTCTCATGCAGGAGTCAAAGCCCCTTCTAGAAATGGAAGTAAGGCCCCTGGAGCCACAGAGCCTGGGCAACTTTCTTATCTTTTATGTCTTTCCTCTTAGCTGGAAATTGATCATATTTCTTCCTGTCACTCCATTTGAATTTAATTTTATTTTACTGCATTTAAACAACTACATTTAAATTCTTTGGTGGGTTATTATGGTATTTAACTTACTCCATACAATACAATACAAATTACTATTGCATGCAAATTACTGTATATAATATAGTTTGGATTTTTGCTGCATTTAAAACCATGAGCAGAAAGCCACTTTGAACCACTGTGACTGAAGTAGTCAAACAGGATTGATGTATAAATACAAACTTTTATTGTTAGGCTCCCATTTTGTATTTTTGTTACTTTTGATATTACCAATGGTATTAAGTGATCATGTACTATTAAAAAAATAAGACAACTAGAAAAAATTATCATTTTTAACCTAGATTATTCTCTCATGACATTTTAAAATACAAATGAGGCTATTTTTATGATAAAATGGCATAAACAGCAATATATAATTCAAAATGTCTGCATATCAAAGCAATCAATAAACCAAAATTAAAAAAAATTGAAAAATAAAGTAATAGTTGCAATGCGCATTGAACCCATCTTGTTCTTCTAAAGTTCAAAGACTGTCCTTTCATAGGTACAAACTGCAGTCACTTTTTTGGAAGATGCTTTTATAATTTAAGGTTTATTTGACAAAACAATTCCACTTGTATGAATTGAATCTGATGAAATAATTTAAACCCATAATTCTAGCGCTTTAAATTTATTATGGGAAAAAACCTAAAGTGAATTAGCATCTGCAATTCTTGTATATCACTTAAAATTGCAACAAGTTAGAAGCAAACTAAATGTCCAATGAAATGGTATGGTATGGGTAAATGTTTGTCATATACAGCATAATGAGGTAATATACATGAATTAATAATATTATTTGGGAGATACATTTAATAGAGAGGAACAATGATCATAGATGTTGAATTGCAGCCAAAAAGGAAAAAAAAAGTTTCTGTTCAGCTAGGGCTTTCTGAGCAAATTTTATTGAATTCTGGGGCCTGGGTTAAAAACAGCTGAGTCTGGGACTTAAATTATGACAGTATAGTTAGTGAGGACTTGAGAGATTTATCTGAAGTTGAAAGTAGGCTGTTGCTTTTCTAAAACACTAATTACATATATATATATATGTAGTTCTTAAGATACCCATTAAGGTATATTTTATTCACATGTTTACCACTAATTTTAAGGTAAAACTTCATGAAAACCTATAAATCCGTAATAAAATAAAACAAATCTTTAAAATTCAATAAATATTAATAATTTACACAATAGAAGAGAAATATATTGATTATAATCAGTCACCAGTGAAACTATACCTAACTGAATGAGGCGAGACTCAAAGTCTGTGTTTACATCAAGTTTAAAAAAATGTATTCATTATTCATACTAAATCAACAATCCTATCATTATTTGTTTCCTGTCAGCCATCTGGTAAATGAATGTCCACACGATAGTAAATAACCGCAGAATGGAATGCTTCAGTTGGTGAGACGTTAGTGAGCAGATTACAATCCAGTCTCAAGTGGAAGGTGTGAGAGTGCTTACTTAGCACAACAGGCAGTGTCCAGATATGAGAGAAGTTCCTGAAACCTGGGCTATGGGGGGAAAGCGCTTTATTTACTGTAACAAGTAGTTTGTCCCTCATGCCATTACTAGGAAAGGGAGATGGGTTTTGTGCTAAGAGGGCACAGGGAAGGGCACTGTTCCATTATAAATGGAAGTTGTTTGAGTACCTTGCACATACTGCTTTATTCACAGAGAATTCTTCCAGTAAATAATACACCAGTGGTTTTGATTGGAAGCATGAAAAACAACATACACTATGTTCTTATTCACGTATCCTGGCATTAAAAGTTGTAACTACAGTACTGCTGATTATAAGGTCAGATTTTTATGAATTATTTTTTAAAACCAATCTTACTCTAGCTCTTCAATGACACCCTCAGGGTACACAGACTTAAGATTCTCATTACATCCTTCCCCCCCTTTCCATTCCTGTACGTACAGACAGCTACCTTGCTAAAGCAGAAATGTGAATTTAATCAGATGCAATACAGCATCTTTAAAAAGATAGCACATATCTAACACCTGTCAGCTCATCAGTGTTTGGTCTGCTACTCTACAAATTACTACATATATCATTCCTGACATCTAAACTGATGCAGAGACTAAAATACAACTTATAAATTTTGTACTCCTCACAAGCAAGGCATACAGCAGACTATCTGTTCTCAAGCTTGGTCTTGGAACTTCTTTAGACACTTAAGAAATGGCAGTCCAAAACACTTTTTGTTTATCTAGAATATATTATGTATATGTATATATACTTATGCTATTTTTAATTAAAAATGTACAAATTTTCACTACACAGAGAGGCAAGGCATAAGAAATAGTAATGTGAACAGGGCACAATAGATCAGTGGATTAAACAAGACAGTTGTCTAGGGCAAATACATTGAGAATGTAGTCAGGGGCGTCTATGCCTCTCAGTGTAGAAGGCAAGGAAATGTGAAGGCACATACAAGACCAGAGACACAAATTGAACACCCCAGGATACCCAAAATGGTCTTGTGATGGTGGCAGTGATTTTAGTTGTGGTGGTTTTGTTGTATTTTAAGATATCGAATTATGTCAATTGAGAATGTTTTGGAAGTGTAGTGACTATATCCTAAAAGCTTGGCTGTTGACTTTTTTAAACACTTGAAATTTTTCAGCGCTATAAACTCTGAGAACATCTAGTGGATACATAAGAATATTTTTTCCAATGAGTTGTCAGATGCTGCCTGTCCCAGATATTTGTCCTTCCTATTCTTGAATATTTGTACATTTCACTTGATTATATTTTGAGCAAATCTCAAATATTTAGATGCCAGAGCTTTCTATGTGAAAATGTCATTTTAAAGCAACATTGTATTGAATTTCAATATTAAAATATATTTCCAATATTGTTTTTCAGATCATTCATTAAAATTACATGAAAATTGTAAAATCCTAGGTTACATATTAGAATGAAGTAATCAAAATAGCCAAACAATGTGTTATCATGATATAATTCTACTTAATCAAAGTATTGCAAATGACCAACTCTTCTGATGATTAAACATATAAGTATGGATTCAACAGTGCCATTAGAGCACTCATTTAAAAAATTTAGATTGTAGTAGATAATGGTTAATCTTTCAACTAGCATAAGTACTACCGTCTTTAAGAAAGGTTAAAAGATACAGCTTAATTTATGTAAAATATGCATCAAACATTCTGAATCATTTTATGGAAATTTGAATTGAAATTTAAAGAACAAAGTAACAGTTTTTCTTATTCAGTGTAAAAAATGAAAATATTGGACATTTTTAATATTTAAATGAAGAAATAATACGGGTTATGAACAATGCATTTATGAATGTTTATTAAAAACAATATTTAATAGTATTATTTTCTAGCATATTAAATAGTCTATAACCCTAGCAATTCATAAAATTGACAATACGTTGTTTAGCTAGTATTTATTTTTCCTCTTTATGGAATTATGGTGACATATTTCTCAGTAGCTGTATATAGAAAATTTTAACAAATTATTCAGTGCTCAATATGGCCTAGTGTGAGGAGCCAGGTTTAAGGAGAATTCACACCTAGCCAGAGGGGAATAGAACATTTTACTCACAAGGTACCTGGTTCTTTTACAAGTAAGAGGCAAATTTGGAAGTCATTTTTTTTTTCCAGTTGGAAAGCTTAGTCTATAAAGTTAGAATTTACATTTAGTTAAATGATAATATCAAGCAGTTAAAAATAAAAGGAGTGTCAGTGGGAAGTTTCCCACTACATGAGCGATACATGGACCTGCTGTTCCAACATCTTTAAAAGCAGACATCTGCTAGTTGCGTGTCTTCTAACTCCATTTAAAAATTGCATTGCTGTTTTATTATGCATTTATTACAATAGATTGCTCATATAACATATTTTACATTGGATTTTGTTTTCACTTAGGGATTGATTTTTCCATGAAGTCCTCTTTTATTTCATCTCTTATAGGAAGAGGATCAAATAGCCTATCAATTCAAATAAGAATCATATGCATTGTAGTTATCGGTATTTTTTAAATAATATTATTTGCTAGATTAATTGTCACTTTACTAGTTACTTTTAGAAAGTCATAATTGTTGTAAAGACAATAAACTGGGGTAATATGATAGAGATTAAATGAGGAAATTGGTTAATTTAGGTATCATGGCTTTAAATCTCATTTACATTGAGACCTGTATTATAGAGAGATGGGGACATTATTTGCTCTAAGATGAGGTAGAGGGAAGAGGAAGTGTAAAGACTGAATTACAAACACGTTTGCTGTTTTGGTGGAACAGAGTGTGAGGAAAAACTGCCTGAGATGAGGTCCGGGAAGTGGTAGAAAGTCAGATTATGTAGGATCTTGAAGGCCATGGCAAAATATTATGTAAGGTCATCCTGCTGTGCTTATACAGTGGAATTAATTACCCAGGCCACCTCCACTGTATTACAGATTGTGACAGGCCTGATGATGTCCATGCCCCAAGCCTTGGAATCTGTGAACATGTTATGTTACATAAAAAAGAACTTTGCAAGTAGAATTTGGTTATGGATTGTACAATAGGGAGCTTATTCTGGATTAATTGATAGGACCAAAGTAATCACATGGGCCCTTAGAAATGGAAGAGGAGGGAAGAAAGTCAGAGAGATGTGACAATAGAAAAACAGGTAGGAGAGATTTGAAGTGTGACAAGGACTCCACCCCGCTTTTGCTGGTTTTGAAAATATAGAAAGTGGCCAAGAACCAGGGAATGTAGGATGTCCCTAGGACAGCTGAAAGACATACAGAAAATCAGACCTCAATTTTGTATTTGCAAGGAATCAAACTCTACCAAGAACTGAAAGGAACAAAGAAATCAATTCCCCTCTAGACATCCCCAACAGTGTGATGTCGGCTCAGTGAGACCCGTGTCAGACTTCTGACCTACAGAACTGTGAAATAATCAAGTGTGTGTTGTTTAGTCTGCTAAATCTGCGATAATTTTTTTTATGGCAGCAACTTGTATACCAACATTAAATTTACTAGTGATTTGAAGGATACAGGCAAGAGCTGCACAGAGATTGATGGAGGGCACTGAATCTGTCAGATTTAGCTTCCAAAATAGCTTCCCTTTCTCCAGTGTTTGGATGCATTTGGATGTCATATTAACAAATGAGTTTTGAACAACATATATATATATAAACAGGATGCTCAGAGGAATTTTGGATTTGGGGCTCCTCAATTCTGTAACTCATCAGTTACATAGTGAAAAATGCATATGTATATATTTTTTTATTTGTGGTTACTTAAATTTTGGATACATAGACATAAATCATATTGATTATTTTTTCTTTCTTATAATCACTGTTTTAAATATCATGGTTAAAATTTGCTTTGTAAATAAGTTGGAGTACTTTCCTTACTTTTTTTCTATTCTTTAGAACCCTATGTATAAGCAGAAACTAATTTTTGAAATTGTATTTGAAATCACCTACAAAGTTGCCTGTGTCTAGTGTTGCCTTTTTGTATGAGTTTTGTTTTTTTCAAACGCTGTTGTAATTATGTTGATTTTGCTATGTTATATTTAGGAAACCCCTGGTGAATAACTGACTTTGAACTGGCCTCCTTGTGTATTAAAAATTGTAATGTCTAAGTTGGGTTTATAGAGTTAAGAGCATTTTAACATGATAGTATCTTACAGGAGAATAGAGCAAAAAAGAGAAATAATAATGGTACTTAACAGAAATATAATAAGATCTTTATCTAAAAAATAATTTTAGCAAGATACCTCCAGTTAGTCTCAAATAATTAATGTAAATATGCTGACTTTCTGGGAAATGGACACTGGGAGAAATAAAATAGTCCTGGTACTAAAATCTACAACAGTTTTCTATGCTGCATAGCAAATTATCACACATAGAGTGGCTTAAAACAACAGACTGTTTACTACTTAACAGTTTTTGTAGGTCAGAGACCAGACATCTTCTGGCTGCTTTCTCTATTCAAGATCCCCAATTCTGCAATGAAAATGTAGGTGAGACAGCTTTCTTATCAGGAGACTCAACAAGAGAAAGGTTTGCTTCTAACCTCCACTGGGTTATTGGCAAAACTGATTTTGTGGCTGTAGAACTTGTGGTTTGCATCTTCAAAGCTAGCAACAGAATTTCTACTATAAGTCTCTGATCTCTGGACTCACTTTTAAAGGGTTCACCTGATTAAGTCAGATTCTCATTTTTTATTTACTTAAAGCTGATGAGTTATTTATATCTACAGAATCCCTTTACTTTTGCATATAGTATAATCTTATCTTGAACATGCTATCCCATCATCTTCGCCATATTGTTTTGGTTAGGAAGAAAACACAGGTTCTCTTGTTAAGGTTCTCTCTTGTTACTCAAGATGAGGAGATTGTACAAAGGCATGACCTTTGTTAGGGAATTGTTCATTCTGAATAAACTTAGGAGAGAATTGACATACAATTTTTTATAATTTCATTTTTTAAATTTCTACTAATGCTGTAGAAAAATCACATACTTTGACTTTCTTAATATTTAAGTCTGCTTTTAAAAGTAATCTTGCTAGATATTTGTCTACTTAATTTGCATTTCCAAAAAAAATTCCTTATCTCTAGGTGAACCTTAGATTGCATCTATATTTTTTCAGTTAGTTTATGTTATCTATCTTATTTCCCACTTTCATTTGTTTTTAATGCTATTTTAACTTCAAAACATTTGAGTAAAATATTTGCAAACTTTTTTAAAGCCAAATTTTATTTATTGAGGTATAATTTATTCATAGTAAAATTTAGTCTTTTTTGATAGAATTTATGAATTTTGACAAGTGCATATAGACATGCAACCAAGAACAAATCAAGATACAAAATATTTTTATCATCTCCCAGGTTTTCCTGTACACTTTTATTATCAGCTCCTCCACCAGCTCCCATAATCTTGCAACCAGTGATCTATTTTCTGTCTCTATAGTTTTTTTAATTTCTAAAATGTCATATAAATGAAATTATATATGTTACATTTTAAATTTGGCTTCTTTCACTTATCATAATATAATTAAATTCACCCATATAGTTTTGTGCATCAGTAATTTAACTTTCTACTTCCAAGTAATATTCTACTGTATTGTTTTTCCATTTTATAGTTGAAGGACATTTGAGTTGTTTGAAATGTGGAGTGATTATGCATTGTAGTGCTATAGACATTTAAGTACAGACCTTTGTCTGAACACAAATTTTAATTTCTCTTAAGTAAATACCTAAAATTGGAACTACTGGGACACATGTGAAGTTTTTAGATAAAAGTTTATAAGAATCTGGAACACTATTTTCCAAATACCTCGAATAATTTTTCATTCTGCCTGTGATGGAGGGGAATGGCCACCACTATGAGAAAGTCATGAAAAGCAATTACAGCAGATCTACTAAGGAAATGCTCTGACACCTCCAGAGCACAGGTGAAGACCTATTGAGTCTGAGAGAAGGAAAAACTAAAAACAAAAAAACCCTCTACTTTAGAAAGAATGGAAGGATAGCTTGGGCTTATACCATTAGAAATCTCCTATTTTGAAGGAAAGGCACAACATTCTGTTGCATAAACTCACCAGGTAGAGAGGGCAGCCACTGGTAGCCACAAACAGGAGAGCCAGAGTTACTGAAATAATCCACCTTTCAGGCTCAGGACACAGGCCTGCGTAAGAAAGAGGGTGGATTAAGTCAACAGAGAAATTTTCCTCAATTCTACCACCCAGCTTATAAGAAATGAATAACAAGCAACAGTAGCATACTTCTAATCAAAAGGCAAAGAGATGGAGAGATTTCCTATTTGAGGCTCAGGCACAAAAGTAAGGCAGAAAGCTAAAGATGGAAAATGAACACTGAAGAACACTCATTAGCATCTCAGCATCGAACCCAGTCAGCAGGATAATATTAGAGGTGTTGACTTCAGTGTATTAAAAGTAATCATACCAATAATAAAGGCTAAACCCAGGTTAATTTTGTTTAACATTTTTTATTGAGTTATAGTCATTTTACAATGTTGTGTCAAATTCCAGTGTAGAGCCCAATTTTTCAATTATACATGAACATACATATATTCATTGTCATATTTTTTTTTCTCTGTGAGCTACCACAAGATCTTTTATATATTTCCCTGTGCTATACAGTATAATCTTGTTTATCTGTTCTGCATATGCCTGTCAGCTTAATTTTTGATGAGCTCATCTCAACCTCCCCTCAAAACACAATAACAACCGAACACTAGAAGTAGCATTCTCATCTTCAAGCATAAAATTGTTTACTTTCATTCTACTGTTCTTCTTTTCTAGACAAAAAGTTCAGTAATTCATCAGAGATTATGAATCACAAAAATGCAACAACAAACATTGTCAAGAAACAAACAAACCAAAATAACAACAACAATGGGACCTAAGTTGGACATGATCTAGACAATGGAATCACCAAAGAGGAAATTTAAAATAGCAATACTTAATATGTTAAAAATTTTAATGGAAAAGGTTTAAAACATGGAAGAACAGATAGGCAATTTCAGCAGAAAAAAATGGAACTATAAAAAATGAAATAGAAATGCTCAGAAAAAGAAAGGAAAAACATTGTTATGGCATTAGTTTTCTATTGCTACATAACAAATTTGCACAAACTGGTTTAAAACAACAGCCATCTATTATCTCACAGTTTCTGTGGGTCAGGTGTCAGTGAAGTATAGGTGGGTCATCTGTTAAGGTTTCACCAAATGTCAGCTGTACTGCACTCTCACCAGAGGATAGCTTGGGGAAAGATCTTTATCCAAGCTATTGATGACTGTGGCAGAATACATTAGTTACAGCTATGCATCTCATGGTGACTTACTTCTTTCAGATTAGCAGGAAAAGGACTTCCTCACCTCAGGAAGAAATCTAGTCCTTCATCTAAAGGCTTTCTCCTGATTGACAGAGGCTCACTCATAATGATCTCCCTTATGATGAACTCAAGAACAACTGATTTCAGATATTTATTATGTCTGCCAAAACTTACCATTTTCCCTTGATTTGTTGGCTAGAAGAAGTGTTCTACCTGCACTCAAAGGGAGGGAATTATAGAAGGATGTGTCTCATTAAGGTTCACCTTATGGTGTGTCCAGTATAGTAAACAATCTGGATCCCAGTAATACTTTATTCCCCTACCACGTGCAGGATACATTTGCTACATCCCATTCCAGCATCAGCTCCAAGCCCAAAATCTTGTCATCTAAATCATGTCCATGTCATGAGGTTGATAAATGTGATCCATTAAATATAGCTCCTGGGACACAATCCCTCACCATGACTCATGAAATTAAATAGGACAAGCTATCTTCTTTCAACCCATCTAACATAATACAGTAGAACAGGAATAGAATAAAGGCTATGGGCTTTTTGATTCAAAAGCAAGAAAAAAGATGGTAAAAAAATAAGTCAATGGTCCAAGGCAGTTCTGAAACACAGCCAGGCAAACTCCAGCCAGATCTTGATTTGGTTTCAAGTTCTGGTGTTAATACACTGTGAGTTTCTATACCACCTTCTGAGCTATTGGTTCAGTTATCTGAGTCATCCTTGCTTTATCATAAAAGATAACACATTTCCATATCTGAGTAGTTTCCTCAGACTATTTTCTTGCCAGTAGAATTTTGAAGGTCTAGCGTCCTCCTTTCAGTATATTCTCTTTCTTTCCCTTTTAGTACAAGCTGTCAATGTTTATATAATTGGATAAATTAAATGGAATTGACAGATTTACAAAGGTATTAGAAAATATGATGTATTTATCATAGTCTAAAAAAATTTAATTGTGATTAATGGTAAATTTTATTAGATATTATTATTTTTTAAATAAACAATATAAAATACTTATAACCAGCAGATCAAATATACTTGAAAACATATTTTTCAGCCAACTTATCATGGTGGTACTGCTATTCAAAATCTAATATTGTAAGTAGGAGGCTTTAATGACTAAGAATATAGTTGATATTATCGTTATTTACTCTTTCCTTGTCAAATTTAATCGCAAGTTTCAAATCAGCATTAATGTAAGTTCTTGAGCAAATACACAAATATTTGGATTATATCCCAGAGAAGAAATGTTGACTATGTACCAAAACAAAGATAAGTCAACTCGCTTAGCTTTCGGTAGAAGATTGTAACCATGAAACTTGATCATTTACTTCTTAAACATACATAAATTTGTCAGCCTATAGTAAAGGATATTTATACCTCAGAGATGTCTCTGTTTAACATATCATCTTAAATATAATCTATGGTAGGAAAGTCTCTCCCATAATTTTTTATGACAGGTCAAATTATACATTTGAAACCAATATAATTGCATTATTTTTAGAACTAGTAAAGAACTTCAGTAGCTGGTAAGATCAAATCTATTCTGTAAAAAACAAGATGAGAGAGTTCTAAGATCATTGTATAAGAGGCGGAATTATCAGCAACATGCACATTATTCCTGATTTGTTTATGTCCATTTTGTTTCCTGGTGAGACACTGTAAAAGAGAGTCATAAGACTCAATAATTTAATAATAGTAACAAACTATGTATATGTTGATAACCACTTTCATTATAAAAGTGACATGACAGCTACATCAAAATATGGTGCTTGTGGCTCAGGATGGGAGAATAAGGAGCTAGAACTACAGTAAATATCCATGTTTCCTTTTAATTTTCCCCATACTGCTACTAGAGTGACATGCTAAACATAATTAGCCTGTGCAAGTACATAAGGCAGAATTAAAATTGCATCGTTACAATTCTTAAATCCACTTAAAAGCTATCTACAAGGCATAAGAGATGATGCAAGGGACGTTTTTCAATTTTTAAAATGTTTTTAACTATGATATTTCTGTCAAGTTAAATCCCCTAAAACTCTATATTTGGTTTAATACTCTCCAGTTTCCTACAGCAATCTGTTGATATGGCTACAACTCCATATAATATGCATTTGAATTGGTGAAATTCATTATAAAGCATGTCTGTTTTATGTATGCACTGCAGAAATAAAATTGAGAAGAATGTTTATTATGTTACTTTATGACTTTTATAAAACGAACCATGTGCTATATTTTTTATAAATCAATATTAGGAAAAAATTTATCTCTACAGAAAAACAAAACAAATTGCAAAAACATAAACAAGTAAAACATTAAAACTGTTTTTTAATAACACAATGAGAATTAAATATCTTTTCAAGTTTTCTTTTTTCTTTTTTTAATGTCTTCGCTTCCAGAAAATTAACAAAATAAAGCTTCTGACTTAGTTTCCCAAGTTTTACCGGTTATTCATATAATCATGACCCTGTTTTATATTTATTAAACATGTATATATATTTGTGTATTTTATGTTACATCACCTAATGTTCTACAAGCCAGAGAAACTTGATTTGCAAGATCAAGATATATTCTCTATTTTAATGAAAATATGGGTCTTTTTGCTAAACAACAAAACATTTTTTAGCTATTAAAACTAATTTTTACCTTGGATCTTACCTCGCCTTGATACCACATGCCATGTTATGTAAGTATCTCCAATAAGGCATCATTTTTTCTCTTGGCTAGTCCATCTTTTTTTAAAATACTTTATTGTTTCTAGAATGCTGTTTGAAGGTATTTACTGTATATTAAATATTTCAAACATATTTTAAGAATGCATTCATTTATTAATACATTTTAGAAATATTTAAAATAACATTTAAGAATATATTAATTTTTCTAAATATTGCATAGTTCATTCCATATCTCACATGATACTTAAAAATGTATGTATCTTTATTGACCAAAAACATGTTTTTGCTTTATTTAGATAAGTATTTACATAAGTTAGGGATAAATTCGTTCCTTTTTACATAGTTGTTAAAGCCAGCCAAACTTGTACACATGCACACATCGTAAAGAAGAAACCTCACTTACCTCAAACAAATGTATTCTATGGACAAATGGAAAAAACTTTTAGACATACAGAATTGTCACTTTGTTAAAAAAACATTTTGACATAAATTTCAATTGGCTCAATTTAATTCAAAATCTTTGCACAAATATATTTTGTCAGTTCTGTGGTTGCCATTCTTGTCAATAAAGGTTACATACCTGGGAGATTAAATAAAAGTTTGTAGTTAATCTGAAAAAAATTAAAGAGCTCAACTGTAATCAAGAAAGAGAGCATTTAAGCATTTAATCTTAAATAATGCCTTTATCCCACCTGAGTAGTCTCTTTGTTCATACCCCTCCTGTGGCCAGTGGAATATAAATAATTCCTAACTTTTTGTGCTCAACTATTTGAGGATTTTTTTCAACACACCACTTGATTATTTTAGCAAAATGATTATTATCTTTGTAGGTATTTTAGTAAAATAATATTGTAATAAATTCTTAAACTGAAATTAGCTGAAGAAATTAAAGGCTAATTTTTGATTTGTAGTAATCATTTCCCTACTTACCAGGAAATTCATATATATTATTAAGTAAAATTTCCAAAATTATATTGCTTTCATCAACATATGCCAGTATTTTTGTTGTTGAGGATAATGAAGTGAAAGAAACAATGCTAGAAACCATTCATTCACAAATAGGTCATCAACATGGTAATAGTTATTAATTTTTATATTATAAATAAGAAGGTAATTGAATGCCAAGAATTTTAAACCAAAGAGAATTTTGTTTGTTTAGCTCCCATAAATCATGTGCCCAGGGCAGTGTGGGGATTATTCTAGTTGTGTGTCCAGAATCTATGATTTGATTCTGCCCTATAGGTTGACTTCATACTCAGAGTTTAACCTGAAAGCCCCAAAGCTCAGGACTCTCCCTCATGTTTTCAAGAGTTCCTGGCCTCATAATCTCATATCACTATACATGTTCCTTTTAATTAGGTGATACAATGTCTGCTCAAGTTTTTGGAAGCTATAAAAAATCATGATAGATAATTGTTTTCTCTTGGTTGTATTATTTTGGAAATACCACCTATTTTATACTTGTGGCCCTAGCTGACATTAAAACATGGTGAGTGCTTGAAAAATATTAAATAAGCTTCAGTATTACTATGACCACTTATTAAATTGTTGTTAAAAATAGACCATGAACAGATGTCTCATTGAATAAATAAGAAAATATAAATATATACTGTATATGCATTCTGTAATATATAAACATATATTAGAAGTTGCTGCATCAAGCAACAGTGATCTCCATCCAGATTTTTATAAGACTTGATTTGTTAAGTTTACACGGGACCGTTACAGTGCTTTTGTTCTATGATTTGGGGAGTGTGCACTTTGCTGTTCAGGAAAGTAATCTTCAACAAAGAAACCCTCTCTTCTGTTTATAAACTTTATCAAAGGAAAATCACCCTAATCTCAGTCTTTTGCTTTGGTGTGACACCTAATTTCTTCTCACCTCAAGCCCAGCTGACTCTAACCTGGCACAAAGCTATTTCTAAGTGAAAAATTTCTACTTGCTCTTTAGTCTCTGTTGCCTTCTACATGGCATCTCTGATGGTGAAAAGTCCCTACCATAAGATGAGAATACAAGTAGGAAAACTCTTGCCACACATAAAAATATTGCTTGGTATGGTTGTGTTGGATCTCTTGCGTCCGGTGTCATGGTGATGAATGCTGTCGACATGTAGCAGCATGTGTGGGTCCAATTTAAAACACCCCTCTCTTCCCTATAGCCTTATCTTCAACCCTTACACCTCCAAATTACAGAAATTTAATCCTGTTTTATCAGAATCTCCTAACATTATTTCTACAACATTGTGAATTTTTGTGATGGGAAATGAGTCAGACATTGATACTTTCCATCAGTATGGTTCTACATCTAAATCAAAATCCCAAATCCTTCTCAAGACTTAAGGATTCCATATGATTGGTCCCATTGTTATGTCACTGGCTTCATTTCCTATCGCCCATTCCCTCTTATCCACTTGGGACACAAAAGAAATCTATTCCCCCAGGCGTATTCCCACCTCAGGTCATTCTCACTAACCATTCTCTCTGGTACATTGGTCCATCAGTTGTTCACAAAGGTTGCTGCCTCACTTTAGCTGTCTTATCAATATAAAATGCCACTGCAGTTCTTAACTTATTTTATTTTTTATTCATATCAGTCAACACTATCCAACATTTCATATATGCATAGATTTATATGTATGAGTGTATACATAACGTGTATGTATACATATGCATGTATGTGTGTATATTTTCTTCAATTAGACTGTAAAATTTGTCCATGAGGGATTGTCTTTCAGTATTGTAGGTCTTGTCCATCACGTTGTCCTTATTAAACAGAATAGTAACTGGGTAATAGTAAAACTTCAATAAATGTTTGAAATAAACTATAGGTTGATTGGATTTGTATCTAATAAATATTTCTCAAAAGCTACAAGAAACTTAATTCATAATTATGATTGACACCACCCTGGGGTTTCAAAAATAATGTAGATTGTCCAGTCAGGCTTATTATTATAAACTGAGTTCATTTTGGGATGGTTGTTCTACTCCCACTTTTCAGGAGTCTCCTAATATACGAAAGTAGCAATCAGTGTTAACAACATTTCTATGAGTTGTGTTTGAATACATGGGCCTTTCATATATTTCAGTAGGTTGAACTTTACATAATATATATCAGGGTTCAAATATTTTTAGAATATGGAGCCATAATATAAAGAATATGACAGTCTTTTTTTGCTAAAAAGTCTTGTTCTAATTATTTCCTCTCATCTCATAGTTATGACATATGTATTGTTCTCCCTGCCCAGAACTTAGTTAATCTTCCCTTTCTGAGAGTGCACACACACCTGTGTGAGTGTGTGTGTGTTAGGTATAAATATATTCTTATATATACATATGAAATGGGCAATCATAATTTTTATTGAGGGTAATAAAAGCAACATCACTTTCCGGGATGTAAGTTATGTTTAATCATCATTACACCATTTCTCTGATCATAGCTCTACTAAAGCCACCTCATTGCTTTGTTCCCTAATAAATCCCCACGGCTTAATCTAGGATAATCATTGAAAGAGAGTGCTAAATTTTTATCAGTCTAGTTTTAGTAATATATTTTAACCAAAAAGCAGAAGTATTACATTATGGATTATATTTATAGAAGTTTTAATAGCAAAAGTATACATATGGTTGTGAATCTTTCAAATGATATTTAACATTCAATCAACTTAAAAGAAATTGAATGCAATAGGCTAGACTTGATAAATAAACAGAGCCTGAAAAGAACTGTAATATTTCTGTGATGAAATCACTTGCCACTTAAAGGAGAGGAAATAAATAAATTGTTTTGTTGCCTTAAAAGATTTTCTCCCTTGGTCCATATTGTTTTATTTGGTGAGTGTTTCTATTCCTGCTCTGCATTGGCTTCACGGGTCATGACTGGGATAGGACTGACATAATTTAGGCTCTGATTAAATGCCTGGGGTTAGATGTGTGTCCTATGGGAATGGAAGGGGAACAGATGATTCAGGCAAGGGTTAGCTCAGGACATGTTTCCCGCACCACGACTCAAGCTAGAGTCACAGAACCAAAGAATCTGAATCGAATAGAGGTCAAATAAAAGAGAGAGAAATGGTCTAAATGGAAAAGAGGGTACCTGAGGACTTTCATGAGTCCCACTTTTGGGTGTGCAGCTGGGACTCACAAGGGACTGCTGTGATCTCAAGGCTGAAGGCAGGGTGAACAGGTGGCACTTTCATGCTTAGTATTTTTTTTTCAGTTTTAAGTCATTTTTCAGTATATACTATGACTTTCATCAGTCTAATTTGAAATAATTCCAAATGTAAATGCAAATGATATTTGGTAAACTATGTTGTTAACTAGTGTTAGCAATTATTATAATCACTATAGAAACAGTAAAATAGAATTAGTGAGAAGAATAATAATGATAAGTGCAACTGACTATGCTTTCTATGGGATAGATGTTTTATATTTATTTAAAAGTATTTCATTCCACAAAGCAATCATGTGACTTCACTTTTATTGACAGAGAAAGTGTGACTTAGTGAGCCCAGTCCCAGCCTTGCAAATGACGTAGCTCTCCTGATATCCACACATACAGTTCCTGGAAACAAATGTTTTTACACTGTAGTTCTCTACACAGTACATTTTAATTCAATTACAGTTCACATTCTGATAAAACAGTGGTTGAATTTTGCAATATAACCGAACTTGAGATAATAGTAAGATCTTAAAATTAGTTTAAATTCTTCCAATGTGTTCTATTTATGAATTACTTTATTATTAGTGTTATTTCTTTAAATTGTATGTTCCTACTGAATCTTTTAAGTAGTTTTTTTATATATATACAATCATTCTTGGTGCTTTGCTTTTTTTTTTAAATATCTCTTACTCATTTTTAATTCCTTTAAATTTTCCTGTTCTCTGTGGCTCAAACTGAGAATATTTAGACTTAAGCTCTAGATTTAGCCACATGCTAGTTGATATTGGAGTTATTTTAGACTTCCCTGTGTTGCCTTAGAAATACTGAGAGATCAATGCATCTTTTTAGGAATCAACCATCAACTTATTTTCTGACAGTTGCAATTTAATAGATATTTTTTTTCTCCATGCCTTAGACCTTGACTTCTTTCCCCTTTTGTTTCAAACAACATCTCCAGTTCCTTACAAAAGCTATCTTTTGCAAGGATTTTGTCCTGCAGGTCTAAGGTCTAAAAACAAATGAGTAGAGCAGGGATTCATGCCGGCAGGTGCTGCAGAAATCCCTTGCTTGGTTGTCTCTATTAGCAATTCTAATCCTTAAAATAATAATTTGCTTAACCTTACTTCTGACCTTCCGGGCACCGCTGGAGCTGACAGACTGACATATTGTTCCCTTCCTCAGTCTTTTCAGAGGTGAAGTTGTTCCTAATGCTCCTTTTGGGTGCAGTATTCAAATTGCAGAGAGTCAAAGGCCAACACTAATATACTGAAGGGAATAACACACCTAAGCCATCAAATTGTTTCAGGTGAAATGTCGAAAACAGCAACTATATGATTCTTCATGATACATCTTCTGAGTTTTTGACAGTTTTTTTTTTTTAATTTAGGCAAGGCCCTAAGCGATGAAACCAACACAAGGAAGGTAATATTGATTTCATGTACCATATCCTAAATAGATGTGACACACATCTCAGCACTGTCTTTCCATCACCGTCTCTGATACTGTGACGATTAGAAACACAGAATTCAGGGCCCTTCTCCTTTCTCAGGTATGTGAGCTGATGCCTGGGAATGTGCTTTTCAAGGTGATTATTTTGCTTGGCTTGAAGGCATTTGAAGACTTTTTAATAGACGCCATAATTCAGGCTACAGTCAATATATTTCAAAGCTACAAATAATATCTGTCACATATAAATGCATTAAATAAAATAGGTGGATTTTAGGCTGATAGCTGTATGTGTGTTATTTTAGGGAAATGTAAAATCACATTTCTTTAAACTTAAGTTCTGGACCATTTTGACATGATACACAAGGTATGATAAAAGCTAAGAGTAAGTTAACTTACAAAGTGGGAGTGACATAACATCAGCAAGCAGTTTTTAATTCTAGATAATGACCTATGTAATATGCACACTTTCTGTTGCACTTAATATACATATAATATATAGTTAATATAATATGTAATATAATAATATATAGATATTAAAGTAACAAATAATTACAATATACCATAAATGCAGTGCTTTATTTCAAATATAAAGTATTGTTTATACTATGGTGTGTTTTTTCTGATTTTTAAACAATTAAAATAATTTTGTGTGCAGCTCTGTTATGGCTTGTTACAGTATAGAAATGCTTTAGCCACATTTTTTTTTAAGTTTTGGAATACAACAAATACTTCATTTTCACTAGAAATAACCAATTGCTACTGATATCAATTGAAAGTTATGAGAGTTACATGTTCTTGAAACACAGGCACTCCACCATGAAAAAAATCTAGATACTCTATCATATATATATATGATATCTAGTATCTAGATTTTTATATGTACACCTTCAATACCATATCAATACCTTATCATATGTATATGCATATATATGCAAAAATAATCACCTTTCAGTTTACTGGTATTCACTTTATTTTTCCTTACATATTGCATTGTTGATATACATAGAATTTTAAATGTGTACAATATTAAATTAAAAAGTAAAAAAAATTAAGATGGGCTCTAAAATCTTCTTGCAAATAGAAGTTCTGAAATTCTTTGAGCATTTGCAACTTTAATGAAATACATCTTTGCTTCGGAGTGAATGACGAGAACTTTCAGCTGTGTAATTATGGTATCTATTATTTAAAATTAGCTGGTTACTTTGTAACTACCCTCCCAAGGAACACTAGAAAGCAAGAGGGAAGAATGAATTTTCATTTCAGAACTACTATGTCAGAGTCTGTCTTAAATTCTTTATGTAGTCTCAAAAATATCACTGAAAATTTTGAAAAATGAGAAAATACATTTAAAAAGTCTTTTTTCATTGAACCACTTTTTTCCACTTCCCATCATTAACCACTGAGATTACTGCCTCCATTGTGTCAAACTATTGCCTTCACTATTTTTCTCTCTTTATAAAAAGGTGTACAAATTGTGTTCCTAACCTTTACAAATACATACTCTGTTTTCCAAACCTGGAATTGTTTCCAAAGTTTTGAATCACTTTCTAGTTTTGAAACTACCCTTTGTCATCATTTTGTTATTCTGACATTTTAACTTTTATATGGCAGAATATAAAATATGTTGATATTTAGAAATATAAGCTGTTATTGATATCATTGAGTCCTTTGTAACTTATTCACATTTCTTCCAGCTTCTAACACCTTTTTTTGGCCTATGAAAATTTGTTCTAATTCAAATGAAAATCATGAAATGCACTATTATATTAAAACAATCACCAGAATATTTTGCGTCTTTGTACTGTGCTTTCTAATTACAACTCTGTAAATTTTATATGTGAAAAGGGTAAAATTTTCCTCTCTTTGAATATTATCTTTAAAATATATTATTTTGCCAAGGGTCTTAAAAATTATTCTTATATATCCAAAACTATAGTGTACATTATAGTATGTTTAAAAATTAAATATACTTCTACTTAAAAAATTAGTCTGGAACAAATCAAATTATAAATGAAGATATTAAAATGAACAAATGTGAGCCAGTTATTTGTACAAGAAATAAAGGCCTTAATTTCATCCTAACAACTTCCTTGTTAACACTTCCTATGTGTTCATTTTTCAGTCAGTTTCATTAAAAGACTTGACACAGTCACACTAAAACATGAGCAAAACAAGCACAGCATCTAAACACTTTAAATATTTTGGGAAGGTTTTAAGATCCAGCTACCCAAGGTATGAAATATTTTATAATATCGGCATTTTTCTGCAAAATGAGTGTTTTTTAAAAGAAAATTTGGAAGTTAAAAAAAATCAATTATTTAAGGAATACCTTTGTATTTGCCTAGTTTGATAGTGGTTAGAATAGAATTTCAGTCTTCAACTCACCAAAGTCAGGAGTCTTGTTGCCAGTAGATAAGCTATTACCCTCTAAAAACAGCAACACTGGTTGAATGGTTTTGTGCTTCGTTTATCATAACAGTGGGTGATAATGGTAATAAGAAGTGTGCACTGCTAATGGTGGTGATAAGAAAAGACAGAACATTACTCTTGAGCAAACCTAGATATAATCAAATTCTGGATTGGCTCAATGTTGCCGGGTAAACTGTCCACTTTAAGCACAACAAAAGAGAAAAGTCAAACAAAACTCTCATATAGAATACCTTTAGGAAAAATAACTTGGGAGTCTGAAAATCTATAGTCCTTAATCTACTTTTTACATATTGAACAGCTGTTATCATAATGCGGTTTTGATGATATAAGTGTTTCTTATGAACAGGACGGTGAGCATCTATTGAGCACTTTTGTGTTTATGTGAGCATACACAGAACTTAGCCTAGAAGGACAGACATTAGAAATGTTAGAGCAACAAAATGTGATTTGAGGGATAGTCTCAGAATATAAAGAAAATATAGTTGAGACTAAAAAATCACCATTCATCTTTACAAAGGAGTTGACACTTGAATTGATATTGAAGACTGGGTAGATTTACTAGGTAGGTAACTAAAGTAAGGCTAGTCCAGTAGAAAGAGCAGAAAGGACAAAGGCAGGCGTGAGAAAAATGATGTAAGAGTGAGCTACAAACTATAGGTTACCTAAGCAAAAGGCTGGAAATCGGTCCAGAGGTGGTAACTTGTAGATGAATTGCATTGAACTCAAGTGGATGGTGAAAAATTAAGGCTTTAATCCCAGAATTTGATTTCCTACAGTGTAAAGAGCACTTGCATCAGAGCCACCTGAGGGGCTTGTTAAAGTTTCAGAATCCAAGGCCTGCCAGAGTTTTACAGAATCAAAAGCCCTCTGGGTGTGGTCCATGAATCTACACTCTAATAAACTCCTTGACCTTATGCCCAATAAACTTTGAGCTCCATTTTCCATGAATGGAATACAATGTGAAATATGCATATCCCATGCATGGCCCAAGATGATACAGTGGTGCATGAGAAGAAAGTATGAAAAATTCTATTTAGCTATTGTTTATCAAGAGAGGAGGAAACAAGAGAAAGAGAGAGAGAAAGGGAGAGAGAGGCTCTTTATTGGTGTGGCTAAATATGCAGGTAGATAAAATATCCTTCATTTGGACCTTGTGAAAGGAAAATCAACATGGAGTCAGTATTGCTAAGAGAGCTCTCCAAAATGAAGCCAGGGAGTATGACTTATGCATGTCTCAGCAAAGATGGAATCTGAACTTTTGACCATTTGTCATAACATAGGCATCCAGAACATCTGCCCGATGTTTCACAAACTCAGGGTATTTATCTAACCCTCACCCTCAAATAACTTAAGACAGCTTATTTCTTAAGGACTAATATTGTCTTATTTGCCTCAGAGTCGATCGCAATTCTCGCCAGACATCTTAAACGACCTTGTGGCTTTTGCCTCTGGCTTTTTTTCTTCCTGAAAACACTCTTCTGGTTTTACCCAAATCTGTATGTCCCAAATTGTTAATTCCTAAGACACATAAGTAAAGCTCTTTGTTCTTTGCAGCCTTAATAATGATTATTGCTCTTCACCCAAATATCACAGTTTATTACATATATTTATAATGTGTAAGATATCCTCAGAGAAGAAGCTGTCTTCCTATATACATTTGCTTTCAGCGTATTGCATTTTATTTATATGGAGTTCAGTTGTTTTTTGTGTTACTTTATCTTGTTTTACCTGAACTTACAGATCAAGCCTACAGTTAAGTCTGCCATTTGAAACCATGTTTTGTAAGCTAACTACTTCAGTTATGAAAACCACTAAAATTAATACCAAGCAAATTGACTTCAGAGCTCCTTCAAATTGCTTAAAAAGTCATTTTAGGAAAGTAAATATGTTTTTACTATTAAAATATTAGAAATTAAAATGATGGAACTACATCTTACTATTAAGTTGGAAGATATTTGGGGTTGACAGATCTTTCTTTACAGAAAAGAAATGTTGTAATCAACAAAAATGACAGCATAGAAAAGAAACGTGAAATTAGGAAATTCAGAAATACAAATTATTACCTTACTTAAGAATTTTAATACCTCCCATTGCTTATGACCTCCAAACATTTTTTGAATCACAGAACCTATCATAAATAATTTTGAGCACAAATCTTATGATTATCTGTCTGCTTTTATTTCTATACTGTTCCATCTTACATTATTCTATTGTAAATGTTACAAAAATATTTCAAAAATATAAATATGAATAAATGATAAAAATTAATATTCCAAAACAATACTAACAGTACCAATTTCTAAAGTTTAAGTATTAAATAGATCTTTCCTATGGAAAATCAGGGCAATGGATTGCACATGGTAAGACCTTAACAAAGGCTAGTCATATTATCATTGCTGCTATTTGTGTCACGGTTCTACTGGCTAAAATGTCCCTTTGTTGTAGTTGCTTGACCCAGCAAAGTTCTTTTTACACGCTTAGCATTTCTAAAGCTTGGGCTTCTTATTTTGTAAACAAACACATGCTATGACAAAATAATTTCATACTTTAAATAGAATATTTAATGTGGAGGATAGCTATAGTTTAAATAGATTTGTTGCATATGAGTCAAGGGTACAGATGAATAGGATAAGACTGATTTAGATATTCTGAGTTTACTGCGTTACCATACACTTTGTATCAGAAAGCAGTTTTCTACCCCTCAGCACTTCATTTCAAAATATAAAAGAAAGCTCTGATCCTGTCAGTTTCACTGCACATGAATTCAGGGCTTTTAGCCACAAAGAAGTTTAAGCTGCGTTTGTCATTTTTCTTGTGTTAAATGTTTTGCTTCTTTCCCAGAGGTTGCATTTAATAGTACTGGTATTCAAAAACTTATTCTCTCAAAAAGTGCAGAGATAGTTATCTGTTTTCTTCTTTGACAGCATTATAGCATGTCCTTGAGTAGAGACTAAAGAATAATGATGAGACAAAGGTGTTTTTTTACAATAAAAGTATGCATGCATAGACACGTCTGTCTAATACACTGGATAGGTGTACAGTATAACTACTCAAAATATTTTCACATGTCATTTATAAATGCATGTGTGTATATTCTGTGGGAACATACTAACATCATGATTGTTTATATTTCATAGTGATATGTAGCTGTAAACATGCATCTATGCAGATACTGAGTTTCCACACCCTTCACTTATTCTTTAAAAATAGAAACTGATAATTGCTGCTGACAGTGAAATACTAGTAGAAATATTTACTTAACTTTGTCATCGTCAACTCTCTCCAAACTATATTTTAAGAATAAGTAATAATAAAAATGTAATTATTAAGGCCCTGTTTATATTTGGTACAAAGTAGCTGGTCAAAAATATTAAATGAATCATGGCCCATGAAAACTGTGTGACTCAGTGCAGACACACAGATCTCCATAGGCTTAAAAAACAGCAACCATTTGTCTGGCAGAGTTAAGAATTCAATGCGAAGGAAAATAAAATACAGAGATAGAAGCTATATTAGAACAAACAGAAATAGAATAAACATGATACAAAACCCACAGAAGACATAGGAGACAGATTTGAGGAAGTCCCACAAAAGAAAAATGAGATGCACAAAATTATGAAACTGATCGAAGAAAAAAGACAAGAGATAAGACGGAATGTCTTCATGAATAATTCATGTTTCTGGAATAGCAAAGAGAACAATTAAGACTGAAAAATATCCTCAAAGCCACAAGAAGAAAACCTGAGAGGAAGAACTGAAACTGCTGATGAGGAGGAGCAATGGTGTTCCAAGAGACCTTGTTCCAAGTCAGTTACCACAGAAACATTTCCAAATGATTTTACTAACTCAAGATCTATAATACAGACCTCAAACATAAAGAGGACGCCCTATGCTAAATGGTGGTATGCAGCATTAGTTAATAGTCACAGATGAGGATCCGAACTCTGGGAGTTTAACAGTTCAACTTCCAGCTTCTATTATTAACTTGGCTACCATGATCATACTCTCTACCTTAACTGCTTTTTTCTAATTTTCAAATGGTACTTAACAAAAGTACCTACTTAAAGGTGCCTTCCAGACAATGCATTAGCTAATGTATAAAGGGACTTAACAATTCTTGGATGCAATTAAGCATTCTCTAAGGTATTGTAAACAAACCTACAAGAACTCTGAGAGTACAAGCATCTGTGATTGCTTCAGGCTTTCTGAGGAAAAAAAATGCTATTAGACAAAGTTCTCACAAAACAACATGAATATAAACACACTCAGAAATGGAGAAGATACCAAAAGAATAGTGGTAAGTATTAAATCAGCTGAAATAAGATGGCGATAGGGCTCTTGGTAATATAACTGATACAAATATTATAAAAGTTGACACTGTGATGTTAATGATCTAGTGATGGAGATGGGAGGCAGGTAGACTACTAGATTTTAGCTTTTTTGTAGCAGAGTCAGTACTTACTTTTGAATCATGCTAAAAAGCAAAAGTACTTCAACTATTTAATTTTTTTCTTGATTTTTTTTCTTAAATTCAAATGGATTTTAGGAACTATCATCTCTTGTTATGAAGAAATATTTACTACAAATTCACAGATATCTTTTGATTTATATCTCTTTTCTTTATGATAAATTTAAATAAAATGTAATGTATTTTATTTTGAATTAATTTTTTGATCAAATCTTGTAAAATATTATCTGTCTATCTGTGGACTTGAGGTTAGAATCCAAGCCTTCTGGAAGCAAAATGTTTCTTGTATGTCAATGACCCAAGGATGTAGCCCTGACCCAAGGATGTAGCCCTTCTGTATTTTCAGTTCAAAACTCTGGGATGTTTTCCTGAAGTCCTCCTCCTTGGTGGATAATACGTATATATTTTTTTCTTTTCTTTTTCTTTCTTTCCTTCCTTTTTTCTTTCTTTGTTTTCTTTCTTTTTTTTTTTAGAACTGAGATTCCTGAAAATTCTGTTTAGCTTTTTAGTATCTTAGCTGCTGCTTTCAGTTTTTCACTTTTCTTCTTGCCATGTGTATACTCGGTTCAGGATCTGGCAAAGTCCTCAGAGGGAAGGGGCACACACGCAACTTCAAGCTCAGGTCTCTGAGGTCTCCTTTACTTCTCTCTCTCGGCCTTTCAAGTCCTGGAAGTCCATAACTGCTATTCTGGTTCCTGCAGCCAAGAGAGAGAGCTGTAAGCTCTGGGCCAAAGCTTCTGGTTTGGCCCTCAGACCTAGTGCTGACACTCTGTATGTGGCCCTAGAGGAAAAGCATCAACAGTGCAAGTACAGCAACACACTGCTTTTCCTCTTCTCTCTGGTGGATTGGCTCAGAAAGACTTGGTTACCTTAGTTGCACTCTTATGACTATAAATATCTTTTCTTTTTTTTCCCTCCAGCCTTTTATAGTTCTTCTTTGCTGGAGAGTTATTTTTATACTTAGCTGTTCAGACAAATTTGAAAGTAGAAATTGGAGGATATATTAAATCTTAAATTATAAAATACTAAATGTTTTAAAATATGAATTTCCTGATAATTCTATATGAAAAAACAACCCAGAAAAAGGCAATTCAAATGACCACTTCCACTGAAAAACAGATGTTACCTATTTATTTTCAAGGGCAGAATAAGAATTTTTATCTTTAATTTTAACTTTTTAATTCTTACATATTTACTTATGATTTCTCATAGTACTATTGTGTGTATGATATATATGTATGTATGTATAAATGTTATATTATAATGCATTTTTGTGTCCAGTTTTGAACATACCTAATTAAGATTCAATACTTAGCATTATTGAATATGAAAAATGTATATTCTAAGATTTTAACATTTCAATTTCTCTTCTAACCTATTATAAGTGTTTCCAGAATATATATTGTTTCTAATTTTTAAAAAAGCTAGTTTTTATATACAATGTAATGCAAATGAGCAATAAAATCTGCAGCTTTAAAATCTTTAAATAATCAATTACTGTGCCACTAATATTTCAAATCCTTGCAAAAATCACACAAAATGCATTGGACATTTTATGTTTTGTATTTTAAGTTTTTTCTCTCTGACTACTGAAATACCACATTCTATGGGCAAGGTGAGGTGTATATTGCAAGAAAGATTAACTAATAAAAATGATTGCATTTATTGTTTATTCTGTCCCTTCTGTTATGAAATTTTTATACACACCTGATAGAATTTTGTTCCCCAAATTTCAATTCAGAACATTTGTAAACCTAGCAAGACTTTTTGTCTTCTAAATCCTGTTCTCTGCTGGTGTGAACTAGGACCCACTGGAGAAATGGTTGAGTCCAAGGTTGAGGCACTAAAAGTAAAAGCAACTACTTCTACTTGTGCCAGAAAGAATTATAGTGCTTAAAAATATAATCTGAATTTATTCACAGATCAACTCTAAAAAAGTGATCATTCCCATTAATGAAACCAAGGCTTAAGTCCTTCCATAATGACTAATTTAATCCCTGATCTGATTTAAAATTGAACTTTTTCCCTCCATTCATTTACTCCTCCATTTATTTAGTGAAATTTATTGAGTATGTTTGTGTGCCAGGAATGATATTATAGTTTGAAAATATAGAAGGTTAAGCTGCTCTAGAGATATTCAGAGACAATTTGTTCATTTTGGAATTTCTTGCAATCTATTACTGTAGAGAATTCTGTGTCTGGACAAGACACAAGCCATCTATAATTTCAGGGCACTAAAAAATATTGTTTGATATTCGCTAGAAAGTTGCGGGGCTGTTTTATCCTGACTTTGTATTGTGTGGGAGAGTATTAGAGAATATAGATTCATCAAGGAAATCTAACATGTCTGATGCGGGTCTCAAAAAATCACCACTTGCACGCAGCCTGATCCTGGGGTGCGGAGTCCGGTGAATCCCATCTGGGAGGACTCCAGGACTCTGGCAGAGTTTCAGGCTCCCAGTCCCGGTTTGGGTCCTGCTACACTCCTGTGCCCCATGGCCCACACTGGGTGCAGGCCTTGAGTGCTCACCTCGGCCCCCTCGGGGGGTTGACCTCCCATGCCTGCCCTGGCCCCACACCACTGGTGCCTGAGGACTGAGGAGTGTCCCTTTGGTTGTGGTAGCCAGCAGGTAGGATTGATTTTTTAAAAATCGCTACAAAAGATATAACCCAAAATAATAAAGTAAAGTATTAAATTAATATTTTAAATGAAATACTAGGGACATTGGACCTGTCTCAGAATTTTTTCAGAAATATGTCTTAGATGTGTTTTTGTGGCTTGTGGTGTTTATTAGTAAGCACTTTGATTGATTGATATTGTCCAACAGCCAAAAGGCTTGATGACAAATGCTTCCCTTGGAGATTAAAAGGTATGCTTGTATCTATCTAGGAATAAAAGATAAACTGGCAACTCTTTAAGAATTAGTATATCTTCTGTCAACTATAGCAATATATTAATTAAATACTTTAAAATATTGTAGAGTTCCATCTAAAATAATTCTAGTGCCCACCAAAAACAATTCCAATTACACCATACTATGAGCATTAAGCTATCAGTTTAGTATAAATTCCAAAATGTTATCTTTATTTATGCTCTTTAAAGTTAATAATGTCAATTCATCATTAATGAAGAATTGTTTCTGACGAACATAAACAGTTTAACAGTTTAACTTACAGGAGATAGTCAACTCATTCCATGTATGTTTTATACCTTCTGAGGAAAATTACTAGGCTGTAACTTCCCCTTTCCTTATCTTATATTTGCCTTAAATAGGACTAGACTTTAACTCATCCATTTATATTATAGGATCTAAACCCCAGACAGTAGTTGACTGCAGCAAAAACAGACATTGACACAGGTCAGGACGATCAGATTATTTTTGCCAGAGTTTGGAACTGGGAAAAATAATTCGTTTTAATCTTTTTGATTTACTTGAATTGAGGACTTGTGAATTCCGGAATGGTGAAGTGTTTTCAACAGGAATATTAAAGAAGTAAAATTCACTTCAAAGTAAGAGAGGAATGAATTAGAGACACATACAAATAAAAAAAAGGCAGAGATCTGAGCCCCATGCAAGTTAAACAAATGTCAGACAAAGAATGTCTCTCAAGTTGCTGAAAATGTCCCTGTTCCAGGTGCCAGCCCATAAGAATCCTGGTGGCACTTCTTGGTTCAAAAAGTGCTCCTGAACCTCTATGCTCAATTTCATTTTCTGCTTCTGCTATTTGAAAGTGATTTGCCATTACATGGGACAAAGCATCTTGACTACCCAATCTGAGACTGGTAAAGGATATAGAAGGAACTGTTATCTAATAAAGAATCCTAAAAATAATGAGTATATTGTTAACATGGATAATAATGGGAAAAAAATCTGTAGATAAATTTCATTTGAATCAAATTATTTACTTGAAGTCAAACATTATACTCTATTACTTAATTTCAAAATCATCATATCAACTCTTTACAGATAAGAACACTTCTAAACAAATGTATTCAGATAAATCCTTAATGAAGTGATGCATTTATAGAGAAAATCTATATTCAAATAAGTAAAATTATGAAATGAATTCCAGAGGTGCAAACAAATTCAGCTAGTATCATGGTAGATGTATTCTCATTTCTCTGTAAAATTAATACAACCCAATTATAAAACAAGATGAATTAGATTACTTCCAAGATATTAAAGTAAAATAGAGCATATATTTAGAAGGGAACAATACATATTAATCCTCACAGAAAACATTATAAACATTAAATGAAGTGTATGATTTGTACATTTCCTTTTAGCATTTTGAATAAAGCTTCCATCCATTTTTTTTAATCATTACATGAATAATTTCTTCACATTTTGGCTGTTTCTCAAACTCTCCATTTTAATTAGGGTTCTATAACCATTAATACCATATCCTAATTAAGAAATCCATTAAGTCTCTATAATAGTTGCTTTAGAGATAATATTAAATTTACTGGAGTTTTAAATAATAAATTCATGATGGGATTTTAATGTGCAATTTAAGAAGTTATTAATATTTGAAAGAAGCAGTCATTGCTTCTGTGTTCAATCAATACTAAGCTTTTGTCACATACTTCATTATCAATTTCACCATTTCGAATATTTTATGAATACTCTTAAGTGTTCTTCACTGAAAGGAATATCTTACTTTAGTGAAACTTCTTTGCTTAAAAAGTATTTATAATCATTTTTCTCAATTTTTAAAATGTGTCTGATACAGATTAGTTCTACCTTTTGTGACATGTGACCTACTATGACTTCTACTGTCAATACTTTTTAATTCCTTAGCTTCCAAATGCAAAATTTGCATACAATATAGTTTATACTTAGAAAGAAGATGATATTTAAAGGTAGCGAAGGGAATCTGTCAATAATAACCTGGCTGGACAATCTAGGGAGCCAAACCTAAGTCCTGGTGATGTGAACTTTGACCACTTGGATAAGCTGCTGTCAGGTATCTCACTGCTCTTTCCCCCTATTCATATTCTGGTTATTAGAAGCAAGTCACTAAGTCCATTCCATCCTACAAGGGAGTAAAATTGGGGTCCACCCCTCTGGAGGGAGAAGCATCAAAGACTTTCTGGATATATTTTAAAACCACCACACCTGGGGAGGGTATGGTTCAAATGGTAGAGTGCATGGTCACCATCCATTAGGTCCTGGGTTCAATCCTCTGTACCTCCATTAAAAAAATAATTTAATAAATAGACCTAATTACCCACCCCAAAAAACCTAAAAAAAGAAAAATCACAGCATTTTATAAATATTTGGGGTGATACTTTGTGTCTATGTAAATAATCCTTTTTTTCTTCACGTTTTCCCACTGATATTACCACTCACCCATGGATGTTGCTTGTAGCAAGTATTATTGTATTGTTCTAATGATGATTTCTTATTTCCTCATTTCCTCTAAATTTTTTATTTGGAATTCTTCTGTAAGGAGTATTTGTCCCTTTGCCTCCATTTACTTATCTAATAAATCTATTAGATTTAATAAAATAAATTTATATCTGCGTGGGTGCATAGATTCGTATTTTATTCTTTGAGTTATAGTCCAGTCCTATCATTATTTACAATGTTGCTAAAATTGTTCCAGATTTAGCTATCAGGAGAGCTTTCAAGTTTGGCCCCTATGTCCCTTTGATGTGGCCCTTTTTCTTTTACTTTTTGAGTACTTTCTTATTTTCTGGCACTGCAACGTGCCCCACATACGTTTTATATTTTTCAAAATACACCTGAGAATCAGCCATTTCTCCAGTGATCCTAGGCTTATTTTATTGAAGAATTGTGTTTTGACACTAAGATAAGGGCATTATGTGTGCTTCTGGCTACTGGACGGTCTTAGTTATTGTAAATAGGGCTGCTATGAACATTGGGGTGCGTGTATCTTTTCAAATTAGAGTTTTCTCTGGAAATATGCCCAGGAGTGGGATTACAGGATCATATGGTAAGTCTAGTTTTAACTTTTTAAGGAACCTCCACATTGTTTTCCATAGAGGCTGCACCAATTTACATTCACACCAACAGTACAGAAAGATTCCTTTTCCGTTACATCCTCTCCGGCATTATTTGTAGATTTTTTAATGATGGCCATTCTGACTAGTGTGAGGTGATACCTCATTGTAGTTTTGATTTGCGTTTCTCTAATAATTATCATTATTTGGCAGATTTACATGCGTCTGTTGGCCACTGGACTTTCAATCAATGACATGGAGGCAGCCTTTTAGTTTTGCATTCAACTAGTTGATATTTATCACCCATAATGTCCCATGACTGTGCCTTCATTCTCCACTTAACTGACTCACTGAATTTGTAATTACATTACAGATTTTTTGACTATAAGTTTTTAACAGAAGCTCTTGAAATAAATGCATATTTAAAAATTGACATGTTTAAAAGTTAAGTATTTATATCTAAAGATAAGGCAGACATTAACTATCAAGCCAGAACAGTTTTATATTAAAACTCAAATCAGACATAGCACATTTTCAATGAAATCAGTTCTGCCTCCAAATGAAAACCAATTAGTGTATCTGGAAGGATTTAGAGCATACAGAGAGCATGATGTTTTTAGGCTAAGAATGGCATCTTTATGCTGATGGCTAGTGTCTGGGTGACCCTCTGGAGACCACAAGATGCCAGTATGTTTGGGGTTCCATTGAAAACCTGTGTCTACCATGTTATTTTTCTTGGGATGGTGAACATATTAAAAATCATGAGAAGGGAAACATGAGAAAAGCCAGGGCTTTTGAAAGCTGATTTGGATTTGAAAGTAACGAAGTACTGTTGAGCATTAGGGGAATTTTCCCTCCTTCACTCGCTCATCCATTAACACTGGAGCTTGTTTTCAGTTCAAGCCAGTTCGAAATTTTGAGACTCTAAAACTTGCTCTACAACACATACTTACCTAAGCATTATGCAGGGCTAACAAAAAATCGGTCTCTATTTTAGAAGAGCTTAACATATTGCAAGGAATAGAAATATGAAAAAATAAGAAAGTCCTAGGATGGTAGGAATAGAGTGGAACTCAAAATACAACTGAGGGCTCAGGGGAAGGAACCTGAACTCACCTGAATAGTTACAAGAAGTTCAGACAAAGCAGATTACACAAGGGCTGAATCTTGAATCATGAGCAGAAAGCTTGCAAACGGACAGAGGAGAGGAGTAGTTCCCATAACAGATGTCTTCATGGAGCAGATAAAAAGAGAAACAAATTAGCATCAGGTATTTAAGAAGAAATCCTATCTCAAATATTATAAGATAATCAATATCATAGGAGTTTGGGTATTACTCAATCTCAATTTATTGAAAAGTATTAAATAGTGGAATAATGAAATCAGGTTTGTATTTAACTGTGTAATTTAATAAATTCACTTTTGTAACTAATATTTGTTGAGAGATTATAATATATGAAGCATTATAAAGTTATATTTTCAAGTAAAGGGAAAAGTACAAAATAATAGTGGAGGGTGGCAAAATTTTCCATCCCAAAATATGACACTTTGGCATGAGGGTTATTTTATGTTAAAGGCACTTAAAAACCAGCAGATACAAGAAGGTCATTCTAATCTCCCATTTTCTTCCTGAAAATAGGAAATAAAAACTCCCATGCGAAAGATGCCCTCCCTGTAGCAGGAGAAATGGTCTTCCACAAGGAATGTAAACTAAGAGAATTCTATACAAAAAGACTTTGTTAAAATATTTCTTAATTTCATATATATATATACTTATATGTATTATTTCATATATATATATTTAGTTACTTTTCCACAGTTGTCTCTCTTTGTTCAACCTAGTATAAAGGCATGTAGGTTGCACCATTTCTTTTGGGACTTCATTCTTTATGAAGGTTCCAATATCATATAAAATTTATATAGATTTGTATGCTTTTGTCCTGTTAATCTGTTTTATGTTATTTTAATTCTCAAGCCAGGCTGAAAAATTCTTAAGAGGGTTTTTTCCTTACAGTAGAATATGCTTAAGACTGATATAATAGTCATAAATGTATTGGAAACATTTGTGATTTAGTTCCTGTCTAGCATGTGCATAAAATATATCGTCTAGTTAAACAGGTTTTATTAAAACTTGTAAAGTTGCAGGAAATATGTGATTTTCAAACAGTCCTAAGTCATATTTGCCAATAGACTAGATCTGTTGCACTCAAATAGGAAAGGAGAAACTTGTTTATTTGCTTTTCATCTTTGGCAATATTTTTTCCCTCTGTCTCTGGAGTTCTGTCCCAGATTCAAAATGTTTTTAAATTGTTTCCTTCCTAATGGTTCATCTCTCTGTTATACATGAAAGAGACTTATTTTCTAGGAGATGTACCGTGGAGTACAAAGGAAAGGTTTAACATCCCTTCACTCTTCACTTACTTATCTGACATCATGTAAACCCTAGACTCAGTGCCCACACTCTGGGTAGTAGAATGAGCAGGACAGAGAGGACTCCTGCCATAGTGTAATTATACTTTAGTGTAGGAAACAAAATAATAAAACAACCGATTCAAATAAATACTGAGTATTTAAGTGCCCTAAAGGAAATGTGTGATTCTGTGATGCAGAAATAGGCGAATGGCCCCCAGGAAGTGAAGGTGTTTCAGCTGAGCCCTGCAGAAGGCTAGCGGCCACTGGCAGCGGAAAAGAGTGAATAATAAATGCAAAAACTTTGAAATACGGAGAATGCAGCATGTTTATTCTTAGAATTGCCAAAAGGTATTGTGATTATGAGAGTGAAGAGTTGAGTTCTAAGAGATGAAGTCAGCAAAGTAGGTTAGATTGCATAAGGATGTATAGGTCCTTCAATTGCATTTTAAGTATAATGAGAAATCATTGACTTTCATCTGGGAATACCATAAATTCATTTTTTTTAAAGATTTCTCTGTCTGCTAAGTGGAGAGGCTGGAGAAAGAAAGCAGGGAAGCCAGGTAAGAAGCCAGTGCATTCACCTAAACAAGAAACGGTAGTGATTTTAATAAAATTGCAGAGATAGAAGAATGAGGATGCAGAATATATTTTATAGGTGAGATGAACAAAAGTTGAAGACTGATGGAACAGGAGTTTCTATGGATTTGAGGATGAGTTCTAGGTTTGCTTATACTGATTTCAAGGACAGTCTTCGTTTTCATAACTTACATAACTACTTTTACTAAATCCACACTGCAGGTATATCTGGGAAGGACACCAGCAACGGCATAAGGAGAAGATTTCACATCCACCACCATAGATTAATAAACACAGAAGACCAATGATAACCCAAAACACTATGGTTGAATGTAGGAAATAGAGCAAAATATGTCACCCAAAGAACACAGATGATTCTGTTGACTATTGGACAAATCAGGAAAAATATGTTAGCAAGAATTAAAGATAATTTCCTGCCTGAAATAACAATGCTCTATCTCAGGAAGAAAGTAGAGAGAATTCTGACAAACATTATTGATATCTTACAAACTTTCAAAATCCAATGTGTGGCCAGCCGTGGAAAAATGGAATCTCTTTTCTGGTAACCTCACTCCCTACAGCAGAGCAGTATACTTCAATGATTCATGGAAGGTTTTCAGCTTTATATTGAAAAAACTATTAATATTAATATGCAATCCCTTCAATTAAATGTAGAATCCTGATTCCTTTCTGATTTTCTTTCTTATTTTCTTCTTATTTTTGTCTGCATTAATTTTCTTTCTTTCTCTAGATTTGCTTTGTCATTATAACTTTCAGCTTTTTGAGTGAAATAATTAGTGCATTTTTTATTATTTATTAAAAAATGCAAAGTGTACAAGTTTTTCTATGTACTTTTGTCATGCTTGCTATTTTCTAAACGTTCTGTTAAAACCATTTTTATTTTCTCATTGTATCAAAAGCTACCTCTAAGACTGTTTTTTATTGCTAAATATTTGTGAATTTTTAAATTTTACTTATATAATTATAAGATTTCTGTTTATTATTTTCTGTATTTTGGATTTTCAATATTATGTTTCTTTATATAATTTTTACTCTGAAAAAATTAAATGGTATATTATTTAATCTGTGACTATTTATTACCACTTACTTTAATTATTTGAATATTCTAGAAATCTCAAGCTATCAATATTGGAAATGACAAGCGTATTTTAAAAAATACAATTTAAACCTATTTTAAAGAAGTACAATTATATTTTTTCCTACGTCCGTCATTTGCTTCCTCTCTCAGTCTGGCTGGTATCCTCTGTGATTTTTCTTCCCAGTCTAACAGAGTGAAAGGTTTAATGATATTTTAGTGTGATTGTTACTATCTAATCTATCATTTAAAACAAAAACATAATTGCTTTCTGAACCTTCTAATATTTTCAAATATAATAGCAATATTTTCAACTAAGATTAAAATCGTTAAGTACAGAATAGTCAGACACATACCAGTAATGGGATCCAAGTTTATGACCAAAGACAGCTTACTCTTAAATTTTACTTTCTACCTCCATATTATTAGATGATAGGAAAAGTAGAAGCTTAATTTAAAATATTTTCAACATTCAATTAGATAACAAATTTATATATTTTCAGAATTGAATAAAATGGAAGACAGGATAATAATTTCTTTAAGTTGAACAATTAAAATGAACATTTTTTCTCTATATCCATACTATCTGTTCATCTATGATAAATTTTAAAATCCATAAAAAAAACTTGTATCTTAAAAACAGAAATCCAAAATATAATAAAAATATTTAATTAGAATAATAATCTTTGCAAATAAAAGGGTTTTGGAATAAATATTCTATATATTTAAAGTGTACATATGATGATTTGATATGCATATAAATAGTGGAATGATTATTACAGTTAAGCTAATTACTGTATCCATAACTTCACATAGTTACCTTTGTGTGTGTTGAGGGGTGGGTAGTGAGAGCACCTAAAATTTGTTCTCTTAACAAGTTTCCAGTACAGATATAACTTGGAGATATTTTGGGTTCTCTTCCAGATCACTACAATATAGTGAATATCACAATAAAGCAAGTCATTATGAAGTTTTTGGTTTCCCAGTGCATGTGAAAATTATGTTTACACTATACTGTGGTCTATTAAGTGTGTGATAGCAATGTCTAAGAAAACAATGTACATACCTTAATTCAAAAATACTTTATTGCTAAAAAATGATAACCTTCATCTGAGCCTTCAGCTAGTTGTGATTTTTTTTTTGGTGGTAGAGGGTCTTGTCTTGATGCTGATGGCTGCTGACTGCTCAGGGTGGTGCTTGCTGACGGAAGGTTGGGGTGACTGTGGCAATTTATTAAAATAAGACAATAATGAAGTTTGCTGCATCAACTGATTCATGAATGATTTCTCTGTAGAATACAATGATAGTGATAACATTTTGCCCACAGTAGAACATCAAAACTGGAGTCAATCCTCTTAAACCTTGCTCCTGCTTTATCAACTAAGTTTGTGTGCCATTCTAAGTCCTTTGTTATCATTTCAACAAACTTCACAGAATCTTCACCAGCAGTAGATTCCATCTCAAGAAACCACTTTCTTTGCTCACCCATAAGAAGCAACTTCTCATCTGTGAAAGTTTTATCATGAGATTGCAGCAATTCAGTCATGTATTTCAGCTCCGCTTCTAATTCTAGTTCTCATCTACAGTTACTTCCTCCATGGAAGTCTTGAACCCCTCAAAGTCATCCATGAGGGTTGAAATCAACTTTTTCCAAACACCGGTTAATATTGCTCTTTTGGCCTCTTCCAATGAAACACAGATGTTCTTAATGGCATCTAGAATGGTGAATCCTTTCTGGAAGGTTTTCAGTTGACTTTGCCCAGATCCATCAAGAGGAATCACTGTCTATGGCAGCTACAGCCTTATGAAATGTATTTCTCAAAAAATAAGATTTGAAAGTTGAAATTACAACTTGATACACAAGATGGACATTGTGTTAGCAGGCATGAAAACAACAATAATCTGATTGTTTATGTACATCAGCACTCTTGGGTGATGAGGTATATTGTTGATGAGCAGTAATATTTTAAAAGGAATTCTTTTTTTTCTGAGCAGTAGGTCTCAACAGTGGGCTTGAAGTATTCAGTAAACCATGTTTTAAAACATATTCTAGTTATAGAGCTCAAACAGAGTAGATTGAACAAAATTCTTAAGGATCTTAGAATTTTCAGACCTGAGAATTTAAGTTGAAGCCAAATTTCATTTATTAAAGTTTTTAACTTGAACTCTTAGAGGACATTGTAGAGTTATTACCTGGCCCAATTTCAATGCTGTTGTGTCTCAGGGAATAGCGAGGTTGGAGGAGAGGAAGCGAGATGGGGGAATAGCCAATCAGTGGAGTAGTCAGAACACACACATTTATCTATTAAGTTCAACATCTTTTAGGTATGTGGCTCGTGGCACCCCAAAACAGTTAAAGTAGTAACATCAAAGATCACTGATCACCATAAAAAAAATAGAATAGTAATTATGAGCTCCAAATATTGTGAGAATTACCAAAATGTGACACAGAGACACAGAGTGAGCAAACGCTGTTTGAAAAATGGTGCCAACAGACTGGCTTGGTTTAGGGTTGCCGCAAACTTTCAATTTGTTAAAAATGGAATATCTGTAATGTGCAGTAATGTGAAGTGCAATAAAATGAGGTCTGCCTGTATTCAATTCAGTATTATAGAGGACAGTGAGCATGCTGTACATTAGATCTCTAGACTTACACATCCTTCATAACCAAAACTTTGTAACTTTGACCAACATCTCCCCATTTTTCCCTCCTCTCTTCTGGTAACTGCTACTCTCTGCTTCTGTGTATTAAACATTTTTGGATTGTACATTTAAGTGATATCATATAGTTTTTTTCTGTATCTGGCATAACGTAGCATAATATCCTGAAGTTTCATCCATGTTTTCAAAAATGCTAGTATCTTCTTTTTTATGGATGAATAATATTCCATTCTTTCTTTACACTACGTTTTCTTTATTCTTTCATCTGTTGATAGACACTTAGATTTTTCTTCTATATCTTGGCTATTGCAAATAACACTGCAATGTAAATGGGGTGCAGATATGCTGATATCTCTTTGAAGTACTGGTTTTACTTTTTGGGGGGTCTGTACTGAGAATAGCCATTGCTGGATCATGTGGTAGCTCTATTTTTAATCTTTTGAGGAACTTCTATGCTGTTCTTTTTTCTAAACAGCTGTGCAATTTTACATTCCTACCAACTGTTTAAGGGTTCCCTATTCTCCCCATCCTTGCCAACACTTCTTTTATCTTTTTATAACAGTCATCCTAACAGGTGGGAGGTGATATCTCATGGTGGTTGTGATTTGTATTTCCCTAGTGATTAGAGATGTTGAGCACTTTTTCCTGTGCCTGTTGGCATCTGCATGTCTTCCTTGGAAAAATGTGTATTCAGGTTCTCTGCCCATTTTTAAATTAAGCTTCTTGTGTTTTTGCTATTGAATTCTATAAGCTTTCTTTATATATTTTATATATTCACACCCTTTGATAGCTCAGCTGGTAGAGCTGGGAACTGCAGGGGTAATTTTATATATTAACTCCTTTTCAAAAACATGGTTTGTAAATATTTTCTCCCAACCCAAATGTTACCTTTTCATTTGGTTGATTGTTTCTTTCACCTGCGCAGAAGCCTCTTCGTTTAATGTAGTTCTGCTTTTTAATTTTGGGTCCAATTTCTTCTTTGGGATGCTGATAACTTAGTTTACCCATCACCATTTATTAAAGAGACTATTATTTTCCTATTGTACATTCTTGGCACCCTGGTCGAAATTAATTGACTGTGTATGTGTTTTTTTTTTTTTTCTGGGCTTCTGATTCTGTTTTGTTGCTCTGTATCTGTGTTTATGCCAGTTCCATACTGTTTTGATTCATAATATAACTTGAAATCAGGAAATGTGATGCCTGTTTTTCTTTGTCATGATTGCTTTGACTATTTGAGGTCTTTTATTGTTCCATGTGAATTTTAGAATTTTTTTCTCTGAGAAAGATAATTTTCAAATAATAACTCCTAAATATGTAAACACTGGACCTACATTATTGATATAGTCCATAAAACTTTTTTTAAGTCTTCAGCTTTAATAACTTCACAAATGTAAATACTACAAAGTAACAAAAAATTACGTGAAAATGTCTTCGTAAAAGTTTAAAACATTTAAAAATTTTCTAAACTTATTTAGTTTTTTGAGTGTTGAAAAATACATTTTTAGTTTTAATTTTGAATCAGTTTTGCTATCTTCAACAAAGGTACTCTAATAAAGGTTTATATTTAGCATTAATAATTCTAAATTCAGAAAATTAAATATTTCTATATGTTATCTGTGTGGATTAGAAATATCAAAAAACAATGTATCTATTCTTTTTAAAAAGTTAATTTATAAACTATTTTCAAAGGCAAAATTTTTTGATTCAGGAATTTTTGAATTTTCTATTTCTAACTATCTTATTTGATGTAATAAAACAAGTTCTTCTTTTAATTGAGGAGATTTGTTTTCTACAGAAACTGGTGAGTTTCGGATAAAACTCTTATCAGTCACTAAGCAGAGTGGTCATGGCCCAATACTTAAAAATCTTTGTGAGAGATATACCAATAAAAGAGCAATGCAAAAAACAACTTTTAAAATGTCAGCACACGTGGCTATTGCAGGGCAAATCATGCACCAAACAATCAGCCGTGTGGTTTGGTTTAAAGCTCCTGGGGATTGCCCCCAAATTGTGTCAAAATACCTCCAGCATCATTCTGGCCCATTACTTGGAATCCTTTCACTGACCATTTCTTCCTTTTATTAAGTTGTTACAGAAAACAAGGGGGTACTTATTACACTCTTATCAAATTAGTATGAATTAGAGTCCTAAGTAATTTTCCACCAGTAACTACTGTATCTGCTTTTCATTCCATTTTTAGTATTATCAAAGTTAATAGTCAACAGAACGGAGTGAACACAAAAAGAAGTGCAGAGAAAAGTGATTCTCTATTCTGAAGAATCTCAGCACCTTTATATTCCCCAATGGAAATGAATCACCTACTCCTCTTCAGTGAAGAAACTGGAGATCTTGAAAGCTGTACTGCAGCATTTGAATTAAATATTTTATTTCTACAAAATAGGAAGGTTCCATGCTATTTTATATATATAATCAATAATTTTAAATGATCTATATTGATCACCTCCATTTTTTTCAAATTTACCTAAAAATTTTAACATCAATTTAATATTGTGAACTCCTAGGTTCTGGGAGTTTCTACTATTTCATTGTAATTGCAACTCTATGAATATTTTTTAACAGAAATATTAGTTCTTTGTTCTGTAGTTGAACCCATAAATGTAGTCAATATGCTGTGTTTTATCCTTTTAATCAAATGTGGGAAAATTGATGAAACATTAAGAGATCTGCTGAAGTGATAAAGGGATTAATTAGTTCATGACAGAAAATCACTTTTTTAATGCTCTGAAGCAAAACTGCCTTTGCAAAGCTTTGAAAATGATCATCAGCATAATTGAAATAATTTTAGTAAAAGACATAATGCTTAAATTCTAGAAAATACAAAATTCACTAACTGAACTAATGGGAAGTATGCAAATAATTTTATAACTAAAATAAAGCTATGCATAGCAAATTGCAGAATGACAATAAATAGACGAAATACCTGAAAACTGGATAAAAGCACGTTGTCAAGAAATTTTAAGCAATCAAAATGAGTATCTAGAACATTTAAAACAATGGATTTCCTTTATTTTGTGAAGCACAAATTAACAATCCTTCTCAAATTATAAATTTTTGTATGACTAAAATATCTAAAGGACTTTCATTGGAAAATACATGGATTACTCTGGGGAAAATATAAATGAAAATTTTATTTCTGGAAAACAATGCAATTAGAAGTGTTTAACATCAAGAAGATGTGGAGGGAATATAATTAGATGCCTTATACTTACCACTTGGTAATTATAATAATTTTACAGTATACATGATTACCATTTTATTTACATATGGGCATATATATATATATATATATATACACACACATACATACATATATATATGTTTATATATATATATATATATATAATGAATCATAACTTATGTTATTATATTTGAAATGTGATGTGCTAGGCTGAATAATGTCTCTGCCATCCCAAAGTGTACATATCCTAATCTCTAGACCTGTGAATTTGTTACCTTATATGGCAAAGGGTCTTTACAGATATGATTGAGTTAAGGGTCTTGAGATGGGGCGATGAGCCATATTATCTATCTGGGCACCATGTAATCATAAGTGTCTTTATAAGAAGGAGGCAGAAGAATTAGAGGCAGAGAGATAAGATAATGTGATGACAGAAGGAAGGAGAGGGAGAAAAGGTGATCTCTTGCATGGTTACAAGGAAGGAATGAGGACAGCCTTTGGAGACTGATAAAACAAGGAAATGGATTGTCACTTACAACCTCCAGAGGAATTAGCTCTGCTGACGGCTTGACTTCAGCTCAGTCAGACGTTAGATTTCTGACTTCCAGAAAGGTAAGATAATAAACTTATGTTTTTTAAGCCACTAAAGTTTATGTTAATTCGTCATAGCAGCAGTAGGAATCCAGTGAAGATTTTGGTACCAGGAGTGGGGCTCTGATGTCACAAATATGTGAAAATGTGGAAGTGGCTTTGGAATTGGATAGAGTAAAGGCAGGATGAACTCTGAGAAGCTTTGTAGAAAAAGCCTAGCGTGTCTTTAATAGACTGTTAGTAGAAATATGGATATTAAAGACTGCCAATGAGGGCTCAGAAATAAGTGAGAAATACGAGAACAAACTATATCATCTTAGAGAATAACTAAATTGTCATAAACAGACCGTTTCTACGAACATGGCCATTAAAGGTACTAATAGTGAGGGCTTGGGAGGAAGTGAGGAACTTGTTATTGGAAATGACACGAGCAAAGTGAGTGTTGTTTTATGTTATTAATTATATATTGTTGTTATTTGCTATATATTGTTGTCAGAAAGCTTGACTGATTTGAATCCTACAGTTGTATAGAAAGTAGAATTTGTAAGTGATGAGCTTGGATACTTTGCTGTGATTTCCCAGCAAAGTGCTGAAGGTGAAACTTGGTTCTGTCTTGCTGTTTATAGCAAAATGCCAGAGGAAAGATGAAATGAGGGGAGAAATATTAAATAAAAGCAATCAGGACTTTATTTGGGAAATGCTTAGCCTATTCAGATTGTAAAGGAGCTAAAATTAAGAGATTCACTGTAAGGAAAGTATAATCTTAAGAGAAAGGCAAGAGTGTGCCTGGACACCTTTTCTTCTAGTACCTCACAAGGAACACAGAGGCACATTATTCAGTTACAAAGAAGGTTCTTAGAGGATATTAAGCATGTAACTCAACCATCTCATTGGAAACCAAAAATAGAACTGAGGTTATCCAGGAAAAGTCAATGTAGATTTGTCTAATGCAGTGAATCCCCTAGATATACATGGGAAACTCACAAGATTCCTGAAAATATAGTATCAGCAGAGATATATTAGCTTGGACCAAAAGGGATAAAGAGTAGACAAGCAGAAAAAGATTATCAGACCCCAAATTCTACTGGCAGTAAACAGACTGATGAACCACTTAGCTGCAACCACATGCTACCCTTCACAGACAGGGGAGCATGACTCAAAGCGTAGAGGTGGAAGTCCAGACACAGACCTGAGGGATGGGATGGTGGAACGTATGGCCACGGTGGACTGTTCCCAGGCCGTGAAGCCTAATGGAGCACGTCCAGTTGAATTTTGAACTTGTTTAGGACTGGTGACTTCCTTCTCCTTTCATCTTCTTCTTTTGGAAGGATCTATAACTGGTATCCTGTTCCTATCACTCTATTGCATTTTGGGAGCAGATATGTTATTTTCTGGTTTCCCAGGCGTACATTTGGTAAGGAATTTCGACTAGCATAGATTACACTCAGAGTCTCACCCATACCTAATTTAGATGATGAAATTTGGAACTTCTGAGCTGGTAAGATTTATATGAGATTTTTGGAATTGAGTTGATTCTATACTGGGTTAAGACTTTTGGGGACCCTGGGATGAATGTATTCTGCACATGAGAAATAATGTGAGTATCTGAGGGCAAGTGAACACAGTCTGCGGTAGGCAGAATAATGCCTCTCCAAAGATATATACATATAATCCCTGAAACTTGTGAATATATTACCTTGTGTGGCAAATGGGACTGTAGATAGGACTAAATTAAGGATATTGATATGAGATTATCTGCATTATATGGATGGCCAAGTGTTGCAGGGGCAGTAGTGAACTTATACATATATATGTGTATATATATATATCTGCTAGCTTTTCTCATGATGCCTCCTCATGATCATCATTTTGACGATACGATCATCAACAGTTATTGTTGGGAATTTACTAAACATGTAGCTTATCAGAGACAACTTCTTAACATTTTGTTGTATCTTATTAAATTATTAACAATATTTTATTTAAATCACAGTTTAAGGTGGAAAACATCATTCATAGACAGGAAGGCAGTGGCTCCCAATTAGAAAATTAGAAATAGGCCTGCACTGGAAATCAAGTTTAGAGAGGTTGTTAGACTTATGTAAATGAATGAGGCCATACAGTGATAAAGGAAAATCTAGAGAGCAAGAAAATAGAGTCCAAATATAGACCTTAGAGAATATGAATACTAATTAGACATTGGAATGTAAGGATGAATCCTTAAAAGTGACTGAGTTATCAGAGCCATCAGTGGTAGGAAAAAAATAGTGTTACCAAATAAAATCCAGGGAAGGAGAAAAGAGAAAGCTTTAAGGGAAATATCATCTCAAGTAACAAAGATATGGATAATAGCTATTTGAATTTGACAGAAATGATCAATCACATTTTTCAAGAGAAATGTATTAAACTTGCCATAAGACGCTTAATTACAATAGTGGGAAAGGACTTGGATTAGTTTGTATATATAAATTAAAGTGTCAGATATTATCTGCCCAAACAAATACGTTTTTATACTTCAAAGTAGTACCCTGACATAATACAGCCTAGAAAAAAAAATCTTAATCTTAAAAACAAACAAAATGCAAAATAACATTTCTCTTGCTCCTGATGTGTTTTTTGCATTATTTATTTTCTGACCAATAAAAGAAAAGGAAAGGAGAGAGTGATTATATACATTTCACAGCTATAAAATATCTTGAGTCACACGGATGATTTATTTGACAAAATTTATTGAGCTGCTACTAAGCACCAAGAACAGATAAGAAAAATCCTGTAATGAGTCTTTAGAAAGCTTTATGTCCACTTAAGAAGAGAAATATTGTGTTTGCTCATCAAATAAATATAAAATTACCTCTGTGATAAATAACTTGCAAGGAAGTAAACATCTAAGTTATTATGAGACCATTTGATACATAGTTCTTTTTCTCACTTGCATGGCTGCAAGAACTAGCAGGTAGGAAATGGAGTACTTTAAAAAGCATCTAGTTTATAGACACAGTTGTTTGTCATTCGAGAAGAGTAGTGTGTTCTTCCATGAAACATATTTAAAATATTTTGCCAGATATAAATCATTGGTTTGCATTTACCTTCTGATTCACTTTCAGTACATAAGTGATACTTCATTATAAAATTATTTCACTTATCCCCTATCATTTTCTGGAATAAAAACATATTTACTTTTATAAAAAAACGTAATAGTAAAATAAATTCAACATATATAATTTTGCAATATAGACAACTGTTGAACATTGTCATATGAAACATCAGAATAGTGTTTCATAGATACCTCCGAAAACTCATTACTGTTATTTGGAATAAGATAATATTGTTACTGTTACAAATCATAATAATATTTAGAAGTAATTGTCATTCACCAAGCACTGTTCTTTACACATATTAAGTGATTTAATAAGTAAGAAGGCAAAGTTGTTTTTTTAAATTATACTAGAGCTCACATTGTAAAATACATCACTGGTCCTTTTTTGAGAATCACCATTTTAAGTATGAAGCAGTATAATAATCTCTTGAAAACTGAAATTAAATGCACTTGGTTGTTAAACAACCTAATTTCCTTATTAAAAATCCTTATGGAAAGTCTATTGCATTGGAGCAACATCATGATCACAAAATCATAATGTCAATTTAGAAACAATCTTTCTTGTCATTCAAGAGGGCAAGAAGCTTTAAATGATGACATTCTTGAAATGATGACATAATAAAGAAGCTCTTTTTAAAAAAGTAACTATAGCTATATTCTTTGGAGACTATTTAAGCTGCCTCCAATTTTCCACAGTTAAAGGATAAATAATCCAATTTCTACTAAGAAATTAAGGAATATTTCCTTTGCACTGAAGCATGTGAACCATTTTAAAGTTAATGCCTAAGATAAACAAACATAAGCAATTAAAAACTATAGCCATTAAATTATAGAGGAATCATGCAAACTTTTCATTCATATTCAATCTTATAACAAATATGAATAATATATAACATGTCAGACATGATGCTAGATAGTGCGAACGATGGGTTGGCAAGATTGCTTCTTTCAGAGAGCTCATAGTTCAGGAGAAGGGAGATAAGATCACAAAAATGTGATCATATCCCGAGAGCTACCCTGGGGTATGCAGAGAAGAACCACAGGTATGTTTTGCAGGTATCAACTACCAGCATGAAGAACCATTACCAGCCAGGTAAAGTTAAGTGGAATTTGAGAGTAACTTAAAGATATGATAGCAAGTATGTCAGGTGATTCCTCCCATGGTGTTCACATCATCTTCAGTGTCTATGTCATTCCTCTTCATCCACCCTACAAGTTTCAGTTTACCCCCACATTATAAATTCACTGAAGCCAAGGACTATTTTAATCCCAGTAGTTTTTGAACTGTCACATTCAGAATCATTAAATGATCTTTAACAACTAAGGTCCTCAGAAACTCACCTTCAGAGATTCCGACATATTACGTGGATCATTCAAGGTGGGGAATTGATTGGGTTTGGGCAGTATTTATGCCATAATAGTTTAGGATTGACGAGAATAGAAGTGTTACAATCTTAAAACAAGTCTACATGTAAAATGTTGTCTGAGAGAGCAGTTGGAGCAGGAAAGATGTTACCTAGATGAGCAAACTTTTTCTCAAACAGGTGGGCTTGCAGAAGTTTTCTGATGCAATGAGTGATACTACATTTTGATTTATAGCTTTATCTTCCTGGGCAGGAATTTCCTGGAACTAAAAATTAATTTATGTTGATGCAAGCGACCCCAGCTCTCAGTCTTGCTTGTTAAGCTATGTAGATGCAGCTGGTTTCAGTTCTCAATAGTTGGACAGTTTCTTACGTTATTTAGATAAGAATTGTAATTACTGCACAGATACTGGTTTCATCAGTGGCTGCTTCCTCATAACAATTTTTCTTAGCAATAGCATATATTGGCTACATATATTTTATCATTGTGTTACATTTAAACATTTCTTACGCTTTGCCAATTGCTTGGCATGTTGGTTTACAGGAGTGTATGAGTTCCCATTTCTTCATATCCTCAATATATTTCAAGGCTTTATGTTGTGTTTCTATTACTGCAATCATTTTTCATATTTATTGACCTTCTACAGTTCTTTCTCTGAAAATTTATTATTGATAGCATTTGCATGTATTTCAATATTTTCTCCTATTGGAGGTTTTTGAAATATGTTTATTCTTGTCACGGACACTTTAAATTTTTCTTAGTTCTTCTTATATAGTTTTGAGTTATATAAATTTTACTTTTGATATACTAAAATTAGTCAGTGTTTGGTTACTCATGTTTTCTGTTTTCTTTGCCCTTTAAAGAAATCCTTTCCTACATTGATGCCATTTGTTTTTCATTTTTAACTTTCTTTCAGTTTTAAAATGTTGTTTAATATACAGATGTTCTATTCATTTACTGAGTTTTGTTTTTTACAACTCAGGAATATAGTTTTATATTTATTTTAATAAATGCATTTGAAACTATATATTTCTCTTCACATACTATTTACTTTCATCCCACAAATTTAGATATGCAATATTTTTATGGGTAGTTCAGTTTAAATATTTCAAAACTATATTTAACCAGAAATTGACACAACATCATAAACTGACTATACTTCAGTAAAAGATAAATTTAAAAAAATCTGCATTTGTGATTTCCTCTTTAATTTTTGATACACTGAAAGAGTGTGCCTGTTTAATTTTCATTGATGTTACTATTCTGTTAGAGTTGTTATTGTTTTTGTGATATTTTTGCATTTCTTATTTTTTTTCTGTTGGTGGTTTTTAGGAGCCCTGGTAGATACAATGTTTATCGATCTACCTATCTAACCATTTATCTATCTCTCTCATTCTGGCTATTTTTAGTTTATCTAAATCTAAATTTATTTAGTATTTTCTGCTAACTCTCAATTTCTAACTGAAGAACCATATAAAGGCCTGTCTCCCCAATGAACTATATTGTCTCCTCTGACTGTTCATTTCATTTCTGTATGGCCAGTGTTTTCATTTTAACCCTTCTTTAGGTACTAGTTTTTATAAATTTAATGTTTATGCTCTCTCAAAATTCAGATGGTGAAGCCCAATCCCAACTATGGCAGTCTTTGGAGACAGGCATCTAAGGAAGTAATTAAAGTTAGATGAGATCATAAGAATGGGGCCCTAAAATAAAAACATTAGTGTCCTGATAAGAAGAGAGCTAGCTTGTTCTGTCTGTACACTTGCACTGAGGAAAGGCCATGTGAGGACACAGCGAGAAGGTAGCCATCTACAGGTCAGGAAGAGAGCCCTCCAGGTTCATCCATGTTGACACATTTGGCAAAGTATCTTTCTTTTTTATGGTTGAATAATATTCCATGTTTATCTATATCTATATACCACATTTCCTTTATCCTTTAATCCTTTGATGGACATATAGGCTGTTTCCATTTCTTGACTATTATGAATCATGCTGAAATGAAAATGGGAGTGCAGATATTTCTTCAAGGTCCTGATTTCATTTCCTCGGCATATTCACTCAAAAGTGGGGTTACTGGATCACAGGGTAGTTCTATTTTTAATTTTTTGTAGTACTTTCATTCCATTTTTCATAATTGCTGAGGCTTAACTTTCCTTTAATATTTTTTTTAGAAATGCTCTACTCATGTTTATTTTATTTCTGATAAACTTTTTCAGCACTGAAAAGATAAATTCAGTTGTGAAATTAGTAGGATTCTTTCAGGCTATTTCATTAGATTATAACACATCTGGAATGTCTATTAGTAAAGATCAGCTTTTTGTAATTATTCATATACAGCATACTTTTTCTCAGCTCTCGTTCTTTAAAATAATTTTGCTCCTCTGTTTTCAAAATTATTTTTATTTTTATTATTATGGTTAATTCTTAGTCATATGTTATAGGCCACCTTAGGTTTTATTTCTGTAAGAAACATTGGTTTCTCATCTTTATAATGAAGATATGTAAATGTAAACCATGTATTTAACAATGGTTTAAATAAACCTATCACTTTTTCCATATTTAACATTATATTTTAATTATTTTGACTTCTCACTACTTGGTTTTATCATTCTGTAGTTGTTTCCTGTTTTTCTCAGTAAGTCTGGTAAACCATATGTCAATCTTCAGAAATCCAGGTAAAATTGGGTGGCAACCACCTTTCTACCCTGTGGAAACTCCAAACCCTCACTAAGCTTTCTGTTGATTTTTTTAGAGTCTGTATTTTTTTTAAGAAGAATTCAATCTCCCTGCTTTTTTTTTTAAGTGGGTCATAATTCTGCTTTAAGTTAATATAGAACTCAAATTTTGTCCATTTGTTTTAATTGCCAACCAACACTTAAACAGACAAACAAAATATATAGCACTACCATCAGATTTGCATTTGAAATAGTAAAATTCAATATTTTAAATAGTGTAATTTAAAAAGTGATGTATTTTGTTCACTCTGGTGGTGATAGTGGATTGTATAAAGCATTAGAGAATGGTATTAGAAACTAAGATCCAGGTGCCAGATTTGCTCATTGCTACTGGGATATCTCTGCATCCAGGTCCTCTTAGCTGACAGAGCAAGAAGTAGGAAGTTATATGAATGTATGTTAACCCAAAGTATATACACCTATCTACAAATATTTCTATGCATAATCATCTGTGTCTATATTAAGCTAAACATGAGCTCATACTGATGTTCCTACTCTAATCCATTATCACATGTATCATTCTAGCTTCTTCCTTTTGCTTATCTGTAGCCTCCCACTCCACCAGTGAGAAACCTACCTCCCACTACTGCCATTCACTTACTTCTTGAATTCCAGTATACAAGTTTACGAATTTTAAAATTGTTAACCCATATCCCCATGGGAAACAATTCTATAAAGTAGAATATATGCATTTCATTTTGAGTTCCAGTTCTTCTAATTTTCACTATGATTATGTCATCTTTAATAATTAATGAGCATGAATATTTTTATTATCATAGAAACATGCTAGAAAATTATCAAAGTCAATGTGTATAAAATTCATCTTTGATGATAAAAATAGATGATAAAGCATATCAATCATTACTTTATTTACACATCTAGCTTAAAATATGTTAAATAGTTTTGTTTAATAAAACTAAGTCATTATATTTGTGCTTCTTGTTTGTCTTCTGAAGATATTTGTGCTGAAAGTTTAATCCCAGAAAAGAAAGAATATGAGTCTTGACTTGCTAACTCTTACAAAGGATTGAAACAGCTTGAAAAATAGTACATATGTGATTAAAAAAAAATAACTCTTTTTGGGAAAGTAAAATTTTTTAATTAAATAACACTAATAATTATCCTCCCATACGTTTTGTAACTGCTCATCTCACTTAAGACTCTGTTAGTTAATTAATAACCTCATATTTAGCTTAGATGGAATTCAATGACTGAATTTAATCTTTCATTCAGAAAACTGCCTATATTCACATTTTTTTGTTTTCAAATTTCATTGTGCCAAATTCCTGTATAAACTAAAATGTTACGCCCTTTCTGTCATCAGAAAAAATACATTTGGGGAAGTCTGTTAGTTTTGAAGCCTGTACACAGCAGGACAGAAATAAGAACACAATGCAATAAGCTAGACACAAAGAAAATGACAAATTTCATTCATCTGAAAAAAATTTTGGATTTTAGTTGTTAACTATGTTTTTTAACCTTTTAGCAAATGCAAAGTACTGACATGCTAGATATTCACTTACAAACAAAGACAAGCTTTTGGTTTTCCATTCCAGTAACATTTGGAACCATCACTAATATTCCCATCACTTGTAGAAATATGGTGTGAATCCTTTTGAACTTCCCTAGTCTTTTCCCTGACCAACACCTTGTAATCCAAAGGTGAATTTTATAGACGGAGGGAACCAATTAGTAAAGCACCTTTCAGTGTGACCTTCTTATAAAGGATGAAGGCCTTTTATTTTTTTGGTAAAAGTTTAAGATTATATAACAAGAGATGTATAAATCATTTTTCGTGTGTGTGAATCTTTAAAGAACTTGGCCTCAAAAAGCAGCTCACTAGTGATAAATGTATTTGACTCTTTTAGTTATTCGGAAAAAACAGCAAACTGCAACTCAGAGTTTTCTGGCCCCGTACACCTCTGGGACCTAAATTTACCATTTCCTTCTCTCTGAATCTGTCAAGACAAAATTTATGGAAGATTGCCAGTCCTGTATAATTTATAAGATCAAAAAGAAATCTTGGAAGTTGCTGAGTTCTTAAGAATAGTTTGCAAGTTTTTTTTTTTGTTTGGTTGGTTGATTGGTTTGGCTTTTATTTTGTTTTACTTTAATAGGAGATGGATATACTGGAGTAGAAGGAAAAAAATTTTTTAAAGAACAGTATCAGGAAAGTAGAAAGAGTCCAAATGGGACATTCTCTGCAGGTACAGGAATTCAAATTCTAATAAAAGTTTGAGTAAGTAATGTTATTTAGAGACTGTGGAGTTGCCATGGGCTTATGTTATCCCCAACTAACTCAGGTAAAAGAAAACCTAGAGCAGACTTATAAAACTGCTTTGTGGAAATGAATACATGTGTGTGTTCCATTGTATAATCTGATAGAACTGGGAAGGTATAAAGTTCTGGTCCACTATTGTTTGCTATAAGCCAGTGATTGGTAACTCCTTCAAGCTGAACTACGCATGTAGTGTATGCTGGCAAACTAAGAGATCGACACTACAGGGTAGAAGAGGAATTTCTCTTACACTAGCTGATCAAGCCTCACAGGTAACAGAAAAAGGGACTGATTTCAACAGCTTTAGCTCTTATGATTTTGTAATGCCTACAAAAGTTTAGCTGAGGGCTATCTTTCCCTTTATTATCGTGATGCGATATAGGCTTTGCAGAGTGGTAGTTACATCTAATATTTGCAAGGTCCCAGAATGAGTGGGCAATGTTCTATGGTAATTATTTTTGCCGAGGAAAGTCAATTATTTGAAGGACTTGATTAAAGAATTACTAATTAATAGCATTATCTCGAAGTACCAAGCCCATGTTAATTGTGAATTGTTTCAGGGCAGAAGAAATCAGAGAAAATTAATATGTGTGCTGATTATCACAAAAGATTGGTTTATTTAAATTCTACTGTGTACAGAATGCTCTAGATTGCTTAGCAGCAAGCTAGTTTAGTTTCCAATTGGAAGATACTTTTAGCTTAGGCAAGTGGATAAACACATTCATCTGGCCAATTGAATATTTTTTAAATTCAAAGATGACTTGGAAAATCTCTGAAACCCAAGTGTCCTGGCAATCACTGATATTTGAGTATACTCCACTGTATTCAAAATATAAATTACCTAGAGATGCAGGTATGTCTTTACCACTTAACTGAACTTAAAAGAGTTTGGAAAAGCATGATCAATGATTTTGAGAAAAAGCAGATTCTAAATTGGCACATAATAATTTTCAATGTTATCTCAATGAAATATTTTTACTTCATTTTTTAATGAAGTAATTTTAAGTTGTCATAAATTAATTGTAAACATCAGTTCAGTACTTAGTTTATGGCAAAGACAACTGTCAAGATAAATAGCTCATATTTTGGTGCAGTGTTTGATGTTCGAAACAAAATGTTACAACAATAAACAAACGTAAACTGTAAAAAAAAGACACATTTGTGGAAGGTTTTCTCCTTATCCATTGTTAAGCATCATTTTACTCACTTTTGTTAATTCTATTATGTATTTATATTAAATGCTGACACTGTCTAGGCTTGGGGTATAGTGTATTTCTGTGGAAAAAATATCATACTTTCTCATGGATATCCGTTGTAAAACTTTTTCTCAGCATTCTTAATTGTTAGCCATGGAAAATGACTCTAATTCAAACAGAAAATGAATCCTATTTTATTCTTCTAGTATGTGAACTTTTCATCCAGCTTGTATTTAAAACATAAGGAAACCTAAATATTGTATTTTTTTTTCAATGAAATGCTACCAAAACTAGCACATGTTTATCCAGATACTGTGGGGAAGTGGAAGAATTGCCTAAGAGTGGATAAGGGTGAAATGATAAAGTATATCCCATGACAGATGGGCTCAATAGCACTTCTGACCTAGATGCTACAAAAAAATGGTAAGTTTAGCAAGTTCACAAGAAACATAGAGGAGATCAACTATGCTTGTGTTCTAGCTGATGTCTCTGTATGCTCCATTGTATTCAGTGATAGAGAAAGAGCTTGATTTGATGAAATTTTCTACATCAGTGTGGATGTCTCCAGCTGTAGGTCTGACTTTAAAGAACCTCTTCAGCCGTGATAATGTACATAACAACTAGAACACATTCTTTTGGCACCAAGCCGTAAACCATGTTGGCTGTACTTGGCTCACTGAAGATGCTGAGCACACTGAAACCAGCAAGGGCTTTCACATCTTTAAAATTTGAGCTGGGAGCCATTAAAGGAAGCTGGTATGATGATGACAGCATCTATAAGTGTTTCGCCAAGACACAATTTTGTTCTTCCCTTCATTTTTGTCAGAACCATAGTATAATTCCCTGAGGAGATGCTCGTAGCTCCACCCTTGTACTCCACTTAGGCTTTTAGTTTTCCTACATTCATCACCACCATGAATGACCAGTGCTTCATGTCTAAATGGGCATCTACATTGTCAAATCTGCATCTATTCATATGTTTAGTATCAAAAACTAGTTTGGTGAGGTTCAAGGAGCTCCAACCAATCATTCTGTGTCAGAAAAGGCAACATCACTGACAGTGATCCTGATTCTCTATTGCTTTTACTGCACTGGGACATATCTTTGCAGAAATATATGACTCCAAGATCAGGGACAATAACAGCTCCATTTGATGTGTTTGCTGGAAAAGATGGATCTTTGGTCTTTGGAGAAATACTTAGACACTGGCACTGAATGCAATAATTGCCGAAGAACAAAAGAAGATAGATTTACTCTTCAGTGTCACTCTTGTTTTGGGTAATAAATTAAAAGAAAATGGAGTCCTCACTCTTATAAACTGGAAACTCCCTCCAGAAGTGTTTTATAGTACTTCTCACTGTCCCCTGTAACCTCACGATAGGATGCTTAGCTATTTCAAAGATAACTTAAATACTATCTTGATTAAGCATCTCATTTTAAAAGTATTAAATGTTTGCTATATGTAAGGCACTGTGCTTGGTATTTTTGAAAATCAGGTGAACAGATATTATTATTCTAATGTTGTCAATGAAGAAAGCAGGAAGCTAGTAACTGGTGGAGCCAAATTCAGATTTAGATCCACCTAACGCCAAATACTATAGGTTTGTTTGTTTGTTTGTTGTTTTAGTGGGGAGGCTATGAACTCCTACCTCTCTACATGTGTACTTGTGTCTGTACTTAGGCACCAAGCAGAGTGTACTGACTCAGTACACAGTACAAACCCTGTGTGCCCCCTACTATCCTGGAGAGTTGCTGTTCACAGAGATGTGAAGCTGTTCAGGCTCAGCAGAAAGTACCATAATGGATGTCCTGGAGACAAAGAAAAGAGGACTTGTATGTGCAAGCCACACTATGTGCATTTGATTTTTTTAATCAAAATTTAGAAAAATATGCTTAAATACAGTTTTATATATGCTTAATTTCATCATGTCATAAATCCTTTCATATCTATGGTATCACATCCTAGGATGTCTGGGGTTGTCCCTGAATTTGGTTATTTCTCTTCCTTACTAACCCATATAATTTTTCCCCAAACAATGTAACACAAGTTCAATATTTCTTCCTTTCAAAGCTAACATTCTGTAATCAGAATGTGGAGCATGATATGTTATTCTGCTATGACATTATATGATATTATATTTTACACTGGTTGTATTATATATGTTATGCTATATATCACATCACAGCATATTATATTATGTATCTCGATTATTTCACCTATGGTTTAAAATAGATAAGGAGACAATTTTAACTAGTTGTATATGTGAGATCTCAATAGTTTTATGCTATAAGCCTCATATCAGGTAGAGAAAAAATTTGGGAGTTTGAGATTTGCAAATGTTAGCCACTCCATATAAAAATACATTTAAACAAATTTCTTCTGTATAGCACAGGGAATTATATTAAATATCTTGTAATAACCCTTAATGAAAAAGAATATGAAAACAAATACATGTATGCATATGCATGATTTGGACATTGTGCTGTACATGAGAAATTGACACGTTGTAATGGACTATACCTCAATTTTTTAAAAAAGTGATAGAATCAATCATGTAGGTACTATATATTGAAGTTGCTGCTTTTTTCACTTAAAAATGAGAAGATAATATCATGACTTTATTAGAAAGAACAGCATCATGTCTTATTTACTAGATTCATTTTTAAAACTTTCCTGTTTTGTTCAACTGTGTTTTAATCAATCTCTTAATATAGACAGATATATCTGTCCCTTAAATTGCATTTGGAAATACAAAACTCCGATAATATAAGTTCTTAACATTCATAGAAAATATGCCAAATTTTCTAAACCTTTCCCCACACAGACATGCACATCTTTCTTGTTTGAGTCTTTGTGCACAAGCTATCATAGCAGACTGTGTTCACTTCCTTCCCCAGTTTAAAAGAAAACACAGGCCACAGAAGGCAGTATATGACTGAGTCCTTCTGGCCCTTGCAGGCTTTAAATACACTTCTAAGAGTGCTCCCCATAATAAATGTGAACTTTAAGCTTCATACAGGTATTGATTTAACCTGCAAAAACATATCAAAGGAAATATAATTTAACCATTGACCAACATGTCACCCATTTTTTGTTAATGTTAGTGTTTTCAAGAATATCTTAAAATAAAAACAGACTTTTTCTCTTTTTCTTGAAGCAAGGAAAAAGTAAACATTTTATGATTCATTCTTATCTAGAAAATTCCATTCCGTTCAGTTAATGCTTGACTTTCACATTCTTGTATTCACAAACCGGCTCTTTTTTTTTCAATCAAATGCAGTTCACATCTGACTTCACTGATTGTTAAACCAGGCTGTCATGAGCAAGGCCACTTGTGGGCAGAAGAGACACACATGACAAGGCCACTTGTGGACAGAAGAAACACTACCACTAGGAGCTTTTGTTTGGGATTTTTATTCCTTTCTTTTATTTGTTATGAAAAGACATGCACAGGGCATTTTGATTATACAAAAACATGTTGTAGATAAACACTCCTACTCAGACATTATCAGCTTTTAGCAGAAATGAATTCTTGACAGTGTTTTGTAGGTAATTAGTCAATTCAGTAATCTGCAGAAGCAGAAAATAAATGAGTACCTAAGGGTGAATGGCCAGTATTTGAGATACTAAGCATTTCCTTTTTGAAATACACAGCCTATAATATGGGAATTAAAATTAGTCACTGCCAATAGAACTGGCAGGAGAGACAGGAACTCATTAAAAACTGGAAAAATGTAATCTTTTTTATAAAGCTTTCATAGTATCATTCCTACATATAGTCTTAAAGGCAGACAGATGTGAACAATCATTTTAAATGATTCTTATTAAACATTTCAAGCATTAATCACCAAAATAAAAATTACTACATTATACTAAGGCATGCTTATTTTTACTCTTTTTGAAGTGCTCAAAGAGAGAATACAGAATTTTGTTTTGTTTTGTTTCAGTTTTTGTTTGTTTGTTTTTTGTTTGCTTCGTGATTATTGACTTTTGGGAGTGTGCAAGGAAAGAATAGAGTTTGAAGATAAGAAAGTCTAAGAGGGAGCGTCATGCAGAAATGCTTTACAGGTGAACAGAGGCACAAATTGCCTGTTGGAGAGTGAGGTTGTATAGTCACATTATACAAAGAAGACCTAGTGAGAGCCTGGCCTCATAAACACTAGAAAAGAAGAGCATTTCAAAGAAGAAGGATTTTGTTACACATAGTCCAAGCAATTAAACTAAATAAAAAATGAATGCAACCTCTGGATATAAGAACAGTGGAGAGTTAAGAGGATTTACATATTGTTTTGAGAGTAGAAAAGAACCGGAATTGGGGAGAGTTAATTTCTCTTTTAATAAGTCTGGCATGCTCAAAGGAAGTGGGGCATTACCTGCAGGAAGAGTAAAAGTAATCATAATATTTATTGTTGATGGTGTTGATGTTGTTTTTGTTGTTAAAGGTGGAAGAGACTTTGACAGGAGGCATCTGTCTTGGAAGTTCTTTGTTAGTGTTATTGGACTAATATTTACATTCTGAACGAGGCAGCTGGAGGAGAGGGGGATTTTGAACTCTGTCAATGGAGGAAGGACAAACGATATAGCAAGTTCTTAGAAGAGTAGGAAAGGAATATGTTGAGAGGACTAGAAAAATTTAGGGAAAGGAGAGCAATATAAGACAGGACTATATTAAGCTTATAGTGAAGATTATAGAAAGTTAAAGACTTCCAAGTGTAAGAACATGTAAATTAAGAGGGTATGCATCTGCCATAAGAAGTGTCCTATTTTGGAAGAGATTTGTGGAACAAGATGAAGCAAAATCCAGGGAAAATTTGTTTTACGAATTTATTTTGTTGGAGGTGAATTGAACTTTTTAATTGGTAAAAGGAAAGCGATCAGGAGAAAGGGAAGTTTACAAAATTAGAGACCAGATTTCAGTTTCCATTATGTTACGCTCGTGTCTTTTTCCTGGAAATCCCTCTAGGAAGGGCCAGCTATTTGACTGCGTGCATGGGTTAAAATTGGGCTGACCCTGACAAATCACGTCTCACACACATCTGTGTTCTACTTCATCTTGTGGTGAGGTCTTTTCAGAGAGCTTTTATCTAGATCCTAAGGGCTTCTATAGAAGCTGCAGGGATGTTCAGTAAATAAGACATAAGGAGACCCTCAGATCAGAGGTATTGCTCCCACGAGATGCACAGAGTTATCCTGCCATTGGAAAGGGAAGTCCTAATAAAAGGCATATGGAGTTTGAATGGGGGTAGAGATTTTGACCTGATAAATTAACACAGTTTACAGCCTAAGTAATTTCATAGCATTGTTAGCTTTTACTTTTAGATTATGCTTAGACTTAGGGAAGGAGGTCTCTGAGGAAGACGCTGATGTGGGTTCTGCAAGCAGAGTGGCCATGCACATTTACCAGCTTATGCATTACACAGGTTCCTGACTGAGGGGGATGAAACAGGGAGAATCAAGCTTGAGCTCTGCACTGTAAGGCCTGCCCTGGTACCATCTACCTGTATGCGAAGTTCTGCCTATTCACCGAGTCATCCAGTCACAGGGCTGCACCCATGTAGAATTCTAGAGAACTGTTTTCTCCAATTTACAGAAAGCTGCCTTATGGGTTATAAACAGGCCTGGAGCATGAGCAGTCTCTGCCTCTCTCATACAGAATAGGAACTACATTTTTATATCGTACCTTGCTACTTTATTTTTGATCAGGTAGTCAATATGAACCAAAAGAATCACATTACTATGTTAAATATTAAATATATCTTTAAGTTAAGTAGATAATATGAATCCACAAAAATTAATATAAAAGTGTAAAATGTCAGTAAAAGGCAAAAGAATAAAACAAAGTTGAAAGCTGAACTAGAAGAACAAAGTTACTAGAAAATATTAGGTATATGACTATATGAGAAGAAAATAATAATGTTTAGCACATTTCCTATAGCTATGTTTACACATTTAGAAAATCAGATCGAGTAAAGGAATGAAGTGATACATGCAGGCAAAGTCTAGACAGCCTCCCCACAACAGTGGACCAGAGGTTTCTACAGCTGAAACACAGTCACTTGCCTCTGTTTATACCCGCAGGTTACTGAAAACAGATTCTTGGCCTAAGAAGTCCCCAGGTTGGAGGTGCTTGGAGACACGTTCTTCCTGCTTTATCCTTTCCCTCTGTGTACTCCCAAGTTGCATCTGTTTAGTTAGAACTGGAAGGAATCACTCTCTAGGGTGTGTCAGAAGAAGAGTTGATTAATTCTTTCCAGGACCCAGCCCATAAACTTCCCAAAGCTAATTCCTAGGCTAAAATCAAGTGTAAGTTTAACTCCATTTCATTCAAAAAAAAAAAAAAGTCTTTAATAAACTATAAAAAAAAATATTATGACTTTAAGTTACCTTTTAAATATTCTAAAATAACTTATCTCCACAGAGTTTAGCTTTCAGAGACAAGAGTCTGGATATCCAAAATAGATTTCCAAAAAGCTTAGCTGACAAAAAATGATCAGTACTGCGGAGTCAGAAAGTTAAGGAAAAATATATTCGTATGTATTCAATGTATAAAATGGCGGGTATTAGCTTGGGTAGGACATTAGTGGTTTGGAAAAAAATGCTTTCTTGTCTTTCTAATTGATAAGGATCATCCTGTATGCTTACTTAAGTAGAGCAAATTATTAAGAATATCATTATCAATATTTTCGGAACCATTAAGTATGTACACATTTGTATAATGCTTTTTAAAAAGCTCAAAAGCAAAAACACTGTGTATTGGTCTGCTGTTAGTAGACTCAGAAACCGAAATTTAGCCAATGGCTTATCATTGCATTCACAATAAATTTCTACCCAAATCTCTCTGGAACTTTTGTAGGATTATCTGCACTATTCTGTTTAATTACAATGTTCATATGCATTACTCTGTGGCTATTTTATTTCTAATTAGGTTTATTTGAAAAAGCTAATGACATGTTACTCATTTTCTTTCACTTACTAGTTAATCACAGCATATTCAGTGAACCGAGAGACAGACATTCTGTTAATAAATATATCAAAAATCATAAAATTTAGGCCTTGATATATTTTTCAATGTGCTGTCATATTTATGTATTATTTTGTTATTTTTAACCCCTGAGGATAATTTATAAAGACTTTTGCTCATCTTCTATGTAATATAATGAAAATTCGTGTTGAATAAGCATGTGTATTCCATATGGTTTCTCATTAGAATCATTTTGTTGTATTGAGAGATTAAAGCAGTAAGAGATGATTATCACTGTACAGATAAAAAAGACATCAGCCATCATCATAATATCCATCACCACAATAGCACATTGAGCCGCTAGAAATACGTGGTGCCCTGCTGGCATTCTGTAAACCAAATTAAATAGCCGAGTCCCCAGTCCTCTATAAACTCACTATCACTGACAAAACATGCCATTATAATCCAGCCAACAAACATGAAAAGAATAAACTTTTAGAACATACATAAATATGAGTAATGGTCACCACTGGAAAAAAAAAAAAGGTGTTCTGTATGGTAGAATTATTTATTACACTAGAATTTAAAAGAAAAAATTTTAAAAACTAATGTCATTTCATCTTTTTTAATGCCTTAATTAACTTGATGAATTCCTTAATTAACTTGACTGGCCATTTCAGGAGAAAGAAGGTAAAAATATTCTGGTTGCAGAAAAGATATAAAGTGCTTTACATTTTCCTTCTATTCTGCTAAGATGCTGTCTGATTATCAAATAATATCTGCACCTCAACAAAGCTTTCAAGAATCCTTCTTTTTTTCATTTATCTCTTGCAATTGAGAGAACAAAAGCCATGCTCACACACTCTCCTGCATGAGGAATAGCCTCCTTATTTGGCTTGTCAGGCACGTTCAGAGAAGCTGAGCACTTAGAAATGTAAATAATGAACACCTCTTGCAAATCTAAGGCATCTCGGTAAGTGGATGCGTTTGTTGACTAATGCAGTTCCAGATGTGAAGATGAGTGTTCACAACTCATGAAACAACCCAGCATTGCTAATTTTAAAAGGTAGGTTGTATATTCCATACATTTACCAGTAGGCTTCATTTATTAAGATTGATGTATATGGAAGCCCCTGGAGAATGTCATTCTAAGTGAAGTAAGCCAGAAAGAGAAAGAAAAATATCATATGAAATCACTCATATGTGGAATCTAAAAAACAAAAACAAAAACAAACAAACAAACAAAAGAAACAAAACAGAAATACAAAACAGAAACAGACTCATAGACATAGAATACAAACTTGTGGTTGCCAAGGGGGCGGGCGGGTGGTGGGAAGGGATGCACTGGGATTTCAAAATTGTAGAATAGATAAACAAGACTATACTGTATAGTACAGGGAAATATATACAAGATCTTATGGTAGCTCACAGAGAAAACAATGTGACAATGAATATATATATGTTCATGTATAATTGAAAAATTGGGCTCTATACTGGAATTTGACACAACATTGTAAAATTATTATAAATCAATAAAAAATGTTTAAAAAAAAGATTTATGAGCTATTCCTAAGCATTCATGTTTTAAATTTACATCAACTCTCTCAAATCAAAGAAACTAGGTGATGCACATATAAGGATATGTTTTTGACTGCTACCCCCATGGGACAGCAGAGAACGAAGTGGGTTTACTCCCTTCCCTCTACTCTGTCTAGAGCTGCCTCATCTTTGACATAAGCTTATTAAGTCCTGTATCAGGACATTATTTACAATATACAACATTTTTATAAAATATAGACAAAAATCCCTCCCCTAAAAGATTTGTGGGAAAATAATTAATTGAGCAAAAAGATATGGCTAATTATCTAGACTATGCCTTATACATCATAGACCCTCAAAAAATACTAATCTTGCTTTTTCACAGTCTTTTATCAGGCCAATTAGTTCTATCATATGAATGATAAAGTTCTTTAGAATTCAGAAAAAGAGCAGAATAATGTTAGAAATCATCTACATATTATTTCACTATTGCATAGAAGTCAATTTTATTTAAAAAAAATAGTTCCTAATAAATTTTTGAAGTTTTACTTTATCCAGAACAGAAGCATTATAACTCACATTATTCAAATAAAATTCAGATAAATTAAAATAGAATTTCACTGAGGAAGTTAAATGATATATAGTTTTATGTTACTAAGGAAGTATGTTCCCAATTGGTGCTCAAAGAAAAAAGCCTTTGTCCAACAAAAATAATAATAAAGTTCTATCCATAATCCCATTTGCATGCAGAATAAGTAATAAGAGCAAAATACAGAAAGAGCAGGCAACAAACCAAAATTCAGCAGTGCCAAGGAAATAGAAGGAGATGATATTTGCAGATTGTAAGGACATAGAATACTATGCTGGAGAGAAGCAAATTCCCTGAGGAATGTGATCAACAAAGACTTTGTAGAGGAAATGAACTCTGATGTGACCTTATGCATAGATTAAGAATTTTCTCCAGTTTTTAACAAGCATTTAGCCTAAGGAAGTGACACAAATGAGAATGGTTTGGGATAAAGGCAGCATGAGTTTTATTGAAGAATATCCTTAGAATAAGAATGAGCAAAAGGATGCCACACCAGAATACAAAAAGGCATCACTGGCTAAGTGTTCTTAAATATCAAAAATAAGAAATTCGGGAATTTATTCTACACATTTAATCAGATGCTTTCTGGTTTGTATGTAATATTATCCCGAAAAGATTCAAGGTTAACATTGTATTTATGATTTTGTTGTTTTCACTTATTTTTCTTTAGAACATTTCTGTTAAGTAATCATTCTAGGCATTATTAAATTAGATTAAGAATTTTATGATAGCACAGATTTGTGGCTCACAGATCAACAGTAAGCAAGTATAATTGAAGGAACCTGTATAGTTACCTAAAAGTCTAAAGGCCATGGGAGATACAGTTATGAGTAACACATAAATTAACCCCTAAGTAGATAAGGTACACTAGGAGAAATGAAATATGTACCTAAGAAATATAATCGAAGTTAAAAATTATGTTTCTGAATATAAAGATTTGGTTCTGTTAGTTCAGCTATAATGCTTGTTTTGAAAATGTGGACTTGTTCCAATATGACGGATATATTAGGGAATAAGCTGAGCATAATGCAAATTTCATGTTTGCTTATGTGTGATTTTGTTCATGAGAAACTCTAGGTGACGGCAGAAAACCACACCTGGTTACATGAATCAAGACACGCAGGACTGACTATATGAATGCATCACATGCACACACATACACACACAAACCTGAAACAGCTAGAAACCACCTCAGTGCAGCACATCTTGTTTTATGAACCTCTCCTACCACCTCACACCTGTCCAATGCCCAGTCCATAAGCAAACTTCGGGTCTTCTTCACGATAAAGTGTCATTCTAGTATTTATCAAGTGCTTAATCATCTACCACTTGTAGAACTGCTACCACTTTGATTAAGTGCTTATCTTTTATTGTGTTTGTGTCACTGAGGAAGTTTTTGAGTGTTTTGCCCCAACCTCACTTTTCCCATAAACCCTGTGGATTTATTGGACAGTTTTGCATAGTCACGCAGTGTTATGTAGGAATGCATATGCCGCCTTATACTAGAACTGAAGGGAACTTGAAGGAAAAGTTTAGGGAAATTTTTTAAAGGGCATTTCAATAGTTCCAGTGATAAAAGTCAGGAAAATAAAAGGCACGGAGAGAGAAAGCACAGGGCATACATGTTGAAAAGCAAGGAATTAAGTTGGTTTGAGCTAACTTTTATGTCAATTAAAAAAGCTGTGAGGACTTATCCTTAGCAAAAATATCTTCAGACAAAGATATATGGTATAGTTAAATTAAAATGCATTTCTTTTCTTAAAATGTGTAAATAAACAAGGAAGACAAAAGTACTTTCAGTGTCATAGTGATTTAATAGACCAAACTAAAAATAATTTAATTCCCTAGGACCTTGGACATTATGAAGTTTAATGTTAGCATGTAGAATATTTTTAGAGAGTCAAATATATGTTAGGATAATCTATGATTTTATTGCCCTGAAGGACATTGCCAGTCCAGCTTCTAATGTACTAATTGATCTTAAACTATCAATTTTTTTTTCATCTCTGTAAAAACCCAGATACAGAAATGCTGTTGGAATCAGTTTTCCCTCTATTATTAATGGGTTGAGCAAAATATTTGGCATAGTTTCAATTTATATTTTTTACCTGTATGAGAGTCATGTCTTTAACTTTTTGCATATTATAAGTTTGTGAGTATTCAGATTTTCCTCTATAGAGGAAGTACAGTAGGGAATCTTATCTATCCAGGGTTTAAGGTAGAAGAAGGGTATTTGTCAGAGGAGGATCTCATTTCTCTTGAAGGGCACTGTCATTTAAGGTCCCAGTGTTGTACCAACTCGGCACCAGCATAAGTTCTAGGCAAGAGACTTAACTGATGGAATCGTGGATCTTCTGGACAGTAGACTGAATACAGAAAGCCAGAAAGAGTTCACACTGATGACAGTTTGACATTTCACACAGGAAATGTGATTTGCTTCCAATTTCGGAGACTATGGCTTGGTTGTTTCTTAAGTGGACTTAGGTGGTTTTCTTCAACTTAGAGAATGTGCCACATTGCAGGGTCTGTCTCTTAACAATGTGGTCTCAGAACATGATTTGATTATCTATAAAGAACAAATTGTTCAGGGCCAGATATACTAAAGTAAAATGACAAATAAATAAAACCAGCATGCCAGTATTAACCTATATTAAAATCCATCTACATTGAATTGTATAATGGCTATAGTTACCTGACTACTCTTGCTGGCATATCTAGCACATTCTCATTCTAGAATCTATTTCACATGGGAATGAGAGTCTTCTTAGGTTGTTTGGCATGGAGTTAGTAATGATGAATTTTTTTTTTTTTACTTAAGGGTAACCTTTCATTTCCAAATCTACAACAATCCCTTTACCTCTGTTGGTTTCTTTTCCTGTCCAGACCCTCTTAAATGGTAACATTAGTATTTGCCATGTGTCAATCAAGACTGACAGGTGCAGGAGCTCTTTTTGATTAACTTATAGGTCTTTAGTTAATGGTATTTCCTTAAACATGAGCTATAATTTTCTCATTCTGTTTCCATCTTTCTTCATTCCGCAGAAGGAGGCCCATTTCAAATACCAAGAACAGAATGCTGAAACAACTTGAACTGGGACTCAGCAAGAGCTGACACCATATACAACCTGAGGCCTCAAGAAAATTAATGAATTTGATTTTTATGAATTATTTTAACAAATACCAATTGAGTGTCTGTTATGTGATGGAAAATGTGATAGGAGCTATACTTTGAACGTTGAGCATGCCACACTGATCTTAAAAATGGTTTCTGTCAAAGGGTGGGACCGAATTTTTTACTTTTCCTGATTCCCAGTTGGTACAACATTTACACAAGCTCACTCCTATGGCTGGCACTTTGCCTTTTTGACCACTTATTGCTAAGTTTAATAATGATAATAAATTCCAGTTTAATTTTTGGCAAATTATAGACCTAGGGAAATAAGTTATGCAATGGAACTATTTTTGTTGTTGCAATTTTAGAAGTAATAGATTCATAAGAAAACCAGTTATTGTATAACATGTGTTTAGAGGAATTAATATTAAATCAGGGATATGATTTGATTATAATTACATAAAAATAATAAACATTCATATATTTCTACTGTTTAAGAAGGTATATGAGAGAATACTTGTGATTTGCATTCTTAAATAATTTTAAATTAAAAAAATCAATGTTCCATTATATTTTAAAAACAAACCCAGCCCACTTTTGCTTTGAATATCCCATTTTACATTAGTGTTTTGCATGCTGTAAAGTACCATGAAATATGTTGCATTACTAACGACATTTTATCACGTTAAATCTATAAAGAACTTTTTATAACCATTTCTATCACTTTAAGACATCTGTCAAGACAACAATTTAAATTTTGTTATTTGATTAAACTATTTTTAAAACACCTACTATATATTAAAAGGTTTTATTATTGACTTTGGGACTATCTCAGTGAATAAGAAACCAATTTCAAGAATCTAGTGGTTCAATCAGAAAAACAGATCATTTTCAATCAGATGACTGGTCTGAAGGGTTCTAGCACACAGATTAGTAAAGGCATATGTAGGGATGACAACTAACCCAACCCTAGGACCTTCTTTTAAGATGTCACAGAACAGTATTTTCTACGTTATGACTTAAGGAATTCAATCAAGGAAAAAGAAAAACTCCCAGATAGAGTAAAAGCCACAAGAGGTAAGTTATAATTGCCTGTTCTAAGGAATTATGAAAAGTTTATTTAATTTATTTTATTATTCAACCATTAATTCAAACTTCTATCAATTAACAAAATGTCTAAATTGTCTTATTAAACCTAATCAAACAGGTGTTAATATTATTTCCTCAACATCTGATTTTTAAAATGGTGCAGAATGACTTGTAAGAGGTTGCATAGCCAAAACAGTTTTGACAATTTCATAATTTAATCTCTGATGCAAAAATAATCCAGTTTTAAAAATATTTTTACCCAAGGACTATGAATCCCAAATTTGTAAAAAGTTACCAAAACAAGATAGATGCAATCCTAGAATGTTACATACTGACGGACAGTAAACTTGGTACACACGCACTGATATCCTGGAACTTTCTCTGAGTATTCCATGTCTAACTGAAACATTTAAGCTATAGGATTCTGTGCTGATCTAACAGTTCTTGTTTGTTTTGTGAAGGCAGTTGGGACTCCATATTTACACAGAATGTTTTAAATTATTTTTAATGGTCTGCTGTGCTTTGCTGTAGCTTATAAAACAAATGGACCTTGTATCTGTTTTCCTTTTGCTCATCACTAGAAAAAGCCTAGGTAGATTATCAGTAATTTTGGACAGTATATTTTGAATGATCTCACTTAAATATATGCTTTGAGTGTATGAAAATTTTATGTTGGGTGTTCCGTGTTGCAGCCCAAAGGTAGTCATCATACTTAGCTTCTAAAAAATGACTTAGAAGGACAGATTAATGTGTGAGATGATCAGGAGACTTGTCATATGTAATAATAAGTCAGTGGACAGAGGAAACCAACATTGGTTTTGTAATATGAGTCACAAATCAAGAAAAATAAGCACACATTTCTCTAGATTGCAGATTCTGATTTATTTTTATAGCTACTTCTCAAATGGCCAACTCTACTGAAGCATTTTCCAAGGTTCACAGTAATAGAGTTTTATATTTTCACCTGAGGTTAATTATTCCCTATAGGCAAGTCTAGGGAAGGATCTCTAGTTATTTTGTTTGAATAGAAAATTAAAATTATTGAGTCTTTTGAAGAGAAATATAATTATTATAAGTCAAATTCAGTTGAAACAAATTTGTAAATAATTACAAATGAAAAAAATGTTCAATTAATCTGCAAATGAGATGTGCTTGGGACTCAGCCCATCTGCTATGTATTCAAGTATTAAGAAAAGACAAAAATGAAAGACAGTACCTAAACTATAAATTCTATCAATTTTGTAATTGTAACTCGTTGTGACTCAAATTCCCCTCAGAGAAAGAACATCTACAATTTGACAAGCATTCATTCCATTTAAAAGAAAAAATGTGTTTTTAGGAATATATTGTGTACACTAGTAAAAATTTGACTCTGGTTCATTGACATACATATCAAGCAGAATATTGGCATGTACGAACAAAACCATGAATAAGATGCTCAGCTTGATTTAAGCTGCTGGAATAGTGATTTTACTGGCAAGACATGTTCTTCATGCTGTTTTGAGTCAGGTGCCAAGGATACTCTACGGCAGGACAATTCCCATTTTAAACATCAGCTATTTCTTTAATTATAAAATGACATCTGTGCTGTTACAGAGTTTGTGATGAATTTGTATTTCAAAGACCTGGATTTCAGAGGGAATGGTGTGATTTACTAGTTTTCAGACATTCAATAAATCATATAACTTTTTGATTCTATCTTCACCTATAAAAAATGGTGTATTGATACCTATTGGGCGGAAAGGTTGCTGAAATAATTCAATGCAGGGGCTGCAAAATGCTATCGCCTATCACATCATATTGTTTTCTTGATTACTCTTTTGCAATCACGCTGGCCTCCTTACTGTTCCTTTAATAGCCCAGGTGATAGACAGCAGGGTGTTAGCACTAGACTTTCCTTCTGCTCCAGACAAATGCTCATTGGTCAGGTCTTGCTCCAAAGGCATATTTACTCAGTGTTACCTCTTAGGTCATTCTATCTAAGAGTCCAGCACCCTCCACTTCATCTTTGCTATTCTCCTTTCATGCTTTCTTCTTATTTTAGAATTTATTTCTGTTTCATGTATTAATATTTTATTTATTCATCTGATTCACTGTATCCTTAGTTTGAATGTAAACTTACAGAAGTAGTGGATTTTATGCATTTGTTGACTGTCAGAACCCAATGCCCAGAGAGGTGCCTGTGACATTATGAAGGCTCAGTATTTTACCCATAAATGAATAAATGCTATATGGGGGCTAAGTTTTCCAGTAATTAAAATGGGAAAAATTAATTTTAAATAAGTAACTTCTTATTTTTATATTTATATAGTTATAAGGTGAGAGTAAAGGACATTAATTAAAGAAAGCATCAAGAATTTTAGTGGCCAAGCAATAATGACAAATGTTATTTTTGTCATGCTGTTCTTATACTTGGTAGCAGCTGGGGCACTATGCTGAAGAAATTGTCATCCTGGCTAAGATGAAAAGACTTTAACTAAAATACCTGCCTTTGGGTCTTGGGGCAGGGGGCGGACATGAAATGAGTCATAGTCTTTATGCCACATATTTGGCATGCTCATAGTAAATATTTCAAGAAATTTTATCAGTTGATATTTAGAAATGTAGTATAACAGATTACCTGGTTTAGCATCATCCAGTCAAGTCATTCAAGAGCTAATCTCTTAGATTCTTTGACTCAGTAAAAATTCCATCTTCCCTCTAGAGAAGGATCTCCACTTACTCTGTGCTCACATTAGAAACTATTAGAGTTTCTAAAACGTCCATAGGCCATTGTATAAAGGAAATTTAACAACAGACATAGTAAAACATAAAGTAATTGACAAAATAAAGATTATGGGTCCTCAGAATGTACATAGAATTCTGGAATAGTTTAAGCAGTTTAATGCTGTGAAATAAAACATATACATTACCCAGAGCTAGAATGAGATGTCTATAGAGTTAGAATATTATAGAGTTTTATTATGGAGTTTAGGGAGGAGTTTTGCTTCTGTTAAAAACAGAGGTTAGATAGACTGGGAGAAACTATTTGCAAAAGAAGTATCTGATAATAAAGGACTGCTATCCAAATATACAAAGAAGTCTTAAAACTCAATAATAGAAAAATGAACAGTTCAACTAAATAATGGGCAAAAGACCTGACAAGACCTCAACAAAGAATATATACAGATGGCAAATAAACACAGGAAAAGATGTGCTACATCGTATGCCATCAAAGAAATATAAATTAATACAGTTAGATACCAATATATACCTAGACAAAAGGTCAAAATCCAAAGCACTGACAACACCAAATGCTGACAAGGATGTGGAACAATAGGAGCTCTCATTCATTGCTAGTGGGGATGTAAAATGGTACAGCCACTTTGGAAGACAGTTGACAGTTTCTTACAAAACTAAGCATACTCTTACCATATGATCCATCGATCATGATCCTTGATATTTCCCCAAAGAGCTGAAAATTTATGAACACATAAAAATCTGCACATGCATGCATTTTCATTCATAACTGCCAAAACTTGAAACAATCAAGATGTCACTCAGCAGGTGGATGAATAAATGAATTATGGTACATTCAGATTATGAGATATTATTCAGTGGGAAAAAAATAAGCTATCAAGCCATGAAAAGACATGGAAGAACCTTAAATGAATATTGCCAAGTGAAAGAAATTAATCTGAAAAACTACATACTGCATGATTCCAATTCTATGACATTCTGGAAAAGGTGGCACTACGTGGACAGTATAAAGAGCCTTGGTTGCCAGAGATTAGAGAAGGGGGAGGAAAAAGTAGACCACTGAGGGTTTTTAGGGCAGTGTTCTGTGTAATTCTATAGTGGTGGATACATATCATTATACTTTTATCAAAACTTATAGAATATACAACACGAAGAGTGAGCTCTAATTTTATGGACTTTGGGCGATAACGATGTGTCAGTGTAGGTTCACCAGTGGTAACAGGTGTCCCACTCTGGTATAGGATGGTGATGGGCAGGGGCGATGAGGGAGGGGGAGAGTGGGGAGAGAGGGATACGTGGGAAAACTTGGTACCTTATACTCAATTTTTCTATGAACCTAGAAGTAATCTAAAAAATAAGATGTATTTATAAATGTCATTTAGACCACATTTTATTTTCCTGTGTCCGAGAAGGTACATTAAGAGGAAAAATTGCCCTAGCAATTGTTTTTTATCTAGTTTTAAATTCACAGAAAAACTTTGCATTTCACTTAGACTTCATGACCTCATTAATTCAGATCTGCTCGTTTCAAATGCATGATATTCAAGCTGGACTGAAGAATATTTTTGTAATCCTATCCCACTTCCCCCTCAAAGAAAGGATTTTCTAAGGGGGGACAAAAACTTGAATAGAGAATCCTTATTATGCTCAAAATATTCATCTGTTTTCAATTATTTTAAACATTTTAAGAGAATCATTTACACATGAATGGCTGAAATGAGAGAATACAAAACCCTTATCTGTATAAGAATGCCCATCTGCTAAGTTTCTTTGTTTTGAAATTTTTCAGTTAAGTTATATAGCAGTAGAAATGCTTGCCTTTTGAAATTATCTCTAAATTCAAGTAACTTCTTTTGCTAAATGTTCTACTTCCCGCCTCTTCCAATTTTTCAAAATAAATTTTGGTATTAAGCTTTCATGTGTAAAATGCTTGTTGCTGACAAGATTACTTTTTATTATAATATGCATTACTCCTAACTTTTGTCTTAATTGGCTTGAAATAATGTATATTGGTTTACTGATAAGAAAAATAATATAATAAACCAGGCCTTCAGATCTCTAAATGCATTCCATACAACAAAGACCAATTTTTGTTCATGAAATCAAGTAAAAGAAAATAAAACCCAAATAGATAATTTTTAAACAAATATTTAGCAACATCTAAACACAATGGAAACAATGTACCACGCATGTTTATTTTGGGTGATTTTTCTGCATGAACTAGCTTAAAGTACAAATACAATGAGTTTGGAATTATTACGTTTTCTTATTAGTGACCCTTAAACAAGCATTGTCACTCTTAATTTTTCCAAAAACATTTTTAAAAAGCTCAACATCTGAATTATCTAACCCAATGTAAAAATTTTGTTCAAAAATGCTTCTCAGTGTCTTTAAATGGTAAAGACTGTGGGAGGGGAAGATTCTCTCTCTTTAGGGAGCTTTTAATCCTCATTTCATTTAAGTTTTAATCACAAATCTGCCCCTTCAAATTTTTCAGCTAACTTTCCTGGAAAACTAGCTAATGATTTTGAATCAAAACTAGTATCATGCTCTGACATACCTTGTTATGCTAATCTATACACTTCCTACATAATGAAATATCTTTTTAATATTCTCCATTGTAGTTTTTTCCTTTTCTTGATGTGTTAGGTGATTTTTAACATATAAAGTTTTATATAGTTTTGTTTATTCACCTTACATTTCAGCTAAAAATGCTTTTATTTTTAATCAGCATTAATTGCATTGACCTAGAACCCACAGGATTTTATCTAGATATTGGTTCATATTTAAAAGATTATATGTATGAATTTGGTTATTTTTAACCAGATATAGTTATAATGAAAAAAGTCATTAGTTAGGATTTGCCAAAAAACTAAATTACTTGTTATTGCAACTGTTATCACTTACTACATACACATTTCAAGCAAATAAAATGATCATTTGGGGGCACTTCTTAAGGAAACATGACTAAGTCTATAGCTGGTAAAAATTCACATCCCAGTTTTTCTCTTCCTATTTGCGTGACATTGACAAGATACTTGATCTTTTTTTCAAATGCATTTTAAAGGTCTTCAGACATTCGAGGAATCCATGTGATAACGTGCATAAATACCTTAGCATACTATCTGGTATAGAATATGAACTCAATAAATTACTACCTGGAACCAAATAAATGAGGATGATGCAATGGATATGCAGAAATATTTTCACCAAATTTATTCATTTATTTTCAGCCATCTGAAACAGAATTTGACCAAGGGTTGGTTATAGTCTACATTCTAAAATAGGTAACTTCCTTTTTAGAATTTATTATGTGGATACTTTATATTCTTTCATATCTAAAAACTAATAATGAAGTAAAAATATTACTAAACTCCTGAAATATGCTTGAAAATAGTCCACATTGGACTTTAGGGATTTTATTCATGAAAGAGTATGTATAGTCTCCTTATGTTTAGATTAAAAGCAATGAAATTAAGTATATAAAAACATAGAATGTCTACATATAAAGTACTTACAGGATATTGAAAGAAATGGCAACAAGAAAAGATAAAAAGGTAATATTTAAAAAAGAAAGAGAAAGTGGGCACATTAACTTAAAAATAAACTATTCATTGACCAAGATATGCAGATTATTTAACACAGAACTATAAAAGGCTAGACATGATAATGAAATCTCAAGACACCACCAAATAATTATACAGCTTCTCTAGTCATAAAAATAGAGAAACAATCACCTCACTTATGGACACAAGAAAGTCTGTGAAATCATTCATCTAAAGTTTTCATCAAAATTACTGAATTATTTGTGTGTTTTTAATGTATTTATAACATCAGAGAGGTAACCGCTACTGAGAAAACTTTATTTTAGTGTATTTAAACATTCTGAAGTTTTATAAATGTTTGACTTTTAAATGCTGTTTTTGATAAAGCCCAGGGCTGCTATAGTGTTGAAAACTTACCCTACTGTGTGAATATAGGAAGTTTTACTCCATCATTTGCAGTAGAAAAATCATCCTTAGAAGAGAAACACTAAAATATCTCCTGGCAAAAGAAACAAAAAGCTAGACATATAACTTAACTTTAGACAAACAATAGAAAGCTTCACTGTCTGCTTTGTTTTGTGAGCAACTTCTGGCAGTTGAGCTAGCAATAAAAAATGCATAATGCTCAGCAAAAATTTACATGAATATTAGACTCCTGTGTTTGTGTGTGTTGTGTGTGTGTGTGTTGATGGGGTTCAGGACACATTACCACAAAAAGGTGCCTCAGGACATCGAGTATTTTAAGCTGAAGGAGTTTGAGAAAACAGCAGGTGCAGGAAGGTCACTCTGACATTCTTCCAGCCCTTCTTCCCTGATACACATCATAAAACGCTCGTGATGAAATGTGCCCTCCCTATACCTGGACACTAAGAAGAATCCCAAAGTACAGGCTTTGCTCAGTTTCCCTACATTTACCTCATACTCCTTAGCCAATCATATCCCTCCATGACTGCCCACTCTTCATCAAACCTGGCATCAGGATACTCAGGTCTAACTGTTTCTTTGGGGCTTCATTTCCTCACGAAGTCTCCTTTGTCATCTAAATTTAAATGATTTGTATGCTTCTCTCTTGTTAATCTGTCCTTGTCAGTTTAATTTTCAGACCCAACCAGGGACCCTAGAGAGTCAAAGAAAACTTTTTCCTCCCTTCTAGTGTGTTAGCATGAGTAGGTAAAATTTCAGATTATAGCATTCTGAAAATTGTGTAGCAAATTGGAAATGAGGCCAAGTTTTAAAACACACGTGAAAATGTGGAACAAACTGGTACTCAATTATTTAGCTCAATTAAAAAAAAAGGGGGAATGCTAATCTAAAAGTTACTACATGTATTTTTTGATCTCTACATAAAATCAAGTTTTTTCAATTTCTACATCTAGTGAAAATTTAAGGATCACCTAATGACTCTAGTGAGACCATGCTAATTTTCTTAAATGTTACTACACTAAGGAGGAGTTTCTATAGGGATGCTTGTCTTGATTCTCCTAGGCAGAATCTTTAATTACTAATCTATGAAATTAAAGCCTTTCTTTATATTCCTTAATTATGACATTTACCATGTTGCTTGTGCTTCTTCTCAAGGCCCTGTCCTTTAGGAAAGAACTCTATCCTTTGTATGCAGAGTCCCAGAGCATAAAGTAACAAAATAATGGTTAACTATTATTGAATGCTTACATTAAACCTACTAATTGGTCATCTATCTGAATACAAAATACAGTCTCTTATTCTAATTGTTGCAGGATTTCACAATTGCTGCCTGCTTTCCCAACAATAAACAGAATAACATATTACTTTTATACTTTGGAACCCTCTGCTATAAACATTTTTTAAAAAGCCAGAAACAAACAAAAATATCCTAATTCTTTTTCCCTCAAATTTCTTCCTGTTAGCAAATTTTAAAATGCATATAGATAATCCTCACAATGCTTTTTTTTTTCTCATTTTCAGAAACCTTGTGCTTTGGTTCCCAGGGTAATTTCTACCACTCTTTCAAAGATATAAGTGTACAGATAGAGATTTAGGAGATTTAGCTAAACAAAACCAAGATTAAAACTTTAATACTGAAGATGATTAAAACTGCTAATATGTTAATCATTGAAAAACAATGATCCAGAGATTGTTAATCTTTAAAATCCCCAATATTCTTTTTCTCATAATTTTTCAGAATGATAAAAGGTTTTAAAAGGTCAGGTGAGATACTTACAAACATAAGGATGGCTAACATCCCTGAGAAATATCACCATGGGTGGTAGATATTTTGTGAAAACAGTTTTAAGTTAAATGAGTTGTGATATTCAAATAAGGGTTCTGGTTTAATATAGTTCTTTCTCTCTTTTAAAATATAAAAAGACAATACTTGTGTTGATTGCCTGCTTTTTGTTGTAATTACAAGACAATTTTCTTTGAACAATGTCTGTATCTTAATCACAAGTAACAGCAGGTACTGAGTAATTGATATGCCACATTTCTTGCTCTGAATAACACCCGCAAAAAAGCTGCATTAAGAAAAATACTAAAGAATTCCAAATTAAGTAATGTTGTTTTTTCCCCCACTTGACTTAACAAGTGCGGCACAGTTGGAAATGCATTCTGAATTCATGCGTTCCCATGAATTTAGGTCATGGGTTTTTGTTGTTGTTGTTGTTAATTAAAAATTTAGGTTGAAGCCCTACCTCCCATGTGACTATATTTAGAGATACGGCATTTAAGGAGATAATTAAAGTTACATGAAGTCATAAGGGTGGGGCCCTAATCCAGTTGGATTGGCGTCCTTGTAAGAAAAGGAAGATCCACCAGAGGTGCCCTTGCACAGAGGAAAGGTGAGGGAGTGTGTGTGTGTGTGTGTGTGTGTGTGTATGCTTGTGTGTGTAAGCTAACTCCATGCCTTTTTGATAAATTCCTTTTCTGATTATACATGCAGAATTATTTTCTTTTGCTTGTAACTAGGAGCCCACACTGATAAATATTCCTTGAGAATCCCTTATGCTGTGTTCATAATATACTATAATATGAACACCTGGAAAAGTGATTATTAATCAACATAAAGTCAAGGATATTTCATCCAGTCTATTTCTGGTCAGGGAACAGTAATAATATATACAGTAATCTTCACTGTCAAGCAATCGAATTCATATTATCCTTTGGAATTACAATTAGAATTTAAGCTGAGCAGTTGAACAGAAATTGAGATAAAGTATACTAAATCCCTAAAGGCAAGTTATCCATTAATTATGTAAGTAGGAATGCAGAACAAATGCTATAGAATTAGCATCAGTCCTCTGATGTCTTTTCCACGTAAAAGCTTTTTGCAGAGGAAAATGCTATAGGAGCAATGAACTACAATGAGTATATATAATAATGTAGGTAGTTAGGTAAGAGGGGGCACCGGGTAGATAGTGGAAGAGAGGGAGGATGATCCAGAACGTGGTGTTATGCCCGCATTCAGCATAAAGGGACTTAACTTATTCTGAATGAGTGCCAGCAAGAAACTTGTTAAAACTGACAGCCACAAATGACTGTGCGGACGGAAGGACTTAACCGACACAACCCAATGCCTATTGTGTTACAATTAACATTGCGTTTTAGGCCCCACTCATGGGTTTTTCTGTGCACACCGGTGGGTAAGGACATGTGCAAAAGGGCCAAACACGACTAAGCATTCCAGGGACAAGACCTGTCAATCAATCAAAAGACCACCCCAAGTGAGGGTATAAGGGAAAGGGGAGACAAAAACTGCTGGGAGTTCTCCTTGAATGAGCCCGTCTCTCGCTCTTAGAGACGTATTATTCTTCTCTTAAATAAATCTTTTAAAAGTTTTTTGCTACACGTTTTCTGTCTCCTGTCTGTAAATCTTATCTTTCGGGTAAGACAAGAATCAGGGTTTCTTTTATCTTTCTTTCTTTTTAATCGTCTAACTAATCTTTATATAAGTTAGTTGTCTGAGGTTAGCTTCCCCAGAAACAGACTCTGGGAGGGAGATGTGTGCGCAAAAAGTTAATTGGAGAGTGAAGGACATAGAATTGCTCAGAGGAAGGACTTGAACTTCAGTACCACAGAGGCACGGGTCAGTCAATCCTGTGGGGAGCTCTGGGACTGGGACAGCCCTTTCAGAATTGGCCTGCTTTCAGGCAAAGCATCCAGTCTGATTTTGCATTGTCCCAGGGTGACAGGTAAACTTGGGAAAGGAGGCTCTCTTTAGCCAAAGGCAGTTCTTCCAGATCATCTCCGCTGAGCTCTCAGCTGCTACTGTTCCCAGCAGCTGGGGGAAAGACAACCTCAGATTTCTAGAGCAGACCTTATGGCACAGTGCACATTCAAACCCACTCCGCTACTGCTGTACTTCGTATTTCTTACTTTTATAATTCTGAGAGGAGCTTCTGCACAATTTTTGTTCTCTTCTCTTGGAGGACAGTGAGTGGAAATAAACTAGAGGCTGCAACCGACACTCACTGTCTCTTCTGCTCACTCTGAGACAGGAAGGGGGCAGGGAGCAGCCATTCAAGGACTGCTGCAGCAATTAACATCAAAATGGTGAAAGATTCAACCCCCAGTAGGCCTTGAGGCTCAAGATGGTGGGAGACTTGACTCCTAGCAGATCTTGAGCTTCATTATACGCTCACTGTAATATATTAACATGGTGAACAACATGCCCACAGGCACCACGGCAGTCCCAAGTCTAGCCACAAAAGGTCAAAGAGTGGGAAATGGCCAACTTCCTGGGAATCCCAGCCCCTTCATAAGATAGTTAGATTGATCCTTCCACTATCAGCATATGAAGCCACTGAGCCCATAAAAATTGGTAACGGTGCCTCACGGCCGCCGCCCTCTCTCTCTCCCTCTTCGGAGATGGCCCACACTCTGTCTCCGGAGTGTGTACCTACTTTTAATCTGAGCACCGAACCCCAACACCTCGTGGCCTTTCTCTTGAATTTTGATGTATCTCTCTGAATAAACCTACCTTTACTCAACTGTGGCTTGCTCCTGAATTCTTTCCTGTGCGAAGCCAAGGACCCACACTTGCTGGGGCCCATCCCAGGGGCTCAACCAAACCCTGGGACACGGCCCTCTTCATGCCCCACATCTGTTTTTCCTGCATCAATTCCAGATTTCCATCACCACCTAGGTGGCTTGCCTAGTGAGGAGATCCAGAATCCTCAATTTTGAGGGAGCTGGGTCCTTAATCACTATGAATTTTCAATCTATCAATGCTAAATTTGTTCATTTATTATCAACGTGAACAAAGCACTATCAAGGCCTCCTGCATAAATAACCTAAATACTAATAACTGCCCTCATTTTTTAAAAAATAATTCACACTTTGCTTTAACCTTTTTTTTTTGTTTTGCAGTGAGAACACATAACATAAGATCCACCCTTTTAATGAATGTTTATGTGTACAATACAGTATTGTTACCTATAGGCACCACAGTGTACAGCAGATCTCTACAATGTAATCATCTTACAGAACTGAGACTTTGTACTGGTTGACTATCAACTCCCCATTCCCTCCTCCCACTAATCCCTAGTAACCACCATTCTACTCTCTGCTCCTATGTGTTTGACTATTTTACATACTTCATACTTTTGGAATCATGCAATATTTGTCCATCTGTGACTGACTTACTTCACTTAGCTTATCCAGCTGCTGTGGAAAATACTATGGAGGTTCCTCAAAAAATTAAAGATAGAAATACCACATGATCCAGCTACCCTACTTCTGAGCATTAAAAAACAAAAACAAAAACGAAAACAAAAAAAAATGAGTTTAGGTTCTCAAAGAGATATTTGCACTTCTATATTCATTACAACATTATCACAATAGTCAAGATGTAGAAACAATCTAAATATCCATTGATGGGTGGATGGATAAAGAAAATGTGGTATAAATAAACATGGGATATTATTCAGTTTTTAAAAAGACAGATGTCCTGCCATATGAGACAACATGGAAGAATCTTGAGGACATTATTCAAGGTGAGTAAGTCCACCATCCTTTTTAATAACACACTACCATCCTCCACATCAGTGTGGTCAACTGTACCTGCCAGGATTGGGACTCCTTTCCTTGTCTCTTGTTCTCTTAGCCCAAAGTGACTATGTGAAAGCTACAGCTTAAAGTTTAATTTTACTCTTACTGTACTCTCTTGTGGAAACATTTCCTCCCTGATATTCAGGACCGCAGACTTTCTATACACCACAGTTGTGGGAAAGGAAAGCACAAAGTCTCTGAAGTTAAGTGGGACATGGATGACAGTAGGCTTCTCCTTCTACCTCTTGATTCCTAAATTAAAGCATTCCACTTATCGACCATAGAGTGCTATATAACTGTCTTTGATTTATGATGTACAGTGCATCCCTGTAGGATGGTACTCCATCCTTGCAGTGCATTATCTCCAAGCTTGTGCTATTGGTGTGTCTTCAAAAGCCTATTTGATTACTCATTCATGGTGGTGTCTTCTGCATGGCTCAGGGTATGGTAAGATCTGTGGGTCCCATGGCCATATGCCTGCAGCTGTACCTCTTTTGCTGTAAAGCAAGTCCCTGGTCCATTGTAATATTCTATGGCATCTTATATTGGCAGACCAAATTTTCTCTAAGTCCTTAGATAATTGTGCTGCCTGTGGAAACATGAGCAGGAGAAACAAATGTATTTCAAGATATGAGTCATTTTCACACCAGTGAATCATGCCTCTTGCAAAATGAAGAAATGCAGTATAATCAGTTGTCACCAAGTTGTTGCCATTAGGTTCCCTTTAGTCCCTGGGGACTCAGCATGGATGTCACATTGGCAGGTTAGAAGTGCAGCAGCCGCAGGAGATTGGTCGAGCTTTGTGTGTGGGAGAGCCCGGTACTGGGCCAATTCATAGCCTGCATCCTCTACCCCCTGAATTACGGTTACATTGTAACTGTGTCCATCGTATCATTATTCAGCTGGCCACAGTCAGTTGGCAGAGTCACTCTGCCCACTTATTTGTGTATCACTTCTTTTATAATGTATATCCTTTGATGGATGTTATCATGAGATACAAAAGACTTTGCACTTTGTGCCCACTCCCATAGGTCCACCAAATGCTGCTTCCCGAGATGGACTTGTCCTCAATCTTCCAGTCTTTCCCTTTCTGGGTTTCTGACCAAATAGACAACCCATTTGCCAATGTCCGTGAGCTCGTCAGTTTTTTCTCTTTCCACACATAGTGGATGGCTAGGTGTTCATTCCAAAGCTCTGCTCACTAGAAGAAATTCTTCTATCTTCTGCCTTTCACAGCCATCCCTGAAAGAGGAGGCTGCAATGCAAAGCATTCCGTTTTGGAGTGGACCTATATACTTACCAGGAGAGAAGACTATCATTTTTCTCTTCTATCATGAGGTCGAAAAGAACCTCTTTGTATAGCAGTTGTTGTGAGCTGAGGGAGTACCAGTGCAACACCAGTAGAGGACATTGAAGTCAGGGCTGTGGACTCATGCAGCTTACTTGCAATTTCTCTGCCTGTTCTTGTCTAACCCCAGATGTACCATTTCCAAATTATGATGGATTGTGTGGGTTGGTTCTACTTTATGAATCTGTGGATCTGACAGAATGAAACTACTGAGAGAGATTTCTGTTGGGGTGATCTTTTATATTCCATTTCAGGTGGTCCACCTTTACCAATGATTGTTAACATGCCAGCAGCTGTTCGTAAAATGGAACGTAATTCTTTATTGCACATGGCACGGCTTTGCTCAAAAACTCTAGAAGCCCACATTGAAATTGCCTGATTGGAGCATGTTATAAACTCCATATACCGTATTTTCCAATATACCTCTCACACCAGAGGGACTGCAGGGTGTTTGGGGCAATTGGCAGTGCCAATTGGCACTGTTACTTTGGCCACCTTCTCTTAGCTACACTCACAGCTAACAGTCTTTTGTGTGTTACTGACAGAAGGGAGGGACACTGTTCTAAAATGTGAGATAGGCTAGCTCCAGAAGAGGCCTGCCAGGCATTGTGTTTCCTTCTTAGTGGTGGGAGGTGTGAGATACAATAATTTGTCCTTTGGAGCAGATGTACTGGTATTCCCTGGAATACAGACTACTTCTAAAAACTACACATGACTCAGGCTCTGAAGGCTTCATAAATGTATCTCCCATCATTTGGAGCACATCTGTCATACCAAGTCCTCTGTTACCTGCCACTTCTTGCTTATACAATTTAATTTCCATACTACTCTTTTGAATCTCCAGAGAGACCAAGTCCCGTTGGACTATGTTGGAACAGAGGTTAGCAGAGCTAACTTAGCACTAGGACAAGACAGTGAATGTAGACTGTTGGCTGTGTTATGTTGTGATAGGACTTTTCTTACAGGTCTAACAGCCAAGATCAGGAATAAATGATGGGGTGGAGTGCCTTATGCCATTATCTTCTGCGTTATCTTCAAGTCTCTGCCAGAAAGGAGAACACTGCTACAGAGTCAGAGGGTTCATATGTTAAGGGGTTTCAAGGCTTTTCAAGTCGACTGACCCAAACATTGCCATCCCTTCTCAGGATCTTGCTTGTTCCAGTCAAGGCCCTTATGTTTGTGTAGGACACTAGCTAAAAATGAGGATTCCACCTTCTCTGGAGCTCTCCTACTCTTCATTTTAAGCGTGAGGTTTTATCATCAGCCCTTTCTGCCTTCCTGCTACAGGAAGTTAGTTTTTTTTTAATGCACTTTAGAAGAAGCCCTCTGAATTTCACAGTTATCTCTATTTAATTAATTAATCCCTCTCAGCATTTCATTGTCTTTCTTCAATATATCAATATTAATTGCCTTTGCAGTTACTACTATACTTGAACCTTTCTAAAGCCACCCATCACCCAACAGTGCATTCTTTTTCCTTAGTATTCCATCTAATTGCACCACTAGAAAAAAAAAAAGTTTAACAATTGCACAATATTATATGCTAAGGGCTCACAGTGATAAGTATTATCAGCTCCCAAATCCCATTTTAGAATCTGTTCTAAGACCATGTCAGACACCAATCTCTTAGGTAGGGTTTCCGGGGAACAGACTCTGAGATGGATGTTTGCCGGCAGGAAGCTAATTGGAGAGAGCTCTTGAGATCAGCTACTGTGAGGGAGTGAAAGAAAGAAATTGATCAGAGGGAGGCTTGACAGCAGTGTGGTCATAAAAAAGATCTTAGTCAATTCCACAGAAAGTTTGGAGCTCAGATGGCCCTTTAGAATTTTCCCAAATTAAGGCAAGGGGGCCAGGTCTTTATATGTTTAATAATAATCAAACCAAACATTTTGCTGAATAAGCAGGTTAGGGGAAGAAGATAGCTGAATATTGTCAGAGCTGTCATGAAATTGTTCTGAGTACAGCTAAGATCATAACACAGATTTGGTCACCTCTCGCCATTATAAGCCCTTTTTCCAATATAAAGTATGAAGAGATGATAAAGTGGAACAATACATCCTTTGTTCCATTAGAACGCAAATACTTTGGCATCCTTTTTTACATTCTTAGTTCTTTGAGGGGCTTGAAAAGCTTTGCATCTAGGAACTTCGAACCAGTGTCAGATTTCATAGTTAAGCTGAAGAGAAGCGCAGATCCTGTCACAGCAGCTGAATTAGGAGAAACAGGAAGTAGATCTACATTTTTCTTCTAGTCTTAACCCTCGAATTCTTAGACAGTTAATTTTGGTGATTAAGAATATTTCAGAGGTGCTCTATACTGTTTATTCTTTTCCTCTTTCCCTCCAGGAGAAAGGAATATTTTAGTAATCAATGCATATTATGCTTAAATTTGTATACATATGTTCTAAATATAAATTGCATAAAGTTTAAGATAGCTTTCTTATTGGAAATTAGATGGACATCAGGGCACAGAATTGTAAAAATGAATTTTATACAAACATTAATTGAACTTCAATATTTTCAGAATGATTTAGAATATTATAACTTAATTTTACTAATTAGGATTTGTATTTAAACTTTTAATTTTATAGATACTTTAAAATTTGGGAGCAGGATAATACTTGCTTAAATATGGAAATAATTGTAAATTTTAATTTTTGAGTTTTATTTAATTTATATTTGATAATACAGTTATTAGCATTATGCATGTTATTATTTAATACTCTTGACAATTATTGTATATATTACATAAACATATTGATTATAGCAGCATAATTTTACTAAAAATGAACCCTAACACATTTCCACTTTATATTTTAATATTTAAGAATTTCAAATACATTTTGTATGTTATTATTTAATACTTCAGATCATTGATTGCCCCATGCCTCTGAAGACTTAAGAGATTTTACCCTACTAGTGAACTAACTTGTCAGTTGGCCAGAGTCTCGTAGTTTGTGTTAGAAGACTCCTGGCTCAGAGACCAAAAGCATTTTATTACTCAGAGCAATGGTTTTTGAGTATCAGCCTTTTTGTGGTGGTTACCCAAGTCCCACTTCCCACAGGGTGACCCAAAGAGAGCCAGTGGGTTTCATCTGAAGGAAGCAGCCCTAAACTTAGCAAAGCAAATCATTAGCAATGAGAGTAACTTTCTGAATCAGAGTTTTCATCTTTTCTGGATGTATGCCTAGGAGTGGAATTGCTGGATTATATGGTAGCTCTATTTTTATTTTTTTAAGGAACCTCGGACTGTTTTCCACGGTGGCTGCACCAGTTTACACTTCCACCAACGGTGTAGGAGGGCTCCCTTTTCTCCCCCCCCCTCCAACATGTATTACTATCTGTGGACTTTTCAATGACAGCCGTTCTGACTGGTGTGAGGTGATACCTCATTGTAGTTCAAATATTCTATGATGCCCCTTATTTGTGGAATCTAAAAATAACAGTATTTATAAAACAGAAACAAACTCAGAAAGAAAACAAATTTGCCAAAGGGGAAAGTGAGGGGGAGGGGTAAATTAGGAGTATGGGTTAACAGATATACATCACGATACATAAAATACATAAACAACAAGGATTTACTATATAGCACATGGAACTATATTCAATATCTTGCAATAACTTATAATGGAAAAGAATCTGAAGCTGTCTGACTGAAATTAACACAACACTGTAAATCAACTATAGTTAAATACATTAAAAAAAAAAAAAAAACGAGAACAATGAGAATAAACAAGCCTGCCCTTTGTAACACTATTTAGTAAGCAACATGATTTTCCAAGGCTATTCTCTATACACACGTTCTTGAAAACATAGTTTGAAACAAAGGACAGTCAGTGTCTCTGCTTGCAAAATGTTCAGAAAATTGAGACACCCAAGTAAGGATGTCTCCCAACAATCATTACTGACAATAAAATGCAAATTATGTAAAAATCTTGATTCAAACAACTTGACATTTTTCTAGAACAATACTTTATAGAAAAAATTAAAAATTAATTATGTTTTTAAAAGAATTTGCTAATTCAAATATTCCCTGCTCATCAGCAAAACATCGTGTATTTGCGATACTCAAATTAAATCATTTTGGATATTTTCCACACTTTCACTCATATAAAAGTCATAGGTGTACATATGTCCTTTATTTTAAACTTTTCATCTTATAAAATAGCTATGTTGTGGTAGTGCAGCATGATGTATTTTATCTAATAGTTTCTTGGCCTGATTTGTAACTTTTAAATATTTAGATATATTGTATATGAGTTTCTATTTGTATTATGTTAATGTATCATTAGTATTTTTGTGTTAATTCAAAATTTTTCACTATAATGTTCTTTTGTGCAATCTAGTTGTCAACGTATGGTTTTAGACACCTCAACTGAAATAAACTTCACTGCCTAATTGGAATGTATTGGCTGAGCTGCTTTCACCATTGCTCAAGTCACTGATTGTTTCATTAGTCCTATGACCATTTAGCATCATGGAATTAAAAACACTTTTTGTTTAGCACATCTCTTGGTTTAAATTAATAATTTGACATAGGTTATGCATGTATCCTCAGACTAGTATTTAAAATAACAGAAGCTTCATACTGGGGGCATTAAAAACAGATTTAAGGGTCAAGACTGTCACAGATATGCCACTAAATGTATACAAGAGCAAAAATTATGTCTCTGTATCTAACCAAAAAGATGAATAACATTTGCCTTGCCTAGTGATTTAAAGGTTATTTTCAGTTTTTTTATGTTTCCCATTTGACAAACCATTATAGGAGACATGTACAGAGAGAAATTGCCGAAATATCAGCAGCCCTGTGTGATTAAGAATTAATATTAGCATACAAATGCATGTCAGGATTGTGAACAAACCATCATACGGGAGGCACTTGTGTCTATAAACCTTAGTGGTTAATATCTCAGGGTATAATACATAAGCCTTGAGAGTTAATTTATAATTGCAAAATGTCAGGTGGCATTGAACATTGAGTCAAAATCACAGTGACTCGCATGAAATTGAATTTATAATTAAGCAGAGCTTTTCTTAAAAGACAGAAATTGCTTTCAAGGAGATAATCAAAAACTAATGCACTTTAGTGTATATATTTATTACAGTTTTCAGCACCAAAATTTCCCCTTGTATAGTCATTAAATAGCTACTACATACATGCTTCTATTTTTAAAAATAATTTATTTTCTGTGTAGTGATTTTTACTTTAGTAATTTGAGATGCAAGTTAATGTGCCCCTATAGAAAATTTAAATTTGTAATGGTATGTTTCATGGTATGTATGATAAAGAAAATCTTGTGTATCAAAAAGTTAAAGGAAGAACTTCTACCTGTACTCTAGAAAAAATAGTGCTAATGCCATCAATCATTAGTGATATTTCTAAGCTCTCTGTAAAGCATAATGTTTAGTCTAAAACATGACCTGTAATTAAAATCAATTATAGCTCCAAAGCTATTATATATTAATCTATTAGGCATTAGTTTAGCAAGCTGTTTTACAGAAGCCATGTTGCAGCATTATATAATTAATAAGAAAACTTTACTTCACCAAATGCTTTGTTACAAGAGCCTTGAAAAGTTGAAAAATAATTAATTATATTTAGTCAGTTAATTTACATAGTATTCAATAATAAAATAGTTAAATAAAATATAGTCCGTTTACTTGATTGAATGTTTAATTAGGTATCTATTTAATGAAATGAAAAGACTACTTTGAATAACAATAACAATAATAGTAATAATGAAAGAATATGAGCATATAAACACTAAAATTATATGAAAATACGAACAAATTAAAAAAAACAGTAGACTCCTATAAAAACTTGTGCTGAAGAAGTGAGCATATGAATATATATATTCTGTTTTGTTAAAACATCCTTTTATGTTGCTATATTAATATTTAAACTATAATTAATATGAAAAAAAGATTTGTGTAGGACTGAAGAAATTTGAGCTTGATTCAATACTTGGTTCCACAGCATTAAGGAAATTAATCAGGGTAGCTAAAGTTACTTATCATTTTAGGGTCATTACAAAAATATAAAAGAGCAGATCTTCTAAAGGAGAACTATGTTTTGTTATATGCAATAATAATTTTAATTGTTTTTAGTAGTAGTTAGTAGTTTTTAACGTATTTGGTGAGCATAAATGTAATATATAATGAACTCAACTTTGTTTTATCCATGCCTTGAATACAGGTTTGTTTTACACGGTGGAGAAATAAAGACAAGGAGAGAAAATACCATTTTAGCTTATATCCCCATGAGATAAATTTTTTTCATCCCCATTTGATTGATGAAAAGACTAATACTTTATCATCGCTAGCTAGGGTGGCCAAAGCAAAGTAGTATAGATTGAGTTGCTTAAAACCAGAAATTTATTCTCTCATAATTCTGGAGGCTAGAAGTCTGCGGTCAGGGTGTCAGCAGGGTTGATTCTCTGGAGGCCATCTTCTCCCTGTGTCTTCACATAGTCTTCCCTCTCTGCATGTCTGTGATCCCAGTTTCCTTTTCTTATAAGGACACCATTTGTAATTGATTACGGCCCACTCTCATTTTAACTTAATTATCTCTTTAAAGACCCTGTATCCAAAACAGTCACAATCTGAACTACTGGGGGTTAGAATTTCAACATATGAAATTTAGGGGACACAATTCAGTCCATAAGTCAACTGAAAAACTGAATTAAATTTCCCAAGTTCACACAGAAGACCTGGTATTCTGTAATTTCAGTAGTTATTTTGTCACAAAGAAAAGACACAGGAAAATATTCTAAAGTAAAGAAAATAATACAGAATGTCTTTACAAAGCTGATAAAATCCGCCATCACGATATATATCGTCATGCACTGCAACATATATAAAAATAAATTGATGATCTATGCTTTATGTTGATATTTCACACAATTGGCTCAGCTTTTTTCCTTCCAGAAGTAGGCATCTGCATACTAGTTGTATATTTATATGAATATTCTACTTAGAAATTTTCTCTCATGTATGTCCCTTTTGTGGTTCATTAAACCACATACTAAAGGTTTCAATACATTAACTTTCAACTCCATCTCTTTATTTTTTCAACATTCTTTTTAATATTGCCCATTAAAAATCATATATTTGAGTATATAGATTAAAAAGGCACTTTAAGTGACTAATATTAGGGGTTAAATATGGGTTGCTATAGTATTACATGGCATAATTGCTCTTGTCTAGGTTGTAAGGTAGTCAGGCCCAGGTTTTCTCCTCTTTCTCATGCCCTCCCTCCACAATTTTCTATTGCTCATTTGTTTCCTTTCTATTCTTGCCCTTAACCAGATCTGTCCTCTTCCAAGTTCCTCTTCTCATTTTTCCCTTCTCAGTTAAGAAATATTTCTTAATTGGTCAAGTTAATGATCAAGGCTAAATTTTAAGAGGAAACTGGTTTGATTAAGTAAATTGACCCCAACTGCAACCCACTGATGACTGTTTGCATTTTATACGCTCATATGTTCTAACAAAATGCACCTCCAGTTAAGTGGGGAATGAGTTAGGACATTTGTAGTTACTTTCCCACTTCCTCTTTGCTAACGGAACCACAGCATTTTTTTAAAAGCAAAGTGGCCTTCCATGGTATGACTCCTAATTGGTTTAAGCCAGAGCAAAGGATGTGACCCGATACCGACCAGTGAGATTCTGAGGAGACCTACTTTGTATCCAGTCAGACACACCATCAGGTGCTCTGAATGCCCCTGCCCATTCTTGCTGGGTACACAAAAATACCAGGCCCTGATTACTCTCTAACTGCACCATTTTTCATGATGTGTTTGTAGGGATAAATCTTGAAAGATGAGGTAATGTCTCCTGGGATAGACAGCAGACTTGCTTATTGCTCACCTAGTATATAAAAGAGCAGCTTTTCCAATCTCAGTGATCTTCAGTTGTCAGGAAAATCCAGAGCATGCACAGCATTCATCAGGGCCCACAATGCAACAACCTTTTAGGACTTGGGGTAAGGGGAACTGACTGTAGATGCAAATTCTAATGCTCCTCCATGTGCTGTGCCATGATTTAAAAAGGGCTTATGACTCTGACCCAGAAATCTCGTGTCTTCTGCCAAAACTATCAAGACTGAATTTTGTGGCATTTCATTAAGGCTTGTTTTCCCTTCCTCCACCAACCCACTTCCTATAGTAGCCATTTTGTTAAGTTTAAATGTATTATAAATGTCAAAGGGGTTAAGAGAAGGGATGATAATGAAGACTGGCAATGGGGGGTGGAAGGGGAAACCTTGGAAAAAGTTTAGGATCAATTTAAATTTAATTAAACTTGAATAAAAATTCCAGTGCATCTGTCAGTAGATAAGAGAGTGTCATGGGCCACCATAGTTATTTATGTTAAATGCATATGGAAGCCATCCTTATTTATTGTACATTTTAAACCCATCACTGCATTACATCTATGCTTTATTAAGGCCCATGTGTAAATCACTTAGTGCCTATATTTTTAAAAAGGGACAGTAAAATCCACAGTCAGATCTTTAGGAACATCCTTTTCTAAATTCTGAATTTGATTTTTCATTAAATTATCATATTTCTACATTAATACCACTTGGCTGCAGTTGACTTGCTAAGCTAACTAATAGTAGGTCACATAAGAAGTCTGGAGAGGGTGAATGACATTGTATTCCATGTTACAAGGCCCAATCTCTTGCTAATCTTCCCTGTCACCTACTGTACTGTTTGCATATTGTCCTTAGTATTTTTCTCATGGATGCAAGAAGATTGTAAGTTCCAAACATCATGTCCCCATACAAGTACTTCCAAGAAAAGAAAAGAGAGAGGCATTAAAGGCAAACTTTTCTTTGGGTGTGGCTTTTTTATCAGGAGGGTATGCTTTTTATAAAAGGCTCTAACACAATCCCTTTTAATAATCTTAAATGAAATGGAGACTGGGAAATTGGATATTAGGGAATAGAAAGTAAGATTTTAGTGCAATGGTTATAATAATTTATCTCTATTAAAGATACTATCTCTTTACCTAAAGAGGAATTATAAATGAGACAGACCATTTAAAAAAAAAAAACTTACTTAGTGAGATATAATTGCATGTAGTAAAATGATCATTTTAAAATGTATAATTCTATGAGTAACGAACTCAAAAATCAACAAAGTAAATGACTACATTAACTCTCAAAAATCTTTCCTGCATTTCTGTAGTAAGACCCCTCCCCAACCCATATTCAGACAATCTCTGATTACATTTTCATTTCCTAAAGTTTGGCTTTTTCCAGAATTTCTTACAGGTAGTATCAGGAAGTATAAAGTTTTTTGTCTGTGGTCTCTCACTTAGCCTTAGTCTAACACTTTTGAGGTTTATTCAGTAGTTAATTTTTTGTTGTTACTTGCTGAGTAGTATTACACGGCACTGATTTAAATAACATTTGTTTATTCATTCACCTTTTGATAGACCTTTGTGTTTTTTCCAGTTTAGGGGGGACTATGTATGTATAAAGATCTTAGTGTGTGCTGCAATTTTTGTGTCTTTGGGAAAATACCTGGTACTGGCATTTCTGAATTATACAGAAGAGTAAATTTAACTTTCTTAGGAAGCTTCAAACTCCATTCCAATTTTTTGTGCGATTCTTGCATCCCAACCAGTCTTGACAGAGTTCCAGTTGCTCTACATCCTTGTCTACATTTGGCATAGTCAGTTATTCTCTTTTTACTTTTTAAAGCAGTCTTACTATTTTAATAGGTGTTGGTGAGCAGCAGTATTTCATTGTGGTTTTAGTTTCCACTTCCTTAATAGTGAACAATTTTGAATCTCTCTTCATGTATCTATTTGATATTCATATTTCTTTTTAGGTAAACTGGTCAAATTACTTCTCTTTTTAACTGAATTCTTATTTTCTTAGTATTAAATTATGAGAATTATTTATAAATTCAAGATGCAAGTCCTTCATCAGAAATGTGTACTGCAAATATTTTGTGTCACTCCATGGTTTATCTTTTCATTTTCTTAACAGTGTTTTTTGAAGAAAAAGAATCTTAATTTTGATAAAGTTCAAGTTCTAATTTTTCCTTTTATATTTTATATTTTTGTCCTACTTATGTAATTCTACATAATCACAAGTTGAAAAGGTTTTCTCCTATTTTTCCCAATAGCTCTATAGCTTAGCTATTATATTTAGCTGTATGATCTATTTCACAATTTTTAACATCATGGAAATGATAGTTTGATGTCATTTTTTCTATATGCATGTGCAATTGATCTAGTCTCCTGTTTTGAAAAGAATATGTTTTCTCCATTGAATTGTGTTAGTCATTTTTTGAAAAAATCAATTGTCTCTAAATAGGTGAGCGTATACCTTGATACTTTCTTCCAGCGATCTGTATTTCCACCCTTCTGTCAATATTGCAGTGTCATGGTTATGTAACATTATAAGAAGTTTTTTAATCAGATAGTATAAAGCCTCCCATTTTTTTTCTTCATTTTCAGAGTGTATTGATAATTCTTGGTCTTTTTCTCTTCCATTTATTTTTTATAAACAGATTGTTCATTCCCTAAAAAAGTCTGCTAAAATTTTCTTTGAGATTGCACTGAATCTATAGATCAACTGACATCAATATTGTGACAGTATTGTATCTTCTAATCAATGCACTTGATATTATCTATTTATTTTCTTAGGATTTCTTTATTTTCTTCATCAAGATTTTCTGGATTCTAACATGCATATCTTGTGAATAGATTTGTTTCTAAGTATTACACTTTTATTGATTGATTTAAATTAAATATATGTAAATTAAATATATATGTACATATTGCTTATCGCATTTTTCAAATGTTTACTGCCAGTTTATAGAAATGCAATTTAACTTTGTATAGTCAATTGATATTCTTAAACCTTGCTATAAATTCACTTACTAGTTGTAGTAGGAATTTTTGGAGAATCTTCATAATTTTCTGTATAACCAAGCACACAATCTGCGAATACCACTTTTTCTTTTCTTCCTTTTTAATCAAATGCCTTCCAGTAAAATGCTAAATAGAACGTCATTGCCTTGTTGTGGTGCTTAGAGGGAAAGCATACAGGTTTTCACTATCAAGTATGAAATTAGCTGAATTAGCTGTAAGGTTTTATAGCATGAGGACATTACAACATTTGTTGCAGCTTTTATATCCTAAGTAGAAGTGGAAGTCCTGAGGGACCATTTTGACCGTCATGATGCCTTTGAAGTACCTTTGCTACTTAATATGCAAGGACCAGAGATGCTGCAAAATGCTGGCAATGTTCCTGTTGAGGCAGTGCTGAGGTCAAGCACAAAGAAAAGTGAGATTTGGCTGGGCAATTATATATATATAAAATATATATATACACATATATACTGTAAAAATTAATAAACAGAAACCACAATTAAACAGAGAGAGCACAGGCAAAGCTCTCACCCCCTGTGACAACAGCAGAGCACAGCAGGAAGAAGAAAGACTCCTCTGGTTTCCTGGCAAGGACTCAATCAGGGAAAGCCATGGACTCTTTGCTTACTACAGCCCTCCCAACTTCCTTCTTCCCTCTGTAAAAGTGTTCTCCCTCCCTCGCTCTACAGGGACCTGAATGTGGCTCGTCATTGTTGCAGATCCAGAATTAAAATCCTCTGCTCATCCTGAACTAATCCATCTTTGCTTGAGAAATATCTGGTAGTCTCTTTGTTTCAGGTCAATATTTTGGTGGCCCACAGGGAACAGAAGGCTCCTGACGGCTCTGGGCTAGTGCAGCAGACAGGTGCAGTACCTACAACTGAGCCCATCGTCCCTCACTGCTTTCCCCGCCAACCCTGGAGTTTGAAAGTACATCTTTCTTCTGGATCTGATCTCATGCCCTCTTTGCATTTGAAGCTCTCCAGGCTTTATCTGGGATTTATTCAAAGGTTTGATCTTTCTAGTTAAGGCCTTGTTTTATACGTGAATACTCATGTAGCACTTTGGTCTGATTTTGAGATCAAGCTGTTAAACTCAAGTTGGCTAGTCTTCGACTCATTCCTTGGGGAACAGGGGTGGTTTCCGTGAAACAGTGCCAGATTTTTCAGCCTCCAGCCTGTTCTTTGGAAGGGCTGCCCTCGAAACTGGCTATAAAAAAGCCTCTGACCTGGCTCCTCAGAGGCAAAGCTGTCTCAGGACCCACTGGGATTGGCTTGCAAGCTGTTTGAATTGAGCTTTTTGTGCTGTAAGCTGTTTAAGTCGTTTGAGAATTGTCCTTCACTCTAGAGGAAAACAATATAGGAGATGTGATCCCAGTTATCTTAAGTATTTTGAGCCCCCCACCCTGCCACCTGCAGGGACCTCTGGCCAATCTTCTGTCTAAAAACCTGAGATCCTTCCTCACATGCATTTCTAACCAAATGGACTTTCCAGACCAAAAGCAATTTGAAATGTCAATGATCATTGTGCGGAACTTTTGAAATCCTCAAACTTAATTTCCTTAAAACTAAATTGGACTATAATAGCTCAGAAATTTCCAGAACTGTGTGGGATGCTTATTTCAATTGGTATTTTGAGGTTTCCTAGCATTATCAGGAGCCTGAAATTGATTCTCTGCAAAATAAGATTTTAAGATTAACTGAGGCAAACAAATGATTAAAGAAAACTTAAATAGCTCCTGAAGCCTCAGGCTCTTTTTCTCTGGCTTCTCTGTCTCAAGCTATGCCTCCTGCACCATCTTCCTTTCTTTTTGGCCACCACTGCCTCCACTATACCCTCAATTCCTCATACTATTTCTCTCACCTAACTTCCCCTTTCCTCTGAAACTCTCCCCACTCACTTTTCCTCTGAACTTGTCAGAACCTGGCCCTTTAAGAAAAGCCTTCTGAGGATCTAAAGGCTAAACCCTGAATTTTTTATATTCCCTGGACTGAAGCTTAACTGCAAGCCATAGCTGAAGAGTTTCCCAAAGTAACCAATGATCCTCAGATTTGCTGAGAAATTTAATATAGTTATTCAAACTTACAAACCTGGTTTCTTTGACTTATATCAGCTAGTTCATATGCTTGTCAGTGAAGGTCAGGGCCAGTATTGGATGAAAACCACCAATTAGGAAAAGAAAGAAAGAAAGAAAGGAAGAAAGGGAGAAAGGAAGAAAAGAAGAAAGAAAGAGAGAGAGAGAGAAAGAAAAAAAGAAAGAAAGAAAAGAAAGAAAAGAAAGAAAGAAAGAAAGAGAGAAAGAGAGGAAGAGAGGAAGAAAGGAAGAAAGGAAGAAAGGAAGAAAGGAAGAAAGGAAGAAAGGAAGAAAGAAAGAAAGAAAGAAAACCACCAATTAGGAAAGTCCTGAAGAGTCTCTAGAATTACAGCAGGGAGCCCAACCTGCTAACTTATTATATGATCAGGCTTAGATGATCACTAGGCTATTTCATTGAACAATTCTTAGGGCTTTTCCAAAGCCTGCTGTTTGGAACAAAATTTAGCCCTGCGTATAGAAATCTGAAGAACCAGTTCATGATAATTACCATCAACTTTAGATTGCTTTTAAAAAAAATTCTGGTCTTCAGATGTTAATTCCACCCTAGTAGCTGCTTCTTTTCTTCTCCTCCTCCTCCTCCTTCTTTTTTGCTTCCTAACTGGATTGATTTATTTAGTATTTATTTATTTATTTTAAATTGTAGTATAGTCAGTTCACAATGCATCAATTTCTGGTGTACAGCATAATAGTTCAGTCATACATACACATACATTTGTTTTTATATTCTTTTTCATTATAGGTTACCACAAGATATTGAATGTAGTTCACTGTGCTATATATTATAAACTTATTGTTTATTTATTTTATATATAGTAGTTAGCTTTTAATTTTATGTTTATTAATGGGCTGAACCAAGACATTTCCCTTCTGGTAAAAAGGACCAGAATGGAGTGGAAAACTATGTCCACTCCAGATTTAGTTCATCTGATGAACCAGCATTCTCGTACTCTTAGATGAGCCACTTCCAAGGAAAACTGCCAAAATTCTTAATCTTCAACTCCAGCAAATGAAGGCTCCTAAATGAAACTAAAAACCCTCCTAGTTTCTGCTATTATTGCAAATAGCCAGGATATTGGAAAAGAGACTATTACAAATTTAAGTGCCCTCTGCCCCCCAACTAGCCCTTCCAGTATCTTTCCACTACTCAGTGATGGGCTCTGAGGACTACAGGGCCTCTTCAAATCCTCCCTCTTAATCAGCTTGGAGAAACATTTCTCCAGATTGGGGTGGAATCTCTTCCAGTCTTAACTGACCCCGGAGTCACACAATCAGTGCTCCACTACTATAAAGCAGCCCTGCTTCAGAGAATTAAAGCAGTTCAAATAGCAGGGATCTCTGATGAACCTCAAGAGGTTCCTGTCTCTGAACCTGTTCTCTTCCCTTTTGGTCTTTTGAGAGATACATGCCTTTTTATCCTTCATTCCTCTCTTGTTAATTTATTAGTCTGAGACTTCTTATAGAAGTATCATGCCAGAATCTCTTTCTCCAAAAGGGTAAATAATTCTAGAAATTGACAATAATCATCAAAGTAACCCATAAGGTGAATTAAATAACCCTTTGACATCTTTTATTTGTTCAGTCTCTGATGGTAACAGAGCAGATTCTGAAAACACTGACCATTTGTTCCTGTTGAATCAACTACCACTTTCCTTATGAGGAAAGTCTCCAACTGATGTTGACAAAATCCACAGCTCATCTCCCGTCAAAATTTAAATACATTCATCAAAACCCCTTCCCAGAGTTAATCAATGCCCTCTAAGTAAAGAAGCACTACAAGGCATAAAGCCCGTAACAGAAGATTCAAAACTCAAGGTTTCATTATCCCTTGTACTAGCCCCGGTTAATACTCTCATTTTACTGATGAGAAAAACCTAAGGGCTGAGGGTGGAGGTTCGTCCAGGACCTCCAAGCAGCTGACAACATTGTTATCCCTCAACACCCCGTTGTTCCTAGCCCTCATGCATTGCTAACATCCATTCCCACTGGAAGTAAGCTCTTTACTGTAACTGATTTATGCCATACCTTCTTTAGTATTCCATTTGATAAAGCTAGTCTATACCTTTTCCCTTCACTTGGGAAGAAAAATAATTTATCTGGACAGTAATGCCTCAGGATTATACTGAGAGTCCTTCTTTCTCACCAATCCAAAGTCTGATTTGGATGATGTGAAGTTCCCTAGAGGTTCTACCTGATTGCGATATGTGGACGATTTGCTTTTTTACTCTCCTTCTCATGTCTCCTCACAGGAAGACAATATCCACTTGCTAAAGCTTTTAGACTTAAAGGGACATAGGGTGGCCAAAGAAAATACTGAAGTTTGCCAAACCCAGGTTGTACATTTATGGCATCCGATGTAAGAACAAGGGGTACACATAGATCCAAATAGATTTCATGGTGTCCTAAATTCCACAAACCCCAAACTAAGTGCCAACTGCGAGGTTTTCTTATGCTAGTTGGTTATTTCCGGACTTAGATTCCAAATTTCTCTCTGTGGCCAAACCACTACATGTTTTACTCAACAATGACCATCCCTACCCAATTTTATGGGAAGAATCAGATGACACAGACTTCAAGGCCTTAAAAGAGAGTTTGATGAACACACCTGCCCTTGGGCATCATCCAAATTACCACATTCATTTTTTTCCTTTTTGTATCTGAAAAGCAGGGGAATGCTCTTGGGGTTCTCACCCTAAAACATGGGGGCCACCATCCACCCATACAGTATTTAGGCAGCAACTGGACCCTGTGACATGGGGATAATCCCATTGCTCTAGAGCCATTATGGCCACAGCCATTTTGGTTAAGGCCACTGAGAACATCATTGTGGGATCTCCTTTACCCATTTTTGTACCTCATGCAGTAGAAACTCTCCTGAATTCTCATCACACTTAACATTTCTGAGCAAGCTGCCTAACCTCCTTCTGTTAACTGACCTTCACTTTAACTCTTTTACTTTGTAATAATCTTGACCCAACTACTCTTCATTCCTTCATCACCAACAAAGTATCTCATGACTGCTTAACACTGACAGACCATCTCCCAATTCACTGTAATGATCTACAAGAAATTCCATTGGGTAACACTGACTTCTCACGCTTCACTGATGGTCTCATTTAAAAGGTGAAAAAGGCAAATATTCGGATTATGATATTACAACTCCTTTTGATGTTGTTAAGGCAGCATCTTTACCTGTGGGTACTTTGGCCCAACAGGCTATTATATGCTTTTACACAGGCTTGCACCTTAGCCAATGACAAAACTATCACTATAGTGATAGTAAATACACTTTTAAAATAGTTGGTGATTGCTTAATGTTGCAGTATGGGGCTTCCTATTTCCAGTGGAAATACAATTTAAAATGGCCCCTATGTAAAGAATCATTGAATGCAATACTTTTGCCTGCTTGCTTTAGCTTCTTTCTTTCTCTTTCTTTTTTCTTTCTTTCTTTCTCTCTCCTCCTTTCTTTCTCTTTCTTTCTCCCTCTTTCTTCCTTCCTTCACTCCTTTCTCTTTCTTTCTCTTTCTTTCTTTCTCTCTCCCTTTTTCTTTCTTTCTTTCTTTCTTTCTTTCTTTCTTTCTTTCTTTCTTTCTTTCTTTCTTTCTTTCTTTCTTCCTTTCTTTCTTCCTTCCTTTCTTCCTTCCTTTCTTCCTTCCTTTCTTCCTTCCTTTCTTTCTTCCTTTCTTTCTCCCCCCCCTCCTTTTTAACTATTCCATGCCCTTCTAAACTTCACTTTCTGGAAGCTATGGGAAATCACCTTGCTAATATTTCTGAAGGAATGCTGCCTTTAAAGGAACCAAAACCAGCCAAACTTCTGTCTGTCACAGTCCAAAGGGATATTTGTCCAAATGATAACTTAGAAAAATTGGCTAGAGAAGACCAACAGTTAGCCTCAGAAAAGGAAAAACAAGATTGGAAATTTAATAATTGCTGGTTTGATTTAGAAAGAAAGAAAGAAAAAAAAGAAAAGAAAAGAAAAGAAAAAGAAAAGAAAAGAAAAGAAAAGAAAAGAAAAGAAAGAAAGAAAAAAAGAAAGAAAGAAAGAAAAAAAGAAAGAAAGAAAGAAAAGAAAGCAAGCAAGCAAGCAAGCAAGCTCTAGTTGGGACCAAGCAACAACCTGGTCCTACCAAACACTCTAAAATTCCAGCTCCTCACCATTGTACATGCATTAAACGACGGGGCTACTTACAAAATGATAGCCTTCATTAATCAATATTGGTAGGGAAACATTAACAAGGCCAAAAAAAGTGCCTTCGTCACTTGTTCCCCTTGTTCACAGTATGTCAGGTAGGCCTATTTGTACTGCTCCCCTATATTTTAAACTGCTTAATGGACCACTGGCGGTCTGGCAAATAGATTTCATATGACTCCCTCCGTCTAATGGATATAGGTATATTTCAGTTGCGATCTATATGTTTTCACACTAGACTGAAGCCTTTCCTTGCAGACAAGCTACTACCTCTTCTGTGGCTAAAGTCCTTTTGCAAAAGATTATCCCTACCTGGGGAACTTTTTGTGAACTTCATAGTGATCAAGGAACCCATTTTACCAGCTAGATGCTTCAACAAGTCTGTGCTATTTGGCCAGTTTTATAACACTTTGACTGTGCTAACCACCCTCAATCCTCTGGTTTAGTTGAATGCACTAATAGCATTATTAAGACTCACTTGGCAAAACTGAGGAGGCCCTCCAAATACAATGGCCAAAAGCATTGCCATTACTTCTTCTAAATTTCCCATTACCTGTTTTGAACTCATAAACTCTCACCCTTTGAGATAGCCGTGGGATGCCTAATGCACTTGGGTCCTGCTTCTTTTGACCTATAGATGATAAAAGGAGAGATATTGCTAAGGCCAACATTGGAAAGACCTAATTGCTTCTATTAAAAATAACCATGCTTTGATAGAGCAATGTTTTCACAGTGTGCTCTTGGGAGAGAAAGGCCTTAAGCATCACACAATGCAACTTGGAGATTTCATCTGATGAAAAAGACACCTCCAGAATTCTCTTCAACCTCTCTGTAAAGGCCCCTATCAAGTACCGCTGGCCAATTCTTGTGCTACACATTCCAAGGGATAGACTCTTGGGTTCACCTGACACAACTAAAGAAAGTGACTGGACCAATGTGGCACATTTTGGGGTGGCATAGTCTGCCACTTTTCATTTATATCTGTATATCTGTATCTATGATCATGCTTATGCATGTATCTGCTTTTACATCAGTATCACTAGACACACATATGTCAACATCTAAATTATACCTATTTATAAATTACTACAAAACAATAAAACTAACTTGATCATTTCTTCATTCATGCAATTTTTTTAAATTGAATAATACTTAAAGAAATTTAAGCTATGATTATCACAAAACAAGAATTTTATACCAATCTCTGTTGCATTCACATATGATGTGAGACATAAGTCAACAATAAAATCTGTGTTCAAAATTGCAGGTGATTGTATCAAAAATTATTTTAGGTTTTGTTTCTTAGAAACAAGACTGAGTGTGTGTGTGTGTGTGTGTTTTGGTTTCCTAATGCAAATACAGAATGACTTTTTTTTAACTTTATAATAAACCAGTATGAAATAACATGGAGCTCACTCTCCAGAAAAACTCTTTGCATGTACAGTTTCCTGTGTTATTTATTTTTTTTTACCTTGAAGTAATAACATGTTCTGAATAGAAATAATCTTAAAGTTAAGATAAAAAATTACTCTTTGAAGACTTACGTCTTAAAAGACAAAGATATTTCCTGGTCAAAAATCAGTTGGGATTAGCCTCACTGTAAGTTTATGTGAATAAAGTAAAGAATTCTTCAGTTGCTAAATCTTCCTTGTGAAATTTCCGTTTTGTTGATAATCTACTGACTTTTCTTATCCCACAAATGCTTTTGTCCTAAACTCCAATTTGCATGTGCTATTTAGGCTGTGTATTAACGCTGTCGTTTTCTGGAGTCCAGGCATACTTGTACTATTAATTTGTGTGCTTACTACTTCTTGTCCATCATACTCCTGCATTGTGAGCTCCTGTTTTTCAAGTGGAAATATTGGGAGACCAGAGTTGATGATGTGTCCCTATAAAACTGACTTTTTCCCCTCAGAGTTTACATAGTACCCTAAGAGTCTTATGGCTCTGGAACCAATTTGGCAGTGGGTGGGAGGGGAAGTGGATTTCTTTTTGGAAGATTTCTGGAGCATATTATTTAGTAAAAATTTCAACCTCAAACACCTGTGACATTCAACCCATTAGTTATGAATTCTAAGTATGAAGTAACTTGACACCCATGCATCTGGAAAAATTAATGTTTCTTGTGCTAGCTGGGAGATTTTTTTTTCCTCCAAGTCTTTATTTTCTTTTAAGATGTAGCTTTATATAGGGATCTTTGTCCCAAATCTTAAATAAATATTTTATCTCCTAATTCCAGAAGGGTGTGTATTTGGTAAACTGTAGTTCTTTTAGTTCTAGTACATTTTGGTATTTAATAAAACAAACAAACAGAAAAACAATGAAATAAGATACCATCTATAGCCTTTTTTCTATGATTATTGCAATTTTCATCTAAAGAAATGGCATACGAATATCAGTAACGCCTAAGTATGTATAAATAGACATGTGCACATATAGAATTAAACTCACCATAATCCCTTACCGTAAGGTTTGTGAGGGTTCAGAGTTCTCCCAGTGATTTCTATGAGTCCCATGACTTCCTTATCACTTATTTTTCTGCTTCCATACTTAGCAACAAGGTAGCAATCTCAATGCAAATTCCAATCTTTCATCAGTTCCCCCAGAAATTCCATTTAAACTGAGCACTTCCTTAATTTATCTTTATTGAAGATGTTGCCTTTCTTGGCAAAGATTCAAATCACTGAGTCTGCAGCCTTCCATCATCTTGCAGTTCTCACCATCCTTCACCTTCTTTCATTATCTCCAAGTTTAGAACAAATACCTACCACCCACCACACACTTTTCTTCCTCCAAGAATTCTTCTGACATTAAGCTTCATACAGGATAAATTTATATGTCCAAACTCTTTTCAAGATATTTTACAAACAAACACAGATTCCTAAGAGAAATTCCAATGATAAATGCTGATGAGAAAGTATTGTCTAGCGTTTTCCAGGTGTATACAGTTACTTTTTCTTTTTCCCTTTTCCTTCTCACTAAGGAAACTCCATTAAGATTAAGGTAATTGTGGGTAGCAAATTTCACTTTAAAGCAATAATGTGTTTCATTAGGTGGTGGTGTTCCAAGGCTGATGTAATCCCTTACTTTCTTTGATTCTTGATCTATCTCACCTCATGTTGTTGGTGATACTAGCAATGTTTTTGGATAGTAAAAATACTTTTGTTAGGAGATATTACTCCCAGGCAGAGTAGTAGACAAGTGAAGGAAGCCTTTCCCCATTAGCATATGGACTGGAACTCTGAAAGCTGTTGCAAAGATGCAGATAATCAGGCTAGTAAATCCCTCCATTCAAACTTGTGCTTATACAACTGGGTGAGATTAACATTTGTTCCAATTTTGCTGCCAGATATGAAAGAACAGAGGTGATCTGGATCAATCTAAACCTCCTAGGATAATCTGGTATATGAAGGATATGCATAACCCATTTCTGGCTTCTCAGTTTACGATGCTACTTTAATTTTAGTTGGGACACATTTGTTCCTGAATTCACTATGTTTATTTACAGAGACATACTCTTTTTTTCAAAATACAGAAACTTCCTTCATCCTGGGGTGATTTCTTAGAGGGAGATATTTTTAAAAACTGCTTCAGCCATTGTTTTACCGAGATGACTTTCTTAGAATTATATCATTTTCCTAGAGGTCAGTACAAATAAACGTTGTTAATCTGAAACAGTAGGAATTGAAACTTGTTATTTTCCTTATCAGTAGTGTCACATATTCTACCAAACCTAACAGAAAGATAAATATTACCTAAAATGCTTCTTTTTTTAAAAGAAGGATTATGTTATGTTTGGATTTTATACTCTGAGCAGAGTCTTATGGCTTGAGACCAACAAGTGTCCTTTCAAAGGTGTCATTGTCAGAGCAAATTAATTCATGGCTCACACTATGCTCCGTCAGCATCTATTGTTATCTTTTTTTTCTTCTTCCCTGTCATTCAGATTAATAACATAAGTGGTGCTATGCTTACAGCTTTCTTCCCCTTGTCATTTGACTCAGAATCTTCTTTGCACAAGCCATTTTTCTTCAGGAAATTTAAATGTACTGCAATGTATCTATGTTTAGTTGAAAGTGCTATACGATCATTTCTCTTCTGACTACTCTTATCAAAACTAATTTAATAGACTTTTTCATGTTGTAGGTTTTTATTTACTAAACATTTCATTACAGAATGAATTTGAGGTCTAACAACCATTTTTGGTCATGGTACGGGATTAAAATTATTATAACATTGTTTATGGCACCTTTTAAAATGAGCTCTTTATTGAAAATGTTGTTACTAACAACATACACAATATATTCACTTTTCTTAAGTCTCATTTTTGTGAAATTCTTGCCTGTTGTTTATGGAAATCATCCACACGATATCAATCTATGCATGAAATACATACAGTAAATGGTAAATTATACTATATTTGAACATAAGTGTAATCAAAGATAATGTGTTTTACTACTGAATGTGTAGATATTAGGTTCAGAAGAAATTCAGTACTTGTCTCACTGAACAAGGAAAAGACCAGAAACCTCAGCATCATCTTCCCTCATAAACCAGGAAGCTCATAAAACAATACAAATAATTTATGGAAGACTCAGGCTAGACTTGCATTTTGAAGATGCTGATAAAGTTTTAATACAGGTGTTGACTGAAAAAAATGTGCAATGTGAGAGCTGTGAGTTTAGTTTTATTTGAGGACTTATTGAGGACTGTAGCCCAGGAGACAGCCTCTCAGACAGCTCTGAGGAACTGCTCTAAAGAGGTAAGGAGGGGGTCAGTATTACATATGTGCACATCTTGGTAGAAATTTGCTTCTAGTCATGAGGAGCAGATGTCTCTGTTAATGATTTTAGTGCTTTTCTAGGTATGAGAAGATGCAAGATCGGGTTTGTAAAATAAATCTAAATATCTGAAGGTCTATTCTGCTGGTTTTCCCAAAGCACAGAGTGCCTCATTCCTGATCTCCATCCTGAACTCCTTTCAGGGTGTGTTAAAGGTCAGTGATTGCAGTGGCTACTGACTTCATTCTTTTAGAACCAGATGGCAAGCAACACTTTTTAGTTGTCACAAGAAATCAAAAACTACTACAGATATTTCAAACATATTATAATTGTTGGAAGATCTGGGTATGAAGTCAGCACAATGCCACTAGGGTTCAAGTTCATGCCGTTGCAGCTACTGCTGCGATCCAGAAGTCAACAAGCAGCCGTGGAAACCACTCAGCATTCAGGACATGGTGGCGGGAAATCGTGGCTCATGTCATACATGTCCTACACCCACAAAGCTGGTTCTTAACACATTGGAACACAGAGGCTTTCTGTTGTACAAACATATCAGTCTCCACTGCAGCTGGGGGTGAATAGATTCTGCCTCCCTCTGCCTTGCCAATCTGGTGTGGGCTCACTCACTTGGAATAACCTAAATCACATCTCAAACTTTAGGGGAAAGAGAGGCTGGGACTTGAGCTTTGAGCCTGTCGGTCCCTGAAGTGCGGTGAGGGTGGGATAAAGTGGTGGGAGTGAGTGCTGAGAGTCAGCACACAGCAACGGGTATAGCAAGCATTTCACTGACCCACTAGTGACTGTTACATGAGGTGTGGGAAGTGTCTACTTTTCAGGCTTAGAGACTAGGACAGAGTCACGGGATGAGCTCTTCAGTATTATATGGTGTTATCTTTCCTAATTACCTTCTTCAACTTTAAGTGAACTCTCTTCCTTTAAAGAGGGCAATGAAAATTTGAGCATCTAGAACATCTGGAACATCTAGGTCATTTCATCAGGATCCTGGAGGGAGGGAGATGAGACATTTAATCTTTATAGCTTCCTATTGAGTTCCAGTCAGTCTGAAGAACTCTGGTTTTCCCATAGGTGCAGAAAATGCCAAGGGACTTGTTGGTCTCTCCCAAATACTCCTCTGTGACACTGGGCTCTGACACAGAGACCTCTTGGTATTATTTCTTCACTCTCTTGTAGAATCTCCACCTTTGTGTGTCAGCAGAACATGTGACATTCTTCTAATCAACAGAATCTGGCAGAGATGATACCACTCTTGACGTTACATAACATGACAATACTATGCATGCAATTGTTTTTCTTAGGTGTTTTGCAATTCTCAATATTTCTACATTTTCAAGAAATGAGCTACAAGAGAAAGTACTTTGTGATTTAACTCATATTTTTGAAATAAAAGAAATTAAAACACATTTAGTTTGTGTTAAAGCAAATGTTTTCAAATGCAATATATGATGCACTAAGAGTTGTTATATAGCATTTTGTAATAAAATATGTTAAATAATGTTTTTAGAATATATCAGAAGAGAATACCTAAGGGCTTCACTGAACCTCAAATTATGTTAAATTAGGATAACGTAAAATGAAATAAATATAATTTAGCACATTGTGCAGAACATAATTATGAACTAGAGTGGTACCAATTGTCTTTAATAATATTTATTTTCTGTATATGCAGTAATCTTAGTATTCATTTTGCTCAGAAAATTATTTTGTAGTGTTTATTTTTTTCACTGTGGCATGATACAGTCTTGCACACATGAAAACCAGTTTTTCATTTTCTAGAACATAAAATTTAATGTATTCAATCTCAATTGGTCCCCAAATTGTGTCTTACAAAATGAAATTTTATGTAGGAAAAAAAAAAATCCCTTGATCAAATACATGTAGACAATGCTAGATTAAACTGTTTGTTTCTGTTTGTTTGTTGGTAGTTGTTGAATTATATACAGATACACCTTGTTTTATCATGCTTTGCTTTATTGCACTTTTTACAGATTGAAGGTTTATTGCAACCCTGTGTTGAGCAAATCTTTGGGCATTATTTTTCCAATAGCATTTGTTCATTTTGTGTCTTCATGTCACATTTTTGGTAATTCTGGCAATATTTTAAGCTTTTTCATTATTATTATATTTGTTATGGTGATCTGTGATTTGATGTAACTAGTATGACTTGCTGAAGGCAAAGATGATTAAGATTAGCATTTTTAGCAATAAAGTATTTTATAATTAAAGTAGGTACATTTTTTTTTTAATACATAATGCTACTGCACATTTAACAGACTACAGTGTAGTGCAAACATAACTTTTATATGCACTGGGAAACCAAAAAATTCATGTGACTCTATTTTAATAATCTCTTTATTGCAGTGGTCTGGAATTGAATCTGCAATATCTCAGAATTGTGTCTTTATTTGATTATTTCATCCCCATGCCTCTGTGAAGCTTGACTGTGTCTGAAGAAGGATAATCTATTGTGAAGATTAACTTCTCAAACTTATTTGAATAAAGTAGGCTTTGTTCAGAGGACCTAGAGATTATCACATTAAGTGAAGTATGTCAAAGAAAGACAAATATCATATGATAGCACTTATATGTGGAATCTAAAAACATGATAAAAATAAATTTATTTACAAAATAGAAGTGGACTCACATAAATAGAAAACAAACTATGGTTACCAAAGGTGGAAGGAGTAGGAGGAGGGATTAATTGGGAGTTTGGAATTAACATATACACACTCCTATATATAAAATAAACAACAAGAATCTACTGTATACCACAAGGAACTATATTCAGTATCTTTTAATAACCTATAATAGAAAAGAATCTGAAAAGAATATATATATAATTTATATATTATATAAATATAAATTATATATATATAAAAAACTGAATCACTTTGCTGTACAGTTGAAAGTAATACGACTTTGTAAATTGACTGTACTTCAATAATAATAATAATAATAATAATAATAATAATAATAATAAAGAACACCTAGTATTATATAGAGCCAGAGTTCCCCAAAACACTTCTGGAGAATCTTTTGTCTAGATAAATGTAAAGCAAGTACTTTCCAAAATTTCTAAAAAATATTTAAAGATTTTAAAAATTGTATTATATCCTGTATGCCTAATCCAATAGGGAAACAAAATAAGACAGTTTTACTCTCATGAAGCTATATAAAAGCTACATTTTTTTTTGGTGACACTTAATGAAGGTCATCCATGCAATTAAGACATGGAATATGCTACACATGTGTTGAAAGTTCAGAATATTGATGACAAAAGTATAATGCACGTTATTTTCCACATTTTCTACAGATGCATACGTTGCAAATTAATCTAAACATTTTTATAATAGCAATATTCCTATAGGGTAACAGAATATTTTGACAAATTAGGGTTTAAAAATACAGTGATTAAAAGAAATATACTATTTCAGTTATTGTGTAAAATATGCTTAAAATGATTCAGTTCATAGTCCATACAAATATTTAAAATAACAAGTTAAATGATATTGTCATTTGTTTGATTAATCATTTTCTGAGTTTTGAAATATTTGAAATTTTCCTCTTTAATAAATAAGATTTCAAAAATCAATATATGTATTACAATATGGCTAGTTGGAATTGAGTATTACATCATGATGTTTTGTGGAAAGAGAGACAATATACCAGAATTCCAGTGCACTATCCATTGCGTGACAGAGCCTGAGACTAGATATTAGGAAAATCTCCACATAATGAAAAATGTATAAAATAAATAGAAGAGGAATGAATGGCCATTAGAGTTATGAAAAATTAGATCAATTTTATAACTATAATTATGCTCAGTCAACCCTAAAATTGAAGCACATATAAAGGGTTTTCAATTCTAGGAATTATTTTTATCTCAGGTTTTATAATGTACTGGTCAATGTAAGTTATTTTTCAGAATAGAAGTTGGTCTCTACACAGACCATTCATAATTTTCACTTAAGTGTGTCTATGTTAAAGACATTTAGTAATGACAGACTTTCCTTTCAGTGAAGCTAAGGGGCTTTGTTTTTAATAATCAAATATGTATTTTTTTACCTACAATCCAGAGCTCCAAATTGGCATGTTAGGGACAGCAAGCTTTGCAGGGTGAGTCATGATATTTACACAAAAATCTTATCTTACACATTGACCATAGTGATCTCTTAGGAATGGCCAAAGGTATAGGCTTTTAAAACATAAAGATATTATTGAATGAGATTTTCAGATACCATGATGGGTAAAAGATATAGTTGTGAGTAGGAAGACCTATTGAATTCCCTTAAGGTAATTTTTAAAAATAAAATACTGGTCCCATTTAGATGTTTCAACATATTTCTGAATTTGGTGGTAACTTTTTTCAAGTTAGATGCAACTATTAATTGCTTTGGAGGAAAATCTCATTTAACAACACAATGAGCATATTAATGATTCTCTCTTTAGGGAGTTACAGATAATATAATACCTCTAATAATTTTAACACATTAATGTGTATCTTACCATATGATGTAAGACTATCTCCAGTAGCACTGAACTGGTGAATTTGTCATTTTCTGATCATTTTCCTTTGAACCATTAATTTAAGTTAAGACTGTTTTTTGCTAATGATATACTGAGCGGCAATTTGAACTCTTAAGACCAATTATTTGTACTATATTTCTCAGTTACAATTTCTGTTACATCTTCCATCCTTATATAAACTTTACTTTCCATTGTTTGTGGGTTAGACCCATAGCTATTAGATTGGCCTGTGGCTTATGAAAAAGATTGTTACAAAAAAATATCTCTTTATGACCACAGAAAAACTCTATCTTGGGAATTTTGATTAAGACACAAGAAGAGAATCTACTAAGTAGTAGTGAGATAATAGGCAAGAGTAACTTAGCTACATTAATAGTGATATAAGAAAATCATAATTCACAAGTAACTTCTCTCAGGGTCCTCTGGGGTGCCCTGAACTCAGTTACACTCTGTGTGAAGCCCAGTGCAAAACCACAACCACTGCCCTCAAGCTTGTGGGAAACGTGTCTATTTTTGGTAATAAACATCTATTTTCTGTAGCTAACATAATCCTTAGGGGAAAAAAATGAAGCAACACCCACAGTAAAACATTTTTAAATTTAATCTTATCCAATTACTGTGTGAATCTTGTCAGCAATACATGCTATGATGTTCTGCCTGATTTATAAATAGCATCATACTAATTTTTAAAGTTCTGGTCTAATTTTTGCTTAAAAAAATTAAACTACACTGAAAGTACACTGAGCAAAGATTTTAAGAATTGATCATTAAACACAGAGTTCGGGAAGTGTACTGCAGTTTACTTTGAAGTGAGTGCTTTGTCAGGCTTGCTTATCTGTTATCTCTTAGCACAGCAATTGTCAAACAATAGGTATTTTGGTCACAGTATTGCTGAAAAAGGGAAAACATCCAATTAACATTCCAGGGGGATGTTTTTACTGCTGTCAAGAGCTAAGATAAATGTATAATACTGAAAATAATTTTTCAAGGTTCTTCTAAGTCATTCTGTCTCTGTTTTAAGGATATAGAAATCACTTTATCATATATTAATTTGCTAATTTCAGTTTTTTTCTGCTACTTGTTGTCATTATAATTTACCATTTTTGTAAAACTGATTAGGTTAGGTGGCTCAGAGCCAGCAAGCTCTACGAGTTCCAATTTGTTTTAATCTCAGTTTGATTCCTTGGAAGCTGAGTGGAGAGATCTGATGTGTGTACTCCCTAATGGTGCATTCAGAAAATAGTACTTTCAGAAAATCAACTAATCTACTGTACCACATTTTTAAATTTAATTGCTATCCCTTCTGCTTGATAGTTAAGAATTAGACTGGTAGAAAACAAAATCCTTGTCTGGCAATTGCTACAATGACTTTTCAGAAACCTATCAACCAAATCTCATGACATGGCTCATTATGTGTTATAGGTACTTAGTTATTGCTCTTCTTATTTTTGAAATTTAGGTAGAATTGTGTGAATTGTTGTTATTTATCTGTTGTATTTTATTGCCTTTCGAGTATTTTTTAAAATATGACATTATCACTTAGATTGAAATACTAAGTCATTTTAATTGTCGACTGAAATAAATGCGCAGCCTAAAAGTTGAGAGGTATGTTTTATTTGGTGGGAGGACTTGAGCCGGGATGACAGCCTCTCAGATCGCTCTGAGGGACTGCTCCTAAGAGGTAGGGGAGGAGCTAGGATATATAGGAGCTTTACAACAAAGACCAGGTAGTTGGAACAATAAAAGATTGCTTGTTATCTAAAGAAAATCAGGCATCTCAAGTTAAAGAATTTAGTGCTTGTCTATGCATGGGAGGAAGCAAACATCTGGGCTCACTGAATTCATTCCTTTGACAAGCAACTAGCTATCTAGGGCCAGTATCTTGTCCTTTATCATTCTGAGTCCCCTCAGAGTGCACCATTGTGAGTGGCTGCAGAGGCTGGGCTGCAGGCTTGTCTTCACTGCAGGGTGGTGGCAGCCGCTGATGACTTAATGGCTTCAGCATTCTTTGTTTACTGATATGGTTTGCAATATTTTTCATTCACATAATGCAGAAAGGCATAAAAACAGAGTAGGGTGCAACAACTTGCTATTAGCAAAACAAATAATCATTGTCAGAATAATTATTACAATTTAATAATTTCTTTCAAAAACAAAAAAACCCCAGGTGCTTAATGGAAACCAAGGAAGAGCCTGCAAGCAGATGAAACTTTATTACATTTTGTTATTGATATATGTGCAAAAATAAGGCTTATTATAAACTGAGCAAAGAAACTCAAGACAGGAGAATTGGCCAAATTCCACAGAAGAGATGAAAGACGTTTTAAAGTAATGAGAGGCTGATCACATATTGCTTGGGACCATCATTAAAACATGAATATCAATTTGTCAGAGACTTCCTGGGCCTTTAGCAGAAGAGGCTAAAGTTTAGATATATGTGAATCCACTGAGAAAAAAAAAAAGATGAAGGAGTTAGAATATAGGAATTACCAGCATCCAAATGTATAGAATAGTGGGTCAGAGTCTGAGGAAAGCATTCTGGAATAAAAGAGATGGAGCAGTATTTTAAGAAATGCTGCATCACCAACAATTTCGAGATTGTGTCAAAAGGATTGTGCAAACTATTCTGTGACAGCACAAAGATTATATATTGTTCAAAAAAATGTTTTTGATGACAATAGCAGGAGATCATTTAGAAGTTAGACTTCATGTAAAAATTTTAAGGACTCCTTTCCTTTTCATATATGCACAATAGCTATATGCTTAAAGCTGTCTAAATATATCTAAACAACTCTTTCAATAAGTATGAAATAAAAATTTTCCATAATGAGGAATAATGTTATGGTATAATTTACAGACTTCATCTTTCTTGGGGCATAAAATAATGTTACCTCTTAATATTCATGGCATCATTGAATTGATTAAATATTGTATTAACATGTTAATTACCTAAAGAAGCTTTTTCTTAACATCCTTGAAAATGTGAAATTATCTATCATTGCATAATAATATGCATATACACTTCATATTACTTTTTACAATAAAGTTTCCTATTTTAAGTTATATTTTCTGTTAATGTCCATCTCAGCTAACAAACCATAAGCTCAATGATGGTGGAAATTAGGTAATATTTTTTTCAACATATCACTAGAATTTAGCACCATCCTGACACATTACAGTTGCTATGTAAATACTTATTTAGTGAATTAATGTGCACATTATGGAGGTTCAAAGAGGGTGAAAGACTACTCAGATGGAGAGAAGAGTGAGAGGAAAAATATATTTTTGAGATAATATGTTGAGTACCAAAAATTGAGACTCTATACCACAGAGCCTTTAGAAGACACTTTGACATGATCAGTAGAATTTAAAATTAGGGGAATGTGCAGAAAAAGAGGTCTGAAATTATATTTAATTTGTTAAGAAAATAAAATCTTGTTTTCTAAAGTAAATAATGCATATATATATATATATATATATAACCTTTGTATTATTTTATTTCCCTGTCTTTTCAAAAATTATTATTAGGAAATCAACATCATTAATTTCTACTCACATCACTTTAAAATTCCTTCTTATTGTCTGAAAATTCCTCAATAGTTCCAAAATATTTTACAGATTGCATGATTCCATGAGGGCAACCTGAGAAGAGAATTCGTTCTAGCTTCTGAAATGGAGGTTCTTATATTGTTTGAATGGAATTCTTCCATTTTTTAAATGATGAATTACATTAACTTAATTTTATGCAAACAGGGATATATTTACATATCCAAATTAGGTTATGTTTCATTCATTCATGAGCCTTTTAAAATTAATTCAAAAATGTTTATTTAATAACTGTATCAAGCACACTACCAGGCACTGGTGAGATAATGGAAAATAATGAAGACAAAGTTTCTCACTAATTTATGGCAGTTTCACATCCTGGGAGACAAGTAAGAAAAATCATGATAAGCTTTATTAATGAAAGTAAACTGGTAAGTTAGAGAGTCTACTCTACTTAAAACTTATGCCAGGGTAGGTCTCGCAATGACACTTCATATTTCAGCAGCCATCTAAAGGATAAAGAGTAAAAAGCTACAGGAAGAGCCAGGTAGGGAGGTATTCCCAGGAAAGGAAGCCACATGTGGGCAAATACCACAATATGGGGAAAATCTAAAGTGTTCAAAGAACTGAAAGTAGATACAGCTAGAGAATAATAAGCTGAAGTTTGGGGAGGGCAAAGAAAGATAAAAAACCCCAGAGAAAATCAGATGATAAAGCCACTAGAATAGTGGATATTTTTCAATGTTCAACAGCACTTTAGCTTTTTCACTAATAGGGAAAAATCAGAGAAGACTAATGTTTCCACTACTGAAGAGGATTTAAATCGAGAAAACAACCGTTTGAATACAACAGTCAGCTTCCAAGGCAGCCTGGACTCCAGGGGCCAGATGCCAAGGAGAACAGAGGCTCACGGAGCTGAGTACAATCTTCTGCCACCACTCTTCCTCTTGGGCATTTGCTCTTTCTCCCCTGGAGAAAGAGACCGATGAGAATCTGCACAGAAAAGGGCTTCTGGGAGACAGAAGCCGGAAGAGTTGAGGCTATTCAAGGGAGATAAAAGTTGCAGTTTAGGGCTGTCAAAGCAGCCAGGTCTTGAGTGATCAAGATATTGGTGGTAACAGAATTCAGTGAAATAAGCGTGACACTCAGACTTCTGTCCTCTACAATGGTGAAAAACTAAACCTCTATTTTTTAAGCCACACAAAGGGTGGTACTTTGTCACAGCAGTCCTAAGAAACTAATAATATGGTGTATGGTTCTTGAAGACAAAGATTTTTATCTTTATTTTTCACTGTTGAAACACAACCTTCTAGTTATAGAGACTATTATTATCAGTATTACACACTTTCTACTTTTTGAGATAGTGTATAACATGCTTACTGACTTAATATTTGAAACTTCTCATAAACACCTATGAGCTATTTTCAGATGAGTAATATATAGTTTTACTTGTTTCTTTGATGCATATAGTTTAGTTTTGATCTAGAATTCAAATTAGAGTTTATATTTTTTCAATGTCTTTGTTTTTAAATAATGCTACATTGCAGCATTAAAGTTTCCTTTCTTTATCTTCTTTATAAGAACATGTTATCAATTCTTATAAATTTGTTATTTGAGAAAATAGTGGTGTTTTTGTATTCATTTTATGACTATGCCATTAGTTGTATTTTGAAATTCCTATATACCTTTCCTAGGATCAAAGTACAAATTTTACAAAGCTAAATATTTAATTTACTAATTTTATCAAAACTCTCTCTTTTTAAGAATGTAAATGTCCTACAAAATGAATGGATTTTTTCTCAGAAGTGTCAATCAATGGTAAAATCATCACCAATTTTAAGTAGATTAAACTATTTTTACTCAACAACATTCAGTATAATTTATCAAATTTTTATTATGTTATGGTCAATGCATTTATCCTCAAATACACCCTAAAATTTCAGCAGAGGCTATTTGCCAATTATTTAAGTTGGCCAAGAGTGCATATTTAGCATACTCCTATTTTATCTGGCTAAGCTCGCTCCCACTCACTATTAGGAGCAAGTGCCTAGACATTATGCATGTTTAATTCATTTTTTGGTATTATTTTAGTAGCAGTGAAGCTGCTCTGTGAAGATAAACTTCGGACATCCTGGCTTATAATGTGCTCTACCTGATTTTTGTATTACCTTTTATGCCTACAGAGATTTGCATTCATTATTATGGTAGAATGACCACAGATTACCTTTGAATATCTAACAGTGACATGTGCTTTTGATACATTATGGGTGGGAGATTTAATAGTCTTGGGAAGCTTAAATTGTATTAAACTTTTATTAAGTAAGGATTTTCTCTATATAATTGAATAACTCACAGCTCTGACAGCTAAAATGACTTAACAAAGATTAAATCTTCACAGTAAGTTAAAAATAACTTTCATATTTCAAGAAAATAAGTAAGTGGCAATAAACTTTCAATAAACATCATTTTATATTTTTGTTTGGGGTTATATTTACTTCATCTGTGATCTAATGAGCCTACAGAAGTATCACTTTTAAGTACTTGTCCTCTTTGAAAATAGTTTGGATTATAAATTCTGATGCACAGTAAGCAACCCAAATCCATTTTTATTTTATATTAAAATATTTTTGAAATATTTTTTATTCATGAGCAAATGATTTTACCATAGTTCAATGCAAATCATATTACCATATTTTCAAGGCTTCTAATTTTTTGCTATTGTCTTTTAAATAAACTAAGTTAAACATTGCCTTACTATATTCATTGACATTGTTTCCCCTCAATGGATATATTCAGGGGAATGAAGTAATATATTACTTAAATTCTAAATAGTACATGGATGAGACTAGGAAAACTTTTACAAAAGCTTAAGGAGTTTAATTGGCTGATTAATTTCTGAAATTTCATATTAAGGTGTACTTTTACCATAAGATACCAGATTTATTTATTAATAACTAATTGCCTTTTGGGAATGAGGTGATATAATTTGATACACAGTTCAAGTCAACAATTATGTATATCTGTACATAGTACACATACATAAAGTGAAGAAATAATGACATTAAACTATTCTTGTAATGCTTTTTAGTGGACTGAATTTTCTTTATATGAGATACGATCTCCTCTTTTTCCTTCTTTCTCACCCTTCTCTTCATGTTTATTTTTCTCTTTTGTATTATCTTTTGTTTTAATCCCTTAACATTTAACAATTAGCCAGGATTAGCACAGGCACTAATGTCAGACTTTCCTCAGCTCCAGTCTTTTCTCCACCAATATTTATCTCTGCAAACTTGGAAAAGTGATTCTCTTCCTACAGAATTTAAAGTTCAATCTTAATGTTAACCTTTAGAGATACTTGTTATTATGACCGTTTCATGGATAAAGCTCAGAGAGGTAAAGTAAGTATGTCATGTAACATGGCTATTAAATAACAAAGCAGATTTTAAAACCTGAAGATGTCGAAAAATTTTATATATTATAATGTCATAATTATAAAAAATTATATAATAATAATAAAATCATATAATATATAATTATACACCATATATACAGAAAATCTTCATAGGATTTATGCTGAGATACTATTGGACAATGGCCATGTTTCCAGTTCAGAGTGTTATGAAGGAATATAAAGCCAGTAAAGTTGTTTGCTTCTGTACTGGGGTGGCTTGGTGGAGTCCTAGGAGCATTATCTGGAAAGAAACTCATTTCCGTTCGTGGTTTGGGCACTAGAGACAGACTCATGGAAATGAGATGTACACATAGGGCACAGTGTCTATAAATGGGACAGCGGCAGTTAAAGCAGGAAGGGGGTTGGGGTTGAAGAAATCAGAAGGATCAAACCAGGGCTAGTGTGTTCCCTGATGGATGAATCATCCTGTGATGGGAAGCCCGGGGCCACTAAAAAATCTGAAATTCAAAAAGACAACTATGCATTTGGAGGTTAGGAAAGCCTATCAGATGTTAGCAGAGATTTTACTACATAGTGGACACACTCAGTCTTTCTGAGGGAGGATAGCATGAATTAAGAAGGTACAACAAATAAATAACACAGCATTTCACTGGCATGAAGAAGGAAGCATGAACGTGGGCAAATGAGACATAAATACATCGGCAGTATCAGAGCATAAGACTGACATCATGTAAATTGAGCAGATAATGGAGCTGGTTATATTTCCTTGATTTACCCTTTCCTGAGCTGGTGTTTGGCCTGAATTCTGAGCCTGCCTGTGGAGCTACTCTTCTTTGTGCTCATTCAACATTAACTAATTAGAGGAGACAAAGTGCATCCATTATGTTTTCCTTTATTCATTTGCTTATTTATGAAATATTTATTGGGCAACTTCTTCCAACCAGGTATTGATTTATGCATCAAGAGCCTGCAAATGAATTAAATGCAATACTTGAGGAGCTTATTACTTAATGAGGTATTAAGAGATGAAGACTTTGGGTCAGATCATTACAATATAATGTGAGGTATTTAAATACAAGTTCAAGGAAGACAGAGGTAAAGGTACTCAATCCAGTCTTTGGAGACGGCAGTTAGTTGGAGATAAAGCCTAATCAAGGTCTTGAACGTAAATTATCAGTTTTCTATTTGAAAGGACTGTAGAATGCAATCTTGGTGAAAAGACCTAAAAATCAGAGAGAATATACTCATTTGGGAAGTCTGAGCAGTGCAGTAAGCCTGGACAGCAATCTACTAGTGATAAAAGCAAAGGGATTGGTAAAACATGAGGCTGAAAAATTATCAGGGACCAAAAAAATGTCCTATTTAACATACAAGTTAGTTTCCAATCTATCTGAAGGATAAGGTGAAGTACATAACATATGGGACTTAGAAAGGTTTCTTTGACTGTAATGTGAAAGGTACACTGAGGAGGAGTAAGATTAAGAGTAGGAGAACAAAGGGTACACAGTTAGAGTCTAAATATGGTATTCAGGTAACATAAGCCAGAGAGAGAATGGTGATGATGATAGATAGAGATAGACAGACAGTTGGACAGACAGGTGGATGCTGTCTATACCAGGCCTCATCCTCTGTGACTGGAAAACAAGGTCCCATTTCCTTCCATAATCAAGATATAACCTGAGCCTCAGACAGCCTACTTGTCAAAAATAATTTCATCATCAGCTTTCACCCCAATTTGTGAGAGCTTTCAAAGGTTTAGTACACTCATGTGTGTTCAGGAAAAAAAAAAAAGTCAGGCTTTCTTATTTTCCACAAACTTGATGTTTTTATTGTTAGCCAACAGCCCAGGCACAGCAGCTCGCTCCTTGTCAATATTACTTCTCTTTCTCCATCAGAACCCAGAGGGGCTGCTACTCTCTTCTATGCTCCTCAAGGCAGAAGAGCTCTCCTAATTTCCCAAAGCGCACACTGATAACTGGATATAACTTTCAGTATTTCCTAACAGTCCAATGATAATGAAGCAGAGTTCAGTAAAGAGCACTGGTTCTCCAACGTTAGCAAGCATAAGAATCACCTGGAGAGCTTGTTAAGACAAAGATGGCTGGACCCCACTCCCAGCAATTTTAATTCAGTTGGGCTGGGGAGGACCCCAACATATTACATTTTTAATAAGCTCCCAAGTAATGATGATAATTATATTCCAAAGACCTTATTCTATAGAGCAAGGATCTATTGAACTATCGTCCAAGCTGGGCTGTAACCTCATGTCTCTTCTAGGGCCATTTTGTTCTCTCATTTTTATCTGCCTTTAAATTGTATAGGAGTTGCTGATCCCACTGCTGAACTTAACTGACCTTCTCTATTCTCAGAAATCCTAGGAAAAAAGAGATGAATTCCTGATCCTGAGAGCCCTCCTCCCATTTCATGCAAAAGTTGTTATTTTCTAAAAATGAATATTAATAGGATGTACAATTTTCTTCAGAGAAACCCTTATTTCTAAAGATGTGGTCTATGAGTGTAGTGGAGTAAGACAGGCAAAGATATTCTGTCATTGATACAAATTTTGATTCCATTTATTTCTTCAACTATTTGTTCATACTAGTGTAGGATTCCAAACACTGTGTAAAGATTGATTCATTTAATTTTCATACATCTTACAAAGTAGATAATAGTATTAAAGCTGTGTAATATTTCATATTTATGAAAACTGAAGTACCAAGAGATTAAACAAATTTTCTAACCTCACACGTCTATCTGATGACACAGAATATAGTCTGGTTCTAGATTTCATTCTCATAACTACTACTACCTTATGCTTTCTCTTCATTTTGCTCTGTGGACATTCAAAATCTGTACTTTTTGAGCTCTTTCGTGTTTACCTTGTTGTGCTAGAAGGCAATTGCTTATTTTGTGCAGAAGTTAGAATGGCAATATCACAAGGAACAGGGCCAAACTGGCAGAACATGAAGAGAGGCAGTGATGGAGGCTGGATCTCTCCTGTTTCTGGCACTGTGAATGCTGAGGTCTTGTTTGAAGGGGGTCATTGGGACATAGGGGGATAGAAACAAAAGTAGATCTCAGCCTTAAAGAAATGAGCACGTGCAAAAAAGAGGAAGGCACCAGAAGGAATTCCCTGAACTTCTGTTTAGAAGTATCCCATACATTATGTGTGGCCTGCAGTTTTGGGTACTACAATTTTATTTAGTTTTTATTCAGCATCTGGGTCTGGAAGGATAGAAGATAGTAAGACACTGAAGCTATTACAGAAAAATGGAGACATTGGCCCTTCTTTCTCCATTACTCCTGTATCACTGGCCTATTTCAACTCTCCATCTAGGAATTTCACACTGCATTTCAGGACTACTGTCTTTGTTTTTCATACCTTGGTCTCAGAACTGCTCAACTGTGTTTTATCTCCAGATTTCATCACCAACGATTGTCATCTGGGCCCCTCCAGAATGGAGACTTTGCCATTTATTCGGAGACTAGTCTTGACTTGGTGAGTTTGTCTCCTTTCTTAGCTTTTTTTCATCGTTCACGGCACTGAATTATAACAAATATTTTTAAGGAAGACAAGAAAAAGATATGGATGATAGACCCAGGGCAACTCAAAGACTAAAGATTTGAAACACAAATATTTGGTGAAAGTTCAGATGATGAGAATGCAAATGGCAAGAAGTATCTCAAAAGTTCATCTGACATTTTTTTTTTATTCTGAGGTTTCATATCAAGGGTTCAGATGATGAAAATTACATTTATGTGGTTCAAACTAACTAACTAGCAGTTTCATATTTCTATCTCCTTTGTACATTCTTTTGGTTTTTTTTGTTGTTGTTGTTGTTGGCCTAATTATGATATTAACTCTAGATTATTTTGTTGATAGTCTTTATCAGATTGAAGGATTTTCTTACTATCCCTAGGTTTCTGAGAGGTTGTTTTTGTTTTTATTTTTAAATATGAATGGGTTTTGAATGTTGTTGAAAATGTTGAAAACTGTTTCTTCTTGAGATATCATGTTTTTTTATTCTCCTTTATTTATTACATGATAAATTACATTCATTGATTTTTCAAATGTTAAAAACAGCCTTTACAACGCAGGGGTAAACTCTACTTAGTAAATTTGCATTATCTTTTCTATATATAGCTGGAATCAATATATTTTTCCATGTTGTCATTTTATTTCAGAGTTAAGTTTAGATGTACTCCTTCTTCCTCTATTTTTCTGAGAAAGTTTATGCAATATTTCTTTCTTCAATCTTTTATAGAATTCACCAGTGAAGCAATATGAACCTAGAGTTTGCTTTGAGAAGTGTTTTTTTAACAGTTAATTTGATTTCTTCAATCAATATGGGGCTATTCAGATTTTCTAGTTTTCCTGGTGTCCGTTTTGGTAAACTGTCTTTTCTTGCTTCTTCCTCGATCAGTTTAGCCAAAAGTTTGTCAATTTAACCACTATTTTCAAAAACTAACTCTTCACTACTTGTGTTTTTTAAAATCCCTTTCATTTGTCTGCTTTCTAGTTCACTAAGCTCTGCTTCTATCATTATTATTGTCTTCCTTCTACTGAATTTTGTTCAATAAAATCATCTTTTCCAGCTCTTAAAGAACCCTGGGTTACTATTTTTAAATCTTTCTTATTTTCTAATATGAGCATTTAAAGTTATATATTTATTTTAATCATTTTTAGCTGCATCCCACAGATTTTGATAAGTTTTTTTAATTATCTGTTTAAAATATTTTATAATTTCCTATGCAATTTCTTCCTTAATTGATAAGTTATTTAGGATTTTGTCTAATTTCCAATTATTAGAGGGTTTTATAGATACCATTTGATTATACATCTCTAATGTGATTCCAGTGTGGTCAGGCAATACACTCTTTATATTTTCAAACTTTTGAAATGCATTAGCCTTTGTTTTATGGACCAACATATGGTCAGTCTCCTGCACTTGAAACTCAGCAAATGTGCTTGAAAATTATGTGCTTTTTTCTGTTGTTGAGTGTGCTGGTTTATAAGTATCAAATGGGCCGAGTTGGATGATACAACTAATCCTGTCTTCTTTAACTTTCTGATTTTCTGTCTACTTTTTATACTAGCTGCTGAGATGAGAGTGATGATACCGCCAAATATAATTGTGGGTTCATCTAGTTTTCCTCATTTCTGTCTGTTTTTGTCTCATGTACTTTGGAGTTACATCTATGATCATAACTGTATCATTTATTTTATTACTATCATTATTTTTATTATATCTTCAATAATTATTCTAGTACAGTAGAATATGGGTCCCTCAAAGATGTCCATATCTTAATCCCCAGAACCTGTGACTGTATTAATTTACATGGTAAAAAGGATTTTGCTAATGTGATTAAGGTTAAAGATCTAGAGATAGGGAAGTTGGCCTGGAACATTCAGGTGCCCAGTATGAACATCTGAGTCCTTAGCATCCAGAAACTTTCCCAGATGAGTCAAAGAGAGCTGCAAGAATGGAACTGAAGCTTAAGAGATGCAGTGTGAGCAGCACTCAACTTACTTGCTGGCTTTGAGATTACAGAAAGACATCCCTGAGTCAAGGAGTGTAGCAGCCTCCAGAAGCTGGGAATGACCTTCAGATGACAATCAGCAAAAATAAACACCTTTCACCTTGATTTTAGGCCAGTGATACCTATCCCAGCCTTTTGGCTCAGAGAAAAGTAGGATAATATGTGAGTGTTGTTTTAACCCTCCAAATTTGGAATTTGCTGCAGGATCAATAGAAAACTAATACATTTAGAATTTACAACACACATTTTTATCTTATGTCAGTCAACCTTCAAAAGATATAACATTTTATATATAAAACAAGAACTCCATTTCTTCTCCTTCCATACTTTGCTTTATTTTTATTGTATATTTTACATCATTACATTTTAAACGTACTAATTTACTATTTCATTTCTGTTCTTTTTCTCACCCTTACAATTGATATTTTCCAATCTCTTGTTCAAATTCACTGTTCTTTTATATTTCAGAGTTTAACTAATATATTCTTAAACAGTTGCAGTGAGTTTATAATTTTAGCTATCTTAGGTTTTTTTAATTCTATAATTCCTACTTGGTTCTTTTAAAATACAATTTTCACTTTTCTTCGATAATTCTTTCTTTCGTTTTTGCCCTCATATTATTGAATATACTTAATATAGATGTTAATATAGTTGAAAGTCCTGGTCTTTTAATTCCACCATCTCTGTCATTTCTTGGTTTTTGCCTATTGACTCTTCTTTTCCTGTTTATTGTCATAATTTCTTACATCGTTGCATTATGATTGGATGCTGAACATTGTGCACATTGTGTTGTTGAATGTCTGAATTTTACTGTCTTCCTTAACAGAGTATTGAGTTTTGCTGCAGCAGGTAGCTAACTCCCTGTTATTAACTTGACCCTTTTGTAGTATATTTTAAAACTTTGCTTTTGTGAGTCTTAAGCATCTTTTAAGCCTAGATTAGCACTACCCCTAAAGCATAGTCTTTCTGGAGATGTTGCTGAGTGCCTACATTGTTCAACAGTGTTTCTCATCTGTGGCTTTCTGGACCTGGTGGCTTTATGTGAGCTCCCGTTGATTTTCAGTTCTCCATTCCCAGTATTTGTTCCTTCCACAGTAGTTGGTTTTGCCAGGTCTCATGCAGTTTCACCTAGAGTATATTCAGTTTAATAGCTGGCCAAAGACTCGAAGAACCCACATGTAGATTTCTGGAGCTCCTTTTCCACACAGTTCCCTCTTCTCTGATGCCCTGTCATACAGGTTCTGCTCACCTTGGACCTCAATCGTCAGTCCCTGTCTCTTCACCTCAAGGAGACCCTTGTGCCCTCTGTGCTTCCCCTCTCTGCATGGCTCTCAGGAAAGTGCTTCCTGTAAGAAAACTGAGGCTTGATGGCTCTTGTGCTGCCTGTTTCCCTCTTCTTAGGGATCATAGCTTTCTGCTTCTTGTTCTTCAGAGTTGCAAATAGTTATCCTAATAATTTTCCAGTTTTAAAATGACTTTAGCCACATATTCTGCCATGGTTAGGAAGGAAAATCACAGCACACACACAACACTATGAGAAATTAAATGCATTTTAATTACACAGTCAACATTTACCCAAATGGTTAAATGTTTCATTGCTGTTACTTTTTGCATCTCTGATATTCCATCTTGGATCCTTTCTTCTGCCTGAAGAACATTCTTTAGTGTTTCCTTTACCATGGCTTTGCTGGTGACAAAAGTCTCTCAGCTTTGTTATCCTGAAAATGTCTTTATTTCATCTTCATTCTTAAATGAAGCCTTTCATAGATGAGGAGTAATACGGCTATGAATTAAATGAATGGTTGCTTTTCAAGTTGCAAGATTAAATATGAATTTAGTTTTACTGGTACAATGGCCTTCCAGGTGCATGACATAAAAGACAGCTTTAGGGCAGTTTATGATCGAGCTAGTCTTTATGCCTCATCAAAGATTTTGAAGCTTTATATTTTAATTTTCTTCCCCTGAGCAATCAATTCATGCACAATCCTTATCAATGCTTATTGTTACCATAACATGATACTGAAAACCTGTTTGTTCTTGTGCCATGCACCTAAGTTGTGCTATTTTTAGTTTTAAGTTTTAGTTACTTTCCAACATTTTTCTAATGAAATTTTCAAACATATAGAATTTGAAATTTGAGTACAATGAATAACCATACATTTCCTAACAAGGTTCAAAAAATTTCAATAAGTTTTGCTCTCTCTTTATTAATACTTAGAGATTAATCAATTATAGATATGGAAGAAATCAATCATATATAATTATATGCTATTTTTATTTAATTGCTTTTGCTGTAACATGTAAAAATAATGATCTAGACATCATGATGGTTCATTGCAAGATAATTTTTGAAGATGTAATTAGTTAAAAATCTCAATTAAATCATTCTGGCTTAAGATGAGCCTTAAATCCAATGAGTGGCATCAGAAGAAGAGGGGAGGACACAGAGAAGAATGCCATGTGAAGACAGAGGCAGAAATTAAAATGATAGAGCTACAATCCAAGAAATGTCAAGGATTACTGGGAGTCACCTGTAGCTGGAAAGGGGCAATGTGAGGTTCTTCTCTAGAGCCCTCAGAAGAAGGATGGCCTAAATGAACACTTTGATTTTGAACTTATAGCCTCCAGAGCTGTGAGAGAATAAGTCACCAAGTTTGTGGTGATTCATTATGTATGATTTACCTAGGAAACCAATACAATACTCTAGCCCAATAATAATTCCTATATTCTTATTACCTAAAATTAAGAAGAATTAATAAAAATTATTTATAATAAAAATATATTTTAATATTAAAATTAAACTGTTACATTAATATAATTTAATCTTTAAATGATATTTTAATATTACACATGTATATGTTTGTGTGTACATTAAAAAATGTGTGGATGTATACATGCACATGTTATTCATCAGGTTTAGAACATCCATATCTATGTATCTGTATACTCAGATATAGATGTCCTTTTTTAGAAAGGGGATTAATAGGTGATAAATTAAATATTTTCCTGTGGCTTGCCATGAGCTAACACTTTAAAAATCCCATTTTTCAGATGATTAAATCATTATGATTTTCATATCTAAACCTATAAGTAGTTCGAAATTTTCATTTTTAAAGGTCTGCTTTGTGAAAAATACATTGTTTGAAAACTGCTTCAATAAGGACTCCATCAGAAAACCACAAGCACTTTAAATATTTAAGGAGATATCTATCTTCAGATAGATGCATAGATGTCCTTAAATGTATGTACATAGCAATTCTCAAACATTTTATCTTATAAATGCATTCAGCCTTAAAGTTTTTAAGTTGATGAGTTTCAGTCTGGTTAGTTATTTTTAATACTTGACAGCAAAACTGTCTATTTTCTTAAAGTGGATGCCTCACTTTGCTTGCTTTCGAGAAACTGCCCAGTACCCAAATCTGATAGCTTATAGTTTATCACTAGTTCTTTGAAGTAAAACTGGTATTCTGTGATAAAAGCAGCTGCTTGAGCTTTAACTCAGTTACAAAAATGCTTTTCCTGAAAACAACCATTGCAACGTTATAATGACTTCTCTTTCTGTCACACAGCATGTTCTTGTTAAGTGCACCAGAAGTGGGATGTAAGAAATGAGTAATTTCACTGCTCCATTAGGAACATGCTTAAGTGAAACTGGCTCCTCCCCGTCATCGTACCAGCAAATTCATGGCAGTGCAGAATATAAACTCTAATCCACTTTGGAAAGCCTGTCTTTATTAATGGTAAGATTTGCATTTTCATCTACCCTGGATTACACAATAATTTTGTAAGAATTAATGCAGTGAAAAAGACAAATACCGTCTTACTGTTAGTATGCAAATGATCTTCAAGCTCTAAGGGAGTGGACCTCCAGGGTTGCTTGAACTATATTATGAGATCCGATCTTTCCCTGATTATTTCTCTGTGTGTGTATCTGTGTGTGTGTTTGAAATAAACTTTTCATATATTGTATCTTTTAAATTTCAAAGTTTGCCTTGCTGTTTTATTTGTGGCTTAAAATCTTACAAAGATTATATTTTTAAATTTCATTACCGTCATCTATACTGACAATAATTTGCATAGATCACTTAATTTGTCTTTCCCAAAATACTTATAATCTGTAAAACTTCAACTGCTTCGACCTTACATACCAGTATCCCCATATCAGTAATTGCTGCTATTCTAAATAATTTATAATTCACAGCAAGTTCAGTTTCAAATTTTTAAGGTTTCTGCTTGAAAAAAATAATAAAATTATTGACCCTCTTCTCTGTATTACACTCATAACTCCCATCTCAAAGATATTGGTTTATATTTCATTCTACATTATTCTTGCTGTATTTATTCATATGAAGTAAATCAGTGGAGAGTATTTTGATACTATTTTCAACAAAATGCTTATGAGAATAAAATCTTACAGTATATATTTCTCTTCTATTTGTGAATTTCACATCTGTGAAGATGTGTTATTGATTTTTTTTTTTCTTTAGTATCTATACTCTTAAAAAGAATCTGGTCCTCTCCATTGAATAAACACATGAGAATTAAGTTCAGGAGAGGTTTATTCTGTTGCCCTATTCATCTAGATTGCATATTGTTTCTTCATGAAGTATTTATTTTCCCATATCCTTTTAAGGAAATAAAAAGTTTGAATGTTAATGGGAAATTTGGAAAAAATTTTGTTATATGACTTTTTATATGTTTGTTAAACTTGTTATATGTTTTTTACATTTATTTAGTTATTTAATAAATATGCTTTGTTACTGAGTCATTTAATTGTTTTTAAAAGCTCTTCATAGAAAGTCATATTCTAGAACTTTAGAATGTAAACATTGGTCTCCAGAAAACAAAATAAAATTTTGCTGTTTTATTTTAATAGTAATATGCTTTAATAAATATTATTCCTAATAAGATTTGATAGGGTTTAAAAATCAAAATGTTCCTTAAGACCTTTTTCATAAATTTTTAAATACCTTTATTTGTACCCTAGAATATGGCAAAGATATTCAAAATAAACGTCATTTTATGATTACATTTACATTTATACTGAGCTCATATCTAATGTAAAAATAATGGGTTATTTTATACATATCTTTTTGATATTAATCCCTTATATATGACTTGCAAATATTTTGTCCCATTTCATAGGTTGCCTCTTTATTCTGCTGTGCTAAAGCATTCTAGTTTGATGTAATCCCCTTTGTTTATTCTTTCTCTAGTTGCTTGTACTTTTGATGTCATAACCCAAAAGTCGTTGCCAAAACCATTGTCAGGGAGCTTTTTCTTATGTTTTCTTTCTGAACGTTGACTGTTTCAGTTCTTATGTTTAAGTATTTAATCTACTTTGAGTTAAGTTTCGTGAGTAGCATGAGATAGTGGGTCTAATTTAATTCTCTGCAGGTGATTACCCAGTTTTCCCAACCCAACACCGTTTGTTGAAGAGACTATCCTTTACCCATTGAGTATTCTTGGCTCCTTTGTCAAATACTACTTAACCATATATGTAGAGGTTTATGTGGGGCTCTCTATTCTATTCCACTGAACTTTGTGTCTGTTTTTATGCCATCACCATACTGTTTAAATTACTATAACTTGTTTGAAATTAAGACATGTGATGCCACCTGCTTTGTTCTTCTTCAAGATAACTTTGGCTATTGAATATCTTCTGTGGTTTCAAACAAATTTTTAGATTTTTTTTCTATTTCTGTGAAAAATGCCATTGGAAATTTGATAGGCATTGCATTGAATCTGTAGATCACTTTGTGTAGTATGGACATTTTAATAATATTAATTCATCCAAATTATCAACATGGAATATCTTTCCATTTACTTATGTCTTTAATTTCTTTCATCAGTGTTTTATAGTCTTCAGATATAGTACAGATATTTCACCTCTTTGGTTAAATTTATTCCCAAGTATTTCATTGTTTCTGATGCTATTGTAAATGGGACTGTTTCTTTAATTTTCTTTTTGGATTGTTTGCATATTGACTTTTGTACACTGATTTTATATCCTGAAACTTTACTGAATTTGTTCATTAGTTCAAATATTTTTTGGTGGATTCTTTAGGGTTTTCTTTCTACAATGTCCGATCATCTGCAAACAGAGTCAATTTTACTTCTACCTTTCTGATTTGGACACCTTTTATTTATTTTTATTGCCTAATTGTTCTGGATAGGACTTCCAGTACTGTACTGAACAGGACTGGTGAGAGTGAGCACTCTTTTATTATTCCTGTTTTTAGAGGAAATGTTTTTAGTTTTTCACCATCAGGTGTGATGTTAGCTGTGGGTTTGTCATTTGTGGCCTTTATTATGTTGAGGTATGTTCCTTTTATACTCATTTTTTTGAGAGCCTTTATCATGAAAACATGTTAAGTTTTTTAAAACACTTTTTTCTGCATCTATTGAGAGGATTATATGGTTTTTTTATCCCCTTTATTTCAACATTTTGCAGATGTATATTAGTAACTTGAAAGAATATTCCAGTTTGTTGTTGAAACATTTTAGATTAAATAGTCTTATGATAATGATAGTTGATAAAATTCTCCTGGGCAATAATTGGGCATTTTATATTAGATTTCTTTTTAATAAAGAAAGAATGCTGAAAAATCCTCTAAGGGGATTCTGTACATTTGCTACTAATGGATGTGCACTTATAATAAGAAAACTTTCAATATTTTACTTTACAAAGTCTTTAAGAAAAGAGTCATCAGAAATCAAGTGTCCAGGTATCAACACACAGAGGAATTTCAATGTGAGTTGAAATATCAAATATAAAAAAATCAGTATGAAATGCAAATTATTATACTAACTTAAAAATTGATTTCATTTGATTATTAATTAGTTGTCTGTAGAGTGGGGATTGAAGTTTATTAAACAACAGGTCAAATGTTTTAAAGGCAGCATAAGATACTAACTGAAATAGAGTAACTCATTAGCATAAGATGTATAAATAAGTTTTAAATGGAGTCAAGGATTGTCAGTAAAATAAACCAAAGTTGCAAAGATCTTCATGGTTTGAAACAGAGACAATCAGCATTCTCAATATGAACCAGGGTTAGCAAACCCCTCTAACATAGCTATATCATTTGTATAATAATTATTTTAAACAAAAGTCATTATCAGTATGAACATTTTCAACATCAGAATTTGAAGCTCTGGTACAATTTAACATAGAAATGGAAATTAAATAAATATAACTGTGATTTTGTTATTTTCGCATTACTATAGCAATACTAAGACCACTAATACTAATTTTTCTCTTTAGGCAATATGTATATTGAAAATGTAATCCTAAAAGAATTCCAGCATTAAAATGACAAAATAGGCTAATATTTTGAAATATCTTTGAGAAAGACAGATTCTACTGATAAAATGTTAAAATGAAATATCTTTGAGAAAGACAGATTCTACTGATACAATGTTGAAATATCTTTGAGAAAGACAGATTCTACTGATACAATGTTAAAATGTTTAAAATGAATTGAAAATTTGAACATGAGTTGGAATGAAATGTTAATTCATTTCACTGGTACAGAGTTAAATATAAAATGTACATAAGGTTTTTAGAAGAATCGACATTGCATAAATGTTAATATGTGTTCCATCTTATTTCTTATGACAAAGATCATTATTACTATGTTGACAATTTTTTATTTTTGAAAATAATTATATTCAACTGATTATATTCAACTGTGAGTCCACAAAAGAAAAAAAATCTTTACTAGATTTTCAGAAAATATGAGATAAATGGGGGAGAAAAAAAGACATTCCAAGATAGGCATATGAAAATCAAAATGCTTTCAATTTAAGTTTCAGGATCTAGTGTAGTCAAGTTTTATGAGTCTCAGGGGACATTTCTTCAGCCAAAAAAGTAGTGGCCTTAGACTTTATGTCTTTAAACTGAGAAGAGAGTTAATAAAATTTATACTCTTCTTTCACAGATCTTGAGGCATTCAATATGTATGCTTTCTTAAAGACCTCTTAAAGGCCTCACATAAGAAATCAAGCAAAGTTGGGGAGAGTAAGGGAGAACAGAATTAGTGTGCTTAAGCAAACTACAATGTGGTTTTTTTCTACCATTAGTATACCTGAAGTAACAAACACTTTAGGAACTTTATTCCTTAATTAGAACAACAAAAAAGTTCAGAATGACCAATTGGGTCACTGCTGTGAAATCTGAATTAAGGGCAAGCTATAGATAGAGCTCAACACAGTTCTCCATGTGAGCACCAAAGATAGAGAAAGAGTGAATTCTGAGCAAATTAAAAGGACTCTGGAGAAATGATAAAGGAGAAATGGGCAGAGGTCATATTCTCTTAAAACTTTTTCATTAAAGCAAAGGACTTTTGTAAGAAAAACCTGTATTTGAGAGGTACTAAGAAATACTTGCCCTTGAACTTAATACTTCAACAATGAAATCTGAAGAGGAAACAGTTTTAACTTGGTAACTGAAAAAAAAAAAAAAGAATCCACAAGATTCTGCTTCAGAGATACAGCATTAAAAAGCAAATTTGAATTTAAGAATCAATATAGATGAATTCTCACATGACTTAAAACGCTTAGACAAATACACTTATATACTCTCAATTGTCTATAAACAACTGTCTTAGAATTGAATTCAATAAATTGGAGATGATTTAACAGATTTTGGGGTAAAATTCTGAGTGATTCAAAGACTAAAGAAAAACTGGTTTATCTGAACATTTCTTGTGATTCATATGTATTCAGCCAATAAAAATTATTACTTTATTTTTATTTACTATATTGTAGGCCCTATAAATGTAAATAACAGAAACACTTCCGCTTAAGCCCTAAAACCAGAAGCAGTATAGCACAGTGAAATTACAATGGTCTTTGAAACCAAAAGAGCCTGAATTCAAATTTCATTTCTAAAGTAAAATAGATAATGAAATTATTGGTTTACCCAAACTCACTGATAACTTAGTTTGCCTTTATATAAACTGGGGACAGTAATATGTATCTCTTAAAGAAAACTCTCTTGTACATAGCAACTATAATATTATTTCATCAAACTACTTGACTTCAATTAGAAAAAAATAAATTCTAAAAATGAAATATGAAACATTTGATATTTTACTATTCCACTGTCTAAAACATAGCTTGAGCATGGAAATTGTTTGAATTTAATTATGCACTGTATACAGTTGCTGAGTTTACTTATTCACTGTAATTTTGTGTAGCTTTTGTAGTTTGTAGATTACTACAATACTGAAAACTCAGTAAACAAATAAAAATAAATGCCAAATGCCATAAAGCCTTGGGAGTACAGCAAACACTAAAAATCACTGATGTAAATGCACATTGGTTCTTCCAGCCCCCTTTCCGTGTTTAACTACAAAGCCATAGAGAGGTAATGTGGTAACAGTTTTACCAGGAGCTCTATCTGCTTCTAGGTCCCTGACTTCCTAAGGGCCAATCTCATTACCCCATTAATAAGAAGAGTTTAAAATTAAGTAATGACTTGTCTCTTAGAAAAAGTTGGATTAGAGATGATGGCTAACACTGTTAAAAATGTATTATTTTCCAGTCTGGAAGCAGAGGTACTTGTGGAAATTAATGTTATGTTCTTGGTCTTGATGTTTAGTCTCTATCTGCAAAAGTCTAATTAAAGTGGTTCTGAGATTCTATCTGCATATCAAAAATAACACCTTTCCTTCACTCCAAATCAGTGAAATAAAAATCTCTAGAGTATTAGGCTCCAGTATCAAAAGTGGCTCCAATGGACAACAATTACTGTTTGTGAACTACTTGACTGACAAAATCTTGTCTTTCTCAATCACCTCCATTTATTTAGATGAGCTCAACATCATCTGGAGAGGTAATACAAAAACAGTTATGTTGACCTTAATAATCACCTGGTAATTTATCATGAAATCTTTACTGCCATTTGTCTCTCATAGTTTGCCCATCCCCCTTGATTTTCTTGGCACTCTGCCAAACAGCATACTAATAACAATATCAATGTTATCACATTTATTGAAATTGATAATTAGAAAGTAGCAGGTACATTAGATTTCCCAGTAACACCAAATTGTGGGAGACAAACTCTACCATGATTCAAGGGCTTCCACAGTGGTGAAGCTTTTAGGAATCAACTGATCTGGAACATGCTAAGACATATTTACAAGGGTAAAGGAAGAGTTTTTGTATCTCACACTTCTCTAAGAAAGAGGCACAACTGTTTAAGGATCAGTCTGGATTTTCTAGGGAGCATTAGGACACTTGGGAATAGTTTTGTGGTCAGTTTATCGGTTGGGGTCTGAAAAGGAGGATTTGCAGCGTATCTAGGGTAAGTAGAAAGATATTTTTCCATTTTTGCTATCTTGCTCAAAACATACAATTGTTTAATTGCCTCTAGTGGATGAAAATTCTTTGTGGGGTTTTTCATAAGTCCTAACAGGAGTGATATATATAGACTCCAATGATTCTGGAACAATAAGACCATGAGTCATGAAGGCTGGTCAGCTCAATTTGTTGTCATCCTTAGCTGGTCCTAAAGGCATAAATAAATTGCATAAAGAAATGGCTTTGACCCCTACCTATGTTACACTGGCACTTTTTTTTCTCAGCTCAAGTCTATGTCCCCACAGGTGACCTTTTTTGCAAACACAGAGGAGGAAAGAAATTGTGTACGGGTTATAGACAGATTGGTATAATTCATTAGCATCAGTTGAAGCTACACAGTTGCCACAATATAGCCATTTTCTGAGATAGGACTAAAGAGACTTGATAAAGAGGAATCTCCTCAGAGAGAAGAGCTGCAAGTGGTAAAATTGCCGTTCAATCTATACAAAGGAAATGTAGCCTAACCTGGAGATATACACTGACCTCAAAGCAGGAGAAAGTGACCGTTTATGCTTCCGGGGTCTGAAAGAAACAAGACTAGAAATCCAATGCCTAGGGCATCTGGGGAAGTTCCATGGGATGGAACCTATGGGCATGAGGAAAAAGCATGCGGGGCTTTGTGTCTCTCATTAATGCTTTCCAGAAGATACCGTTGCAGAGAACAATCTTGTCAACCCAGCGGACAGGTTGACTCCCTCTATGAAATCAACCATCCTTTCTCCTTAACAACTGCAGTGCTAGCACAAGGTCCTCATGAAGAAAGTGGCCATGACATCAGAAATGACCACAAAGCATCAATTCTTTCTCACTAAAGCTCTTCTAGCTAACTAGACCTAGTTGTCAGCAGCAGAAACTAACACTGAGTCCTAATTATTTACCATTCTTCATGTAAAACAGCCAGTAATCATGACAGACTCAGAATTTCTTAAGAAATACTAACTTGGTGAGTTAGTATTTTCCTCAAAAAAAAATATACATATATATATACTCAAGACATGGGTTCGTCTTCCTTGTCCAGTAGGTCACCACCTACACCACTACTTGTAAAATGACAAATGAACCAACTTAGTATCCCATGCAGACTGGTATCAGGCAAAGAAATCCATTTTACAGCAATGAAGGAGCATAGACAATGAGTTCATGATTACAGAATTCACTGTTTTTACAAATTACTACAACACTCCAGCATGAGCAGTGACCAATATACACATTATGTGTTTGGGAGTACCCTGGGTCTGGAGACCAAAAAGTAAGACCGGTGCATCTTCTCATCATTCCCCATGACGTAATCGTGCAATTTGTGCTTCTCAGCTTCACAATCTTAGGCCCTATGGTGAAGCGAACCTGGCTCCATTTTGAGAAAGTGTCCTTCCAAGGGAAAGCATGAAGATTTCAGAGAACTGAAAGATATAAATGCAACTTGGCCTTTTTAAATTCTCTCAGCCAGAGCATTATCATGCAAAGAAGGGACTTACTTTATATGCTGGAGAAAACAACTTTAAATACCTTCATTGACTAAGTTTTCTAATAGTAGGAGTGGGGTGGAGTATTTCCAGAACTAAACAATGCTCCTGGGTATGGTTGATACTTTTCACACTGTAAATGATAAAGGGTCCATGGCAGCAAGCGTGGCTCAACAACTATAAAGCAGATGGAGGTCTGGATCATCTGAACTGAAAGGCCAGCAGAGATGAGGTGATGAGCAACATTTAAGTCCCTGCCCTGGCAAAGATTACAGTTCGGTTGGCTCATCCTTTTTAATCTTTCAAGAGAATACAGCTGGTCTTGATGTTGAAGGATTGCACTCGTACCAACCCTCCTAGGAAAGAAGTAAGTGCTTATTGTTCTCATTTAACAACTGTAGATTCTAAAAGGATGTGAGTGGGCACATGCCCAGAGAGAAGCTATGAATCACCCGGGATATGCATCGTCTCAGGTCTTGAACACTATCTTGCCTGAGTGGCATTACCCAGGGTTCCCCATTCCAGAGTCTGAAAAGCCAGGTTCCTGCTGCTGCCTTCACTTCAATTACAAGTCAAGGAGCCTTGCACATCACCAACCAACGTGGAAAGATCTCTGTGTCTCCTCTCTTACTGGGCAAGAACTTTAAGCTCAGGCAACCCCAGAAGCAAGGACGAGTGAGTTCTCCACAGGTTAGACTTCAACTACTGGGAAATGAGAGTTTCCAGGGATCTAGGAGTTAAATTTTTCTTTTTCCAGTTAGATAAATATTCTAAGATATAGTCAGCTCATTTGGCCTCTGTGAAGATTTCATCTGAGACCAAGCAATCAGTCATGTTGTTACAAAAAATAAACAAAAAATGAATGCACCTTTTTCTTTGTGCTTTTTCTACTTCCCTTTTGCCCTTATACTCCTGTTTCCATGGGACTGGAGGCCCCCACAAAGTTTTAACATGCACGTTTTTCCTCGGGCCCTGTTTTCTAAGGAACCTGAACTAAAACATCAATCATGCATTATCTGAAAAAACATATATTTAAGAATACACAGTACTGTAAACAATAACATAGATCAAAGAAGTAATTATATTTTTTATTATCATTATTTATAGTATTTAGTTGGTGATTTAAAGCAGCTAATATATCTGTGTTTACTCTAAAACATTTAGGAAATAAATCTTCCATAATTAGGATATCTTGGTTTTCCTTCTCTTTTAAAATCAATATATAATTCAGGAACAATTTCTTTCTCAAAATATGACCACAATCCCCTTCATATATTGATCACTAGGGAAACAATGGGATTCCCCAAATACTGAATTATCATGATAAGATCTCTTCTCCCTACTCTTAACGTTCACAGCCCCGTCTCTGTTGAGACCATCAGTGCTAACCTCTTGATGTCAGTGCCCACAGAAAACCCAGTATCCTCATCACTAAGACTCTAAGTAGCATGTGGTTTTGCACGTCTCCTTCTCTTAACCTATTTTCTACCTCCTATTAACTTTGAAACCTTTTCACTGTGCCTCCTGGAACTTGAAGTAATTGGTAAATTTACTTATAACCTGAAAACGTCTTTGCACATTGCCTTTGCTTTCTTGTGTTAACAGAAATGTAGCTTTCCCTTGGACACTGCTTCCCCACAGCCTTCCCAGTGTTGGATGTCTCCTCAATACACGCTCATATACTGAGAACGGGGTGTGTGTCCTCTTTAATCTTTGAATTTTATGGTATTAGAATATTCTAATTGAAGCAGTTATCCCCAGAGACATTTATTTCTATTCCCTAAAGCCTGTAGCTTCTGGCTTTTAGTTACTCTCTCAGTCACTAAGCCTATCAACATCATCTGTGATTTCAGTTTTCATCTGGAGTCCTGCGATAATCAGCCTTCTCAGTTCTTTGATCATCTGGATAACCGTCCTCTCATCTGCTTTCACACTATGTCCACTTACTTCTTCGGATTACCTATAAATTAAGCTTTTTCATGCTGTCTGTTTCTAGGATCCCACTTTCTAGCTGAATGTTCTAGCCCCTGCAGAAGTAAATCAAAATAAAGAAAAGTGTAAGGACTAGATTTTTGAAAACAAACAAAATTAACATTGATCCCAGATGATATAATTTTGTATCACAGAAAATCCAAGATAAAATATATAAATTACTAGAATTAATAAGGAATTTAGTCCATTGGATATGTGATATTAAAAATAATCAATTTATTTTCTCAGTATTGGCAGAAAAGTATAGTTGATCCTTGAAAAACATGAGTTTGAACTGCCCAGGTCCACTTATACACAAATTGTTTTTCAGTAAATACATGCAGTACTACATGATCCACAGTTGGTTGAATCCATGGGTGTGGACCATGCATCTTGAAGGCCTGCTGTGGGACTTGAGTATCCATGGATTTTGATATCAGAGGCAGATTCTGGAACCATCCCCTGAGGACACTAGGGATGACTGTATTTAGAAAATATAGTTTAAAAAAGATATGAGTTTATAGTAACATAAACAATTATTTAGATATAAATTTTTAACAATTTATGAAAGAAATGTTGGACAACATTTAGTTTTTTTGAAAGACATTAAAGAATATTTATATATGAAAATATATTGACTTCATGAACTGGAAGCAATATTGTAAAGATGTTAATTCTCCCCACTTTTATCTAAGTGGCTTGAATTTGAGTTGTAGATCTCAGATTTGTCCATATCATTTCTGCTTAAATCTTACTGACCCCAAATTTAGTCACGAGAATTCCATTAAAAAGGGAAAAATTGGTTTTGGGATTATAGCTAGTAGACAACTGGATGACTGATTTAGACATCAAGGTTGTAATCTTGAGAGCTTTATCATTGGTTAAAAAATATCCTGATTCCTTGGGTAGAACTTTAGATCTAAAACAATCTTTCTGTTAGTCACATTTGACTTTTTTTTTTACCTGAACAAATTAAAGATACATGTTATCCACTAAGTAAATGCTTTATTACTTTCTGAGTAACTATAGGAAAAAAAAATCTTCAATTCAATTCAATTCAATACAAAAACCTAAATATAATAGCATGATTGCTTCTGGAAAAATAGTAACATCCATGCAAATTAGCCTTTTATACAAGATAATTTAGTGTGCATAGTCACAAAGCATAAATAATTATTTTAATAATAGTGTATTGTCTTCTTTTACACTATCGCCTTTTCAGTTTGGTGAGAAATTACATGCACTTTTTGCCATATTTTATTTACATTGCCATATAATATACATACAGGGAAAATAAAATATTAAGTCATGCTAGTTTTAATTAAACATAGTTTAACTTATTGTCTGTGAGTAATACATTACTTTAAAAATAGCATAAGTGAGTATCTCCATTCCTAAAAATGGGGACAAGCTCCATATATAATGTATAATTTTAAAATTACAAATGACCAAGTCATTCTTTGGCCAATTTCTATTCTCTATCAACACACTATGATGTAGCATCCTAATAAATCATTACTAGGACACCACTGTGAAGGTACCTGTAATAATGCATCATCAAAGCTACTATAATAAAAGCTGCCCTTGTGATGATGCATTGGTCTGACTCATATACACACATTTAGAACATACTTGCTACAAAATTAGGAAGGCTCTTTGAAGAACTGAAATAAGCAAGGTGCAGAGATGGTAAGGAATACTGCATGTTCACCTGCTATACAGTTATTCATGCAAGTGACAGCTGAGTGAAGAGAGGATTAGATAAGGATTATTGGAGGAAAACTTCCTTATAGTATGTTTTCTGTATGAGTCATCTTTAGAATTTTTCATTTTAAAGGTTATCATGAAAAGAAGAATATAAAAATATTCACCAAGAATGTCTCCCTAATACCTCAAAATTTCTAGTGTCTAACAAGTCTACTATATCTAAGAAAAAGGTTGACTGAATGATTTTTGTTTCCTCTACAATACTTAAACCAATTAGTAAGTTGTTTCTCAGTGGCAAAGCCAGGATTCAAATAGAGGTCAACTTGTATCTAAAGCTAATGTTTAAAATTATTATTCCCGAAAGCCTCTGAGCAGTATGGTAAAGAAAAATTATTTTTTTTGTTGTTGTTGTTGTCTTCCAGTGCTTTATTAGTGCAATCTCTGGAGGCCATTATTAAGCAAATTATTCAGCTAACTAGAACCGTTTTGGCATCAATGGCTTACTTGATGAACTTCTTGGCATGTAGTAGATATCCTTGATTGTTAAGTCAACCCCTTGAATGGTAAGAAGTAGGGAAAGATTTCTGATGTTATCCTTTCTGCTTGGGGGTCCCAACCCTCTAGAGATGCTGACAGCAGGATTAAAGGGTAAGAAATTAGGGAAATTTGTCACTTTGCTGGGAGGCTGACGCCAGCCTACCTCACAACAGTTACATCCTCATTTTCTGATAAGTGCTTGCTTTCTGAGTGACTGAATGTCTAAACCATCCTTCCTTCCTTCATTTCAAATATTCATGAAATATTTTCTAAATGCCATAACTATGCTAAAAGCTGAGGATAACAAAATGGAATGAACCAGATTCTGTGCTCAAGGGTCTCGCAATCTATAGTTAAGAACAGACAAATAATCCCAGCAATGTGAAAAAAATAGAATAAATGCAAGTGTTAATTAATACAAAGAAGATTTTTGCTTTCCAAAATATAAATTCACAGATTTTAGTAAATAAAATTATCATTTCTTTCCTTATTTCAGTATCAGATACTAATTTTACTCCATCAAGCTAAGTATTTTGTTTTACTGTAAAAAAAGTTCCACTATTATATTTTTGATAAACTGGCTCTAATTTTCGACAGATACTGAAGTAGTATTGTGTTTTCCATTCTCTATACAGAGAATCAGCTATGCAAGGTATTAAGTCAGTAACAGTGTAGAGACTACCTCCACAGGCTAAGGAGAGGGACAAAGACTAGATATAAGTTAGTAAAAAGGTTTATTTGTTGTGTTTAAGATGCTCTCTACTCTGTGTTCTCAAAATAACTAGTTCAAATGTTTATGGTTTTGTTGCTGCAAATATTTGTTTGTCCTTTCCTTTAGGTTGATCTTCCTATTCTACTTATGCCTCTGATAATCCTTTTTAACATAGCAGCCAAAATGCTTAAATGTTAAGTTAAATTGTTTGAGTGACCTTGGAGCACAAGGCTCCACTGGTTTCTCAGGTGAAAACAAATACTTTATGGTAGCTTGCAAAGCCCCCATGACAACCTGCATCTCTAACCTCATCTCCGGTGACACATTCCCTTGCTTTCAACATGCCAGAATACTCCTTCCTCTTTCTTGAGCATTCAGAGTGAACCCTTGACTCAGGGCCTTTGCACTTGCCATTCTTTTGACCAAGGAGATATTATGAAGGCAATAGGGAAATGTTTTCTATAACATCAATAGCAATCTTAACTTACATGGTGCTACCAATTACATACTATGAAACCAAAAGACACTTTCCTAAACTATCATGCAAAAACAAAAATAAATTTTGACAAACCACCCTAGAGAAAGACTGAATTATTCTTCTATCTTTCAAGAAAATAGCATAATATTTTTAATTTGAATAAGTGAACAAGGAGTATATGGTCATAAAATATACAGAAGTATTATAGAGGTCGATCAGGCAGTTAATTTTAAATATTATCAATATATTTTAAATTATATTTATATACAAATCTATTCACTTATAGATTTAAAAATTATATAGTATGTTAGTTTTCTGGATTTTGATATGTGTGTTATTTCTAGCTTAATTAAATGTGTAATTGGATGTGATTTCTTTTCTCTTTCCAAACAACTATTTACTTTCACAAATAATTTTGCATTAGTTTTCTTAAAGAGCTCCCATAATTGTATAACTTCAAGCCCCACAAAGCTGTGATCTACCTTGTTCTTAGCCCATACAGAGGCACTAAAAATACTTTCAAGAGACCCTCTCCCTCTCCTGTGCTTCCTATCTTCACCTCATTTTTTTCTCTGTTACTTTTATATTTGAAAAACCTATAAATGTGACATAAATCTGGTCTGTAGCATATCCTGGAATTGAAGTTACAGAACATCGAGTTGAAAACACTTTCATAAACTTGTGTGAAACTTATTCATAGATGGAAGAAAGAAGCCCCAGCTCTTCTAGCCATATTTGTTTTTGAGAAAAAAAATGAATATAAATTAAATATATCATCTTTCCCTAAACTTAACAGTCCATATACGGCTACATTTGACATAAATAAATGCATGGTCAAGATTTTAGAGATAACATATTCACTCTTTTTCTTCTGTGTCATATATAACTCTCCTAATATTGCCAATCATATCTTTATATTTTGTCAATTTCTTTCAAAGGACACAGAGTTCTAGTCAGAAAGATGACTTTCCTTCAGCAAAATGCTGGGCATACCATTCGTCCTTGGTGAAGTGGCACTTGCATGTTCACTTCAGCCAGCCCCAATTACCTAAAATACTTCAGAAAAGTTTCATGCTAAGTCTCCCAAAGAAAGCTAGCTACAATAAGTAGGGATTAATTCAGTGGCAATATATTAAATGTCTGCTTTTAATTAAATTTTGTGTCATTTAGTATTAGTGAAAATGAAAAATGCCATGGAAAAGTATAAATCAATAAAAATCAATAATATTTTTTATTCTTTTATAGGATGCTGAATGCTAAACTAAAGAAATGCAAATTAGAAATAAAAGCTCAGAAACACATTTTTCCATTTAGGATAAAAGTAATCCATATATCTAGCCAATGAGCAAGGAAGTTTTTGATTTTTTTTTTACAGTCTAACAAAATGTTGGTTTTAGAATTTGACTCAATATTTATAGGAAATAAACACGTTACCATATCATATTATATTGGTATTTTGGTACTCCCTGAACGTTTCTTTGAATTAAATAGTAGTTCAACTGTAACAAAGTATCGAGCTATGTTGTAAGTTTGAAACTCGTATTGGGAATTTTGTAATAACATGCATTTTTTATTGGTTTACACATTTTTTTTTAACTTCCCCTTATACTATGGTTATCGACAAGACTGAACTTTACTCAAGCCCTGTGATTCTGGAAGACAGCTCTGGTTAAAGAATGCCGCTCCCACCACCCTTCTGTAGAAAGGGCTCACTGCCAGGAACCACCCTTCCTCCTGAGACTGGGATAAGACTCACAGATGTCCCCTTTGTTTACCTGTGACAAGATCAGACAGAGTCCTTCTAAATTCCCACTTGTCACCCATAAATTATTAGCTGAGCTGTTCTGTTTCCACTTATCATTTGGAACAAATGTTTTTAACCAAAGCTGAGTTATGATTTTCTTCTCTTCCTGGGACCCTTGAACTTTGGTCCACCCTCAGACTGAGTGAGCACAGAGCTTTGCCTTAAGGGCCTCTTCTGGAGGACAGGCTGGCCTCAGCATAAATCATTTTCCCATCTACTCTCCAATTACGGCAACTTTTTATTTCATGTCTCTATCTCTGCTTTTTTCTAAACTGGTTTACTCTTCTCTATAAAATAAAAACTCTTTTGCTTAATTCTTGGGAAACTTACAGATCTTACATTCAGAATATGCTCCTTACTGTGACAGTCTTTTCAAATACAGTCTCTCCTCTGTTCACTCCAGGTATGTTGTTAATTTAATGTTATATGACATGTTTACATTAGAAGTTCCGTGAGTACCCAGGAACTCCCTGGGTTATTGCATCTTTTTTTGCCAGTCTCTTGAAAATAAAAAGTTAAAGAAACAAGAGGGTATTTCTCAGAGTATACATTCTAGGCCTCTTGGAAATTTTTTTTATAAAAATGATAGGTCGATCATTGGTGAGGACAAAATGATCAGAAACTCAGATAGTTTGAAACATGACTTTTGATATTTACTATCTGCATGAAGATATTGATTAGGGGAGCGGGTATAAGCTGGTCTCTGGAGAACCTCATCTCAGTTCCTGGAACATCTGCTTTACCAGTTTTCTTTTATACATGACCACAGCCCAGTATCTGACCCTACCCCTTTACAGAAATTGCTCTTTTTAATTTGAATCTTTAGACGGTTTGTACTCAGAAATAATAGAATTTCAAGAGGCTATTTTAAAAGAAGAGCTGATTAGATGTGAAAAAAAAAGCTAACCAAAAATGGAGTTAAACTTTTAGATATGGAAAGAGGTTATATTTGTTCAAAAGCATGTAACATTGAGAATATTTTTGTTTTTTGAGTTTTGACTGAGTACATGTCATGCGTGTTTTTTAACTATGCAGGGTGAATTCTTTCCTCTCTGCTCTTCCTGAATATACATCATGTCCCTGGGGCTTATCTGATATACTCTCCTCCTTTTCTTCCTGCTTCTCTGGCCAGTTCCTTTGTCTCACGCTGGCTGCTTCTCCAGCCAGGGACCTTTATATGTGGTCATTTCTCTCAGCCCTAGACAATCCCATGTCCACACATACTTTCTGTCAGTGTCATCTTCTTCCCCAGCTGTATTTTCTATAATACCTCATCATAGCACTTAACTTGTTCTTCTTTTAAGGACTTATTTGGTATTGTTTTCCCATTTGTATTGTGGAATTCTAAAAACTGTTCTTACAGTGGGAATGCAAATTGGAACAGTCACTTCAGAAGACAGCTTTATTGTGGGCCACAGCGTGGCAGCCCTTTGGTGACACAGTGACAAGCAGGTTGGTAAAAGAATTTACCAGAGATAAAGTATGATAATAGAAAAGGCGTTTATTAGGGTACATTGTCACAGACAACAGCAGGCCACACAGACAAGAGGTGGCTGTGTGAGCACCTAGGGTTGGTTACTGGGGTCTTCTATAAGGTCGGGTCACAAGGTGCCTGATCGGCTTGTGCACATCCGATTGGCTGTAGGTGAGGTAAGACGTTTAGGGTCCCTGAAGGGCCGTGGGGCTTATGACTCTGGTAAGGTGGGCTGAAACAAGGCAGCCTGAGCCATTGTGGGACTAGGCATTTAGGGCTAGTGGTTTGTCAGAGGAAACACGCCCAGTAAAGAATGCACTTTATCTGTTGAGGGATCACAGGCAGGCATCTCAGAGCACAGGGATGGGGGCTGCTGGACTTTCACGGATGGCAGATGGCCCAACAAGTCTGATGGAGGAGGGGAGGGAAAGTAACCTTCCCTCTACCTCTCATTGTTTCTAGCTGGGGACCCCTCTGTGAAAAAGACAGATTAAAAAAAAAGTTAATTGTAAACTTACATATGTACAGAAGCCCACAAAGATTGAGGCTTATATACTGTCTGGAGCTAAAGATAGGGATGGGGTCAGAGGCTTTAAACAGGAGGAAGGGAATTCATGGGAAGGGGACATAAAGAGATGTTTAGAAAACAAACGTTGCCCTGCCCTGCATTTAAGTGTCTCAAGTGAAAAAGTTATCTCTCTTCCTGGTACAGGCCCCTCTTCTAATATAAATTTCCCTTATAAAAGGGTAACTTCTACTCTATTTACAGAGCTTCCTGGTCTGTAATTTCTCAAAATAATCAGCTTGAAATAATCTTTAAGCCAAAGAGGCATATTTTGGGGTGGCATATTCTGGTATGCTTCAGAGGTTTCTTGCAAAACTAAACATATTTTTAAATTTGATCTAGCATTCACACTCTCTTGTATTTATCCAAAAGACCTGAAAACTTAGGTCCACACAAAAAACTGCACACGGATGTTTACAGGAGCTTTATTCATAACTACCAAAACTTGCAATCAACAAAGATGTTCTTCAGTGGATGAATGGGTAAATAGCCGTGGTACATCCAGACAGCGGAATATTATTCAGCACACACACAAAAAGACATGAGCAACCAAGCCACGAAAAGACATGGAGGAACCTTAAATGCATATTACTAAGCAAAAGAGGCCAATCTGAAAAGGCTGCATATGATTCCAACTATATGACATTCTGGAAAAGGCAAACTCTGGAGACAATAAAAAGATCAGTGGTTGCCAGGGGTGCGTGGGGAGGCAGGGAGGAGTAGGCAGAGGATTTTTAGGGCAGTGAAAGTACTGCATATGATACCATAAAGATGAATACTGTCATTATACATTTGTCCAAACCCACAGAAAACACAACATCAAGAGTGAACACTAAGGGGAACTATGGACTTTGGGTGACAATGATGTGTCAGTGCAGGTTCATCGACTGTAACAAAAGTACTCACTACTTTGATGGGAGATTTTGATTATAGGGGAAGCTATGCATGTGTGTGGACAGGGTGTGCATGGAGAATCTCTTATCTTCCTCTCAATTTTGCTGTGAACTAAAACTGCTCTAAAAAAGTAAAATCTTAAAATATGAAGAAAAATAACTATTTTTAATGTAATAGATAAAGCAAAATTTCCAATCACTGCTGCAGTTATAGAATTTGTAGTCTACATATTTTTAGTTACAGTTTGTTTTCAAATTTAAGTGATTTTTTTCCCCAAAACACATGTGGTAGGTAGATTCTTGTTAAATCCTCTTTAATACAAGACAGATGAAATTTTTCATTATAAAAAGAATATAAAGGAACTGTTCAAATTTGAAAAGTTTTAAAATGTCACATGCACTTTACATGAATTAGGAAAGGCGACTTACTACTATATTTTACTATTATCATATCACTATTCACTTTATTTTCTTAATAAGAGAAAGAATGATCTTAATAGCAGAAGTTCCACAGGCTTGTGACTGGCAGACAAGAGGCAAGTTGACAATAAAAATAAGAAGTAGAAAGCAAACAAGATGCCTGAGGTCAGGTCCAAATACTACCTAAAGTGAGAAATTTCGGAAAATAGTTTTTAATTTATGGCAGGCCTGAGGTACTTCCCGAAGGAATTCCCAATGAAATGTAACAGTATTTTAAAGCCTAAAATGGTAGGCATTTAACTCAAAGGCCCCTAAGCCCCACTGGGACAGGGGGAAATTCAGGAAGCAATGTTTGCATGATGGAAGACAAGTCAGAAATTGAACTTTAAAAGTTAATTCAAGACAATCTTGTTCTGATTATTGTTCAATATATGCTTCTAATTAAATAGCAGTAATTGAATTCCACTGCATCTCTGTGGGACATCACAACATGAAGGAAAAAGACAAGAGGTTGTCTGGCGATTGAAGAGGAGCAGAATATGCCACCCCAAAATGATACTCCTATATGACTAGGAGTTCAGGACATGCTGCCCCTAAATATGCCACTTTGGTATATGGATTGTTTTGAGCTGTAGGCACTTGGAAAGCAGCAAATGCAGGCAGGGTTTTCTCGGAACTCTCCTTATCTGCTTAATGACACAGCTTCCAAAAGGAACCCAGTTGTCATAAATCCCCTCCCCAGGAGGTTCGTCAACCAGGGAACCTTCTCGCAGGACTCATCTCATAGGAGAGGGGACGAGAAATCCACATGGCATCCAGACACACTGTCACACACTGTCACAGTCTATCACAACTCTCATCTATTCTTCCAAGGGCCCATACGTCTTTCCTAAAACATTTACTCTCCCCTAAGAGGTCTACATCCCTCCTCCTGTTTCCCTATTAAGATAGGATATAAGCCTGAATTCTAAGCCACCTTGGAAAGTTACTGATTTTCTCCCATACATACACAAGGTATACATGTTAACATACTTCTGTTTTTTTTTTCTCTTGTTAATCTATCTTTTATTACAGGGACCTCACCTAAAAACTCAGAAAGATTTCTTCTCTATCAGAGAGAAAAAATGATTTCTTCTCTCCTGTACCATAAATTACATTTAAACACTAAAGTTTTAAAGTTTGACACAATATTTAAAAACAAGTGCATGGGACAGTGAAGAATATGAGAAAGAGAAACATACCAGAGAGTAGTTTTTGTAACTGTACAAGCACAATATTAAGTTCCATTGAAAAGGAGAATTGAAGTGAAACGTCTTTGTGTTTCCAAGAGTTGCAAGCTGAATAAAGTAATGTGAAACTATGAAATGAGATGACCTGACCTGTTAAAAGCAATTTAAATCTCACCAAAGGAAACATTCAGCACTTTCCACATGTATATGGAAAAAGTTGTCTTCCAAAGGGTCAGTTATGCTAGAAAGACTAAAACGTATGGGAGAATATCAGAAAATTGCCCTTTGGATACTTAATGGAGACCATTATAAATGACCTTGTGCCTACTGAATCTAGTCTGAAAAGATTCAGTCAGCTTGCACCAGTGAGCATAATGCAATTTTTTTTTAAACCTTAATACCTAGTTATTTTCAGCCAGGAGGCAATTATTTTTGCCTGGTAGAGTAGGTATTTTGTGGATCCTATTTTAATTTGTGATTACAGAATACATCAGTTTTTTGAATTCCAAATTTGAGCAAATCTGTCATGAATAATTTACATATTTACCCAAAATATAATTTATTCTAAGAAACATATATGATGAAAAATTGTTTTTGGTCTTTGTCAGAAAACATATTGATAGTCTGTATTTCAAATTATCAGAAAGGAATAGTATTCATTAAAAATTTATTCTAAGGGAAAGGTAACATAATGAGTTCTAGCTGTAAAATACATAATAATATATCTACTCAAGAAAAAAGTTGGGAGGAAAAATATGAGTAACAGAAATGAAAAATTTTCATGACAAATATCTATTTTATAATGTCTCTGCCAACTGTGAAAACATTCTTTATCTAAATGAAAACAGCAAATAGAACTACCTAAATATCAAATATTAAGCTTCTCAATTTTATTACATGAGGCAAGAGATGTGATTTGAAATACATTTACCAGTCTGAGACATGTCTAGCTCTTCAAATGCAAACATGCATTCTAGATTGTGTTTCTTAAAGTGTTTACTGTTTAAAACTGACTCATGTGATAGCTTGACTTATGTGAATTCAAGTTTATTCAGAATTCTAGAGCATAATCTCTGTGAAGGGCAGAGACGTCTGTCTGTGTATCCAGAAGACCTGACAAGGCAGACATTCAATATGAAGTATACGAATAAATTTTCAAATATGTAAAGAATTACTCTATAATATTAATGTTTCTCTGAGATGATATATCACTGTGTAATAACAGAGAAAAATAATCAGGATGGTTTCGCTCCTGATAATTAGTAACTATCTGACATCAGGCAAGTCACATAGCCATTTGAGTTTCAGTGACTTTATTTCTAAAATGAAGTTCATATTAATTTTTAAAAATTCTATTCCATTTTCCCTGGGTTCCTATAGGCATATGTATGAAGGTAGCTTATTAGCATAAAGCTCTAGAAACTGGGGGGGGGGATACTCAATTTGGATATCCCCAAAATTAAAGTACAAAATGTTTTAAAAATCCTTACTGTTTATTGCACAGAATAATTAAATGTATATGCTACATAAAATTTTTTAATAAAATTCTTATTACCAGCTTTATTGCCTGGTATGACTCTGGATATAGTTATTATAAAAATATGCTTGTTTGGTATCTCTTTGAATGTTTGCCTGAAGTTCAAAAGACAGTTTTAAACTAATTAATTTTGCATCTTTTCCCACATTCCTCATCATCATGGCTATGGTGTCTTTGACCATAGTATCTACAATTTGAAGAAATAATGCCATATCAATTCTAGAATTATTACTATGTCAAGTTGCTATTTAGCACATTTTATAAACAATCTAACATTTCAGTTCAGTTCCTGAAATAACCCACTGAATTCTACCTTCATAACTTTACCTACATGATTTTTTCCAGGTATAAGTTGATAGAGATAAACACTCATTAATTTTCTTTATAAAGATTTGCCTTTCAGATAATTAAAGTGACTTACACAGCACTACAATTTTCTTTTATAACTACTATTATTTTTGACTCTAAAAGGATGTCACACTTCTTAAACATATCTGTTTCAAAATTTAAGCATGCTTGTGTGAGAGTTCAGTGGAAGGAAAGATGAGCGTCTATGTCGTAAGAACGAGCTCAGTGTCTATGTTGTAAGAACAAACTTATCTGTCTCCCAGGGAAGCCACAGACTCATCAGTCTAAACAAACACAACGTCTCCTCCCTCTGCGGAGCTCTTGGGGGCTTGGAGGGAGTTTCATCACTGGAGTGCTAGTTAAAATATTACGTTTGATTAATAATTCGTTTAAATGTATTTGTTGAATATCTTGTATAAGCTAGGAACAGGGCTAGCTGCTAGAGAGAGAGCAATGAATGAAAGAAACCAGCTCCCTGCCCTAAATGGTAGCTCATAGTCTCCAGTGAAAAACAATTATTAAGCAAATAATCAAACAACTAACTATAATGGAACTGTAATAGTCTATAGAGTACGAATACAAGGTGCTTAGAAAATGCACATCAGAAACACCTGGCCTAGACAGCAGCGAGGAAGGCTTCTCTAGAAAAGTGGCCTCTGAATTAAGATTTGCACTGATTTTTATTTTGTGATGCAAACAATAACAGACATTTCCTTTAAAGCAATATATAATGATCTTTCTCAGTTTTCACTGAAATCCTTTTATCCAATTTCAGTAAAAAGAGTATGTTTAAAAATACTACTATTTATGTAAGCCTATAAAGATTTATAACACTCCACGGAAATATTAAACCCTATATTCTCAGGGGAAAAAAAAAACCCTCAAGATTTAATATTTCTCTATAGGAGTAGATTTTTGAAATATATTCCTGGTTGTGAATCTAGACCACTAACTAACACAATAGTTCCATGATAATAGTCAGTAGACAGACCTTATTTATTCAGTCACTGACTCATTTATTTAAACATGTGCATTCATTTTACATTCAAGTAAGACTTTTTTTCTCTTGATCCTCAAATTAACTCTAGTTCCTGAAACTTGTTCATGCATCTGTTGATGTACTCTGCTTAGGAACAGTTATTTGCAGAGAACATACATTTTCTGCTATAGTATCATTCAGTTAAACTACCCTAAGATTTGCTCTTGAATGATTCATGATGTGTTTGACAGTTTATATCCTTTAGAACTACATGTGGACTTTATATACTTTAATAATTAAAATTGAAATATTCTCTACTTCATTTATCTAATTAACAAGAAATATAGCCACTATGTCATCACATGGATTTATTTTAGTCTTAAAGAATATGAGCTCATTAAGTATGAATAAAATTGAACTAACATTCTGATAATTTGTGAATCATATTGTTTTGTTTATATGCTTTTTATTTAAGAATGCCAATGTAAAAGGCACTAGTAGGAAGCATAAGTTTAAAAAATTATTTATTTGCTATTATTTTAGAGTAATTTAGCCAGAAATAGAAAAATCAGTATTTTATAATTTTGAAAGTCTTAATATAATGAATTACTTTAGCTAACAGACACAAATGATGGGAAATAGTTTTTTAGTAAGTACAGCAGTTAGTTGAGAAGACAGGAAAAGCTTGAAGCACATCTGCATCTGGATGGCGAAAAAATTGATTCCTGTTCTTAGCACTTGTTCTAATTCCTAGTATTCTCCTCACCCAGTGTGAGGTTGATTAAATTGTGCCCCGGTGACAAATAGTTTCTTTCAGCAAGCATTCATTTAATGGAATGAAATAGTCCTACTAGGGTATACAGGGTCCGTTTGTCATCTCCAAACTCCTGTCTATGTGAGGAACAGGAGCTGTCTCCCCAGGATCTGTGTACTTGTAAGTCCTTCTGATGAAGAAAAGTACACGCTTGGAAAGGGTTCTGGTGGACTGATCTTAGATGGCTGACAGGGTGTGATTATGGAAGATCAGTGAGCAGAGTCAGGTTCTGAGGACACCCTGAGACAGATAAAACCTCTTATCAAAACAGTTCTCACCATCTGGTGCTCTGTGTCCAGACTAGTAGACGGGGTGCACTGCTTTAGGAGTCAGATCCATCTGTGTGGATTTGAGATGTGATTTTCAATGAGTGAAGAGGGGTGGATAGACCACTTAATTAACAGCATACTTAAGGTAATGTGTAGGGTAAAAAAAAATGCAGAGAACCAACACCTAAATGAGGGCAGATTCTGAAACTGATGGCAAATTTTGGTGACATATTATGCTCTCTGAATCAAGACCAAAAGATTTTAACTCAGTAAATTAATTTCCATTGAGTGGATGCTATATACAAGCAATTATGATAAGCATACTTCCTTAAAACAAGCAAACAAAAAAGCCTGGACACTTACGGAGTTCATTATCGGCTGAAGAAAATCGTCTTATGGAATAACAGTTATACCAGAGTAAGAGCAACAGACATATACGCAAAAGCCTGTAGGAGGTATGTCTGTTTGAGCATCAGTGTTTTTCCAGGACTCAGCACACTGCAGATTTACAGTGATAATTCACTGAGTTAAAATAAAGATATTAAGCCACACATGATACTAGCCCTTAACTGCCATGCTAAAGAGCAGTGGTAGGATTGGTGACGGGTATGAGGGAATGTTTGGTTGTTCTTTGAATGTACAATCAACTCAGTGATGGCTTCTGACGTCTAGGCTGACACTGCTGAGCCCCAGTTAAAGTCTGACATGCAGGACACTGTTCTCTCTATTGACATCGTCTTCCCGCGGTGCCGCCTCACTAGGGTAACTGCTGGCATTGCTGGTAGCTGCTGGTTGATCTCTTTTCTTTGTGCTTTGACAGTATCACATTTTTTACCATGCTTGGCTACACACTCTAATATATTTTCTAAAAATGCTGATTTATCTACCAATATAACAATTTTACTAAAATAATTTTTTCTTTCCTCATTTTTGTTAAGTTCAGTTGCTCTGGCAAATGTTCCTGAGGATGCCCGCAGAAAAGAGACGCGACAGAATCAGAGGAATACAACCAGAAGTCAGGTGCCCCTCTGCATCCCCTTTGATCTTGGGCTTCTCCCTTTTTAAATACTTTTCTAGGACAAAACTCTTTATTTTGTTGCCATAACAGGCTATTGACATACAGATAGTCCCTGAGCACTTTGAAAGATACCTAGAGATAAATACAAATATTTCATGGGGAAGAGGATACAAGGATTTTATAAGTTTCTCAAAGGATTTCTGTGACTCAAATTTGAAAAAGAAGGAAGGAAAGAAGAAAGGAAAGCAAGAAGGGAGGTTCAAAAAAAGAAAACAGAATATTAGAAGGCCAAAATAGGATAAAAATTTTAAATATGATGCAATCAGTTATAGCAAATATCTCAACGTTTTACGTGAAGCTAGTAAGTAAAAACTTACTTCTGAAACTTAAAGCAATTTCAGCTAAAGGAGAAAGGAACTTTATTGAGAGGGATTTAAAAATAGAAGTTATTAAAACATATAAAAGAAACATCCTTTTAGTCACTTTTCATGATTCTGAGCAGTTCAATTATGATAAGATTATTCTCATTTTACACATGGGAAAGTAGCAGTTTAGAGGAGATTAGGAATGTATTCAGGATATAGAAGAGTGATACACAACCAGAAATAAAACACAAGTCATGTAGCTTTTAGTTTCTTACTCATATTACCACAGCCCTCATCCTTTTTTTACAGATTGTGGTTTATTCAAATTTTCCTTTGGTTTAATTCACTTTACTTAAATTCATGGTAACTTTCACTATTGATGGTATATGCCAAAAAAATAGTCTCCTTTTTTGCGACACCCATACAAACAGACTGCTTCTTTGATAAACCAGAGCAAATCAAAAGGAAAAAAAAATTACTTGATCAATGAACGCTTGGGAGAAGTTCACAGTGCCAAAATATAACTTTAAATCAGATATTTCAAACTTGTACAAATGAAACCTCAATAGCATTCACTCCATTGAAGATAAAAATCAATAAAGTATGTTTACTCTGGAAGAATTGTGCTCCTTTGATTGTGTTACTTCAAAAGGTGTTGAAATTATGCAGAAGCAACAGTTTCATACATTTTTAAACCATTTTCAGAAGTATTCATGCTTTGGGATTATCTGTTCTTCTTCAGATTTTTTTGAATCATTACCCAAAGTGTTTAGTGGTGTTCATCTTTCATTCTCCTGCTATGACAGTTCTTTTACCACATGGTTAGACACCTGCTCCAGGCATGGCTTTCCTCAGGAGTAAGCTGCCACCTAAGAATTATTTGAAAGGTAACAGGCAGGCCACCTTCATCTAAAAACAAAAGCCTCCCTATTCCTTTTGACAAATGCTTGGATTCCATTAAATCATTTACTCAAATTACACATTGTTAAAGATGAAGATTGATGGGCAAATCTGTAAGTCATTTATCCACTGGCATGAAAGAGTGGATCTTTTCCTCCTGAAAAAGTATCATTTATAAGAATTAGGAGTGCCTGCATATGTAGAGAATGGTGTTAGAAGTTATTTTAAGGTCAGGTGTGTCTTTGAAAGCTATGGTGTATCAATCAGCCACCAAAATAATCCACGAGAAATTAATTTGCATGGCCCACAAAATAACTGAAAATATGAACAGGGAAATAAGAAATAATGATACAATAATATTATTATCATTTTAGTGAAGTTTTTCTAGTTTTCACAAACTCTAATTCATTTTTAAGAGCAATTAGCAAAATCAACACTATGGAAACAAGCAGAAAGGCAAAAATATAACAGACATTGCATGCACCCAATATGTCTATATTAATTTTGAATAACTTAAAATTAATTAATTAAATTATTTCATACACACCCAATATTTTTAAGAGGCCAACACTGCAACACTGTCTTGAAAGTTTTTCTACTTCAGTGTTGTCTTTATCTGGATGCTATATCAGGTATCATGTCACAGAGAAACTACCAGAAACTTAGGCTTTTCACATGGAGGGGAAGAAAAATAATCTTCTCTTTAATATCTTGAGTTCTTAGCTTGGACCCCTGTAATAAAAGACGGTTTAACAACAGGAAAAAAAAAACCTCAGAAGTTTGTTAACATATATACCCCATGTCTACGTGGAAGACACTCAGGGAAAAATGAGTAACTTCATTTTTCCATTGAATTCAGGCTTACGTACCATCTTAATAGGAAAGGAGGAGGAAGGATGAAGGCCTCATAGGGGAGAGTAAATGATTTTTAGGAAAGATGAATGAGCGCTTAGAATAACAAATGGGAAGTGTAACAGATTGTGACAAAATGTGTCTGGTGTGATGCTGACTTCTAATCTCTCCATCTTTGATAAGAGTCAATCCTCCCTGGTTGATGAAACTTCTGGTGAGGGAATTTACTACAACTGAGTACCTTTTGGAGATGTTTTGGAGCAGTAAGGGGAGTTCGGGGGGAAAAAAAACCCCGCCTGAATTTGTTTTTCAAATATCTACAGCTCAAAATAATCAATATCACAAAATGGCACATTTGGGGGATGACATATTTTGCTACCTTCACTCACATGAAGTTTTCAGGTAGTTGTTCCTAGTCTGGATGCAGCAGTTCCATGAAGCAATCAAGGTATCAGACACCCTTTATGAATTTACTCTGAAATCCTCGAGACCTGGCATTTTGCCCTGTTACTTCAGGATGACATGCATGTCATAATTTTGGTATTATATCCTTGCATTGAGGTCAACGAGGAGAAGCAAAGTGGGCTGCAGGAGTTAGTCATCCTCGGGTTACAGCTGCTATCAGGAAACAAAAGCTTTTCTACCAAAGACACCTCACACCCTGCAGATTTCCCTCTATGTTATATTGGCCAAAACTTTGTCACACGGCCACCTTGGCCATAAGAGAAACTGGAAAGGTGAGTATCTGGTGGCTATCTGGCAGATCAGTGTGGGCTTACTATGACTGGCTAAGATTAATTGGATATATTCCTGTGACCAGGCACTTGGTGGCCCTAAACAAGATTAGGGTTTTGTTGGCAAGGATGGAGAGAGAGGAGCTAATAATGCCACAAAAAATAAAGTTCTTTAGAGGGAACATATGGTTTTCTACTTAAATATTTGTGATACATATATTATTTTATGGTCCCTTGAAACTAACACAAAATATTTAAAAAAAAAAGTGTTTCTTAGTCAAATTTTAAGGATCAGTAAAGCTGATCCAGTGTGATAGGCTGTGGTAGGAATGTTCTACCATATCACTCCATTGCATTCTTTCATAAGTTTTATCCCTCCAAGACGAGAGAGATGCTGGATAACAACATTCCAATCAAGAAAGGAGAATGTTACTTATTTGCACCTACAATTTGGCAGCCAATAGCTTAGTAACTTTCACATATGTTTCACATTTAATTCTCAAAATAATGAGATGTCTATGAGTATATATATTTTGCATATCAATAAACTGAGACTCAGAAATGTTAAGTGATTCATCCATATGTAATATTTTGTCAGTAAAAACATCAATAGAAAATTTATAGAGCTTCAACATATGATTTTTTTCTCATATCATTTGGAAAACTTCCTTTTTGCAGAAACAGATTTAACATTAATATAGATCATTTTTAGATCACACTTTCAATGATGTCTGCTGAATAAATGAAGGTACAATATGGGGACTGGTGCATAAACATACAGAATATTCTCACTTGTTTATCCATGAAATAAGTGACTTTTGATCATGTAACAGAATGTGCTAGGCACTCAAAATACTAAAAAGTATAAGAAAATATATGACAAAACCCCTTTTGCAAAGAGGCCCCCAGGTTAGAGAGATAAAGGCATGGGCACTGCCATGTTTTCCATGTATGTTATGAGAGGGGTATTCCCATGGTGGCATCAGAACAATGCCAGAGAGCACATCCTGTGCCTGCCATGAGCATCTTGGTTATTTATACATCTGAGCAGAGTCAGCTCTATGTGTGTGAAGGGGGAGTTACAGGTGTATTTTCCTGGCAAGAACAAGAGTGTTTGAAAACAGTAAGAGGCTAGAGACCATATGGTTCGGATACCAAGAAAGAGTAGGACTTAAGTATAGCTGAAGTGTGAACAGTGTTACTAGGGACATGAATGTGGACAGGCAAGGGGGATCTGACATAAAGAGTAAAGACCTTGTATTTTCTTCTTCCAGGGATATGCAGAATCACCGGAGACAGCCCTATGATACTGGTGTATTAGCTAGATCATTCTTGTTATAGAGTAGAAGACAGGCTTATAGTTAGCAAGAATGTAGGCAGGGAGACCAGTTGCAGAAAACCAGATGAGAGTTGATACTGATCTGAATGAAGACAATAGAAAGAAGGATTTGAAAGCTAGATGTGTGGATGGATTTTGGAAGAGTAGAACTGTCCAGACGTATGAGACTGTCTGCACAGCTCTATATATTGTAATCATGCTTATTATAAGTAAAAATATGTAAGTGTATTTATAACTTTATATTCTAGCACTTGTGTTGCCCATGCATTAGCTCTAGCTCAGTGTTCCTGCTCAGAATTCCATGTGTGACTTCATCATGAGTGGTCACATCTTTGTTTAGTTCTGAAAACTTCTAAACCTTTAACCCTTAGAATGTTATATTCCTTTCATTCTCTCAGTTTTGAATTCCCACTCAACAAATATTTAACAGAGTTATAAGGCTTTCTAATCCTGCAGTAGATTTTCATAAATATACCCTGATAAGCACTGAACTCCAAAAAAATGGTTCTAAATAGTCAAGCTGATGACTCTTGAGAGCGGTGCAAATTTTCGGGGCTGCTCTTCTTCCTCTGTAGGACATTTTAGGTCCCATATAATTTGGAGAGACTTCTAGAAGTGTTGGCTTCCTAATCTTTATTAGGGTTTGGATAGTAACAATTTCAGGATTGTGTAACACATAAGTAATGTGTCCTACTACTATTTTAGCTTCAACATAAAGGATATGGATTAAAAAAAATCTGTCTCAACTGCATGTCTACTCATCTGGGGAAATAGTTTACACATATCAGAGTTGTGCTATCAGTGTGGTCATCCATTTTATTCTACTTGGGTCTGGGACCAAGTCCCAGTTCTGGCCCAGGGCTAAACGTGGGTTCCTTTATATCCATGTATTCATATTTATAATAGTAATTCACAAAATTCTGAGTTTACAAATTTAATATAAACATGATATATGCACATTTCTCTATGTGAAATGAATAACATCAATCCACATAATCATTATAATGGAATATGGTTTAAATATGGCAGCCATAAAAAGAGTTTCCAAGTACAGTTATTTGACATCCACTAGTAACACTACATGACACCACTGCCACATGCTTCACCAAATCATATGGCCTAAGGGTTGGAACATTCACCTGGCATGAATTTATTCTCGTGAGCACTAGGCCTCTTCACTTGTTCCTGAGCTTCCTGGAATTTTCTAAAACCCAGGAAGCCTGATATAGTTTGCTTTTTAGCTCCAATATTTTTTACGTAGTCTTTTGGTTCTCTGGGCCACTTACATTGTTCTTAGCAAGCTGTGCCTTGGAACTGGCAAAAAGCATTACCCACCTCATCCGCCCACCCCTCACCAGACACACACCAATTTTATTTGAAAGCCTGTAGAGCCATGGTCAGAGTTTCCAACTACTGTATTAATTCCTCTGTACTAGTCACTATTATGAGTATAAATGTCAATAGTAGTATATGACAGAGAGTCAATTCAAAAGAGCACAAGGTCAAAATGAGATACATTGGTCCACATATCCAGGAAGGACAAAGGTGAAACTGATATTGAAATTGAATGTCTTCAGGATTATCTTTACATCAGTCTTTCCTGATTTTCTTCCTAGATTATTTTAGTTATATTCTAGGATAGTCAGGACCATCTACGTGAGGGACATGTGTTGGTAGTTCTGGATTCACACTTACAATTCCATGTCCTATCAGGTAAAACCTTCCCCACTAGTTGTAGTGAGTGAAATCTTGGAGAATGAATCAGTTGTTCTGTTTTGAGTCATTTTTATCTCCTGACTTTGGGAAGTGGGTTTGTATTTTTTTAACAGAATAAGAAGTGTAAGAAATGTGAGACAAATCACACGCACACAGGGCATACACATGTGCTCACATACGTACAAGAAATACCAATTTCTGGCTCCATATTTGCAGAAGTTATGAGAGCCTCTATGTAATACCCTTATCTTCCCTGACTGGGTTTTCATCTTTTACCTTTTGCATTCTGTAATATGGATAGCACAAACGCTGTTTGTGGTCTGGTAATTGTTTTTTTTTTAAAAGTGTGCTTTTCAGGAGTACTGCTCTTAATATTAATGCTTACTTGAACTATCCATCCCTTTTATCCCATCCTCTGTTACAGTGTCTTCCACTTTAATACAAAAAGGAACTCCACTTTTTCCTCTCACTTATTAGTTATTAGGGTAAGCACAAAGACCTACTTTATCGTAACTTTTCTACTTGAAAAGGTACCACGTATAGCTGTGCAGATTAGAAATGGCACAATTTTAGGAAATGCCATGCATCTAGACTATGATGTGACTAGTTTTGTGATGAGTTCAAATATTTGTCCATTGTTACTAAAATTGGTATACTATAAGGATAAAATTAACTTCAAATGTTGGACATTTATGCTTCCCCTAGAACATTTTCAGCTTTGACAATCACGACACTCAAAGTATGCACTTCACTTGTTGCTAAATATTGGGTCTCTGATTCTTACAACATGCCCAAGTTTAGGGTTCTTACATCTAAGTTCTTGGGACATCTGTTAACAGACACAAACTTTGCAGAAGTTAACAACGGAAGTATGAAGACATTAAAATATCTTTTCAGTCTTTCCTTATTTTCTTATGGGATCAAAGAACAACTAATATCATCAAGAAATTCTACCAAGGCTGTGTTCATACTTTCTATATGTCTGTACTTGAGTGAAGCCCAGGTGATTCAAGCCTATGCAATATTTTTGTTTTGTTTTAAATTATTAGCATCCTCCACACTTTTCAATGCACTCTAAAGTCAATAAATGACTCAAAGAATAATCTGTTCCTTAATACTAGCTCTCTCTGTTATTATTTTCCTATTTAGCAGTTAGTTCAGCTTCTAGGAGTTAGCTTATAGTACAGATGTATACTATATAATTACTCACAAAAGCTCCATATTAGGACCTCAAATATATCATACCTATACAAAGGCTTATGACCTAAAGATTTGATATTTCCTTAATACTTATTTTAAAAAATTAGCCTCTCCAAAAATGTCAAATATTGACAAAGGTCAAAAGGTACATGAAAAGGTGCTCAACATCACTAATCATTATGGAAATGCAAATCAAAACCACAATAAGGTATTACCTCATATGGAGGTTCTGCAAGAAATTAAAATAGAAGTGCCGTATGATCTAGAAATCTTACTTCAGTTATATCCGAAGAAAACAAAATCATTGTCTCGAAGAAATATCTATACTCCCATGCTCATTGCAGCATTACTTACAGTAGCCAAGTTGTGGAAACAACCTAAAAGTGTTTGTCTACAGATATTTCATTAAAGAAAGCACGGTACATATATACAATGGAATATTATATTCAACCTTTAAAAAGGGAAATCCTGCCATTTTTAACAACATGGATTAACCTGATGGGCATTATGCCAGACAGATAAAGACAAATACTGCATGGTATCACTTATATGTGAAATCTAAAAATAATAAATATGTAAGGTGAAAGATGTGTTAATTAACTGTATAGAGATAGGAAATAATCCTTTTACAATGTATGTGTATTTCAAATCATCACATTATAAACTTTAAATATATTATAATTTTATTTGTCATTTATACCTGAATAAATCTGAAACAAATGAGGTAACTAAAAAGCCAAAAAAAAGATACATAGTAGGTAAATTTTTGAGAACTTTTATGTCTAAAATATTTTCATTTTACCCTAATATTCAATCAATAATTTAGTTTATAAGCATATTTTGGGGGTAGATCAGGGGAGGCTAAGCATTCCTGATCAGCTGTTGTGTTAGGAAGGGATTTTGCTTGTTCAGGGGATAACAAGAAATGGTGGAGACCTCTGGGACGCCTCTTAATTTGTAGCTTTAGAGTGGTAGGGGCAAGACTTCTAGAGCTTTTTTGGCCTGGAGCACTGAAGTGTTCTATGTTGATCTTAATTCAATTGTCCTCTCCATTTTTCAGTTTCCTTTCTTTAATAATTTAGAAAAGTATTATTTCCCTCTTACAATTGTGATAATTATGAAATAAGAACATTTATGGCACAAAGGTGGCATAGTTGGAAGTTGTAGGGTATACTGGTTAAGAGCTTGGGCCTGTGGACTTAGTATTTCTAGATCTGAATCTTGACTTTATCATTTGCTTGGTGGTATGAAGTTATATAACCTCTGTAAGCCTCATTTATTCACCTGTAAAATGGGGATAATGACAGTAACTTGTTCATAGAACTGTTGCAAGGTTTGCATATGAAATGGAATTACTTATAAAGTATTTAGCACAGGGCTGGGTACAGAGTAAAATACAACAGATACTAAATACTAATATTTATGAAACAGTCTACTCAGATTGATATAACTCAAAAGCATATACCTTTTAAAATTCTCACCATTCTACTTGCTAATATTTTAAGTCTACAGCCATAAGTGAGCTAGTTAATATGTAAGATTTTTTAAAAATTGTGACCTTAGTTGAAATACTGTTGTGAACATTCTTGTTAGTATTTGATGTGGAATAAAATTCAGAGAACACTGTTTTAAATATTTGAACTAAGTATATAAAACTAGATGAAAGCTATATTAGACATATATTTCAAGCAAACTGTAGAATTTCATGACTAGCATCATGGAAAAACTATGAAACCAGTTTTTAACTACCCATCATTATAGAGCTCTTTCTCAAGGAAACTGAAGACTGACAACCTTGTTCCCATCTGGAGACATCTAACATCTGTGGCTGTAAACTATGAGACACAGCTGTTACAGTTCAGAGGAAGTACTCCAATTTATTTATTTTTCACTTAAAAGTCTTCAGTTTTCATCAAACATCACAGTTGTTAAGCCATGTTCTTGCAGCAGGAGGAAAAACAATTAAGAGAAATCACTATATCAAACATTTAAGAGCAATACTTTTTCTTGTATTTAATTTAAAGGTGATATAATCTCACTTCAATTAACAAATGTATTTTGTAAGTATGCTTGATTTTTACAAACCAAAGAATTTAAAGCTACAGGGATGTTAGAGATCCTTGAATGCATTTTATAGTTAGGCTATTATGAAAAGTTTTTCAGTGAGGCAAACTGGGTTACTCAGGGTCACACAAGCTGATAAGGAACAGAAGAACATTATTCTGCTGTTTTGCAGATTGCAGCTGGGTGTTTCATGTTAAATTTAACAAGAAAACTTTTTATTAAAAACTTAGAATACACCTCGGTGTATTATTGATTTTTAATATATACCAACCTAAAAATGATTCCATATGACAAATATTTAATATATATGTTTATATATTATACATACAGGTAGTATTATAAATAACACTAAAACTTGAATCATTTTCCAAATTCTTAATCATAGTTCTAATTCAGTTTCAGCTAGATTAGTTCCCTACGTGCTCCCTCTTCACAACAGCCAAGAGACCTGAAAAACAGTCCTGTAGCTTTAGACCTTCAAGGAAGCTAGCCAGATGTAAAACTCCCTGAAGGTGAGTACTTTCTGACCTCATACTATACATCTCACATCACATACAAAAACAACCCAAAATGGATTAAAGACTTAAACGTAAGACCTAAAGCTGTAAAATTCCCACAAAAAATAGAGGGAAAAAGCTTGACACTGATCTGGGCTATATTTTTGGGGTACAACAACAAAAGTACAGATAACAAAAGCAAAAATATAAAAAAATTGATTGGATCAAACTTAAAAAGCTTCTCTATAGCAAAGGAAATATTCAAGAGTGAAAAGGCAACCTATACAATGGGAAAAAGTATATATTCAAGCCATATAAGGGCTTGATAAGGGATTGGTATACAAAATATATACAGAACTCATGCAACTCAATAAAAAAAACCCTAATGACCCAACAGAAAAGTAGACAAAGGACCCAAATAGACATTCCTCTAAAAAGACACAAAAATTACCAATAAGTATATTAAAAGGTGTTCAATTTCACTAATAATCAAGGAAATGCAACTCTAAATCACAATGAGATATCACCTCATACAGGATAGACTGGCTATTATCAAAAAGGCAAGAGATAACAAGTGTTGGTGAAGATATAGAGAAAAGGAGGTTCTTGTACACTATTGGTAGAAATGTAAATTGATACCATCATTATGGTAAAAAAAATGGAGGTTCAAAAAAATTAAAATGGAACTACCACTAGCACATGATATAACAATTCCACTTCTGGGTATATAGCCAAAGGAGAGGAAATCAAGTCCGTGAAGATATACCTACACTCCCATACTCCCATGTTCACTTCAACATTATTCATAATAGCCAAGACAAGGAACGAACCTAAATGTCTGTCAATGGATGAATGGGTCAAGAAAATGTGACACACACACACTGAAACAGTTTTCAACCTTAAAAAAGAAGGAAATTCTGCCACAGGAAATGATATGTATGTACTTTGAGGACCTTATCCTAAATGGAACGACACATGCATAAAGACAAATAATATATGATTTCGCTTGCATGTGGAATCTAAAATGTTAAATTTATAGAAATAGAGAGTAAAATAGTGTTTACCAGTGGCTGGTGGGAGAGGAATGTAGGTAGATGTTGGTCAAGGGTGTGAATGAAAAATATTGCCTGCCATCTCAGCAAACAAAGGAGGCTGTGGCCACCAAGCTATCAGCCAGTACCACCCCCTCCACACACACCCCACCCCATGGTGAGCCTGAGGAACCTCAGGATGCTGATAAACAGGCTGCGGGCTGCCTGCCGAGCCCTCAGCCACTGCAGCCACGCCCAACAGTGCACCCTGAGGAGACTCAGGGGAAAGAACCAGATACTAGCCCTAGATCCCTAAGGAGCTTATGAAAGGAATAATTTCAGTGAATGAGTCCTGACTCTGGCATCTTCCCATACATAGAAAAATGCTAAATTCATTAACTTGAGATGTATGGTTTTCTTTAATTAACAGTAACTTTTCGATATTTTGACTAGCTGGTTTTTGCTGCAAAACTCCTATATATCCTGGCTCTCCCCACTACCTCTTTGGAGCAGTCTCTCAGAGCACTTTGAGAGGCTGCATCCTGAGGTTGACGTCCTCCGAAAGCCCACCGAATAAAATACAATTTTCAACTTTTAGGTTGTGCATTTTTAATCAGTCGACAGGGGTACAAAATTTCAATTATGCAAGATAAATTCTGGAGATCTAATGTACAACAATGTGACTATAGTTAACAAAACTGTATCATATATTTGAAATTTGTTAAAAGGGTAGATCTTAAGTGTTCTCACCACAAAAAAAAAAATGTAGCTGTGTGAGGTGATGGCTATGTTAATTAGCTTGGTCGTGAGGAATATTTCATAATATATACATATATCAAATCATGTTGTACACCTTAAATATATACATTTGAAATTGTCAACTATTCCTCAATAAAGTAGAAAAAATAAAATCAATAAATGTATTCATTGGCCAATTACTAAGCAAAGATGTATTCTAACTATGATCAATTATCAACAACATACCAATATATGATTGATAAGATCTTGAGACAATTCCATAATAAAGATTCTTTATATATGTGGATATACTAAGATTATCATTTTATGGTTTTGTAAAACTACATTTCCATAAATCATTTCCCTTTTATTCTTTTCATTCAGTTTTTGTTCAAAAAAATGACAAATCTGTGATTAGCATGTAAATCAGAAACAAAATCAGTACACAGTTATGCTTTTTTAAATTTTAAATGTACTTTTCAGCAAGAGAAATTTGTCGAAGTGAACATGCTACTCTTTCAACAGTGGTAGCCAGTTACAAGCAGTAAAACAGTAATTTCAAATATTCAAAGAAGACTTCTCACAGCGGCCAAGTCAATCTCCTCTAAACCTAAGTTCTGTTCAAGTTACTCTCTTGCTCAATAACCATCATCTGTTCCCTTGTAGCTTCCCAAATTAAAATGGATGCATTATGGTATTCAAGGCTGAATATAGTATGCCCTCAATCTGTCCTTCCGCTGTTCTCCATCAGAGCTCCTCTCAACCGTAGTACACATTTTAGCAAAACTATGGTACTTGCCAACTGTAGTCCATAAACACTCTGGACTTCCCTAAAGTTGGGTATCTTTAGGTTGTTCTCTCTTTGAGGTGGAACTTCTCCTGCCATTATTCACTGCCAAAAGAAATTCCTTTAAGAATGCCTGAAATTTTACTTCTTCCAGAATATCTTTGGGTTGTCTTTATCATGCAACGTCTCCTCCTCTCATGGAGACTTTTGATTGTCTCCATTGTGTGATATGTATGTCATGGCTTTAACTGAAATCAGCCTCAAAGGTGAGTAAAATCTCTCCATGTAGATAATAATGATATATTTTAAAATATTGTTTGTACTGGGACTGAATGAACATGCATAACTGTGATACAATCCTATTTCCACATTTTATGTGTACTTCTTGACTATTGCTCAATAAATACTTATATAAATTTTTATAAATGTTTCTTATAAATTCTCAATAATTTTGCAAATATGAAATCCACTCGAGGTGCATTAATCCTACTATAATAAAATGATTCAATATAAATAAAAATTTATCTTTTTTCATTTTAAACATGTACAGCTATTTAAAAATGTCTAACTTCCAACTATCATTTAAACATTTTAATATATTCTTAAATATTTAATATTAAAAGAATATAAAGAATATAGATCTTGAATTAAAAAATAAATTTCTCAGCTTATTCTCAGATTGAGAAGCAGCAGTTCTTTTATATAATTTCATGTCTGCTTTTATTCTTATTGGTCTGCTTTTTTATCTCTAGCTTTGATGATCACTAGAAGTCATTGTCACTTTTTTCCGCCTACTTTGTTATTACTTCAGACAGACTGAAGTTCTAAGAGAATAATCTGTTTTCTTCTCTTTCTCCCCGTTGTCCCTACTCTTGTACAGTTTCTTCAGTGTCTAAGATGAGGGGTCAACATCACTTCTAAATCTGAGGTCATTCATTCTATCCACAAAGCAGAGCCTCTTTCATTTTGTCTGTGGCCACTACTTTTCTCAGTATCAAGTTAAAGAAATAGGAAGATAATGTTCATGCTTCTATCACATTTTTAAAAATTTTGAACGTTTCACTCAGTTCCTTGTAGATTATTATCACAGCCTTTGACTGTCAATGTTTTTCTTCATTGTGGTCAGATTTTTTTAAAATTTAATTTTGCTCAGTCTCAGTCGTGAGAAAGATCTTTCAAATTGAAGGAGTTTTTGGTTTTTGGTTTTTTTGAGGTAACATATCGGACTGCACATGCTGGGTGATGCATAGTGAATTACTTTCTACACACACACACACACACACACAACACACACACACACATTGATTTTAGGTTATTTCTTAATTTGTATTCCATTGATAAAACCAAAAGGGAGTGCAAGCAATTAGAACACTGGGACATAAATCATATTCTCCCAAAAGTAACATTTCCAAGACAATTTCTGGTTTTGTAGTCTTGTATTTTAAAAATAAGAGCTGTATTTTAAAAATAAAAACTTTTAAATAGCAGAAGAATTGACAAGAGAAAGAATTAATATTGCAGAAGATGCAACAGAAAGGATGGCTGACCTTGTATGGAATTCAACCTAAAAATGATTTAGATATTGGCCAAAATATCATTTTGGTTATTCATGTCCCTGGCCATTCTTGTTATTTTTCTCAAAGCTTTCTTTTCATCTCTTTTTAAAAGTATTTATTCTTCATATTCTTTGTATTTTCTCTTAAAAGTAACTGTGATTTGGAATTCATTTTCAGGACCAGTAATAGTCAGTAGAAATGTGCAGTTTTGAAAGAAGTGACACAATAACGAAATTACTTATTTTGCATTTATGTTAAATTTAAAGTCGTGAGTACATTGGCAAAAGCAATCATGCATTAATCTCACTTTTTTCTCTCTTCATAATTCTATTATTACCATCAAAATGTAATATGAACTAATAAACATCAGTAGCGTCTCAGGGCACATAAACTTTTACTATCTCTCACTCAGCTACAGCACCAACATTCCCCAAACCACACACATTTTCCTTCTACTATGCTGCTCTGACTGCTGGGGATTTTCAGTGAGTCTCTTCCTCGTTTTTAAGAACAAACATACGTCTTGTTCGATGACTGGTTTTGCTCCCCTAATATCCCTCTGCTGAGTACTGGCTTCCCAACTGGATTCTCCCATGGCTTCTCCCACTATTAACCTTCTGGAATACTTACTCCCATGTGCCTTCCAAAGTGGTGACATTCAAAATGTGACAAAAATACTGCTTTCTCTCTAACCATCATACCTGACAGAGAACTTCTTCCTTGTGACAGAAATGAGGAGCCTCCTCTTTCTCCCTGTGGTCTTTTTACATTTTTGCATATCTTTGGAGCAGCATTGTTTATGTGCCAAGAATCACAGTTGCCTGAAGGGAATTAGCTGCTTTTTTGTTTGTTTTCCTGTTACCATTCAGTCAAAGACCTCAAACAGCATTCGGGAGGGCTACCTAAGTGACAGCAGCATTGATCCCATCCTTGTGCCCTCGCCCAGTGTCTATCATGCATATCACAAGTCCTACTACAATATTCGTTCCTTAGTAAAACATTAAAAGGAATAAACAGTAAGTTCAAAATAAAAATATATGTCTCATATTTATCATCTCATACAAACAGACACCAAGGGAAAAAATGAGAAGTTACCATAATGTGAATCCCATGATAGACTCAACTGAGACTCCCCATTGATTACAGACACACAGACACCCATACATACATAGGAACCCTTTTTTATTTAAACAATACCTGGAATCTTTTGCTTTCATGGAAAATTCCCTCAAAACTGCTCATTAAATAAAGCTCCTTGATAAGCTACATGGGCTGTGATTCAGTCTGGAGTCTTGGAACCCAACGCTTAATTTAAGAGCTTATGGAATTAGCTCACAACTAAAGGGGAGAGACTGAGTAGAAACTAAGGATTAATTTTTAAGTCAGGTTGGAGTTAACAGTAGTTATGAGACATTTATGAAAAGAAACTACTTTTTTACATCATAACTGAGAACACAGGGACAAGGGAATTGGGAAGAGAAACGAACCCAGAGGAAGACGGGAAAAAAACGGCAAAATGCGCCAATGATAGAATTCAAGACATACTTTATGTCTTTTTTAGTGTGCATTTGTGTGTGTATGTGCGTGCGTGTGTTAGGGGAAAGGGTGTATCTGCTATGAAATGTGCTGTAAAAAGAACTCAGAAAACAACACAAGCCAGATATGGAGGTGGGTACTGCAATGATGTGAGTATGTGGATCTTTGTGTCTGTGTGTTGAGAAGGAGGTTATCTTCCAAGTAAGTTACTAAGGACCTGAGAAAACAAATTGCAATGCTAGTGGGTTTTGAGATGGATACTACAACAGTGCTCAAGGAATCACACAGGGGAAATAGGGAGGAAAAAGGAATGCAAGGCAAGTGTCTGGATATGCATCATGTGAAGATTTTATTATGGTTACAGTTATTTGTATGTGTGAAAAATGTTAAATTTTACTTTTTAACATACCATTAACTGAACTTCAGGCCTCTTCTTTTATTTTAATGTTTTCTAAAGGAGCTATAATGAACATACATTTCATAATCAGAAAATTAACGTAAGAAAACAATATATCTCTTTAATTTTAAAATGACATTTGTTAATTTTGAAAATTAGTTACTCAAGGAAATTTCACATATTCTAGTTACTCCCGAGTCTAGATTGCAGCCTATAAATATCTGGCAAGTATATTTTCTTTTTGAGAAATAATTATAAGACATCACAGTAACAGTTTTAACTTCCTACCTTGTAAAATCGTGGTGTGTCTTCATTTTCCTTTTCATCTCGATTTTTTTTTTTTTTTGGTTATTGAAACATTAAAACATCATATACTAATACTGCATACATTGAAACTATATTGCATTTTGGATTTTTTTATTTTGGATTATTTATTTCTTCTGTGTTCTTTTCACCAGTTCAAGATGCCATAACAAAATACCATCAACCGGGTGGCTTAAATGTGAATTTAAATCTTACTTACTGTTCTGGAGGTCAGGAAGTCCAAGATAAGGTGCTGGCCAAACTGGTTCCCTGGTGAGCGAATTCCTCCTGACTTTTAGACTTCCACTTTCTTTGCTGTGTCCTTACATGGCTGAGAGAGAGAAAGAGAGAGAGAGTGAGAAAGCTCTAGACTCCCTTTTTCTTCTTATAAGAATACTAATCCCATCATAAGGCCCCACTTTCATGACTTCATTTAAATCTATTTCTTTCCAAAGTCCTCATTTCCAAATACCATCACATTGGGTTAGGACTTTAACATATGAATTTTCAAGCATCACAAATATTTAGTCCATAAAATATGCATAATAATTTATCCTAAGTCTTCATATAATCCTAGGTTTTGAACACTGAATTACTCACTTTCAGTGATTAGGTATTGATTTATATAAATTTACTTCTGAATTTGCTAAATATTTGACCTACAACTACAGAGTATCTTAATCTATTCTAATTACACTTATAATTTTTCTCTCAACTGATGAGAAAAAAATATGTTAAACTATTCAAATGCAAATAATTAGCTCTAAAATTATTTTTTTTCTTGTAAATAAAACAGTAAATTATTCAGCTGGCTGGTTTTGAATGTCATCTTGTTAGGAAATCCCTATAGCGTAAGGTGTTGAGTTTCCACTAGAGAGTCAGAAAGTAGGTAACTGTGCAATCTGTTTCCTGAATTTTCTCCTTTGATGAAATGCAACCAAAAGAATAAAAAAAAGACAGTTGCTGTACTTAGATTCATACCATGTGGCACAGTTTGAATCTTCTTAAAATGAGAACTTGAGTTAAGAATCAAGGAAAATATAGTTATATTAACCATTTTAACCTACCAGAATACAAGGTATTTCAAAGCTGGGATTTACAATGGAATATTATTCAGACATAACAAGAGAAGAAAGTCCTCTCATTTGCTTCAGTGTGGATGGACCCTGAGGGCATTACACTAAGTGAAATAAATCAGATGAAAAACACAAATACTGTATGATCTCACAGTTATGTGTAGAATCTAAAAACAAACAAACAAACAAACAAAAACAACAAAAAACCCTGGGGAAAAAAAAAAGAGCTGGTCTCTGATGACACGAAGGTCAGTGGCTGGCACTGACTATTCCCTTGATTTATTTGGTAACTACCTCAAAACCGAGTTTCAGAAATACTACCAAAGCCAACTGCATTGTCTAAGGAATCACCACACTTTAATTAAAGAGGAAAAAAAAGAAAAAGGAGAGAAGAGTGAAAGTTAATGTGAAATTAAAAATTAGTATTATAAGGCCTGTTTTAGTGGTAAAGAATTTTTGAAAAATTTAATTGAATTGAAATACATGCCCAGAAAATGTGAAAGACATTCCTCATAATTCAAAATCTAACTGAACTAAAGGACTGGAATAGTAAGTGTTTGACGCCTAGCGCCATGCTTGCTATATAATTATATTAACAACAACACGAAGAGTGTTAGGCAGCCCTGAATATTTTCATGGGCGAGGTATTGCTCTGTGCCCTTTATATGTATTAACTGACTGATTCATTCTCATACTAACCGAGGATATTACAAGATGTTTGTTTTTTGGTTCATATTTCAACTTGTTCTTATACAAATATATTTTTTTCACAATTATGTTTTATTTTCAACTCATCTCTATCAAGGGAAAATGGATAAAATTATACTTCATAAAAAACAAATATTTTCAATAACTCAATAATTAGGTAATGCTGAATTTTCTATTTTCTTCAGAAATTTACTTGGATATTAAATTTATCCAATCTTTCAAATATGTTACTCTTTTTAACCACTTTACCTCTTTGAGATACTAGAATATTGGGTTACTTGATCCTGGATTTGGAAGTACATGTTTCTATGAAAGAGTTCCTAATTCTTTTGCAGAATTGGAGTACAAATACTGATTTAAAAAAAAAATTCTGATACTTTTCAATGTTTTAAAAAATGCTAGTATGGTATTTACAAATTAAAATGTTACATAGACAGAGCCCTCCAATTTTTTTTTCTAATAGGAAAAACATAAATTAAATAGTTATCTTTTTAGGGAACAAATGCCTTCATTTTTATAACTACCACTGTCCTGTCTCCCACACATTACTTTTTGGTTGATGATTTGTAGTTCCATTTGATATACTGGAAAATACATAGATCATTTAAAATAATCATTACAGATATAATTTTTTAAAAGTTACCTACCATGTGTTTCATGGTAATCTGCTGCAAAATGCAGTAGCCATTGAGTTTTGTACATAATGAATAAATGAGAAGACTCATGAGTACCCATGCGTATACTCTACTAAGGGAGCAATTTCCTAGTTTCTGCAGATTTCTCTTCTTTTGGACATTCTGCAGAGCCGAACAGAATCCACACAAAATTGAGTGTGTTTCAAAAATGATGATGCCAAACACACATCAAGAAGGAATCAGTTTATCATACACAGGCATACCATAAAGACGTTGTGGGTTTGGTTCCAGACTACCATGACAAAGCAAGTCACACAATTTTTTTGGTTTCCCAGTGCATAGAAGTTTACACTATACTGTAGCTTGTTAAGTCTGCAATAGCATTATGTCTAAAGAAACAATGTACATGCCTTAATTTAAAAATATTTTATTACTAAAAAAATGCTAACCATCATCTGAGCCTTCAGTGAGTCATAATCTTTTTGCTGGTGGAACATCCTGCCTTCAAGTTAATGGCTGCTGACTGATCAGGGTGGTGGTTGCTGAAGGCTGGGGAAGTTGTGGCAATTTCTTAAAAAGGCAACAGTGAAATCTGCCACATCTATTGACCCTTTCATTTGAAAACTTAGAAGCCACTGTAGGGTTATTAATTGGCTTAATTTCAATATTATTGTGTCTCAGGGAATAGGGAGCCCCAAGGAAAGGGAGCAAAAGGAGGGGACGGCCAGTTGGTGGAGCAGTCAGAACACACACAACATTCATTAAGTTCACCATCTTTTGATTGCATTTTGCACCCCCAAATTTATAATAGCAACATAAAAAAATCACTGATCACAGATCACCATAACAAATATAATAGTGGAAAAGTTTGAAATATTGCAAGAATTGCCAAAATGTGACACAGAGACACAAAATGATTGAATACTGTTGGAAAAATGGTGTCCATAGACTTACTTAGGGCAGGTTTACCACCAAACTTCAAATTGTAAAACAAAACAAAACAAAAAAAAACTTAGTTTCTGTAAAATGCAACAAAGTAAAGTACAATAAAAGGAGGGATGCTTGTAGTTAAAAAATAAGAGTTTCGGAGGAAGACAGAATAGGTCTCCCACACTGGTCTGAAATTATATGAGAGAACAGGGAAAGGAGACTGCTTGGGGGTTTTATTATGATGTGGGCGTAGAGCTGGGCGTATTATTTCCAACTGTGGCCAGAGAATTGTAAGTCTGAACCACCTGCCAGTGCTGAGAAAAGGAATAGGTAGACTTTGTTCTCTGCTTGTCCAAATGTGGGGCAGGAGGAGGAGAGAAGGGAGGGTGAAGCTTGAAAACTGAAGCACTCAAACATTAAAAACTGACGTCTGACTCTGTTACATTTGTTATGTGGGTATTTTTCTCCAAGTACTGTCAGATTTGTTATTAACACAGGAAATCTACCAATTTTTATATATTTGCTTTAATAAAATAAGAAAACGGTATAGATGCATCTAACCTGTCAGCATCCCTTATTTCAAATTACTTGTTGCCACTTTGCAATTTGTGTATTATTGGTACATCGAGAGTTATTTATGTCAGTAGATATTTTAATAAAGGGGATATCCTTGAAGAAAGAAATGTAGTCTGTAAAATGAAGATCATGAAGATAAAGTAGAGGGTTTAAATGATGGAGAGTGACAGGTGAAATTAAATAGGTGATGAGACAATCAATTTCTTCAACAAAGGGATTGAGTAGAATACTAGAGTTTAAAATGTAAATGTTGGAACAACAGCAAAATAGATCAGAAATATAAATGGAAATCACATAAAAATGTGTAATAAAAAGTATCTAATTTCACAAGTTGGACATCTTAAAGAGATGTGTGTTTCTGGGCAGATGGGAATCTGAAGAAGAGGAAATAGGAGTAGGAAGAAGGATATGGTGTCATCATAAATTTTGATGCAATTCAATTTCAATAAATGAGAAATCTAGATTCATGGAAAGAGGGTGAAAACATATCAAGGAATGACTCATGGATATAAGATTAAGGACACAAGGCAGGAAGAAGTGGAAAGAGACAGTGTTATGAAAAGTTTAGAGAATTGGCTGCTAGTGTCAGAGGGCTTGGCCACCAACTAGCCCTGTGAATTTTGTCTGGACACTTAACTCTTTTGAATACTACATACCTTATTTGTAAAATTAGGGAGTAAGACTTAATGATCTCTTGAGACTTTTCAATCTACCTGATTCTTGCTACATATCTATGAAAAAAATTGGAATACTACTCAGCAATAAAGAAGAATGATATATTTATTAACACTTGGAAGGATCTCAAAATACCATGCCAAGGGAGAGAAGCCAGACACAAAAAACTAGTATTGTATGATCCACTTATATAAAAGTTTTAAAAACACCAAACTTACAGATAGAAAAATAGACCAGTTGTTTGTTGGGGCGAGAGGTGGGAGCAGAGATTTGATTGAAAATGAGCATCAGGGAATGTTCAGGGGTGATGGAAAAACTCCATGTATATTCCAAATATCGATTAGACTGTGGTGATAGTAGCACCAGTTTCTAAACTAACACTTAAATGGATATATTTTATTATTTTTATTTTTTAAAGTAAAAATTTACATTTATTTTAATACATTTCATGATTTGGTTTGATATATATATATCTATATATATATATATTTAAACTTTTTTTATTGATTTATAATCATTTTACAATGTTGTGTCAAATTCCAGTGGAGAGCACAATTTTGCAGTTATACATGAACATGTATATATTCATTGTCACAAAATGGATATATTTTATGATATGATTATTATACCTCAATTAAGCTGTTAAAGATGACAATAACAACAAGATAAGTCAGAATATACCACATTATCATTAAAATCCTCCAGAGGCTTCACATATCACTCTTGTTAAATTTGAAGTATAAAATATAATATTCTTAACTATAGTAACCATGGTGTATGCTAGATCTCCAGAACTTTTTCATCCTGAGTAACTGAAACCTAAAAGGGAGAAAAATTATTATTAATGGTGAATCATGTGGATTGCTTAGGACTTTAACGACGACCACCTATCACCTTTTAGTACATCTGAAAACTCTGGGGCTGCCAGAACCTTCACCGAGGAACTTTAGAATATCCTCATCGAAGAAGACTCATTTATAAATGTCTCAGTTAAGTGCCTCTCAAGTAAAAAGTTCTTGCATTTGCACAAGGAAAACGAAATAAAATGCTATCCAAATAACAGGAATATGTGATTAGGAATAAATACGATTGGCTTAAGCCCCTGTATTCCATTGCTGAATATAACATCTTGTATGTGTTTTCTATGTGGTGAATATATATGTACATATGTATTCTTACATTAGTATCTTCATTTTGCTTTATCAATTTTTAACAATCACAGTGATTCATTTTTTGCAGCTTTCATACTGTGCATTAAATAAATCTTTCTTGTGTCATTAGCAGAATGCTATGTTTTCCTAAAGTTAATTGTTATTTTCTGTGCTTTGGCCTTGAAACTCCAAATTCCTATTTTCTGCTTGTTTATGATTGATTTTCTGAACTGCCTTTCCTTACAAGTATCAACTACTCATACTTAATTGTCAATAAATTACTAACCTTATTTCCTTCATTGTTTGTTTTATTAAACTGTCAGCCACATTATGCAAAAACATTTGAGACAGATTGTGTGCTGTTCTGCTCTGATTTCAACAGATGTCAAGTTAATTGGAACTTCTCACAGTTGGGCCAATTGGGTTAGCTTCCTAGAAATATAAAAAGATCACAGCCATACATCTTTCTGTTGGAAGTAAGCTGTAGCATTTTTTTTTAAGTTCTACATTGACTCTCCCTGAATATTGCATGCATTTATTTAACTATTTATATGTATATATTCTTTTAGTAAAAGTAAAACACTTCATTGGTTGATGCCTTTAACATTTATATAGGTGAGAAATGGTCCTTGCTTGGTGGGGGAATCATGGAAATGCCAAAAGGGGGGAAAAAAAGGCAACATTCAAATAAACTATGTGATAACACAGCAAAAAGTACAATAGCCCTGAACTTCTGTGTGAATAGCCTCCTGTTACCCTTTGAACTCTTATTTCTCTCCATAGCAAATACCATGGCCCCAAATACACGTATGTGTTTGCGTCTTGATTGCAAAAGTGATCACAATTTTCCACTCAACTCTTCATCAATGCTTTTTACAAAGTGACTTTGCAGGTTCTCTCTGCAAAAGGCAAAACCTACTTCTCTGTATCCTGTATCTGGACTGGCCTGAAGTGATGGCTTTCAAGGCTATGCCTCAAGTGCCTTGCCCAGTTCTATTATCTCATTTGGGTACCTGGCTCCCTTGTGATAAGAAACTGATCTGGTCTGATGGAAAATAGAGATAATTTGGAGAAAAGACCATTTATCTCAGCCAAGGACATTCTAGACAAGCATATAGCCAGCCAAGCCCCAAATAGGTGAAAAACAAACAAAAACCCAGAAAAATTTAGCAGAGTTGCTTACTTGATCCTCAGCCAAATGCAGATGCATGGGTGAGTTCAGCCAAAATTGGAAAAGCTACCCAGATAATCCATAGATTCATAAGCAAGCAATATAAATGCTTATTATTATAAGGTTTATGACAAGTTTTTGTTTTATTTTGCCTTTTTTTTGTTATCACTACTACTGTTCTCAAGCATAGAGAATAAATGTCTGATTTAAGTGCTCTTAAACATTAAATATATTTGTTCCTTTTAAAATCAAATTACAATATGTTTTCAATAAAATATGTGGCTTCTAAATGATTGTTAGCATTCATTTTGAAGCATCTTTTTTTCTAAATAAAATTTGAAAATGAAGACTTGCCTTATTGTCAGGAAAAAGTAATACTTAATATAAATTATAGAAGCTTAATGGATGGCAAAACGTAAAATTTCATGATGTAAATTTTTTGATGAGACTATAAGATATAGAATCCCTGACATTTGCTGAAATGAATGTAAACTGATGCAGGTATTCTGGAGATCAGAATGGTGGTAATAAGTAAAATTAAATATATGCTATACACAGCCATCTTTTTCCTAAGTAAATAGCCAAAATGAATCTTTACACAGGTCTCTAAAGGAATAGTTATTAAATTGTTCTATTTGCTGGTGTGTGATTATGGAGGCCATGGAGATATTCATGAGTAGTGAAATGAGTAAGAAGTACTTGGTAGATACACACTAATCAATCATAATGCAGCAGTTAGCAGCAACATACAAGGTGAACAGCAGGGAACATGAGTAGAGCTTAAAATCATGGTTCCTACTAAAAAGAAATTAGAATGAGAATAAAGTCCATATCACATTACCATTTTATTTTGTGTATTAAAATCCATAACTACAAAACAAGATTACACATTTTACAGAAACACACATAAGTAAAAGAATTCTCATCAAATACATTAGGATGATTTCTTATGGTGCAAGTAGGGAATAGAAGTAGTGAATAGGAATAAAATTGAATAAATTAATGATAAATAAAATTAGTAAGAGGTTTATGCAGACCAGTGGTGATATTCTGCCATATATGGACTGATTAAATCTCTGTATCTGTGGTCTAAAAATATATAAAATAATAATAAACAATAGGGTGAATGAGAAGACAGTCAAGTGCACACATTGCAGATTATTTTTGGGGAAGAAATAACACAAAGAATTGATACCTGTTTCTACAATATCGGGAGATTAGAGGTGGAGGAAGAATAATACATGAGGAATTTACTCCATAATTATTTGGCTTTGTAACTTTGAATCACTCTAAATTATTAACATTTATAATTTATCTTAAATCTGTATGTGATTCTGAACAAGTTAATTGAAGATTTAAGGCGAAATCTTTACTACTACTTGAGAAATACATAGGACTCAAGCAACCTCAAGTATTTCAGAAGCTCTTATCTTATTTTGCTACCAATATTTGGTATTTAATTTCAAGCAATGGCTCTTTGTCTGCTAAATTTAATATAGAATGGATTTTCATGGATTGATTTGTGTTCCTCTGATTATACTTATTCAATTTAATCTAAACTTAATAATTCTCTATTTAAAAGTACTCTAATTTAATATGTTCAATTCATTCCATTTGTGCTTTCTGTCTTCATCATGCTATTGATTTTTCTTTTTGCATCCTCATGACCAACAACTATATTTTTAATATGCAGCACAATTTCTCTGATCATTTTGTTGGTCTATCCAGTTACTTTCTACATAGTTGATTCCCATTGTTTTTTTTTGAAATGGTCACTGATTTTACTTCTCAGTCATTACTGAAACCCTCTGGTCTCATCTACCTCTAGGTATTGGAGTGTTCAAGATTCAGTCTTGGGCCTTCTATCAATACGCTGTTGACATCTTCAGTTAGATTTTTGCATAGGCATTTCAAGTGTCAGTTCAAATGGAATATCTGATTTCTATTTCTACCACCCATATCTGTTAATAGTCTTCACTATCTCGAGTTTCATAATCCAGTAATGTTGCAGTCATCTCCCTTGTCTTGAAGCTTGTACATAAATGCTGACATTTCTAGCTTCAAATTATACCTCCAATACATTCATTTATCTTCATCCTTTCTACTGTTACCATATTCCATGTCACTATCATCTCTAGACTGAACTGTAAGCATCTTGTAATTTGTCTCACAGCCCCTTCTCTCTACCCTCAGTTCATCATATTTTATTTAAATCACTTCTCTCTTAAAATATGTAATGGCTTTCTCGTTACTCTTTACCGACACTATTAAGGAACTGCATGATCTGGGCCCTTCCTTTCCTTTAGCCTATTGTTCTCCAGTCTTTCCTGTTTTATTATCCTCTAGCTACACTGACATACTCTCTCTTCCTCAAATACTGCTTATCTAACTTCCGTCTCTACACATGTGTCTATCCTGGCCATATCACACAAAAGGAATCATAAGACTGTGCATTTTATGTTAGGTTTTTTCACTTAGAGTATTTTCAAAGCTCATCATGTAGCATATATCAGCACTTCTTTCCTCTTTATGACCAAATTGTTCAAAATGTTTTCAGCTAACATTCCATTTCAAATAATGTATTTAATAATAAGTTTATATATGTGTAAAAAATCCAATGGAATTTAGTGTTTCCTTATCATGTTATAAATCATGGGAAACAACTCAAGTGTCTATCTAAAGGGAATTAGAAAGGAGCCACTTCCTGGATGGTATAAGGACCGCAGAAAATCTGATCTTCACTAAAAGTGATGAGAATCCTAGAAAAGTTGTCAAAGTAAACTTTTTTTAAAACTTTAGAAGTTAATCCAAGGCTTAGAATAATCTGAGGAGAATTTGTTCAGGAAATATATCCTAATCTCAGTATGAACAGCAAGTCTGCGGCATTTTAACTTGCCCTATTCCCACCACCTCTTCTCAGCTCTAAGGGAGCTTTGAAAACCAAAAGGTAGTGTCACAATAAAGTAACTGTGAAAGTCAGTAGCCTGATGGCCACCCATAACCCCAGTCTATAAGAAAGATATCAGACAAACCCCAGCTGAGGGACATCCAACAAAATATTTGACTAATCCTCTGCAAAGAAAACAAAGAAATCTGAGAAACTCAAAACCAAGAGGAAGCTAAGGCAATGTGTATGATTTAGTATGATGACTAAAGGTAATACGGTATTCTCGATGAGGTCCTGGAGAATACAAAAAGACAGTACTTAGAAACTAAGGGTCTAAGAATAAAGTAAAAACTCTAGAAATAATATTATTTTACTAAGTGTTTCAAATATATTATAGTAATGTGAGATATTAACAAGGGGGAAACTGGGTGCAGGAACTCTGTAACTAACTTTGTAATTTTCCTTTAAATCTAAACTATTCTAAAAGAAAAGTGTATTTGAAAATACCATTAAGATGAAGAAAAATAGAGATAAATGTTATTAAGGAGAATATACAAATTAATACATCTGAGATACGTACATGTAATATTAAATTGTATAATAGTATTATTTAATATACCAAATACTGTGATATATATATATATATCTATCTATATATATATATATCTATATATATATATATCTAAGGGAGCTTTGAAAACCAAAAGGTAGTGTCACAATAAAGTAACTGTGAAAGTCAGTAGCCTGATGGCCACCCATAACCCCAGTCTATAAGAAAGATATCAGACAAACCCCAGCTGAGGGACATCCAACAAAATATTTGACTAATCCTCTGCAAAGAAAACAAAGAAATCTGAGAAACTCAAAACCAAGAGGAAGCTAAGGCAATGTGTATGATTTAGTATGATGACTAAAGGTAATACGGTATTCTCGATGAGGTCCTGGAGAATACAAAAAGACAGTACTATATATATATATAGTATATATATATATACTATATATATATATAGTATATATATATATATATAAAATCTCCAAAGATGCAAACACAACAGGTGAAATTAATCAGATACTTAAGGAAGAGTATAGTGATAAATTCAAGATGGATATCAGGTTTTGGGAAATAAAACGCTCATTTGGGACCTGAGAAAATTAAGGAAATAAACCCCAAACCTTCATGTAATCTGATGACATGTCTGAATTTCCAGCATTAAGAAAACTCTATATGCATCCAAAAATAAAAAGACAAATTATCACTGTGATGAAATAATGTATTGAGTTACAGAGAGAAACGTGAGTATCAATAAACATTCACTGGATCAATATATTGTTCATATACAAAAACAACAAAAAGGCCCTTTTCCATGCATAAATGCTGGAGGTGTTCAGTGAGGGTCTTCCCTGTGATTTGTACATTGTCAATTATAATCATGGCCGTCTTCTCATCACTATAGCTAATATTTGAATGCTTTCCATACACTATGGCTAATATTTGAATGCTTTCACAATCTGTTATTTTGTTTAAACTTATGAGCATTTATTTCTTATTATCTCTGTTTTACAGAAGAATAAAATTAGACAGATAATTTAGTAACTAACACTAAATCATAAATAATTTAACTTACATTTGCTTGTATTTAAGAAATATTGCAGACAAGTAAGAAACACATAAAAATGAAATACTGAAGAATTGACAAATGTCTATAGATCTCTAATCAATTATATTAGGATATCTGAATAATACTTGATAATGGGATTTTGAAAAAAAGCAAATATTAAAACATTTTAATTTATGATTTTTTTTAATTTGGAAGAACAATCAAAAAAATTCATTCTGTATTTCTGAAACATTACATCATTTTTCTTCAGATACTTGGGATTATTTGTGTGCATTAATGTTTACTAGGGCATATAATATATGTGTTTGGTTTTCTAGATGGGTCCATTCAATTCCATTTTCTATCTCAGTTAGCTGAGAATGCTGGAAGATTAGAAACTATATTGTCCAAACCCTCTTGTACCTAGGAATTTCAATTAAATATTTGACGTACTTTTTTGAGACTTGGAAGCAAAAATTAGATACAGGTCCTTTACTGCAGTATTGACTGATGCTGATAGCAAGTAAGGACATGGAAATATGAGCCACCCTGAGACATTCGTCCACTTTCTAGTTTTGTCTCCTGGGTGTGAGAGGGAGCTATGGCAGCATCAGTTTTTCTCTTCTAGTTTAACCCAGTGTAAACCTGAGATGTTGTATGGATGGCTCACTTCCATAATGTTCTTGCAGTCATTCCAGGAGACTCAGAAAAGAGCCTGTTTTTCAGTTCTCCCATCCTTTTTGTAAACACCCTGTATTCAATTTCTCTCTAGAGGGTTTGTTTCCTTTACCTAACTGATACACTGCATACATTCTTTTATACTTCTACTTATGTGAATAAGAGACATTATGCTGTAGACCAGAAACTGACACATTGTAACTGACTACACTTCAATTAAAAAATGAAGGTATGCATCTTAATATATACAGTAAAATCCTCTTATTAAAGTACTTACAGATCACCACTTACTTATGTCTTCTATTGAATATATCTCTCTGGAGATGTACCCAGATTCCATCCACAAAGCAGAGAAAAAGAATTGTACTTTCGAGAGTCAGAAAAACTTGAAATTTTTTTACTGACCCTACAGTCACATGAGGGCAGCCTGAGTTCCACTTTCTTTATGATTCAGAGAAACAAAACACTCAAAACAGTCATATTAATTCTTATAAAAATTTATAATGTTTTCTCAGTCATTTCTACTTGGTATCTTCCAAGCTAACAATTGTGATATGATCTCTATCTGACTATAAAATTCATGAAGCTTCCAATTATGTCTGGACGTCTGAAATAGCCAGTATGTTATTCTATGTGCTTCTAGATACTCCTCGTAATATCTACCACCCACATATGGAAGTATGTAAGACTTGAGTAAGAGACGGAATTTTCTTCTCTCTTCTAAAAGTATCATAATTGTAGGCATTATGATAGCCCTCTGTGGAAAGGCTGCACATATTGTCTCAAGATGCAAAGGGAGGATAAAGAACAGGGCCATTCTGCCCTCTGACAAGCCAAAGGGAAAGTTAGGTAAAATTTTTGTCAGGAAACTCCATATTTTATATAATTTATGTTTTCGGTTTCAGGTTCACGAATATATCTCATGGTCTAAATACCCATTCCCTTTTATACCTCACTGTCATATTGTGATAAAGAGATAAAAGAAGATACATCTTTTAACTTGTTCCTGAATGTCTCATAATTATTTTTTGCATAAATATTAATAATCTAAGCTGCCATTCCAAATCTCTGAATATGTAGTGCCTTTAAAATCAACCATCTGAATTAAGTGTAAGCTACTTCAAAGGAAAAATAAAATTTAGGAAGTGTTACTCTTTCTTCCCACTGTTATTAACCTCAAAGAATATTACAGATTCATTTCTGTCATACATATGTGTGTGTGTGTGTGTGTGTGTGTGTGTGTGTGTGTGTGTGTGTATAAACAGGAAATAACCATCCTTATTCATATGTATTGATGCTGGTTTGGGTTCAGTTTGCCTTTAGGATTCTTGTTCATTTTTATTTTTTTATGATAAAAGTATCTTCAATTGATCTATAAAATAAATCCTTTCTACAAGCCAGTCCAACTACTGGGTGATTACTTCACATTCTACACGCTCCTTATCTTTTCATGCTGACTTTCAGAAGCTTCCCCGTTTGTCACATTTTCTCTACTCAGTAAATTGAACTCTTTTTTTGCCTGTCTTTTCATCATAAACTGATCTTATCAAAGCCTAGGCCTGCCTCATTCATTTTTATATTGCAGCATGTGGCAAATTTTAGAGCCTCCAGATATACTTTTCACTGAATGAAAGAATAAAGTATAAAAATCAGTAGGCGGAGGAAAAATAATAATAGCTACTAATAATATAAAAAGGTAACATTGCAGCAGTTACTTATTAATTTTATATAATATTTATTTTAATAAATAGGAAAACTTAGAAATCAAAGTAGTATAAAAAGAAACTAAGGAATATTTACATTCTTTTCACATGTAAATACCAAATTTCAAAATATTTAAAAAATCACATTACAACTGACATTGCTCTCTAAATCCATTCACCTTTATAAAAATCAAGCAGACTACATGCATCCTTGGATCGCCTCTACTGTGAACTTCTGCGGAAACAAACCAGACTATCAAACATATTAAAGAAACAATACAAAAACTTTAAATATCTAGTTCGGGATAATTAAAAACAAAATGTTACTCCTAATCTTGAATGTTTTCATAGCTAGGCTACCAGCTGAGCTTTCGCTTTGTTCCTGCAGGCCTCGGGCACGCAATCTGCCATCTTCCTGTCTCGCTAGCCCCCGACACACACTGCTCCCACCTGGCTTCCTGTGTTGCTCAAGCCTGCAGCCGACTAGGATGCTGTGCCTTCAGCTTTTCTATTTTTTATGAGTTTATAAAGATAATATAGAGAGGATTCTAGTTTAAATCATCTTACTATTAATTCCTGAGAGGAGATAAAGAAGAGAAACAAAAATAAACTAACTTGAAATATAAGAAATACAGAAGGAAAACTTCAAAGTCTCTAGTATCTAATGAAATTCATTTTTTTCTTTCTATGGCCTTTGGTTACTGTCTTACACTTACAGACAGTATCCTGAAAGTTTCAAACGTTCCTTGATGCTACTCTATTATAAGAGGTTAGAATTTCTTTCTCCCTCTTCAGTACCATGCAGGAAGTATTCTACAGATATTTCTTTCCTCACAAGATTGCTTTGCCTTGGTTTTTCATTCAAACACTAATCTGGGTACTGTTGGGAACTGACTTTGCTGGTAAGATTAAGGTCATTAGTCAGCTGACAATAAAATAGGGAGATTATTTCAGATAATCTAACTGGACCTGCTGTAATCACAAGTACCTTTAAACTTGTGATTACAGAACAGGAAGGCAGAAGAGTCAGCTCAAGATGCAACTACAGATGAAGTCAGGAGAGATGATACAGAAGGGAAAGCCACAGTTGGTGAAGGGGGCCAAACAGAAAGCATGAAAAGACAAGCAGGACACCTTTTGAAGCAAACATCAGCTGGAAATGGAAACCAAAGTCAACAATAATCTGGTTAACAACCTGAGTGAACTAGGGAACATAGTCTCTCCAGCCTCCTCTGACAGGAACACAGCCAGCAGATTCCTTGATTCTGGCTTAATGAAACAAAGGGCAGAGAAATCAATTATGCCAACCTAAAAGACTGGCTTACAGAATTATGAGATAATATATTTGAAGCCAATAAGTTTGTGGTAATTTTTTGTGGCTGCAATGTAAATCTAATACAAGAGTCAAAGTCCTACATTTAATTAGCTATAAACCATCTGAGCCCCTTATTTGTGCATTCTTAAACACTACACATGCATACAGAGTGAACTAGATACATTTAATTTAGTATTTGTAGATTCACGTATAATTATTCATTCAGCAGGGCAGGTGGTTGCCTTCAGATGCTACAGAATTGTTTCAATGGATGCACATTTTTTTCAACAATTATTTTTTACTTTATTTTTAATTAGAAAGTGACACGCTGGATTAAAATTATTAGAAACTCCGATTAAGTAAAGAAGTTAAGGAAACCAAAGAATCAGCAAAGCAGTAAAAAGATGAAATCTTGCCATTTGTGACATCGTGGATGACTCTTGAGGGTATTATGCTAAGTTAAATAAGTTAGATTGAGAAAAAAAATACCCTACGATTTCACTCGTATGTGGAATATGAAAAACAAACATACTAAAAAAAAAATAAAAGAAGAAACCAAACCAAAGAAAAACAAACATGTAGATACAGAGAACAGAGAAGTGGTTACCAGAGGTGGAAGGGGTGGAGTAGGGAGAGGGAAATGGATAAAAGAGGTCAACTGTATGGGGACATATGGAAAGTAAATTTTTGGTGGTGAGCATGCTGTGGTGTATACAGAAATAGAAATATAATGTACACATGAAACCAATGTTAAATCAACAAAAAATGTATATAGTCAACTTCAACAAATGATCAAAGGCAATATAATGGAGCAATAGCATCTTCAACAAATGATACAGCTGGACATCAACATGCAAAAAAGTGAATCTTGACATAGCTTTTACTCCATTCACAAAAATTAACTCAAAATGTAACATAGATCTAAGTGTGAAATGTAACACCAAGAGTGAACCATAAGGTATATTATGGAGCTGGGGTGATTATATGTCAATGTAAGTAAGTTCAGTCTTGTTAAAAAACGTACATTTCTGGTGAGTGATGTTGACAATGGGGGAGGCTATGCATGTGTTGGGGCATGGATTATATGAGAAATCTGTACCTTACTCTCAATTTTGTTGTAAACCTTAAAACTACTCTAAAAAAATAAAGTCTTATAAAAAAAAAAACTTACATTCCTCAGGAGAGATTGAACAGTTCAGCCAAAAACTGGAGAACAATAATTACGATGTACATAAATAAAATAAGATAAGTAAGAATTCCAGCAAAATAAGAAGAGAAAAAATATGTCAATAAAAATATGCAAAAGATAATAGGCAACACACAGAAGTGGAAACAGAAGTGATAGTAAATACATGAAAATATGCTCTAAATCCTCCGTAAGGAGAACAATGTAAATACAGCAAAAATTGCAGTCAGACATCTAGTATTGAGTCAAACAAACAGAAACTGGTCCCTTATATACTGCTACTGGGAATATTAATTGGAAACCAATTTGCCATTTTTAATGATATTTCCTTGACTACTGTGTATAGTCTTCATAGTTAGTGAGTCTTGCAAGTGATTCCGTTTTACTCAGGAGTATTTTTATTTTCATTTCTTAGTGTTATGTAAAATAATAGTGCATCTTATAATCAATGGTACCTTAAGATTTGAAAAAAAATATGGCATTAGATTTAAGGATATGTGAATTACATGTCACAGAATTTCTGCTTCCAGGTTCACAGCCTAGTTTTTGCATAGCTGTGTTAGTGATACTGGCAAAAATGTAAATAGAATAAGATACATACTAGTATGACATGGAAGTTAAAAAACAAAAAGAAGAAAAAGCAGCCTTTTAAGAATAACAGACATTTTATGTAAAAAAGGTGATGGATAGCATCCCTCCATTGACCTAAAGCTTTTTTTCTTTTATACTTTTATGACATTAATCAAGAAATCAGTTATATTTAGCCTAGTACAGACAGTTATTAAATGGGTGCCCAAACTAGTAGAGTGCTATACTTAAAGATGGTCTCTTAATAAATCACCATGAATCTGGTAGGGATGTAATAAATGTATTTTGTAAAGGGGAAAGCACACAGATGATAACATTTTTAAAAGTCTTTAATTCTGTCAGAATTGAAAATAACTGCATTACTAAACATAAAGAAAGGTAGAGAGAAAAATTTGAATAGATTATTTTTGCCTGTAAAATTTTATGCACCACATTTGATACAAAAAGGATGGATAAATGTTAATTTTATAACTGTACTCGACAGCTGCCTAACACAGCCCGGCTACACTCTGGAGGGCCCCAGCAGAAGATGCAGTTGGAATGGGTAGAAATACCCTACTCCAACAGCAGGAGTCCTTTTATACATTTTATTTTTATCCCTGGAATAATTAGAGTTATAATTTGAGTGACCACAATTCTAATATTTATATAAGAGATTTTGAAACAAAAATAAGATAAAAAGGCCCTTTTTCTCTAATATGTTTCTGTTGAATGCATTTAATGAGGTTCTTTCTCTTGCAAGGGTCAGTGAAATGAATCACATTTGGCTGAAACGAGTGGGGAATTCACTCTCAATTTTGAATGTTCAACAACATGGCAGGCGTCATTTTCAGCACATTCTAAGACCTCACGTGCTGCATCAGGAAGCGGGGTGTAGATCGGACTCAGGGCTACCCTCTTCTTTGTGCAGGCTTGCATCTCACATCATGAACTTTTTCATTCTGGCCCCAAGATAATTGCGTTGGCTCCAGATCTAGTTAAGGTCCCTGTAGCTTCTCATTCAATGGAGAAAAGAAACCTTCTTAAGTCTCAGAATAGTAAAGAGCCTTTTTCCTTTTAAAGGTTATTTAGGTCTGACTTTCACTACCTTGATTTAGGCTGCTGTTCCTGTGAATCTCTACCTCAAGGCTGATGTGATTATGCTAACAGTCCCAGATAAGTCAGGGCCCCCTCAGCGGAGAGAATGCTGTGTGCTTCCCCCCAAAAGTTAAGTGTGCTGTCTGGAACAGTTGTGCAATTAGGAAAGTCTGGTGGAAAATGAAATTGGACGAACCCTTGTTAAAAGAGTATTAAGGATTTCAAGACAGTGACAATAGACGTTAAAGAAAGCATGAGGCCTTCAGCCACAGCACAGGCCACATGCCCATGAAGCCCCCCTTATATATTGTTTAACCAGAAGAAGCATGAATAGATTTTTGATGGAAAAAAATAGCATATGTCCAAAACAGACACTTAATTAGAGCTTTTACTAACCTTTTACAATTTTAATTCTGAATGATGGTTTTGAGATTTTGAAAAGTCCTACACTTTAAAAAACAAACTCTAATCAATGACCATAGAAAACATGAAACACGTATTTCTTTCTTTTATAAACTTTATGCTTTTTACCTCTGTAGCTTATCTTCCACATTTTGAGGGGATGTGTGCTCTGACCTTAATACAGGTTTTCCTGCTTGCTTCCTCCAGACTTCACTTCATTCTTTTCAGTCCTTAATTATACTTATCTCCTCTGTTTCCCCAAAGCACTTCACATGTTCCTGATTTTTGTCACTTAGAAATTTTTTTTCCCAGGGACAGATTTCAGTTTTAATTATTTCTGAATCTAACCATAACGTACATGGTAAGGAGTTCAGTGCCTCGCATCTAGCGAGAGGCCCAATAAATATTTGATGAGTAAATGAATATCATCACTTCCTTTCCCACCATTATGCTTATTTGCATTCCCAGTGTTGACTGAATTCCCCCATTTAATTAGATAATATATATTAGAGTACCAGCATAATCCCTTGTTCCCTTTAACTCTCAAACCAAAATATAATTTGATTTGAATTTGTATGGTTAAATTATTTATTCAAATGTAGTTTTTTTAATATCTCAGAGAAATCTGTTTTGTGTGTCTTGGTTCCCCACTCTGCCGCGAGTGTAGCAGGCACGTAAGGCGCGTGTTTCTACTAATATAATTATGTTCCGTAATTTTCTGAACTGAAAATTCTTTATCTACAAATAGTATTGTTTCTTTCGTTATGTGTGTGTGATTTGCCTCCTGTTATCTCAATTATGTTCCAAATCCCATTATATTTTAATTTAGGAAGGCATTTTACAAACTTGAAAAAAACTGGCTTGCTGGATGATTTTATAATTGTTTCATATACCAGGTTGTCATGATTAATTAATCACTTTTATACATTAAAATGAATACCAAATTAATGATGCCCCATATTCTTAAACAAAATGATATTAGCACAACATTATTTTCTGGTTAAAGACCTTACTAAAGACACAACACTGTAAAATGATTATGAATCAATAAAAAATGTAAAAAATAAATAAATAAATAAATAAAACTAGTGATCATGTCAAAAAAAAAAAAAAAAAGACCTTACTAAAATACAAATATGCTTGCATACCTTAACTGTAATTGCAAGTGTCACTGTAGTAGGAAAGCTATTAACAGTATGTAATGAACATTTAAAAAAAATCCATACTGAAAGAGATAAAAATAAGCAGATAATTTAATTATTAGTTTGACTGCTTTTTAATCTGGCTCATCAGCCTTCTGCCTCAGTGCTTACCACGGTTTGCATTCTGTGGTAAATTTTAACTAAAATGACCAAAAACCCGATATATTTCCCAAGCAATAGATCTAACAACATAAAAAATTCCAAGGTTAGGTTTTTTTGTTGGTTGGATGTAGTCTTGCCTTAAAAAAAAATATTATTTTATAATTGGAATCACTTTGCATGTCTGTCAATGTAAAAAAATACCTCTTACTACTCAATATTTTCCCTTTGTTATGAACCTAATCTATCATATGTCTAGGAAAATGGATTATAATAACTACTTTGTACTGAAAGATATTTTCTTATATGTTCATCTACAGATATGTTCCTCTACTTATATTTTTATGTGTTCATCTACATGTTTTTACTTACATAGATTCATCTACTTATAGCAAGAAGAATTAATGAAATTATATACATAGACCTACAAATAGAAGGTACATACGTTCAAAGAGCATATTTTCACATTTATCCCAGTGAGAGTCTATAATCATGAGACCACTTAACATATCTATATGCTTTCAGTTTAAACACTGGCAGGTTAACTTTAAAATTTAAGTTTTGCTCAATGGCTTAAATATTGGGACTGTAAGTTACCCAATACTGTGACAATGAACTAGAATGAAAAGCTAAAATTAATTTAGGTGTTGCCAAGGCTCCATATACTTTATATGGTGTAGGAAATGCTATTAGACGGTACTGCAAAATTATCCATCTATTTGTAATTTAGAACAAGAGAAATTGAAAAGCAACTTGAAGAAACTGACAAAATGTGTATGAAGAAAAGAGGATTTGGTAATTCAGATTATCCGGACTTGTCATGAACATTGATTTAATTTAAATCTGTAATCACACAATAAAAATCAAATGGAGAATTAAGGAATTACTTAGTCAATTTTATCAATCTGGATAATCCAAGACTAAATCCTTCTTGATCTTTAATAGCCTGAGAGGATTTCAGACATGTGTATTTTTTATATAATTGCCTTAATTCTTTAACTTTTTCTTCATTGAAATTTGCTCTTCAACTGTATGCAACAAAGTGCTCCAGACACGGAATAAGTGGTAAAATGAATACTTTTAAAACATGTTCACCAAAATAGATCATAGAAAAGCAAAGGGATTTACATATATTCCTTTTGGAATGATAAGGAGATATGTATCTCCTTTTCTGCTTGCAATGGAAAGATATTTTCCCATGAAACTTAACTTTATTTAGCACTTGTATTGATTACTGGAAGATCAGTAACTACACTGCCTTGTAGAAATTTAAAAATGCAATGTGAATGTGTATGTGTGTGTTTGTTTTTAATTGGGAAAGTTAATACGTCCCAGCAACAATAGCAACAAAACACTGTATATGTGTATATGTATACAGTGCATTTTAAAAAGCCATTTTGTTTCTTTAGGGAACTGGCAGATTCTAAGAAAGCCAGTTAAATATAGTATACTTGCTGCAGTAATTGTATTACATAAAAAGGGCTGAATTAAGATGTTATACATGTGGTATACCATCTGCGTCTGTTTTTGTTATATTCATTACACACATCTGTTCTTATTCAGCTATAAGTAAGCACTTTATCTTAATTTACACATCAAAATACTGCCAGAAAATCAATTTTGTTACATGTAAAAATTTCTTTTTTCTGAAAGATCAAAGAATAACAAATTATCAAATTAAGACTCTATCTTCAAGATGAAATTTTTAAAAATTGAGCTACATAAGGGGGATCCAAATGAATCTAATATGTACAAGCTCTTCAAAACTATTCAAAATTACACAGTCATCATTGTATGATTAATTCATCTCAGAGAACTATAAAAACCAATCTTAGAAAATTGTACTAAACTTTTTTTTGTTATATTTGACTACATTAATATAATCTAGACCCTAAACTTTGTATAAATATGCTTTGAAATAATAAGATAGATGCGTCTGTATATAAACATATCATTTAAAAGTGCATGTTAAATGATGATCATCCCAATTTTTATTTTGAATTGAAATTATCAGGCATAAAATTTATATTCTGAAAACAAATAGAATCAAATGAACCTATTTGTATTTCAAGTGAATGAAATAATGGCACAGAAGAAGAAAAGAGACACTAATTCAAGTAGGTTTTGAACAAAGTGTAAGTATTTCATTATGTACTGTCAGACTAAAGATAAATACAACTACAAATAAATCTTGAAATCTACTTAGTAGCTTTGCTTTTTCTAGTTGTATTGGTTCAGCAATCTTGTAACTTTGTGAGTACTGTAGAACCAGTAGATGAAAGTTTGATGGTGCTAAGAGACAGGGTTCTAAACAGTGTGAGAAGAGAAAGTCAGATGAACAGACAGGCAGGGCAAGGAAGAATCTTGGACTATCAAATTAAAAATTTAGAGGTATCAGTAGAAACTCATCACTCTTAATGTGCACATATTCATATACATATACATCAACATATATAAACATATATTTTTAGCTATTTCTGTAGTAGTAAGGGCAAAAACTCTTTGGTTCCCACGTATCTCACTGAACTAAATGAACTGAGTGCTCCTTGGAGCAATGGTTGATTCTAGGGCTGGAGCACAGTGAGTTTCAGACGAGCCTGGAACAACTTCTTGTGCCTGAAGGATAAGGAAATGTGCTAACAATCTGAAGATCAAACAAAAGACACTGAAGGCAACTAGGTGGGAATTTCGCTGGCCAACTGGTAACAACTTAGGGCAGTAAAATGAATAATGACACTATTGGGTCATAATACACTGAATAATAATTAGATTCTCTGATTTCACAATGCAACTGCATACATATATATACAGGAAATGCCAATAAATATTGAAGGAATGATAAAATTTTAAAAAGTAAAATTTATAGCAATCATTGTAATGATTAATTGAGGCAAATATTATCAATGAATCCAAAACCAGTGGGTAAAAATTTGACAGACACAGGATAATTGCTTAGTCAACATTATTTCATCGGGGTGTAAGTGAAATTTGGAGAAACTCAGACACTACCTCAATCAAAAGAACAAAGTTTATATTAATAACAATGGAAATGACATTGTAACAGGGAAGAACAAATCTGACTCCATATTAGATCTGTTCCTTTAGCTCTAATCCTGTGCGGTTCCCTTTGTTTAGAACATTTACAAAAGGTTCTGAACCTTTTGTAAAAGAATATTGCCTATAGCCTGAAATATGCAGGACAGCCCATTCTCAAGTTTCTGATCTTTAAGGCTATAATATTTTTCTATTCATATAGAGATGAAAAGTTTTAGAACAGAGAGTAACATTTGTCTTGTTGGAGGTTTACAGGGACATCATGACCTAACTTACATGGACAGCTGCAAAAACAAATGATTCCTATACCCAAAAGGTTTGCAATAACCAACCAACCACACTTTCCCTTTTGGCATAAAAGGAGCCTAAATTCTTACTTGGTTTAGATGGTTCTCTAGGACATTAGTCCCCCTCTTCCCGGTCTGCTGGCTTTCCGAATAAAGTTGTTATTTCTTGTCGCAACACCTTGTCTCTCAATTAATTGGCCTGTCATGCAGCGAGCAGAATGAGTTTGGACTGGGTAATGACATCATGTGCCGTGTACTGTGTACACCAAAAAGGACACAGCTTCTCTTATGTAGTATTCTTGCTACATAACCTGAATCTAATCATGAGGAAATGTTAGAAATCCCAAACTAGGTTTTACAAAACAACAAGCTATTATAGTCTTCAACAAAGAAACAATCAGCAAATAAATAATACTGTTAGAAAGATAAAGAAAGTCTGTTGAATAGTTTTCGATTAAATAAAACTAAAGAACAGATTAACTAAATTCAATGGGTTAAATTGGGAAAATTCTACAAGTGACATTTATCAGAACTATTGAAAAGCACCTCAAAACTATGCAAATAAACAAGGAGTATGAGGAAATGAATTCTAAACTCCCTATTTCAAAAAACTGGGAGATACTTGAAAAAATGTGAAAAAAAATAATCAAATGGAGGAGTAGTAAGTAATTGTAGATCGGGGAACTTAAAACCTACAAATTCACAGGGAAAAAAAAAAAAAAGAATAAGGACAAGCCAGGTAGTTCAATTTGAAGAGCTCATAATTTTTCTGGGATTGGATGCACCTCACAGGTGGCTGAAAGGCAGAATGTGAAAACGACTGTTTCTAAGTCTTTTAAAGACCTCTGTATATGCAGCATTACCCAACAGGATACCTGGAATACAGTTTCTAGAGCAATTTTAAAAAACTGTTCTTTGATTCAGATACCCAAGGTGCCAATGTCATAAGTAAAGGGGGTGACATTATAAATTTGGGGAATTAAGAGAAAGTCCTCATACTGAATATTGAGGTCCCTGAGTCCATCTTCACTTCTAAAAATCTCCCTCCCAAGTTGGAAATTACAGGACACTACAGATACATAAAAATTCCCATTTTGTGTTTTCTATTTCATTATTCACTTCTGCTTTAATCACTGTTCTGTTTCTTCTGCTTACTTTGTGTTATTGTGCTCTTCTTTATCTAGTCTCTCAAGGTGAGGTCATGATTCAAGAATTTTCTCCTTTTATAATATGAAGATTTAGTGTTCTAAATTTCTGCCTGGAGACATCCCCCAAATTCTTACGTATTATGTTTTCATTTTTATTCCATTCATAATACCTTTTGATTCCTCTTCTAATTGTTTCCTTAATCAGGTTATCTATATACATGTTTTTTAGTTTCTAAATACATCGGGATTTCTCCAGAGTTCTTTCTGTTATTGATTTTTAACTTGATTCTATTGTGATTAGGTAATATACTTTGGGCCAAAATCTTTAAAATTTATTGACACTTGTTTTTGTCCCTGAATGTGGTTCTTGATAAATGTTTCATTTGCACTTTACAGAGAATGCATGTTTGGCTATCACTGGGGGGAGTGTTCTATAAATGTGAATTAGTTCAAGTAGATTGACAGTGTTAAAATCGTCTGTCTCTTTTCTGTCTACTTGTCTTATTAATAAATTGAGAATGGGATCTGGATCTCCTGACTGTAAGGGTAGATTGATCTCTTTTCTTTCTAATTTATTTTTTCAGGTTTTCCTTCATACATTTTGTAAATATGATATTAGGTAAGTAAATAAAAATTTATAATTGGGGCCCACCCTTATGAATTGACTCCTTTATCCTTGTGGAATAACTCCATTGTCCCTAATATTCTTTGTTCTGAAATCTACTTTACTGATGTTAGTATAGCCACTACAGCTTTTTTTTTTTTAACTTATGGTAGCATGGGCTATACTTTTACATTCTTTTTTAAAATCTTGTATTTACATTTAAAAACCAGTTCTTGTGAGTAGCATATGGCTAGGTCAAGGCTTTTTAAATTGGGGTGATTAAAACATTAACATTCTACGTGATTGCTGATATAGGTACATTTTAGTCATTTGTCTTTCCATTTGTTTTTCAGTTTCCCATCTTCCCTTTTTCAAATTCTACTGGTTACTTTAGAATTAAGAGAATATAACTTTAATTTATCACAGTCTACTTTCAAATGATACCATGTACCTTCACATACAGTATAAAAATCTTACAATAGCATACTTCCATTTTTCTTCCCCTGACCTAGAGAGGTTGGCCCCCAGTTGGCACTCACTATTATTTTCTGAACGAAGGAAGGAACTTAGTGAAGGATTCAGTTCTTCCATAGTGTTCCAAGCTGAGGGTGGTCCACAACTCCTGAGAGCCTCTCTTTCATAGTTCAATGGCAGGAAGATTAAAAAGCAAATGTGGCCTAACCATCATTCTGGCCATATCGAGTTATGAGTCCGTTTGGGTAAGATGTTTTATTTCCCTTATAACCGAGCAGGACCCTGTGGGGCCTTCCCAGGACAGACCCCTCTCCCATATTCTCTGCTATGGCTGAAGTACCCAAATAATAGTATCTCATGTATGTTTCCTGAGTTTTTCAGATGCCACAAAAGGAAAGAAATTATCTACTTAATGACTGTGAGCACAAGGCCCCCTGACCTTCTGGCGCCTAGGGATTGATAGTGCTGACCGCCCTGTTACCTGGCCATCTACCAGAGAATTCTGCATGAGCTAGTCACATACCCTGCGACCCACCTCCCTTACCTGGCCTTTCACTATGCTTTGCTGAAACCCTTCAGGGAGTGCTGGGTTTTTGTCAGGCATGAGCCACCCCATCCTCCTTGCTGGGCCCTGTAATAAACCCTTCTCTGCTCCAAACTCCGATTTCTTTGTCCTCACAGTGCATCAAGCACAGGAACTTGCGTTCAATAACAAGCTGTCTTTTTCTTTTGTTTGTTTGTTTGTTATTTGTAAATTTATAAAATGAAACATTTTATTTACATTTTTTTGAAAGCTGTGTTATACTCTTAGTCACCCATGAGACTGTTGAATTGGCCATTGGTTTCTCGGCCTTGTCATTCTCCCTTTTCTCACACCATTCTTTCTTTTTCTTCCTGTCTGGTGTTAATTTCTTGCTCCCATCTCTCTCCTCCTTCCTATCTCCACAATTTTCTCTGTTTCCCATCCACTCTCTCTCTCCCTGTTGATCTCTCTTCTCCATCTCTTTCTTTAATTTTTCCTCCTCCTTCTTCTTTTTCTCCTCTTCCCCTTCTGTTTCCCTTTGCCTCCTTTTCGTTTTCTCTATACTCTCCTAGTCTCTATTACTCTAATGAACTCTGAAACACAATGTTCAGTATTTTAAAAGATTTTTACAAATTAATGATCACAAACCATGTGCTAAGTATCACATTAGATGCTGGGGAATAAGGTACAGCAGTGTCATGAAGTATCTGTCCTCACTTCCTCACAAAGCTTAGAATTTGCTAGAGAACAGTGTCTTTATTCTACCAAAAAAGACAAGTGTGAAGCCAAGAGTTATGATGTTAACTAATCCACATCAATATATTAAATTTTAAAATTGAATATTTTAAATAAAATTTTAGAATTTTTTCTAAAACACCGATTTTGTTTGATACTTGGTCTATTTCTCTTAAGAAATGGTTCTTCAGAGTATTCTGAATAGTTCTTATGAACTTAAGAGCTTGTCTTAAGAAATTGAAAAATCATTTTAAAAAAACTTTGTACCATAGGAATAGGGTATGTTCTCTCTATGAGTGTGTGTGAAAGAGACACAGAGAGAAAAAAAGAGAAAAATAATCAGCTACTTGCCAATAGTATTGGTATTCACAAGCACTTGAAATCTTTCCTCAAGGAAAAATAAAATCAAAAGATTTTACAGTACCAATCCAAATTACATAAGTAAGAAATTCAAAATGAATCCCTTCTCCTCCCCCCACAAACACAAAACAAAAACGTTTGAACTTGTTCTACTGCAACCTAAGACTCTAAAAAGTCCTTAAAAAGTCCTTAGTTTTACTTGTGTATCGTTCTGAGGTTATTTCTGTCTTTATACCTATTTTGATCATCTATTTTTAATCAAACTATACAAATAATGATTGCATAAAATAAAGTTTAATATCTGATATTCCTCTCCTTTATCTACCCTCAGCCTTTTCTTCCTGCACCATTGCTTTCTGGCTTTTCTTTCACCTTTTTTTTCCTTCCAGATGAACTTAAAGGAGATTTAAGGTATTTGAAATATTGACTTTCTTATTCCAGAAATATAGTGTACATCTTCTTTTATTCAAGACTCTTTTATTCTTTCCCAGTACATTTTTAGCTCTTGTTATGTAGGTCTTGAATAGTTTTCTTAAACTTATTCTACTTTTTATGGACATTATGAAACAAGTGATTTATCATCATTAAATATTCTAAGCTGTTAATGTCAGTATATGGGTAAGCCATGGTTTTAATGCTGATCTCCCAACTATTGACTGAATTCTCCAGGTGATTTTGTTTCATATTTTGGTTGACAATCATATCTGCAAATATCACCAATTTTGCTGCTTTGTTTATTATCATTTTTAATTTTGAGAAAAGCTTTATGGGTATTAAATATTTGGAGTGAGTTCCAAAAATCATATTAATCTCTTGATTGTGAAAGTTAAACAGTTGGTGTGATGAAATCCAGGTTCAAACTAATCTTTGTTTATGTATTTGAAGTTGTTGATCTACTATCTTCCAAAGAACCAGTCAATAAACCAGTTATTTTTATTTATGTACCAATAACCTGCACATCTCCTCTTTTAAATATTTAAATAAATTATCCACATACTGTGTGTTTCTTGTATTATACAATTCCTCTCTCATCTCCAAATTATTCTTCTGCAACTCATGTTAGATGTACCTTAGAAATTCTGAACCTAGTTTACTAGTTAAATTTCTGTCATATTTCATATGTCTTTGCTGATTTGCAGCTCATTCTATGAGAAATCTGCAATTCAATATTCTATGTGACTAATAAGTTGCATCCATTCTGTTCTGCAACATGGATGTTAATTTATTGATGTTTGTGATTGAAACTAAATGAGGATTTTATTTTATTTATTTATTTTCATGTATGTTCAGTTTACAATGTTGTGTCAATTTCTGGTGTACAGGATAATGTTTCAGTCATACATATATTACATATACTCCTTTTCATATTTTTTCTCATTATAGATTACTACAAGATATTGAATATAGTTCCCTGTGCTATATGGTAGAAATTTGTTGTTTATCTCTTTTATATATAGTAGTTAGTATTTGCAAATCCTGAACTCCCAATTTACCCCTTCCCACCCCCTTTCCCCCCTAGTAACCATAAGTTTGTTTTCTATGTCTGTGAGTCTGTTTCTGTTTGAGGATTTTAGAAATAGAATGGATCAGAGAAATATTTTTTGTGTGATGGAATTAGTGGTGCTCAAGATACATGTGTAAGAGTATGTGGTCTCTTACCCATTCTTGAAAGTAATAATAGAGCCTGTATTTCTGAAATGGATTTGTTCACTGAAAATTGATTAAAGAAGAGCCAGATGACATTGACTAGGAAATCTGCTGAATTTTGCACCTAGAGTAATATTTTATTTGTCTTGAATAAATATTCCATATGAAGTGAGGTTAGAGCTAAAACAAAAACAAACAATTGAACTGAAACTGTTTGGTAATTGATCTGCTAATAGATATTTGTATTTGTGCCAGAATCCTGCTTGACAATTTTGTTCTTTGTAATATACTCCCTGAAGGGAACGCTGTAGTGAATGCAGTCTCACATTCTCCAACTACTTTTTTAGAAGGTTATGCTATACACCTAGAAAAATCTAAAGATTTTGAGTGACCAAAATGGTCTTTGTTGATTCACAACAACATCTAAAATTAATTGTCCAAAACTTAACTTCTGTTTTTAGAGACTCCACTCTGCATTTCAGCTTTTCCCACTTCAGTAAATGGAAACTTTACCTATACAGCTGTGAACTTCACCACAACTGTGATCCAAGCTACTATCACTCATCTGAATTATTCCCACAACTTTCCCCTCATTTCTCCCTTTTCCCTTCTATAGCCTGTGCTCTGTTTAATAGCTAAAATGATTAAAATGTAAAACTATAGTACTCCTCTGTACCAAATGTAATAATAGATCTTTCCAATTAATTAAGAAATTTACTCATAATGTTTTTTTCTGTGACCGTTAAGGCTCTAAATATAATGTTCACCATTACCACCAACTCCACACACACACACACGCATGCACGCACACGCACAAACACACACACACACACACACACGGAGTACTTTCCTTATGTTCATCTTCCACTATGCTCTCTTTGAAAACCATGCTCTAGGCTGCCTGGCATCTTTGGTATTTCTAAAACATACCCATCAAACTCTTGCCATAAGCCGTTTGCATACCTTAGTCCTTCTCACTAGAGTTATATTCTTCAGATATCTTTATTTCAGGCCCTCCCATTTCCTTCATGTTTCTGTTCAAATGTCTATGTAGTAGAGAGATCTTTACTTTCCATTTTATATAAAATAATAATCAAACGCTCCATTTATTTTCCTCTTAGTATCCTGTAACTACTATGAGAGAAAGAAAAATAAATAGGTAATGAATGAAACATTAGGTATGCACAAACTGCTGAAATAATTCTAAAGTATTCCGGACTCTCAAAAATAAAGATCTGTTCTTGAATCACACTGCCATCAGACTGCAGAGTTAGAAGGAATTAGAAGGCGAAGTGTTCACTGCCCGTTGCTCCATGCAGTACAGTCTCCTGGCCTCTGTTCCTCTCATGAAGTATTCTGAGGATAAAATTCAGTGGCTCAATGGGCTTGAATTAAGAAAAATGATTTCTTTTTTAACAGTCAAAAATCTCTAACTAAAATTTAGCACTTCTTTCAATTATGAATGTAGGCAACAAAGTGGAGTAATAGTAATAGTACCTTTGACTTTGTCACAAATAGAAATCACAATAATTTTCTATCACATTATGGTCTCTACAGGATACTAATGTTTTTCAGCTCTTCCCCACTGAGAAACTATGGTTCTTATTAAACCTGCTGCTGGATCACACATGATTGCAGTAGTGTCCACCTGGGTCCCCTGCTTTTGGAACGAAAGGGTGTTTGGAAGTGACATCATGTTTCTTTCTTTCAATTTAAATCTCCCTCAAATTTCTAAGTGGGATTGCTCAGATTTTTTGGCATATGGCTGAGATCTGTGCGTATTGCTACTGTTGACTCAAACATCTTCCTAATTCAACTTTCCCTCTGTCTTTCTAAATAGGAATCGTAGCAGTATGTGAATTTACTGGGCGTGGGTGGAGATTGATACACTAGTGCTTATAGCTCATATTATCTTACCTAGAACGAATAAAATGATCTTTCCATCTCACAAGTTTGATCAATCCACTCATGATTCCATCCAACAATGGTTCTAAAGTCCCTTTATCATAAAGTATGAATGCCTTACCTTGGCGTACATAAAACTTCTTTCACTCACTTTTGCATATACAATCTCATATTTCTGTGTTTTATTTGATCTTGTAGCAATAATCATAGTAATAGGCTTTTTGAGGCTAATTTACTTTGTGCCATATATAAAGCTAAGTGCTTTATAAAAATTATGTCATATAATTTCCACAATAACATTATGAGGGTATATATTATTATTATCTCCAAATTACAAAGAAGGAAAATGAACATTATGAGGTTAAGTAAAATATTCAAGGTCACACAAGCAAGAAATGTGAAATGTAGGGTTTGGACCACACTAGTTGACTTCAGAGCCAAAGATTTTTACCCTGTACATTATAGTAACACCCTGTGAGTCCCTGTGCCTCCCGCCACGCTCTTCTGCACATCTAATGTAGCACTTGCCACATTGCGCATCTTGAGTTATAAACCTGCACGCATAATAAGGAAAGGTGCATATTTATTGCTTTACACCAATATCTGTTGGTTTTATATGCTGCAATTTTAATATCTTAAATACCTAATAATTAGAATAATTTTATAATTTAGTAGTAAAAATGAATTTTATTAAGATTATAGTCCTTTCAAGACAATTCAAAGAGGAAATAGAAGCTCTGATTCTTAAACAAAATAAAGTGAAGCTATTCTAAAGGGTTAGGCACATTTTCAGCTGCATTTTTAGAAGCTTGCATTTTAAATTAGAACAAAGGTAAAAAATCAAATTGTAACAACAAAATTGTTTTGCCCCAAAAGATCACCTCTCCCTGAAGGTTTCCCTAAAAGCTATTTCTTATTTTAAGTAGATATCTAGCTTTGCTATTGCTGCTTCTCAGGGGAACAAAGATGTAACATCCTGGTAAGTTTAACATTTGTTATAGGAGGATGTCTCCCAGGAGATACAGCCACTTGCAGCATTGGATACAGAGTCTTGGTAAACATGTTGCGAAAGCAACTCTTAGAGGAAATCAAAAGTATCAACATAAGGACTATCTTCTCCCCTAAAGCCAGTATTTGACTTCTGGCATGTCATCCTTGTATGAGTTTCAGAGGATTTACCTGTCTATATAGATCAGTTTGCAAATTTTAAAGGAGACATTCATGATAAGACTTTTGATAGTTCTTATTTACTTTATTCAATACTTTACAAACCACTAGTTTTTAGCCTGCCTATTAGTTGGAACAACCAGTGAGACATTTAAAACTGCAGATACCAGCTATGCCCTACTTCTGAATCAGAGAGTCTCTCCAGGCAGATAGAGACTTCCTGTAATAAACAGTAAAATTCTTTCTTAAAATTTCAGGTTTAGAATGATCTTAATTCACTTACATAATAGTTTAAAGTGAAAGGGCAGAGGCAGACTATGGGAATGTTACATACAGTAGAATATAGAAGCCCAGTCATGTCTCCACAATTTGGGATTATTGTGGCGAAACAGTATAGCCCAAGATGACAATCATATATGGTCAGAAACACGATGTGATTGCAAACTCAACATTTACTCATCTCTCAGGGATAACTGAGAGTAATCAAGTTCATAGGCAGTAAGTATAAAGTTAGAATATCTGTCTGTCTGTCTATCTATCTATCTATTTACAATGAGAAATTAACCACTCAAGTTAGTATTCTCTCATAAAAATAACAGCAGATTTCCATCAAAAGTTCAGTTATCATCAGAATACCTGTTTACTAATTTAAATGGTAAACAATACTGCCCCAAAGCCTGGATACTCATCTGGAGAGTAGCATCTCTTGTTGTGTACATGCTACATGGGAAGTCACATTATCATCAGAGCAATTTTGTAATGCTATGAAAACCAGCAGTGTTAAGAATGGTGTGCTGTTTTCTGACATCTGGCCAAGGCAGCGTCACACATACAATTTCACATTATCAACACATCTGCCACTGTGGAATGAAAGTCTTTGTTCTTAGGCCAAGGTGCACTTGCCCTTGAATGTCTGCATGGACACGCATGATATTTCCCTGTGTGGTTCTACTTTCCCTTCTTTCAAAGAGCAGCCCCTTTTCTGAGTGGAATTTTTAAAAAATTATATAAATACCTTCACATTTGGTTATAGTCAAGTATTCTGAGCCTGTAAGTGTTAAGGTTCACAGTGGCTTGACATATTACAATTCTGATCTCTGTGTAGAGTTTAAATTTCAACTCTTCTTTAAAAATCATATTTGGTGTTGTCAAGTTCTTGAGATTGTGGGTGGTACAACTCAAGTTCCCTTCATTTGTCCTCTAAAAATGTATCATAGAGTCATTTACATATTTTATTGAAAATGCATATTTCAAGGGAGCATCTGATAAAGCACTGTAACTTGCTATCTGTTTTATCTATAATACTAGTCCCTTAAAGAATCTTGTGTTTAAATTTCCAAGAAGAAAAGGAACAAAGATAATAACACAAAAACTTAATCTAAAGGAATCACAGAATTAACACAATATTCTTATATGTTATATGCTAAAATAAACCCACAGACTTATGGTCAATTAATCTTTGACAAAGGAGGCAAGAATGTACAATGGAGAAAAGACAGTTTCTTCAGCAACTGGTGTTGGGAAAACTGGATAGCAGCATGTAAATCAATGAAATTCGAATACTCCCTCACACTATACACAAAAATAAATTCAAAATGGCTTAAAGACTTAAATATAAGACAACACATGATAAACCTTCTAGAAGAAAACATTGACAAAACATTCTCTGACATAAATCTTAGCAATGTTCTCCTAGGGCAGTCTACCCAGGCAATAGAAATAAAAGCAAAAATAAACAAATGGGACCTAATAAAACTTATAAACTTTTGCACAACAAAGGAAACCATAAACAAAACAAAGAGACAATTTATGGAATGGGGAAAAATATTTGCAAATGATGCAACTGACAAAGGTTTAATTTCCAGAATATATAAACAGCTCATACAACTTCATAAGAAAAAAACAAACAACCCAATCCAAAAACGGGCAGAAGACCTAAACAAGCATTTCTCCAATGAAGACATACGAATGGCCAATAGACATATGAAAAAATTCTCAGTATCACTAACTATCAGAGAAATGCAAATCAAAACTACAATGAGGTATCACCTTGCACTAGTCAGAATGGCCATCATTCAAAAGTTCACAAATGAAAAATTTGGAGAGGGTGTGGAGAAAAGGGAACCTTCCTACACTGTTGGTGGGAATGTAGTTTGGTGCAGCCATTATGGAAAACAGTATGGAGATTCCTCAAAAGACTAAAAATAGACTTACCATAAGATCTAGCAACCCCACTCTTCGATATGTATCTGGAGGAAACTCTAATTCAAAAAGATGTATGTACACCAATATTCACAGCAGCACTATATACAATAGTGAATGAAACAACCTAAATGTCCATTAACAGATGACTGGATAAAGAAATTATGGTATATTTATACAATGGAATACTACTCTGCCATAAAAAATAATAAAATAATGCCATTTACAGCAAAATGGATGAACCTAGAGATCGTCATTCTAAGTGAAGTAAGCCAGAAAGAGAAAGAAAAATACCTTAAGATATCACTCATACATGAAATCTAAAAACAATTTAAAAAGAGGACACTAAATGAACTCATCCACAAAACAGAAACAGACTCACAGACATAGTTAACAGTCTTATGGTTACTGGGGGAAAGGGGTGGGAAGAGATAAATTTGGAAGTTTGAGATTTGCAAATGTTAGCCACTATATATAAAAATGGATTTGAAAAAAAGTTTCTTCTGTAGAGCACAGGGAACTATATTCAATTTCTTATAATAACCTTTAATGAAAAAGAATATGAAAACAAATATATGTATATGCATGACTGGGACATTGTGCTGTACACCAGAAACTGACACATTGGAACTGATTGTACTTCAACTGAAAAAAGGAAAAAAGATGACTTACTTCCTGACAATGTAAGATCAGGAATAAGCTCTTGTAGGGAACCATTTTATACGTCCCACTTTTAATCTGGGTAATTCATTATGTGCTATGGGATTCAGACAATAGTTCGTACTGTGAATAATCCTTCTGGTTCAGGAAACATTTTTTTAAATAGCACACAAAAGGTTAGGCAAATAATATCTGAAAATTTTAATACTGAATTAATCAATCAATGCACACATATATATGTATCATCTGAAGGTAACTAAAATGTCTCTTGACATTAAATTTCAAATGTACAAATAAAGGTTGAATTGAAAAGGTTGAATCCACACCATAATAAAAAATACGCGTGGTTCACTAACAATTCAGTGAGAAATGATGTATAGGTTAGTTTTTGTGATCCAACAAATATCTCCAGTTCTATTAACCTGAAAAAAAAGAATCATTAATTAGCTCAACATTTCAGTCTTTCTAGACTCTCTTATCTTATCTAGGATAGCCTCACTTGTTTGCCTGGTGGTTAGAAACTGTCACCTTCAGCCCTTGTTTCTTTTTTATCTTTTCTATCTCACCTCTCATCTTTTAGCGTATTAGCCAGTGCAGTACAGATGGTGGCCTCAGGTTTCTGAGCTCAATGGAAGAGAGAAAGCCTCAATGCACAAGCAACATTAAGTCTTGGCTTATGTTACATATCCTAATGTTCCATTAGCCAAAACATATTCAAGGCGTTTGGCAATCGACTCCAGCTCTCCATGAGAGGAGCTGCAAAGTCACAATGCAAAGGAGGATGTAAAAGGATGGGATGGATTTGTAACCATTTTACAATCAACCACAAATGATATATTTTGTTATAGAAAGTTCTCAGAGCACTTTTGTCCAAAGCAGTGGTTCACAAAGTCTAGACACAACTCAAGCAACTAACAATTCTTATCGATGCCCAGCCTTCTACATGCAATTAGGTAACAATCCCATAGGATTTTTAGTTAATTAACTTGAAAAGTACTCCTATATCCTGCTGGAAAAATTCTCCCAGAAGCTACAACTTGGGTTAAAAGCTGTCTGTGCAGTATTTTTGCTCTTTGTGTATTTTACTTGCTGACATGTTCATGATGGCAGAATGAAACTGGCAATTTTAATCTATAATTAATCCTCATTATCCCATTGCTCTTTAGACATTTTAGAAGATAGCCTTAAGCGGCTGCAATGTAAGTTCATTCCTCCAAGAAACTTGATCCAATATCAGCTAGCTCTTTCCCTGTATGGCTTCCATTGTTTCCCTTTCAGCCATCAGAACTGTTAAATAAACTGCAGTTACTGACCCTTTTAAAAAGCTCTTCCATTGCCTGGCTGCACGTTCGTGCCACTCAGAGACACTTAGTGCTGTAACTACTATGTCCCTTGCAGGAAAAAGAATGACAATTATAAATGGGGAGGAAATTAGAGTAAGTGATTTGTGGCTGGAGAATAAAGAGTTTCAGCCAGTATTCCAGTCAAATATCAAGAACACTTAAGCAAGTTTGTCACTGTAAGGCTTTTAAAATGACACTTGCTATTATTAAACGTCTTGCCTTTCTTTTTCCATACTCACTTTTGCAAATAATTTTTATAGGAATTTTTATCCTTTATTTATTTTTTCCTTAGGCCTTAGCGCAATAAGCTGCAGCAGGATTTATGTCAGATAATTTAATTTCGTGTCCTAAATTATGTTAAAGTATGACAGCACTATAAGAGAAAGAAAGTTCTGTGGTATCTGGTACTTCTCATTAATTAAAGTAGAAGCTTGGCTAGTCCTTGACATTTGACTTTTTCTGTACTCTATAAAGTGATATGTGATATGAAAAGTGGAATACATTGAAGGATGTTAGTTAAAAGAATCTGCAAAATAAAATATAGGTTATTTATTTCAATTGAAAGAGAAAGTCAAAAGAACTTTTTAAAGTATCAAATATAATAGGTGCTTAACAACTATTTACATTAAGTTATCTTAGTGGATTCATGGAGTTATCAGCCCAGCACCCCTTTCTAAGGGCTTTCTTTCTCTCCCCAAGAACGTGATAAATATGTAGGGTACCATTAATATTTTATTGTTCAAATCCAACATTTTTTGAGAATGTAAGAGGTGCCATTAATGATTACATGATGAAAGAGGCATAGACCTTATTATGCTAAGCAAAACTGGAGGTATTATTTGCATATAAACATGAGGGCCATCATAATCCTCTAAATGCTGAATTCTGACTTCTGATCAAGAAATTCCTTTGCCAGTTTTGGGCAGAAAGAACTAGAAGGCAATTGTTCTCTAGTGGTTAAAGAAGTAAAATGTAGCCATGTCAGCTCTCTTATAAGGACAAAGGCAGCTGCAAGCAAATGAAAATGAAGCCATTTTAGGGAAGATAAAACAAACAGACAAGCAAAAATCAGACCATAACAGACATGAGCAGACTGAGAAAGAGCCACTTCTTGTTGCTCTTGAGTCCAAATGAATGCTAGCCCTTTCCATGGTTTTGTTTTTCAGATTTTTATTTGATTCCTGTTATCTTTCTTCTATGATAGTTAGAAATTAGTTTCCCAATTTGCAACCAAAATGATCCAAATGAAAATACGATTTAATGATGCCTGTACCAGAAAACATATTTTCTTTTTAAATCATTTCATAAGAAGCCTTCAAGATAAGAATTAGAATCCCCTATACACTGAAGGGAAAACAAAGACCTGGAGATGTTGATTAATCTAGTACTGCATCATGATTAATTTAGTATCAAATATTTAAACCCTTCCTAATGCCCCATGAGGTCTTACTTGTAACAGTTACTTTTTTTTCATAGCCATATTTCTGTGTGCTCCAGGAGATGTAAAGTACAGTTTTAAAGTTTGATCTTTTTCAGAGAAATGTTGGGCCATTTCATATCCAATGCCTACTTTAGTCCAAGGATTGAAAACCAGTGTCATGAATACTTATTTTTCCCCAATGGAAGTAAGGTCAATAATAAGACACTGTATGGTATCAAGTTCATAATTACTCAAGAGATTTTAACAGTATAATTATTTATTGAATGAAAATCTAACTCATTTTTGTTTACTTTGAAAATTAATGCTGCTGGCAGAGAGTACTGCCTTCTCATTGCTCTGCCATGTATGCCAGGAAGGTGTTAAATTGGAAACACCTAAACACAGAAAATAAACTATGTTTTGAAACTCAAAAGGGAAAGCTGACAAAAATCAATAATATTTGAAACTAGATATAAGTACCCAAGAAAATAGCATCTGTGGGGACGAAAGCAGGAGGATTAAGGGAAATACATCACCCACAGGTGGTGTGCTCGGTGGCTTGTCTTAATAAAAATACTAAGCCAATACAGGGATTAATACACTTAAGGCAGGGAAAAGTTCCAGTATACTTCAAAGTCATTTCTTAGAGCTACTCAAACTGCATGGATATTCTTGTTATGGGACAAAATATAAAATTATTTTGGATTTTTGATGAGGAATATAGTATCATCAAGGTAATTAAAAACATATACCATCTTTCTTAACAGTAAACAATTGACTATACAGGAATAATACACCGACAAATTGCACTTCCAAAAGCATTTGATGGCAGAGAACATACTTTTTATCCATATAACCAAAATTATTGTCAGTTATAATATTTAAAATGGAATCACTGATTCATTCTGATGAGCAAGAGTTACCATTAAAATGGGGAAATAATCAGGATGTAGACCATATTTTATTTATATATTTATTCCCTACTCCACTAGCACCTGGGAAATAGATTATGCTTAGTAAATATTCAGGAATGAATGAGGTTGTAAGCTTTATGTTGATTTTAAAGTTCTTAGTGCTATATTATGTATGTGACTTAAAGATCAATATGTATTTCACATTAATTTTAAATGTAATGCCAGAATACTGTAATGAGTAAAGTGATAGTTTTCAATTTTACCTTTGTATTAAAATTACTTAGGAAATTTTTATAATATACCATTGCCCAGGACCTTCTTTGAGAGGTTCTAATTCAGTTGTCAGGGATGAAGCAAGGGCATTGGTATTTTCTTAAGCTCTCTGGGTATTTCCAACTTCTTAGAAATCAGAACCAGGATGAGAATCACCAATTTTGAGTTTTCAAAGCAAAAAGATCTCTGCTCACTTTCCCAAATGTGTCTTTTACCTACTGTATGTTTTCCAGAAGTCCCTCAAGCTTTCTGAACCTCATTCTATAGTCATAACATGGAATAATAATATATGAAATACAAAAAGTCCTTGAATGCCTCTGTTGCTCTTATTATTGCCACATTATTGACAATATTATTATAAGAAGATTCTTTTCTATTTACATGACTGCCTCTTGATCGTCTTTCAGATTTCAGCTCAAAGGTCTCCTTAGAGAAACTTCTCTAACAGCCATTTTAACCGCTGAATCTCTCTTCACCTCACGTAAATCATTGCTTATCATGCTATTTATTTAATTTTTAGTCCTTATTAAAACATTTTTCATGTTTGCTTGCTCTTTGACTATATAAGCACCAGGAAAGCAGAAACTATTGTCTCTCTATTGACTCTGAGTCCTCAATGCCTAGAATGGTGCCTGGTACATTACAGGTGCTGAGTAAACATTCATTGAACTCTAAGGTTAGCAAGGTTACATCTACAGTCCCCATAGCTTGACCTGAGAGAAAAGAAGTACCGATGTTAATGTGCAATAGATGTATCTAAATTCCTCTGACTGTTAGTCTTTACAGCTGCTGATTGAACAATCAATTGGCATTATTTTGCATAGATTGGAACTTGTCAGTATCAAGGAGGTTAAGTATGATTTGCAGAGAACTCACACTCTAATAAAATGGGCATAACACCTCCGTAAGGGTTGATTTTCATTATGACTCTACCATCATAACAGAGGTTGGATGTGATGTCAAGCAATTTAAAGAAAAAGACTAGATGCCACACCCTTCCTTTATCCTTATTTAGGATTTGCTCTCTCTGATAAGTAATAGGATTATATTAGGTTTCATTTGGAAGCCAAATCACATATGGATTGGGATTTGCAGAGCATTATAAAGACAAGAATTCTCAAGATAAATGTGGGGTCTGCAGGAAAAAACTGTAGTGATGGAGTAATGGCTTGTCTGGAAAATGGATGAGATGCCAGTGAAGTGCATACACTTGGAATATTTTATCAGAATAACTCAAATATCATTAAGAATGAAGCAAATAATTTTATTTAATGGTGCAATCAAACATTTTATCGAAATTTTAATCCCAAATCTGTAAAGATACGTTTTTTTGACTAGAAGAGTATATGGTAAAGACAATTATATGATTTAGATATTTATCTCTTGCTTTATAAAGTAAAACCGTCATGTATTGAAAACAAATAATAATCATGAAGTTTTTGCTTATTGAATATTTGAAGCAAGTTCAATAGAGCAACAATGGAAAAGAAAATAATTTATGTGTAACATTGAATAAAAGTGAAAGTGAAAGTTTCATAAAAAAGAACTGCATTTTCAACAAAGACAGGATAAATAATTCAGAGACAAGGATTGGGAGAATAGTTAATTCCTACATTCTTGATGATAACAAAGCACAAATATGGTTAAGAAAAGATGCTTCTCATTTCTTTATATCTATGAAGAAATGATATGGTGAGGGAAAATAAGATACTATTGTAACACAGTTGTCCATAAAACTTCCCCATTTCAAGGACAGAAATCATAGTGAATCATTCTTCAAGAAACAGTGTAAAAAGAAACATATTTCTCAAATCATTAAATCTCAAAACTGATTTAAAATCACCACATTTTCCTGTTAAAATCTAATTCTGATATTTGTGTCTTGAAATGTTACAATATTACTACCTCACCTCTCCTATTTTTTAATTTTTCTACTACACTAATTCTCAATAACTTAGTGTAACACAATATGGCCAGTTGTGAACAAAATAAACTACTGTACAAATAAGAAAAAGAGGGGAGAACAAGGTACGGGAAAAAAGCCTATTACTTTCCAATAAGAAAAGTCAAACATTTCCAAAAGAAAATCACTTGGATTATTTGATCGTTTACTTTTTGTAACTAAAAAAAAGTTCTCATTTTTCATTATTAAAAAACACACAGAACTTGAAAGATAGAGAAAGAGTGGTACCTCTTTAAAGGAAATATGTTGATGTGACATGATTTTATGTTAATGGAACACATTAAAGAAAGCATTGTTGCACCAAGTCCACAAGATTGATGGAGATAATAGGCATTAGGGGATGGTATTTCTGCATGCTCCTTTTCACATCAACTAAAAGCACAGGCTTCAAATTATACTCAGTTATGCTCCACACTTTGATGTTAAAAACTGCCCCGTCCCATGGAATAAACTAGTCCACATCTAAACCACAAAGCTGTATTAAGGCTATATTTTCTGTTGAATATGTGAATGTAGTTCAGGAAGTTTGACTTCCTGCTCAACAATCTCAAGATTCCACAATAGAATGATTAAAACTGTGGTGCTCACAGCTCTGCTGACAGGGAAGTTTGGTTCTTTTCTGGTGAATTACAGAAAGGCGCTGAATTTAAAAAAAATCATAACTACTATAAGCCTACCACAACGCTATCCTTGAGTCTCCACAGAGTGGAACATGGTAATGAGAACCCTACAGCAAAGAAAAAGTGGTTTACTAAGACTCAAGCTTGGTCTTTCAGGAGTTTCATTCCTACATATATTAACAGCTCTATACCATGTGGGAGTCCTGATTATAGAACTGGTCATAGTTCTTTTATGGTGATATATTAGCTTCATATACTCTAAATCCATTTGTATGCTTACATTTGTGATGCAATATATGGATCACAAATAGTTCATTAAACTTTCTACCCTTAAGAAAATGGGGTGAGGTTATGACCATGTACCTTATCATTGACACTGCAATGAGACCAAAGGGAGAAGGGAGGAATTGTCATAGTGCCAAAACTGGAACATAAGGTTAGTAGCTTTTTAATCCACTTACTCTCCAAAAGTTATTGGGATAGCATAACAATGGAATGGCTTGCTTAAAACTTAATCTACATCTTGACTGAAATAAAATTTTAGAGATTTTGGTGGAAGGTTTGTATTATACAAAACATACCCGTAAGAAAAGGTGAATACTTTATGGACCTGTCTCATTCATTACATTCTTCTATGGAGAAAATAAGAGAACCTATATAGGGTCCCCTCAATCTTTTAATCTGGATTGTACCTTTAGAAAAACCCATCTCTAACTCCAAAAGATGGAAATTATGGCTACTAATTCATTCCAAGGAAAGAAACACAGAGCTCTAGACCAGATGACAATTACATAAGAGGGTAAAATCACAGAGAGAGTCTGGGGAAACAGAAGCAGTGACAGCTTTTCATTAACAAGGCTATCTCTGTGTACAATGGTGTCCTTGAGACTCCTTGGGAATCAACAAATCTAGGACTTTCATTATATTCAGACACTACTATAAAATCAATTTGTCATCTTCAGCGCATTAAGTAAAGAAAAAGAATGGATCAATTGCCCGGGAGTCAAAATAAACTTGGAAAGTTGTGGAGAAGATCAAGCAAACACTAAATTCATGATACAAATATGAAAGTAAGAAGCAGCATTTGAGCTCTTGTAACCATTTAAAAACTACAGTTTTGTAACTATCTATAAAAATCACATTTGAGAAGGTAATTTTCTCCTTCCTGGAAACTGGAGCTAGAGTTGAATTCTGGCCAGACTCTTTCCCATGACCATTGTCAGTAGCCTGGCCTTAAACTTAATGAAGTTCAAAACATTTTTTCATACGTTGGACAGAAAAGGAGAGAATTCCAAGTGGAACTAGCCATCAAATATATATCTACACTTGGAATTGGTTGAAAATTAGTCCAACATACCACAAATTAAAGGGGACATGGGATGTCTTGAGACATTAATCTCTTTCTCATTCTTTCTAGACCACAGTTCTTCAAGCATAACCTAAATCAAATAGATTATAAAAAAGTGAGATATTTTATTGAAAGCTATTGTGTACAGTGAAGGGAAAATGTAAAATTTTTCTGTAAACATTACTGGATAATTAACAGCCAAATTTTGGCCTCATGAAACAAGGTGTTGTACAAATTGAAAACTGTCTTCCTGGAACCTGTTAGGAGTTCATTCCTGTATGGGGGACAGCTCATGTTTCAGAACCTGATTCATACATTCATTCTGATACCATCTGGCTCACTTACTATTTTTGAATAACACAGACCACCAGTAAAAAATCAAGGCCTCTCCCTTCCTGGTGGAAAGGGGAAGAGAAAATCACCACACCTGGTGGAGGCAGGTGCAATGTAAATCTTCATGAGTGAAAATGTTTTTACTCTAAATTCTCTTTTAAGACTGGCATATTAATAGTCTCTAATCAAATCCTGTCTTATGCTGAGCTCTCATACCTAGAAGAAAAATAATGGGCTAGAAAACACAAAAAATATGCAAAGGACAAAAATGATATCTGAGTATCCTATTAGGGGAGACAAGTAGCTGGTGCCCAAGAGTCTACAAGGCACAAGCGGGAAGACGCCTGCCCTCAGGACTATGACATGGCAGACTTCAGATACAAGTGATCAGCGCAGAAATAACATGCTGAGAAATTTAAAGTACTTTAACTTCTAGTACTGGCAAAATGGAAAACAGAGAACATGCAATTTTTTTTCTAATTAAACAGTAATAAATGCCAGTTATAATAAAAATAAAAGATAAAACACAGAACTGGATTCACAGAAACTAAAGGAAATTTACATATGTGCAAAAATGTCTTTAGTAGGTAAACTAATGCTGATACAGCACTGAAAGTGGAATCATGGAATCTGGTAAGGTCAGGGCCTTGGGTATTGATGATGATGAGGGAACTGGAGGTAAAGCTGTAAGTACTATGAGACTTGAAGTTGGAACTGGGACTTTTCAAGGATAAAAGGAGAACCAAATTATGTCTGGCTACTAGCACAGGGATATGAAAAGCAGAGTTGTCTGTGCCTGGACTTTGGGGAAAGTCTAAATATCTCCTCTTAGATATCATAATCTTGTCTGTGCTTTGCATCTATTTACAGTTTGAAATTGTATATGTAGCAGGGTGCCTAACTTGAGAAACTAACAAAAAAAACACTGGCATGTCTTCAAGGAGAAATCACAAAATGCTATGGACAGACAGCCTCATAACTCAGGCAGCAAAGGCTGAATACAGACCTAAGAAATATCCCCACTAAAGATGAGCTCAGAATAAAAAACTTAAAAATTCATGAGGAAATAATTAACTATGAGTGATAATCAAGAAGTACATTGAAGAGGATGAACTGCACTTTGTTACTTGCAAAAATAGGAAATTTTATTTGAAAAGTAAAGAAGAATAAACATGTTTACAATAATAAAATACATAAATAAAAACAAAACCAAAGAGAAAGATCAAGCTCTATGAAAGAAACAATTGTCAAATTTGAAAATAATAAACAAATGGAATGTCTAGATGTAAAAATATATATACTTATTCAATTAAGAAATGAATGGACAAAGCAAATAGCAGACTTAACAAAGCTAAATACAAAATCCATGAACTGAAAGATACTTTAAGAGTATGTCAAAAGGTAGGGCTGAAAAAAGATGCAGAATTGCAAAATGTGAATGCAAGATTAAGACATTTAAAATAGATCTAAATAACTTCAGGTAGAAAGAATAAAGAAGAAAAGAAGTATTGTTCAGTATGATAATGACTGAGGAACATACATAAAAACAATGGTTCAAGAAGTGCAAAATGACACTGGGAGATGATAAAATTAAAATAAATCCAAATGCAGTTGTATCACAGGAAATTGTAACTCCTAACAAAAACAAAAAAAAGCACAGAGAAAAATCTAAAATTTATCAGGGAAAAATAGATTATATACAAAGAAAGAATATTTTTTCACAGTAAGATCAATAAAGGCCAAAGGGTATTACCTTCCAAGTGCTGTGTGAAAAAAATTTACAATGAATAATGGTTGGCCCAGATAATGATCAATTTAAGATTAAGGAATCATGAAAGAAATTTTCCATATGAAAGACTGAGGCAGTTTAGATTTGTGCAGTGTTATAAAATGATTAATAAACTAGATACTTCATTAAAATGTGAATTAAACCCACTAGGAAAGTTGATAGTCAAGGGAAAAGTAGACACATTTTAAAATATTTTGGTAATTTAAACCAATATTGAATTTAAATTCCATCAGCAAAACAACAAACTTAAAGTGGAACTCAAAAGACCTCATAGCAATATCATGAAAGATGAATGGAAGTGCTCAGAATGAAGGCAATACTTTGGATTTTTTTTCACTTAAATAGACAAATCTCCCTTAAAACAAAGTGTAAAAACCTACTAAAAATAAATAAAATTGATCAACAGTTAGTGAAAATATTAATTCAGTGTTTTACGTATACTTCCAAGGAATCACCAAAGCAGCCAATTCTAACAAATGGGCAGGAGGGAAAAACAATACTTGAGAAAGGTCATAAAAGATAAAAAGAGCTGCAGCTACCAACAGACAAGTGTTTTAAGCAATATATTAGCATAAAAATCTAACAATGTATTAAAAACCAAATCGTGCTTATGTAGGGCTTGTTTTAAGACTGCTAGCATAGTTTAACGCTAAATTTGTTAATCAAATAATTTACCTTATTAGCAGATTAAAGGCCAAAACACTGAATAGAGTAAATATGTATTGAAATCTAACCTGTTCTCAGTCATTAGGAAAGGCCAGTGACCAAAACAAACAAAACCTTCATTCTTAATGCTTTTGTTCTACTGGAGGAGATTAATAATAAGTTAAGCAAATGAACAAAATTCAACATTATGTTAAATAGAAACTATATAAAACCAAAGAATGGTAAACATGAACTGTATGTGTGTGTAGAAGTGGATAGGGATAAAACTAAAGACACACATGCAAAATCATTGTAGAGAGAACTAAGAGAGATGCTTTACTAAAAAAGTATAGAAGATTGAGATATTTAGAAAAATTTGCCTGTCTTGGGAAATTTCAATGTTGTAATGATGTAAACCTCCATAAACTGATCTACAAATCAGTGCAAAAAATCTTCTGATGGCATTTTTCCTAGACTTTATTTGTAAAATCATAATTAAATATAAATTGGTAAGAATAAAGGCAAGTATTTTGAAGGAGGGAATTTCTGAAGGGTAGGAGGAGCTTACTTTCATTATCAGTGCTTAATATGAAATTCTGATAATTACCAGTGTATCAAAGGAACAAGATGAAAAGCCCATAAAAGTCACATCCATAGATTAAAGCTTAGCATGTGACCCAAGTGTATTACAAATCTGTATGCATAGATAGTCCATGAATGTGGACATAGCAATATGTGTAAACAGGACAGACATGGTTCCTGAGTTAACAGAGCTTACATTTATGTTTAAACTTTTAATAAATGTTATACTGTTTCCAAAATATCAGTGCCATTTTACATTATCAGCAGTATATGCAAGTCCCAGTTATGTCACATTCTTGAACCAAAATCTTAGATATTCTAATAGGTGTTTAGCAGTGTCTCATTGTGGTTCTTACATTTCTCTAATTTCTAAAGACATTGGCTGTCTTTTCATTTATTTTCCATCTATATATCCTCTTTGATGAGGTATCTTAAAATTATTGCTCTTATTTAAAACAGAATTTTAAAATATTGATTTTTGAGAGTTCATTTTATAGCCTGCAGAAAATTTCTTTGTCAGATATATACTTTGCAAATACTTTCTCCCAGTTTGTGGCTTATCTTAGCAACCTTTTAGCATTCTTTTTGGAGGGTAGAAGGTTTAATTTTGATGAACTCTACTCAATCAAATTATTTTTTATGTCTGGCTTTTGATGTTATATATGAGAAATTTGGAAATCTTTCAATATCAAAAAGGCTTACCATATATTCTATTCTAGAAGTTGTCTAGCTTTACCTTAATACATTTAGGTCTACCATCCTTTTTGAGTTTTTTTTTTTTTTTTAAATAAAGTGTGAGGCATGTTATATGTTACAGTTTTATTTCCCATGAACTTCCATTGATTCAGTACAATTTGCTTAAAAGACTTCTTTTTTCATCGAACTGCATTTGAAAATTTGCTAAATATCAGTTGATTGTATTTGTGTTGGTCTATTTTTGGTCTGTGTTCTGCTCATTGATGTGTCTATCTTTGGCAATTTTTAGTTCTGGAAATTAATTATTCACATCTGTTCATTTAAAAATTCTTGCTGGTGACAATTTCCTTGTATTTTTATAGTCTTTTTATACATTAAGAACTTAACATTTCCTTATATTTGTTGAAAATGTTTTTGATTATTTTTATTGATATATAGTGGACATAGAATAAAATGCACACACTTAAATTATACAATTTTATGTGTTGACATATGTATGTACCCATGAACCATCACACCAGTCAATAAGAACATGTTTCTCCTCCCAGCTCCTCCATACAACTTTTCCCTGTTGAATCCCTATTTATTACTTCCAGCATGTTTTATTTTTTTTTGTTTATGTAGATTCCATGAGATTTTCTATAGTTACACTTTTTTTTTTTTTCCTTTCTGGATACTTCTTACTTCTCTTTCTTGTCTGATTGTATTGGTTAGAACCTGCAGTAGGAGGCTGAATAGAAATGATCATTGCCATCAGTCTTCAGGGGGAAACATTCACTCTTTCACCATTAAGTATGAAGTTAACTGCAGGTTTTTGCAGATGATCTTTACCAGGTTTAGCAAGTCCTCTTCTATTCTTGGTTTGCTAATAGTTTTTGTCAGGAATCAATACAGAATTTTTTGTGCCCTGTTTTTCAGCGTCTATTTAGATGGTCATATATTTTGCTGTTACTGTTGATCATGTTGTTATTATGGTAATTTACACTGAGTGATTTTTGCATGTTAAATCAGTATCACATTTGTGATGCTAACTTCAGTTTTTCATGATACATGATCATTTTCATATATTATTTGATTCTATTTGCTAAAATTTTGTATAGAGGGCTTGCATCTATGTTTGCTAGGAATTTTTTAAATTATATTTTTCTTTCCTACTAATGCTTTTATTTGGCTTTGTTATCATGGTCAGTAATCCTAATACGATGGAATGATCTAGGCAGTGTTCCTCCTCTTCAATTTCCTGGACAAGTTTGTATGGAATTGGTATTATTTCTTCCTTAAATCTTTAGTAGAATTCACCAATGAAGCCACTTTAGCCCAGAATATGGAAATGTTTGTAAACATAAATTTAATTTATTTGATAGTATTAGGCTGTTCACCTATTTCACTTTTTAAAACAGATTTATTAAAATATAATTCACATACCTTTAAATTTACTTGTTTTAAATGTAAAATTCAATGTTCTTTAGCTTTTAGTCTTGCCTACTTCAAAAACTGATTTATCTTCTTAATTTTCACTTGCAAGAATACTTTTTATAGTCTGAATTAAAACCTCTTTTCAAATATATGATTTATAAATATTTTGTCCAATATCTGGAGTGTCTTACCATTATTTTTATCATGCCTTTTTCATATATTTCTTTTTGAGTAACCCTTAGTTATGTTTGTCTTTCAAAGAATTTGTCTTATCTAAGTTGTTGAATTGTTAGGAATACTGTTCATAGTGATCCCCTGTTACCTGTTTACTAACTGTAGAATCTCTAGAGATGTTCCCTCTCTCATTCTTGATGATAGTAAATTGTTCTCTTTTTGTTTTTCCTGTTCTGCTTATTAATTTTATTGGTCTTCTCAAAAATGCAGTTTGTGGGTTTCTTCCTATTCTCTATTGTTTTTGTTTTTTTATTCTTTGATTTTCTCTTAGATCTTTATCAATTTATTTCTTTTGTTTATATATATTTTGTTCTTCCTTTTGTAGTTTCTTAAAAGTAGTTTCTTGAAAGTTGAATAAACCGATTCACCATTTTCCTTGTTTTTTTAGTATAGGCATTTAGAGCTATATATTTCCCACTACTTACTGTTCTACCAGTATCCAACACATTCTGATATGTCATGTTTTCATTTTCATTTAGTTCAAAATACTTTCCAACTTCCCTTTTGATTTCTTTCTGACTCATGGTTTATTCAGAAGTTGATTATTTGGTTTCCACATATTTGGGGATTTTTCAGAGGATTTTTTTCTTACTGATTCCTAATTTATTTTTATTGTGTTCAGACAACATAATTTATATGACTTGAATCCTTTCAATTTACTCTAAGTTGATTTATGGTCCAGAATTTAGTCTATCTGCATAAATGTTTCATGTATAATTGAAAATGTCATATATTTTGCTGTTGGTAGGTGGAGTGATATACCAACATCATTATACTGATGATTAGTAATGTTCAAGTATACATATTTGCTGATTTTTCTTTCTATTTGTCTGTCAACTATTGAGAGAAGAGTGTTGAAATCTTTAATTCAATTTTGAATTTATTTTCATTGAACTTCTATCAGTTCTTGAATCATGGATTCTTAAGCTCCCTTATTAAGTGTATATTATTTAGGATTATTATTCTGCTTAATTAATTGACAACTTTATTATTAAGAAATGATAATTCTTATACTTGGCAAAATTTTTTGCTTTTGAAGCTATTTTGTCTGACATTCAGCTATCTTTTGACTAGTGGTAATATGGTATATCTTTAATATTTTTTTACTTTGAATTTATTGGAGTCATTATATATATATATATATTTAAAATGTGTTTATTATAGGCAACATATAGTTAAAACTTGTTTTTTCTTCTTTTGAAAATCCTGGTGTTTAATTAGGATGTTTGAATTATTTGCAGTTAATATAGTCATTAATATAATTTTCAATCTATCACTTTAGTATTGGCTATTTTATGATTCTATTTTCCCTTCTGTAGACTTACCAGAGTAACTTTTTGTTTTGTTAGGTAGCGCATGTTTTAGGGTTTATTTCGTGCATGTCCCTTTTATTTCAGGAAGGCTGGAGGACTCTCCTTGGGTTTCTTGCTCTTTAGCCATGGCCTAGAAACTCCTGACAGTGTACTGATGTAGTTTTAGATTTTATTGTCTTATTTGTTTTCTGTTTCTCAGGAACCATTTTCTGTTGTTGCCTGATGCTCAATATCCTAAAAAGTAAGTATTTATTCATTTTGTCCATGTTTTTATTTGATTTAGGTGGAAGACTATGTATGGTTCTAAATCTTGACCAGAAGCTTCTTTTAACAATTACTGAATACTTAAGTATTCTTAAGTAATTCTGAGTTAAGCACCACTGCTATCTTCATGTTTCTACTAACTCAATAGGGAATAACAATTTTGCTTGAAGGATTTATTACTTTTAATGTTCCAGAAAAATTTCTATAGTTAATATAGATACAATTATATGACTATTATGAAAGAGGAAATTGAGCTCCTGATTAATACTAATTTTCCTTCAAACATGGGGTTGTTTAGTTTGAATCAATCATAACAAATCAGCTTCAACTGAAATCAAATAATTGTCAACAATCTCTTTACTTGTCAACAGAGGAAAGAATAAGATTGGAAATAAAGTTACATTTCATTCCTATCCTTATATCTTCTTTACTCTGTTGACAGGTAATTAGGGCCATTCACAGTTTGTTGGGGTTTTTTCCTTCACTGAGAAGAGGAGACTATTAAGTGCCTCTTGCTATAATTCAGAGACACTAGACTTAAAATGGTTTGATTTCTATAGGTTCTTGCATTTGACAATTAAAAATAATTTTTAACCTTTTACCTAAATTGTTAGTATTTGTTTATATAATTTTTGCTTGTCATACTATTCCCCACGTTATATGACTGAACATGTATCATATGCATATTTGTCTAATAAATTTAATTAATTGTCACATGTTTATGCATTTGCCTTATGTATTAGAAAAATGAATGTTTGCCCAGCATTGCAAACTGTGCTTATTTTGCTTCCTTCAGTCTTAGTAACTGAGATTCTTTGTCAATGCAAGTCCCACTGCCAGTGACCTTAAAAATATTCTTTCCGTTATTTTATGGAATCTTGTACCTGTTATCTGATGTATTTTCTACATCTTTGGATCTTTTCTCTCTGTTGATTTTTTATTGTTTCTATTTTCTGTGATTCTTTCTTCACATCTGAATAACCAGCTCAATTCTCCTATTTTTATAAAAACCCTACATGACTGTTCATTTACCTCTACCATAATTGCTTTACACATTTCTTTAAGTTGTATAATTTGTAACTCAATTCCTCCTGACACCATATTTACTAACTTCCAATTCACTCCTTGGTTCTGTATAATCTAAATTCTGTCTTCTTTACCTTATTAAAACTTCATAGTTAGAAGAAGCTAACATCTTTCATGTTGACAAATTTAATAAACATATTTAATATGTTTATTATTAGACATTTCTGTTCCATTGAGTAGACTGTATGTTTAGTCATTGACATTCTATCCCAAAATAGAAGCCCTGGCTTCAGCAATACTGTTAATACCCAGATTGTGAATGAGGTTTCATGCTGAAGTAAATTCAAGGAAATCTATCAAATAAACTTAGGTAACTCTGTTATGTACAGAAATTTTAAATAGCAATATAGACATGGGTATAACATGTAGAGACTCAAACAAGGAATATAAAACAATTTTTGAAAGGACATATGAAAATATCTTTTTACCGTAACTTGAGTAATGTTGCCTTGCTCTTTTGGTCTTCCGATTTGTTCTTCAGTTTTTTAAACAAAATTTCTCAGCACTTTAAGCATATATGTGAGTCTATTCTTCAGTGCCAAGCTTTGCATATTTATTTTCCTGCTTCTCATTCTTTTCACTCTCCTATAGAGATCCCACACATCCTCACCATTTCAACATGCTCTTACCTTACAAATATCTATTTCTAGCTTTGATGTTCAGACTTGATAATCTGAGCTCAAATATCAATCTGCCTGTTAGATAGTTTCATATGTGCCCATAGCCACATCACACTTAATGATTTTGAAACAAAAATTATTTAAGTTTTCCCCAAATTTAATCTGCTTCCTCAATTCCCCATCTCTGAACATGACATCCAAAACAATCTAGTGATCCAACCTAGAAACTAGGACATCATCTGAGACATTTTACATTCCTTTAGAACCTACACAATTTGCATAGTTAATCACAATATGCAATCAATATTAATTCTTAAATTGTTCTCAAGGAGTGCTGGCTAGTAAGATGAAAGTCAATCTTTTGTAACATAACATGGGAGTGACATTACTTCAGTATTGCCATATTCTACTAATTAGAAGCAAGTTACAAAAGAGGAGACAATTTTATAAGAGATTATTGGAGGGGGGACATCTTAGAGGCTGCCTGCCAAAAATTCCATAAAACATGAGAGTTTCAAGACAAATTAAAAATTAAAGTATTAATGTTATTAAGTGTGGTTTGGAGAGCACAACTTGGACCCAGGGCCAAGGCGGCTTATCTACTCCACAGACATAAAAGATGTGACAACCATATCATACAGGCTCTATCAGCATATTTTGGAGTTAGGAGATTAATCTATTAATCTGTTAATAATTAAAATATCTATACTGAGATCTCATCTTTTCGTAATACATTTTAACAACATGGAAAATGAGAATTTCAGCTTTGGAAAATTGGTAGCTTCAGTTGTAAAATTTTCTTTGGCAGATCATCATGTCATATCAATGTCATCTTATGTTTACAAATATTAAACAGAGACACAATCCAGAATAACCCTGTCTACGCCTCAGATGTAGGCACTTTACTGTTGAAAGTGATATTATTAAACCATGAACTCAGTTGCTTATCATGAGTTTTAAAGGTGAATATTTAAGGTTAAAAATTCGACGACCAGGAGTTTCTCAGAGGTCCTTGCACTGCACCAGACATCAGCTGCCCCTTCATTTACTTCTTCTTTTTCTGTTATGTCTTCACATAAATCCATATTGATGTGAGAATTCAAGCTTCTTTACACATCAGTGAGGATTTCTTTACTTTCAGCTACTCAATTTCATGATGATCTTAAGACCACATCTAACTTCAGGTCCAATCATTTTATAGAAAGATAGTGATTTGTTATTCAACTTTCTCACAACATAATACAAAGGAATTGACTGAATCACTGGAGGTGAGATTTAGGTTAGATATGATCAAAACCTTCCATATGTATGGGGAGATACCCACTGGGATGTCATTTTTAAGTTGTGGAATTATTTACCTTCAAATCAGTCAGAAATAATATAATATATAACATTTGGGAAGATGCTGAATTATACTAAGAATCCTGTAGTTAAGCTTAATGTTTTAATGACCTTATAATATCTATATAATAAACTATTAGCTAATTTATCTGTTTGACAGTGACTTTCTCTCAATACTTTTCTCAGTCTACCTGTCACACTTTGCCATCTGCCTTTCATCACTTTGGATATTTCTTCTTCAAGTAAAATGCTTTGATTTTGCATAGTGAGAAACTACAGTGTACTAAATGTAATTTTGTTGTATATTTTCCACCAACGTATTGGAATTTCTGTTTTAAAATGAATATATTTAGACAATCATGTGCCAGATAAACAGTTTGATTCCAGATGGTTTAAACAAATTCAATAGCACTTTTTAAAAAGTCAAATTGCCCTGTGCATACCACATTGAAAATCTGTTGCTTAATTTTGTGGTCTAAGATAGCAAACATTACAAAAGTCAACCAATTAACACTTACATATACATAATTATAAACAAGAATTATAGGAGTGATATTTTAGGCAATGTGTCTTCTTAATTTCATTTTTAATTAACTTTATGCATTACTGGTTTAAGTCAAATAAAATCTTGAAAAGACTGTCCAGAAGCAATTTGTAGTGTGATGTTATTTCTACACAGAAATATATATTTCTATATATCTCTATGTATATTTCTATATTGAAATAGATGTTGTATCTATTTTTAAGACAGAATGAGTCCCTAAGAAATTAAGATCAAAACTACTAGAAAAGGTCTAGTAACTTTCTGTTTGAACAATCTAATGATAAATTTGCTTAATGACATAACTACCTAAATATCTAGTTTCAAGTGCTATTCCAGGCACTGGAAATATAGAATGAATCAGAAAAGCTCAGTAACTCTAAGGAGCTTATATTTTAATGAGGTAGAAAAACGTAACTGGTAAGTCAAGGAGAACTTTTTAATTCTAATGATCATTATGAAGGAAATAAGCAGAGTGATGTCATAAAACAAGTAGGTTGTTGGGGAAGTTTTGCACTTGACAGGGCTTTCAGGAAGGGCCTCAGTGAGATGATGGTAACTGAGGTCTGAAGATAAGAAGGATTTAGTATATTACAGCAGGGAAGCGAGCATCTGAAGTGCGCATTTGAAGTACAACAAAATGTACAATATCTCTGTTGTTAACATGATCAAAGCGCAGGGAAGTGACTGGTGTCTTGTGAGCAAAGAAGAGAGAGGGTGAAGATAAGACTGAAGTGTGAACATGAGAAATCTATAAAATAAGCACATGAATAATATTAGGTAATTCCACATATTTAATGCATGTCTTTAACTTAAGCAAGTTCAATTCCATAGAAGCTTGCAGATCTGCCATTTCAAGTTAACTGTAATGATCATTTCTTTGGCCTATGTTTTAGCTCAAGTAATGAATTGTTTATGGTAAAGTTTTCTGGCCTATAAATTGTAATATGATTAAATTTTTATCATCTCTGGCGCTTATTACCTGTCAGGTTCTGAGATAAGTTCCATATTTTTATTATTTAATCCTCATAATAAAGCAGATATGGAGTCATCCTGGTTTTAGAGTTAAGAGAATGGAGGATCATGGAAGTCACATAAAAACAAATAGCCTGCATGATCCTGTGGAATATGCTCTCTCTACTGCACAATCACTATTAATATTCTACAGTTCTACCAATCTTTCACCTCCCTCTGTCCCTCACCCCTGGATTCCTGGTCTCTCTAGGTTTCTGGAGTAAGTTACTGGAGAAAGATTTCTGGTACCTGATTTTCAAAATTGCAGGCAACTGTTGATTAAAATAACTTAAGCCTAGCTCAGATAAGTTTGTTTTCATAAAAATAAATATGTATTAGACACCTCTCCACATTACACTATCACTGACCACCACCTCTAAATTCAATTTATTTTTTATCACTATAACAATCTCGCCATAAAAATTTAAATCTCATAATAAGTAATGGGCACAGATATACTGACATGGAGTGGGAAAGAAAGGAACACATCTTCAGTGAATGAAATAAATGCTGTTTTCCATTAGGTTCACCCAGAAGGGGCTATGTCTAATATTGGTTTGAACTTCTCTTAGGATATTTGTTGGTATTTGTGTTGAATTAAATTTAATTATACTGAAGTGTCTTCTCTATCACTGATTAACAAGCAGGTGTTCTCTCAGTTTCCGGAAAGCTCACATCTGTTATATTGCCTATGATGCCACCCTATGAATCTAACCATTTCACTATGGGGAGAATGCTTATTTTCCTTGATTATCATGTAACAAAACTTTTGTAGTAATCATTGTCCAACCTCTCATTTTAAACATTGTCTGCATGTCTTCATCGGCGACCAAATCTCCTATACTTCAACTCACCCTGCAGGTTTTTCTGTATTCCTTGCATTTCCAAGTCCATCAGCTTCTTCAAGGAAGAATCCATCTACACCTTAGCCTTTCCCTCAACCACTCAAGTAAATCTTATTTATTCACATAAATTTTATCTTCCTTAAGATGAAAAAGTGTGGTCAGCATTTCCTTACTCCCAAGTATTATTCCAAATTGTCCTGCTCTCTTTTAAATTTTAAAAAGTCTTACTATTCTAAAAGAATATTATTTTAAGATTCATGTTCACTCACTAATCTATCTTCTCTTAGTTGTCATTGTCATTATTTAGGCATATGAATGTCCTCCACAAGTGTAATACAGTGGCTTGCCAAAAACTAACTAAATCTTTTACACATTCATTTCTAGGTGTAAAATCAAGAGGTATGTCTCACTTTTTTGTCTGACAACTATCTTTGTGAGGTTCAGTCTGAGGAATTTCATCATATTTAACAATGAGAAGACATAATTTCCATGCTTAGCAAAACATGCTTTGAAAAACCCATTGTGTTAAATCTAATAGTGGAAATTGAGTTATATCTAGTATTGTACAGCATTAGATTAGAAGTTCATGACCACAGAGCACTGTCTATATAGTCTGCATGTGAAATGACATTTACAGAGGACCACAGAGTGATTTCTGTAGCTGGAATAAAATTGGACTGATTTAAAAGGATACATTAATACATAGGTGGTCTTGATGGAATTTTCCTCTGGATTTCAATGAGCTATAAAACATTACTATTCTTTGGCCGAATCCTAGAAAACAGGAAGGATTTTAACAAATAGAAATGTAGAAGACACATTATTTCAAGCAGGGGTAATTATATGTGAAAATACAAGAGAAGGGGAAAGCATGAGATACGTTTATTTTTGCAAAAGTTGTAAATAGTAAGTGGATTCTATGAATGGAAAATGGTTTGGATCACATTTTGAAACACTTTGGAGAGTTTTCTTTTTCTTAATTGGATCAGGGGATTTTTAAATCAGGGATGTGTTTTAGGGAGCTCAATCTGTAAGTGGAACTCTAAAGGGTGAATCAGAGCAGAGCAAAAACAAAAACAACTGATGTTGGCAAGCCAATTATCAAGCCTTTACAAGAGTCAAAGTGAGAGATATGGAAAAGTTGATTTAGAAGGGTGACGATGGGAAAGGAAATAAGAAAGGAAGCGCATACAGGGAACCAAATAACAACTGATTGGAAAATAAGGGTTAGAAGAGAGAGTAAAGAGATGTGGTTTTATTTTTAATTGAAAAATGGAACATCATTTAACAAAGGTTTTCATTCTTAGACCATAGTTGTGACGTTCATTTTGATATGCTGGTATTCCGATGCCAGTGTGCTCACCTAGGTGAAAATGGTCACAAAATGAAAACAAAATTTGAGAGCTGCTTGATCTATATGGAGGACCATGATGACCAGCATGTACATTACAATCCGATCAAAGCAAGAGCCTGACAGCCTGCGTCACAGACGTACACCATTTCATTCACACAAGTGCACCATTTTCTAAAATACACCCATTTTCCACACTTGCCAACATGAGGCTCCGTTTCCCTTTCCCGTCAAAAGCTTGCTCTTGAACAACTGAAACTATTAACTGATTTTAAACATTAGCAATTTTTTTCATTTATTTAAATATAGCCTTGAATTTAGTTAGCTTGCATCCTCTCTGGGTAACCCCTAATTCTACATGCACTTACACTGAGATTCCAGCAACAGAACCAAACTTTGGCTGAATGTCTAATTCTTCTCTTTCTCCCCTACTCTCACTTTAGGCCTCATACTGATAAACCTCTACAAAGAGAGAGTGAGGCACTGGACAGGAGATAAATAGAGTAGTAAGGCCTAAAATTTTAATATATTTAAAAATTCTCTCACAGAAGAAATTAATGACACTGAGTCATTGACCACTGTTAATGTTGAATTGTCCCCCCCCCCAAATTGTAAAAGTCTTAATCCCTGGGACCTGTGATTGTAACTTTATTTGAAAATAGGATCTCTACAGATAGAATCAAGTTAAGATGAGGTCTACTAGTTTACGGTAGGCCTTATTCCAATGATGATGTCCTTACGAAAAGAAGAGAATGTGAACACAGACACACAGGTGAGAAAGTCATGTGAGGATGGAGGTAGACACTGACTAATGCATCTACAGCCCAAGGAATGACAAGATGTGCTGGCAACCACGAGAAGCTGGAAGTGGCAAGGAAGGATTCCTTTCCTAGAGCCTTTAAAAATACGTACACCTGCAGCCAACTTGATCATAGGCTACTAGCCTCCAAAACTGTGGAAGAATGAGTTTCTATTGGTTTAAGCCAGCCAGTGTACAATGCGTTGTACAGCAGCCCTAGGAAATGATACAGCCTCTGAATGGCAATGCTAGTATTCTAAAACCTTCTGTGATTTATGCCAAGTATTTTGTAAGATCACTCTAAAAAGACTTCTGTAGTTCTTTTTACCTCCTCCATTTCATTATCTGTCTCATTAGAGAAATATGCATTCTCCTTTGTTTATTTATTTGTTTGCTTTGTCATAGACAAAGAATTTTATTACTCATGACAAAAGAAGAAGGCAAACTCCACATATGAGTGAATTACCTTACCCCCTTGCTGCCCCCTCCCCAATAAGAGGGTGACATAGATAAACCGACATGGACTCCAGCACAAACAGTGGGCTGCATTACAGGAAAGCAACACTGAGCTTGGGGGAATCACTGCTTTTATAGTGAATGGTAAGCAGGCGTGCTCTTTGCCCCAGAGACACACTGCCTTGTATGATTGCTTGCTGTAAACACAAACATAAGAAATGGCCCAGGTAAAGAATCATTATGACCCTGTATTCTTGGCATCCCCAGTATGAACATGTAGAGATGCTTAGGGCTCACGGCATATTGCCTCTCCCAAGAGTGTCCTTTCTAGTGTGGAATAGTAGAAATCTCCCACCGAGAAGTTGGAGGCCATTATGGCTTATAGGTAGAAAAGATAAGCCACAAAACAAAGTTGCCAGTTTCAAGCCTCCAGAGTAGAGGTCTTTTCCTGAAGAAAAATCTTAGATCATACTGTTAGGTAATTAGATAAGTGGAGGCACCAGGAAGACAGGTGGGAGACAGAGAGGGAGGATAGTCCAGAAGATGGCGTTATGCCTCCAGCATAAAGGAACTTTATTTCTCCTAAATGAGTGCCAGCAAGAAACCGGGTAAGACCCAACAGCCACCACTGCTCAGTAGCCGAAAAGACTTAAACAGACACAACTCAGTGTTCATCGTATTATAATTAACACTGAGGTTTAGCCCCCGCCCCCATCCATGGGTTTTTCTATGGGTAAGGACATGCATAAAGGGACTAAACATGACTAAGCATTCCAGGGACAAGAGTTATCAATCAGAAGACCACCTCTAAGCAAGGATATAAGAGAAAGGGGAGACAAAGACCACTGCAATCCCCCCTTGAATAAGCCAGCCTCCTGTTCTCGGAGGTGCACTCTTCTCTTCCTAAATAAATCTTTTAAAATCTTTTTGCTACACAACGTTCTCCATCTCCCCTCTGTAAATCTTATCTTTCGGGTAAGACAAGAATTGGGATCTTTTCCATTTCCCTTTTGGGTAAAAATACCAAATCAGACTCATATCCAGAGGTTGAAAAGTAATGCTGTCTCTCCACTGTCCACTGATACACTGATTAAAAACTACACCTGGAGCACTGTATTCACTCTGAGCATGATATTTTACACTAGAGTAAAATACATAGTTTTATAAAGTATAAAATTAGACTTAAATGGCCAAAAAAAACCAAAAAAACACCTAAAAAGAGAATACTTCCTCACACATGAAATTCAAATTTCAGTATCAGTAAATAATGTTTTGTTGGAATCTAGCCACACTTACTCATTTAAGTATTGTCTGTGGTTGCTTTCCTGCCACAAAGGCAAAGCTCTGAACTGTAAAGAGACCACAAAGCCTAAAATATTTACTATCTGACCTTTCATAGAACAAGTTCATGACTCTGTGCATAGACAATGGGGTGGGGGTTTAAGTCTACTGGCTAACCCAAACACCAGGCAAATTAGTAAAAGGGGCAACACTCATAGGATATGGGGGAGGGGAGTGAGAGTGTCAGGAAATAAAAGAAAGTTAGGAGAGATCTGAAGTATGAAAGCAAAAGAGTATAGAGGCACAGCACCAGAAGTCCAAGTTGAGAAGAAACGGATGGTGAAGTCTGTTCAGGAAGCAAGCAGGCAATGCTGCCCAGAGAACTCTGGATGAACCACGATGCCCTCTGCCCATCACTCCATGCCTTTGCGCCTGTAACCCTCTCTTGATGAGAGTGGGGGGCAGGTAGCAAGTGGGGAATATAGGTTATCTGAGGTTATCTGAGCAGAGTTTTATGTAAGGATGACAAGATAGTTTTCATTGAAAAAATAATAATTGAGGAAAGTCACTATTAGGCACATGGTAAGATCTAACCGAAGTAAAAGAAGCTGCACTTATCCTTTTAAAGATCCTAAATGATGAAGAAAGGTTTGGGACCATTCGGAAAATGTATTAGGCTGTCAAAAATGAGGATATAAGCCAGCATTTTTTGGTGAAGGTACTGAATCTAGTAGTACCATTTAAACTACTGAATTAAAGCATTAGGCATGGTTTATTAGAAACAGAGAAAATGCATTACTTCACAAGTGATCCCATTCCCTTTGAGGTATCTGAATACAGAATTTAATTAAAAAGCATTGCAATTGGATAATCAATAGTCTCTGCCACTGAAATTATCATGCAGAAGATGCAGGCATTTCTTTTGAAAGAAATTTTCTTACTGCACTGCCTAATTTCAGCTATTTTCCCTTCAAACTTCTGACATTCTAACACAATAAAGTAATAAGAGAAAATTTTAGTGCTGAATGGACTTAATAATCAACAACAAAAATACATTAATATATTGAAAATCAAATTTCATATAAAAGTATGTAAAGGTCTTCTGCTAGATGATCATTTTAAAAAATCATTTTAGAATTCTTCATTTCTAAGGCAGTTAGGTGTTAGTAAGAAATGTAGGACTAAATCCAGCAATTTGTCCTACCAAATGTAGATCTCAGTGGAGTATACATTTTGCTGTATATATATAAACCATGTAACCCAAAATGTAACTGTATAGACTATCCAAAATAAAAATCAGCAAATACCTCATAACAAATCAATACTTTATGTGGGTATAACTAATTCACTTAATAAATAATCTTACATTATAGTCTGGGTGGTTTACTTTGTTCCTTCATCCCTTTCTTTCCTTAAAAATTGCTCATATTAATTTACGATATTACGTAAGTCCTTATCTAATTGATGTACTGTCACACTGAGGACTTAAACAATCAAGGCAATTCTTTTTCACATTATTTATCACCAGGCACTAAACCCACTGTTGAAGCATGAGCATTTTTATGAATTGTCCACTTTAGGTCTTTGGGAATCAGATGCCCATTTAATTCCATAGGTTTGAATAACTAAAAGACATATAATTATATCTCTATTTGAATGTTATATTCCTTTCCTTTTCTTTGAAATATTATCATAATCACTGATTTTACATTTTGGAAATGTCTGCAAGATTGTTCTGAATCCTTTTCTACCCATAAAGATGGATTCTCTGCCACCCTGACAACTTAATATGAAATTCAGTAATAAGCAAAAGTATTTTGTATATTTCAATGGAAAATATTACTTTATCTCTTTTTTCTACTAGGCTCTTCTACCACACATAATTTACTATATATAATTTAATTTTTTCTAAATTGATTTTTTCCTTCTTGCATGCAACTTTTGCTTTACTCTTTGATCATCTTTCACTTCCCTGAAGTATGTTCTATGGCAAATATAAGTAGCTTCTCAAAATTTTTTCTTATTTCAAATATGAAGTTAGTATTAATAGACAGACCTTTCTCTCTTTCTGTGCGTGTGTGTGTGCATGTAACTGTGTGTCTCGTATTGCTAGAGGTAAGGCATGGATATATTCACACAATTTACTCATGTATATCTCATTAAACAAACAATAAAAAGACAAGGCAAATTAACTGATCAGAAGAGCAAGTTAAATAATGCCAATTTCTACACTGAAAAGTAAAATATAATATGATCAAGATAATGGGGAAAGTTAGGTGACCAATATAATTTTGAAAATGCCGTATGTTAAAAAAAAACTCATCTTACGAAGGTTAGAGATATATGGAGAATAGAGAGTAATATTTTGAAAATAAGATTTAAAATTCAATTTTAATATATAGAAAGTAACACGCAATTGGTTAATAAACATATCACAAACAAGCATGCATGTTCTTCCTGTATTAGGCTTTTTATTCTGCCTTCCCCCAATTAAAAATGCTCATTACAACAAGGAATACCACAATATAGTGAGGTGTGGCTTGTCAGTTCCATCCCCATTTTATTAATCCCTGCTCCCAAAATAATGGTCTTAATGAGCTATACTGAATTTTGTTCAGACCTTCAATTATTTAAATCTTTTCCCCACAAATGTATTATGGATGTATTACAATATGAGAACTTTGTGAATTACATGAAACACATTTTTCCAGGTAATTCATGATTTGAAATTTGTTCTAATAAGTCTTTTTCATTTTTATTATGTTCTTATGAGAGGAGATAAAAATAGTGATACTATTTTTAAAAGGCTGTGAAAGCAGTGGTGCAATCAGATTATGAAATTGTGTTCTGAGATCAGACAGAAATATATTGAAAGCTGCCTTTATCACTTATTAGCTATGTTACTTTGAGTTTCAGTTTCCTTATCTCTAAAATGTATAATAATAATAATATCTTACTCATAGGAGTGCCTTGAAGATTTAATGAAATATTGAAAGTTCTTATCTCTGTTTCACAAGGCTAAATAATGTTTAATGAATGATATTATTTTCATTTGTATTATTGACTATAAGAATCATTTAAATGTTACCTTCCCAATTTTTCCTTTCTCTTATTGGAGATCGAGCTACCTTATTAGAATATATAATTGTTAATTAAAAGATAATATTCCTTTTCTTACCGTATGATAGCCTAATTGTCATTTTGAAAATTTCACCTGGAAATGAGCATTAAAGTTGTGAAAACTATTTACTGCCTGTGCAGCTATGGTCTGATCTTAAGTCAAGGAAAATGTGAGGCTCCTTTGTACCTGAAAGAGAACCGTGCGCTTTCATTTCTCCCTGATAGTGTGAGAAGAGATGCAGGACGCTGTGAAAGAGAAGTGGAAGGAAAATGACTCCTTAGTTACACAGGACTTTCATGGAGTCCCATTTGTCACTGGTCCCTAGTTAAAGCCACTTCAGATGGTCCATTTTTCACCCCAAATTGAACAGTTTCAAATTGAACACTTTCCTTTGCTCACTTGCTCACTCTCTCTCTCTCCATGCTTTGTATGAGGACCTTGCATCTGATGTTTCAGAAGCAGAGCATTTTTGCCATGAATAGTGTTCTTTGTGTATTCATGCCAGAGCCTCATGTATTTACGACTATTTTTCTTTCCCCAGTCTCTGACCAAGAAGAGAACAAGACCCTGATGAATGTCAAGGAACTCAGAGATCTGAATACTAAGTTGGTCTGAGTGACACAAGAGAAGTGAATTATTGAACATAAATGGATCATGTCAGCAAAGAATTGTGACTGAAATATGTAAGAATTTATGTTCTTTCTCCTTTTAAGTAATGAGAAATGGGAAAAAATACAGATACGATGATTAAAAGATACAGTTAAAGAGAAACAGTAAATAATTATGAACCAAATAAAATAAACACCTTATTAGTATATTCTGAATAATTAAAATGTAGTTTTCAGATGAAATATATAACCTGTTTACATATAATTTTATATAAATATTTAAATATTGACTGCATGACTCATAAGATATTTAAGTCCCATGAATAAACAAGATATTACTGACACAATCAAATGGAATATAATTTATAAACATGAAATGGCCTTACTATTCTGGTAAAAATTATTTAGGTTCCTGTTACACTATATATAAATAAATAGAATTGGAAAACAGTTGCTTTTCTGGAAAAATGCATTATATATTTATTTTAAATGAGTTTCTACTCATCTAGTCCTTACTAATTAGATCAGTGTGCTCTCATTCATTAGACAAAGAGCACATATAATTAGCTGATATTTGGGAGATTTTTAAAGTTCTGTTATTGATTATCTCGTTTTAGATGATGAACCAGTAAGAGCTAACTGTTAACACATTTCTGAAGAATTTCCTACATAAATTATGTCTCATTGCCTAATGAGAGAATTAGGGAGAGAAAAAGGATTTAAAAGTTGGTAATTTTGAGTGAATAGAACTGCTGGCTGTACTGGTCAAGACTTGTCTGTACCTCTTTTTTTAACTTATTAGTTTCTGTTAACTTAGTTGCCCAAAGAAAGGAAAACTAACTGAAGTGATAATAGTTATGTGTCAGTCTTGTAAGTGATTTCCTGAAAGAGAAAACAATGAGTTGCCAACTCGATCTTCTGATGTAATGGCCTTGGGAGAATTTGATCACTGTGGATTTTATGTGGTCCTCAGAGATGAGTCTGGAGGAAGCAGATGATAAACATGCTGAAGCATCATCACAAAATGGGGCTGCTACAGTTATCCTGTATTTATCCTGTTAAGAGAATACCTGAAACCCATTCTCTGACTACACTTCTGAATAGGAGGTGGGGTATTTAATGACTTCATATTGCCAGTAAATTATAAGGAGCTATTAATAGCCATATTCTTCATTAAGTACACCCAGCCCCAGTGAAAAGCAGACCTGAGAGCAAGACGAAATGAAAGAAACAAGTGAGTTGGCACCACTTATTTATCCCTTCCTTCTTTGCTATTACACTATTTAAGTAGTCCTACTGCCACTCGCCTTCACCCCTTCCCTCAACCCAAATATACTTCACTTTAAGTGTATGCTGCTCTTAATCAACTTGATTTGGATAATATATTTTTTGAATTAACTTAAAAGTTATTCTGCAATAGTCATAATGTGTAAATAACATGGGTGTAATGGTGTCAAAGTAGGCTTGGTCTGTTCTCAAAACAGTAACGGGAGATCATTTTATTCAAGGCAATTTTTCTTGGAGGCTCAGCTGGGGAACTAAAAGGCTAAAAAGGGCTATATGCAGAACTTGATATTCAATAAAATTGCCTTAATTATTTAATTTACTATTAGAAAATGCAGAGGCCCATACAAGATCTTATATTTTAGAGTATCTTTGTTCAGTAGAATTTTTTGCATTAATGGAAATATTACATAATCTGTGCTGTCTGTATGATAGTCACTAAACATATGAAGATATTGTGCTCTTGAAACATGGCTTGTGTGACTGAAAACAGAATTCTAAATTTTTAAAAATTTTATATTGATTTAAAATTTACTTTAAATGAACATAGATGACTTTTAGCTGTTGCATATAGATATTAATTTGGGGGACATTCATAATTTCAGGCTTATAAAAAGTTAGCCAAATAGTACAAGGAGTTTCTATGTATGTCATACCGTAACATGAACATTTTACATAACCATACTACAATTTTCAAAACAAAGCAATTAATACTTGTATCATACTGTTAGTTAAAATCTTTTTTTTCAAATTTTATCAAGTTTTTCACTTGTGTCCTCCTATTTTTGCTCTAGGATCCAGTGTAGGCGTCCATATTGCATTCAGTTGTTACTTCTCCTTAGTATCTTCCAATTTGTGCCATTCTCAGTTGTTCTCTGTATTTCATGACCCTGACACTTGAAGAATACTGTTTAGTTATTTATTTTATAGAATGACCCTCGACTGAGTATATCTGATGTTTCCTCTTAATTAGATTACTTATATTATGCATTTGGGGCTAGCACGTCACAGAGGTAATGTTTGTTCTCAGTGTATCACCTCAGGGAATATATGATGCTGATATTTCATATTATTGGTAGCATTCACCTTGTTCAAGTGATTAAGATGACTTCCATAAGACTTCTCCACACTAAAGGAATTATTTTTTCTTTTATGATTAATAAATATTTTGAGGGGGAAATAATTTGAGCATATGCTAATATCTTATTTTTCCTCTAACATTTTGCCCATCCATTTATTTCACTTTATGAGTTATAATTCAGAATTATTGTTATTTATTTTATTATTCAAATTGTTCCATCTTTGGCATTTAGGAGTTATACATACACAATAAGTAATGATCTATTAAATAAGTTGTGTAGTTATGTGATGAATGACTATTATAAAAGTCAAGTTTTAAACTTTTTAATATTTAATAACATCAAACATGTTTAGTAACTACTTAATAATATTTAACATGTATAAAGCAACATTTTAAAAGCCCCTAAAATATTCAAATAGTGTTGAAAATTTAAAAATACAGTGGTACTTTGAAGATATTTTATAAAATATCTCATTATTTTACACATGTGGAAAATTAATCTCAAAAATAAAAAAGTAAATGGGGAAGACTGTATAATTGAAGAATTATAAATAAAAAGAAGGATGTTGGTCTTAATCAGTGTCTATAGTAATAATGCCATCTCTTTCTTTTTTCTGCTTCTTGCTTTTCTCTTCTTTTCTTGTCTGTTTTATCTATTTTCTAATTATACATATGCACATATACATAAACACATACATTCTTAATAGCTAAAGCTTTTTCAAACTTTCATTTTATTCAGCCTTAAGTTAGATACCCTAATATTCTTTACTTTTGTCCTTAGTACATTATTTATCTATATGGCATGTTACTTTCTTCTTAGTAGTTATTCATAATTATTTGCTTCTTGTTCAGCTTGTAAGGAACTTTAAGTCCTAAGTATTTTTTTGCTATACTGCAAAGGAATTTCTGGCTATTGCAGTATAGTAAAAAAATTATAAAAATAAACTCTTTTCTGCAGTTATCATTGTTGAGTGATAACTCACAGTTGGGAATGCCATGGTAAAATGGACTAGAATTGGGCATTAATAGAGGTAAACATGGAATCTGGGAAAATTGTATTTACAAACTTGGAAGTAAAAGTAATTTATACAACAAAATATCATTTAACGCACATACTATAGTAAAACCATCAATAATAGTATGATTATTAACCTCAAGTTATATTTACCAAAATACAACAGAAGCAAACGACAAAAAGATGTAAAAGTGATTTACATATAAGCTGCTCAAAAGCTATGTCGTTATTTTTTTCTTTTGAAAATGTGATATAATAAATTAGTTAAATAGTGATGTGAATATTTGCAAACTATTCATGATGCAACTTAAATAAACAGATATACCTACTAAAAAAAACACTGACTATAAGCACATAGATTATTGCAATATGTATTTCTTGCCTGGATTAGTATAATGTTTAAAGAGATCACATTTAGGTGCCAGGAGCCTTTATGATGCTCTTTGATCTCTAAAGCTTTAGAGCTGAAGGATTTGGAAGTCGTCCGCAGCAATTGCAGAAAGCTGCCATCTTATTTGATATCCCTTTGATATTTGGCCTGTTTTTAGTTCTATGGATTCAGAAGTCTTTTGAGGTCATGCATTAATATGCATTGGACAGTGATATCGTCTTCATGTCTAGATGAAAATATTTAAAAATGTTTTTAATATCAGATAATTTCTTTGTTTCTAAATTATTAAAAATCCAATGTAATTTAAACTAATTTGCCTTGTCCATTTTGGTTTTTTAATTAATCTAGAAAAAGTATAATAGTTATCTATTCCAATTCTGGTTTTGTCACAATCCCAGGCAAAGAGACTAAAGTTTATCATTTTTACTGAGTAAATGAGGGAATATAAATAAAACAAAACAACAATGTAGGAATAAATTATCAATGGCTGAGCAAATTTTCTCCCCTAATTTTATTTCTCTAATTCAGTTGGAACTGATAAAATTTGCTACACAAATCAAAAGTCAAAATACAATAGATTTTAAGTTGATTTATCAGAATCATTACTAAAGAGAACATTTCTTTTGATAGATTCATTAAAAAGTGAAATAGGAAAGAAAAGTAAGTGACTTTGAATGTAAATTTATCTGAAGAGTGCTATTTATTTTTGGAAAGATCTACTTTCTTTAAGATATTATCAAACCTATTTTAGGATTTCTAAGTAAAACAATATTTACCAAAACTAACCTTACTAAGCTTTATAAAGCTTAAAAATTTTAAAGATAGGAAAATAGAATTTATAACTTTCCTCTTAATAAACTTGAATGTCAGGAAAGAAGACAACATTCTATGCCTTACAACAATAAAAAGACAACTACTTGGTCAGAAGTATTATTTGCATAAAATGCATGTGTTTATTTTATTCTATGCTATTCTCAAAAACTAAATGTACAACTGCATGCCAATCTACTTTTCATTGTCTGAATATCTTTATACATTCTGTCTACATAAATTTGCTCACAACATTTAACCAACTGAATATTTTCACTATCCTCATTGTCAAACAGATCATAAAAATCTTATACATCATAAATTAACTGCACATTAAAATACTTGTATTTGCAATATGCATCACAAGTATATATGAAATGCATATGTATGCTATGAAGCATAATAGTAAAATGAAACAATGGAAATATCAGCCATGAAACCACTGCTTAGACTAAGAATTAACATCATCAAAACTCTGGTATTTAATTATGAACTGTACTTCATTCAATCTTTTCATCTGACATAAGAAGCAACCAAGATACTGAATTTTGTGTTGGTCATTACCTTCCTTTGTATTATATACATTTATCACACATTTATGCATCCTCACACAATATAATATTTAGCTTAGGTTATTTTTAAACTTTGTATAAACATTGTAATATTTATGCAAATTGTTTTTTCATGCAATATTAAATATAGTAGGTATGTCCACATTGTAGTGTTTCATTATAGTTCATTTTTCTTGGCTTTGATAGTCTAAGCCAATCATAGTTACTGTATTTATTTAGATATACTCCTACATTCTTTCATAATATGACCACTATTACTATATATTCATTTTTCTCACAATAGAACTTTCTCAATCATAGTATGAGTAATTTAGCTTTCAGAATTACAGACACATTTAAACATATAACATTTTTAAATGTTTCTGGCCAAAGGTGGCATAACTATGCTTTACTTGAAATGTTCAAAATTAATTTTAATAGTCATTTGTATTTAAATTTTTTCCTGAGACCTTCATATTTTTTTTTCTTGGGTATTTCTGAAATCTAAGGTATCAAGATTAGTACTAATATTTATTTTTTTCCTCTTAGGCCGAAGGGTCCATCTTTTGGGGAATAAGCAAACCTATAAAGTTATTCCAGTATCATGCTCTCTAACTTCTCAGAGATAGAAAATAAAATTATATTTGATCAGATTCTCTCATTTTAACTAAATGATACTTCCCACAGCCATCTGCCTTTGGTATCGAAGACTACCAAGTACTTCTTGTGTTTAGATTCCGTTTAAAAAAAAACCCAAACCAATCATTTCTTCCACCTAGCTGAGATATAGAAAAATATCCCAACATGCAAATTTAAAAATTCTTTTTCATTTTCATTAAGAATTCAAAATATTTCTAGAGAACGAATTAATACTTCTTGAGCACTGACTGAACATCATGCTAACAAGAGAACACTTTATAGACTATTTTAGGATAAAAAATAATAAAGTTTTAAAAAGATTTGATGGCTTATTTTTACTTTAGATGAATAAATGTTTATTATTTCTACTTCTATAAGAATTGCTGATTTTTCTCTAATAGGTGATAAAAAGTGAATTATTTCTCATGTCTTCCAGACTTTGTTTGGAGTTGTGCTGAAAATTCTTCAGTTTTTTTTTTTTTAATTACTTTTTTTTCTCTAAGAGTTTATAATTGTTATCTGAGAGAGTAGTAGTTCAATATAAGTTACTCTGCCATTCTTGGAACAGAAAACCATTCCTGAAATTTAAATTTTATTTTATCGTTATATTATAAATTCATCTAAAAAGCAATCAGATAGTGCAAATCAAAATAGTGTAAAATCAGATAGTGTAAACATCAAAATAAGTCTAAATTTTTACTTATACTGCTATTTCTTAGGGAAAAAAGAAGGGTAGTTTGGAAAACATCACATAAATTAAAAATTTCAATTACATTTTTTACTCATTTTTTCTAATTAGCATTTACAAACATAGCAACTATTTTATATTTATAAGTAACTAGATAAAATTCATGTAATTTTTGATTCCCTAGGTAGTTTCATGTAAGCTTTTTCTATTGCTTAAGTGAAAGATGCTACTGCAAAGCCAGCCTAAACCTAGAAAGCATTGCAGGTGGGAGGACACAATCACCTGATTATCAGCATCTATCTAGTGACATCTGATAAGGGCAAAGACACAGAATTAATGCTGTTATGGAAAGGCATGGCTGATTACTAGGGGATGATTAGTTGAGCTATACTCTTTAATAACAGGCCAATGAAATGTTGCTTCCCAGAAAACAAAACAACAAAAACTCACCTAAATTGTTTTAATTCAAGTAGAAGATGATTTTAGTCGTAATTTCATGTAGGTATTAACACTTAATTTATTGACTGTTAAGAAGTTTTAAGGTGATATAAAAATTCCCTCAAGCTCTTTTATAATTGCATATATTAAATATAATACATATAACAAATGATCCTTTGCTAGTTTTCCCATCCTTGAAACAGAATGTTTATATTTTCTAAGCTTTTTATTCTGGTACATTCAAATAGTTTCATGTGATTTTATCCAACATATAGAAGAATATATTTAATATCAGGGAAATGATTCAACTAAAATGTAAAGGTCATTTACTTATTAAATACAAGGTCACAATATTATTGTGTCCTCTTAGGTTATGACATAGTCCATCAACTTTACTAAGTGAAGATTGATCTCTATCTTTTGCCTGTCATCTAGATTGTCAGATATATAGTTTTATTAGAATTGACTTGTCAACCATGAGATGTCATCAGCCATAATCCTGGAAAATAAAAACAGTTTATATTTTCCTATAGCTCCAAAATGTGCTCCAGCAAATCTTCTAGTATGTTTTCTCCACTATCAGGATCCCTCAATGACCATTCATTTTAATTTAAGGCCAAGATCCTTAAATTAAAATGCGTACTTATTAGGCATCATATTTGGTATGCGAGTAGAACTGTGGTTAGATGTAAAAAGACTCCCTCTAAGATATAACATACCTTATATGCCTGTAAATAACTCATTCTATGTGATAAAAGTTCCATTGTGAGAATAATTATTTCTATAAGTTAGGATATATATTTTCTATTAGAATCGTTTAGGCGTTGTAGGAATAGTTGCATTTGACAAAAAATTCTTTAGTTCTTAGATTTCCAAGGTTAAAATGCACTGTTTAACTGCTAAGGTAATTAGTTAATATGTATTGTTACCACAATCAAATAGTTATGCTAGACATGGTGAGACAAAAACAACTGAAATGATAAATAAAGCAGAATCCCTGTTTATGTAGCCCATAACTTAATAAATATTTCCCCAATGTCTCTTCAATCTATCTGGCAAGAATTGATCTTTAAAATATCTGACTTCTATAACAACAAGCATCAAACAAGGGTACACTGATGTTTTTCAAAAGTTAAAACTCAAGCCTATTACTTTGTCCTACTGTATTTTCTAATTCCTTTTTTTAGCCTTCAATACCTTTCCACAGTCAGCTATGCACAAATCTCACACATTTGACCTAGCGCTTTGTGCAGCTGCTCTTCCTTTGCTTTTATTTTTACTGAGCAGCCAGATGGTGTCTGGTTCTCACTTGTCTACAATGCCCAAACCAGCGCCACCTTTCATCCTCACCCCAATCCTACCTCTTGGTTAGCCTTCTGGAAGCAGAAGAGAATAGGACATTTATAACCCATTAAAAAAAAAAAAAAAAGAAAGAAACAACCATTCTTTCCTAATGATTTACATTAGTTTTTGTGAACCCTGCAAGAAATAGAAAATACTTATAGGAACATGATACTAAAAGGTTTTTTTTTTCCTCCCAAATTCAGCAGTTCTAATTCTCTTCTTTCTTTTATCTTTTAATCTACTTTATTTAATGCATGTAAAAATGATCCCTGTCTGAGGTATAGGATTTGTGTCCATGTATTAGGCAGGAGTCCTGTTCCTGGGTGGATCTAGAAGACTACAAAGAGTTAAGGCACCGTCAATGAAGCTCAGGCTCTTTCTGTAGGCATTTAGAAAGAAGCAATGGCTGAGCAGTCTGAGTAAATGTGCGTTTATTGCCTAAAATAATTATGTCTGATTTGAAAACAATGTGGGATGGAATAGTCATGATGTGGCCTCTACCTATTATTCCAGCTTCTTTAAGCTCTAAACTTAGTTCAGAAGCTATGTTTTCTATGAAGCTTTGTTGTTATAGTTTCCACCTTAATAAACTCCTTTTATATTTTGCCTATATTTCTAGTGATATATGTATCAATCTATGTATCTATGTCTATTAAACTATCTACTTTTTTATTTGGCTGTTATCATATATTTGAGCTCCGTGAATGCAGAAGTTGTATTTTATTCATCAATATATCCTAAATTAACAGATGTTATTGTACCCATGATGCTCAATAAAAATTTAAACAGCAACAACTGAGTGACTGAATGAGTGAATGTAATGGTAGTAGAGATAATGTATGCAGGCTGGAAGACAAGCATGTTGATTTTAAAAATGACTATCCTTTGTTTCCAAATGGAATAGTGCCAAGATGGTACACTCCTATTCCTGAATTATGAACTTATTGTCTATATATTTATTATAATAGTATATATTACACATAATTTTATAAATTATCCATACTTTGAAAATGTATTCAAACAATATAGATAGCAGATTTGACTCCTCTCTGGCTGGGAACAATCTCTAGTTATGTCGAATAGCAGGTCACACTGGACACTGCCGCATGTTGCAAATGTAACAGTATAATGGGTACCTACATGACCATGGCATTTGAAAGACTTACTACTAGACATTATTATGATTTACAGTCTTGAAAATAATAGTACAGGTGTTGGGGGGATTCAAACTCTAATCCACGATAAAATATCATTGCCATCTGGCTCCCTGTCAAAATGTTAATTCAAGTCCTGGGTCACTAGATACATCTTCAGATGCTTCTAATATCCCTGCAGATCAGTTAAATGTGAAGGTGCTGCATCCTACCTGAAATAGGTTTAAGGAGTCTGTTAAAGGGGAGTATGCACCTTCTTAAATATGTTGATATTAAGAAATAAATAAACACATTGTCCAAAACTCTAAAACAAGAGGTTTTTGCATTGACCAAATCAGATCAAAGTTTTGGCTCAGCAAAACAAGACCAGACAGGGTGTCATAATGATCACTGCTAGACCAAAAGCAAAGAATTCTTATCCATAATTTTTCTTACCCTCAACTTTTGCTATTTGATTCTCCTTGCAATTCCTAGTTCCGTACACTACACAAATATCATCTTCTTCAGTTTTTAAAAACTTTTAAAAACAGCTTTATTGAGGTATAATGGGTATCTAAAAACTGCATATATTTAATGTGAACAATTTGATAAATACTTTGAGCAGCAGGGTTAAAACACATTGTTGAATGAATTTTACTTTTTGCTTGCTTATTTGTTGCACATGGATATATATATGTACACCCATGAAACTGTAACAATCAAAGTAATAGACATACCCACCAATTTCAAAACTTTCCTTGTATGCCTTTTTTTCTTTTTTTTTAATTTCATTTTACCATTTTCAGTTCTTTTGGTGTGGTAAGAAGACTGAAGATGCAATCTACCCTTTTAACAAATATTTAAGTGAACCATACAGTACTGTTAATTATAGGCATTATGGTTATACAGTAGATCTCTAGAACTTGTTTGTCTCACATGACTGAAACTTTACACTCACTGAACACCAACTTCTCATTCTCTTCACCTCCAGCCCCTGGCAATCACCATTCTGCACTCTACTTCTATAAGTTTGACTAGTTCAGATAGCTCACATAAGTAGAATCATGCAGGATATGTTCTTTAGTGAAATGTTTATTTCATTTAACATATGTCCTCCAAGTTCACCCATGCTGTCACAAATGTTGGGATTTCCTCCTTTTTTATGGATGAATAATATATCATTGTAGGAACATACCACTTTTTCTTTATCCATTCATCCATCCATTGACACATAGGTTTTTCCGTATCTTTGCTATTGTAATACTGCAATGCACATAGGAGTGCAGATATCCTTTTCAAGACCCTGTTTTCAATTCTTTTGGATATATACCCAGAGGTGGAATTACTAAATCATATTGTAGTTCTATTTTTAAAATTTTGAGAAAGCTCCATACGGTTGTGCTTTCCACAGTAGCTGCATTATTCTACAGACCCACCACCAACAGTGTATGAGATTCCAACTTTTTCAGATGCTTACTAGCACTTGTTATCTTTTTTCTTTTCTTTTTTTTTTTGATCATAGCAATCTTAACAGATGTTAGTTTATAGTTCATTACAGTTTTGATTTGCATTTCTTTGATAATTAGTGATCTTGAGCAACTTTATATATACATATACATATATATATGTTGGCCATTTGCATGTCTTCTTTTAAGAAATATCTAATCAGGTCCCTTGCCTATTTTAAAAACTGAGTTATTTGGTTTTTTTGTTATTGAGTTGCAGATGTTTCATATGTATTTTTGATATTAACTCCTTATCTGATAAATAATTTGCAGATATCTCCTATTTTGTAGGTTGCTTTTTCATTCTATTATTTCCTAAAATTACATGATCATCTTAATAGTTGCAAAAATTCAACATACTTTCATGATAAAAATGCTTAACAAATTAGGTATAAAAGGAGTGTAACTTAATATAATAAAATATGACAAGCCCATAGCTAACATTGTGCTCAATGATGAAAACTGAAAGCCTTTTCTCTAAGACCAGGAATAACACCCACCACTTCTATTCAACATAGTACAGAAAGCTCTATCCAGAGCAATTACAGAACAAAAAGAAATAAAAGATCCAAATCAGAAAGTAAGAAGTAGGAAGTATATCTATCTCTTTTGCAGATGACATGATCTTATAAATCCTTAAAGACTCCACAAAAAACTGTCAGAGTTAATATATAGTGAAGTTTCAGGATATAAAATCAACATATAAAATTTAGTTGCATTTCGATACACTAACAATGAACTGCTCTTCCCAAATTAAGTAAATAATCCAATTTATAATAGCATCAAAAATATATACATAGAAATAAACTTAAGCAAACAGGTAAGACTTGTATGCTGAAAACTACAAAATATTGATGAAATAAATGAAAGAAGACACAAATAATTGCAAAGCTACTGCACATTCATGGATCAGAAAACTTAATATTGTTAAAATATCCACACTACCCAAAGTAATCTACAGATTCAACGTTATCCCAATCAAAATCCCAATGGCATTTTGTAAAGAAAGAGAAAAAAAAATCCTAAAATTCATATGGAAACCAACAAAAAAACCCAGAATTGCCAAAGTAATCCTGAGAAAGAAGAATAAAGCTGAAGGCATCATACTTCCTGATTTCAAAATGTATTACAAAGTTATAGTAACTAAAAGAGTATGGCACTTGCATAAAAATAGACATATAGACCGATGGAACAGAATAGAGAGCCCAGAAATAAACCCAAACATATACAGTCAACTAATCTTTAACAAAAATGCCACAATTACATAATCTGGAAAGGAGAATCTAGTAAAAAAATGTTATCGGGGAAAACAGTATTCATGTGCAAAAAATGAAAACGAACCTGTCTTACACTATGCACAAAAATCAATTCAAGATGAATAAAAACTCAAACATAATACCTGAAACTATAAAACTACTAGAACAAAACAGAAAAAAAGCTTCTTGATGTTGGTCTTGCCAATGATGTCTTAGATATGACACCAAAAGTACAGATAACAAAAGCAAAAATAGACAAGTGGGACAACATCAAGCTGAAAAGTTTCTGCACAGCAAAGGAAATAAACACCTCTCTCAGTTTTAAATACTCCATTCTGAATTGTTAGCTATTTGACCTCAACAGTTCAATAGGGCTCAGCTTGCAAGTTACATTTTATCTTCATAAGTGTGAAAACTAATTTCCATTAATCCTAGGTTATCAAAAGAGCTCCATCTGTATTGGACTGGTCTTTCCACAGTTATCATAGGATAAGGAGAGAACATGGAAATATTTGGAATCCACCCAAAATAGTTATGCTACAAGAACAACTTTATTTTGAGTATTAGGAAATTTTCTTTCAATTATTCTAAGTCAGCAGGCAAAAAGATAACATCAGCTTTCAGTGTACTTCTTTCACAAAGAGTTACACAAAACATTCTCTCTTTGGATATTTGCAAAATAATTTATTTCTTTTTTATATTTTCTACCTAATTTGCTTCATATCCTGTAAGCTCTTGATGCTTTGCTCACAAAGAAGTGTCAAAAGTTGATAACATAAATCATTTGGACAAAGATATCATAATATTACCTTAAAGGAGATATAATAATCATAATATTACCTTAAAGGAGTTATAGTGATATTTAGCTGTGAAAACCATTTCTTGGGTAGACATTCATACTGGATTCACTGAGTATCAAAATAGATACTGAAAATATATCTCTAAGGTAAAAGTGAAGTATTTTTCATAAAGTTTTTTCTTATAGTAAGTTACATCAAGGAACTCTAAGAGAATGGCCTCAAATCAATTCTTAATGAAAGCAGTTCTTTGGTACATCAAGATAATTTGGTCAAAGTAAAAAGTTTTTCATGTCATTATTGAATAATGAATCCCAGACTATCAAGAATGGATAGACTCTCTGTTCATCAAGTAATTCATGAAGTCCATAGTCTTTTGTGAGAATCAAAGCATCTAACCAACACTTTAACCCAGATGATAATTATTCTATTTTGACATCAGAGTTGGGATCAAATTAACTGTCTTAATTTAATGGCATAAAAATAAAAAAATTATTAATGATTGAATAGTTATTTTTCTGCTCTTCTGGAGGCAACAAAGTACTCTTATTCTTTCCTATTTCCAGTGATTTAATTATTTTCTTAAATATAATAAAACATAAATTAAAAAAATCAATAAAGTATAAAATTGAGCCATTATTAGGCAGAAAAATGGAATTTAGGTGCTTAGTGTATTTTTTATTTTTCTGTTGCAAATGTATTATATTCACCTTCTTTAGTACATACTTCTGCATATTTCAGCTTTAGAAGTGAACTTATTAACACTTATGTGTGCTTCTGAATTTACTCAGCATCATAATGAATATGAATGCCTACATCCTCATTTTAGTGCATTTTTTGGAAAAGCCACTAACGTTATGAGATGGTATGACATACCCACATAATAATTTTTGCTTCTTTTTTTAGTTATTATTTTATTGCAACCACATTTCACTGTCATTTATTGTCTTTGATAAAAATTGAATTCTGACAAAAAATAGGAAAGAAGGATAATTGAAGAGTAACATAACTTTAAATCTTTAGTAATGAGGAGAGTAAAAGATCTTGAAGAACCCTAGGATAAGTGGGAAATTCTATCAGACTCTCTACTCTTCTGGGGTACCAGTTAAAAGGATGAAAAAAGGATGGAAATGGTATTGCATTGTGTGAAAGCATTTACATTATTATTCTCATGGTTTCTTGCCAACTGCTAACACTGATTCCAGATAACTCCACTGTGTAAGGAAGGCTTAACTGATTCTGCAGTCACTGATTAGCACCTCAGATTTTGAACATCCAGACACTATTGATTTCATGAAGCTGTAGCTTCTGTGCATAAGCAGTGGGTTGAGAGCTGAAGGAGAAACGGATTCCATGACAATTGAAACCTTCTGCCAGTCCTGAACCTCTTTGTCTGCATGTCTATTTCCCACCCTTCATCTACTTTACTCCATAACATGGGAAAAGGAGTTCTAAGATGTCTCTGGCCTGGCAACTCTTGTGCAATCATCCTAGTCATTTGGCTGCTAGACTCTTTCCTGCATCCCTGGAATCAAGTTTATAAATGTAAGCATGTATTTTAAAGCAATTAGTTAAAAGTCTTTGTGAAGTTCATTTATCTGTGCTCTGAAAGAACAGATTTAATATACAAATCCACTGCTAAAAGTATCTACCACTCCTTTTTTGGAGCAGAAATCCTGCTACCTTTTTTTCCCTCCCAAAATATATTAGATTTGTTTTTATTGTAGAACACATGTATCAGGCAAAGTGCCACATACACAAATACAAATCCTTTTTTTGGAAGAAAAAAAAAGGCTTAAAAGAAAAACAACCCTTTCAACTACTTTAGTTATGCAGTTTCAATCTGAGGTATCCGTGGTAACAAAGGAGTTCGGGACCCTATGAAGTGCTTCTTAAGGGTAGCTGCCCCAGACTTCTGCAGCCTCAGGCCTGGACCCCTGTAAGACAAGGCCCCCTGGGATGGTGGCAGCCTGGGGACTGGCAGGCCTGAGTCTTGACCCTGGCTGGCAAGGAGACATTCCTAATGAATTTAGATCAGCAAAAACGTACTGTCTTCAAGGATCTGAGTAGATGGAAACTGCCATCTTTCCTTTCCTTTCATTATTATTTTTTAAAAGCCCCTTCCCCAGCTCCTGCACCACTCCTACTGACATTGGATTATAGCAAAGGAAAGTACAGTGTTGACTGCAAGGCCAAGCAAGGAGTATGGGCAGCTAATGCTCACAAGACTAATGCTAATGCACAGTCGTTAAAATTGATGACACAATATTGATGCATTGCTATTAACTAAAGTGCACGGTTCACGTTAAGGTTAACACTTTATCTTGTATTCTTCGGGTTTTGACAGAAACATAATGCTATGCATTCACCATTAAAGTATCACACAGAATAGTTTCACTGCTGTGAATGTGTCCTGTCCTTCACCTGTTCATCCCTTCTATTTTACCCTCCAAATCCTGGCAACCATTGATTTTTCCAATTGTCTCCACAGCTATGCCTTGTTCAGAATTATGTAGTTGGAATCCAACAGTATGTAACCTTTTCATACTGGCTTCTTTCACTTAGGAATATGTGTGTAATGTTCTTCCATGTCTTTTTGTGACTTGATAGCTCATTTAATTGCTGAATAATATTCCATTCTCTGGGTGTATCCAGACAATGCTGTTTATCCATCTACCTGTTGGTTGCTTCCGATTTTAGGGAGTTATAAACAAAGCTGTTATAAACATTCATGTGCAAGTTATGTGTGAATATAAGTGTTTAACTTATTTGTTCAAGATTTCTAGAAACATCTAGAAGTGTGATTGTTAAATCATAGAGTAAGGCTACCTTTAGACTGGAAGAAACTGGCTAACTATCTGGCAAAGTGACTGCTGGGTTTCAATCAGCAGTGAAGGAGAGTTCTTGTTGTTCTACACATCCTTGCCAGCATTTGGTGTTATCAGTGTTTTGGTTTTTAGTAATTATAAATCGGAGCATAGTGGTATCTCATTGTTTAAATTTGTAACTCATTCATGATATATGATGTTGAGCATCTTTTCATATACCTTTTTCCCATCTGTAAATATTCTTTGGTGAGATGTTTATTCACATATTTTGCCCATTTTAAACTGGATTGTTTGTTTTCTTATTGTTCAGTTTAAGAGTTATTTGCATATTTTGGATATAAGACATTTATCAGATAAGTGTTTTTGCAAATATTTTCCCCCAGTTTGTAGCTTACCTTTTGTCTTAATAGTATCTTTTCCAGAGAAGTTTTTTGGGTTTTTTTGTTTGTTTGTTTTTTAATGTCCAGTTCATCAGATTTTCCTTTCAAGGATCATGCCTTTGCTGTTGTATCTTAAAAGACATTGCCAAATCCAGTTTACCTAGATTATCTCCTATTTTAACTTCTGGAAGTTTTACAGTTCTGTATTGTACATTTAGGTCTATGATTCATTTTGAGTTACTTTTATGAAAGGTTATTATACATTTTTACTATAATTTAATCCTGTTTTTTCTGCTATAATACAATCTATAAGAGAACAAGGACTGTTCTCTAGTTTATATCTCTAAACCCAAGATCTCTGTTCGGGATCAATAATTTTTTTTAGTGAATGGGAGAAATGATAGCATGTTTTTGAGTTAACTCTGTAACTATATTAATAACTATACTGATTATTCCTAATTATTCAATTTTCATACTTTGAAGCAAACTGACAAATAGCTCAGTATTTCATATTTATACTGGTATAAGAAAGATAACATAAAGAGAAATATTTAAAATACTATACATAATTTAGCCTCAAGCTTTCCAGTGTTTTCTTTCTATTTATTGCTTCTGCACTGAAAATAGGAGGGAAAAAAGAACTGCAATGATTGCAAACAGTAACAATTTAAATAGACTAGATATTTATAATATTACCTACAATGTGAAAATCTCCATAAATTTTAATCTCAAATATTTGTAATATTTTATTTTGAATAAAAATAAATTTCTGCATAGAGGATACCACAATTATCTGGATATTTTAAATAGATAATTTATGCCAAATATTGTACATAAATTGTGCTCAAACAAGCTCAACCCTAATCTTTACAAGCTATCCAGATATACTTATCTTTGGACATGATGAATTAAGTTGCACATTTAAAGGATTAGCAATTTTGTATTTTGAGACGTTTGCATATCAACATGTAAGCTTGGTATTTTAGTACGTATATACAGAATTTAAATTGTTCAAATAGGAATGCCTTACATTTTAATAATATCATGAAATTGGGTCCAGAAAGCACTTTTAGGATGTTCTGGGTAATTGAAACAGGTCTTACATAACTTAAAATGCTTCTGAATGAGACAATAGAGGCTACCTATAAGGATAATTCTACAGTATATGGGAGCTAAGGGATTGTGGAGTAATTCTGATTGGAATTGACTTGTACTAAAATCTAAATAGAACAAAATATAGGAGAGCAGTACTTTTTTGATATCTAAAAGTAACTGCTAATGCAATGAAAATAAAAGATAAGCATAGCAGAAATGTAAGATACTCTAAAAAGACATATCTAAACATTGATTCAAATTTCTACTATTAAATAATTTGCATATTAAATATATGTTTAGGAGAAAATGTTTATTCAATTTTATGTTTTATTTTACATTGTAACACTCAAGGTATTCATGCTCAATTCTCTCTCTCCTTTGGCTTCACCAGTAAACATCATCTTCCAAGATTCACATAAATACTTTTCTACAGTAAATAAAAATGAAACCTTTAAATAGCAGAAATTTCTGATGGAAATTTAGAACAAATGCATTAAAAGCAATGAGATATAGTGGAAGGAAATATTTCCAAACTGAAGAAAGGTCAATGTTTGAAGCTTGAAAAGGCTTGTTATGTACTAAATTCAAGGTGGGTATAAGTGTTTGGAGGATTGCCATCCAACAGACTTGGTCCATCTGGAAGATAATTAATCTACATTTTATTTTCAATGCATTAATTTATTCATTCAAAAATAATTACTGATATATATTACTTGTAGAGAAATTAATATAAATATTTCAGCAATGACAAGATTAACATGTTCCTTGTTTTTATGGATCTTTTACACTTAATGAGGAAAATTAATTATTCATTCATGCAAATGAGAAAGACTAAGTTCATTTTTCTCTACTGTCATGGCAAAAAAATTCCCAGAAATATTATTTTAAGAATTTGAAGTTGATTAAAACATTCAGAGTTTAGGTAAGAATCCTAATAATGGTGTGCCAGTATCTCCATCATTCACTGGGGAAGAACTTGTAGGTTATCATCTTAAATCCTCTCTTGCATTTATTTTGCTTGGAATTAAAAAAAAAAAATCAAGAATATTTAAAGTGAGGAACACTTCTAAAAATAATAAATAGAATTAAAATTTGTTTCCTATAATCCAAAATTATTCATATTAACATGTTAATTTCTTGCATGAACACAGTAGCTACTGAAAGACTTTGGTGAACAATGAGTTAAAACACAGGAAACTGGAGGCACATTGTACATAAGAATAAAAAATGCCTCCTAACAGCAACATGTGTGACTGATCTCCTGGTAAACGAAATGTCAGGAATTTGAGAGTTGAATTAGTTGCCACTTCATGCCAGGCACAGTTCAAAGGATTTTTTCATACATCCTAACTTATGAACAGAACCAGCAAGAAGAGCACATTTGCAGAGCCCACTGCAAAATGGAAATGCAAGTCTCTTTGTTCAAAAATTATCAAGAATCTCAAGATAGCAACAGCAGAGCATGAAAGCACGAGACCCTTCTCAGAGATATTAAGATTTTGTCCAGGATCACATGGTTATTAAGTAAAAGAGCTGAGATCTCAACTCAGGTAATTTCAGACTGGAACTTGCACTCACATTTTTTATGCTATAATCCTTCTTTCCCTCACCATACAACAGAAGACCCAAGTAAAAATGGGTATCATTTCTCTGATACATAACTATCAGAAAAGTTCTTAACCTAGAAAAACACTTGAGTCATTTCTATTTTACCTAATGCCATTAGTTTCAACACAAGTTTTTAAATAGTTTTATAAGTGAACATTATTTATTCTCTTCCAAACCACAGTGCTTTTGTTAATACATTCTTTTTTTTTCTTAATTGAAGTACAGTCAGTTACAGTGTGTCAGTTTCTGGTGTACAGCACAATCTCCCAGTCATGCACATACATACATATATTTGTTTTCATATTTCTTCTAGTTAATTCGTTCTGACTCAAGTTTAACAAATGATTTTTCTCCTTTAAGTTTAGATGAGAAGTAATAATAATACCAGTGATTCCTTTTTTCCTTCCATTTTCTCCTATTTTGAACAGGTATTTCTATAATTGTTATCCTATGCCTGTTCCACCATTGTATTTTTGAAGTTAATGACTTGTTTTCTAGGTTCTGAGTTAAACAGACAGAGGTGCTGTGCCTCAGGATGGATCATATCTGGAATTTTCTATAAACCTGAATTAATTTGTTTAGATGATGAAATTTGGGACATTTGAGCTGACGAGATTTTGAGAGGATTGGATGTTGAGTTGATAGTATAATGGGCTGAGACTTTTGAGGGATATTGGGATAAGGTGAATGTACTTTGTATTTGGGTTAGATGTAAATCTTCAGGGGTCAGAAGGTGGATCGCTATTGGCTGAATAATGTCCCTCTACCCACAACATACATCCATGTTTTAATCTCTGGAAACTGAATGTTACGTTACATGAAAAAGGGACTATGTAGATTACGGTAAGAATTTTTTTAAATGGGAGATTATTCTGGAGAATCCAGAAGGGCTCAACATAATCAAAAGATCCTTGTGAAAGGGCAGCAGGAATGTAAGAATCAGAGAGGAGGTGCTGTGACATCAGCAGCAGAGGTCAGAGTCAAACAGAGAGTGTCACTTGAAAATGCTACACTGCTGGTTTGAAGACAGAGGAAGTGGCCCTGGGCCAAGGAATGCAGACGGCTTCTAGACTGAAAAAGGCAGGGAATCAGATTAAGCCCTAGAGCCTCCAGAAGGAAAACAACTCTGTTTACATGTTATATTAGGGCTTCTGATATTCAGAACTGTAAGGTAAAAATCTTGTATTGTTTTAAGCCACTAAGTTTGTGGTCATTTGTTACAGCAGGAATGAGTAATTATATTGCCCACATCTCGCCAGTAGATTGAGGTGTGGGAGCCTGAAAGCATCTTTTATTTAACACTCACTTTGAACTTCTCAGACCCAGCTGGCTTTTGTGCTGATATAGTTTTCAAAAGAATCTTGTGAAGTTTGCCTGCATTTCATGTCAATTTACTCCATTTGGAAAAAAAATCTTACTTAAAGATATTTCTAAAAGAATACCTTCTTTACTTTTGGCATCTTCTGCTAGATGGACAAGAAGCAGTTCCTAGAGGCCCTCGGGTTTGAGTGACGAGGTGCATCCTTCCTCTCTGATGGGAGGGCTGTGATGCTTTCTTCTTTCAGTAGTTTCAGTTTTTACAGGGACACACTTGATTTTTTTGTAGACCACACTTCTAGAAACAGTTTCTTAATTTTATCCTTTACCATCCGGCTCAGCTGAGAATTTCCCCGAATCCTTGAGTCCTCATTTGTTTTTTGTGTAACAGTTTTTCCTTCAATTTATCTCTCTCTCACATTTTACTATAAGCAGCAAGAAGAAACCATGGCACACCCAGAACATTTTTCTTGGAAATCTCCTCAGCTAAATATCCAAGTTAATAGTGTATAAATTATTCTTCCTACATAAATGAATGAGACGATTTCTCCAAGCTTTCTGCCACTGTATAACAAGGATCTCCTTTCCTCCAATTTCCATTAACATGCTCCTCACTTCCTTTTAAGCCTCAACAAGTCTTCAATGGCCATGTTTCTATTACCAGTTTGTTCATGGAAATCTAGGCTTTTCATTCTGTTCCTTAAAGTTAGCTTTTTCAGTCTTCACTCAATGACCACTTCCAAAGACACTCTCACATTTTAGATATTTGTTAAGGCAGTATCACATTTCCTGGTACCAAAATCCATGTTAATTTTCTACTATCAAATAACAAATTCCCACAAACTTAGCAGCTTACAATGACACTAATATATTATCTTATAGTTCTGTAGGTCATAAGTCTGGTGTAGTAGGCTAGGTTCTCTGCTTATCAGTCACAGAAGGCTAGGGTCAAATTATCAGCTGGGCTTGGCTCTTATCTGGACATTCAGTGGAAGAATTCTCTCTGGAGTTCATTATGGTTGACGGAGTAATCCAGCTTCTTGTGGTGGTAGGTCCAAAATACCCATTTCTTTGTTGGCTGTCAACTGAGATGTGCTCCCCTCATCTATAAACTGCCTGCCTTTGTTCTTGTGAGACCACTTCTGTCTTCAAACCAGAAAGGGTGCATTGAATCCTTTTTACACTTTTAACCTCTCTGATTTCTGTCATCTGCCAGAGAAAACTCTCTGTTTCATGTAATTATATTAGGCCCGCTGGGAATATTTACCTTTTGCCATATAATGCAAATAAGGACAGAATACAACAAGGCAAAGGTCATGAGGGTCATCTTAAAATGTTTATAGAAGCTTTATTCATAATTGCTAAAACTTGGAAGCAACCATAATGTCCTTTAGTAAGTGAATGGATGAATAAGTTGTGGTCCACCCAAACAACGGAATGCCAGAAATAAGTCAGCTATCAATCCATGAAGAGACATGGAGTAAACTTAAATGCACATTACTAAGTGAAAAAAGCCAATCTGAAAATGTCGCATGATGTATGATTCCAACTACATGACATTCTGGAAAAGGCAAACCATGGAGACAGTAAAAAGTTCAGTGGCTGCTGTGGGGGGAGATGAGGAGGCAAAGCACAGAGGATTTTTAGGTAGTAAAAAACTCTATAATATTACTTATAATAATGGGTACCTGTCATACATTTGTTCAAAAACAAAGGATGCAGAACATTGAGAGTGAATCATAATGTAAGCTGTGGACTTCAGCTGATTATGATGTATCACTGTACGTTCATCAGTTTTAACAAACATATCACTCTAGGGATGTTGATAATGGGAAAGGTTATGCATGTGTAGGTTTATATAAAGTCTCTGTACCTTCCTTCCTCTTAGTTTTGCTATGACCATAAAACAGCTCTAAAAAAAAAAAATCTTTAAAAAGGGGGGTGGGGAATCCATGCCCTGCCTTTGCCTGGTCCTAATATTAAGTTTATTCATAAACTAACTGGTATAATTTTGATGTATTATTAAGTCCCCCAAACAGAATTGTATAATATAAAGAAAGCACTTGTTTCCTTGTGTGTGTTCCAGAAGTTAATATGTAGAAATGTCAGATACGAGTCATGGTGAGGACAGACTACATCCTCTACAAAGTATCTCAGTTTCTTACAAACTGACCAAATACTATCAAATTCAAAATCACCTATGCAGGCCTGTGGAGTATTGATGATAGTATGTCTGGGATCTGTTGTCTTACAAGACCATGTTTGAATTTTAAATCTTCATCTTATTTGTTTGGTAACATTGCAGGATTAATTATCTCATCAGAGTGAGGCTTATTTGTAATATTAAGAGTTAATAGTGGAATTACTGTCAAAATGTGTAATATATCTCAGCGATCTTCCCCCTCCTTCATAATTCATTTCAAACACCTGTGATTGATTTACAATTTAAGAAATTGAGAACCTTGACAGAGAATGAAATAATTATGCTGTGATTGATACTTGCTTTATATTGCATGTCTGTTTCTTATATTCTGATTTATGATTCTGGTTAATTAATGGTATACTATTGGCTGTTTTTAGTGACTAAATTGGAAGGAAATCGTTCCTATAATGAAACTCTGTAATGTACTCAGATTATCTGATGTCAAACACTGTAAAATATCTTTTTATTCCTGCTGTCAGAGAAAAGCCTTGGAATTAACATCTAATTCACACACACACAAATAAGATTCACACACACATATCTCTTCATAATATGTATGACAGATATATTACTGGGACCTGAATTAGGGTGGATGAATAGATAAAAAAGTTGCTTATTACTTGTTTTCTGCAGAGGAAAGAATAAGATGAAATATATTTCATAAAATTACCACAAAGATTTTTAGCCTGTAAGAAAACAGAAAGTCCCAATTCTTCAGAATTAATCTGCAATGGGACACAATTTGCAAAATATCCCATGGGAGTGTTAGAAATTTTGAAAATAGTAGAAATTGATAGGGTCTAGTCTCCTGTGAAACTGAGCAGTGCATATTCCTTAGCTTGTGAAGAAGAATAAAATAGATCAATACCAGTCAGAACCTAAAGTTTGCAGTGCCATCAGCCTAGAAGAATAAACGCAATACAATATGCTGTTGCTATGTGAACAAGTTCCTCTTGGATATGAGGAATTTTTTTAAACAAAATTCAACTAGAATTACTAATATGTGAACAACTGTAATCTTCAAAGTGAAAAAGAATTACTAGATATAGGTATTCATGTGAAGGGATTTCTCTTCAATGTGGATTTTATAAGTGTTGCAACTTAAAGCCTTGAGACTTCTCAATTACAGTCAAGAAACTGAGCCACTTCGAGCAGTTAGTATATATTTTTCTCATATAAAAGGAAATGTCAAAGTTACAATACTTATTAGGCAAGTCATTCTCAAAAACTTCTCTTTAAAAACCTCATTTGCTTTCTCACTAGGATAATGACAACTCTAAATGCTCTTTGTTAGAATTTCCTTTTTCAAAAGACATAATTAAGTCACTAAATATGAGATAATATTTGTAAAATATGTAACTGATAAAAAGCTGATATTTAAAAATATATATAAAGATTGTGTATAAATCAAGACAGACAACCTAATTGAAAAATGGGCAAGAGACTTGAGAAGATACTTAACCAAGGAATATATGAAAAGGTTAACAGTCATGTGAATGCATGTTCTGAAACAATGCACATTGTTACACACTCACTTGAACAGTTATGAGAAAAGACTGGTAAAGCTAAGTGTTGGTAAACATAAAGGTTTACAGGAACTCTCACATACTGTTAATAGGAGTGAAAATCCACCAGTTGGTAAAATTCTTAAAAATACCCTAGATAAATTGAACATACGTACATACCCAACAGTAATGTTTGTAAATGTTCATCAAAAGATGTGAATTAGAATTTATTATTACAACTTTGTTAATAATTGCCAGAAACTGAAAACAATCCATATGTTCATCAATAGTAGAATGGATAAATAATGTGTCTGTTATAGAATGCTATACATCAGAGAAGATCAACTAACTATAGCTGTAAACAACATAATGAATTAAAATAATGCTTAATCAATGAAGCCAAATTCAAAAGAATATACATTATATGATTCCTTGTTTTGAAATTCTAAATCAAGCATGTAATTTTATATTTTGAGAGACTGTGTTACATAACAGTTGAAAACATGGAGTTTTCAGTCAGGGCGGGAGGACTCAACTTCAAGCCCTGACTCTGGCCCTTAACAGCGGTTTGACCTTGGCCAGGTTGCTTAACCACCATGTACCTCATGTCTTTTACTGGCAAAGAAGTCACTGTACAAGCACTAATCTTGTATGGCTCCTGTGTGATCAATGCAATAATGCAAATAAAGCACATCTCAAACTCAAGATGAATGACACTGAGCATTGAAAATGCTCAATAAGCATAACTGTGTTAATTTAAATAATAATGTATCTCTCATAATAAAATAAAATAAGAAAAGCAGTAAATAACATATTAATGGGAATCTACTTAGCTAAAAACTGTGCTGTGCTATATATAATTAGTTTCTATTTCTCTCTTGAGTAGCTCAAATATTTTAGGTTCCTTCTTAAAAAAGATTCCATTGTATTAAATTCCTTTTTGATTAAAACAAATCAAATTGTGTCTGAAACTTGAATGGCTCAGTAATCAGTACCAGACAGGGGTGTAAACAGCTAACCCTAAATGATGAGATTCCGGGACTGGCTTTCTGACCCACTTTAGAGTTAAAGGCAATGAGGATGAAGCTAACATCAGACAATGGAACTGCAGTAGTCTAAGGCACACAGTGTCAAAATTGTCACTTAAATCATCATCTGTGGTTGCCTGGAATAGAACGCCTGCTGAAAGTGTATCTATGGAGAACAAAGTACTGGCCAACATAATACTTGTGCAGGGCATGCAAAAAACAAGGGTTCTGCGGTAGGTAAAATGCTTCTCACAGCACTGAAAAAGTGAAGAAAGAAACCAGTAGGCTTTTTTCTATTCAATGCCCAAGGTATATAGAGAAAGCCAGTAAGTTCAATGACTGCCACAAAAAACCAGACTGCCATAAACTATGCAAAGAATTTGTTATTGGTAGGTGATAAACTATTATGTAGGTTGAATTCATAAACTTCCCAGATTTCTTTGGTTATTCAGTGGGGGAAAATGGGACCTGAAAGATGGAATGATGGCATTTAGGTAATTCTGAGGACCACAAACTCCAAATTCCATTGAGCCTTTCTAGTCAGCAGAGCCTTTCTAGTCCTTTTCCACTGCCTGATGAAATCTGCCTTGCATTAATTGAAAATCCATTAAAACTTTAATTTAGGTACCTATCTTTCCAGGGCCTATCAATTTTCTTCATTCGTACCATTCCTCAGTGAGTCTTGAATTATAATTATATTTAGATCCCAGCCTATCCCCGGGTGCCAGTTAAGAAATTGAACCTGAGATGGCAAATTGCATGGTGTTCAAATTCATGTCTTTGAAACCGCTGGTAATTTGTGACAGAGTATGCTAAACCAAGAGGGGAGTAGAAATGTGTAAGTTCAAAGTATTACATGTAGCAGCTAGGACTCTCTCTCTCTTTCACCTCCTCTCTCTCTCTCTTTCAGTTAGATCTCTGAAACAGAGTCAGTGGTAGTACATGCAGCACAAGGATTAAATTACCAGAAGTTTCTGGGTATAGTCAAGAACTGTGACTATTACAGTATCCAAATTACAGATAGCCAAATGTGCCTGCTGTCGACTGAAATAAACGCACAGCCTAAAAGTTGAGAGTTATGTTTTATTTGGCAGACATTTCTGAGGACTCGAACCCCTTAGAGCCTGGGATGACAGCCTCTCAGGTTGCTCTGAGGGACTGCTCCAAAGAGGTAAGGGAGGAGCTAGGATATATGGGAGCTTTACAACAAAGACCCAGTAGTTGGAACAAATAGAGATTACTTGTTATCTAAAGAAAACCAGGCATCTCAATTTAAAGAATTTAGCGCTTTTCTGTGTATGGGAGGAGGCAAACATTTGGGCTCATTGTATTCATTCCTTTGACAAGCACCTAGCTATCTAGGGCCAGTATCCTGTCCTGTCTTATTCTGAGTCCCCTCAGGGTTCACCACTGTGAGTGGTTGCAGAGGCTGGGCTGCAGGCTTGTCTCCACTGGGGGGTGGCGGCAGCTGCTGATGACTTAATGGCTTCAGCATTCTTTGTTTACTGATATGGTTTGCAGTCTTTTTTGTGTGACTATCTAAATTAAGATGTATTTTAAGTGTAAAAACACACCAGATTTTGAAGACTAAGTTTTACATCTTGACATGATTTTTATATCTTAAAAGTAAAATATCAATGCATTTTATATTGATTACATACTGAAGTGATATTTTTGATATATAGGATTAAATAAAATACATTACTAAATTATTTCACCTGTTTCTTTTTAATTAGGATACTAGAAAGTTTTAAATTACGTATGTGGTTAACTCTGTATCTGTATTCAATACTATACTTCTAGAAGAAAGGATCTAAATATTTTAGACAGATTGGGATGTTGAAGTAAATTTATCATGAACACCTGGTTTATACAAGTATTAACTAAGACCCCCAAGGGGGCCCAGAAGTCACTCACTTCACTAATACTAGAACAGTTCTTTGGTGAGGAGGGGGCCAACATCCTTGAAAAGTGCACAGATGAATGTATTTGGAATCTCTTAGTATATATAGTTTGGGGGGAGGAAGTTGTAGTCATCAAATTAGACCAGAGTCCTCAATGGGAAGGACGGAATTCAGACTTTACACATCACTGGTCAGTTCTCACAGGCACTGTAAAGGACAGCAAGGCCACAGTGAGGGGTCCCTGTTTTGTGAGGCTGTTGGGCTATCGTGTAGGATACAGCATTTTTTTTCTAAACCAGACACTAACAAATATTTCGGTTTTATCCATACCCATGAAGTTTAGAAATCAAAAAGCAGATACAGAAGAGGCACAAAAAATGTGTTTCCTGTTTATGGGTCTTAGTATTTAATGCAAATATAATTCCAAGAAGTAACCAAGACTGTCTTCACTTTCCCTCAGCTCGTCTTCTTCCCGACTCTAGGCTTTTAACTCCCTTTCCTTAGAGCATTTACTTCAGAAAATTTGTAGTCCAATTCTTAAGCTGCCCCTTTGTTATGTAAATCTTTTTAAAGTCTCTCTCCAGTTTTACAACCTAGGAACGTCTTTTCCAAGGACTTGGGAGCCATCTCTTTGAAATGTAACCATCAAAAGAAACAGGGCTCCTTTCTCCCAGTCTCTGTGGGAGGATACGGCTGTGGGCACCTTGCTCCAACTTGTAAAACGACCTCCTGTCATGAAGATACCAGAGCATTTACTTTTCCATCTCAGAAAGCCAGTTAACGATTATAGAAGGCCTGTGATCCACCTTTCCCAGCTCTTAACACATCTTTGACCTTTTTTAATTTGTAAGGTTAAGCTCAGGCTGAATTCTGGCCTTTCTCCCTTATTGCAAGAGTCTTGAATACCCTGAATAAAGTATTCCTCGCTTGTTTAACTTTGTTCGGTGTAAGTTTTGCTTTGACAGGAGATTCAACAATGCTTCCACTGTTCCAGAAGCCGAATCAACTGCCAGCCATTATATTTGTGTCACGTCATGGGACAAATACGCCAAAAAAAAAAAAAAAAAAAGGTAGCATGGTATAGACTGAAGTGGTTATTTTTGTTATCCAAATTTGCTACATTCTGTGTGTGTGGAAGATTATGCCAGAAATTTGTAAGGTATTCTGCTTTGCTTCAAAGTACTGCCATTTCAGTTATAAAGTTGATTAAAAAAACTATAGCAACCCAATGCAAGCAGGACCTCTGAAGGATCAGATTCCTCCTGAATGAAGATTTGAGCCATACTACAAGGTATAAACACTGACCACCCAAAATGGATCCAGGTAACTAACCAGAGTAACTGAGGGGGAAAGAATTATAAAAATAGGACAAATAAATATGGGAAGAATAATGGAGGAAGGGTTTTGCTCATTTTAATTACAATCTAGCAACAAGATAAAGAAACTAGGAGAGTTAGCTACCCATATTTTCTCCCTTGCTCTGTAAATCTCAAATTCACATGCATCCCTCCACAGTCTTCAGTGAGCTTCTAGTTAATTCCGCCTTTGGGAAACATTCATGTGAGATTGAAAGAGGGAGAACAAGAGAAATCATAGATTTTTCTTTCTTGTTTCTTGTTCTGGCAGGGGCTGTGTGTATAAAAAGCAGGAACTGAAAGCACATACAATCTCACACACACTTATGAACCTATTTCACAAATAGATGTGGTAATAAATACTACTAAAAAAATACTACTGAATTAAACGCAGCAACAAACTGAGTTATTAGTAAAACCTGTTAATATATTTTATGCCAAAATTTATGCCAAAAATCTAGTCAATTTACAGTAATAAAAGCCTATGATTTTGAATATAACTAATTATATTAAAAGATAATTTGGAGTTTTTTTTATGATGTTAAAGGTGTCACTAAATTGCTTTTTAGAGAGTAAATGGCTATTATTTGGAGGAAATAACTGAGATACAAGATGAAACCTCGAGTCTGAGTGTGTGTAGAACTATAGGGTATGGGGAAAGAGGGACATTTTTGAAGCTCTCAAGAGAGCCTGGGTGAAGATTTCAATTCAGACAGCACAATAGAAAGACTTGTTTAAGTGTCAGGGAAAACAGATAGATGCTCCTCTGGAATTCTTCAAAACTCTAGACTCTCAGACACTGTGGAAGGCACGGACTAATCCATTTTACTGTGTATTTCTGGGCCATGTTTATATCTGGGCTATATATTCATCATGGGTCAGTTGAATTAAGATACAGTTACCAGTTACCTATCAAATTATGCCACAACCCTGGAACTCTTCATGGGAGTAGAAACTGATGATAGATTAATCTGGACCATCCTATAAACATGCTAAATCTGAAGAAATTTTTAAAATCTTCTTTTAGATCAGTTTAATTGTCTTGGAGGTAATTGTTTTTGTGTGTACACATGTAGTATACATAGTACACGCATATGGACTGTTAGAGCATTTTAGACAAAAGCTAAGAATGCTTACTACAGGAGGAATTTGAAAAAAAAAGGATTCAAGTATGCGTCTAAATATAAAATTTCAACATTTTATTGAGGTCAAAATGAAGTGCATATTAGATACGCTTAGGCTGGTCTGGATATCCCACTTGCTTCAGCTGCCAAGATAAAGTCACCTGGAGACCTAGATCCCACTGTGTCACTGGTGATCATACAAACACCACTTCTTCTCTGGAGGCTACAGTAAATCAGAAACTAGCAACATTCTTGGAACATGCAGTGTCAGAAAATGGGAGGAGAGTTTTAAATAGTGGTTGGTTCAATATATGATAGTGGAGATGTTTCAATCCAGCAAGCAAATAGGAGAAATAGATTGATAAATAGCTTCTGGTCCTGCCACTAGTAGTTTAACATTGTCTCAAGGTTGTCAGTAGCTCCGCGTTCTGGCAGATCTTCTCATAAAAGTCAAATGGATCTTCTCTACTATGGAAAGGCATATCTCATTTTTTAACTGAAAATCAACACTTAAGAGAAATGGCATCTGGATCTAAGCTGAGATTAGACATATTTTTACAGCAAACAACACATAAAGTTCTTTTAAATTACAGTGTGGTAAAGCAGACTGGCTATGTGTAATTGACTACTAGAGCAATTTGTACTGGGCTTTATAACAGAAGCTCAGCTTTGCTGAGAGATCTGGGAAGTCCCTGACTTCTCTGTTAACAATCATTTTAGTATTAAGAAGAGAGAAGTCTTATTGTTGTGAACCAATGGGCTCTCTTGCACCTCAGTTCTGAGAAAATGAGTTTTAGCTTGAGATCTAAGGAAAGAGAAGTAGATGGCTTGTAACAAGAAGAAAAAGTAAGGATTACAACTCAGAGGTGAGACAAAACAGGCATACTTGAGGTTCTTGAAGACAAGCAGTATGTCTAATGCTTGGTGAGCAAGAAGTGCAGGATAAGACTGCAAAGGGTAGGCAGGGGCCTGAATAACACTGGGGCTTACGTTTTGTTCAGGATATAATGAGAAGCCACTGCAGGATTTTAATTAGGGCAGCTGAGATCCTTAATACATGAAGGTAGGGGTGAGGAGACCCTATTTCAACAGATTAAAATAGTGATGATGAGAAGACTGTGCAGCCAGGAATACTGGTCTCAGAGAAGCTGAATGTTTGTCAGAGGAAAGAGACTGTGGAGTCCAGACACTCCACAACCTCAAGTGCTGTAAAGGTTGGGGGATTGGAGATCTCTTGTTGAGAAGACTGCGGGAAAAAAAAAATGCCTTTGGGAGACAGCAAGTTTTAAATTGAGATAAAGTTGTGAAAAGATAGGGAAGTTTGCAGATAACAAAGTGTCACACTATCTAACAATCATAGTTACCTCAGTTGAAAAGCTGAAATTTCATAATAATAACTCATAAAATAGCAAGAAATAGAGTCTTGTTCCCAATATGCCACTGACATGTCAGGCAACAGCTTCCTCCCTTCATCTCACTCTGCTGGTTGCTAGGTGTGCCGTCATTGCTTTGGTTGCTGAGAGGAAGTCAATGTAAAGAAGAATGACACTCTGTCAATACTCTATAAGAAGGAAGCTTAGTAAATGTGTGTGAGTCAGAACCAAAATTAAGAAAAAAATGTGATTTTTCAAAAATCTTAGAATTATATACCTAAAGTTTAAAGAGTAAGGTGATTGAGTCAAACATAGCCTCCCCATTAACCTTCTTTCCATTCTTTATACAAGTTATGGAATAAATTCATATGTAAAGAGAAGTTTAAAGTCTTCAGGGAGACTAGAGAGAGAGAGACCAGTAAGATCAGGGATGTAACTAGAGAAAAACATGGGTACACTTGAGTCTTTCTGCCATTTTGTCTTTTTCAACTAATCTTTTCAAATCTATTATCTGATTCATTTTGCTTGGATTTATTATAAGTATCAAATTTCTTATTTAGAATTTTATGATGTGTCTGTTTAACCAATCAAACTCAAAAAAAAGGCAGCAGTACCTCTGCTAAATAAGCATATGCTTCTCAAAAGCATAATTTATCCTAGAGCCATTTTTCCCCTAAATGCACTAAATAAAATTTGTAACTGATTTAACAAATTAATTCTATCATGTCATTCTGAATATAACTTTGGAAATTCTTTCCTGACATGAACATCAAGATAATCCACATATATCCTCAGAGATAAATGTGTAATTTAAACAGAAAGATTATAATATGGTTAATTTCCAGTAGTATCTAAAGCAAAACCATACTAGGAAAAAAATGTTTAGTTATATCAATCATAAAACAATATGGACAGACACAATTACAATCACAAAAGATGCAGCACATTTAACATAGCTTCATTTCAGTTGCAGAGCAAAATAGGAGCTAATGTTAAAATTTGTCTCATTTCACTTGATGAACCTGTCCTTTTATTGTTTATAACCTCTGAGTTTAGAAATGAGATATCAATTTATGTTTAATCAAGGATTAATGATTGCTTTAATTAAAATGTTTTAATTAATGCAATTAATTGATAATTTCATGGTCTACTAAAAATCCCCACGTTTCAAATTCTGGGCTGCCAAAATTGAATAGAAATGAATTTTTTGTTGGAGGGCCTGTCACCTGAGGATTCCTTTAATTCTTTTGGGTCCACGTCTGTCCAAAACTGTTATACTTAAGCGTGTTTTATTACTCTAGCATTACTTTTTGTATTGCAATCAGTAAAAACACTTGGAGGTCCCTTATGAGATATATAAATCAAAGCAGATACTATAATGTGTATTTGTAATCATACTTTTAGAAAGTTTTAATATACTTAATAAATTAAAGCAGATCCTCGCTGGATTAGTATGAAGAATAATTTCCTCATTATATCTCTCTTTAGAATTTTCTAGTGAAAATAAATGATTAGAACATTAAGGAAATCTGAGTAATATTACAGCCTTGTTGTTTTATTGTTGTAGTAGGTCCTGTTTACTAAAAAAAAAAAAAGTTTTAAAAAGCATTCATTATCTCATGTTTTTTTTAAACAACTAGTTTCATACACTTTTTTCAAGCTGACATATGTATTTTCAACTAAATAGAGAACAATAGTATAAACATTGCTTCTCATTGTGAATTTCTAAATCACTGACTCCACTTATTTGAAAAATTTCTCCTTTAGAAAAATGTCAGCTCCATCTGAAAAATGTCACTTCTTCTCCAGCTGGATTCTTCCTGCCATGTGTTCACTCCTTGGTGATTTACTCCCTGTGAATGGAGACTTTTGCTCCTGACTCAAACCTGTTTCTCTTTTTTCTGATTCTGTGCCATTATTAGTGATTTTACGCTAAGTAAAGTGAACATGATAAATCATCCTAAATCCTGGACTCTGTTTCATCAGCTCATTGTTGCTACCCACTCTCTGATTACTGTTTTCTATCAATGTGTTTCCATCACTTCCCCCCTTCTACAAACCATCAACCTTTTCAGTTCTAAACCATTTCACTTCACCTTTTTGAGCACTATTCATCAACCCCTTCTGGCTTCAGCACTTCTTGTCTAGACTTGATTCATTGCTCATCATAAAACTTATTCTCCAGGCAATGCTCTCAGATCATTTGTGCATCTTATACTCCATCTTACCACAATGAACAAAAAAAATTCAACTAGTTATGACAAATGCCTCTCTATTCTGCATCCAAGCCTTTGTTAGGAAAACAAAATGATGAAGCTGTTTTCTCTTTGATTTCATGAGAAACTCTATTCCTTTTCCTTTTTGGCTAAATTTTCCAGTTTTTGATATGAAATTTTTATACATGCCCTTCTCTCTTCTTACCTCCCAATCCTTATCCTCTACATGCATCTCAGGAGATACTGTCTTCTCTAAGAAAAAAGGCTGAATTGGAATCTCTTCTGTACCTACAATTCTACCCGCATGTTTATCACTGCTCCTTCTTCCCTCCTATTAAAATAGACAAAAGTGTCCCATTATTTATCAAAAAAAAAAAAATCACTCTGCTTATGCTCTGTTCCTTGAATCTCATTGCCTCCCAATTTCAAAACATTTTACTCCTTAATTTACTCTCATTTTCCTTCAACACCAATCCTCATTTTATTTAGAACTGGCCCACCACTTACAAAATTGGATATAAAATAACCCTCCTCCCACAAAAAGCTAACATCATATCATTTCCCTTTTATTTCCAATTGATTCTTTAACTCACCTCAAATTAGCTTATGTTCCACATTTTTCTATTAATACTGTTCATGTTACAGTCAACAAAATCCACCATTTATTACATGATATTATAGTAAAATAAACTAAATTCTGTCACCTTTCTTTGATTTTAAGGTAGCATTTTCTGATTGCTTCCATTGAACTAACTGCCTGCTCTACTTCCACACCCTTCTCCAGCTTCCTCCTTTTTGCTTGATCCTAAATGTCAGTATTTGCTAATGTTTTGCTTTAGCACTATTCAATATCTGCACTCTTTCCCCAAGCAATACTATCCTGACCCAGAACTGTTTTTCCAGTTGTAATCTCCATCCATGCTTTCAACCAAAATGGCTGCAATCGGATGGACCCAGCATCCCCCCCAAAAAAAACAAATCCAAAGATTCTGTTCAGCCCTGAAAGTTCTAAAGGGAAATGGGGGAGTACTCTCAGTTAATTGTGGAGACATTCCTGCAGGCTAGTCCTAATCATCTGCTTGAGCCTGCTCGTCTAAGACTCAGGGAGGTCTGGGAGACTTCAGCTTTTCTATTAACAAGAGGCAGGAGTGTGTGTGTGTGTGCGGGGGGGGGGGGCGCCTCACAGGATCCTGCTCCCCTTTCACTTCTACTCTCATCCTATCTTCCAGTAGCCAGCAGAGTGATCCTTTTAGAATGTAAGTTGTGGCATGTTCCTTCTCTGATCAAAATTTGTCAACATTTTCCTGTATCAGACCATACTTCAAGTTCCTAGCATAGTCTATAAGACCAGAACATAAATTATCTGGTGCCCCATCTAATCAATTTCTATGCCTATCCCATCAGGGCCAGAGTCTTAATGCTGGCCTCTTAGCCTCCTAGCTTTTTCTTGAACATACAAGCCTTAAAATTCATAGTTTCCCTGCAGGAAATCTTCTTCCTCCAGGTATCTGCAAGGTTTGCTCCCTTAATTTATTTTCTTCTTTTTACTTTTTCTTCTATCTATCATCACTTGATATATTAGCTGTTTATCAGTTTACTCTATGATCCTCCTATAGAATGTACAGTCAATGATGGTAGAACATTGTTTGCATCCTCAGTGTTCTGTTACCTCCTTAATGTGCTTACTAGTTATATGACTTACGTGTTACTTAATATGCATCTGCATTTACATCTGAATTTAAATAATACTAGAGCCTAGTATCGTATGATTGGAAAAACTATGTAAGATAAACCATATAAAATATTTAGCTCAGTTAATAAATGTTAGCTTATATTGTTTTATCCCCTCTTTCTGGTCTCTGACTCCAGATGTGTTTAATACTATCCTTACCTATCATTTATAGAAAGAGATGTCTTCCTTATGTGTAGTTCTCCCCAAATCAGGGCATTTTGATTACTAATCCAGTCTCAGGGAATTTAGAATAGTCATTGAGGATAATACACAAGGTTGAAATCCACATAGTTTGCCCTTCTTTTCTCTCTCTCATTCACTCTTTTTCTCCCTGCCATGCATATAAATCCTATAAAATGTAGAACTGTATGTCTAAAACATAAAAAACTTAAGAAAGGGAATTCTTATTCTAATGTTTTTTAGACTTCCATGGTAGCATAAGGTAGCTACACATTTCCATTTTTACCTTCAAAATTTAAATTATTTCTCTCAAAATGACCTGTCATCTGAAACTTCCAGATGTCTGACATTTGCTTTTGTCTTTTAAAAAGACTGCTTGAAAATGATAGATGAGCAGCAACTAAGGTAATTCTTCTATTATAATGTGCATATTGCACAATCAAGCATTTGAGCTGATATTCTTCTTACTTGACAACTAATTTGATTCATGGCAACACAATGGACTGCAAAGATTGATTGCTTATATCTCAAATTTCTAAGAAAGAAAAATACACAGTCAAATTAAAATTTTCATAACATAACTCCTAACAAAAGTAAATACAGAAAGATAATGAGAGATCCATGGAAGAGTAAATAAAAAAAGTATACCTCGAGCTGTATGAATGCAAAATGAAATCAAGAGTTAAAATAATATTCACAACTGACTATCCTTATTTGTTGAGAAGGAAATTCCATAAATTCTAGAGCTGGTGAAAATTCAGCATTTTATAAAATATCTCACTCCATATTCTATTAAGAAATAAATTATTTCCACACATAAAAATCAGTATGCAATTAGAGTCAATGTATAACTGCTAATAATTTGAGACAAGAATGATAACTAGTTGATTAGTACAACAGAATTTCCATATTGTCTTAGTCAAATGTGCATATTCTTGAGAGCCGAAATAAAGGTTTAACTTCAGCCTAAAATATAACCAGAAATCCCATTCAGGCTTCAAGGTTGAAGATCCACTATATGAACATATTATAAATGTGTTTTTCTTTAATGCTTGCTGTCTATATAATTGTTCTTTTAGGTGTAAAATTGTGAAATATTAGCAAATTATTCAATGTCTCCAAGAGAATGTTGCCAGTTTAGTAATGGAGAAAAACTGCATTTGGTATCGCTTGTTCCATATTTCATGCAAGTAAATATTTTAAATAACAAGTACGTCCTGTTTTAAACAAAATAATTAATTTTATTTGAAGAATCTTGCATAAAAATATTTCCCAAATATAAATCATCCTGTTGAGTTTCTCAAATGAGGTAAATAAATGTGAACTTTTATGATAACTTTACCTTTCTATGTTTCACATTAGTCTTCATGGATATGGTTTTGTTTTGTTCCTTTATGGATATGGTAAAAAAAAAAAAAGAAAAGGTTTCTATATATGTTCTCAAAATTTACATATGACTTTAGAAGTTATTGACTCTTTGGAATTTAACCCTTGGTCTCAGGGAGATTATCAGGCTCTAAGCTTCTACTTTCACAACTGTTTCTGTATTAGCACTTTCTTTTACAATCTACATTTAAATCTCTGTGGTTAAGGAAAATCAAACCACAAAAATTATTAATGAAGTAAGGGTTAATACATTTTTCTCTGAATAAAGAATATAGAATCGACTACATGTACTTTATTTCTTCATTTTTTTTCTCTCTCTATGTTTTTAGCTCATTTCTGCAAGGTTGACATCTGGTTGATGACAGCTAGTTCTGGGAAGTTTCCCTTTTTACATAATTTTATGTAATGATCAAAAGGGGAAGGTTGAATAGATAGACTAATGGAGGTTAACAGTTGTTCATGTTCTCACCCCCAAAATCTGTGAATATGTAACTTTTCATTGTAAAGGTATTTTTCATATGCAACTGAGTTAATGATGTTGAGATGAGGAGATTATCCTGCATTGTCTATGTGGGTCCAATGTAATCTCAAGGGTCCTTATAAAAAGGAGACAGCAGGGGAGTTAGAGTCATAGAATACATGATGATGGAAGTAGAAGAAAGAGTGTGAGTGCTTTAAAAATGTTTGTTTGTTGCTTCCTTTGAAGATAAAAGAAGGGCCCACGAACCAAAAAAATGTTTAAGACCTCTAGAAGTTGGAAAAGGCAAGGGATCAGATTCTCCCTTAGAGCCTCCAAAAGAAATGTCACCATGCTGACTGGTTGATTTTAGGGCTTTTGACCTCCAGAACAGTAAAATAATAAATAATACATTTGTGTTATTTTAAACCATTTAATTAGTGGTAATTTGTCATAGGAGCAATGGGAAACTAATACAAAAGTTGTGGTGGATTAAATATGAGATGAATCATAATATGTAAACATCTTAGAAAATTATCTCACTTTTAATCATACTCTTTACAGCAAATATATAACTGAATTAATTATTGTATTAATGTACTTTTTATATGATACTATAAGAAGTAATTAGCAGGAAAGTTAAACAAGAAGGAAATAAATAAAAGAGAAATGAGTACCTCAGGATTTGATTTCAATAAAAGAAAATGAAGTGTCTTAATATGGTATTTTAATGAAGTAGGAAAAGGACCACTAATAAGCCTAAACCTTGATTATCCAGAGAAATTATTTATGAAATTTTCTCAAGCTGTGAGTGAAGAGAGAGCACAACAGAGTGAAATTAGCTTTAGTTAAAAAAAAAAATATATATATATATATAAATAGATTTACATATATTTTATTTCTTAAAATAAAACTCTCAAGTCAGAGAAAAAATAGATGTATCTCATGATATTTTAAGCAGTCTTACTTTTTAAATATACATATGTATTAGACATGTAGGTACTAACTCTATTTTAAATAACATAATTTTCTGTTGGATCTAAATGATAAAATAGATAATATTTATGACATTGCAGTTCATAATGGTAAGAAATTTCATAATAAAAATTTATAGATTTTTTATAGAAACAAAATAAGCAATTTATAACATCTTTGCCTGCTTTTATAAATAAAACAATTTCTATAAAGTGATAATTTTTGAAAATTTAGGACTTGATCATTTGTTTCCAAGGCACTTCTGCTGTTCTGAACACTTTCGGCATCAGGAATTTTGATTTGGTTTTGGCTCTGGCTCTTGTGCCTTGGGGAGATATAGACTGTGGGTGACCATCCAACTGCATCGGCAACATCTGGAGCCCAAGGAAAAACAGCAGGCCAGGGCCAGCAGAAATGATGCCAGATGTGCTGTAATTATTGTATTTCCAAGGAAGTTGGTTTCATGTACTTTATCACTTTTAACACTTTTCAAAAATCTGGTAAAATTTTAGTATTTTATTTAGGGTCTTTGGCAGTATTAAAAATCTATATGAATTCACTGGCAATAAAAATAAAAAGACTTTGCTGTTAGTGTCTAATTTTCTTAGGGAAGCCTGACAAATAAATAACAGATTGAAAGATATTTAACTTAACAAAGGATTCAGGACTACTTTTAAGAAGAACTGGTGGTATGGTTTCCTTGTTCCTCTGTTTTTAAATCAATCATTGTTAATTCCTAAGACCACAACAGGAGGGTAACTTTTAAGATAAGGCACAGAAAAGATGATCCAATTTAATTCCATTTTAAACTATTCAACAGTACTAGGCACAATCATATAGTGATAAATCAGCCAAAGGCCTCACAGAGTCCAGGTACTAGAAATACTAGGACATACTTATAAGACACCACAGTCCATCATCTGGTCAAAATGGTTTACAGCTCTTCCCTGTCCTCTCCCTTCCCTGCCAGCCACTTGAATTTTGTTCATGGTAACAATATGCCCAGCTTCAGCCAGCAAAACTTAAAAGAGAAATCTGCCGGGAACCATTCGGCAAAACTTTTACTTCCCTAAAAAGGTGAAAGAAAGGAGCTTTATCTTGCTACCTCTGCTATTTCATGTTACTTGAAATATAGATTTGATGTAAAAATTGTAGTAATCCTATTATAATCATGATGTGATAAATGGAAGACAAAAGGCCAAAGGCTAGGTTCTCTAGAGGAGAATAAAAGAAAAGAACAGATCCTGGGTGATTTGTTGAGCAGACAAATCGATGCCAGAAGCCACCCCCACACCCCCACAGACTCACTGTTAAGTAGAATAATAAATGCTTGCATAAATTAAGCCTCTATTAATTCAATTTTCGTTACTTGCAGCTGATAGCTTTTCATGCTGATAATCAAAATATAAATAGCTTATTGTAAAAAGGGACTAAAACAATCTAATTAGTAAGCATTAGGATTATGTGAATTAGTGAAATAACCTGAAATATATAAATACATATATATTTAGATATTTCATACACACATATAAATGTTAGGACATGACAAGCAGAAATCATGTAAGAATAAAGAAAGAATTAGGAGAGATGATAATTTAAATGGGGGTTAGTGGAGATTTTTCCAGAGGACATAATTTTATAATCACATAAATGAATAAGATATTTATGGTCTGTTTTTTAAAATTAGTTTTAATGTTCCTCTTTTAATCTAGAGGAAATGAGTCATGAGGCAGAAAGTAAAGCATTTTTTCAGGAAAAGGGAAGAAAATAGAAAACAGAGAGCATGAAATGTAGCAATATGATATAATAGCTATAAAGCAAAGAAATATTGATAAAACAGAATAAAAAGCAAACAAAGGAACCATCTTTTAAAGAATATATTGAACATAGAATGTAATATTATATTGACTGATTTGCATTACAATGGGTAAAGTATTGTTTAAAAGTAACTACCTTATCATAAGATAGTATTAGTAGTAATAATATTGTGGATACAAATGCAAAACATTAATAGAAATAAAATGTGAACATAAATCTATTTCTGGATGATTGGAACCCAATGACACACATACTTGCACTTATGTGCAAAACAGACATCTGCATTCATTTGAGTCATCTTCCCATTCTCTAGCTTATAAATTTTGTTTGTATTGAACTATTTCTGATTGGGAAACGATTTAATAATATATATGTTATAGAGTCTACGCTTACCATTACAACTACACTTATAATTTTCATACTTCTCAAGTATACAAAGAACTTGGCTTTCCAGGGGATAGAATCATGTTACTTACTTATAAACACTTCTTTAAATGAAATGACTCAAATCAATTTCTTATAATTCTACACCTAATAAAATACATAATCATCAAACTAGAGCTTTGTTGTATGCATTGTAATTCATGATATTTTATAATGGAGACTTTTTAATAGTCATTCAAGAATTATGATGGTCCTCATTTGATAAAGTGAAACTGAGTTATGAAGTATTAATGAATACGTGGTATCTAGTTCCAAACTAAACACTATTTGTTCTTTGTTTTCATTTATTTCACTGAATTTGCTCCTGGAGATATGTGCATGCTCCTTTCTAGGGTTAAATTGTGAGACTGGGAGTTTGTTCCTCTTAGCTTCTTTTGTAGCATCTTTCAGCTTCATGACTGGGGTCCCATTTAAGGTATTTTCCCACAGGCCACTGCTCAAGGTCATGGTCTCTTTTTTGCTCCATTCCTCACAGCAAAGCTGACTACACCTACCCCTCACTTTCTTAGCTCCCTATTTTTTTCTAGTAAACAAACAAACAAAATTATTTTTAAGATCTTATGTCTATTACATGGGACATATTAGAAGGATATGGTCAGAGGTTTTGGAGAAAATGTATACACTTTGACAGTGGAAGGAATGCCAGGAAACATGGAGAAATAATGCAGAATATATATTATGGCAAGACATAAATATACTTAAATGTATACCACATATTAAAGCAACATATTTTCTAGAAATAGTAAATAAATAAATGGCAATTAAATGTCATCTGAGCCCTCCCCGGACTGAATCATGGTTGGTGATTACATATTCACCCCCATCTAGTGATATATTTGCAATGTAGTATTATTGAAAATAAGTACTGGCTATGCTAATGGTAATGATAGCCTATCATTTTGAGGGCTTTATACAAATTGGGCATCTTGTTGGATGGCCTAAGTTTCATTGACTCCTTAAAAACATTCTCCTCAATAGATGATATTGGTGTTTTCAAAGTGAGAAAACTGAGGTGTATAGAAAGTGACTGAGAGATAGGGTTAAAACACATTCACTGCGACTCCAAAGGTCATACTCTTAACCTGCACAATGTATCTACATCTAAGCCATACAATTTTGCCACAGGATTTAGGCACAGTAATACAAATGGAAAACTCCAACAGTCAGGGAAGTATGCACGGGAATAGTGAGGAAGGGGAATGGTTTTGCCAACTCACAAGAAAACCTGCAAAATCATTGATGTTTGTTTAATGCTTCTAGAAATTGTCAAATAAACATATTACAAAATACACAAGCATAAAAGATGACAAATTGTAACCATTAAATTTAATTTTGTTTGCTACTTGCTAACTTAGATCCCAGATTGCCAGCCAGGAGGTGGGGGGCCTAGAATAGTAGAAGAAGCATCATCACATCATTTTGCCTGAGGGATCTTGCAGGTTTCATTTATTATTGGGCATAAGAAAGAATTTTATTCATATAATACTTATTTCCAATTTTCAGTGTCTGGTTTTATTAGCATTATTTTAAAACCAAGCACCTAGCTAAGTATGGATGGACATTTATATTGCTCTTTCCCTTTTCTTGTTACATACACTGAGTTCAGTACACTGATGAATCAGGCTGAGTGATATCATCTTCTTGGCGCAGAGGATGGGCACATTTTAATTCACAACTAAGGAAGAGAATTTAAAGTGATTACAAGAACTATTCCCCTGTGAACGAGGTGAAAGCAGGTAAATGCCAAAATCACCTCTATTGGTTGAAGAAAGGGAAGTACCATCTTCCTTCCTCATTTTCCTCTCTTTTCAATGTGAAAACAAAATTAGAAAGTGGACTAATTTTAACACAGGCATCCAGATGCTCTGAGTGTGAGTTTACAAGGGTAGAAATTCTCAAAGACTGAGCAGGGGACAAGTGTTGCTTATACACCTACACGATATATAAGGGCATGAAAAAAGGATGTTCCATACTTACTAGCTGAGACAGAGCAGAACTAGGCTCTGTAGGAACAACCAGAATTTTGCACTTGACATCCATAAAAAATACCTGAACAGCATATATTCCTGAAGTCCTGGGTCCATGGCACTTTTACACATACATACAAGCACATTACCTTATGCTGACCACAGTACTGAGTTGCTTCCTAACTCTAGGTTTGCTATTATTCATCCATTACTTGCTTTACCAAGACTGCAAGGATATGACTTATATACATTTTTTCTTGAGCTGCTATTAACTTTTGAATGTTTGTAGGATTGGACAGATCTCTAAGTCATATTTATAACAATTTTACTATAATTCAATAAAGTTTCAATGTTGTTACAAGAAATAACTTTCTAGAATATTACTCTTATTGTGTCATTAAAAAATAATTAGTAGCTTCCAATCACCTAGATGATAAATTTCTGAAATACCAACAGCCTTCGACATCCTATGATAACCTGAACTCAGACACCGTTTCCAGCTTCTTCTCCAACAAAGTAACTCATTACCTCATACCCTAAATAGCTTCAAACATCACTGTTTTCCTACAATTCACTTACTTATTTATTTACTCACTCACTCATTCATTCAACAAATACTCATTGAACATTGACAATGTGCAAGGTATTGTCCTGGGCGGGAAAAACCTTTCCTTCGGTGGGCTTTGTTGAAGAAAATAAAAGTTAATATTAAAAATAATCAAATTATATTGTATGTTAAAAGGTGAGGAATGCTAAGAGTAAAATAAAACTGTATGAGAACATATGAGGAGTTCCAAGAATGAGCACGTTGGGAAACATTTTCTAACAATATTTAGTCCTAGAAGTGGAATTAGTGAGCCTTCTGTAGCAGAGAGACTCCACTTTTAATACCCTGCTTCTCTTCCACAACAAACACTGAAAATTGTGTTTTTCCCTGCTAATTGTGTTTCTAAATTTGAATACCTTGCCTCCCCAGTTCTGCCTTGTTAGCATTTGAGTATTGATATTAAAGGTTTATTTGCCCAGGCACTCTTATCAGACTTCTTTCATTTTAGGAAAACCACTCATCCCTAAAGCTTCAGTGATTCGTATTGATGAATGATTTTCACATTTTTACTTTTGTCAATACCTCTTCCTAGGCTACCAGCTCATATACCTAATTAGCTACCATTTATATCCATCAGAATGTCTCAAAAATATTTCAAACAATTTCTAAAACTAAATTCTGATCATTCCCATGAAAGTACCAACACCCCCAACAAAGTTGGAAATAACTGTTATTCATCCTGAAGCAAAAGTCAGACAATTTAAAGCCATCCTTCATCCATTCCTCCTCCTTGCAAACCATAGTCAATGTACAAACTCTATAATCTTAGATTTTTCTCTGCCATTTCTATGGCTGACCTCTTCATGTTCCTCATGCTGGTCTCTGTGAATATACTCTGGTCCTCTCCAATCTAGCCTACACAAGAAGGCCCAAAACATTTACAAACTGATGATTTACTCACTTGTTCAACATTCCCATTGGCTTTTCATTGATATTTGGATAAAGAAGCTATTTTTCAAAAGGATTAAAGGGCAGTGATGTTTTGGTCACTGTCTACCTCTTTCCTGATTAACAACTAATTGGCTCTTGGTTCCTTCTGCTCAAATCACACTGATCTCCCTTCAGTTCCACCAATGTTCCATGTTTTCTTGCACCATAGGTTCTTTGCACTTTCCCCTTCTTCCTTTTATATAGCCAAATCTTGGGTAGCCAACGTTATGCTTTGTAACAACTCAAACATCATAATTTAGGGCAGCTATAAATTTCCCCCAGATGCTTTTCCTCACCACCCCATTAAAAACAGGATATTTTTCTAACTTATTTCTCATATAACCCCTGCCTCCCTTTAGAACATACCTCATTCTATAGCTGTATACTTACTCTTACGGATTATTCCCAGTGCTGGTATATCACTTAGACCAAAATCTCCATAGGAGGAGGGATTGTATTTCTTTTTGTTACCACTTTATTCCAGTACTCCTGGAACACAGCAGGAAATCTAATAATATCTGCTAAATGCATGAGTGAAGAGATAAGTCTGCCTCCGCTATTTTATGAAAACAACTGAAAGCACTTGGAAAGTTTTCTAAACTTCTTACTGCAAATCTCTGGATAAATTAGGAAATTAATTGCTTCTATAATATTGAGATAAGTGTACCGTCCAAATCAAAACAATTAAAAATTAAAAGATTAAAATAGTTTACTGTGGATTTTGTGCGCAGTATTTAGAATACTGTGGTTTCTAATTAATCCTTAAATATTGTACTAAGTAAAGGAATAATTTGCAACATATTCTTATACATTTTTACTACTTGACCTACAGTTATGCTTTGAAAAATATCTTTAAAATAAAAGAACTTTACTGATTTGAATTATTACTTATTATAACATTCTGTGTGTAGACTTTTCTTACTTTAGTCTGTATTACCAATGAGTCCTACCTTAGTAATACTATCACAAATCCCTTTTTTTTTTTTAAAGTAGAGGTTATGAAGCATCTATAACTCTCAGAATCTTTGCGATTTTTCTTCAGAGTACCTTCTGAAGTCAAAGGTCTCTGAAAGCAAAGACAGAAGCTATAGATGGACTCAGTAGGGAACCACCACACAAAATGAGTTGAATTACACCATGGGAACCAGCTTTTGAAGATAGTCTCTCTGGGTCAAGTTGGAGTACAGTGTTAACGTCAAACAACTATCTACACAAACCAAGGTCTCCTGTGACTTCAGCAGTGATGTTTGTTCCCATTAAAGTAGTCAGTTGTGAGTTCCTCAGAATGACTGAGTCCATTTATATAGTTACCAACATATACCAAAAGAAAGTATACTGGCTATGATGGACTTATAATCTTTACCAGGGATCTCACTATATATTTTTTACACTCTGTACCATCCATTTCCACATGTCCTTACAGTCTCTGTAACTGCCTACCTTAGAATCATGATTGTGAATAAATAATAAAATTCTGCTATTGAATGGTTTCCCTAAATCTGGAAACAAGCTCTATATTTCCTTTATCAGAAAATATGCTATCTTTATAAATGTAATGAATTGAGTTACTTTCACCTAAGACATTCCAAATAATAAAAGTAGATGCTATCAAAATATCATATTTCCAGTCCAAATAAAGATTAGTATCCAAGAAAGGAGAGAGAGAAAACCATTAAATGCCTTATAAATCACAAGGATGTAATTATTTGGTGGTTCAATTAGCTAATGACTAATGTTCTTTGAGTTCTTAGAGAAAGAGTCTTAATATGAGTGCAAAGTATTATGATTTTTATAAGCTAGATAACTCATATCATGAATACAATTTCTGTAATTTAAAGAACATTTTTATGAGTTTCAAAATTATAGTTGCCATAGTACTACATAATTTAAGTATAGCTAGGAATGGGAGAAAAATATTAATTACACTTATTAGAAAAAAGTTGGAAATAATATTTTAGCTTAAGAAAAACAATATAGAATGGAAATTTCATGAAGTCATAATATTTTAAGGCACCAACACTGTTATTCTACCTCTATGTTCCATAAGTTAAATCTAGTTTCCTAGTGTTGATGATATGAATGTCTTGCAGTTTGGCTCCAGGTTTATAATTATGACATCTCCATCCGTCTAATTCCCATCAAAAGTTACTCCAACACTAATATAGGTGTTGCTGTTAACCCAGATGGTTAACATCTACAATCAGTCAACACTAAGTAAAGGTGATCATACTCGATAACGTGAGTGGGCTTCATCCAATTACTTGAAAATCCATAGGAGCAAAACCTGAGGTTTCCTGGAGAAGAAATTCTGCCTTATAGCTACAGCATCAACTCCTATCTGAATATCAAATCTGCTAACCTGTCCTGCAGATTCTGAACTTGCCATTGCCCACAATAAGCTAATTCCTTAAAATCAGTATCTTTGTGTGTGCGCGCGTGTGTGTAGGTATACATATACACACACATGCACATCTGCATATCCTGTTGGTTCTGTTTCTTTGGAGAACCCTGACTGATACAATGATCTCACTTTGTGCTCTCTCCAACCTCATTTCTGACTACTCTCTCCCATACCCAGTCTACTCTAGGCATACTGACTTGGATTTAACATTTTTGAATTAGAAATGATTGTTTTTCCCCCCTTTGATGTTCAGGTTCCAAATTTGGTCATTACTGTACCATGTTTATCTCTTTTAGAATTTCATTTTTTTTCCTGAAAATTGGCCAAAAATCTTATTATTGCAAGTGAGATTTATTTATAATGACAAGGAATTAGGAATTTCAGTTTTTCTTTTGCTGTTTCTATTAATTCTACTTGTCCTTCAGATTTTTAATATTTCCTTTTGAGTTTCTTGGAACATATATTTTGTGTAGAAAATTAAAGACAAAAGTTTTTTTTTAATTACATTTGGAAGCTATTTCCTTAAAAACATTACCTATGACCTCACTTGACTCCCCATACCACCTTTCTGTGTATCTATCTGTCATCTATGTTCTATGAATCTTTTTCTTGCAACATTATTTGAAAAATAATAATGATCTATGTTAAGAAATATTTGCATTCCCTGGGTCTTGATTCTACTCATTCCTTGTTTAATCTGGTTTACATTATGAAATGGGTGAGGTGGATATTTCAAGATTCTTTTTTTAACATTTTTTTATTGAGTTATATTCCAATGTTGTGTCATATTTCAAGATTTTTGATATCTACTTTCTTTCTCATGTTTTTTAGCAGAACTTTTCATTCAAGTTATTAAATTATGTTTAGCCATTCAAAGTTAATAGCTACAAATATACTTAATATTTTTCAAACCTGTTTTGTAATGTTTTACTTCTTTGATCTTTGTCATATTTACCATTCTAAAAACATTTGGTTCTCTTTCCCAAAAGAAAGGATAACTTCTCAAAATCAAGGTGTTCTTCTAATTTTTTATTATCTATGAATTGTTTGCTTGATAGGAATGTTTTCCTGCTAAAAACTAACATTAACATAAAAATCCATAAGTGTTTATAACTGAACCTTTCTGTTCTCTCTTGTTCCCATTTCTTTCTAACTGCAAACCACACTTCTCTGGAAATAGGATATTTACTTCTTAATAGGCTTTCTCCTCCTGCTGTTTATTCTTCAACTAAAGTCATAATCCCACATTTGTGACATTATAATCATCTCTACAGTTATTAATTGTTCTAAAATGCTACTTCAGGTGAAGATGTACAGCAGGGAGTCAGTGAACTACCAAAAAAAAAAACATGCTATTTCCAACTCCGCACATTTCTTTGTGTGAAGGAGACAATTCTCAAATAGAAGCTGATTATTTGCAATTGCTTCAAGTTATGTTGCTTTTAAAAGTTCAAGAATAGGTCATGATTCTTAGTTAGTTTTTAATGTTTATTATACTAGATTTTCAGTCATTTTATCTGGTGACCAAATATATATAATTAATCATTGTGCATTTCTTTTATGTTATGGAATACAATCTATGTTTATGCTGGTCCCAAAGGTACAAAATTCCCAATTATTTCCCAAAGATAATTATTTGGGACAATTTTGTGTGAGAATATTTAGATGAAAATAAATTATAAAATAAAATCTGTGGAAATAACTTGAATTTTGAAGTTAGAATTATGTTATAAGAAAATCAATAAAAATGTTGGATTCCTCTTTATTTCAGTATCTGCAAGTTTTAATATTATATAAATGTATGTACATTTAATATAACTTAATACAAACACAAATCTGACTCCAGAAATAATGAAGAATTATATTAAAAAAAACAAGTCTTCTCTAAAAGGGCCTTCGTGGGTTCTTACTGAGCACATTTCTCAGAAAGCATTTTAGAATTCCTCTTCAGGCATTCTTGCCTCTTTCAATCCTACAATTATGAACATAGTCACCATCCCTTGATTTCTCTTAACCGTGTGACTCTTTCAGTAAAGCCCTTTCTCCTTCACCACTTCCTTCAGCTTCCCATATCATAGTGACAGTTCAAACAACAGGATTAGATACTTTCCTGCTTGCTCTGATCTACGATGACCCAAAGGTAATTTTTTCCTCATCATCCCATTTTATTGTATGTGATATGTCATATTTTCTTGCATTTATTACCTTCCTCATAAAAACATTCACGGACCATTTCTGATGGATAGTTTTGCCCATTTTCATAAGGATAACAATTCCGTCCTCAGTGCATTGTTAAAATAAGCAGTGCACCATGTTATTGACGTGATACTTAGAGTAGGACATCGATAAGTGTTTATCCATCCAATCATTTGATTTGTCAACTTACAAATAACTCTAAACTTAACCTTAATGATACCTTTTTAAAAGCTATAATAATTTAATCCAGAACTATAATCACTTAAGGTGCCAAGGCATCGTGGCCTCTTGAATAGATTCTTAAAAGATAAGAAACGTTTTCTCCTACAGTAATTAATTTATTTTTCATAAATTGAAACTTCTACTTGTTCAATACAGCAAGTAGTTTTCTATTATATCATATTTATATTCAGTGAACCACCAATGAATTTAATTACTTGGGATTAGTTTTAACCTTCTAACCTACCATGTTTTCCATTATTGAAACCCTCTATGGTTCTTTATGCAAGTCATCTTGTAGTGACACCTTCAGGTTACGTTACCTACATTTTGAGGAACTAATCTTACTAGAATGCTATAATTGTATTATAAATCTATAACAACATCAAAAATTATATATGAGAAGACTAGAAATAAGAGGAGAAGACTAAATATATTTTGTAGACTCTTAGGGTTTTGTCAAATCTTAGTGTTGGAAAAAACCTGAAAGGATCCATCACACAGTACAATACCATCCACTTATGCTTGAATCATCCCAGTAAATGACCGTCCAGCCTTTTCAGTGTTTCACTGACAAGAGATCCAAAAGCTTCCAAGCTGGCTAATTTCTATTATGGACAAATAATAGTCCTTCCATGTGATGAATTTTCTATCTACTTATGATTTCAATTATTATTACGAGTTCTTCTCATTGAGGTAATATGGTCTAATTTTTCAAGGAAATTTATTCAAACATTTGAGCATAAATATTACAGGCCCTATGGTATTTCTCTTTTCCAGATTAACTACTGCCAGTTTCTTCAATTATCTCTGAAAATACATGATTAACTGTCTTAATGCACTCCTCCAGATATACTCAAATTTATCAATGATCCTCTAGGATTTGGTGCCTATAAATAAACACACAACTGAAGCTGTGAGAATTTAATCCTGTCAAGTGGGACCTTATATTCTTTGAATGGACACAATCTTCAATTAACTTTGTTCAAGGTGAAAACACATTTTTAATTCTAATAATTAAGCAAGCACACATTAAGTTTCAATACAGGCAATTCTCAACTTTGAATGTTCTTTAGAAATACAACTATTATCCAAATTCTCTGTATTTTTATTATTTAGTAATAAGTATTTGATAACTGGACTGAGTGCAGTTTCAAAATGTCCATGTTTGTACATGCACCTTGAATGGAACTGAAAGCAAACCATTAATTAAATTCTGAGGAGACACGGATCGAGAAAGATTTAAAAAAAAAAACAAGAAAATTAGACAATGGGTAAACGGAATCCAACTATAAATTAGATCAAAGGCAGAGTGTAATACAAATAAATGTTGGATAGGAAAATGTTATAAGAACAATGAAGACTAATTGGGGAAGGAATTAATAATCATGGTACTTCTAGAAAAGCCAACTAATGTAGGAAGCCTTGCATTGGTGAAAAAGATGTATACTAAAGAAGAGATGGCCCTCAAAGAGAGTTGAATATCATTGCAATAGGATCTAGGAAATAATCTATTTACTCATATCTGCTTGAGTTTAGCTTGTGTGGCAGGAATTATTCTGATATCAGTGAATGAGCTACAAATAATGCAAAATTCTAGTTTCAAGAGATGCACAATTTAACAAGACTCACAACCTTTTTAACTTATAACAGAACTCTGAAGATGAAAGTTGTGCTAATTAATAAGAAACAACAGAGGCTGTGTCTTTCTGAAAGTGGAAAATTATGGTATATTTAAGTCTTTTTATTGGTAAATGTGTATCTTAAATATGTCTATATAAAATTTTAGAGGTTCTGAAAATAGAATACAATAATAATATGATGTAGTTACTATAAAAATGAAAATACAATAAACAAAAAATAAAATGGCTAGCAAGAATAAACCATTTTTTGAGATAGAAGGAATAAAAATGAAAATATAAGACACCACCTTAAACATGAATGCCTTCACTGTCCTTGTTGGGGAATCAAATTGAGCAAAGCTAAATTTATATTTTTGCTATTTATAAAAAATTCACCCAAAAGTAAAATGGCACACAAAGGTAGAAAGGAAGGGAAAGTGCATATAGTTAAAAGAGTTAACGTCAATAAAGGCCAAGTGCAGTGATACTAGTAACGGGAAAATCCACAACTACTATTCTCAGAGCTTGACCTGTTAATTACACTAAAAAATGAAAGAAATAAAAAACTTGATTTAATTTATACACCAATATTACCTAAATATTTTATTTATGCTAGCAAAATATATTGCACCCCACCAGCAAAAAAATATAAACAAACAAACAAACAGAAAAACACAATATACTTTAGAGGAACTAAGCAGTGGTTTACAACACAGAAAAATCTACATATATTTCAAAATAAGGAATCATACAGGCTATAACGTATAATTAGAATGTAGTGAAACTATTTCATCATTAAATAAACACATATAATGTTACAAGCTCTGTATTACTATTTTTGAAAACAGAAACCACTCTTAAAAAACTCTCAAAAATAAAATTTAAAAGCAAATATGCACAGATTGTGAATTAATTCATCAAGAGACAACAAAAATGGTTGAATGATTTTCACTGATAAATAGAACTGCATTTACCAAACACCCATGTAAAAATTTGGAAAATGATTATGAGATAAATAAACATATTGCTAATGAAAGTGAAAAGCTATAAAGTCAAAGCTAAAAATAAAATCACAAATAAAGATTTAGGGATGTAGCATACAACATTACATCATGGGGATATATGTACAACATGAGAACTATAAATCATGGAAATGTAATGTACAGCATGGTGACTACAGTTAATATTGTGTATTTGGAAGTTGCTAAGAGAGTAAGTGAAAAGTTCTCATCACAATGAAGAAAAAAATTGTAATTATGTATGGTGACAGATTTTAAATAGATGTGATCATTTTGCAATGTATACAAATATCAAATCATTGTTACACACCTGCAGCTAATATGTTATATGCCAATTATACCTCAATTAAAAAAATAAAGATTTTTGAAAAATTCAGTGTATTCAACAGAATCCTGGTATAGTTTTCTAATAGAAAAAAACACAGGCATACTCATAAAACACACACACCCATATACACACACAATTGTGTAATAGTATCTTTTACCATCATTCCTGGTCTATCTAGTCATAGCTACTGCTAATCTTCTCAAGGAAGCTTGTGCTTCCCTCACTGTGTGTTCTTTATTGCCTTAAGTAAAGAATCCCTAAGGCCCTCCTGAGATCCTTGTAACTATTCATGAGTAGAATTTTTCAGCATGGGAGATTTTAATCTCCAGTCAGTAGAAGTTAGTGGTTTTTCCAGTAACCCCATTATAGCATGTACAATTAAACAGTAGCATACACAATTGTCTGAGCATTTTGGTTTTTGGTCTCTTCTTTCACAGTCTGTCATGACAGTTTCCACATCTCTACTTCACTAATGTGAGCCAATTCTTTCTCTAAACTTACAAGAGCTGCCCTGCCAGCATATTATATCAGATTGAAATCCTTTCATGATGTTGAACTCTCTATAATGGAAAAATGACCCTAAATTAGTGAACCCTTTTAATTCAACTCTGCTTTTTACTTCCTTTAATCCAGTCTCTTCAGGAGGCACTCCTAGTCCTACTCAGTCTGGTCCATGACAGCCAAGTCTTGTAGATTCTTTGGTTTATAATAATGTTCCTTTTTCCTTAGCAAATCAAAACTTTTTAGGGGCAACTCATGTAGACAGCTGACGCTCGTTCTTGGTTTGGTGGAGAGGAGATGATGTCAGATTCTGAAGATCGCAGCATTATTATCTTGTAAGACATCTTCTCCTTTGAAGTTTTTACACAGTCCTTAAGCAATGTAGGCTTTCAACTATGTTTTCAACTTGCCTTTCAACTAGAAAGGGTAAAGAATGAATTGTTCTAACTATTATGATTATGACTGTGATTTTATACAAATATATCTAAACTGGTTTTAATATTCACAAGTCTTTTCACACCTTAAGTTTACTGATACCTAATTTATTGATACTACAAACTTTCTTTAAATGCCAAAAGAGATATTGTATAAGAATATGAGATAGTGCATTCCCTTCCACTTGTATTCCATTCTGGTTCACCACAGGTGAAAGATTTAGCTATTATACACTGCAATGACGAGCAATGAGTGATGGTGAGGTTCATAAACACTAAGTAATACCACACTAGAACCTCTTCTAGAGTTTGCTTTTGAGGGCCAACTCTGTTTCTCTTCTCTATCTAGCATTCTTGGGATCCACTGCTAACCTACTCTTTCAATTCCTACCTGTAAGGGGTAAATAATTTTTGCTTTCCATCGGCATATTACAGACCTAGTTCTTGCCTAGTTGTCTCATATGGAGATGTAGCTCTAGATACTGATGTGGTGGAGGGGAGGGGAGAGTACCAAATGTTTTAGTTTGGGTTTCTGAGAAATGGAGAAAATTATCCAGATGCACATAATTTATGGGAATGAAAAGACTAGGGAATGGAAAGGAGCCAGGGAAGTATGTAATCTCAGGTAAAACTCAGCCAGAGTTGCCTACACTTAGGGAAAAGAAGCCAGGCTCTTGTATAGACACATTAGTGAGCCACTGACTACTGGCCACCCCAGGAATAGGGGTTGGATGAATGAAATTTCCCAAGATATGGTGGATCTCATAAGTTGGGGTTAATTCTCTGGAGAAGCTGACATGGGGTGGGAAGAGAAGGAGGGGATGGCTGAGAGTAGACAGTATTCCACTCTCAACTGCTTGGGTACACTCACCCTTTAAATGGGATCTGAGTGGGGAATACACAGCATCTTTTGAAAAAGTGATTTCATTTCTTGCATTTACTCTTATATTATCAGGTAATGTAAATCTGAGAAATCTGCTTTACTTTGTTTTAGTTCTTACATCTAAAGAATAAAAGAATGGGTTGAATGATAGCTAAGGTTTAGTTATATCTAACATTCCAGTAAGTATTCTCCTTGTCCAAATATGGAGAAACCAGTATCTTTCTTAAGTCTCATTTTGATGAATTTTAAGATAAGAATTTAAAAGGTAAAATTTAATTTCTAAACTTTTATACTTATGCAAGGTATTCTTAATTACACAATCATTATTTGACAAAATATCCACTATTAATTTGTACTAATAAACAATACTTAATGGATTAGCATCTGTACATCTCACACAGAGGATTATAGCAGAGGATCACCTGTTAATTACAGTAAAGTTTCTCGACCTCAACACTATTAGCGTCTTGGGCTGGAAGATTCTTTTTGTGGAGTCTGTCCTTTGCACAGTAGGATGTTTAGCATCATTCCTGGCCTTTGCCCACTAGACAACACAAGTTGAAAACTGCTGGTATACAGCATAAAGCACAACAGCATATGTTATTTATTTTTATAACAGACTACTTGTGCAGTCCAAAGAGTCTAGAGTTCTATGTGGGATGGTGCTAAGAACTTCAGGATAAAACCTAAAATATATTTTTATTTTATATTATTTGAAATATAAGGCTAGTACATTTAATACATGTCCTTAGCATATATATACATATATATGTAATTACATATATATATATGTAATTTCTCTAGTTATGAGTCAAAGTGAACAGAAATACCAAAGAGACTGATGATACTAGTAGTTCAGAAAATTTGTAACTCAAAATCTCCATATTTTATTATGCAGGATGGAACCCAGAAGCAGAAGGCCCAAACTGCTCAGTAGGTCACCTGAATGTTAGAGATTTATGGTTGCAGGCCAAGAGCCTAGGGATGGCAGAGCTAAATGTGCCCAAGAAAAGCCATATTCTGGATGATGCTGAAATTATAATTAAGTGTGTTCAACCTTTCTCTGAAAGCTTACTGCCTAGAACAGACTAAAAGTGGTGGCATTCTAGGAGAGCTAGAGTTTGTTGATAAGATTATGGCTTTTCCTCATCAACTCTCTGACATGGCTTACAGATGGGAGGAATTATCAGAACTGTGGAGGAATGTCACCACAATATACAGATCTGTAGCACAGCAAAGTCGAAAGTAAGCCACACAGCCTGATCAAGACCAGAAAATACAGGAGGACTAGGCATGACAATGGAATGACTCAGAAGTATCCATGAAGCTGACTAGCTAGAACAAATCAAAATCCTTTTTCTCTAAACGTTCTAGGGAAAGAAGAATCTTTGCAAGCCTTTTTTTTTTTTTCAATTGAAGTACAGTTGAGTAAAATATCATATTAGTTTCATGTATACAACACAGTGTTCAAAACTTTAAGAGATTAAGTGCATAATTTTTCGGTATCTAAGTGGAAATGTATTTGAAGAAATGTGTTGGTTGAGGTTGACTGGAGTCCCACACTTAAATTTTCCCCCAAATCTATTAAAAGCAGATACTATAATATCACTTCTGAGTGATATTTCACTTTGTAGGCCAGTTCCCTCTTCAGTAAAACTTCACACACCTGGGCTTTGACAGTTGGCACACATATTATTGATTCCAATAGAGAATATCCATAATATCTCAACTGACTCATGTTGTTGCAACAGAAAGAGGAAAAGGAATAACATGGAAAGTATTTGGTGTCTTTTGTTTATACAACTGTTATAAAATAAAATCTACTGTTTGAACAAATGCTAATATCTGAGCTCCAACTTAAAGAAATTTACTTTTAAGTTTTTAATGAAATCTTTACGAGCATATCACATTCTTCTGCTTCACTTTATGTCACATCCCTTCCTTTCCCATTATATTTTGACTCAGACCTACTCTTCCTCTCCCTTGAGGCAGAGGATCAAACTGACCTATTTTATTTAATTGCCATTTGGATTTGAAGGGATTTTCCATGCTGAAAGTAGAATTTTTCTAATGAAGGATATTTCAGTAAAATGTACTTTGAAAATTAAACAATTGAGGTGAACTGGTTATATACTGAATTCCATTAAACAAATCTTAATAATAAAAACAAGAAAAAAATAAAAAGGGTTTTCATCATTTTTCACTATCTAGATAGCTTCAATAAAGTTAATTAAAAATCTTTCTCATTTTCACAGTAGGTAATAGTTTCAATCAAGACTCTAATAACTTTTTCAAAATAAATTATAATATAAATGTGTTTTTATACCAAGTAACAATTTTCAGGTTGACTTAGCCACACAAAGTGCATAATTATAAAGTAAAATGTATTGCATCAAGTGAGTCATATTAGAGGGATCTAAACACTGCCTCTTACAGATAAACTGATACATGAATGGCATGTATAGGATGCAAGTTTAGATGCTCTTTATTTTTGCCAGACGCACACCACCTGTTATTGCACATGATACATTTTGTGCTCATACTAACACACTGCCACTGTTCACTAAATGTAAAGCCAGGTTAGCACTAGAGAAAGAGGGCCTGCAAGTACTTGCTCCCACGTTGGATCTTGGTTTTGCTTGCATTGCTCTCAAATCCTCATTTTAGAACAAAGTTTCCTTGTCCATTAAATCTGAATAGAGCATCCTAGTGCTTCTGATAAGTAGGGAGTTCCCCTCTGTGATTCACTGTCCAACCTCAGATAATCCAATCTGATAATTTTACAAAGAGGGCATCGACTTCTAAGGCATCTGGTTTAATATTAAGAACACTTTCTTATTTTTCAGAACATTTCTATTTTGAGCTGAATACATTCCATCTACTGCAGCTAGTCTTCTCTTTTCTGTCCTTAGTGTTGTACTTTTCCTGTACTTTCAAGCACTCATTCTTTTAAAATGTATTTATCAAGGATGTACTCTATGCAAGGACACGTACAAAGAACAACTCCAAATAATAACACAGAACATTACTACATGACATCTTTTCAGATATTTAAGGATATTTGCCTACTTTATTCTGGTGTAAATTTTAAGTGTGACTCAACCATCTTCTATTGATTTCACCTTGTAAACATCACTGCGATCCATAATGTGCTTACTTTTACCTTCACTGCTACTCAGTCAGTTTCCCAGTTGTCCTTATATATACCATAGCTCCATGCTAATTCTTCATTCAACAGGGATAGTGATCCTTAAGACATGCAAAATCAGTTCACTTTCTGTCTGGTTAACATCAATTAAGTAGCTTTTCATTGCAGCACTAATGCAACTTAAAACCTTTATAAAATATTGTACAAATATCCTGTTCGATCTGGCCCTTGCAAACTTTTCCAACACTGATTTTTCAGTATTTTCCCTATTGGGCACACCAGTGTTTATTCAGATTTGAAATATTTCAAGCTCTTCTCTACTTCCAGACCTTAGCATATGCATTTTCTCTTTCTGGATTTCACATCGGCCTACTCTTCCTAGGAAAACTAGACATTAGTTAGGGATGACCTGAGATGAAACCAACTCTATAACTATCCAGGGCAGAGATTGCTAGCTGTTTACTAAAATCCATTCACTTTTCTTCTTAACTACCTTTATCCGACATGTGACGAAGTGGAATGGGAGTGGAAGTGATGTGTGCCACTTTGAGAACATGATTTTAAGAAGTTGTGCGCCTTTCAATAGCCCTCTTCTTTTTCATTTCCCTGAACTGATATAGTAACATGTTCCCAGGGAATTGAAGATCACTTGGAAATTTGGCTGCTGAGTAAGGAAGGAAAGCCACATCCTAAGAAGGATATTCTCTCTGGACTACCAAACAAATTTAGTGCTAAGACATTTTTTAATTTTAATTTTAATTCTTTAGGGGGGAGGTAACTTGGTTTTTATCTATTTATTATGTTTTTTAATGGAGGCACTAGGGATTGAACCCAGGACCTCGTGCATGTTGGGCATGCAGCACCCTACCACTGATCTATATCCTTCCCCAGTGCTAACATTTTTAATGGACATGTTCTGTTGCCTATTTTCTTCTTTGTTTTATTTTGGATCTGCATCAATGATAATACCATTGCCCTGCACAGTTGAAGGTAATGAGCAGGACAGATAATAGTATGCAATAAAGAAACAAATCAATGCATATTTAGCATATGTAGGAAGAGAAGGAAAACAGTAAGGAGCTGAATGTGCTAATTCCAGAGCTCAGCCCTCCCCAAGAGCAACTAATGGTCTCGCAAAAAGAGAACTGAATTTTGCAGAAAACTGAAATCTATTCAAAACCTTGCAACAAATAGGGGGAAAACCGGATGATAAAAGAATTTATGGCTTTGTCGCTAAGAGTGCATTGCAGTGTTTTAAATGGACTGCCTACCAGCCCCATGCATGAACTTGGCAGCAGAGATAAGGATGCTAAGAATGCTGAGGATGGTGAAGACAGCAGCCTAGAGTCCTGATTCAGGTAGCTAGCGTTGGAGGAAACCAACTCTACTCTGAAAAAACTGTGCTTGTGGCCTCAGCCTGTCGAGCAGCCCCCTCAAGGACCACCATGAAGATTTCTTTTCATTTTGCCTCCAGCAGAGTTGTCCCAAGGCTGGGCAGGGCTATGGGCAGATACTGTTGAAAATATTCAGAGGCACAGCCTGCAATAAGGAAAAGCACTCCTTTTCAAAATTGTGTTGGCTATTGAAGTTAATTTTTATTTCCATATGCATTTTTACCAAAATACTAATGGGATTTTTCGGGGAATTCTGTTTAATCATTACATAAATTTGGGGCATATGGACAATGTTACATGTTCCTATTAATGACAATGGTATAAAGTTCTTTTCATTTGACTACTCTTTAAATTCTTTTATTTATTTTTTGTAGTTTTTAGCCTAGATCTGGAACACATTTTGTTATATTTATACATATATATTCCATGTTTTGTGATGTTTTTATAATTGTATTATTTAAAAATCTCAATAATCAAATATTTATTGTTATTTTATAGAAATATAATAGATTTTTCTATATTTACCTTATGGCTTGAAACATTATTAATTTCACTTAATAGTTCTTCTGGCTTATTGAGGAATTCTTTGGAATTTTCTATGTATTGAATCATATTTTCTGTGAGTAGAGGTTTTGTTTCTTTCTTAAACTATATGACTTGTATTTTGTTTATCTGCTCATAGCACTAGCCAGAAACTCCAGTTTGATATTAAAAATAACCAGAAAAGTGGATGGATCTAGAGATTATCATACTAAGTGAAGTACGTCAGACAGAGAAAGACCAATATCATATGATATCACTTATTTGTGGAACCTAAAAAAATGATAGAAATGAACTTATATACAAAACAGAAACAGACTCACTAACATAGAAAATAAACTTATGGGTACCAAAGGGGAAAGGTGGGTGGGGTGGGATAAATTAGGGGAAAAAAATAACCAGAAAAGAAGGATATATACACCTTGCTCCTAGACTTAAGGGAAAAGAATTCAGTCATTGAACAGTAAGTATGATGTTAATCATAGAATTCTTAATAAACTTATTTTAGAATAGTTTTCAATTAACAGAAAAAAATGCAAATGTAATAGAGAGCTCTTTTATATCTCACACCCAATTTCCCTCATGATTAACATCTTTTATTAGTATCATACATTTTTCACAATTCATGTTCCAATATTGACACATTATTTTTTTCCTTATGTTTATTTTCTTATAATGTTGTTTCCTACTTTGGTATCAGATTAATGCTGATGCTATTAAATAGTCCGAGGAAATTCTCAGTCATTATAGCCTCAAGTATTTCTTCTGTTCCTTTCTCTCTTCTCCTTCTTGTATTCACGTTACATCTATGTTATACTTTTCACAGTTGTCCCACAGTCCTTGGATTTTCTGTTCTTTTTTTTTTTTTCCCAGTCTTTGCTGTCTTAGCCTTTCAGTTTTGAAGGTTTCTATTGAAATGTCCTCGAGCTCAGAGAAGTCTTTCCTCAGCTCTGTCATCTACTACTGAGCCTATAAAGGGCATTCTTCATTTCTAGCCCAGTGTGTTTGATCTGTAACACTTCTTTTTGGTTCTTTCTTAGATTCCAACTACTTGATTACAAGGCCTACCCTCTGCAGCCTGCTTTATCCAAATTAGAACCCTTAGTATATTAAAAATAGTTGTTTTAAATTCCTACTCTGATAATTCCAACGTTCCTGCCATGTCTGGTTCTGATGCTTGCTCTGTCTCTTCAAATTTTGTTTGCTACCTCTTAGTATGGCTTGTAATATTCTTTTCCTGATAGCTGGACATACTGTACCAGGTAAACGGGGCTGCTATAAATAGGCTTTAATTAATGTGATGGTAAGGTGTAGGGAGAGAGAAGCCTTCAATAGCCCTATGATTACGTCTTAGTCTTTAGTGAGACTAAGCCTCTGGACTATGAAATTTCACAAGTGTTTTCAGTTCTTTTCTCCCCCTTAAGTGAAAAAGGATGGCTAAAGTGGTTCCAACATTTCTGATTCTGTTTTACTTTATTGTTCTTTACCTTTATAATGGGTTTTTAGCTTGCATTTGTGTGTGCATCATGTTTCTTGCATGCTAAATAATGTGAGGAACACCTGAGTCTGAGACAAATTATATTTATGACTTTGAGTGTCAATATCCCTCTTGCTGGTAGGCCACTAATGTAAGGGGTTGAATTATTCTAGTCAGCAAGGGACCTGTGTTTGGTTTTGTTTCTACAATATTTATTATGGGTTTAACAATTACATTAATGACATCTAGTGTTACCTGTAATTGATGAGTGGATTGGTTTGCTAGAGTTTTCCCTCAATGTTTCTCTTCCACCCTCAACTTTAGGACCCTTTTTGTGTCCCTGTTCCTCAGAGATGTCTTTCTCTGCTGCTCTTCTTTCCCTTTGGTAGATGGTGAGTTTATCTAGTCTTCATTCCATCTCAAACTCTCTTGCATGTACCTTGTGGTGTTTCATGAAGAGCCCAAGTATGGTTGAAAAATCTCCAATATGTCTTCAGCTCTCATGCTAAGCCATATCAATCTTTACCAATGAATTAAGAATTGCAGCCAAATTCTTCTTACTCACTTACAAGGCAGTCCTATCTTCCCCTTACCCTCTGTAATAAGTGAGCCAGTCCTTGGGCTTCATTATCTCCTTGCATTCATCTATTTTCTCCTTTCTTTAGATTTTAGGCTAACCCATTGCTCTGTAACTTAAGATATTTGAAGAGTGTAAGAATTTTTTGAAATTAGATTATCTTGCTTTTTTGTTGTTGTTATGATAGAAGTGACACTTTCCAGCTTCCAACTTCTTAGGCATAAAGTGGGATCCTGATATACAATTTTAAATTATATCATTTATTATTACAATATGCTCCATTTTATATTCTCTTGGAGGTTTTTTCATTGTATATAATATAATTTCTATTCTAGGTTTACAAAATTGTTAATTGTTCAATCTTTTACAACTTAATCTCACTCAATAGTATGGTCCCAGTAAATAATACATCTATCAATTCAAAATAGAACTGAGTCTTTGATGTGCTTTGTTCCTGCCTAACAACTATGGTAAGTCTCATCTTCCATATTTCTTCTTTAAGCATTCTAACTCTATAAATTTTCCAGGCATGTGGATTAAGGAAACTGCCATATACCCTTCCAAAACTAGAATAATTGTATACATTTTAAATCCCCTAATAAGGCATGAAGTAGTCTGTGCTGATCCTCTCAAATCTGGACGTATCAGTACTGAGTGGTTTTCTGACAACTCTTAGTATTGATTCTGCCACTTCAGCTTTAAAAAGTGTTGCTCGATTTTCCTTCATTAAGGTTATTTCTGGGAAAGTCTTTTCCGGTGGTTCACAACTTCTCTCTGTCTCATTCTCTCTCTGCTGGATTTCTATGTTCCTCAGAATTTCTCCAAGATCTATTATAAGTTAAAAATGTACCTTATGGAAACTGCTTCTTTGCAGAAGAAAGCAGGAATAAAATGTAGAACCAAAGACAGAACTAGAAGTAGAAAAACTAAACTTCACAACCCCAATGTGAAAGTTGACTAAGATTAGGATGCTAAATGGATGTAAAAACTTTGGGGCATTTATTCATTGGTAATAATATATTCAAAACGGAAAAACAAACTTTACAATGAACCTGTTATGGCAGTATGTCAACCAAGGGTTCAAAGGTAGCATCACCAATTGTTATAAATGATAAAGAAAACTGATCAAAAAATAAGGGACTGTTTTGGAAGTCTCATATTTGAAGAAATTATACTATTATTTCAAGCCAACAAATTTAGTAATGGATATCTGTATGCTGGAAATAGTAGCACCACATGACATCTAGCAATCAGAGCATTAGCTTCCGTCCTGCGGATACAGATGATTCACCCTCAACTGTTATGTAATCAATAGCAAGAGAGGACAGTTTAGAGTAAAGCAATGGCAAACTGGACATAAAATCATGAAGTTGGTCCATAAGTTTTACCTGTATTTCTCTTATAAGGTATATTGTTTAGTTGATTAACAGAATTAAATCCTATATTTCTATGTGTGTATATATGTCTATACATGCATACATATAAAATACATCTACTATTATATATATACACAGGCATATATAATCACATATATGTGTATATGCATATGTACATATATTTATGCATGTGTGTATAGACAGAGTGTACCCACACATGCACTTTTTTTTTTCAAAATTGCTGAATGGAAAGTAAACTAAAAAATTGGTCAAATTCTATGAGCTGAATATGAAAATTTAGGAATATATCTTCAAATTATATATACATATATATGTGTGTGTATGTATATATATGTATGGATGTGTATATATGTGTATTTTTACATATGTTTGTCTGTATGTGTATAAATACAATTATTCCCCTTCAATCTTTCTTCCTCCTCTTTTTCAGAGATTTTAGTTATACAGATGTTTCACTCTGATATTATTTAACTAGTCCTATAGCTCTGTTCATTGTTGACACTATTTTTTCTTTTTCATTCAAGGTGACTTTATTTTTCCTCTGCCTTCTCCTTTAATTGCTAGGTTCATCTGGTGAACTTTTTATTTCAGATATTATACTTTTCAGGTCTAGAATTTCACATCTATATGTCTGTTGAGAATTCCCTTTTCCCTTCATCAGGAGCATATCATGTTAAATTTTATTTAGAGTAGTTATAATATGTACTTTAATAGGTTTCCTGATATTTTTGATATAAGAATCATCTTTTTACTGGTTTTAGTTTATTTCCTTTACTTCTGAGAATGGTTTCTAGTCACTTGTCTTTTCGTATATCAGGTGGTAATTTTAGATTGCATTCCTGAAATGATGGCTATCAACCTGTGGAGACAGGACTTATTTTTTCTCAATTGAGACATCTTTCTTCTGCTTTAGCATTCAATTATCTTAACAGGACTTGAATCAAAAACTGTTTCTTGGGGCACATCTTTGGTCTCATTTCAGATCTTTCATTTTTAGCTGAGTTTTGTTTTAGTCTGTTCCAGACATGTATGTTTGAGGGATCAAACACAGATACAGTACACAGAATTTGAGAATTTTTGGCTTTTTTCCTTTCACAATTTTCCCTTTTCTTTGCAGCAACTAATGACTCCCTATATTCAGCTTTCTTTTCCAGGCCACAAAACTGTGGATTTTCCACTACCATTGCACCCTCATACGCTGCACTGATGATGCATGCCCTCAGGGTAAAATCCACAAAATGTTGGAATACACGTTATAAAATACCATTCCTCTGAACATTTAACTCCACCAAAATCTGCTTCTTTTTGTTCACCAATGCTGTTTTTGTTTGTCTGTTTGTTTGTTTTACATCCTAGTTTTATAGTGGTTTTCTTCAGAAAAATCAGTCAGGTCTCATCTTAATCATTAGCAGAAGTTTAAGTCATATTGTGTCATATGTGTCATATTGTTTAATGTCTCAAGCATTTTAAAGTCTGTTTCCTTTGCCTGAAATGTTTCAGCCCTTAACTTCATCTTCCTAACATCAGTTAATCTTCAAATATCAGGTTATTCTTTTGATCAGATTGTTCTCTCTTTTCAACAATCAGCAACAATCACCATTGCACTTGTAGTATTGTTTTATAATCACTGATTTGCTTAATTATCCTACTAAAAACATGTGCATCTTAAATTCTAGGTCCATAGTTTAATATTCCATTGTAGCTCAAGGTCTATCCAAGTTCCTTATCCAGAAAAAAATACTCAGTATACATTTGTTGGATGAATGAAAAGATTGAGATGAGAGAAATTAAATCATTCTTTGTTCCCCTTCATTGCCTCCTGTTGATAGAAAACTTATTTGGTGTATATCTTCCATCTGGAACTGAGAGAATTTTCAAAATTACCACAAGAAAATGTCCACGGAACCCAGATGAATTCTAAAGTCAAATGAAAACATATTGTTAAGTTGAATTAAAGAAAAAAATCAGCAAGATGATTATTTCTGAAAGATACTCAAAACTTGCAAAATCAACTAAATGTCTCAACAAATACTTCAGCTGCCAGGAGGGGCACACCTATTATCAACTGATGAGCTATGCACAATCCAACTGTTACATTATTCACCATAGAAGGACTAAGTCAATTAAGAAATCATACACAGAAATAAGGGTTTTTAATTACTCTGTGACAAAAAATTATTTTGTAACCATATTTGTAGTATAATTGTCTTTTTTGGTGCTTCCCAATATTACTCAAAATATCTAACTCCCTGCCAGTCCTAGTCTCAGCCTTAAATATCAATACAGTTCTCTGTAGACACCTAAATTATAAATGTAGTCTAAAAATTAATATTGCCTCTAAAGATACAATATTTTTAAGGTAACACCTGGCTCCTAATGTTCTTAGTGAGAAATTTATTATTTGGATTTTAAAGTGTTGATTGGTAAGTATTATATAATAATGTTAATTTGAAGTATATTTCAGGAGCTCCTTCTGTCCCATATTAAAATATAGAAAGGAAAAGAATGATAGATTCTGATAAAATATACAATTTCTTTTAGTTGCTCTTATAGATGTAGACACTTTTAAAATATAGTCCTATACTGAAGGGAATTATAGTCGGCTTGGGTGATAGAATATATATAGTATATAAAATACTGTGCAGTTATGGTAATAATGCAGATTACATTGACAGAAACATTGGAAGGTTGAAGGATTTCACGGGATGATGAATATCATCTGTAACCAATCCATAAAGGATGTTAGCATTGTAAATCATTTTTAATATCAATGCTTTTTTAGACAAAGTAAGTTATCTTTGGAATTTACACTTCTTATTTATTTTTTAACTTACTTCATTTAGTTCTTTGTTTTTGTATCTAGAGTGAGTAGGGAAGTGTTAACTACATAGCATTTATCTTAGAGAATTTTGTTTGTAATATTAGTTCTGCTTTTGTAAGCTATCAGAAAAAAAATCAGAAAAATGTTAACTACACAGCTTTTATATTACGGAGTTTTTTTGCTATTAGTTTTGCATTTGCAAATTATCTGAAAAAAAATCAGTAATCAAAATATATGATTTCAAATGCAGTAGCAATTAACACTTTACATAATTATATTTTTACTATTATAACACGTAAGAGGTAAAAATGATTTAAAAATATATATATATATATAAATTAGATATTCATTAAAAAATAATCTAGTCATAAGATATTTCCTTTTCTAGGGCCCATGGTGGATACAAAATTTAACTTGTCTGCTAGAAGGGCTGAAATCTATAGTTATAGTCAATAATCACATCTGACTCAATTTCTTATAATACCCAGACAAGACTGCTCCAAGGAACTAAAGTAATACTGATGGCTATGCTGAAGAGAAGAAGTCACCATAATATGTTGATATATAATGGGTGCTTTGGCTTAAGAAAAAATTACAGCTAAAATTTTTTTTTTCCAAATAGTTTGGGCATGAGTACATGTCAACATTTTATTTTACCTTGTGCTAAAGTACAAGGCCTCAAGCTGGTTAATTAAAAGATTTACTCTTATTAGGGTGATTTTATAAGCAAGATAATGCCAAAATTAGGGAGTTACCATAGTAACTTGTTACTATAACCACCTATTGCATCAACACAAATAAGCTGAACTTTGTTTCAGTATTTAGAGCAACTATGTGAGTGACAAGAATTAAACTATGAAATCCACTGTATATTTAGACTTTATTGTGAATCCTCTGAAGTTCTATTTTTAAATAGCTACCTAGGGTATATCAGGCAGTCAGGTCTTGTGCTTTGTAGAGAAGGTATTCTGAGAAAGTGAACCTGACAATGTGAGAGATGTGAAAACATGATACAAAGATATAGTGTCACAATGTTCAAATATCTGACTGCAGTTGTGTCTAGAGCCAAATCCACTTTTGGTGGGCCAGTGGTTCACTGGTCTAAGCCATTCAATCTCCTGTTCCCTTTTGTTTTGTTAAGAGATAATTTGATTTAATTTTCTCCTATTTGAAACAGAAGAATCCTGACTAAAAAGAAAGAAGAGCTCATGAAAAGTAATGCAAGTTTAACAAGATACAACATAGCAAGTTGGGACACCAAAGAAGAAAATAAGATGGAAAGGTGAAATCATAGCCTTTGTAAACAAAGTGCCTCAGAGATACCTTAAGAACCAAGAAGACTATCAGAAATTGGGTCTCTATTTTCATTGAAAAGGAAATGGACCACCTAATTTTTTTCTTGTTTACTCTTCTCAATATTGTAAGGTCAGTTGGGATCACACAAAAACTGGACAAAATTTGAACACACTTTAGACACCAGAATCCTTGACAAACATTGAAATAAACTGATGAATATCCACTAATTATTAGATTTATTGTTCATAACAGCTAAAAACACCTGCTCTAGAGGCAAGTCACAAAAGAATAAAATACCATTGTGTGCAATACAGGCAATAGTATAAACTTATTGACAGTTTAAAAGAATGATAGGCAAAGAAAAAATTTTGATTAAATGATGCCTTGGTCTGAGTAATATCAAGTATATTACAATCTCATGATTTGGAGGTTCTTAGAGATTACTTGTCATCTCTCAACATCATTAATTCTGGAAATAACACGAATTAAGAGGCACTAGGGTGAAGACAATGAAACCATATTTAAGTTGCATAAGTTTATAAATACCAAATATGCTATCAGAATTTAAAAATAAGATGTTCATATTAAAATCTTAAATATTTTAAGAAGCTGATTTCTAACTAAACAAGTTTAGGTCTATTGTGACTGCATTTACAAATGTCTTTAAAATAGAATTATCTCTGATAAAAATATAAAGGGCTCTGTTGAGGTCCAGGTTAAGAACAAAAACAAAAATTGTTCTTTCATACGCTGACAGGTTATCTAGAAGGAATATTTTTTTATTCCAAGCAACTTGATTATTTTAATGTTTACCATTTAATTAAGTTAGTTTCTCAAATGTTATACAGATTTTTGATTAAAATGTACTTAAACTTGGGTTCACGGAAAAGTCATTGGTAGTGATTATAAACTTTAAGAGTGCCTTAGTGATGGATTTTCTTCAGTTGCTCATCACCAGGGGAGGGAGTTCTATATCTAGAAAGAAGGAAGTAGTAATTAAGAAAACAGAGTCCTTCAAGGTTTCTACTGTAAATCTAACCCTAGCTTGGTGGGGATTAATGCAGATTCTTGCTGAAATTCCTTGACCCCTAACGTATTCAATTACTCAGCTAGTGCTAAAATATGGAAGAATAATCTTTAGACAATGTTTCTGGCAAAATGTATTGTATCCTATTAGTATGTCCGGAGAGAAAAAGCAATTCTGAACACCGGTTAATTACACATTCCATGAAAAGCTCTGGCTACTTACATGATAACTACATGCATACAAATTTGTGAGTATACAGTGATGCAATGTAGTTTAAAAGTTCGTAAAATAGTGCTTTTAAATTAGTGTTTAAATATTAGGGAATAATAATAAGCAAATATTAATTTGCTATTCAAAATAATTCAATGTAGAGGGGATAAATAAATGATACATTTTCAGAAAATATTTTAAAACTCTTTATATATGTTTATGGAAACATTCAATAACTTGAAAAAATCATAATTATATTCCAAAAAGACTAAATACAATAAACTAAGAAAACTATTTAGAATATAATTTGTGTGTGATATTTAAGTCATACATATTAATTTTTACTTCAAAAACAGCAATTTATTTTGTTTATAAATTTGAGGCACTTCAATTTTATATTCCGGGATGACAATTCTGTAATTTTAATAAAATGAACATAAAGATAAAATATGCCTTCAAATTTCATTGATACTTCAATGTGCATAAAGAGTTGTAAGTGAGTTACCATTATTTGGGCAACTTTCTGATTATCTCAATCATGCTGTTCAAACATAGAAATAAAAATTCACTAAAAAGTGGCATGAACATGGTCTTGTGATAGCACCTTAAAAATATCAGATCTAGCCTCAATATTAAAAATATACATAAAAATCCACTTGTGTTAAATAGATGAGATGGCAGAAATTTTCACATATTGAGGTATGGGAAGTCATTCTGGCTTATGCATGATTTGGTTTGAACTTTACACTAACTAGAAAAGCCTGTCTATGGCCTGTCAAACATGCACTGCACATCTGTTTTAACCATTAAAGAAAAAAATGCATTTACCAGATTGTTTAGTATGTCCACTTTGAAAGCAGGTATAAATGCCCTCCGTCCCCTGCCTTCTCTAATGCTCATGCTAATACTCCTTAGAAGATAAGGTTCCCTTTCCAGACATCAAGGCCATGCTGACTTGCTGTGCACATGCTGATCTGTCATTCTGCAAACCTGAAGGAATGTAATCATGCCATGCTTGATTTTGTTTTTTGTTCTGACAAGATATAAAACTGTTGTTCAGCCATCCAAAATAGAGCCAGTTGGTCACTGTGAATGTGGTTTCAGATACACTCCTACATCACTAGGAACTTGAATTTTCTTAACTGACTCAAACTGAAGGACATCACCAGCTGCGTTCAAAACAAGGTCCGTGAGCAGCTGGCAGCTGCAACCTTATGGTTTCAAGGTCTCCCCTTGTAACTATGGACCCATTTCAGACACTAACCAATCCTTGCTTAACAAGCACTCTTACTTCTTGCCAGCTCCAATCCTAATTATTGACAAACAACTTATATAACTTTGAGGTTTTTGCCTATACAAGCCTCCTCAATTTTATAGTTTGGCAGAACACAATTCAAGTGCTTTTCGAATCTGTGACTCATAAGCTATAGTCCTCAGTTTAGTTGGAATAAAACTCTTTTCTATTGCTATTACAGAGTGTTTATAAATCATTTATGTCAACAGATGTTAACATATAAACACATACATATTTTAGTTTTTACTCAAAATGTGTCTTCCCCCACAAAATGTAAGTAGCATCAGGGCAGGGATCTTTTTTCTGCTTGTTTGTTTACTTGTTTGTTTTTTTAATTGCTATGTAACCAGATCCTAAAATATTGTTTTGGCAAATACTGAATACACAATAAATATTTCTGATACAGGAAGATTTTTAAATCTGATTTTTCTAAAAAGACAAGCATTTTTGAATCTGTTTAAGTTAAGTTGCAAACAGTCAAGTATAGAAAAATAAATACATTTTATCACTAAATATTCATTAACCCATATGAAAAATTATATACTCCTAAGAGCAATAATGTATGCTTTTAAAATATATAATCAACATTCAGACATTACATTTGTCTAAAGGACCTGCTTATTTTTTCTTATTTAGTCAATTGGTTTTCCAAATTTTACTTATATAAAAATAATAAACCTATATAAAAATATCTCTCTATGCCATCTTTAGCAATGCTCTACTAAGAGACATCATGAGATTCTGTAGATACAAGTCAATATCTGATTCTGCATCCCTCTCCCACACACACACACACAAATGTCTTGTTTCTTAAGTCACTGTGGGTTAATGCCATCTGAATTTCTTCTTTGTCATTTTAAAATAAATAATGATAATTTTATGTCTTTTCATTATTAATACAAGTTATACTCAGTCTTGCAGGAATATAACACAGTATAATAAATCATTATGCTTGCAGTTTTTTTACAGATGAGGAAACTGAAGCAATGAGTTACTTAGGTACATTATAAAAGGCAAATAGCAACTAATTGGTAGAAATGAATTTAGAATGTGCAGGTGATTTAAATATGAGGAATATCCAACTTTAGAAAGTCCATAAGATATTAAAACAATGCTACAGTGCAGTAGAGCTATCAAAAACTTTCCATCTCCATCTATTTATTTCACTGATAGTCTCTTTTAATAATAGATCATCTTTAAAGTATGAATATATTTTTAGTCATCTCCTAATACTCCACAAAACAAGAAATAAAATCTGTTTAAGAAATCCCCTCAAAATAAAAGGAAAGTCTAATACTTTAATCTCCTTTCCTAAAATATAGTAGACCAAGAAATACACAGAATTATAATACATCACCACACTATTCTAAATAGTCAAATACCATATAGCATTTCTTATAACATAATATTGATGTATTTAAAAAAATATATTAATAGTGGAAATAAACTATATCATGATCAATATTTCTATAGTATGTTACAGAGAGATGCGAATAACAAAAGTGGCCCCTTTATTAAATACAGTTTCTGTCAGATTATACTAACATTCAATAACTGATACATCATTAACTTGCAATAAATATTGGAAAGAGTTGTCAGCACTTGCTGTATCTATATTTTCTGTTATCATCGTTGCTTGCATTACTTGCACCAAATTTTCACCCAAAACAATAAACATGAATTTGTATTATTATGTTAACAATATCCTCCCAGATGCTAAATCCAAATTTGATCTTCATTCTACAATCTAACTCAACCATCAGCAAATAACCTAATTAACCTAATTAGGCCATGAGCAAAATTCAACCATGCTTGATCATTTTCTCTTCTTCATAACATTTGGACCTAAGCACACTATACTCTCCAGCTTCCCTCCATGGTAAGCAGAACAGTGGTCCTAAAGATACCCATGTCCTAATCCTCAGAACCTATGAATACATTGTGTTACATGCGAAGAGGAATTATGGTTGCAAATAGAATTGTTTGCTAATAAATGGATCTTAAAATAGGGGGATTATCCAGGATTACCCAGATAGGACCAATGTAAGCATAAGGGCCCATTAAATGTGGAAGAGGAAAGCAGAAGAGTCAGGGTCAGAGCAATAGCATGTGGGAAAAAACTGACTGGTCATTACTGGATTTTAAAAAGGAAGAAGGCTATGAGTCAGTGAAATTCAGGCAGACTCTAAAAGTTGGAATAGGCAAGGAAACATTCTGCCCTAAATTTGCCAGAAAGAAATGCACCCCACCAGACATGGTTATTCTAGTCCTTAAGACCCATTTTAAGCTTCTGATCTCCAAAACTATAAGATAAGTAAGTTGTACTGTTTTAGGTACTAAGTCATGGTAATTTGTTAAAGCAGCAATAGAAAACTAACAGACCCTCCTACCTAATGACCAGAGTTTCTCAATCTCCTTTGGTGATTCTTTCTTATCTCCTCTTGTGTGAGTCAGATGAAAATCTGTGGAGCACTCCTCTTCCTTACTTACATTCATTTCCTCTATTTTCATCCAGACCATAGCTTTGGATAGTCTCAACACTGAAAACTACTGCTACGGATTGAATTGTTTCCCTTCCCCAAAATAGGCTGCACTCCTAACCCACGATATCTGTGATTGTGACCTCATTCAGGAACTGGGTCTTTGCAGATGGAACCAAGTTATGATAATTTGTTAGGGTGGGTCCTAATCCAACATGAATGATATCCCTACAAGAAGAGGAAAATATCACATGAAGACAGAGAAACACAGGCAGAATGTCAGGTGATGACAGAGATTGGAGAGATGCAGCTACAAACCAAGTAATGCCAATTGAAGGCCACGGCAGAAACTAAGAAAAGGCAAAGACACATTTTATCCGACAGAAGGAGTACGGCTTTGATTACACCTTGATTTTGGGCATCTTCTTTGCAGAACTATGAGACAGTAAGTTTCTCTTTTTTAAGGTTTTTCAGTTTGCAGTGCTTTGCGATGGCAGCCCTAGGAAACCAACACTGCTAACAAATATTTAACTCTAATATGAACTCATTTTCTGTAAAGCAGACTCCTCTATCCAAGTACTTACTGATATTTTGATTAGGAAGTTATGGAAATACTTCATTTTATTGCACTTTGCTTTTTTGCACTTCACAAACATTGCATTTTTTAATATAAACTGAAGGTTTGTGACAACCTTGAATTGACCAAGACTATAGGCACCATTTTTCCAACAACAGTTGCTCATTTTGTGTCTCTGTGTCACATTTTGGTAACTGTCACAAAATTTCAAACTTTTTCATTAGTATTATATTTGTTCTGATAATCCATGATCACTAATCTTTTTGTTACTATTATGAGTTGCTGAAGGTTCAGATGATGGCTAACAATTTTAAGCAATAAAATATTTTAAACTAAGGTATGTACATGTTTTAGACATAATGCTACTGCACACTTAATAGACTACAATATAGTGTAAATATAACTTCTATAAGAATAGGGAAACCAAAAAATTCTTGTTACTCATTTTATTGCACTATTTGCTTCACTGCAGTAATCTAGAACCTGACTGGCAATATCTCCGAGGTATGCCTGAAATGGAATATTTCTTTGCAACTTGGCATCACCAAGATTCCCTTTGAAGGTCCCCCTCTGTGAGGTGAGGGACAACTGTGAATCACATTTTTAAGCATCTATTTCTCTTTATGGTTCTGGGATAGGATTACCAATAAGGACTCACAGAATACTTACGCGGTAGAAGAAAAGAAGGGTTTATTATTCTCTCATGGGAGTGGTAGCCAGATGTATGGGCAGATCACAGCCAGACAGATGAGCACTTGAGATTCACTTGCTTTATTGCTCCAGACTGTGACAGTAGGAGCTTTATCAGTAAGTCATGAGATTTGAAACCTTCCCAGTAAAGGCTTGAAAACCACGGATGTCAGTGCTGTAGTGTCCATTTGCCTGACTTAGCTACAACTTCTCTGACCTTCAGTACTGATTCCTTTGAACATTGCACCCTAGCTCGCATCTCATACAACACTATACATGCTGATTTCCATACTGAATGGAGTTCTAAATCAAATTTTTGAATGAACCACAGCCAGTTCTGAAGTGCAACAAGCATCTAATTTTTAACGTGCCCTTTGCTGACCCCAAATTTGATTCTTCCGAACTATTCTCCAGCTAAGTTAATAGGAACCTTATGTGTTTGGGCAGTCAGGCCACAAATCCTGAAACTATGCTTGATTATTGTCTTTCTCACATACTTCATTCCTGATTCATTATTAAATCCTATTGAAAAATAAAACAGAATCTGAATGCTTTTCACCACATTTTAACCACCACCACAATCGACTACTAAAAATTACCTCCAGTTTGATTATTGTCATAGTCTCTTAACTGGTCTTCCTTCTTCTGCTTTTATTCCCCTACAGTTTATTCTCAAGAAAGCAGTTAGAAGCTTAGGGTTTGTTCAACTACTATGGAAAACATCAATGAATTAAGATATATAAACCTTTAAAAATAGAACTACAGACATAGAATTATATTACATTAAATGGCATTGTATAAAGGCTATGGATACCCTGTTGATTTTATTCTATCTATGCCACTTTTTAGCTGAGTAGTCTTAGGCAAGTGATATAATCACCTCTGAACACAATTTGTTCCTCTAAAGGGGAAAACTAAAAATACTTCCCCAAAGAGTCTTAGCACAGAACCTAATAAAATACTTTCTGAAAATAGTGATGATAATTATTATCATTAGAAAAACTGGACACGTGAATTATAAAATATGACTAAAGTTCACTGTTACCAGCTCCCCATGCAACATTTTCTCAAGAGGCATATAAATACAACACATATGCAGATACATTTTCATTCCCAGACAGAAATATCCCTTTTGATTTGGCAGATGGTCCCTGAACAAATCTGAACAATTATTTGAGATCATTAACTCGGAATTGTGTTAAGAAGAATAAGCAAACCCTGCATGTGAGAAACTAGTTCATTTACCTTACAAAGCAATAAAAGCAAATTCCTCATGGGGAGGATGGCAGGACTGGCAGCTGTATGATAAAATAAGAAAATATACTAAATTCAGAAAGAGACAATGACCTTGAGTGTTGTCTGTTTTCTCTCTTTCTGTCTCTCTGTCTCGGTCTCAGTCTGTCTCTGTCTCTGTCTCTCTCTCTCTCTCTCTCTCTCTCTCTCTATATATATATATATACAATTTAGAATTACTTATATAATTCCAGTTAGAGCAATACATCAATCAATAGATAGATTTAGAGTCTACTGATCAAACTCTTTTCTTTGGAGGAAAAAGTTATCTTTTCATACTTTGCTTTCATCATGAAAAAAACCTCTAATTATATGATTTTATCACTTTCAGTTTTGTGAAGTACCTTCTATTGTTTTTCTTACTCAGTAGAAGTTAAAAGATAATTTTCAGATAGTTGAATGGGTGCTATCTTTCCCAATACTGTCCTAAATATTATACAGTATTGAGGCATTTGGGAGTGTGGGGAGAAGGTAGAATGATGTAGTTTTAGATGGTTGTCTACTTAAGCGGTGCAATCATCAGGTGTAGCCATCTTTTCTGAGTCCTCAATCATAGCTATAGGCATGTTAACCAAGACACGCCATTCTTCATTCTATAAAGCAAGGCCTCCTTATGCATTTTAGCCTATTTAAGTACATCAATTTTTCTTTTACTTCAGTGGGTATTTTGGAACGCAGCATTATTAGGTTGATCCAGGATCTCATTATCCCATAGGAGACTTGTTGAGACTGTCTAAGGCATTTAAGACACTTTCTATCCAGGACTGCCATTTGGACATTTTATGTTAATGGAATTTTTTCATTTATCAAGTTTTAACACGGGAGAGTTGGCATAAATCTCTTCTCATCTCTCACCCTCCCTGAACTATTGAATGGTCTGTTAAAAATTCTATAAAACCAAGCACCTACTAACAGAGAGGGCTTTATTTCTCCCTTTATGATTCTCCAGCTTTATCTACTTGAAGAAGAAGTAACAGATTTGGGAAGTTTAGGTTGCATTATATCCATCAGGCAAATTTCATGCCTTAAGTTTCCTTCAGCATTGCCATCTCCCTCAGTACAAACACACATTATTCTTAATTTTTTAACATCTATTGCCTGGGGCAAAAATTCTTTCTTTACAATATAGTTATCTCAATCCAGTAACCATCAAGATACCAAAAAAAAAAAAAAAGATAATATTCCAAAATATCCTTCTACTAGACTTTACATCGCACTAAATCTTTCAATTTGACTTTTGCATTATTAAAATATACCCTTCTTGTTATGTTGACAAATAACCCAGTTTTCAGGGCTCTAAAAGTTTTTCAGGTTTACAGTTAGCTTCTCTGGGTCTTATAACTAGATACAGACATTTTAAAATCAGTGTTTCAACTTATTGGGTCATAACAGATAAAACATTCCCCACTACATTAACCTCTAAGGTCTTCAATTAATATTTGATAACTTTAATAAAGAAACCAATAATCTTATTACTATAGTTACTATGTTTCCAGTTAACATGAATTCTGTGGCTCCCTTATTCAACCGGATCATAATAGTACAACCTATTGACTTTTTTTCTTGATAACATGTATATAGAGAGAAAGGCAGACAAATTACTAGCCAAAAAAAAAAAAAAAACAACAAAATACATTTAAGGCCCCCAGGTTTTTAAAACTTTATTGTATGAGTATATTTTTAAAACTACTTTCTTAAATTTTTTTCTAATGGTAAGAATTTAGATTGTTTGAATATTTCTGTTATCATAATGTTTGAATATTTCTGTTACCATAAATACTGCATATACTTTTTACAAACTTAAGTAGAATTTTTAAAAATAAATTCCTAAAAGCAGACATGCCAAGGCAAAGATGCACAATAATATTTCAGTAGATAATGCCAAATTATTCCTCAAGTGTGGCAACAGTCGCATTCCATTAAAAATTGTGTATGACATGATTTAATTTCCCAAATTTTAACTAATGATTTTAAACAATGTCAATTTTTATTTCAGTGTAGTAACTGAGAAATGTTTTGTTTTAATTCACTTGTAATTTTCATATATTTATTGACTTTTTACACTTCTTTTTCTTGAGTTGCCACTTTTATCTTGTACCACTTTTATACTGTGTTTCTTTTTAAAACCTTAAAAATATATTAGATAGTATGAAAATATACCATAACATAGTATGAAAAATGGATAGTAATCCTTTGCCGGTTATATATAGTCCAATTATTTTCTCCCAGTTTGCTATTATCATTTTTTAAAAATGTCAGTAATCCTCTTTAGTTATCATTAAATTTACTAATTTAAATTGTTCTTGTATTATTGTGACTGTGAATTTTATTTGATAGAAATTCTACTTAGTCCTTTATCAAGTCTAGCTTCTATTTATATTGTGAATTCTTGCACTACAGTGTTTATTAGTTTTTAGCCATGGTATTCTATACTATTGTACTTTCATTTCTACTTTTAAAAATGTGTTTCCAAGTGCATTTAAACAAAAACGAATTGTTTCTTTCAGATTGCTCTATTATCTTCAGTTCCTGGGCTGTGAATTTGCCAACTCTTTGATGTATCAGTTGTCTCAGTTTTGATCAAGTGCTTATAATTACTAATAACTTATTCAATGACTTGGCTTGACCAAACTTTCTTGAATCGTCAGAGGTTCCCGCCCCCGCACCCCCGCCAGTGATTTTTGACTTGATTTCAGGCTTCAGCAATCCGTACCGTATGGAACATCCCCACTTAATAGCTCATTCCCAAAACTGGCTGACTACAGACAGAGTGTTTCCTGTAGAATTGCCTTGATCATGAAATCTGCTCACCTCCACTTCCACACAAAGTTCTTTTCAGTCCTGTTTATTTTGGTTCTTGTTTATTTGTTTTTTTGACTGTCATTTTCCCTGCTCATACCAACTGTTACATTCCACTAATTGCAGACTGATTGCTCCAATGTTTTCAATATTGCCTTGGGACATAAGTTGCTTCATGGAATAATACAATCAAATTTGAGCACTTAGAAGGGAAAGTTTCTGAGATGAGTGTTTTACGTTTGCTCTGACCACAGGAAGGCTCTTCCAGTTGTCTTTCCCTGTTTCTCTTCGGCAAACTAACCAGTTTACAGTTTAGTCCATTTCCCAAATGAATATACCAATCCCCCCTAATTGCCTTTCACCACAACTTCCACTTTTTCAAGAGCGCCTGTGTACTTGAACATCTACACACTCTGTTGCAAATAAAGTCAGTTCTTTGGGAGGGATTGGAGCTCTATTCTATAGACTGTTTCCCCCAGAGCTAAGTCCCTGAGCCATAAAGCTCTTGCTGAGGTTGGCAACAATGAAGTACATCTTTCTGAGGGACACCCCCCACTTTAGGAACTTGAGTACTCAGTGGATGCGGAAGGCAGCAACCCCAGGTCTCTGTGGCTTACCTATCATGATGTAGTATCCCCACCATCTCAGTCAGGGCAAAGGTGATCAGGACCCCAGAATTCTCACTGGCACTGTGCCCAAGGAAGATCCTCCATCTCATGGTGGGAATTTAGTGGAAAAATGGGCCCTCCACCTCTCAGCCACACTTACCAAGAACTTAGCAACAGGTATGTAAGGGCAGGATGAGAAATAATGTCTCACTACTCCTGGAAATATAGCCCTCTTACTGGGTTCTGTGAAAAGAGAAGGAGCCCTATATTTTTGTCTGTACCAATCTCACAAAGCTGGGAGGTGGGTGGTGGGCACAGAATTTTGTTCAGACACTACAGACTCTCACAGTTCCTACTGAGTTTTAGTAGATTCTCTTGAATAAATTGTTTCTCCACTTGTTTTATGCCCCTAGAGGCACTTCCAGAGACTTTTTTTTTTCTTTTTAATAATTTTCACCAGTTGTGCTAAGGAGCAGGTCCATGGAGCTCCTCAGGCTCTCATACCAGAAATGTCTCATTATGTTTACTTTTAAAATAATTTTTTGCCACTTTGGTTAAATAGGTAAGCCAATTATTTCTTACTGACCTATGATTCTGTTTAATCAAATGTTCAGAACTTCTAATAACTTTTAACATTTTGCCTTCCTCAAAACAAATGCTAAATTTTGTGCATAAAACTGTCATTGACATCTTCTAGAGTCTTGGAAAGTTAGAAAGGATTTGTTCTTTTATCTTGTAAAAAGAGAGGTGCTAGAAATGACTAGATTTTTCGATACACTGTAAAATTCATGTGAAGTGTTGTCAAATCTAAAGAGATACTTAGCCTTTCCCATTTGTATTTGTGTAAATAAATTGTTATTAATATAAATATCTCAGGAATTGAGTGAGGTTCCAAGAAATTTATCAATGTCCTCCCTGTCCCTGGTATATTTCTATTATTCAGAATCCTGTGTTGTTTTATGTGCTATAAGGCAACAACAGTATAATATTATCAGTCATATTTCAGCTATTTTTTAAAATATCAACTTGGTCACTATTTAACCTCTTAAACTTGAATTCAGTATATTCTATACTGGATGTTTTCAATTGGGGATTCACATCACTTCCTAATGGAATTTTGCTCATATAAAGATGTAGTACCTACTCCAGACTTAACTGAATGCCTTACTTAATAATCTTAATATATTATTAGTATATTCTAATTATATGCTTTGCATATTCATAATTTATTATGTCTTGGGATTGTTGTATGTTCTATCTTAAGGGTTTTTTTCCTCTGTGAAGATTATGTTCATTCACCTTCTACAGTGAATTCAATATCTAATTTCCTTTAAAAGTAGGGTTAATAATTGTTTATCAGGTATTTTGTCTAAAAATATTTTAATTAACCTTATTTTGGTTTTCATGCCATAGAAACAATCAAATTGTCTTGCCGGTTTCATTATTTTTATAGTGAACTCTCATTAGATCTTCAGCTTTTAAAGGTCATCAGTATGCTAACCACAGCCAGTTTAAGGCCTTTGTCATCTATATCTAGTTTTTGTTTAACTCCTATGCTTGCCTAGAAACATTTTTAATTCAACTACATGCCAGATCTTCAACAAGAAGAAAACTGTCTTAGAGACCAATAAGAAGGACTATGCCAGCTAGCTACTCTTGGACAAGACGTCTGATGGAATAACTTAAATAATTTTGAGACCACAGCATCTGAATCATTGTATCAAGAATTCTGATTTTAAGAAAAAGCAGATAGGATTGTAAGAATGTTAACCCCAAACCAAGAAGGAAAAGTTAATTAATGAGACTGAATAAACTGATTGATAAAGGATGATTATGGTTTTGTTTAAAATATTGCTGATGCTTTAATATTTTATTTTCTGGACATAAAAAAACCTTCTTTTTTCTTTTAACTGTCTTACACATAAAATAACACATAAAATTTTGTAGACAATATTTTTGTAAACACAGATAAAATATTTTTCTTTTCTCTCTGCCTACCACCTTTTAAATTTGGAATCTCTTTTAAGTCTCCTTATTTTATGACAATAGAATTTGCATAGATTTGATAAGAGTCTGCCCTCCTACTTAATTGGAAACATTGGTTATGTGATCAAGGCTTTGACTGAAATGCCGTATTTTAAAATGTTGGTCCCTTAATCAAATATGACCAGGCACCCTCAAGTAGCTAAGAGTGACCTAATGGAGTAAGCGCTTACAAAGCTCTCTCAGGAAAATGGCTTGGTATCTGCTTACAAGGTTTCTAGGCTTCAGGTGAGAAAGAAAGATCATTTCCTATCAGACCCAAGAAATTTAGAATATCTGGGAGAAACTGAGAAGAGTAGAATTCACCCCAATCTATAGGTGCTGAAAATAAAATAAAAGATGCTCTTGGCTTAACTTCTTAGCCTCAACAGGATTATAGAAGTGCAATCTGATATTCCTTATATACACTTCCAGCAAAGCAAACTCAAATAAATCTTTACAGGATAAAGTACCACTCTTATTGCACCTGTATAAGTAATGAGGCCAGCTCTAATGAGACCAGCCTGATTTTATGATCAAGAATAATCGTTGTTTGAAGTTGTCATGAATAAAAAGGGTAGCAACTGTTGAATAAAAATTGTATATTTCAGCAGAAAATTATAGGGGATTTAGAGGTACAAAATACTATTCATAAAATAAATAAGCTACAAAGATACATTGTACAGCACAGGGAATATAGTCAATACTTTATAATAAACATAAATGGAGTATAATATTTAAAAATTGTGAATCACTGTTGTCCATCTTATATAATACTATTGTCGAATACTGTACATCAACTACATACTTGTAATTATATATAATATATAATATTGTGCATCAACTTATATAATATTGTACATCAACTATACCCAATTAAAAAAATTTGAAAAAGAAAATCACAGCATACTTTTCTAGTTTATACTTCCTCTCCCCCTGTGGAAAAACTACTTTTGTTACCTACCTGTAAATTGGACTAGATCTTGTCACCCTACACAAACTGTCAACAATTAACAAATTTTAAATTCTTCCATTTTCCTTCAATATCTGTCTACAATATCTGTAAACTAATATTTTTCATTTTTCTCCTTCCATCCTTACTTAGTGTCACTAAGAAAGAAAACCTGACTGTCCAGTGTCTTACTGAGATCTAAAGCAGCACTGTGAGCTAAAGGTCAAGATTGTATGTATACCTCAAATGACCCATCATTGTCACAGACGTAGCATGGACAACTTTTATTGCTCGGTGTTATTGTTGTGTGGGCCACTAAAGAAATTAACTGAATCTCCAGTATTTACCTTACATTGCTTAAGGCAGTGACCAAGACTGTGGGTAATCTTACTGAAGCCACTAACACCATCACCAGAGAAATACAAAAACTTGGGAGGTCTTTCTAATTTGTCTGTCAGTGGACATAACGTTGGCTTCCTGCAGAAATACCTGCACAATGATCAGAGTGATTGTTGTATGTATTTTCTCCAAAACCTCTTTGATGTTTACGCCATCACCAAAAACATTCAGACCACAATCTGGAAAATCTGTCACATTGCCTGTCATGTTCTCTCTGCCACATAAGGACACTTTGGTCCTGAAATCTCACTTTCTTTCAAATTTCTCCTTAAATTGTAAATCTTGCTTTTGTTCCCTTATTTAACTTTTAGAAAGTATTATTTTTATTATATTCTTGGCATATCTTTCGTCTAGTCCTTGATATTTAAGATCCTATAACAGTTGTCAGTCTGACAGTATGCTCAACAGTTGACACAGTTTGTCTTTCAAAGCCAACAAAACACAAAGGTTAGTACACCCCTGAAAACTACTTTGGCCAATTTTAACCTCACAATGACTCTTGTTCTATCCCTAACAGAATTTAAGGGCAGACTTTGTCTCAAAGCACAAGAGGTATTAACCAAGTACTCACAGTTGACTATAACCGATTCAATGACTTGGCTTGAACAAACTTTAATCAAGCTTCTCTCCTCCCCGATGGCTCCTGAGTTTATTAGCTCGATTCAGGCTTAAGAAAGCACTGAAGTGCAGAACATTCCCCCTTAACAACTCATTCTCAGAATCAGCTCACCATAGGGAAGATGTTCTGTTAACCTTCTCCATTGATGCTGTGTGTTCACTTCCTTCACGTTTGCCTCACTTTGCCACAACGTTCCTGCTTACCTCAACTGCCCCTTCTGATAAAAGGAAACCCTTTCTGTATTATTTGGAGACACCTGGAGATCCCGAGGGAGAAATTAAACATATTGCTTTGAGTTAGGACAGACATTATTTTTTAATTTTGTTTTTTGTTTTATCTCAATTAGACAAACAAAAGGCTTTTGATACTACAACTCAGCTTCATCATTTGTGAAACATTCCTGCCCTCACAAAACTCCCTGGCTAATGATGGAATAAGGAATAATCCACAGAGTGTATAGCTCTTCTGGTCTTGTGAGTGAGGCACTAAATTTCAGGGGTCAGAGGTCAATTCACATGGTACAGAGCCCAGCTGGCTATCTTTTACATAATTAAAAGTATTTACCAATCACACTTAAGGGTCATGATGCACATTCACACTACTGTTGTGGTTATTAAATGGGGATTGCAACACAGCTTAATGCCTCAAAACATGCTTCATTTTCTTCCCAGGTATCAGCAGCACCAAGGATGGGTCTATGAAACTGCATAAATCAGGTGATATCTGAATGGATGTTTCAGAGATAAGTCAAATTTTCCAGAAGAACTCTAAGCACCTTCCATGGGAAGAAAACAACTTGGGCAGATGGAAGAATGTGAGATGATATGGAATCTTCAGGAATACACAAGATACACAAAATTCCCTTAAGAGACAGTTAGTGGGTTTAGCTTGGGATTTCAGATGTGGGTAATAGGCAACACGAGCCAAAAGGTAATTAACCCATTATGACCTGTTAATAATTTTTGTGCTACATTCTGAATGGCACTAGTTCTACAAAAATAAATGTGTAGAAAATGGGTAGTGGACATTTTCAAAGTTTCTAATTCATTGATCTAGGATGGAAACTACCTGTCTACTTTTTAATAAATAAATTGGACCATGAAAAACAAAACAACTTTTGATAAGAGAGCAGTCTGAAAAAGTTTATACAATTATTTATAAATGTACAAATAGAAATAAAGCTATAATCAAAGGAAAAGAAAAATATGAAGGGACAGAAAGTTTAAAAGAAATAAATAGCATGTCTAGAATTTTTTAATGTGTTTTTTAAAATAAAAAACAAAAATTCAACAGAGAACTTAAGTAAATTTTACAGCAAAGAAGAGATTTCAGGAGTAGTAGAAAACAGATCTAAAGTAATTGGTTAGAACAAAGCACAGAAAGACAGACAAAACATTGTGTAGTATTTAATTAAGTATAGTGATACTAGGGCTCTCACATACAACATGCCAATGTTATAATAAATTAGAGAAAATATGGTAACCCTCCTTTTCAGGGCCATGACAAGAACAATTCCAGGGCCATGTTCCACATTCTAGCATATATAGCTGGTGTCACATCGAGCTGTGCAATGCATAACTGACATGGTCTTATATAGAGGACTCTTCCTTTCTCTCCCTCCTATGCTATTTCTAACATTTATCATTTTATTTTAACCCAAATAATAAAATATTTGCACAAATAGTATAACAAATTATGAAATAAATTTAATACAACTCCTACAAAATATCTGCTTAAGAATTCCTAGAACTCTGTATATAGGAATTCCTAGCCATTCTTTTAGATGGTTTTAGTTCCCACTAAAATTATTTAAATAAATTACAAATTAACATTAAGATTTCCATGTTTGTTGATATTCAATTCAAAAAATACTAATTTGAGAACAATTTTTGTCTTTAGCCAGTATATTTAGTTGATTGCATTGTGTTTACTGCAATATTTTCTTCTTTATAAGAGGATTTGCTAGATGACTCTTGCTTCCTTTCAGTATGCAGTTCCAGAAGGAAATAATGCTCCTCACTCCCCAAAATATAAATGCCTTCTTTTGTCAGACAGTAAATTGTCTGGAATAGGGAAAATTGGTTACTTCTTTCTGTCACTCCAGTTGTCCTTTGAGTCCATTATTCTTTATTGAGAACGCTCATTTCCCTGAATATTTTAACACAATTCCAGAAGAAATAACAATAGCACATTTGGTCTGATAGAATAATGATCTCTTCTTCCTGCTTCAGTGTCATTCAATACATTTAAATCTTCAAAAAATATATTCTGTATGATAGGAAGGCACTTCAGTAGGAATGTTACCAATGTCTAGTAGACATCCCAATAAATAAACCTTTCCTATTCTCCACATGTGGTTTTTATTTTGTATTACTATTCACAGTAAACAACAGATTGGTAACATAGACAGTGCAGGTTTAATGATGAATTAAACTGCATTGCATTGACATTCTCTAAGCCAGTAAGCTCTATATAATCGATTTTCTTTCAGAGGTCAATGTGAAACAGCAGTTTGAAAGTGACATCTCCAAATAAATTCTGATTGTTGACCCTTGCCATAGCTGTTTTTCTGTATATCGTTAGCTGAGGCATTAAACCTGTAAGTTTCTTCACCTGTATTACATGGTAAGAATAATGATTTTCTACCAGAGAATTGTGAAAGCAATTGCTGACTACACAACCTTTAAGACCTCATAGAATATTGATGCCTAGTTTTCAAAATTCAGATAAAATTAATATATGCCTATTTAATGATCACTATGAATATATTTTATCTCAGTGTATTCATATAAAATTGTATTGTAAATTATATACATTACTGAGGTTAACTCTTCTAAAATTCCAATGACTTAACTGACTTTAAATAAATGTCGAAAGAAAACCTGCAGATTAATAAACAATAAATTACAGTATTTGAAATGAAATGTAATTTTCTTCCATCCTTACAGTTTGCATTTATCCTGTAGTTTCTGTGTCTTTACCAAAAATATAGTGGCTTTCATTGCCAATGTCTTCTTGAAGTATGTGTGATAAATTTTATTGACTATTGCGGGATTTAAAAAACTGAGAGAATGTTTATATTACTCATGTCACAATTATGGTACTGGTATGTTTGTGTGATAGTGAAGCTTGGTGGCATCTTCTCTGAGACAAACCCTGTATAAATAACTGGGAAGTCCAAACAATTTAGAGAGATTTGAACAGTGGATTAAAATAGGAAAGGAAACAGGATGGTCAAGCTGCAGCTTAGAATCCCATTGCTTGGCTTTTCTTTAAGGAAGAAAAGAGCAGAGGAGACATTGCTTCTTTTATTTCCAGGATATGTAAGGAGTAGGCTAATAAGGCAGAAGGAACATATATTGGGTAAAAGAGGATGTTCCATTCATTGTCTTCATCCAACAGGCTTCTTAATCCAATCATTTTTGTCACCAGGCTAGTCACAAGATCTGGGGTGCAATGTATGAAAAAAAATTCAAGAAAGAGAAAGTAGGAAGTGATAATTCCTATATGAGGCAATCCAAAAGTGAAAGTGGTTAGAGGAGATGGAGATGGTGCGACTAGCACCCCTAGTATGTACATCTCTTCATTGGTGCATATGTGACAACACTCCGTTCATGTTCCATTGCTTCTTGAAGCCTAAAGTGCCTCTGACCACGTGGGGCAGAGAAAGGAAATGGTAGCTAGGAAAGGAGAAAATCTACAATTGTCTTCAAAAAATATTAACACAAATTCAGATCAACAAAGGCAAAAGCATGAGCCAATCTCTGACTAGATATAAATCATGATAGAAGAAGTCAGATGAGTATACTTATCAGAGAAAGAGTTCAGACGTTTATTTCCCACTTCAAAAATCCATTGGTTTAAGATCACTCTGATATAGTTCCAACTGAAAAAAATGTAGCAACAACTCCATCATTCTATTACTGGGTACAAGGCCATTTTGGAAAGCATGCTCTAATCAATGTAATTTCTCTAATCACTTCATCAATAAGACCAAAGCAGTTAGAGAGACAAATCAAAACAAAATCATTTGTTTTGTAAAAATGGATACACAGTCTAACCAGCAAGCTAATAATGTGGCTGTAGATGAGATCAATGCCATTTTTCAGGATTACCTTATATCTTGGTGATGTGTACTTATTTTTGCAAACACCAAGCATTGTTTATGATATAATGGAAAGTTTAATTTTTTTATGAACAGACATATAGTTTGGAAATTGAGAGTTAAGCCTTCTTCCAAAACAAAATTATTAATTACAGTTGAAAGAATGAATCCTAAACTATACCAGCACGGAACAGCTATAAAAGATGACGAATTTTAAACTTGGTTACTAAAGTATGGAATTAAAAATTAAAAACAATATGGATAACATCTAAAATGTGATTATAAAAAGAAGAAAGAAGGGAAGGGACAGAGAAAGAGGGAAAGAGAGATGAGGGAGAAAAAAAGTAAAGAAGGAACGAAGGAAGGGAGGGTGAGAGGGAAGGAGGAGTACATTTTACACCTTGCTATCACCTAAGCCATTATACCTGGATTTATCTTTAAAGCCAAAAATGAATACTTAAATTTACCAATAAAAGACTGGGGCAAGACTTTTAACATAGTTATCTTTCACAAATTTTGATAAAATTTTAGAACATGGAGTACAAGTGTACTTTTCCCAGATTAAAGAGGTAGTCATACACCTTTATATAATCAGAAAATAGTTGTGATTAATCCCTTGCCATTTATATCCCCAACTGAATGATGATTTATGGCAGCCCATGGAGAGGATGGCTGTGTTGACACATTAAATATATGCAAGGTTCAGCAAAAACACACAATAGAATCTAGATTATATATTACTAGATCATGTATCTCTGGTCCAGAAAAAAAATATATATATATGTATATATATGATCCTGGAAGCTAGAATTTTTGTCCAGAGGAGGTGGTATAAAAAGAATAAAATTGATATCATTTTTGACAAAAGAGTGGCAGCAACACCATTCCCTTGTACACACACATCCCACAAAATATGATAAACAGCTGCAAACCATGCTTCTAAACTCCTTTAAATGCCATGATTTTAGCCTCCTCTGAATTTCTTTAGGCTGCTGTGTTTCCATAGGAAACAGAGTGCTAGAGAATTTGTCCCACTCAAGCCAACATTACCATTTATCAGAAGTGGTCCTCTAACTTATAGTACATAAGGGACTGAACTAACAATATACATGGACAAGATTCACTTTTACTGAACAATCCCATATAGGACATACACAATTTTAAAATTATAAAGTCATGTTCCTCATTTAATCAAAAAATTAATATGTTCAGTATGTATCAGGAAAATGAAAGCAATGAAAGGGGTAATGTATAAATACCCTGGGTTTAGAGATAGGGGATCTCACCTGATCAGTTAGACTGCACTGTAATAACACAATTAAAAATTGACTAAGCTTTAATATTGTCTTCCAAATTCCTGAAATTATGCTTTCCTTACTAAGTGACAGTAACTCTTTAGTGCTATTTCTTTCCTAAGATCTATTTGGAGGTATGAATATACTTTCCCAAGTTCACAGTAGATGTGATTCTGAAGGAATATAAGAATGATCTGATTGGTGTTACTGTTTTATCCACCAACTTTCACCTGGCATGTATTGAATGATCGTAGAGGGGGAGCCACTTCTATATTTATTTGCTTAATTATGTTCCCTTGATGCTCTGTCTATTTTAATTCATTCAACAAATACTTACTAAGCAACTGTTATTTGCCAGATAGTATTATCTTGGAACACTTGGAACACTTGGAATAAAGCAGTGCCTAATATAAAAATAACTACAACCTTCTAAGCCCTCATAGGATGTACATTCGAGCTGGTTCCACAGTTCCATCTGTGCTGCACTGGATATCTGTGCTATAACTAATAGGCTTCAACAGCTTAAACAAATTCTACTCCCATCTGTGCAGGAGTCTGAACAGGGCTGAATTTTCCCCTTAGCAACCTGACCCTAAAAAAAGACTTCAGGTAAGGGTCAGTGGGACACAGTGGGGAATCAACAGCCAGCCCACAGTTTAAATGGTCCCATTTATATTTGCTTTCTGTCATGCTAATCACATTTAATATCGGGAAATATGTGGTCATCCAATAAATGGCAGTCTAATATACTTAAATACCATTATAAACACGTGTGTAAAATTAAGTCACTTGAACCAAAATGTGTGGCCTTCTAGGAAAAGTATAGTGAGCCTTCACATTATGTGTGATTTTAAATATGCACTTTATAGATTATTGATTACGCTACGTAGAGAGAGAAAGCATGTTAAATTGTACATGGAGAATGAGAAATCCCATTGGAAAATGGAAGCTTTGTCATTAACACTTCACTTTCCATCTGACCAACTTCAAGTTACCATCATCATACTGTTGTTCATGTAACTTTGAGAAATGGGCTACATTTCAGTTACATTACTACCAAACATGAGAGACTGTATTAAATATTTTAACAGTTAAAGTAAGCCAATGACATACATAAATATTTTTTCTCTTTTTAAAAATAAGATTCTCACCTGATCTTATCACATTATTATTTTTCCTCTATGTTTGTACTTCTAAAGATATGTAACTAAGAACCATTTATATTTCTAATCACCTAATGTTTGTCATCATCATTCTAGCCCATTTTGCGTTTACAGAAGTGGTTATTTGAGAAGCCATACTAGAGGGAAAACATGTGGTCAATTTTTGAAACTTGTTGGATGGAAGAATGTAAAGGTAAGTGAATTATTACATAATTTTTTCATGACCCAAACTTCTGTCAGTCATAATCAGGATATAACTTAAAACAGATTATCTCATCATGAAATATTTTAAAGTTTTCTTCTCTTACCAAGTTGCCTAATGAAGTAATAATGTCTAAAAAATCTCTTCAGAGAAGAAGCTGTCTTTACTTTCTTGGCTTGCTCAGCCTTCTTTCTGACAGAATCCAAACCATAAGTGGACAATCATAATTTATTCGTTGTCATTACTTCATTTCACCGTTACAGGAAACCTGTAATCCCTTCATAACTGTGACTAGTTTCAGTTGGCTTTCAAGATGTTTCTTAAATTAAGGGATCTCCTGGGCTAGGGGGAGGTGGGAATTTATAGATAGCTCCATGAATAAATCATCGATCTGCCACAGCTTTGAGACACTTAGCTTTTTATGAAATCCAGAAACAACAAAGTCTATTGTCCATCGTATGTTATTTTTTTGCATATGGTGTAATACATAAATGAAAGGTTTTTGGGGTTTATTTTTTTGCATATGGATATGTAATTGCTCCAACACCATTTTTTGAAGACTGCTCTTTCTCCCTTGAATTTACCTTAGTATTTGTCAGAAAATTAGATGTCCACAAACCTGCAAGTCTTTTTCTTGATGCTATTCCACTCAACTGATAGATATGTTTGTTTTCATAATACTACACTGGTAAATGTAGCTTTAAAATAAATCTTGAAACAAATGCAATGCTAAACTTCAAATTTTGTGGGGTTTTTTAAAGTTGTTTTGGAAAGTCAGCTTCTTTGTATGAGTTTCAGAATTGGTTTGTCACTATCTACAGCAAAGCCTACCAGATTTTAAGATTCCACCGTATCTCTAGATCAATTTGGGAAGCTTTGACATCATAATATTTTACATTTTCTGTCTCATGAACAAGATTTATCTCTTCACTTATCTGGACTTTCTTGAATTGCTCTCAGCAATAGTAATTTTCAGAGTATCATTTTGCACATTTTTTTAGGTGCTCTATATTTCATAATTTTAATGCTAAATAAGTGGCATTGATTTCTTCATTTGTTTCTTATTATTAATTCAAAGAAAATAAATACATAGGTGATGTTTATATACCTACCTTGTAGAACCTAGCTAAACTTACTTATCAGATTCAGTAGCTTTTTCTTTTCTGGTGCATTCCATTAGATTCCTAAATTCTTCTTTTTTCATCTGAGTAACATTTTTTACTTTTATAAAAAAACTTATTACGCTGTCTAGAACCTTCAGTACAATGCTGAATAGAAGCAGTGACAGTGGACAGCCTTGCATTTTTTTCCCCCCTGATATTAGGGGAGAATTATTCAGTGTTTCACCATTAAGTTGTTATCAAGTGTAGGGTTTTCTTTTTTTTTTTTTTTTGATGTTCTTTACCAGGTGAGATAGTGTTTTCCTATCCCTAACTTTTAACAGTTATCATTAAAAACTAATATTGAATTTCATCCAGTGCTTTTTCTACATCCTCTGAGATAATTATATGAGTTCTGGTTTTAGTTTTTTTAAATATGGTAAATCATATTGATCGACTTTTGACTACCAAAACAAACTTGCATTCCTGAAATAAACCTTACTGAAATAAAATGTAATATAATTTCTACGTATTTTTGGATTTGATGTGATTTTTCAAAACTTTTTTTTGCATCTGTGCTCGTAAGGGATATTGATCTAAATATTGACTTTTATGTAATTTCTTTTGTCTGGTTTGGTATCAGGGTGAAGATGGCTTCAAAATATGAGTTGAAGCAATTCTTTCGTTTTAAGTTTTCTGGAAGAGTTTGTACAAAATAGGTGTTATTGGTAAAACTTACCAGAAAAGCTATCTGCACCTGAGGTTTCCATTAACAGAAGAATTTAACTACAATTCTATTTCATTAAAAGAGACATAGCTATTAAAGTTTCATTTTTTTCTTTAGTGAGCCTTGGTAGGTTTTATCTCAAAGAATTTGTCCATTTCATCTAAGTTCTTGCATTTTTGGCATATCATTTTCATAATATTTTTTCATTACTTCTTATTACCTATATATTACAGATATTGATACTTTGTCCTTTTTTTGGGTTCAGTCTGGCTGGAGACTGATCAATGTTACCTATCTTCTCAGATAAAGAGTTTTCTATTTCACTGATTTTTCTCTTTGACCTTTGCAGTTTTCTTTCTTCTGCTTAATTTGAGTTTCTTCTTTTTTTCTAGTTTCTTAGTGCAGAAACTGAGTTTACTGACTTAACTCTTGCTATCTAAAAATGAACTTCCACATTAGGTCTATAAACTCTGCTTTAGAGAAATGTCATAAATTTTGATATGTGTGTTTTCATTTTCAGTAGTTCAAACTACTTCCTAATTTTATTTTTGATTTCTTCTTTGACCTATGAGTAATTTAGAAGTGTTTAATTTATTTTTCACATAAGTGATTTTCCAGATATCTTTTCCAGATATCTTTCTGTTGCTGATTTCTAATTCATTTCTGTTATGGTCAAAGAACATGCTCTGCATAACCTGACGCTGTTAAATGTAGTAAAATGTGTTTTATGCAGCAGAACATATCTTAGTGTTGGGAAGCCTTCTATAAACGCCAATTAGGGGAAGTTGGTTCAGAGTATTTAAATTTCTATGTCCTTGATGTTTTTCTGTCCATTTGTTCCATCAGTTATTGAGTGAGAATATTAAAATCTGACTGTGATTGAGAGTTCTTCTATTTTTCCATATAATTCAATGAGTTTTTGTTTCATGTATTTGAAGCTCTATTATTATGTGCAAAAAAATTTAAGATTGCTAAATTATTTTGATAAAATGACCCCTACTTCATCTTTATCATGAAATTATCTTCTTTGCCCCTGGTGATATTCTTTGCTCTGTAATCTATATTGAATGATATTAATACAGACACTCAGCTTTCTTTTGATTAGCATTAGCATGGTATATTTTTTTACATTATTTACTTATTAATAGTTTTGTATCATTATATTTAAGTGATGTCTTATAAGCAGCATATAATTGGGTGATACATTTGTATTCAATCTGTCCGTGTATGTCTTTTAATTAGGGTGTTTAGAATAGTTTAATTTAATGTGAATGTTGATATGTTTAAATCTATCACCTTGCTAGTTGTTCCTTGTTTGGTCCATTTGTTCTTTTTTCCCTTTCTCTCCTTTTTCTTCTTGGTTTTGCATTAATAGAATATTATTGTTATTCCATTTTATCTACATTATTGGATTATTATTTAAAATTCATTTTTATATATTTAATTCATTGCCCTAAGATTTAGAAAAATAATACCTTTTATTTATTACAGTCTACCTATAAATGGTATTAATACCATTTCACATACAGTGTAAGATACCAAGTATTTATTCATAAAAATATTGTTTTGGGGGAATACTTTTTCATATAAAGTCTAGATTTTACTGGTTTACAAGAAATTACAAGAAATTTCAGGAAAGGAAAGAAATATCACCTGAAGTCTTTTGTTACGCTTGAAATTTTCATCAACAGCAAGGGCTTAAAACTCTAACACTTAGTTTTTCAAAAGCTGCTTACAGGTTATTTGTCAAGGCAGCAATAGTTTCCATGGAGATGGAATCAAGGACCCTCAGCAAGAGTTTTCAGAAGTCTGTTAAATTTCAGTGACTAAAACTTAGCACTCTTAATAACATAATCTAATTACTAAGTGCTAAATTCAGCAACAGTTTCTCAAACATTCTCCTAGAGTGACTGTCACGATTCTCTAAATGGTGACTAACTGAAAATAATTATAGGCTAGTTTTTGAAATTGTTTCAGTGAAAATTGTGCATCTTTAACCCTGTGCAAAACCACTATTTTATAGAATTCATAACTCAGTTGTGTGTTTAAATAAAATACTTTTAAAATAGTATCACTTTTCAGTAATGAAGATGAAGCAATTGAATTCCCTGTGGGAGCTCAGATAAACAAGTTCTGTTATTTTTCATCACAATGTTGGCATTCAGATTTTGGAGCCAAATCCTCTTATTCACCCAAATGCATACTTATCGATCTCCTGATGTGATCAAATTATCATAGAAGTAGTAAGTCTGTATTAGATCTACTTCCTCTTGACACTGGATTAATATCTAAGGCGTAAAATTTTACTATCAAAAAGATTTTAGTTACCAACATGGAGTAATATTACTCTATCCTTTCTTTCTATTGAAAAAATATTTTGAAAAAATTTTACACGCTCTAAAACAGTAGACTTTATCCAGATGGGTGAAATAAAAGAAAGAATGCATCAATTAGCCAAGATTCAGTCACAGGAACATATGTTAAGGCATCTGGCTGAATTATCTAGTTATTTAATAGAAATTTACTCTCTTATTTTGGTAGAAAACATTTTGGGGGAATACATAAACACAATCTTTATTATACTTCTTTAGAGAGAGCCAACAAATACAAATTAACCTCTGCCTTCCCATTCTGAGCCCTATATTATTCCTATTTTATGTTTGTGGTTCAGTTACAGGATATCTGAATCCTGGTCCCAGTTATGATCACCGAGTATTAGAAAATAAAATCAAGAAGCTCATGTATATTCAGTGAGTGAGAAGACTTTAAAAAAATCTAAAATGAACTCTAATAATAAAACAATTGAAGTAAATAGACAGGTACTGAAAAGAGCCAACAATAGAAAAAACTACATCAAGTTAAATGTCATTAACTCAGTAAAGTCATCTGCAATTTCCCCAGAAGTACTGGATTATTCGAGTTCTTTCATTACACGTCTTGAGAATACTGACCACGTTAGAAGATAGCTATTTTTTCAGTATAACACTATTTATTTATCTAGTCATGTACATGCCATATAAAAATTACATGTGTTCAAAAATTTATAATGCACAGAAATGAAGAAATCTAAGGTATTTCCTTTAGCAAAAAAAAAAAAGTAATTTACAATAACACCAAGAATCCTAAAATACCTGAGGATGAACACAGCGAAATATGTGCAATACTTGTTCAATGAGAAATACAGAATATTTCTGAGAGAGATTAAAGGCCTAAATAAATGGAGAGCTATGTGGACAAAGAATGTTGCCACCATTCCAATAAACAACAAATGTTGCCTGACATCAGGCCATGCTCTGGCTATTGCAGCCACCCCTAACAGTGCACCCTGAAGGGAATTCAAGCTGGGGAAAAACAGGATACTGGCCTTAGTTAAGATGCATACCTAAGGCGTAATTTCAGTGGCTTAAACTATTGCACTTTCCCATACATAGAAAAGCAGTAAAATCATTAATTTAAGATGTTTCCTTTTCTTGTAATGTTCTTATCTGATGTTGGTATAAATATAAAACTGGTCTCATTGAGTTAGAAAATCATTTGTTTTCCATTTTCTATAGGAGTTTTTTCTTTGGTATTTGGTAGAGAATTGGTATTATTTCCTTCTTAAATACTTGACATAATTCATTATTGAAGCCAAATAAATGTAGGACTTTCTTATGGAAATGAAATTTCTTTTTAACTGTAAAGTAAACTGAATAGATTTAGAATTAGTCAGAATATCTCCTTTTTTAGTGAATTTAGGAAGTTCTTTTCCTAAGAAGTTTCTACAAATTGCATAAGCTTCAAGAACCTCAAAACCTGGATCATCCCTTGCCTGAATCACTACAAAACATCAATAACAATAATTATCATTTGTTAAGAGCCAGGGAATATTATCTTTTCTAAAGCACAGTTGAGTGGACTGAGTCTAGCCACATTTACACAGATAATAATTGAATTGGCATTACAATAGCGTCCATTTCTGTAAAGTCTGAACTATGTTTTCACTATACTGCCCCTGATATAAATGAATAGCTGACTGCTTTCTGTTGCTTTAGGTTTTATTTATCCCCTGCTCAGGTGCCCGCTCCCTCCCTGCAAGCCTTCATCCCACAGGATGCCCTTATCTTTTCTATTTATTTAATATCTGATTCTATTTTGCCTAGGTCAACATGAGCCACATTGTCTCTCTGACCATGAAACCCTGAAAATACCTTTATCTCATCTATGTATGTGGGGAGAATGATTTCTTTCATAACTACATTATTTTAAACACAAGCTTTAGTGCTTTCTCGTGTGTCCTACTTTCTACCGTGTTATTCTCTTTCCTGTTTGACTAATATTATTTCATTTTTTTCTAGCATTATATATTAACCCTGTATCCATAACATTTGATTCTGCATATTCCTTATTTTGGTAAGTATCATAGAAAGCTTTTATGTTACAGATAAACTTGCAATTTTATAAATACATGGAAGTGATTACAAATTCAAGATAATATAAAAAATGGGAAAAATAAAATCACAGGTTGATAAAAATTTAAGAACTTGTAATAGTACTTTAAGAACTTGTAAATTATTTAATAAACTGGCATTTTTTTAACATGACATGAAATTTTCCATAACTGCCATAATACGGAAAAACTAAATGTGGATCATTAAAACCTCACTAAAAAAAATCTTGTATATATAGGAGATATATATATATATATATATATATCTTGCTCTTAGTAAACCTGCCTGACACACACTGTCACAAACATCTCTCACTAATATTTTCTAATGTTAATTATTAATAGTTGCTATTTAATTATTTGCTAGACTATAAATAATTTTAAATCTTGCAAACTGGGGAAGGAGTGGGTTATCATTATCCCTACTTGACAAACTATGAAATTTAAAGTTAGGCAAATTGAATTACTTTGAAAAATTTTCTATTAAGTGTCAGAATAAACTGTTGAGTGTGTGTTGGATGTTAATTACCATGCTCTTAACCACTATGATGTGCCACCTTCCTGTTATATTCAAGTTTTCTTTAGAAAACAGAACTGGTTTGAAAGGAAACCAGTATATAAACATAGAAGAGCTCAAGTGCCTCAAATGACACTGCTTCATGAGTCTAATCATGGAAGTCTGCTGTTCTCTGTGTTTATTTAGAGGAGACAGAATACAGCAACTCACAAGGAATGTGAATCATTCAAATGTAATATCGAAAAAAAGGATTAATTCTATTGGAAATCCATGATATACTGTAGATAATAAGTAACCTCTCTTTCATTAAATAATTTGTAAAAGGTGAAATGTGATTAAAATAAAATAATCGGAGCTTTATCAAGCTCAATAAGAGGATTTAAGCTTGATCTTTCCCACATATTCCTCCCTATGGCATTTCTAAACTTTATGAAAAACCATCTTTTATGTAAATGTGTTTTCTAGTACGATAGCTTTCATAGAAACTGAAATTTCTATTTGTTCAGGGGGAAAAAAACTGGACTATAAAAAAGATGCATGTCACTGAAATTATGAATAGAGGCATGCAGGTGAGTATTTTAAAGATAAGGCTTTTACTCAGTTGGATTAGAATTTTCTAGAACATGTACTGTGAGGGATCATTGCCCTCTTTTCTTTCATCACTGAATATGCTCAGTAGAGAGGTTGAATGCCAAGAATTAATGACATTTTGATAGAGCTACTGTATATCGATCAAGGTGTACTACTATTTTACTTTCACAAAACAAATTTAAATTAAAAAAATTGCTTTACTTTCTTTTTTATAAAGTCTACTGTAACTAAGGTTTTATCAGATAGATTTGGCTAAAATCAGCTGCAGGTTTATGTATGTGAGATACACACACATACACACACACACATATGTGATATGCATGTGTATGTGTGTGTTACTTGGCATACTTCTGTTTTTCCACTAGAATATATACCCGTTAGAAAGTATTAGATTTTCTATATTTTATTGACTAGCTGTATATTAACATCTATAAATCTATGTGTATATTTATATTAATTGGGTAAATAGTAGAAAAGGAAAATATTTGATACCCTGGCTCTACTAATTAGTTGTTGCAATTTTATTCATTTTAATGAATAAACTGTTAATTTAATAAATTGTTAATTTAATAAATTAATAGTTTTAATGAATAAATTATTCAAATTTATTAAGGAGTGTAAATAAATTTTAAATTATTGTTAATATTAAAGGTATTTAAAATATCTTTTTAAAATTAGTGGATTTCTTTATTTTAAATAATACTAAAGACTACATTTTAAAAAATTTGAAAGTGAATTTAAAAAGGGGGAGTTATTAACTTTGTGATCATTCTGATATAAAATTTTCTGTGTATTTCATTTACTAATAAGATGAGGATTGAGCCATGTGAGAAAGCAAACCATTTTTCTCTTCTTTGGCTTAACTGTCTGACAATCCTTGTTACCTGATTGGATTGCTTGCCAGAATTAATTGACAAGGATGGCACTGGAAATATTACACAAATTCCGTCTGGCAGCTCTTTGTAGATTAAATTGATAGTTATAATAACATTGTTTAAGTGTGCAATTCCTCAAATGGAAATATGCCATAATTTATTCACACTTCAGAATCATAAGAATATTGCACCAAGCATTTTTGCATGGAAAAGGCTCCACATAAAACCTTTTATTTGCTTCAAAAGGAACATTTTTAATGGTAGTCTAAAAGCAGTTTTGACCAAAATGTTATATTTGGTGTCATCGCATATGCACTATTGCCTGACAACCTTAATGATATTTATACAAAACAAGGAAATTCCAATTTTCCAATTCTGTGAAAGGGACATTAATTTTGCTAGGCATATTTCCTGGAATATAGCTTTGATAAATCAGTGTCAATAGCCATAATGTCCATTTAACAATCTTTCCACATATAATTGCGGTCATCTCATTTAAAATTCCAATTTTTTGAGGGATTTTTTATAAATTTGAAAAGTGTGCTTTATTGTTTTCTACAATATTCTGTTTAGAGATAATATTTTAAACTATAATTGTAAGATTAAGTAAATCAAGTTAAAGTTTTACAATTTTGTTCTAATTTTACATAATTTTTTTCTTTTTTTTTTCTCTGGCTATCTCCCTCCATCTTTTCTCTTCAAATGATCTCTGGAGTGGCTAGACAAAATTAGGGCAGGAAGTTGATTTCCTTTCTAATTTTTTTTTTGTATTAATCATACATTGTTTTGCTAATGCTGTTACTTCTACTTTCACTCACTCTATGTATCATGACTCACACTCTGTATCTATTTTTTCCTGAACTCAAATGTTTTTCATAAACTCAAATGAAATAGCACTTCCTAGTTTTGAACATTAATGAGAATAATAAGTATAAAATAATAATAATAATAATAATTATAATGATAATTTATATGTGCTAAATACATATCTATTAAGTATTTCATGTGTAAAATTTCATTAAGTCCTTACTTCATCCATATGAACGAGGTATAATAATAAGTATAAAATAATAATAACAGTGATAATGATAATTTATATGTGCTAGATACATATCTATTAAGTATTTCATGTGTAAAATTTCATTAAGTCCTTACTTCATCCATATGAATGAGGTATCATCATTAGCTAAATATCAGTTTATTCATCTGTACTGATCAGTTTAGTAAAGCTAAATAACTTGTCCAGGTTGTACAGATAGAAACTTAAGCACTTGGCTTTAAATCTGTAATGTTAATCAACATTCCCTCCTGCACTTACCACTTTATATTCTAATTCTTTTGTGAGTGTATTGTCCAGCTATAATCTTGAAGTTCTGTAGTGAGTGCATTATAAATATTCAGTGAATTACTAACAGAGTAAGGGATTATATTTTTCCATATATAACATGCTGTAGGGAATTGGTGTATCAGACAGAAGGGTTCTATCTGTGTAAGGAACTTAGTAAGTATTACCAGGAAAAGGTGCCATTTGGGTAGAATATCTGTCATTCAATTTATCACACCTCCATCATGGACCCATACTCATGTCCAAGAAAAGAATGCTGAAATGAAAATCTGAATCAAGACTAAGGGAACTTCCATCAAAATTTTAATAGCATCAGTAGATTTTTCAGTACTCATATAACGGTGACTTCAAATGTGATGCAGAATGGTATTCGCAGCCTTATTTCACTATCTGTAACTTAAAAGAAATTTCATAGTACAGGTGCTCTTGAGACAGGCATCCTCTCTGGGCTACAAACGCAGAAACCTTATGATAGGTAAATTCAAAAATGAATGAAAGAACAACATCAGGCTAGAAACTATGATCTGGAAACTGAAAGAACTACATTGAGAAAAATTTGACATAGTAAGAATTCTGTAAGGGAGAGTTGATGAATGTGGAGATAGTTGGCTTTTTTTTTAAACAATGATTGTAACCCATTTCCCTATACTTGAAAAAACACACGCTATAGAGTGAATGGCAATTTTTATAGTTAGAGGTGAAACATCTACCACACAGGCATTATAGAAGAGTTAAAATTTTAAGTTGCTTACTTTGAACTAAAGTACGCAAAGCAGTAAAACTGGAGACTCAAAAGTTAAAATGATGATAAATGCTTTTAGTCCTTAGGATTCTTCCATAATTTATTTTAATTAAAATATAGAATATGTCTAAACATCTTGTGTTCTTTACTCATACAACAAAATTATCTGCCTGGTATAGTTTATATAAGTTGTTTTGAGAACTCCCTAGTTATTTGGCCAATCAACTTCTTATTAATTCTCTCTGGTTTCTCAGTGAAAAAGTGACATTTCTTCACTGTTCATTTGAATTTTACATTTTAGACTAATGGAACTTCTACGGAATCAATTGAGACCAACTTTTATTTTCAGAAAGTGAAATGTCTAGGAAAAAACTCTGAGAATTATTTTTTATTTCCAGTTTTAAATAAGCTAATGTAAGATGGTCATATGCTACCTAAATTACTTTGAGCTAGAATACATAAAATTTTTACAAGCAAATATCCAAGTAATTTTACGACTGAATTTGGAAATTTTAATTTGCTTCAAGAGCACGGGATTAGTAATAACATTCTTTAAATTTGATGCTATTTTTATTTACATAGTTTCTAACATGTAGTGTCTGAGGAGAAAGGTAGTAAACAGCAGAGACTCTAAATCATAGACACAGTAAATGGTAAATCTTTGAAACTAATTTTCTGACTCGAGCATCCATCATGTTTCTGAGATAGTTCTCTTGGTTAATACGATTTTGTTATAACCTATTTACTTAATACAGGGAAAATTATTTAATATTGTACTTCCTGCACATAAAAAGCGGAAACTTCCTGTTTGATGATCTTGAACATCTTAGCAAACTCTGGGAGAATACTAAAATGACACTGATTTCTTATATTTCTCTTTGTTTACATGTACACACAAAACCATATTAAAGTTGAAGGTTTGCCAACTAAGTGATGACAATAGGTTATACTCACTTATGGGGTAAAAATTCCTATCAATATCAATAAAGCAAAAAATTTTCAGAGCTCAAGAGCACCACTGTGTTACTAGAATTAAAAATAAGTAATCAGCCAAAAAAAGCAATTCATTTATTTTGCTGAAAAGCATCTTTCTCAACGAGGGTTTGCTTATTGGACTAGCTACATTTAGAATTACTTTTTAATACCTATGTCTTAAACACTTTACTAGAAGTAATATTTATAGACTGGTCATTTTCAAAATGCTCTCATATTTTATCTAATGCCATTCTACTACAATATTCTTAGTTAAACTGAACAAGAATTAACTCAGTTTTACAGGTGCTAAATTTGATATACTGAAAAAGAATGTATGTAAAACATTCACTATTGTTTAGTATAAGATCTTCAGATAAAAAATGTGTCTTAAAGCTACTGGCAAACTTCTCTCAAACAAGAAAATCAGTGCAATATGATTTTTTACTGCTGAGTAATGGCTCAGTATTTGTTGCTTACGACTAACAATGTATTTTTACAATTCAAATCAGGTATTATACAGTCAGTTTTGTGTACAAAGTCGAAAATCTTTTCCTAAATGCAATTAGATGGGACATTTAATTTTATTGTTAATATGTAATACTTTCACAGTAACTATCTTTAAGTCTTTTGTTTATAAATGTGATAGAAATACACTTAAGGGTATAGAATTATACTTTTCCATGTAGGATGCAATGAGTGTGTAGTACAAAAGCTGTCTAGTACTCAAATAATCTAAGTTTACAGTCTTGATTTAACAAACTGAACCCTAAACTGGTTAATACACGTTTAAGAGATTAATTAACAAACTCAGAGAGTAGCTTGAATTTAGGAAATAACTGGCTCTATATGATATTATATTATGACCTTAACAGTTTCATATAATAGGCAATTCTCTTGGGGATGGAATTATTCATTAACTAGTTTCAGTGGAAGGATCATCCATTATTACTTTCCACTCTGCACAGTTATGCTTTCCCTACTTTTCATGTACACCACTTCAGTAAACGCTACAGCTAGAGCTTTTGCCTCTTTCGTTGTATCAGCCAAAATGTTATCAAATGGAATGAGTAAGTGGCTGGGTAAAGATGCCTGGGGCTTTTCATTTAAGGTCACTGGTAGGGCTGAGTACTGTTAGATTGCCATAGTGTGCTATGCAGAGATTTATATATAATCTACAGCATACACAACCACAAACAGCTTAAATCCCTCCTGTGCTCCCAATAAACATTTAACATATTCTGCACCATTTACAACAGGACTATAATCAGGGATGTCGATGCTGGATCACCAGTGCTGCATAGTTTGGGGAATACAGATGTATTGACTCCTTCGTGGGTGAAAAACATAATTAAGGGTGTTCGTAGAACAGTGAATCCCTTGCCACTGTTAATGAAGCAATGACACATTGTATGTAAGCTTGGGAGAAAGGAAATCTGCAAGCAAGTGTTGGTGCTGCCACTATTTCAGCTTGGGTATGTCAATAAGCTGAGTGTCATTTTTTTAACTTACAAAAAAGAATGATTCCAACAAAATTAGTTTAAGATCCACTCAAATTCTAAAATTCAATAACTTCTTGTACCTTTAAGTTTAATATTTTCAAATGCGATTTGTTTCTAAATACCCTTTCTTTCAATGTTCAATGTACTTTAATAAATGTTGTAGAACACCATATGATGAAATTAAAATATAATTTATCACTTTTGATTAAGTTTAAGATAAGGAATTATAACCAAAACTTTTAGTTTGAAACAATCATCTTAGTATCTTTTCTGACTGTTTCTGGAAGTAGTGGATGGAAAATATCATCATTGTGGTCATTCATTATGATTTATGCATCAAAATTTCTAATATTCACTTATATACACACTATCAAAAAATAATTAATGACCAAGGTTATTACCTTTAAAATGTTAGAAAACATTTGCCACATCATAGATATTTTAGTATTAATGCCTGTACTTGCACTTAGATGACCTGGCCAAAAAGAAAGTGCTCTCACTATTATTATAATAAATGTGTATAATATTCTTAAGATCTATAATGTTGTAGGTGTGCATGGGTTTTTAATACATGAATGGATGGTAAATAATGGACATTTAAAAATAAGTAACAATATATTTAGTGTTTACTCATATAAAGAATCTTGATCATTTGTTATTTTTGTTCATTTTTCAAGATTTTAACAATAAAAAGTTCGACCCAGATTTCTTATGTTTATATAAGTTAATTGAATCAGGTGGAACTAAAGTGAGCATGGGTCTTCAGAATCATATGCTTTTCTACAGCTCTACAAAGTTCCAAATCAGTTCACCACCAAAGCAAGGACTAACAAATTTGAATTACTTTGTTATCTTTTCTGTTGACCTTCTGAATGTCCTGTAATTTTGGTTCAATTTTATAAGTGGCATAAAAGCTTCAATATGAAAAATAAAACATAAAGGGTCTCTATTAATTAAACAAATAACTTCATAATATCAGAATATGAAAAAAGTTTTTAAAAATATTTTTTCTAAGTTATCAATTATTTAGTCATCCTTCAGAGAAAATTTCTGTGGAATTTTCCCCCTCACAAGAGAATTTTGAATTGCATGCAGATACTTACAGAAAGCTAATTGAACAGAAATTCATTTGGATCCGACTTTCCCTTCAAAACTCTTCTAAAAACTCATTTCTAGCATTATTTAAGATAAGTAAGAAATTTGTAATCAGGATTATCAAAGAGTTGGTGCTATCATAAGCTGCGAATTGAGAGGCCTATTAAAGCCATGAAGTACCCTATCTAAGTAAATCAAGCAGTCAGACAGGAGAAAATGGAGATGGGTAGATTCTGTGATAAAAATATTGTCTATACTCTCCTTAATTCCCCAGCCTCTCTTCACTGTATTTGAGTTGGGCTTCCCAACGCCAGCATTTGATTCTTTTTGCCTGTAGGCTTTTCTGGCTATGTTTAGCATACACACAGCCAACCAGATGTGCTAAGATTAAAGTTCTTAAGAAAAAGTCCTCAGCGAATGAATGACGGGAGTTTGTGTACCAACATTTCCGCTCCCTTGTCCCTTGGGAGGGATAACTTTGAGGTGCTTGCTTTATGCTTGCTCTTGGAATTCACCAGCAAGATTAAGGTCCAATTATCCACAGCAGTAGCTTGCTTGATAATGCACCCGATGCTGGATCTCTTCCCTTCTCTGTCTCATTTCCATATTCCTTGCCAGAGTTTCCTGGATCATCAGTCAAACTACATGCATTTGAATATTTGCCTTGGGATATGCTTCTATTGGAACTGAAAACCAAAATACCTGTCTAAATGTGTTCAAATTAAAATAAATACACAAAAAACCCATAAGGGGTGAGATAAAATACAATCCTTACTGTCACTTTACAACACTTTCCACATCTTTACTGAAACCCTCTAGTTATGACCTACACATGGTTTAATCAGCAGTCTTTAATTCAAGTCTTAACTGTAGTCACAGAAGAGACTGAAGCAAATCAACCCAATATGCATTCAAATTGGACTCATTTTTTTATGCTAGTATATCTCCAGTTCCCTTTTTTACCCCCACTCCATGACTGATCATCTAGGAATGAGGCAACTAATGAAACTGCTATGAATTTTAGTTTAAAAAACCCTATGAGCAAGAAATGTTTCCTCTACATATTTTCTATAAACCAAATTGATCTTAATTTTAAGTGTCTATTTCATTGAGGGGATGGGGTATTTAATCTGCGTCATTATCATTGGTCTACTTTAGCCATGAGGGCAGAATTTGGTTTCTTTGGTCCAAAGTGTCTGAGAGTCCCCTTCAGTTGTCAGCTTAATAGTAAATGATAATATCCCCTTTATTACAGCCTCCATGTTCCCTTCCCATTTACTCCTGTTCCACACTTGAGTTATCAAACTGTTCGGCAAAGTTCAGAACTCTAGAACTGCCCCTATGTAAAACAAAGACATTTTGAGGTCCAGCCATTCAGAGAGCAGCTGAAAATCAGCTGAAAATCAGAGAAGAGTACTAAAGAGTTCTAGGGTATTTTTGTAAATTTTCCTTTTGGTTTGAGGAAATCTCAAACTGTCTCACAGGCTCTTTAGACTCTTCCTCCCTGACCCCTCTTCTTCTACTTCATCTTCATCCTCCACCCATCCTCCCTTGTTTCCATCAGTATATTCCTTCTCATTTAAGGCACCCTTCTCCTCAAAAAGTTTAAATGAGGGGAAAAAAAGACAGAAGAGAGAGTATCTAAAACTACTTATTGGCATTCCATGTGCCCACAAACTTGCCCCAAAGTTAAGAAGCACAGAGTTCCCGAGTAGGTTTCACAATAGGTAAAAAAGATGTCAAACAAACAAAAAATGTATTTCATATCCCAACATTCTTCTTCATTATAAAGTTGAACAGAACCCAATCTACATTAGAAATTAGACTGAATTTAAGACTGTCTAGGAGTGGTGTTCAAAGTGGGTTATTATGACAGCATATTGCTCTGTTGCAATTAATAAGAAGAATTGCTGTTTCTATTTTGTTTTTATCTTGTCATTGTATTGTCTTTTAAAAAGTCTGTAGGATGACATACACTGTACACAGAAATGATATTCTGAGGAAACATGCTTGTATTTTTTTCTTTCTACTAGAAAATACTAAAAAGTAAAGACAAATCTTCAGGAGCCTCAAAAGCTTATTTTTTCCACCACGTTTTATCCCAGGTCTTAGGAGTACTGAACACAATAAACTGACCTCACTACTTCTAAGCATACATCTTTGATCTTTTAATTTCCTTTAAGCAGATCCTCAAATATGTACCGTAAACTCTTACCAAGATATGTTAGTTACCCAGTAAGTACTGAGTAACAGAGTCCTGACCATAATTATCACCAGAGCAGCTCATGCTCTTATTCACAGTACTTTTAGTTCATTTTTTGTTAATGTTTTGCAGAGTGCAACCATGGGTTAATCTTCCAGAAATACATATCCTGAGACACTGCATGTCTAAAAACATTCTTTGCTTTCATACTAGTTGTTTAGTCAGGCTAAGTACAAAATTCTAGGTTCAAAATCCTTTTATCCTTTATCTCCTCACTTTCCTAAAGCAAATTTTATTTTATTTTTCTCTTTTATTCTCTGGATTTTTTTTTGAATTTTATTTCCATCCTTAAAGGATGGAATTCTACTTTTTTTACTTTTATTTTTATCTTTAAGCATACAGTTTATTTTGGTTTATCTTAAAAGTAGAACTCAAGATAGGGACTGGGATACAGCTAGTTTATTTGTAAGATATACAGTGTAGCAAGAGTAAGGGAACAGAGAGCATGAGACAGAAAGGGGAAGAGGAAATAGAGGGTATATTATAGAGATTGCTGATGTAGCCACTGAATAGTCAATCCTGTCAGGACCTCTGTGAGGAATTCAGACTGCCAATTATGAGTGTTCATCTGAAGGGCAGGAGGTTGAGATACTTACTTATTGCTTCCAAGCTCCATTGACTGAGGACTGTCCCAAGTGTTTTATTCCCCTGAATTTCCAAGATTCTCTTAGCTGGAAGACTAGGGCTCCTAGAACTTCCAAGAAAATACTGAGACAGAGAAGAGAAGACATTCTTGAGATAAGACCTGGTCAGCATACCAAGAACTGCAGCTGAAATCACAGGTGAGGGTTTGACAAAGAGAAACAAATTTTAAAAGTCTTAAGTATATAACTGAAAGAAAAAATAACATGAAATTGTTACTGAGAGCTAACTGACCCTTATCCAGGTTTTGATGGACTCAGGAAAAGAGCATTAACAAATAACCAGTTGCTAAGGGCAATACTTGTCATTTTAGACCTTTATTTGCTTTACCTTCATTTCTAATTCTTCATTAATATTTGTGGGCCCACTTTCCGAAACATATCTGAATCTAAGTCTAAGTCACTAACATTTCTCACCTGCACCCCCGTAACAATCCAGCTCAGATCTCCTAGCCTCCACTCCTGGCCCCTCACATCCATTCTCCAAATAATGGCCATTGTTATATTTTCAAGGTGTACATTTGTAAAGAATGTCTTTCCTGCTTAAATTTCTCCACTGTCTTCCCACTGCAATCAGAATAAAACTCTATCTAGTTCCCTCCCTGATCTGGCTCCTGCCTACCCCTCCAAACCTAATCTTCCAAGACCAGCTGCTGTTCATAGGCTTGACCTTTCTAAATGTGTCAAGCTCATTCTACTTTTGTCCACACTACCACTTTGTTTAAAAGGATGTGAGTCCTCAAATTTCCCAAGGGTGGCCAGGTTTGAGTTCAGGTCTCAACTCAGATGTGCTCTCTGTAGTCAGGCCTGCCCGTGACTTTAGGGTCAAAGTGGTCAAAGACCACTCCCATGCTCTAAGTCTATCATATCTTCCTTTTTGATATCCTTCCCTGCACTTAACACTTTTGATAATAGTTCACTTATGCATATGTTTACATAATTTATAGTGTGCTCTTTCTCACACAGAACACAAAGGACACTCTCTTGTTTATATTCTATTCCAGTGCCTGGTCTCTATAGGCACTGGATATTGTTATTAATATGCAATTAATATGTTTTAACTAACGAATATATTTGTGTCAGCTTAAATTCCACGATCAATCAGTATAATCATTCACTTGCTTGAAACACACAAAGGCTTTATCCTCTTTCCATTCACTATTTCATATTTATTTCTACAACAAAATGTAACAATTCTTCACTAAATTGGTACAAGAACTACTGTATTTTAGGATATTGGGAGAAAAATACCTCTATGCTGACTGCTCTCAGTTTAATTAACACTACTGTTGTGTGGACCTTAGCAATGCCTAGAAAAAGTGCTGTATTCCTTGAACTTTCTCTCTCACCCTACCCCAACTCTCCTAGCTGACCTTCTGCAATCTCAGACTTTTGCACACTAAACACCACATTTTATTGTAGGCCTCACTTCCTTTTTTTCGAAAAAAGAGAAATAGTTAAAATAGAGTTTCTGTAAGTTCTTACTACCATCCCTGTTGTTAAAAGATAAACTGAGGAATACTGAAAATTTTAAGAGTTTATTTGTGCAAAACTTTATTTGAATCAGGCAACTTCCAATCCAGCAGACAAGAAAGGAGCTCCAAGGAGTTGTACAAAATGAATACTTTTATAGGCAGAAGGGAACAGAAACAAAGAAGTTATACAAGGCAAAAAAAAAAAAAAAAAGAAGAAAAAAAAAAACAGGTTGGTTATCATAAGGCTGCTTTCCTTTGGGAAACAGTCGGAGTCTATCAGGCAGATGACCTACCTAGTGCTGATCAGGCAATTACTGACTGACTGGTTTAAGATTTCATTCTCAGAGAGCCAAAATTATGAGTTACTTCTCAGTTTGGTGATGCGGAACTTAGCATAAATAATTTTTGGAGGGGTGAGGCTGTGACTTGTTTTTAATACTACATACTTGTCTTATTTGTGGCCACAGAATGTACCTTCTTTCCTGTTATAAAGAAGAACCACCTCAGCTCCTAGTTAAGGCCAACCTCTCTATTTGGTCACTGGATATTGCTGCAGAAATAAATTAAACACAAAATTTTCCTGCCAACCGAGAAAGCCACTTCACAAAAGAAGAGAAAGAAAACAGCTTTATTACTGAAGAAGTGTAATAGAAAAGAACAAATCTGACTTCGTAGTAGATCTGTTCCTTTGACTTTAACCCTGTGCTCTGTTTTCTAGGCTTAGTCTTGCTGGTTCCGCACCTTTTGTAAAAGAATGCTGCCTATAGCTGGAAATATTCAGGATAGTCTAGTCTCAAGGCTCTAACCTTTAAGGATGTTAACACTTTTTCATTCATATAAAGATAGTAAGTGCAGAATAGAAAATAACCTTTGTTTTGTTAGCGGTTTTGCAGGGACATCATGACTTGGACAGCTGCAAGAAGAAAGGATTCCAAGAACAAAGAATTCCTACACCAAGAAGTTTGCAACAACCAAGCATACCCTGTCCCCTTTTTTTAGTATAAAAGGAGCCTGAATTCTGCTTTGGGGAATATGGTGTTCCAGAACATTAGTCTGCCATCTTCCCCGTTTGCTGGCTTTCCAAATACAGTCACTGTTCCTTGCCCCAACACCTCATCTCCCGATTTATGGGCCTCTCATATAGTGAGCAAAAGGAGTCTGGACTCGGTAATAGAAGCATTAAACCAGCACGTGATGTCTATCAAAGGCTGTCTACTAAAGACACACCGAAATCTCACTCTTTTATATAAGCCAAGTGGATACAACCTACTGCATACTTCTCTCAAGACAAACAAGTCTGAAGTAAGAGGACTTCACAGTTCCATTGGTTACACCTAGTTCATCCTAAATTCACCTGCTAATTATGGCCATCTATGTTAGCTAATTGGCTTTATCCAAAGGAAAATAAATTTCTTTCATCTTTGACACAAGGTACTTTTGCAATTTGGAGTGAGGCATCTGCTGAAGGTAGACTCCCATCTTCCTTTGGAAAGTGGGAGAAAAGGACTTGGTATTTCTTGATGGTTGCATTTCAATGGGATGCCTCCCAGGTCCTTGAGAAGAACATTCCTGGGCTGTAAAACCAGCAAGAGATTTATTTAGCCTTTTAAAATGACTTACATACATAAAGGGCCAGAGAAAAAATTTACAATTATCTAAAGAAAATTGTATTTAAAGAAAATATTCTAAGAAGAGGGAAAAGAGAGGGACTCTCTTTTTTCATGAGGAAATTAGTTTTTTCAATTTGTATTTACCCTTACAATGTCATTCCTTTCTTTCTTACCATCAAATATTTCTTTTTTTTCTAGATTGTTCCCATAAACATATCAACATGCCATAATTTCTCATTCAACCAAAAAATAAAAAATAAAAAATAAATTCACTACTGACTCCACTTTCTATGCATTTATAGCCTCAATCCTTCTTTTCACACAAGACTTCTTGAAAGAAATTAATACATAAGCTATGTCCAATTTCTCTTTTTAAGCTCCCTTGAATCTGCTCTATTTTGCTGAATATTTATCTTTCTTTATCTATCAACAGCATTTAACACATTGAATATCTGTGTGTATACACACATACATATAATACATAATCATCTGTGTACACACACATACATTTTTCATATATATAATCATATATATATACATATATAATATTTCACATGATATACATACATACAATCACATTTCTCTTGCCATTTGAACTTCTAATTGAAACTCATCTTTCACTTAGTTTCCAGTTTGACACTGACGTGCTTTCCTTTTATCTCTAGCCAATATTCCTCAGTAAGCTATGCTGGATTCCCCTCATCTAAATATTCCAAAATTTTGACACTGGAGTCAATTCACTTCTTGAACTAAGTATCTTTCTATCTATACTTCCTCCTTTGGTGATGTCATACACTTTCATTGTTTCCCATTTCCCTGGTTTCAAATACCATACACGTACTTATATTAATTATTTGCAAATTTCCTATTTCTAGCCTAGACTTCACCTTTGAACAACTGACCGACCCATGAATCCAAATGAATCAAACAAGCATCAGAAATTTAATGCACATGGAGCTGATCTGGTATTCACCATGCCTCTGCTCCTTCCACAGTCTTCCACATATCTGTAAATGGTAAATCTGAGCTTCTAGTAGCTCAGGTTCCAAATTTGGAGCTATTGCCACACCTCCCCAATATCACCTATTCTCCTTCCCCTCCTTTAATTTTCTCCTTTGCTTTATGACCTCATAGTATGTTGTACATTTTATGTATTAGTCTTGATTACTTTCAACCTCTTTCAGTAGAAAGTAAGCTTCATGAAAAAATATGTTTTCTTCATCACTGTATTCCTAGTGTCTGGTACAATGAGTGCTCAATAAGTATCTGTTGAATTAACAAATAAAAATGAAGAATTTTTCTACATTAGTCAACTTTTTTTTCTTTTAGTTACTTGAATACTAGACTGTGAAGGAGTAAAGAATAAATATGTTAAGCTACTAAGATGGGTAACTCTGAGATTGAGAAATCTAATTTAGTTAGGCCAAAAGTAAATATGTATATAGCACCACCAGAGAAATTCACTCAGAATAAAAAATATCCAGGCCTGTTCTTCTACCTTTAACTCCACAATTAGTTGGATTATAACAATAATTGATCAAAAGACTTTTGATACATAAAATTCAATTTAATCAGTGAAAAATACATCATAACTACCTAGAGATACATATTATCTTCTGTAGAGTAGGTCATTTCTTCATAAATAACATGTCTGCATGTTTTTTTTTCTTTTTCTCTGCTTCCCGCTCCCTATTAGCTAACTTCTCTTCTATTATAAATTCAAGTAATCTTATTGGCTCTGACAATGTTTTCACAATTTTACCTTCCTTTGTGATAAAAAGAATTGAGATTTCCCTGGAGTGAACTGTAAACGCTGTAGGGAATACATATCTTTCCTTCAAACATGGGTTTGCTCTGCAGCTCTTTAGTCTGATTTCATATCCTTTAGACATGATTGGGTGATGACTCTTTAAAACACTGTTTATGTTCTCTGTGCCAAACAAGGCTATTGTAATCTTTAATATCTAAGTAGATAAAATAATATTTATGAATAAATGTTTTTCTTTAGCTTCCACCTCAATCATTTGACCTCTCAAAGTCACAATTCTCTTGATTATAAGCACCTAAAAGGTAGTATTTTTAACTGTGTTTTAAAATTGATATCATGCTAAAAAACTTAGTCATTCATTTTGTAATACAATATTTTTGCTACTGCTATTAAATAACTATATTAAATTAATAAGAATTTACTCAGTCCAATAGCAATATTAAATTAAGAGTTATGCCTTTGTTTACATGAACTAATAAGCTCAATACTTTGTACACATCTAATTTAACTTTTACAAGAATACTATGCAATATTACACCAATTTTATTCCCATTTTGCAAATTAATAAACAGCTGTAGAGATTAAACGTATAGTTGAATGCTAAGTCAGTAGTAAGTAAAGAAAGATGGATTTACAAATTAAGCGATCTGGTTTCTGTTTGCATGCATAACCAGTGCATTCTTCTGTGCAAAGCCTGGAGGATGGAAGCAGATATAAGACTACTGTGCTTAGATGCACACTTTGTGCCCTGCAGCTCTAGACACTATCTTCTTATGGTTTAAGATGTGAAAGGTATGCACTGAAGTTGTGCAGTAACACAGCCTTAAATACAGTTAGAATGATCAAATTCTCTCTTTGTTATTCAATGTGGTAGATACGATTCATAAGCCATTATTAACTAGCATAACTGTATTCTCATAATGATTATTAATATCTGTTTGTGAATATATTACACATATAAATTACATATTTTACAAACCTAGATTTACTAACTAGAATTATTTAGAAATGTGGTCAACAATTTTATGTTTATAGCTGTTATAAATTACATAGATATTTGTTCTGTCCATTCATATTTTATTAGTCTTGATATAAACTTATTTTTGAAATAGGTTTGGTGAAATGTAGCACCCAAAGAGATATGTAGGCACTTCTATTTATGGAATAGATACTCTGGATTTTCATATACTAGAGATTTAAGAAAAGACAGTGTAGGCATTTGGTAAAAATACTGCAGATGTAGATAAAGATTAATGGATGAGTTTCATTCAAGAATATTCTGTCCTATAATTTAATAAGTTATGACAATGATAAATGTCACGTAAATTTTACACATTATTTTGATATATACTAATGGAAGAATCAAAACACTCAGATTTAAATAATAGAATTTTCCAAACAAGAATCGTTCTGAAAGAAGTAATACTCTAGTTTGAAATCTTTAAAAATATAATATTGAAAAAGGAAACACTACAATAAGAATAAACATAGTTTTGAATATTGGAATGTGCATTTAAAAATCTGAATTCCACTTGGGATTCAAAAATTAGTGTGTGACTTCTTTTCTCATTGTGCACTAAAATCACAATTTTCCCATTGTATATCCTAGAAATAATATTAAGTATGTGATTGCTTTTCTGAGAATTATAAACATGTTAATGCCACTTAAATGGAAGATAATAATTGATCAGAAAAACTCATGATTTTAATTTAAAAATTTGTTTTAAAGGCTACTCCTGCCAACTTTGAAGCCACAGTTTAAAATGGGAATATTTATACATATGGATTACATAATACACTATGATCATTTTGAAAAATACATCCCAGTTTCTGATGATGCCAGTTACTGTATCTCTCTGAAAGATCATGCTGGGAGCCCTTTACATTTTTACTGAGTTTGTGTAGACAGTTGTAAGCATGCTAAAAGTCTGCCCAGATGAAATCACTCTCCCCAACAAAATACATAGTCTCTGTATCTTAGTAATAAGTAGGTTTGTATTAGAGGGAATTGAGAATCACTATGTTAACCATTGCTCTGCAAATGACATGTGTACTCCTCTGGCCTTCAGCATAATTCTTTAATTAGTAGAACCATCATGGAAATAGAATAATTGGTTCTTTTGGTTAGAGACTGAGGAGAAAGGAAATGAATAGGCTTCATAATATATAATTTTATCCCGGTACTTAATACATGCTCAAATTTAATAATTCATTTTGTTGAATGAATAAATAATTCTATTTTTTAAAAAAAAAACTATTCTTATTGAATATAAAATGATCAGACTTTAATGCACTGATACCAGCAAACTAAGTTTTAATAGAAGTAAAGCCTATATTTTATGATTCATTATTTTCTCTTTAATGTGTAGCATATTTTCTGGTGCTTAGAGAGAAGAGTTACTATAAATATTTGGTGAATGAATGAACATACACAATTATGATTCAATGCTTACTAAAATGATAGGAGTGCTATTCTACAGAAAAGATTTGATGGTAATTTAAGTTTAAAGTCAGAGAAAATGAATACAAGTTTAAACAATCAATGATGATGGTTTCCACATAGATTTTTATAGAGGAACAGTTAAGGTGATCATAGATAGCATATATTGAATAATAAAAATGAAGCTGTCAACATTGTAATATTTGGTGGCAAACATATAATGTAATATCTACAGAGTCTTTTCACAATTAACCATTTTTTTCATGGCTGAATGGAGTGAGATTAGATATAATGCTTAAATTTTGACAAGCATCAGGGCACTGAAATGACTGATAATTTGACAAACACTAATTGCATACTGATGGAAATTCTTTTAAGGAAGTAAAAGTAATGCTGATATCGCAAGGCAGTCATTAAGTGCTTTCCAGTCTCATGAAATTTCCAAATACTTCTTATTAAAATGTATGTTATATCACAGTTTTTAGAGGAGGAATGACCTTTGATTTTTAAAAAGTAATAACTTTTTCTTAATTTGTCTTTATGGGTTGTTAAAAATCTTAACTCAGTCTGACAAAACCAGGTGATAAATATGCTGCCTATTTTACCTAAACATACATATAGAGCTTTCATAATCCAGACTGAACTTTTAGCAGTTGCACTCAGATTGATGTGTTAACAGGATATTTTTGCCAGTAAAGAATATTTACTTTAAAATAGGAATAGAGCTTGAAAGTTTTAATTCTAATATTGTATAGCTCTCTTGTTCAGGTTTCATTTTTTAAAATTTCATACATGCATATAAACAAACACAAATGTATTTATATATGAGATATATATATATATATATATATATATATATAAAGATAATACAAATAAGTATTTTTCAAAGAAATTAAAGCCTCCTTATAATAAAGGATCATGACTTACTATTTGTAGTCTTGATTGATAGTTGTGTGTACAAACAAAATTTTCTGTGATTCTAAGATTCAGTTGAATGTAAGCTGTAATATTCATTTAATAAAGTTACGACATTAAACATACTCATTGATTTCAAAAATAAAAGCTTACTAAAATATCTTCATTTCAAAGTAGGAAAATTTGAATGTAATACATCAGAAGTGTTTAATATTGATGGTAGTTGTTCAATAATTAACTTGCTATCTAATGTTACCTCTGATTAGGTATGTGGCTATAAGCAAATTATGTGGCTATAAGCAAATTATGATCCTTGCTTTTCTAATCTATAAAATGAAAAATCAATAGAATCTTTTAAAAAATTTATTTTCCTTATTATTACTGTCTTACTATATGGCAGCCACCCAAATTTAAAATTCTGTATCAGTTTTTCTGCCTGAAAGTACATCTCTACAAGAAGAAAAGTAAATACAACAGATTTTCTTTTTAGGACTGAATAAATGATTAAAAAAAAAAAAAGATGACCAATGTGAGAAAAAATTCATGTCTTCCAAGACAAGAAATTTTTAAACATTAATACTGTTCAAAAAATAAATCCAATCTCATCTTTATTAGAAAAAATAAACCTAAAAGTGTGTTATATTTTTAATTTAAAAAAATGACCTTAGCATATGTGTACCAAGAGATGTGTATCTGAATATTTATGGTAGCCTTGTTTGTAACAGAAAAAAAAAAAAGTCTTCCAGACCTTCATTAACATCAGGATGACAAAATATATTCTGGTTCAATAAAGCAGTATGATACCAAATACTTGTAAAAATAAATGAATCCCAAGTTCAGGTACCACAATGGATGAATCTCAAAAACAAAATATTGAGTAAAGAAAAGGAAGTATAGGAATGTATAATAAAATATTATCTATATGACTTTTAAAAACATAAAATTTAAGAATGTACTCTTTGGGGATATACACATATTCATAATACTATTATAAATAAGAGTAAAAGCTAACAACAAAATCCAGAGTACTAGTTTCATCAAATAAGAGATACAGACACCTGGGGAGGAGTATTCTCCAAGAAATATTCCATTACAATTTTTTTAACTTATTAATATACCTTTTACTTTAGCGTTTCTTGTCATCCTTTAAATTGATCTGTAGTAAATGTATCCTCCTTCTCTCTCATAGTAAATTTCTAGTTGAAAACTCCTCGGCAAGTTGCATGAGTTTTCTGTTTACTCTTAGTAATAACATCACTAAAGAAATTTTAAGTTGCAACATGGTCTCTATCAAAATTAAAATATGCATGCCCCAAATTTCACAAGTAGCTAAGTCTCTCTTCTTTCCCCCTCTGCTAAGGTTTATTGATGGCAGCCACCTTTTATCCGGAAAATGTAGGAGGTCAGTTTGGCTTTCTCTTTCAGTGTAGTTCAACCACAATTTGCCACTTGATATTTAGTTTCCCTCCAGAGTGGGATGAAAGAGGTTTCCTTTCAGGAGACTGGCTACTTACTACCTGGACAGATTGCTTCTTTGTTTCCAGGTCTCAAAGATAGTATAAACTGCCACTTTCATGAGTGGGGGGAACTCTTGGTTGTTTTTATTTTTATACTTTCTTTTTTCTTTTCACTTTTGGGGAGATTTCTATCTTTGGAGATTTGATACTGAAATGCCATAACATGGGGAAAGCATATTTTCCTTTAAAATATTCCCTTAGCTTTTGCATTTCTGATGTCACTTATCCATTAGCAAACTTTATTTTAAGGTTAGTTGGCTAGCAAATTTAATTCCATCTGCTATTAAAGATTCCCTTTTCCTATGTGATGCTAACATATTTGAAGGTGTAACACCATGTTCACATCTTTGGTGTGTGTTAGTCTAACTATCACAGATACACACTAAAAACATCATAAAAATCAACAATTTCCTTCAAGCTGCTATTAACACATCAGACAAATTCAAACACAAATCAACAGTGTTTATAACGTCAGCCAGTCAAGAACTCAGGTGAAAATGCATTTCATGAAATTTTTCAGACTTAAAAGGGACAATTCATGAAAGTTTTTAGTATTTCACCTTTTCTGTAATGAATAACTTGCCATCTCAATGGTTATACAATTTTTCAAGCTATAACACAACTGACAAAAAACTATTTTGATGGAGAATTCAACTAAATATTTAAACCTATGTCAGATCAACAAACTAATAAAGTGTGAGGAAACTGAGAATTTAAATAATACAGTATTTGTCTGAGAATGATCTACAACTGAAATATTACTCACTGTCAGGAATTGCTAATGACTTTGGTAAGGAATTTTCCTAATAACATGGTTCAGCTGAATTCAAATTGCATGATGAATTTAAGGAAAGAGGTTGAAAGAATGAGCTCCATAAAGAGACATAAAAATTTCATCATTAGGCATTTGCTGTTCAACCACTCCAGAGTACCTGATGTCACAAATGAAACAATAAATCATGGCACTTAAGATAAAGTTATGAATCTCAATGTCCATTGCTCACATCTTAGCTCTGACATTTATCATCTCTAATATTTGCCATATCATTATTTCCCCTTGTCTCCATTTCCTCACGTACACTCATAGTGAAGATTAAACTAGTTAACATATATGAATTTCTTAAAATTCTGTGGAAAGCTTTAACTTCAATAATTAGGTCTAAGCTCCCAGGAGAAAGAGAATGGCATGAGCAATTAAGGGAAATTACTAATGGGTCCCAGATATCATTATTTATGGGTAGATGTATTATAATTATACAACATTTAGGTCTTAGTGGATCAGAAATACAATATTCTTCATTTTATGCTGAGTTAAGATTTATACAGAGTGGGACACCACAGTTTGTAAGAGAATACATTATCTTTTGTCACACTTCTTGAACAAACTCATTCTGAGGGGCTCATTATTTCCCTTCTCTTGGATAAAATTCAAGGAATTTTTCATTACTTTTGTAGTTTCTCAATACAGTAACAACAAAAATTCCTCAGTCATTTTCAGTCTCACAAAAGATTTATGTAATCAATAGTTAACTTACCCTGTGTAACAGTGAAACTAAATTTTATTTAAAGTAAAGACTTTCCATTTCACTGACTTGGGCCTACTTCCAGCTGGAAATCTAAATAGGAAATGGACACTTGGGAGACTTTTTTCTCTTTCCTACTTTGCTCTTTTACTTTTCTCCATTGCTTATTAAGCGTGAAATATGACCTCCCTGGGGAAACAGTTAAAGAAGAGGTTAGAAAGAAAGTTTAAAGGGCAGAAACATTTTTACATACCTGGTTGTATAATGATTTAATTTTGGCTCCCTTGGGGCTTGGAATCTGGCCAAAGATCACTGTATAGTAGGGTACATTTTAAGTCTCAACTTAAAACATGCCTGTTCAGAGAAATCAAAATTCCATTTTCTTGACTGAGTCAACGTATTTCTTTAGGCTGACTGCTCATGACATTCTCAGTGCTTGGACATCCAGAGGTTTGTTTTTGTTGTCGGTATTACATGACTCCTCCAGACAATCACTTGAAGCAGCACTTGAAATGGCATCAGCCTGGCTTTTTCTTTGCAAGGCACACATCTGTTACATGAGAAATAATCCAAAATTACACAAGTGTAGCTACCTTCCAGTGAACTCTTTTCTCTCTCCTATTTTGCCATCTCAGGAAGATATGAAAACCTCAGGCTACTCATAGAGAAGCTGAACATCATTTACTGTTCCCAAACTCCAGGGAGATGTGTCAGCATGATGAGAGATGCCCTATCCAGCCCTCCACAGGCATAGGGAGGAAACAGACAGGGAATATCTAATTTCCTTTTCAAATGTACTTTTTTATTTCCTCTTTAATGTCAATTTTTTTTATGCTCTCAATAGTGAAGTAGGCTGAGAGTGGAAATGGTTATGAAAATAGTACTTAAATAAATAAATAACAATTCTGACCACTTCTTTCTTAAATCCCTAAAGGATACCTAGTATCTCATTTTATAATATGAGAATGCTTGCCATGTATCTTTTCCCCCAATCTTTTGAAGTCTTGTTATAGAGTGAATGTTTGTGCCTACTCTCCCCCCAAACTCATGTTGAAGCCTTAACCTCCAATGTGATAGTATTTCAAGCTGGGGTCTTTGGAAGGTCATTAGGATTACATCTGGTCATGAGGTTAGGTCTTTTGTGATGGGATTAGTGGCCTTATAAGAAGAGGAAGAGACAGTGCTCTTTCTCTACACCCCCACTGTCTACTGTGCATAGGCACAAAGGAAAGACCATGTGAAGTCAGCTTTTCCTCTACAAATACAATGTTTACACATTCATCACGACCTTATGTGAGGCAAATACAAACTCTGAATAAACTGTGAACAACTCACATATTCTTTTCACATTAAAAAAATCTGAAAACTGTCAAAATTATGTTTTACATTTTGGCTGAATGTAAGATAGTTTTTATTTAAATGTTCAAAAAGCTGAATTTGCAGCTTTAGGTGTTTCATAAGCAAGAAGTAATATTTTTCTTCTTATGTACTCTTGTGTAATCTGTTTTTCATAATGTTATCCTCATGTATAAAGTGAGAGAAATTTCCCTTTGAAATGGAGATGAATTTAGCTTTTTAAAATTAAAATGCTTGTCCAGTTTATTATCAAAATGTATGAGTTTTTACCAAGAATTGAAAGGGTTTCTCTCTGATGGACTTCCATTTTCCTAGTGGAAAATGAATGAGGGCACACTTTCAAATGAATACAACTGGAGTCAGCCTCATCTAAAAGAAGAAATTGACTCCAGAATTTTATTAAATGTACTAAATACATATTAAATACTGAATCTCTCAATAAATAGTCATAACCAAATGGAAGACTGGTACAGAAGAAAATTTTTAAAAGCCTGAAATCTTTCTTATTTCTTTGCATTCTTGGTAATTATTTTCTAATAAGATTTTATGGACTTCACTTTTACTTTAATGGAGCAGTTTTCCCTTAAGGCCTACATGAATAATATATGATTCAAATCTGGAAGTACGTAAACACAAGCAAAATTATTTTGGTACAGTAAAATCTTAGGAAGAAAAATCAATTACTGAAGAAGACTGAAAAGTATTTTCCTTTTTTTTTTTGCTGTTTATGGTTTTATGTGTAATCATTTAGAGGTTAGTTTAATAATAGGCAGGTATTACACATTTATAAAATAATCCATTAATGATCATTGCCTTGAAAATTTACTGAACTTTACAAATAATACATATTTATTTTCTTCCTTGAGCTTCATTAGTAACTCTGAAAATTAAAACTATACTACAAAAATTGAGGAAAGCTAAAAGTTTGAAAACATGGTAAGCCATGACCTGGGCAGCATGAAAGACCAGTTCTATGTTAGAATGATTGACAAGTGTCATCTGACAGGAAGAACATCTGGGTTTGAACTTGGGCCTAGAAATGAGACTAAAGTTCTTTCTATCTATCCATCTAAGTTTTTCTATAAAATTTGAACAGGATGTGTCAAATGTCAACTTTGACTCTAAGAAACAATGACCTAGAATGAAAAAAAAATACAATTTTCTTTTTGAAAGTGGTATTAATCTTGTGTAAAAGTGAATTTAAGATCAAAAACTAAAGTAGATTCTATTTCTTTTCAACACTAATTGCTGTTTTTCCTTTCTTATTTGGCTTTTGTACCCAATGTCACACTTCAATAACAGCATATGCTATGTGTCAAAATGCAATATACTAATGAATATGATCCTCAAATTAGGCTATCAAGTATGAGTCTGTAACTTTAAAAATATCTAATTTGAGGACATGGAGGCTCAAAAAAATTAAAGAAATTTCCAGGATAACATACCTAAGATGAACTTACGCATCTTTACACCAATACACAGCTTCTCTGCAACATATAATATTCCTCTTTAAGGACCACATTGTGAATGTTGCTGTGTACTGTTTAACTAAGAACTTTTTTTAGAAACATTATTTGCTCCACTTGTTACAAATTCTTTATAAATGTCTATGCTTTTTTGTTTTATTTTCAAAAAAAATTGGTACTATGCAAAATCATTATTTTTCATTGAGGCTGAGGACTTATGAAATAAACTATGTACAATTACATAGTCAGATACAATAATAGTGTAATTCTTACATTATCAACATTTAAAAACAGTCTATAACTATTCTATAAATTAACTCTGGTTTGGAAATCTGTCATCTCTCTCTGCTGATTCATTGTCTATTTAATCTCTTTTTTATTGTCCATTATTCTCCATTAGTCTTGACTTACAGTTGATAGATTATTTTCAGTACTTTCAATCATATTTAGCTGTTTATTTTACTATCTGCTACCATATATATATATATGCAGGAAGTATGATCCTTCTTTAATAAATTATCTTCACCTTTAGGTGCTTGTTTAAGAGCTTCTCTTAATGGAAGAAATTTACTTCCTAAATTTAGTTTGTCCTCAGTGTATCTTCATATAGTTGAAAAGATGAGAGAATTCTTTGGGCTTTCTTTTACAAGGGCAATTAATCCCACTTTATGAGAGAGCCACAACTGCCAAAGGCCCACCTCCCAATATCATCGTATTGGGGTTAGGATTTCAAGGTATGAATTTGGGAAAGGGCACAAAAATTTTAATCCATAATACTATGCTATGATAGGAAAAGGATTAATTTTCTTACTGTGTAAATACTTCTAATTTATTAGAAAATCTTGCTTCAAGCAGGAGCAACAAAATGAAAAATTATCCTCTACTGTCTCTCAGTTTTATATTTTAACTCTATTTGGTCAATTTATCTTTGCTTTCCCCTTCCTATATTTCACCAGTCCTAAATGGCCACAGTAATGTCCTTTCCACTGTAATAAATTCTCCTGTGCCATCAACTTCCAACTCAAGTACCCCAATTTTGATCAAGCAATTCCTCAGCCCTTCAAGTTGAACAGAGTTCTTTATCTTATAAATGTCAGAAGAATTACCTTCAGACTAATTCATGTGGAACTGCTTTTTGAGAAATGTCTTATGTGTGCATTTTGCTATAGTTTTGATATGCTATCTCCCTAATTCTTCTTAAATTTTGTATATGTGTCTTGTTTCCATAGCAGGACATTGTGTTCTATAATAAAAAAAAATTAGGTTTTATACTCTTTTGAAAATCAAATAGCATCTTGCCTTTTTAAAATCACTTGTTTAAAAATATTTATTGTTTATTTGTGCTGCACTAAGCACTGTTCTTTATTCCTGAAATGTGACACTGAAGCCAGTAAATGTTCTGCATTGGGACTTTTACGTGTGATCTTTTTAGTACTTATCACAATTAAAATTACATATTTAACTGCACATTCATTTGTTTAACATCTATCTCTCCAAATTCTGTAAACAAAATGTTGGAGCAGATTCTTTTTAATTTACCACTGTAATATTAGCACCTAAGCTGTATCTGGTCAGTAAGTACCAATATTTGCTGAATGAACTAGACACTTAATAAACATTTCCTCAGGAAAAAAATTGTGAGGAAAAACTAAATATGAAGAAAAAGAGAAAAAAATAGCAAATTAAATATATATTTGAAGTTCAGATCCCTCTGGAAAAATTTAATCTTTATCTGAGAGAAAAAGCATTTTCTAAATATTGCATATTCTAACAAATTTCAAAATATCATTGTAATAAATTAGAAGTGGGTGGTGCTAGATGAAACCTATCTAGACAAAAAGATAATACAGCAGCCCCCCAAAACAGTCAAAGACTTTAGCTAAAACTATGACTCCTATAAACAAAAAGCTAAAATTAATATTAACTGGTTAAAAAAAAGTACTTATATATTATTTAGCTTACATTTTAAATAATACTTTCTTATGAGGGTTTCTATAAGGCTTTTCCATTTTTCTTTTATAAACATAGAACCCTTTTATGATTCTACAATTGTCTACTAAAGTTATTCAATGCTAAAGCCTCAAGGTCTTATTTAACACTGAATTTGGTGACTTTCAATTTCTTGTCATATTTATAGAAAGGTGAATAAACTAAATTAAAAATTTTGTTAAAAACCTTAGGTTATTATTTACTCATAAGTTGGTCTTAATTAGTTGATTTCTTTTTATTCCCATGTTTATTAGAACATGGCACTGCATTTTAGTTGCAGGTATTGCTGGTGATATAAAATACAGGCCATATTGGTGTCTACAATATTTCTTTAAAGGGAGATTTTTAGAGTTATTTTATTTGTATTATTCAACCAATCAATTTATATATGAAATACCATGTTAGGTAATTTCAGAAATTAAAAATATTAATAAATAAATTCTTGTTTCTTGCATATGTATGCTATACTTACAGTAATTATGTTAAATTCTAGATTGTACACAATTAAAGGAAAAATTGATATTTTGTCAGAAAGAATACCAAAGTATCTTTGTGGTTCTGAAGGACATAATATGAAAGGTGGAGCCTCACGTTCAGGCCTCAGGCTAACTGCCTTTAAGTTTGAGAAGTGTCAACAAGTACAAGAGAAAGGACATTCCATCTGGGAGACAGAAGCAAGAACAGCCACAGGAACACAGGGAGCTGTCAAGCTTAGCTGCCGCCTGGGATGTCAGCACTGATGGATGCATGACAGAAATGCTGAAAATACCATGATTAATTGCTTAATGAGATCCATAGACGTGTAGATTTAGGATAACATACTTTAATGTATCTCTTATTTTAATGATGAAAAGTCTAAATATCTCTTTTTTTGTATTAAAAATACTACTCCACATAATATAAATAAGTCTTTATCATTAATAAAAATGCCTTTATGAAGAAACAAAACAAATAACTAGGTTAGATATAAAAATAAAATAATCCTGGTCAAAGCATTGTGTCGGTATAGGGTAATCCAGGTCTGGTTTGCCTTTTTATAACTAAAATACAGGGAATTGGTTACACTTTTGTTGAAATTAAGACAGAACTCTGAAGCAGCAAACAGCAACCATCCACAATGTAAGAGTAAACCGGCAAAAACCCAGCATAATTCCACTTCAAGGGATTACATAGTAGTGTGAGTTATAAATTAATAGAGTTACCATTTATGTTAAATTTTTTTGTTTTCTCCATAAAGATTTACAAGTAATGTAAGAATATTTTCCAGAAACTTCCACCACCTAACTTGTTAAGCTTCTATAGATCTTAATTTTTCTAAAGTGAGAATTTATGGTAGCCATCTTTTTGGTTTCTAAAATGCTATGATAATCCCCACATGTTGATTAGTAAACTATTTTATACAAATTTTTGATTTTATGGGTTTGATTTTACCCATGTATTTTATGGGTAAACAAAAACACAAACAAAATCAGTTTCCAGGAAATAGATCTGACAAGTTTTACACACATGTATCCTATTCATAGTAGCAGTAGCAATAGTTTGAAGTTAAGAACACTAAACAACTTCTGTGATGATCTATTTGTTCATCTAAATAAAAATAAAATAACTACCTTATAAATATATTATAAGATTATATACAATTACTATAAATGCCTTAATACAATCCTGAAACTTAGTTTCAGGATGCCTGTAGTAGAACAGTTGCAAGAATGATGTTGGCAGTTAATTTAAGATTTTGTTAATTTAACTCTAATCCTTGAAATTTATAAGGTAACAAAGTAATATTACAATCAAATTATTTAATCTTTTAGCGAAATTTATTGATAAAATTGTAAAAGTTTTAACATTAATCTGTATAATATAGGAAAATGGCTGGATAAATGCCATTTTGGAACATTTTAACTCAGAGACACTATGAAATGATAAATATATATTCTGTTCATATGGATTTTTATGTGATGACTTCAGGGAACCCAGTTACTACTTATTTATGTATTCAAAAACTATTTTACAAATTAATCAATCTCCATTATATTATTTATCATTTAATTACATAATTCTGCCTTAAGCAAAATGTTCTAACCCAAATTTTATGCAACTCAGTGTCATGACAATATAATGGTTCTTAGTTCATCAAATATATTTTGTTAATATTTTAATATCCTTTTATGTACATTTAAAATGCATTTGTTAACATTTAGATACCAACAAAAATAAGTGTGGTCTTACTCATGTACTATTTTGCATATCTTTATAAACATCCATTTATTTTGTAATTATTCAGGGCAGTTCCTATGTGTTTGATATTGTGCTAATGGTACATACTTTGAAATATACAACATTAGTTTCTGAAAGAAGCACAAAATAATATTTTGAAGATAAATATCAGTTATTCTAAAATATGAAACATTCTATAACACAAGTATATTGCAAAGGAAAAGAATGAGTACCTATCCATCAATATGTGGGAGATTTCACAATGAAGAAACATGCAATACAATCTTAAAAAGAAATATGAATTCTGTAAGAAAAAGTAAATGGGTATAATGAAAATAGTTTAGTATGGGGAGTTTCAGAGACCAAAATGATGATGGGTAGTGAAGGAATAGTAATTACTTTTGTACAGTAGAAGCCTACACATATGCATATGTATTATGGATGACAGGCTGAAAAGAGGTGAATGGACAATAACAATGAAAGATATGCTCTAGGACATTTAAGTTCACTTTTAACTATTTTTGTTTTTGTTTTGTTTTATTTTGTTTGGCCACAAATTCATTCTTACAACCAAAAGTCTTATACAGACATACCTCAAAGATATTGCAGGTTTAGTTCCAGATCATCACAATAAATGAATATTTCAATAAATCAAGTCACACAAAGTTTTTGGTTTCTCACTGCATATAAAATTTGTTTACACTGTACTGTAGTCTATTAAGTGTTTAATACCATTATGTCTAAAAAAATATATATCTTTATTAAAAAAATACTTTATTGCTAAAAATGCTAACCATCATCTGAGTCTAAACAGAACATCAAAGATGACTGATACAGATCGCCACAACAAATACAATAATAAAGGAAATTTTTGAAATCTTGTGAGAATTACCAAAATGTGACACAGAGACACAAAGTGAACAAATACTGTTGGGAAAATGGTACCAATAGACTTGCTTAACACAGACTTGCCAAAACTCTTCAATCTGTAAGAACACTATGGTTACAAATCAAAATAAAACAAAGTATGCCTGTACATATAAGCATGCATTTATCATTATATATTTTTAAAATAAATTTTAAGTACATATATTGCACACCATGAAACTGCTAGGTGATAAATTTTAATTTACTCTGACACAATTTTAAGATGATGAAGGTGATCACACTTCAATTACCAACACTAACAATAAAGTCTGCTATTAAAGTCAGTGAAGAATTACAACCACCCGATTCAGGTAGGACTACTTAAATGACCCATATCTTTGGGGAATAAAAGTTTTGGTTACTGTACCAAGCAAAGATCAATGGCCAGGTGAGGTACTCACTAAGGAAAAAGAAAATACGGAATAAGCAGTGAAAAAAGGTACTTATAAATACAAGTTACAGCCATGTAACCAGTTGCAGAATGAGGACTGTAATCATTAGAGCATTTCTTCCTTATGAATGTAAATATATTTATTAGAAATGTAATTGTATGATATATAGCACTTTTGTCTTCTTCCCTATCTTATCCCCTTATAATGTAACATAAGATCATTAACAACAGGTAAAGTACTAAATTAAAGCACTATTAAGTACTATTATATTAAGTACTATGGTACTTAAGTCGAAGGATATCAAGAAGAGTGAACATCACCTAAAGCCTTTGAATCCTCTCTTGGGAAAAGTGTTAGAATGTTTTCAGTTGTATCAGCATTGCTGTATCATGTTAGGTAATGTATGACTTCATTATCATCTTTATTTGGAGTTCAACTATGATTTTAAAAGATGTATACGATTGCCAAGTTGAGAAGGGGTGGACAGTAGTGGTTAGTTTTGAGTGTCAACTTGGGTAGGCTATAGTATCCAGTTATTTAATTGAACACTAATCTAGGTATTGCTATGACAGTAATTTGTTGATATGCTTAACATCTACAATCAATTGCCCATATGTAAAGGAGATTATCCTCTTTCATCTGGGTGGGTCTCATCCAATCAATAGAAGGCCTTAAAAGTAAAACCAAGGTTTCCTTGAGGAAGAAGAAAATCTGCCTCTAATATTGCAGCACCAGCTCCTGCCTGAGAGTTTCTAGTCTGCTGCTAGCCTGCCCTACAGATTTTGGATTTGCCAGTCCTCACACTCATGTAAGCCAGTTCTTTGAATTGTCTAAAAAGATTTATTTCAAGGAACTTACATACATGACCACACTTCCAAATACTTGCTGTATATTTCTTAAAAAGAGGGACATTCTCTTATATGGCCAAAATTCAACCATCAAAACCAGGAAATTAACACTGATTGACTACTGTCATCTAATCCTCAGAACCCCATCGAGATTCAAAAAATGTTCTAATACCTTTCTACACCAAAAGTATCTGATTCAGCTGTTGCATTTAGTTGTCATGTGTTTTTCAATCTGAACATTTCCCAGGTTTTCTCTTATTTTCATGATTTTACCAGTTTTGAAAATTACAGGCCAACTATATTGTGTAATGCCCATTAAGTCAGGTTTGTATGGTATTTCCTAATGATCAGATCAGGATACACATATTTGGCAAGTGTGGTATAGAAGTGCCACTGTGTTTCTGTTGCCTCCTAGCAGATGGCACAGAATTCTGTCTGCCCCGTTACTGGTAAGGTAAACCTGAATCACTTGATTTACATAGTACCTACTAGACTTCCCTGCCATAATGTTACTCTTTTTGCTTGTAACAAATTAGAATTTGATGTTGGGATATTTTAAAACTATGTAAGCATCCTGTTCCACATCAAAATTTCAATGTATTTACTTATTTGTAATCAATATGAGCTTATGATGTCATTTTATTCAATGTTTTCAATCCATTATTATCAATATTTATTTTTTTGGCCAAATTATTCCAGGTTCTGCCAGTGAAAACTTCTTCAAGCTGGTTTCTGTGTATTTTAGACATCCTCTAATCACTCTTTGACTTCTTTATTTTCTGGCCAAAAATATAATTAAAAAAAATTTTTTTTATATCCAGGATTATTCTGTACCTTTCCTGCCACAAACCTAGAATTAGACCTTTTTTCAAATAGCCTTTGAGATTTTCCTTTCAGTAAAAATTAATAATGAAAAACCAAAACCTAAACCTGTGAGAAATAATATTTGACTTTTAAGCCACCCAGTCTGTTATTATTATGCAGCTCAAACTGACTAAGACACTACCTTGACTCTAGACTCAGACTTCTCACTCTCAGGCAGTGCCCACAGTTTTGAAATTACCATTCCTTTTAGTCCATTGTCTCCCAGACTTGTTCCTAGGTATCTGATTAGAATAAGTTCATGATAAACTGATGACACTGGCATGTAATTAACTAGAACTCAGTGCAAATACTCATGTCTTAGGAAGATATGGGTTTGACCAAAGGACTGAATTTGATGGGAAAGCATCATTCAATACGGAAGGTCAGCAGGAATATTGTACGTAGTCACCTTGTATATCTGCACGTGCACCTTGGCTATGTCCTGTCTAAGGATCCATCAGCACTCTTAAAACACACATATAATACAGACAGGCAGATACTGACCAGAAACATACCTTTGAGTTAAAGCCTTTAATTAACAAGCCTGAGAATGAGCTCAGTAACCAAAGTGTAAAGTAGAAATGAATAAGCCACTAAGGACTGAGTATCCAGTGTATTTAGAGGGACTGAGAAGAACACAGTCTTCTTCCAGGTTTTTCTTTCCTGTCAGCTTCTTTCTTGCTGCATTCTGAAACCAGAAGACCAACCAATTTTACCGCCATGCCTCTGGGCCTTGAGGAGTTGGCTGAAGACAAATACTGAATGTCTCAAACTTATTAAACTGCCAGTGTAATGGCCATAAAATCTATTTACTACTTCCGACAGGCTCTGTGCCAATTAGTCCTCATCTCTCTTCCTACTCATGGTAATATCAGGAGCCAGGGACATATGTACGTGCCAGAGAAGCTAAGGAAATTGCATGGGCAAGACTGGAATCCACATGTGTTTGATTGTATAGCTTGGATGTGCTTACTCACCAAAGCATGCTAGAATGGCCTGAAGTTTATTTGAGGATGGAGGAAGGTAAACAGATCTACATTAAAGAGATTTTGAAAATATAGATTATTAGGAAAAATAAATTTACTCTTACCATCTAAATGGAAATACTTTCATATTTTGTTTCATTTTATTCCAGTCCTTTCTTTGCAAAGTTATGCATTACATGCATATATGTGTTTATATATCTTTATAACTCTAGTGTGTATGAAATTTATTTTCTGTTGCTTTAACTTAACTTATAAATATTACCTTATGTTATTTCTTCCTTTTCTTGGCCTGTATTATTTTTTCATTAAATAATTAAATAATATTTAATTAAAATTAATAAATTTAATAAAAAAAATAAAATTATATCTCCAAGGTAAAAAATAATACTCTGCTGGTACTTACATGGGCCTATTTTTGGAATCTTCCTCATTACTGCCATATAAATTTAAATGTGACCTTTGTCCCAAGTCTATATGTTAATATATTTGCAGAATAAATTCAAAAGTGTCCTAATTAGTATATGGAGACAGAAATTGCATATTGTGACTTGGAGTAATATTCAAGTTTTAATTTATTTTAATTCAGTACATCTATTAAAAAACCCACAAATTATTGTACAACTTTCTTTTATATCTTAGAAATAACCTATTCATATTATGATAATATTTATGTATTATCATTATTTAGTTCATAATGTGCAGATTCCATATTACACAAAAGCATTTGCCAAATTATAATTCTTTATTAACATTAAAAGACAGCTTTAGAGGTCAGCTGGTTAATTCATCAGGCTTCAGGAATAAGTGATAGATAAAAATGAAGAGTTATACTAATTTTCAAAACCCAGAAAAGAAGAATATTAACAATCCTTCTTTATAATACTGAAACATACTCTTTGCACTTATTAAAAATAAATACTGGAAGTAGAACAAAATCATATTTAAATAATCTAAAGAGAAGACTGGATAGATGATAATTGTCATAATGTGAGATTTATATAATGCCCTCTGCTAAATTTTCTATAAATTCTGTCCTCTAAGTACATTCTCTCTCCTGTTTTTAAGGTCTCTCATATGTGACTATTAAAGATGGATTTTAGTTATCTGTTGTCAAACAAATTTAATAATAAATGTGTTGCTAAATATCAAATGAAAGCAAACAAGAAAACAAAAAAAAAAGAGAAAAAACCCACAAAAATATTACAGAACTGAAATCTAACAAATTTGACATTTCAATAAATGTGTGTGGATTTAACTCATCTTCTAAATAAAAATTTCCAGTTTGTTTATTAAAGTATTATCTACCTTCATGTTGTATATAAGAAACACACCTAAAATATAGTAATATATAAAGACTACAATTTTTAAATGAGCCAAAAATTATAGGCAGATTAAAATAAAAATGAAACTAGGGACCTGATTTTTATACCAGATGAAATAGCAGTTAGGCTTCAAAATACTTTTAAAAATCTAAAGAGAGAAATGTTACTATAATTCACAATGAAGATATGTTTCTTTATATCTATGTAGCATAAAATAAAGTGACAACTTTAATAAAAAAGAAACTACTGGAGTTTAAAGGAGATATCTTAGATACTGACACACACAAAGTAAAGTATATTTTTATATAGCTCTCAAGTAGACACAAGATTAAGTGGATACAGACAACTACAATTATACAATATAGTCAGTATAAACATAGAGATAATTTCCATGTTAGACTGAGAGGTGGACAGATTGGTAGGGGGTACATAGATTTTCAAAAAGATAAAGAAAAAAATGGAGAGAAAGAAGAGAGATCTATGTCCTAAAAATCAGAAATTATATACATTATTTTAAAGTGAAAATAGAAGCATTAAAAAATTATCTTATACGATCAAACAGCTCTCTGGTGCTATGTTCCCCAAAGTATAAATAATACAACATTGATCAAGAGTTAATGAATCACTAGACAGATCTTCCAGACAGAAAATAAATAAGGCAATAGAGAAATTAAATGATACAATAGAAAAATTAGATTTGGTGGATATTTTCAGAGCATTATACCCCCCAAAATAGGATATACATTCTTTTCAAGTGCACATGGAACAATTTCCAGGATTGATCATGTACTTCGGCACAAAAGAAGCCTCAACAATTTTAAGAAGATAGAAATTATCTAAAACATCTTTACTGACCACAATGCCATGAAACTAGAAATAAACTACAGAGAAACAAAGGAGAAAAAAAAGGAAAACATGGAGATTAAACAACATGCTATTAAAAACCAGTGGTTCAATGATGAAATCAAAATTGAAATTAAAAAAAATACCTTGAGACAAATGAAAATGAAAACACAAACACACAAGATTTATGGGACACAGCAAAGGCAGTGCTAAGAGGGAAGTTTACAGCAATACAGGCCTTCCTCAAAAAGAAGAACAATCTCAAATAAAGAATCTAACCTACCAACTAAAAGAATTAGAAAAAGAAGAGAAAAACCCCCAAAAGGCAGCAGAAGGAAGGAAATAATAAAGATCAGAGAGGAAATCAATAAAACAGAGATTAAAAAGAACATAGAAAAATCAATCAAACCAAAAGCTGATTTTTTGAAAAAGTAAGTAAAATCGACAAACCTCTGGCCACACTCACAAAAAAAAGGGAGAGCACAAATAAGCAAAATAAGAAAGGAAAATGGAGAAATTACAACAAATAACATAGAAATACAGAATAGCATAAAAGAGTATTATGAAAAATTATATGGAACAAAAATGGATAACCTAGAGGAGATGGACAAGTTTCTGAAAACACACAGTCCACCCAGACTGAATCAAGAAGAAACTGACCATTGAACAAATCGATCACTAGAAATGAAATTGGATTAGCAATAAAAAACCTCCCTACAAATAAAAGTCCAGGACCGGATGGCTTCACTAGGGAATTCTACCAAACACACAAAGAAGAATTCATACCAGTCCTTCTCAAACTCTTCCAGAAGATTGAAAAGGAGGGAATACTCCCAAACTCATTCTATGAAGCCACCATTACCCTGATACCAAAACCAGGCAAAGACACTACCAAAAAAGAGAATTACAGACCAATATCACTGATGAACATAGATGCAAAAATCCTTACCAAAATATTAGCAAATAGAATCCAACAGCACATAAAAAGGATTATACATCAAGTGGGGTTCATCCCTGGGATACAAGAGTGGTTCAACATATGCAAATCATTCAATGTAATACATCACATCAACAAGAGAAAGGACAAAAACCACATGATCACCTCAATAGATGCAGAAAAAGTATTCAATAAAATTCAACAACCATTAATGATAAAAACTCTCACCAAAGTGGGTATAGAGGGAACATATCTCAACATAATAAAAGCTATATATGACAAACCTACAACCAGCATAGTACTCAATGGTGAAAAACTCAAAAGCTTCCCACTAAAATCTGGGACAAGATGAGGCTGCCCACTATCACCACTCCTATTCAACATAGTCTTGGAAGTCCTAGCTACAGCAATCAGGCAAGAGAGAGAAATAAAAGGGATCCAAATTGGTAAGGCAGAGGTAAAGGTGTCACTATATGCATATGACATAATACTATATATAGAAAACCCTAAAAGGGCCACACAAAAACTACTAGAACTAATTGAAGAATTCAGCAAGGTAGCAGGTTACAAGATTAATGTTCAAAAATCAGTTGCATTTTTTTACACTAACAATGAATCAACAGAAGAAGAAAGTAAAGAAACAATCCCCTTTAAAATAGCACCCAAAGTAATAAAATACCTAGGAATACATCTAACCAGGGAGGTGAAAGACTTATACATGGAAAACTATAAACCATTGATGAAGGAAATTAAAGAAGACTTTACAAAATGGAACGATATTCCATGCTCCTGAATCGGAAGAATCAATATTGTTAAAATGATCATACTGCCCAAGGCAATCTACAGATTTAATGCAATCCCTATCAGATTACCCAGGACATATTTCACAGAACTAGAACAAATCATAATAAAACTTATATGGAACAACAAAAGATCTAGAATTGCCAAAGCATTACTGAAGAAAAAGAAAGAGGCTGGAGGAATAACTCTTTCAGACTTCAGACAATACTACAGAGCTACAGGAATCAAGACAGCGTGATATTGGTACAAAAACAGACATATGGACCAATGGAACAGAATAGAGAGCCCAGAAATGAACCCACAAAATTTTGGTCAACTAATCATCAACAAAGGAGGCAAGAATATGCAATGGAATAAAGACAGTCTCTTCAGCAAATGGTGTTGGGAAAACTGGACAGCAGCATGTAAATCAATGAAGCTAGGACACTTCCTTATACCATACACAAAAATCAACTCAAAATGGATCAAAGACTTAAACATAAGACAAGATACAATAAACCTCCTAGAAGAAAATATAGGCAAAACATTATCTGACAGACGTCTCAAAAATGTTCCCCTAGGGCAGTCTACCCAAGCAATAGAAATAAAAGCAAGAATAAATAAATGGGACCTAATGAAAATTACAAGCTTCTGCACAGCAAAGGAAACCATAAGTAAAACAAAAAGACAACCTACGGAATGGGAGAAAATTTTTGCAAATGATGAAACCAACAAAGGCTTGATCTCCAGAATATATAAGCAGCTCATATGACTTAATAAGAAAAAAACCAAACAACCCAATCCAAAAATGGACAGAAGACCTAAACAAGCAATTCTCCAAGGTAGTAATACAAATGATCAATAGGCACATGAAAAAAATGCTCAATACCACTAATTATCAGAGAAATGCAGATCAAAACTACAATGAGGTATCACCTCACACCAGTCAGAATGGCCATCATTCAAAAGTCCACAAGTGACAAATGCTGGAGAGGTTGTGGAGAAAAGGGAACCCTCCTACTGCTGGTGGGAATGCAGTTTGGTGCATCCATTGTGAAAATAGTATGGAGATTCCTCAAAAGACTAGGAATAGACTTACCATATGACTCAGGAATCCAGCTCCTGGGCATATATCCAGAAAGAACCCTACTTCAAAATGACATTTGCACCCCAATGTTCATAGCAGCACGATTTACAATAGCCAAGACATGGAACCAGCCTAAATGTCCATCAACAGACGACTCGATAAAGAAGAGGTGGTATATTTATACAATGGAATACTATTCAGCCATAAAAATGACAACATAATGCCATTTGCAGCAACATGGATGTTCCTGGAGAATGTAATTCTAAGTGAAGTAAGCCAGAAAGAGAAAGGAAAATACCCTATGAGATCGCTCATATATGCAATCTGAAAAATAAAATGAACATAAATACAAAACAGAAACATACTCATAGACATAGAATACAAACTTGTGGCTGCCAAAGGGGTGGGGGGGGTGGGAAGCGATAGACCAGAATTCCAAAATTTGTAGATACTGATGGGCACATGCAGAATAGATAAACAAGATTATACTATATAGCACAGGGAAATATATATAAGATCTTGTGGTAGCTCACTGCGAAAAAAAATGTGACAATGAATATATGTATGTTCATGTATAACTGAATAAATGTGCTCTCACTGGAAATTGACACAACATTGTAAAATGACTATAACTCAATAAAAAATTGTTAAACAAAAGAGTTAATGAATCAAGAAAATAAAAAAATTCTAATAATCTTAAACTTGGAAATTAAAACAAACACTAAAAGCAAAAAAATACCCATAACGTTTTAATATTTTGGATAGTCAAAGACAGGCTGCATATACTTTCTTCAAATGTCTATGTTTTTAAAGTAACATTTTATTTCTTGTGATGCCACACGTTCATAAATTTCCCTATAAAGAACTCTCGGGTTGCTATAGAGAGTTAGATACTGTCTCAGGTTCACCATGCCCAGGGCACTGTAGTCACTGGAGTAATTCACCCGTGAGGCAGATGTCAAGAAGAGCCTAACAAGAAAGCAGGTCCCTGACCCCTTTTAGATCACTGAAGCAGGTTGTTGCGGAGAAGTGAGAGAGGCTCACTGGATGGTGAGAAGAAGTTCTCATAGTCTACTTCCAGAAGCAGTGCCTGGCAAAGAATCCAGGATTCTATTCTACTGCTGAAAGGTAAAGGCACCCTAATTCATAGCACCCTCCCGTTTGTGTGCATCTCTCCCATCCAATGACTGCTTGTCAACACACCCCCTACTTCTGCATTTGCCATTCCTTACATACCTTTGAGTTCTTTTTCTTTCCCACCAGGAGTCCCCAGGCACTCTCTTCTTACCAAAGTATGTCAGAACTGCTTTTTTCAATAACACGTTGGAAAAACAGTTGATAAGCTTCTGGTTCCTGAAACATCCCAGTATCTTTAGTGATCTCCTAATTCATGAGAAACGCTCCTCTTCCTTCATTTTACAAATAGAGAGAAAAGCTAACTTCCTTAAGATATTCTCTTTCTCTTTTTCTCTCTCTCTTTTTCTCTTCCTTTTTGGCAATATTGCCAAAGCTAACTTCTGGCTAACCCTCATATTCCATACTGTGGGAAGAATTACACAGTCATTTCATTTTTCTTCTTGCTTTTATCAAACACTCAAGTGTTTAGTGAGTGTGATAATTTAGTTCCAGATATCATTAGAAAACTTTGTTTGCAACCCTAATAATTATTCTTGGCACACAAAATCTCAAGCTTTTCAAGATTCAATTATTTTCAAATGCAAAAGGATATACTGTTGTACTTTTATATTTGGAAACATTTAAAGTAACCATGCAGAACTGAAAATTGTAGTGTTAGGCATTAACTGTTAACTGAGAGTACTCAGCTATTGTGAACATCTAAATAATACATGAAATGTCACAGATTTGTGTCATAATATGTGATGAAAAATTTTAAAGATGTGCTATAATTACATATTTCATGGACAAATAGAGGTCCTTCATTTAAATATAGCAATGCCATCCCATACATTGAATGTTCCTTGTTGTATCAGGTTTCCATTATATTTTTCGTGACAGGTAAAAAATAAGCAATAAACAAAAATGCTGATAAGGTCACACACCTATTATACTGTTTTCAGTTTGAGACACTTCAGTGTCATGAAGAAGCTGATAAATGAAAAGGGCTTTGAAGAAAACTCAGAAGTATGATTAAGGAGCTATGAAGTTAGACATATAAAATGAGAGATTAAAAGGATGAAATATGTACATCAAGCTAAATTGTGACAAAGTAGGATGAGTCAAGTTACCTGTTTCAAAAAATCTGGAAGTTATAAATAACAAAGAGGTTGTAGTGCTGTTTTGCCTGCGTGTATGTGCACATAGAAACACACACATGTGTTTTCTGGAATGATTGCTATACTTCCTCTGGAAAAATTTTAATATAAGAAATGTTCAAAACTAAAAGTATCAAAAATAAAATGTGCATGCAATTACCCACATATTTAACAGCCTTTTTAAAGTATTGATTAAAAATTCTAAGACAAAAATACCTTCCTATATTAATTGTGCTTATGAAAATCAATTATGGCAAGTTGGAAAATAATATTTCTTCCAAGAGATTTGAATGTGAACAATTTGAAAGATTTAAGAAGAACTGAATTCAAATGGGATAAATTCTTCTCATGTGAATTTGTGACTCTCACATTTAGCCTAATTCTGATAGACATAGGAGCTCCTTTCTTGCCAGGTACATTTTTCAATTGATCTGACACATTTGTATAATGTGTTTGTCTAATGTGAGGAGGCTAACAGTTCACCAGCAGCATAACAAGTTGACTACTGGTGATTAAAGACAGAGTAGAGTATTAAAATAATTTTGTTTGGTAAAGTCACTTCTCGAAGTACAAAAGGAAAACTTTATTTTTACTAGTAATGTGTGAGAATTTATTTAATAAGAATGTTTGTCATAAGAAAATTTTACATCACCAAGCAACACAATCTTTGTGCTAAGACTGGAAAAGTAAGCTCTTAATATTCTAGATCTTAATATTCCGGATATATGTGTTCTAAAAATTAAATATTTGTATAATTTTATCATTACTAGTTTTAATTTAGGTTGTAAAACATATTAAGTTAATTTCATAAAAACAACCACACAACAAAATAACAAACAAATACACAATTTTCTTCTCTTTTACTTTGACTAAAACAACATTCCCTCTAGCCTCCTCTAGCAATTGTCTTCATGGATGGAGATGTAGAGATGGCGGTGGTAGATTTGGAATTGTTCAAGTTGGAATACGCACAAATTGAAGAAGTTAGTGTTTACCTTCTCACTACTAAAATAGCAATTTGGAGCAAAATCCTTATTCTGAAGAGTCCTCCTTCTTAATAGAGAATAACATTTGAATTCCCTTAGCTCCAGTATATTTGGAGGAAGGCAGAGTCAACTACAGTATGGAGTGTGAATTCTACACTGAAGTAGAGAGATAAAAATAGAAATGATACAGAAGACATACAAAGTCTATTATTTCAGAATTGTAGAATTGTGGGCAGAAGAAAAGAGGTATAGGAATTGACTCCCCAACTACCCGGCATCCTATACATGGACTGAAGCATCAAAGTGAGATGCTTGAGAGACAGGTTGAAGGGAACACTGAAGACCATCAACTGCACATGTAAGCTGAGAGACTAACCAGTTGGCTCTTTCTGAGCCAACTACCTTTGGCTAGAAGATTACCCAAAGAAACCACACTGGCATGTGGAAGGTCAAAGAACATCACTTAAGGTGCTACCAAAGAATTACGTACCTGTAGGGGTAGTTTGAGGACCTGCCCTGTTATTGGGGATCCTAGAGTAACCTGATCAAACTGAGAGACAATAAGAATCAGTGCCAGAACACAAATATGTACACAGAATAGGCAACATATTCATGGGGCTAAGTGCAAAATGAAAATGTAGTAATCTCCTGTTATATTTTTAAAGAATTTCAATCTGGTGACAGCACAGCATTAAACCAACAATTAAACCACCTTCTGAATGTGGGCTCAGTGTGACTGTACAGGTCACACACCCATGAAGCTAGCTTAGCATATATACAGAACCAGTGAGAACCCAGGTGGGACCAAGTGAATGCAGAGGATGGGGATCCTCACTACTGACAACTGGGCAGTCAACAGCCAAGCAGAAAAAGAACATCCTAGTGGAAGCTACAGGACATGGTGAATAATACAGGGGCTTGCAAATAATCTTAGGGTCCTCTTCCGTTACAACATGACACAGTGTAAACCCCTTCTCAAATTTTCAGATGCCATGTTAGAAGAAATAAGGAGCCAATAAATCTGAAAGACTAGACATTTAGCCTTTAAAAAAGATTCATGTTAGTACATTACAATATGTTGAAAAAGGGTTTGTAAGGAAAAGAAATTCAATTTAACAGAAACTACAAGTACCTCTGAGTTTATTTGTGAAATGATGTCCTTTATTTTTGAAAAAGAAAAAAAAATGTTAACTTTCTTTTTCATCTAAATTGCCTTGTTCAAAGAACTTTGGGATATGTTGCAGAATGTTCACTTGAAATTACCTAGTAAGTTTTCAGTAATGGTTAAATTATGATGCCTTAAGATAAATAGAAGTAACCACAAAAATCTGCATTATTATCTTATGAATTTTCATAAATCTTCACACATTTCTGAGTATAGCACAAAAAAAATAACCCAAATAACTCTGATTTGAATGATTTTTTACTACCTTGAAGACATTAGGCATAAATAAAATCCTTCTCAAAATAAAAAGTTTGAAAATCCCTGGAGAAAATTTAAAAATACATGAAATAACTTATAGGCACTAATATTTACAATAAAAATGCACAAAACCATCAACAGAAAAGAATAGCACCTAGTTTAAAAGTAATTTGCCCTGTATGTACTGTAGATATGTGCCAAGAATGAGATATTTTCTTATAACAGACAGTTCATTTTCCTTCAGAAATGTTCAGAGTAAAGAGTAATGCTAGAAAAAGAAGCAGTTAGCAAGTGAAGAGGGGTTAAACGAGGATTCTTTCCAAGAAGATTGATAGAAGCAGTTATAACATCAAATAGAGAAGGATTCAGTGTGAGTGATGGTGGTTGGTGGTTATGATATGACAAGAATGAGGTGGCACCAAACGAAGTTATATGCTGAAATTCAGTTTATAGTTGACATTGTGATATGTCCTCTTTGTGCCTCACAGAAGATTTCATATCTGTCTCTCTACACATTTCTTTAGTCTTTCTGCATTATTACCCCATGACTATCATTTTCGGCCAGTTAGTGACATTTCCAGCAAATACAAATTCCACTTGAAATCTAAAACTATGTTGAATTGTCTTTTTTTTATATTATTCTCTTAATAAATTCCCAAAGATGAGAACTTTATCATAGATTTTTCCACTCTTCAAATATGTAGCATGTTAAAATCCTTAGCAAAGCATATAAAAGAACACAGGACATTTGAAAAGATCATTGTACTGTAATAACACATCTTCAATGTTCTCAATAAGAAATGCCTTATTTTCCAGAAACAAAGTATCATTTTGATTTTACAAGTAATTTAGGTTTGTCCATGAATAATGAGAACATTAATTGTTTTAGTATTTATTAATTTGGAGGTTATAACTAATGAAACATCATTATTTGAGTTAAAATACTAATAGTGAGATGTGGTACAATATGAAAAGCTAAGGAATTTTTTTGTACAGAAAAATATATATCATGATTTAAAGAAGTCAAAACTGCATCTACAGAAAAGTGTGTCAAGTGTATTTTAAAGAATATTTAGTATTAAAATTTGTACATCTTTTACTATTGAGAATATCTGGATTTACCTTAAAAATGATAACTAGACCTAATTTTTCAAATATGAATTTTAGCTTTTATGATATTCAGATATAATTATTGTTCCCCCAAACCATTATTCTTAGAAGATAAATGAATTCTTAGAATTTTTACTTTCTCTTTGAAATGATAATTCTATTTGCCAAATTTCTCTCTTTTCATTCTCACAGCATGCTAATGATACATTGTACTGTTCAGAGATGTGTGTATGCATCACTTCATTTTAAACATTAAATAAAATAATCAATGGAAATAAAAATAACTTCATAGGCAGCACAATTTGATTGAATTAGTTTTAGATGCTAAACCTGTATACTAACCAGAAGTTGTCAAAATAATATTCTCTATACATTTTTCACCTTTTTATATCTTCGATTTCTCTCTATCTATGCATATATTGATACACCCAACCATTCATTTATCATTTCTCTTTCACCCATCTCATACTAAGATAATTGGACTTGTATTAAAAGTTAATAAAGTTAAAACTTTCAAGGAAATTTTTCCTTTCAATGTTTAATCAGGTGTGCCTAGGTAAATAATTAGCTAATTGGTACACAAATCTTTGAAGAAACAAATAACTACAGTAAATGATGCAAAACATAGGAATTTTAAGTTCTAAAATATTTTATGTTAGATGAAGAAAAATACAATAAAAACCACTAAAGCAATTTAAAATAGTAATAAATTATCAGTTTCTTAGGTATCCATTAATATTTTTTAACTGATAATTCTTTTGAAAAATAAATCAGACAAATCCTGGCACTTGATCATTTTCTGCTACTGCCATCCATCCATTATGAAGTCATGCCCCCAAATCTAGTCTATAGTGTGTACAAGTTTGCTGACATAGTGTAAATTGTAGTCACAGCTGTTATTTAGACATGTCCAAATATATCATGCCAACAAGGTTTTCTAGCTACAGAAAATTTAGTTTCATGAGGAACTGAGGCAACTCTTGAGAAAGAACACATTGTAAGTTAAATAATAAAGCAGGTAAATTGCAGTTGGGTCTTATAGACACAGTGCTACTGCTGGAATCAGCAGAGATGTCCAGATATAGTGAAGTATCTTAATTAAATTGCAGTACCCAGATGAAAAAGAGAAGATGCCCAATTGAAAAGAGATGAATCCATCAAGAATAATAAAGCTTTAAAAGAGAACAAGAAATAATAGTACATACACTGTATTGACTGAATTTACCTATGAGATATATTTATTTCTGAGATACACCCTAATGATACCAAAATTCCATTTATTTATTTATTTCCTATATCACCAAATCATATAGGTAAAGTTTCAGTTGAGAGAAATGGAAAATGTAAAACACACAATAAATGTCTAAAATAATAAAGATAATTAGAACTTAGCAAAAATAGAGTCTGAAAACTTTTTCAAACATCAATAGCACCAGGACAATAGATTTGCATAAATAATGTGAACTTCTTAACCATTTGCCTACATGATGGCTACTGTAGCTCCAGGCATCATATCTTTACACAAGATTCTAAGAAGAAATGAAGTGCATAAGCAGATGATCCAGTAGATGCTATGGTTTTAGAAATATCAGAGGGGGAAATGGAGAGTCTGTGACAATCCCTTATGAGAGAACCACAAAACAAGACACGGGTTGTAGAACAAAGCCATGTCATCTTCAGGTGAAAATTATACAGCTTTTGAAAAATCTAGTGCAAGTCTAGGCTCTGGTACACACAAGACCTTGGACTATGGGGCATCAAGTGACCATGGCCAGACCTACCCTTAAGGCCCAGGTATGGCAGGTGTGGCAGGATCAGTTAGAATCCACTGTACGACAGAATTGGTACATCTGGATCAAGGACAAACAGAATCAGAGAATAAATGCAAGCTTCATGATCAGATACCCCAGACCCTGTTATCATCCACCATTGTTTTAACAGTTGCCTTCTTTCATGTCCAGCGGCAGTGCACCAACAGCATAGCTATTTTACCCATGCATCTTAGATGCCTGATACACTATGTCTTCTAGTGCAGTCACTACCACCAGTACTATATATAAATTCACCTCACATATATTTTTTTATCAGTTAGACTACTGACTTGTTCTAAGGGCTGTCTGTATTTCACCTTGCACGAATATATCTAAACATCAGTCAGACAGTCAAATTCCAGCTTTTAGCCCTATAGCTTGCTTCCTTGGACTGATCCTGGCATGAAACAACACAAGTTAATTTTTTTTTGAGAAGCAGATGCTGAAATAGAGTTTGGGATTTTTTTAAGATAATAAATAACACCCGTGAAAGAAAGGGAGAAGCCAGACTGGGCAGGGAGGAAGCTAAAAACCAAAGTCTTTCCCAAAAGCTTCAGTCCAACAAGCCTAAAAGGGAGTTTTTGAGTAAATGTTGTACATCTGAAGTATGCTGCTGGGGCCAAAATGGATGGGCCTTTGTTTCCATACCTCCATAAATAACCAATTACCCACTGCCTTGGGAAGGCAGATCTGAAGGAGTTAATGGCTGGAAACTGCCTGCTGTCTACATTCCCAGTTGCCAAGATGCAAGTCCTTCCTGAACGGAGTTCTATGCAGAGTTTGTTACTGCCTACCACAAACTCCTTTGAATTGGGAGTTTCCTCTGGAAAAGTTATATAAATGGGCATCTTCCTCAGGGTGACATGAGTTTTTCATGAGTCACATCCTGTCCAATTTGTCACTTTCCAATACTTTTAGAGTGTTGATTTTCTCTTTAATGTTAGGTTTATGATTATTAGCACGGATATGAGTTCAATAAAAGCTACTCTACTGTTTCTGAAGTCAAGGGTATATATATATTTAATCTTCTTACAAATGATTCCAGTGTATTATTTCACAATACATTTTGAGTTAAATTTAGGTAGTTGGAATCATTTTAGGAATCTGTTCATCTCACATATGTTATCTAATTTATTCAGTGTCTTCTCTTATTTTTTTATTGTATGAAGTTGGTAGTTATGTAATATTTTTCATGTCTGATTTCCATAACTGGAGTCACTGTGTTTTTCAGTCTGACTAAGGTTTGTCATTTTTATTTATCTCAAAATATTTTATAATTTTCCTTATGATTTCTTCTTTAACCTATTGGTTAGTTGGTAATGTGTTATTTAATTCCCATAATTCCTTCTGTTATTGATTTATAATATAAATAAATCGTGGTTAGAAAATGATCACAAAAATGTCATCCTTTTAAAAACTTTGTATGATTTCAATCCATTTAAATTGATTAAGGCTTGTTTGGTGACCTAATATATGTTCTATCCTGGAGAATGTTCCAAGTGCACTTAGGCAGAATGTGCTGTAGGGTGGCATATTCTATAGATATGTGATAGGTCGTGTTGGATTATACCATTGTTCAAGTCTTCAATCTCCTTTTTGATCTTCTGGCTAGAAGTCCTATAAATTATTCTAAGTAGGGTATTGAACTTTCTGTTAATTTTTTTCCTTCAATTCTGGCAGTTTTTGATTTATGTAATTTTGGGGCTTTTTTTATTAGTTATAACTGCTATGTCTTCTTGATAGAGCCTTCTATCATTATAAAATGTCCTTTTTTGGCCCTAATAACATTTTTTTGTCTTTAAATGTATTTAGTTAATATTACTACTTCCATTCTAGCTTTATTATAATACCTGTTAGCAAGATCTATTTTTTCCCCATACGTTTTAACCTTTAACCTATTATGTCTGAATTTAAAGGGTATCTCTTACAGACAGCATATATTTGGATCATTGTAAAAATCCATTGGGCAAATCTTTTTCTTTTTTTTCCCCCTATATTGCTCCTCCTCCCTTCCCTCTGGTAATCATTAATTTGTTCTCTATATCTGTGAGTCTGTTTCTTCTATTTTGTTTTATTTACTAGTTTGTTGTATTTTTAGATTACATAGAGAAGTAATATCATACAGTATTTGTCTCTCTCTGTCTGACTTATTTCACTTAGCATAATGCCCTCCAAGTCCATCCATGTTGCTTGCAAATGGCAAAATCTCATTCTTTGTAATGGTTGAGTAGTAGTCTATTGTGTGTGCGCGCATGCGCTATTTTTGTCACTCAAAATACATGTTTACATACCATAAGCCCATCAAGACAGTTATATAATTATTGCTTTATGCAGTGGTCTTTTAAATCAGAGGGAAAAATAGTTAAAATAAAAATAAATTAATAATCATTTATACTTATCCATGTAGTTGACTTTCCCAGTGGTCCCTAATTCTTCACTTGGTTTCTAGTTACTGTTTGATGTCCTTTCATTTCAGCATGATGGGCAATCTTCCAATATTTCTTGTGGGGCAGGTCCATTAGTAAAGAATTCTCCCAGTTTTTGTTTTCCTAACAATGTTTAATTCCTCCTTTATTATTAAAGGATAATTTTGTTGTATATAGACTTCTGGATTAACAGTCTTTTTTTTTCCCTTCAGCACTTTTAATATGTCATTCCATTAGCTTCTGGACTCCACAGTTTTTATGAGAGGTCTACTGTTAACCTACATAGAAACAGTTGTATGTCTGAAGTCATTTATCAATTGCTACTTTCAAGATTATCTTTGGCTTTCTACAATTTGACTATGCTGAATATAGGTGTGGATCTCATTCAGTTTTGCTAATTGAAGTTTGTTGATTTCTAGGGTGTGTAAATTAGTTTTTAATCAAATTTAGGAGGTTTCCAGCCATTATCTTTCAGTTATTGTTTATTCAAATATTTTTCTGCCTATTTCTCTCTCAGTTGTACTCTGAGACCCTCACTGTGTGTATGTTGGTATGCTTGACAGTGTCCCCATTGGTCACTGAGACTGCTACTTTTTCTTCATTATTTTTTCTTTGTGTTCCTCAATCTGGAAAATTTTTAGTTATTTACCTTCAAGTCTGCTGATTATTTCTTCTGCCAGTTCAAATCTTTTGAGATTATATAGTGATTTTTTTTTTCATTTCAGTTACTGTACTGTTCATATCCAGAATTCTTATTTGGCCCTTTTCACATTTTTTTACTCTTTTATGATATCATTTGTTTGGTGATACATTATTCTCATACTTTCCTTTAATTCATAACATAAGATTTTCTTCTTTAATTTGTGTACATTTTAATACTCTTGATTTAACGTACTGTTTTAGTAAGTGCAACGTGTGAGTTTCCCTGGGAACAGTTTCGTGACTACTTTTTTTCTGTGTATAAGCTATATGCCCATATTTCTTTGCATGTCTCATAATTTTCTGTTGAAAACTGGACATTTTATATATTATATGAGCAACTTTGGAGATCAGATCCCCTCTCCTGTATTTGTTGTTTGCTTTTGCTGAGTTGTTACAGTTGCCATTGTTGTTACTGCTAATGGACTTTTTTACCTTATAACTAATTTCTGGAATAATTCTGTACAGTTTAAATTTGTCATGTGTGGCCTTTGAAATTACTACTGCATTAACTTAATGGTCAACTAATTCTTGCACTGAGATTTCCTTCGATGCCTTGAATCAGTAAATCTCTCATCTTCTTGCAAGTAGCTCTGTGTGTATTTTGAAGCATGCTTTAATTCTATGGCTGTTTACAATCTATCTTAGCCATCATCTGTTTTTTGCAGACAATCAGCCAGAGGTGATAGGACCTACTCCTTTCTTTCTTTTCCATACTCACATCTATGCAATATGTGTGGCCTTCTAGTATTCAGGAATATTTTGTAGTTTTTCAAAGCCCACTATGAACATATAATTTCCAGATCTTCCTTTCAACCCTTTTGGGTAGCTTATTCTTTGATCTAACTGGTATCACAGCTTCTGGCAATTATTTACCAAAATTAAGTAATTCTTCTGATTGGTTTTAACCAATACCATGGGTATAGAACTTCTCCCACTGAGTGTTCTGAGTCAGGTCAAATAAAGACAAGCCCTGTAGATGAGGCTTTTCCAGGAAGTTTCCAGACATGTCAAATAGAGAAATTCTCTAGGCATGGGACTTTGGGGAAATTCCAAAGACCATCTGCTCCCTCCAGTGGTTGGTTTCATAACATCATGGTTTGAGGCTGCTGGATGTTAAGATAATGGTGGAGTTGGACTAAGAAACAAGGAAATAGGGCAAAGTAAAATATCACAAATTCTGCTATCCTTAAAGAGATCAGCCATTTTTCCTGAATAAACAACCGTCTGATTGTTGCAAGCTTTTGGTTAATTTCCAGAATTAAGAAAGCTTGATCATTTTCAATTTTTTTGACAGTGTTCTTTCTTGTTTTTATGGAAGAGCAGATTTTTGAGGCCCTTACTCTGCCATTCCAGAAATGTTTTCCCTTTGTTACGAATTTTGAGTCATATATTCCTTTTTGTCCTGATTGGCAGCTGAATTTAACATCTGATATGACTGGAGTTTTCATGGCTCCTATCTGCTAACATTGCATTATTTATACTACAGATATTTCTCCCTATGCAATATTTGCAGTGAATTCCTCACCTATTCTCTCAATGAAGACTAATATCTGCAAGCTACTATCATTGAGGGACCTGATGTTGACACAGAGGTTTATTACTTTATGTGATTTTAAGATACTGCACAAGAATTTTCTATTTTGAGATTCTTCTGTGATGATTAAAAAAAATCACAAGATCATTTAAAATTTATAAAGGGTATTGCATTTTAAAAAGGTGATTTTTAAAATTTCTAAAAATATTTGGAAAATCATAAATGAGTTAATAAAAATTTTCAAATTATTCAAATTTTTTCTCAACTGAGAATTTGAAGATTACCATGCTGGTCACATGTTTTTGAAACAACAAATTTTGCAGATAAAATCTACTTATATTTGTTCTCTGTTGCCAGCTTTTAGATTTTGTTATGACCACCACTAATTACGTAAGTTAAAATATGTGTAATTATTTATATTATGAAATATGTAAAAGGTGTAATATTTTTGAAGAAATAGTTTTATCAAATGTATGAATATTTAGAAATATCAATAAATTATACCCAATATTATAAACTTTTGATACAATTGCAAGAATTAAAAATTATTAGCCCTATAATTAGGACATTTGTATTTAATGTACGAGGATCAAAAGCTTAGCCTTTTATATAATGTTAGGTTTCTTATAGCTGCGATATTTTAAGTTTCTATAACATGTTAAAGTTAATTATGTACCTTTAATATCAAAACTATATACATTTACAACTTTATATTTCTAGATTATATCCTTTCTTTTATTTAAAGTCTCATCTTACTATTATATCTATCATTATAGCAATTTTATGTTTATCACATATAGGTTGCAGCTAAAGTATAATTTAAAAACATAAAAATAGCCACATTACTCTTAGTTGCCAGAATATATAAACAGCTCATACAACTTAATAACAAAAAAACAAATAACCCAATCCAAAAATGGGCAGAAGACCTAAATAAGGATTTCTCCAATGAAGACATATGAACAGCCAATAGATGTATTAAAAAATGCTCAGTGCCACCAGTTATCAGAGAAATGCATGTCAAAACTACAATCATGTATCACCTCACATCAGTCAGAATGGCCATCATTCAAAAGTCCACAAATGATAACTGCTGGAGAGGGTGTGGAGAAAAGGGAACCCTCCTACACTGCTGGTGAGAATGTAGTTTGGTGCAGCCATATGGAAAACAGTATGGAGATCCTTCAAAAAACTAAAAATAGACTTACCATATGATCCAGCAATCCTACTTCTGGGTATATATCTGGAGGGAACTCTAATTTGAAAAGATACACACACCCCAATGTTCATAGCAGCATTATATACAATATCCAAGACATGGAAGCAACCTAAATGTTCATCAACAGATGACTAAAGGAGTTATGATATATTTATACAATGGAATACTACTCTGCCATAAAAAATAATAAAATAATGCCATTTGCAGCAACATGGATGGACCTAGAGACTGTAATTCTAAGCGAAGTAAGCCAGAAAGAGGAAGAAAAATATCATATGACATCACTCATATGCAGAATCAAAAAAAAAAAAAAAAGAAAGGACACTATGAACTCATGTACAAAACAGAAATAGGCTTGCAGACATAGTAAACAATCTTATGGTTACTGGAGAAAGGGAATGGAAGGGGATAAATTTAGGAGTTTGAAATTTATGAGTTTGAAATTTACAAATTTACAAATGTTAGCCACTATATATACAAATAGATTTAAATAAATAAATAAATAAATACTACCCGATATAAGTATGATTCATCAAAAAAAAAAGCCAAATTACTTTCCCTTTAATATTCATCATTGATCTTCCAATTTTCTCAACACTGCTTTCAAGGACTTTTACATCCATATATTTCAGCTATTATGATAAAACCTAATTTCATTAAGAACTATAAGTATGTATATCTATGTTTGTATATAAAATAATTCCTAGATAAATATTTATAAATAAAGATAAATATGATGTCTGACGCTATGCGTATTTTATACATTCTCAAATTTTTGAAACGCAACTGTTCCTGCTATATAGTATATAATTAGGCATAGTAGTTAAATGAAGACTAACTGATACCACTTCATTTAAATATTTTTTGCTTTTTAATATTTTCCCATCAAAACTGTTTTAAGTTTACAAGTTTCTCTTTCACATTCAATTGCATTGTAGTCATGTAAAGATATTAGCTGAATTCTGTGATATACAGCTGTAGAATAATAAGGTAAAATATCAATCCTGATTTAATATTGTAAAATGACATAAAGTAAATTTAGAGGGATTCTTTCAGACAGAAAAAATTTTACAATGAAATATAACCAGCCTGAGTGGCTCAGCATAATCAAGTAAAAATAGTGTAGCATCATTTTTCCCCAGTTAATTGTTTGAGTTTCCACCTGCTCCATTAACAGGAAATATAACATATCCCTCTTGGGCTATAAAGTCTTCAAATATCTCAAGAATGCTAAGGGCTTATAATGTTCAGAGACGTGTCAGAATCTATTTTCTACCTCTAAGTGAAGAGAAAACAAAAGTTTCGTCAAGTTGATAATGCCATGTATTTTCAAAAAGAATTAGAGAATCAGAATGTTTTACTTTATAATTTTCACTTTTTGAAATGTGAACATTCTAAAAACACATATAAAAATAAAGAGAATGGTATAATGAGAATTTGTGTATCCATAATTCTGTTTTAATAATCATCAATGGTCTGCCAAGCTTATTTCATTTATCTCCTTCTTTTTGGAGGAGGGAGGTAGCTGGAGTGTTTTAAAGTAAATCCAAAGACATCAAATTATTAACTACTTACTTATGGTTTCCTTTGCTGTGCAGAAGCTTGTAATTTTCATTAGGTCCCATTTGTTTATTCTTGCTTTTATTTCTATTGCTTGGGTAGACTGCCCTAGGAGAACATTTTTGAGATGTCTGTCAGATAATGTTTTGCCTATATTTTCTTCTAGGAGGTTTATTGTATCTTGTCTTATGTTTAAGTCTTTGATCCATTTTGAGCTGATTTTTGTGTATGGTATAAGGAAGTGTCCTAGCTTCACTGATTTACATGCTGCTGTCCAGTTTTCCCAACACCATTTGCTGAAGAGACTGTCTTTATTCTATTGTATATTCTTGCCTCCTTTGTTGATGATTAGTTGACCAAAATTTTGTGGGTTCATTTCTGGGCTCTCTATTCTGTTCCATTGGTCCATATGTCTGTTTTTGTATCAATACCATGCTGTCTTGATTCCTGTAGCTCTGTAGTATTGTCTGAAGTCTGAAAGAGTTATTCCTCCAGCCTCTTTCTTTTTCTTCAGTAATGCTTTGGCAATTCTAGATCTTTTGTTGTTCCATATAAGTTTTATTATGATTTGTTCTAGTTCTGTGAAATATGTCCTGGGTAATTTGATAAGGATTGCATTAAATCTGTAGATTGCCTTGGGCAGTGTGACCATTTTAACAAAAACGACAACCTACGGAGTGGGAGAAAATTTTTGCAAATGAAACTGACAAAGGCTTTATCTCCAGAATATACAAGCAGCTCATATGACTTAATAAGAAAAAAACAAACAACCCAATCCAAAAATGGGCAGAAGACCTAAACAAGCAATTCTCCAAGGTAGTAATACAAATGATCAATAGGCACATGAAAAAATGCTCAATACCACTAATTATCAGAGAAATGCAAATCAAAACTATGATGAGGTATCACCTCACACCAGTCAGAATGGCCATCATTCAAAAGTCCACAAATGACAAATGCTGGTGAGGCTGTGGAGAAAAGGGAACCCTCCTACACTGCTGGTGGGAATGCAGTTTGGTGCATCCATTGTGAAAATAGTATGGAGATTCCTCAAAAGACTAGGAATAGACTTACCATATGACTCAGGAATCCAGCTCCTGGGCATATATCCAGAAAGAACCCTACTTCAAAATGACATTTGCACCCCAATGTTCATAGCAGCACGATTTACAATAGCCAAGACATGAAACCAGCCTAACTGTCCATCAACAGATGACTGGTTAAAGAAGAGGTGGTATATTTATACAATGGAATACTATTCAGCCATAAAAATGACAACATAATGCCATTTGCAGCAACATGGATGTTCCTGGAGAATGTCATTCTAAGTGAAGTAAGCCAGAAAGAGAAAGAAAAATACCATATGAGATTGGTCATATGCAGAATCTAAAAAAAAAAAAAAAAGTACAAAACAGAAACATACTCATAGACATAGAATACAAACTTGTGGTTGCCAGGGGGATGGGAGGTGGGAACTGGAATTTCAAAATGTAGAACAGATAAACAAGACTGTACTGTGTAGCACAGGGAAATATATACAGGATCTTGTGGTGGCTCACAGCGAAAGAGTATGTGACAATGAATGTATGTATGTTCATGTATAACTGAAAAATTTTGCTCTACAATGGAATTTGATCCAACATTGTAAAATGACTATAACTCAATAAAACAAATGTTTATATATAAGAAGAAAAAAAAAGAATTGGGAGGAACAAAAAAATTATTAACTATTAAATGCATTACTACATATCTTTAGTAGCTAATGACTTTTAGTAATACTTTAATACTCGTGTCACATTTAATAAAATTAAATATCACTAATGCCTATTCTATTTCAATATTTTTTCTGATTGACTAAAAAGATGTGTCTTTGCAATCAGTTCTAGTCAAGATCCAAATCAGGTCTTATAAATTTATTGCTTTAAGATGTTACATAATAAAATTATTAGATTGATCTAAACTAGCCCAGCTGAGTTATACAACCAGCCTTCATTGCACCTGCTCACATCATAATCCATGGAATGCATCAGTATCCCATTACCACACAATCCAATGAACATAGCCATTTTGCTTTCCTAGATGTTGTTCCTAAGGCTCTGACAACTTACCCTTTGTATGGTTCAGTCATAAAAGGTCTGGTTATACACTCTCTTCCCAGTTCAATGTGCTACTTACCCTGTATTTATCTTTCTGCAAGCTTCAGTCTGATGAATCATTCTGAGAAAGACTTTGCGGGTAATTCCTAAGTATTTTATAATGTATCTATTAAAATTTGGCAGCATTAAAAACACCCCGAAAACACTGGCTTAACACAATAGGCATTAATTTAGCTTATAATTAAGAGGATTAACCATCTGGACTGGGTTACGTTGGGCATCTCTCCTGATTTTGACTGGGGTCATTCATGGATCTGTATCTAGGCTTTTCAAGATTGACTGGCCATTAGACAGGGTGACAAGAAAGAAGGAGCCACTTGTGTGTGTCTTTCACACACATACAAGTCTGGGCTTCCTTATATGGTGGCAGTTGAAGGGTTTCCATTGTGCAAATATTATTCACCTTTCTGCTTGTATCATGTTCCCTACTGTTCTGTTGGTCAAAACAAGTCACAAGACCAAGCCCAGAATCAGTGCGGAAAAGGACTACACAAAGGTAGGCTAGGCTAAACATACTGGAGAATAGTACCCTGATAATCTACCACATATCTCAACTCTTCCAAATAATTGTTATTTAGGGTGTATTTTGGCACCTTCTTCATTAGTGAAAAGGAAAACAATCCCATACATTTAATTCCTGTTAATTCTTCTGTAAGATTTCCTGATTAATATAACTTTGTTTTGAGAAAAGCAACATAATAATATAATAGTCACAACACTAATCAGTTATCTGAGCATATAATTAAGTTACATTGATAAAGCTCCTTGATGCCTTTGCTTGGTTTCCTTCAAATAGGAAGAGATTGCATCAGTCTACTCTTCATCAAAGTGGCATTTTCAATTGCATCACTTCCACCAGTTAACCTCAAGCCTCAAATCTGACAGGACTGTCTTTCAATACACAATGGTGGAACCTGACAATGAAGCCCTGGAGACTGATGCATTTTTCAAAGATGCAGGGATTATTATTTTTTGTTAAAACCTGCCTTTTCCACCCCAACAGGGAAAAGGTTTAAAGCATTCACTGAAGGAGGAAAGCTATTTTCCTGTTTTTTTAATGGCTATTTCTTCGAACTTGAAAAGTTTCATGTCGCTTTCAAGCTCATTATTAAGAGAGGTAGAGCCAGATCAGATTCAAACTTTCTTCTCTCACAGCCAAATCTCCTGCAATTGAAAATGCCAAGGTGACAAAGAAGCTGCTGCATAAGAATAAACTGTTCTGGCCGAAAAGACCTAACTCTCCCAATCACCCTGATGTTACCAGTGTTATTTCATAGGTACCACACTTAGAATAGAAAGGAACACTACAATTAAATTGAAAACTAATAGGCAGCATAAAGAAAAAAAAATGACAAGCAAGTATTATTTTTCAACAATCCTTGTTGATTGTTTTTGAGAACCTAATATGAAACGTCTAGTGTGGTATGCAGGAAGACTGCATGCATGTCATAAGCTGAGATGAGTGGAATTATAAGCTTGACCAGGATATTAAATGTCTTATAAATGATATGACAGAAAAATCACTATGACCCAATGGCAGTTGGCTATGGGTCATTTGCTCTCCTTTTGGCCTCAGCAACTGAGGCCAGTATCTACTTCCCTGTATCCTGTAGGATTATGTTAGTTTATATAGACATAATTATAAGGAAACTGGAGAGAAATTGGGAGAAAAAAATACTGAGTTTCATCAATGTCTCAGTTATCTCTTCCTGAAGAGATCAGCTACCCTTCCGAAATGCTCTAAAAATGCAATACAATCATTAGAAAGAAAAAAACAAAAAATATATACTCATATTTACAGCTAGATTTCATAAGGACAGTGTTAAGGATCTCTTTGAAAAGTAAAGTTTAAATGATGTAATCTAGAGTGCACAGAACTAAAATGTTTAGAGTGTATTTGTTTTATTCCTCCAAGTCAGCAGCTTTATGTTATTTTTTAAAGATAACTTTTTCTTATAAAAGGGTTGCACAAGAATAGTACAGAGAGTTTTGCATGTCTTTCACAGCTATCCCTGTGTTAACATCTGTTAAAACTAAGAAATTAACTTGGAACATTACTATAAATTAAAGTAAAGAAAATGACAAGTTGATGAAGATGTGAAGAAATTGGAACCCCTGTGTACTGTGTGGAGATTCTACAAAAAATTAAAACTAGAACTACTGTATGATCCAGCAATTCTGCTTCTGGTTATTTATCCAAAAGAATGGAAAACAAGATTTCAAGGACCTATTTGCAATTTCTTATTCATTACAGCATTAATCACAGTACTCAAGAAGTGGAAAAGCGACCTAAATGCCCTTTGATGATAAATGAAGAAAATGTGGCATATATGTACAGAATATTAAGTCAGAAGGAAAAAAAAGAAGGAAACCCTGTTATACACTACAACATGAATGAACCTTGAAGAAATTATGCTAAGAAGTAAGCCAGCCACAGATGGACAAAAAGTACATGATTTCATTTATATGCAATTTGTACGGTAGTCAAATTCATTGAAGCAGAAAGTAGAATGGTGGTTGTCAGGGCACAAGAGGAGTGGGAGTTGGGCAGTTGCTGTTCAGCAGGTATAAAGTTTCAGTCATGCATGTTGAAAAAGCTCTAGAAAACTACTGTATAACATTGTACTCTGCACTTAAAGTTTTAAGAGGTAAGATCTCATATTATGTTTTTTTTTTAACCACTATTTTAAAAAAGCAATGATATTTGTATGTTGACTTTGTCTCCTGTGATACTTCTAAACTCCTTTATTAGTTCATATAGTGTATTGGTAGGACTTTTTTTTCTCTCTTTTTTTTGGCATTTTTATATAATTGTGTCATATACAAATGGAAACAATTGTCTTATCCAGTGCCTTAGTCCATTTGTTTTGCTGTAACAAAAATTCCATAGATTGAATGGATTAAACACTACAGAAATTTATTTTTCACAGTTATGGAGGCTGGAAGCTTAAGATCAGATGTCAGCATATTCCAGTTGTGGTGAAGGCCTCTCCATGTTACAAACTGATGACTTCTACTGTATCCTTTCATGGGGGAAGGGGAGGGATACCCATGGGAGCACCAGTCTCATTCATGAGAGTGCCACTCTCATGATCTAATCACCCAAAGCCCCACTTCCTAATACTATCACCTTGGGGTTTAGGGTTTTAACATGAATTGGCTGGGGGTGGGGGACAAATGTTCATTCCCAAGCATCCAGTCTGTTTTCCATCTATCCCTTATGTACCATCTAGGAACTCAAGTATAGTGAGTGGTAAAAGAACAGTCTTTGCCTGTATTCCAATCATAGGGGCAATTACAGTCTTACACCATTGACTATGACCTTAGCCTTTAAGGTTTCTCATAGAGGTCCTTTATCAAGTGAAGGAAGTCACTTCTATTCTTGCTTTTCTGAGAGTTTTTATTATGAGTGAATGTCAAATTTTGTCAAATGCTTTTTCTGCATTGTTCAGTTGATCAACTTCTTCTTATTTAATCTGCTATTAGGGTGAAATACATTTATTGATTTCCAAATGGTGATACAGTCTTGTGTTCCTGAGGCAAGCCCCTACTTTGTCTTGATGTATCATTCTTTTTATATTGTTGGGTTCAATGTGCTAATAATTTATTGAAAAAAATGTTTTATCTATGTTCATATGTTATATTGGCTTAGGTTTTCTTTTCCTGCAATATCTTTGTTTTTCATGTTACAATAAAGCTGAGCTCAGAATGATTCAGAAAATTTTCCTTCTGTTCTATTTCCTGGAAGAAACTGTGTGGAACTGGTATTATTCCTTACACTCACGAGTAAAATCACTTGAGTCTGGAATTTACTTTTTTGCAAAGCTTTTAAATAGAAATTAAATTCCTTTAATAGGTACAGGGCTGTTTGTGTTAACTCATTTTGCAAGATTTTGTCTTTAAAGAAATTTATCAATTTCTTGTAAGTTTTTGAAATTATGTGCATAGAATTGTTTCTTTTATTTCTTTATTATCCATTTAATGTCTGTAAAAACTGTTATGCTATTCCTTCTTTTGTTCTTGATATTGGCAAATTGAATTTTCTCTTTTTTTATTCTTGGTTAGACTGGCTTGAGATTTATCTGTCTTACTGATTCTTTGAAGAAGTGGTGTTTAATTTTTTAAAAAAATTTTCCTCTACTATTTTCCTGTTATCAATTTCATTGATTTCTACTCTGCTCTTTATTATTTCTTTTCTTCTTCTTGCTCTGAGTTGAGTTGACATTTAATGCTGCAGAATATGGACATTTCTTTTGCCTTAAATTGCAAAGATTCCTTGAGTTCCTAGCAGGGCAATTTTGTGGAAAAAGCTGGTTTTACTTAGTTTACTTAGTTTTCAGTTTTAGGAAATGTTTCCTTGGTTACTGATGGTATTATGATGACCTGCATGTGCCTCTTTCCTATAGCTAGAAAAGAAAAGAGATGCCTTTCTAAACTGAGTCTTCATTATAACCCCCATTGTGTGAAAGACGAGCTGTGTCTTTGCAAATCATAAACATTTAGTAACAAGACCTTTTAGATTAACACATGATGATAAAGCTTCCTTTTGCATTACAATAGCAAAATGTGACTATTGTACATTTAGCTACAAGCCTGTAGTGCCTCTTCTATTTTTCTAACCTCTTGAATTAATTTAACAAAGCAAAAGTATTAGTAGGCTTAATATCTGGTCACTTAAATTAATAATAAAATAAAGAGTTCAGTTAGGAGAGCTGTAGCAACTGGAATCATGGCGAATGTTACATATTTTAACATGTAGACTACGATCTAAGTGACTAGAGAAATTAGCTTATATTCACAGCACAAAATGCAACTGTTGTAAACTATTTAGGTTTAAAGCAACAAAAATTCATGTAACAATGCTTATCTCCTTCATCTTTCTTAGTAAGTGTATTTTCTAAATGAGATTCACAGAGTCCAAATATATCAAAAACTACAACATTCTAATAGTTGGTTTAAAACTTTTTCTCAAAATTTAACATCAATTTAGGTATTAGTATCATTTGTGAAATTTCTTTATTTTTACTTCAGTTTTGTTCCATTTTCTATAAAAATGAATTTACTTTGTTAAAATTACTAGCATTTTATTCTTACAAAATATTAGTCTATTTGTCTCTCTATAGCATTTTTTCTTTTAGGTTGGAATTTAGTCATGTAATATGCTTCAATAGGTATTTGAGTTTTAAAGAATAAATTTTCCTTATGAGAGTTAGGGAACTCTTAGACCAACAAACAGTTGATTTGCAAGACTTATGGTAAGTTCTGGGCCACACAATTGCATTTAGAGACAAAGAGGCAATTAGTGACAGTACCATGAAATGGCTCTTCAAAGAAAAGGTAGTCTTCCTCATTCAGCTTTATTCACCCTTTCTTATTCTTAACAGAGAGGTGAATATAGAGAGGTATAGGCCAACAGACTTCAGTCATGTTCCATCACCAATATCAGTGTTGTTAAAGTCCCTCTTCTGCTCTCAGGAGAGTACCACTTCGTCTGGGTGCTATTTGCTCTTTCGCTGTGTGCTTCCCTTCTTCCCCTTATTTATCATCCTCCTTTTTCAGGCATCACAGATTTTATTCTCCATAAACTTGTTCCCACGAAGTACAAAAATTGCCCAAAAAAATCCACCTTAATTGTATCTTGCACATTTTTGTGCCACAAACTGAGAGAGGGAAAAAAAGGAATTTTATATCTCAAAGGCTTAACTATGTATAGTTTTAAAATACACACCTTCCATCTTAAGCTACCCTTAATAGGACATGGTTTTGATTATATTAGTAGCTGTTCCTGGAGATAAATTGGAGATGAAATGTTGATGTGATCAAAGTTAATCAACTTCCCAAGACCAAAAATGTTTATTTAATATGTCAAGTTTGCCCTACATCAGTTTATTTTTACGAAAAAAAAAGAAGTCCCCTTTCAAAAGGGTGTTGAATAGGCTTATTCCTCTTTTAACCATATATATGAGTTATATATGAGTTTCAGCTCAAGTTGTGGTCCACTCCCTCGACCTACCTACATTTTACCACCAATTACTATCTCATATGACTAAAAGATTCTGACTTATAAAAAAACAAACACATTAAATAATCCCCAAAATGCAATTAAATTACATAATGCAATGCAAAATTCTAAAATATAAATAAATTTCATATTCAGTGAAATATCTGAGGGAAGTCATAATCACAGTGCATATATATCACTCCCACTCTGTGCTTAAAAAATTACTGTCGAAAGTCTGTAAAAATGATTTTTAAATGCTTATAATATTCAATAAAAATAAAATGTTTATATCATATGAGGAAAATCATGTTTGAATATGAAGTATGAATGTACCTGTCGTAGTTATGGCTTATTAATTATTAACACTTTTCTAACATATATGAAAAACTTGGGTGAATTACTTTTTGATATTCCAAGTGATATAAAAATCTGTGGCTATATCATTAATAAATTTTGGTATCCAGATCATTAAATTGCTTCTCCAAGTTTCACTAATGCTCTAGGCATCCATTTGAATGAACTAACGTCTAATACAACATGGCATTCATTAGCCCATTAGCCACATTAAAGTAATTCTTGCATTTTTTTTATGTGAAATTTCCTAAAACTAATTCAGATCTCAGTCTCCTCTTGGAAAGAGAGGCAAATCCTGGCCTTAAGGTCTAGAATCTCTATGCCCTTATCTGAATAGCTACAGAACATATGTAAAATGCAATTTAAATGATATATTTAGAAACACAAACATAATAAGGCTTTTATACATAGAAAATAGGAAATACTTCTTACTTTATTAAATGCACAATTGTTGTTAATTATAAGGTATCAGGAAACTTTCTATGAAAAATTTTCCTATGTATTAAGAAGCCATTTTATTGTATTTTTTGAAATTTCATATTTTAAATGATTTAGTAAAGATGATGATTTCCTCTCTCTCCTCTTAGAAAACATGTGAATATCTCAGGGAGAATATGAAAAAGGAATGCAAGCTGTACATTTAATTAAAATAGGAAACATCTGACACTGAATAGGAACTACCTGAGACTGACTGACTGTTAAGAGAAGGTAGTGTCAATGGGGGAATAGTTCATATGAAGTATATGATGACTCTGACAAATGACACCAAAGTCTGCAGAGCGTAGATGAATACTGCAAAGAGCATTACTCCAGAGTAAGTGGCACACTATAAGAAGGAAAAAGGAGCAGAGACACTGCCTGCAGGATGTATTCCACTCATTTTTACTGCTAAAATAATTTACTAACATACAGAACTGTGTACTATGGAAGAATTCCTATAAGTCTGAATCATAGATTGAACCTCCTATGCCACAAAATATTTCTAAAAATAGGTGGTCAAATTAAAGGAACATCATTTCAGGAGGAATAATAATAAAAAAAGAAATCTGTATGGGAGCTACAAAGATACTATAAGAAAAATGAGAAAAGGCAAATAGACGTACACAAAGAAATAAAAGAACATCCCCAGAAAAATTTTACTGCATGGCAAATGAAGTTACGACTAAACAGAATGCCATGAATTAATAAAGCAAGACCTCAAAGCAGAGTTTCAAAAACTCAAAGGACATGATGAGAAAACAAAAGATGAGAATGTTGTAGAGACCGGACTTCACCCTGAGTGATGTGAAAGACATTTGATAGTTACTGAACAGACATGTAACACAATATAACATAATTTAAGGACACCCTTCTGGATGTCATGTGGCGAACTGAGTGAAAAGGAGGAGAGAATAAAAACATGGGGAGCAATTAGAAACTACTACAAAATATGATGGTGGCATATGCAAAAATGGTAGCAGGGGGAAGTGGTAGTTGCTGAGGCTCCAAAAGTAAATAAAACTTAGAAAAACTCCAGATTCATCAATCATACTTTCCAAATCAGGGACTCAAGCAAAATGCATATGAAATATATACTATGTTTCATGGCAACAACTGCTGTAGAGAAAGATAACGCAAACAAGGAGAAAAAGAAGTGAAGGTTGGTTATTTGGGCAGACACCTGAAAGAGTTGTAAAGCATGCCATGAGGACATTTGTGGAAACAGTACCCTAGGAAGAGTAAATAGCAAGTGCAAAATTTTTGTGATGAGAGCATGCTTGGCATGTTAAGAAACAATGAGGCCAGCGTGGCTGGAACAAAGGAAGGTTAAAGAGAACTGTAGGAATCTGGAGAGGAATATATACTCAACAACAATTTTTCCCCCTTTGCTTTGAGAAGGGAAAAATTACATTGTTTGTAGGCTGACAGAAATGATTCCAAAGAAATATAAAACTGATAAAGCAGAAAGAGACAAGAGAATTTCTAGAGCCAAAAGTTGTTGAAAAGTGTCAGAGGGATGAATATGGAGTATAAGTGAAAGAGATGGCATGAGAAAAAACAACAGTATCCCTAAAAAGGAAGATAATGTTAAAGGATCAGATCAGATAAGTGGGTTAACATAGGGAGGTGGTGGTAAAATTTCCCTAAAGTTTGCTTCTATTTATGAAGAATGGGGAGGAAGTGTTGAAAATATGAAGATAATAGGGAAGATATGAAATATTAACTTAAGAGAGTGGTTAGTAAATAGCCTAGATATTATTATGTTGCTTCCAAGTCTGAATGCACATTGAAACTATGAAACCTTACAAAACAGAACTTTTCAATTATACAATTCTGATTTAATTGATCTGGCATGTGCCTCATCATCACAATGCATAGACAAGGATGAGAATCCCTGACCTAAGTAAGTATGGTAAGTGTTCTGTACATCAGTACACTGAAGGGTCATCTAGAGGTAGGTGGTCCATATATTTTTTAGCTTTTTTATTGGAGTATAGTTGATTTACAATATTACATTAGTTTTAAGTGTATAATATAGTGATTCAAAATTTTTACAGATAGTGCTCCATTTAAAGTTAGTATACAACAATGGCTAAAGTGCTATGCAATATATCTTTGTATCTTGTTTTATACGTAGTAGTTATAGTTCTTAATCACCTACCCCCATCTTGCCTCTCCCCTTCTTTCTTCCTCCTAACTACTAGTTCATTCTCTATATCTGTGAGTCTGCTTCTGTTTTGTTATATTCATGTTTGTTTTATATTTTAGATTCCACATATAAATGATAACATAAACTGTTTTTTTCTGTCTGACTTATTTCGCTAAGCATAATACTTTGTAGGTCCATTTACACTGTTGCAAATGGCAGAATTTCATTCTTTTTTATGGCTGAGTAATACACATCTTCTTTATCCATGCATCTCTCTTTTTTTTTTACTTGAAGTACAGTTACAATGTGTCAGTCTCTGGTGTACAGCATAATGTCCCAGTCATACATATACATACATATATTCATTGTCATATTCTTTTTCAAGGTTATTACAGGATATTGAATATAGTTCCCAGTGCTTTACTAAAGAAATTTGTTTTTATCATTTTTTATACATAGTAGTTAATATTTACAAATTTCTAGCCCCTAAATTTATCCCCTCCCACCCCTTTTCCCTGGTAACCACAAAATTGTTTACTATGTGTACGAGTCTGTTTCTGTTTTATAGATGAATTCATTAGTGTCTTCTTTTTTAAAAAAATTTTACATATGAGTGATATAATATATTTTTCTTTCTCTTTCTGGCTTAGTCACTTAGAATGATGATCTCCAACTCCATCCATGTTACTGCAAATGGCGTTATTTTATTCCTTTTTATGGTTGAGCAATATTCCATTGTATAAATATACCACAACTTCTCTTGATGGACACAGGCTGCTTCTATACCTTGGCTATTGTAAATAATGCTGCAGTGAACATTGGGATGCATGTATCCTTTCAAATTAGTGTTTTCATTTTCTTTGGATATGTACCCAGGATTAGCATTGCTGGATCATACAGTAGTTCTATTTTTAGTTTTTTGAGGAACCTCCATACTGTTTTCCATAGTACCTGCAACAATTAACATTCCCATCGACAGTGTACTGATCCCTTTTTCCCTGCAGGTGGTACTTATTTTTAAAGCAAGACTAGTCAGCATGGTTGTGTTTTTCTTTTTTCCTTTGTTTTTATTTTGTTGGTACAGAGTAGGTCAAGAGTACATTTAACAAGTATTATACTTGGTCAGGTTTGTATGAGAAAAGGAAAAAAAGCAAAGGATAATAGACAAAGAAATAATCTTAAGACTCATTAGAATCTAAAATAAGAGGATGTGAGGTAATGAAGGGTGCTATAGGCTGAACTGTGCCCCCTCCCCCAAATTCATATGTTGAAATTTAAACCCCAAGTATTTCAAAATGTGATCATATTTGGAGATAGGGTCTTTACATAAGTAATTAAAGTGAGCTATTAGGGTGGGCCCGAATCAAATATGACCGGTATCTTTATAAGAAGAGGAAATTTGGACGTATACACACATAAGAAAAATGATGTGAAAACATATGCAGAACATAACAATCTACAAACCAAAGAGAAGTCTAGAATAGATCCTTCCTTCACAACCCTTAGAAGGAACTAATCCTGCTAACACCTTGATCTTGGACTTCTAGCCTTGAGAACTGTGAGAAAATAAGTATCTTTTTTTAAAGCCACTAGTCTGTAATATCTCTTTGTAGCATCCCTAGCAAATTCATACAAGAAGCATGAAATACACTAAAAATAAACAAATTTTAGGTTTCTGTGAGGTCACAGAATTATTAGAGTAGAAGTAGGATTGAAATAAAGTGATGTTAGTAAATGGGTATTTGAAATTGTGATTATGGAAAAGTTGCTCTTTTGGGAAATGACAAGAACTACATAGGATGGCAATGAAGAGTCAATGACTGTAGAAGACAATATTCATGGAAAAGAGATTAAAGGGTAGGATGCCTTAAGTAATACAAAAGTGGGATAATTATGATAGGACTAATTCTTGGAAATAGCGATGGTAAGCCAAAAGCTAAGTTCTTTAAGGAATTAGAGTGTGTGCTGCCCAGTAGTAAATTCTAATGATATTCAATGCCATGTGTTTTTAGAGAAAAGGAGAGAGAATGATCTGGATATTTTAAGAAGACATCCAGTTGGGATAAATTAGTAATCACTTGAAACAAAGACAAGAGAAAATTGCATTTTAAGGGACATCCTAGCTTCAGGTAGCATAAAAAGAAAGAAAGCATTGAAAAAGAAAAAGCCTGTAACTGTAAATTGTGACCATTTCTAGACAGTACAATGGGAAAGTTCCAGGGGCAAGAGGGGAATGGAACATGAGATGGAAAGTACACATACAGAGCTACATGGAGGGATGGGATGTGGTACAGGGAATGACTTAAGCACACTGGGTTCCTTGTGGTGACTCATGTAAAGAAGCATTTCAAGGCATAAATAGGTTAGTTCTGGTTGTATAAGGAGAAAGTGGTGTTAAACTATTATTTCATATTTTTAGAATATATGATTTACACACACATAAACTCAAATATATTTTACAGCCATTTTTGCTTGTCATGTAATTTGCCAGGATGCTGAGCATTGGGTTAAATTGATATCATGTTTTCCTGTGTGACTTTCTATGTCTTTAAATGTCTCTCAGCATGTGCTTATCACCAGAAACTAACACAATATATAATACCCTGGATATAGATCCAGCTTGCATAGCATGCAAAGATGTTTAAAAAATAAGATTGTTCAGATTTACTTTTTTGGATATGTTGAAATAACAGAAGATATTGTTTAATAGGGGGCCATTTAAAAATTATTTTTAAATAAGCATTTAGAGGAATGCATTTGTAGTTTTTAATTAGAAAAAAAGGAAGTTATTTTTGAAAACATATCCAATAAAGGAATAGGTTTGTAACTGGAAGAAATAAATACAAGTTTGCCCTTTTAAAAATAAACTAGTCTCTACTTTGCCTCTGGGTTAACAAGGATAAAGGCCCTCCACTCAGAACATGATTTATAAAGTTCCATAATAAAACATATTACTCTACTTGAACTTAAGGTGATTTATTAGACTTGATATAAAACTGGGTTAATGAATCATGGTTATGTAGAGACTTGGGGGGTTTTTAAAATTAAAGGTAAATAAGACAGCTCTAAAATGACCAGATATATAAACCACCTAATCTTTAATGACAATTCATATCCCTGCAATGCCTATAGGTTCTGCATTAATTCCTACTTTCATTTTGGGAGCAGTATGATTAAGTTTCTAAGAATCAGTTGCTATCATAACTGGAATGAATGACTGAATGCATGAAGAAATGAATTAACACAGTTACCTTCCAATCCATTATGGCAGTTATAATTATGTTATGCTATGATTATGCAAACATAGGAAATATGCAAGATACAAGACATAGCTTTCATGGAAGCTTGTTTCCTCAAATTTATAACTGCTTGCTTTTGCCAGCTGTGTAACAACTTTATAAATAATGGAAGGATGCTATAATCTGACAAACTTTACAACATAAATTATGTGCTAATTATACTAGTTTTGCTTTGCTTATTATCTTCATTTCCTTATTTAACAAAGATTTCTGTTTAATAAACAAATACAAAACTATTTAAATTGTATTTAACTGTAGCCATTTAAATCTATTGTTGGCACAATTAGTTATGGATTATTACAAATAATATTTGACCTTGATAAGAGTGGACAATAAGTCAAAAGACAGTCATATGAATACTATTTTTCTAACCAAAAATAAGTAGATACTATAAATTTTTTGAATTTTTTCAATTTAAAGGGTAATATAACTATCTAGTTTGAAAAGCCATGTCATTTAATTTACTTTTTGTTTCCCTAGTTTCTTTAGAGAAATACATGTAAAACACGTGCAGCAATATCCAGTAGTATAGTCTAGCATGCCATTATTCCCATTGTTTTAGAATGTAAAGAATCTGAACTACTATACTGAATATTAAAGACTCCTACTGAGAGAAAGAATTGAAGCACAGCAAGCAACCCAGGGCAAATGGATAAACCGCTGCTGACATTTTCAAACCTGAGCCAGAATCCAAGGAGGGTGTTAGTACCAAATCATCTAATTCACACTTTTAAACATATTGCCAGATATTTCTTTTCTTAGCCTTTGTGATAATGATTTGTTCTTGTGTTTTTGTTGAAGGACTAATTAATTTTATGTTTGTCAGTTACTGATTATGCTTCCTTTAATTAAAACTGTTCTGAATATTCTATAAAGCAATAATCATCAAACAACCAAAAAACCTATACAAAACTAAACTGGAATGTTTATATTGTGTTTTATAAAATTTCCTAGGTAACTTATATAATTATCTTGATTTGGGACTCTTATTTTCTTTCCTGATTATCCAGAGTATTGTATAAACTTAATCTCACAGTTTTAGTGGGCTCATGCCTGTAAGACATATTTTAAACACACTTAATATGTACTAATACAACATATATTAAATATATATAATATATTGACACACAGTGAGTAGTACAATGAATTATAAAAGGTTTTTAATTTCACTCTTTCTGTGATACCTGTATTTAAAATGGAACCTGGAATCTTATAAGTAAAATTCATAAACTATCAAAATTAGGAGAAAAACTATTTTCTAGGATAGGAGTTCTAAAGTTTTCCCTCCAATCACATTATGCACTTAGCTATTAATTTGACAATGCTAATAACTTGATTAATAGGTGTTTTTAATCCTCAAATGTCTCATTTCCTTCATTTCAACTAATGGCATAAATGACCAAATTAAAGTGTATATATATATATATATATATGTATGTGTGTGTGTGTATGTGTATATATATACACATACACATATATATTTTACATATACATTTATGATATATATGATATGGAATACATATTAATTATTAATAGGAACTATAATGTAGTGAATATTTAATAAAAGACACACTTTGACATTTTGAGGAAATTATTTTACTACTTTCATGTATACTTCACTATTTGTTTACTTCCAGTATGTATGGTATATATCATCTAGTTTTGAAACTGTTTAGAATTGCAAAGGAATACAGTATGTTAAACCATCCCTTTAGAGTGGGTGAATATATCCAGAGAAACTACTCTGTGTGAAATTTTAAATTCCTAAGTTAGTAAAATATAGTTGTACAGTTGTACATATATAAAATAAAATATAGTTAAAGGGACCAAGTTCAATTAAATAAGTTAATATTATGAGCTACTATTTTTTTTCCTTAAGGCATTGGGCTACCTAATTTTTTCATTGTCAATTGAAGAATAAGGACCACTTTAAATACAGATATTCCTCTTATCCCCTGTCACTAAGTTGTTTTTTTTTTTCATTTTATTTCTCCCCATCTTAGCTTTTATCACTCTTTCTTTAGATTGTGTGTAACAACACCTAATGTGAAAGATAAAAATAAATATTAACCAATGATAATCTTCAAATCTATCAGATTAACTAATTACTTTTTTTTTGTTTTGATAACATACAATGTCTTGTCTAACCAAGGTTTTAGTCATATCAAAGTAAATTTGCAGTACAGCTTGAGACAGAGGCCTTGAGGTTTAGCTTTTCTGATTGCTCCCTTCTGTGTTGTATGCAGATCTCCTAAACAGGTTAAAGTCCCACAGGGTGGTATTCCAGAGTATAAAAGCTGGAGACACAGAGGAGCACTCAGCAAAGGGAAAAAAGTATGTCACCTGGGCCTGGCACAATAGAGCCAGTCTGAAAAGGGACAATAGTCCAAAGATAAGAGCTGTTCAACTGGTTAAATCAGCCAGGAAGAATTACTGGGCTCCACCTGGGCTCTGAGTGAACCAGATTATAGTTAACACACACCAATAACTCTGAGAGCCCCTAGCCTGGTCAACACCAGAAAAACAAAGGATTCAAAAGACCATGTAGAATCACGTGGTAACATGTAGATCCAAAGAAACATTCCCCAAATTATGAGGCAGTATGAGTCCTTATTTACCCTATCATCACAGACTACCAATATTTCTAATTATTAGGGAAATGTAAATCAAAACTACAATGAGGTATCACTTCACACCAGTCAGAATGGCCATCATTAAAAAATCCACAAACAATAAATGCTAGAGAGGATGTGGAGAAAAGGGAACTCTACTACACTGCTGGTGGGAATGTAATTTGGTACAGCCACTATTGAAAACGGTATGAAGATTCTTTAAAAAACTAAAAATAGACTTACTCTATGATCCAGCAATCTTACTCCTAGGCATATCCAAAGAAAACTCCAATTTGAAAAGATACATGTACCTCAATGTTCATAGCAGCACTATTTATAATAACTGAGACATGGAAGCAACCTAAATGTCCATTGACAGATAATTGGATAAAGATGCGGCATATATATATATATGCGCGCGCACGTGTGTGTGTGTGTATATATATATATAATGTATACATATATATATATAATGGAATACTACTAAGCCATGAAAATAATAAAATAATACCATTTCAGCAACATGGATGGACATAGAGTTTATATGCTAAGTGAAGCACGTCAGACAGAGATAGACAAATATCACATGATATCACTTACATATAGAATCTTTAATTTAAAAAAAGGGCACAAATGAGTTTATTTACAAAACAGAAACAGACTCACAGACATAGAAAACAAACTTATGGTTACCAAAGAGGAAGATGAGGAGAGGGATAAACTAGGAGTGCTGGATTAGCAGATATAAAATACATAAACAACAAGATCCTACAGTATACTACAGGGAATTATATTCAATACTTTGTAATAACCTATAATGAAGAAGACTATAAAAAGAAAAAATATATATATACATGACTGAATCACTATGCTGTATGCCAGAAACTAACAGAACATTATAAATCAACTATACTTCAATTATTAAAAAAAGAGAGAGAGAGAGATAATCAAGCTCCACTGAGAGGATCTGTAGACAGTGATAAAGATGAAATTCTGAGAAACTGATCATTTTTACCTAGAAACATTATGTTACTTAAAGGGCTTTAAATATAATTTCATTGATGATGATGATCTACACTGAGTGAAACTGTTTTCCCATTGTTGATAACTTTTGAAGGAGGAGTTATTCATTATAAGCACAGCAATATAGCTCCATTTTCTTGTACTTCAGAGAGTACATGAATATATTTTATGCAACCACTATATATGAATATACTACACTTGAACATATATTTCAAATGTGGCAGAATTAACTTAGATGCAAAAAGTAGGCAATCATGAAGGTACATTTCTTGATTTAGTAAAGACTCAAGTATAGGGGCCTAATTACATGGACACAAGCAATGACTACATTACTACATTCTGAGATTTATATATACATCTATATTCTAATCAAAATCATCTTCCCCTTGTAAATACATCTTAGATTTCTCTATGCTTAATGAGATACAGAGTCTATATATAAGCAAATGTACATATTTATTTTCTTTAATTATTTGTTGTTCAAACAGTTATTTCAAAATAACTTGTCTTACTGTATTATTTATCTTAATTCTTGTTTGGAAACATTTCAACACTTATTTCCTATTTTGTATTTATTGCCACTACAAAAAATTAATAACCTTAATCTGACTCCCAAGAAAGCACAAACATTATCCATAAGCATTCAGAAAATGCATGTTTAAATTATGCATAATTTAAACAGGCGTAGAGAAATTAACCTCTGCTTTTTGTTTGTGAACTTAGACTAATTGATTTGAAATTAGAAATGTCCTCTTTACTGTGTTACATGAAAACTTCTGAGTATATGGGAGGATGGGGACAGAGAGTAGTAGTAACAGTAATGGCTTATCAACAGGAAGATACTTTTTCATTGCCATTCCTCAGGGATGAAAACTTTCAAGCATACATATTTAACTGCAGATACATGTTATGGTAGATAAAATATAGACATGTACATTATTATTCCATCTTTCTATCCATTTATCTATCTATCCAATAAGTAGTTGAACACTACACAAAGTAACGTGGGAAAATGAAAGACTATGGCACTGTTATTAAAGAAGCTCATAAGTTATTCACAAAGTAAAGATATATACCTTCAGGAAAAATTAGAAAATGATGTATGACATTATAGAATAGAGAACATATTGTTGAGATGTATCTTAGGGTTTCTAATAAAGAATAATAACAAAACTTTAAATGGAATAAACAAACAACATGGATAATTTAGTTTATGTTCTTATCTCACTTTTCCTTTGTAGATAACTGAAGGTTATGTATTTAGACTTTTCCCTCCTTGTTTTGCTACCCTAACAAGGACTGTTAGGGTCTAGCAGCTGTAGAACGAAGTTCATTACTGTTTCTGTTAGTAATCTTTCTAATTACACATATTTTATTAATACTTTATGACACATAAAGTCATGACTTTTCCATTAAAAATATATTCAAATTATTGCTAGGTTTTTGGAAAAGTAGTCTTCTATTTTATTTTTATCAAGGATCTTTTATAAAATACTATGATTAAACAAGTGTTAAGTTCAAATGATTTCATATAGTATAAATTTTCACAAGCATTTGAATTTTAAAATATAATTTGGGAAAGGAAATTCTACCTATTTTAGAGTCAATTAAAATCATAAAATGTGAATCAGGGAAAAGAATCATAACAATCATATATCTTTTCTTTGCAGAAAGTTAATATATCATAATAATCTCACACAGCTCTGAGATTCCATCCATATGTCTCAGAAAGTCACATGATTATAAGATGTATATGTTTATTAGTATGTAAAATAGTCTAAAAGTAACTACAGAAAAGTAAACAAAAAAACAAAAATATATTTATCATTAACTGAACTAAAAATATGTTTTGGTTTATAGATTGAACTTTTTCCTTTACTTTCAAGGGCTAACACTCTACAGCATTAACCACATGTTTTAGAGCAAGAAATATTCTTTAATCTAACTCTATAATTTACTGACATTTCAGCCTTGTTTGTGCTTTCCAATTTCTTCATAAGTTTAATAATTTCCTGCCTAAAAATAACTGTAACTTAGGTTTGCATGATAGTAAATACATCTTTCTAGTCATTGCCAATTTGCTCTTTTTCATACTTATGCTTATTTGAAGGCCTCTGATTATATTTTAATTGAAGTTTGATTTTATAGGTATTTTTACACTTAATAAAGTAAATGAAAATAAGATATTCATTTAAAATGTTTTTTTCTAGAGTCACTTGAGTCATGTACCCTTGTGATTTACATTTTAGAGGTATGTACTTGCTCTACTTGTAAGAACATAGTTATTCTAAATGATTTAGTTGATTTTATTTGGGACAACACAGCCAAAACCTTATGTAGTTACTTATTAAGAGGAGTTTTTACACTGAATTATAGAAGTTTTGAAAAGCTCAGATTTACTCACCCCCTTTTTGAAAAAAGCAACTGAGAAAGAATAGTTACACTTAATTGGGATATAACATGATATTTAAAAGTTTGAGCATTTATTAACCTCAATTAAGTTAGTGCTAAGTATCTTGAGCAACTTAATCATTGATGATCTCAGTTATTTCACATATAAAGCTGTTCATCATGTACAGACTGTGATGGTTAATTTGACTATGCTATAGAATGCACAGATAGCTGCACAAACATTATTTCTGGGTTTGTCTGTGAGAGTATTTCTGAAAGACTAGCATTTGAATTGGTTGGCTGCACAAAGCAGAAGGTCCTCCCCAATGTGGGCATCACCCAGTCCACTGAAGGTCCTTTACAGAACAGAATGGTAAGGAAGTCTATTTCTGCCTAACTCCTGAGCTGGATATCAATCATCTCCTGCCCTTGGCACTCCTGTTTCTTAGGCCTTCAGATCTAGATGGAATCTATACTATCAGCTCTCTGGCTCTTGGGGCTTCAAACTGTGTCAATAGCTTTCCTGGGTCTCCAGCTTGCAGACGACAGATTGTAGGACTTCTCTGCCTCCATAATCATGTGAGATAATACCTTATGATTCATATTATCTGGACTTCTCCTTCTATCCAATAGCAGAACATTCCTATAAAACCTTTCATAAGTGAAATGGCATAAAGCGAAGAAGCAATTACCTTAGGACACACCTTAATAATGGATGAACAAAATAAATGGAGATAAAGCACAAACACTTTCAGACACAGTTCAAATCTATGGCAGCTTGAAGCTGAGACGCTGAGTGTAGTTTCCAGAGAAGGAGTCTGGCAGTGCCACTCTCACTGCTGGGGGTGTGTGTTGCCTTTGTAACTGCTCACTGCAAAACAAATGCTAAACACTATTTCATTTTTCACCTTTTCTGTAAAATCAAAAATCCTTTTCTGATATCTTTCTGTTAGTGAAAACAGCTACTAATTTAATTCTTTTACAGAAGTGAAGTGGTATAAATTGAACTTTCGTAAAGTAGGGGATAACTGTAGATATAACCTATTGATTCTGTTTCTCTGGAGAACCTTGACTAATACACAGATGCAGCTTCCATATTTAGAATATCAAGAAAGTTTTCATATAGGCTTATGCATAACATTTACAAAGGTTTGCATAGTCAGTCCATGAAAAATATTACTAGATTTTCAATTAGTATACCCAATCTTACTACCTGAAATGCGTGTAAAATTTTTAAAACAAAAGTTGAAATTATTGTTTTGTGGATTGATCATAATAACCAAAACTTGGCAAAATCATAAGCCATGGCATGGCTATGCATCACGGAAATGAATCTGTTTCTACAATACATTTCATACATGCCAATTAGATTACAATTGCTACATTACCACGTTAAAGACAATCGCTTTTTCATTAGTACCACAATATTTCTTGCATTAAAATTTTGAAATTAAAGCCTTTGAATTTTTACCATTTCTAGTATTGAATCTGTCTTTTCCCCTGAAGGAAACTGTAATATGTCACCCCAAAATATGATATAAAAATTGACATATTGACATAAAAATCATTCAGAGCTGAAGACAATTAAGAAGCAGCAAATATACAAAAAGCTCTCCCTCTTCTGCCTAAGGGCAGAATATAAATCCTTCTTTACTGGAGACAGATTTTTGTCAGCCCAGAAATGGCACCAGAAAAATCTGCGGGCAAAAGTTAGCCCATTAGTTTCCTCCCATATATCTACTTTCCCACCATTTGTTGCCCACGGAAGCCTGGAACTGCTTTCCTTTGTCCTGTCATTTATTGTTCTTTTTTGAAGAAACTATACAAGCAGGAAATTTGAGCTACAATTTCAGGTTACCTTTTTTTAGGCTCTTCCCGTGTGATGTGTGCTGTACACATTAATAAAATGTTTGTTTTTGTTAATCTATCTTTTTGCTACAGAGCTCCAGCTGAAAACCAAAGACGAATAGAGGTCAAGTTTTTGTGTATAGAATTAAATAGGGGACAAGGTTCATTTTTATCCATACAAATATCAAATTGATCTAACGTCATTTATTGAAACAACCATCATGTGCATATGAAATAAAATAAAACATCTAGCAAAGGGATAGGTATGCAGTACTTATGGCTTGGAAGACAATATATTGCTGAGATGTCAATTAAATTGTCTGTAGATGTGATGTTACACCAATAAAAGTTTTAGAATTATGTGTGTATATTCCTGTGTGTGTGTGTAAAAAAAGATATTTTAAAATATTTATGAAAATGCTGCAAGGTACATAATAGTTAAGAGAATCTTGAAGGAAAGTTAAGGTTAGAAGACTTATATCTTTGTTGCCAGTATATAGAAAATAGTGATTTTTTTGTGTGTTGCACTTATTTTTTTAACATTTTCTATTGATTTATAATAATTTTACAATGTTGTGTCAAATTCCAGTTTATTTTTTATTTTTTTAACATTTTTTATTGATGTGTTGCACATATCCAGTGACTTCACTAAATATACTCATTAAATATAATAAGTTGTTTTTAATGATGAATATGTTTCTAGGTACTAAAAAACTATCATCTGTGACTAAGGAAAGTTTTACTGTTTTTATTACTTTATTGCAATTGCTAGTACCTACAGTACAATGTAAATAAAGTAGAAAAATGAATACTATTATTGTTTCTTACATAAGGGGAAAGGTGTTCAAAATTTCACCCTGAATAGGATGTCAGTTGCACTTTTAAAAAAAGATACTCATGATCAGTTAAGGGAGTTCTCTCTCTTCCTCTTTATTCTTATTTTATTGAGAGTTTTTATTTATTTTTTCATAATGAACATGTGTTGAATTTTAGTAAGTGCTTTTCTGTATATATTGAGATGACCATATGATTCTTTGTGTTTATTCTAAATTTTTGCATTATGTTAGTTGACTTTTTAAGTGTAAAACTATGCTAGCAATCCCTAAATAAACTCTATGCCTATGAAGTATTCGCTTCTAATTTTCCTTTATTGTAGTGTCCATTCAGATATTTGTAAAAAGATTATGCCCCTTTCTTACAAAAAGTTGAGAAACATGTTTTTCCCTTTTTTCTCTTTTATCTGAATGATGTGAAGATTAATGTTTCATACATCAAGGTTTGCATGATTTCACCAGTGACACCATTCTGTAGTTAAACACATCCGACTTCTTAATTTCAGATATACTGCTTAAGTTCTAGATGTACATTTAATTTTTTGATATTAGAATTATCTGTTGAAAATTTCCATCTTTATATATTTTGTTCATCTTTTTCTTTGACTTATTTATCATATTAATCACAGTTAATTTAAGTCTTGACAGCTAACTTCAATATCTTGACTGACTATGAGTTTTCTTTTATGGCTGGTTTTAGTTTTTCTCACTTAAATATCAGTAACAGTTTTCTGCCTCTTCACATATCTATTAACCGTTTTTTCCTATTCTGGACTTTGTGTGTAACAGAATTTTAGTGACTTCAAATAGGGAGGAACCCTTTTCCACAGAAGGTTGAGTGAGGGCTGACCACAATAATTAAGAATTGAGCCGACACTGAACTGTTTTATAGCTTTAGCTTTACAATATATGTCTCTGACTCTTGTGCATTGATACCTATCTCACTCTCTCTCTTTCTCTCTTGCCACAGCCATGAAAAACTGAAAGAATTCAGTGCTATCTTCTGAATTTTTGTACTTAGTTCTTATTCTTTATCCCCTATGTATTGAAAATGTGACAAATACATTGTAAAAGGAGGCCAGCCTCAAGTTCGTTGCACACTCCTTGCCCCTAACAGGTTTTAGTCTTTAGCTTGGTGAAACTCTGGGAAATGTTAACCAACCTTTCTGCTTTCAGCAGAACCCCTCTTACTCTTCGTCTCATCCCTAGCCTCCTACCTCATGAGAATTCAGCAAATATCCTGTGGGACAAATCAATTATGCATTTGGGGACTTCTTTTTCCCATTTATAATGAACACTCCATAGAACTATAAAAACTTTGTTGGTTTATCTTTCCTACAATAAAGGCCTTCTGCTTTGACCATGTTAAGAATTAACAAATAGCCCCAGGGAAGTAAAAGGTCAAAGAGTCTCAGCTCACCCTGGAAGGATCCATTCATCTCTGGAATTTTAATTACTTTTTTATTGCTTATACCACTCACTGTTCCAATTATTTTTATGATTATTTTTGCTATCTATGTAGTTTATCTGGTATATGTCATTTAATTTATAGAACAAAGTCTTTTTTCAGTAAAAAAAAGGCCTTTTTGTGTACTACGACAATCACAAATATTTTATTAGAAATATTACACTATCTCTACAAATATAAACTTCCCATAAGATAATATTTTGCTGCTCCTAAGATTTTTTTGCTTTATACCCACCATATTTCCAAAGGACTATAACTAAGCAGGATCCCATGGGGCTTCCCAGGACAGAAACCTCCATGTCCTCTGCCTGTCTCTTGTTTGTAGAAAAGCTTTGGCCTCCTAGGCCTTCCCTGAGTTCCAAAGAGCAAATTGAATCTGAGAAGTGAGAAAATGTAGAAACAAAAGAAAACAGTCAAGCTAGACAAAATAATATTTTAGCCATTAAACAAAATCAAGGACCTCAAGGGCTATAGACAATATTATGTCATATCTTTGAGTTGTTTTTCATGTACTGAAATCTCCACCAAGTGGAAGAAGTTAACTGTATGCTGAACGCAAGTGCACAGACCCCAGACCAGTTGGAACCAGAAGGTTGATGATGTTGACTCCTGGTTACCTCACCACCAACCAATCAGAAGAATGTCTACGGGCTGATCACGCTGAGACCCTCGACCCTCTCCCTCACTCTGTCTTGAAGAACCCTTCCCTGCCTTAACTAAAATTAGAGCTACCATATGATCCAGCAATTCCACTCCTGGGCATATATCCAGTGAAAACTCCAATTTGAAAAGATACATGCACCTCAATGTTCAGAGTAGCACTATTTACAATAGCCAAGATATGAGAAGCAACATAAATGTCCATTGACAGATGAGCAGATAAAGAAGATGTAATGTGTGTGTGTGTGTGTGTATATATATATATATATATATATATATATATATATATATATATATATATATATATATATATAAATTCAATTTTCTTGGATTAGGTAGTAACTCACAATTTTGGGTTTATCTTCATCTGTTTGGCAGTCTGAGCCCTTACTACTTCTGTACATTCTCTGTCTTCATTTCCTTGTATTACAATTAAGTGCATATATTTTTACCAATTTTCACATTTAATGCTTTTTGTTGTTGATCAATTCCTCTTTTCTAGAATTCTGTCCTCTTAAGTCCTGATCACTTTAGCAGTTCTCTTCAAAGCTTTTTTTTCCTGTTTGTAGTTTACAAGCTTTTCTAGTTGTTTTCTCTACAATTAACAACAATCTGCCTTAAACTATGACATTGTATCCATAAGCAATAGTCTTGAATTAAATTTTAATAAAGAAAAAGAGGATCAGATACAATTTGAAAGTGATATTTTATGTTTTAATAAACCAAATGACTATTAACTGTTAAAAATTTGAAAACTGAACTCACTTTAAATTGTATTCATATTTAATTTCTTTCATCTTTTCCATAATTCATTTTTGGTAGGCAAGGGTAAATCTCACACAAAGTTTAAAGAAACAAAGTTTAACAGAAAGGACTGACAGAAGGAAACTAAAAGCAGAGGGAAAGGCCAGGAAATTAAGATTATATTTTTTGAAAAAAAGTCTGGCATTTGGTCTTTAGACCTTATTAGTAAACAAAAATAATTAATGAGGTACACTAGCCAAGAGACATGTAATAGAAGTTCAAAGTTTTCAAGAATGATTTTTTTCCTCAGCATGTATAACTATTTCACTTTATTTCTTTTTATCTTTTTATCTCTCAGTGATGGAAGAATAAAGCACCTTTCACTAAAATATCATTTTAATATTAAATAAAATATGATTGAGTGAAGCAGAGAGTTTTATAATCTGCTTCGAATTGTGACTAATTAGAATTGGATAAGAAACAAAATAAAACAAACAAAAAAATGAGTTCAGGTTGAGAACTAGTTAAACTTTGTTCCTGTCTTTAGACTATTTGTGTTCACAGAAAAGGAACTAACTTGGGACGCAAAATGAATGCAATATCTAGCCACAAAGCTAAGTATGAATTATTAAGTGGTGCTAGGAAAACCAGATGGCTACCTTTAAAAGACTGAAATTAGAACATTCTCTAATGCCAGATATAAGAATAAACTCAAAATGGATTAAAGACTTACATTAAGACCAGATACTATAAAACTTCTAAAGGAAAACATAGGCATAGGCACTCTTGGACATAAATCACAGAAATACATTTTTTGAACTAGCTCCTGGAGTAATGGAAATAAAAGCAAAAATAAACAAATGGGATCTAATTAAATTTAAATTTTTTGCACAGCTAAGGATACCATCAACAAAATGAAAAGACAGCCTACAGAATGAAAGAAAATATTTTCAAATGATGCAACTGACAAGGGACTAATTTCTAAACTATACAAACAGCTCATACACCTTACCAGCAAAAAAGAAGTAACCCAATCAAAAAAATGGGTAGAAGACCTAAATAGGCATCTCTCCAAAGAAGACAGACAGATGGCCAACAAGCACATGAAAAGGTGCTCAACATCACTAATTGTTAGAGGAATGCAAATGAAAACTACAACAAGATATCACCTCACATCAGCCAGAACGGTCATCTTTAAAAAGCCTACAAATGATAAATGCTGGAGAGGGTGTGAAGGAAAATGAACCCTCTTACACTGTTGGGTGGGAATGTAAACTGGAACAACCACTATGAAGGACAGTATGGAGGTTCCTTAAAAAACTAAAAATAGACTTACCATATGCTCTAGCAATTTCACTCCTGGGCATATACCCAGAGAAAAATATATTTAAAAAGACACATGCACCCCAGTGTTCATAGTAGCACTATTTACAATGCCAAGACATGGAAAAGACCTAAATGTCCATCAACAGTTGACTGGATAAAGAAGATGTGGTATATTTATACAATGGAATACTACTCAGCCATAAAAAGGAATAAAATAATGTCATTTTCAGCCACATGGATGCTCCCGGAGAATGTCATTCTAAGTGAAGTAAGCCAGAAAGAGAAAGAAAAATACCATATGAGATCGCTAGTATGTGGAATCTAAAAAAAACAAAACCAAAAACAAAATAACAAAGCATAAATACAAAACAGAAATAGACTCCTAGACATAGAATACAAACTTGTGGTTGCTAAGGGGGCGGGGGGTGGGAAGGGATAGATTGGGATTTCAAAATTGTAGAATAGATAAACAAGATTATACTGTATTGCACAGGAAATATATACAAGATCTTATGGTAGCTCACAGAGAAAAAAATGTGATAATGAATATATATATATGCTCATGTATAACTGAAAAATTGTGCTCTACACTGGAATTTGACACAACATTGTAAAATGATTATAAATCAATAAAAATATGTTAAAAAAGATACAAATGGACTACATATTATTTATAACTTAGATGATTAATTTCTTGAATATGTATAAGCACATTTCACTGTCCTTTATGTTTAGATTACTGCATTCTGTTGATTTGTATTTTGTCATTGGCTTTATTCCATTGATAACTAAGTTTAAAAAGCTAAAACTCTAAATTGTTCTCAGAAACAATTAACAGTACATATATGTAAATTTTTTAAAAAGATGACTTTTTTATATCATGAGATATTTGAGTGCCCACCCTAATAGAGTGATGGGCCTCCAATGTCAGACTTTGATGGGAAATTCTTGAGAAATACTCGCTTTCATCCCAAATACAACCCTAGAGTGCTTTTAATTAGTTCTGTGAAATACATATTAAATCTATAGTACACATCAGTTGAAACTAGGAGCTGATGAGAGTTCGGAGAATACTGATTAGATTCAGAATGAATACTGCTGACAGAGAGGCGACAGGCAGTAGTCACTGATGGAAGTAAACTTTGTTTACCACCTACAGATGTTCTGAAGTTGCATTTCTATGAAAAGTGAATGGTATGGAGTCTAAATGATATATCGCTGGTCAGAAGCAATTAACCTTTATATGTTATACAGATTTTGGATGGTGAATTAATGAAAATGGGTACATATACTGAAAGTTACATGTACCTAAATTATGTAGTATAATGAAAAGTGTTTATAACATTCTAAATAAAAATGACACTATTATATGTGGTATAATAATACTAACAATTCATTTACCTACACACTTCTCTATTACCCCTAATTATTTATAAATATAATTACAAATAGTTTATAGTTTATAAATAGCTTATAATGCATATGTATGTGCATAATGTACCAGATTATAATAAAATAATGTATGTAATGTATGTAATATAATGATGTATATAATAATACATGTGTAATATTTAATGGATTAAAAATGAATTAATGACAAAATCAGTTTGAAAGGAAAGTAAGAGAAAGTAAAATAAACAGAAAATGTGAATCCATAAAATGCACACAAATTCTATTAATTAATGAGAATGCAACAAGAATGATTTGGATAAAATATTTTTCCTTTCCCTTAATTCTTACTGTTCATTCAGAGCAAAGTAGAATATGAAGCAAGTCTTAATGAATAATCTGCATAGAAGCGATTAGAGCAAGTCATATGAATAGATTTTGTAAAGGGGCAAATAATGTTTTCCAAATATTCAATGAATGGCTGGTACAGTTTGATAAAGGGCTAATATTAAGTATGTCAGGAGAAAAGAGTAAACTGTGTTTACAACTCTGTTTAAAATAACCTCATATTATGTCTCCTAAATAATAAAAAAATAAAATAACATAATTAAAGGCAATAAACCAGATTCCTGACAGCAGTGTGTTTGAGTATTTAGATGGCTGCATAATGAGTGTTCTCCTTCTGAGTTTGTAACCATCTGGTGTAACTAGGATAAAGCAAGTATCTTTAGGAAATAATTTGCTGTCACTGAGTATACATCATAAAACACCTGATACATTGAAGATTAATAAAAATGACAGCTTTTTTGAATAATTAACAGAATTTTTTATGAAAGTAATTTGATACTTTGGCTAGTTGTAAATTGGACCTCTCAATGTTTGTGGTAATCAAATTCTATCATCTGTGTGTAAGCATATTAGAACAGTGTGTAAAAACTCATTTGGGAGACTATGGCCTCAGTCTCACGACTTACCAGCATGATGACTTTCTGGAACATCAATTACTCTCATTGTCTTAGCTTATTTTTCTGTAAAAATGAGTTCCTTTATCTTTAAAAATCCTTATAATAAATGAACAGTTTATTATAAGGATTAAATCACTCAATGTTTGTAAAGCTATTGGAATAGTATGTAGCACACAGTAGGCACTATGTTAATGTTAGTTATTATCAAAAGATAATATTAACGAGGCATATCACTGAAGGGGGCAGACAATATGCTTATTTTATTCCCAAAATATCTTTATTTATCTCCATGAAATACATCTTACTGTTACACTATTAGTATTAAAGAATAAATACAAGAGTATAAAAAACAATGCACATTCGTAACATCTTTGAAGATACTTAAAATGATTTCTATTTTAAGGAATATTTATTGAGCAATATTTATTAAAATCTGAGATTTTAATCTAGAGATAAAACTAGAGATTATCATACTAAATGAAGTAAGTAAGACAAAGGAAAATATGGTATCACTTATATGTGGAATCTAAAAAAATAGTACAAATGAATTTATTTACAAGGAGAAACAGACTCAGACACAGAAAACAAACTTTTAGTTACCTAGTGGGAATGGGGAGAGGGATAAATTGGGAATATGGGATTAACAAATGCATACTACCATACATAAAACAGACAAACAACAAGGATTTACTGTATAGCACAGGGAACTATATTCAATATCTTGTAACAAACTGCAAGGGAAAAGAATAGAAAAAAAGAATACATATATGTATAATGAAATCATTTTGCTGTATATCTGAAACTAACACAATATTGTAAATCAATTATTCTTCAATAAAAACAAAACAAAACAAAAAAGAACCCCACCTGATTAATGATTATATTTGGAAACAAGGATTGGAGTGGATTTGAAGGATAGTAGTTTTTTTCATTTCTTAACATATGCCTCAAAAAAGTATTTTACTTTTGATTAATTTTACTTATATTTTGTGTCCTTCTTAATTTTTTTCTAGTCAAAATTATAATATACACTAGTTAATGTGTACTTTTGTGTGTTTGCAGAGAAAGACAGAAAGGGATAGAGAGTAAGAGAGAGATATAAGATCTCGTGCCAGTTATCAGGAAAACAATGAATAAAGAAATAACATTCCAACTGTTCTGTTTTTAAGTCTTGAAAACTTAAGTATGTAAAACTGAGATTTTTTTGCAGCAATTTTCTTTCTCTGTCTTTTTATACATACAGACACAAACTCCTATCTTAACTTCAGTAGATCAATCTGGATCTACCGTCGGTGCATCATTCCAGGAATCTGTCTTAATTTCCTAACCTCAGATTTACCTCAACACTCTTTTATAAAGCATGGCTAGATAATCTGAGCAAATATTAGAAGAAATGTTTTACTGGATAATAATGTATTCAGGTGTTGCCCTCTCACAAACAGCACCGAATATATAATTTGGCTTTCAATCACTGGGGCAGCAGCAGCATGGGGTTGTTCCCTGAAGGAAGTTTGCTTTTTTTCCTGCCTCTGAAAGCATATCATATAGGTAGGCTGAATAATGATTATCTCCAAGGAAGCTCACAATTAAAATGATTAGGTGACATCCTCAATGTCTTATCAAGTTGGAGTCAAGAAGAAAATGGAAATACATTCTGAAATCTAGTTCAATATTGAAGGTCACTTTGTCACGATGGCTGTTTATATGCAAGTGAAGACGATTCGCATTAAACCCACTCCTATATATATATTTTTATATTTATTTATTTATTTATTTATTTATTTATTTATTTATTTATTATTATTATTACAGATATATAATATATGTTTATTTTTCCACCTGATAGTCTGCAGTGAAACAGATTTATTTCAGGTATTCAACATTCATACCAACCTGTAGTAATAGTATATCTGACACCTCAATATATGGATTTAAAAATAGATGAGTCCATAAATAAATGTATTCTTTTTTAATAAATATATGCAATATGGCTTTTAAAATGCACCATTAACTTCATTTTTGTAGTTAATTAATATACTGAAATACTAATAAAATTTAGCTATAGTATATTAGGAAAAATAACAATATTCAATCTTGATTTAAAAGACTATTTTATTAATATTATTTATTTATTTATTTTGCTCTATGATAAGGCTTGGTAAATCAGTTCAATTTCTTGAAACTCATTTTATTTATCGATTAAATGCAAGCAGTAAGATCTGTCATATTACAATGCCAAATTAGGTTAACGTAAAAAAAAATGGTTTACAACATTCTTGATAAATGAAAGTTATAGAATTAGATATTTCACGGATAGAGTTTCAGTAATAAAAATGTGATAAAAGTATTACATTTAAATATTTGCCTAAGTTGAAGTCTGTGTACTTTCATTTATTTAACAAATGTTTAACTAGAATGTGAAAAGCACTTTACAAAGCATAGGATATACAAGACCACAATGTCCCTGTTCCCATATATTTTCAATTTACTTAATGACTACTATTTTTTCTCTTTTGTTCTGCTTTTTTAAAAGTACTCTATTACATTTCAAGACTGAAAGCATCTTGAGCACCCAATGAAACAGAGTACATTATGGCTGTTTTGAGCACATCTGGCATCAAAACCATTAAAATCATAAATAGCCACTGAATCAAACTGTGACAATTAGTTTGCATGCCATTGCCTATTGTATGATATTTATGGATTCCTCTATTAAGAGGATATACATTTCTGAGTTGTTTTACTTAAAGTTCTATCTGATATAGTGTAATATATTAAGTGGACTTAATCTGTATTATCACCAAATGAACAACTAGACTCCTAATTACCAGCCTTTTTACTAAATAAATGGTGTGCTGAGAAAATGGACATAAAGAATCTAGTTTTAACTATTATGTACTACATAACAAAAAGAAATGAATGACTTATTGCTGTTATATGATGCCTTGTGGAATGTGGAATTTTCTGATATTATATTTTAGATACAGGGATTATTTTTATGTTCACATTTTTTATTTAAAAAACTAAAACACTAAAATTACATCTAATAAAACTATGACACCAGAAAATCACTATTATTAGCATATTTGTTGGATAAAATATTGGATTCACCTTAATACAGAATGAGTATCTTTGATATTTAACAATATTTTTGGTACTAGATTTATTAATCTTTTATCATTATAAACATAATATGGCTTTTAAAATGTATCATTTCCTTTATTTTTTGTGGTTCAAAACCTTTGTGTGCAAATATTCAAATCTTAGAAAAATCTACCCATACAAGAGATATTATAGGATGAATATTCCTTTATCATGGAGGGTTGCAGGATATGTTTATCAGCACGTTTGGCCTCAACCAATTAAATGCCAATAGCACTGCTCCCTTTAGTGTGACATCCACAGATGTTTCCAGATATTGCCAAAAAACCCATAGGTGGCAAGATCATCCCTGGTTGAGAAACTCTGAGTTAGGTCATACACAGGATCTTCTCTCTTCAATGTCTATAAAACTTCTCTCAGTAACTCTATTCAGATATTGTACATTTGTATGAGTACTGGAAGATATTATAACTGGTAAAACTGGAGAGGCCTTCCAGAACACCCCATGCATTTCACAGAGATCCCCTAAAGCCTACATATTAGAAGACTACATTAGCCTTTAAGTAATGGCTACTTGACACGTGTATTAGCAAGCCTAAATTCAGATTCCAGTCAACATTATAAATCAAACTGCAAATGAGTTAACCATTTGCCACAACAAAATTAACATTTTAAGGGAAGACATCAAAATCTAGACACATAACATCTCCAATGTGCAGCATTCAATGCAAATTACTAGACATGTGAAAAAGCAGGAAAATAAAGAAATAATCAGGAAATAGTTATTAGAAAGAGACCTGGAGAGGGCACAGATGTTGGAATTATCAAAGATATAAAGTAATTATTCTAAATGTGTTCAATAGTTTAAAGGGAAATAGAAGCAAAAACATCTAACACATTAAATGATAAAATGGTGACTTTCAGTGGATTAAAGGAAACTATCAAAGACAACCAAATAGAAATGTGAGAACTTAGTATTATAGCATGTGAATTAAAGGTCAACCGAATGGGCCCAATATTATTGGACACTGCAGAAGAGAGGAGCTGAGAGATGTGGCAGGGGAAGGAATGAAAAAATAAAGAGTTTCAATAACTTGTGTATGTCAGAATGAGATAAGAGAAAGAAAGGAGCATAGGGACAGAAAAAAATTATTTGAAGAAAGGATGATTAAAATTTCACAAATTTTGTCAAAAATATCAAGCTACAAATAAAAGAAACTTTACAAAATGCAATGGAATAATCAGAGACTCAAACAACTGGAAACCATAAATAAAAATAACTTTTGAATATATCAGAAAGAATTTATACATTATATTCAGGAACAATAATAAGAATGATTTCTGACTTCTCATCAGGTAAAATGGAGGTAAAAGTAAATTAAATTAGTTGTTATCTGGGCACAGGTGAAACATTTACTAAAAAGGGGACCAAAGGAACATTCCAGAAAGATAAGAACATTATATGCTTTGATTAGAGTGGTGGAATTGTCAAAACTCATTGAATTATACATATCAAATCTTTGCATTTTGTTGGAAATATATTATAGTTCAAAATTGAAAAAAATATTAAAATATGTTAAAAATTAAATAGATATATGGGAATCATATTAAGGATATGGCATTGCCAAATTTGAATTATTATTTGGCATTCTACCAGATTTAATTGATTTAATTCCATATTGATCCTTACAGGAAGAGAAAAGTTTTTAATTTCAAACAAAATTAATTGTAGAAGTTCATTTTCATGAATGTAATTAGGACATAGCTTCTCAAGGGGAAAAAGATAGAAACAATGAAGACAAAAGTTCAATATTTTCAATTCTATACATTTTTTAAACTTGGATTCATCAAAAAATTATACAAAATAATGCCTTTTGCAGCAATATGGATGGACTTGGAGATTGTCATTCCAAGTGAAGCAAGCAAGAAAGAGAAAGAAAAAATATTATACCACTTATATGTGGAACCTAAAAATAAAAGATAAATGAACTTATTTACAAAACAGAAACTGACTCACAGACACAGAAAACAAATTTATGGTTACCAAGAGGGAGTGGAATGGGAAGTGATAAATTGGAAGTTTGAGATTTGCAGATACTGACTACTATATATAAAATAGATAAATAACAAAATTATACTGTATGGCACAGGGAACTATACTGAATATCTTGTAGTAACCTATAATGAAAAAGAATATGAAAGTGAATATATGTATGTATGTGTATGACTGAACTATTATACTGTACACCAGAAATTGACACACTGTAAACTGATTACACTTCAATAAAAAAAGAATATGAAAAGGAATATATATGTATAATTGAAACACTATGCTTTACACAAGAAAAAAATTATAGAAATATAATCCACAAATTAAGAATAAATATTAGCAGTGCATATAATTTACTAATGACTATATAAATAAATCCTGAACATAAATTTAAAGAGCAAAAGAAAATCATGAACAGACTAATGGGAAAAAAATGGAAAAAGAATATGAACAGGCAATTCACATAGTAGGAATCTATACTGATGAATGGACATACAAAAATATTAAATTACAACCTAATTTGTAATACAAAAAATGTGGGTTCTGGTCGGCGGAAGTCCCACCAAGATGGAATGAATCACTCAAGACTCTGCAAAAAGTTGAGAGTGAGAGAGAGTCAGGAGCCAACTCCAGGAGACTCTCAAATGCCATATTTATTGTGTACAGTCAAAGGAACAATGCAGGAATTTAGGGAAGGGCAGGGTGGGGTCACAATGAGTACAAAGGCTTTGTTTATTGTTGATGTTTGGCTCAAGATCAGAAGACCCTTTTTGGTGAATCATGTTCCTTTTGAGCCTTTCAGCTTATCAGGGCAGAACAAATGAGAATCAGCTGCTTGATAACATTTTTCTTGTACTCAGGCAGCTGCCCCCTCAGGGGATCTTACCCATCTTTGCCTAACCAGCCTTCTCACCTCTGAGTCTGCAGCTTTTTATAACTTGTTTACCATTCCAGCCCAAGGCTGTTTTGGGAATAGAAGACTATCTAACAGCAGGCACGCCCAGCGTTTATAGCCGAGGGCATGGGTCTTTGCTAAAACGTCAACTATGCAAGCAAGGCGGTTACTAAGCACATTTGCTCTTCTTTAAGGAGACAAGCTACTGGGGTCTGTCACAATTTGTTAACCCAATCATGGGCTCCCACAGAAAAATACAAATTGAAACACATTGAAAATTGTATTACACTCATAATATTTTCAAAAATTAACAAATCTGACATAGCAAGTGTTGAACAAAATGGGAAGCAACTAGAAATCCCATGCATCATTGGTAGGTCAAGTCATAAACAACAACTGAGTCTATTTTGTTTATATATAGTAACCTTGAGAACATGCAGTATTACACAAAAAAGTCATTGCTTGGTATTAAATTAGGGAGGAAAAAAAGATCTATACATATAATGAAACTTAAACAAGATGGTTGATTGAAGAATGTGTATAAATAATTATTAGAATCAAATATTAGAATTGATATAAATTTTCATAATATCAAATACCTTCGATTATAAATTATTATAAATTACAAATGTATAAAGAAATATGCTGTATTCATGCAATGGCATACCCTCTACTAGAAAAAAATTCATAACAATATAAAACAGCCTGAATTATTCTAGTGAACATAATCTAGAACAAAAAGAGGAAGATACAGAAAAATGCTTAAAATACAGCACCATTCAAGTAAAGTTGAATTATAAATGAATATACAGATTCTAAATATTTATAAATATTGAAAATAAAGCAATATATAATGACTACATATGTGAAAGGTAACACCAGTTCAGCACAGAGATAGAACTCTCTAAGCATGGAATGCAGAGGGTGTAGCATGAAGGCTGCTACTATATTTGTGTTTTATTTCTTAAATTTGGTGGTGACTTATTTTATTTTTGTACATATTTTTCATAGTCTAAAATATTTTATTGCTCTTAAAGAGTCTCTTTAACTGTCATAAATTTTGGTTCAAATTTTATGAAAGCATGTATATGTTCAGAACATTACAATGGTTATCTATACATAACTTGTATTAGGATACTTCTAAAAGTAATATAAAATCTCTCAGAATTTAACTTCGCTGTTGTCATTTTTGTTTTTACAATTAGAGTATGAGTATTTAAATGTAAGGTTCTTAATTTAATGGATTATTAAAAAGGCTAAAGTGCTCTGTTCACCTGATGGACTAGTATTCATAAACACAAATGTTTATGATTGTTTCTCCATATTATCATTATTTAACAGGAAATACTGAAAGTAAATATAAATGTATTATTATGAAAATAGTTTGCTACAAATGAATTAAAAATAAACTTTCTTTACAATGAATAGACTATATTATAATTTTATAATATATGAAATAATTTTATAATATAATGAAATAATAAAGAAAAATATTTATTTTTAGTTAAAAAATAAAATTTGTAAGTCCATATATATCTTTGAATTTTCTGATTTTTAAAAATTTTTATACAATTTTTAAAGGTTATTTTCCATTTATAGTTAAAATATTCGCTTTATTCCCCACATTGTACAGCACATCCTTGAGCCTACCTTAAACCTAAAAGTTTGTACCTCCCACTCTTTCACTCCTCTATTGTCTCTCTCCCACCTGTAACCACTAGTTTGTTTTCTATGTATGTTTGCTTCTTTTTTGTATATTCACTGGTTTTTGTAGTTTTTAGATTCCACATATAAGTGATATCATACAGTATTGTCTTTTTCTGTCTGACATATATAACTAAGCAAATGCCTTCCAAGTCCATCCATGTTGTTTGCAAATGGCAAAATTTTGTTCTTTTTTATGGCTGAGTTGTATCCCATTGTAATACATACACTACACCTTCTTTATCCATTCATCTATTCATGGACACACAGGTTGCTTCTGTACCATGGCAGTTATAAATAACGTTGCTATGAACATTGGGGTGCTTGTGTCTTTTTGAATTAATTTTTCAGGGGTTTGTTTTTCAATATAGACCCAGGAGTGAAATTGCTACAAATGGCGAAATTTCATTCTTTTTTTATGGCTGAGTGAAAAGGTCTCCTTTTAAGGAGAGCTTCAATAGCTTTAATATTATACCTGTCTATAAATTTCATTAAAAAAATGACTTCAGTGCCCACATGTCAATATCTTGTTACCCACAGACAATTAAAAATAACAATAAAAGTATTATCAAAGTAAATATTATGGATTTCACATTTGGTATTAAAAATAAAATCTTCCATATTTTAATATGTATTTAGTTTATCTCGTTCTTGTTTCTTCTAATTTTTATAGATACTTTGATTTAATCTCTTCCACAAACCCTTCCCTCCCTAAATTGTCTTATTTCATTTAATACTACTTAACAGATGTTGAAACTGACAACCTCGTTGTCATCTTTGAGGCTTGTCTCCCAGTTCCCAGATCCAGTACTTCAGCACATCCTACGAAGGCAACTGTCCAAAACTAATCTGAGCCAAGCACTTTTTACTTCTTCACTGGCTTGACCATAATTAAATCTCCTCCTTCTCTCACTTAGCATCTATATAGCTTTATTATTTGTACATAGAATACCTATAACAGTTTCACAAGGCAGTTAAGGGATATACAAATATTAATCAAATCATGCAATTCATTCTTTAATAATAATTATTTAAATATTTTCAGAGAATACTAGTCCCTTGGTATTCCTTGAATAAGTTGTCCTGTACTCAGGTAAATTTAAAATCTCTTCACAGTGCATTAGCTTTTCAAAATGCATGTTCTGATTTTTTAAAATTTAAGTCATCTTACAGTAAACAACATTTTTTTTTTCATTTAGTACATCTCAATATCTGATGGAAAAGAAGTGGCTTTAGGAAATATTGCCTGTCTGTTCTTCATTGTAAAACCTAGCTCATTGGTGTACTATGACCAGTTAGTGTTTCTAGATGAAATGTGATTCTCCAAGATTTGTGGCTATGGACATATACTCTTTTAATTTAAGTTATCATTTCCTTACCTCTGACCCATTAATACCTATTAATATCCACTTATCCATTATCTACTCTCTTAAATTTGTCAATAATCAGTTTCTCTAGGGATTTTTTTTAATTATGTAAAAATGGACAACACTAGTGTAACAAAGCATAATCTTCCTATTCATTTATATATGCCATAATACTTATGTATAGGTTCATACATACTAATGAGGAATATTTTATGCATATCTAGCTGATGGAGATCCCTTTTTGTTCATTCTTATGAAAATAAGAATATTTAATGATGCAAAATATGACAACTATTTTGAAATAGGTAAATGATTTGAACATATTTTACATAATTTTTAATTAAAATTAATTAATTTATCAGGTTTAATACTATTTGTGTTGGATGAAGAGTACCACTTATGATTAATGAAATGGCCTCAAATCATATAGTTTCATATTTAACTATTATGTTTAATTTATTAACTACAGCAAAGACCAAGTAAATTAATTTATTATTATGAATTGAAAATTTTAAACTACAATGGACTCTGAAATGATATGAACACAATTCTGACATATATTATTAAGTATTTGTCAAACATAAGTTTATTATTGCTGAAAATAATTAATTGTAGTACCAACTTACAGCAATGATATTACATAAACCTAATGAATGGTAGCAATTCATTGATTCAATTAACAGTTATTAAGCCCTTGTTTGAATGTCAGATTCTATCCAAAGTTTTTGGATTACACATCTATTGTTACTGTTGGTTATCATGTGTAAAGATGCTAGTTATTAAGTAACATATTAATAGAAAAACAGAAATTATTTTGAAGAAATGGAATTTAATACAGTGAAACAATTATATCCTTACAGAAATGTCCACTGAAGGACTGGAAAAGTATAGGGAAAGAAATACTTGAAGAGTAGAAACTGCTAGAGCTGCTATCACATTCAGGCTGGCCACATTTGATGGCCACTGATACTGTCATCGCCACTTTTACTGCCATTTAACTATGATACTTTTTTTTTCCCTGAAAATGTCTTCTCATAGCCTCTTACCCTTCTACTGCAAGTACTTCCTCATGAAAGAATACGGGTATGGAAGCTGAGATATGTACTTTGCAGTGTTCTTGCTCCAGTGTTAGAAAGAAAAAAAATAGTAGAGCAGATGAGGAGCCAAGATACCTCAACAGTAAGAATAATACTGACTACTCTTTCTTGGAAATTTAATATGCCTCAAATCCCCAAGAAATGTGCTGATTTGAACCCATATCATGATTAAGGAATAGAGTCAGGATTTGGACCCTAACTCAAACTGAAGACCATGTTCATTAAATACCATATGGTCATACCTCTCCACCTGGTCAATGCACATACACAGAGCCTAACACAATTCACTTAGTTCTTCTCATTACACCTGGATCTTAGCTCCCAATTCCCTTTCTACACAATAGTCTTCATACCCCTGCCACTGAATTATGTCTGACCTGAAGTATCACCTACCTTCACCCTGTTATTTCCTTACTTAGTTTCCTTTATGCAATCTGTTAATAAGTGTGTTCTCACTCCTTATATCATGTCTTTTATTTTATTCATATTTTATTTACCATAAGCAATGTTTTCAAAATTTCAAAGAAATGGAACTGAATTAGACATATGTTCTTTGGGAATGAAATCTGTGCATGTTAAATTTTGATTTAAAACCAATTACTAGATGAACAGACTCAAAGAGAGAAAAATAATGAAAATACATAGGTTAAAGAGAATACTGGCACCAGTTACCAATTCCAGGGGAAGATTCTAAACACTTATGCCCATTGCATTTTGGTGTCAGAGTTACCAAAGAAGACACAACACAGTAAAGCAATAGATGGAACAGTGCTTCCTTCACATAGAGAAAAGACAGACCAAGATCAACTTCAATAGTAGGCATCAGTTCCCCATGGCCAGGGAATTTCTCCCTGCATCCCATACAGAACAATAATTTTATGGGCATCCCTCTAGTGCAGCAGGAGAAAGACACCATGTCTTACCCAGAAAACAGACATAACAGTGGGTTTGGCCAAGTACCATATGATGCACATGCTTCACCCAGAGACAAAGAGCATTCATTGAGCCTGTAACAGGGAACGATATTCCCTCACATGTTGATAGGCTGGGCACAGACTGAGTGGGCTCTTCATCTCTTGGTAAGGAAGTGTTCTCAACCTAAGGATCATTCTTATGCTATCAAATGGGTGTTGAATGACTGCAAGTATGAGACCACCTTTCTCAACATCATGAAATTTCAATTATAACAATTATAAATTATATTTTCTTTAGGATAGATCTATCTTTTCCAGAAATTGTTACATATTGAAAAAGGAAATATTTTTTAAAAACTTCTTAATTCCAGACTACACCATTTTTTGTCTTCCCTTTTCCTCAATGTCTATATTTTTCTATTTCTGTGTGTTTTTCCTTTAACTGTCATTAAGTGAGAAAAATAAAAGGTTTTTCACATTGAAAGACAGGTTTCTAAACATTTATATGAAGTTAATTTAATTTTTCTTTTGATTCAAGCAAATGGAAAAAGCTTTATTACAAAACTCAAAGATCCTTGAGTAGCTAAGATTTTTTTTCTTCTGTCTGTCATGGTAAGCATATTCTTGAGTCAACTTTAGATGTTAGAAACAAAGAAAGCTCTTTCATTTTTGGAAAAATAAAATTGAAAATGACCATCTGTTCAAATTTCTGTTATCAGAGCTGTCCCCTACTTGTGTGTCTGTAGCATATTTTCAGAACTGCAGGGAGAAAAGGTAACTAATAGAAAACTGTTTTTGTTAATGTAACCCATAACAATTTAGAAAAACATAAAACTAAATTGAGAATAATGATTAGTTAGATAGTTTAAACTACTTTTACAGTAGTTCATATTCAGAATCTAAAAATGAAAGTTTTTTAAAAGAGGAGTCCTTTTAATATCAAGTACCATCATCTATAAGACGCTTTCTTTTACCATTCACCCTGTTAGAATACGAAATAATTTAGGATTTACTTTTCAATAACCCAGGACCTGCAGGAATGTGGATAAGATTACAAGATAATTTGTGGGTTGAAAGTGTCTCTTCTTTGTTTTTTGTTTGGGGGGGGGATTCCTTCTTGTTTTCTCATAATTATAGTGGACATATAAAAACTAGACAGAATTAAAAATTTATAAAGTAAATTTTGGCCTATCTAATGCAGAAACAAATACATTCTAGAATTTAAATGAAAAGAAAAATTTAAAGACTTGTTTTGATGTTAAATAAAGCTATTAAAAATATATTGATTGTCCTCATAAGTATAAATGAAAATATGATTAGAAAAAATGATTAGAAAGAAGTCAAAATAATATTTTAAGGTAGTTATTTTGCAAGGTAGTCTTACAATATGAAATAATTTCTTGTTATAGAATGCATATAATACACATCTGTTAAAATATTTTTGAAATATCAGCCTGCTTCATTTCTCCATGAAGAGAAAAATGATCTTTAAAGAGAAAAATGATCTCTTTAAAGAGGATGTGGATATTTTGAAAGTGTTCCAAATATTTTAATAGTAGACTATCTGGGTCTAATGTAGTAAGGGTGTACTGGAAGAAGAAAAGGGTAGCCTGATTTTTTCATCTGGTTCTCATATTTTCAGTTAACTAGAATTCTGTTCTAGAATATTGATTGTGTCTTGATCCAGAATTAAGGAGAAGGTGATAAGAAAATCACCTCTTTTATTTTGCAACTGGATGTCTATACCTCTTAATCTATTTGGGTATGAAAATGTACACTGTGGGGAATATAGTCAGCAATTACATAATATCTTTGTATGGTGAAAGCAACTAGACTTATCTTGGTGATAATTTTGGAATGTCCAGAAATATAAAATCACTATGTTGTGTAACAGGAACTAACATAGTACTGTAGGTCAATTACACTTCAAAAACAAACTCATAGAAAAACAGATCAGATTTGTGGTTACCAGAGGTGGGGGGGTGTTGGGAGAGGCATATGGATGAAGGCAGTCAAAAGGTACAAATTTCCAGTTATAAAATAAATAAGTACTAGGGGTGTAATGTACATGATAAATATAATTCTCTCTGATGTATGTTATTTATGAAAGTTGTTAAGAGACTAAATTCTAAGAATTCTCATCACAAGGAAAAAAAATTACCATTTAATTCTGTCCCTATTGAGATGATGGATGTTCACTAAACTTACTGTGGTAATCATTTCAATGATATATCTAAGTCAAATTTGAAGCTTAAACTTATACAGTGTTTTATATCAATTATATCTCAGTAAACCTGAAAACAAACAAACAGAAAACAAAAACAAAACCCCAAAATATTTCATATACATACAATGGTACATACTACAATTTGAGTGTACTCTTACACATTATGCTAAGTGAATTAAGCCTGTTACGAAAGGACAAATAACATATAACTAAACTTACATAAGGTAACTGGAATTGTCAGCTCACAGACAGAATACAGTATGATGATTGCCTGAGACAGGAGTAGAGGGAGATGGGGAGTTATTAAATGAGTATATGGTTTCAGTTTGGGAAAATAAAAGTACTGGAGAGAGTTGGTGGTAGATTGCATAACAATGTGAATGCATTTGATGTCACAGAACTGTACACTTAAAAACAGTTAAATTTATAAATTTTACTCACATTTTACCACACAAACACAAAATTATGTCCAGAATGCAGTAGGATTATATATTAATACCAACAAAAGACGATATTGCCAACCAGGTGTTCTAAATCCTGTAATACTATCAACCAAAAATAAAGGAGAAATAAAAACATTTTGAGGCAAAAAAAGAAAGAAAATCATCTCAATTATTTCACAAAGACAATCATCCATTAAGAATGGCTGACTGAAGTTAGAATAAGATAAATTAAAACTCTATTTTCTGCAACTGCTGAAAACAAAAATATGTAGGGGTCACATTTTCTCCAATCGGCACATGCAATGTTTAAATGGCAATTATTTATAGATTTTTTCCTGCTTAACTATTATTAGCATAACTTGCGATCTGTTCCTTCAATTTGTGTGGACAGTGACATAGCTTCATAATATCAAATGATGTTCTCAAAGAAAACAATTTAAAATATTACCTTGTTTGCATACTCTCAAAACTTTTATTAATGCTTTATTGAATTTGTGTGTAGCTAGTCATTTTATTTATAGTATATTGGCAGAAAAATTTATTTTTTGTATTACTTATATGATTTTTCATTTGAGAAGTGAATAGGATTTTTGCTTTACATGCATCTATTCTCTATTACCATAATAAGTTATTATTTGCAATAAGACAGAAGCTTTAATTCTAGAGTCTCATTTTGTGTTTTCAGATTTCATTTATGGTACATTGACTATGAACAAATATGCATGATGTAACGTGCTTTTTTTAAACAAGATTTTTTTTTGCAGCTTTTCAAAACAAATTCTGTTTAGAAATTCTAAATTTTCTTTACTGATTTTCTTCATACCCAAAATGGGTATGTTTCATAAACAATTTACTTTCATCCTTCTTAATCTATTAACAGGAAAGTTCAGTGGGCATTTAGATATTTTATATTTATTTTTGTTTTGTATAAGATGTCCATTTAAAAACTTTATATTTAAGATTTACGACATGATGTGCTTATATGTTTTGCACAATTCCTAAAATTTTGTGAGTATGTACTCTCTGCTCAAGTGGAAGATTGGTTTTTTCATTTGAACAGTTTATGTATTATGTCATTTTTACCTTCAAAATAACCACATGATGATGGAGAATTGATTTTTTAATGAAATCAAATTTCGTGGTATATCATGTTACATAGTTAGAAAGTAGAGATGCTAGGGATCGAACCTAGGTCCTCCTGATTTCCAAGGACAATGCCACGTTGCCTTCACTACAGCACTTTCCTGGCATATAGTACATCACATGAAAAGTCTGCCTTCTTTTGCATGAAATTTATTAATTTTCACCCTGGGAGTACATCCCTCCCACACAACACTCATCCTCAAAATGCCATAATAATTTAGTAATGGGATTGGCTGCTGTCTACTGATTATCTTTTCAAATATGCACACAGCTACAGAGATTACAGAAGGCAAGTATGAAAGGAGTGCAAGCATATATCACAGTAATAACTCAGATTGACGGTGCCATGGTCACACTTATGCTTCGTGTCATTCTGACCCCAAGCTCCTCTCATATGCTTGGCTTCTTATGAAAGATGGATATATAAATCTATTCATCAGACATTCTTCCAGGCAGGAAGACCTTTGCTTCCTTCTTTATTCCTCTTGTCCCATTTGCTTACTAACTTCCAGGAACTTGTCACCCATGCTTATTTTATGGTGCTATTATTTCACTCTTTCTCTTTAGAATTTATCATCCTTTGTTATTTCAAAAAGTATTTGAGAGGAGAGTGCTCCATCTTAAACAAGAAGTGTTTTGTAATTTACAAAATCATCTTTGTGGGTCTCTTTTTGTTTTAGTCTTATGTAGTATATATCTGAATAAAAGTGGAAAAACTAGATTTAAGGGGAAGATTGTTACTTACTGATGTGAAGTTTTCAGTGCATACTTACCATCTTCACACTCTCAGGTTGCTTATGTAGGGTGGAGGCTGTGACAGATGCCACAAGATGGTGGCATGAGCGTGGTGATAGGAGTGGACTTAAGGAGAAGTGGCCTGGCCTGAAATGTATTTTAGAGGTAAAACTAATAGGACTTGCTAGTAGTCTGCATGGGTGTGCAAATATATCTTTAAGAGCCAAGCAAAAATGGTATTGCTGGATCAAATGGTAATTCTACTTTTAATTTTTTGAAGAAATTTCATACTGTCTTCCATAACAACTGCACATTTTTACATTCCCATCAATAGTTCCAATTATTTCACATCCTTGCAAACACTTATTTTCTGTTTGATTTTTTAATAATGGCCATCCTAATGAATATTAAATAATATCTTATTGTGGTTTTGATTCACATTTCTCAAATGATTAGTGGTGTTGAGCATGTATTCAAATGCTTCTTAGTCATGTGTATATCTTCACTGAAGAAATGTCTATTCAAGTCCATTGCCCTTTTTAAAAATGGGGTTATTTGTTTTTTCATTGTTGAGTTGTAGGAGTTATTTATGCATTCTGTACATTAGTCCCCTATTAGATATATGACTTGTATATATTTTTCCCATTTCATAGGCTGCATTTCACGCTGCTGAAATTGTCCTTTGATGCTCAGAATTTTTAAAATTAGTAGTCCCATTGGTCTAGTTTTGCCTTTATCGCTTGTGCCTTTGGTGTTGTGACAAAGAACTCATTCCCAAGTCCAATGTCATAAATCTTTTCCCTTATATTTTCTTCTAGAAATTTTATAACTTTAGGTCTTACATTTAGGTCTTTAATTCATTTTGAGTTAATTTTTTGTACATGGTTTAAGGCAAAGTTTCAACTTCATTCTTTCGCATGTAAACATCTAGTTTTCCCAACACCAGTTGTGGGAGCTGAGAAATGCTGAGAGCCATCCTCTCTCTGAGAAATTCTGTAACTCTTGACTGAAGCTGAGGGGAGAAGATACTTCTTGGCCATACTTACCAGAATGGAGTAAGAATTGGTCTAGCCAGGATCATCCTTACTTGTCTATATTAGAGATACACATTAAAACCTTCATTGTTCATTATACTTCTGGCATATTTTTTTATAATATTCATTGGAGAAATAGCAGGTATAGATTTTTATTATACACATAATAATAATAGTAGTAATAACAATAACTTAAAATAACAGTAGAAAATGCTTGTATAGTGCTTACAACATGGAAATATAGCTCTATAACTCCCAGTTTATTAACATATTCTATCCTTATAGCAATTCTATGAATGACTACTATCTTTAATTTAAATTACAAAGTACTGAGACATGAGAAGTTTAAGTAGTTTACTGATTACCATGCATATACTAGGTCAGATGGGGATTTTGCACAGGCAATTTGTCTCCAGAGTTGGTGATACTGACTACCACAATGTTCTTTCTGTAATAACGAACATTTATTTGGTGAGCATTTTCTCTATGAACAGTAATGTTCTATGCACTTTACTTTGTATTATCTTATTTAACTTTCACAATGTTTCTAGAAGCTAGATACCATTATTATCTTCAAATATAGAAGAGAAAAAAATTCTGGAAGCTTGAAATACGCTTAGTACACAGAATGCAATTTTATTCACTAAGCTGATGAACTTTAACTCTAATTTTATTTCATTGTTTATATGCTAGATGAAACCACAATGCTTGGAGTTTAACTTTCATATTCAAAAGGTCTGAGTGAGAACTGAAGTAAACAAAGAAGGGATTTGTCTTAGATAAGTCCAGAGAAGTAATTGTGCAGGGAGTTCTGGGGCTTTCTAATATACGCCTTTATTTTAAGTGCAAATGAGATGTTAAGCAGCAGGTATTGCTGATATGATCTGATTTCTCCCCTCCTCCCCAAACAAACACACAATAAAAGCAAAAAAAAAGCACCATGACTGCATCATGAAGAACAACTGTGGCATCCACTAAACATGTATGCAGACCAGTTAGATCACTATTAGACAATATTCAAGGCAAGGTATGATTGACATTTAAAACAAGGTTTTCTTCAGAGGGACAAAGGAGTGACTGATTAAAGAAAAAAAAATCAAGTCAATATGTTTTAGTGAAGGGTTAGATTTGGAGGTATGTAGGATGAGGGAGACTAAAGTGTGAAGGACTGACATCGAAAACCTAAGTGGTTTTTCCATTATTGAGACAGAAAGCAATACAAGGGGTATTTGTTTGAAGAGAAAATCAAAAACATTATTCAAAGAACTTGGTAATACAGTAAAAATCAATAGAAATTAATTATATTTCATAACTTCACATATATTTTGTCCTATGTTTGAAAGAAGGGAAAAACAGATATTTCTTCTTAAAGTCTAAATGAAATTCTAACTTATGTAACAGGGAAAACCAATTTCATCAGTTGCCTCACAAAATGTATTGTAAAGAAGCTTTATGCTGCCAAAATATTTTACTTTACTCTTTGGAACTCTTGGTTTCATAAACAAATGTCATGACAACAAAAACATTTCAAGTTGATTTGGTCTTCCATCTCACGCTTTCTGTTGTATTATGGCTTACATACAAAGTATGACATATCCTATTTAGTCATTCTTCACATTTCCAGGATTTATTCCTCGCAAAGACTTCATCAAAATATACCTGTTTTCACTTACAATTCTTCCTCGATCTTTAAATATATTTTTTACCTTAGAACTAAGATAATCTCCATTCCAGACATATCTGATATTGTGTGTTGTTACTACCATATGTAAACTCAGACATCTATTTGATTTGTCAGATGTGGTTTCATAAATTAGTACTCTTTTAATTGGTAAGTTATATCCACAATGCTCACTTATTTTTTATGATTTATAATTTAGGGATTTTATATATATATAAATGTAATTTCCAAAAACTTTTCATTAGGACAGTTCCTATTGCAATTTAAGCCACATGGTGATTCTATGACAAGGCCTGTAGTATTGTATTTAAATCTATTTAACTACTTTGACAAATCATTTTTATCACTTACAAATGAACTATAACTCACTACTTACATTCTTAAAAACTGATTATAACATTTAAAATAATAAATGAAGATAGTTTATTTTTTCCTGTTTAGAAATAATATAAATTAACTTATTTTCTCCTAAACACCGCTGAGACTAACATGTCAAGGTTAAATAAAAATATAACTCATACATAAATAGACTGGAATACTGCAAACTGAGTCAGCTTTTGTTTTGTTTTGCTTTTCTATTGTGGTGATATTTTTAGATAATGAACGCCTTAGTAGCTGTTCACATTCCTAAAGTCATAGCAATCTTATACAACTAATTCTCACTATTGAAACAGAGTAAAACTCAGGCGCAGGCACTGAAAGGAAATTTTCAAACGTAATTTATAAGACATTTAATGGTAGAATTTTAGTCTTCTGTGTTTCCAGGACTTGCATTAATCATTTTAATCATGCAAATAACTGAGATTCTAGAAATGCAATGCATGGAAATTCTATAGTTGTTAACATGCTAATTTATATTATCTTTAGAGGGATACTAGGGATGTAGGTCTTACAAAAACCAAAAATTAATCAAATATAGTTGAGTTGAGAATACAAAAGGTACTGAATGATAAAAGAAAAAGCCGATTAATACAAAGAATTGAAATAACACTGTGTAGACACATTCACTTACCCACTCTTCAACAAGGGGTTGAACATGATCTTAGTGTAGACTTGCCAGTAATACCAAAATTTGTAGGTAATATTAATAAATATAAGGAATTTTAAAAGCATACAAGGTGGAGGAACTATCTTAACTGCTTGATGTGAATATTCATATTTAATTCCTACTGTAATGCATTGATATAAGCATTCCTGCTAATCACATATTAAAGGAAACTGAAGAATAAAGACTAAGTAAATTCCTTCCATTAAACGGAAGTCAGATGTGAAGGCAAGTAAACATAAGTACAAATCAATGCTTATTTAAGAAATAATATTAATCAATATTTTCAAGAAAAAAAAGTGTTGAAGCAAGAAGTATCAAGAAAGTTAGGCTGATGACATAGCCAAGAGGCCATTTAAGATTATGATCAGTAGATTACTGATTTGAGATTTACTAAAACGTTCAGAGGGTATCTATTTTATGATAATTGTTCAGGCAACACTGTGCGGGCTAGAACTTGGAGATGAGTATCAAGTGCTGGTGAAGTTGCAGGGTAGTTAGGATGCTCTAATATTCATGGTGAAATGACAGAAAGACTTTGGAAAATGTTTTAGCAGTTTCTTAGAGAGTTAAAATGATCTTTTGTCCTTTAGACCCAACAATTTTGTTCCTGGTTATTTACTTTAGAAATGAAAACTTGTGCTCACAAACAAATCTGTAAATGTGTATAGCTGGTTTATTTCCAACAGCTAAAAACTGGAAATAATACAAATATCCTTCAAAAGGAGAGTAAGCTGTTTCATTCATATGATGGAGTACCAGTTAGCAATAAGAAATGAACAAACCACTGATAAACAATATAGCACCATGGATAAATCTGAAATGCCTCATGCTAAGTGAAAGAAGCCAGATACAAAAGGTTACGTGCTTTATTATTGAAATTTAAAGACATTCTGGAAAAGTCAAAACTAGAGATATACAGATTAATGACTACCAGGAGTTAAGAGTTGAGAAAGATTGTGACTAAGAAGAGAAAAGAAGGAAAATCTTTGAGTGAGAGACTTGCTCTGTATCTGATTGAGGTTGTGTTTACATGACTATGTAATTGTTAAAACACACAGAACTGCACCCCAAAAGAGTCAACACATGCTTGAATCTTAGGACACCCCAAAGCTACGCTGAGGAAGAAAAAGAGAAACAAGCAAGGGAATCTGTGAAGAAGCTACCAGTAAAGTAGGAGCAAAATCAAGAATGTGATGTCCTGAAAGCCAGGTGAAGAAAGATTAGGGAGCGATTAACTATGCCCCATACTTCTGATACATCATATAAGGTGATGACTGAGAATTAACCATTAGATTGAGCCATATGGAAGGCAAAAATTAACAGGAAAAACACACTTTTCATGGATTGTTAGGGTAAAAACCTGACTTCCGAGATTTCAAGATAGAATTAGAGGGGAGGCATTATAAATAAGCATAGATTTTGTCTGTTTAATTTTCAGGCTTGGGGGATAATGGTAGTATTTTTGTATACTTACAGTAATGATGCATTACAGGACAAAAATTTCATAATGTCAGAGAAACTGAGAAATGTAATTAGTTTTTATGTACAGCAAAGAAGAGAGGAGTTGTAAGTGAATAAATGGCCTATAGATAGCAAATTTACTCAATTTCATTCACTGTAAGATGCATTTATCTGTTTCATATTTTAACATTTCATGTTTTAGAGTCATTGTACAACTGATGGTGTTTCATATAATTGACAATTTTGTTTTTTATTTTCTGAAGTGACATAAAGTAAGAACATCTTACAAATGACAGTTTTAGATTTTCTGAAATATGGTATTTCATCTATAGAAATAGGATGGAGCAGAGTGTACGTGTACAGATGCTGACAGGTTATTAGATATAGTAGTGGGCCTCTGCTGACATTTGTTTTGTGATTATTTTAATTTTCTAAGTGATGTATAACATAATGTCATCCCCTGGAAATAGATGGACGAAGAGTTTGAAATTTTGAAGAGAAAGTAGAAAGTGTGGTATAATTTCTAAGGGAGAAGAAAAAATCAATTGTCTAGGGAAATACAGCATGATTGCTCAGTAACAGTAGTTTTATCATTATAAATTTAACGTGAGACTACTTAGTATAGTTCTGTGTTTTTCTTCAGCTCCATTCAGTTTCAGTTCATTGGAGCAGTCACAAAACAGGTGAAGAGTTGATTAAATACCATTAGGATTTTGCCGATCAAGTGGAAAAAAAAAACTAACAGAAGAACAAGTTACTTAGTGTGTATGTAAAAAAATAGCTATAAGAATTAGCTATGGAATTTAACATGAGTAAAGTGAGAATAAAGGACCGTAAGAGAATAAGAGACCATGAGAATTTGGCAGTATAGGAAGACTGTTGGCTTTAAGGTAACATTGAAAGTGAGCAAAAAGACAAGGGATGGTGGTCAGAGGGCAGAGTGCATAAGTTAATCCTACGGATGGGTTGCATTTATTGGTAATGTCAGAGTCTAAATGGAAATGAACTTGAGACAATTGAAAGCAAGATCACTGGAACAAAAAAGTCCAAAGCATTGAGAGCCCTGTGCGTTGGAATTTTCATTTATGTATATTTAAATTACTAAGAATTAAAATTTCAATAGTTTGGAAAAAATGACAGTGAGACACTTACTAAAATCATTAAGAAATGAGATATAAGAAGGGTCCATCAATGATTAGAACAAGGAAGAAGAGTTGACACTAAAAGTTGATGATGTAAGTACTAATGTTTAGGTTCTAGCTGTTGGCAAAAGAAACTATAAAAGTAGCAACAAGAATCAGAGAAACCACCTTTCATATTTCAAACGGACAGAGAATTTACAACACGTTTTGTAAAGTAACTGCTCTGTTAAAATGGAGACCAGGGCCAGAAGTCAGAAAAAAGCCTGTCTAAATTTTAACTGAGTAGAGGGGAACTTTGAGGCCTTCTTGGTTACTATTTCATTTCTATTCGTAAGTACCTCTGAGTGATGTTGGTAGAAAGAAATTACAGAGGGCTGAATGGGAAGCAGAGGCCCTAGGAAAGTCTGAGTTTTATCAGAACGAGAAATAAGAAAAAAAGTTCAGATATGAGGTAGAGGATAGAGAAGATTTTGCTGCTGAAGAACTGTGAAATTCGGAGGGGCCGGTTAGGAGGACTGAGGAATTGGAAAGGGATGACTGCTGGTATCCAGAGTCAGGATCTGTGAATAGCCCGGTAGGAATCAGAGAGCAGGAGGTAAGGGATGACTTAACAGTCTAAGGTTTCCTGTGAAACTGAGATATAAGATTAAGAGATATTTTATACATAGGGCTACAAGGAAAATGACATCAATCTTGGGGATACCTGGCAGACGAGGGTGATGAGACTGTGAAAATGGGAAACAGGGAAATACTGGTTTCCAGGGTTACCACTGGTTCCTTATTAATAACATTAGGATACCAGAAAACTATGTATTGCTCAGAATGTGGAATTCATTTGACCCCTAAAGATGTAGGATAAAAAGCCTGCATGTCAGTGGACTAATTACATGGTACTTTTAGGACTGTAATTTTAGCAAAACAAAGAAATGCTGGAAAACATATTTATATATCCTATTCGATGGAAATATGAGAAATCTACATTCCAAAAATTCTGTAAAATAAATACGTTCTATTTTTTAAACTTTTACACAGTAGCTACAAATATATGAGGCTGTTAAAACTAGAACAAATAAACAAGTCATGAAAAAACCGATATTAAGCTTTGATTTCCAAAGTAATGCAGGCTCTTACAATCCAAACAGGTCTTCCTGAATCCACTTGTACTCCTTGCTTCTCAGTCCATCTTCCACAAGGTGGCCTTTTTATTTAAATCAAGCATAAATCTGGCAACTGATCCTGTTTTTTCCTTTACCAAAATCTTTGTGATCAGCCCCCTGTAGCTTTCAGAAGAACAGCAGTGATGTGTCAGTGCTTCTGTTGCCCCACCACCTCTGCTTGCTTCCCCTCTGGTTCTCCTATGACTTTTGCAGACAGTTTCAGGAAGGCTTCAAATTAAACAGATCTAAAACATTTTCTCCTCAATGCCAACAGCAAAGATTTGCTCTTTGCCCTGGGCTTTCTCTGACAAAGTGGATCCTGGAAGGAATCCACTCAGCACACAGATACATACAACTAAAATGTGTAAATACTATTGTCAATCATTAATCAATGGGAACAAAAGTCAATGGATAAATATTTCTTCCTGTCAAGTATTCAAGTGCACAATTCCATCCTCCTTGAATAGTCTCAAGTAGAAAATGATCTCACTTGATTGATCCCCAGTTTTCTAGTGACCCTGATAACATGCTCAATAACCTAACTAACATTAACTTTTTCTCATTCCCTCAGTCTCTTAAGTCCTTTAAGTCCTGTTCTCTGAGGTACATACAAGTCCTCTCAGGCTCTACTTCTGGCTAAGACTATTACTTTCGTAGACTATTCACTGCTTTGAAATAGCTAATCAGGAATCAATTGTGATAAGAAGGTGTGTAACTTCAGAAGCAGAAAATTCTACAAGATGCCCAGGTCCAGGCTTTGTCCTTAGAGAAGTACACGAGTGTGGACACACGAAAGCCATTGTTGCTGTGGCCACGAAGTGGATGCAACACCAGGATACCAGCAGAACTGACCAACATTCTATGGAGCCATCTTTTAATATCCACACCAAAGCAAACAGACAGCAAAAGCCTTCAAAAATGGTCTCCCTCTTGATTACAAATGGGAAAAATTTTACAAATTTCTTTGGAATTCTACATCATGTTAGGGTTCCTCTGATGTTTCACTTTATGAATTAATCTTTTTCTTTCTTGAATATTTATGTTGGGCTAAACAGGGCCCAACAGCTGTAACATTAACAAAAACAAACAGCACAACCAGCAACAGTAGTGACATTTTCACAGTTAGCCTCATTTCCAATGATCATCCAACCTAGTAGTTGTACAGGCTACAAAGTGAAAGACATTATACATATCTTTGATTTTCGAAATTGAAGCTCTTAGGGTAAAATGTACCTTAGTAAAAATTTTGAGCATCAATGAAATATTGGAGGAAAAAACAAAACAAAACAAAACAAAACAAAACAAAACAAAACAAAACTATGATCATGAAAAAAAAATCGTGATGTACTTCTTCTGTATTAGGACAATATACTCATTGCTAAGAGGAAGAAATAAAAGATGGCAAGTAAGTAACAAAAGAACTTACTAGGTTCCAAAATTAGGGCCCCAAATGCTGATCCCTGGAGCCAATCCAACAACAAAACCTCAGAAAATAAGTGGATGCAGAGTGATCCTAAGAAAATAACCCAGCAGTGATTTATATGCTTCCCTGAATACAGAAGCAGAAGAAATATTCTCATGCCAATTCTCTGCCAGTGTGGCAGAAAAAGAAAAAACAGATTTTCTATAAGGAAAGGATACAACAGGTATACAATAACAAATGATTTATTAATTGACACCCACATGAATGGACAACCAAAAAAAGCAGAAAGAATGGTGGACTTCTCAGTGACATCTACAAGGAGAGATTTTTTCAAAGCCCAAAAGTGTTACCTTGGGTACATACACTTTACTGAAAATTTACTGCATGCCAGCAACTATTAACATAGCATTTATATTGTATTAGGTATCATAAGTAATCTAGAGATGATTTAAATTATACAGGAGAATGTGTGTAGGTTATATGTCATTTTATATAAGGAAATTGAGCATCTGCAAATTTTGGTATCTTTGGGGATCTTGAAACTAATCCCCTATGAATACCAAGAGATGACTATATCATATTTTTTTAAACTTTAACAATATTTAAGTCACTATTTTTAGCATTATAAATTAATCTAGAAATTTAGTAGATTATAAATTATTGAAAAACAACTAATGAAAAATGTCAGAGAACAGTTTTAATAATTTTTATTCCTTTGTATAACTATAATGGTGAAAAATATAATTTAGAATTCTTAAATATGAGTTTTAATATATTAGTACTTTAAATCAAACACTAAAGTTTATTATTTTCATTGATTAATTAAACTATATTTATTAATCATCTTCAGAATGATGGTGGTAAGGAAGAGGAGTCAACTTATTTCTTTTGTGTATACTAATCATCACATGCCCTGCATATTCCTTTTGTTTTCTCACAAAAATTCAATCTAATTCTGAAGTCTATTATAACACAAGTTGTCTTAATATCAAAATATATGTATATGAAAAGTACTTTGTGCCTGTGTTAAATGGTGTGTAAGACTCCTTTATTAATTCTTTCTTAATTTTGTTTTTCATTTCAGAGATTTCACTGGAAATGAATACATATTATACCCATGCACTGTAAAAAAAAGTCATTCTTTAATATGAAGTAAGACAATGATTTACAAGAATTATACATTTTAAAGCAAGGAAAAGGATAATATGTAATAATAGAAGTTCCTTACTTAATACTACTTGAATTATTTCATGTTCAATTTAAGCACAATAAAAATATTTATACGTATTATATAATTGAGATTTGCTCATAATTTTAGTTAATATAATTTATTATATATGTATATATATTTACTCTTATTTATTCTCTAACCACTCTTCTTGCTTTCTAAGTCTATTTTATGAAGACTTTTTAATGTATTTCAAATAAATAACTGAACAACTACCATGACAAGGGATGCTGTAAGGTTGCGCTTTCCTATTTAAAGCAGTATATTTACTGAGATTTAGGCTTGGCTTTTCTTAAGGAGAAAGGAAATAATTTTTGTATTATTAACTACATTCTTGTCATTAAAAAGCAATTTTAGTTTTCTTATTTTCATGAGCAAGAACATTTGATACATAAGGATACATTTTATTTTTCTTCGAACAGACATTGAACATAGGGCATAGTGATGGTAGCCATAGCAACAACCACCCTCAGACCTAGTCCAATTTCTACTGAGGTTATCTAAAAGATCCACAATAAAGTCCTATTAGAAGGAAAGCCATGCCCATTGTGGGGCATAAAAGCTTTTAAACTCATCTCTGCTAGTCTGAACAGGATCTCTGGATTCAAGAAAATTGCAAGGCATATGAAAAGCTAAGGAAAGACCCACTATGAAAAGACAAAGGAATCACTAGAACCATATTCAGTTATGGCAAAGATATAGGAATTGTCCAACAAAGAATATAAAAAAGCTATTATTAATAATGTGTTAATGCTCTATTATAAAACTGCAAATTCACATGGGCAATTTCACCAGAGAAATAGAAATTACAGGAAAGAATAAAATGGAAATGCTTTCTAGAAATAATAACCAGAGTAAGAGAAATGAGAATTGCTTTGGATATGCTCATCTGTACTCTAAACAATGTTGAGAAAAGATTCAGTGAACTTGAAGATAAATTACTCAAACAGAAACACAAAGAGAAAAGTGTGAAAAAGTACCAGAAGAGTCTAATCCAAAAGTCATGGGACATTGTCAGTCCATCTAATATATGTATAATTTGAATCCCAGAAGGGGTGGAGGGGAAGAGAAAGGAGTAGAAGAGATATTTGAAGAAACAATGGTTACAAATTTCTTAAAATTAATGACACACATCAAACCACAAATCCAAGATCAGAGAAAAACAATGATAGACAAACTGGCACATGCATGAAATTGAATGTATGAATGAATGAATAGATAAAATGTCATAACAGCCAATGAGAATGAGCACAAGATGTGAATCCATACTTGTATATAAATAACTGAATAAATAAATACATGGATAAGTGACAATTTTTTCTTACAGAAAAATTTTGGTTCATTGATATAGATGAAAACAGAAAACCACCATTAGAATAACCTTGGAATAACTGCTGTAGGCAAGATCCACAAATGGATGATAAATTTAGGGGGTGAATGTTTAAGCAGAAACTGAGTATTTGTATAGTCTCAAAATATCTTCCCAAAACACTTAACTTTCAAGGGAAAATAGTAAGTTTAAATACTTGCAGATATCACCTTAAGCAAATAATTGAGATCAATATCACCAGATACATACACACGCGCGCGCGCGCACACACACACACACACCCCATACACATAATGTAGCTCCTGATAGGAGGCAATGAGGCAACCTCCAGTGTATCCTTCGTAATAGTGAATAGGCTCAATTTAATAATGAGAAAGTAATCAGACAAACAAGAATTGAGGGACATTCTATATAATAACTGGTCCACATATTTCAAAAATTTCAAGGTTGTGTAAGGTAAGAGAAAGCTGAAGGCTGTCAAGACTGAACGGGGTTAAAGATGTGTGACACTAAATGCAGTGTGGGATTCTGGATTGGATCTTGGCCAGAAAAGCATATTAATAGGAGAAAAAAGCTAGCAAAATATGAAAAAATTCTCTAATTTGTAGTATTACACCAAAGATAATTTCTTAATCTTGATAACTGATCTATGGATATACAAGATGCTAACATAAGGTTAGTTGGGTGAAAGGTATCTGAGATCTCCTAGACTATTTTTATAACTCTCTGTAAGTCTAAAATTACCTCAATATAAAACAATTTTAATATATATTTTATATTTGCCAAAAATACATAAATTCCACTAAGTAAATAGAACAGTATATGAGTAATTAGTTAAACAAATGATAACAACATCAATAATATTGAAATCTAGCATTGAAACCTAAATAACAGATTTTGGTAAAGAATCGGTGTTCAAGAAATGGAAAAAAAGTAGCGTGGTTAAATATACTAAGCTTCAACTCTGCCAGACAAGAAACTATCTCCTTAAAGTAAGTTTTTCTCCCTTAAAAGAAAAAAGTTTAATTATAATAAGTAGATAACATTTGTTTGAAGATGATACTACTTGGTGATAACTCCATATGAGCCACAATTTCAAGTATTAAAAAAGATAGTTAAAGGTATTCAGAGGAACAAAAAAATCTTAATGTTGATCTATAGTGTGGGTAGAGATATATTACTTTTAAGAATCAAAAATTAAGAAAGCCAAAACAACAAAGATATAGAACTTTACCTGCAGAGTTGAAAAGCTATATATCTAGCTAAAGAGACAGTGAAAGAATGTTTTTCTTATATAGAAAAAACAGATATATTTACTTCTATAATTCAAGAAGTAGAAGAGTGAACCTGTGGGCAACCATCAAGACAAACTAGGATGTTAAATCAACATTTCAAACTCAGTGCAATGTGAATTCTAAGTATCAAATTGTCTCACTGTTCCCAGAAAATAAATTACTACTACTTGCTTACAAACACTGATGGATCTGTTTCAGTGTTCAACAAACACTTGGAGTACAGTTCAATGCACTGTGTAATATGAAAAGTTAGAAAGCATGAGTTGTCATAATGTAACAGATTTACAAGAAAAAATGCTGAGTGTATTTAGCAATATTTTAGCAGAATTGATTTTTAAAGACTGATCTCAGAACTGGACGTCTCTTATACTGAACTGACATGTGAACTGTACTTGTAGATAATGGCATAGCTGTTTGTTATTTCCTGGAAATAAAATACTAGATATGCAAACTACCTAGAAATAAAGTGAGTCTATATGAAACTTAAACTGGAAATAATGTGGCATGATTTTCAGAATTTTATTTTCCTTTGTGGAAAAAATCCAAGCAGGAAATAAATCTCATTAAAATGGGGGGCGGGGGGAAGTATAGCTGACTTAGTAAATCTTAGTAAATCTTTCAATACATTGAGGAAGAACAAAAAATGATGTTGAATTTATGTTTTACAAAAGTATCAAAAGCCAATCTAGAAATATGTCCTCAAAATGAAACAAGGGCACCTGAATGGGAGAGAAATGATGAGTGAGATGTGTCTGTATCAAGTGTTGACTGACTTTTCTTCTATTGCTTTCGTTTGTCAGTGTGCATAAACAAAATGGGGGAAAGAGAACAATTGGAATGAATCACTAGTTCTTTAACACATCACAAATCAAATATTTCATTCATTAAAATATCCCCAGCATTTCAAATACCTGACGCTTTGAAGACAGTCAATAACTACAAATCAAATGAATGAATGGTCAGTTTCCTTCTTGAAATAAATTTATTTTACATTAACTTTACTTGGATATTAAAATATTTTTTTCTAAATTATTTATCCCAAACTTTAGGGTCGTTGCTACCCAGAGTTTTCTACTCCTGATACTAGTTTATCCTTATTTTCCTTCACTTATTCTGTTAGAGTTCTATTTGAGGGAAACATGCTTTAAGAGTCTAACGCAGAAGAGAAATATATAAAACCACAGGACATACAGAGAACTGACAGTGCTCAGTAAAAATTTCAAAAATCACTGATTTTTAACAAGTAATACTAACAGCTGTTCAGTTATAATTAAATATAAGTAGGATCTCATCTACTGTTTATGTAAAGATTCTATACATAGCACTAATAAGAATTTCAAGATTTTCTAATATCTACATTCCAATTTTGAGAACTATTAGTAGTTTATGATTAGGTAACACTGGCATATATGATATTAGTGATATAAGAAGAGAGTCTGCCTTTAAAAAGGTGGAGGAGTCTAGAAAGAGGGTAGAAGGCATCTACCATGTCAAAACTAGCAATCAATGATCCATGTCTTAGGCCCTGGAAAACGGTGTTGGCTCAGATTCTGTAGGTAGGGAAAGTAAATCTCTTCCCAGAATAGGTATTCATTACCTTCAAAATAAAGGGGGCTTACTACAGTCAATTTTCCATCAAGTGGCATTTTGATCTTTTTTTAAAGGATAGTGCCATATTAGGGTCTGATCAGTTAATCATTCAGAGGCAGCAGTAGCTAGGTCAGATAATCTAAGCGGGAGTGCAAGCTTTTGGATCCAAATGTAGGCTTCAACTATGCCACTCTGTTCATGTGAGAATTAAGTCAGGTTTGGCTTAACTGATATCAAAATCTGGCTAACATGTACTGGCAAAGCAATTGAGTTGCAAACTTGTGCCAAGAAAAATCTGGGCCTCATCTACAAACAGAGATGGCATCCTCTTCACCCACCAGGAAGGCAGTGGGCCAGTCCCAAATCCTCATTTTACCACTGATTTTCTCAGAACATTCTCGGTACCACTTGTGTTAGTTGGGTGATAAAAGAAACGGATATCAAGATGGCATTAGACACTTAAGAGGGACAAAAGATCTATTAATAAAGAAAAGAGGGCTTAAGGAGGTTGAGAGAGCCATCAGACTCCAATGAAGATCTGATCTTTGTAAAGGGGAGGGAAAAAAGGAAGGAAGCTTTTAGATTGCAAACTTGATGAGTTTCTGGGCAGGCCACCCCTAAATATGCCAAGGTGGCATACCGATTATTTGGAATTATAGTTACTTGAGAAATAGCTGGTACAAAAAGAACACCCAACCCCCTACTTTGTTCCCCTTCAAAGCAGGAAACAAAATTCCGATGGGAAGGTATCCTCTCTGTGTCAGGAAGATGAAGAACGTCCTTATCATCAGAGAGAGGGAATTCAAGGCCAGGAAAGCTGTATAAATAAATTTTGTTACTTCTTCATTAATTTACTACCCCAAGAAAAACCCCTTTGTTTTGTCAAACCTTCACAAATAATTGATTCTTTGTCTAAGATGATGTACACGCAATGTACTTTGCTCACTTTGTAGGTCCTATACCATTGGAGCCTCTGTATATATGAAATTAAATTTATTTTTTCTCCTGTTAATCTGTCAGTTTGATTATTAGAACAATTAAAGAACCTAAAATGATAGAGGAAAAACTCTCCCCCACTAAACAATAAAATATTAAGAAAATCTGGCAAGGCCTATAGTTAGTCCTTGAGCAAAAATCGCCTATAAGTGGAATCCCACAGCTCACAGGAATAGGTCCACCCTACCACCCTGCTGTGCTCACTCATGTGTTGAACAACCATGGGAAGCATGTTCTCAGCACCACCACAGTAAAGAATTCAGATTACAGCAGCAGACCCATTGATCCATAATTCTTCTCACAGTAGGATACATGAGACTACGACGGACTAGCTCATTTAAAGCCATCAGAAATATTGATGGCAACCAGAAACAAGAAAAAACAGAAAAAAAGTCTGTGTGTGTATATATACACATATTTATATATGTTAGGAAGCAAATATATACATATATATGTGGTGAATATTCAAAGCAAAAAGGACTGATAAAGTCAGGACCCAGAGGAGAGGAAGCAGAGAGGGGAGTCCAAACTTTGATGCTGCTCCTGCCCTCAGGGCACCTACTAATTTTAAGCAAATCTTTCACTCTCTAGTGTACCTGCAAATTCGAGGTAGCTAGTACAAATCTAAGAGGTGGAACAGAAGCAACCGATCTGGTGAGTGGTGGATTTTGAATATCAGTGCCTGGCAAGGGATATTTATAAAGGAGGAAACCAGTGGTAAAAAGAGGATATTTTGAACAACTGCAGGCCAAAATTTTGAAAATGTAGATGGAATGGAGAATTCATTAAAAAGTACCTATCTTTCCAAAACTGCCACAAGCAGAAATTGAAAATCTGTATTCATATATATATTTATGAATAACATCCATCATCCTTAATTTAAAACCTCACAAACTTCAGAACTGGATGTCTTTCACTGGTGAAAACTTCCCTATGATCTGTATGATCTGGTTTAAGAGAAATGACACTTTGAACTTTAATGGCCAGAAACATTTGTGCCTACTCCAAAGGAACAGCTCTATTTCAAAATCATATATGCCCATATGGTAAAGAAATCTGATTACTGATGAATGGCAGAGTCCCCGTATCTTAGGAAAAAAGAGTGAACATGCTAAATACTTATGAAATAGCAATATGAAATATTTTAATCTGTAAGGAATCTACCTAAATTCAACCAAGAAAAACATAAGACAGCATGCATATATCTGTATCAATTAAAGAAATTCAATCTATAGTTAAAATCTTTTCTGTAAATAAAACAGCAGAGCCAGATGACTTCAGCAATGAATTCTACCAACTATTCAAAGATACCAGTTCTGCAAAAATTCTTCCAGAAAATATATGGGATGAAAGTATTTTCCAAATCTTTTTATAAAAGCAATAATATTCTGATATTACAGGGATAGAGTAATACATCATGAGCAGAAAGATATCAAGAAAAACAGACTACAGCTAAATATCATGATGATCACAATGTGAATTAAAATATTGTTTTATTTAAATAATAATCCAGATCTGTAATATCCAAAATGTGAAACAAGCAACATGTCCAACACAAAAGAATGAACTACTGATACATGGAACAACAGAGATGAATCTCAAAAGCATTAAGTGAAATAATTAAGATACAAAAGACTACAAATGGATTGATTGTATTTTTATGACATTCTGAAAAAGGCAAAACTCTGTGAAGTGTAATCAGATGTGAGAGGCCAAAATTGGAAGGAGAGACATGACTGCAAAAAAGCAGGAGTGGACATTTTAACTTGATAGAAATAGTGTGATTATAGTGATGTAAAATTATAGTGGTGGTTGCATGACTATATATAATTCAAAACTTTCTGAATTGTACAAATGTAACTGATAAATATGTAGGTTTTTTATATCTGGCATATATAGTGTGTATACGTGTGTGTGTGTGTATGTATATATATAAAAAGCATATATATATATATATGTGCTTTAAAGAGTTTGCTTGAGAAAACCTTTAATTTTATACATGACTTGGGAAAACCTATATTTGGGCATTCTAAATTAAAAATAGCATCCTAGTCAGTACTTAATACAGCTGGATTAGCAGTTTCTCCATTTTTCTGGACCCAGTGTACACCAGTCTGACGTTCTAAAACCTGCTCAGAATAGTTTATCAGAACATAGCAGAGGTTTGTTGTTTTTTTTTTTAATTTCATTCATAAAAGAATATGTGGTCCTTAGGCTGAAGAAATAATGGCATTAAATCCAAAGAATGAAACAAGGGATTTTCCAAGAGACCATATAAAAGGTCAGGAAAAGTTGATACAAGTTTAACCAGGGAGAACTAAATGAGTTTGAACACTATAGCTACTATATTTATATGTGTATGAATCATGAATATAATATAATCAAACATCTTGGCAATTTTTCTGAATGCAAGTTAATTTATAATGATAGGATGCCAAAGCAAAGTCAGTAGTTAACAGATACAATTCTCACTGTGCTTTGATATTCCTCCACACTTTATCATTTCAAATATGTTTTACTAACATTTTAATTATAGGAAACTTAAGGAAAAATATTGAAAGTTGATCTTCCTGCGTGGAAGAACAGTTTGGATTCATCAAGAAAAGAAGTGACTATGAACTCTGAGCTGAAACTCATTATGTTTTTGATTTTTGTTCCCAATGCAAGAGGTAAATTTTTTCTGCCTTCCCTACATAATAGTTACTGTTGTGAACTGCTGCTTTATCATAAAGCTATGTACCCCAACCTATAAATTATCATCCAAACTCTCTAAAACTACAAAATGGGTGACTGTAGGAAAGTGTAATTTATTGACAAAAATTTTCATTTTTTGTATCCTTCTGCTGAATATAAGATGAATTCATCCTACTTATGATATTTATGCTACTGATGAATGCAGTCCTTCACTCTACTGAGATATCAAATCCTGCAAGATATCATGTTGAGCTGGAAAGATCTAAGAACGAAGATGATTTGAATAATATAGCATTGCAATTCTTGTACATTCTTCTTTGCCAATATCATGTGAGGAGTTACAGTTAAAAAAATAAAGAAAAATAAAAACTGCCAATTTTAATGAGGATAAGATGGAATGTACTGTCAATACCATACTGACATAATGAAAAGCTTTCAGTATAAGATCTAAATACTGGAAAACCCAGAAGTCATATATGGTGTCCTTTAATTGTACATGTAAGGATATAAAGATATAAAAAAATCTTCAAAAATTAAATAAGCCATATGCTCAGTGAATGAAGAATAATGCTGATATTATTAACTTGTGCAAAGAATTTAGTTGATTAAAGAGCATAGACAAAAGGCAATAGGAGTGTTGAACTATTGAGTATGTTAAGTTAGTACAGTGAAAATTTAATAGTGCAAGCAGCATTATTCCAAAACAAAGCATGGAATCTTTTGTTTTGCTCCTATAATAATAATAAAGATACATCTGGGTTTTAGAATGCAATTTTTTTTTGCTGATGAGTGTAGAAAGGCAATATCTAAATATACAATGTAGTGGCCCAGATTTAAGGATAAAAAAATAAGAAAGTAAAAGCACCACAGGAGTCCTATGTAAAGATTATCGAGCATTTGCTATAGCCCTGAACAAGAAATGGTGGTTATGAACAGGCCTGCTGACCTTATGTATGAATGAGAAAATAAAAGTTTTATCTGTTCCATATTACCCGTCTCTCACTTTCTCTTTCTTTGTCTGTCTCTGTGCCCATTTCATCTTACCACCCTCATTACCACAAATCGGCTGCAAAACTGCCAGGCATCAGGCCCTCACAATGCAACATCTAAATGTTGAAAAAGGGCATTTTTAAAAAATACCCTTTAAAATATCCAGTGTTATTCATGGATTATGTTGGAAGGTTATCTTATCCTAGATTCTAAAAGCTTTTAAATGTCAAGTGTTCTGCCTTCAGAATATGAGCTAAATATTCACACATTTCAAAGAACTGAGATATCCACAAAACTAGAAAAACAACATTAGCCATCATTGAAAAATTTGTTTTTAAATTATTGGTAGGGTTTCAAAAAGTGAATCAAGTATGTCCTGTATCATTTTCAGTACAAGAAATATTTGTAAACTAGTTTTATCCAAATTCAAGTTTGAAGAAATACAAAACCCATTAAATGCTTCATTGCCAATGCTTGAGAAATATAGTTTATATTCATTTATTTAGAACTCTTAGCAGACCTGGTATAAAAAACTTTTTTAATATTGTCAACCCACAGAAGTAGTGCACTTGCGTGTAATAACTGTTAACAAAACATCCTTTCAAATTATAAAGTAATTTTTACTTTAAGAATACAATTTCCATAAATCATTGAATTCAGTATGAAATTGTTTTATGATGATGATGATTCACTAAATATTGCATGTTTTCTACCCTCATTAAATATTTGGTGACAATTACAACTAGATTGATGATATAAGCATATATTAATGATCTATTAAAATCAGGTAGATTCCAAATTAATTCATAACTTGTTAGTGGACTAGACTATGTATCTAATGACTTTTCTATTTTGCCAATATTTAAACAAAGCAATGTATAAAAACACCTATTCATAATCTCTTCTGAAGACCATATTTTAATAAATGTTCTAGTATCTTTCATTTTTTAAAATAGGAACATTAAAATTCAGACTTTTCTCTTCTTGAATCAAATTAAGCACTTTTTATTTTCTCTCAATAGAATATAGAAAAGAAAACCAAGTGGAAACCCTAGAAATGAGAAATAAAATTTCTGAAATTAAGAATTTACTGGATAGACAGCCAAATGGACATGACAGAAAAAAGAGTAAATGAACTTGATGATAGAACAATAGAAATTACCCAATATAACTATCAAAAAGAAATAATATTGCAAATAATAATAACTGTATCCTCAATGGCATCATTAGATGGTATCATATGATCAAGAGTGCATGGAAAGGGAAGGACAGAAAGGGTAGATAGGAGAGGAAAAACAAAACAAAACAAAATTTGAAGATGTCATGGCTGAACATTTCCCAGATTCTTAGGGAAGGAATTTATAGACAGGTGTTTAAAGGCAAATAAACACAAAAAAGGACACCACAGTCAGAGTGTGTAACGTCAGAGATAAAGAAAAAATTGTGATAGCAGTGAAAGAAAAACAACATATTACATACAGTGAAACAACAATCCAGTTAATGAGTGAATCAAAAATGATGGAGGCTAGAAGAGAGTAGACATTGTTAAACTGCTGAAAGAAAAAAAATGTCAACACAAAAGTCTAATTTCAATGACAATATAATTCATGACTGAAGGCAAAGTAAAGATAGTTTTTGAAAAAAAACCCAAAAATACCCAAGATGGTCTGTCACCAGAAAAACTGAACTAAATGAAAGCTAAAGGAAATTGTTCAGCTGAAAGGGAAATGCTACTAGATGGCCTCTTAATTTCCCAGAAAAGAACAATGAACATAAGAAATGGTAAATATATGGGTAAATGCAAAAGCCCATTTTTGACATTTTCTTCCTATTTTTAATAAACATATAATTTACTAAAATTATAACACTGTCTTCTAAGCTTTATCACGTAAGCTTATGCATTACATGTAATGATTATATTGTAAATACAGGTTGTAGTTTTGCCAATTTTTAAGATTGCAATCTAAACTGAATCAGAGCATAAAATAAATGAAAACCTATCCAAACAATTTTATGGAGTTTACAATAAAGGTATTCAAAAATAAAATTATGTTTAAAGTATGTCTCTTATAGAATACGTAACACTGAGCTTTGTTTTATTTACTCTGAAAATCTCCATCTTTGATCAGAATGTGTAGTCCATTATTATGTGTGTGTAATAACACATATGTATGTATAATTATTGATATTGTTGGGCTTGCACCTACTATTTTAATTCGTTTTCAAATTTTGTCCTCAGTTTCTTCTTTTGTTGTTGTTTCTCTGCCCTCCCTTTACAATCTGATTTGATTATTTGAATATTTTCTTAAATAGAACTTTAATTCGCATGTTGTATTTTTATACTGGTTACTCCAGGGTTTATAACTTGTATCCCTGGGAGGTCTCAGAGCCAAAGATATTGTGACTTTAAAATTATAATAAAATAAATCAACTTATCTAATTTCTTTTGTCTTGTTTTTAACCCCTCTTCCTGCATATTTTTATTCTACATAAGTAAAATATGTAGAAAATATTGATATATAGCTTCTATTGCTTCTTGAATTACTCTTCTTCTATAATCCTTACATCATAGGTCACCTGCAATCTCTTTCCCTCAAAATATCCCTACACTTCATACACATTGCATTTTATTGTTATAGCTTCCCATAATGCACAGTGTTTTTAACCAGTTTTGCATTAACTGATTAAGCGAAGTTATTTTCTTCTATTTCAGTGTTTTGATTATCCAATATTATGGTAGAATTTGAAATGGTGAAGAAAGCAGCTCTCTGCATCACAGAGTAACGAAGGAGACCACATTTTCTACATAAAAGTAGACTGGATATTAGAGTCAGTGAACAGATGGTAGGCGAGGCATGAAGTACCTTCTTACCTATTTTATATGGTCTCTCTTTCATAGAGTAAAGCCTGGGTGTGCCAAAAGCAAATGCTTACGTTGGTTTTATCTCCATCCCATTCCATCTGCTTTTTAATTAGTGTCAATCCCATCTAAATTTTGGTATTAATTGCTTATGAGTTTGGGTTACAATGCTACTGAGAGTGTTGGCCTTCTGTATTTGCATACATTTTTTAAAAAATGACAAGTCAGTATTGGATGAATGAGATCCCATTTTAAACTTGAGAAGAGTGCCTTTTAGATGTTAAAGGTTGGATTCAATAAAGTAGTACAAATTATTGATTAAAAATCCATGTGAGGTCAAGGTGACTTCACTTGTTTATTCTTCCAACTAAATGCCTACCATATGACAGGTATATTTTTTTTTAATGGTGGACCAAGGATGCATATTTTTAGTCTTACAGTATTTCATATTATTGAGGAAAGCAGACAAAACACAATCAAACGAAAGAAAATTTTAATTCTAGTAAGTATAATAAAAAAGTGTGGTGTATGGTACACATTTTGAGTGGATATGGCCTAGTTTGGGATCTCAGGATGGTGACTAAAGTGACATATATAGGTAGATAGGAACAAATTATCACAGGGAAAAGGAAATCACCACAAGTATGGATGGGCAAAGATCTGGTGGAATGGAGCATGGTATAACTGATAGAAAGAGAGTAAGGTGGATTAATACTGGCAAGGAAGAATGTCTGCTAAAAATTCTTGGGGAATCGTACTGGTTATGTTACATGCTTTATTTTAAGAGAAATTAGATTAAATGACGTTAAAATTTTAGTTTTTAATATGACTACATTATCTAGAATTGTGATTTCCATTTAGCCACTGCACTTGTTGATAAAATTTCACTAGTTGTTTTCAACTGTTCAATACATACAGGTGGCTAGGGGTGGAGGTATTTAAAATGTTGTGTTCTTTTCTTTCACCTAAATCTCTAACTCTCTAAAGTTGGAGAGGGAAAAATTAAATAATCCTATGCTTGATCCTTTCCTGGGAAATTCTGAAAATCAGAGGCCAGTTCATCTCCCTGTAACAACAGACATGGAAGAGTTAATGAGAGGTGACCAACATGGGGCAAAGCTACGTGTTTTCTGTGGGTTTGACTAGGTCCTCAGGAAAGTATTCAACTAAGAAATTTCTTGAAAAAACCCACCCAAAAGGATTGCCTTTACAAGTAAGTTTAACTTCCAGACAACAAAGTGCCAAAGAACCTACAAAAGTGCCCTGCAATAGAAAAAAAAGTATTTGAACATTTGTAATTCAGAGTGCATCGATGCAATACCTGATATGAAATATGCAGGACACTCTCTTAACATGTCAAAAATATTAGAAAATATACACTGATAGTGCAAAGGTACTATAGACACCTTTCAAGTTAGACTTGAGGTCCATCTCTCTCTTGACTTAATAAATCTACATCTTCTGCCCAGCTGGAAAAAGGAATGTTACTTGCTAAGGTCATTTCAAGTTTTGGAAATAATGAACATTTGTCCATAAAATGCATTTCCTACTATTTATTTTTCTGCTTTGTTTTGTTTTTTTTGGTATCTAATGGCTAAAGTGGAAAACCATGTGTCTTATCTAGATATCACCTTTACATGATATTCTTCATCAAATTCTGAAATTTAATGTAGAGACCCAATGTGCATTAGGTATGAAAGACTGGAAAACCACTCATACATAACATGTGAGCTTTAATACATAGTGCAATGAAATGGATATGGTGCATGAGATATGTGTGCTACCATAACTTCTATTCAATAATATGCCCAAGACATATATACATATATACAAATATATATACAAATATATATATACACACACACATACATACATATATATGTATATATATGGATAATCGAAAACAAAACAAATAAAATTAACACAACAAACAAACATCTGAAATACTCTCAACATCTGCAAGCCATCTGGATTTATCTGAAGTAGAATAGTGTTCTATTTTTTACAAATATTTTATGACAATCAGTCCTACTATTCATTTGTTCAACTATTATTTAACAAATATTTATTAATCAACTATTACGTGCCAGCAATGGTTTATTCAGTGTATTCTTCATGGATCTGCTGATTATAGGGACTTTATGTTTAACTCTTAAAGATTTTCATGGAAGAGTCTTGCATCCTATTGCAATTTACAATTTACTTTTTCATTTCTAGCTAACATGTGTTCACTTCCACAATTTTAGTTTTAGTTTCTTGCCCATTACATGAATATCATATTTAGTTCTCATAGCAAAACCATTTTATAAAGAATATTACAATCTTATTTAAAGATGGGCAAATATATGTTCAGAAAGGCAACTGACTTTTTAAACGCTGTTAAGAAGTAAATCAATTCATTCCACAGGTTTCCTTCTAAATTTCACGTGCAATATCTTATTTTTGATCTGGTCTCATTCTGACTCTATCTTGGATAATATCCCAATTTTTGTTATTATAATTCTCCCATCTATGCTCATGTCTGATCCCTGTTTTAACATGTGGAACCAATCTGTCTGTTTGCTTCTTTGTTTTCAGAAGTTGGATCCCTTACTCCTCATGCCTTTTCTTGTCTTTGATGCTTATTTCCCTGGAGACATGCTGCCATTGTCATACGCAATTCTAATGAAAGCAGTTGAAGGCATGATGAACAATCAATTTTTACAGATCATTTTTGACATTCGCTATGATGAAAAAAGAAATGTTCCATCTTATAGAATACACAATTTATCAAGAAAGGCAATTGTTAAACCAAAAATAACATAATGAAGCAAATATGGTAGAATTTTAAAAGACACATATATGAAAGAAATTCTTAGAAGTTACATCACCATGCTTTCTCATTATTATTACTTTTATTCTTTGTACCACGTAATTTAGAACTTAATATATGCTGCTGTGCTATTTTCCTTTGTGTTATTATTGTTACTCTTGACTCCCTAGCTAAATTAAAAACAATGTGAGACTTTTAACCTAACTATATACCTAAAATAGTGCTAGATAACTATGAAATAGTCAATGTACACTTGCTGATTGATCATCACAATTAAGCGACAAAGATATACAGTTTTTTTCCTTGAAATCAATTGTTCACAACAGAATAATGTCATCTTTAAATATTAAGTAAATATTCCTGAGCCAAAGGAGTATTTTAAGTGAGATCTATATCTTCAGATTTGAATTTCACACAGAAATAAAAAACATTATTTTTTGGTATGTTTGGTTAATTTAAAATGATCAAAAGTTATTAAATAGATGATATAAAAGCCACATGTTTAGAAAATACAAATATTGGAAGCCATCATCATAGAAATTAAAATTCCTGCTTTATAAAAGTATTTAGAATATCAGAATATTTTAAGTCATGTACAATAAAGAATAATGTGAAACTTATTATCTTTCACTAAAGTATAAGTCAAAGAGCAGCTGCTCTAGTCAGAGTCATCAACATGCCATGAAATTTGTACAGGAGGAGACTTGTCAACAGTATGTGTCACAGTCTGTTTGAAAACAGCTGCAGTTGGGATTTTCAAGTTGACCCACATCTGGACAGGACTATGATGCCTTCCTGAAAGATTCTCGACAGGGCCCAAATAACCAACAGAGTAGGTCAAAACAGAAGGACAGATGGTAAAGTAAGTAGCCAGACTTGATAATTTTCAGTTATGAAAAAGAAATCTTACTCCAGTGATTTCATAAAAATATCCTAGTATCTGAATATAATGTCCCATAATAATGTACTTGCTTGGGATTTTGAGGAAAAGGAAACTATGTGTGAATTAAAGGCTGGAATGTTGTTCTTTTTTAAAAAAATAATATTTAGAATCCATAGCACTAGTCCTGACTTCAGTCATTAAGAAACCACCCCACCCCCAGGATCCAACTGGTTGGTCACTGCCTTCAACTAAAATTTGTTTTTAAAATAATTGCAGACCAGAAACATATTTACTATTTTAAGTGATAATTTGTAACACAAAATGTGTAAAAGTAAATCTCTGAATTTTACATTCTAACACAGAATCAATTTAATTTAGTGAATATTCTAGGTATCACAGAATTTGAATTATAAAGCCCATATTACATACTGAATAAACATTGCACAATAATAATAAAAGTTAGTGCACATTTTTAAAGTATTAAAATTCATGTCTAACTATACATGTTTTATATATAACTATATAATGCCTGAACTTGCTACAAATTAGAAGAGATGAAAAAAATTTAACATTTTTGTAATTATACACAAAAGCTGATTTTTAACAGGCTACTAGAAACTACCTAGAAAATTGCTGAAACATTAATATAGTATTAGCATAATTCAAAATACTGGAACTACTCAATTTAAAATATTGCATTTGAGTCCCACCTTCTATGTAGATTATGCATATAATTTACATTTTAAAAATCTCAAAATTACTAAAATAAACATTTGTTCTAAATATAAAAATTCTTTAACATTTTTATATGTTGTAAACTCATTCATTTATGATATGGTTTTACAGCATTCATTGAATTTACAAACTTTAATACCTGACTTGTATGGCATTTTGTCATTTGCACTGAAACAATGTTTATATTTATGTAAATTAAGAATAAGCTATAACTCTCTGAGTCATTATCTTGATGATTTTTTTGAAATAGCACTAGAAATTATGAGGCTGAGTACCGGTTTCAATAATATTACTATCTTTCAAATTGTTACTGCTTTTAGTGCTTGCACCGTATTTTCTGCACTTCCTCAATAACTGCAAACATTTACGTTTTGAGGGAGCAAAAGCTTTGGAGGAAAAAACTCATCAACTCATTCACACATTAAAACGAGCAATTAAACCTTTGGTAGAGCATGGAATTTGAGAACTTTTAGCTGCTCCTCTATCAGGTTATTCAGTTTACTCACTTTGAAGCTGCTGAATTTCTATTTCATTATTAATACAGAATAAACAATCTATGTTGTTTTAAAACTCAACATAGTGGATTCATGTGTACTACTACAAAGTATTTTGGAAACTGCTATTTTTTTAGTTCACAACATAATGTGATCGCAAATTAATGAGAGATATGTATTAGGTAGTATAGAATAAACCTGAAACTGAAGACAATGTGAAAAGGAAAATTCCAAAGTATATTGATCAAAAAAAGACTTGTGGCTTAAAGTTCTGTCATAATCATCAAAAGTAATCAATATAAAGGTTTAATATAGCATGGAATTAAATGAAAGAGAAGCAGAGACAAAGATCATCTCAAAGCTAGTTGAAGGAATACAAAGTACAGCAGTAAGTTCTGTGCTAATTATTAAACCCTAGCATTTTAGCATCTGTTAATGTGAAATAAAATACCTGTTTTTAATTCTCTCACCGTCAAAAATATATGGATTAACTGCAGGAGCAAACTCAAATAAAAATACATCGTGCACATATTGTATAGGAAAATAGCTTAAATATATGTTTATAAAGAGTTATATAAATAACCACCATATTAAAAATCAGTATAAAACAAATCCTATTGACTTATTTTTCCTGATACTTAATAAAATATATCACTCAAACCCCAAGTTATATGTGAAATATTCCTACATTATTTACACATACATTTTTCTTGTTAGCATTTTCACAGATGGGTACAAGAAAACACACTACCTATATTTTCCACATATTCAGTGCCTTTCTATCATGCTATAGGGCAATCATTTTCCTTTATCTGGAAACAGCATATTCAGATTGTGGGCATTGAAAATGCCTTCAGAATGCATATTCTGTTCACCACACGCACAATGCCTTAATTCTCTACCAAGAGTTTTTTCCAATACCTAAAATCACTACCATGTACAAAAGCAAACAACATTTTCATCACCAACTAGCCCTTTATCCCCACTGCTTGGGATGTTGAAACTCAAATTCCCTGATGCGTAAAACAATCCTTTGGGATCTGGTCTTTTCCTTCCTCTCCAACCTCATCCAACTTCCTGACATTTCTTGCATTTTATACTCCAGTATCTGAGCTACTTCCAGTTCCCCAAACATATAGTATTTATCTTGTCTCACTGCTTTCGCATATGTCCCAGATTTGCCTGGATGTTTTTCCCTCGTCTTAACTGATTAACTCCCACTAGTCCTTCCAAGACAGAGTTTTTTCTTTAACTTTCTATCACCTTGCAAATCTAAGTTACAAGCACTGATGTGCTCCCTGTAGAATTGAGAGTATCCTCTTATAACATTGCTGTACTTCCATATAATATATAATTTATAATTATAATAACCTGTGAAGCTTAGGGGAGAGCAAAGGCCATATTTGTCGTGTACATTCTTAATCTGCAGAGTTTAGTGTAGGACTTAACAAAGTGAATATACTTTATAAAATTTGCTAAAAGAATACATGATTTCTGATAAAATACATTAAATGGAGATTTACCCAATGTTGAATTTAGAGAAATATTTCCACTAAATGAAATTAAAAATAAGTGAAATGGCAGAAGTGGTCACTTGACAAATAGATAAATACATGCTAAATGTTTTTTGTTATCACTATTTATAAATTCTATCCATTTGTTTTTGTTTTTGTGTCTGTGTCTGTGTGTGTTTGTTTGCTCAGCACACAGGGATCTATTTGCTAAACTGTAAAGTGATAACGCTTTTTGAGTAACTATTTCATGTTATTTCCCAAAAGTACTGTTTGGAAACATTATTACAGAGCTGTATTTATATTATGTACATGGCATTGTATGTGAAGCTCCTCTGGTTAATCATTAACAGTAGAAATGAAAAGTAAGAGTGAAAAAATAATATAAGGAAGGTATTATCTTTTTCAAAAATGAGCAAAATCACCATTCTATTAAAATATACTCTATCATAAAAATGTAAATAATATTCTTTATGAATACTATGGATGATTCCCTTGATACATGAACTCTCACAAAATACTTACTGTTTAGATAGTCAGAAATTACTATCCAGAATCACCCCTACAAATGCCCTACTCAGTGTCCCCTATTCCCCACTCAAAAATAAATTCAGCAAATGATCAGGAGGATAAATGTATTACATGAGACTGGAAGTGTTTTTTATTTTAATTTTCATTAGTTCTATATTTGAAAGTTCCTTGTTTTGGTATTCTAAACTTTCAAACATAGTAGGATTGTGTCGTGCGTGTTCGTGATTTCCACCATTATATGCCTAACTAGTGCACTGGCATCTATTGTGGGCGATATTATATCTAAAAATTCTATAAGATTTGTTCAAATATAAAAGATGAAAGCCCAGTAATAAATTTTCTAATAATTGGGTGGATTGCCAATGAGTACTTAGCTCTTTCTAAATTAATTTAAGAATACAGTAAAAGTGAATTACTAAATACCTATTAGGGTAGTCAAGTTCATCTAAATAGCTTCCAAAATGATCTAGTTTATAGAAGTGAAGCTGGAAAATGCATTAATACAATTTTAAAACATGCTACTTAATTACTTCTGTCATCCTAGTCTATAAAATTTCCCAATATATTACCATGATTGCCAATGACATAATCATAGTAAATAACTCCCTCAGTTTCAAATAGAAAATATTAGCAGAGCAAAACACCAGAATCCTACTTTTTCTGAGCTTAAATTATTTGTTCTTTTTATTATACAATGCTGCCTAAAATGTGTGTTTTATATAATTTCAGCTTTGGAGCAGTTTGCAGAACTAGAAAAGGTTAAATTTCTGGCAAATGTGAGATATAATATTTTACTGTTTCATTTATCAGTAGGAAGTTACTCTAGCCAGAAGTTTTTTTTCAATGTTGAATATACATGAGTAACTAATTTATTATGTAATATAAAATATTTTACAGAAGAATAAGTTTATTGAATATAAATATTACAGAATTGGCACTTGGCAATGGGCATAAGGAAAAACATGTCATTTTATCTATAAAAACTTCAAAAGAAAGAAGCTTCAGAAAGGGACTGCATTTTCCAATGAGTTACTGAACTTGGCTTTTAACTTGATGAACCATGGCAGAAAATACTTTGATGTAAAACTATAATCACGAACCCTTAGGGAACCAGACATTTGCACCTTCCTTTTTAGAAGTGTTCCAATAAGTTAAACATATTTAAGTAATCTCAGGTTTATATAAATTTCACTCCAATGAGAAAGAGCATAATGAACTCTGCTTATATTTAGGATATAGAAAGAACATGGCTATTCTCAGTAAACAAACTGTTGGTGAAAAGCAAATTGAAAAATCATTTACCTTGATTCAAGCTTTTAGTGGTAAGTTTCAAAATTTTCATCCACTCCATCCATCAACTCTTATTTACTGAAGGTCTGTTTTTCATCAGGTACTATGCTACCTGTTGGGGATACAAAAATGTTTAGTACACAACTTTTTTTCATTTAGAAACTGAAAGTAACTGAGCAGAAATGCAGAGGAATAGTATTTAAAACTGAACAGCCTGCAGATACAAGAATAATATGGCCCAGGAGGGAAACTGAAAATGGTATATGTTTATCTTAAAGCTTACATTTTAACTTAAACCATCTTCTGTAATCCTCACTCATTCAGCTCAGTGACACTAGTCTCCTTGTTATTTCTCGAGGACACCTCGCATGCTCCTGTCTTGGCCTTGGCTGTTCCCTGTGATACTCTTTTTCCCCATAATTTCAACACATCTGCAATGATTTCCCTCAAATCATCTTCTCAATGAAATCTACTTTTTCCATGGTGCTTAAAATTTTAACCCAGACGTTATATTTGTCATCCCATGTCTAATTCCTTGACCCACTCTCCTTCATGGCACTTATTTTAATAGCATAATATTATTTATTTTGTTTCCACTGCATCAGTCAGTAGAATTTAAGCTACAGAAATGAAGGGATCCTTGTCTATTATTTTTACTTTTCATAACAAGTTCTTAGGACAGTGATGACCTAATAAATGAAGTCATGCAATTTTACACTCGTTTGTCAATATTTGTAAGGAAGACACAGGACTTTTCCTTAAATATAGCTTTTTCTTAAATACAGCCTAAAGTATAAAAATAAATATGACTGGTGTTCTGCATAATCTCTGTTGAATCAAACTCACTACTTTTTCTTATTTAAAATGTTAAGTTTTAATTTCATTGCAAAGAAGTGAGAACAAAAAGATCTTGTATAGTAATATAGCTATGTGGATAATACAATCTCAATAGGATACATCTCTCAAAAATCTAGAATTGTGTGTATTTTATATTATTATTATAGATTTTTAGGAGATACAGGCCATAACCTTAGAATGCATTGCTTCAAAGACACATTTACACATTAACTACAAGAGAATATAGCCTTTAGAAGGTCAAAGAATCCTACATAAAATGGAAGAAAAACAATAAATGAATTAAATAGTTCCTATTTTTCCAGGCTTTGGGAACATTCTGCAGTTGTCATAAACACAATCAATGTGACATATTCCACATTTATTGTTTTTCAGAGCATTAAGGTCATTATTTTTACAGGAAAAAAGTATCTTTATATTTATTATACATTTATAATGCATAATACCTAACTAATTTAGCTCATTGATAAATGTTTTTGTCCCTCTTCTATCATCTGCTTTTACAATATTGTAATAAACATATCCATTTTCTTTTATATATCTGAGTTGAATGTCTATTATATTTACAATCAGAAAAAGTATCATTAAATTAGATTTAATTAAGCATCCAGTCCAAGGTTAAAAGTATGTGGCCATAGTTTTGGATAGAACACCTTTAGTTTTTCTCTATTACAGCAGACATAGTTTTTTGGAAGAATTCATACCATCAATATCTAACCTTGAATTCAGCCAAAATAAGGAGAATAATGTATCAAGATTGAAACCTTTAGGATGATTTTTAAAAACTTATTTTTCTTTAATATTCCATAGTCATTGTATCATAAAGTGACTTTAAAAAAGAGGTCAAAGATATCATTTTGATTATACTTACTGGGTAATTTCCAAGTCAGAAATCACTATATTTTTTCTCATGTCTTCCTTATGTGGAATGACAAAAAATAGTCTTCTTCCTCTTGAGCAAATGATTTTGTTTTGGGTGTGCTGTATGCTGGATAATGGCCCCCAGTGATATCTGGATTCTAATTCCTAGAACCCCTACATATTATCTGATATGGCAGAGGGGATTTTGAAGATGTGACTAAGAATCTTGAGATGATAAGATTATCCTACATTATCCCATTGGGTCCTTATAAGAGAGAGACAGAGAGAAATATGACCACAAAAGAGGAGAGAGAGAGATTACCCCAGAAACAAAGGGACAGAGAGAGATTTGAAGATGCTATACCTCATCTTAAAGGTGTCCAAGAAAGGGGCTATGAGCAATGACTGCAGCTTTAGAAGCCGGAAATCAAGAAAGTGGGTTCTACCCTAGAGCCTCCAAAAGGAGTACAACTCTGCCAACACTGGTGTCAGACCAATAAAATCCATGACTATATGACAATAGATTTCTGTTACTTTAAACCATTAAGTTTATGGTAATTTGTTAAGGCAGCAATAGGAAACAAATGAACATGGTGAATCATGGAACTATTCATGTAGCTTTTTTGGCTTTGTCTTTAAAACGCTATCACAATTTTAATCAGCAAAGTTGGCTGGTCTTAATGGCATGCATTTTACCCATGGACATTATTCTCAGTTTCATCTCATTTTCCCTTCATCATTTATCACTCCTCCAGCCCACTCTGATAGTATTTGGTTGTATTGTGTACATTATGTAAGGTCAGCCAAAGGCATCCAACAATTTCATTTACTTTGATTTCCTTTCTTATCATTTTCATCTTAAGTATCTGGAACTTTGTAATGGATTTCTTAAAATATGATGGCTCTTAGTGACCTTTGAAGTATCACACCAAGGGGATTTTTATCTCTCTGTGGCCCAAGACACTGCCTGGTAGTAAGTTAAGGACTTAAGAAGATACTCTAAATCTTACATACTCTAGAGTGCCATTAATGACACTGAAGCAGTAGTGTACTAAATATACTGTTATATATTCAGCACAACACAAGCTTCTCAGCATGTTTCATGATCTATATATATTTCCTCTTCCTGCAAATCACATTGTAAAGAAAGAATATCAAAACAAATACCCATTGATCATGTACCTTATGTATATCATTGTATTCTTAAAGGAAAAGATATTTACGTTTCTGAAGCATGGCTATAAGCTGTGCTTATGTAAAGGAGATCAAGCTTCATCATAAATTTTCAAAATTTTAAGACACCTCTGCACTAAATTGCAGTTATGATTCCCATTTCTATTTTTAACTTGAAACTTAAAAATTAAATGAAACTTTTCATGTGCATATGGCATTTTGCCATATTCAATTCTAATCACTCTTGCTGTTTTGATTTTCATTGTTAGGTTTTGATACACTTGGAATCCACCCTTTCATATAGGATAGAGATCCAATGAGGGCAGTTTTTGTAAATGAATGCTACATTAGTGAAATCTGAATGAAAATGGAAAGAGGCCAACATTAAATTTATCCTGAAATTGCTGTTTATCATTATTTAAAAACCATGTTTTCAATCTGGATTAGCCTATCATTTCCATTACTGTATTTTCTATGTGTCCCTAGCTATTAGAATTCTTTTTTCTGGTCTTTCTTCCAAAGTTTTCTGGAAAAGCAGTCAATTTTTCAAATACTATCTTGAGTCACAACAAAAGCATGCTAATTCAACACCTTTGTAAAAGTTATTACTTAAAGTAAATACCACTTTTTTAAAAGAAATGAAGTTTTCTTTATTTCATTATTTTAAGTAGAAGGGAAAATGATATGAATAATGTGACTAGAAATATGCTATTAAATTATTTTCAATGTTTTAGTCCACTATTATCCATTTGATAAATTGTCTTTTAAGAACACTAATTGGCAATATACTTTCTGTAGATCTATAATTTACCTTTTTTTCTCACAGTGAGACATGACAGTAGAGAATTTAAGCAATTGAAATGAAGAGTAATGCAGGTTAAAATTAAAGAATAACTTCATAATGGGTTGGAAAAGTAAGTAAAACTTTTAGAATAAAAGGAACTTTGGATACTACTTTTATGTAGCAGAAATTGGAAGTTTATGCTTCACAGACAAAACCCTAAGTATGTACTCCCCAAAGTGTAAGAATTTCTGGCTACTTGATTTCTGTTTTATCCTCAGTACCTGGACTGCAATGGGTAGATAAAAGGTGCTCAATTAATATGCTAACTAATTAAATAAATAGTCTTGTGGAGAGACAACTAGATTGATGTTTGGATGGGAGGACTATTCATTTAAAACTATTCATTTAAAAACTCTAATTTATTGATTTCTATGTTTCTATATAATTTCTATATTCATTTCTAAAGGGATGAGAGTTTGAGGTAATCAGCACGAAGGCTGAAAAAAAAATGTGATGCAAGTCTAAGGAACTTGGTGAAGGTAAATAGGATTAACTCTGATCAGCAAAGAATAGGTTATTAACATAAAAATAACTAACAGTAGGAAAGAGAAAAGAAAAAGGAACTGTACAAACAAAATTGCTGTGTTAAAAAAATTGTATAATGCACACTAATTGTGGCAAAATTAGGTTCTGTTAAAAACAATAAAATATTTTGATATCTCTTACTACCTTGGTAAAACTCAGATATTTTGTCTGAAGCAAAATTACAATCTTGAGTCTATGCTGTGCTTTATTTCTCCAGATAAAGAGATGAATACAACTGTATGAAAATATCTAACACATATGCACATAGAAAATGCAAGCATATATATGAGTAGTCATTCAGCATACATTCATGACATAAAACTGGCAAGATTTATGAATTATATAACATCATCTAATTAGTATTTTAGAGCACATATAACTTCCTCGGGAGAATCTTTCAAAAATTAAGTAAGTTCTTTCATCAGAAAGATCACAATCTAATCATTAGTTAATAGCAACATGGCATTATATGATCTAACTTACTTTTTAAATTTTGTTATTGTAGTATAGTCAATTTACAATGTTGTGTCAATTTCTGGTGTACAGAATAATGTTTCAGTCATATATATACACACATATATTCGTTTTCATATTCTATTTCATTATAGGTTACCACAATATATTGAATATAGTTTCCTGTGCTATACAGAACCTTGTTGTTTATCTGTTTAAGATATATTAGTTAGTATCTGCAAATCTCGAACTCCCAGTTTATCTCTTCTCACCAAATGATCTATTTTAAATAGCAATTATTTACCAGAACGTAGCTGAAGAGAAAACCATATTTCACTGAGTTTGAAATCTGAGCAGAAAAACAACATACAGCTTTGAAAATAAATATGTTACTTGGAGAAAGAAAGAAACATGAACTCTCAATCAATTAAAATTTAAGTAGTCAAATGTTCTTTTATCCCTTTTTGATAAGAAAGTGTAAAGTATCTGTTTATTGATTTTTAAATACATAAAACATTTCAAGTATAAAACCATTAGTCAGCATTCATTTTAATTTCCTCATCCTTCTTTGGCAATATGGGTTCATCTTTACCACAAGCTCTTGTTCTTTTATTAACGTTCATTCAGTTACCTTTAAGTTGGCATGAGCCAACTGTATGAACAATTTAACATGGTTATTCACAGGAAAGGGCACACAGAATAGGACAACAATGACCATGAATGAAGATTTACATTACAGGCAGATGATGGTGTCTGTAAGTTTCAATGACTATTCTAGGAACTGTTTCACTTGAACCACCACAAACTTTATGTTGAATACAATAAAGTCATTACTGATTTTTACCAGATTTATAAATTTAAAAAGTAAAACATTTATATTCTATTAAAAGTGTTAGTATCAATGTCTGGGTACAAATAACTAAATCTCTCATCATTTTTTTTGAAATACATTTTGTCTGAAGTTTCTTGATGATCTCAGAAATGTGTTCTTAATTTTTTTCACCTCTTTAAAAATCAAACCATTAAGATTTTAACTGGTAAACAATAAACTTTCTTCTTAATACAAACTAGACTAAAATTATGGTATGTTATGTGCCTCTGCCTCCAACATCTTCTTTTGATTAGAAAAACATCTGCAATTCATTATGAATAACCCAGTTTTTTGCAGATTTAGCTGTTGTGGGAATAAAATTTCATGATAAAAATTAATTTATTCATTCAAGCATGCATCGAAAATATTATGTAAAACCTATCAAGAGCACTGGGTGAAGGTACAAGGGAATGTAATAGACACTAATATGCTCTAACAGAGGAGAAGAAAATTTATTCTCAAATATATTAGAAGAAGGTCCATATTTATAATACCGAGTCAAAGGAAGACAGGTCTGATATTTAAACAGATATGGGTGAATAAGGATTAGCCAACTCAAGCTTAAGGTAAAAAATATTCCAGATACAGGACAGATTGTCTGTTAGTCATAAAAACAAAAAAGCTCGGCATGCCCTGAAAGTAGATTCATATGTGATGTGTAACCAATAATGTGTGATGAAATTTGTCACTAACTCAAAAAATATATTGTGGGGCTGTAGAAATGTAATAAGTTGTATTAATTTGCTAGGGCTGCCATAACAAATCACCATAAACTATGTGGCTTAAACAACAGAAATTTATTTTCTCACAAGTTTGGAGGCTTAAAGTCCAAGATCAAGGTTTGTCAGATTTGATTTCACCTAAGGCCTCTCTCCTTGGCTTGCGGACATCTGCCTTCTCCTTGTGTCCTCACATGGTCTTTTCTGTGTGTTCATCCATCTCTGGTGTCTCTTTTGTGTTAAAATTTCCTCTCCTTATAAGGATACTAGTCATTGCATTAGGGCCCACTCTAACAGTCTCGTTTTCATTTAATCACTCATTTAAAGGTCCCATATCCAAATTATAGTCACATTCTGAGGTATGTAGGGTTAGGGCTTTATCATATGAATTTTGAGGAACCCAAATTCATCTCATGACATAAAGACAAATTAAATGTGGCATAAAACTGAATCAAATACGTTAGAATAATTTCAGAGTCCTCTCTCTCCTCCAGCTTTCTCTGATATAGAGAAGACAAGGAAAAAAAGAGAGAAAATATAGAAAATAAAACATGGCAGCTATAAAAAAATAACAGAATATGCAGAATATGTTAATAATCAACTGTAGGATGTACCCTGAAAATAGTGAGATCAGCAAAATCACTTGTTTTTTAGTGAAAATAAAGTGATAGTAGAGAAATATCTGAAATGGATTTACATATACAGTACCAAAGCTTTTAATAAATTTGCTTGATGTCACAAGACATTTTCTTCTAGATTTGGGCTTTTATTCATAAATGTGAGGATGAAATAAGGTATCTGAACTAACACATAGATCAGTTCATGAAGCCCAAAGGAGATGGAACATTCTTTAATATAAGGTCTGAAGTGTAGCATGCATTTATAAAAGGCAAAATAACAAATGCGCATTTCCATTTTTGATTAACAGATATATAAACTAAAGCATGATATCTACCTAATTAATTTTAAAATATGAAAAACTGATTTTGGTCCTTGGTCAAAACAACTACCATTACTGACAAATCTTCTTTGAAGTGTGTTTTATTTTTTTAATATGATTTTATTTCAAAGATTCAGTGTATAATGATCAGTTGAATATAAAAAATACAGTGAGGAGAGTGTTGAAATGAAGAGTTTCAGTGGGAAAATATCAAATTTAATATTATCTGAAACTAATTAAGCAGTATACTGATCGTGAACATAAAATTTACTCAATAAATTCAATCTTTACTGTGATGAATAACATGGGTTATAAAAAGAGAAACAAAAGTAACATCCATGCTCTCAAATCTCAGTTTTCTACAGAAATCTAATAAACATAACACAATTAAAGAATAACTGAAACTATGTCAAATTTACTGACATCAAATACAAAACGTCACCAGGAAAAAAACAAAGAAACAAAACCCAAAACTTCTTTCCTTTCTTCAACCTATCTTTTACGCTTTTGTTCTAATTTTCTTTTTACTAATTTACTTCTTTCTAAAGTAATTCTTCCAATATTAGGTGAAAAGCATCATATTAGATACTTAAATAAAATTTGACCCGTATAAAACATCTGTTCTCAAAAACTTACATTCTAATGGGAAGTCGCAAGTAATCTTTATCACCGTGGTAACTGTGCTTTCTTCTATGTTTAGTTTTCTTAACATCTTCAATAGGCAAGAAGCACATTCTAATGAAGCACTGATATAAAATAAAGTATATTTTATCATTAAGAGTGAAACATGTTGAAAGTGGTTACATCCGAGCAGAATGTTTGGTGCTACCTTTCTTATCAGGAAGAGTCATGATAAAAACCATGTTTGAAAATATAGCCCACTAATGGAACTTGAAGTGTGAAAGATATTCTAGGTGAAAAAGAGAATAGAGAGTTCTGTTGATGTCAATATTTAGAACTAGAAATCTAGAAACAGCCCGACTCAAAGAACCAAAAATAAATACATAAATAAATAAACAAATAAAAAATTTGAAATGTATCTCTGAAATATCAGGTGATTGAAAATATATACCTAAGCACACAGAAAGGAAAAGAAATACAACAGCAGGAGCAGAGACAAATAAAAGTACTGACATTGTGACAATGTTGACTTGCTGGGGTGAATATATTTGGGTAACCAAAGTGCTTGACTTTATAGCCAACAAATAATTAGACATTAATTTGGGCCCATAAAAATGCAAATTGGACATGATACTTTTGCATGTAAGTATAATTAGCAAAGCCACATTAAAGTGCTGCAACCTCAGTGAATACATGAATTAAGAAAATAAATTTACTTACCAGCACAGAAAGAAACAAAGGAGATTTGTCTTTCTAGTTCTGAAACCTAGTGTAAAATGTTTTCATTTTCTATTCCTAACAAGATAGCAAACATTCTTTACATTTGAGGTTTGCACATATGCTCCCTGAACTTTCCAGTAAAACTCAGACAGAAATATTAGCATAAAATATCATCACACTGGATCATACCACATGGGTACCTGACAGATGTAAACTTAAAACCATTGTGAAGATTGCCACACAAGATCACAAAGTCTTTCCAGAGTTAAAGACCTGAAGAAGACAAATTTAAAATAGAAAGTGCACTCAACAGTATAATTATTCAAAGTGAAAGTCAGAAGACAGAATAAATTAAAAAAATTAGAGAGCCCCAAACTCCTGATAATAGAATTTATCGGATTCTAAGAGACTAAAATAATGTTTAAAATGATTGCAGACATAAAATAATAAAATATTTTGTGAAAAAGATCAGTATGAAAATAGTTATATGAAACATAAATGAAACATAGAAATGGAAAATAGAGCAATTAAAAGTAAAAATAAATATAAATTTTTATGTGGGAAGATAGAGTGGACATACTTTTCTCTATCTCACTAATTATATGTATATTTGATCACATTACCCATAAAGCAAATATAAAAAAGAAAACTTTGAAAGGCAGAGAAAAGAAGGCAGTAGAGCTAGGGACATTAAGATCTGGGGAAAGACACAGTGATAAATTCCTTGGGTTTTCTGTTTGTCTCATATATCCCAAGCTCAGAGCTGAAGAAGCTTTCAATTTAACTCCAACAAATGTGAATAATAAGCACCAACAAAAGCTTTCTTTCTTTATCCAAAGGACTGTAATACGATCAGCCAAAACGAGAATATATTTAGATTATAACCCCTCTACTCCAGCCAAACACCACAGAAAAACACTCTATACCCACACTAGCAAAGGTGAAGAGGGAGGCAAGACTCCACTCTCCATGCTATAAGGTGCCCAAACCTCTGCCATCCTAGTTTCAGAAAAGCCAGAGTAGAGACCCAGGATTTTTAGTCTCACCCTTATAACGTGGCAAGATCTCATAGGCAGCATAGAATTCCACGTCACCAAGCAGTAAAGATATACTGCTCCCATTCCATATTGGGTGGTGCCAGAGGTGGTCCAGTGGAGAGGCGAGACTTTCACCACTGACCAATTGTAACAAAGCTGCATGAACCACAGTGAGAGTGGAGATCATCTAGGGAGCCAACACTCCCACACTTGCTCAGCAGTAAGAAGGAGCCCTCCTCTCTTGGATATCAACCGAGGACAAGTGAGGAATCTGGACTTCTGCTTCTAGAAATAATGGCGAAATGCCCTCCCCCATTACTTTCACTGTTGGAGAGGTGTAATATAAATATAATTTATGTACTATATAATCAATATAAGTGTTCTGTTTTTTTCTGACTAAAACACAGTTATTTATAGAGTCTTGTGGAGACGTAGGTACACATAATTTGCTTTGGGGACCACTGAGACAGTGGAGATATTCCATGTGTTGTTTCAGTTTGTTGTTTTGATCAGAAGTAGCAAGTTTATACTTAACGATAAATAATTACTGAATGGATTATTGAAAAGATTATTGAAAAGAAAAAAACTACATTTGTATGCAAAAATATGAACAAAAGCATTAATTCTTCATCTTTTAGCTACATTTCCTTAGCCCTGTACCTCCACCAAACTGTTAATAAAGTACAACGAAAAATCAAGAACTGGTGCCACAATCAAGTGGCACAATTTATACTTTGAGGAGAATGATTACTTAAGGAAGAGAAGAAAGAGTTTATTAACTTATTCTTCTTAACTAATAACATCATCAGCCTGCTACATGGATTAAACACAAGCAACGTATAAGCTACCAATGTATAAGGCTAACCAGAACTACAGTTCAATAAAATTCTGCTGAAATGAATACTAAGGTTGTTTATTAAAACAATTCAACACAATATAGATGATTAAGAGTGAATAAAGGTAAGTCTTCTGTTTTCATTCGCACGAAAATTGATATCCTAAACAGGGGCTTCAGGGAGAAATTTGTTTTACATAATAATCATTTTACATAATAATCATAATGTGTTAGTCAACATGGGCTGCTATAACAAAATGCCAGAGACTGGGTGCCTTAAGCAATGGACATCTATTTCTCACATTTCTGGAGGGTGGGAAGTTCAAGATCAGGATACTAGCAGATTTTCCTGGTGAGAGCTTACTTCCAGGCTTGCAGAGGGCTGCCTTTAGTTCTGGCTGTGTTCTCACATGGCAGAGCTCTGGTACCTCTTCTTATAAGGACACTAATATCATTGTGGGGGGGTCTTACAATCATGAATTTACCTAAATTACTTCCCAAAAGCCCACCTCCAAATATCACACTGAGGTTGACTTAACATATGAATGGGGCGGGGGGAACCCAAGCACTAAGTTCATAACACTTAGAAAGCACATGTAAGAAATAGAATGTAAGAAACAGACTCACAAACATAGTAAACAATCTTATGGTTACCGGGGTGGGGGAAGGAGGTGGGAAGGGATAAATTTGGGAGTTTGAGATTTGCAAATACTAACTACTATACATAAAAATAGATATAAAAACAAATTTCTTCTGTATAGCACAAAGAACTATATTCAATATTGTATAATAACTTTAAATGAAGAAGAATATGAAAAAGAATATGTGTGTATATATATGCCTGGGACATTATGCTGTACACCAAAGGGACACATTATAACTGAATATACTTCAATTAAAAAAATTAAAATAAAAATTTTTTTAAATCTAAAAAAAAGAAATAAAATGTAAGGATATGATTACAAAATAGTTAATATCAATTGGAAGAGACCATAATAACCAGTAAAAGAAAATATCAATTTCATTTCTTTACCTCAAGCTTTCTGCTGAGTTTGAAATATAAATGATTATGTTGTTCCCATTTGTGTATTGTTTCCCTAATTGAAAATATTACAATGCGTTCACGATTACTAAAATACCAAGGCACAGGCTGTGTGTCTCAGGTTTTCCTTTTGTTTTTGCTTTTTTTAACTTACTTTAATAAATGTGGTATATATATTCATAATACATATAATGTATAATATATATATTTATAATAACTATTTCTTAATTTTCTATATTTAATTTATATTATCATTATTTACTTTTTTACAATATTAACTATCTCACTCTATTATTTTAACAATATTTGTACATTTTTATTCTGCTTATATCTTGGAAAGTTTAGAGTATGGTTTTTCCAGAGTGCAACAATTTTCAAATTAACCAACTTGAGATTATAAAAATTCCTGACTCCACTCTAATAACAACATCAATATTTCCACTGAATTAGATTAAACATTCAGAATCCCAGGATAATACAGGTAGATTTAATGTATATGATTTTGGATCTAATTAACACTGTGACAGCCCTTGTTGGTATTTCTTTTTTAATTAAACTAAAAACTGCCTACTCCAGTATGGTTGAGGAAATTCAAAAGATACTGCATGACAAAAATAAAATGTTTTTAAAAAATACACTGAATAGTATTCATCTTGGGGACTTCAAAAAACAAGTACATAAAAAATCTGTTTTAAAGGAATCTTATGATTTTTACTTCTAGGTATCACACTAAGGAAAACCAAGATATTCTTTTTTACTGAAGTATAGTTGGTGTACAATATTATATAAGTTACAGGTGTACAATATAGTGATTCATAGTTTTTAAAGGTTATTTACACCTCTTTTCTTCAAAATCTCTAATTCTTAACAGACAAAATTGCACAACTTAGATATAAGTTTTCCATGCCCTGTGTCCATCCATGAAAAGATAATCTCCTGTTTTCAAATATGAAAAACTCATCTATGTAACTTTTTGAATATTCATGATTTGATTATTCAAAAACTATTTTAATTTTCCATCAATATTCTTTTCATTATTATTGTTATTATTTTATTGATGTGAAGTCAGTTTACAATGTTGTGTCAGTTTCTGGTATATAGCACAATTCTTCAATCATATGTGAATATACACATACATTCATTTTTATATTCTTTTTCACCATAAGCTACTACAAGATAGTCATCAGTACTCTAATTCTTAACTCCATATTGTTCTTTTGTAATTTACTACTACATTTAGTTTTTTTGGTTTTACTCTTATCACATAGTATTGCAATCATTTTTGACCTTCTCCTTTATTACAAGTAATTTCCCTGAGGTCAGAACCAAATCATAATAAATGAGTTCTTCAAATCTGTAAATAGAAGAGGGCCTTTACTTACATGGACACTGAAGGTAGAGATGAAATTAGGTTCAGCCTGAATTAAAAAAAAAACAATGTGCAGAATGGAGATTGTGAGCAAAACAAAACAAGCCAAACCAAAACAAGGAAACAAATGAATAATAACAAAAAAGAAAACTCTCTGTCTTAGTATCATTGGCCTCTAAGTTTAATGATGCCAATAGAACCTGCACACGCAAATTTCATTTTTAGAGACACTTAGTTGACTGATTCATTTAAATAAAGATGTGCAGAGAACCAGCTAAAATGGTAAACTGAACATAACTCTACTCCCTCCAAAAATTCAGTTAATGTTACCAGAACAGGCACAAAAATGAGACAGATCTGTGAATCACTGAGGAGAAAAACTGGAGAGAATATGGATAAATGTTAACCATTTTAGTATAAAAATATCAAGAAACAAGTTGATTCACTGTAGAATACTAATACCAGATATTGGGATGAGATCACTGAACATAAAAGAAAAAACAAGATTACTTTTGAAACTCTGTTTAAGAAGCAGCTATTCCTCCATATCTTGCTCCCATTTCCCATAACTAGGTAATTATCTTATCTCAGCCAAGTAGAGGATTAGAAGTTAATTTTTCAGGGAGAGTGAATTAGAGGGACTCATAACAGGTGGAATTGAGGCAAAGCTGAAGGCATTTTCTGGAAAGAGGAATAAAGTGAAATTCTGGATAGGGAATGTTGAACCCTTTTAGCCCTCTTCCTTCACACAAATCCTAGAATTCTGAAATATATTATTCTCATCTTAAAATCTTCAATCATGAGACTAGAAACACCAACCCATGAAGTCCAAACTCCTAATAACAGAAACAAGAAAAAAAAGATAAAGGAATTATTAAATAATTCAAAAAAGCCCCCAATGTCGGGAGCCCGGCCACCAGACCCTGAGGCTGTACGCACGGCGAGGCCTACAGGAAGCCCACTGCACGGCAGTGGTGGGAAAAGATGCGGCAAGGCTCTCTGCATCTTCTTAGGATTTTGCTTAAATATTTGTTTTGCTGTGTGGATATATTAAGAATCATGATTCTGGGGAGTCCCCACGGGGACAAGATGGGGAAATTCAGGGGAAGACTGGAACAAATATGACTAAAATATCCCAAGAAATCTGTGCAGAGCTGTCTCTTTTATCAGGAGCCAGAGTAAGGGCAAAAGGATACCTAGAGGAAATTGGGCTTGGGTTGCAGGACCATCTAATGTTCCATGGTGCTGCCATAGTTATTGTTGCGTATCTTGAAGGGAGGATTCTATCTGAATAAGTTAAGTAAAGTTTAAATCAGGCTTCAAAGAATTCTGATGTCAACCTGTTAATCAGCTATTTGAGAATGGTCTGTTTAGGTCAATATAATCTTAAACATTCTCGGAGCCAAAAAGAATAAAGAGAAATTGGTCGGTCTGAATGTTCTGGTACAGCAGAATTAATGGAAAAAGGAAAAGGAACAAGATTAAATCAAGATCCCCATGAACATTGAAGCGGCCAAATAGGACAAGTAAAAGGACAGTGAAGGTGCAGATTGTTTGAACTGTTCCGGAAGAGCTAACCGCAGAAGCGTAACAAAGACTGAAATTGTTAGTACTGTATTTCCCCCTCTGTATTTTGAAACCGCAAGTGCTTGTAAACATAAGTATAAATACCACAACATGAGTAAAACTGGGAGAGAACCTGCTGCTACCTCGTTGTTGAAGTGTGTCTTGTCTGTGTCTTTCCTTGCGCCGACGCTACTCGTCCCTCAGTTTCCTGAACCCGCTGGGGCTGGACTCCGGCACCCCAAATTGAAGAATATAAGCATCAGGGTATTACTGGGATTGTACACAATTGATTAAAAACTGCCTTTCACCAAGATGTGTCATTGTGGAATTTCTGAACACTAGGGATAAAAACAAGTCCCTTAAAAGCTCACACAGGAAGAAAGAGAGAATAATAAAAAATACAACTGATATATATATATATATATATATGTGTATATACACACACACACACACACGTATACATACATATATAGGGTGCTTAAACAGTGCTTGGAAAATAGTAAATGATATACATACGTGTGTGTGTGTGTGTGTGTATATATATACATATATATAGAGAGAGAGAGAGGGAGAGAGGGAGAGAGACCAGTGATGGTAGTAATATTAGTGATTGTAAATGAAAAGTATTGGCATTAAAGTATTTCCAAATGTGCAACTGTGCAGTTACTTATTTACACAAAGTACTTGATATTATTTAGAGTTGCTTAATATATCCAGAATTCAATTGTCTTCAAATACATTTACAATAATTCTTGCTTTGCTTAGTAAGATTCTGAAATTTAAAAAGGCCATGTATAGCAATGGAAGATTATCCGTGTAAATTTCTATTTAAATTGCGGATATGGCTTTGGTAGCTCTGTGTAGTGATGGAATTGTCTCCTGCTAAAACCACCTGAGGATGAAATTAAACATATTTTAACCAGGCTAAGCCTGCAGGAGGTCTCTGAAAAGTCTGTTTGTGTAGAAAATGTATGAATTGCTTTTCTTACCTCCTGAGGTGCTCCATGATGATGGCCTCTATTGAAGAAATATTAAGTGCTTTATAACTTCCCTGGAATAGAGGAAGGATCAAAGAAAAGTAAAATAAATAAAAACTTTACCTCAAAATGATTTCAAAAGAGAAGAGTTCCTCAATTTTTCAGTTACTGAAACCATTAACTATTAATTATTAAAAGCATGCTTTTAAAAGAAGGGTTTATCTTTTTCCTTCTAAATTTATTTCTTTCAAGGATTTTTAAATCTTGGAAGACACTTACCTAACTTATACAGTTTTGGCCAATAATGCATCAAATTGTTAAATAAGAACACCTACCATAGATTAAGGGACATGCTAGTCATTGAAGCCAATAATATGTTTATTTATAGTAAAATAGATATTGAAATAAAAATAAAATAAAATAAAATAGTCTAAGGCTCATTATAATGTTCACTACATAGAACGTTAAATTTAGTTTGGGTGCTAAAATGGAATTGCTTCCTTATATAACTCAAGGAAGTAAAGTACTGGATGTGTTATTTTTAAACTAGTTATTGTCATAGAGAAATCATGAGTAGTTAATTAGATGAGTAGCTCTAGCACTTTATCCCCCAATGTAATCTGAATATCACCATAATTTATATTATCACTTTATTTATATGACTATTGGAAGCATGAATCAGCATAATGCTTTAAAAATTAATAGAACATCCTGATTACTATCTGATGGCTATAATCATATATTATATTTTGAGTTGCAGATTTTAATATAACTGGCTATAAAGTTACATTAAATGTAGGCTTAACAAATTCAAAGAGCCAAAATATGTTAAAAATTACAAAGAGAGAGAAGCAAGATAGCAGAGTAGAAGGATGCTTGTAGCTCACCCTCTCCCACAAATATACCAAAACTTCCATCTATGGACCCACTCAGCCAACCAGAGGACCTGCCAAACTCTGACAGAACATTGACCTCTTCGAAAGACAAAGACGCCAAAAATCTGGTAGGAGAAAAGGGAAAAAGAAAGAAGAAAAAACAAATCAGTGAGGGACCGGTCCCAGGGGGAGGGAGCGGCAAAGGAGTACTAGCGCTCATTCGCTGGGTCTTCCCCTCCACAGAAAGGCCAATGGGATGAAGGGGGAGCCTCCGACGCTCAGATCTGCCCCGAGCACCCCTTGACCAACAGAACAAAGTTAAACGGGCACAGACGGTCTCTGCAACACCCAGCCTGAGACGCAAACCAGAAGCTGGGGGCTGGGACAGGCTGCCTGAGCCGGGCGGAGGACTGGGGCAGCTGCAGTGAGGCAGCTCCGGGGGACTGCAGGGGGCTGTACACTGTGGCTGGGAGAGGATACAGAGCAGAACAACCTTGGTCCCCTATAAATTGCGAAAAAAGGAAAGCAACACGGCTGGTGTGCCCTGGAGGGCGGGACACCATAGCCTTTGTCTCCTAAGACCTGCGACGCTATTACTGGTGCTTCTCACGAGAAGAGAGGTGGGGTGCACCCCAGCCGCCATATCCTCCTGTGTGCAGCCCCCTGGCGGGGGCGGGGCCAAGCCTTGAATCTGCACCAGGGGCTCTGCAACCTCCTAGGCAGGACTGAGACTTGTTTATAGCCTGAGGCAGATAGGCTCTTTCTGCCCTGACACCTCAGAGAACTCACGCCGACAAGACAAACAAGGAGCTGAGCAGAGGCAGGGCTGTTCTGCGGTCTTCCCCAAGCCTGCCTATGGAGCACGGACCCCAGGCAGAGCAGGCAGCTGCACAGAGCAGCGGAGCAACCAGCCCCAGGAGAGGGCAGGCAGCCACCCGCCTTCCTGGCAGGAATACAGCATCTGACCACGGTGCTGGGAGAGGGTGAGATCTGCCCACCTGCATTGCCTGAGCGCAGCATCTGACTGTGGCATCGGGAGAGGGAGTGACCCGCCCACCCAAAGGCCACAGTGTCAGAGAGATATGAGCAATATGAAGAAGCAGAGGAACCACTCCCAATTAAAAGATCAAGAGAAATCCCCTGAAAGCACGATCAAGGAAATAGACATGGATGGCCTGCTAGATCAAGATTTCAAAAAAGGAGTGATCAAAGTACTGAAGGAACTACAAGAAATAGTGTTTAGAGATATAAAATACGTCAAAAATGAAATAGAAGCTATAAAGAACCAAGTAGAATTAGTAAACTCATTTGCTGAGAGGAGAGCTGACCTAAAGGCTGTACAAAGCAGGCTAGATAACGCAGAGGAATGAATAAGTGACCTAGAATAGAGGACAACAGAAAGCACCCAATCAGAACAGCTAAGAGAAAAACAAATAAAAAACAGTGAAAACAATATAAGGGACCTATGGGATAATATAAAGCTTGCCAATCTACACATAATATAGGTTCCAGAAGGGGAAGAAAGAACAAAGGGGATTGAAAAGGTATTTGAAGAAATCATGACTGAAACTTCCCAAACCTAAAGAAGGAATCAGATATCCAAGTACAGGAGGCTCAGAGGGTCCCAAACAGGAAGAACCCAAACAGACCCACACCAAGACATAATCAAGATGGCCAGAGTCAAGGATAAAGAAATGATCCTAAAGGCAGCAAGAGAAAAGCAGAGTGAGTTACAAGGGAACCCCCATAAGGCTTTCAGCTGATTTCTCTACACAAACACTACAGGTCAGAAGGGAGTGGCAAGATATATCCAAAGTCCTGAATGAAAAAAAAAAATGCAGCCTAGGATAATCTGTCCAACAAGGCTATCCTTTAGAATAGAAGGAGAGATAAAGAACTTCACAGACAAGCAAAAACTACAAGAGTTTAGCAACACTAAACTCATGCTAAAAGAAGTATTCACAGGCCTACTCTAAATAGAAAAGAAGCAAGATGCTACAAAAATGAGAAACTCATAACTGGAAAGGTGATAACTATCATGAATTACAAATAGAATAAACACAAAATTGTAAATAGAAGATATCTAAATCATTAAGAGTGGGAGAGGGAAGCAAGGAAAGCCACTGTGGAAAACAATATGGAGATTCCTCAAAAGACTAGGAATAGACTTACCATTTGACCCAGGAATCCCACTCCTGGGCATATATCCAGAAGGAACCCTACTTCAATATGACACCTGCACCCCAATGTTCATAGCAGCACTATTTACAATAGCCAAGACATGGAAACAGCCTAAATGTCCATCAACAGATGACTGGATAAAGAAGAGGTGGTATATTTATACAATGGAATACTACTCAGCCACAAAAACCGACAACATAACACCATTTGCAGCACCATGGATGTTCCTGGAGAATGTCATTCAAAGTGAAGTAAGCCAGAAAGAGAAAGAAAAATACCATATGAGATCGCTCATATGTGGTATCTGAAAAAAAAAAAAAAAAAAAACATAAATACAAAACAGAAACAGACTCAGACACAGAATACAAACTTGTAGTTTCCAAAGGGGAGGGGGGTGGGAAGGGACAGACTGGGATTTTAAAATGTAGAATAGATAAACAAGATTATACTGTATAGCACAGGGAAATATATAGAAGATCTTGTGGTAGCTCACAGAGAAAAAAAAATGTGACAAAGAATATATGTATGTTCATGTATAACTGAAAAATTGTGCTGTACACTGGAATTTGATACAACATTGTAAGATGACTATTAGTCACTAAAAAAAGTTTAAAAAATTACAAAACTTAATTTCTGCATATTGCTCCAATTAAATCAAATAAACCAATACAGTGCAAATTCCATGTAGGCCATGGTAAAAGCCCTAGAAGGCATACAAAGAAGAATAAAATAATACACTTACCTACTATGTAATCTACCTGAAAGCTTAAATCTGATGATTGCTTGGGTGCTTAAAGAAAAATTAAAATCTCAAATCGTAGCAGAAGACCACAATAGATAAAAAGTGTTATAAGGAAGTACCATTTCCATTTCATTTGAATTATACACACAATAACTGCTGTAGAGTTCAGTGTCTGAGCTATCACTTTAGGCCAGGCTATTATCATTATGAGGATATGGTAAGTTGCTGTAGAAGACACCTGGAGATCACACAGAGCAGGTGATTGAGAAATGTAGTTGACTGTTCAAAAAGAAGAGAAAAATGGTAGTAAATGTAGTTTGGCAGTTTCATCAAGAATATCCAATAGTAATCAACTCAAAGACTCCTTGATACAGTGAATTTTGCATTACACAGTACCTAGCTATAGAAAAATAACACAAACATCATCACTACAAACACCATAAAATATCCATGATGGCAGAGATTTTGTGTTTTTTTTTCACTGCTACACCCCCAGTACCAGGAACAACACCAAGAATGAAATATGTATTCAACACAGTAACTTGTTGAAAGAATAAGTAGTATAGGTTATAAACATTTGCCACATCGATAGGAAATAGTCAAGACTAAAACAGGTATCTTACGATTCAAGAATAGAACCCAATGTCTGGAAAGATCTTAGAAATGCAGTAAATAATGTAAAACTTAGACAATGAGGGGAACTGAGAAAGATCACTACCTGATTCCTTAGAACCGAGAGTTCAAGTCCATAGTGAAACAAGCAGCTAAATTGATTTGGTAATTAACTACGAGGCACACCTGAAACAGTATAATTAAAATTGCAAAACTTAAATTCAGTCTACAGATCCTATAACAGTTAGATACCTCAGAAGAAATGTGAGTGATATCACGTATTTTTCCAGTAAGTTTCATTAACTTTCCAAAGGAGCACATGACACCTTTTGTTGGTTAAGACCAACAATTTACATTCTCCTTCACAATGTGGTAGTTCTCTTTGGAACTGGGACTCACACTTCTGACTCACCTTCTAACAAAGGTGATGTATAGCAGAGGACTTGGGTTTTCTAAGAAAAATTAAAATTGTTTTCCAATTAGGTAAAACTATGTGAGGAAACTAAACAGGTTGGGAGATATAAAGCATATTCAAGATTAGGCATGACTTCTATGATCTTTGAAAACCTAAAATTTAGCAAAATATTACTGAAGACAAATTTGAAATCAGTCTCATACCAATGGGAGGGATTCTTCTATGATAAGAAAATAATTGCCTACTAAGTTAGGAAACATCTTATAAATTATTACAATTATTGATTTATACAGTTTGTTTTATACAATTGTTTTCTGACCACAATTTATATTAGACTGTCAGGGTATAAACAAAATTGAAAAAGCCCTAGGAGAAGCTTGGAATCTGTTATTAAACAAAGACTCATATAGATTGCATCATCAAATGAACCTAGCTTTCTACACTCAATGAAATTCTCACAACACAAAATTATGTTATTTTTATATTTAACTTTGTTTTCTTTACATCTGTACTATTTTATAAAAACAAAATAAAACCATGTTAGTGCAAGGCCAAATATGGAGTATCTATTTTAAAAGCTACAGCAACTTTTGTATGTTTTAATCATAACAAATAAAATTACATTTTAATGTAAATTTACACTTGTACAAAAAATGTATTTTCTTCAAGCACTATTTTGTCATGCTTCAGTACTAGGTACTGTGTGACCTATAGAGAGATTCAGAGAAGTATAAAGCACTTTGACCCAATACCTCCCTGTAGGATCCATGCATACAGGAGGGAAAATAAATGGTAATAGTTCTGAATATTAAGGGTTAACATGCTTTCAAAAGGGACGGGTAGTAAATATTTTTGGCTCTTTGGGTCATGTGGTCTCTGGTGTGACCAAACAGGCCATAACCAACAGCCAGATACTTGCCTGTGTGGGTAATAAATATGCACCATGAACTCACTGAACTAGACGATGCCTTGATGCCTGCCTTAGAGGAAACGGTACGGACTGGATGGATACCATATCAGAAATCCCCCTTAATCACATGATGCTCAAGCTTCAGAGGGAAATGTCACCCTAACAAAAAAGTGACTGTATTTACTCTCTATATTCTGCAAAAACCTGCAAGTAACTGGGCTAACTCTACTTTAGTGAGATTGTGCTTTCTGCCCAGACTGTTCAACAAATTCTAGGCATTAAAACTAGATTATCCAGAGCCATGTTTACCAGAAAATAAACTGACAGCGTCAGGGAGGGAGCAATTTTCCCTTCTACCCCTTTAGAGTTCTATGGTTGAACTAAAAATAAAATCAACACAAGACAGATTAACAGAAGAAAAAGAAACAAATTTCAATTTGTATGCACGGAGGTTTCATAGAATGGGACCTTTAAGAAGTGGTCAAGTAAGGCAGATCTCTCATGAATTTAGATGCAAAAATCCTCAAAATTTTAGCAATTGAGTCTAGCAATGTATAAAAAAAAATAAAACAGGACCAAGTAGGATTTATTTGAGATATGAAAGATTGACTTACTATTTGAAAAGGAATAAATGTAATCTACCATATCGGCATACATTTATTATAAATACCGTCAGAAAACTGGAATGTAAGGGGCATTTTCTCTTTTTCACAGAGTATCTACAAGCAGCTCATTGTTAGCACCATACATATTGTACAGCCCAGTCATTCTACTCTTAAGCGTATATTCAAGAGAAATGAAAACTAATTTTCAGAAAAAATCTTGTAGGTGAATATCCACAGGAGTTTTATCCATAATAGCGAAAACATCAATGTGTAAATGATTATACATCTGTAGTATTTTCTTACCATGGGATATGACAACAATAAAGAGGAACGATCTATTGATATAAGTAAATACTTAGGTGAACTTCAAGAATATTTGTTGAGTGGATAAAAGCCAATCTCAGAAACACATAGAGTGCATGATTCCATATATACTCATTAAATAATGTAATTATAGAAATGGAGAGCATATTAGTGGTTGGTAAGGAATAGGGATGTAGAGAGGCAGAATGACTGTGACTAAAAAGGGTAGTAGGACCAAGTCTCACAGTTACGGTACAGTTCTGTATCCTGATTGTGGCGGTAATTACAGGAAGCTATACACGTGATAAAGTTGTGTAGAACTACATACACATACACACACGAAGTGCATATATAACTGGTGAAATCTGAATAAGTTTTACATTAAGGTCAATTTCCTAGTTTTCACATTGTACTATCATAGTGCAAGATGCTATACTGGAAGTCTTAGTGGAGGGTACATGAGATCTCCCTTAAATATCTTTAAACCTTCCCATGAATCTGTAATTCATTCAAATATAATGTTTTTAAAACTCAATTTTAGGTAATATCAACATAGTATAAACTTCAAAATATTTGGTATTATATACCTGTCAGTCAATGAGAAATACATGTTAAAAACATGTTTCAGATTATGAAAAAATTAAAAATACCACCTATAGACATGTCAGTATTTATAAATACTTCTAATGACAGCCTCTCAAATGCAATATGGATCAATAAAAAGTTATTTTATCAGACAGTGGGATTTACTACAGATCTCAAAATTCACTTTCATTTAAAAAAATTGTTTTGCCTCAGCCCTAATGGAATTTCTCTGGAAGTAGCAAAGGATTATAATTACAAAGACAGCATGTCTTCTATTGTGTGTGTGTGTGTGTGTGTGTGTGTGTGTGTGTGTTTGTGTGTGTGTGTAGGAGACTGGGAAGTGTATGAATGCAAAATTGGTATAATTAAAAGCATAATGCCAATTTTGGCAATGCATAAATACTTTACAGAAAGCCCTTTAATGAAATTCTGTGTGTGAAAAACATATCTATTTATATTTTTCATTGGCTTTCTTAATTCTTAGAGCTGACCCAGTGACTAAAATATTTTATTCTTTTTAAATAATAAACATCACAGAAGTTATTGCAATATATTTTCCTTTCTGTGTTGCCAATAAACATATTTTTGGTTATTTCATTTTGGCAGCACCAAGAAAACTATAATCATTTTTCATAAAATATTGCACTTAAGTTCTGTCTCCAATGATACACAAAACCTGAGCTGATAATATTAAATACTAAGACGATCACAAGTGTATATGTGTATATTCATTAGTTAATATCTTATTGTCCTGTGTGAAAAGGTTGTCTAAGTTGATCTAATTTCTTAAGCACTGTTGAAATTTTTAATCACATATTTGGCATACAAAAATGAATGTACACGTGGAGAAAATATCAGAAGAATGTACTGAAATGTATGTGATGTAGAGACACCATTGTTTCCATAGTAACAGCATATTTAACCAATTGCTGTAGCACCACGGTAACTGAAGAATAAAGACTATAGAGTACACAGAAAACATAACTTTACAAAATTAAAAGATTCTTATTGGCAAACTTGGCATCTAACTATGAAAAGCCACCCTTTGTTAATTCTCTTTGGGATCAGGATCCTGCTTAGTCTTATAGAGTTTGGCTTATGAAGAGAGGTCTATTGTTGCAGTTTTTATAAGGACTGCCTTAGTTCATTGCTGAAGTATGCTTGGATGGTCTTTCTGAAGGTGGTAAGAATGAAATAAAATGAGATAATGTATGAGAGAGTGCTCCGTACATTGTAAAGAGCTACGCATATTTATCATTGTAATTCTTCCAAATCCTGATAGTAAAAGTCTGTCACTTCTTTTGTTAGTAACACCACTAGTTCTCATATTTCTGTCTTTTCAAAAAATAAATCCTTTTATTCATTTTATTTTGTACAGGAAACTTATTTCTTTAAAGTTTTATCCTAAGCATTTAACTCCAAGTTTCCCTTTTGCACTAAGACAACTGAATATTAATATGTAGTTTACATGAGGTATATAGTGGATGAAAGGATAGAGTGAGCCTATGACTTGTGACCAATTTTCCTGGGATAGAAAAAAACTTAATTGAATCTGATGGTCCAGCATAAGAGATAATTTCTTAGCTTTTCACTTGCAATCTAATCTAATGGAAAATCTTCGAGACAAACAATTTCTTTACATGATGATTAAATTTAAACAAGAAAATAATGTTTTGGCTATTGCTTTGTGTCTCTAGTTTCAAAAAATTCTTTTAAATATACTTTTTATATCACTATATGAAAAGCATAGAAAAATTTATGTGAATCTTAGTGATACAGCAAAATGTTAATTTCATTTGTAGTCATTTTACTCTGCATGTTGATATCAAGAAGTCTGTTTTCTCAAGAGCACAGAAAGAATCATGGTAAATCCATCCAATTAGGCTTTTTTTTTTTTTTAATGGCATGGAAGTAGAAAGTACTGGTTAAGAACTTAGAGTCTGGAGATGCACTGCCTGGCTACCAATCCAGCTCTGGTGCTTACCATTTCTGACATGGGGTAAATTACTTACATTCTCTGCCTCATTTTACCATCTATAAATTAGAGATAACAGTATGTACATCATAGGTGACTTAAATGAGCTAAAGTGTGTAAAATAATTAGAAAGGTGTCCAGCATGAAAAAAGCACATAATAAGTGATTATTATTATTATTAGGGAAATATTTATTTATCTGGAAATATTTCAGGTATGCTGGGCAAGAAAATAAAGTGCTAAAGATGAATACAACATACAGAAATGATAAATATAAAATTTGTTACAATATTTCCACTCCCGCATAAAACAAACATAGAAAAGATTTACTTCTAAGACATATATATAACAAGCCACACAAATAAACTCTATTCCAGGCAACTATGTGCACTCTATGTTCACTTTATACTAGTGAAATTTTGGATAAACAATTTGAATTTGATTCTCATAATATTTTACCACACAGGACACTGTTATTCATACCTTGTTTTCTTATATTTTAGTGTCTAGTATTTCCTCTTCCTTAAAGTATTTTGCATTTTCTAGAACACTGTTATCTACAGGTAAAGACTAGAAGGTCTCATTTTGATTCTTTAAGGAATTACTAATCTTTAAGCAGAAAATTTAGCTTTACCAAATACAGTGTTACATCATGAGACTTTTCTACACTTTAGGTTACTGGTTATATGCAGATTATTACTTCAGGTAAGATGGAGAAGACATTGAAAAATAGTAGAATAATTATAAATAGTAAAGATTTGATGTCTCATAAATCTGGGTTCTAAGTTCTGCTTCTGCCTATTATTGGTTATATGAATATAGGCAATCACCTAAAAAACTTCATTAATAAAATTGTGATAATTAAGTATGAATTTCAAGAAAATTTAGAAATAGTGATTTTAAAATGGATAATGGTTATAAAGTGTTTGAAGTATAATAGAAATTCAATTAGTAACAACAATAAAACAGTATCTATTTATGATTTTATGCAGTTTTGAATGTCTTTTTTTCTTGGTAGTTATACCAAATTTCTTATGCTAAATAGTCAACAAACTGTTATTAAATTCTCAAGAGTACATTACTGTCTTGGAAAGGCCAAAATTAACTTACACTGTTCAAGACTTTAAAATATATATATTAAAACTTCATCTTTATTCCCTTCATGGATGCCTTGATTATGCCAGGTCTTTCGTTGGAAGTGAATTAACCACTGGAGCCAGGGAAATGAATTTCTTTTATTGGCAAATACAGGGTAACATGGATGCCTCCTATTCTAATAGAAAGTATGTTAAGCCCTACTGTAACCTGTAAAGAATGGGTTTCCTATAATAAAGAGTGGCCCTGTTATTAAAGGTAGTGAAAGTGATGCTAGTTGATTTACAAAATATACATATCCACTACTTGCGGAAAATTGTAGAAAATTAGTAAATAAGTTATTTGGTGACCCATAAAATTATTGTTACTTATTACCGGTCATATTTAAGGGCTTGAATTATTGTAGCAAAATAATGACCTTCCTGGTTGCCTTAAAATTGCCCAATAAGGCCTAAAGTTGACATAAACACAAAATGTGAACTACCCACCTTCTGAATAGTGTATCAGTATTTGTACTCAGACACTCTGCCCCCGCCTCCCAATGTCTTATTTCACGTAAGAATCCATAAAATAATGCAACTGTCACTCAGTAAATGCAGGGGATTGGTTCCAGGACCCACCTCGGATAGGATATCAAAATCTGCAAATGCTTTGGTCCCATAGTTGGCCCTCCATATCCATGGTTCTGTATTCACAGATTCAACCAATCATGGATCTCGTAGTACTATAGTACTTACTGAAAAAAAAATCTGTGTGCAAGTATAAGTGGACCCAGGCAAGTCAAACCTCTGTTGTTCAAGGGATGGTCTACTGTATATGCAGTAGTCCTATGCAGTAACTATGCAACAGCCCTTACAAAATGCCAGCCAATATTCTGATATTATATATATACATATCTTCACAACAACTCAATGAGATAGAAACTGTCATTACCCCCAGATGAGTAAAGGGAGACACAGAGAAGGTAGGCAATATTATATTAGCCTAAGGTTCACAAGTGGGAAGTGGTGGAAGTAGAACTTCAGCCCATGGAGTGTGACCCAAGCATTCATAGACTCTGCAGTCTATAACCCTAATAAATCCTAATTCTTCTCACTCCACTTACAAAGATCTGGGGTGTGGAGAGGGAGAATGAGAATAGTCATTTGTTATTGAATTTGTTTGCTAATCTGGGGAAAGGTATACATTGATGTGTAAACTAAATATTTTTATCTTAATGTGCTGTATCTGTCAAGGCATTGGAAAAAAGTATTAGAAAAGAATTGGCTACTTTGGAAGCAAAGAGATAAAGACAGTACAAAATTTTAGAACTTTTAAGTGTTAGAGGAGATAACTTTCTCATTTTTCTCATCTCCAACTAGTTAAAAATAAAACTGAGAAAGCCTTTGATCAATGAGAGCAGATTAAAATCCACCCTTGTGTTGAGAATCTAATTAAGAAGATGATCAATATACCTGATATCAAAACTTTTAAAGATGCCTCAGAATGAAAGTCCATCCAAGTGTGTAGAATCAGGTAAATCCTTTCAATTGGATAAAATGGCTCAATGAAAAGAAAATAAAGGTGTGGCTATCCCACAAAGCCTGGTAAGTTGAAAGTACTCTCAATTAATTTGAGAGAGGTAAAAGTTATTAGTTTCAATCTACACATTCAGGAAGAAGTGGATCCAGCACTCAAAGACAGGCAGTCTGAACAACATACATTCTTGTGAAGTTTCCAAAGACAAATACATAATAACATGCTACCAGAAAAGAATAATAAGAATTGTATTATATATAATTTCCCATCAACGACACAATTTGACATAACAAGATAAAATAACAGCTACAAAATTCTGAGCAAAAGAAATCTTCCGTCTAGAACTTGGTACCTCATAAAAATATTCTAAGTGCAAAAATAAAATAAATACAGATACACAAAGGCTCAAAAAGCTTACTTCTCTCACAACATTGCCTAATGAAAAATTCACATGAGAATGCATTCCGACAAAAAAAAAGAAGGAAGAAAATATGGCATTCTGAAAGTCAATACAAAAGAGATATTGTGGAAACTTCTCATTTTAAGGGACTTATACTACAATTTTAGACCTTTCTGATCTGGTCCTAATTTAACCTCATTTTCAAAAATACTGGTCAATTAGTAACAAATCAAATTTAAACAATTCAAATTCAATAGTACACAATTAAATGTGTACCCTGTTATTCTAGTTATCAATATTTTAACTCTCATAGAAGACATTTCTAGTGAATTATCTTGACATTATTGTAAATTTTATTTTTGCTTTTTTTCTGAAAAAAATCAAATACAGCAATGTATTTTGAGTCATTACTTCATTATCATCCCATATTTATTCACATTTTAAAGGCAGCACCAATGCCTTTAACTGATCCTTTTCCCCAAACAGGAACAACAAAAATGACATGCTTCATTGGATCCCTAACAATTATGCCTACACATCCAATTAGTAGCCTTTCTGTTTAATTAAGAGGATGATCAATATACCTGATATCAAAACTTTTAAAGATGCCTCATAATCAATGCATTGAGTTTTAACATTATTAATAAAAAATTAAAAATTTTTGTAAAACTCCTTGTAGGACAGATCAAAACTGTATACTTCCCTGTGTTTGAATAAGCAGAAAACATCAGGGGTACTATTTCAATTTGAGTTTTCTTTTCTGTTTCTTTCGCCTCCATTTTTATGGTGGGTCTGATTCATTTCAAATTACGCTCTTATCCTAGGTATACTTATTCCATTGAGATTTAATTTTGTTTTCAAGAGAACATTTCAAAACTTCAGAAAAAGCAGCCAAGTAGATGATGTATATCCATCTTCTTTAGGTATTGGCTTGATGAAAACCATTGCTTAAATCTGCCCTCAGCCTATAATTCAAGGTTGAAAGCCATTACCACTCCAAAATACTACCTGTGATACAGCCATTCAAATTTTCTTCATAGGATGGATTGCAGTAGAGGGATGAATTTACTGTCATTATATGTGTTATTGATAAAATACCTCCAAACCTGAATTCAATCATTAAATAAACAGTCAACCTTGTGAAAATACATTAAAGGTTGTTTTAATCTAAATTAGTTTCACTTAAAATTCTGAGCTCTTTTCATTATCCTAAACCGCTGCGTTACCATCTCTCCTTCTCTCTTGCCTTACCTATGCTTAATGGATTGCGTTCTAGTTACATGCATATGTATCTTTCTCAGTAACTAATTGGCATGTTATTTGAGGGCAGGAAAATATTTTGAAGTATCTGTAGATCCAGCACTAAACAAATTTCCTGGCACACAGTAGGTGACACATAAATATTTATAAATGTGACCTAAAAAAAGACTGTCAAGAAGCACTGCCCTATTTAATCAGTGGGCAAGTGTCTTTTGCTTTTTTTGAAGACTTCCCAAGGATGAACTGAGTGGTAGGGCTCAAGAAAGCATTTGGCAACCTTTACTTAGCTCACTGACACGAACTAATAGGTTTAATAGTTCTGTCAGAATGCTGAGGTACTTCTCTGAGAGGTGCTACAAAAATTTTTGCACATCAACAGCAATAGATGCGATTTATTATTGTTTTTATCATGTCTTATGAAGTCTGATCTACAGAGAGTCTTTTCAGTTGCATTCAAAGATTATCCCCATATAAATGAGAAATACAAAAAGAGCATCACTGAGTATAGCTGAACTCCACAGTTAGCTGTATATCAAGTCATTTACACTTTTTGGCAGCTTCCTGGAGTATAGCAATGTTTTCTGCCATTAACAGATGGAGTCTCAATGTGAGAACTGCTACTGTAAAACCTGCAATATGTCAGGTTAAAGATTAAGTGAAATTAATGTTAGAAGGTGCTATCATATTATATATTACAATTGTATGTACTGTGCCAATTATAAGCTTCATGAATTTACTTAGTAAAGATCAAGATTTATGATGAACACTTCAGTATAGATAAGATGCTCTGTGGAAACAAACTTATGTCCCTGATGTGAGTGACAGCTGCTATGGAAGCTCAGAACATCATGCTTGTCTGCTTTCTAAATTAAAGATGTACAAAACAAGAACAATTTTATGGGTTGTTGTTAAGGTTGATGGACCAAAAAGTTGACAGCTTCTAAAATGTTTTAAGTGCACATAACTGCATACATCAACATCAAGAATTTTTTCTTCCCTCATTTTCCAGATAAATGGCTTAATATTCTCCAACAGCATTGCTTTGAAATTCATAAATTTTATTGAACAAGTTGCTTAAGATATATGGTTTTGAGATGTGTATTTTATATTTATGTTTAAACTCAAATGTCTTTATAGTAATGCAAAGGATTGGACTATCAAATTAAACTTAAATCAAAGATTTTGCCTATTATCAAGCTTTATTAATAGTTTTAATGATCCAATCAATAAGGAGGCATAGGTGAAACAGAGAGATGCCTGGGCCATTCCTGCCTTCATGTATCAGACACGGGGTCTTTGGCCCAGGGTAATAAATGAGGTCTCTATCTAACAAGGTGTACCAGTGATTACGTCACATAGCAGGGAGTATATAGGTAATGAAACAGCTCTACTTTTTGTCCCAAAGGTTGTACAGCTTATGTGATATTCTACAGAGAGCCATACATCATAAATTAATTGATCCTACCTTTGTCTGACATAAGAATGCTAAACCAAGGACATACTGCTCAAAGCATTTCATAACAAGGCCTCTTCATCTAAAAATTATCTTTGCCTATTTACAGGAGGATGATCATTAGCAAGTTGGTAAAGCAACTGGATTGTTCATCTACATTCCTTCCCCCACAGGGTAATCAAAGAGAAAAGAATCAGAGACCATGTGCATTACTAACCTCTTTCTTTTCCAGGTGTTAATAAATCCATCTTAAAAATTTTTGAGCATGGAAAAGAGAAACTTACTATCTTGGACAAGTGATCCCGTTGCTGTATTTATTCAATAAATACAAAAAAAAGAAAAATTATATAAAGTAACATATAATACCTTAGTTCATTTAATTAAATTTAAATTCAGTAAAATGATTCCAGAGCATATTAAGCATTCAATAAATTTATCAGCATATATGACATACACTTATTTATAGTAGTATTATTCACTTATAAAAATTCTTACAATTTAAAGAAACAGAAAACTGCAATTTATAGAACAATTCTGCCATTGAGTCAGATATTTTGAGGAAATGATTCTGTTTTTTTCTGGAGAAAATTACCTATTACAAGACAGGCATTTAATTTATAGAAACAAGAAAGTTAATCAGACCTCATCCTCTCATTCGTATTCCATAAAACCTGAAAGTGTGCCATCTGCATTCCTTACTAAATAATAGTAAAGCACTTGTTTTGTTACTGTACAGAGTCAGCATCACAGGTATGCCACCAGTGCAGCTGCACAAAATTCCATTTAGAAGGACTTTAATGCTCTGTGGTTACCATATTAAATTCTTAATAATATTATGTTTGAATTTGTGCTCTCCATGTGAAGCTGGATGGGCCAATGACACACATGCCTGGGGCCTGGATCCTCAGCTCACACGTGGACCTGTTTCCCACTGCCTCCCTGATTTCCTAAGTCTGGTTCTTGGCTGCCTATTTCCTGACCCCTTATGCTCCAATCTTTGTCCCTTTCCCTATTGGCATCATGTGACTGCTACTCTCTGCCCTAGTGAGAGACTGTGTGTGATCCAGGGAAGATTGAAGTGTGCACCCTGATGCATCTCATGGTCTGGCAGCACCATGGCACATTTGGCAGAGACTAAGTGGGGGCATCTCACTCACATCCAATCCTGATACCAATTGTGTTGCATGATATACAATTATTATTTATGATTTTTAAATGTAAAACTGTAAAATTTAAATCCAGCCTGAAAGCTGTACAGCAACAAGTTGAGGTTATCTAACCCTAAAACTTTGGAAGAGAGGTTACAAAGTTATAGGATCCATGCCCCTGAGAAATGGCATCATCTAGATGGTGATGATATCTATGGAGCCTAGAGAAACAGCTTTACAAAGGTGAAGTTTGACATGGTGAAGGGCCCTTGCTAGAGGGAAGCTTCTAGGAATAGCTAGCAAACTAGAAGAAGCAAGTCACCTCTCTGTTGTTAGCATGCAAGTCTCCATCTAAATGCAACAAATTGCAGAGTATGACAGGGAGATCTCTGGCAAAGGAAGAAGGTGGCATGAGTTTGGGGGTAAATACAAATTTAACTTCTGAACAGTCTGTTGCCTCAGTGATCCTGTTCACACTTTTTTTGATTCCTATCACGTTTCATTAATTTTTGCTAACAGAGAAGGTATTTACAGTGCCTCATTCCAAACGTATAGAAGCAAACTAATTTCTCAAAAATAATTAGGGCAAACCACCCCAATGAATATAGTAACCTTCTTCTTAGCCTTTGGTGAGTGGAATAAGGGGACCCAAAGCTCCAAGTGATTCTCTTAACGTCAGGTTCAATGACATACTGTTTTATGCTCCAGTAGATGTACTCTGCTTCTAGGAAACAAGTCTCCAAATACACAAAGTTCAAAGATTCATAAATAGATATGAACACTTACTCAGTGGGACATAGAGTCACTCCTAATTTCCATATCTTGTTTCCCATACTTTTACAGTTTGACAGTAGGATAGTAAAAAAGCATGTATCTGTCACTGATTCAAATCATGCATTGCCTCCATTTAGGACCTCTTTCACCCAGTGCCATAAATGAATCTTCAATAATCTATTACACTGGGTGTAGATATATAGCAAACCACTTGAATGCCAGGGATTCAAGTCCATTCATTAACTTCTTTTTATTTTTAAAGAATACTTAATTCAAGTTGGGGGACTGCACTATTTTTTTTCCGGTTTGTGTAAGTTTCTTAGGTAGACTTTCTATCAGCTAAAATTTTCTGATTCTTACATTGTTTGTTTATGATAGTAGCTTGGTTAGATCCTTGACTGTATATTTTCTATATATTTCAAAATGTTTTAGCTTTTCCTGAACCAGAAAGTTAGAGTGAGAGTTAGGGTTGGACAGCATTCTACGGTTCTTAGTTCATGGGTGTCTTTTCTTTTGATAACGTTGGTACAATGTCTTTAATGATGGTGCCTTTTGAAGTGGAATGGGATAGGGTATATTTTTAATTTTTATAATTAATTTGTTTCTGTAGAATCCTTGATTTTCACTATTTGCTTCTATTTTTTCCCTTTCCTTCCAGTTTCCAAAGGGTATCTCCTTATCCAAGTTGCTTCACTCCCAACTCTATTCTTCAATAACAACTCATTCCTAACATTATCATCTCTTGGCATAATATTTTTGCTTTTACTATTTAATCTTCATGGTGTTTCTGAGGAAATTTTGAGACATTAGAATTTAGGCAACCATAATTATCCTACAGGAAATCAAAAACCTTATACATATTTTGAACAAGACATTATTATTATTATTTAGATTTTTTGCTTTTGTTTCATTTAACATCTGTTTAGAGTTATACAGGCATGTATCCCTTTTTTGCTCATAAATCTTGCCAACATTTCCATATTTGTATTTGAAATAATTTTGTTTCTACCTGAAAAAAATCTTTTGGTATGAATTTTTGTGCAGTAGTATAGGTGACAAATTTGTTTTTTATTTGTCTTGAGAATGTCTTTATTTAAGCTTGAGGGATATTTTCATTAAATTTAGATTTCTAAGTTGGAATATATTTTCTCAGCCCTTTGAAGTAACAATTCCAATGTCTTCTGCTTTCCACTGTTTATTCTGGAAAATCACATCTATATGTCATTGCTGACCCTTTAAAGTAATATTTCTAACTTACATTTAAGTCACATTTAACTTACATCTTCATCATTATTTTAAAATGCTTAATCAATTTAGTATTATGTGCCTAAATACGATTTCCTTTTTATTTATCATATCTAAGATTTGTAAGGAATGCTATCCCACTGGGTTGATATCCTTCAGTAGTTTGGAAAATTCTCAGTCATTTTCTCTACAAATATTGAGTTTTCCCAATTCTCCCCTTTCCGTCTAAAACTGCAATTACACATATGCCAAATCTCACTGTTTCCCATATGTCTCATATGTTCCTGCCATTTTACTCTCTATTTGGATATTTTCTACGGATATTATTTCCAGTTCACAAATCTTCTGCAATGACTAACCTTCTGTTAAGTGTATATTTTCAGTTTTTCATTGCATTATTGTATTTTACAATCTTCGAGTTTAAAGTTAATAGCTGAATCGATTCTAATTCCTGGGGAAATCTTCCATCTTATCTATTTCTTAACAATATAAATGACAGTTTTTTAAACATCATGTATGATAACTTTAATACTCAAATTATCTATAATGATTTTTCTCCTTGTTGCTTTTATTTAACCCTTTGGACATTTGTACCTGTGCCCAGGCATATGTGGTACTTTTGGTTTAGTAACAGACATTTTGTATAGAAAACAAATACTTAATTTAAAGTTCTAGCAGATGCTATCTTTATTAAGAGAATACTGATTTTGTTTTATGGAATACTATTAGAATTAAGGCAGATGATTTTTTCCAACTTTATTGAGTAAAACTGATATAAAACATTGTATAACTTAAGGTGTACAATGTATTGACTTGATACACATATACAGCAATATGAGTACCAATATAGCTAACATCTCCATCATGGCACACAATCACCAGTTTGTGTGTGTGTGTTGTGTGTGTGTGTGTGTGTGTGTGATAAGAACATTTAAGACCTGCTCTCTGAGCAACTTTCAAGTACATGATACAGTATTGTTAACTATAATCACTGATGCCTTGCATTAGATCCTCAGAAGTTACTCATTTTCTAACTGTACTCTTTGACCATCATCTCTAACTAACTGTTTCCCCTCACCCCCCAGCCCCTGGTAGCCACCATTTTACTGTTTGTGCAAGGTTGGCTTTTTTAGATTCTACTTATAAATAATATAACACTATACTTGTTTTTCTATGTCCGACTTATTTCACTTAGCATAATGCTCTCAAGATCCATCTATGTTGTCACAAACTGTAGGACTTCCTATCTCATGATTAAATAATATTCATATATATCACATCTTTTTAATACATCCATCCGTCAATGGGAGTTTATGTTGTTTTCATGTTTTGGCTGTTGTTGCAATGAACTACAGTGAAGGTATCTCTTTGACATCTTATTTTCATTTCCACTTGATACATTTGGCACTGATATATTAAAATGTGTTAATACTTACTGAATTTCAAATGTTAAACAACTTTATACCCCTATAATAAATTCCATTTAGTCATTACATATTATTTCTTTTTAGCTATTGCTGGATATACTTTGTTAATGTGCTTCAGATATTTAAAAATTTTATTTACATTTGTGTTTATGAAAGATACTGACCTTTAATTTTCCTATATTTTAATATCCGTGTCTGATTTTACTAACATTTTTTACTGCCTCATAAAATTAATTGGAAATTGTTCTTTTCTTCCTTGAAATAGCTGTATAAGAGTAGTTTTATTTTTTTAAACCATTTAGATAGTCACTAGTGAACATATTCGGACCTATAGTTTTCTTTGTGAAATTAAAAAAAATTGATATAAAACTATTTAAAGCTACTCATGTTTTTTAATTTTCTTTTTTGACTGAGTATGCATTTTCTACGAAATTAATCCATTTCATGTTAATTGGAAAATTTATTGTGATGTAATTGGAAGCAACTCTAATGTTTCTCAACTGGTGAACTGATTACATAAACAAGTATATTTATACAATGGAATTCTATTCAGAAATAAAAAGGAATAAAATATTGACATTTACAATAGCATAGGTGAGTCTCAATTGCATTATCCTAAGTGAAAGAACCACTAGGCAACATATTACATGGTTTCATTTAAATGACATTCTAGAAAACACAAAATTATAGGGATAGCTGTTGGTGAGGGGCTGGAATTGGGGAGAGTAGATTTGAAAGAATTTCAGAGAATGATGGAATTATTCCATATATTGGTTTTGGTTGTGGTGACATGACTGTTTACAATTGGTCAAACTCACAGAAGTACACATTATAAAAGGGTGTAGTATGCTACATGTAAAATATACCTTAATATATTTTTAAAAATCTAAGGTAAAAAGAAAAAATTTAAAAACTGTTGCTTTGAAGTATTCTTAATGTTCTTATCAATGATTGTAACTATAAGGATAGGTTCTTTTTTATTTCTTTTTTCAATGATTCATGACCCCTCTCTTTTTAAAAATCCATTTGGGTTATGTAACATCTATGATCCTTGAACATCACAAGGGTAATGATGAGTGTAAGAACTGTGAAGCTGCCTGGCTTAATCTGCCTGCTTTGGAAGCCTTAAGGAAATGACACATTCAGGTTCGCTAAGTATCAAGTCATAGTACACTCTAAAAATTAGGAGAGTTTCTAGCAGCATTTAAGAAAATCCAAAACTCGTGCAGCCTCAAGACTGTGTTGAAAATCAGTCTCAGTATCAAATGGTAAGGTAGGAAAGCTGAACAAGAGATTGGATGTTCAGCCATGATGGATATCCTATGTCAAAGATAATGTCATGGTAGGTAAGAATATCCGTATTTTGGCATGGGAAAATCTGGGTGGCAGAGTCTGAGAATCCTGGGTTTTCTTGAAATTTCTGCTGGCAAAGTAGCTCCTTTACTTTTTTTTTTGTGTGTGTGAACATGAGCAGGTTCTCCTTATCAAAGATCACATCTGAAGCAGGTGATCTACAAAATAACACTTGACCTCCTCATGATTCATTCTTGCCTTCCCTAACTGGCTCCAGAGAGTAATTCATTTTGTTCTCACCTCAAACTCAGTGGAGAGAGTCTCTAGTAAGTAAAAAATAGTGTAAACTCCAGATGGATTCCAAGACATTACAAGTATATATTTGGATGAAATCCACTGAACCATATGGGAGAGCTTCCTGATGATATTGGTTCTATGGTGGCAGAATGTAAATTTAGGTGTGAAAATTCTACTGACATAAGGGCATTCTCCATTGACACAGGATTTAATTTCCTAGCAAGGATGTCTGAAGTTGTATTAATATGCTGCTGAAATGATTTTTCTTGAAGTTTTAAAATGATGATAACCTACAGTAAATGAGGTGGGCTTGACAGAAATGCTTTGATACAGTGTTATTATAAAGGATTGAGAAACTAAGAAGGTGAAGATACTAACCAACTTTTATGTGGGAAGCCACCATCTGACTATGTTCTTTGGGAAGGCCCAGAAGACATTGCTATTTAAAAGACTATTTGACTTAGCCTAGGTTCTCCTCCAGACCAATTGTCATAGTTGATTCCTTCATGAGCCTTTTGTGTCAGCTATAGAATGACTTTAAGTGGGGTCTGGTTAACATTCAACAGAGCCAGGCACCGCATTCTCTTGGCTATTGTGTGCTTCTTTTTTAGTAAATACTTCCTGGGGAGCAAAATGTCTGCATATCTAAGCCTTAGAAACATACCACTCTTCTCAAAATTTCTGTCTCTTTTTCACCTTTTTCTTTTTCTCCTTTCCAAGCATTTGGACCAGACAACATATTTGTCTAAGACTCTATCTTTACCTATCTCTTGGTCACTTCTCCTTGAATTCAAAGCAAACATCCACTGTTACCACTCTTCAGCTCTGCCTATACCTTTTTCCATTATATTTTAGCAAAGTCCTTAATAGGTCTATCCCTCGTATCAACATGTCATACCAATCCCTTGGTGAATAAACCAGGCCTGTTTTCCTTTTCTGATGATTAGTCCTAAGAAAGTCATGTGTCAGCAAGTGTGAGCTGAGTCAAAAAGCATCAATTCAACAGATAGATATTACAGGAACTGGGGCCACTTGCCCTTATGATTTGTTTTTGATGTCTGAATTTGTTTGGGTCTTAGTCAGGATGTACCTTTCCATCATATAATATTGCAGTTCCCACTCATTATAGACTGCATATTTGTATTCCTCCCAAATTCACATATTGATACCCTAATTACAACAGGATGATAATAAGAGGTGGAGCCTTTGGAAAGTAATTAACTGTGGAAATGCAGCTTATAAGGGGACTAGTTTATTTTTAAAGAGGAATAAAGCTAATTCTTGCTCTCTCTCCACCATGTTAGGATACAACATCAAAGCGGCCATCTGTATACCAGGAAGAAAGCGCTCACCAGAACCCGACTGTGCTGGCAACCTGATCTTGGACTTCTAGCCTCAGAACTATGAGAAATAAATGTTTGCTGTTTAATCCATCCAGTCTATGGTAATTTGTTATAGCAGCCCATGCTAAGATACTTCCAAACTTAGTAACTCAGTGGATCTGTGAAAATCCAGTTCATGGTAAACAACTCCAATCATCACTTGATTCATAGACTCTACTACAAAGTAGTAGCTGTTTTCAAGAGTGACTGATTCACTGCCATAGAGGGCATGGTTTTGCTACAGAACTATAAGGGTCTATATTACAGTAATAATTGAGTAACAGAACCAATAGGCAAATATAGATATAGATAGATACAGAGATAGAGATACATAGAAAGAGATTTATTATGAGAGATTGACACATGAAGTTAACTAACCATCACAGGGTCTTTCTGCCACTTTTTTATTGGGGCCTGAAAAAGACTCCACTTGGCATCCCCATCCTCCGTGGACTCCTCTTACATAATATGGCCTAGGTGAAGAACAGATTTCACAGCAGCCTTAATTTCACCCAGTGGCCTCTCTCAATTGAGCCCTACTAAAATAGATTCAAATCCAAGCTCTGCTTCTTATTAATTATGAGACAATTTGAAAATTATCATGTTCCACCAAGGTTCAATTTCCTGAAATATAAATATGATACAAAAGAGATCCTACTTTCTAAGATTATTGGGAAGAAAACTATATAAGTAGTTACCTTAAGTGATATTTTACTACTAACATGATCTATAGCAATAGTTAAAATGGTGAAAAAATTTAGACCTGTCTAACTGGGGTCTAATTACCAAATCAAACTGATATTTTTAGTATATATATTAGTTGTGACCTAAGGCATCCTAGTTTTCTGGTTTTCCTCTTTCTCATCAAGGTTATTTATAAGAAAGTGGCAAGGTTTTAGACTTTGTAATAATTTTTGGTAACTTCTTTCCATACACATAGAAAGAAAATACTTCTGAGGTTTTTGTCTGTGACCATTTTCAAGTCTCATCTACATTCTCTCACCTTGATGATCTGATTAATTTATGCCTAATATTTGACATTTCACCTATATGCTAGTGACTCCCAAACACATATCTCCATTCACACAGTATACCAACATTTTTACAGCGTCTTCCTCTCATGTTCCTCTCACAGTTTTGCCTCAACCCACAATTATCAAATTTAATAATTTTTATCACATTTTCTTGTAAATTACATTATAAGTAAACATCTTTTTTTCTAAATAGGATAATTTCTATTATCCGTGGTGTAAAAACTTAAATATCAGTCCTTTTGAGGATTCTCTCTCTAGGGTCCTGAGGAAGTTTGGAGAAAATGAATTTTTCAGAATAGTCTCAGTCTCGTAGTCTCCAGGTCACACTGTGCCCTAAAGACATGTTTATTGTCTGGGGTCTCAGGTTTCTATGTAGGTGGCTGCTTTGGCTGTTTCTGTGCCATAACTGGATACAAGGACTTTTGAAAATTTGAAGAGTACACTGTCTAGCCAGCCTTTGTGGTGCACAGGCTGCCCTTATTCATCTCCAAGATCCTGGCTGTCACATGTAATCTTTGCAAAGGAATGTGTTTAAAAACTCTAGCATCCACAAAATTCAGAATCACAGTCTCCTTCCCATTTTGACTCTTGAAGACTCTCCCTTTACCCTTGTCAGCAGTTTCTGCTTTGTTCTGCCAATCATTTTCTTTAACACCTTCCAACTTTGAAATTCTGCATTATCTCCTTCTACAGTATTTTGGAATGAAAATAAGAGAATAAGAAGTGATATGCCATCTTTTTTATTTTCTTCATAACTCACCTTGTTCTGTCAGTATATAATGCTGCTCTCAATTTAATCAAGCACAAGAATCATTTGAGGTTCTTTCCTCTCAGTTTAACATCAATTCTTAATGATTCTAACTGTAGATATCTCTCAAACCGATCCCATGCTCACTGGCTTTACTGGCACTACCTTAGCACAAACCTCTATTTCTTTTCCCTTATGAATTTCACTGCCTTCAGCCTCAACTTCCTTCAAACAGTGATCTAATCTTTTGACAGAGCAATACTTATAAAATGCAAATCTCACCTTGCTCCCACTCACTCCACTTCGACCTATTTAAACCCCTTATTGGATCTTTTAAGGAAAGCTATTTTTCTGTATTTTTTTTAAAAAAATTTTCCTTTGTCTGGCATTTAAGTAATCACCTAGTTAATGACAGCTGTTATGCACATGCTTTATATCCCTTACCTCTTCTGGTCTATAATACCGTGTAACATTTATTACTCTATTCTAAGATGAGGAAGCTGAGCTTGAGTAACTGGCCCAAGTCACCTATTAAGTCAGTGGTGGAGTCAAGACTCCTACCCCAGTCTCTCTTACTCACTTATCAGTCAAATATGGATCTTCCCTCATTCTTCATGTCCTTGCCAATGCCTGTCATAACACCTGTGTTCTAGTCAAACCAAAGTGCTTGGGTTTTGTTTTTTCCTTAAAAACTGTAATAACTTTATCCCTTTGAAAGTATCCTTCACTCTACTTCAATACTAACTGTAGATTCTTTCTTTGCTCAATACAACTCATACTTAGGACAGCAAAAGTATCACCATTCCAAGGGAACTATCTCTAAAGGTCAGTGTTGATGTCAGGTGCCTGTATTTTATGCAGCTGGAGATTCCTATGCACACCATCATAAAATTTATACCCTACATTTGTAATTGTTTTTCTCCTTAAATATTTTCCATAGTAGAAAGGGAGCTTCTTGAGAAGAAGAAACTATCTCATATTTTTAAAGCATCAGAAGGATGGCAAATGGTGCTGTCATCTGGACATATATAAAGACACATTTTTTTGAATGAATGAATAAATGAACAGATATATCCATTTTAATGTTGTCTGGACCATACTAAGATCTATTCCTGAATTACTAAGTAGACTTGTAATGACAACCTCACGGTTCAATGATATGTGTTTGGATCATGAGGCTCTTTTTCTAAAGGCCTCTCTACTTCTGTTAAAGTTTTTGTATAGCTTGTAAAACTCTAGAGCTGCAGCTTATGTATATCTTTTTCTTTGGAGTGTCAATTCTTCCATCTCACCTACTTAAAACCCTTCCTTTTTATAAGAATTACTAATGTCATAATATTTTAGTATAATTTCATTCATTCTGTTAAAGAATTATTTATCTTCTTTGACAAGATGGATAAATGTGCCTTCTTTTAAAGTTTTCTCAATCAAAGCAGTACTAATTTTGTTGACAACATAGCTTCCCATTGTTATCAGAATTCTGAGATGATCCCTAAGATTCCTGCCACCTGGTGTATACACTTTGTACAATTCTCTCTGCCTGAGTGTGTGTAAGCCCTCTAAATATTGGGATAATCACTCCATCCATCATAGCAGACTAGAGATTCTTCTGCTTAATTTGGAGATGCAAGTTTCCATGTTGCAACAGGGGTACATGGCTAGGAAATGAGGTGAACATCTAGGTGCTTAGAACAACCCCTAACCTACAAACACCAAGAAAACAGGAACTTTACTTCTATAACTGGAAGGAGCTGAATTCTGTCAAAATCCACCACAACTTGGAAGTGGATCCTGAGCATCAGATGAGATGATAGTCTCTGTCCACACTGTAAGTTCAACTGGTGAGAGTCTGAGCAAAAGTCCCAGCTAACCTGTTTCTAGACTCCTGAACCATGATACTGTCCTATAATAAACCTGTGTGTTCTGAGCTATGTTTGTGGTAACCTGTTATACCACAATAGAAAACAAATGTACTGGTCCTCACTCCTGTAAGTAACACTATGGACATTGCTAGTGTAGTACCTCACTTCCACATTTCTTAGAAGCGAAACACATTTTAGAGGTATTTAATAGTCTCTTCCTTTTTCTAATGGATACTAAACTCAAAATTGCCTATATGCTGTTTTTTACTGGTCTCCATCAGATCCCAGAGTTTTTGCTTAACAAGGTTTTCCTCTGCTCCACTGACTAGATACAATACTGTCTGCTTCTAACAAATTGCCACCATTTATCAGCAATTAACAGCAGCCTAAAATAGAAAAGAAAGAAATCTCCAAGGAGTAGAGAGGAAAACTTCCCTTTCTGACCTTCGAATCTATGCATAAAAGGCAAGCCTTGGATTTGTGTGTTTCTGGAGTGTTATTAAATAGAGTGCTTAATTTGAATAATACTAATTTATATTTGCATAATAATTTGAACATTCATCTTCACAACACAATGGTGAGAAGTTATGAGACAAGTTATTATCTTCATTTTAATCATTTATTTGACTACACCAAGGTTACTTAAAGGAAAATGATAGCACTGATCCTGGAGTCAAGCGCTTTTTACATACCATCCCTATGCATGCTGCTCATCTACCTTCCTTGCTTCCGAAGAAAATACAAGCACCCATTTTATGTTTCTTTATTTTGAGCTTCATAGTATTCATTAAACTCTTACTGATCCTCTGTCTTTTTTCAAATGTTTGTTCTTTTTCCCAATATTTTATGGAAGACTTAAAACATATAACTGAGTTGAAAGAATTTTACCATATCCATCCACATTTCCACCATTAACATTTTACTACACTGCATGTATTACATATAAAAAACTACCCTTGGGTCCATCCACCCATCATCCCATCTTATTTTTGATGCATTACAAATTAAATTTCAGATGTCAGGAGATTTCCATAAATAACATTAATATCAGCAGAATTTATCATTGAAAATATTTTTCTTTTGATGTAATCTTACGTACTATTGAATGTACAGATCTTAAGCCCACGTTGCCTCTGTTTTGACAAAGGCATGTACTTGTTTAAGATACCTGAAACACAGTGGCAACTTCTTTCAGGTTTGCATAAAGATTAAGATCATTTGTGTAACTCTTCCATCAACATGCCCCTAGCCTAAAGTGCTTGCTAAAACCAAAATGTGCTTAAACTGTCAAGTTTTCCTTGTTAAACCCGAACCTGCAGAACATGCTCCCCCAGCCTTGCTTACCCTTAGGCCATTTACCTTTGAGAACTGTTTTTCCTGGCACATCACATTCTTATTTCCTTGTTCCTTTTACTCTAGATCAACTGTGTACCTTGAGTCATATAAAACTTTTGCTTATGGCCAGAAGGCAAGGGAAGTCTTACTTTCACAATGATTCTCCTGCTAGCGTTGAACAAAGATTTTTTCTTTGTAGTTCCACTCTGGGGGTGCTTTATTGCAGGGCATTTTGACATGTGGACATAAAACTCTTTGCTTTATGTCACAATACAGTACCAAAGTATTACACATTTAGTGGAAATGCTATTGCCAACTTACTTAAACATAAATAGATGATTGATAGATAAGAGTCTTATTTTGGCGTGTATTTTTTCTATAATCTTACATTATCTTTCCTATTTAATTTTTATAAACACTTGTAAGCAGGAAATAATACAGAAAGAGCACAGCACCACTTTCACAGTGATAGGGGCTTGTTGCAAATTGAATTTTATCTTGACACACTCTCCATCAGAAATTAAAATAATCCTTAAATAGATATTTGAAGGTGAAAAGAAATAGTAAATGGGTAGTTAAAAATACGTGAATATATGTAAGTGAATCCTAGTTCTTTTTTTAGCACCTAGATCAGTCAACATCCAGTTCACAAAACAAGATTCCAGGTACTTTAAGCAGTAAGCGGTTTATTACAAGGAGCTTTGTGCTTATAAAAATAATGGAAAGTTTGAAAGACCAGATCCTTGCCTGAGCTTCAAAGAATACTTTCCAGAATATACAGGACTGGCTCTAGTCCACCCTTGGTGATATACTGAATCAAGAAGTCACTGCTGCCCCTAGTGCTGTCAAAGCAACTGCTTCTTGACATCTGGGAATCTGGAAAACAGACAGCATAGCTCCAATGCAAGAATTAAAAGGCTATAATAAAGAAGTTGCCCCTGCAACTACTTCTGCCATTGAAGTTGTCACATTTGTACACCAAATAAATGCAGAAAATTCTCACATGTTTTTCCAAACTCATTTAGAAAAATGCCAGGGTGGATAGAGTCAGCTCCTGTGGCAGGCCATCTACTTGATGAAAGAAGATTCCATTTAGAACTGAAAATGGAAGTGCAAACTAAAATGGGCCCTGTAGTTCTTAGATCACAAACGTCTCCAACTAGAAAAAAAAGTTAGGATGGGTTGAATTTTCCAATCTCTGTTACCATATAGATGCTATGACCTAGTTAAGACCAATAGTTTATTGTATATTTAACATTGTATACAGAAATATTCCATTTTTAACCAAGAGAAAAGTATCCTTTACAAATCAATTTTCTTATTCTGAACAGGTCATGTTCAGATAATCTAAATGAATTTGAAATTAAACTGGAAAAGTGGATGGGAAGGCACTGATGTAGAATTAAAATGACCGCTCTTTTAAAGTGAATAAATATACAAATTAAAATATGTTTCCAATGAATTGGTGTAACAAGAGTTTAACTAGTGCACAGAGGCAAAACACAGTTTCCGCTAATTAATTTTTTTTTAATTAAAGAAATGACATGAAGTGACTAAACAAAAATGACCATATATTTCCTCAGGAGTTTCCATTATATCCTTTGAAAGCAGGTCATAAGGGTTATCTTTATCCTCCAAGCTTATCCTTCCTCTATCAAGCTAGTTGATACCACTTGGTAGAAACTGAGAAGAAAGGGGTTAACGCAATTACAAGTTTGTCTTTATTGCACTCCCAAATACTCTCTTGTGAGGAATGAAAGTGAATTGCCGTAAGTGGTTAAAGAGTGGAAATAGATCAGAACAGTCAATCTCTGGCCTTGGTAAGAGGATGATTTAGCTTATTTCTTCCCTAGAACAACGTGTCTTAGTTGATTATCAGTATCTTTGAAATAGAAAGACCTACTGAAGCAAATTCATCTTTCAGCAGGTACAGTCTTCTCCAAGGAAAACTGCTAATTGGAGATTATGTGTTAATCACAATGGCAAAAATGCTTTATGTTTAACTAGATAGGATTCTTGTAATTTAGTACTTTCTATTTCATGTGTTTTTTTATTTAATACTAATATAGGCTAGAAAAAGCATTTAAATTTGTAAATTAAATTAATTTTGCAAAGTTATAATTAGAAAATACCCAAGAATATTTCACAGTAGGGGAAAAAAATTTTTTGTTTTTGAAAGGGATGAATGTTATATTTCTTATAAAGATGATTCTCTGTTAATTATGATTGAAAATGTAGACAATACCCAAAAGATCCCCAAAGATCATTTACCACAGTCCCTTCCAAAGAGGACCTCTCTTTACCTTGAAAGAGGCTTGGACAACATGGGCAGAGCATTATTTCCAACAGAGCATATTTTGATGCAACCTATCATGATGAGGGTTATGGCACACTACTGTTTATAAGTCACTACCATATTGCCTAACTTTTCACATTTGCTCATATAGCAAATAACTTCAAAGACATGCAACAATCGGATTAATGACAATAGCATCAAAATTTACTTATTCAAAAAGTTCAACCGAAGATTTTTAAAAGCAACAACAGCAGAGTAGTTATTGTATCCCCCGATATCCCTTCAAAAAAAGTAGAGTAGAACTAAAAGCCAACAGGTAAATTAGAGAATAAGTTATCCCCATGAATGATAAAACATGAGTAAATGGCGAGAAGCAATATCCACATGGCAGCAGCATCTGTTTAGGAGAAAACAGAGCTGAGACAACTGGGCTTCAGTACAAGAGGAAATTAATTTTAATTTTTAAAATACTTTAAATATGTCTAAATCAAAGAGTTCTTAATTCACTTAAAAATGTTCAACCTTGGAGAATGATAGGGAATCATCTTGTTATTTTGAAAACTAAATAAATAAATTACAAAATTCTGTTTTACTTTTGCCGTATAAACTGTGCTTCATGGAGCCATATAGTTGACGTGAGATATTTCACTTTTTTTAAGTTGTCCAGCTAACAAAAGAATAGGCATGACAGAATTACACTATTACCATTTTGCAACCACAAATGAGAAAATGAAACTATACAATAATTAGTAATATTTAAAAACGCTGCAGGAAGAAAAACATCAGAACATTACTTGCTTCCTGAAATATATAATCACCTATGAAGTATTGTTAACCCCATTCTCCTCTCAAAAAATGCATACCTTGATTTGATCAAGACTTTATAACTATTTATAGAATATATAAGAAATAGAGGCAATGCTACATTACATTATAGAGATGTTATCAAAAAATTAAGATTATAAGACGCTCTATAGGATAAATGACCAAAAAAAAAATTGTGAAAACCCTGAATCTACAGGTCCAAGATATTAAGGGTACCCAGAGCAGGATAAAGGAAATCTAAACTTTTCATATCAGAACCGTATTGTCAAACTCAATGACAAAATTTCAAAAGCAACTGGAGTGTTTAAAAACATGTTACACACAAAGGAAAACAATTTATAGGAATGATGGCTGATTTCTCATAACCTTGGATGCCAGAAGGCAAACAAAGGGTACTTTTAAAAGTTCATGAGAGGGTAAAAATGTTAACTCAAAATAGTCTTATCTAACGAAACAATCTTCCAAAAATAAGGGTGAAATAAAGATATTTTAAGATAAGAAAAGCTAAGTGAATTCATTCCCAATGTATCTATGCTATTAGAAATGCTAAATTAAGTTCTTCAAGTCTAAGGGAAAATTTTTCCAGATGGAAACTCACATCTCAAAGAAAAATGAGGAATGTCAGAAATTACAAAGATATGGGTAAATGTAGACTATTTTTTGTTTTCTTTCCTTCAATTCATTAAAAGCAACTAACTAGACTAGAGAAGTTGTAGTGTGGGGTACACATTATATGTTTAGAAGTAAAACATATGACAATAATAATACCAATTATGGTTAGGGGTGCAAGAGAATTGTAAGCATTAAAGGTCTTAGATTTTACCTGAAGTGGTACAGTATAAACTCTTAGTAGATTGTGGTAAATTAAAGAAATACATTTTAGTCCCTAGATTAACCACTAAACAAAGTAATTCTAAAAAGCAAACTGCAGAAATAAGGTGGAACAAAATAAAATAACCTGAAAATATGTAGAAGTGGAGCAAAAGAATAAAAAAGGCAGATGGCTGAAAGAGAAAAAAGTAGAAATAATTTTGTTAAACATAAGGAACTAATCACTTCAGTTTAAAGTAAGACAATGCCAGATTAGCCTACTATGTGCAAAGACTGAATTTAAAAAGGTGGAAAAAATAAAACATATGAAGTGTAAGCACAAGAAAGGTAATGGCTATATTAATATCATCAGGAAATAAATGGACTTTAATGCAAGATGTATTACCATAGATAGAGAGATAATGTCATGTATTGAGGAGGAGATTTCTTTAGAAAAACTTAACAGTACGAAGTGAGTTGTAATAGAGTTGTAAAATATATAAAGGAAGTAACAGAACTTTATAGAGAAATAGAGAAGGCCATATCATATTTAGAGATTTTAACACTTTTCCCTTAGTAATTCATAAAGCAAGTATACACACACAAATCACAATTATTTATGCTTTTGAACATTATTGACATGAACTAATTTAAATATATAAAATAATACTTCCACCACTGTAAAATGTACATTCTTTTCTAGTGCACATTCACAAAGATATACCAAATTGGGACCACAAAACAAGACACATTTCAAAAGAATAAAATTATACAAAGTGCTTTTCTTTGCTCACAATAAAATTATGTTGAAAACAATAATAATAAAAAAACTCTGAAAGCATCAAATACTCGAAACATGTCCAAGTAAACCATTTGTGAAAGAAGAAACCCAAGAAAAATCGGAAAGTATTTTTCAATAAATGAAAGTGAAAAAAATCACCTGTCAAAATTTGTGAAATACACTGAAGGAAGACTTAGAAATAAATTTATAAATCAAATACTTATATTAGAAAATAAAAAGCTTAAAATCAATGAGATAATGCACACATTAAGAAACTAAAAAATTTTATGACTATCTGAATATTTGGAGAAAAATAATTTAAGAAAAAAATCAACACCCATTCATGATAGAACGACTCAGCCAAAAATAATTGAAGACATTTTTTTCTCAGCCCAAATAAAAGTACCTGTAAAAAACGTACAGCTAACCTCATACTTAAAAATGAAATATTTTCCCTCTGAGATAGGAAAAAAAGGTAAAGATGTTTTTTCTCTCAGTGCTTCCATTCAACACTGTCCTTGTTAGCAGGAGAAGGTGAGAAAAATAAAGTGTACAGTGACTTGCAGGGAAATAGGAAAAGCCTTTTTCCACAGAAGTTATGATCAAGTAGGTATGAAATTCTATGAAGTCTATAAAAATCTATAGAATTAAAAAGTAAATTTAAACAGATTACACACTAAATTACAAGGTCTATGAAGAAAAATCAAACAACAGGAAAATAACATTTTAAAAATACAACTTACATTAATATAAAAATTCAGAAAATATTTTAAAATACTTCTTAAACGATGTGCAAGATCTCTACATTTAAAATTTCAAAGCATTACTGAGTGAAATTAAGGAAGACAAGAGAATGCTGACACATGGTATATTATTGGTAAGAAGATGTAGCACAGGTATAATACTGTTAAGATGTCAATTCTCTCAAAATTGAGCTACAGATCCTATGTTATTACAACCAGAATAACAACATATCTTTGTAGAAATTTATGAACTGTTTATAAAATTTATATTAAAATAAAAAGAACCTAGGGTAGACAAAAGTATCTTGATAGAGAAAAATATAGGACAGTTTTCTGACTTTCTATAAGGCTACAATATTTACAAAAGTATGTGAATGATACAAAAATAGACATCTCAGTTAATGGAACAGAATAGAGAGCCTAGAAATTAACCTCACATACAACATCAATTCAAGATCCACAGAATTATCAAGGCATCTGAATTGGAAGAGAAAAGTCTCTTCAAAATCTGGTGCTATAATAAGTGGAAGAACATTACAAAACAAACAAAACTTTGATTCTTCCTCCACAGCATACACAAATATTAATGTAGAATTTCTATATATCTAATAGTAAATGTTTAAATTTTAAATCTTCTAAAACAAACTATGGTAGACTATCTTTGCTTTTAGTAGTCAGTTATTTTGTAGAGAAAATATAAAAAACACTAACCATAAGCACAAAAAAATATAAACTAGACATCAAACAAAATGTATTTTCTCATCAAATAGAATCATTAAAAAATAAAAAGCAAGTCAGGGATTGGGAGCAAATATTTCCATATATACAACTCTTACACAGAACACGTATCCTAGCATGTAATCTAACATGGAAGAGGGAACCATATATAACTTCATTTTAATACGTATATAATATTAACAAGGCTATATTATAGTAAATGTTATACTTTATATATAATACTTTATATTCTCCTTATATAAATATGTAACTATGTATTTTTATACACTATATATTTTGTTATACTACAATATGGTTTATATTACATAATACATAATATATTATACCTATATTTGTGTATGTATTACATATTTTATGCCATATGAAATCAATATATAGAGTATATGGCCTTCTATTTATCAAAAGTAAAGAGACAAAAATCCAACTGGACTTTCACCATGATGTGAAGGAATTCAAATGCTTATGAAAGTAAAAACTGAAAAATACATTGACAACTTTTTTATAAAGTCAAATTTACATGTACCTTATGGCCAAGTAATTCCACATCCAACCAAAGGTAAATAAAAGTATATATCCATAAAAATAATTGTATACATTCTACGTTTATAGAATTTTTATTTATTATATCAAAACATCAAAAGGAACTCAAATGCCCATCAACATTAGAGTTTCTAACACTGTGATATATTCATGTAGTGAAATATTACTCAGCAGTAAAAGACTGTTATATAGAAAAACATGGATGAAGGTCAAAAACATTTTGTAGACAAGAATACCCCAATCAGAAAATAAGTCATTATGTATGGCTTCATATATATGAACTTCTACATAAGGCAATATTTGCAGTGGAAAAATCAGAGCCATGGGATCATGGCGATTAATTTGAAGGAGGCACAAGAGAAGTTTCTGGGATAATAGATGTGTATTTTCATTGGGGTACTGTTTACATGGTACTATTTACTGCATACATTAGTCACAACTCAGAATTGTCACCTAGTATAAACGCATTTCATTTTATGTAAATTTTACTTGATTTGAAAAAACAGAGAAAATATAGATTAAAATATTAAGAATACACCATTCTATTGTAATATATGAACAGTCTTTGTATTCAAAGGCATTATATGTTAGAAATCACTTATTATAGGAAATATGAATACTGGCTAAAACCTATGTAGCTATTGTTAATGCCTTAGGCATCTTGCAGAGTGTAGATAGCTACCCTCAAAGATGAGGAGAAAGAAATTCTAAGAGATCTCAAGTCCCTAATAGTACTGGGGGCTCCTGTACTAGCCTGAGATTGACTATTTCTGACTTCTGAGTATGTGGGGGAAAATGACCATCTGTTTAAGTCAGTTTATCAGGTTGTGAATAGATAATTCTTCTGCCTGAATAGATTTTAAATGTCCGCGTTACAGATCCAATTTATAGTGTCTATGAATTTAAATAATAATCACTCTGGTCAATCTACTGGCTTATTTCAGGAGGCGAGATTGACAGCCTTCTTAATAAACCAGTGAGGGAGTTAAGGTGAAAAGCTTTCCATTTCCTGCCTCACCTTCAGCATAACTTAGACCAGGCCACAAGAACAAAGAACTAAAGGACAAAATGACTTTACAGAATATTTATCCCTTTACAGGCCTTTTCTGGAGGCCTTACTCTATGAAATCTACTTACATTTCATTGGTCAGACCAGAATTACTTGGATACTCTGAGAGCAATGATTACAGTTTTGGACAGTGTCATAGTTAGGTATGAGAAGAGCAGATGGTCACTCATGAAGCGAATCTTGCTCAATCTCTCTGTGAGGTTGTATGTCTATACATGTGTGTGAGGGGCTAGTATGACAAATTAAGACAAGTCTCTTACGAAAACAAGTCTACAGCCACTTTTACTGATCTACTTGATCTCCCACAGATAATTTCAAATTACTTTATTTTACATAATGCTATTAGTAATGAATGTCAGGGCATAAATTTTAGGCAAGGAAACTGGACATAGGAAAATAGCAAGTTTATTCAAATTGGAATCCTAATTGAAGGCTATGGAAGAAAAATTTGGTGCATAAATAAGTTTTTGTTTAAAGGAATATATTATATTTTTCCTACTTATCAAAAGAGCAAGTATCTAAGTAGTAAAGTGCCACAGAAACAAATTTGAAAAATCCTAGGAGGTCATATATATGATCCAGACTCCCAAACATTTTATAAATTCCTCTACAAATATACTGCAAATCATAGGCAGGAATAATTTAAAACAGATAAAAAATACAACTTTTTATCTTCCTAATACCTATCTATATTGTATTTTAATGGGTCAAGAAATTTTCTGAAATTTACTATGCATATTATTTATTTTCCACCCCAGAAAAGTAATAAGGTACCACCATTATTGGTAATTTAACAAATTAGTATCAACAGGTTTCACGGAATGGCTTTTACAAGGCCCTAAAGAAAACAAACCAAGAACAGGCAGTCTTCAGACATGGAAAGCAGGGAAAACAAAGCTTCTTAAGAAGTCCCAGACTGCAGAGAGTTCTGCAGTAGATGCAGTGTGAGGCAAAACAAAAGGAAGTTAGGGCCTGAGAGGATGGCAAGGGCAGTTTCATCAACAACAAAATCATGTCTAGGTAAGGTTCTCAATATATAATTATTTGATCAAAATATTAACTCCTCCTCTAGATTTGAATGTGATGATGGTGAGTAAGATACCTTATTTTTAAGCCTTTTGCATAATTTCTAGTGAAAGTGTCCTGAAGTTTTGTGGGATTTCTTGGTCTCAGCTAGTATACTAAAATCTCTTCAGTTTCCTGGTTTTTAGGAAGTATTGACTGTCAACTGACACACTAGGAAACAGTGGTATTTGTCTATGGTGGTGAAATTTGTGCTGGTGCATCACAGAAAGTAATAGAAAGCGAAGGATACTTGCTATAAAACATTTCCCTTCTCCCTTCCACTCCCATTGTCCCCTTCCTCCATGTACACATGTACATCTGCATAGATGATTTTTTTTTAACTTACTGAGGGATAACATACTGTTTATAATGTATAATGTGAACTATTATTAATAGCTGAGCCACTGCTTTTTAACTAGGGTTAATTCTATGTATCCTCCACATAAGTCAAGCACTCCAAAGATGCCCTTGTGCTTCTTCCCATTCTATAATCTCTTCCTCCGAAATAAAATATCCACTCTTCTAATAACCATTAATGTTGATTAAGATTGCCTGTTCATGAAGTTCATACAAATAGAATTACATAGTATATACTCTTTTGTATCTAGGTTCTTTCACCCAACATCATATCCATAAAGTTCTTTTGTGTCATTATGTGTCTGGACATTTCATTTTTTTCTATTGATTTTGTAGATGGGCTTGTTCTGCCATTACTTTTATTACTCATATAATGACATTGTCAGTGGCATATATCCAAGAACTTTTTAAGTTACAAAATCAGGCTTAGAACTACCAGAAGCATTTTCTTTCCAGCAGTCGTTGACTCAGCTGGTATTATTTCAGGCAAAATTTTGAGTTAATGTGCAGTTTAACTGCTTTTCAGCCTATTCTACTGAAATACATTGAAAATAATTTTAATGTTTTGAACATTAACAATTTGCACATTCCCTTTCAAAAGTAACCATAAACAGGAACAAAAGGGCTAATTTATTTCCAATAGCAAACTGTATGCAGAAATTCACATTATTTATGCATTTATTTATTTAAAAAAATACATTGAGATCTAACAAGGGCCAGAAACTGTTCATTTCAGGTAATGAATGATTAAGAAAAATATATAACTATATTATATAATATATAACTATAACTGTATAATATATAACTATAACAAGAAACCTGTTTCAGGCATATTTTTTTCAGAGATCCACAAGTGTTATAAAATCTGACAACACAATGTAGGAAGTGTTAGGACAGAAGCCTAAATTTTTTGCTAAGAAGGTACTAATGACAAAGGATTAAAAGTTCTGGAGCTGGCTAGGAGAAGCAGAGGTGGTGAGTGGTTCTGTTCATTTTCATTGGAAGGGACAAAAGCAACCTTGTGAATTATAAAAATAAAACTGTCCTGAGTTTATGGCTTAATAACTGTGTTTATAATAGGAAATTAAAAAATTAAGTGCATGCCACATACTTCTATATCCACACAGATAAGAATCTTTTAAAAATATACATTAATTAGAAGATACTGGGCATTTTTAAAATTGAAGTATAGTCAGTTTGCAATGTGTCCATTTCTGGTGTATAGCATAATGTTTCAGTCATACACATACATACATATATTTGTTTCATATTCTTTTTCTGTATAAGTTACTACAAGATATTGAAATAGTTCCCTGTGCTATACAGGAGAAACTTGTTGTTTATCTATTCTATATACAGTATTTAGTAACTGCAAATCTTGAACTCCCAATTTATCCCTCCCCACCCCTTTTCCCACTTGGAAACCATAAGTTTGCTTTTTTTAGATTCCACATATGAGTACTATCATATGGTATTTTTCCTTCTCTTTCTGGCTTACTTCACTTAGAATGACATTCTCCAGGAACATCCATGTTGCTACAAATGGCATTATTTTATCATTTTTAATGGCTGAGTAGTATTCCATTGTAAAAATATACCACAACTTCTTTATCCAGTCATCTGTCGATGGACATTCAGGTTGCTTCCATGTCTTGGCTATTGTAAATAGTGCTGGTATGAACACTGGGGTGCATGTATCTTTTTGAATTAGAGTTCCCTCCAGATATATGCACAGGAGTGGGATTGCTAGATCATTTGGTAAGTCTATTTTTAGTTTTTTTGAGGAAATCCATACTGTTTTCCATAATGGCTGCACCAAACTACATCCCCACCAACAATGTAGTAGGGTTCTCTTTCCTCCATATCCTCTCAGCATTTATCGTTTGTGGACTTTTGAATGATGGTCATTCTGACTGGTGCAAGGTGATACCTCACTGTAGTTCTGATTTGCATTTCTTTGATAGCAATACTGAGCATTTTTTCATGTGCCTATTGGCCATCTGTATGTCTTCATTGGAGAATTGCTTGTTTAGGTCTTCTGTCCATTTTTGGATTGGGTTGTTTGTTTTATTCTTTTAAGTTGTATGAGCTATTTATATATTTGGAGATTAAGCCCTTGTCTGTTGCATCATTTGCAAATATTTTCCCCCATTCCATAATTTGTCTTTTTGTTTTGCTTATGGTTTTCTTTGCTGTGCAAAAGCTTTTAAGTTTAATTAGGTCCCATTTGTTTGTATTTGCTTTTATTTCTATTGCCTGGGTAGACTTTCCTAGGAGAACATTGCTAAGATTTATGTCAGAAAGTTTTGCCTGTTTTCTTCTAGAAGGTTTATCATGTCCTGTCTTATATTTAAGTCTTTAAGCCATTTTAAGTTTATTTTTGTTTATGTTGTGAAGGAGTGTTTTAACTTCATTAACATGTGGCTGTCCAGCTTTCCCAACACCACTGAAGAAACTGTCTTTTCTCCATTGTATATTCTTGTATCCTTTGCTGAAAGATTAATTGACCATAGGTGTGTGAGTTTATTTATGGGCTCTCTGTTCTGTTCCATTGGTCCATATGTCTGTTTTTATGTCAATATCATGCTGTTTTGATTACTGTAGCTCTGTAGTATTGTCTGAGTCGAGGGGTGTTATTCCTCCAGCTTTGTTCTTTTTCTTCAGTAATGCTTTGGCAATTCTGGGTCTTTTGTGATTCCATATAAATTGTAGGATTATTTGCTCTAGTTCTGTGAAAACTGTCCTGGGTAATTTGATAGGGACTGCATTAAATTTGTAGATTGCTTTAGGTAGTATGGCCATTTTAATAATGTTAATTCTTCCAATTCAAGAACATGGGATATCTTTCCATTTCTTCAAGTCATGTTTAATTTCCTTAATCAATGTTTTGTAGTTCTCCATATATAAGTCTTTCACCTCCTTGGTCAGATTTATTCCTAAATATTTAATTTTTTTGGATATGACTTTAAAAAGGATTATTTATTTGGTTTTTCTGATATTTCATTGTTACTGTAAAGAAATGCCACTGATTTCTATACATTAATCTTCTGTCCTGCTACCTGGTCGAATTCTTGCCTATATCACACTCCAGTCCCCTGAGGCTGCTTCTGGGCAGTCAGCCCCAATCCTCTCCCTGGGCTTGTCTGTGGAAGCCCAAGCTCCAACAGCCAGTCGTGGCCCACCCCTGCTGGTTCACAGCTTGGACTAGGGTTTGTAGGGAGCCTCTGTGCTGGTTTCTCTTAGTTCTTTCTGCCAAATGGCTGTTGCTTTCTTCTGTGAGCCTCAGAAGCTCCCTTTCTGTCCCTGCTGACTTCCCTCCTAGAGACGGGGCATCCCTTAGTAAGGGGTGTTCCCTCCCTGAGTAACAGGTCCCGCACGGATTTCCGTTTTTTTTTTTTTTTCTCCCATCTGTTTTTGTGAGGAATCTTCTTGTATTTCTGAAGTAAGAAATATTCTGCCAAAGTTCAGTAGGTATTCTGTGTGAATTGTTCTGTCTGTAGGTGTAATTTCTGGTGTATTCGTGGGAGAGGATGAGCTATGTGTCCTTCTACTCCACCACCTTGGCAATCCCCCTCCTCAGAAGGAATTGGGGATTAGTTAAAACAACTATTTTTCAGCAGTCACAATATTGTGGAGTTCATTCATACTAGCTCTTGCTAACACTCAAGTTATATCAAAGTTTGATTATGTTGATCATATTTTAACTGGTCTTTGCACCCTTTTTCCCCATAACTATGACATTATTATAATACTATAAAACATTCTGAAATAACTAGGTTTAAATAGTACCACATTAATGCACATTGAAGTATCATTTATTTTATTTCCTCTGTATTGCTATTTATTCTAAATGTGAATCAGATCCTTGTTTTGTTACCTCAGACTTTAGAACAGCATTAGTTTAAAACAAATTAGATCCAAGAGCCTACTGAAAAATTTTTGGTCATCTTAAATATTTTTCTGATAGATTTGCTTTCTTTAAGAATAAGTTATTTCAATGTATTTCCTTTTGTCAAAAAGATACATCCTATAATAATGGAAATTTTAAGTGTATATTTTTAGGTAGTAAGAGAGATAACATCCTTTTCAGTTATAAGCCATATTCACTCATAAAGAACTCACAAATCTGTTACAATTTTGAAACTGATCAAACACAGTTAAGTTTATTTTTAATACTAATTACTCTAATAAAACCAATAAGAACAAACTGCAGCTGATAACAGGTAGCTTTGTTTGAAATGATTTAGGATAAGATGACTTAATTTTGTATTCACAACTTCCCCTAATACAAAAATAGATTTTTATGAGCCTGTTGATTCTTGAAATTTAAAATGTACTTACTTTAGTTTCCCTATTAAGACAAGTGGAGAAAAGAAGCTTGGTTAAATCAGAGGGAATGTTAAAAAACCATGGCTGGAGAAGTTTTATCTTTGAAGGCTCTTATAAAATATTTACCCACAAATAAATAAAATGAAGAGATCACAGAGTTACAACACTCAGATCCTTCAATTGCCAATCTCCATCAGAGTTGCCTGCAGCTTTTCACGACAAAGTTACACATCAAAGAAAAGGTGAGGAAGTTCTCATCAAACAGTTAAAAACCCCTGCAACTCTCCTTGACTTTCTTTTCTCAAGATGGTTTAGAAGTGATTGAAGTAGGTAACATTCTGTCAAAATAGTGTTATGTGAAAGGAATTCCTTAAGAAAACCAGCTCCTACACATAATTTCCCCACACAGTTTCTGCCAGCCTTTGTTCAAAGCACTATTTATTCAAGTAGGATTTATTGAATTATGAACAGGCTTAATTGGCAAGGTTCCCTGTGAGTTATAATTAAGAAGCTATAGTAGTTCTCATTTAAGAAAACTTTCTGAAATTAAATCAGGCCCATGTTGAATTTTGGATTCTTTAACATATGTAATTTTCAATGATTGTCTTGTTATTATTGTATATTACTTGCCTATAAGAGTTTAGTATTAAGAAAAGAAACAAATGTTTTGCCATTTTAAGTCTATTTTTTATATTTTCAAAAGGTTGAATAATAATATATATTACACGGTTCACTGGCTATTTTATTCAAACATTCAAGAAAATACCTTACAGTTGTTTATCACACACACACCTCCTCCATTAGTTCAGGTAAGTTTGTTTTTCTTTTCTGTAGATGGTGGTGCCAAATAATTTTGATTTTGACATAGATACATTTGAATGGAAAATAAGGTATTATTCTTCCATTGAAAAATATTGCTCTCCCCCAAATCTAAATAAGTAATGATTTCAAAGATAGGAATACTATTGTTCTTCTGTTTGGAATAGGAGCTGCGGAGACCTAGAATTATGCAACTTTCACCTTTTTAATTCTCTAACCCTAGTTATGGTACTCTCTCTACAAAGTAAATAAAACTAAGTCACACTCTTACAGGAGTTTTTTCAAACACATTACTTTTTTACTAGTATATCCAACACTCTAGTAGCCCTCTTTTAAATAAAAACCTCTATTAATATAGTAACTTTAGAAAGAGAAATTCCATACACCTGGATTTTACAGTAGAATTTAGGATTATGATCAGAATTACCTTGTACTGAATAACATGTACCAATATACTCCCTTCTGGCCCACATGTCATTCCAAAGAGAAAGACTCCTTTGAGAAATAGGTTTTCATGGTAGCAAACACATTTTTACTTTAGTGAATTGTGAAATCTAAGAATACTAATTTTGTCATATAGTTCAGGAACAGATAGATGAAGACTCAAAATTTAATTTTTGATATCAATAGGAATTTAAGAGGTAAAAATAATTATACAACACCTTTACCAATATTAAAATGCTGTAACAGGTAATAATAGGTTCAATTCTCTCAGTCAGCCTTCAGAAGAAATGACAAGTTTCTACCAGAAGATCAAGGAAAGAAATACACATTTCCATCCACTGGAGATATCTGCTTGTCTGCTGGCAGCTAATAAAATCAGTTCTTTCTGTACATTGAAATTCAATGTGTTGTCTGGGCTTCACGTTGCTAGTCAACAGCTGTTACAGGCTTGCAGGCATCTTGTATATATGAAATAGAAGAAGCTTAAAGGCAAAGTAAAGACAAAATTGGTCCTTCAAAAAAATTACAATGATTTAAAAAAAAATCATAGCCACTAGTATTACCTTTCAGTGTTATTTATATTCGTTGTGGTTTCCGGTTCTCTTCCTTTCTTTTGTGAGTGCCTGGATTTATTGCAAGATAGAGAACCTTAAGAAGTCTTATAAAACGGCCATTTCTTATCATTAGGTAGTCCCTTTCTATTTTTTTCTTCCTTGATTGCAGGGTCTCTCTTTTCTGTTCAGTCTGTCTGTCTATCTGTCTTTCTTTATCTGTTTACTTATTTATTTAATTGAAGCAGAGTCAGTTACAATGTGTCAATTTCTGGTGTACAGCACAATGTCCCAGTCATGCATATACATACATATGTATTTTCTCATATTCTTTTTTATTAAAGGTTATTACAAGATATTGAATATAGTTCCCTGTGCTATACAAAAGAAATCTGGTTTTTATCTATTTTTATATATACTAGTTAATATTTATAAATCTCGAACCCTTCCCACCCTCTTTCTTCCGGTAACCATAACACTTTACTATGCCTTCGAGTCCATTTCTGTATTGTACATTAGTTCATTAGTGTCTTCTTTCTTTCTCTTTTTAGATTCCACATATGAGTGATATATGGTATTTTTCTTTCTCTTTCTAGTTTACAATCTTCTTTACTTTTTATATATTTTCCTCTATTATACCAGGTTTCCCACTATAATCAGCTTCTGATCACTCATAATAGTATCTACTGATAGTTTTGAATTTTCATATCTCCAACCATGGCTTATTGGTAAATGACCTTCAAATTTATTGAGCACTCATGACATTATTTAAGTCTCTTACACCACTTCAAACTCCAGAAGAGCTCTTCCTTGGGAGTTAATAGTCAACCAGTATCTTGATAAATTTTCTCTGATAAAATGAGTACCTGAAATACTCATCCTGTTTAGTACATTGGATACCAACTCCATAATGCCTCACTTCTCTTTTTATTGAGGTCTTTAGCAGAAATTTAACCTCCCAAGTCCTTTTATATAAACCAATTCTTGCTCATAATGCTTTTAAACACCACCATGTCTGAAATACTTGGGCTATCATAAGCAACTCCTTTTAAACTTTATCCAGCTCTCTGAATGTTCACATTCTTTCCCTAATTTACTGAGTTTCTGTTGAAAACACCTCCTCTCTGCAGCTCTCTTAAGTAGAGAGTCTTTTTTCCCCTGAACTCATATTACTCAGGTCTTAATGGAGAGGTATAGAATTCACACTGTTTTCCATTACCCCTTCCAAATCATTTCTCTGCCTTCCTCCTTCAAAACATACAGGTCATTTCACACTCATGTCAAAAGACTATAGTATCCAATATTTTTCAACGTACTTGTCATATATTCTCACTTGCTGTTTTTTATCTGACCCTCTTTCTATCATTAATCAAGGTGATTTTTATCTTTATCCACATGAAAGATCTGTCCCCAAACCAACTTTCTGAGTTTCTTAACCTCTTGGATCCAATTAACGTTCCTCCAACTCATCTTAGCTATTATCCCCACAGTCACCCCTTTTGTTAATAATAACTGCACCAAATCCAATATGTCAAGTTTTTGAAGGTTTTCTGACTATAGTATTACCACCCTAGCAACTTCACAATCTCTTCCAAACTACCAAATCTTTAATCCTACCTCTTTCTAAACTTTTTAAATAAGTTTTTCATGTTGCATTAAGAAAACACACTGTGTACGAAAATTTACAAGCTAGTCCTAAATTATCTCCCTTAGATGGAACAATTTTGATTCATTTTCCTATTCTGTTTTCATTTTCTGTTATTAATAAAGCTATTTTTTTCTTTTTGGTATTATATATAATTATGATATGGGAGGTGAGACTTTAACACTAATGATTTCTAAAAGAATATAAAAATGAATATATCAATGTATATGTATGACTGGGACATTGTGCTGTACACGAGATTCATACACTATAACTGACTATACCTCAATTAAAAAAAAAACAGCTAATGATTCCTAGAACACATAATGATAATTCACAAATCAAATACTAGATTTTTTAGTAAATATTTATTGTGTTAATATTTTACAAGTATGTAAATATCAATAGTTCAGCAATGGAGTACATAATTTGCATAACAATATATCTATATTCCTTTCTTCTACATCATTGTTTTTCTTTAGAATTAAGACATTTCTTTTTAAATAAATATATGGTTATTGACTCCCTTGTAACTAGATTTGGCCGTATTACTCCAATTGGGCCAGTTAAAATCAATTAAGGATGGTAAGCAACTTTGCACAAATGCAGGTCAGTGAAAGTGGCACTGAACAAACACCCTCTGCTCCCATTCCTTTATTCGTCCCTGCTGCATGGAGTATGAAAATGATGGCTGAAGTCTGAGCAGCTAATTTTTGGTTTTGGTATTTGTTTTACTTGATTTTGGTACTTTTTCTTTGATAAATGCTGTCATCCTTTTAATCTGTCTCTTTCTTTTTCTTTTGTTTTTGCCCATTGCAAAGAGAACTAACCAAGAGTTCTGATGTTCTAATTTTAGTTCTCTTTTCTTCCTATTTTTAAAAATTTGTTATTATTGTTGTCCTATTACCTGGAAAATTTCCTCCACTTTATTTCCCAGCCCTCTTACAAATTTAATATGTGCCTCTTGAAACTGATTTTATACTTAAAGTGCTAACATTTAATATTGAATTGCTATACTTAAAAACTGAAAAGTATTTTTAATTCTGTCAGAAATTAGAATTGTATCACAGAGGACATAATAGGATAACATGTGGATAGATCATTTTCACCTTCTTGATGGTACTCTGCATGTATATGTTAAAGGACTGAATGAATGGTTGTATGCAATTTGGCATTTGGGCTCAGATGCCATCATAGTAAATGCAGATTAAAGGATATCTATCATCGATCACATATCATCTTAATTTATATATATTTTAAGGCACATTATTTTATATAATATTTTCAATATATTTTCTTTAAAAATAATTTTGGGTTTGAACACTATCATAGCTACCAAAAATTCTTATTAATATTTTGAATTTGACACTAGAATTTTAAAATGTTTGTTTGACATATATAGATGTATTTGTCAAAAATAAATAGTTTAACATGTTATCATTATGGTTCACATGATTGTACAATTTTTAGAAAAAAATTCTTTCAAATTAAAATAGTAAAATGAAATTATATATTTTCCATTTAGTTCATACATAATGTATCTAAAAATCTCTCAGAAATGGCATGTTATGATCTCAGTGAATTAGAAAGCAATGTAAGGAATGCCCCTTTTTCTGTCTTAAAAAAATACTATCTTATATCAATAAGTGTTCATTATGATGTATTTTATGCTATTTATTAGAAGATATTATCTTTAAGACACTTTAATACAGGTAAAAATTGAGCTTAAAATCATGAAGTATACTATCAATGAAAGAACACTATATATTAAATTTTATTTATTAGCATTTAACTAGAGGAATTAGATATAATTTTAGAAACATGAGACTGGTCATTAATTTTCAAAATTTCATGAAATGGTATGTTTTATCTTCTCACCCAGAAAGGCACAAAATTTTATCTTGTACCAAAAAAAAAATAACTGGACATTTGGTTTAAAATGCTATAAAATACGAAAGTAGCTTCAAAAATAGGTAGGAAGGTAAAGTGTAAAGCTAGTATCTTTCATTAGCACACTTTCTGATTCTATAAACCAATATTAGCATCAAAGGTAAACAAAGAAACAAACAAAAAATCAAAAAAAAATACTGACCAAAATATACTGAGTCATTAGTAAGAAAGAGGAACATCTTAACAAAGTTCAGGTCTTCTACCAAAAAGTCCCCATTGGGGTAGTCAGGAAATCAATAGTGAAGAAATTTAAGGTCCCTGGAAGAGGTAAGTCATCACTGAGTTCCCTCACTTGCCTGCTCTGACCAGTACTCTGCTCATTACTTGAGGAGGACGTTATGAAGATCCAGAATTTTCTCTAATGTGGCTCTCTTCTCTTCATATCTGTTTTATGAACTCTAGCCACCTCAGTATCCTTGGTCATCTCCACCTATTTAGCTCAATGAATGTGTCAAACTTTGCTGGATCCTCCCTCTCTTCATCTTATCATCTGGAAGCAACCTTATGGCTCTCTCAAGGCTGTCAGCTGAGACAACAGTAGGAATCACCTTAGTGGTTTTCTTTCAAGTCTTGCTGTCCTTTTTGCCTGATGTTCAGTGTCTTGAAGACTGTTGTTTCAAGTGTTTCTGTATTTTGTTTAAGTTAGTTCATACAGTAGTATAGATCTTGTCTCTAGTACTGCATCATGGCCAGAAGTAGTAGACCTATTTACTTATTTTTTTCAGTCCCCAATAGAATATTTTGAGAGGAAATTTGGAAGGATAGGACAAAAACAAAAAGGAAGAAGATAATGACCAAGTAATATTTCTGTGAAAAGATCACGCCATTATTCTCCCTCTTCCTTGACTATGGCATTCTGCAGGAAAGAGCTGCAGCATTCCTTAACTTCTTCCATTCACGTTATCCTTTATTTTGGTGTTCATTCATTCATTTGTTCATTCTAGAAATACTTTTCCAATCTCCATCATATGTTTGGCAATGTGATAGGTGCCTTTTGCCAGGAGACTACCCTGAAAATTCCTCTATTATATAGTCTCTCTGGATGATGCTGAGATCATAATCTATGTGTTTATAACTCCTTTTGGGATGGAAGGGGGACAGTGAAGTTTTACAATTAGGGATTTAAGGGTCAAATTTATATTACAGAAAGATGACAATGGCTGCAATGTGAAAGGTGGATTAAACAAGTCAGAGACGCTTAAAAAAGAAACTAGGGGTTTAATAAAGTGATTCAGGCAAGAAATGTTGAAAAACCTTACTTGGGTAGTTATAATAAAGGTGGATGTAAGGTACAGAAAAATGTATCTAGACAGAAAAAATTTAAATATTGGTGGTTTTTCTGGATGTGGCATATGTGGGAGAAAAAGGTTTCACTGGTGACACTGACTGACAAATATAGAAAGATGGCCCTTTAGGGCTGAGAGAACATGAATGGAGCATTTACCAAGCTCTTTTCAGGATAAAGATTTCCCTAATACAAGTATGTGTATATTTGCCAGATATAGTCCTTTAGAAACAACCAACTGAAGTGGGTACTATTAGCCAAAAATAAAAAAGAAAATCAGAGTTTCAGTCACTAGTAGGCTATCAAACATCTAATTACACAGGAATTTTTTTTAAAATCTCTGAGTCTTGAATTCCCTTTTTCTATAAATAGTAATTATTATAACAATTATGTCGAGATTTGGGAGAATAAATAAGGCAAATAAATAAAAAATTTAGTGTAGTACCAGCCATAAAAAGTAATATAACCTTTATTTTTAATATTGTTGAGTTATTATTCTTCTTGTTAAAAAAACAGCATTATAGTTATAATTTTGGATATGCCTTGAGGAAACTCACAAGCTATACTGATGATTTGAATATTCAGGCTCATCTATAAGGTATGACCAGTGTAAATTACATTAATATTTGCACTTTAGTTTACACACTTCTTCAGATTTGTTAGTTTGAATCAGTTCCTCTGAGCTGAACTCTCTCTTCATACTCTGCTCAATTTGGGTTTTTAGAACTATAACTTGAAACTAAGATGGACTAAGATGACCCTCCAAAGTACCATCACCCTGAAAGTTTTGTTCTATAAAATGAATAATAGTTTTTTCAGAAGATATATCTATTTTACTGCTCCCCAACTACAACTACAATGGCCTTAAACTCTCCTAGACAACCCTAGAAAATACGGAACCAAGACTCAGTTGCTCCACTGAAGAATTAAAGTAACTTTTTTCCACATAAATACTAGTATTGCTCAGTAATCTTACTTGTAGTTCTGGAAAAGCAGGTAAAGACCTCCATGAACTCTAAAACAATGAAAATACAAGCAAAACAGTTAGAATTAATCACTGTAGGACAGTAATAATTAACCAAGTTACAAAACAAATTATCCTAGACAAACTATTAAATAACAGTGAGACAGCAGGGTCTGTAAGTTTTAACTTCGGGCTATTCTGATCTCTCCTTTCTCCAGCTCAGTGGTATAGCAGGTAATGGAGATATTTGACCTCTTTTGGGGATCCCTTCAAAGCATCACACCCAAGAACACAAACACGATGTTGTCTGAATTTGCAACTTCCTACAAAATCTCTATTCTCAAAGTGTGGTAACTTAAAAGAAAATTAACTCTAAGAGCTGAGCTCAGCTCAGGGGTGGGGTATAAGAATAGACCATTAAACAATAATAGCTAGAGACTTCAATACCCCACTTTCAATAATAAAAGAAATAACTAGGGAAACAATCAACGAAGAAATAGAGGACTTAGTCAGTATCATAAACCAAAGAGACCTAACAGACATGTAAAGAACACTCCACCCTGCAACAGCAAAATATTCTTCTCAAGCAGACATAACCATACAAACATACTACAAATTATAATAATCAAGGCTATATGGTACTGGTATAAGAATACATAGAACAATGGAATATAACTGAGGTTCCAAAAGTAATCAAGGAGAGTGCCAAGACAATGCAATGGAGGAAAGAACAGTCTTTTCATGCATAGTGACAGGACAGCTGAATAACCATAATTAAAGAATGAATTTGGATCTCTTCCTCAAATCATACACAAAAATTAACTCAAAAATAAATCACGGACCTAAACCTAAACGTTAAAATAAAATCCACAGTAGAAAGTATCAAAGTAAATCTTCCTGACTTTGAGTTAGGCAATGGTCTCATAAATACCACACTAATTGCACAATTGGCATAGAAATAAAATAGATAATTTGGATTTAATCAAAATTTCAAACTTTTGTGCATCAAAAGACAACATCAAGAAATGAAAAAGTAGATTGAAAACTGAGAGAAAACCTTTTCTAATCATGTATCTGATGAAGGGCTTGTATCTAAATCATATATCTGACAAGGGCCTTGTATCCAGAATATACACAATCTTACAATTCAACAATAGGCAAGTGTTGGTTCACAATGTCAGGAGTTTCATGGGTGAAATTCAAAACTGGCCTGTGAACCTTCCTACACCGCTGTCAGGAATGTAGTCTGGTGCAGCCATTATGGAAAACAGTATGGAGATTCCTCAAAAAGCTAAAAATAGACTTACCATATGATCCAGCAATCCCACTTCTGAGTATATATCCAGAGGGAACTCTAACTTGAAAAGATACATGCACCCCAGTGTTCATAGCAGCAATATTTACATAGCAGCCAAGACATGGATGCAACCTAAATGTCCATTGACAGATGACTGGATAAAGAAGTTGTGGTATATTTTTACAATGGAATACTACTCAGCCATTAAAAAAGAATAAAATAATGCCATTTGCAGCAACATGGATGGACCTAGGGATCATCAAAGTGAAGTAAGCTAGAAAGAGAAAGAAAAATACCGTATGATACCACTCATATGTAGAATCTTAAAAAAAAAGAAAAAGAAAGAAAGGATACTATGAACTCACCTACAAAATGGAAACAGACTTGCAGACATAGCAAACAATCTTACCGTTACTGGGGAAAGAGGGTGGGAAGGGATAAGTTTGGGTGTTTGAGATTTGCAAATGTTAGCCACTATACATAAAAATAGATTAGAAAAGAAAAAGTTTCTGCCGTGTAGCACAAAAAAAACCTATAGAACTCAACAAAAAATCAGTTTTACTGTATGTTGATCTAAAAAAAACAAAAAACAAAAAACAAAAGCAAAGACTGGCCTGTACATAAAGGTCAAGGAGAAACCAAAGAAAGAGGCAGACTGCTGCAGATTGGTAGGTGGCAAGTTTTAATACGTAAGGGAACTTGCATATGAGGATCCTGGGTGGGAGTAAGAAGAATAGATCTCTACATCCACCTGCCAGAATCTTAAGCAGGCAGAGTGAACAATCCCACGATAGGGGAAAGGTAAGGAGCCTCCAATTGCCCTGGTCCAGTTATCAAGTCAATTTGCAGTCACATACCATAGATGACCTTTTTAAACATCATACCATACCCTTCAATAAACTAAAGGATATAATCTTACAATAGTTTGATTTAAGCAAACATACCCAGAACATTCACAATTACAAGAATTTTCACATGTATGTAATAAAGGAATTTTCCTTCTTAAGTGTAAAGTTCTTTTTGTTTTATTTCAGAATTTTATGTCAGAATTAAAATGGTTTATCTTGAACACTATGACAATTCAAAGGAACTTCTGTTTACATTATAATCAGCTTTTATTTTTCTTGTGTAAAAAACGTGTGTGTATATGTACACACACACACAAACACATTTTGCTCAAGCAGAAATACTTTCCCTTTTAAAATGAGAGAGAATTCCTAAGAAAAAGAATACAATGTGTTTATTCATTCTTTGTGGAATGTTTAACAATCAAACTGTAGTTCTGTATTCTAATTTATTGTTAGTACTATGTTTAGGAGAGTGACAAATTTAGCAGATATTAGAATTAAGAAGAAAATCATGTAACTTTTTAAATGTAAATAGGGAAACATGCTGAACATGGGCTATATTCTATGCTGGATATATTCATTGGTGTACAGATTTCATTTATTGCTGTACAGAGATTGAAGCCAGAACTTAACAAACTGGATTACCCCCTTGAAATTCTTTAATGAATTCATAATGTTGATATCATAGATAATTGTTCCCTAATATATGTCTCTTAGCATGATTTTTTATATGATTTTAGTTTCATAAGACTTGAAATGGTGATCCTCGTTCTTAAGTATCTATGACAAAACTAATTTGATTTTAAACTCTCATTGAGATGAACATATATGAATGTTTTTAAAGATTTCTATTTTTCCACAAGGACTTGCCATTGTGCCATTACCTATAAAATTAGGAGACTGCCATCACTGATTTCTAGGGTTCATTCAAGTTCTTACCTTTTCTCGATATACTAAAACTTTCTGAGATTTAAGTCAATTTTGTTTTTCTTTCGTATTGGTACCCTATTATCAGTGAAAATGAAGAACAGCCCTCGCAATTCTTTCCCTAAAAATGTATTTATAGCCTGAGAAGGGCCTTGGGAGGTCATCGATCCTCTCCATTTATGGATAAAGTATTGGGTAACAGTGAAGGTCGCTCAGCAAATTCATCGAGGCTGCACTGAAGGAGCAGTCTTTTGACAAGCCTGTGCTCTCTCCGAACTTCAAATCTTAGGTACTTTACTGAAGCACCCCAGAGCATTTTTCTTTCCAGCCCAAAGGAAAAAGTCATTTTATGATTTTCCTTAAAGCTAATTTATAGAACCATTGCATAGACAAGCAGAAAATATGTCAATGTAGTCAAACTTCTTAAACTGTAGGAAAAAAAGCTTAACATCTTTCAAACTGGTTACCTCTCCTATCTAAATCTAATAGGGGAGAATTGTTACATATAGTCTAAGAATCCCCACCAGAATATAGAGTTTGTATTGATATTGTAGTTCACGTATTTAAGGTTTACTGTTATAAAGCCAGTATAAAATAAATTAGCAGGTAATTATGAAATTGTGTACTGTGTGTATTGCTGTTGGTAATAAAGGAGACATAATATCATTTTAAAACATTTCCTCCTTTTTCCCTAAAGAAAACCAGATAGTTCAGGCCTTATCAGCTTAAGCTTATCTGCTTATCATTTAGGTAGAATTTCTAGAATTAAACAGAGAAACATGACAAATGCATACTTAATAAATGAGCATATTTAGTACTTGTATTTAGACTAAATTACTAAATAATATGTAATTATGCTAACAATAAAAATCACTAGTTTTGAAGATTTTTCCTTATGGTAAAAGATATGTATTAAATCTGATTACTTAACACATTTTCACATCTTCATATGATTGTGATAATTTATCACATTATGAATAGTTGAGCTGATTTATCTGTAGACATTATAATGGTAGCTGTTAGATACCTGAACTTTCCAGAAGTTAGTAAGTGTAAACCATAAGGAAAATATATCCTCCATCTAGATTTTATTAAAGAAAAGTAACAAAGATGATGCCAAGATTCACTGCATTTTTAAATTAAAGTGGTTGGTTAAAATTTGAGTCTACTGATAGAAGTTTATAAAAGAAATCACAGGTAAAATGGACAAATAATGACACTTGGCTACAAATGAAGAAGTTTTAATTTTGTTTTTCAGCTTATGGAATCTTTACGATTCCCATAGCATCTTTCTCAAACAATCTCTCTCTCCACACATACACACACACAACTGTGTGCATATATACATATATATATATATATAAATTACATACATATGCATATATATGATTTATACTATTTTAAATTTATACTATTTTATAAATACTATTTGTACCATTTTTAAATTTTAAATAATATACTATTTTAGACTATTTTTTAACCTGCTTGTAAGGTTTTCTTCTGTGTCCCATGACTTATATCCTAGAAAAAACCAATCTGAACTGTGAAAAACCTCATTTCAACTGGGAATTTTATTTTTAGATTTTTCACTCTCCATCCATCTGTCTTTGAGCAATTTTCCATGCTTCAAGCATGAGCAAGCAGTATTAATCCAATTTCTAGTTTCTGTGAAGCACATTATGTTAGATCGTATGCACTTCGATGCCTCTTCTCAGAAACTGTTTACTTAACTGCTTCACTATCAACCTTTATTGACAAGAGTAGCAAAGAAATACATCAAACTAGGTAAAAAATGTCATTAATTTTACCATCTAAAAAAGAGTCCACTGATTCAAGAACAATGAAGTCTAATGATATGACGATACCCTATCTGACAGTAAGGAAAATTACACATTGATAGTTGAGCAAAGGTCAACAAACTACACAAAATAGCTGATTGTTCTGATGCTCATATGCTTCAATGTTTGAGAGAGCATATGAAAACTTCTTCAGTATTAACAACACACACCATTTTTATATGAACTCATGAGATATATGAATTCATTTCCTTCACTTGCTTTTTTAGATATTAGAAAATGCAATGTCTACTCTATGTGTAAAATTGTCCTAGAAACTAGGTAATATGAATTTAAAAACTGTATTAACTCTTAAAAGTCAAATGAAAACACTGTACAGTTTAACCTTTAATATTTTCCAAATATAGTCACAGCCACCCCAAAACAGGTTTATTGTCTTCATGATATAAAAATTTTAATATTAAAAAATTTATTAAACATTAGACTACATTGATAATAAACCTGAAATGAATGAGCTTTTCATTAGTCCTGAAATATCCTAGGTAGTTCCAGAAATACTAACAAGGTTCATTGTTTTATCTAAATGGAGAACACTTTGAGCATATGGTATCAATCTATCAATATATTTAGTAGTGCTACAAATAAACAGTTGGTCCTGAGAATTTCATGTTACGTTATAGAACATATGTTCTTCAACTTAAAACAATCTGTAGAAAATTTAATTCAGTTTCACACATATTTAGGTAACGACTAAATAATAGGCCCTGTAGTGTAAGCTGTGTTAATCAAATCCCTCAAAATAAATCATGGCACGGCAGTGAAAGGAAATAAAAAGAAAATAAAGCCTAATCCAAAAAGAAAAGACTAAAATAAATTCATATGCTCATTTTTCCTAGATTTACTGAGGGATAACTGATCAAAAAATTGTATATACTTAGGTATGCAACTTATTATTTTGATACATATATACATTGTAAAGTGATCACTATAATCAAACTAATTAAATATCCATCACTTCATATAAGTTACCTTGTGTGTGTGTATGTGTGTGTAGAGAGCACTGAAGAGCTACCCTCTTAGCAAATGTCAGTTATACAACAGAGTATTGTTAACTGGAGTTCCCACTCTGTATATTTAATCTCCAGAACATATTCATTTTGCATAACTAAAACACTGTACACGTTGGTCAATATTTCCCCATTTGCCCCTCCCCAGAGACCCTGGTAACCATCTTTGTCGTCTCTGCTTCTATGAGTCTGACTATGTTAGATTCCACATGTGAGATCATACAATAATTGCCTTTCTGCATTCAGTTTACTTCACTTAGCATGATGTCCTCCAAGTTCATCCATGTTGTCACAAATGGCAGAATTTCCTTCTTTTTAAAAACTGAATAATTTCCCATTATGTGTGTTTACATACACACACACACACACACACACACACACACGATAACACTGAACAGGTATTGGCAAGAAGGCAAAATATGTAAATATCATGGTTTATTTAGATATTTATCTGTCAACAAACATTCAGACTGTTTCCACATCTTGGCTACTGTGAATAATACTGCAGTGAACATGAAAGTACAGATATCTGAGATACTGGCTTCATTTCCTTTGGATATATACCAAGAAGTGGGATTACCTGATTATACAGTATTTCTATTTTAATTTTTTGAGGAACTTTGGTACTGTTTTCCATAATGGCAACTTACATTCCCACCAACAGTGTACAAGGGTTCCCTTATCTTGATATTCTCACTCTTACCACTTGTCCTTTTGATAATAACCTAACAGGTGGGAGGTGAAGTCTCAGTATTGTCTTGATTTGCACTTCCCTGATGATTAACAATGTTGAGCACTTTATCATATACCTATTGGTCATTTGTATGTCTTCTTTTCAGAAATGTCTATTCAAATCCTTTGCCCATTTTTAACTGTATTATTTGTTTTTTTGCTGTTGAGATGTGGGATTTCCTTACATATTTTGAACATTAAGCCCTAATCAGATGTACAGTAAAATATTTTCTACCATTTTATAGGTTGACTTTTCACTCTGTTGGTTGTTTTCTATGCTGTGTAGAAGCTTTTTAGTTTAACTAGTCCCACTTGTCTATTTTTCCTTTTATTACCAGTGTTTTTGGAGTCATATACAAAAAACTATTGCCCAGACCAATGTCAAGAAGCTTTTTCTCCATATTTTCTCCTAGCAGTTTTATGTTTTCAGGTCTATGTTAAAGTCATTAATGCATTTTAAGTTGACTTACAATTGTACAAGCATACCTCAGAGATAATGTAGGTTCAGTTTCAGACCACCACAATATAGCAAATAGTCATAAAGCAAGTCACACAATTTTTTTATTTCTCAGTATATATAAAAGTTTGTTTATACTATATTATAGTCTATTGAGTGTGCAATAGCATTATGTATAAAAAATGATGTACATATCTTAATTCAAAAATACTTTATTGCTAAAACATCTGAGCCTTCAGCAAGTTGTGATAGTAACATCAAAGATCACTGATCACAGATCACCATAACAAATTTATTAATAATTAAAAAATCTAAAATATTGCAAGAATTACCAAAATGTGACAGAGACATGAACTGAGCAAATGCTGTTGGAAAAATTATGGCAACAGACTTGCTTGATGCAGGGTTGCCACAACTTTCTATTTACAAATACAATGAAATACAATAAAAATACAGTATCTGCAAACACAGTAAGGCAAAGACCAATAAAAGTAGTAATGACTGTATAAATGGTGTGAGATAAAGATCCAAGTTAATTCTACTGCATGTGAATGTCCAATCTTCCAGGCACTATTTTCTGAAGAGATTATCTTTTCTTCACTGTGTATCATTGATAGCCTTGATGAGCATCAGTTGAAAGGAAACACATGGATTTATTCCTGGGCTCTCTATACTGTTCCATTGGTCTACATATATTTTTTCTTCCAGTACCATATTGTTTTTATTACTTAGCTTTGTGATATACTTTGAAATCAGAAAGTCTGGTGCTTCCAGCTATGTTTTTCTTGTTCAAGATCACTTTGGCTACTTGTGTCATTTGTAGTTCCATATGAATTTTAGGATTGTTTTTTCTATTTCTGTAAAGAATTCTATTGTTGGAGACTTTATAGGTATTGCGCTGAATCTGTAGATAGTTTTGGGTAGTTATGGATATTTTAGTAACATTAATTATTCCAATTCATAAACATGGAATGTCTTTCCCATTTACCTATGTCTTCTTTAATTTCCTTTACCAATGCTTATAATCTTCAGTTACAAGTCTTTCACCTCTTCAGTTCACCTCTTCAATTCCTAGGTACTTCATTCCTTTCATTGACATGTGTGAGTGGTACCATTTTCTCATTTGCCTTTTTGGATAGTTTGTTATTTGTATATAGAAACAGCAATGTTTTATATTTGATTTTGTATCCTGCTGTTTTACTGAATTCACTTATTAGTTTTAACAATTCTTTTGCTGAGTATTTAGAATTTTCTACAAATGCTTTTTAGTGGTTAGAAACTACTTGCTTTATCTTCACAATAACCTTATTCTGCTATGTATTATTCATTCAAAGTATACTTTGAATTAATGTGATTTATCACTTTTTAGGTCTCAGGTCAACAAGTGCTGGTCCTTGACACAGAAGTTTAGATGTTTACTAGGCCCCTGCAATATGAAATAATCAAAGCTAGAACTCAGTTCAGGTGCTGATCTTCTTCCTTAAATTGCAGGACTCTTCCCAGCACATTACAACTGTCCAGTAGAAACATTAGAGTATTACCCAGGAGGGAGTATTTTGATCTCTTATGAACTATTGTCATTCATTTTAACCCTGTGGGGGACTCATATAACAGATAAAATATTTTCTAATCAAAACCACTTTTAAAGTGGAGGAAGGAGGATAAAAGGAATAAGAAGGACAAATTGAATATAGTGTCCTTGATTACTAAAGACTAGTGATGCTAATACCCAGGGCACAAAAACAAACACATTACAAGAATTAAAAAAGAAAAACTCATACTTTCAAAAGCAAGGACATAATTTGGGTTGGTGACAGTTTTGGAAGGAGATAAAAATTGCTTCAAATGATTAATAGGAAGAGATTAAGAGTAGTAGGCAGGGTTAAAGGAGCAAATAACGTATAGTGAGGCATCCAGATAGCAATGTTAGGGAAGCCATTATTATCTGTATACTTGAAGGGAAAAGGACAGAAAATATTTTAAAATTTCTCTGTGAGAACTTAAACTAGTGGAGGAAGGACTATCCAGCCCCAGTTGTGGAGAGAAGTAGCTGCACAGAGAAAAATGCAGACTCAAAACAAAAAAAACAAAGAATCTCTCTTTACTCTTGTCTTCTAATTTCATGGTGGTGCTCTCCATTTGTTAAACCTCATCAGAAGCCAGACAGCAAGGGGCCTCTGGTGATACTGTCCAAGAGCTAGACCCTTGGTGCTTAAGAAGACAAGAACAAAATGTGTGGGGTGGGCAGGTAAAAAAGAACAACCAGATAATTCACTGAGGTTTATACCATGAAGAAAAAAGACTAGTTTGTTGGTCTTTTATAGTTCATTTTTATGAATTCATTAAGTAACTGCAAGTGGACTAGAATGCCCATTTCCAGGCTGGCAAATCACTAGCACCCCACGCCAAACAAAGTCCAGGCACTGCAAGACAGAATCACAGTGCCAACAGCACTGTTGATTAAAAACAAAACACACTGTAATTTATGGAATTTACATTGCTTCAATTTCCTCACCTTCACTGGTACTGAATTTCATCTTTTAGTTCTTATTTCATTTAATATGCTCAATTTTAGGCCCTACTTAACTTGATAGTGAACAAATTTTACTTCATAAAACCTCTGCTTATAGATGGAAAATTTAAAAGTATTAAATACCCTTTTTTTTTGCTTTGGGGACAATTTAAATATAAGTTGAATTTTGAAAAATATTACCCAGTTCCTTAAAGGGGAAGACTATTGGAACTCTGGAATAGATATTTTATTTTCTTAGTTATATAGTGGTACTATATAAAAATATCTATATATTTTTATCCTCAAGCTTTTAAAGACCACTAGGTATAAAAATGGTAAAATCTGTCTTGACAAGCCAAGGATGAAGGAAACAGAGAGCTGACTGCTCCTTTCCAACTTCTGCCCTACAGTAAATAAATCTACATATAATATTATTTATTAAGAGATTTTTTAATGTGAATTGTTTCCTGAGTCTCCTCTTTCAGCAATATCTGGTATTAATAATATATTCATCAAAAACTTTCATTAATGCTTTTTTAGATTTTAGAGTTAAATTAAAGGTATAGTGGAAATAGTATTATATTTGACAGTAGGGCATATTTGAACTCAAATCCTGACCAATCCTCTGTTTCAAACTTCCTTTCAGACATCTACAAATAAACATGTCCACCAACTCATATTCTTTCTTTCTGACTCCGGGCTTGTGCAATGATAGCAATATTTGGCAGTGAACATCATCTTCTTCCTTCTAAAATTAAAGCAGATATTGCTAATTCATGAAGATTGTTTCTTATTGAATAGAGATACAGCCAAAGACTTCTTCACATTATTTTTCTGCAACCAGAATGAATTTACAGGTAGTTAGAAGAAAGTTGAAACCTATTTTCCTTCCCTGAGCTACTTACTCAACATTTTCAAATTTTAGATTCTTTGGTGGTAAATTGGAATAACTATATCTCAGAGTATTTACTTATAGTTCATAATATGATGTATGCAAAATGTCTGACATTTTGCAGAACTTAATAAATGTTAGCTTAGGTCCTACTTTCTCTCTCCACCATCAATACCATCAAAAATAGCTAATTATATGATATCTTATTGTCTCTATACCAGGTTACTATATAATTGTTTTTATGTTTAATATTAATACATTTTTTACATTTATTTCATTTTACATAATTAAATTTATCAAAGTTGACATAAAATTTAATGAATGACTAACTTATCAGATGTATGTGTATGGTTTGTTCAGCAATTCAATTCTAAAATATTTCTGGAGCATTTAGCATTTAAACAATATCTATATCTGGGACAAAATGATATTAAAAGATGACTAAGGCAACATGAGAGAGGAGAGACAGATACATAAATTAAAGACATTCAGCATCTTCATTGATGTTCCCATTGCTTTTTACACTGATTTTATCAAAATTTTCTCCTTCCACAATCAATCTACAGAGGTTAAATGTTACTATCCTAGTCATAATCAGGCTAGAATAACAAGTAGGCCTTAAGGGAATACTCAGAAATTGCTTATTTTTCACAGAGGCCCTTCAAGCAACCCAGGAGAGGCCGTAGGCACTTTGAATTTGTACCTTTCAGGTGTTTTCCAACCATTCAGATGGCATCACAAACATTCTGCTCCTCCAATTTCCAACTGTTATATGTTGAAAATCTCTCTCTCTCTCAAACACACCTATACACATGTACACTCCTGTAGAATAGTGCCAACTCTAAAGAGGAAAAATAAACACACTCACAATTGCCTCATAACTCACAAGGTAACATAACTGTAATGGAGTTAGCATGGCCTTATTATTATGCAGTGCCATGATGCTTCCTCTCCTTCATTTCCCTGCCCACCCCCCTTTTTAAATGTGCTATTTCAGATCTATCTGGAATAATAAATTGGCTAATGTTGACACATATATCTCTTACAGCCTGCTACCTCAGCTACACAAGACCAGGTGGAAGCTTTGAAATTACTTCTTATACGTACTTGATTAAATTCTTAGCCAAGGGCCATTCTTCTTCCCTATCTCTCTAGAGGGAAGAGACAGTCATTTCCTTCTTCCAGTTATAAGAGCTTTTCAGGAAGGAACAAGTGGTCTGTGATTTTGATTGCTGTGGAGAGGTGTAGTCAAGTAAGGACTTAGAAGAGACCACTGAATTTGTTAATTAGTAGGTTGTTGGTGAATTGAGCTCTCAAAGACTGTAGTTTCAGCAAATTGGTAGGAGGGAAAAATAACAGAGTACGTTGAGACTGGAAGAAAAAGCAATGGAGGCAATAGTACTATTTTGAGAAATTCTGCAGTGAACACATCGACAGAGAACAGAGACTGGGGAAATATTAACATAGTAAGATATCAAATTTGAGAATGTTTAGTATTCTTGACTAATAAAGCCATTACAATTCTTTATTTTTTTAAAGAGCCTAAACTTTTAAAAAATATTATAAATAAATGAGGTAATTTGTGTAGAAACCAACTTCTCTTCTGGAATGATTAGATATAGGTATATCTTTATAGGAGAGAGTGTACAAAGTATTCTGAACATTGGTCTGATTTTTTTCTTGGGACTTGTTCATATGTCAAAACCATAATCAAATTCCTAGGACAGGTTGGGATGTCTGTCATACCATTACCCTTTCACTCTTAGGGGCAGAAGAAGTACTTTTCAGGTCTCTGTGAGTATATTGGGGCAGCCTGTAAGAAAGGATGAACAAAAAAAATGAAAGCTTTCACGGTTTTGGCAATGTCTCAATGGCCTGACAGTAGAGGTTATTAATAGGCCATACCAAGTCTCAGAGAATAGGGACTCTATGTTAATCTCAAGTCTATTCCAACTGTACTCCATATTCCAAGGATTCCTCATAGGTAGGGCTTGAAAGCAAGCTAGCAACCCAGGAGAGCTCCCTATCCTCATATCAAGGATGGTGGCAATGAACTAGGCAGTAGGCAACCTCTCTCATCTCTTCTGTGATTTTCCTCTGACTTAGACCTCTACAAAATCACTCACTGCTGAGGTCCTAAATCAGTCATTCCTGCCTCTAAGCACTGCATAATGAGGGGTGATATGAGGCAACACTGCCAATGATCACCAGAGAATGTGGGCTTCAGGGTCAGTTCACCTCAGTCCTGGTCCTGCTCTGTTGCCTGCTGGGAAACCACAGTCAAATCACCTAACCTACAGAATTTTAATTCTCCTCATCTATGACATGGAGGTAATGATGATATCTCTGTCCGAGCATTCTTGTGAAAAATAAAGAGTAAACAATAAATTGAAAGCTATTAATATTGTCTGCCCTCTTATTTTCTTTTTTATATCTTCTATCTATATTAAATATAAATTCACACGCATTTTTCTACTGTTCAACAAAGTGTACTTCATATTTAATCACTGAACAATTGTGAGTTCATTGCTCCAACCACTTGAAAAGTGAGTCCAAAAGTCTCTGGGCAAATCTACAGAAAAAATAAGTCTGGCAAAGATTAGTAATAACCATAAACAATAGAAAAATATATCCGTGTGTACCTACATGTATAAAGTGATACATATCATAATAATCCCTTTGTTAGTTACATTTCTAAAATAAAAATTACAGAAGGTAAAATAATGAGAGGAAATCCGTATTATTAGACACTAAAAGATAAGATGCTTTTTGATTATGTGTGTTTTCAAAACAAGATGATAAATCACAGAGAAAAAATGTGACAATGAGTGTGTATATGTCCATGAATGACTGAAAAATTGTGCTGAACACTGGAATTTGACATAACATTGTAAAATGATTATAAATCAATAAAAAATGTTAAAAAAAACAAGATTACATGGGTAGAGTATCATTTCCTATAACATTCTATAAAATATGTTTGTCTGCAATTTCTTCTTAAGGAAAGGGTTGCATCATACCAAATACGACAGGAAAAAGAAAAAGAATTGTGCTCTTTGCTCCTGTGGAGATTTGGAAAGCACATCATGTTAAATAATCTTAAAAAGGAAATCTGCTTAATTTTTTCAGAATCTCCCCCCAAATGTTTAAATGTTACAATACTAACGTTTTATACAAAGCACTCCATAACACGCTGAATTAGTTTGAAGAAGGGTTTCTTATTTCATCTCTGACCAAACACTCTGATAAACTTCTGAATATACAAAACCTCCTGCTAAAAATTCATATGGATGAAGTAGGAATTTGACTGTATTAGTGAAGACAATGGAGAAAAAGACACAAAGACGATAAAACTGTGCTTTGTGCACAGAGGTCAGAACTATGAGGAAAAGTTAACTTGTTAGAAAAGACTAGTTTCTTTTTTTTTTTTTGGTAATATACAAACATGTTCTGTCATTTTGCCTCAGAAAGTGTTTCATTTTCTGTAAAATCTGTTTACACTTTGCACTCTTTTTGCAATATCTAAGAGATTGTGAGTTAGGAGGAGCGAAAGTCATCTGCTAGTTCTTACGCTTCTGATTCCATAACCCCTGGTGAAACTCACCATTGGGCATGTCTCCTTGCTGTGCTATTACACTGCAATTTGACACTACTTTGTTGAAAGAGCAAAACAAATTATATGACTGTGCTGTTTGGAAAGCAGCACTTCCAGATAAAATCTCCTTTCATGTCTTCTATTCCATAGTGACTGAAACGTTTACAATATTCATTTTAAGGAAAAGCTGTCGGTCTTGGTTTGACACCAATTACAACCTGGAACCCCATATATGTATTTCTTTCAGCATTATGTTTTTTGAGATCGAAAATGCTTTTGAAACTTCAAAAAATGTAGTTGAATTTTTAACTTCCCCCAGGATATCATCCTAAAGGAGAGTGATTTACTCTCCAACAAAAGGTGAACCTAGATAGTTCTCTTTTTAAAAAGTAAGAGGAATTGGTTCATTTACACATTATGTTATTCATTACTTTATTGATTTATTTAGTGTTAGCAAACTGAGTTTCAAAGATAAAACGTGGAAGTTTTCTATCTCCTCAAATCTTACAGATTAGTAAAGAAGACAGACTTCTATCAAAATAATTCCAGTGAAGCATGTGGAGTATCATAGTAGAGGGATATACCAACTGCCAAATATTGTGGTAGCACAGTTCGAAATAAAGAGTTCTCCTTAGTGTGGAAGGGAGTCAAGAGTGGACTGTAAACTGAGGTTGACCTAAGACAATCTTCACAGAGAAGTTAAGTGAGATGGAGTGTAACAGATCAGAAAGATTTCTAGTGTTATAAGATATGAAAAGCAGAACATCACAGAATCACGTGTAATGTATAGAAGTTTCACAGTTATTAAAATATAAACGCTGGATGCTATAATATAAAAATATTGTCTACAAATTGAAAATAACTTATAAATTAACTTCATATGTATGACTGAGATGCCAGGTACATAGTTCCAGAATGACATATAAATTTAAATTTTGGGAATCTAGGTACTTTGTTGAATCATTAACTTTTCTAGTACACAGAATCACTAACTGATTTGTAATACTCAAGAAATAAGTAGTTTGATGAAAACATGGTGCAAGGTTTGATGCTGCAATGTTTGAGATATCTGTGTACTCAGACTATCTACTGCAGAAATTCGATTTATTGGTTTTACTCTCAAAAAGGGTTATGGGCTATAGATAAAAATTTAGAAGTGATCACCTAAATTTTTAATGAACAATTTTATATCTATTACAAGGCAGGCACTTCAATAGTTTCTAGAAAAATATTTTGTGAACAAAGCAGACAAACTATCTCCTTGGAGTTGGCAATCTACTGGATGCAGAGAAAATTTTTTGCTTGTACAATACACTCTTCAGGGCTATTCAATTCTAACTTTTCCTATAATTGGAGCTATTTTACAACTCTGTAAGTTGTAGGTATCTGATAGCAGTGAAAAATAAGTAACACAAATAGATATGCAAAATTCTGTCCAATTCAGTCTGCTCAATTAACTGCCGTCCAGCACAATGTAAATATTCTTCATTGCCTCCATTTGCATTCATTTTGACTATAACTTAAATCTGTCTGTTCTTTGGATTCTCCATTAATCTGGTTAAAACCTCATCTTAAAAATTAATTATATAAAACCTTTAATAAATTTTAATTTTATATTCATGTGACACCTTTGTTTGAAAATTATCTTTTAATATGGAGAATATAAACACTGAATACACACTGACATGTGATGCATCCTTTGAAATGAACCACAAGGTTAATTTGGTATATAGCATAAAAACACTAGCCTTTGTCTTCCTCATGAGACAGTACAAAGACAACAAGGAGAAGGTTTAGTAGCGATTAGCCAGGTGAATCATGGGAGGGTTCAAAAGGAAGAAACAGAAAGTTTGAGGATCAAGAGGCAAATAAAGAAAGTATCGAATTTTAGGGGGAATACCAAGTTGGATGGAAGGAAAAAACGAGAAAAGTTTCAAATACAAAGAAGCAGTCAATATCAGGCACTTAAGCTCTTCCAAGGATATATACTTCTTCTCAAGGGCAATAAAATGACATTCAGGAATTTTCATAAATGTATGATGGACTTTATATATTTTTCCCATTGTAGATGCTGAAAGGAAAATAAATTTAATAGTGGCAAGATGGATATATGGAAACTGATTAGGAGTAAGTAGAGGATAAATATTACACAAGTTTTTTTACAACAGCCTTTGTAACATATACTTCATTATATACTTATTAAATGAATAATTGTAAAGTGAGGAATCCTAAATAACTCCTAGAACTCTGAATTAAGCAATTGGGTGATAGGCAATGTTATTTACTGAGACATGGTTTATGGTATGAGAAAGCCTTAAATTTACTTAAATGGTGATAATATATAATAAAAAGAAAAGTTAGAGACTAAAGGAAGAATAATTAATAATGTTCATCCAGAGAAAGCAGAATACAACATAAAGATTCCAGGATGAAGACAACGTATCCCCTTTCCACTGTGAAAGGAGGGAGAGAGTGCATGGTACAAGTTTACTTAGGTTGGTACATTTAAGATGTGAAGGAATATATAATTGCTTCTGTTTCATCCAAGAAACAGAAGGCAAAGTCATGTCTTGAGAGAGAAAGAGGTGGCAGAGTCAGCACACTTTGAGACAAGTACAGAAAATTAAAACAGACATTGTGAAAACTATGATGGAGAGTCAACAAGGGAAACACTGAATAATATTTGACATTGCTGAGATCCAGCTGAGGTTAGTGATCATTATGGATCCTATGCTGCAAATTATACTAATTACTCCCAGCATTGTCAGCTACTAGGTGCCATCACAACAGCAGTTGATATTTAAGTACATATGATTTGGGAGTTTCATCAGTGAAACACAACACAAGGAAAATCAAATAAGTGAGGCTAGAAAATTAGAAAGAAAGCAGTTGCAATGATTCACCATGGATCTAAACTTAACAGAGAAGGAAGTGAAATTAGAACTTTTGTTCATTACAGAGAAAGAAGAAAGATCAATATATTGATGGGGCTGATGAGGTCAAAGAACAGGTGAAATGAGAGAACAGGCAGGATGGTCACAGAAATGATTTATGAATTTGTGAATTAAAGACACAAGTGTTTCTGATGAAAAGACAGTGTTTGCTCATTTCAGTACATATTCCCATTCTACAACTCATTAGCTGCATGAAATCAAGCTGACTGCTTAGTATTTCTAACCCTTTTCCTTTTCAGTACAATGGCACAAACCAGTGATTTCTCACATTTTAGTTTTATATGAATCACCTGAATTGCTTATTAAGTTACAGAATACAGAGATTCTGAATTTTTTTTGATCTTCGTTGGGGCCTCAATATATACATTTTCAACCAGTTTCCAAATCATGCCAGGCCACAATTTGAGTAGCACTGCTACGAACAGTGTGATCTCACAGATAAAACCTAATGAGATAATGTATATAAAAGTTGCTTGATATACAATAGAAAATCAAGTATCAGTTACCTTTCTCTCAATGAATATTTGCTTGTTGTTATTATTTGAACAAGTGAAGTATAAAAATGTAAAGAATTGCAATAAGAGGATTAGTAGAAGGAATTCCAATCACCCAAGGTATGTTGCCTCTGAGTCATTTTCAAGTTCTTCCTTTTGACATTCCCAATCTCTTCAGTACAAAAGGAGATTTCACAAATATTTCTAAGGAGCTTTGATCTAAGCACTGATTTTGTTATTCTCTTTTACTCCCTAACCATTTATTTTGTATTCCTTTGTGAAATACTTATTCATTCTGATAATTCCTGTATAACCATTGTCACCAATAGTTACATAGCTCTTGTTCTGCTACCATGGTTCCCCAGAGACCCAACTCAAAATTCTTTATAGATCATAAATAAATAATTTCAACAAATACAAGTTAGGCTTTAAGGAAGCAACAAAAAGAAGCTGATTAGTCTTACTTTAGCCCTTATTTTTATTGCTTTTATGTTGCTTGCCTCCAGAAGATTTGAGCGATATTTAAAAATACGTTTGAACTATAAAATCACTAATATGGAATGCTTATAAATAATACTATGGAAATAATAGAGAACAATACATACTATCATATATACAGTCACTGTAACTCAGTATTCAATTTAGCTCTCAGATTAAGTACAGACAAAATTAAAATGGTTTCATGTAATTTTCATTGTGTAATAAAGTAAAAAATAAACTCCTCAGGATAATTACTATTATTTCCCAGAAATGACTTTAAAAAGGAATTTATCACGTGAGAGCTTATTCAATGGATATTGAACAAAATAGACAATATAGTTGAAAGTACTCTTGCAGGTGAGTAGAGAACTAGCAGTCAGATAAAGTGAATGTGGACTTTAACCTGGGCTCTATGTTCCCAGAGATTAGTGATGGTTAAGAACCACACCCCTACTTAACACACACTTTTGCATTCCAGTAAAAGCTAACACAAAAGAACCACCCTTCTCCAAATGACTTGCTATCCATTCTTGCTTACAACTCCCATAAATTCAAATATGACACCTTTGTTTATCTGCTTCTATAAACCCCAGATCCTCTTCCTTTTCTTTGAGATCTTCCTCATTACTATCATTTTTCCTGTGCAAGTCTTAAATGAAATCACACTGTTAATCATGTGGGTCATTTTGCCTGTCACATTATTCCTGATGCTGCATAGGAATTGGGGGTATAATATTAAAGCATTTTCCTATTCAGGGTCTCAACTGTGCTCACTTGGCTAACTTCTTTTTACTTTTAAAAATTGTTTAGAAAATAGGTCAGACATCCAATTCCCATTACTTTAAAAAAGTTTAATTTTTACACATCTATTTTGTGAGTCTTGAGGCCTTAAGCATCCGCAAGGCATTATGTTTCTATCTGTACATACTTACTATTCTAAATCTTAGAAAATAGCAAGTAATTTCTGAAAGGGTGAAGGGAAAATGAGGTAAAATTAAAGAAAGAAAAAGAGTAACAGAATAGCATCAGGTTTTCATTCTCTCCAGGTCTTTAGTCTTGAATTGCTCTTTTTTTTTTTTTATTTTACTGAGGCAGACTGAAATTTAAAATAATTATCCCCATATATACCTTGACTTAGATTTCACATAGCTCATTTCTGACTACAGAAAAATAAGTAAAAATGTCTTCAAGAAATTTTGGAAAATGGTAATAAGGTGTTTATTGAATCAACGAGGATAACTTACAGTGATAAATGCATATTGCCTTTGGCCAGTGATCCACTTTTCCCACAGAAATAAAAGGAACAGTTACTAAGGATCTCACAAAATTGTTTGTAATAATAAAAACAAGAAATGTTCCTAATATCTATCACTAGGGAGATGGTTAGATATATTATACTCTACCTATGCTATAAAATACTTAGAAGCATTTCAAATGAATAAAGTAGATCTATATGTATCAAAATGCAAATGAGGACATGATACATTAAAAAGATATGAATACTATATTCAATATTTATAAGGAAATCAAGTGTGTGTGTTTGTGTGTGTGCACTTGTATGTGTGTAGAGTGAGTACAAATCTCTACTCCGAACTCACACGTTCAAAAACATAACTTTTAAAGTATTTTCTGTAATTCAATTTAATCCTTTTGTTGTCGGTGGAAATTTAATCTCAATCAATTTGGGAGTTCATCAGGCTAACCTCTCTCTCTAAGAGGTTCCATATAATACTGGGATCTTCCATAGTGCTAGGGTACTGATAAAAAGTGAACATCTAACCCTTATTTCTTGGCAGCTATTTATGCTGGAATCTGCTAGGATTTATTTGTTGTTTATTTGATCTTCTGTTGTCATTCCACACAGCTGGAATTTATGGTTCCCTTGACTGCGAGAGCAAAGTTCTTACAAATAAACAATTTTTGAGTAAGGAAGTTAAACAGATGCTATGTAACAGTTATCCATATGAGACATGGCCAGGTAGTCACTTTCCTCCTGGAATTAAAAAATAAAACCAAAGTAGGGGGAAATGTTAAATTACTCTTTTCTCCCTCAATTTAACATCAGCTGAAATTAGTTTAAGCCAAGGTGTGTTCAGGGTAGAAACACAGACAAATTCCAACTAAATTTGCTACTGAAAAGCTCTTTGTAAAGAATATACCTTTTTAATATAAGATAGAATTATATTTTCATTTAGAGCTTAAGAGAGAGTACAGTAAAGAAATTATTTCAAAGTATTTCCCAAATTCAAGTGGAAGCTGGAAAGTCAAGCACAGAATACCTAATAATGAGCTAAGAAGCTGATCCCAAATTTTGGCTGTCACAGATTTTAGGATGGAGAGACAAAAATTAGAAAACATTCTAAACAGAATAAATAATAGAAAAACTGATTAGTCTCATATCCTCTAAAATACAAATATGTAATGAAAACATTTCTAAATTACCAAATCTCATGTTTCCTCTGCTAAATTATATATAAACTAGAATTTTTATATATACACAGATAGACACATACACATTTCTTTCCCCACTTGGTTTTATGAGGTCAGCATAACTGTCAATTCCAAAATATTCCTAGGATATCAAGAGAAAAACAGAGGCCAACCTCTTTCATAATCATAGTTGAAATCCTAACCAATATATTATCAAATTGAACCTAGCTACATATGAAAAGATTAGTATCTGCAAAATGACCAAGTGAGGTTTATGCCAAGAAAATGCAAGAGTAAAAATCACTTAATTTAATTCATGACATAAACAGAAAAATGGGTAAAATGATTACTTCAATAAATACAGAAAACTAATTTGACAACATTTAACATCCTTTAATGATAAAATATGCCATTTGTGACAACATGAATGTACCGCAAGGGCATTATGCTAAAATAAGACAGAAAGACAAGTTCCTTACAATCTTTCTCATATGTGTAATCTAAAACAAACAAACAAACAAACAAACCATACTCATGGATCCAGAGAACAGACTGGTGCTTTTCAGAAGCAAGGAAAGTGGGAGAAACGGGTGAACTGTTTGTTTTCTTCTTACCAGTTTAAATAAACTGAGAAGAGGAGAAAAAAATGCTCAATGGTTCAAAGGGAATTAATAAGTTTTGTAAGATATGGGGTGTCTCTACATTTAGGCATCTAAAAAAATCTGCTAGCAAACTAGAATTAAAATAAGTTAGTTGTTTTTGGTTTTGTTTTTAATAAATGGGCAGTGTATGTTTATCAGGGGCTAGAAATTTTGGACCCATTTTAGAATTCTGTTAACTATAAGTATCTATCAAAAATTGTCAGCATTCAATATATTCAATGGTGAAATAATTTTTCCCTAAGCGCTTTTCCTAAGTTTGAGAAGGAAACATGAATGTCCATTCTCACAACTCACAACTTTAATTCAAAACTGTTAACTCTTATCTAATGCAATAATGCAATAAGAAATGGAAAACAGAAAGATTAAATAGGAAGAAATTAAAATGTCATTTTTTGCAAATCCAAGACTGTGTACATAAAAATTTCAAAATAATCTCCTCAAAAGCTACTAGAATCAATAACTGAATTTCTGAAGTGTGTAGAATTAACTTGGTACCAATATACAAAATTCAAATATAGTTCAATATACCATTAACAAATAATTTAAAATGAAGTTAATAAATGATATCATTTAACATAGCATCAAAAAACTTCAATACTTCGAAATAAACCTAATGAACATTGTTCAAACATTCAAGTCAGAAAACTACAAAATAGTGAAAATGAATGAAATCTATGTGCTTTAACTATCCATGTTTATGGATTGGAATGTTCTATGTTTATAAATGTCAATTCTCCTAAAATTACTCTATAGATTTAATGCTTCTTCAAACAAAATCTCAGAATTTTGTTTTGTTGTGTTTTGGATTCCGAAATTCATATGGAAATCCAAACAAAGAAATCCAAGAAGCTGCAGCATTCATTAGCAATTAAGACACTGTGATACTGGCATTTGACAAAAAAAGAATATGTAAATACCCTTCAGACATGAAAAAGGTGCTCAACATCATCAGTGATCAGTAAAATTCAATTTAAATCCCAAAGATAAGCCATATCAACAGAAATCAGCAAAATTAAAAAGACTAATAAATAATAAATTACAGAGACAGTAGTACTATTTATGCTGAAGCTAGTTGTATATTTGTACACCTATTATGGAAAAAATAGCAGCATCTTATAATTAGATAATTTGTAGCTTCTAGAACCAAGGGTTCAACTCCTGGCATAAATTAATCACACAAGTGTAAAAATGTGTACAAAATGATCCATATGTATGTTCATAGAAGCATTATTTGTTATAGCCCAAAACTGGGTATGAGCCAACTCTCCTGCAACAGGAGAGTACATGTATTCCGGTATGAGGATACAATGCAACAGTATCAACAGTAAAAATGAAAAAAAAATGCGCTAATGTGGTTAAAACACACACACACACACACAAAATATTGCCTGAAAAAAAAACAGAAAAAAAGTACATATTGTAAAATTTCAATTGGTATATGAATTTCAAAAACAGGAAAAAATAATCCATGGAGCTATTAGGATAGTGATTACCTCTGGAGATGACTGGGGACAGGACTGGGACGGGCCCTGAGAGCTGCCACTAGGGTCCTGAGATATTACATTATTTCTCGATCACTGTGTGGATTACATGGCCTTGTTTACTTTGGGAAAATAATTAAAAATTCAGGCTATTGTTAGCTAGATATCATCAAGGTGTTCTTTCTACTTTTATAGGTTAAAAAATGTTCAGGCTTAATATACTAGCATTATTCTGCTACCTCATGTTATTAAGGAAAATCTCTAGGCACCTGGCATTTAACATACCTGTATGAACCCCAATCATTTATCTTCCCTGGCCCCCCAAAGAGGAGAAACAGCATTCCAGCTGTTCTTTGCCTCTTTGGAATTTATTCCTGAATAACATCCAGCTGACTTAAATGTAAATCTATTTAGCTGAGGTGATGCTTAGAAGCAAACATCTAAGTCTTAAAATAGTGGCCAGTAGTCAGACCCAATAAAATAAATGCTTACTTTACATAGTATCCACACTCAAACTGGTGTACAATCTGATCATACATGACAACAAACTGTTTAATCTCTTGGAAGAGGTTAAAATGCTATATTCCAGATCCTTAAAATCAAAACTGCATTGTGATTAAAGTCAAAAGTTCTTACACCTGTATTACATTCTGTTTGACATATTCAAATATGAATTTCATATTAATAAATTCAGAGCAGAAAAAGTTGTTCCTAGAGTTGGTGGCAGTATAATCTGGAAGGAAGAGTGTAGATGTCAAAAGTTCACAGCAATTTGCCAGTCAATGTATTCACAGAAAATTCCACCTTACCCAGGCCCCATACACATTTGCCCACTATTCCTATCTCCCTTGGTTTTATTTCTAAATCCCTCTCTTCCACATAACTATTTCACTGGTTTCAAGTTTCATCTCTAGGGTTAATTTTATTGGCACATCTGTAAACACCAAGGTCACAGAATTAATGAGGGTTGAAGGCTACAAAGGCTGACTTTATATCTTCCATATTGAATAATATACTATATGACACAGTAAGTAGCAGATATTAAACAGATGATTACACAATTAAATACAGTTGTTACACATGCTAATGCCTTTTTATAGTTAGTTTTTACTTTCCCCCTTCCTTCCCAAACAGGTAGGGGACAGCCTGTACTTTTTTGAGTTCTGCAAAATTGTTGATCTAACTCCATCTCTCCATGTTTGGTGATTATATCTTCTTGGTATGGTACCTTCTCCAAATCTGTATCATGAGCTTCTAAACTCCACACAGGGAAAATGATTCATTCCCTTTCTAACTGAAGATTTTCCTTGTGTCTCACTTCCCTTTGGCTATTCTTTGGTGTCCCATCACTACTCTGTAAAGCAACCTTGTGGTGGATCAAAAGCCACAAACAACTGGCTACCAGACACATATTTTTAAATATATTTTAAAGTTATATATTTCATTTGGTATTTAGAAACACATGCTTCTGAAATCTCCAAAAAGATGGAAAACTCAGCCAAGGGCGGACTAGATCCCACATGACTTCTGCTGGCCGTGAGCTGAGCAGAAGCTACCTTCTCGAACAGGGCACACACATTCCAGTTAGCAGCATCCCTCCTTGACATAATGATTCCAATAGTGTTCATCATTACCATGCCTAGTATACTTATGTCATTTCATGGGCCCAATGGGCACTTCAACTAGTTAACTCCTATTAAAATTCCTAACAGGCTACCTAACAGCTCATGCAATTTCCATCACTGAGGAAAATTTAGAAATGTCTCGTGTCTCTGAAATGAACCGCTTATAACCGTAAGAAATGATTTGTCAATTTTCTATGGAAACCTGCTTCCAGTTTATTCTCCTCGTGGGGCTGAAGATGTATCTACTCTCCCAGGTTGATTTTCCATCATTCTCTTACCTGAGAATAATTTGCAACTAAGAGTAATAAGCCACTAAGGTGTCGATTACTTCTTTTAAACCTCTTTTCCTTCGGTGAAACCTGTTGTTAAGGACATATGCTACACGCTATTTTAGAAAGTTACCTTTCCAGTTTCCGCCTGAAATCACATGTTAGTTTTCCACTGTGGCATAACGAATTACCAAAAATTTAGCAGCTGAAAACGGCAGACAGTAGTTACCCTACAATTTCGGCAAGTCAGTCACGGGGATGGGGGGCGTGGCTTACCTGTGTCCTCGGCTGAGGGTCCCCCCCCACTGCAGCTCCCCTGGAAAAGTCGTCCATTCCCAGCCTCACGACACCGTCGGCAGCAGGAAAGTCCCTGCAGTTGGTGGACGGAGGGCCCCAGTTTCTTGCTGGCCAATGACCCCTCAGTTCCTGGAGGCACCGGCCGTTCCTGAAGGCAGCCCACCGTTCTTGGCCACACGGCCTTTCCCAGCACGGCCACTGCTTCTTCAAGCCCCCACAAGGAGCTTTTCCTAGAATTTCTAGAGCAGTCATCTAGCAAGCCCGAGTCTTAGAGGACGAACGTCAGCCCAGAGCGGCGCCCTTCACTTTGCAGGGCCGCACTGTTGAGAAGCCACGCAGGCACCACGCACGCCCTCGGGCCGGCTCCACCGGCGCCTCACAAGGGCGCCCAACTCGCAGCGGTCGGCAGGTTCCTTCCCTGGAGCCACGAGTCCACTTCCTGGACCTGGGCCTGGAGGAGCAGCAGGCCCGCGAGGGCCCGTGGGTGCCGGGCGTCGCCCTGCTGGTGGCCCTTCAGCGTCTTTCCCCACAGCCGTGGCCACCACAGCCTGGGCCGGCCGTGCCGCGGGCCTCAGTTCGGCTCTGAAGTGGGGCAGAGACACTCCTGAGGTGACGGGCCGGGCAGGCCTGCCGGGGAACGTCCTCCGCCGACAGACCCAGACCCAGACGGACCGAGACCCAGACGGGGGCCAGGGTGTGGCCCGAGGACGCGCGGCTCCTCTCAGGGCCCACCCGCGCCGCGCCTGCGCCGCTCCTGCCCCGTTCCCGCCGAGACCCGCGCTCCTGACAGGGACTTCCGGCCGCTCCCGCAGCCCCGGCGCCTCGGCCCAAGGTTCTCGCAAGAAGGTAGGAACCTAAAATCTGTTACCACTTCTTTCCTGAGAATTGCGTTCACAAATCCTACATACGTTAAAAAGGATGAATACACTTACAGATGTAAATGTAAACCGTTTTCCAACTGGAGGCAAGTAAAGCCGCACAGGGTTGTGGCAGGAAAACCTCCCTGAGAAAGGAAACATGGTCCTAAAGCTGTGCGGCCCTCTCCAGATTCCTGGTCGGGGGTATCATAGAAATGATTGTTGCTCCCACAAGACTCTTAGGCAAGCAGTGCTTGTTATTGGAAGAATAGCTTGTGCACAAGGGAGGAGGTGGGACACAGGGCCCACTCCGCGAGGATTTTCAGGCAAGACGTTTTAAAGGCGTGTGGAGAAGGGGGTTGCAGGTGCCTCATCAGCTTGTGCTCAAGTCTCAGATTGGTTGGCATCACGGTGAAGTTTCTAGCATCGTCTGGCTTCAACCCCTCTGGGGTCTAACTGTTTGCAGTCAGCAGTTTTCGTCTGATGGGGGATCTGCTTCCTGCAAAAACAACTTAGAAATGTGTGTCAGGCCTTTATTTATATCTTTCAGGGAACTGGGAGTTCAGTGATTATGCTGTGTGGCAGGTTCCTGGTGCTGCCTTTTTCCTTTGGAAACTACGTACCTTTATCTGTGGAATGGGGATAGAACTATTCTGTTATTCCTGTGGGTCTTGGGTTATTTTCTCAGAAGCCCAAGCTTTTAGGCACTTTGTTTTACTGGGCTTGTTAGGCCTGTTTGATTAACATCCTTTTCCATAATGGCTACACTCCTGTCTTCCTGTCTCACTAAGATTTAGATGTAAGGGCAATCAAGGGAAGAGAACTGAGCACCAGGAACCTGAGAAGTCAGTTTAGAGTCATATTATATAATACAGTGTTTCCTTGGCTTTATTGATTTATACTTGACAGATACAAAAATTTACGGTGTATAGTGTGTTGCTTTGATATACGTATACATTGTGAAATAATTATCATAATCAAGCTAATTAGCATGTCCATCACCTCACATAGTAATATTTGTGCGTGTGTGTGTGTGTGTGTGTGTCTGTGTGTGTGTGGTAAGAACACTGAAGATCAACTTTCATAGTAAATTTCAAGTGTACAATCCAGGATTATTAACAATAGAATGTTACTTGATCTGTTCCTTTTTAGCCTTAAAATTAAGGCTACTGCATTAGCTACACTGACTTCTCACAATATAGGAGAAACAAATTAATGACTTTTGGTATAAACTATTACATTTCTTGACCCCTCTCTTTTTAAAGTGAAAACCAATGATTCCAATTTATGGAATACAAATATGACCTTCTGGATAAATTAACTGACAAACTGTTTTACACATAAAATATGCCAGTGTTAATTTGTGTAAATAGTATAAACAGAGTTACTGGAAATGACTGCCTTAGATGCCATTACAAAAGAAGCAAAATCCTTACTAGTCTTTCCCACAGATGAATAAATGTAAATATATAATTTGTAATCAATAGAGTCAGTAGAGTCAAGTAAGGAAAAACTGAAGCTTTAATACAGATTCACTGAAAAATAAAGAATTATGTAATGTAAATCCAGTCTGGATTTATACATAAATTTCAGGAAGCTTCAAAAGCAGAAATTTGGGGCAGTAGATTTTTATCATTGAGTTTTTATAAATAACCAAAATCTATAATGAGAAATAATATATAGAAACCACAAGTGTAAATACTCTCAAGGTACATTATAAAACAGTCTTTTGGATTCTGTTCAGAAAATCATTAAATGCATATGTCAGTTGTTGGGGAGGGGGTGCTATCAACCAATCTATCAGATCTGCAAAGTTGCTCAAATGATTCAATTTAATATGCCTTTGAACTTAGTGACTAATTTATTAAAATCTGTTTTTTATTCGTTTTTCTCTCTGTCACTCTCACTGTGCCCGCTGGACTCAAACTTCACAAATCTGAGTCTTCACTTTAAAATGTATGATGGTTTGATAATTAATGGGATGGTATATCTATTAGGTTGTATAACAATGCCTGGCACATAAAAAGTACCCAATATTTCTTGACTATTTTTATTGAGGGAAAAATGCACACATACACACATGAATGTGTGTATTATGCATATAGGTGGTATAGGTATACACATTGATATGCTGTCATATATAATATGTGAAATATAATATGCTCACATATTCCTTTTTTCACATAAAATTAATGAAAAAATATAGGGCAGTATATACTTAGTTATACTTTGCATTTTACTGTAACTGAATGTACAAAATGTTGAATTGAACTAAGTATTTAAGCAAGAGTAGGGTTTGACAGTTTCCACAAGTCAGAGTGAAAGAGAAAAGTGTCACTGGGGAAAACCACATTGTGGACTGCTTAATGCACTTTGCCTATTAGCTAAAGAATTCTTAAACTGTCAAAGATGAATACTTGTCAAATGCTCTTTACTTACTTTAATATTAGCTCTTAGCTTGATATTCTTTAATTTTTGAGACTGTGACATTTTATTATAAACTTTCCAAATAACAGAAATTTTATTCCTTCTAATGCAGTTCTGCAAATTTTGTGAGTGTACTGTCCGTTATGTCAAAAGCATAGGCAGCAACATATTACAATCTGTAGAATAACATATTTTTCCCTTAAATATGTTACATTTTATTTGCAAATTTGAATGCCTTAATTTTATCATTTATATGAATATCTAGTCCAGTTACATCTTGTAAATGTGCTGTTCACATGACCTGTCTCACCAAGATAAGGCTAATTACCCACAATAAGATGTAGTATGTCACCAAGTGATGGTAAGAATATAGAGAAATGATATTTCATACATTGGTGGTGAGAATATAAAACAGCACAGCCACCCTGGAAAATATATTGATACAAAAACCTGCATGTGGCACTTTATTTGTTATAGCCCCAAACCAAAAACAACCCAAATGTCCTTCAGTGGATTGATGGTTAAACATAACTGTGGTGCATCCATATCATGAAACACTACTTGTCAATAAACCGGAGCAAACTGTTTGTACTCAGAGCAACTTGGAGTAACCTTAAAGAAATTATGCTGAAGGAAAAAGCCTTTACTCAAAAGAATATACAATGTGTGACTGCACTTATCTGACATTCTTTTATTTACATTTTATGGATAGGCTGAGAGGAGATGTGAAAAAAAGGTGTAAATTATAAAAAAGTAGCAAGAGAGATCTTGTGGTGATAGAACAGTTCTGTATCTTGTTTGTGGTACAAACTGCGTAAAACTACGAGTGCTTGCACACGCGTATACATACACACAAGTGCAGGGAAAACTGGTGAGGTCTGAATGAGGTCTGCGGATCGTACCCATGCCACTTTCCTGCTTTGACTATATCAAAACAGTTAAAGTAGTAAGGATAGTTTTTAATTAGTATGTATTATTGCAAAAAGGAAAAGAGTCCAGCATGAACTGAACTTTCGTTTTTTTCATAAATGGCTAGGCATTGGAAAGGAAAAATGAGATTATGGAGTGAGTTGAACAGGGGCTCAGCAGAGTCAGAGAAGTGAAAAATTACAAAAATCTGGAAAGAATGAGTTAGTCCCTATGAAACCCATCTGGGTTTGCTAACTGGCCCTTATCAAAGTTAGGCTCTTGCCCTCCCACAGAGACTGAGAAGCAGGGACCCTGCCTTCAGCTGTTGGCTGGAACAAACAGTAATTCCTTTTGGCAACTTTGAGTTTTCTCAGGCAGGCACTTTAAGAGAGGCTATGGTCATCCTAGTAATGAGGCCTGTTAAAATCTAGTGTTCAAGTCTTGTGGGCCAAGGTTGAGGTCTAGATAGAAGAAGGCTCAGTGGAGCCTGGTTAGATTTTGGTCAGTGAAAGAATCTTGTCACTGTAGTTACATAAGATGTCGCTATTGGGAAAAAATAAGTTAATGGTACACTCTCTATGTACTATCTTTACAACTTCCTGTGAATCTGTAATTATTTCAAAATAAAAAGTTAAAGACATGCAGTGTGTTAAATTGTCATAATTTAAGGTTGCTAATCTTAAGAGGTTTAGAATTTGCCATAACCATTATCAGTGTATAGGGTAGAAAATTTCCTGATCAGCCAGTATTCATTTTGGACCCATAAAAAGTATTTTTCTCACCAATATATCCTCAGCACTAGGCAGTGTGCCTTCCATGTTTTAGGTGCTTAGTTAATTTTGTATAATAAATGAATATATGGATGGTCAGCTTATCAGTATATATTAGGACTGTCCAGTTCTCTTTAATGTGACTTTATATTCACCAAAAATTTTATATTAGCCTTATTTAGTAAGAAGTAGAGCACCTGTCTTGTACCCTGAGAGAATACACTCTTCACATCATAGTCTAGGAAGATAATGCTCCCTACCCTGAATTTGCTATTTTTTAAACATGTATATTGATTCATTTACTTATTAGTGTAAGTCAGTAAGTTGGTATTCGGTTTCATTCAGTGGTCAAGTTTGAGTTACAGTACAGCAAATCAGTTTTCTAGATTAGATTCCTACATTAATGGAATCATCGTTCCAGACAAAAAAGCTGAAAGTCATATCCTAGGCTAATAGTAATGGTGTGTGACCCTGTGAAGACATACAAGAAGCTCCTTCTATTTTTTATCTTATCTTTAAAAAATAAATGTATGTATTTTATTAACAACTGTTTATTAAATAAAATTATTTCAAGAAATTAACATACGAAAACTGAAGTAATGCTACCTAAAACTAAAAATGCTCCATATCAATATTTTTATAGCTAAAGACAATGTTTTTAAAAGTGATTTTTCTAAAAAAAAACCTAACAACTCTTTTTTTGACATCCTTTAAACTCTAGCAAATGCAATAAAATAAAAGGACTAAGAAATTTTTAAACTTAAGAAAAATTTTAGAATACATTTTCTGTTTGAGTCTATGAGTACTGCTGGCCAATGAGCTAAGGCCTAGTTTTCCTCATGTTCTGTCATCCTAGGTCGGTTCTTAAAAGGTTTTAAGTTATTCTGTTGTCTCTTCTCAGATACTAAATAATAACCAACAGAAGTATTTAGGCACAAAATTTTAAAGCTGACAACCAGTTTACTGACACATTCATAATAAATAAATACACATTTTCTTCTGAGTGTGAAAGAATCACATGATTTATTAATTCCAAAATGGAATGATGATGAGTGGGAATCAAGCTCCTTTTCAGTGTCAACTAATATGGCATGGATGTATCAGACATGGAACAGAGGTGCTGAAAAAATGACGTTAATACATTTAAGCTACTGATATGTAACAACACTGTTCCTTTTCTTCTACAGCAGTGGTTCTCAACCAAGGGTAATTTTGACACCAGGGAGCATTTGACAATATTTAGATACATTTTAGATGGATATATTTTGATTTTTACTCCTACTGGTATCTAGTAGGTATAGGCCAGAGGTGCATCCAAACATTCTACATGGCCCAAGACAGTACCCAAAACAAATAATGATTTTTCATCAACATCTCTGTAGTGTTGAGGTTGAGAATCCTATTCTACAGATAATTGTATGGATTTAATACTTTCTAATCAAGGTAGCCAAATATTTAAAGGCAAACTAGATAGAGTAGATATGAAATAGAAGGTCATTTGTCACAATTCATTTGATCCAAACTCTCTGTACTTGGAGTTTAGACTAGGTTTGGTTAAGATAACCTGCCCAAGGTCGTTAAGCACATTTTGATTATTTGTTAACTAATACTAGACAAGAATTCAGATTTCTTGACTTTTCGGGCTACCACACACAGATTTTAAAAATTAAACACTTAAGAATTCAGGTCATTGCACCTAGAGTTACTATTCCTATGCAAAAAGATAAAATGTATTTTGAAATTCTTGATTTTGATGATGGTGACCAGTTTAGTAACATATTTTTTATATCATACTCTGAAATAGAATTTAATTTTGAAGAGAGTTGAACATATCATCTTGATAAGATTTGACTTTGTCAAAAAAGTAGTTTGATGAAACGAGGACATTTTGCATTATGCTTTCAAAATTGATGTTTATTATACTTTTATATGGTGCAAATCTTAGCTTATTTGTTAAAATAACTTTAATTACTCCTATCCATGCACAGTTAGTATGATTTTTATCCTTTTGTTTTTGTCAAGCTAATAAAGATCCCAGTAATCCTTATTGTTAGGCTGGCAACTTCGTCCTTTTTTAAAATTTGCATCTTAAGGCTTATTACAGTTTTGGATAGTGAACAATTTGTCTGTTATAGACTATCCTGCATAAAATAGTTTATAAATTATTTATTCCTTGCTTTTTTTAAGGAACATGTTACTCTTTAGGAGACTAATTACCACAGTAAGAAATGAGGCATTCCTTTAAAGGTTTAAATCAATATTTCTCTGGCTTAATAACCAACCATTTATGGGAAACAGCATCCAAAAGCAATCTGCATTTTCCTGAAGTGGGGTTGGCAGTAAGGGTTTGCTGACCAAGAGAAGGAGGGTGAGACTGAAGGAAAAGCTGAGTTATATGTGAGTTCCATCTCACCAGAAATTGCACTGAAGTCAGACTTGACCTCAAATCATTCAAATAGAAGACTCAAATATAGTAGAATCTCTAGTCTGCCATAAAATATTCCTGAATAAAGCTTACAATTTACACAGTCTTCTCTACTGCATAATTTTATTTGGTGAGATACAAGCACAGTGGCATAGAGTATCCCAGCCCGTCAAGGGGCAGAACCACGTGTACAGTGCAAGGTCTGTACGTTGGCCCAACTCCATGTCAGCACACTGTCAAAATAAGGAATGATATATAAATCTATACACCCTGCCAACAACAGCATATAAACTACCTGGAGTTCATCCAGCTTTGCATAGAGGGCACCTCTATGCAGCAAGCCCAAAATACTCTTATGATATCATGTTAGTGAAGGATGCTCTCAAGGGTAGAAATTTGTGGAATTTTTGACAGTGATATGCAACACATCTTTCCAACTGTGTATTCTATGTACCTTTTTGTTTTACAAAAAAAATTGTGTTTATTATGTAGTTTATTCATATAAATGTACATTTTAAATATAAATTCATAGTGCACAGAGATATATTATGTGTCAGAAACATTAAAAAACACTTGATGTAGGTGAAAGCCAGACTTCTGTAAATGGAAATAAATTATCACAATGAGAATTGTAGGAGAGTAAAGAATGAGTTGAGAGGGAGACAAAAGATTGATACTGTCAGGCTCAGCTGATTCCTACTTTTGCAGTACATGGAATATAGCTATAATCCTGGGTTACTAGAAATTGTCATTTGGGAAGTTTTACTTTTTACTTGGAAATATTTCATTAAAATATAAATTGAGGTAACTCTGGGAAGATGAATGCTGTATGAAGGATTGGATCTGCTTGCGACTATGATAGCAACCCAAATATTACAGAAAGCTGATGGAGAAGTTAATGATAGACCTTTTCTGAGCTGACCTCTGTAACCATGATTGTGGCTTGATATATTTTCTGCACTGTAATAAAATCTGATATCATTTCTGTATACACCAGATAGCTACTTTCCTAGGCAGTGATCTACAGATTGAGATAGGAGGATGGGGGAGGAAGGGTACATGGAAATACACAGAACTGTACTGAGTAAGGAGCAACAGTAGATTCAAGGCTTATTATCTTAAAGATGGACAAAACTTTAATAGTGAAATTACTACTGATGGTAAGAAAAATCAGAAGAGAACTTCCTGTCTGAAGTGTCCCTCATGTTTTCCTCATACTAACTTCCTATAAAGCTGAAGCTGAGACAAGTTAAAAAATACTAGAGCTGTTGATTCCTTAAAACTATTTTCAAAAATGGACATTGATTCTGGGTTGTTCTGATCTTATCCATGAAGTCTGGAAGTCTCTCTCTTTCTGATATTTTAAAAAGAATTAAAAAAAATTTTCACATGTTTTAATATGAAAAAGGGAAATGTATATATAAAAATGCATGCTTTATAACATACAGTGAAGTGCCACACCCCATGCTATATTCCATTTCCAAAAATATTATGTCTAATAGGAACAGATAGAACAACAGTACTATTTCAGTTTTTACCAACAGAATGTAAGATTTTTCAGATACATTCCATGTCTAATGTAAAAAGTTCTCTACGTTTTAACCTAACTTAGGAAAACTCCATTCACTGTTTTGCTGTGTATACAGAACCATACTGGAAAAGTGTTCCTTTTCAGATTTAACTTACAAAGCTTTCTGTGTAGATTTTTTAAGTTAAAATCGGTTTTATAGCACTGTGATTCATGTCAGAATGGGATGTTTATTCTATGTCCTAGTTGTTTCACAGAAAAAAAAAGTTCTATAATAAAATCTGAGTTTATTTATTAATTTACTGGTAGGGCCCAACTCTTAAAGTATTAAGTGCAAGAAGATGATTTTATGGCTGGTAGAATTTGATGCCAAGCTTTTAGCTTGATGCCTCTGGCCATATTTGTCTCGCCTACAATTTTATTCACCAAGCATAGTGTTTCAGTTCTAAAACTACTTTCAAAAGTTCTCTTTTTAAGAAAAAAATAGTCTGTTCCTTTGCATCAGCTGCTAACATGTCTCTATCACTGGCAGTACTTTTCATCTAATTTGCCTTTTCTTGATAGAGGTGCACCAGCTTTCCTGCGCTTAGTTTTGCATATTAAGTCAGCTTCCATCAATTAATTTTCAGACTGTTTTGTCTTTATATTTATTTCGCTTTTTAAAATTTTTTATATTTTTATTTTGAAACAATCTCAAACTTAAGAGAAATTCATAAGTACATTATAAGGCAGTTGTTTCCTTAACCTTGTTTTCAGCCCTGAACAAGGTCTGTTTTACTTCCTGCTATCCTGTCATTTTTGCAATGACTTTGCAGTTTAATAGCTGAACAACCCTGCATCCAAGAGCTGAATCCTCTCATAGGTTCTTGCCTATGTATCGTCCCTCTGCAGACCCTTCAAACAGTACTTTCTACGTCATGTTCGGAGTTTGTTAACTGCAAGAGGGCTATTCCAGTACTACTCTCTTGTTACCAGAATCAGATTAATTTAATTTTAAAACCAACAATTCTAAAAGTAGAAGAATAATTCTGATTTATAAAAGTAAAATTCTGTATATTTCCTGTACTTTATGAAAAAGTTAGAAACGAATAGCTTAGCCTTCTGTTTGAAAATAATTTAATTAGTCAGTATAATCATAATAATTTAGGCAAAAAGAAAGATTTCAGACCCTGGAATTGTTTATATTTACAGATTCAGTGAGACTGAGCAGAGAAGGAAAAAATCTATATGTGGAAAGATGAATATCATTACCTTTTTATTATTTTGGTTTGTTCTACAAAGAGGAGGAAAATAATTGCTTCCAAAAATACTTACCCCTCACTGGTGCTTTACATCCATTAATTTAATTAATTCTTAAGGTAGCTAAGGTGTCTTTAAAACAATTACTACTATTTTACAGATTATATAGAAAGTATAATCTGAGTTGCAGAGAAATGAAATGACTAATTTGAAATCTCAAACTTACTTATTTGTGGGGGTAGAATTTGAACCCTGATTTATCTGATTCCAGTGACCATAATGCCTTAAGCCCTAAATTGTTTGTATCATCCACCTTATAGATAAGAGATAAATTTCCTTTTGATTGAGGCAGGAAAAAGTTTACTAATTTTCAATGAAAAATATATTTTCAAATGGTATAAAACTACTTTTCTTCATCAATTTAGTTTTACTCATTTGTTTCCTTAAAACTTCCTTCCTAGAATGATATTTAACTAAAGACATACAGCTGTATGTATTGAAACATGATTTCTGTGGTGTGAAATTAACTAACACTCAGCATTCTCTGAGGGAAAGCTGATAACTCAAAGCATTTTTATATTATCAGCTTTCTTACAGTCACTGTGGAAATATTAGAAAACGCAATGACAAAGAGAAAAAAAAAGTCTATGGTCCCACCATACAGAGGTAATAATTGGTGATGATTTTTAAAATATTATTCCTGAAACTAATCTCTTTGAATTTTTAACTCTTTCAAGAAACAAACTTTTGCTATGTATATTATGCTTTTATGTCAATAATAATTAAGGCCTACTATTATTTGAGGTTGTTCATGATAGCTTTTTCAACCTTTAATGGTATAGGATTCTAAAAAATATGCCTTTGTTAGCAAAGTGAGTAATACATGTTTAATTATAGTGTGAGAGTTTCTGCCTTTGCAGGCAGCTTTTTGATGCTTCATGGAGAAAAAGATACAGAAACTGGAGTAGTAGGTAGTGGATTGTTAGTATTTTTTCTTTATATTTATTTTATTTCATTTTTTTAGCAATCCTCTTTTTTGTATACATATTTTTATTGAAGTATAGTCAGTTTACAATGTTGTACCAATTTCTGGTGTACAGCATAATGCTTCAGTCATACATATATTCATTTTCACATTCTTTCCACTATGTTACTACAAGATATTGAATATAGCTCCCTGTGGTAGCCAGTTATGAATTTGTTGTTTATCCTTTATATATATATATATTAGTTAGTATCTGCAAATCTTGAACTCCTATTTTATCCCTTCCCACCCGTTTCCTTCCCGGTAACTATAAGTTTGTTTTCTATATCTGTGAGTCTTTTTCTATTTTGTAAATAAGTTTGTTTGTCTTTTGTTCTTAGATTCCACGTATAAATTATATCATATGATACTTTTCTTTCCCTTTCTGGCTTACATCACCTGCCTTGATGTTTAGTTCATTAATTATTGATCCAAGATAATGAGTTATTGCAATTTAAGAGAATGAATGAATAATTTTCTTTTGGTAGAACCCAATTCTCATAATTTTATTACAGATATTTGTAATACTATGGGAATGGAGGTAGACGTGTTTCTGTTACTACTGTATGTAAGAAAATATTCATTAATATATCTTATTTTTATTTTTCATAATATTTAGTTTTGAACTAATTTCAAATTCATTCTACTAGGTGACATTTTTGATAAATTTAAGTGAATCACAAAACTAAAATGTGTTTAAAAGTACTGGAATGTTTGCATATTATGTAGAGAATTTTTATGGAACATCTGCAGAACCTGAGATAACGTAACTAGAGTTACCAAAGATATATATATAAGAATGCTACTACATACTAATTTGATGAAGGTAATGCAATATGCTACTTTTTTTTTTCTATTAAGAAGTGAGTATTGGCTTTACTAGAGGGTCCGGCATGTATATGAACAACAACAAACAAAAACCTCTAGAAACTTAATAATGAGACTTAACTTATTAAAATTGCTTTCCACACAACTTCATCAGAATACAACTATTATATGAAGGGAAGTATGTAAACTGCCATAATAGCACTACCTTTGCGTTGCAATTTACTTTACGGCTATAGAAGTGAATATCTTGCAACAAACTAAAAAAAAAAATTTAATCTCATCAATTTACACATGATAAGAAAAAAAACTAAAAAACAATTTACATAGAATAAAGTAACCTAGCAACTTAGTAAGCTAAAAGTCTACAAAGATAGATAGATAGATAGACAGATAGATTTTATTTTAAAAACTGTTTATTATTTATATGTGTAATGTTGGAATACACTGAACAATCTAAACAATTTCAGTTTAATTCTAAATGGCAAAAAATCAGTGTAATGAATCTTAATTGTATCATTTAGAAAATAATCTTCTAATGTAATATTTATAAAAAAGAGATGCAGTTAAACTATGGTTCGTTTTGATGTGTCCCTGGTAATTCTTTAGAAAAAATATAAAGAGCAACTTAGTGCCATTATGTGTTATATTTATCTATGGTTTTCTGTTACTCTATTTTCTACCATCCTTGAATGACTGTATATTAGGAAAATAAAAATAAGCACCATGAAGGAGAGCAGACTGTGTCACCCCAAAGTGTGCCACTTTACCATATTGATTATTTTGAATTAAAGTTATTTAAGAAATAGCAAGTACAAGAAGGCCATGTTACTTGAAAAGGGGAAATTAAAGTTACTTAGGTTCTTAGTCACCTGAAAAAAATGAATTTTTAACGGAAGACAGAAGTGTAATATAAATAAGATTTTATTAGTAAAGTAAAAAATTACTAAAATATAGTACACTTCCAAGAATTGGAAGCGGGCCAATCCAAGAGAAAAAATTGTGGCGCTCCTTTGTTTTTCCTATTTTTTATAGTCTGACTTAGAGGCGTTTTTGTGATTGATTGATTGATTTATGGCTCAGTTCCTTGTGCTCGGGTACCTCCATCCATTTTGTGCATGTTCTTACCCATGATGTACACAGAGAAACCTATGGAAGGGGCTCAAACTGCAATGTTAATTACATAGTAATGAGCACTGGGGCAGGTCAAGCTGATTCCTCTCTATTGTGCAGCCTCAGCATTCGATGCTAGCTGGCTTATTTGCTGGCCCTCATTTAAAGAAAGTAAGTTTTTGGAGCCCCTTAATCTGAATGCAGGTGTAATGTTATTTTCTGGGTTGCTCTTTTACCCTACGGCTTCCCCTGCCCTATGCTCATTTTTCTCTAACTGCCTAGAAGACACTCTGACCTTTCTTTGTCCCCCTGAAAGCAAGAGATAAATCTCCTACGTGAAAGGTACTTCCCTGTACCAAGAGGGGAGAAGGCACCCTTATCACCAGAGACAGGGAATTTAGGGCTGAGAAAACTGTATTAACAGACCTGTTACTTCTTCATTAATTTACTATCCCAAGCCCAAATTTCTTTGTCTTGTTGTTCTTTGCAAATGTACTGTTTCTTTGTCTAAAAGGTATAAAAACCAGAGCCAGGGGTTAGGAGGGGAGGGTATAGCTCAGTCATAGAGGACATGCTCAGCATGCACGTGGTCCTGGATTCTATCTCCAGTACCTCCATTTAAAAATAAAATAAATAAACCTAATTACCCCACCCAAAACAAACAAACACAAAATAAAAGGCATAAATACCACCTGCTTTGGTCACTTCTTTGAGTCTCTTATCTTTGGGGCTCCCGTACATATGAGGTTAAATTTGTTTTTCTTTTGTTAATCTGTCATATGTCAGTTTTATTACTAGACCAGTCAAAGAACATTGATGAAAAGAAAAGTTCTTCTCCCATACAACTATAAATATCACAATGTATATACTGTTTATAAAATTATGGTTTTTAAATTCAATAACAGTATTATATTTATACTACTTTCCTTTAAAAATTATTGTACTCTACCAATTTTAATGGTAAAAAGCTACAATATATAGTTTGACACTATCATGTTAAATTATGGAGTACTTTTCAGCATATCGAAATATTAATTGACTAATCCTTTCTGTAGTTAAAATGTCTTGGTTTAAAGCACCCATTTTGCTTCAAAAAAGTTACCTTTTGTTTTGTCAGAAATAAAATGGAAAACAATAATCTCCCTTATAAATCAAAAATCCTTTTTTCTTTGAATTCAAATGAAGCTCCATCCACAACCCAGAATTTGAATTCTCTGAAACATTTAGATGTGTTACTTGAAAAATATCCTTGACTTAAAAAGAGCTACTGAACTGTTTAGTTTATAAACAAGCAATTTGTATATTTAGTTTAAATATTTAAAAGCCAACTTATGTATTAATCATAAAATGAGGACAGAAGTGCAATCTCATTACACGCTTGGAAAAGTACTGATCATTTACCTCAAGAAAATTTATGTTTAAATTGTATTTCTATCCATGCATTTCAAATAAATGGTCTTCTTAAATTTCACAAAAGTATTTGTATACATTCTAAAAATCTACATTAAGCAAACAAGAAATCCTTCTTATTTTGATTCCACAGCTATTGAACTGTAAGGTACAAATAACAAACTCATTATCACAATTCAGTTTGTTTTGGAGAACTGTTATAACTTAGTGAAGAGGTTCAGTAGAATAAGAATGTGTAAGTACCAAATGTAGCATAGAATATTTAGGTTCTAAGTAGAAGAATATAAATGACAGATTACCACTGTTCTATTCAACTTACTCTTAACTCCAGAAAACTTTGCTGTGTAATTTCAAACTCTGTAAATTACTGCAATTTATTAATTATGATTCAGCCCAGAAAACATGCTGTTTTCTGTTAAATCATTAAGAATTTCTATTTTTATGTTAATCAAATCTAATAATAAAAATCTGGATTTGTTGTTAAAAAAAAAAAAGAATTTCCTTCTAAGAACTCTGAGGTACACAATCCTCTTTTTTTCAGTTAGAAGAACTAAATATTTATTGTCATATATACATTGCCACAGGGTGAAAACTTTGACTGGATGAAACAAAGTTATTTTCTTAGTGCAAAATGTTATTGCTCTCATTAAAATTGTTTCTTCTTCCCACTACAACAGCATAAGGTAAGAGAATGGGCATTCATTAAGCACCAACTATCTTACAGATCCTCTGATGAGCAATTTTATAAATGTCTTCTCAGTTTGTATTAATGAAAACAATCTTTTATTATGAAAGCATTGTATGTTTATTTCTATTTATTTTGCTGAATATAATATGCCTAATAAGAAGCATAATTACTTCAGAAACCAGATTTTGTCCAGTATATCTGACTACGTTTTCAGAGCTATTTATATAATCTAGCATTGCAGGGAATAAATGCTCATGCAAATTGGTAAAAAGTATAAAACTTTAAACACATTTTATGTATTAGAATAAAAGGATTTTAAATGCAATAGGATATATATAAAAATTTATATATATATAAAAATTTATATATATATAAAAATTTATATATATATATATATATATATAAAGTCCCCTGAAAATCAGGGAGCATCATTGCTATAAACTTTGCCATAAAGTTCAAACATGATTTTGCACACAAATAATTTTTAATGCTTGGCTTTGTTTTTCCTTTGGTAGTTCTTTTTAAATAATAGACTCTAGCCTTAGGTATAGTCCTACTTTCAATTTAGGTAGAAGTATAAAAGCATGAAGGTCTCCTTTGTAGAAAATTAGTGCTGTGCATTATGATAAAGGACTTCGTCTACAGTTATTCACCTCACAACAGAGAAGAATAACCCCCATAAAATTTGAAGATATGCATAATATTTTGATACAAATCAAAAACACTTTTAAAAATGGAAACATTTAAAAATGGGGACATGGTATGTGTTTAGCAGCCCTTAACAAGTTTCTCCCAAATTATCACTAGCATATCTATGACAAGTCAGAGAAAAGCTCTATCTCATGAAACAGATTAAAACTTTTATCTAATAATAAATAAAACTATTGCCAGAATCTGAGAGTTTTCTGAGCTATAATCACAAATGACTGGAGTTATTTTCAAAATTTCAAATATTTAGCTCACAAATTTTTGGCTTTTGAAACATTTGCCATTTTCTATCCAGAAAGGTATATATAAGAAGATTTCAGCACCACTAAGAGGCTCAGTTTCTGTGCCAAGCAGGAAATTACATATGGAACTCTCTTCTAAAAACACAGTCTGTTCATGTACCCTAGTCCTTTTCTCTCCCAGTGGCTTTCCTTGAGTAACTAGGCTTTTTGTTTGAGGACCAGCATTAGAATATACAATGATGTCTCATTCAGCTTTGTAAAGTTAATGCCAGCCCATCTTCTGGTCCTTCATGAGTTCGTGACTAATTCTCCAGGGGAGAAAAAAAGACAACAAATTAACAACCAAAATTGAAAAGTAGACCCAAACCGAACAAGCCTATAAAGAGATTTTTTTTATAATTTACATTGAAGAAAGTGTATCTTACTCAACAGTGTCTTAAAAACAAATCTTTGGATGACATTTCACAATAGATTTGCAGTGCAATCAATCTAAATTTGACTTTTTAATGATTAGTAGAACAAATGAAGAAGAGACTTGATCTCTGAGATATGGTGAAGAAAGCCTTATACTCTTTACTCAACAACATAATTGAAAGATTTTATGGAAAAAATGTCTATATAACTTACGATCTAAATATGAAGGAAATGAAAGGTGACATGACTTTATGCAGTTAATGGAATATTTTTTTAAAAGTGATTCCAATTACACTTGCCTATTAAACTAACCTCCTTAGAAAGAGTAAGTTTTGCAGAAAGCTGATTTTATATCCTCTACAGATCCAGTAATATGGTTGGTAAGGAAGAAGTATTTACATCACTGTATTGCAATATAAAGTGTTTATGATCTTTTGTTTTTCAGAATCAAACACAGAGTATGAAAGTATTATAGCTATGTAATGAAATGTAAATACTATAAATACAGACAATTGTGAAAGAAATGGTGTCACTGAGGAGCTAAGCGGAAGAGGGGAAGAGACAGGTACAACAATACTATTTTAGCATTTTGTATAAAGAGAAGTCAAAATATACTATCTAAATTTGATGGCTCAAAATATATTTTAACACAGTATTCAGATTTTAAGAGTAATAAAAAAATGAAAAACAAAATAAAAAAATAAATCTAACAAAGACTGGAAGGCATGGAAAAGTGGGAAGAGAAGATAGGCAAGTCAGCTATCTATGTCATCTCTTGTAGTAGAGAGTAAAATATAGGGTTGTTGTTGATAAATAGGAAATAGCATATACACATAGTGCATACAGTTACAGAGGTGACCACCAGAAGAACTAAGAACAAAAATTATCAAATATCATTATTTCCAAGAAATAGGAGTAGGGATTAGGGAAAAATTTTCAACACTATTCTTTAATTTTTAAATGCTTATATCAATTTTGGAATTTACAGAAAAATGAAAAAAAAAGCAAGTTCTGAGTTAAATCACAGACCCATAAGGAACTGAGATGAGTAAGTATTAAATTAATGCTTTAACCGAATAAATACCCACCCCTATAGGCAACAAAATAGAATATATAAATAGTGAATAGTCAATTTTAGAAAAGCATTTAGCTCATATTGTTTATTTCTCCCTGTAATCATTAGCTATTGAAAGCTTCTAGATAGGGTTAAATGTGAAACAGCATGTTTCTCTAGGCCAGGATTACATTTGTAAAAACACAGAACCATGATGCACAGTATACACAAATGTACACAGAACAGTAAAATGGCAACACCCAGGTGGCTGCAGTCACCACCAGATTCTGGGGCAAAACAATTATGCACAGGTAAAATAAATGTTTTCTGCACCTTGGGAAATAGTTTCCAGGTATGACTTAGCCTAGATGTTGTTTTCTTTTCCCTAAAACTAGGTCAATCTTTGTAGCTCTCCTCCTGGCATTAGAGCACAAAGATGAAATTGTTCCTTTGAGGTCAAAGGCACTTGTGACAGGCACAGTTTTATCAAAGCTGAAGGAGAGAAATATTCTCCTTTTAAGTTTCCAGATGAAATGAGATCCTGTAGTAGATAATAGAGAAAAAAAAGATATAATCAGAACTCTAGAAAAATCAGATGATGAGGAATCTATACTTAGCACCTGAGTTTCTTATAACTATAGGCAAATAAATTTTTTAAAACCAGGTAAAACATTTGCTGTAAAAAGAAAGTGATTCTTGATAAAGACTGATTTGAGACAAACAAATACTTCAAAATTTAGAATCAGGAAACAAAAGAGAAAAACAATCATCAGAAGCAAACAGAACTGTGAAATTCCCCTTGCTCACATCCCTCAGAAGAGAAAAATCAATTCCCAGATGAGGCTGAATTAAAATAAAAATCACATTGTACTTAGATTTATATATTAATTTTAGACATGGATGGATGGATGTGAATATATATATGTGTATGAATCTTATCTTGCATGTGTGTTTATGTAATCTGCTACTAAATTACATGTTGTTCATTGCTTAGTATTAATGCAGTCAATCTCCAGTGATGTTTCTGTGTACTTGATTCTATAAAAGTAAGTGCAAAGTTAGTCACTAGAGATATAGAAAGTTGGAAAATATTTTAAACTGATATTTTAAGTCAGATTCTATATTAAAAAAAAGATATGCAGAAGTCTTAAAGAATGTTGACTGTGACAGGCAAAATAATGCCTACCTAATGTCTACATTCTAATTCCTGGAACCTGAGAATATGTTAATATAAATGACAAAAAGACCTTGCAAATGGAATCAAGTTTATAGACCTTAAGATATGCGGAATGTTCTGGATTACCTTGTTGGGTCTAAGGTAATCATGTGGGCCTTTACAAGTGGAAGAGGAAGGCAGATGAGTAGGTCAAAGAGATGCGGCAAAAAAAAGAGGCAGAAAAGATTGAAGATGGAGGAAAGAGCCATGAACCAAGGAATATGGGTAGCTTCGAGAAGCAGAGAGCAACAATCAGCTGAGAAGAAAATGGGAACCTTGGTCCTGCGGCCCACTAAACCGAATTCTGCCAGCAATTCTGATAGATAAGGTAACAGATTTTCCCCTAGAGCCTCTAGAAAGTAACTTTACTTTCCCAACATCTATATTTTAGCCTAGAGAATCCTGTGTTGGGCTTCTGATGTAAGAAATAAAGATACCAAATATGTGTTGTTTAACATGCTGAATGTGTGATAATTTGTCATGGCAGTAGTAGAAAGGTAGTTACTCCCAAATCATTCCTCCACTATGATTGTGTACCTGATTATGTGCTTACTATATATTTATTATGTGACCAGTGCTAGTAAAGGACATCACCTAAGTGTAATCTTCACATAATTCTATGTTTTAGGTATTATTTCCATTTAACATATAAGAAAACTGAAGTATTAAGAGGAAAAGTAATTTTCGAAAAGCTGCACAGCTGGTACACTCTGTGACTAGTATTCAGAAATAAAGCTTGACATCAGATTGTTTTAAACCACTATGGTGCATATTTATATATTTATGTACACATATTCTCACACATACCCACGTGTACCTACTACATTTCAAGAAATTCATCATAAAAATCTCTAAGTAAGTAACAATGGTTTATGGAATATGCATCAAGTATTTTATTAGAGTGTTCCTCCATTTGAATAAAAATTTATCTTGCAATGTATATTTAAATAAATATAAATCGCTTTGCTTAATTCCTTTGAGTACATTTGCCTTTAAAAGTTAGTAAACATTTTTATCAAATTTAAAGCTAATCATTTACTTATATAAATTTTAAAACTACCTCAGATTGCTTAAAGTAATTTTAGCAATGAAAATAAAATATGTACATTTAAATATATGTAACATAAAATAAGACCCAAAATTAAATGAAGTTTAACAACCAGTAACAGGCTAAAAGTAAAACTAATTCTGGGTAACAAAAATCATAGAAATAACAGAATTAAACAACTTTTATATAAATATATCCAAAGCTTAGTTTGCATATTAAAGTGTTGCATTAACATTTCATTATCTGATTTTTTCCTGAAGTTTATCCTAGTATTACCATTGCACTAGTTCCTTCACTGTCCCCTTCCTGTCAAAGAGAACTGGATAGTTCAACTCACTCTAGGGGCACAATCTAGGTATGGATTGAGGTCTTGAGAGTCAGAGAGGATGCAAACATTGGTTCCCTGAGATAGGATGATCTGCCAGGGTGCAGGAGTGAACTGAATCCCTCTGTAGGAATAGAAGAGACATCCAAAAATGATTATAGAAGTTAGGGTCTATAGACAAGAATTAATTTTTTAAAAGAGACAGATAAAGTAAGTGCTAGTTAGTTGGATGAAAAAGAGTGTGAATGAGAGATTACAATTTGGGTTGAATGATCAGGGAGTACACTAGAATGATAAAGAATAGTCATGCCAGTATCGAGGTAGCTGGATCTTACATGCAAAGAAAAAAGGCCTTATAATCATACTAATGCAAAAAATAAAAAATATGGCTGGAAATGAATGAATGAGTTGGGTGGGGAGAACAATAAGATATGATATTAAAGATGATGTAAAAGACCTGTATTTGGAAAACTTATAGGAATTCCACTTCTAGGTATTTATCTGAAAAAAAAAAGAAAATTTATCTAATTCAAGAAGATATATGCACCCCTGTATTCATTGCAGCATTGTTTACAATAGCCAAGATAGGGAAGGAACCAAAGTGCCCATCAATATATGAATGGGTAAATAAGATTTATTACAAGCCTTAAAGAAAATGAAATCTTGCCATTTGCAACAATATGGATGGACCTAGAGGGTATTATGTTAAGTGAAGTAAGTCAGACAGAGAAAGATAAACACTGTATAATTTTACTTATATGTTGAATCTAAAGAAATTAATAAACATAACTAAATAGAAACAGTATCATGGATACAGAGAGCAATCAGATAGTTGTTGGAGGGGAGGGGTTTGGAAAGAGGAAAGAAATGGATGAATGAGATTAAGAGGTACAAACTTTTCAGTTACAAAAAAAGAAGTGAGTCAGTTGTGAAGTGTTCAATGTGGAGAATACAGTCAATAGCGATGTAATATCTGTGGTGACATATCTTAGCTAGACATATTGTGGTGGTCATTTTGAAATGTATAGGATAACAAACCACTATATTGTGTACCAGGAACTAACAGTGTGGTAGATCAATTATACTTCAAAAATGAACAAACAAACTCATAGAAAAAGAGGTCAGATTTATGCCTACAAGAGGCAGATGGTGTGAAGGGAGATTAAATGAAGTCAGTCAAAAGGTACAAACTTCTAGTTATAAGATAAACAAATACTAGGAATATATTGCAAAACATGATACAGATAATTAACACTGTTATATATGAAAGTTGTTAAGACAATAACTCCTGATTTATCATCATAAAGAACATTTTTTAATATTTCTTTAATGTTGTGTCTGTCCATATGAGATGATGGATGTTCACTAAACCTATTGTGGTAAACACTTCATGATGTATTAAGTCAAATCATTGTTTTGTACACCTTAAATTTGTATAATGCTGTATGTCAATTATATCTCAATAGAACTAGAAGGAAAAATATCATCCTAATGCAAAAAGGAAAACAGTGACTGGAAATGAGTGAATGAGTTGCATGAGAAGAGGAATGAGATGATATTGGAGATGATGTATGCAGGAATCAGACCATATAGCTACTTGTGAAACATGATACATAGTTTGAATTTTATTCTGAGTTCAATGGATAGTCATCGAAAATGTTTATTTTTAAAAACTTATTTCTTTTGTTTATGTGATCTGATTATATTTTAAGATACATCTACGGTATTTACAGCACAAGCTACAATATGGTGAGTAGATTGTAAAGAGTACAGTGTAGAAGCAGTAGGTCTTCCTCCCGTTGCAAGTATCATGAGAGATGCTGCTGCTGGCTGGATTAGGAGTTGAGAACAGGACCTGTTAATATATTAATTACATCGTGGATATGAGGAAAAGAGAAGGATTGAGAATGATCTTGACCAGTAAACTGGATAGTGTCATTTGTTAATTTGAAAATGGCTGTGGTAAGGAACAGACACTTAATAGATATCAATAATATTGACTCTGTAGAAAAATTCCCACTTAAGGAAACAATAATGCCCTTGGATGGGACAGTGTGAATAACTGCTATTGTCTCCATCTATGGTAGGAAGAATTCTAAGATGATCTCCAAAATTGCCATACTATCTATATACTTCCTTCCCCTTTAGTATGGGTGAGAGTATCAAATATGACGGGATAATCGGATTCACAGTTAGGTTGCTAACCAGGTGAGATCTTTAAAAGAAGCTGAAGTATCATTGAGAAGCCCTCCTAAAGGCCTGGAAGAAAGGAAGTAAGCATGTATGTTGTAAACTACAATTGGAGAAGGTTCAAGGCTAAGACCAGAAGGAAACTTGTAGAATCCTCTAGGAGGTAAAAGCCAGCAAGCAAATAGGGATCTCAGTCCTACAGCCACAAGGAACTGAATTCTGCCATCCATCTGAATGAGATTTGATGAAAACCCAGAGCCCCAGAAGAGAAAAGTATGCAGCTGGCACTTTGATTTCTGTTTCCTGAGGTCCTAAAAAGACAATCCATTTATGTCATTATTGGAACTTCTAATGTACAGACACTATGAGATAATAATTATGTGTTATTTTAAGCTGATAAATTTGTGGTAATTTATTTCAGCATTAAAACAAAACTAATATAAATATTGATATGTAGAAGTGATGTGCTGTTACAAACACTTAGAATTTGGGATAGCTTTGGAATCAGGCAATGGGTAGAGGCTAGGATAATTTTGACATTCATGAGAGAGAAACTCTAAATTGCCCTAAATAAACTACTACTAGAAATCAGTGTTCTAAAGATGATGCCTGAGAGGACTCAAAATGAAGTAAATGTAATTGGGATTTGGTGAAGGGGGATCTTTATCATATAGTGGCATAAAACTTAGCAAAATGGCAGTCATATTGAAAGCAGAATTTTGAAGTGATGAACTTAAGTAGGTAAAGAGATTTCTACTAGGGATGTAATGTACAATATATAATGCACAACATGATGACTGTAGTTAAGATGGCTTTAAGGTACATTTGAAAGTTATTAAGAGTAAATCCTAAGAGTCCTCATATCAAGGAAAAAATTTTTTTTCTTTATTTTGGTATCTGTATGAGATGATTACTGTTAACTAAATTTACTGTTGTAATCATTTCACAATATATGGAAGACAAATTATTAGGCTATATGCCTTAAACTTAGTGTCATATATCAATTATATCTCAGTAAAACTGAAAAAAGATAAGTTTCCATCAAGATCAGAAAACAAATTTATTAAATGATAAAAATAAATTATAACTTTTACTTTAAAAAGAAATTTATTTGAATTTATTTATTTTTTAATTAAAAAAATTGATGTATAGTTGATTTAAAATATAGTGTTAGCTTCAGGTGTACATCAGAGTGATTCAGTTATATGTATTTTTTTCTGTTTATTTTCCAATATAGCTTATTACAAGATAGTAAACATAGTTCCCTGTGCTATACAGTAGATCTTTATTGCTTGTCTGTTTTATTTTATTTTATTTTTTAACACTTTTTATTGATTTATAATCATATTACATGTTGTGTCAAGTTCCAGTGTAGAGCACAATTTTTCAGTTATACATGAACATATATATATTCATTGTCACACTTTTTTCTCTGTGAGCTACCATAAGGTCTTGCATATATTTCCCTGTGCTATACAGTATAATCTTGTTTATCTATTCTACAATTTTGAAATCCCGTCTATCCCTTCCCACCCTCCACCCCCTTGGCAACCACAAGTTTGTATTCTATGTCTTTGAGTCTGTTTCTGTTTTGTATTTATGCTTTGTTTGTTTTTGTTTTTGTTTTTTTAGATTCCACATATGAGCGATCTCATAGGGTATTTTTCTTTCTCTTTCTGGCTTACTTCACTTAGAATGACATTCTCCAGGAGCATCCATGGTGCTGCAAATGGTGTTTTGTTATCAGTTTTTATGGCTGAGTAGTATTCCATTGTATAAATATACCACCTCTTCTTTATCCAGTCATCTGTTGATGGACATTTAGGCCGTTTCCATGTCTTGGCTATTGTAAATAGTGCTGCTATGAACACTGGGGTGCAGGTGTCATATTGAAGTAGGGTTCCTTCTGGATATATGCCCAGGAGTGGGAATCCTGGGTCATATGGTAAGTCTATTCCTACTCTTTTGAGGAATCTCCATACTGTTTTCCACAGTGGCTGCACCAAACTGCATTCCTACCAGCAGTGTGGGAGGGTTCCCTTTTCTCCACAGCCTCTCCAGCATTTGTCATTTGTGGATTTTTGAATGATGGCCATTCTGACTGGTGTGAGGTGATACCTCATCATAGTTTTGATTTGCATTTCTCTGATAATTAGTGATACTGAGCATTTTTTCATGTGCTATTGATCATTTGTATGTCTTCCTTGGAGAACATGTCATCAGCATATAGTGACACTTTTACCTCTTCTTTTACAATTTGGATCCCTTTTATTTCTCACTCTTGCCTGATTGCTGTGGCTAGGACTTCCAAGACTGTTTTGAATAGGATTGGTGATAGTGGGCAGCCTTGTCTTGCCCCAGATTTTAGTGGGAAGCTTTTTGAGTTTTTCATTGTTGAGTACTATGCTGGCTTGTAGGTTTGTCATATATAGCTTTTATTATGTTGAGATATGTTCCCTCTATACCCACTTTGGTGAGAGTTTTTATCATAAATGGGTGTTGAATTTTATCAAATGCTTTTTCTGCATCGATTGAGATGATCATGTGGTTTTTGTCCTTTCTCTTGTTGATGTGATGTATTACATTGATTGATTTGCATATGTTGAACCACCCTTGTGTCCCTGGGATGAACCCCACTTGGTCATGATGTATAATCTTTTTTATGTGTTATTGGATTCTATTTGCTAATGTTTTGGTAAGAATTTTTGCATCTATGTTCATCAGTGATACTGCCAATAATTCTCTTTTTTTGGTAGTGTCTTTGCCTGGTTTTGGTATCAGGATGATAGTGGCTTCATAGAATGACTTTGGGAGTACTCCCTCTTTCTCAATCTTCTGGAAGAGTTTGAGAAGGACTGGTATGAATTCTTCTTTGTATGTTTGGTAGAATTCCCCAGTGAAGCCGTCCAGTCCTGGACTTTTATTTGTAGGGAGGTTTTTTATTGCTATTTCGGTTTCATTTCTAGTGATCGCTTTGTTCAAGTGGTCAGTTTCTTCTTGATTCAGTCTTGGTGGACTGTATGTTTCCAGAAACTTGTCCACCTCCTTTAGGTTACCCAGTTTGGTTCCATATAGTTTTTCATAGTATCCTCTTATGATATTCTGTATTTCTATTTTATTTGTTGTAATTTCTCCATTTTCCTTTCTTATTTTGCTAATTTGTGCTCTCTTTTTTCTTTGTGAGTTTGGCCACAGATTTGTCGATTTTATTTACTTTTTCAAAAAACCAGTTTTTGGTTTGATTGTTTTTTTCTATGGTTTTTTAATCTTTATTTTATTGATTTCCTCCCTGACCTTTATAATTTCCTTCCTTCTGCTGCCTTTTGGGGATTTTTGTTCTTCTTTTTCTAGTTCTTTTAGTTGGTGGGTTAAATTGTTTACTTGAGATTGTTCTTCTTTTTTGAGGAAGGCCTGTATCGCTATAAACTTCCCTCTTAGCACTGCCTTTGCTGTGTCCCATAAATTTGTGTGGTTGTGCTTCCATTTTCATTTGTCTTAAGGTATTGTTTAATTTCAGCTTTGATTTCCTCATTGACCCATTGGTTTTTTAATAGTCTATTGTTTAATCTCCATGCTTTCCTTTTTTTCTCCTTTGTTTCTCTGTTGATTTCTAGTTTCTTGGCATTGTGGTCAGTAAAGATGCGCAAGATAATTTCTATCTTCTTAAATTGTTGAGGTTTCTTTTGTGCCCAAGTACATGATCAATCCTAGAAAATGTTCCTTGTGCACTTGAAAAAAATGTATATCCTATTTTTGGGGGGTGTAATGCTCTGAAAATATCCATCAAATCTAATTTTTCTATTTTATTATTTAGTTTCTCTGTTGTCTTATTCATTTTCTGTCTGGAAGATCTGTCTAGTGATGTTAATGCAGTGTTAAAATCTCCAACTATGATTGTATTCCCATCAGTGTCCCCCTTTATCTCTGTTAGTAATTGTTTTATGTATTTAGGTGCTCCTATATTGGGTGCATATATATTAACAAGTGTAATATCCTCATCTTGTATCACTCCTTTAATCATTATAAAATGTCCATCTTTATCTTTCTTTATGGCCTTTGTTTTAAAGTCTATTTTGTCTGAAATCAGTACTGCTACACCTGCTTTTTTGGCTTTTCCATTTGCATGGAATATCCTTTTCCATCCTTTCACTCTCAATCTATATGTGTCCTTCTCTGGAAAGTGGTTCTCTTGTATGCAGCATATTGAAGGTTCTTGCTTTATTATCCAGTCTGCCACTTGATGTCTTTTGACTGGAGCATTTAGTCCATTAACATTTACAGTAATTAATGATAGATGTGTGTTTATTGCCATTTTGAACTTATCTTTGCAGTTGATTTGGTGTTTCCTCTTTGTTCCTTTCTTCTTCCTTTTGTGGTTTGGTAATTTTCCTTTGTATTATCATGGATTTTATTTAGTTTTTGTGACTCCTTTGTAAGTTTTTGGCCTGTGGTTACCCTTTTCTCTAAGCCTGTTAGCCCATTTCTATATCTCGAACCCATCCTACCAAAAACACGAAATTTAAAAAAGAAAGAAAAAAAGTACTCTATATTTTGTTCCTTCCCACTCTTAATAAATTAGATGTCTTCTTTTACAATTTTGTGTTTATTTTATTTGTAATTCATGAGTTACCACCTTTCCAGTTATGAGTTTCTCATTTCTGTAGCATCCTGCTGCTTTTCTATTGAGAGTAGACCTGTGAATATTTCTTTTAGCATGGGTTTAGTGTTGCTAAACTCTTGTAGTTTTTGGTTATCTGTGAAATTCTTTATCTCTCCTATCCTAAAAGATAGCCTTGCTGTATAAAGTATCCTAGGCTGCATCTTTTTTTCATTCAGAACTTTGAATATATCTTGCCACTCCGTTCTGGCCTGTAGTGTTTGTGTAGAGAAATCAGCTGAGAGCCTTATGGGGGTTCCCATGTAACTCACTCTTTGCTTTTCTCTTGCTGCCTTTAGGATCATTTCTTTATCCTTGACTCTGGCCATCTTGATTATGATATGTCTTGGTGTGGGTCTATTTGGGTTCTTCCTGTTTGGGACCCTCTGAGCTTCCTGTACTTGGATATCTGATTCCTTCTTTAAGTTTGGGAAGTTTTCAGTCATGATTTCTTCAAATACCTTTTCAATCCCCTTTGATCTTTCTTCCCCTTCTGGGACCCCTGTTATGCGAAGATTGGGACGCTTCATATTATCCCATAGGTCCCTTATGTTTCTTTCATTTGTTTTCATTTGTTTATCTTGCAGTTGTTCTGATTGGGTGCTTTCTGTTGTCCTGTCTTCTAGGTCACTAATTCGTTCCTCTGCATTATCTAGTCTGCTTTGCACAGTCTTTAGATCATTCCTCATCTCAGCCAGTGAGTTTACCAATTCTACTTGGCTCTTCTTTATAGCTTCAATTTCATTTTTGACATATTTTATATCTCTGAACACTATCTCTTTTAGTCCCTTCAGTAGTTTTATCACTCCTTTTTTGAAATCTGGATCTAGTAGGCTATCAATGTCTATTTCATTGATCTTTCTTTCAGGGGATTTCTCTTGTTCTTTTTATTGGGATTGGTTTCTCTGCTTCTTCATGTTGCTCATATCTCTCTGGCACTGTAGCTTATGGTGTATCAGTTATCTATTGTGGTCCTTAAAGGATTTTATTTATCTATCTAGTGCCTATGTAAGAATAAAACTTAAAAAAAAAAGGAGAGAGAGAAAGAGAATTTTAAAAGAAGGGAGAAAAAATGGTTTGAAAACAGTGTATAATCAATTATAGAAGAGCAAGTTGAATCAGACTACCATTCGAGTTGAGACATCTTTTTAAAAAACCTTTAAAAAAAAAGGAAAAAAGATCAAAAAACGATATTTGAAACCTTTTTATAATCAATAACAGGATATCAAAAACAAAAGATGAAAGTGAAATCAGGTGGTTTTTTAAAAATAATAATGTAACTACTTTAAAAGAAAAATTCAAACAGGAATTAAAACTAGAAGCATATACAATTGTTTAGAAAGAAAAATTTGAAAAGCAATTAAAACTAGAAGCATATACAATTGTTTAGAAACTAGAAATTTAAAAAGTAAACAAAAATAGAGCAGATTAAAAAAAGATATGATAAAGAGAGAACTCTGAAAAAGGGGAGAAAAAAGGTTTGAAAACAGTGTATAATGAATAATTGAAGAGCAAATTGAAGCAGAATAGCAATCGGGTTGAGACGTCTCTTAAAAACCTTTAAAAAAGGAGAAAAGAGGAAAAAAGTATATTTGAAACCTGTGTATAATCAATAACAGGAGATCAAAACCAAGAGAAATAAAAATGACATAACGTGGATTTTTTTTAAATAATATTATTTTAGAAGAAAAATTTAAAAGGGATTAAAACTGGGAGGATATATAATTGTTTAAAAAGTAAAAATTAAAAAGGTAATAGAAAATACAACAGTTAAAAACATTAAAAAAAAAAAAAAAAGAGTGGAGGGGGTGTTCTCCTGGAGACTGTGTGCTCTGAATGAGAAGTTTGTTTTCGCCCTGTGTCACAAACTCAGCTTACTGTTTCCAGAGGCCCTCCATTGGCATCCTCCTCTGTGCTGCTCCCAGTGCCTGTTGACAAGCAGATCGCATCCCCTCCCAGCACAGCGTTCCTGCCGGAAAGGCGGGGCTGGTGGGGGGCACCCGCTGTCTCCCGGAGCTCGGTCACTCCACGTGCTCCGTGCCTCCCAGCACTGCACAATGCTGTGTGCTCCCTCCCGGATCAGCGCTCCGCAGGCGGGCCTGGGAAGACTGCAGAACAGCCCCGCCCCTGCTACGTGCCCAAACTCAGCTCTTGTTTGTCCTGGCAGCGCGAACTCTGCGAGATACCAGGGCGGAAGGATCCTATCTGGCTTGGGCTGCAAACAAGTCACTGTTTGGCCTTTGAGGCTGCCGAGCTCCCAGGCGCGAATTCAGGTTTTGCCTCCGCCCCCATCTGGGTGCCAAGCACCAGAGGATATGGCGGCTGTGCCTGAGCCTCGCCTCTCCTCCCTGAAAACCTTCCGTGGGTTTTCAGAGATGGGGGTATGCACCCTTCCCCCCAGGGCACATCAGCCGTGCTGTTTTATGGAGGGCCCAGATTGTTCTGCCCTGTGCACCTACTCATCCATGTTGCGCTGCCCCTGGCAGTCCTCTGGGGCTGCCTCAGTGCGTCCTTCCCCGGCCTCCTGGCTCAGGCAGCCTGGCCCTGCTCCCAGCTGCCAGCCCGCGTCTAGTGCTGGGTGTTGCAGGGACCCTCTATGCCCGTTTAACTTAGTTCTGTAGGTCAAGGGCTGGTCTGTACAGATCCGAGCCTCAGAGGCTCCCCTTCCGTCCCGCTGGCCTGTCTGTTGGAGAGGGGAGACCCAGCGAGCGAGCACCAGTCCTCCTTTGCTGCTCCCTCCCTGCAGGACTGGTCCCGCTCTGTTTTGCCTTTTCTTCTTTCTTTTTTTCCTTTCTCCTACCAGATTTTTGGTGTCTTTGTCTTTTGAAGAGGGTGATGTTCTGTCAGAGTTCTGCAGGTGCTCTGGTTGGCTGAGTGGGTCCATGGATGTGAGTCTTGGTGTATCTGTGGGAGAGGGTGAGCCACGCGCATCCTACTACTCCACCATCTTTGCCTAGTCTCTTGCTTGTCTATTTTATGTGTAGAAGCTTGTATGTGTTAATCCCATACTTCTGATTTTTCCCTCCATTTTCCCTTTCCCCTTTGGTAGCTATAGATTTGTTTTCTATGTCTTTGTTTCTGTTTCGTATATAGATTCATTTATATTATTTTTTTGATTCCACATATAAATGGTATCATATAATATTTATCTTTCTCTGTCTGACTTAGTCTCTAGGTGCATCCATGTTGCTGCAAATGACATTATTTCATTTTTCTATGGCTGAGTAGTATTTCATTATATATGTATATGTCCCTCATCTTCTTAAACCAATCATCTTTTGATGGGTACTTGGGTTATTTCCACATTTTGGTTATGATAAATAGTGCTGCTATGAATATGGGGGTTCATGTGTCTATTCAAATTAGAGGTTTTATATTTTTCTGTATATATTCCCAGGAGTGAGATTGCTGGAACATATGGTACCTTTATGTTTAGTTTTTTTAAGGAACTTCCATACTGTTTTCCATAGTGGCTGCACCAATTTACATTCCAACCAACAATATAGGAGGGTTCCCTTTTCTCCACACCCTCTCCAGCACTTATTTGTAGACTTTCTGATGATAGTTATTCTGCTTGGTGTGTTGTAACACCTCATTGTGGTTTTGATTTGCATTTCTCTAATAATTAGTAACTTGAGCATCTTTTCATGTTGGCCATCTGTATGTTTCTGGAGAGATGTCTATAGGTCTTCTCCCCATTTTATGATTGTAGTGTTTGTTTTTTGATATTGAGTTGTATGAGTTAATTATATATTTTGGATATTAATCCTTTGTCAGTCACATTATTTGAAAATGTTTTCTCCCATTCCTTAGGTTTTTTTTTCCTCTTTTTGTTGATGGTTTCCTTTGCTGTGAAAAGGCTTTTAAGTTTGATTATGTCTCATTTGTTTATTTTTGCTGTAAAAAAGAAATTTCTAACTAAAGTGTTAAAGGTGCTACCTGGTTTCTTCTTACTATTTGTAGTAAAATGCATGAAAACAGATATAAATTGAGGGAAGAGCTGTTAAATAAAGAAAAGTCAAGGATGTATGATTTTGAAACTTTTAATATTTGAGTGACAGAAGATTCTAAGATTTCAGAAATGGCTGCTGGAAATTTGACATTGAGAAAAAGCTGACTTGTCACTATATGACCTTTTGCTAAAATCTCAGAGAGATCAAAAGACAAAGTATTCAGTAACACAAAGGGACTTTTGAAGAGATAAAAGGTTTTTATCATAAATGGGTGTTGAATTTTATCAAATGCTTTTTCTGTATCGATTGAGATGATCATGTGGTTTTTGTCCTTTCTCTTGTTTATGTGATGTATTACATTGATTGATTTGTGTATGTTGAACCATCCTTGTGCCTCTGTCATGTTCCCCACTTGATCATGAGGTATAATCTTTTTTATGTGCTGTTCAATTCTATTTGCTAGTATTTTGGTAAGGATTTTTGCATCTATGTTCATCAGTGATATTAGTCTGTAATTCTCTTTTTTGGTAGTGTCTTTGCCTGATTTTGGTATCAAGGTGATTTTGGTATCAGGAATACAATGTATTGATTTGATATACTTATATATTGCAATATGATTACTGCCGTCGTGTTAGCTAACACCTCTATCACATGACATTTTTTTTGGTGAGAACAATTAATCTAATCTCTTAACACCTTTGAAGTTTGTATATAATATAGTTCTGTTGAATACAATAACTATGCTGTGCATTCAATCTCCAGAACTTATCTACTAGTTGCACATTTGTACCCTTAAATCAATATAACTCAACAACAAAAACAAATAACACAATTAACAAAATGATCAGAGGGACTAAATAGTCATTTTTCCAAAGAAAGTATCCACATGGACAACATGTGTGTGGAAAGATGCTCAACATCACTAATCATCAGGGAAACACATATCAAAACCACAATGAAATATCAACTCACACCTGCAGAATGGCCTATCATTAAGAAGACAAGAAATAATAAGTGTTGGAAAGGATCTGGAGAAAAGTGTGCATTTGTGCACTGTTGGTGGGAATGTAAATTGGTGCAGCCTCTATGGAAAACAGTATGGCTGGTCCTCAAAAAACTAAAAATAGAGCTACCATATAGTCCATCTTTGGGTATATATCCAAGGAAAGTTCAAATAAGATATCAAAAATATTTTATTGCAGCATTATTGACAGTAGCCAAGATATGGAAATAATCTAAATGTCCATTAACAAATAAATAGAAGATATGGTGTATATATAGATACAATGGAGTATTATTCAGCCAAAAGTTTACTTTAATTCCATCTTTACTCTGTCTCTCAATCTAAACTGATATTGTTTCTGCTAGAACACTTTTCTCAAGAACTTTCTAGATCTTGTGTGAATTTCACCAGGTTTCCCTCCATTAGTCAGAGGCATTCTTTTTTTTTTTTAACATTTTTTATTGATTTCTAATCATTTTACAATATTGTGTCAAATTCCAGTGTTCAGCACAATTTTTCAGTCATTCATGGACATATACACACTCATTGTCACATTTTTTTCTCTGTGAGTTAATCATAACATTTTGTGTATATTTCCCTGTGCTATACAGTGTAATCTTGTTTATCTATTCTACAATTTTGAAATCCCAGTCTATCCCTAGTCACAGGCATTCTTGTAAGACTTTTTGAGATAATCCTTTCTCTATCTTTGAATTTTAGTGGATGCTTGAGGAACCACACCCTTAAGCTTTCTTGAGAACCTCTATTTTGAGAGGATTCTTGAAGCACATGTAGTTCAAATCCCTTTGTTTTATTCATTTTGGCAGATGTTCACCACCTTCTTTAATGAGAATTAAATTTCTCAGTCTCTCTCTCTCTCTTTCATCCCTGTGTTTTTCTTTCTCCCTTGGAAACTTCCCTGTAACGTTAAACTGCCTTTTACCTGTTCCTTCTTTTCTTCCTGCTTGAAGGGAAGATGTCACTTTCCTCAGTTTTCAGACTAATGACATCTTCTTTATCCATTAAAATAAATGACTTCTGTTGCCTCTAGGACCTTCAGCTTCATTCATTCCCTCCATTTCATCAGTTCCCAAGCTTTCTCATTCCACTAACATTTCCTTTCTGTCCCCAAACATCCTCAGATGTTCTCTATGCCTTACATCTATTATTTTAAGACATGCCTGTCTCACTTATTGTCAAATCACTTCTATCAAACTGTATCATCTCTACTTATTTCCTAACTACATACATCCCTGTGTATCAGAGTTCATTCAGAGAACAGAAGTCATCCACTTACTGTAACAGAGAGAATTTGATGTAAAAATTTGTACCTAGGGATAAAGCTAAAAAGATAAACAGGAAACTGGATTTTTGTCCCTGTGAGTGGTCCTCACATGGGGCACCAGTTGTGGGTTCTGTTTGTCGTGGGTTTTGTCCAGCAAAAGTCCCACCGCAGAAGAACGAAATTACTCAACACTCTCTTAAGTCAGGAGAGTGAGAGGGAGCTGGAGACTGACTCCCCGAGCTCCTCCAAAGCTTTTGTATTTATTGAGAATAGTCAAATAAGAATCAAAGTAAAATACATCATAGGAATGAGTAAGGGGCATGATACACGTGCAGGAATGCAGGTCAGCAGTTTCAATTCAGTGAAAAACAGCAACATTATAATCTTAATTTATACTTAGAGAGAAGGTTACAATATTGATAGTACAAATGGTTATTTTAAGCCTCAAACATTCATGAGCAAGGTTGCAGTGTGCTGAAAAATTGATAATGAAAACCCAGACCACCAGAGTCTCCATACAACGATCAGAAATCGTCTAAGCACGCGAAGCAGCCCAGCTGTTCCCAGCTAAGGGCTGGGTCACAGTGGTCTGTAAGCAAGAGCAGCCTACACTACCCACCTGCGCCTGATAAGTGAAGCATGCCCTGCCGGTTAGGGCAAGGGACGAGTTATGGTTTCCATAAGCACAAGCAGCCCTGAACCTGTGACCTTGAACTAAGCAAAGCAAGCAAAGCATGTCTCTGCTTTTTTACAGCAAGGAGACAGTTTGTAGCAAATTCCTGCTCGTAAAGCAGCTTCAAGGCAACTGAGCTAAGTTCCATAGATAAGGTGGTGATTGATACTGAGAGTTTAGTCTTTTGTGCTCTTAGACATTTTGCTTTGAAGTAGCAGTATAAAGACAAATATAGAAAGCATTGGTTTTTGATTATACATTTCTTATGTGCTTGCCTAAAGGTGAGAATACATAAAGGTGAGACTGTGATTTGGTCAAAGCAATCATTACAGTATCAAAGTTTGTTAACCCAAGTTTGCTCTCCCACAGAAAACTCTACTGTAGTATTGAGATGGCAGCTGTAGAAAGTAACTATCACCTCCAGAGCTAGGGGAATCAAGGAAAAATATTAGAGGTGTTAAAACTTAAAAACTTGAAGAGTGTGTCTGCAGAGATGAAAGTAAGACACGTGAGGTTGGAGTAGCTGTTCGGCTGGTATTGATGAACCTGAGCTTGGAGGAGGGTCCTGTGGGAGAGGGGGACCCTTACAAACAACCATCACTTAATTGCTTATTTCATACCAGCTATGAAGCTGGTATGACACATTTTGGGAAAACTGGTGATTACATTCAGCTGTTGCTACAAAAAGAAGTACCTGCTGTAGGAGTGAACAGGCTCTATTGGGGCGATACTTCTACAATTTTCTACAGTTTCACTCAGGTTATATATCCTGTTTATAGGTAATAAACCACCACTGTGCTCTTCCCCCATTGTTTTGGCATTTGCTAATTGGAAATATTTTTATTTTATTTTATTTTATTTTTTGGTAATAGAACAGATCTCAGTTCCATTCCAATAAATTATAGACTGCTCCTCATCAAGGCTTTAGAAGTCAAAAGACCTGTTTTCATCAGTATTGTCAGGATGGAGAGAAATTGAGTAATCCAGTTTACAATAACTACTGAATTCTAGTGCTATGAACTGGGATTGTTCTTGAGCAAAATTCCGTGTTCAGTTAATTAGCAAAGCCACATCCTGAGGCTAATTATAACATTTTGTAGTTTGATTCAATAGTGCCCTTGTCAAAATTCTGAACTTGCATGAGAAAGGCCACTTCTAACTACTGATTCCCCTATTAATTTAATACATGCATTATAATGACCACGCACTTTCACCTAAGTAACAGTGAATAAATCTCCTCCACATGTCCTGGTTACAGTGGTTTCCTGATTCTGCAGTCCAATTATGGTAACCTGTTCAGTTCCCCAGTCTTTTCCCAGATCTAGTTTCCTAGCTTGCTTTCTCCAGTTCATTCTCTAGCAATTGAAGTTTATTTCCAAATACTAGTGTCAGTCATCTGTAAGAAGACAAAATAAATGATAAATAACAGCTTTTCTGCACTTATAATTATATCTCTTTATGTTTTACTTACCTGGTGGGATACCACTAACTTGTGTCAGATTCTTTGATGTTGAATATTTTCACCTTGGGCCCTCTGCTCCCCACGTCTAAGCTGTCCTTACTACCTGAAATCTAGATAGTCTCCTTAACATTTTTCTTACTCTTTTAGGCAGGAAGTTGCAGTACTTGGCATTAGGACACCATTAACACGTTCCCATCCCCCAACATATAGATTTAAGTGCCACATAAAATTGATACCTCCTGAATTAAATCTCCACTTCATTAAAGGTGCAAGTCAGTCTATAAATCATAATGGTAAAATAAAATTTAATGTAACACTTTTTTAGTACTCAATAAAGTCTATGAATATATCACAGCATAATAATTCTTTAGGAAATTTCTTTTATTTCACTCTCAGCAGTGCTGATCAGTGTGAAATCTCAATTCTCCTAGAAATAACTGAAAATTCAATTTAAGTTTTGGAATCAGCTAGATCAGACCCAACAGAGGTTATAATATTTATACTGAACATGGAGAAAAATCAATCAGAAAAGATGTAATGCTCATATATAGAAATACAAATCTCTAGGAACATCAAAGGAAAGTTAGATGATGAATTGGTTTGATTAAAGTAACATGAAGAAGTTTGAGTAGGAAGATAACCGATGAAAATGGTAAGATAATCTGCTATCATGCTCACTGGCACACATGTTTCATGAACACTGATGCTGAGTAAAGTTAAAACAAATAAAATGAGCCCCATTAGATGCAGATCTCCCTCACTTGCAGTAAAAGGGTCCCTGAATGTATGTCTGAAAGCTAAACATCAAAAGTGTAAAAATCCGATTACACAGTAAATGGGGTCCTCTTCCAAGGAAGTAAATAAATAATTCTAAAAATTACTGCAGTTATTTGCCTTTCCTCCTTAAGCAAATTCAGCAGATGAGGGATGAAATTTATGAGAACTCAGATGTCATAAAAGCAAAGAGAATCCCAATCCTCCATCTTTAAATCCTCATAGACCATAAACCTTTAAATATCTGGAGTGAAATGGAAAATGGCAAATTTCTCCTTCCACTGGACAACATGTTTGGTTTGTTGCCTTCCTGTTCCTATGTGGCCAGAACCTCAAGGGGAGGCTCTCTGAATTCTTCTTTACTTGCAATCCCTGAAAGAATGATAAGAGAAGATAAGGACCTGTAAGGCCTGTAAGAACCAACTAACACTGGATACCTATGATAGGAAATTCATGGGGTGCAGAGTTCTGCAAGCAAATTGAAAAGAAAAGGTCAAGTAAAATTTAAGATCATTTTCTGGTGAGACTGGTGAAAAGTCTTCACATCAAGAATCCTCTTCCTTAAGTTCAATTGTATAAACATTCTTTATATCTCAGTAGAAGCCATTTATCCTACTCTAACTAGACAAGAGAACCACCACTAAAGAGGTCCAGATTACTTTTTGATGACTGAGACATGAAAGACCAAACTGAACATAAAAATAATAGGTAATATTAATGAAAAGTTATATTAACAAGTTATACAGACTTCATTAACATCAGTGTTAATAAATATAAAATGTATTAGAGTTAAATATCAGAAAATGAGATGCAGAGAATGTAAAATATGCATTTTAGAAGAAAAATCTGATCATGACTTACTTGATCAGAAAATAAATAATAAACTGAAGAAATGTAGAAAGCAGGGTTTATGAACATAATAGTCAGCAGAAACATAGATTTACAATAAAGCCATTTTATCACATAAGCATTAAATTGTTGAGCAGAGTAAGTAGGATTTTTAATATTCTGTGAGAATGCAGTTTCCCTTAAGGGATATGAAAAGCTAAAATTGAATTTAATGTCTTTTCTTGATACTAAATGCCTAAATAAATTAAGAATGTTACCATCCATGGGGACCATAGTTGGACTGGGATAACCCCAACTATGGAATTGCTACTACATGTTGTCATAATTGAAAACATAAAGAACAAGCTCTGTTGGTTTGATTCTAGGTTATTAACCATATTATGACATAAACCTAACTAAAAGATACGGTTTAAAACACACCTGTGAATCACAAAATAAACGAAAACAAAACAAAATAGCAAAAAAAAAAAAAAATCAAAGCACAAAAGCAGCAAAAAGGAAGCAAAAAGGAAGAACTCTGAACAGGGTAAATGATTACCAAAATATCCCTGCTTTAATGCCATGTACATTTAACTCTGTGAAAGGCTTTGTACACATACAGGACTAGTCTTTCTTTCAAAATATCTATTAACCTACTGCAGGTGAGTCACTGAAAATGAAGAAACAAAGACTACTTATTAATTTGAGGTTATTTATGCAGAAACACCAAAGGTGTAAGAAACAATGAAAGAGCTAATGGTGAAAACAAAATCAGAGAGTAGACCAAGATTTATGATATTCTATGATAAGGAATGTTTCTACTTATAAGATATATCAGCAATTATACTCTGTCTCAATAATATCTTATGTATTAAACATATATGTGTGTGTGTATATCTAGCGGTTAACATTTAGCTACCTACTTATTATGATTATATTTATACACCATTTTGAACTTTACATTAAAATGGTTAAAATGAGTCTACCTTAGCACCTAGATCTTGGTTTCTGTACCACTTTCCTATAATAGGAAAAAGTGGCTGATTTTAGATGAGGGACAGGGAACATACAAGATGATCCTGAAGAATCTTGCAGTGCCAGAAAATAAGGATATGCTCAAAAAACTAAATGATGGGGGCACGTAAAAGTGACACAGGTGCCAGCCTGAAACAACTTCTGATGACCACAGTTGGAGCAATTTGAGAAACAAAATAAATAATACAGTATTAATTATAATCCAGTATATACTGTTAGCAGTTTTGAGTCTATGCTGATATAAATAAAGTATTAAGTAAATAAATGAGGCAGCATAGGAAAATTCCCAGTGCAGAAGAATTATACTCCATGAATGTGGGGTATAAGTCTGGGCTGGTCACCTCTGTGGTCTTCCCCAAACCACATAACCATAGTTTCAATATGAGAAAAACATCAGACCAGTCCCAGTTGAGGTTATTCTACCAAATACCAGATCAATATTCCAGAAAACTTTCAAGGTCATCAAAAACAATGAAAATTTGAGAAACTGTCACAAGAAAGTGGACCTAAAGAGATATGATTACAAAAAATAATATGATAACATAGTTGGGGTTCTGGATCACATAAAGGCATCAAGGGGAAATGCTGAGGAAATATAAATAAAGTATTGACTTTAGATAATAACAGTGCATCAACATCATTTCATTGATTGTGGCAAATGGGGTATGTACCACAGTGATGTTAACAATAGGGTACATGAGATGTGGCATAAAATCCTTGTAACTTTATTGTAAAGCTTAAACTATTCTAAAAAATGGAGTTTATTAAACATTTAAATAATACATGAAATAAAATACAAGATAAAATGGTTAAAACCAATGAATAAATTCATTTTATATTCCTCTAGATAAAATGCAAGAGCAATATTCTGTCAAAAGTCTGCAGTGCTTATTATGATATAAGGCACATAATGTCAGTTAGAGAGACACTATGAAGAAAGTAATATCAAAGAATTAGGATGGTAACTACACTAGATAAGGCTTTTGATTTATAAGCAACAGAGCATCAACTCAGGATGCCTTAAGCAAAATGTTGAATTAATTGAATAGCATAACCAAACTACAAGAAAGGGGATGGAGATAGCCTTAAGAATTAGTGTAATTAGTGATTCTAGTACCATCTGCACTCAATCTCTCACCTCTGTTGTTTTCAAGATAACAATCTTATTATTTCAGTTAATCATTCTCTATGACTGTCAGTGTTTTCATTTACAACTATAGAGCCCCAGGAAAAGAACAAAGAGGACTTTTTCCTTTCAGGCATAGTTGAAAGATCTTAGGCAAGATCACTGGTTGGCAAGTCTTGGGTCATATGTGTAGGAGAACCACTCACTAGGTCCTGGGTGGTGGACGTGTGTTGGTACATCAACCTGTCATTGCAGCCAGGAAAGTGGATTTATGAAAAAGAAGGCAGCTGCTATTCAGACAACATGGCTACTATGATGGGAGAAGTATGTGGAGGGAAAGTTTCCCAACTGGAGGAGGAGGAGGAGGGAAAGTTTCCCAAAGGGAGGAGGTAGTCAAGTGACTGTAGCTGCACCAAACTTTTGAACCAGATAGTGAAACGTAAGTAACATTTATGCTGTGAAGTTCATATGTTATTACATTTCTCATTTTCCCCAGATGCCGTGATGTTCAGAGTGAAATCTGAAAATTATACTTTAAAAGTTTTTTATATTATATGGTTGCTATTTGGAATATTTTACTTGATTCATAACTGATCATTAGCCAGAGTCTTCTTGGTACGTTCAGATCTGTCTCTCAAATTTTCTTTTTTTAAACCTGGTTATATATATGTTTATGTTTGTTTGTTTTTTTAATGAACCATATCAACTGCTTTTTACGATTAGGAAATTCATCTGTTTGGATTCTCCAGGAAGGAGATACAAAGACAGGATTAGAAATGCGAGCAACTTATTGAGGGAACTGTCTGAGAACCAGAGAGCAGAGGACTCAGGCATTGGCAGTCAGAGCCTGAAGACTCCTCTACAGGACTGGCCTGTGACAGGACAGGGCACAGGAAGAGGACTGTGCAGTTACAGAATCTCAGCACAGTTTCTGCCAGAAAAGCTTCTGCCAGGACCGTGAGGAGTCCTCAGTCAATGCCACCTGTTAGAACACTTGGGTGAACTACAGAAATGGGCCAGCACTCGCACAAAGACCCTGCCCAGGCATTGCCTGGGAGTAATTTGGGGCAGTGGGACTTGAGCACAGATGTGGTACTGGATCCCTCAAAATGACAGCTGGTACTGTCAGTCAACCACACCCCATCCCTTACGGGGTCTGAGTGGCACATTTTTATGGCTACCTCCAGGAGGGAAAAAAATTGTTTAAAAAACATAGATGCTACCTAAATTCATCAATAATATAATTAAAAGTCATCAAGCAAAAGGCAAAGATAAATACCAGTGCATGGGCTTGGGAGACAGGCTGGGAATCTCCTAGGGATGTAAGCACAGGCAATGGAAGCAGTGTTCACAGAGGTAGAACTGGGGTCTCAGTGGGGTTGGACACTAGCTTTCCCAACAGGTGACAGATGATCTGTGTTTATGCACCAGCTGTTTAAAGGGACTCCTGGCACCTGGAGACCTCAGGAGTTTCATGCCTGCCCTGGTTTGGAGGAGACCCTCTCCCCTCTTCTTAATAACTAGACAGCAAAGCAGAAAGAGTCCCTGGGTTGTTCAGGCACCTTCTTTTCTCTTCCCAGATATGATCCCTTTAAACTTTTAAACTGTGGGATTAAAACTAATAAAAGGAAGTGTGTATTTCTACAATAGCAAATGTCAATCCAGAACTTCTTAGAAAGCAAGCTGCAGAGAGTTTCCGAGTGTGCTCTGAGAACAGAACATAAATGTTTTAATGTAAGTACTGTAGAGCTCATGTCTGCAGCTGATAATGCCCTGTGCTCTCCCAGAGAACAGACCATTCATTTTCAACATCCTATTATCAAGATACTGGTTATGTGCTTTTTAAAGGTGAGCTTCTTAATAACCTGACTGCATTAGGCTGGGGTCTCCGGAGAAACAGAACCAATAGGCTATATGTAGAAATATATAAAAGGAGATTTGTTGTATGAATTGGCTTCCATTGTTATGAATCCTAAGAGGTGCTAGAATCTGCTGTCTACAAACTAAGAACTAGGAAGCAAGAAGGTAAAATTCAGTCCCAATCTAAAAGCCTGAGAACTGGGGGTCTTTGGTATAAGTCCCAGAGCCTAAGGATCAGGGAACCAGGAGCTCTGATATGAGAGGGTGTCTCAACTCAAAAAAAGAGAGAAATTTCACCCTTCCTTTGCCTTTTTGTAATATTTGGTCCCCAGTGGGTTGGATGATGCCCACCCACATTGGTGAGGGAAATCTCTTTATATAATCTACTGATTCAAGTCCTGATCTCTTCTAGAAACACCCTCACAGACACACCCAGAAATAATGTTTTACCAGCTACTTGGGCATTCCTTAGCCCACTCCAATTGACACATAAAATTAATCAACACTCTGATTATGATATGCCTTTGGCTTACAGGAGTGCGAGAGGCAGCAGTGAATGATTACATGAATCATCTCCTGAAGAACTGAGCGTAGATTATTGGGCCCTTGGAAATCTACCCAGCAAAGAATGACAGCCAGGCAGTGGTCACCTTGCAGGGATGTTGTTAACCATTATAATAAAAAATCACATTCTGATCTTTCATTTCAGTCCCGAAAATCATCTTTCTATGGCCCTGTGTATTTCAAAAAGGAGGGCAAATGTAAGAGAATAGTGATAGGGGGTGTGGTTTATTTCCTTCTGTACCTGAAGACACCATGACAACATCAGAGCCATTTCAGAATGAGCAAAAAATACACAGCACAGACAGCAGGTGGTATCACATGTGTCAAATTAACTTTGTCCAAATAAATCTTTTTTTCTCTATAATTCCCAGCTGTGTAGAAAAGTAGAAACCTGTGAGAGTCTCCTCATGATGACATTTAAAAGGAAGATACCATGGGTCATGCCATGAGATATAGAAATAAATTTACGTTTGAATGTTAAGGGAACATTTTTTTCTGCTTTATTTCTGTCACAGCATCTGTTGTGATTTCTTTCATCTTTATTATTAAAATTCAATGCTGGTAGTTATAGTATAATGAGGATCAATGATGGATAATTTTCTCCCTTCTCTGTCTTCCTTGCTATTATTTCTTAAAATGGAACAGAAGCAGAGATATATTTAGAGAATAAAATGTTAAGAATTGCTAAACAGGGAGGGACATTAAGGTTTATATACATAAACACCCTGTGCAGTATTCTCAGAGGCCTTTGTTGATTACCCAAAGTGACTGCTATTGGGACCCACAGTTTGATATAATATCTTTTTACTTTCTGCTCAGTGGCTCCATTCCTTTACCAAATGTAGTCGTCTTCACTTTTTCTGCTATGTCCTCAATCTTTCCAGTAACTTCCTCTTCCCCTGAATACTCACACCTCTGCAGAGGTATGACTGAGTTGCCTAGGTAGGCCCAGCTTTATAGTCAGTTATCAGGGAAGATTTTCTCCACAAAGTATGAACTAGTTTCTGACAAATTACATTAGGCCCCTGCTCACATATAAATGGAATGATCTCAATGACTTGGCAGTTATAATTTCCATGGAAATGGTTGTCTTGAATGTCTAAATCCAAAGAATATGATAGGAAATGGAGATGTATGTTTGGGCCTGAGGGAAAAATGTATAGAAAAGTGTGTATATGGTGGGTCAAGAGTGGATTAAATGGTAAGGCTTTTCAGAGATACCTCTCCAATCAGACAAAACAAGTGGTTGCCTAATCTGACCCAAACCTAAAGTCACTCACAATTAGGAAGTAAAAATGATCTGAAAGAGGAATGAGGTTCCTTAAAGCTGGAAAATCAACTTTGTCCAATATCCAACTTGTGTTTTCTTCTCTAGACAAACATCATTACAATGTGTCAAGAGAGCCAATTTAGTATAGTTTAGAAGTTAAAGAAAATGAACATTAATGATAGAAAAGAGCATAGAATTATAATCCCATACAAGATGTGTTTTATATTTCAAAAATGCAATAATCCAATATATTACATTTAAATGATAATTTATAAAATATTGATGTGACAATTATATATATATCTTAGAGTTCATTATTTGTGTGGGAGAAAATCAGGCTACAATTAGGCTTCTCTTTGCACATAGAAAGCACTCTGTAGATCTGTTAAACTGAATTACAGGGAACCAATAAATATAGTGAGTTAAAGGAAGAGTACCTTGTTAGTAATAACTAAAACATTTTGGAAGTAATTTCACTGACCAGCACAATTATCTAGTCCTAAATTACCTGCTATTTTCCCTTTGTACTTTAAGAAATGAAAAACAAGACAACTATACAAATGCAAACTTTCAGTCATCACATGAATATCTTGGCAACCATTATGGAGTCCAAATTAATTTATGCCTCACTTGGAATGAAAAAAGAGGAATATGATTCAGCAAAGCTGCTGTGTTGTCAGCAGACAAACGCACATGCAGATGCACACGTATGTGAATCAGTTAGAATTAGTGAATTTGGCATATGGTCCTAGTTGCCGATTCTTTGCTCCTAAAACTTTCACGGAAACTTAATGTGGCTGCTGAGGATCATGGACTTGTAGTAATTTAAAACCTTTTCCCTTCTATTGCAAATCTCAGTGCTATTGAAACAATCATAAAATTATGAGTGTACACATATTAAGATCTGTTCTGTGGGGAAATTCATTGCCAAAAATTCTTTACCAGGAAATTAAATAGAGATATAGTTATTTCTTTTTAAAATTCATTTCCTACTCCTCAAACCCCAGATCTTTCTTTTGTTCCACTCATGCAGATAAAAGAGGAAATTACACTTAACACAATTATTTAAAGGATCTAAATTGTACAAATTCATTACAGTATGCTAGACTTTGAAATTTCAATTGAAGATAGTAAGATTGAAATCATGTAAGGGAGAAAGATGTCAATTTATGATATTTTCTGTTTTGCTTATATACAAATAATAATGTCAGTATAGGTCAATGTTTTTGCTTTCTAAAATTAAATGACAGAGACAAGTTGCCCAGGAAAACAGCAGAAAGAGCAGACTTTTTCACTTTGACACTTCAAATGGCATTTGCAAGTGTGACTGATCATAATGTGATAAAATGGCTTCCTTCTGTCAGTCTCAATGTGAGAAGTACAGTTGGAAATAGTGTGAAAAAATTCTTCCATGTTATTTATGTTTCAATTCAAAATCAGAGAACAATAGAACAGCATTTCCTATGCATGAAAATGTATTGAAACAAAAAAGGGAAATGCAGACCTGGGAAGAGGTATTATTAGCTGCCTAGTGTTCAGTAGAATGCGTGGTTTAGAGCATTATAATCAGATGACTTGGGTTCTTACCATAAACTGACTCCTTTCTAGCTGTGCCGCCTCTAGCAAGTTACTTATACCTTCTTAAGGCTTGATTTTATGATGTATAAAATGAGATGGTAAGTGTTTCTTATTTATAAATAAATACAAAAAGAAATTTATTATAAACATATATGACGTAGTAGGCTTAGCTATAGACTTGGCATATATTTAATGAATTAGTATTAGTTTTAACTTACTTTCCTGAAATTAGAGGACAGAACTTTTGTGTTTTTCTCTAGTAATATTCATTGTTAGCTGTGGCTATTATTTATATAAGTTTTTCTTCAATGCTTCTATAAATAATGTTTAAGAATATGTATATCCAATAGCTCTTACAAAAAGTAATTCTTATTTTTTATTAAAGTACAGTTGATTTACAATGTTGTGTTAGTTTCTGCTGTACAGCAAAGTGATTCGGTTATATACGAATATATGTATATTCATATATATTCTTTTTCCAATTCTTTTCCATTATAGTTTACTACAGGATATTGAATATGGTTACCAAATATAATTCTTACTCCTACTTTTCATTCTAGAAGGAGTCAGGCACCTTTGGAAAATCTAAAGCGGTTTCTACACAGAACATTAAAATTTGAGCAGCAAAATCATTCCCCGTCATTAAAAGTTTGTTTATATGTAAAACTGCTTTCTAATTTGAGTATCAGTATCATGTTTGTAACATGTAACAAATCAATATTTAAGAAATACTAAGTTATATAAAAAAAGGGGGGAGAGGAATCACAGAGAAATTACCTACTTTTTTTTGAGTTAACATATTAATTTATAAACATGCTAAAGCATACAAGTAGGTGTTTACAAGAAATAGGGGGGGAAAGCCAATATGGTAAGTACTTCAGATGTCATTAAAATTATATATTTAAGATTTTTTAATATGGCATAAAAATATGCTACTTGAGACCAACAAAAATATATCAATCATGCTTTGTTTCTTTTCAATACAATTATTGCTACCAGAGACCTTAACAAGTCAAAACATACAATTCTGACTTGAATGCATTATACACTAATCAGGGCTTTGTAGATGTGTCATGATTCCTATTATATTAAGATAGCATTTCCTTGCATGAGGACCAACAGAGTTCACAGAAACCACCATCGTGTTTAGTCTTACTAGGTCTTTGCTGCATGAAGGCAGATATGGATTTAAACATTCATAGTACAAATGCTCTGTGGCTTATACTTAACACCCCTGGAATACCCAGTGCTGTTTGCTCTGTCTAGCTGTTCAGACATTTATTATCGTTTTTATATTTTTACAAAGGTCATAAGGAACTTTCAGCATATGCAAATACACAGTTATAGGGGCTCAGCAATATTAAAATGCCTTTGACTACATATTAACAGAATGTTCAGATGACTGACTAGGTTATATAAAGATTTTTGAAAGTATAAGGCATAACATGATTGAAAGTTTGATTATATTTATGGTTGGTCAATTAGAAAGCACACAGTAAAGACATAAATAAATTAGATTTCCCTAAATTCAAAAGTGGAAGTAAATGTAAGAAAAATGCTAAATTGCATACAGAAATATTTACTAATGAAATGGCTTTTAGACTAACCCAAATATAAAAGCCATGCTTAGATTGTTAGAAGGAACAATTTCTTCAAGTCTTCACACATTTAAAATCAAATTTTCATTAAAGTAACCTCATGAACTATGAAAGTATACAATGGAGAAATGAACACTGGTATAAGTGTGTAAGTAATGTCTATAATCAGTAATTCAGAATCCTCCCTGAAATTTTCTTTAGGATCTGGAATAATGCATTTTCCAAATAACCTATTGTATCTTCATGTTATTTTTCCTCCACAAATTCTTAAAGCTAATTGTAAAATTTAAGCTTTTAGAAAGTTCAGGAACTCCAAAAGGTACACAAGAAATTACTTTGTCACTGCTAGATAGGCATAGGAGGAACTAAAATAGAGAAACCACACTCTGAGGAGAGTCACCAGTTTAATCCTGAGTGAAATCCTATTGAAAATATTTAGTCCCTTAAATGATACATATTTTCATTTATCTTGTCCACTTTTATGCATGTGTCACATATATTCGTAATTATAGGCTTTTTTATTTATTTCTTCTATGTTAAATGTTTCATGAAAACAAAGATAATGAATTCTTTAAATGCAAACTCTCAGACTTTAAATATTTGTTTTTGCTGGAATTGTTAGAAAATAAAAATAGAAATACTCCTTGTTATCTCTATTCTTATACTTTAGTAAAGTTTAGGAATGGTTTTCCAAAGGTTTGAGTGCTACAGACCCAAAGGGCTATGGCTGTTTCTACAGCAGAGGACAAGCTAAAATGGCCCCATGGAAGGTTCTATTTGGACATTAAGAGTAAACCAAAGTGAATTCAGATGACTGCATAAGAATCTTGTCAGTCTTGGATCAAGAAAGAGGCTGAGGCCAAAATTGCCCCATGAGCTCTTGACGGACATGATTCTACCACAAAGGCAAGACTTTTATAGCTTCCCATTTTGCTGAATCATAATTTCCAGAAAAACTGAATAAATCAAGGTATTAAAATGATCTTCTAAGTGTGATTCTATTTTCAGAGAGTTAATAATATAAAAACAAACAGTAAGTTTCATTATTATACTAGCTACTTCAGAAATTATTTTGAATGCTATCTTTATATAACTCTATCTAGATTCTTTAATTTCATTATTTTCCTTCATAGTTGAATCAATAGTTGACTAGTTTAAGTCCAAAAATTGTCCATTTGAGGCTAACAAATTTAGACATGCTTAATGGATTTTGGTTTGCTCTACTTTTATCAAAAATAAATAAACCATGCTTTTGAAATATATTATAATTTTATATTTGTTTTCATTTTATACTCATTTTATAAACCTATGGAAAAGAATGAAATATGTCATTCAAAAATACACATATTCTGATATACTGTTAGTGATTTTTGACAAAACTGAGTTGTTACTGCCAGCAGGCAGCAACATCATGTAATAGCTCAAAATGTTCTTTCAGTAGCTGAGGTATGAAAATCCAAATCTGGCATAAAAAGGAGATTAGGGGGCCGATGTGCAATGCTTGAGAGCTGTGAGAATGCTGGAAGAAAGGAAGTGAAGGATATTTTACTGGACAAGCTTGCTTCATCTCTTAAAGAAGTAGATAAAATGTTTTCACACTTCCAAAGAAAAAAATGTTTATCTGAATTAGTAGATATGAGAACACAATATGCCATGAATGAAATAATTCCAAATGGTTTAAAACTGATTTTCTGCTCCCTGTTTTCTTGTGCTCTGTATTTTCTATGTATCTTTACTATTTAGAAACTTCTGTGAGTTAATATTTAACTCTGATGTCTACTATATCTGTCACCCCCCCATTACATTCTTCTTTTATATACAAGTTGGCTCTAATTTGTATGTAGGTCTTTGACTCTAGTTAAAGTGAAATTCTTCCCTATTATCTTTCTGTATTTTCCAAGTTTTTTACCTTTCTGTATAATGTATGGAAATTATTTTTATTTGATAACTATCTCAGTGCTTTGAGATATAATGTTTTTCTGGAATAAGAGAGAAATCCAAATACAACTTTGAAGCCTTTTTTGTGTGTTCTTGGAATTATTTGTATGATTAGACCATACCCTTTATTCTTTTCTGGCATAAAATTAAAGTTAAAAGCTAGGAAATTACAATGCATGGTTGAGGGATAATAACCAGTCAGATGACCAGGAATATAGAATTTATATGAATAAATAATAACTGATAATGTTAAAAGGAAAAGCTGAGGGGCATTTAATGACAAACTTTAACTATATAAAATCATTGAGCTTGGTTTTGTCAAATTTAAATAAAATAATTGACAAATCATAAAAAAAATATTGAGTTTATTCAGGAATGACAGAGAAATTGTAATCCAGGATGAGCAAGCTATGTTGAACCACAGCAAGTACAAAGAAAGAAATGAGGAATATATCAGCTTTTATTAGGTTTTAGGAGGAAGGTTGTTTTAAACAAGTTTAAAACATTTCTCACTGTCTGCAAGAGGTGGTTAGAATGTTGTTGCTCAGGTAGGAAGGGATCTTTCTTCTTTTTCTTGAAAGCAGGAGATAAAATTCCCAGGTGAAAAATGTCTTCCCTTATCAGAATAATTCTTACCTTATTTTTTTCCTGCTGGTGATTTAGGCCACAAGGAGAGGTACCTGCTGAGAGCTCGCCCTTCAGGGCCTCCCCACTCCATTTTGAGTGCGATTCCTTTTATTTATTTTCAGTTTAATTTAATAAAAAATAGCATCTGGGAGGGTTATTCCTCCAGCTTCATTCATTTACTTCAATATTGCTTTGGCAATTCTGGGTCTTAAATATACAGTATGATATCACTCATATGTGGAATCTTAAATAAGGGGGGGGGAATGGACACTGAATTCATCTATAAAACAGGAATAGACTTGCAGACATAGTAAACAATTTTATGGATATCAGGGAGAGGGGGTGGGAAGGGATAAATTTGGGAGTTTGAGATTTGCAAATGTTAGCTACTATATACAAAAATAGATTAAAAGAAAAAAACAAGTTTTTTCTGTATAGCACAGGAAACTGTATTCAATATCTTGTAATAACCTTTAATGAAAAAGAATGTGAAAACAAATATATGTATGTATATGCATGACTAGGACATTGTGCTGTGCACCAGAAATTGGCACATTATAACTGACTGTACTTCAATTAAAAAAAAATCACTGAAAGTTTGCTAGGCAAGAGTTGATGTGATTATGGAAGTTGAGTATGACAAATGATTGAGAGTCAAGAAGAAGCAGTTTGAACTATTTTTAGTAATTACAGAACAAAATGAAATGTGTATGAATTATGTTAATTCAATTAAGAATGTATAAGATGGAAAGGAGAAAACAGAGCACTTTTGCTCAGATTAATAATTATTTCAGTGACATAATTCATAATTCATTTAAGGCTTGAAATGTTTTCTCTTTCTGTGTGAGTAAAGGAAAATCTATATTATTTTTCCCAGAAGATGATGATGATGCTGATTCAAGAACCATATTTTGATTAACATGGCTATAAACGTAATCATGTGAACATAGACTCATGTGTTTCACTTATTTAGAAAAAAATTCAAAACATTTAACAAGATGTCCTAATGATTTGGTTTCACATTAAAGAGGAATATCTTCAAGATAAAATCAACTTTTTCTTGAAAAAAGAAATTTGTGCTTGTCCTAAAAAACATGGTAATAGTATGTTTGATAAAATTCAGAGTACATCATCTATCTGTTACCTATCTCTGTCTATCTATAATCATCTATCTTTTTACCTCTGTTTTCTACTTCATTTCAAATTTGGGATTTGTTTCTTTCTTTTTTTCACTGATAATGGAGTGAAGGTTTGAAAAGAAAGGTACATAGTCAACCGTGTATTTTAATTTGGATGAAATGTACTCATGGAAGTTAAAAGATAAATGTCTCATTGAAAAGTGTTGAAAATTGTGCATAAGCTGTGAAATAAGGCAAATAAAATTGCTTATGAGAACAAAGACAACATTCAAAGGCAGCAATGAAAAAGTACTTCCAGTTCCAATGAAAAGGGAAGACTATTTGGATCAGAAGAACATATTGAATATGAGGACTTTTGAATTTTAACGAGTTTGAACTACTTAGAGGTGATTGCAAATGTGGAAGTCATTACAATGAGAAACTTGTTCTAATAATCTGATCTCACACTTTAAAAACTACATTTTCATTCATCAGAACATTTTCTATTTGTATTTCTCATAAAATCAAGGTAGTATCTAACATGATTTATCTTTTCAAGGAACTGACAGTCTAATACAGGAGAGAAAAGTCACAAATGTGAAATACAGAGTTATTAAAAGTTACAGAGTGAGGTACACTGCAGAAGGTCAGTAAAAGTGAGCTTAGTCCTTCAAATTCCTCGTTTGAGGACCCAGAACCCTGTTTGTCAAAGAAAGGTACTTCTTCTGTTTTTAGATGTTTCTTCTTACTGAAAAATTGATTGGAGATTAAGAGATACCAAGTAGAATTTGGAATAAATATGATTTCACTACTATAATTACATTTTTATTATGAATATACTTTCATATGAGCATCAAATTAATCCTATTATCATTGTTGTCAAGTCTAATTAAATACTTTGAAGTCCAAGATGAGAACATGATTATTTCAAAAAGGGAGACATTTTAAAATAATATACTGTAGAGTCCTATAACTCTTTCAAAGATACATTGATGTATATATAAAGAATAGTCCAATAGTAAGGTAACACTAGGCTCAGAAAATCTTTATATAAAATAAAATTTTTCTACTTTTTGAATTTTAGAACAACCTACTATGAAGTTTGATGGTTTTATAGATATCATTCCTAACTCATATCTTTAATTGTTTTTAAAGTTTATTTTTAATTAAGTAACCAGTTTATCTTAGATTAATTTTTAAAATTTACGTTTTCCTAGAAAATCATCTATTTTACCTAGGAGTTTAAATTTGTTGAAAATATTCTCTCAGGATTTTTAATTTATGTCATATTAGCTTATAATTGTTGAGCACTCACATTAGGCTCATTTACAAGAGGTAAATATTAAGCACTTACATGATGTAATATTCACATAAGTTTTAATAGTTAATGTTAATAAATCCAGTTTACTCATGAGTAAGTTAGCACATAGTGTAATAAAAGATCAAGTGGAAAGTCAAATCAAAGCAAATCTCTCAATGCTTTTCATGTGCTATCATTCAAGAAGCCTTGCCATTTTTATCCCAAATATTGTCTAAATGTGCATTAAATTTTTAAAAAATATTTTGAGCACACTTTTTATAGTATACATATATGTATATATTTTTGGAAAAGTGAGAAAAAACCAATAAATTGCAAAAATGAAATATGTGTCTGAACAAAAGGAATATAATACATTTTAAAAGCATAGATTATTAAAAGGAGAAATTCATTACTTTGAAAGTTTCATAAAATTAGTCCAAACTATAACTAAATAAAAGACAAAATAAAAATCAACACTAGAGCTTATCTAAAAGTTAACTAAAAGTAGAGCAATTCACATGAAAGTAAAATCTGTAAGAAAGAAAAACAAAAGTAAAAGACTACAATGTGGGAATTGTTAACCATAAAATTAATGAAATTGAAAAAAATCACACAGTAATAAAGAAGAATCACATGATTCTTGGAAAAGACTAATAATAAAGATAAATATATTTAGTACTAAGAAGCACTAAAACATCAGTATAAACAAAACATAGTATTGGTAAAGAGTATGTAACACAGATAAGAAATTGAAATGATAGTAAAACAAATATAAAAGCAAATTAGTTGTAATTCTGTCAGTCTGTTTGAAATCTAGTGACAACCATAATTTTTTAGTAAAGAGTGACATTTTCAAATTTACCTATAAAATGTTAGAAAACATGAAAGAAAAAGGATAACAATAGATTAGCCATTTAAAAAAATATCCAAACTCTAATGATAAAGTAAATACTTCCTTTGGTTAGTAGACAATTTTGTTCATTTACAGTAGTCTGGATAATAGAAAAATAGTAAGCATTTGCAATTTTTTTGTGAACCTAACAGTAATTAATGTAAGAACTTGATAAAATAAAATGGAAATTTTCAAAAATAAAATGGAAATTTTCAAAAATAAAATTAACCTAAATGCACATACAAATGTTATGTTTTAAATATTAATAATTGAATCCAGTAGGAATTAAAAATAAGGCACTGTGAAAATGTATTCTCCCCTTTAGCTCAAGAACAAATGGATAATCAATATTAAGATCCTGGTTATATATTTTATTACATGAGCAAACAGTGTTATTAATAAACAAAACATTTGGTAGAATTTGGGGGTGAATTGTAGTATAATGTCTAAGCCAAATGAAAATAGAAGGAAACCACTTTATTATTATTTGGCTTATTTGGCTGTAAATAACAAACATTGGGAAAAAAACTGTAAAATCCTGATCCATTTCTCCATCAACATAAGAAAAGAGAGCTTCACCTTCATCATTATTATTCAAAATTATTTCTTTTTAATTTACTCATGGTTTTTTGTAATAAGATTTTTACAAAAAAGAATAGCCATTATCAATATTGAAAAGAAGAAATATCTGTATATGAAGAAAATAATTTTGAATATGCAAAACCTACAATAAACAGTGTAAAATACTGCATATGTCAAGATAATCTGAGATGGTTGTATCAACACCTAGTAGCTTTCCCTATGCTATCAACAAATACTAGCTTTTCTGTATGTCAGTTATGTGTAGAAATTTATCTAATTCACAATAGTAACTAAAAACATGTTAAAGAATTAAGTATGAGACCAATATGAACAAAAGTCTGTGGTCTTATCTAAAATGAGACCTGAAAGAGTGGAGAGCTATCAGGCCACCAGATGAAAACATTTACATGCCAACCCTTCAATAATTAATAAAAACTTTAAATGTAATTCCAATCAGTAACAGAATGGAATCTTTTGAAAACTGGATAAAATTACTTTCAAGGTTCTATGGAGTAGAAAATGTCAGAATATCTTGGAAAATAATGGAAGAATACCAGTAAAGGTGTACTTGACTCACAAGTATTTAAAAATTTTAAAATGCCTTTATAGTTAAAGCAGTTGGTAGTGTACTTGAAGAGACAGTGGAACAGAACATACAGTCTAGTTCCAAGTAATTACAGAGACTAAATACATAACATGAATAAAAAAGGGAATAATTAATTCAATGAGAAAAAGATGGTCAGTTGAATAAATGGTCCAGGGAAAACTACCTTGTCATCTGGGGGAAAACCAAAATAAATTCCTACTTTGCTATATACATACATTCATACCTGGTGGTTAAAAGTTTAAACATAAAATATTAAGCACAGAAAAAATTAGAAGGATATTCAGTGGTGTTGGGATGAACTCACCTCCACAAGCAAGAGTAAAACTATGTAGAAGCCCTAAAATAAAAAAGCCTAGGGTTAATTAAAAATCAGAGTGTTTTTACATGTTAATGCAAAAAATATAAACAACATAGTAAATAATTTGTAATGCATAGGTATAATTTACAGAGGAAAACAACTGTCAACCCCCACCTCATGTAAAAGGAAAGGTGTCCAGTTTCTCTTGAAGTTATGATATGCAAATTATAATAAGCAAAAATTGTATAGTTTATATTTCATTCATAAGAATACAAACATTATTTAAAGAGTGACAATATTCAGTATTTGTAATGATTCAAGGAGAGACATACTCACATATTGACATCAAGATCTTAAAGCAATTGTTAGTTTCAAGAGAAATCTAGCAAGATCTTTCAAAACCTAAGGCATAAAGCAGATTTTGAGTCACAATTTTTCTTTTGGAGATTTATCCTATCCCTACACAACTTCACCCCAGTATATAAGGACATGGTCATAAGGATATATTACATCATTGTTTCGTGATTGTTAAAAAGACATAAATATTAATGTCTATTAGTTGAAGAATGAATAAGTTAATTGTCATTCATTCAGTACAGAAGTCTACACAGCTACAATTAACTTGAAAAATGACCATAATAATTTATCAAATGAGAAAAGCAAGTTCTAATGTTGTTATTGAATTCAAGGTCTGGAAAATGTATTTAATATAAGCCTACTCCTTTACCTTTACTGAATATCACCCTGTTTACACTTAATAAGATTTCTCTCCTATTCTAGATACAAAATTCTAAAAACTGAAAACTAGATTATCTCTTTCATTAAGATTGCATAAACATACACCACAATAGCTATTGAATTTGTAAACATTTTTTCTTCTGAAACTTAAGAAATAGAGGAACACGTTACATATTAAAAGGTAAATCTACCAGGCAGGTGTTAGTTTTCTGTCTGATCAGCAATTATATGAAGTAAAAGTTGTACAAGATTCAGCCATTGATTTTTGTATTATTTATTTATTACTCAGGCAGTACCATGATAGAGAGGACAAATGACTTTCACCTAAGCATAAAATCACCATCTTACAGAAAACTTGTTATTAAAACATTCCTCAAGGAAAATGTCTAGAATGTTTTAAAGGAAGAAATGTTTCTCTTCCAATGCACTTCCCCCTCCTCCCCAAAATGGCTTTCTTTTCAACTCTACCTTTTAAAATTCCAACTATCCTTCATTGTCTGTTTTACCAATCAGCAACACATGAGCCTTCCTCAATCATCATGGCACCAAATTTTCTCTGCTCTCTCTGAAGACAAGTAGATTTTTCCTTGTGCCTATTTATCTCATTGTGCTCTGAATATCTGTTTATATGTCTTAATGCTTTTGCCTGGTAGATATATGGACCTTGCCTTCGTGTATAGCCATGTAATGCATTACTGAGAATATATGCCTTAGAGCCAGGCACATGTGGATTCAAATCTGTTTCCATATTTTCACCTCACATGGGATTTTGAATAAATCAATTACTTGATCTGAGGATAATTTTTCTCAGCTATGATTAGAATTATGATAAAGATCACATATGTTTAACATTAAGTGAGAACATGAAATATAATAAATACAGTACTTGTTCTGTTTCTGTACTTCCCTACTAGACTCAGTTCATTGAAGTTGGGGACATGTTTTATTCATATTCATATCTACTCTCAATAAGTATTTCTTTAAAATTGAATGTAATAGTTTATTTTATCTGAATAATACAAAACACTACTTCCTTGAGTTACAGAATGATACTGTGCCAAGTAACAATATTGATTTTATTCAGAGAAAGACAATTGAATATAATATGTAAACATTTTAAAAGCATTCTGTAATATTTTTGTAATAGATGTTTGTAATCCGTATGTAGTGATGAACTCTATCTGATATTATCTTTTTCAATTTTAGATATTTTCTGTTCAATGATTTTACTCAGTTTTGATACTTAAATGCTATCATAAATATTAAGTAACATGAGCTATAATCAAAGTTTTATAAAGGCTTATATATAACCTTTACAACACTGTGAATTCTAGTGTACAACTTAGTTTGATAGCCACGGCACATGACATAAATTTAGAGATCATTATTAAGCCTTGGTATCCAAAATGATTAAGCTCACTTTCACAGCTCCATTTTAAATGTTTATATTTAACGTTGAGTTAGAATGTTTATATTTAACGTTGATTTAAAATGAAAATTATTTAGCTTGTCATTTTTGATGTGTCATTTTTCCTATTCAAGTTTTGTCTATTTTACTTTTTCAAGTTTTATAATGTATAGTAAATATTTATTTGGTAATTTAACTCTTTAGCAGTTAAAAAATACAAACAGATAATTTCAGTTAGAAATTGGTGGGGGGTTTTTTGGTGCAGTGAACATAACACTTGAACAAAAATGTCTTAAGATTACTTCTCCATTCCAAATGAAATGGAGGTAATCCTTAAACATATGGAATCACTATTTCATACATCTGAAACTAGAATAATATTGTAATCAACTATACTTCAATTAAAATTGAAATGGATGTTTCATGACTGATTATTATTTTTATATGAAAGCAAAAACCAAAACCAATGTTCATTTTTATTAATGGAGTAGTTCAGTAGAAAGTAACTTGGTACACCTGGGTCACTCAGTTCATCACTCTAATGTGGTCTCTTATCCACCAACGAGCTTAATCACCTGCAGTCTGAATTCATAGCCATCAGTCTCCTAACACATCTTTCCCTCTCTTTATTTAGTTAACAGTTCACTGTGTAACTAAAGGGTTTTCCATTTTTGCTAAGGCTTGATTATCTTTAGCTATTCTTTACCTTTATACAAATCTTCGCTTTAAAAAAAAATCTCAAATAAAGACAATTTATTCTCATATGAGTACCTGAAAGAATGTGTTTCAGAGATGATGGTAGGGTAAACTGTAGTGAGAAAGGAGCGTTTTTTTTTTAATTGGAGAAGACATTTAAGAATAACTTTAAATAATGCAAGAAGGGAAACCTTAACTCCTCTTTACATATCCGATGCCATTCTCCTCCATTCCCTGAAAAGACCAAGATGAGTGTGAATATTTTCTCTAAACTCCACACAGAAGTCTCACATCTGATAATTCACATAGATATTTTTACTAATGGTTAAGGTTGAGATGGCACATGATTGATAATTCATTAATTATAGAGCCTGACAGACCCTGAGGTTTTGTGAACAGTTATTGAGAAGGTGACAATCAGCCAAACAAGGCTGAGAATAGGCCAGCATGGTAAACACAAGGAAGAGCAGACACTGAGTATAAATCTAGAACTGGAAAAGAATTGGCAAGTTAGAGAAATTAAACAGAGAACATACCTTGAGTCTACAATGCAATGAATGAGCAAGAAAATAAGAAGAAACAGAGAAGGTAGAGTCTAGTTTGTGTTGTGTCTTTTTGGATGTGGAAAGAATAATATTGAGTATTTACTGAGCAATTGCTATATGCTAGGAACCATTTTAAGCTGCATGTGAATTAATTTATCCCTCACAACAATCTTTTGAGAAAGGAACTAATCCTATCTGTATTTGACAATGAGGAAATGAAACAGTTTAAGTAAATTGTTCAAAACCACATCATAAGTAAGTCTCTGCATCAGGATTCTAAACTAAGCAGTCTTTCTTACAGAGAGTCTTTCTTAATCATATGGTATGCTTGTTGCAACTAGTAGATGGCATAGGGTTTATTAAAGTCATACTATGATATGCTTCAAAGGTCATAAACAGTGGATTAAATAGGACACAAAGATCATGCAGGTTGTGACTCTTTTATCTTTTATCTTTAATATTTACCAGAGCTAATATGAAAAAAAAAAGGTTTAGAGGACAAGAACACAAACAGGGAGATCAAAAAAGAAGCTGTCATATTCATTCAGACTAGAGATGATGGTGACTTATGCTAGACAGGGATCCATGGCATTGTAGACAAGAGGAGGGAAAGACTTGTGATATTTGAGATGAGACATGATAGGACTTCTCAATAGAGGGAAAGTGATCAATCAAGAATGATACTGAAGATGATTATGGCTGCAATAACTGTATGAATGATGTTTCCACTGACTTAGACAACAAATATGAGAACCATTCAAGGGTTGTATAAGTGTTCATTTGAACTGTTTATGAAGCATTGAAGTTGAAGTTATATAAATATATAAATATATTTATAAGTGAGCTGCTTGTAGTTAAGGGGGAAAGAAATAGTCAAAGCCCTCCAAAATACAGAAAACAAATTCAGGAGGCTTAAGCTGAAAAGGAAAAGCTGAAGGGGAACTACAATGAAGGTATGAAAAGGTGGATTGTGGGGGAAGTAATTGGATGAAGTTGGTCAAAAAGGTAAAAACTTGCAGTTATAAGTAAGTACCAGGGATGTAATGTATAATGTGTTTAATATAATTAACACTGCTGTATGTTATATATGAAAGTGGTTAAGAGAGGAAATTCTAAGAGTTATTACAAGGAAAAATGTTTTTCCTTTTAAAATTTTGTATGTATACAAGATGGTTGATGTTCACTAAACTTACTGTGGTAATCATCTCATAATGTATACAAGTCAAATCATTATGTGTTGCAGCATTATATAGTGCTGTATGTCAATTATACCTCAATAAAACTGGAAGAAAAAAAGATATGAAAAGCCTTCATATAAAAGATCTATTCTTTCATCATTATTCCGTATGGTAGCATTAGCTGCATGTAGCTATTGTGCCCTTGAAAGTAGCCTAGTATGACAAAGGAACTGAATTTTCAATTTAATTTCATTTTGATTCATTAAATAATTTAGATAGCAATATGTGGCCAGGAGCTATTGTGTGAACAGTAAAGACATACATAATTTGAAAGGTAGAAATTTAGATGTTGGCTCAGCCTAAGGTAGATATTTCTAGGGAACAGGCAGAGATGTCTGAGAAGATACTGAATAATCTTCCTAGTTGAATATTAAGGTTTCTTTACATGCTGAAATTTGTGTACTGTGAGAGATTCTGTAAGTCTTGAAACTGATAGGGGCCTCTTGTTTGAACTACTGCTAATCTGCTCATTTATCTTAGCACAGTCATTAACCTAATCATGATGAAATTCTTAAACAGAAGAATTCAATGGTTGGATAATCATTGCTGGATCATACAACATTGTTATGGTGCAGAGATTAAAATGATTACAATGTGGGCAGGAAATGTGACTATGTTATGTACTGTAAAGGCCATCAGACCATTGCCTTTCATCATATTCTCTGGTACCTGGGTCCACACTATGCATTAGAGAGGAGCACTGAAAAGTCCATCTAAACACATGACTGCTGGTAACTTCCTTTTCATTTCTGATTTTATTGATTTGGGCCCTCTCCCTTTTTTTTCTTGATGAGTCTGGCTAAAGGTTTACTACTTTATTTTTTATCTTTTCAGAAAACCAGCTTTTAGTTTTAATTGAATTTTTTTTTAGTCTCTATTGCATTTATGTCTGATCCGATCTTTATGATTCCTTTTCTTTTACTAACTTTGAGTTTTAATGGTTCTTCTTTCTCTAGTTTCTTTAAGTGTAAAGCTAAGTTGTTTGAGATTTTTCTTATTTCCGGAGGTAAACTTGTTTCACTATAAACTTCCTTCTTAGAAATGCTTTTGCTGCATTCCACAGGTTTTGGATCACCATATTTTCATTTGTCTCTAGATTTTTTTTGTTTCCTCTTTGATTTATTCAGTGATCCATCAGTTGTTTTGTAGCTATACTATAAGAAGCTATATGCCAATAAAATGGACAGCCTAGAAGAAATGGACAAATTCTTAGAAAGGTACAATCTCCCAAGCCTGAACCAGGAAGAAATAGAAAATATAAATTGACCAATTACCAGTACTGAAATTGAATCAGTAATTTATAAAATTCCAGTGAATAAAAGTCTAAGACCAGATGCCTTCATAGGCTAATTCTACCAAACATTTAGAGAAGAGTTAACCCTACCCTGCAACTATTCCAAAAAATTACAGAGGAAAGAACACTCCTAAACTCATTCTATGAGGCCACCATCACTCTGATACCAAAACCAGACAAAGATACTACCAAAAAAGAAAATTACAGGCCAATATCACTGATGAATATAGACGCAGAAGTCCTCAACAAAGCACTAGCAAACCAAATCCAACCATACATTAAAAGTATCATGCACCATTATCAAATGTGATTTAATCCAAAGATGCAAAGATTTTTCATTTTCACAAATCAATCAGTGTGATATACCACACTAATGAATTGAAGAATAAAAAAATTAGAAATTGAATGTGATCATCTCAATAGATGCAGAAAAAACTTCTGATAGAATTCAACATTCATTTATGATAAAAACTGTCCAGAAAGTGGGCATAGAGGGAACATACTGCAACATAATAAAGGCCATATATGACAAACCTACATCATGGTGAAAAGCTGAAAGCATTCCCTCTAAGATCAGGAAAAAGACAAGGATGCCCAATCTCACCACCTTTATTCAACCTAGTTTTGGAAGTCCTCGCCACAACAATCAGGGAAGAAAAAGAAATTAAAGGGATCCATATTGGAAAAGAAGTAAAACCGTCATGTTTGCAGATGAATATACATAGAAAATCCTAAAGATGCTACCAGAAAACTGCTAGAGCTCATCAGTGAATTTGATAAAGTTGCAGGATACAAAATTAATACAGAGAAATCTGTTGCATTTCCATACCCTAACAACAAAATACCAGAAAAAGAAATTACAAATACAATGCCATTTACCATCGCATCAAAAATAGTAAAATACCTAGGAATAAATCTACCTAAAGAAGCAAAGTCCCATACCCCCAAAACTATAAGATGCTGATGAAAAAAACTGAAGATGACACAAACACATGGAAAGATGTACTGTGTTTTTGGATTGGAAGAATCAATATTATTAAAATGACCATACTACCCAAAGGCAATCTACAGATTCAGTGAAATCCCTAAAAATTATTAATGGCATTTTTCATAGAACTAGAACAAAAAAAATTTAAATTGGTATGGAAACACAGAACACCCCAAATAGCCAAACAGAATCTTGAGAAAGAAGAACAGAGCTGGGAGAATCATGCTCCCTGACTTCAAACCATAAATACAAAGCTACAGTAATCAAAAGATTGTGGTACTTGCACAAAAACATACACCTAGATCAATGGAGCAGGATAGAAAGCCCAGAAATAAACCCATGCACTTTGTCAATTAATGTATGATGACAGAGGCAAGAATATACAATGGAGAAAAGACAGTCTCTTCAATAAATGATACTGGCAAAATTGGGCAGCTGTATGTAGAAGAATGAAATTAGAACATTCTCTAACACCATGCAAAAATAAACTCAAAATGGACTAAACACCTAAATGTAAGACTGGATACTATAAAAGTTTTCAAGGAAAACACAGGCAGAACACTCTTTGACATAAATCACAGCAATATTTTTTTGAGATCTGTCTCCTAGAGTAATGAAAATAAAGACAAAAATAAACAAATGGGATCTAATTAAACTCAAAAGCTTTTGCACAGCAAAGGAAGCCATAACAAAAGGAAAACAACCTAGGATAAGATATTTGCAAATGATGCTTCTGACAAGGAATTAATTTCCAAAATACACAAACAGCTCATACAGTTCAATATAAAAATATCAAACACCCAATCAAAAAATGTGCAGAAGCTTTAAATAGATATTTCTCCAAAGAAGACATATATGTGGCCATCAGGCACATGAAAAGATGTTCAACATTGCTAATTATTAGAGAAATGGAAGTCAAAACCACAGTGAAGTATCACCTCACACTTGTCAGAATGGCCATTATCAAAAATTAACACGTAATTAACACTGGAGAGGGTGTGAAGTAAAGGGAACTCTCCTATATTGTTGTTAAGAATGTAAATTTTTGCAGCCACTATGGACAACAGTATAGAGGTTCCTTAAAATCTTAAAATAGAATTATTATGTGATCCAGCATTCCCACCCGTGAGCATATATGTCTGGAGAAGACCATAATTGGAAAAGATACACGCACCCCAGTGTTCATAACAGCAGTATTTATAATAGTCAAAACATGGAAGCAACCTAAATGTCCATTGACATATGAATGAATAAAGAATGTGATATATATATATATATATATATACACATACACATATGTATACACACACACACACACAATGGAATGTTACTCAGCCATAAAAAGAATGGCATAATACCATTTGCAGCAACATAGATGGACCTCGGGATTTTCACACTAAGTGAAGTTCAGTCAGTCAGAGAAAGACAAATATTGTATGATATTTATATGTGGAATCTAAAATAATGATACAATTGAACTTATTCACAAAACTCAAATAGACTGACAGAAATAGACAAAAAACTCATGGTTACCAAAGGGGAAGGAGGATAGGGATAAATTAAGAGTTTGAGATTAACTTATACATACTACTATATGTAAAATATCCAAGAAGGACCTACTATATGACACAGGGAACTATACTTGATATCTTGTAATGACTTATAATGGAAAAGAATCCAAAAAAGAATATATATATGTATAACTGAATCACTTTGGTATACACCTGAAACTAAGTCAACATTGTAAATCAACTGTACTTCAATAGAAAAGAAAGAAATTTAAAAAGAAACATGCCTGCTCTGTGGATACCCATCTCAAATGTTCTACGCAAGTTACAAGTACACAACTTAAAATTATTCATTTTGCTCAAAGTTTAAAAATTTAATCTTTAAGGAAGATCCATACATTAATATTTAAATGTTTATTTAAATTTATTGTTTATTGTCATTTATTATCAGTCATTTAAGTACATTTGTTTAAATTTGTTATATTTGCCAATTTTAATTTAAAGGATGTATATAAATGTAATTGTCTGAATTTCAGCATATTTGAGAGTGAGTTATTTTTTACAGTCAAGCTGATTCTTAGCACCACACTGAATCTGTAGTGCAGAAACATATTACCCACATAAAACAGGACATTTTTTACTGTAGGCTCATTTTCCTATATGTGATCAGGCTCTTGGCAGCAGAGTTGATAAATAGTCCAGGGACAACACAGATGGAAATTAAGACATACTGATTTGTCACCATATATTGCCCATGTGGACTACAGTTAAAATCTCTACCATATAAAAATACCTGTGCTAGAGTAATTTCTAATCATATATATCCTGAATAACTTCATTAATCTGCCCTGAAAAACAACATTTGTCTTCATACATCCTCTAGTGTTGATAACATCTTTCATTAACCAGAACATATGTATACCATATAAGTGTTTAGTCATAGGTCTATAACTTTTTTGGTTCCTTTATCATGATATGTTCATATCCGTTTGAATCTCAAGCACCCACATGAATTTTAGGTAAATAATCTTTTGGTTTGTTCATGACAATAAATAGCCTTAATAATGTATTCATCTAGGGCTCTTTAAGACCAATTTTTAATTCACTATCTTGGTAAAAATGTAGAAATGACTCCGTATTATTCTGACACCAAATAAATATTTTTCATTCTATGAAATGATGGAATTACATAACCAAAAAATTAACTAAGGGATTGGGCTCAAAAAGTGAAATATAAAAAAAAAATTCTAGCAAGGAGAAGCTCTCTGTAACTATACAAAGTAACAAAAACCCATGTAAGGCTCCTAAGCTTTGTAGAATGACTCCAAAGAAATAACTGTCAAATAACAAGATAATTTTGAATTTAATGGCAGACTTTATTTTATAGTTCAGGCATACTTTGGAGATATTGGGAGTTTGGTTTCAGATCACCTCAACAAACCAAATCCCCAAAAAGTTTGATTTCTTAGTGAACCCCCCCAAAAAAGTACATATCTTAATTAAAAATACTTTATTGCTAAAAAATGCTAACTATCTTCTGAGCCTTCAGTGAATTATTTTCTTTTGCCTGGTAAAGGGTCTTGCCTTAATGTTGATGGCTGTTGACTGATCAGGGTGGTAGTTGCTGAAGGTTGGAGTGGCTGTGGCAATTTCTTAGAATAAGACAGTGAAATTTATCTCATCAGTTGACTCTTTCACAAACTATTTTTCTGGAGCATACAATGTTGTTTGATAGCATTTTACCCATTGTAGAACTTCTTTTAGAATTGGAGTCAATACTTTCAAACCCTGATGCTGTTTTATCAACTAAATTTATGTAATCTATATCCTTTGTTCTTACTTCAACAATCTTCACAGCATCTGAACTAGGAGTAGATTTATTCTCAAGAAGCCACTTTCTTTTCTCACCCATAAGTAGCAACTCCTCATCTGTGAAAGTTTTTCGTGAAATGACAGCAATTTAGTCAGATCTTCAGGCTCTACTTCTAATTCTCTTGCTAATTCTGCCACATCTGCGGTTACTTTCTCCACTCCACTGAAATCTTGAACCCCTTAGAGTCATCCCTGAGGGCTGGAATCACTTCTTCTAAACTCCTGTTAATGTTGACATTTTGACGTTTTCCTGTAAATCATGAATTTTGTTAATGGCATCTAAAATGGTGACTCTATTTTGGAAGGTTTTAAATTTACTTTATCCAGATCCATCAGAGGAATCACTATCTATTGCAACTCTAGTCTGATGAAATATGTTTCTTAAATGATAAGACCTGAAAGTCAGATACTTCTTGATCTATGAGCTGCAGAAGGGAAGTTGTGTTATCAGGCATGGAAACAATATTAATCTCATGTACATCTCCATCAGGGCTCTTGGGTGAACAAGTACATTGTCAGTGAGCAGTAATATTTTGAAAGGGACATTTTTTGTGTTTTTTTTTTTTAGCAATAGCTGTCAATAGTGGGCTCACAATATTTAGTAAACCGTGTTGTAAGCAAATGGACTATCATTCAGGCTTTCTTGTTCCATTTATAGAACACAGGCAGACTAGGTTGAGCATAATTTTTAAGGGCTCTAGGATTTTTTTAATTATAAATGAGAATTGATTTTAACATAGAGTCAACAACTGCATTGTCCTCTAACAAAATTGTCAGCCTCTGGGACACTATGTTGTACATCTGAGATTGACACTTTGTAACTGACTATACTTCAATAAAATACATTTATACTTAAAATATATATATTTTATATATGTATATATATTTTTAAAAGATTGTCAGCCTGTCCTTTGAAGCTTCAAAGCCAGACATTAACTTCTCCTTTCTAACTCTGAAAGTCTTAGATGACATCTTCTTCCACTATAAGTCTGTTTTGTCTGCATTGAAAATATGTAGTTTAGTATAGCCCCCTTCCTGAATTATCTTAGCTAGGTCTTCAGCATAATTTGCCACGGCTTCTACATCAGCACTTGCTGCTTCACCTTGCACTTTTATGTTATAGACAAAACTTCTGTCCTTAAACCTCATTAACCCACCTCTGCTAACTTTCAACTTTTCTTCTGTAGCTTTCTCACCTGTCTCAGCCTTCATAGAATTGAAGAGCATTAGAGATTTGCTCTGAATTAAGTTTTGGCTTAAGGGAATGGTGTGGCTGGTTTGATCTTCTGTCCAGACTGCTAAAACTTTTTTCCATATTGGCAGTTAGGCTGTTTTGCTTTCTTCTCGCTTGTATGTTCACTGAAGTAGCACTCTGTGTTGCTTTTAAGAACTTTTTCTTTGCATTTCGAACTTAACTGTGTGGCACAAGAAGGGTAGCTCTCAGCCTACCTTACCTTTAAGCATACCTTTCTCACAAAGCCTAATCATTTCTAGTTTCTGATTTAAAATGAGAGACACGTAACACTTACTTTCGCTTGAACACTTAGAAGCTATTGTAGGGTTATTAATTGGCCTAATTTCAATATTGTTGTGTCTTGGGGAATAGGGAGGCCAGAGGAAAGGAAGAAAGATGGGAAAATAACTTGTCGTTGTAACAGTCAGAACATACACAACATTTATAGGTTAAGATCTCCATTTTATATGGGTGTGGCTCATGGCATGCCAGAACAGTTACAATAGTAACATCAGAGATCGCTGATCACAGATCACTATAGCAAATATAATAGTAATGAAAAAATTTGAAATATTGTGAGAAAGACCAAAATGTGAGACAAGAGACGTGAAATGAGCAAATGCTGTTGGCAAAATGGTGCCAACAGACTTGTTCTGTCCAGGGTTGCCACAAAACTTCAATTTGTAAAAAAAATGCCGTATCTGCAAAGGGCAATAAAGCAAAGCACAATAAAGTGAGGTATACTTGTATATATTCTTATTACCCATGTATTATACAGGGCTCTTTTTGTCGTGAGAGAATTATTTACTCTATTACTTTATTTTTTAAAAAAGGCAAAACAAATAATTTAAGGCAGATTTTTCAATTTTATGAAAAAAATAAAAATTTGCCCAAAAGATTAATAGCTAAAAATAAATATGAGCAGTCTCTTCAATGCACATTTAATCATTGCTATAAACTTTTGTAGTGTGCATTTTTGGTTATTTAATTCTTCTTTAACTAACAAAAATGATAGATTTCAATGTTAAATAACATTTATAACTAATAGATTAATAAGGATTTGATCATAAAAAATGGCACAAGCAGGGATAAGGTTTAAGCATAGGTCATTGGCTTTGGAAATTCAATGTATGTAGTTCGTTAGGGATTACAGGGTTAATGTTTTCTTCCAAGAAAATTTTTAAAAACTGTTACTTGTTTCTAAATTATAATGCAAGGGAGAGCCCTGCTGGCAGACTTTTACAGATGTGGCAAGTGGATTCATAATTGGAGCAAACTATCTTAGGAAATACAACAGTAAAATCTATAATACATTTTATTATTTTGGGGCTCTATATCTTTTATATTCTAGAATTGAATCTCACTTTTAACCTTTAACTCACTTTTAGCTCTTAACTCAATGTGCACCTTGCTTTGGAAGCTATATAGCACATTTCTTGCAGTTTGTCCACTGGAATAATAAAATGTGAAGGTAACTTTCCATGTGGATTTTATACATTTAGGGATACATGATCTATTTTTAAGTGTGATGAAGCAATTCTACTGAAATATTGAATTTATTAGTATCTATGTTACTCACTAAATGCATTTAAAGCATCTTGAGTTTTTTATTTACTCTGTTTATTTCCTGTACTTAAAAACTCTTTATAACTAGCCCTAGAGAACATTCTAAAAGGAGAGAACTTTGCACTAGACTGAGAGAAAATAGCAACAAGAAACTGGATAGGGTGTAGTAAATTTTCTGTTAGTTCTTCAGTGTGGATTACTTTACTTGTTATTTGGAGTGAATGTGCAGAAACAGAAAAATGTACATATTTAAATATAAATGGAAAAGCTTTCCAATCAAGCGTTTAATATTATTTACAACATTGTATCACACACCTCACTGCTCTTTATATATGAGGTAGTATTTGAAAGTTACCTATATATTTAGGAAAAGGGTGATAACAACACTTCATACTTGAAAATACAAAGCTGAATAATGTATTAATGCTTGAGGCATTATCTTGAGAAATGGAAAATTGAAAGCTAGCAAATATATTAATACAAAATCCAAAAAAGTAAATAAGTTTTTATCATTAATCAAAATTTTGGAGTTGCTGGTATGGCAATATAGTAAGTAGAGTTTTACCATAAAGGAACTGGTGAGCCACAGTATTAATTTTTTTTTATTGTTTTAAAATGTTAACCTGTAGAAGCTTTGAAACAAGGTACTTAAGGAAAAATAGTTTCTTCTAAAATGGAGGGACTAAGAGATCACCTGGGAATCTTAAGAATGATTTTTATTTATACTCAATATTTATTAAAAGAAAAATTTTATCACTAATATAATGTTATATTATTATGTAATAAAATCAATATTAAATAAATAAGCAGATTTATCATATATTTATAGTTATGAATAATCCAATATAATAATTATGCTTATTCAAGGTCTGTGATTCTATGTGTGCAAAGTCTATGAGGCTTTTTTGTGTTCCTAAGGATGGCTTGATATGAGGAAAGCAGCCCTTCTGGTTCCAGAAATTGCTGTGCTTTAGTGTTATACACAAAAACCTGGCCTGAATTGGGACACTAGAGTTTCAGAGTCTCTGAGCAGAAGGCGAGGGTAGTTAGATGAAATTTAGTAATTCAAAGACACAGCAGAGCTTCTGAGTACTCTTTAAACAAGGTTGAGTCTCTTTATAGGCAGTTCTTGTCATTTGAGCTTTGGGTTTTAATATTCAAATATCCAAGCTTTGGCTTATAATTACTTAGACGTCAGTCCTTTCTCTTCTCCAATGATAAGGAAAAGATTTAAAAAAAAATAGGAAGAGAAGGAGGAAGAGAAAAAGAAGAGGAAGAGGAAGAAGAAAGGAGAAGAGAGGCAGACAGGAGGAAGATGAAGGGGGAAGGAGAAAGTCAGGAAATAGCAGTTAAACTGTTAAGGAGAGCTATAAATAGTTCGTGCTGTGGGGATTCACAGTATTACATAGTTTTGTTTCCTTGCTGTTGCTGTTGCTATTGCTCTGTGTGTGTGTGTGTGTGTGTGTGTGTGTGTGTGTGTGTGTGTGCATATGTACACACATGGGTAATAAACATTGCGTTAGAAAGGAGAGCTGTGTTTATGCAAAATGAGTCAGATTATCCCTTTACACCTTCTGTGGCCACACTTGAGCTTGAGACAGCATCCTACCAAATACAGACATCTGAGAAATGAGATAAACTGTAACATTTCTGCAATATAATGCTTGGTGGCTTTACTTTCTAAAATGTGAGAGCTTTCCAGCAATATGCCATGTATATGTGTATGTGTATGTATATGCAGTTATTTTCTTCACAGTTTTCTAGCGTTTCCTCCCTGAGGATCATCATGAACTCTTTTATTTCTACATGCCTCTTAACAGCTGGAATTCCCCTTTCACCACTCTGCACTTGTCACTCTGTGTGATCTCTCCATAACCCCTTCATGGAGTAGTTAAGTCTGCTTAAAGTAGTCTTAAATATTTTCAAAAACGTGGAGTAATGTAGTTAAGACTACTTTAACTCTTGTTTTAAAAAATCAACAACAACTAAGATATTAACAACTTGAATCACACAACAAATAAAAGCTTGACCCTCAGAACCTGCATCTGATTTATCAAAATGGAAGCCATCTAGTATTCCTTACCAAAGTGACCTGACTCTGTACCAATCCTGCTTTAAATATCATATCAGTGGATATCTGTAATCTATATATGCAGTTAAAACTTCATCAAAACTACAGATCTGCCTAGCCAACCTCCTACCAAGTCACCACAAAGTAACTTCATTTAAATACTAACGGGCAGTTGAAGCCAGCTTTCCAAAAAAGAATTAATCCTCTGTCCCAACCCCAAACTGGAACTCCTCTTGTGTTCTCTTTAAATTTTGATATTTATCATAGCATAAGGCACAGCCATTAACTTGTCATTTACCCCTGATGTCTGCAGTAATTCTATACTCCACATTTTCACTGCAATTCATTCATGCACAGAGTCCCTTGATCTTTCTTACCACGATTATTTCATAATACTTTAATTCCTTTTTGCTAATATCCCTTCAGTTAACCACACTGCTTCTAGAGTGGCTTCACTACTTCATCTCCCATATTACTAGGTTGACATCCTGAAAAAAACCAAATCTGATCACATTACTCATTTATTTAAAGCATCTAGATCAAGCACATTAGCTTAGTCACAGAGCCCCTGATAGCCTTCTCCTGCCTTCTGTTCTAATTTCATATCCTGGGCCTTTCTCATTTACAAGACATACTACCCTCCACCCAAAATAAAATGGTGCTTCACCAATCTCAGTGCTCTTCAGTTCCGTGAAATACCATGTTTCCTCTGCTTGGAATGCCTATCTCCTTTCCTTTGTAGATAATCCCTATGTGTCTTTGGAAGTTAAACTCACATGGACAATAAACATAGTTTTCAATTTACCAGTTTTGTGTTCTAGAACACATTTAATTCTCTGAGATTCAGTTATCTCTTGTGTAAAGTGGAGATAATTGCAATATTCTCATAGAGCAGAAGTCAGTAAAATATTCCTCTAGAGGAATAAGTATTTTATGTTTTGCAAACTATGCAGTCTCTGTCACAGCCACTCAACTTTGCTATTATAGGATTAAAACAATCATAAACAATAAGAAAATGAATAAATCTGGCTGTGTTCCAATATATGTTTACGAAAACAACTGAGGACCGGTTTTCACCTGAGAAACTTAGTTTGCCTACTTCTTTCATAAAGTCATAACACTTAGTGTCATTTCCATGATATTCCTACTCAGAGTTGTTAAATGCAGATCCATCATCCAAACTTTGTATATGAAAGTCAAGCAGCAAAATGAATTCAGAAAAATACACTAATATCAATTTTTCCAAAAGCTAAGGTATTTTTATACATGGTTTAAACATCTTTTCTTTGTATTTCAAAATGTGGAATAAATTTGGAACATAATAGCAATCCGTGGAATGAACAAAAAGAAAACATGTCTTTTACTTTGAAAAAAATCTTCTGCTCTATGTCTGTATCTATGAATACTTGAAACAATGATTAAATATTCTGAGTGTATAAAAAAATAGCATTTTGTGTGACAGAATAAATTCAACCTGGATCACATTTGCATTTTACATTGATATTTAAATTATTTTTTATCCAGTTTTATTAAGATCTAATTGATATACAGCAACTTAAACTGTATGTTTGTGGTGTACAGTATAATGATTTTTTTTTACTTACATCATGGAGTAATTACCATAATAAGCTTAGTGAGCATTCATCATTCTCATATAGATACAAAATTAAAGAAAAAGAAAAAATGCTTTTCCTTGTGATAAGAACTCTTAGGATTTACTTTCTAAACAACTTTCATACATTATAACATTCAGCAGTTTAATTATATTTATAATGCTTCACATTACATTCTTAGTGCTTATTTATCTTATAACTGGACATTTGTACCTTGTAACTGCCTCCATCCAACTTCTCATCTGCCAAACCCCCACCTCTGGTAATCACAAATCTGATCTCTTTTCCTATGAGTTTGTTTGTTTTTGAAGTATAAATGACCTACAACACTATGTTAATTCCTGTTACACAACATTATGGTTCAGTTTTTCCATACATTTCAACATGATCACCATGATAAATCTAGTTAATATATGTTACCAAAGATATTATATTGTTATTGACTCTATTCCCCACACTGTATATTTCATACCCATGACTCACTTATTTTACAACTAGAAATTTGTACCTCTCAATCTCGCTCATTAATTTCATTCCTCCCGCACCTCTCCCCTCTGGCAACCACCTGCTTGTTCTCTATATCTAGACTGTGTTTCTGTTTTATGTTTATTCATTTGTTTTGAATTTTTTGAATTATTGATTGGAATGAGTATTGAAAAACTGGCTTTATATTATATTTGACCTTTCCCTTATAAGTTGCCTATATTTTTAGATAGAAGAAGCTTTGAATCAATTGTTCTTTTAGGGGAAAAATACATGTATTTGGCTTGGGACTCACATAAAAAGTAGGTTTGAGAGTTCAATCATATATTGCTTCTAATCTACTTAAAATGTATTAGATTTAACCTTTGTCTCACAATATTATTCTCTCTTGGTAATTAATCTGCTTGCAAATGTTAGATTAATCATTTTACTAATCTGCAAAATCCAAGGGAGCAAAGGGCATTGAAAATAGCTTCTGTGTACATTCAGTAAAGAGAAAAAGTAACTGAGACGTATGAGGTATTATGTGAGTGTGTAAAGTCCATTAGAATTATAAAATACTAAAAAGCCAAGAAAGATGAGTGAAAACACAGATACAAATTAGATGGCCATAGGTGCTAAGGAACTTTTTTAAAACTAATTTTCCAGAACTAATAGTCAAGAACCACAGCTAAAAACAAAAAGTATATGTCCCACATTCTAATTTAGAGACTGACCCTATGCTGAGGGCAACTGACTCTCTATATTTGCTGAGAGGTGCCATTTTAACAGACCTTAGATAACAAAGCATCTCCACCTCACCACTGTGAGATGAGCTAAGCCTTTTCTTTGGAGAAGAGAGCATCTAATTTTACTAAAACCCAGCCTTTCCCCTTATCTTTCCTAGTAATGGAAGAAGGATACTCTTGACTCCCTTCCTTAATCCAGGGGAGAAGCCCTAAGAGAATCATTTAAACTGTACGGCACGTATCAAGAGGGAGGCTTTCTTACTTGGCTATTAATATAGTGAAGGAAGACAGCTTGGAGAGATGTCTATCCCAGACAGACAGGGATAAGGACCATTCTTTTGTTATAGTGTCTGTGTTGTGTGGAAAATAAAACCTCATACCTCCGGAACCTGAAGTGAAAACATTGAGGAATCTAAGCTTGCCAGCAAAACAGTGTGAGGCAAAGAAGTTCATCAATCAGAAGTGCATCAATCTGAGGTCAGCATTTCAGAAGGCCAATATCTAGAGAACGTACTTGGGACTATACTTTCATTAGCAAGGCCAGCTGAAGCAACCATTTATTTACATTAAGCCCATAGACATTGAGATAAATGCTTGTTAAGTGGAATTCTTTATATTGCACTTTTCAGAACTATTAATATGATGATATATACTGTGAGAGTCTGAACAGAGAGAAATTATATACAAAATTCCCTAAACTTGCCTTGGTAAACATAATTTGAACTGCGCTGATATTAATATGACTGAAAATCTAAGGTTAGAGTGAATAAAATAAAGTTGTGAAACAAAAAAATGATGCAAAATAGTTGAAAATTAAATTGAAAATTGGAAAAGCTAAATAACTCAGTCCAACGAATAACTATTCAAATGTATCCATATAATTTTACATCTCAGTATTTTGCTTTCCATACCTCAAAAATTATGATGTAAATGAGATAGTCTATGAAGATCCTCTTAGTGAAATAATCATATATTGCAAATATATACAGGGCAAATTATTACAATCATCCCTAGTACATTTAAATTATAGACAACATTAGGTCATATTAGGAATTTGGACTCTGTAGGTTTTACTAACTTACACAGAAACAAAAATAAGTGTAGGCAATTCAATGAATCATCAGGTAAATTTAGTAGAAAAAAAATCAAGCATATTGCTTCTCTGAACTAATAAGCTGCAAAGGTAGAAAGTCATTTAGAATACCCTAAGAATACAGTCAGTCATCGGGGATTAATGGAATCACTTATGAAAAGAAAAGAAATACATCTGAGAATTGTAGGTCAGATAAAGTAATGTGTTTATGTGAAAAGCATGCCAAATTAGTCAAGAAATCTGGTGCAAGCATGACTCACACGGATTAAATATATGAGCATGATCAAGAGATTTAATCTTTCTGGGCTTCATTGATCACATCCATATAGGAAGATTTAATACTCAGTGGTTAATCAATTTCTTTAACCTTTAAACATTGAACACCATTCTTCAATCTAACTATAACAAGATACCTAATGTTAGCCTTTAAGTACGGATGTTGGTTGGAGATGCATTGGGCAAAATTCGGACTTACTGTTTGCTCATTTCCCTCTGGATTTACTTAAGGAATACCTTTGTGAAGTAGAAACAGAAATTCTGTTGGTCCATGGCACATGGTTTGGAACACGTATTTAAAAATACTTTTGCCTAACTTGTATTCTTATCCCTCTTCCCCTATTTATAATGCTCCATTTAACTTATCAAAATGTGGCATACTACTTTGTTATTCATTTATTTTATGTAGAACTCACTACAATATAAACTCCAATAGAGCATAATTTTCCCATTTTAATCACTACTCTTATCAGTAATTGATATCATAGTAAACACTCAATAAATATTTAGTGAAAGAAAGAATGATTTTTTCCTCAATTCTCTCTTTTTCCCCAGAGATTATCGGCTCTTTATTATTGTTAATAAAACTATTCTTAAATTCATATAGAAAATATACTTTAAAAATGCATTTTATTGAAACTATGAAGAAAATCAGAAAAACTAAATCTAGTATTTAAAAATGTACAACTTGTTAAGAAATGGAAATTTGGAGGAATGGTAATTGTCCAGACCTATTATGAGAATCAAATGGTTGAAAAGAAGATTTGTGTTTTCATGTTAAATCAAGATCAATAGTATTTAATTTTTTTAAATAGAGAGGTTATGTCAAAGGCTAGATGATAAAACAAATTTGAGAAAAGTTTGTTACATTACAAATAGATCTTTACAGATACAGATAAAAAATAGAAATATCTTTAATACATGATGTATCCTTGTCATCCATTGCTGTGTAACAGATCACCTCAAAACATGCTGGCATGAAAGAATGGATATTATGCTTCTGAATTTTTTGTAATTTGGACTGAGTCTGGTGTTGACAGTGTATTTCTGCTTCATATAGCATCATCAGAATTCTTCACTGGGACTTGATAATCCATTTCCAGGATAACTAGTTCACCAAATTGGCCAGGTGTCATTGGCTTTCCTTTCTTGTCTACAAGGGTCTCTCCATGAGGTGGTCTGAACTTCCTCATGGCATTGTGACTGCGTTCCAAAAGAACCACTAAGAAACTCTATCTCCTTTTTTTGACATAGCCTCACAAGTCACATAATGTCTCTTCTGCCATAGTCTCTACTCCCACCCCAAAATTCAAGGTGAAGAAAGCTTCTTAATGATAGGTATGTCCAAGTTACATTGTAAAAACAACATGTGGAATGAATAATATTGTGGCCATTCTGGGGAAAATACAACCATCTAGGGTAGGTCAGGGATAACAATGACACAGAAAAGTGTCCACAGTGTTCACTGTCAGTGTGAGGCAGGTCTTGTACCCAAAGAAAATATACACTGTGCTGATTACTCTTAGAGGATAAGTCTGGGTCCTTTTTAAGGGGCTGTATTCTTTCCTAGAAACCCCAAATCTTCTGAGAGGAAAAAATAATTCATGCTAAATGTTGCCTGAGGATTTGATGTCAATCAATTCTGTATAATAAAACTACTCGATAAGAAGACATGTTTCAGTGGATCATTTGAACCTATTTTTCTCATCAGCTGGGAGTAGAACATCCAATAGCAAGGATATTCCTGCATGAATTCTGTGGATCAGGTGAATTGATGGTCCATTACCCAGACACCCTCTACAGCCTGACTATCCCTAAGTAGAAATAACTAGTATGCTTTCTTAAAGGCAAAATATTATTTCTGCCTTTATTATAGTGGTAATTAATATGAGCAAAACCTCAAAATAAGAAAAAGGGTTTTAAAAGTTTTCCTGAATTTTAAACATGGTTAACAATAAAACTATCTGGTGAATTACTTAAATTTTTATTGAGACACCATCTGTAAAATATGTTATAGATACATAAATATGAGCTTGCTTAGAATTGGTTTAATGCATGAACAAAGTCAATAGTGATTTTAGTTTTTGTTTTTAACAAAGGCTTTATTTGAAAGAGAAATATTTTAATAGCTCATGGATTTGAAGATGTGGGATATGAAGTAGAAAATCTCTCATGTGTTTTTTTTAACAGAATATTCTAAAACAGCCATGATGCCTGTATTTTTTCTCACTAAACACATTAATTTTTAAAAATTCAAAATTAATAGCTCTTTATTAAATCCAGTCTAATTTACATACATGCTTAAAACCAGAGAACATTTCCTTGCTATGATCAGAGAGAGAAATTGACAATTGAAATGTCAGAGAGAGATGATCTTGTTGATTTTGAAGATGGAGGACAGGGGCCAACAACAGACAAGAAATGTAGGTGGCCTCTAAAACCTGGAAAAGTCAAGGAAACTGGTTTTTCAGAAGGAATGCAGACCTGTTGACATTCTTATTTTAGCCCAGTTAGACCCATGTTGGACTTCTGACACCCGGAACTATAAGATGATGAATTTGTTTTATATTAAGGCATTAAGTTTATGGTAATTTGTTATAACAACAATAGGGAAGTATTATACAATGTAAGAAATAATATTGAGAAATCTCACTATAAATCTTTTTTAGAAAGTGTAACTCTACACTGTGGTATTATTTCTCTAGAACAAAGCAACTCATTTGTGAAATATTAAAATAATGAATCCTTTAAACTTTTTCTCAAACTTTTAAAGTTATATTCACCTTAAGAAAAATACAGTAAATATATTTCTACTCTACATATCATTTTACTAGCTTACATTGCAATTACTAGATAATTTAGTACTTTCTCATTAGAGGATCCCCCTCAAAAGTGGAGTTAAATATGCCTTCATTTGATGTCTGTAAAAATCCAGGCATATTCCACTCATTGCTTTTCTACAGCTATAGGGCACATTAGAATTGTTGTTACCTTAATCAAAATTTTTCAGCTGCTTGTACTAACATCCTAAAACTTAATTGGGTGCTCATTTCGTTGGGAAAGAGGCTATTAAAAATTATTTTGTACACAAAGTTAGGGCACCTGCCTTTATTGTTGTTACTATCTTTTGAAACATTTTGAAAGGAGAGGAAATTTAACTTGTTGATTAATCCCATTGATTACATATTCCCCTGTATTAGTCATCTAGGGATACCATAACAGAATACCGCATACTGGATGGCTTAAGTAGCATCAATTAATTTTCTCTCAGTTCTGGAGGCTGGAAGGTAAAGGTCAAGTGCTGGTAGAGTTGGTTTCTGGTGAGAAGTCTCTTCCCAGCTAGCAGCTGCCTTCTTGCTAAGTCCTCTCATGGCCTTTCCTCTGCGTTGGAACACTCCTGGAATCTCTTACTCTTTTTGTAAAGACACCAGTTCTATCTGATTATGGCCCACCATATGACCTCCTTAACCTTAATTTACCCCTTAAAGAGTCTATCTTCAAAAACGATCACAGCAAGGGTTAGAGTTTAAACATAGGAATTTGGCAGGGTTGGGGCAGGGGACAGTTCAGTCCATAACATTCTATAACATTCTAACTGATCTAGTTGTGTGAAAAACAAATGCTACAATTGTGTCTAGTAGGACATATGTACAAAGTATTCATTGACTGCTATTTTACAGTGACCTCAAAAAGTGGTTCACTGGGTGAATGGGTAGTCTGTTTTGGGAAGGAATTCTGAAGTATATATGTTGATAAGTTGCTCTCATGGGACCCCAGGACCATTATCTCTTTAATAACCTAAACAAGTTTATAAAGATGATCGTTAAAGATCAGAGAAAGGATAAGTTAAGAGAGAAAATGAAGAAGAGGAAGGGAGGGAGAGAGGGAGGAGGAATAAAATATTGAGGAGGATGAGGAGAGAGTGAGAAAGTGAGGAAGGTGGGAAGAAGGAAGAAGAATGGGAAGGAGACTAATGACTACTGCTAATTAGGGAACACAGGACTAGAAAAACATTGATCACTGTAGAAAAATATTCAAGAATAACAGCAGGTTATGTGGGAGAATGAGAGCCAGTATTCACTCATTTTAGAAAATATTTACATGTGGATAATGTGACATTTTAAATACTAGATTAGATTACAAGTTTGTAATGTCACAGATGTGTTACAGCCTAGTTCATTGAAAAATAAACCCCATTAACCCCAGTTTTGAACTCTACTAAGCTTTAAAGGACAACACACGCCAACATTGTGGAATATAATGCCATGAGTCATGAAGGCAAGTCTATAGTAAAGTATAAAGTAAATATCCTTTTTTTGGACCCATGTAAAGAATGGATGGCTATATGGCTTCAAAACACTGAAAAAAAGGCATCAACAATAAAGAAGAGAGAAGAAAAAATTAGACATTCTGAAGGTCACTTCTAAATAATGTGAAAAAATTTTATTATTATAAAACACTTCCATCGTATAGACAGGCCAGTGTTACATGGAACCAAAAAGAAATTATTTTAAGGAAATGCCAATCTGGTTTTAAGAGGCAGTGTACAAGACTCTGAATAGCCCTGCCAAAGCTCACTGCGTGCACAGATGAAATATGTTTATACTTAACTGTGGTAGGAAGAATAATGGCCCTCCAAAGATGTCCACATACTAATTCCTGGAACCTGTGAATATTTTACAGTAAATGGCAGAAGGGATTTTGCAGATGGAGTAAGGTTATGGACCATAAAATAGGGAGATTATTTTATATTATCCAGATGGGAAAATATAATCATATGAACCTTTAGACATGCAAAAGGAAAGCAGAAGAGTCAGAGAGGTGTGACGAAAGAAGAAGCAAGGGACATTAAAGCATGAGAGGGGCACTACCTACCCTTCTGAACTTAAAAGGTAGAATAAGGGGGCTGTGAACCAAGGAATACATTGATCACTAGAAACTGAATTAAAGCCAGCAGTAAAATGGGGCTTCAGTATAAAGCTGCAAGGAGCTGAATTCTGCCAACAATTAGCATGGTCCTTGAAGTGGTTCCTCCCCACAGCCTCCACAAGGAATGCCACCTTGCTGACATCTTGATTTTAGCCCAGTCTTACTTCTGATCTATAGAACTTTGAGATAATAAATTTGTATTGTTCAAGCCATTTGTGGTATATTTTTATAGCTGCAGTAGAAAACCAATACACATACAAATCATGATTTCTTAAAACCGCAAGCATGAATAAAAAACTATACTCAAAAGTATTACATTTTAAAATACAGGATAAAATTTTTGAAGACTGTAACTCCTCAGCTGCAACAAATTTTTTCTCCTGTAGCTCATCATTTAAGTATATAAACATCTACAAACCAATAAACAAATACTGAAGTGGCTTTGAATGGTAAATATAGCAGAACTATTAAAAAAGGAAGGTCAATTTTGTGCTAAGGCAAGGCATATTAATGAAATAAAAATAATAGAAGGTATAAATGGGCAGGTAGCCATTGAGTATGAAAGTGTTTTTTTTAATTTTTCTCTAATCAGTTCACATAACTGAATATCTTAATAATTAATGCAATCTAATAAAACATAAGATTGACTTAGTGATTAAAATAATTTTTTATTTGTTTATATATATATATTTATTGAAGTATAGTTACTTTAAAACATGAAAATTTCTGGTGTGCAGCATAATGCTTCAATCATACATGAATATGCATATGTTCATTTTCATATTCTGTTTCACCATAAGTTACTACAAGGTATTGAATTTGTTGTTTATCTATTTTATATATATTAGTATCTGCAAATCTCGAGCCCCCAGTTTATCCCTTCCCACCTCCTCTCCCCACTGGTAACCATAAGTTTGTTTTCTATGTCTGGTGTGGCTGTTATGGAAAACAGTATGGAGATTCCTCAAAAGACTAAAAATATATTTGTATTTTGATGATACTGGAAATATGGTACCTAATAGATTTATTGCAAGTTCGTATATGTTAGATAAACTTAGATACAATGTACATAAAGCCCTAAATTGTTTAGATTAAAAAACAAGTTTACCTTTAGTAAAACATCAACAAGAAGTATAATATGTTAAATAATGATTTAGAGAATATATGAAGTAAATAGTTTTATAGTGCTTTAAAATATCTATGTCTATTTCTGCTTTTTTGCTTTAATAAATAACATATATTTTAACCTTACTTTTGCTTTTGCCATACCTTGCTGTTACCTTTACCTTCACATCTGGGACTTCCAGATTTGTACTTGTTAAGCCATAAGAAAGTAGTTCCAGAAAACATAAACTATCTGATAATCTATCATAAGAGCACTGAAACCTTTTTCTTTTTTACAGTTCTGTTTGAATGTCTCTAGAAATATGGATGCAGATATCTTTCAGTTCATTTACAATACAGATATGGAAAGGGTTTGAGTTTCATTTCATCCATTAAGTCATTTCTGTAGCATTTTTGATTATCACAGTAAAAGCTTAATGAGTTTCTTCTGTAATTGTAAATATAATAGGTATAATTGTAAATGCTTTCTAAAGCTAATGTGTTATCAAAAATTATTTTCTGATTTATTGGTTCAAAATAATAAAATTGGCAAATATTATATATCAACTATTTTCTTTAATCTGAGATAAATTGATTTCATGGAAAAAAATGTTTTTTCTGTATTTTTCCCTTGAGATTGCAGTATTATTATTAGGTCAGTTGGTTAGAATTTTACAACCTTATGCCTCAAATTTTCCCAATGAATTTGCCAAAAAGAATGCGTATATTTAAGTTTAAATATACTGTCATGAACTTGAACTATCATATAACACTACACTAGCTAAATAAAAAAATTTAGTAATATTCTATCTCCTTAATAATGTATATTGTACTTTATTTCTGGGTAACTCATTATCCTAAAATTCAGGAGCTTATTTTTTTTTCTATGTTGCACAATTTCTATGGGTCAGAAATCCAGGAGAAAGTTTTCTGGGTGGTCTGGCTCATAGTCAAACCTCAGGTTATATTCAGGCAGCTGTCCAGGCAGCAGTCATCATAGACCTTTATTGGAATTGGGGAATTCACTTCCAAGATGACTTCCATGGTTGTTGGAAGACCTCAATTTTTCTCTGACTGTTGGCTGAAGACCTTCATTCCTTGCCATGTACATCTCTCCATAGACCAGTTGCCTTAATGATGCAGCAGCTGGCTTCTTTCAGATGTAAAATTAAGAGTCTCTTATAATCTAATCTTGGATGTGATATATCTTTACTTTTGCTGCATTCAATTGGTTGTCCTGAAAAACCATAGTACAGTGTTGAAGACTGCTAAAGAAGATTGTGAATGGCAAGAAGGGTTTCATGACCAATTGTACAATCAGCCATTGCATCATTTAATTTCAGTCAATTTCATATCATGTCTACTTTTAGTTTGAATACTAGAAGAATATTGTCTTCTAAAATAAATTTAATATCAACAAAATTATCTTAAGTAAAAATTGATTTAGATATTCTATATGATACCTTCACTATCTTCTAATCGGTTTGCAGATATATAAAATTTCAGTTGAAAATTTAAATTTGTATGAATAAATAATATTTAGCCTGGTCAGGAAAAAATATGTGGTATAATAGCATTCAGTTCCAGCCAATAGCACTCTTTTTTCATGAGAAATGACTGTGAATTTCTACTGACTCACTTTAAATGTCATAAACACACAGGAAATATGCACTATCTTTGGGAGTTTGGCTCAAGATCATTTGAGTTTTATTCTTTAAACCAACTCAGAAAAGCAAATCTGTATTTATATAGTATTTTATTTTACATAGTCTATACTTGAAAGACATTGAAAATTTAGAACGAAAAAAATTTATTAATGGCACAGCAACAGCCCTCCCTATCTACTTAGTAGGTAGTTAGAAACATCTTAGTTCTCTTATGCTCACCTCTGCTTTTTGCTCCTGGTGTAACATATTCTGCTTTGCTATTAAAGACTTCCATCGGAATGTTCAGGGGTGTCTTGAGAGGACAGTGAAGATCATGTGTTCTAAAAATTTTTATTTTTGAAGAATCTCTATAAGTTGTTTATAGTGTTTTCAGACCAGAAGGAAAGAGGAAAGGCTACTCCAAATTTGGTGAAATCATAGACTGCACTCTGAAGTTAGATCCCATCACAGGGTGATCAGGTGGTTTTGGCTTTGTGCTATTTAAATAGAGTAAGAGAGTGAGGTTGAATCCATAGAGCTCCCCATGGAATACAAGACCAAAAGAGGCGTGGATTCTGCTTTATTACCTTTAAGGAAGAGGAACCAGTGAAGAAAATAATGGAAAAGAATTACCACAATGTTCATCTTAGTAAATGTGAAATGAAAGTAGCCATGTCGAAGGAACAGTATGAACAACAGCAGCAGTGGGGACCTAAAGGAGGATTTGCGGGAAGAGCGTGTGGAAGAGGTGGTGATGAGCAGAGTGGTTACAGGAAAGTATCCAGGAGAGGTGGTCTTCAGAATAGCTGCAAACCATATAAATTATTCCATTTGCAACTTATCCCCAACAGGTGGTGAAGCAGTATTTTCCAAGTTGCAGATTCATTTGAAGGTGGCCCCTGCCACCAGCTAATAGCAGTTCAAACTACATTTTTTTGGTCAAGTCCCATGGTAGTATAATGCCCAGTCCCTCTGAAGTTTAATTCTGAGTTCTCATTAAGAGAAATTTGCTTTCATTGTTTCATTTCTTAATTGCTATGCTTCAGAATTAATTTGTGTTTTATGCCTCCCCTTCCCAGTATTGTAGAGCAAGTCTTGGGTTAAAAGCCCAGTGTGACAGTCTCATGATGTAGTAGTGTATTACTGTTTTTTTAATAAATCCTTTTGTATAAAGAAGTGCATGTTTATACAGTTATATAGGCAGATTTAAACACGCACACACATACACATCCCCTTTTTTTTTAAGTCTTCCTGAAATCTCACAATTATGAAACTTTTCTCTATCTGCCAAAATTAGACTATCATCAGTGAGGATAGATATCTTCATATTTCATCTGCATTTGATCAGTTTTTTGGTCCACCCTCCAGCCATGATTTACTTTGAAGTAACATTGATACAAGGTCAATGTAGATGTAAATATTTTGATTATAAAGTTCTGTGTAAAATCATTTTATTATTTTAATAATAGAATTATGTATAACATTAAATTAGTACTACTTTCATGCTTTCAGCCTCATTATGCACAAATTAAATTTTAACTAATCAAGTCAACCATATAATGACTATTACAGATAGCATCAGCATCTTTAGTGTCATGCCAAGAAGTACCTAATTCTTCTGGGAGATGAGATAATGGAAAGTATAGCTTTTCACTGAAAAATTGTGAAGTGAAGATATCAGACATATTTGTACTGAAAGTCATAAAATTATCATCAATTTATGTGTATATTGAAAAATGGGTTCATAGTATTTGGATCTTTTGATAAGCATTAAAAGTATTGATATTTGTCAAATTCCCACTGCCATCTGTGTGCTGTTTTGATCAAAGTATAATGAATGCTTTAAACAAAACAAACCAATTTCTAATTCTGAAGTCTCATAAAATGAATTACTAATTTCCTTTTAGCTGCTTATCATCACTTATTTTGTAAATTTTACATTTACAGCAATTATTCCAACAAGGTATCTGCAAGAAGGCATTTTAAATTTATTTCTTAATCAGAACTACCCTGACTGGCAGAAGAACAAGGGAAATGGCAGATTGGAGTTTTAACAGGATTTCATATTCATCTTGGCTGCCAAGGCTAAACTTGTAATTAAGGGATAATCCCACAGCAAGACCAGACACATAAGCAAGTAAACACAACACAAGCCTGTGTTTATGGGTCATCTTTTTTAGTTCTTGATTCAGAGAAATAATTTTTAAAAAGTTATGAAAATAATCACCATAATAACACACTGCTCTTTAAGAAGCCCCTTTGTGTTGAATCTGAGCATACTGCCTCATTCATTTTAAGAAGAATCTTTTTTTAATGAGAAACTGCTCCTAAATCATGAATAGCTAGTTTTTTTAAAAAAGTAAACTAAAGCTAACTTCACAAAAGCTAAGCTTTAAGAGTTTTAGAATCAGACAGACCTTGACTCATTCACTAACCCTCTCAGACAACTTATTTTTTAATTTTTCTTAAGCTGCTGTCAAAAGAGGATACAATCTAAAGATTAAATAAAAGAATGTACCAAGTTTTTGTCATGATGTATATGTATCTGACTTAGCCTCCTAATTTAAATAATTATAGAACATGGAATATATATGATGTAATGTTTAAATTATTAAATGCTTCTGGGATGTGATGTTTCACATAAAACAAATAAGGAAAACTCCATATTCATTCCAATATTTTAAGTTGGGCATACTTTCCAAACCACAGCTTAAAGATATTTGAGCTCAAACAAAAAAGCAGTGTTCTAACCGGATGGAGGAAATAGAGATCAGAGAAGGAACTGCTGATTTGGCTGGAATTTATGCTGGTTTCTGGAGAGGAGAAAGCTCTACTGATAAGGAGTTCCAGAAAGCTGGAGGGGTGTTTCCTTGAGAGTGTGACTAGATGATAAGGCCTACATACATATGATAAGATTCTGTGAACTGGGGTCAAAGAGTTGCTGGGGTGCCATGATTTCATCAGAATGTAGCACATTCAGCACTGGAAGATATTTTAGTTCCTGTCATCCATACTGGAGAGAACTTTCTGAAAATCTTGGTTATTCAGAAAAGACCTCCAGAGAGATCAACCCTCAGTCTATCCACAGAGTAAACTATTAGAGGTGAACTAACAAAGCCTAAAGCCAAACCTCAACAAGAGCAAGCTCATCAGTCAGTAAATTAACTGTCTCACACAGCAAAGTCCAATACTTTTTAAAGAAAGAAAACAGTAAGCAGACTCAATAAATTGCATACACAATACTCATCATTTCAATAGTTAAGAGATGTGTAAAAATTATAAAAAATCAGAAGCAAATATGTAGAAGCAAACGTGCTCAAGAATTTAAAGGAAATGATAAACTCAGTGAGTGAAAAGACAGAGGGATTTCAATAGAAAAAAAAAGAAAATGATAAAAAAAATTTAATTAATATTCTAAAATTAAAAGTAGAATATTGTAAAAGAGAAAGTTCATAGGATATCCTTAATATGTGATTGGACATTGAAAAAAGTGATCAGTGAACATGGAAACAAATTAAATGGAAAGTAAAGTAATCACAGATAGATAAACGACTGAAACATAAATGCAGAGTCTTTAATGACTTGTTTGACTGTATTAAACAGTATAACATGTTTAACGGAAATTTCAGAAGAAGATTGAGAATGTAGCAGAGGGATAAATATAAATAGTGACTGCAATTTTTTAATTTTGATGAAAATATCAAGAAACAGAGGCAGGAACAACAACAACAACAAAACAGTATAAATAAAAGGTAACAACATGTAGGCATTTAATAATTAAACTGATGATAATAGAGATAAAAAGAAAGTAATAAATCAGCCAGAGAAAAAAGACATCTGAGGGAAGAATAACTACAGACTTTTGATAAAGAACAATGCAAGCTAGAAAAAAAAAAAAAAGCAACCTTTTTAGTGAAGTGATATAAAAATAAAATGAAGATGTGTAACCTAGAAATATAGATAAAATTTACAAGTGGACTATAAATAAAAACAAATTTCTGTAAATTAAAGCTAAAAGGATAAATGTGGAAAAAAACCTTCAAATTAAAAGAAAATAATGCTGGATAAAAACGAAGACATTCATGAATTAAGAATGAATATAAAAAATGGTAACTGTGAAATAAAGTAAAAATATAAAAGTATGTCTTTAAAATCCAATCAAGTCAATGAAATGAATTAATGAAAAAACACTCAACTATTTTTATAATAAAGGTAGGAAATGTGTAAAGCAAAAGAAAAACCCCACAATATTACAAAGAGGAAACAAAAAATTAGATGGCCAACAAAATTCAAATATTGAAAATATTAAATTAATATAAATGGTCTAAAAGTCTCAATTAAAAGTCAAGGATTAGAGACTAGAAAAGAAAGCAAGAAAAAGCAGACTGGAAAAGAAAGCAAGTATGGTGTAAAATAGACTTGCTCTTTAAAGAAACAAAGGCAAGGCATGGTGTGCACTCATGAGAGCCTAAGTCAGGAGTTAGGTTAAATTGCCTAGTGACCTCATTTCTATAACTAGATTCTTCCAGGGTTAGAGGGGAACAGGAATAGGCAAAAGGAAAGGGACAAAAGAGCTGCTTTCAACTGCAATATTTTCTTCCTTGCTCACTTTTGAGCTGAAGGTTTTTATTTTATATTAGTGAGAACAGAATCATAGGTCAGAGTTAGGGGAATGTAGGTTGTAATGCTGCTGACTGTCTTACTTCCTTTATGCTGTTTAAACAAACTATCACAGCCTGGGACGCGTCTAACAACAACAGAAATTTGCTTCTCACAGTTCTAGAGACTGGAAGTCTAAGCAGCATTTTCAGGTGAGGGCTGTCTTCTGGGTCACAGACGTCATAAATTCTTATGTGGTGGAAAGAGCTAAGGAGCTCTGTCGGGTATCTTTTATAAGAACATTAATCCTATTGACTTCTACCCCCAGGACCTAATTACCTCCTGAAGGCCCCACCTACTAATACCGTCAGTGCTAGGGATTAGGATTTCAAAGTATGAATTTGGGGAGACAGACATTCAGACCATAGCACTGACATGATAGGAAATTGTCATACAAGTGTGAGAATAAGCTCTAAGAGGAACAGGGAAGATTTTGTACATGGGCAAAAGGAGTAACTGCTAATTCATATGGTGTGTAAGAGTTTAAAAAAAGATACAATTTTGTGGAGAAATGACATGGGTGAAAGGGACTATGAAAATGTATTCAGATTATTGTGGCCAAGATAGCCTTCATATTCCTCTCAGCTTGACTAAACTCTAGACAGGTTGCTTCCTGCCCTTTAAATCCCTTTTCTTAGAGAATTTACTTTAGAAAACTTGTAATTGAAGATTCTTTCTCTGCCCTCTTTGAACTGTTTACAAATGTTTATAAATATAAATCTTCCCAGCTTTAACACTCAGAGATGTCTTTCTCAAAGACCCTAGAACTGTCTTTTTGAAATGTAAACTTGAAGGAGATAATAGCCCTAACTCCAGTCTCTGTGGGAGCATAGGAGCCTGTCTTTAGTGGGTGCATTGTTCTCTGTTGTTAAACTACCTCCTGCCTTGAAGATAGGAGACAGTTTACTTTTCCTTTGGTTAAAGCCAATTAGCAAATGAAGGTGGCCTATGAGCCCATCACCACTACCTCAGCTGTTAAAAACTCTCCAGACCTTTGTTTCAAGGAGTACATTTCTGACTCTTTCCTCTGTTGTAACAGTGTTAGTCTTCCTTGCCTGTTCACTTTGTCCAGTGCAATTTTCACTTAGACAACTGCTTATCTTCCTTGCATTCTCCTGGAGAGTTGTACTTAATCTGATTTGCCTTGATACTCAGGAGTTCTAGCTTGCTTTCATTAGATACAGGGAGACTCCCTAAACAGTGCGCTTGAAACACAACACTAATGTGCTTATACAAAAGGGTGATAAGTTGGTTTGGGGCAGTCAGCTAGAGAAGAGCACATTATCTTTTGGGAGTTAAAATCTGTCTTAGAACAAGCAATTAAGTCATAGTCTCTGTTTCATCAATTCTGTAGGACATCTTTTCTCCCCAGATGCTGACAAGTCCTATTTGAATAATTGTGTAAACAGGTGTGACTGACATTTAATGAGACTTCTGCAAGCTACATATATACAGTACTTATTTCTTTATGAGTACAGCTTCATAGTCACAGAAATCCTAGACCCATATAGCAAGATGCAACAGAACTCCTACCTTATTAAATAATGCTGCATTATCTATCCAGGCAGTTGGAGATTGAATGCTTCATTAGCAAGTCAATGCATGTCCGAGATTCCTACTGATGCTGTGATATTTCTATCAATGCAGATTGTTCTCTAATTGTAGCTGAAGTATGCTGTTTAAATGTTCTAAAGTGGAATACTACCAGTTAATAGACGTCCTTAGGAAGTGTGTATATTTGCAAATGTGTGCATCTTTATCTATCTTTCCTTTTTCAAGATTTCCAAATTTGCAAATCAAGCATATCAAAGACCAAAAATTACAAATGTTTTAATTATTCTATCTGCTTTTGAAGAAATAAAAAAGGACAATGTTTGAGATAGTCCACATTCAAGTTATTTAGGGATATACAAGCTGGATTTATCATTTTGAATTGCTTTTGACATCTAATGATTTTTAGCTTAAATAATTTTATTTTGTTAGATTTTCATGCTTTGAGGCCTTTTCAAAAGCATAGTTTATTCAGTTATATCAGATAATCTATTATTAGAATGGTTTACAATTTTCAGATTCTTTTAAACTTTCATGTTTTCTCTTACCATTTAGCTTATATATTTTTACTTGGAGAACACTTTTTCTACTTACTTTTGTGCTACCATCTAAATGCTAAATGGCCATCAGATTATTATATTCACACATTAGGCAGCTAGATACAATTAAAATATTAATATCAAAATTAGTATTTTGATATAATTATTTTTCAACTACTTATTTATAATATATTTTATTATAAGTTTTAGGTAGCTAGGTTAAAAACTTAATTGTCAAAAATTTATCTAGTTTTTTACATGGTCCAAGTGAATTAACAAGTCTCCATTCTGGGCACTCAAAAAATGGATATCTATATATTCAAGCATTTCAGCATTATGAACAAAACTAAAGATTTTTTTAAGGAGAAACCAAGCTAGTATCCTTCTATTCTTTCACTCCTAATTCTAAAGTAAAAGAATATGGAGATTTGGATTTTTCTTATTTTTCTTATGATGGATGTTGCTAGCAATTAATGTGGTGTTAATAGCCCCTTTAGGAACGTAAATTGAGAATTCTGAGTCCCACACAAGTGGATTGGTAGGTCATTGACTTGTACCTATGGGAGATGTTGTGCATTGCTGAGTTCTATTTCAGAGCATCACCTGAGGAAACAAGGGTTCTTTTGACTAGAACTTAATCCTCTTGTATTAATTTCTTGAGTACCCACCCATGTTACCAGTTTGTTATATCAAAAATCAGAAGTTGTCTTTTGTTGGTCTATTTAACACAAGGCTTGATCATAGGAATGGAGGAAGTCATCTGATTATTGGCCTTAACATCATGGGAAACAAGTTTGGTCTGATGTCATATATAGGATGCACAGGATAATTAAGGAGATGCTTTTATTCAGTCCACTGCAATAGTGAGAATGTTCCTTAATGAGGAATCTCTCCAAAAAACAGGAGTCTTGGGGCTTTATAAAGGCAGGTAAACAAGGGAGTCATCAAGAAATCTTAGGATAGTCATGTGGAACAATGGAAGTGAGTGTTATCTTAGACTGTGCATGGTGGAAAAGCAGTGTGGTCCTCTGTGGTTAGTTATTTCCTAGAACACAAATGAGTAGGGGGACTTACTATATATCTCACTTTTCCAGGACCAGAAGTCAGATAAAGTTTAACATTGTCAATAGATGTCAAGGAAATTGCCTGTAACATCATGCTAGAGTGTAAAGTTTTCTTCTGCTCACATTGCGTATGAAGCCTAAAATTATTCATTTGTGAATTGTTAACATAAGGTGATTTTTTTCAAATGAAAGTAAGTGTAACTTCCCTACCTCCCCAGTTGGGTTAATGATAAACTTAGGCTTTTTCTCTTTCTAATAAAAATATTAAGAAACAGTAAGCATGCTTCATTTCTTAGGGATGTATACATACTTAGTGGAAGAATATCTCATGATTTTATCAATTCCTTTGTTACAAGCAATATAAATTATTTTAGGGGAATGGAATGGCTCAAATTCTCTCGTAACATATTTTGGGAAAACTAATGCTATGTTTGTAGCCTCTATATCTTCCAGCTGACAGAAAGACTCTCATATGGAAAATAGCTAATCTTTGTCATAAGATGCAGGATTTTCAAAGGCTATGGTAGTCTCCCCTATTCACATATAATTATTTCTCTTCCTCCTGTTTATACTGAAAATGTGTTTATTCTTAATGATTAATATTTAATATTAAGTCTTTCTTATGCCTTAAATTGATACAGGCAGAAATAGATATTCTTTTTCTTCCATCATTGATACTTTGTTTTCTTGATATCATTAAAAAGTGTTCTCCAAGTAAAAATCATAATCATTAACTTCCTTTCCTTTCTCTTTTGTCAGTCATTTGAAGAGTTCATTTATGTTCTTTGCTGCTATTGTTCTTTGAATATCTGATGATCCTAGGATGATAGCTTATTTTTAGGAATGAAGAACAAAGTCAATTGACTAGCATAGCTGGAATGGACTTCCTGTTTTGGTCAACTTTCCCATGAATGAAAGAATTAGCTATGCATTTATATTGTATTAGGATAGGGACAAGAAACTGGTAGACAGGCCATTATTCGCCCTATGCTGAAAAAAGAAGGTCATACGCTAGAGACAACTCAATCTTGAAAAGCTAATCCCTAGCTTCTCTCTGACAGGCCACCAATTTCAAGGATTTTTTTCTCCCGCTTTGGTAGAAAACTACTTCTACTTCTGCTGATGAAGCAGAGGTAACTTTAAAGGTTTCAAGCATTATTTTCATTAATCATGTTCTCTGTTTCCAGATGCATTTGTTTAAACAATTAATTTGATGACTAATGTTTTATTAAGTTTGAAGCTTCACTGATTCAACATATATTTATTGACCAGATTGTTCTAGTTCTGAAAACCTTATCACTGAAGAAATTGTATATAAACCTAGGCTTCATAATATTTACCTCTGCTGGGGTTCAGAAAAGTAAGCAGGTTATAGAAATAGAGTGTAGTAAGCTCTTTGGCCGATGAGGTAAAGAATGTTATGCAATCAATAGAAAGGGCTTTCTGGTGCCAGCTTTGAGGACATGGTCATAGAAAGCTGAGACACAGGATAGTAAGGAGTTAGCAGGGCAAACAGTGAAGGCTGGGAGAGAGAAAGTAGTATTTAACAGAAAAGGAACTGCATGAAATATAAGGAACTTTCCACAGTCCAGTGGAGTTGGTAAGAGTAAGGTGATGAAACAGTATGAGCAAAAGCCAGACTGGGTGACTAAGAAGTAGGGTGTGAAGGCAGTGAGTGCTATTCAGTGAGTTTGTCTGTGATGGGGGACCCATTGGTGTTGGATAATAGATCATAGAAAAGGCATTCTCTTAATCCTTCATAAGTCCCTTCATTCTGGTTACTGATCCACCTCAAGTCTTTGGAGTTACATGCAAATAAAAAGTTAAACAACTATCAAAATATGAGCAGTAATTTTGTAGTATGTGCCTTGATAAGAAAAAGAGTAACAGTTTGGGGAGATGATATTATTTACTGAAGTGAATTAGATTTAGTAACAGCCAGTTTATGTTGTATAAGCAACATATAGTAGGGGATAGCCCTGAAACAAATATCACAGTGAGATGGCAGACCCTTTGTCAAAATGCCTTTTTTCCTAAATAGAAAGGAATGTAGGATGGAAAGATGGAATGAAACTCCACTGAAAATGTGGTTCAAATGTCAAAATTGATGATGCTACATATGCCTGATGAAGGTATGAAAAGTTTTATAACTCATCTATTTAATAAGGCTTTCTGGGAAAAGCAAGAAGAGCTGTCAAGTAGGTTTAAAAATGACTTGAGAAAACAAGAAGTGAGTGGAATTGGGTTTTATTCTTGGGGGTGGTGGGGAGGTCAGAACAAGAATTTCCTCTCATGGGGACATGGCTAGCATGGTTAAAACTTTTTGTTTGGGCCAAAGGATGAAGTGTTCAGGGTTTCTTATCAGCTTGCCCACTGTGGGACAGAAGAGGCCAGGAAAGTGATGGGTCTGGAAAACAGTCACTACTCAACATTAAAAATGAATTCAACTTCTTATTCAGAGAGAAATCTTTCTAAAGCTCTGAATGTGACGAAATGCCTTTTTCTCGTTCCATGCTGATGCATAATATGAAAATAAATTTTTAAATAATCGAAATTTTTTAACTTATAGTTCTTAAACCATTGTCTGGGGGAGAAAGTCTTCTTTATTAGGAATCACATTTCAAATAATATCCGCAGTCTAAATGCATACAACTATTAATTTTTTAGACAGAATAATTTTATTTGAAAGAGCAACTGGCTGCTGAGACTAGCAGCCTGAGCTCTTCCCAAGATAAAAAAAATTTGTAGTTTGAAACAGATAAGGTAACAAACAATCCATGGAAAATCATTGGCATTGGATTATAGTTTTCTGATTTTCAAGACAAAGTCAACACCAGGCTCAGGACTAGAAAGCGTGGAGTTGAATCATAAAGGAAAGGAGCTGAGAGTCTAAATTCACAAACAAAGAAGCTTACTGTGAGACTATGGTGTACAAGTGAATTAGTAGTTGATCTAGCTCTAGAAAATCAAGGAAGTTTTGTTTAGATTCCAAAAGGAAAAGTGAAAGTCTTTGGAGAAGACATCATAAAAATGACATAATTATCATGCTCTAACATCTAAAATTGGGCAACGTCATCTATCAAGAACTCTCAACTAAGCAAAAATTAAACCCTTGACACCATTTTTCCTTATTGAGATGGACAAACAATCTTAGAATAGCTGAAGAAAGAGAACGGTTGCCCATATTATCATCAGATCTTTTAAACAAGGATCTTTAAAATCACTAGAGGGAAGGAACACCCTTGTTGTGATAGTCTTCAACAGCACATATTGCTTTAAACTCATCAAAGTTGCCTACCTGCCTTATCTAGATTTAAAACATCAGGAAAGACAGAATTGATACCATTTTGGAAAATATTTTTGAATTTAAACACTCATCTCCTATTGAATTTTTAAAAATTTGCTTCTTGATTTTAGCATCTTTAAGAACTCTTACGTGAAATGAATTTATAAAGAGCGAGTTATTTAATAAAAAGAGATAGAGGAGTGTTAATTCAGACCCACTCTTTCATTGGTATGCAGTAAGTAATATGTTAGTAAAAGGTTTGTGTGGTTACAGATGGCTAATGATTTGAATATACCTTCATTCCTAAAGAAGAGTAGACACTTGGGAAACCAAAGATTCATCCACACTCAGAAAAGGTGAGCCTTAAGATATCTCATTTTGGTTAATAGCATTAAAAATTAATTACTGATAAGCTCAGACATTATTTGGAAAGTAGAAAAATCTCAACATAGTTTGTTGTGGACAGTGATGAAAAATCATCCTAAATTTAACTGTATCTCCCAAAATTAGAAGCCAAAATCCGTAACTTTCTCCAAAAATATGGTAGGCTAGTTATCTGTACTTGGATTGGATTGCAGATTTTTTTTGACATTTTTCCTTAAATTGCATTTTATTATTCTACATGAGAAGTATTAATTCCAGTGGATTTGTTACGAGTGTATGCCAAGCACAGGAACCAAGATTTTATGTCGACTGCTGCTACTTGCTAGCTGTATGAATTGGCAGGTTAATTAATCTCTTTGTGCCTCAGTTTCTTTATCAGTAATATGGGAGTGATGTTATACTTATCTCATTTGGTTACTGAGAGGACTAAATGCGTGCTAAATACAAGCAAAATATCTCCCATTCATAAACATCAAAATATTAGGCCTTTTTAAAAAGGTATTTACCCTTTGTTTAACCTGAAGAAGATTCCAAAGATGAAAATACTGAGTCTTCTTATCATAACATTTATCTTCACTGTTTCCCATGCTTCAAATAAATGACTTGAGGTTTGTTAGTCTTTTGCTATTTAATAAAATATTTAAACTCACGGGTGCTTCGCGAGAAAGTTGATCCTATCAAAAGGAAGCCATAAGCCCTCCATTTTATTAAAAAAATAGTAAAAAAGAGGAATATAATCTGTAGTCAAATATTAGATTTTTCTATTAGCCTCAAAACTTCTTATGGCACATGGAAAGTACTTAAAGAGTTGCCTATTACTATTATTTGGCCTTGGGTATTAATTTTAGTTATGATTATATAATTAATTTTAACTGCTTGACATGCTGCAGTCTTAAACTGGCAGGCTAAAGACTATAATTATATGTTTTCTTTCTTTCATTTTCTCCTGTATTTTTGACAATTATTTACATACTTTAATGCTAAATTCTTGGTTCAGAGTTTTGACTGCCAATTTTTCATGCTGAAAACATAACATTATAATAAAAAGATCCCCATATGTTTTTATGCAATATTTCACTTATTTGCTTATCATTGTGTATGTTAATCTTTCCATTCCTACATTGTTTTTAATGCAGAAATTGTGTGACATGCATTTCATCAGCTCCCTAATTTCTAATCTCTGGGTTATATACTTGTATATTTATATTTATGATTCATGTGTTATGTATTTTATTAATTTTTCATCTTTGTCGACTACCATGAAGTCACTAATTTACTCCTTATTTCTCAATTTTTATTTTCTAATATAATCTGAAAGTTGAGAACCATAATTGTAGTATTACTGATTTATATTACACCTTTAAAATTTCTATGTTGAAATTTGTTCTATAATTAAAATAGCCATTTGTGTGTATGTACATACATACATATACATACATATGTATATGTATATATACACATCCTGTATTGCTCACTAGTCAGTGTTTTTTTTTTAATACAAATCCACTGTGTGTATTCTCTAGCATGTGAAAAAATATTGTAATATTGGAATTATTGGATGAGAACTTTAATTCCTTGAAACCTTCTGTTCCTAGCACCACTGCTTTTGTCATTTATTGATACAAGAGATAAGTTGAAAAGGAACTTGGTTTTTGTCCAGTTACAGATTATTCAGTGTTGCTCTGACTCTCTGTGTTTGATGAAATGCTGTGCACCAGGGAAGCATTCTGTTTCTTGCTTTGTGTTTAACCTCAGTTCCGTTCCAGGAAGAAAATGTGGTTGTGTCTAGTCTCCTTCCTGTTACTTTGACTTTCCATGTCACTGAAGAGCATCTAGTAAAGTCTGATAAACCTGCTTTCCTATTGTTTTGCCCACCTCTGCCCTTAGGTCTTCCAGCACAATGTCAGGTAACTATAATTAATCTGAAATGCCAAAAGCAGTTTCAAGTGGTCTGTTTCCTATTTGACCTTTTGTGTACCCTGGATTTTTTGCAATAGTAGGTGAGATTTAGATTTGTAGCAAACACCTTTTATGTCCTGTGTCATGACCCTTCAATTCACTAGAATTTCAGCACAGCTGTGTTAAAGAACTTTGAACGCTGTGCCCCACAACCCAGCTCAAGTGCCCTCAACAATGTCTCTCCACTTTCCCGCCTTAGATTTTTCTCTTAAGTTCAAGGGAGGACACTAATCCATTCAAAACACAAAGTTAACAGTCCTGGGAAGCAGTTCTCAACAGATGGGGAGAAGGAGTTGATTTATAAATGCCCCAGCTTCCAATCCCTTGTGGAGATGTTTTTGATAGTCATTCTGTAAAGATTCCTTTTGAGTTCACTTCCTTCTGTGCTCTGCTCATGCCACTCCTTTCTTCTACTCTATGAGATCTACTCTCAAATAAATTACTAGCTCTGAAGTATAATTGTCAGGAACTGCTTTTGAGAGAGCCCAAATTAAAACCAGATCCTTTCAGTTTTCTCTTTTAATTTCTGCAACACCATGCTACTTTCTCATAGAGGAGAGGTTTGGGTTAGACTTTATCCTTTTCCTTCATTATAGTATTAAATGTACTCTGCTTAGCAGAAATTCATTAATGTTTTTGGCATATAGCATATGAAGGTGCAATATTTTTACCGTTACCATTTTCAGTTTATTTCGTCATATTCAATATCAAGAATATGAGGTGGAAAATTCTGCTTCCTCCTGAGATGGAGGGACAGGTATCATATTTATCATCCATCCTTTAACAACCAAAACATTGAAAAAATAAATTAAGCAGCGTTTTTTAGACATGTGGTAACAGGCAGTACAGAGCAGTGACCTTTGACACATGGGAAACATGAAAGTCCTATGATTGCTCCCGGCCTAGTGCCTGGAGAGAAGGGTGGCATAGGCAGAGCCAGGGGTATCCCTGAGTTGAGGGTTAAAGGAGGCCATGATAACTACCATCCAGGAGGTAGAGAACCAGAGGGAAGAAACTTGCTTAGGGAGGGAACTCAGGAGATCTTCAGAGGGTCCTTTTCAGCAGAGTGATTATCTGTTCATGCATGTAAAGAAACTAACTAAGCAGAGGCAATATTGCAGGAAAGAGAAATAAACATAAGAATGGAAAGAAAGAGTAAAAGTGACTTTGAAGACAACAATGTAGAGAATCTCTAAGTATCTGCAAGGAAAGCTAAGAGAATTGATGAGTTTAGTAGAGTTGAAGGATACAAGGTCAACACACAAAAGTTAGTTGTATTTCTATGTATTGATAATAGATAATTGGAAATTAAACTTTAAAAGTCAAAACCTTTTCAGTAGCATCAAGAAACATGAATTAATGGATATACACTAATGAAGTATATGCAAGAACTGCTGAAAACTATAAAACACTGATGAAAGAAATACAATAAATGAAGAAATGAAAAAATATGTCATGTTTATGATTTGTAAGCCTCAGTTTTTAAGATGTAAATTCTCCCAAAAATAATATATAAGGTCAATACAAATTAAATCAATATCCCAGCAAGATTTGGGCAGAAATCAACAATTTTGAGTTTACCATTTATGTAAAAGACAAAAGAACTAGACAAATCAAGCAATTCTGAAAAAGAAGAATGCAGTTGAAAGACTCACACTATAAATCCACAGTAATGAAGACAGTATGATATTGGTAACAAAAGTAGACATATAAATCAATGGAACAGAATGGAGAGTCCAACCAAAATATGCCCACATAGATCAGGGCAATTAACTCTGACAAAGGTGGAAAGGCAGTTTATTGCAGAGAAGGTTGTTTCTCAATAAATTGTTTTCATACAGTTAGAATCCCACATTAAAAATAAATAAATAAAACTTTATATCGTTCATAATACTAAAAATTAAGTCAAAATGGGTCATAGGCCCAATAGGTCTAAGAACTATAAAGCTTCTTGTAGAATACAGGAAATTTTTGTGACTTTGAGCTATGCAAAGATTTCTTAGGTATGACACCAGAAACGTGGTACAGTAGTCCCCCTTTATCAGCGGAGAATATGGTCCAAGACCCCCAGTGGATGCCTGAAATTTGTGGATAGTGCCAAACCCTACATAAACTATGTTTTTTCCTGTATATACTTATTTATGATTCAGTTTAATTTATAAATTATGCACAGTAAAGAGATCAACAAAAAATAACAAAGTAGAACTTATATAACAGAATATTGTAATAAAAGTTATATGAATGTGGTCTTTTTCCCTCTCTCTCAGAATATCTTATTGTACTGTATTCACCCTTCTTGTGGTGATAGGAGATGATAGAATGACTAGGTGTTGAGACGAAGTGAGGTGAGTGATATAGGCATTGTGATGTAGCATTAGGCCACTAATGACCTTCTGAGTATATGTCCAAAGGGGGATCATCTGCTTCAGATGAGCCTGGATCATTCAGCCACAAGAGGGTAGGATGTCCAGAGCAGACAATGTCCATGACTGGGGACCCCAAGTGTACGGAATGGGATGATGTGAGATTTCATTGTACTACACAGAAAGGTGTGCCCTTTAAAACATATTAATTGCTTATTTCTGGAATTTTCCACTTAATATTTTCTAATCTCAGGTAACTGAAACCACAGTAAGTAAAATTGCAAATGAGGGGGGACTACTGTACATAAAAGAAAAAAATGATAGGTAGTTCTTAGAATAGTGCAGACTTTTATCTTCAGCTCTTGCCTAGCAGCTCAACAATTTAAGACACAAGAAGAAGCTTGTGTAATTACTGCACTGAATTCTTTTTAAAATTCTTATGAAAAGTTGTCATTAATTAGAAATTATAGGATTCATGCCAGCTTCTCCCATTTTGATCCTTAAAAGGTATCCTTGCCACTCCATCATGTACCACTATTACCAAATTTAATATGATTAGTTTTCACAATTTTCTGAGCTGAATTACGACAGATGTAGCTTTATCATTTTAACTATTTTTTATTTTCAATAATTTTTAAAATCCACAAATGTAATATGAGGATCAGTGCAATTATACATTACCAGTGGGGAAAGAGGAAGCATACAAAGTTAATTTAATTAAATTAATGGCACTAGTACCTGAAATGTCCTGTGACTTATCTCAGCACACCCCTTCCTTTTAACCTGTTCCTTTCTGAAATGTGGCATGTGCAATTCATTCCCGATGTTCAAAGTGTGAAAAAAATAAATCTTACAAATTTTTACAAGCAAATTACTTTCCTTCCATTTACTATGACTCATAAGTTCCACAGGAAGTAGTACACACAGAGGTCATTGCCAGTAGAAAAAATTACTTTAAACGCCACTTGTTTTTGGCAGATTCTCCTAATTTACTCCAAAGGGAGGACAAACAATTTTCAGTATATTTCAGAAAATGTTATAATTCCACATATCATTCATTTAATCTTATTCTATATGTGGCCATTCAAACACATACCTTTCCAAATAATAGTTAGATCCTGTAGTTAAATGGTTGAACCATATTCCCTTGAGTGAGATATGGTAAGGCCAGAAGCAGATCAAGAGAGAGAAACTGGTAAGAGCTGTTGCAGTTTTATTATACTCAGAGTTCCCTGGATAGAGCACAGCATGCCATGCAGTACCACTCAGGGAAGCACCGTGATCAGTCACAAGGTAGAGAATGGAACTGTAGGCAAAAGTACCTTTATTGTGGTTTCCACAGGAAGGAAGGGTGAAGCAGCGTAAACAGATGTAGGCTTGGCCAGCTGTGTTTGAAAGTGGCATCCCTGCAAAATTCATGTTCACTGAGACCATTAGAGCATATGGTTTGGGACCATCTAAAGGGTCCAGATGTTTTCAAGTGATCCAAGATTTACTTGAGAAGAACTAGTAACTTTTATAGATATTAAAACATCAATTTATAAAAATTAAAAGTGAACTTAATAACATAATAATAACATTAAGCCCATGAGAAAATGAACAGACAATAAGATATTTACCTTTAATATTTAATATTTAATGATTATTTATATGTTAAATTCAATATTGAAAGATTTGTGCCTTTTGATTTGCTCAACAATTTTTGTGTTATAGTGTTGGTATTCAAAGATCAACAACATATGTGAATACACTGTGTATTTTTGTGTTCATGTATTAAAATTAATATTTGCATACAAATAAAAATCTTTAAATGAATATATATATAATGTTTAAAATCATTTTGTTGGAAAAAAACTAAAACTTCCTAATAGAGCTTATGAAAATACTTGCCTGCCGACTGATGTCTTAAAAATCAATAACTTAAATGTATCAGATTTTGAAAAAAGTAAGACAGGGAGCCATAACACTATAGATATTTGGCATATAGCCTTTTAAATTAAAAATTAACATTTCCAACGTAATCTTTATAACTGAAAACTTCAGTCTGATCCAACACAATAAATAGGAATAAAAGGCAGTAAACACACATTGTGGACAATCTTATTATTGAAGAATCATTTATCATATGATGTAAAATATTAAAGAATTTTCTGAATAGTTTTTAAGAGTGAGTTTGGGAACAAACAAAATTATAATATCAGTTGAATATGCAAACACCCAGGAACTATACTAAGTACATTTTTATAGTGTTTTGTATTTTACTATGTAATATGTAGTTAGTCAGAATTTTCAGGAAAGCTGAGTAAAGTAAAATTGAAGGTAGATAATGCCAAAGAAAGACAAGGTTATTTTCTGTATAGCCCTTCCTTTCCCCTCTCCATCTACATATGTCTTACGTTCCAACTTCTCTTGTAAGGTCCTCTACTGATCACAGAAATAGGGCTGTCTCTCTGCATTCACTCTTTCTTACTTTCCACAACTTCCACATTACTCCTTCATCACTCCTCATCCTTCTCCACACACAGTGTTTCTCTGCACAGGCACTTTTATATGGAGAATACATTGTGAGATCCCCCGCCTAAAATTATTTCACCTGCAGGTTTGGTATCATTCTACTCCTTTAACTCAAATGAAATATATTGCCCAGAAGAGAAATCTCATTAAGTCCAATGCAGTCATGATAAGGTTGATAGGGAGCAACTTCTTATATAGCACAAAGGGTAGGCAGTATTCCTAACTTATGGATGAAAGTGGACAAAAGAAGAATTTGAAGAAGGGGATTGAAAAGATTGGAAGAAAGTAAGATGTCATCTCAGGGATAACTTAAGAGGTAAGAATCAATTAAGTGAGCCTTGATTATATAGAAATGAGAGAAAAGCCTTCACATTTTTTCAGAATATTACGTATACCCAATCTCCCTGATTGGAGCAGAAATTTCTCTAAGTCTCCCATTAACATTGCATGGTGATAAGTGAAATACTGATACCAGGAATTAACCCTCTCACATGCACAGTCATAGGATCCAGATATAGACAGTGCTATCCTAGCATCCAGAACCAGAAACAGGAAGGTAAAATACAATCCAGTCTAGACTGAGATCACAGTCTCCTAGCCACTTTTCATTTAAGGATTCTCCAGTATTTGGTGAGAGAAGCATATACTTACCTCCAGAACTGTATGAAAATTTTACCCTAAAATTCTTGCAGTATACTACTATGTAAAAGGCTGAGGTGAACTATTAGTAAATTACATTTAACAAAACTTTAATAGAGGACATGGAAAAGATGGTCAGACAAATTACTAAGATCTGAATAAATAATGTGGCTTGGGGAACGAAAGGCAACACTCTGGCAATCAAATGAAGTGACTGATAGTGTATACCGGGAGGATGAAAGATACGAGGGGAATCAAATCAGGAGCCTTCTGATCAAAACTGGAGGAGAGTTTGTGAGCCACATCGTGGCTATGGAATGTGGTGTGATGTACAGGTTTTAGGATGATTAGGGAGACAGGCATGGAGCAGCAAAGCATGGGGAAGTTTGCTACAGAAGCAAATACTCTCAGGTAAAGAAATTTTCCATATATTTAAGCACCCTTTATATATTAAAAGACGGGGGGAAAAATCCCTAAAATCTTGGTATTACATAGTAAATGGGATGAGAATTTCCAATTTTATATCTTTCATTGAGTTATAAATGTATTTGTTCTTTTACCTACTCTGTTCTACTAATACTAGAAAAATTGTATTTTGGAGAAATAACAAAATTGAGTTTATTGTAATAAATACGTGCAAACATAACTCAGGCACAGAAAATTACATAAAAATATGGTGCTTTCTCCGCTGAGTATTTGAAACACATCTAATATATCTCCAACCCAATGTCTGCTGAACTCACCACATATTTGAAGTTCAGACCATTCACCTCAAATTAATCCTGGAGTTCTCAAAGAGACGCTCACACGTTCTCCCAAGCCAGACTGCTGCCTGTAGCCGTACCCTTTTCTGCACATTTACAGGTAGCAAAGCTCCTTAGACAAGCTTTACTTCTGCCACAATCCCTTATGACAATGCCAATGTCTTGAATAACCGTGGAAGGCCTGGAGATTCACAGACTTGAGTGTTCAGCAAACCAGAACAAGGCTCTTTGGAGTGATGAAGAGGGTTCCTTCCCACAGCTACGATATGTGTTGTCACCAGGAGATGCATTTGGTCTATAGTCACTGGAAGTGCCTCATGAACATAGTTGCATCAGATTCTGCCTCTAACCTCTCTCACTCCATAGGCAATAAAAACGAGTCCAAGAGACAAACAGATATGTAAACAGATATGATTCCACTCCCCTTCCTCCTCTGAAGAATAGCACATCTAAACTGGAATATTTCTAAGTCAGACTTTAAGTAATTTTTGTGTTTATTAAGGATTTTAAAAAACTAACAGCTTGTGGTAGCAAGGCATGAACCTAGAGGGAAAGGCAAAATCTAAATACAGAAAACATCATAATTCAAATACTTGTTAAAGTAATATAGTTTAATTTTGAGTCGTTTGAATTGGGATTCCTCCCCAATAGTGCGCAAGTGTCTAAGAGTCTTACTCTCTTCTTTAGTGTGCTTTAAAACTATTTCTCTCCCTACGTACCTCCCATTACTTTTGCTAAGGGACTTGCTCTTCCTCATGTAGAATTTTATCCCCTTGACCATCAAATTGTTTTTCTCTGCAGAAGCTTCTGTGAGCACTCACTTTTATCATTTCTGACCTTGGGAATGATCCAGGAGTTTCTCAACTCTCAAGTGGTTCGTCGATATCTGGAAAGAAAAAGGTGTGTTTCAAACTTAACCCAAGTAAAGACACACACACACACACCACACACACGCACGCACGCACGCACACACACACACACACCCCTTACCCTACAAAAGCTTGGTTTTTGCCATTTTAAATATTTTATGTGGCTTGCATACTGGACTCTTTCCCTGATCTATTTAAATGGCAGGTGGGCAGGATGTTACTTTTGTTCTCTTTGAATCTATATAGAGAAAAAATAGACAGGTTAAATGGAAATAAAGAAATTACTAAAACAGATTTACACTCTTAGCAGCTGGAGAAGGGATAAACAGAACTTTGTTTTCATTAGAGATGCATTCAATGAGTGCATGCTTTTCATCCAGGAAAACTGCATCGACAAAGTGACTAGCTTAAATATCATTTGCATTTTATAGGACAATTCAGTGATCATACACTGCTTTTTAAAAATGCTTTGCTTATTTATACTGAAAGGAACCGGGCTATTTTATCCTACACATCCTTTGTCCTTTGAGATCTTGTGAGAGACGATATGCAAAGTTAAATTCAAGAAACTTACTGAAAATTTAACACAATAGAAAATCAGTTCCTGCATATTTGCCCATCCTTATTTTCTAACTGACTGTCTTGAGACAAAATACTACTCGCCCAGTGTTTTACACATTTATCCTTGTTCAGTCTACATCATGGTTTGGTTTTATTTTAAATTGTGCTGTTATCTTTCAAAGCACTTATTTTCAATTCATTGCTATATTACAAACACACATATTAGGTGTGTTCTTATATTATATATGCATATATGTTATCTGTGTAAAAATTATCCCAATTTATGAAAAAAATCTTCAACATATATTTTCTCATTTGTGGTTTAAAACAGTTCTACAATGCATACATTATTATTACCTATCTCTAAAAATTGAGGAAAGTAAAATTCTGAGAGGTTAAATCTACTTGCTCAGATTAAAACCAATTCAAACAACTTCCAAATGTCAGCCTTAGAACTTAAACCTAGTATGTTAAAAGCAAATCTTTTATCTTTTGTGCTAAAATGCAGCACTTTCATTGCTTAAGTTACTTAAAGTCTTTTTTGGTCAGGATTGTCTTAAATAAATAAATCTTTCCTGATCCTTGAATGTGTAGCTAGTTGTTCTACCAGTGGATTCTGCTTCCATGGATTAAATTTATTTATTGTTTCAAAATCTCCTGTAGCAGTTAGATGCAAGCCAATATGCAGCATAGTCCAAGACAGGAATGCAGCCTATATTTAACCAAGAACAGCCTTCTTTAGAAGGGATAATCATGTTAGAATCCCCCCATGTTGGCTCTAGTATTAAGGCTTTTAGGTAAATGGCCCAGTGGTGGAGAAGATGAGAATTGCTTGTGTGTTGTATTTCAAGGTTTTGAGAAGAGAAGAAACTTGCCCTCTAAAGAATAATTGGTCACTGAGACCCTTATAGTCAAATAAACTGCTTATTAATCTAGAGGAGAGCTCGGCCTATAAACAGAAATATCTAATTTCTGAGAACTTGAAAGCTTTAGGTTGCAGATAAACGGTACATAAAAGCATGGCTATTGAGTATAACACTAGAAATTGATTTTATTTTCCCTAAAGAAAGCACCACAAAAGACTTTCTGTCTGGTAACAATATTTATTTCCAGCTCTAGGCCCTGACCTCAGGGACAGCTATTGTTCAATTTTTTGTTGTTGTTGCTGTTTGTACCTTGTTTTGGTTTTGTAAATTTCGCATGCAGAGTATAGAGTTAATGAAATTCCAAAGCTAGCACACTATCATTAGAATCCATGCTGATCTCTCCCCTTATTTTATTTAATTGCTACTGCATATATCTATTTCTTTATTCCCATTTGTGTGTGTGATTATTAATTCAAGGAAATGTTATTTTCTTTGATTTCATTCTATTTTTTTCTTATTTTCACTTGAGACCGTGCATTTTAAGATCCATCCATGTTATTCTGTGTATATCTACCATGTTACTTCTAACTGGTTTGCATTACTTTTTTGGTGTGCATCCACCACTTTTGACCTATCTACCACCTGTCAAAGAACCAAACATTCCCCAAGTGAGAACTGCAGTTATTTGGAAGGCCCACAAAACTGCCATAGATTTGTCCAGTAAGGAGAGGACACAGTAAGACCAAATACACACAAAGGTACGAAGAGAATCAGTTACTTATGGCCCACAGATGTCACTGAGGTGGAGAGGCAAGATGATAAATGACACAAGCAGTGGGTCACTTGGTCATGGAGGATCAAATTCTAGACTATAGTTAAGTGATTTTATACCCTGCAGATACTCTTAAGGGAAGTAGCAAAGTACATACCCTTTGCCTCACTAGAACCAGAGAGATGCTAAAGAAACTGAGTCTTCTACAAAATAGGTTAAACACAAGGGCCTCGTGGCAACTGCTCACAATACTGCCTATCCCTCTATGTTCTGGTAAAGACCAAAAGACATTCTGCTAAGGCTTGGGTCAGACTATGGTTCAGCTTGTAAACGTTGCCTGTGTGGAGACATACAAGTTCAAGGGATGACATGCAGTGCTCCTTCCCTACACCATCCCACAGATAGATCCCAGCTTGCATGCAACTCCTCACGTCCCTGCTCAGGAATGTGTGAGACTCTCCCCAGGAAGAACTGAAGATGTATAGACTTAATTTGACTGAGTTGAATCAAATTGTTCTGCAGAATGGCTGTAGCAGTTTGCATGCTCAGCATCAGTGTATTAGTTTTATATCTCTGCTACACTCCTGCCAATACCCAGCATTGTCCAAATTTCTAATTATTATCAGTTTAACAGGTATAAAGTGATAATTAGCATGTCAGTAATTACTGATGAGTGTGTGTCTCTTCATATGCTTGTTACCTTGTCTGTCCCTGAACACTGTTTTGTTCCATTGAGTTGTTTATCTTTTCTTGTGCCAATACCACACATTCTTTTCTATGGCTTTGTTTTGACTTCCAATAATGTTAGTTTCTTTTCTTTTCTTCTCTTTTCTATGGTTGAATTCTCTCATGAAAAATACTTCTCTCAGATTCTGCCTCTAACCCCTCACTTTGCAGGTGCTTCAAACCAGTCCAAGGAATAGATGGGATGGATGCCAGCCTCATATATCCAACTTCTTACTGATTATTTTCATAAGGCTAAATATTTAACGTCTCAAACATATGGAATCTAATACCATACTCCCAATACTCCCCGGTACACTTTATCCTAATAACTTATTTTATTTCATTTTTGTTCTTTCTTTAAATCATTACCATTCTATACTAAACAAAAGATAATTCTTTATATCTAATGGAAAAATTTCAGATACATTTCCTTTAAAATCGAGGACAAGAGAAGGATATCAGCTACCACCACAGCCATTCAACATATGGTTCGTGGTTTGGATCAATGCTGTGAGGAAAAAGATGGCTTGCAAATTTTGAAAGGAAAGAAAAATATATATCATTATTTATAGAAATTATGATCACCTAATTAGGAAAAACAACAGAATCTATAGATTAATAAATAGCAATACAAAGAATCCAGAGGAGAGGTATTGCTGGAGATTTAAATTAGGGAGTTCTTTGCTTGTGAAAGTTAATTCATCATAGAATTGGATGTTCACCAAGGGAATGATATAAATATAAAAGAAGTGGAAGACTGACCCTTAAGTACTGATCAATTATATCATATGTTTTAGCGAAGTCAAAGAAAATGGAGACTGAGAGTTAACACTGGATGTCCTCTTATGTTATTGGTGACCTTGAGAAGTGCCATTTGGTTAACGGTGGGAGAAAAAATCTAATTGAACTAACTATGAGAAATAAAAGAATTATAGACATACTATAGTAACTGCTTTGATAACTTTGTTTTTAGAACAAGCTAAAAGGAAACTTATTTGCTCATGAGAATAATACAATAAAGAAGAAAGGAAAATTTTGATATGCAAGAGATAGTAAAGAGAAATATTGGAGATATGTCCTTGTTGCAGACTGTTTTCTCAGAGAAACAGATACTGACATATGTGTTTTTATGCATATTTTTTAATGTATTCAAGTGTTTATTGAGGAATGCTCTCAGGACTGAGGCCTGTGGTTAGAGTGGACTTCCAGGGTATGTGACCTGTGTATAAATTGTGCATAGTCTCATGCTTAGAAGGGCCCCCACCCTTGGTTTTATGCTCTGCTGTCACCATTGAACAAAGGGCTCCACAATTTTAATTTGCACTGGACCCTGCAAATTACATAGCTGGTCCTGTACATAGAGAGCAAAAGGTGCAGGATTGGGCAGAGCCAATCCAACAAGGACGTCTAAATTTGTGGTAAGTTGGGATGAGGGAGCCAGACTCTCATACCTTCTATTGACCTCAATGAAAGCTGACTGCACTGGATAGAGGGCACAGTCTTGGGTAAGACAGCTCTCTTCAGCAGAGGGCAAACTCCCGAGAGAGACACAGATGAGGGAAGTCAGCCATCAAGACTACCAGCAACTGAGGAAATAGTGCTTTAGCCTTGAAGGGGGGTCAGGGCAAGAATCCACCACCGGGCTTGAGGAGAAGAACATGGCAGGGGTATAATGCACAAGGTCATGACCTTGAACAGGAGTACTTGAGTTGATCATTGTAATAGGAGAGAAGCTAATGATATATGCTAGTAAATGAGTATAGCTGGAGGTGAAAGTTTGTGGAAGAATTTTAATTTTTCCAGTTCCTTCAATGTAGTCAATAAAATAGTAAACAAGGTCATCAGCTGAGAGTTGGGTAGTGAGTTGGATTTGGAGTTTAAGGGAGAATAATAGCAAGAAAATGTAAGAGGAATACTAGCTTCATCTTGAAAATCTAGTATTATGCTAATAGAATTTCTAAAAACTGAGAATTAGAAATATTGAGTTGATGTTTGTGGGATGAGGAAGAAAACAATAAAAACGTTCTAAGAAAGAAATTTAACTGAGCTTAAGAAACGTATGGGTTTTCATACTGAAAGGTCTGCTGAATTATAAGCAAAGTAATTTTTTAAAAAATCATCCCTCTATACACATGCTTGTGAAATTTCTCTGCTTTAAGAATAAGATACAATCATAAAAACATGGAAAGAGAAAAATTAAAGTGCTCACCTGCAAAGATAACTGTGGATAGAACGCCTGTACCTTTCTAATGAGTATTATGAAACTAAAAGCTCTTACACAAGTGCTTCAAATATCTGAGGGGACATTTTTAGAACCTAGAATTGCATGTTCAAAAACATTTTTAATCAGTGAAAGCAAATAAATACACTTTCAAATACTCAATTACTAAGCTATTATTTAACTTGTACAATTTGCTATGAAATTTGCTTGAGAAAAACCTGCAATAAATGGAGAAGTCTAAGAATAAGGAAGCCACAGGGCTCAGGAAACAGAGATTCTAAACCCAGAGAGCATCTCAGGATAGCAGTGGGGAAAGAAGCTTGGAGAACAAGTAGTTCATTTAGAGCAGTAGTCCAGGTAATTCTAGGAGAAAATCCCTGGGGAGAGGCATTGCTGATTGCTATTATTGGACACCTAAATAGAACGAACAATGCTAAAATTCACTCTTCTTACCTCGACTAGGCAAAAGGGGAAAATACGTCAATCCAAATAAAAACTTCTTTACAGGAGTTACAGCTTTCAAATATGAAGCAGATAATTTTGGAATACCGTTTTGCGCAGCTGATGATCACATGAATCTGTGTGACTTTGATAGTAAGGACAAATCTCCACTGAGAGGTACAGATGTCTTGATTTTAATACCCAGATAAAGCAGAGAAGGAAATGTAACTGTAAAACATTATTGGATTCCACAGCAAAAAACAAAAATAAAAGTGCATCATCTCAAATTCTGCTTAAAGAGTTCCAATTTTTTAGAATTAAGCAGAGGCCAAAAATGAAAGTGTAACTAGAAATACCAATATGAATATCAACATAATGCATTTTGATAACACATAAGTAAAGGTACAGGCCAAAGTCAGGAGGCACAAAACAGTAGGAGAGGTGGAAGAAGGGATTAGAATATGACTACTTATATAATGAAGAATTAAAAACAAGGTAGAAAATAAGTGCATGGATGGCAAATTGAATATGGGGACACAAGGAAGATAAGTAAGAAAGGTAACTCTTATCTCCAATTGGAAAAATCAATGAATAAAAGTTAAAAAGGATTACTCAGAATTATCTCAGTGATAGAAAGCAAAAATCCATTCTGAGTAATAATAATTGCAGGAAGGAAGGTAAGGAGGGTAGCTCTCTGTATTAAGGACATTTATAACATTTGCCATATTATTTTTATAAAATAGTTGTTAATTTAAAACAGCAAAATAATAAATAATGAAAAAAGATCAATTAAATATACATTCTGCTGTGGAAGGATGTCTTTGATGTGTTGCTGAGTAGAAAACTAAAGAAAATTGTGTAAATATAAACTCATTTCTTAAAACTACCAGTACATACAGTGTAACTATGCATTAATACAATCTTGGCAAGACATACTTTTTTGAATGATGGTTGCTAATACAAAGATGAAATATGAAAATGGTGCAGAAAATTTAAAGAGTAGAAAAGTTCTTTCTGAGACTTTGAATTCGCATCAGATATTCTTGGGTTTAGTAGGTATTTATAGATGACACTCATTTTTGTCATTAATTCGGGAGTCGTTTCCCTGTGATTTTGCATATTCTTTGAGATTCGTCCATGTTGTAACATATTTCAGTGTATGTTCCTTTCTACTGCTGAGTAGTAATCTATTGTAAGGATGTACCGCATGTGTTGCTTATCTTTTAACCAGTTGATGGACATTTGGATTTTTTCCAGTTTGGGGCTAGTATGATTAATGCTGCTATGAACATTCATGTACACATCTTTATGAGAACATGTTTTCATCATCTTGGAAAGATCACAAAGAGAGGCATTACCAAATCATATGTTAAATTCACATTTAACTGTTTAAGAAACTGATGAACTCTTCCAAAGTTCAGTATCATTTTACATTCCCACCAGCAATATATGAGTGCTTCCATTTCTCCACATCATTATAAACACTTGTTACTGTCTATCTTTTTGATTATAGCCATTTTACTGGGTGTGAAATGGAATCTCATTATGGTTTTAATTTTCATTTTCCTAATGATTAATGATATTGAGCATCTTCATGTGCATATTGGCCATTTAAATAATTCCCTTAGTGATATATGTCTGCACAGATGTTTTCCCAGATCTTTAATTGGGATGTTTGTCTTTTTTATTCTTCAGTTGTAAGAGTTCTATATTCATCATTGATATAAGTCTTTATCAAATATATGATCTGCAAGCATTTTCTCCCAAGCAGTTGCTTGTCGTTTCATTTTCTTAATGGTATCTTTGAAATATAGAAGTTTTAATATTAAGGTAATGCAATTTACCCCCCCCCTTTTTTTTTCAGGATTGGACTTTGGTGTTGAATTCAAGAACTCTTTGCTCTTTGTTTACCATGGGGGTCAAACAGACTTTATCCTATGTTTTCTTCTAGAAGTTTTATAGTTTTGGGGTCTTATATTTACACCTATGATCTATTCTGAGTTACATTTTATGTATGGTGTGAAGTGAAGGTCTAAGTTTACTTTCTGTGTGGATACCCAATTGTCTCAACATTAATTGTAGAAAAAAAGTCTATCCTTTCCTCATCAGATTATCTTGGTATTATTGTCAAAAATAAATGTATGGAACTATTCTTGAATTGCTAGTTCTGTTCCAATGAGCTACATGCCTGTCCTTGTAGCAATACTATATCTTCTTACTGTGGTTTCATAGTAAGCTTTGAAATTGGGTAATATATGTTCTTATTTTTCAAAATAATTTCGGTTTTTATAAGTCACTTGAACTACTATATACATTTTAGGATGAGCTTGACAATTTCTACAAAATTTGTGCTGGAATTTTCAATAGAATGTATTGAATCTGTCAATAAATTTCAGAATTGTCATTTTGGCAATAATGAGTTTTCCAATCCATGAAGATAATTTCTTCATAACCTTGCTTTACTCACTTATTAGTTTTAGTAGGATTGTTTTTTGTACGTATGTGTGTGTGTGTATTCCTTTACAATTTTCTAACAACCATATCATGTCATCCACAAATAAAGATTTATCCTTCCTTTTCAAAATAAATCACTGAATTCTTTATTTGGTCTAAAACCTTTTGTAAAATTTCTAATTAATCATATTTTACTTTATTATTTGAACTATCATAAGAAATACCCTGCCTTCAGTACTAAACCCCCTATCATATTTGCCAAACTGTGAATATTTTGTCATACAGGGAGATGACAAGTTTATTGCTGAAATGATAATAATCTGTCTTGGTCCAGAAATCACATGTTATATTTCAAGATAATATAAATATATATAGATATTAATAACTTATCAGTTACATGCCATTCCAAACTCAAAACACATCTAAGATACTCAATTTATATTATATATTTGAAATTGATTTGTAAACTGCCAGGCACCCTGCAATTATATATGAACTTCTGTTTCTACTCATATGCATATTATAGGCAGCAAAATTTTGAAATTCACTAAATCAACCTATACTTTTTTAATGTTAACTATGACAGGACCTAGACTGGGCCCTCATCATCTCTCACATGTATTATTGTAAAGATAGTCTACTTGTTTCCCAAGTTACAGTCTCTCTGTTATGTGATCCATCTTCATCATGTATACCAAATTTATCTTTTAAAAAACTATATATGACCATACCTCTCCCTTGATTAAAAATTCTATTTAAAAAGTTGAATATTTCAGCCATTCCCTTAATTATAGGCTTTTTGGTTATTTTCAAAATTTTTCTGTTATAACCACTGCAAATTATATAGCAATGAAATTCTTATATAGTTCTCTTTTGCACAACGACATTTCTTTTCCAGAATGTATATTATAAGGGACTTACCAGGTTATGTCACACATACACTTTCTAAACACTTTCTTAATTTTTAAGTACATACACAAATGTTTGAAGTTTAGAAAGTGTTTAGAAAGTTTGTGTGCATCTCTGTGTGTTTGTGTGTGTGTGTGTTTAAAATTAAGACAGAAGTCTGAAAATATACACACCAAAATAACGAATCTGATGATCTCTGTGTAGGTGATCAAGGGATATTAGGGATGGTGATCAAAGAAATTTTAGCCTTGTCTAATGTATATTTACATTCCTAAATTTCATACAAATTTACATTTGTACATAGGCCTATGTACAAATCTGTTCTTTATGAAAATAGTTTTAAAACAGACAGTAAGATATAAAACTGTGTCTTTAAGCATCTGTAATCTTAAAGGAAAACAAAAACTATTTACAACAAAATTTCTGGTGCTATGTTCATCTGGGGTATATTAGATTTGCCAACTTTGAGAGACAGAGAACTGACCAATTCATGACTAAATAGTGGCCACCAGATTTTCCTGTACCTGAGATTATTTATCAGAATTTTTTAAGGTGTTCATGAAGCTGGTCATAACACTAACCAATAAGTTTGTCTGTATTTAGATCCATTTTTATGGGTAATGAGTTTAATATTCATGAAGCCCTTTATTACATTGCACTGATTTAAAAGCACACAACTGCCAATAAAAGATAGTGTTGAATTAAACTTAGATATAAAGTAGTGCATACGTTTACCTCAATATAAATGACAAGAATTTCATTAGATCAACTGCCTAGTCTTTTCAGATAGTTGAATACAAATGTGAACCTAGTAAAGAAATGTGTATTAATATTGTTATGAAATAATGTATATTTCAATAGCTAGAGTTACTAGGCTATTTATTTCAAGGAACAGTATAGAAGTAGGAAATGAGAATTTGTCCTCAAGTGTTGTCTTTCTGGTCTAGTGCTTGGATACAGATTACTGCCCATTACACGTGTAATGGAATACATTTGCAGTTATTACTGGATTAAGATTTGTCATTACAGTTTGCAAATGACCAATTTCCCTTCAAAATTGTGTAGTAATTATTGTCAAAGCAGAACATCAGCACAACCACTTAAAACACGTTGTATATTTTTTTCCTTTTCACAGTAAATAAATGATCTCTAAAACATCAGCTATTAACATGGCTAATGAACACTTTGTCTCAACATAAAGATCACCTGAATTTCCCTCGGACCAGTCTCATTAAGTCTAGAGCATAACATAATTCAAATGTCTGAGTTATGATCCAGCAGCATTGCTTTCTACATAGAAGGCCTGTCAGGAAACAGTTAAGTCAGGAAATTGATTCCTTTATTTCACTATTTCCCTCACTCTCCACTCCTTATTTACTAGGTTACCAAATGCTGCCCGTTATTTTCTCCTTTCCCATCTTCCCTGAGCCTGCTTTTAATATCATCACTAATAACCTTATTTCTCTTGAGTTGCAAAAGACTCCTAGTTTTTCTTCTTATACTCTTCCCCTTATCTGACTTAAACGTCTTCTCATTAGTGTTTCCTCAATAATTTTTGGATAGTATTATCAAACTGCATTCACAAATCAAAATATTTATTTAGTCATCCAATAGATATTTATTAAATCCCCTCCCTGTCCAATTTTCTGCATAAATTTAATCCATGGTTTATTGTTGTGTTTACATATTACAGTTAATAGATGTTTTATTCAGAGGTAAGATTTGAATTTGATCTATTCTTGATTACTCCACTCTGAGCTTCAGAATCTTTATCTCAGAGACCCAGAATCTTCACCAATCTGTATGTGAATCTGCTGTGGGTGTTTTTATGGATGCTTTTTACTGCATAGATTCATGTAAGTATTTGAAGTGCAACTATGGTTCTGTTATGACAAAGCTGGTTGCTCCACCTTCCTTTGATTGCCTGGGTCATGCCATCCTCAAGTATCTCCATCTATGCCATGTGGCAAGCCCCAATGTGGCCATAATGTGTGAGAGGTTAAGAAGAGTGGATGGTTGGTCTTAATTTGTCCTTCAGCATCTTGAATTACATTTTTTTGTAATAAATGTTTAAAATTTTAGAACAATTATAGATTTAAAGAATTATTGTGAAGAAAATACAGAGTCTCTCTATACCATATATCCAGCATCCTGTATTATTAACGTCTTTACATTACAATGGTATTAGGGTGGTACATTTAATTAGGTTTTTTTTTTTAGTATTGTTTGGGTGTTTTGTATATATCTGAGTATTGTGGATACATGTCCATTATTAGACATGTAATTTATAATATTTTCTCCCAGTTTGTGATTTATTTTTCCATTCTCTTAATAGTGTCTTTTACAGAGCAGAACTTTAAATTTTAATAAAATCCAGCCTATCAATTTTTCCTTCATGGATTGAACTATTGATATTGTATTTATGAGCTTATGACCAAACTCAAGATAATGTAGACTTTTCCTATTTTTTAAAGAATTTTCATATTTATGCATTTTACATTTAGGCCTATGAGCCATCTTGAGTTAATGTTTGTGAAGGATGTAACGTCTGTGTCAGATTTCCTTTTTTTTTCCATAAAGAAAAACGGAAGAAGTCCATTTGTTCTAGTTCCACTTGGGAAAAGTTGATATCTTAACCAATACTGAATATTCCAGTTGATGAACAGAGAATATCTCTTAGTTTATTTAACTCTTCTTTGTATTTTTTAATCATGTTCTACAGCTTTTTATATACAGATCCTAAACATTTTGTGATATTAATACCTAAGTATTTCATTTTTCAAGCTGCTACTTTATTGTATTTTTTTTCCAAATTCCAGTTGTTTCTTATTGGTATATAGGAAAACAATTGATTTTGTATGTTAACTTTGTATTCTGCAACCTCACTATCTTTTCCACAAGCTTTTGTTGTATATTCTTTTGGAATTTCTGCAAAGACAATCATGTTGCCTGGAAATAAGGATGGTTTTATTTCTTCGTTTCCAATCTTACACTTTTTATTAATTTTTTTGTCCTTGTACTAGCAAACAATTCCAGTAGGCAATTTAGTAGGACTGATGAGATTAGACGTCCTTGAATTTTTCCTGATCTAAGGGGAAAGCATCTACTCACAATTACCTATAAAGTTAGCTATAATATTGTTTTTGTCTTGTTTTTAGCTGTCTTTACCAAATTGGGGAGATTTTCTTCTTTTCCTAATTTGTTGAGAATTTTAATTATGAATAGTTGCTGGTTTTGTCAAATACTTTTTGTGTGTCTATTGGTATGATCAGTAGATTCCTCTTCAGTATGTACATGTGGTTTATTGCATTGATTGATTTTTGAATGTTGAACCAGCATTGCATACCTAGAATAAAATTCATGTTCTTTGTGTATAATGCTCTTTATACATTTTTAACTCAGCACGCTAATATTTAGTTGAGGATCTTTGAGACAATGTTCATGAAAGATACTGCTCTATAGCGGTTTGTGTGAGTGTGTTGTCTTTATCTGGTTTTGGTGTTAGGATAATGCTGACCTCATGAAATGAATTAGGAAGAGTTCCCTCTGCTTCTATTTTGTGGAAAATTGATAGTATATCTTTCTTAAATAAAAAAAGTAAAACCAGTGAAATTACATGGGCCAGTTGATTATTTATTTGGAAGATTAGTTATTGATTTTATGATAAGCTAATTATTGATAAAATTTCTTTAAGTATAGAGCTATTGAAGTTACTTATTATTCTTGTATGAGTGTTGGTAGTTTGTATCCTTCAAGGAATTATTCCATTTTATCTAAATTATTTAATTTTAGGCATAGAATTATAGAATGTTTTATTCTTTTTACTATTCATGGGATCAGTAGTAATAATTGTTCATTCTTTTCTGGTATTGATAGTTGTGTCTTCACTCATTTTTGTTAGATAGCTTGGCTAGTGGATGGCCAATTTTATTGATCTTTTCAAACAAAGAGCTTTTGGTTTTGTTGATTTTCCTTATTGTTTTCCTGTTTTCAATTTTACTGATTTTTGCTCTAAGTTTTATTATTTGTTTTCTTCTACATGTTTTTGCCTTAAATTTATCTTCCTTCTCTAATTTCCTGGCATGGAAGCTTAGGCTATTAAGTTTAAATCTTTCTTATTTCTAATATATGCGTTTAACGTTATAAATTTTCCACTAAGCACTGCCTTTCTGCCTTCACTGCATCATAACAGTGTTTGTACATTGTCACTGCATTTTAATTTAGTCAAAATATTTTAAATTTCTCTTCAGAAATTTTCTTTGGCCCATGTGTTTTTGAAATACGTTGTTTAATTGCCAAATATTTGGGAATTTTTCAGCAATCTTTCTGTTGTGTTATAGATAATTTTATTAGTGTCTGAGAACATATTTTGTACAATTTCTACTCTTTCACATTTGTTAAGATTTTTTGGCCAAAATGAGTTTTATCTTGGTGTATGTTCCCTGCATGTTTGAAAATAATTTGTATTCTACTGTTATTAGTTAGTATGTTTGATAAATTTCAATTAGATAAAGTTTATAAATAGTGCTGTTCAGGTCAACTATATTCTTACTGATTTTGTGCCTGCTTGATCTACCAATTACAAGAGATGTTGAATAAAAGTGTATTAATAGGATAATAATGTTACCCATCTAGTGTATCTATCTATTCTTGTAGTTTTATGTTTTTGCTTCATGTATTATGACGCTCTGTTGTTGGTATAACTTCTTGGTGAATCGACAGTCTTATTGTTATGTGCTACCTCTTCCTATCTCTGATAATTTTCTTTGTTCTAAAGTCTGCTTTTTCTGAAAGTACTGTAGCTACTCCAGCTTTATTTTAACTATTGTTAACATGTTAATCTTTCTCATCCCTTTACTTTTAACTGAGGAAGAGGAATGCCATCTCCCCACATCTCTGGGACAAAATTCTAGTCATGTCTTTTGTCCTGGAAAGCAGGCCTTTGTTGTGGAGTAGTAGATTGTGCTTCTGTTTTACAAAGCTATCTCCTTCCATCCTCCTGCCAGAGACATGAGGGGATCTTTCTTAACTCTCTTAACCATGAAATTCTGGTGGGATTCCTAGGGATTTAACACGTGGAAGTGTGGGTGCCCCCCAAGAGTGCAGCCCCTGGAGTTCCTCATTTTCAGGTTGATCTACATTTGGCCTCCAGCAACTTAAAATTTTCATTTACATGGTTTTTATAAGTTTAACCTTCCACCAGCTTGTGTTTCAGGGAAGCAGATCTTAGTTGTGACTCTGGATTTTCCTGTCTCTAGACCAGTATTTTTCCCTGAAAATTTAGTTCTCTGACAGATCCAAGAAAATTTGTTGATTTTCAGTTTTCCCAGTGTTTTCTTGTTGGGAAGATGAAAATGATAGCTTCCAAGTTCTTTATGCATTGAAACTTAAACCAGAAGTCCATCCAATCACTTTTTAAACCACGTCTCCTTTTTTGAAAAGTCTACTATAAAGATACCCAAAATGTTAAGCACATGTTGTTGTGTTAGAAAGAATTAGAATAACATATCTTCACAATGCTCTCATGTACTATGTTGAGTAGCTTAACTCAGTGGTAAGTGAAGTTTACCTAAAACCAGGTAAAATGGTGTAACATTGCTTTTGCTTGGGACATATTTGGAAATAAATATTAACTCCCAAAATTTTGACTCTGGATCCCATTTCCTTCAATGGTGACTTTGCTCTGTCTTCCAAATAAATTTTAAGCCATCATCCCAAAATCAATATAAACCATGAATAATATCATGGTTATGGCAAATGCTCTGGAATTTATAAGCCTGAAATATGTTAGAGTCACCATGTGGGATGGGTAATTTTATGAGTCAACTTGACTGGGCTGTGAGCCCAGATAGCTGATAAAACATATTTGGGGTGTGTCTGTAAGGATGTTTCCAGAATATGTTGGCATTTGAATTAGTAGACTGAGTAAAGAAGATCCACCCTCACTAGTACACCGTGCAATGCACAAAGAAGTCTATATGAATTACAGAAAGGAATTTTTACTATCTGTAGAAAAATTAATCTTTGTTGATAAATTTTTTGTATTTTTTAACACATGTTTTAAAAGTTATCTGATAAGCAGAGTTATGTGTATTTTTTGGTAGAATGCGCTGCTTATTTTTTTGGTCTTTCTTTTGTTCTTGAGCAAGAATAACAGTATGCATTGATATATTTTGTAGTAAGAATGATTTTACACATTACCACAGCATGGTAAAATCCCTAAATATTTAGTAAATTATATATTAAATTAATGCACTGCTGTTTTTATAGATGATAGAGAACACCTGTGTAGCTTACATTGTAGTACTCAGTTCTAACATAATCATTTAAAAATAACAAAGAATTAGGAAAGCTACTTTTACATGAAACTAATGGTAAATCTTGGCTAAGAGTCAATGGAAAATATGGCTACAGAGACAATACATTTTAGTGAATATAAAACCAACATTAAGCAAATCACTTCAAAATAATTTTTTAAAACTGCATTTTATAATATAAATATCGCCTGAACAGCTTAAATAATATACTCTTTTTATGGAAACCAAAGTTTTAGACCAAGAATGTAATGCAGCTTGTTAACAATTAAAAAGAAAAACACTATTGCTTTTCTAATTAGAAAGGCAAGGGAAGATGTGTGTTGTTACTTAGGGGTATTCGGTGGAAAGACATCTCCTCATGATTGACATTAATGGGAGTTTCACATGTGTATTTGGGAAAGAGAAATCTCCCTAATTAATGTTTTCCTCCCATACATTTCATTCCTCATAAGGTTTGATGAGCTGTATCAGCAATACAGTTTTAGAAATGTTTACCAAAGAAAGAATGAATCATGAAAACGTTTCTTCCTTTGCATTTAGTGAGAAGTCCAATATAATTTCATGCATAATTAGAGTTTAAATGATGCCTTTAAAACACATAGCACAAAAAGTAAACATATACATTTCTCATCCCAGAATTCTAAGTCTTGGTATTTGAAATTATGCTCTTTGTAGAGCTAGAAATTAAAACAGATAAATAATGATTAATGAATATAGAGATTTTTAACATTCTAACATATTTCCATAAAGCATCCTAAAATTAAATGCCTGTCATTATAAAGTATGACATTATTTTAACTTATTCTATAGAATCATTTTGAAAAAAGTTTTCAAAGTTTTACGGAACTGATGAATTTGAAATGCCTTATTTTTCAATTATAGGTATTCAATTTATTGGTGTAATTGATATGCCTTAGGTATATTTTTAGAAATGAGTCTGTAATGTTTCTTGTTTAACTTTTTGAAGTCTACAGAATTTCACATTCTACTTATATGAAAATTACTGAATGTATCTATCCTTGAAATAGTCAATTGATGCTTTCTTTTTTTTTTTCATATAAAACATCAAAGCTTATTAGAGAAGCGTGGGTGCTCTAACACTTGCCGCTTTTATCCCTCATTCCCTAGCCACACTAGTTTTATCTCTCCCCAATCTAGCTGTCATTTCACCATGAGACTCTTTCTAACTAATAATATGTTTAATATAGTAACTTTATATGCAACAGGTCTCTTTTAAGCAGTCTAATAGCTTCAAAGATATTCATATCTTAATCCTAGAATCTGTGAATATGTTACGTTACATGGCACAAGGAATTAAGATTATTAACGCTGGAAATGAAATTGAGGTTACCGGTCAGCAGACCTTAAAATAAGATTACCCTCAATTATCCAAGTGGATCCAATATAATCACAAGAGTTCTTATAAATCAAAAAGGGAGGCAGTAGTGTCAATGTCCCAGAGATATTATATGAAAAAGATCCAACTTGCTATTTCTTTCTTTGAGTATGGAAGGGGTCATGAGCCAAGGAATGTGTACAGCTTCTAGAAACTGGAAAAACATGAAAATAGATTCTCCCCTAAGACTTCTGGAAGGATCCCAACTCTGCCAACACTTTGATTTGAGCCCAGTGAGACTGGTTTAGGATTTCTAGCACCCAGAACTACACAATGGTAAATCTGTATTGTTTTTAGCCATCAAGTTTGGCAATTTTTTACAGCAGCAACAGGAAACTGATACAATATACCAAATATAATTAACCTTTTCTTTTTAGAATCAAAATTTTGAACATTTTCAAGAGGGAAAAATGAAGTAAAGACATGGTAAAGGGCACATGAATTCTGAAGAAAATCTCATCATAAACAAATTACCTTGTAAGAGGCCAGAGGTGTAATCTGTTTTCTGAACTCACACCAGTAAGTTGGTAGGCTGGAGAAAGTGATTCTGGGCACAATATGTGACTGATGCTTGTCCTCTGAACTAGCCACCCTGGCACTACTGATATGCTTAGAGAGAATTGTTATACAGTTATGAATTGAGAAAGTGAATTGAATTGGTTCTTAAGAAATGTAATAATAGAAATCTAGTGTTATTTGTCATAACCTTAAAACCGAATCTTAGAAGTAGGCAGTTATATAAGTGTACTTTTCTACTTATAACCTCAGAACTGTAGGTGAACAAGCAGCTAATAACACATGTCCACTACCAAGTGTACAAAAGAGAACCAAATTTATTTAATCATTATTTATAAGAACAATGTATATACTGGACCTATGGAATGTATTAAATTGACATTTAAAATCTCTAATTTTTTAAAACTATGAGCAATATCTAAAATGAATATACAATAAACCTGAAAGACAAAAGGTAACTACACTTAGGTTTTAGAAGTTACATCGATATTGTTGAACGTTATATAAAAGTAATTGCATTTATTCTGAATTGATCATTGGTGAGACTATGATTTTTTTCCCCCTTATTACAGAAAAAGTGAGCCAGAATCGTGTTGGTTATGATAACAAATCAGGAATGTCCAAAGCAAACAGATTTTATGCGTATTATGGAAATTAACTGAGCATACAGTTACGTCAGCAGTAACTTTTGATTAAATTACTGCTCATGAATTTTCCAAGTCATTATGAATCATTACATTTTCAATCACTTGTGCAAATCTGTAGTCACCAACATTTTTTCTTTTTATTTTCTTATTTTTTGCATTGGTTGTAATTCTTGGAATGTGTATGTAAATTTACTACCCATAGCAAGATAAGAAATGAGGCAATATATATGAAAGCAATACGTAATTAAATCCAAATTAGGTAATTTGTTTATTTTACAGAAAACACACAGACCTAATATTTTAAACAATGCATTTTGATTAAGAATGAATAAAACATGCTTGAAGATACTTTCATTATTTTGATCACTTGCCTTTAACTGTAACTTTGCAATTAGAAAGAGAATCATTTTGCTCAATGACTTAAAAACTCCCTGAAGGTAAGTTAGGTTTGAAATTGTGTGCAAGTTATTTTACTACCATTTACTACCAGAGAACTACTTAAATATTTCTGGAAATAAGACATAAAACTTTTGTTATGAAATGAGTACTATCTTGCAAATAAATAATACATTGAAATTCAATGTAATCTCTTCTATGAGATTCAACATCTATTTAGAAACTCAGTTGTATATTGTATGTCATAAACAAACAAAAAAAAATTGTGTCTCTCTATCATTTGGTTAACAGACATCTCCTGAGATGAGTAATTCTGCTGACAGTTTAAGAAAAATAAGATAATGATGGCAGTATTATAAAAAATTGGCTAATATCTTCAAATTTCACTATTCATTTTAATTTTATTTCATTCAGTACATTTCAACACTGTGCATACACAGTTGTTACTTAAACTTATTCCTTCTCAACTTGAGCTCTTTGGTGACTCTGCCAGCCAGCACACTCCTTTTTGAAACAAAAGCATAAATTCAGGGAAGTATGATATAAATGGCAATCAAAAGTGTCTGATGATAATCTCATGAAAGATGATACTTTTAGAGCTGCTATATACTATTTACTATTTTAAAAAAAACACTAAGAGCGTAAGTATCTGTGGTAATTGCTTTTGATTGGGTGTCTCAAATGCAATTCATCCATCCTGAAACTTTGAATGATTATTGGACACTATATTTTTGTCTCTAACCAGAATTTTATTTATTTGTTTATTTTTTAAATCTACTAAGTTCTCATTTTTTATTGAGTTTCAAAGGGAGAAAATACATATTTTATTTTCATTTTAAAATCACTAATTCTTACATAACTTGAATATAAAAAGTACATATTATGTGTATATATGTATTGTATGTGTATAAACATATACATTTACACATATTTGACAGTTCACAGTACTTCTGTGTGTTATTTTCTTCATAACAAGACTTTAATAGTGTCAGTTCTTTCATCTATAAACAAGGCAAGTTATTGCCTTCTTCTAATCCTACTTTCAATATATGCTTTAGGGCAAGTAAATAATCTAAATATTTTCTTTGACATTTAAGAAGAAAAAATTTTAATGCCATTTTTACTATTTTATGAAAAAAAAGAAGGTACAAGAAGGGTCTTCCAGAAATATTTCCAGACCATCCACTCAGAGATGCTGCTAGAGATTTACATTTTTTAGAACAATCACACTTCTAACCAGAATTTTAAATATGAGTTAAGTCCTGCCAGTTAGATGCAGTCTTGCGACATTTGGAAGATGGAAGTGGAATTTTATCATCTTCCTCTATTGCAGACTATTGATTCTTAGAGAGATGAAAGTTTCCTTTGAGAGCATTCAGTGTCATGTCCATTCTCTAGTTTCTTGTGTCAACAGACAGTTGTGCCTGTTCCAGCATTTTAATGAGACTATCTAATAGCCGGCCAGTGACTTTGGATGTCCATTCTCTCACCGTTTGAGTATGAGAGGCTGTTGCACTATGGCTTCTTGATGTTGATGTAGTTCCAGTACAGCCTAGAAGTTGTTCCCTAGAGGACTGGTCGTGAAGCAATCACTCGAAGAGGTCCAGATTAGAACCAGATCTTCTGTCCTTTGAATTATTCTTTCAGTACCTGAATCCCTCTGTTGAAGTAGCTAGAGTGGTTTCTACTAATCAAATAATGAAAATGTGAAAATGATCAAACTATGAATGGCTTAAAAAAATTATATCACATCTAATTGAGGGATTAAGAAAATCAGTTGGGAATTTAGAAACTGGAAAATGCATGGGGCAATGTCAATGCTAATTCCTGACACTTGGGTATAAGAAAGTCTAGAAAATGACATTCCTGAAATTGGGAACTATGTGATACCTTTCAAAGTTGTTGTGCAAAGAACAACCATCAGCTTCATCAAAACAACAACAATAATAATGGTTAAAATATGGAATGTAAAGTCTGTATTTTGGGTGAAAAGTAATAAAATAAATGGATTTAGGAAGTTGGATCTAGAATGAATTATCCTGAAGTAGTAAGATTTAAGGAGAAGGTGCATTTTATGGAACATACACAACCAAGTCTACAGATCATCTCTAAGGCCAAACAAACATCAACTCATATTTAAAATTTTCCTCTGATGAAAGAAGTAGAATGTTTTCCTGAGTTTGACAGATAGGAGACATTTACATGTTCAAAAGCATTAAAATAAGAGCAATCAATTGATAAATGTCCTGTAGCACAAAACCTAGAATTGGCAATAGTACTTAAAAAAACAAAACAAAACAAAACAAAACCTCAGGGCACAAGTAGAATAAAAGGAGTTTAATGCAGGAGAGATCAAGAAGAATGGAAATCGACCAGGCTGATAACTGCTATTGCTTGAAGGAAAATAGTTTTTGTTCAAATGAGCCAACCCCTGCCTGTAGCAGGAAGGGGTGTACACCATGTCTTCCATCAGAATGCTGCACATCAGCAGAAATCTCTGCTGATCGTTAGTATACCAGAAGGTGTCATGGAAGTGCTCCTGCATGAATTATAGCTCATTTAGATCATGACTGGTCATGAGGTGGTCTGACATGAGTAGAGCTGACTGACCAACAATATACCTATGACTAGGTTTTAATACATCATGATGATAGTATGTTGACACTTCCCCTTAAGCTGTTAGACTGTGTGTTATGGTTGATGACCAAAAGAACTTACAAAACAAATTTTTAAGAGTATTCTTCATATTTTTTAAAAATTGAGGCTGATACCAAAAATATGGTGACTAGGTAGACTTCAGATAAGAAAAGTTGGGGGATTAATAGATGTAGGTGTATTTGGCTGAAAAACTAAAGAGACTGCTATAGAAGGAGGGGTTGCATGTCAGCCAGTGAGGAGATCTGCTAACACGGAATAGCAACATATGTTTATGGAGAGAAGCTGTTTAGAAATGCAATCCAACCTAAGTTAACTAATGCTCAGTATTAGTTAATGGGCTGTGTCATTTATGTGTAACTGTGTGTGCCCACATGTAGAAGGTTGTTAATAAATCTCTTGAGCTTCTTAGGCAAGATTGAGCCAGTTTTCACATAAACATTATAATGTATGATGGCACTTCTGGGGGTATAGCTTAGTGGCAGAGCATTTGACTGCATAATATATGATGCTGCTTCTGACATGTGTGGTTTGAATTCCTTGTAGAAAGAGGAATCTATGTAAGTTCTCCCAAGAAAAGAAATGTGGGACAGAGGTCAGAGCAACTAAGGTAAACCTAAGAGGAATAACCTATATTGGCAAGGTGTACATAGAGCTATGTTAGTGTAAGATTATATTTCATGTTTATTTTCTTTATAATATTCTGATTATTCCAAAAATTTTCAATGTTCATAAATTTTAAAAATCCACTGTAAGTACAGAAACTGAAAATAATTATGACTTTGATCAATAGGAAATGTATGATGATATATATAACAAAAGATTAGAGATTGGTGATCCAGGGTTGTTCAGTGTATTATTCCAAACTCTTCTTCATCTCTACATTCTCACAGTGTTGACTTTTTTCCTTTGATAGCAAGATGGCAATTATATCTTTAACAATCACAGCTATATTCACAGCCAGGAAGTAGGAAAGATGACAGCCAAAATGACAAAAATTCTGTCTCCATGGCTCATTCCTTTCATTAGCAAAGGAACCGTCTTCCAGAATCTCCCAGCAGACTTTTTATGCCTATGCTGCCACATCATGGCTATGTGACCCTCTGTGGTAGCAAGAGAGACTAGAAAAGAAATGATCTGATTTGACAATTTCCCTGGTGAAACCTAGGCAAGGGTGACTAAGTCTGTCTGCTTCAATGGTCGTGCATATATTGTTTTTATAAAATTAAAATATAAAATAACTCAGGCTATTAAAAACTGTAAAATTAATGTTAACACTTTACATTCATAATGTAATGCAGTATCTATCTATCTATCTATATCTATATTTATATCTTCCAAACACTCTATTTCCAGAGTCACACTCCTCCAGCTCTATCACAGGTAAACACTCACTTGAATTTGGTGCTTATTATTCTGACCAATTTGTTCTCAGATTTACCGTGTACACTGCACATACAAACACATACATACACACATGTATATGATGTATCCTATATATATATATATATGTATATAAATATTAAAATGCATATGTGTATATCAAGGAAATATACTAATGAAGTAAGGTCCATTTCCTAGACACCAAATGGGCAAAAACTATAAAATCTGACAATACCAGTGATTGATGAAGATATGCAGAAACAAGAACACTCATGTGCTTCTGTTGCAAGTGTAAATGGGTATAAATACTTCAGAGAACAATTTTGCATTAGCTATTAATTGAAAATGTGCCTAAATTAAAGCCCATGATTCTAGTTCTGTGAATAGACCCTAGGAAAACGTTCCCACATGAGCACTAACAGGAATGAACTATAAGAATATTCACAGCATTATTTATAATAGAACCATTTGGAAATAATCACCATTCTTTCAAGTAGAGAACTGATAAATAATGCATACCATCTCACCACTTTGAAAGTGAATTAAACAGTTATGGATATTTGTAGATGGATCCCCAAAATATAATACTGAGCAAAAAATCAATTTTCAAAGAACTTACTTAATACAATATACTTTATAAAGTTTAAATACTTGGAAAGTAATATCATGTATTACTTAGATTAAAGAAAAAGATAGAAGAGGAGACATTTTCTGAAGTATTTTGGGACAAGCTGAGCGAGCCATGATTGGGAAGAAAGGACAAAAAAATATGTATTTTCCCAAGAAGAGATAGTTAGAAAAAAGATATAAGAGCTTAGAGGAGAAATATCCTTGGGGAATCATTTGTAATTTGTCTTAATAATTTCCAACAATCATATGAGAACATATTAATGTGGATGTATAATAAATCTGCAATAAAGCCTATAAATCAGCAAAAAGGGAAGACATGCACTTGTGAATGCATGTGTGTGTGCACACTCACACACACACATGCACAAATACAACCCTGTAAGGTTATATTAGTTTACTGCTTTCCTTTAGTTAAAATTATCAGAAATAATTGTAGTTCCTGAGAGCAAGAGGATGAAGCATATTTTAGGGGTCATTATAGAAGTGTAAATTTTTAAAGAAAACTATTTTAAATTTTATTGTGTTTTAATGCAGATTATCTCAGTCCTTAGTTTCAGTTATCTGTTACTTTGTAACAAACCACTTCAAAATGGAGAAGTTCAAAATAATTTTTTTATGACCTGTTGAGCTGACCTAATGATTCTTCTGCTTTACTTGGTGTTGTCTTAGACACGGAGATGGGTGCCATGAATTTCATGCCTGGCAGTGTGGTGCAGTCTGCTGCCCAAGAACTCAGCTGGGGCTGTCGCCCAGTTTCTCCAGGGTTTCTTCATGTGGGTCTCTCCATGTGGTTGTGTGTAGTTCCTTAGGGCACCCTGGCTGGTTTCAAAAAATTATTCTGAGTGCTGAATGTAGATTTGTGGACCTCTTAATATCTAGCCTTGGAAGTTAAACAGCATCACTTCTCCTGCATTCTGTGAATCAGAACAAATCACAGGAGCAGCCCAAATTCAAAGGAAGGGAAAATGGATACCACAACTCTGTGCAATGAATGGCAAAGAACTTTTGACTATTTTTATTTACCAAAGTCTACTCTCAGCGGCTAATTATTTATGTTTCATTCACATGCAAAATACATCTATTCCTTTCCAAGATCCTTCTATTAATATTAATCTATTAAGGCACAGGATGAGTCTTGAGTTCATGGATCTTGTCATCTAAATCATGTCCAGGTGCAAATGAGGTTTTTTTGTGTGTTTCCATGGATCTGGCAACTTGCAAATTTAAAAGTCATTTATCTTTTCACACAGTAATACAATAGTGAAACAGGCACAAGGTAACCAAAATATAAACTCCTATTTGAAATTGAGGAAGAGTAAGAGCTACAAAGATGTCACTGGTGCATAGTAATTTTTCTACCCAATCATTGATGGCAATTAGCCACAGACAGAGAATGTTTCCAGTTTAGGTATTAATTCATCTCCCTGGCAGTTACTATCCATGACTCTTGGCTCCACTCTGGGCTTTTGGTTCTACCTTCTGCCTCATTGTTCTTTCTGATAGGAAATGTCCTGTGGTTGTCAATCTGTTTCTTGTCCATGAAAATTTAAAATCAAAAGGCCTGTTTTCACTTTTAACTGCTATCCTTTTCAACTGAAGATGTTACAGCTCCTCTAAAAACTGTGTGGGGTTCCCATGTATCAAATTTTAAACCCACTTAATTAGAGAAATTTCTCATGCACAAATCTCTGTGAAGTAAGCATTTCTCCCCTTTAGCCTGAGATTTAGGAGCTGTGAGACAATGATATTTAGTTTTTGTCTATCTGATTGAGTGTATGAAACAAACATACCCTTAAAAACTTTGGAAGCTTATCAGTGTACTATAGCAGTTCTAGAATGCACCAACACCATATTTCTCATGAAGAGTCATATAGCCACATCCTTGACTTCATCTTGACTTTGAGTATTTCTTTAATTGGCAGCACTCTGTGTTTTATATTTTCCCTGAGGAAATTTCTTACTTTGAGTATCTTTCACAAGATGGAAAGCCTGAGAATAAAAGTTTTATTTTCCAACTATATAAGTCTTGAGATGGAAAATGTTTCTATAGATTCTTCCTGAAACCTAACATTTCCTTCTTTAGGTCATTCTTCTTTAGACATGCTTTACAATAGGCAGCTAACATGAGCCAAATGACAGCTTTCAACTTTGGGTCTAGAAATACACTTAGATCCAAAAGTCCACTAGGTAGTTTTTAACTCTTATTTTCTTTTCTTCCAGTACATAACTCAGTTCCTACTTTATCAAACCTTTAATAGCAATTTCCTTACTACCTTTTCAGCTTTCTTCTTGCTTTTCAAGCGTCCAACTGTGATCTGCACACAAAGTCAGTGTTTTTTTGTTTTTATTATGGTCCTATGATCGTATGCCCAGGTGCCAATTTCTGGTCTACTAGCAATTACATCAACTCCTGCTCAGAAGCGAATACTTATTATTATTTCTTTATAATTCTATGGGAAGCGTATGTGTTTTTTTCTGCTTCATTTGGTATTGGGTGAGGTGCAAGATGGCTGGAAGGTCCAAACTGGCCTGTCTAAGACTGAAAGTTTGGAGCTCAACTGGGACTCTTGGGAGGGTGTCTTAGTTCTTCTCAGTGTGGTCCTCTCCATGTGGCTTCTTGAACTTCATCACAACATGGTGGCTAGTTTTCAAGAGTAGTCATTCATGCAGTGAAAACTTAAGCTGTAAATCTGTTAAGACTCAGTCTCTAAAGTTAAAGAATGAATTCTGTCACATTGTTGAACAAATTTCAGGGTAATTTCAGATTCAAGTGGAGAGGAAGTGAATATCATCTTTCAGTGGGAGGAGTGGGAAAGACTTGTGTCAATTCTAATTCACCAAGGCCAATCTGACTGCAATGTTGGGGACTTTCTAGATCTAAACAAAAAAAAGAAAGAACCAAAAACCTTCCAAGACTTGAGTTAAAAGCCTTAATGACTGTTATGGCACAAACCATTTACACTTATGGTTTTCATCTTAGTTCTGGATTATTTACATTAAAAATATAAATTTCTTGTATAAGAAATTGTTTACCAGTATTGCTTATGCTTTTTTTTAAACCAAATTCAGTTTCCTATTTTCTCCAAGGCTGTAAAAGCAATGTAAAAGCCCAGATTTTTTCTGAGCAGTGTATCCCACCTTCAGTCATCCAACAACCTGGATCTCTCCCCTATAATCTGAAGAAAAAAGTGGTCTTTTTAATTTTAATTTTTAAGCATTATTACCCTACTATACCTACTCCCGGATGAGAAAATATTCACAATGTAAGTTTTCTCTATTGGTATATATGTGGCTGGCAAAAATATGAAAGGATGAACCATCTTGGATCATAATATGCATTCTTCTGAACTACATATTAAATATCTCATGGGGAAAATTTGTTCTTCACACTTTATCCAAATAAGCAAGTTACACATCAACAACACCTCATCATATGTGCTCTAGTCTGACTCTTATCAGAAATGTCTCCTTCTCACTGCTTCATCAGGATCAGTGTTGTTAATAGAAAGGGGTAATCTCTCTGACTGACTTGCTCTTCAATCCAATTCATGAGTAATGTGGAAGCTCATTATTTTTGCTCAACTTTTTTTCCTTTCTTGAGATGATGTCTTTAATAATAAAAATTATAAATTTTCTATGCATTTCATCTCACTGATCAGTTATTCTGACTGTTATGTTTGTGCTGTATAAAACTTGCCATTCAAAGCTACATTTTCCATCTGTTTTCCTTTGCTCAGTTCCAAAAGGAAGATAATAACAGCAATACTGTTTAGAAAATTTCATTTGTACCATGAAGTTAATATTTCTTCAACCAGTACCAGGAAACTATGATAACTAGTAAAATTAGAATGGAAGGGGCAAATTGTGCTTTAAGGTCTTTATATAGTAGGGGCATTAGCAGCCAAGGAAAACACAAGAAAAGACTAAAGATGGGAAGGAGAATCATAGTCACAAGTCAATCAGAAAACAGAGATTGAAGTAGCCAAAGACAGGGAAAAGCATACCAAGTTCTCTTAATCTCCCTGTGATAAGACTACATGTGCTAAGACACGTGTAGCCACACTTGGAATGTCAGCTTCTCCTCAGGGATATGTGTCTGTTTGATTCTCAGAAATACCCTATATTTCCAGCACAATATCTGAAACATAGTAGGCATGTTTAATAATAACCATTTCTTTAATTAATTAATTATAAGTTATACCCAACCTTTGCAATTAACAGTCTCACAAGGTACCTAGACCACAGATCAATGCCTTTCACATTTCATAGTCCAAAGGACTTAAAAACAGATTTAGGTAGCTACCACTGCCCTAAAGTTTCAAAGCATTTCAATTCAGGCCACATCATTCTCTGAACAATAGGAGTAATGCCTTGAGTCAGTTTCCTCATCCCAAGCAGTACAGTCCTTATAGGGTGGAACAGTCTCATACTACTTTCCTATGTATAGTGCTCTGAGTTAGGAGATTTATGCTGAGAGGGAAGCAGAGCATGGTAAGAGCCAATAGCGATATTACCCACATCATGGTAATAATGCAGGAAGTATTTAAACCCCAGGGTGTTTGCATGGGAGATATTTCCATACCAAACAAGATGTTTCAGTCAATCTTAAAAGTACCTGTCAAGATAAAACTCAAATTTTAAGACATGTTCAAAATCTCTCTTAAAAATCATCTACTCAAAGTTTAAGTTCATCAAAGAACTACAATCTAAGTTTCCTTTTGAGAATATCAGCAGCAATTATTGCATCTGATGGACTTAATTATCCCACTGCATGGGTCATAACACAGTGAATGTAGGGGTGACAAAAGTACTTGGCTACTAAAGGTATAGTGACAGACTTGCTTGTCACATTGAATAAAGATAAAATATTTCTAGTTATGAGCATATAGCTTCTTATCAGATTGAGATTTATTTTCCAGTTGAATTAAAAGCTCATTACCTCTTTTAGATAATAACTTGTGGAAGGAGTTATAGAGGTGAAAATCCTTCTCATATACAGCTGTTCAATTAGAATCTTCTAAATTGGAATGTCTCCACAAAGGGAAATTCAGGTTCTGCAATACACATTTCTTCTCTATTAAAATTTTGGATTACAAAGGGAGTAAAAATTATAACCTCCCTTATTTCCACATGTATTCATTCTGCAAAACTACTGACATTTTCCCCCACATGCCAATCAAGTAAATGCAGAAGAATTATTTGTAGGAAAATATAAGATTTAATGGCATGGTTTTCAAAACAAGGTTTGGAAGTCTAACTTTTAAAAATGTAGAAAACTTTGCTCTAAGCCAGGATTGGCAAACTGTGGTCCATAGGCTAAATCTGTTCCCACTCCACCTCTAATCTCACTTGGTTTGGGCATCTACCAGTTAAAAATGCATTTTAAAATATTTTAAATGGTTAATAAGTACCCACATAATATCCTAAATTTGCCTCTTGGCCTGGAAGGTCTTTAATATTGTTATCTTGCTTTTTACAAATACTGTACATATTTCTACTATATATGCTGTATGTATTACTAACCTAGTATTTAAGGATATCAGCATATGTAAATTCAGTCTCTTCTTTTTCAAATGATAACAGGAGAATTTTACATCTAATTTTTTCAACAATCACAGAACAAGCCTCTGATCTGCAATTTCATTCTGAAATTTATGATAGCATAGTAAGAAATTTTATCTCAGTGCAATAATAACATTAACAGTATATTAAGTTCATAAAGCAATTTCATACATATTATAATATATAATACTGACAAAATCCATGAATTTAACAGAGCTATATTCATAAACCTATTTTATAGGTGGAAAGGAAATTAGTTTGAAGAGGTTAAGTGATTGGCCCAGAGTTATCAGTCTTATAATTATGAGGGCTTTTCCTGCAATATCCGTTTTACATGGATTCATGATCCCTCTTCAAATTAATCTGAACTCTTTGTTCATGTAGTTAATTATGCAAGAAAAATAATCATAAACTAGTTATGCATATAATACTGAAGCCAAAAGATAATGAATATAATGCAATTAGCAGTGTTCTGTTGCAGTTAATGAATAAATCATAACAGTTGGGTCACCTGGTAAACACCCTAGTAATATGAACAAGGAGAGTTAACTATAGAGCATGCACTATGTAAGATAAAATAGATTGACGGATTAATTAAGTAATCTAAAATTACTGACCTCAATTTTACCAATGAACAGAACCCTTAAATCAGTTACTTATTTTCATTAAATCTTTAACAAATTTTAACAATGTAATTTTTGCAACCATCTATCCAGTTACTAATGACCTCTATGTTAACTTTCAATTTCATTAGGCAATTCCAAGTCCAGTTAACAATTGATTTGTATTTCAATAATAAGTATTTGCCTTACATGATTCCAGTGTTGTTATTATAATTACATAACCATAAATTTAGAAAATTTCTTTTTAATTTCCTAAGGGAATCAAAAGGTACATCTTAAGCCATAAAGAAAGGCATCATGTGGGAGTGAAATTGGGATATTAAAGCTCACTGTTATAAAAGATCAAGGAATAATTAAAATACAAATTGTATATATATTTCATTAGAGTAGTATTTTAAGATTACATTAAGGCATAGCACTATGTTTAAAATTTTTTAAAGTATTTATGCTTATTTTTTTTACATAGGATGACTGGGTATAAAGTCACCATCGTGAGTTCTTGATTTTATTTGATGGCTTATATCAGATGATGACTTGAAAATGTCTTTGAATAATTCTTCAGGAAACACAATAATTTGGTTATAATTTCAGAGTCTTAAATATCTGATTATTGTTTCCAGCTGTCTTTGGAAATTAATAAGTTGCTGGGATATTATTAGATCACAGACATTTTCTTCAATACTCAGTGATGATATGACAGTTCTTTTCTTTTACTTAATATTTTATAGAAGTCTGGGCCTTCAGGGTTTTTTTTTCTGTTATGTTTAATCTCAAAAAAAGTTATGTCCCCTAGCCCCACCTAATTTGTTTAGAAAAGCACATTTCATTTATGTTTCAGGTACTTTTTAAGTATCTCTTTTGGTTATGATTGTTTTCAAGTTTTTTCATTGCATAGCAATTATCTTAAGTCTAATTTTTAATCTCTTTTTCTTCTTCTGCATTCTAGAAAAGCATTTTAAGATTATCACATTTTCTTTATTGTCATTTCTGTTCTTATCTACATAAAATGCATTTTTTAATTCCTATCATATCTTTATTTTTATACAATTGTATTCTGTCTTATCCAGTTCCATTTTCATCAGTAGATTTTTCATGACATGCTTATCTCCTGTTTCATGTTTCTCTAAATTTTTGAGAACAAAAAGAAGATGCTTTGAAATAATGTTTCTGTGTCATTCTTCCAGAACACTAATGTCCTCTTAATTTGAAATGAACTGGGGAGCAATCTTATTGCAAGATTCATAATTATTCTCTAATTATTTTGAGCAAGGAATACTATATCCAGAGCCAGTGTTGAAATCTAAGCCCTGAAAATCTCCTTCTTCCTCCTCTCTGATCGCCCATTTTCTTCTTGGATCTTTCTTTTAGGTCTTACAATGGAAGGCGAGTTAATATCAACAGACCCCAGTTAGCTTTCTGTGGTATCCAGCAGTACCTATTTACATGATTCAGCAAGAGGTAAAAGGACTATTATTCTAATGCTGCTTCTTGGTGTAAAGGGTGATTGAGGGCTTCTAATTTAAAGCAGTGTGCAGTTTACCCCTTGCCCAAAGCACTACATAAAAATCTGCAACTTCTAGACTATAAAAGTTTCAATATATTTTTTCCTATCTCTGTCCCTTGTTACTACTGAATTCACATCCTAAGTGTTCAATGTACGACCACCTCCTCATATATAACTGATAATGTTCAGAATCACACGGATTTGAGGTACTTTCATCAATATGTGATAAGGGTAGGACTGAGGGAATAAGGAGTTAGACACCTGGCCCTCTGAGGCTTTGTCCAATATTGCATGAATAACTTAGACTTTAAACTGAAACCTAAACATTCAAGCTCACAGTTCATCAAAGTTCAAGTGCTTATTCTAACTAATATTTCATCTATAGAGGATGAGGGTCCATATTCCAGTTCTACAGCAATCTCAGGGACTGTTTTAGGATCAATGAGCACAGCCACTCTCTTCCCAGACTGGAAGCTATTAAAGGTGCAGTGTACCTTGCACATAGCAAGAAAAGCAAGATCAATAACCGTAATGCTAGCAAAGACTTAAGGAATTTAGAGATACATGTGTGTTGGTTGTAAACTTTGCTTATTAGTGGGAAAAAATACTCAAAAGTTTAAAACAGAGAAGAATATTTTAACACACAACTCAAAAGCCCAAGAATCTAGCTAGATTAAGGCCTAGCTATATTTGTAGACTCAGATATTTCACCCAAATGGGAAGTCCTTTAATATTGACATTTGCTTCATTTTAAACTACACGTGCCTGGCACCTCAACAGCTCTGGCTCTACTTTCTCCCAAGTTCAAGTACAGTGAAGAATATTTCTTCTTTATATTTTCTGCCAAATTCCTGCGATTCATTCTGATTGGACACACTTGAGTCATGTGTCATTTGTGCAATAATCACTGTGGCTGGAGAAATTTGATACACTGGTTGGCAAGAATTGTTCATAAATATATCTCATGAAGCTGTTCTGTGACTCATGTCTGCAGTACCATGGTCTTCCTGGAATAAAAATCAGTACATAGGCTTCATTTTCTCTTGTTTGGTGGGTAGAGATACTATCATCTTTAATAAATTTCATTAGAATATCTTAAATCATTGATTTCCTTAGAAGATGATACAGCTTTGTCTGAGGCTTTATTTTGGTTCCCTGTCAGTGGAAACATAACCAAAAATAATAGGTTCTTATAAACTTTTTCTTGTTTAGAATGACTCAGGAAATTGACCCAGTAAATCAGAACTTTCCCACAAAATTCGTGCCACAGTGGAAACTCTATGAGCTCAAGAAGAATATGTCAACATGTACAAAAGTTGTTCTATCACCCAGGTACATTGGGAAAGAAACATATCAAAAAGTGAATAAAAGTTAAGTATTCAGGAGCCTAGATGCCTTTGTTCAATACTGATCCTGCCGTTTAATAGTTGTGAGGCTTGGGCATCTGGTCTAATGTCTCTTTGAGATTTTGCATGAATGGCTAATTCATGCAAAGTATTTAGAGCAGTGCCCCTCACATAGTAAGTACTCAACAAGGCACCTTCCATTAAACAAAACAATTGAAGATACTTAGCAGATTCTAACTTGGGAAACTGACAGTGTCTTTTCATTGGTTAGGATGTACAAGACTTCTTAGGTGCTATCCCAGTGTGTGTGTGTGTGTGTGTGTGTGTGTGTGTGTGTGTGTGTATCTTTGTCATGAAATAACCCTGGGCTGAAGTATCTCTAAATATGCCACAATTCTGATGAGTCAAACCTGTGAGAGGCATGGTAATCTAAGCATGATAGTCACTAAACTGTCTATAACATCTGCTGAATATCTTCCACACACTTTTTGTTTCTAAAATAGCTAATATGGAGCCCCAGGTGAGGTCATAATTTGTTTTGAATCTATATCCCTCTCTATTGAAAAACCAGTACCTGCATAATTTTCATATATGAAGTAGAACTAAACTTTGTCAAATTACGGTCTCCACTTTATTGATTGTATCCTCCACCTTAAAGAGTTATTTCCTCAAAGAACTTCTCATCGTTATTATACTTCCAAAATATGCTAGCAAATCCGAACAATTCACAAACCTCAAACCTTTTTAAATATGCCCAAAAGATAGTTGGGCTTCTGTAAATATGCTAAGCAATTACTGTTCTCCATGTTTGAGGTAGATGGATGATTATCATTTAAAATATATATTTCTTCTCTTTTATTTTATAGTGCCATACTCTGCTGATTTTATCCTGCCATCTCTCTGACCACTTCAGGCTGCTCTTTAATGTGGATAATAATGTAGTTTTCTAGAACAGCGCTGTCGATAGAACTTTCTGTGATGAATATGGTAGCCACCAGCCACAAGTGGCTACTAAGCACCTGAATTACAATTAGTGCAACTGAGGATCTGTTTAAAATTTTATCCTATAACTACATGGGTAGTGTACTGTATGGGACATAGGGACATAGGTGGTGTACTGTATGGGACAGCACAGTTGTAGACTCTTCTTCTTTCATTCCGAGGGTCTTATCTACTCTTAAGTTTTGAAATAGCCACTGCTACTTTCCAACTGGCCTCTTTGATGTCTTCTCTTGTTTGCCCATTAACAGTGTCATGGAAAACTGCAGCAAATGGTAATGGTTATATTGTTCTCTATATTTGCCCTTTTTTTCCTGCATCTCCTATCTTCGTATACAGCAGACTTATTTATTATGTTATTTTAATTCTACATCTTAAATACCTCTTAAATCTACTCATTCCCTTCTCGTTCTCATTGCTACATGCTTAATTTAGACTCTCATAGGCCCTTTCCTAGACTGCCAGGAAAGTTTAAATTGATTAATATTTTAGATCTTTTGGTGGGATCTTGAAATGCTGCAATGAAGAATCAGCAAAATCCTTTCTTTTTTCAGACATTCATGACTTTGCTTTTATTCCTTTGTGTTCCCATTGCACTTTTTCCAACTCTTCTTTATCATACATAATTTCTTTATCTGTTACATTTCATAGCTCTGATTTTTTTACACTGTATTGTAATCTCAAGCATATTTTAGTGCTTCTAGAAAATTCATTTCTGATGATTGGTCTCGATCTCCTAGTCATACACTTAAGTATAATTAAAATTTAGTAAATGCATTTTGAAGTCATAAAAATGTTTATATCATTGAGGCAAATATAGTGCCTTTACAAAATTTAATTGTATATTTAATAGGATCATATATGTGTAAAACAATTAAAAAGCTCACCACAGAAATATACATTAAAAAAACTCGAAATAAATAAACCAAAGCATGATTTTTTGTCATTGAGTTATTAGAATGTGTTTGGATTTTGATTCTATTTATTTTATTATTCCTAAAGAATTCTAAAATGAACAGAAGTCCATTTATCATGAAACTATAAAATAAAGCAAATTGTTACTATATGCTAGGAGATATCTAACCAGTGCCACAATTTTGCCATTTTCAGAGGAATTTGTACAAGGCTTAAATTTTCATCCGTACAAAGGAGAGAACGATACATTTTTAGATGCCTTCAAACTTTGAGATCAGATATAAATTTCTTGGAAATTTTTTTCTTCTTCCAAGTTTTTTACTCAGGCTGCTGTATGTAGTATATGAGTCCAAATGATTTGAAATCACTTGCCAGAAATAGCAGAGGACCCTCCATAAAATTCTTCAAACATGTATCTGAAAAAATAATTTGAGAGAGTATTTTAAGCTTTGACTTCGCTGCCTCTGTATCTTGAGGCACAAGCAGAGTACTCTCCACTTCCTGTGATGTGTAAGAAGGAAAAGGAAAGTATTAAAGCTTAGGGGAGGGAAAGGAATTGAAAATTTCCCTTTCGTTTCTCTCCTTCCTTCCATTCTTCCTTTTTTTTGGGAGGAGGGAGTCCTGGTCTTTGCTTCTTCTACTTACAATATACATATTTTTACTAAAAAGGATTGTGGTGAGCAAACCCTAAGGTGATCCCCAATAAGTTACAACTTTCTATAATTGCCTCGCCTTGAATAGGGGCAGAACCTATTAACGGTTTCTAGTGGATGTAATAAGACAAAAATGAAAAGATTTCAGTTATAATTAAAGCCACTTATCACTGGTGTTTGAGTTAATCAAAATAGAGATTGCCCAGGGATGGGGGAAGGTGCCTGACCGATTCAGGTAATTTTTTAAAAAGAGAGCCCAAGCCTTGCCTCTAGTTAGAGAGTCAAAATAATAGAAACATTCTCTCTTCATTATTGTCTTTAAAGAAGCTAGCTGCATGAATTTTTATAACCACAAGGAAATGAATTATTCCAGGAACTAAGGGGGCTTAGAAGCAAGTCCTTCCCTGGACAAGCCTCCAGGTTAGACTGCAGCCCAGCCAACTCCTTGATGAGATCTTGAGCAGAGAACTCAAAGTAGCCAGCCAGGACTTCTCACTTATAGAAAGTGTGAGATAATAAATGAGCTTTATTTAAACCACTAAGTTTGTTGATTTGTTGCACAGCACAGAAAATTATTACAAGGGTGAAGTAGCTATATATGTAATATATATATATATATCTGTGAAGTAATGTTTTGAAATTTATGCTAATATTTCATTCCACAAATAAGACCATTCTGAATACATTCAATACATTTAATCCTCACAACAACCTTGTAGGTATATTTATATTTTTGCTCTTTGCTTCCTCATTTGAGAAAACTGACATTGACTAAGTTTGGACATATAGCCCCAGAGATGATGGATGATACAGGACTAGGACCCAATTCTGTCTTATTGTAAAGCCTGTCTCTTGCCTAGTGCCCTTCAGTGATGTTTCATTCAGTGACTGGTGGCTGTGACACAATGGTAGTGCATATGCAGATTGAATTAATTACGCAGTTAAGGAAAATCTGTCATAAAGGTGTTTGTTTTGCTTTGTCTTCTGTTTTTGCACTTTACTACCAACATGTGTTTTAGAAGAAAAGTTCTAGCTGTATTTAGATTGAAGGAAAATAAACTCATCATGGAGAGATGTTACTGATCTAAACATTTTGGGGACAGAATAAGATAAATAATGTTGTAGGTCTAGTTTATCAGGCAAGGATGTTTGTGTTCAAGCTAGCACTGTGCCTTTCAGGAAGACTGAATTGCTAAGAATAGTGCAGAACTGGGGCACTGCTTATAATACAGTGCAGAAGAAATATTCCATTCATTATCACAGGCAAAATCACTATTTCTAATAATAAGAAGAGATCAGTTGGGATGATCCAAATAAGTTCTCTGAGAAAAAGTCTGTGCCTTAACTGTGCTTCTGTGATTAATGGTTCTTGCTTTATTCCAGCATAGCTTTCTCCTTAAAGAGATGAAAGAGAAGCACATTAGAATTATGTAAGGTAAAAAACTGAATGCAGTTTATTTTTCATCAGCATTTAGAGCTTGTGAATCACTATTCAAGTCACATAACTCTTTAAAAAAATAAAACTGGAATATCAGGTGTGTTATGACAAGAGTAATATATCCTGAACACATTGTGATTCATCCTGTGGAAATCATCACAGAAGAAAAGGAATTGAATTGAAGTAGAAGCACTGTTACTAAATGAATGCAAGGAAATACATAGATCTGTTCTTCATTTTTTTTTTTTTTTGGTCAAAATGAGCCAGGATGAAATAATGACCAAGTTGGATTTATATTAGCTGTTTCTCCTAACTTCAAAGACTTTAGTAAGATTTATATAAGACTATGCAAGTTAAAATATTTTCAATAGTGTGTGTGTGTGTGTGTGTGTGTGTGTGTGTAAGGAATTGTTGTTATCAAATTAGACATTCAGCATAGTGTTTTCTTCCCACAAATAGATTCAGAATTATAAAAATTACTTATTTCCTTTAATTGGAATTGTAACTACAGAGTTTTGCTTTTGGTAGCTCTATAGGGCATTTTAAAATAAAACCCCCTCTGGAAATTCCAGTCTCATTAAAATCTTAAAATTTATAAAAGTAATACTTACTTTATTACACAAAGTTGTGTGTGTGCATGATAATTATGGATATGTAGTTTCTATTCTCACTTAGAAAACTGAAGTACTGAAAATTTTATGTTCTGAAGGTGTCATAAAAAATGACCAATGCTGTTAAAGTTTATGACTCATGAGGAACTAAATTAATGAAACAAGTACTGCCTAAAAATGGGCATCATGATCATAAGATAAAAGGACATCAGTAGGAGCAGGTGATGAAAACTTACAAGTATAAAAACTTATTATCTTTTGCCATCATTCCCTTAACTGTGAGATATACTCAAATGGGCTGTTGTTTGTGCCTTTTTTATACTCTCAAAAAGGTAAACAGAAAAATTCCTGCCTCCCCAGTATTAACATAAGCTGCATAAAAATAGAATCAATTTTACATCAGGCAATAGCCAAAGTATTGCTTTTTTTTTTCCTGAATAAAATCACCTCCCCTGTTCCTTCCATTTTGTCAATACACAACATCAATTCATTCAGCCTCTCCATTCTGTATTTTAATTTACTGGAAGAAATTAAGGACCTTTTTTTTTAACCTAACTCAGGACAGGTTGTTCCTTTTTGTCCTGTTCCAGATAGATAGATAGATGGTTGTATAGATAGAGTTGTGCATGTGTTTTTAAAATTGCAAAGTTAGAATATTTTGTGAAATGTGAGGAGACAGAGGGCAAAAATAAGCATTGTTGATTTTGGAGAGGATCTGAAGTTGGCAGTGAGGAGGAGAATGACCAAATAGTTCATGTGCAGGGGAAGCATAATCTGAAGTAGAAAAATAACATTCAGAAACCAAATGATGCCTTAGAGCAATGGTTATCAAATATATTTACCATCACCCCCAAAGCAAATGAACACCTATACCAGAATTCCACAGCTGAAACAGACTGAAGGGGAATGCTAAGACTGATGTTAGAATATGATCCTACAATTTGTGTATGTATCTGCCCTCTTCGTCTCTTATTCATGGAAGTAGCTCATGAAGAAATTGTGAGGGTCTCCTGACACATCAAACAGCAGAGTTTGAAAGATTTGTGAAGTTCAGTGAAGCAGGAAGACTCCTGAGATAAAATGAACTTAGTTATAAAAATAATAGAGGCAATTTTGGCAGAAGCATAAATCACAAAAGACTACAAGAATTTGAAAGAAAAGTGTTAACAGTCTCCAACTTAACAGTAGTTCAATTTAATGATTTTTCAACCTTACAATGTTATGAAAGCAATACATAGGCATTCAGTAGAACTATACTTAAGATTTTGAAAATGATCTTTTCCTGGGCTAGCAGTATGCCCTCCGATCCTCTCTTGTGATGCTAGGCAGAGCCAGTGAGCCACAGCTGCCCGGCAGCCCCAGGATCACGAGGGTCAACAACCAACACACTCACAACTATTGTACCCACACAGCCATTCTGTTTTTCACTTTCAGTACAGTATTCAGTAATCATATGAGATCTTCAGCACTTTATATAAAATAGGCTTTCTGTTAGATGATTTTGCCCAGCTGTAGGCTAATGTAAGTGTTCTGGGCATGTTTAAGATAGGCTAGACTGAGCTGTGACGTTCGGTAGGTTAAGTATATCTTTTAAAAGCCTTTTGACTTAAGGTAGTTTCAACTTATGATGGATTTATTGGGGTGTAGCTCCATTGTAGGTTGCAGAAGATCTATGTTAGTAAAAATGAATGCAAATCCAACAAACATCTCCTAACTAATGCTCAATATATTAATAAAATTTTCTTATATTGAAACAATGTTCTTTGATATAAATACATTTAAGCGAATATAGAATGGGAAAAGAACACAACACAGTAGAATAAACCTTAATGTAATTTTACCTACATCTTAGCCAAAGCCCCTGAAAGTTTTTTCTATAACTCTGAAGAACTAATGTTATTCAAGTCTGAAGAAAATTTTAGACAACTGGGTTACCCAAGTTAAAAAGAGGAAATGACATTTATTCACACCTTGATGTTGTTTTGTGAAAGACTAATTAATTAAAAGGCTATCCATGTGTACTTTCTAGCTCTCTCATATATTTTCTAGGCCAAGACATAAAATTGTGAAAACAAAAATATTCAGGTGCATGAACAATAAAGCTGCTATTTACAATATATAGTTTAGATTTATGATAAAGCCAGCATTGCAGAAAATGTATACGGAACTATGTGGGCCAGATTAGAAATAAATACTGGGTACAGCAGTGTGCAAAAACTAGAATGATAAAAGGTTACTGAGCTATTTTTCTGTATAGGTGAATTAGGAATTAAGAGTGAAAAAAATACTGAAAAGGCAGGAAGAATATTCAAGGGAGAAATCAAAAAAGTATTCAGCAGTGGCCAGAAATTACCCATAAACGTAGGTTGAAAGGACAAATTAGAGTATTTATCCTTAAATAGCTAATTTTCTCAGAAAGAATAAAGCTTTTACTTGCTTGGGTTAAATTGGCTTCCTGGTCATGAGTCCTCACCTTGGAAACGAACGCAACTGCCTTCAAAATAAAACTAAGCACAGAATGGTAATTCTATAGAGCAAGGGAATTTAAAGCTGCGTGTGAGTTGAAAAGCTTATGAGTAAAGTTACATTTATCTGCCAAGATCTCAGTGTTGTGTTAAATCCCTAACATTCAGCACTGCAGTTCTCAGAGGACTGTTGTAGACTTTAATCAAAAGAACATTTTGCAGTTTGGTTTAAAAGGTCAAACTTGCTAACTTATCCTTCTGCAATGGTAGTTTAGTAATGGTCTAGTAACTTGGCTTGTAGATTGTCATGACCCAGATCATTTTGTGGCAATAGGAAATTGATGTGAATACTTTCAGCCTTACTCAACCATTAAAAAGAGCATTAGCTCGGCTTTTGTGTCAAACAGAGCACAGCGACTCACAGAAAAGAAGTCTCAGAAGTTGCAAATAGAACAGATCCAAGGATATGAAAGCCTTTTCTTTTCCGTAAGCATCATAATATAGCACAAAAATGTAAACGTCAGGCTGCTTCACAAAGATTGAAAAAAAAAAGTTTTAACAAAAAGCAGAAGGGCCTCGGGTACCATTTGGCTGCTAGAAATGTCTGTATCACTATTAGTCCTGAATATTGTCTCCAAAATGGGAAGAAAAGAAATGGTCTTTTACACGTCTCCTATTTGCACTTCATAGGTACTTAAGGCAGGATTGGATCTTAAATGATTGTCCAATTATACAGACAATTTATGGAAATTTTGGTATGACGAAACCAGGGGAAGTGATCTACTGCTTTAAAAAACAATGCTTAGCACAAGGAATATCTTACAGTAACCTTTAATGAAAAAGAATATGAAAACTAATACACGTATGTATATGTATGATGGAAACATGCTGTACACCAGAAATTGACACATTATAACTGACTATATACCTCAGTAAAAAAAGTAAATACATAAAATAAAACAATAAACAACCAACCAACCAGTGGTCTCAGAAGCTGAGCTGGGAAAGGAGAAATCCTAGGTCAGACGCTTTGGACACACTGCACATACAAAGATAACAAACGTAACACTGAATTTTCAATGTGACTTAGATTGCCTAATCTTAGCAATCTGGAAGAATAGTACAGTTAAATGGATCAGCACAAAGATCATTTCATAATCAGGACATTGTTCAACTGAAGTTAATTTAATTCCTTGCAGTACTATAGGTGAAACCAATGTACTTACAAAATTTGTAGATTTCAATAGCAGTAGCTGCATAATTTTTATTTGTTTTTCATAATGATCTAGAATATACAGGTGGATTTTTTTATATAAATACACTACTATATTTTTAAAGCTATATCCACAAACTCTTAAACACGTATCCCCTCAAGAGGTGGAACTTAATTCCTCTTTACGTGAGCGTAGGCTGGTTTTAATGACTCTGAAAAATAAAATATGACAGAAACCATATGATGTCACTCCTGAATTAGATTCTAGAATGACTGCAGCTTTCCATTTTGAACGCTTTCTCTCCCTCTCTCCCTCACACCCCTTCAGATGCTCTGGGGGAAGCTTGTTGCCATAATGTAAGGATAATCTGGGAGGTTATGAAGATGTGTACATAGCAAGGAGCTACAGTTGTCAGGATTCACACAACATCGGAAGTAAATGCTTCCCTAGTCAGGCCATGAAAAGACTGCAGCTGTGGTCACCTGCCTCAGGGCAAACCCGTGAAAAACCACGAGCTAGAACATTCCAGCTAAGCTTCTCTTGGACTTCTGATTCACAGAAACTGTAAAATAATAAACATTTGCTTTTATAAGCCACTGATTTGAGGTAATTTGTTATGCAGATAAATTATCCAAGTTACAAGGTAGCCTATTCCAAAATACAATTAGATTAAAACTAATACTGAATATACATTCATATTTATATAATTTCCACAGATCTATGTGAAGGAAGAAGAAATGTATTCAAGGACAACAATCAAGTATTCTTCATTTTCCCTTTAAGCCAGGAATGTATTTACCTGATTTTAGTCTGGCAATTTGAAAGGCTTTTGGACTTTTAAAGGGCTGTTTGAATTAGTTGGACACTGATGGCTAATCAAATTTTAAGCAGGACAATATTCATAGGAGTCGTTCCAGGTCAGGTGAATAATTTGCTCCAGTTTTTTTTTTCCCCTTGTATATATTCAATTATGCAACCAGAGTTAAAAAGAAATGTTTAGATAACAAAAGAAAGCAAGAAGGAAACATGTAACTCCTTCCAAATGCTTTGACGATATGGTTTTACATGATTGCTGTCAATACAAATGCATTATTCCAAGTTTTATTTGTTTGTTTTTCTTGTTTGTTTTTCTTTTTTGGGGGGATTTTTGTTTTGTTTTGTTTTGCTTTTTGTTTTTTTAACTGATCACTTTACATGATCTTTTGCATAGATGTACAGGAGCCTTAATGATCCATGCCAGGGTAAAACAATTTTAATTACATTAATAAACCATCATGAACCTAGCCTAGCCCAGTAAACTACCTGGAAAGGAGGACAGAATACTGAGTGCACAGTCTGGGGAACCAACCTTCTCCCCCTCCCTTTCTTCCTTCCTTCTTTCAAGAAGTAGAACTACCCTATATTGAAAATGACTCCTATTTCATCTTTGAGAGCAGACCTCCATTTTATGTCTGACAAAAATGGGACACTTCTGACTGAATGAACACAAAAGTCAAACATGATTTGAAGTAATAATTTCTGGTGACATAAGCATAATGTTAGGATGAACTCTATCTACAACATCCACGTATAGCACTGAGTTTCAAACATATATTAAGTATTAGATAATTATTTTATATCTTACTCTACCTAACTTTACTCATCGCTTTCAATCTATTAAATATTTGAGTTCTTTGTTTTATAATAACACCTCCTCTTATCAAGCACATGCTAGGCCTTTAGTGCAAAATAATCTCATTTAACCATTACATAAACCTCTATGAGATAGAAGTTACTAAATCTCTTTTAAGAGGATCTGAGATTCAAAAAACAAGCCAGTGTTACACATAATCAAGTGGTCAGACTGTGGTTTCATTCCTAGTCTGTCTGTCCAACTAGGCCTCTTGTATTTGTTCAGAGATTCTAAACTGTCTCACACATGAAATAGTGGGAAAGTACAGAATTTGGGATTTCAATATCTGGGTTCTGTTTGTTACCCATCTTTTACGTGGTATGAAGTTTTCAAGAAAACCACCGTACAAGTATCGAGTCCAGCTACTTCCCGCAAGTGTTCGCTTTACTCGTTTTTATTTTGAAGACTACCAGGAAGATTAAATTCACAGATTACATCATTCTTCAATCAGGTTCTGTCAGGTCTTGCATCTAAAAGAAGCCCCATGAAATCAGCTGCTCACACGTCTCTGCATAAAGCCCCATGTGAGAAATCCATTTCAGTATTTAAAGCCAAAAAAAAATTTCTCCTAAGGTGCACATAAAAACATAGCCATACTTAAAAAAAAATACAGCAGTGAAATGCTTTGACTACAATAGTATTGATATGATTATGTATTCACCCCTTCCTACAACTCTGTAACCACCTTTATCTCTTTTTTTGTCTTGATTTATTATTTTCTATAATATGTTTTATAAAATGTATTATATGTATATTTATACTAACATAGATATGGATAGTTTATATACATAGCTATATTTTGCTGCTTAGTTAAGGTTTGCTTAATGTATAGTACTTCACATTTTTCACTTTGTGAAATGAGGTGGGATATGAATAAATAAATTGTCCTCTTCCTTTTCTGAAATTATATAAGCAGTGTAACTCCCAGGTTAGTCACCTGAACTGTGTCTAACAATATTACCAAATAATTATTAAGTCAACTAATTAATAATACTGGGAGAATCATAAGTCAGAGTGACTTTTTTTAAACATACAACTTAAGAAATACGTTTGAAGTTTTCATTTTTGAAACATATTATGTAGTCTCATACTGTGATGACACATTTAGTCACCTGTCCGGATAAACACACACACACACACACACACACACACACGAGCACTCACAAAAATCACATTTCAATCTGTTGAGGTAAGTCCTTTAAAATAAGTGAGGCACAAATAAGTGAAAGTAGCTACCTGGCAAAGTATAATCAAAATAGCTGACTGATTGATTGGGTTTTCCAACTAACTATTGTATATGCATAGCTTCAAAATTAAAATGCTAAAAGAATCTGAAACAAATGCAAACTGTGTGCCCTTATTTGGAAGTAACTTTAATTTCATGCTTTTTTGCTACATTATTTTGGGAGTTCTTTGAAGAAAGCATGCATTACAAAGTAAATGTTCCTTTCAGTCTGTAGCTTCAGCAAGGTGGGGACTGCATGTAACAAAATTACACAAGCATGCAAGTCATCATTATGTTCTAATTTATTAGAAAATTACTTCCTGAAATACTTTTCCCGCCCACTGTAGGTCTGTGAATATATAGTATAAAATAACCAAAAACTAAATCCTGATTTTAAATCCCACTTTATGATCGACAAAGAGTTTAGACTTCTGAACTGACTGTTTTCATCTTCTAAATCATTTTAAATTAAAGCATTATTCTGATGTTAATCTAAGAAACAATACTGAATTATCACGTGTGGTCACTTTCTTCCAAAATAGTTTTCCTTACAATCTTTGAAGAGATAGATACAGGCTTTATTTATCCTGAAGCATCTGTCTGGATAAGTATTTCATAAGAAGTTCAGCAGAATCAGGAGTAAAATCACAAATAGTCACTGTACCAAAAGTACCAGCTTGAGGCTCCTTTTTCCTCAAAGACCTCCTTCAGGGCAGAAGAGCTTACTGTGAACTCCTAGGGGGAAATAATTGTTGTGGCCCGAGGCAGTTCTTTGATCTGAACTCCACTGTTCTAAAGGTGAATTCTCCAGTGCCTCTTGGGAAGTAATTGATGTGTTATTCCACTAGCGTTTGTTGTTGATACAAAGGACCAACTACTCTCCTAAAACAAGTCTATTTTCTTAAAAAGAAGAAAAGGGAATATCAACCCTTCAGAATGAAGCAATACTGCTTTCCTGGCATCCATTCTAGGTTTTGGTTAACATCTTGGGTTTGGTGCCTGGAGCACCTGAGCCAAAGTCTGGTCAGGAACCTTTAACAGGCTACTTCCTGCCAAACCTCGGTTTCCTCTTCTGTGATGTCCCACTCACACTCTGAGGATCACTGTAAGGATGAAACTCAAGTAGGTACACAAATCCCTGGACAAATGCATAATACCCAGTAAATGTTCAATAAATAACTAGAATATAAATTTCCTGTGTGGGTCACTTCTGTAAACAAAATCCTACCACTTTTCACTAGTAAGCATACCCAGCTTTTATTTTCTCAGCTTTACCTTCATGTCATAGAGTAACTTAAGTGCCTATGTTGTTATATCATTATTTTGCTATTTTTGCTGTAATCTTATACCTTTTCTGAACTACATAATAAAAAGGAAACTAGACAATATAGCGTATATGATATCAAACCATGATTGTTGAGAGAAAATGCTTCCAGTAATTCAGCCCAACCATTGAAACTAAACCATCCCAGAATGATAACAATGTGAAATGAAGTTCATATTTTATGGCAAGACAAGAAAAATTTAAACATATAAAATTATCCTCTGCCCTTTGACCTCCTCACCTCTCCCACCCCACTGTGCATTATGTATCTGCATTATGCATCAGCCAAACCTTCCCCATCAGCAGAAATACCTGCTCACCCATAAAAAGCAATATTCTCTTAGCATCAGTAAGACGACCCCTTAAAGATAAGATTCCTTCTTGATCTTGTAAGGGGCCACACGGCATTTAGATCTGGATTATGTCAACTCTCAGTAGCGCATCATTTGATGTACAGCCCTCTGTCTCAGAAAGCTTATATAACTGTGTCTTAACTTCTAACGAGTGAAACCGTTCTCAGAGTTTCTCAGTTTCTGTTCCTGGGTTATAATCCTCAAATTTGGCTCAAATAAAATTTCCACTTCTTTCATAGGTTGACTGTGGATTAAGTTTCATCAGCAGCAACAAAAAAGGTGAGAGAATAGCATTCATACCTTATAAAATTGTAGGCTAACCTTGGATGACTTTCCTAGAGAACAAACAGTACTTTGATCACCTTGATCAAGGATGTTTCCTACTCAACTAATTTTGGATGATTTTGCTTAAATATATGTAATCTATCTAGACTGCAAGGTAAAAATAAATCAGTTTGGTGCCTAGTAAAACAACATCTACTTGAATTAGATTTAGCAAAGTATCTCAATGTTACCACATGTAAATTTTTCATGTATAGATCCTTTCTGAGGAAAAAAATGTAGTTTATACCTATTGCTTTTAGAGATGATTAAAATATTATAGTTAAATATGCAGCAATATTGATAATATTAGACTGTGCATCAGGAGATCTGTTGTCTCTCTGCAGGACCTTACACATATCAGCCTCATTGTCCACATTTCTCAAATGGAAATAATGGCATTTTCTTCCTTGCATGGAAATGCTATAATGAAATAGTGGTACTATTCTTTGCAAAAAAATATTAGCTCTGTATTTTAATATTACCAAAACCGAATTGGGAGAACTCTTGTAGAAAATATTTATTGGGAGCCAATCGTTAGAGAGAACTGTCATTATTGGTTTAATTCAGAGTCAAAAATCTCTCTAAATGTTTACGGCAGTCCTATTTCTCCTTATAAATTAATGATTTGAAACACACTCTCTCTTGTTTCTTTCTTCTCTCTTGGTCTGTCTTTATCTTGCAAATGGAAAACTTCATCACATCTTAACAGAATGTAACTTAAAATTTCAACTTTATATGATTAGAAAATCATGTATATTTCGAGTTATATATATATATATATATATATATGTAATCAGTATTCATAAGACTGTCAAAAATGCATGCATTCTTAATTCTCTTAGACTGACTGAAATCACACTTACTCTTGCCATATGTTATATGGTATTTTGTGTTTAATTTTGACATTATTCATATTTGGAAATTGTTAATTATTGATGAAAAGAGGTGGACTTTACGTGGGAAGTTTAGAAGACTCATTCATACGTTTCCTGTGTTTTTACCAGGGGGATACTCTTCTCTAATGGAAGAGAATAGATTACTGAAATTTGAATGGTGAACCAAAACTAAGTTTATAAAATAGATTTATGAATATAACTTCTAATATGATTCTGTGATGACTTATTTCACAAAATGCAACTCTGCCCAGGTATAGTGTGTTAGGGGTTGGAGAGTATGGACAGTGTAGCACCAGCTGCTATGAATAAGATAATCAGGGCAGTCAGTTCTGAGCAGGTTTTATATTATATATACCTACAGGGGTATCAGTAGTTTAAAATCCCGGTCTCATTTTTATTTGATATGTTTGTTTGTTGCAGTAGGAAAAATTGTCTTCTTCATCTCTTGGATGTTTTCCCATGTAGCAATGTTGATCTTAAAGTTTTAAGAGCTTTTCAAATATCCATCAGAGGAATGTACATTGTGCTGTCTTTCTCTGTCTCTATCTCTCTGTCTCTGTCTGTGTCTCTTTTACACACACACACACACACACACCCCATCATTCTAATCTCCATATTAAACATTTCTAAGCATCTTTTATTTCTGTGAAATGATTTATAGATTATAAACCTTCATCACACAATGAAAGGTAACTTAGTTGGAAAATGTAGCTTAGAAAATTGCCACCAGTCTATTTGTAAAATTTTTTTAAGTATTAATACCAATAGAGATACAGTAGCTAAAGTACAACAGAGATAGAGATACGGTAATCTTGTAATTGGTAAGCAAATCGAATTCGGAGTAAAGATAATACAATTTTGTTATGGTTTTTTAAGTTATTTATAATTTTATTTTATCTAAATCTGCATTCTCTTATTAATCTATTTATCTCCAGATGGCATGATTAAGTTTCCAAATTTCTAAGATTCTTCTGTTATGGTTTAACTTGTTTTATTTATATCAGAACAGCTGACTTCAACAGCTGGTTTTTCCTGAAATACTTTCAGTCAATAATTATCCATTTCAATCAATTCAGATCATCTGGTTTACTATAGTAGAATGATTCTATGGAGCATTTTAGTTTTTCTTGTACTTGAAATGAAAATTTGAGCTTAGAACTGCAAATTGTTTGCCTAATATCTCCGTGAAACTTTCTAATGGACTCAAAATAATATGCAGGCATCTGGCCAATGTTATTACCTATTGAATGATATCGATTCACTAATTGTTCTGTTGGTAGGTAATAGTACATATCTTTGACAATTTTTATTACATTCAGATCTCTCATGTTTCTTAAACACCAATTATAAGTTAAGCTGGCTATTTTTCCAGTTATGCTATATAAGTCACTTTGTAACTGAATATGTAAATATGCTCCATTGGTATAGATAATAAATGATGTAATGCACTCAAAATCCACAAACACATGAACAAAAGAAGTGAAGATAAAAAGCAAAATCATTAAAATTTCATGTAGTTAATGTAAAACAGATTTTTTTTAATTATTAAAAAATGTTTTGATAGTGTTCAACTGTGGAAAGTAGCATGGATAGTTGGAAAAGTACAGACATTGAATTTAGATAATCAGTGTATGATTCAGCTCTACCCCCTATTTGCTTTGACCTGAGGCAAGAACCTTTCTTTCCTCAATTCCTTCAACTGTGATTTACTCTAAAAGAAAATTAGAGTTGAATAATTCTTAAATAAACACAAACTCTATTTTTGGAAGCAAAAAAGAAAAATATACTTCTAAATATATTCTAAGTAAAATATACTTCTAAGGAATTCATAGGTCCAAGAGGTAGTAAGAAACGTAAATAGACAAAATTTATAAATAGAGATATAGAAATACCAAATATCAAAATACGTCATTACAATGCAGCACAGCAGTACTCAGGAGATTTTACTTCACTTCACTTTATTTATTTTTGTGAGATAAACTGAACAATAGGAAGCTAATTATCCAATAAAAATAATGTTTAAGAAATGCATGAAGAAAAGTGTACAGGTGATTGAAAAGATTAGGAAGACCTAAACTAAATAAAGGAATAGATATAGCTCATGTTTGTTGGAACATGTTGTTGTTGGAAAATGCAATACAATAAAGTCAATTATACTTATATCGATCTATAAAGACAATGCATTTTTAAAATCCCCTATCACATTTCAACTGTTTTGATGTGAGCAAACAAGTTATTATCAAAATATATATTAAAAAGAAATTCTAAGAAAAAAATCTATGTGTCAGCAAGGCTGTTTCTTTTTGTAAGCTCTAGGGAGACTGTTTCTATTGCTCATTCATCTGTTGGCAGAAGTTAGTTTCTTGCAGTCTAAGGACTGAGGTCCCCATTTCTTGTCTGACTATTAGCTATGGACCACTCTTAGCTCCTAAAAACTGTCTCCAGTCCTTGGATATAGCCCCCACATCTCAGAACCAACACCAGTGAGTCTATGTGGTTCTTATATCACACCTCTCTGACCTTCTTCCATAGTTACATCTCTCTCTGACTATAGCCCCCAACATTTCTCTGCTTTAAAGAATTCATGTATTAGACTGAACTCACACAGATAATCCAGAATTATTTCTGTACCTCAAGGTCCACAATCTTAATCACATTTGCAATGACCTGTTTTCCACATACAGTAACATATTCACAAACTCCAGGGATAAAGACCTGAACCTTGGGTAAATATTTTTCTGGAAGCCTCATAAAGCGACAAGTTAACCAAGCTGATATGCTGGACATGTGTAGGTTTGTATATAATATGTAAAACAGCAGCTTTAGCTTGTTACCTGATTACTTTTTAAAATTAGGAACATACTTACTGAAAAATATTCTGCCATGCCTCTACATGGTTTCTCAGTTTTGAGTGCGGAGTTGTTTCTTGTAATTAGAACAGGGAGGAACAATATACACATATTTTAGAATGACTATAAAACTGAGTTGAGTCCTCTTCAGTTTTTTTGCAAATTTCCTGTAAATTTCCAACAAATACATTTCCTTCAGACTCAGGAACTAAACAAAATGTAGAAGCCATACTTATCTCCATCTGCATAATCTTAATCTCCTGGGCCAAGTTTAAGCAATTTTATGATAGAAGTCTATGTCCTCTGGATTGGTAAATCTCTTACAAATAGACCTTGACCCTCCTATAAGAAGAACTGGCTGCTGCTTGATCCACATCACCATTTGCTTTATTTCCTTTTATGGGAGATATCATAAGCAATCTAGATGGTCCTCCAAGACAAAACTGAGTAACATATGCTACTTATCCTCCCTCCTCATCTTTACACAACTTCTTTATGTCAGAAACAAGCTTGGCTTTCACTACTTCCCACCCATCTAAGCAGTCTAATCCATTACATATGAATTAGGGATATATTTCTTTTGGCATATTTACATATAATTTGCATTCAGAAAAGTGACAGGGAAGAGCTGCTCAATTGCCAGATCCACTGAAGGCAAATGTTACCCACCTAAATCAAAAATTACTTTTCATGGATCAGCTGCTTTATTTAATACAAGGAACAAGTTTTGGTAAAAGCAGTAAACATTTCTCCGGTTAGACAAAATGACTGTCTAATAACCAATATTATCTGTATCTATCATCTGTTGTTTTTCTAGATATATTCAGTCTTCGAACCACAGATTATGATTTGTGTTTCTTTTTCTCAAGCATAAAATACCGTAATAACATTAATCCACAATTTCGAATTCCTAAACTAACACTTGCTCTCCCTTTTTCTGTTTCTCTAAGGTAGCACTTTTCAAATTTGAATATGCTTTTGAAGCACCTGAAGGACTTGATAAAGCAAAATTGCTGAGAACTATCTGCAGGGTTTCTAATTCAGTAAGTCTGTATGCAGATTCTTAAATAAGTTTCCAGGTAATACCAATGGTTTCATAGATAAAAACAAATAGACTGCTGAGAATATCATACTCATGTTGTGTTATATATTATAAAGAAGATAGTTACATCCCTAATCTCAAAAAGAGCAATATGTTTAAGCCTGTAGGTTTGAAACTACAGGAAAAAGATTCTGAACTGTGAAGGAGAAAATAAATGTACAATTCACACTATATACTTTCTCTTTCCATGTATGTGCATTTGTGTGTGCAATATATACCATACACAAGTGTACATGTAAACACAGGCGTGAAGTGTGTTTACACAAAGGCAGCAGAAACATAACAAATATACAGAACAGAACAATAATCTCTCCTTCACTTGCTCCTTCTTCTTATAGACTCTGGAATTGTTCTTAGCATAAAAATACATAAAAGATATGACATGAGTGCAAAGCAGAATTCAATATTAGCTGCAGAGAATTTTCTTTCCTTGGTGTTTCTTGAATCTTAAGGCCCTTTACAGTGATCATAGGGGAAAAAAGTTAAATGTGTCCCTAATCTAGGCCATAAGGGATCACCTGATATCCTTGGTTTAAGAATAAGGGGCAAACCTAGTTCAAGGCCATCAACTAAACTAGTCATAAGCAGGATGAAGCTGGGATTCTGTGAAGAAGCCAGAGAGGTGAAAGAACAGAGGAAGAGTATAAGAAATCTGGAGATTCTAGGAACCCCCTTAAAGGAGAGTGTGTATAGACTGAAAGGAGGCAAGAGCAGAGGAAGGCAGTATTTTGCACCACAACTTGGCGTCTAAGTGCTCAAGATCAACTATGAATGATAATGGCTTCTTTCTGTTAGTGGTCTACCTGCACTTTTGTGTGGCTCGCCAAATTCCATGGGCATAATGGAAGGGTTATGTTTTTGTGCACTATCACCCAGAGTTGTTGACCTGTGGTGCAATAATCAGCAAAATAAGCCAAGTACACTACACCATTGCATCCAAATTGCTGATAGAGGAGTGCCAGGGAATGAGAGTGGATCCAGAAAACACAGTTGCAGCTCCCAGAGTGTGCACTCAGTGAGAAGAGGATGCTGTGTAGATCATCAAATAGTGTAAATTGTAAAACTAAGTGTGTTAGTGAAAAAAAAAATTACACTTTCGAGTGTCCATTCTTCTGAAAGTTTCCTGCTGGAAATTTTCTTCCAAAGTTATTAAGGCAATAGAAGTGCCAAGAGTCAGTTTGGATAGGGTGAGATTAATTGTAGCTCTTCTTATCCTCCTAAGTATATGTTCAATTTAAGTAAACATTTGTAGTTTTAAGTTTTATTTTGTTTTCTTTTGTTTTATTTGTATTCATTCCTGGGTCTTTGGATCATACTATATCGGGGTATCACTTCGGCTTCTGAGTGGATGAGGTTAGTCATGTGAGAGCCACATACCTAAATAGCTGACTTCCAATAAAAACCCTGAAGTCAAGGCACAAGTGGTTTTCCCTGGTTGACAACATATCACATGTTGTGACACATCGTTGCTGGGAGATTTGCAACTCCATTGAGAAGGCATGACTGGAAGCCCGTGCCACATGACTTCTGGATCCGCCATAAGCATCTTTTTCCTTTCCTGATTTTAATCCATATCCTTTCACTGCAATAAACCATAACTGTAAATGTAATAGCTTTTCTGAGTTCTATGAGTTCTTCTAGAGAATCATTCAACGTGACAGTGGTCTTTGGGATCCCAGACACAATTACTTTCAAATTAAACCTAAATGCTCCTCTAGAATAAAAGAAAAGTGGATAATGAGTGTTTTGGTAAAACCAGTGGGACGACTCAGAGCATTTTGGATATAATAATATATTATACACACACTCACACATATCCACTCACACCAGGACACTGTGTTGGCAGTCTTGGGACAAGTACATATAAAATTCATAAAATTCAACATAAACTTCATACTAAACATACTAACACTTAGATAGTTTATTTATCTGTTTATTTGTTTGGTTTGTGGTGTGGGTATGGTTTGGGGTGTGGGTAAATTTGATAGTTATAACCAAACATTTGGTTATATGTGAGACTTCCACACTTGATATTCTGCTGTGTGAAGACCAACCGTGATGGAGTAGAGCCTGACTTTAAAGAATAGAAATGGATATATCTACTCAGCTAGGTGCCAGATTGTCCAAGAGAGACAGTAAAAAGTCTTCCTGCTTTTCAAGATGAAAGTAATAAGGAAGGTAAGGTGAATTGAGGAAGACAGTAGGTATGGGGGAATACCTCATTTAAATGGGTGGTACTGCTTTCAGGAAGTCAGCTGACCTAAATGTCATATATGCAAGTATTAGTGTAAGTCCCCTCATTCTCTGGATAATTTGCTACCATTTACCAAAAGCTGTCATGATAAGTATACACATCTATGAAACAGAGAGCTGAACAGTGCCCCCTACAAGCTGTACCATTTAAGCAGGAGCCCAAGGTGTCCTGCAATTTAGACAAGGCCTTGGTGGTGGTTGTTTTAATTGAAATATATTTGACATAAAACATTGTGTAAATGGTTGGTTTTTAAAGTTCAGATCCATCAAATACCTGGCGAATAGAAGACTGATTCAAATTCAGGGAACATGCTGCATTTGAGTCTTAGTTTTACTACCATCCTTTTATTTCTTTTCAGAGGTATGGCGTATGGATGATTAAGAAAGGCTATTTTAGGAACAGTCTAGACATGACTAAAATCCAAGCTCATAATCTAACTCCAGTTTATTGTCAAGTCTGACTCTGTTATTTTGATTAGGATCAGTAATTGTCTGATCTCTGCTTAGCATTTCCTGATAATTGCAGTGGCATGCATGAATTAACAGAAACATATGACACTTAAATTTATTTCTTTATTGTTACTGAGTTGATTTCCATGCAAATAAATATAAGTATACTCTAGAGGGCAATAAACAATCAATAACGTCACAAGTACCCTTCCTGTCTTATAAATACCTGGCTCAAAGAAGGTTTATTTGTCATACTTGAATCCATTCAATTTTGGTTTTCACTCTAAATTTTAATTCATTTTTTAAAAATTTCTGGATCCTAGGAGTAAAGGGCCATTTAATTTCACTTTAAGTAGCACATTCTTTATGCATCTGTTTATCTTCTCTCATTTATATTCCCCTCTATCTTAAGTGTTTAATATGTATCCTTGAGTTTTTATGAATTCTTTTAAAATATGTGGGTTGTTGTGCATTTTGAACACACACATAACTGGAATTTTGATACAGATATTCTTCTGTGATACTTTTTACTCAGCATTGCTTGAAGATTCAGCCATATTTCTTATCACATGATAGCTTTTTTGGCTTCTGAACAGTTCAGAGTATCTGATAGGTTGTGTCCTCCCCTACTCATGCATTACTCAATAATGGGCCCCTAGATTGCCCTTACTCCTTACTACCAGGCGATGTTGCAGTAAAAATCTCACTCTTGGCCTGTCTGTGAAATTAATGAGAATTCCTCTGTGATTTCTGAGTTGTACATTTCAAACATAAGTTAACTAATACTGCCAAGTTATTTTCCAGTCTGGTAAAACCCAACTAGAGGCAAAACTTACCAGATTGAATATAAAAAAGCAAGAGCCAACTATTTGCTATCTAAAAGAAATGTTCTTTGAATGAAGATACAAATTAGCTAAAAGTAAACAGTAAAAAATTTTATCATGCTAGCACTAATCAAAGGAAAGCTAGATTAGGTATAGTAATGTCAGACAAGGTATATTTCAGAATAAAAAGTATATTATCATATTAGTGAAGTGGTCAATTTATCAAGAGAACATAGCTATCATAAATGTTTACACATTTATTAACTGAGCTCCAAAACACATGAAGCTGCAACTAGTAGAACTTCATTCAGAAATAGACAACACCACAATTACAATTTGAGATTTTGATAAAATTGTAATAATAATTGATAGGACAAGTACACATTAATCAATAAGAGAATATTGACTAACTTTACTGCAGTAATATGTATAGTGCTATATACCTAACAATTAAAATTCACATACTTTTCAGGTGTGTGTGGGATATTTATTGAAATAGATCTTAAACATAAAACATACATCATAAAACAAACATCAATTAATTTAACAGTATCTTCTCTGATCACAATGGAATTGAGTTAAAAATAATTATATATCTCTATAAAAATCATAAAATATTAGGCAGTCAAATAATGTACTTTGAAATAACCCATAGTTCAAAGAATAAATAAAAATAAATTCTGAAGTATTTTAACTGAGTGAAAATGAAAACACAATGTTTCAAAATACATAGGATGCTGTTGAAAAAACACTTAGGGGATAATTAATTTATAGTGCTAAATGCCTGTATTGGAAAAGCAGAAACATTTTGTCAAATCATTCACCTCAAGAACCACCATAAGAATCTAGAAAAGGAGGAAATACAAAATTCAGAGGAGAAGAAAGAAAAGTATAAAGATCTGAGTAGAAATCAATAAATAAGAAAACAGAGAAATTAATGAAACCAAGAGCTGATTCCTTGATAAAAAAAAAAATCAATGAAATTGACAAACCTCTAGCCAGATAAATCAGGGAAAAAAAGAAAGAGATAAAGTTACATGTATCAGGAATGAAAGAGAATACTAAAGAAATTAAAATACTTATCCTAAGGAATACTCCTGATTCAGATGATAGGTAGGGTGAACAAAATATTCAAGCAATAAATAATACTAATTTTCAATAAAACTCTTTAAAAATTGGAACAGAGTGAATAGTTCTCACCTCATTTTATTAGGATGGCATTACTCTAATATCAAAAAAGGAACAGTACAAATATCTCTAATGAATCCACATGCAAAAATTCTAAACAAAGTTTTAGCAAATTGCATAGGCTCTATCTATCTATCTATCTGTCTACCTACCTACCTACCTATCTATCTTTCTAAATACTCTCCATGATCTAGTGTGGTTTATCCCACAGAGGCCAATTCAGTTTAACATTTGAGAAGGAATGCAATACAATGCACTAAATTAACAAACTAAAAGATAGAGATGAAGGAGGCATCCAGAATGAAAAAAAAGATAATTGTCTTTATTTACAGATAGAACTATCATCTATATAGAAAATCTAATATCTATAAAAAGAACTCCTAGAACTAATAAATGACTTCAGCAAGATTGCAGAATAAGAGATTAATATACAAAAATCAATTGCATTTTATACACTATCAGTGAAAAATTGAAAATTGAGATAAAAATAATATTTACCATAGCATTAAAATACAATAATACTTAATAGTTAAGGATAAATTTGACAAAAGTTACGAAAAGCACAAAATATTGATGAGAGAAATTTAAGGAGTTCTAAGTAAATGGAAAATACCCAAAGTCAATGGCTCAAAAAATCAATATTGTCGAAATGTCAATACTCCTCACATTTATTCACAGTTGGAACACAATCCATATCAATGTTCCAACTAATATTTTTCAGAAATTGATAAGCTGATTTTAAGATTCATATGGAAATCCAAAGGATCTAGAAGAGCCAAAACAATCTTAAAAAGAAAAGATGAAGCTGGAGAACTAACAAACTTGATTTTAAGTTTCAGTTGAAGATAGACAAATGAATCAAATGAACAGAATGGAGACTTGGGAAAAGCACCCTGACCTACATGAACAACTGCTTTTGACCAAGAAGTAAAGGCCTCTCAAGGGAGAAAATATAGAATTTTCATAAATTGTGTTAGAAAATTAGATATTCATATATATATTTAAATAGTTAAAATCTTGTTCCCATACTTCATGTCATATTAAAGTGTTAAGCCAAAGTGAATCATAGACACAAATATAAAATCTGAAATTATAGAATTTTTAGAAGAAAAGCTAGGAGAAAATCTTTGTGACCTCAAGTTAGGCAACAATTTCTTAGATTCCACACAGAACTACAATCTATCAAAGAAAACAAATGTTAAATTTACTTCATAAAAATTAAAAATGTCTAGTCTTCTAAATACACTACTAAGAGAAAAATATAAGATATAGCCTGTATAAAAATATTTGCAAGTAATATATGTAATAAAATACTTGCATCTAGAATATACAAAAATATTCAATAATAGGAAAATCAATAATCCAATTCAAAAAAAAGGTAAACTATTTAAATAGATGTTTCATCAAAGAATATATACAGATAATAAATAAAAATATGAAATAAACATGTGAAGAGGTATCCAGTATCATTAATCATTAGAGAAATGCAAATTAAAACCACAACATACTACTATATATCAATTAGAAGAACTAAAAGCAAAAAGACTGACCATATCAAGCATCAACAAGCATATGGAGCAACTGGAATTCTTATACACTGACTGAAACTCTTAACACTTTATGTTTAGTAGAAACATGAAATAGTCCAACAATTTTGGACCACGGTTTAGCAGTTTCTTATAAAGTTAAACATACATGGCCTATTTGATTAGGTGCACTTCTGTGCACTTACCCAAGAGAAATGAAAGCATGTGTTTATGCAATGACTTATACATATATGGTCGTAAGAACTTTATTTATTATTGCCAAAAACTAGGCGTAATTCAAGTATCCATCAGTGAGTGAATAGATAAACACAGTGTTGTATATTTATAGAATGGAAAACCTTCTTCAGCATCAGCCCTCAGTGAGGAACTGTAAAAATCCTGTTCACGCCTCAGTTTGTTCATTATTTCCTCTGAAAAGCTATTTCTTCTTTTTCTGGGTTACAACTGAATTCCCTCTCACCTGCTATGTATCTGTTATGTGAGAATCTCTACTATGGTCCTTATATTGAATACAAATATGTGTGTAGCCTACAAACCTTCTAAAGAGGACCAAGAAACACATCTTTATATTTATAGTTTAAACATCTAGCACAGGGCCTTGAGGTTTGCAGGTGTTTGTATTAGTAAAGAATGAATTTGGAAATACCATTGTTCCATTCTAAAATGAGAAAAACCTGGATAATTTAGCAAATCAGCTTTTTATCATAGAGCTGAAGACACAAAAAGATCTAAATAAGCTAAATTCATTAAGGAAAATGGTAAGCCCTTCCCAGGAAGGAAATGGTTTCTGGCTGCTTTCATCCCTGCCTGAGTGTCTTAGTTCTGCATTTACTCTAATGTGACTCATTTATCAGATGGTAACAGTGCTTTTCCATTACACCTATTTCCAAAAATTTTACTGAATTTTCTTTTTGTAGCTACTCCTATTACTTCTGCATCATCAGTCTAAATAAGATAGAAGGAGATAAACATAAAATCAATAGTTAACTAAAAGCCTCTAGATATAGACACTCTGAATCCTAACTTTCTGTAATAAAAATGTTGGATCTAGAGTTGACCTTGCAGATTAAATAGAATTTAAACATTATTTTCCATGAAAGCATCAAATAGATAACTTTACTCTCACAGAAGGCTTACAATTCTTTTTTGAATTGAAAAATCTAAATTTTAGGTATTTCACAGAAGCTATGATACGGGATGTATATGACAAGAAGGTACATATTTCAAGAATCCTGCAATAAGGTAAAGGAAATCAATAGAAAAGAATACTAAAAATTTTGAGAAAGAGAAATCAAAGTTTGATTGAGAAACATATGTGAGCCATACCACAACTATGCTATTAGGCAGTTTTAAATACTTAAAAGTTTAGCAGGAAATTGGATGAAAAGTTTATAATATGTTTACACACACTGTAATACCCATATTATGTCAAGAAATCAGAGTATCACCAAATGACTATTTAACGTACTTTAGCCCACTAATTCTTGAATTTATTTGTGTGTTAAATGTGTATGGGGTTTCTTTTATTATGTTGCCTGATAATAAAAGACATGTGGAACTTGGCAAAGAATCATTTAATGAAAAACCTTGCACATATATATTTATTTGGTCATTTTGGAAGACCTATAAGATAAATGATAGTAAATTTGTTTTAACTCATGTACCTGATTTTATCTCATGGTACCAAATCACTTTTGAAAGTAGGAAGCTTGATCAACCAGATAAATATAGTCCAATTAGGAAATTGTAAGATATGAGCAAATTCAACATACAAGAAGTGGGATTCATGTTTGAGAGAGTAAATTAATCTTGTTAATTCTGTCCTATAAAATGGGAGTAACAGTCATCCCTATTTGCTAGGGTTATACGAGGCTTAAGTTTATGTTATTTATAAAATACTTAGCATAATCATAGCTTATATTAGGCACTCTTCTAAAGATATAGATAAAAGTAATAAGCCAATGATGTTGAAACCTGAGTTGAAATCACAATTTTTAAATGTACACTTAAATAATATTAGAAATGATAATGGAAATAAGGAACTATTTGATATTCTATAGTTTTTGATACTCTCATAATAAATGATTAAACACAAAAATTTATTTTAACATACTAGATTTATTTTCCTTTAACATTAATTGTTTCAATGAGGCTTTCATGGAAGGTCCTTGGACAAATCACACTCTTTCTAGCTTCATCAATGAATGAGGGTGTTAAAAGGAAGAAAATCTTAAATCCTTTTCATCACTTAACTTCTTTGGTTTTGATTTTCATGTGTAATAAATGGAATATTTAATTTACAAGTTTAACTTTAAGTGACTAGAATGTAGTCTATAATACATTTACTTATAATTTCTAATATTAATGTTTTAATAATATTTTGATAGTGAAGGATTTTCCAATACTAATAGTCATTTAATAAGAGTAAAATCATTTCAGGAAGGTTTGGTGGTTATGATAATTACATAATAATAATTGCTAACATTTACTGAGCACTCTTGATTTACCAGGCACAGCACTTTATTTAATATTCCCCCAAATTACTTTAGGAAGCATCTGTAGTTTTTTCCCCCTTTGGCCTGATGTTTAGAGAGGTTAGGTAATATAGCTGTATGGGTTGTTTAAACCATCCAAGTTTAAACAACAATGATAAATACAAGGATGAAAAATTGAGGTTTATGGAGAAATATCATTACCCTGAAGTTGAAAGCAGACTTGAGGCCAGTGAAAGAAAGTGCTCCTCGATTGTGCCCATATGGACTGCCTAGTACAGCTTGAATGGTAGCTGAGGTCAGAGGGATCCCTGGTGAGAGTCCTTGTCTTTTTTCAGTTGTGTTAAACAAAGCATGGGCAGATCAAGCAGATGGCAAATGGTCAACCTGATTAGATTGACCAAATGGAATTGGATGACAAACTTGAAATAGTTTGAGAAAGGCTATATGGATTTGAGTACACAGACCAACAAATCACCAGAGAACATAAAAAAGCAGCTGTAACACAACAAAAGAGGGAAAAGATCTATGAAGAACAGCAGTGATTTTTTTTAATTAAGGGATTAAATGACTAACAAATCTGCCAGCCAAAATTCTACTGAATAAAGATTTTTAAAATGAAAAATAAAAGAAATAAAATAGTAATATTTATCATGGTACCCGTCATAATTTGAAGGAATAAGCTTATATGCCCTGTTAAATCTTAAAGAGACACATGATTCATTTTTAAACGCCTGTAATGTAGTATCTCTATAGTCATACCTATCATTTGAATTTTTACGAGACAGGAATTTAACATTGGTGATATACTGTTTTAATTATTACAGACAAAACAATTTAAAAACTATGAAACAAGATGTGAGAATGATTACTAACAATTTTAAAAGACTGAAAGATAAAGTCTTAAACAATTGGGATGGCAACAAATGTAAAAATTTTGTTAATAGTTTCCAGTTTTCCCAACTATTATCAGAAGTAACAAAAAATGATGACCACTATAACCTGTTTTATTTAGCATTTTTATTTGGAGTTTCTGGCTAAAACAAAAACATGTGAAACATAAAAAAGAAGTAAAAAATACTGGAAAGGATTAAATAAATTTTTCATGTCTTGAGAATGCTATGTGGTAACGTTAGACCAAATGACATAAAAAGAAAATCCAAGACAACAAATTTAATGTATTTTTAGAGAAATTTTGTTTTAACTAAAGGGAGAGGATTCTGATACAGTTGTTTTTTCAGGGCTTGGTGTCATTTGATACTTCAAATTCAGAAATCTTAATTTTAATTCCACCTGCATATTGTGTATCAGCCTACTGGTGTTTCACATGGAGTTAGTTTTGACAGTTTCGAAAGGATAACTCCTCTTGTGTAGAATGTCGTGTGTGCTTCAGAATGTTTACCAATTCTGCCTGCTTAAAACAAAATGCCCACTCCAACCTCAATAACTGGGACTTTCAAGAAATCCTTGCATATTTCCAAACCTGTGCAGAATAAGATGGGAAGGGAGAGGGCAGGAGGCGAGATAGCTTGCTGCATTGATAAACACTTATCTGAAAGAAGCATATCTCTACAATATTAATCTTTTGTTCAATATGTAGTATAAATCTTATTTCTCAAGAAATTATAAGTGGCTCCAAGAAAAGCTTTCAAGCACATGAATTCTAAAGGTATTTTCTTTGGATATTCTCCTTTCACTGAAAGGAGAGCATTATGTAAATGTGCTTTATTATAAATAAGACTGATACTGTATTGGAGAATAAGAAAAAGACTTCTGTCCCATTCTGCATGTATATATGAATCTATTTTACTGTGTATTAATAGAAATAGTTTCTAAACTTTCCATATATGTTATAACCAGAAAAAGGTAAATATCTCAAGATATATAAGTGATTTAATAAGTTTAAAATTCATACCAGTAATGGAATAAAATTTATTCTGAAATATATTGGCTAGTTACTGTGTGACCAACAATAGGAAAATTTGAATGTTATAGCTAACATATACTGCTATAGTATCTATATATTATATATGTAATATATAACATACATATATTATATGTATCTCATTTTATCTCTATAGTGTTCCTGAATTTAGACATTTTATCTGTTTCACAAATGAGAAATTTGTAGCTCTAAGAAATGTATAACTTTTTAAAAAATCATATTTAAATATTTTGATGGAAATGATAGCTGAATGCAAATTGGTTTAATAGCAATATCAGGCAATTAATCATACAGGCATTTTAAATAAGTTCCCAAATTAGTCTGAATACTTGGAACATAATATTAGGGAAAAAGAGTAATATAAAATTAGGTTAAATTGGTGTATCATGTTGTGATTGTGTGTATCCATATACATGGTAGATTTATACAGACAAGAAAATATATGATTATGAAAAAAAGTTCACCATACTTTTTTTCTCGGTGATAAAGATAATCTGAAGTTTTTATAATTTTTTTTGTATTTGTCATATTTCTTTAATTTAATTATGCTCAATAATTTTTATGAACTGTCAGAGAAGTAGAAACTGATAAACTGATTTTGTTTCTTAATTTAATAGCTATTAAAGAGGAATGAATAGATTTTTCCAGGAAAAGTTAATCAGTATTATACAATATTTATTAGAAATATTAGGAATATGATAATGCTAAAGTTTAGGATACTGAACTTCAAAAAATTTAAAACATTACACAATAATTCAATGATAATTCAATAGAATTAATGAAAAATAAGCTCTTTATCTCTGGATAAACATTACCAGAAGGACATTGGTTATCTATCTAATCTGATATGGCAGAAAAATATTAATTTAACAACTGGTACCAGAAAGCTTCTAAGGAAGAGATTGTTTTTCTTTATGAAAATCAGGAAATAAGCCTTTTGGAGGATAAAAGTTACAATGTCAAGACCACAGATGGAAGAAAATACTCGAGTCATAATTAAATACCTTAGCAGAATAACAAGAAGAAATACAAAGGAATTTAGAGAAGGTATAGTTTTGAGAGAGAAGTGCAAGTTGAACCAGCTTGTTGAATGGATTGAAGCTTAAGTAACTGAAAGTGAATGAAAAAGGAAAGAGTGTCTAAAAATCATTTTCATTTATTTACTATGATTATGAATCATTATTAATTTGTTTATTTATAAAAGTATTTTCAAAATAAGTTGTCAGACATTATGATGAACAAGAGTGAAATTTAAAAGATACTCTTGTGTCATATTTTGTGTTGGTGGAGGGAGAAAAGAGTTGGTAATAATGAAGTAGAAATATAGATTACAATATATACTCAGGTTGAGAAAAGTGATATGAAATAATCAACTAAAGTCACGTTGTTCTGAGAATAAGGAAAGCAGAACCTTCAACAGGGTGAACAGGAACAGCCTTTCTGAGTTGTTAATATTTACAGTGAAAGTAAATGGTGAGAAGTGACTCCCTCTGGGAGAAGACAGTTCTAGGTCCTGTGTTTGGAAAGTCCTGGGGGATCTGTGTTTCAAAACATTTTGGAAAATTTCAGCAACTGTCTCCATGGGAAGATTTATAAAGGTATAGCTAGAGAGATAGTTAGCAGCATTGTCCCCACTAACAATAACTTTGGATTTTATACTAAATACAAATGGAAGAAAATGAGTGTTTGTCAAGATGAATCCATCTTCTCTGATCACAAATCTCAAAAAATGTTATTAATAAAATGCTTGTTTGGTGTGAGAGGTATTTTGAGGGGAGAGATTTCTCTTATCATCAAGAAGGGACTGTGTAACCCATTTGGTTCTACCCTAAGACCAAAATAAAATAACTATTGTAAGATGAAGAAGAAAAACAAAAAACTAACAGATAATTGAAATTCTGCTCAAAACTCTTATGAACTTTTGTGTTTGTGTTTTCTAGATTTGGGGGATACAGTTTAACAGATGACATGTAATACAATGAATATCTTGCTTTTTTTCTGTTCAAAGTTGTTTGAGGAAACAAAATGTGTAATTAAACAATACCTTGTACAATTAAGTTGGACTGAAATAAAGCCGGCTGACATTTTGATGATGTAAATAATGTTGGTAATGTTTCAAGGATGTGGGCATAGCCATTTACATTAAGTCTTCCATTTACGTAACTGTTTCAGGTAGGATCCATTTGGCTGCAAGTTAACAGAATACCACATCATTCTGTCTTCAATACTGAGATAATTATCTCACTAAACAAAGAATCTGGAAATAGATAGTACTGTGAGTGATTCCACAGTCAAAAATATAAAGAAACCATCTTTCCATCTGCATTTTCAACATGTTACTTCTTTCTTTATAGTCAAAAGGTAGCTGCCATAACTCCAGTGATTATACCTTCACAGACCCATTAAGAAGACAGCCAAAGGGATTTCTATCCACCTATCAGTTTTTATCAAGAAACAAAATACTTTCCATAAGACATCTCGGATTGAATTTACCTCTCTGGTTAAGTAGAAATGAGTAGCATAAGATTCAGTGCTCCAATCAGAGACAGAATGGAAACAGATTGCTGTCACTTGCTGAAATCCTGCCCTGGGGCTGTCACTTGGGCCGTTAATAAAATCAGAAATCAGTTGGTGAAGAGGGGATGACAGAAAAGTAACCAACAGTGTCTGCCACAGTAAAGAAATAGATGTGTGCTAAAAATGAAATTATTAACTAGAAAAAATAAAATCTGAGCCCCCAAAGAAGAATTAGGAGAGTATTTTCAATAAAAATGGTCATCTAATTGAACACAGTGTAAAGGAAGGAAACCACAATTATTGCTCTCTTCAGAGAAAAAAACAATAAGGATATTAAGACTATCCAAACAAAATAATCAGTGGTAAATTTCTTGGGAAGATCACTGTAATATTTTGATATGTTTAGCAAAATGGGCCTTTTGTCGTATGTTTTTATGATTAGATATTCTTTTTTATTTAATAATTGTCTTTTTAATTGAAGTATCATTGGTTTCCACTGTTGTGTTAATTTTTGGTGTGCAGCATAGTGATTCAGTTATATTTTTTTCATTATAGGTTATTACAAGGTATTGAATATAGTTCCCTGTCCTAGACAGTAGGACCTTGTTGTTTATCTATTTTTTATATAATAGTTACTATCTGCAGATTTCGAACTCCCAGTTTATCCCTCCATATTTTTATTAAGAACAAACCAAAATAACAGGAACACAATAGCAAGACATGTGAAAAGGAACATAATTTAAAATAGACAACAATGTTAGAATGGCTAAAATCCAAAACAGTAAGAACAGCAAGTGCTGGTGAAGATGTGGAGCAGCAACATCTCTCATAGTCTTACCATACAACCCAGAAATCATGCTCTTTGGTATTATCCAAATGAGTTGAAAATTTGTCTATATAAAAACCTGAACATGTATTTATATAGCAGTTTAATTCATAGTTGCTAAAACTTGGAAGAAACTAGATGTCCTTCAGTAGGTGAATGAATATGTCAACTATGCTACATTTGTACAATGTACTGTTATTCAGTGGTAAAAAGAAATGAGCTATCAAGCCATGAAAAGATATGGAGGAGATTTAAGTGAATATGATTAAATAAAAGAATGCAATCACAAAAGCCTACATACTTTATGATTCCAACTTTTTGACATTCTGGAAGAGATAAAACTGTAGAGACAGGGAAAATATTAGTGGTTACCACGGGTTTGTGTGGAGGGAGGAATGAATAGGTAGAGCAATAGTGTATTTTTAAGGCAGTGGAACTATCCTGTGTGACACTATTAACAGTGGATACATGTCAAATACATTTGTCAAAAACTATGGAACATGCAACACTAAGAGTAAATCCTAATATAAACAATGGGCTTCAGGTGGTAAAGATGTATCAATACTGGTATATCACTTGTGACAAATGTGCTCCCCTGGTGAGTGTGTTTAGACAGGTGATATATTGAAACTTTCTGTCTTTTCCACTCAATTTTACAGAGAACACATGTTTCAGACATTAAGTTTTATGAGAATACACTTCAGAAGCATTAGTTTCAAAACTATTTGAAAATATATGCTGCTTAGGCTAAAAATTTGGAGCACTTATACATTTAATAGTATGAGGTGGAAACTAAATATATATTAGAAGCATCAGTATTTAACAGGATTATCAATTACCAAAACTAGAAATTTATGTAATCTACCTTTCTATTAAAGTTAATATTAATAACTAAAATCAGGTATTGAGCATATGATAAAATCAGTGAAATAAAATAGTTGAAGAAGAGAATAGTATCATAGTAAGTAATCCCTATAATAAGGGAATACTTAAATGGTTGTGTGATTACATAAATGTGTGTGATGTGTTTATGTGTATATATGTATATACACGTAAAAGTTAAGGAACATATCAAATTTTTAGAAACTAGGTCTAACTCTTGATGTTATTCAAAAAAATGGAATATATGAAAGTTATTATTTAGCATATAAAATCAATAGGAAGAACACTAAGCCAAGGTTGGAAAATTTATAAACACTAAGGTCAAATCCCAGAGGAATTATACTCTTAAAAAGGTCACTACTACTACTTTGGCAGTGCAGTACCTGACATTGCCACGGCCGTAAATCCCAAATAATCCAGTTTTATATGTGTGTCACTTGCTCTGGATTTAAAATGTTGAAAATGAAATAATAATAAAGAATAAAATAATTGAAGAATGACATTTCAATCCCCAGATTTGTATATGAGGAGAACAGAGAGAACTGTTCAAAAGAAAGGATGTACTGGGAATGGCATAATAGATGAGAACGTAGAGGAATATAGACCCATTGGCTAATTCAATAGCTTGGTTCTCACAAGTTTCTGAACATATTACAAGAAGAGACTTCAATAAAACTTCTTTTTTTTTTTCAAGAATAAAGAAGTAGCTGTTGTCCATAATTTTTTATCTTTGGAAAATCAACACTACAGATAGATGAGAACATTCCAAATTTGAAACATTATTGTAAACTAGAAATACAGTCATCTACTGAACTGAGTATGTTTGAAGACTGCTAGCCTAGGACAACTTGTAGCTGTCTCAGGAATCTCAAAAGACGTTGGATTGGGAGGCAGAGAGAGCAAAGTTCCTGAGACTTCTGTTTTAATTAGAGGAGTTCTTTTCACATTTTTAACATGGGAAGTCTTCATAAAACTGTTTTTATAAACCGGTTTTGAGGCTTCAGATTTGAAAAATCAGTGGTGGATGAAATGGCACTTTTTAACTAAGCTTTTAAAAAACAATTTTTGTATAAATGCATTTTGTTGTTTCAGGAATGTTATCCTTTTTTTTTTTTATGTGAGCTACTTATTATCAAGAGCTTACAATGGAACAGATGCTTTGCTAGTACTTTCTGTAAGCTCTTTCAACAAGAGTTTAATTCCTTTTAAATATTGTGTGTGTGTGTATGTATGTATGTATGTATGTATGTATGTATGTGTATATATGTATTTCAAAGTTCAGATTCATGTTTAGACCTTCTTTGGATGTTTTGGTTTTGCCAATTAATTTTCATTCAGCCAAACCTGTGGTCTATACTAATCCATAAAAGCTGTCCTACAATTGGGTTGAAACTGCAGAAAGCTCAATAGACCAGTGGGACCCATATCCTATCCCCCTACCAAATTTACACAGGTAAAATATCTTCATCATAGGACCCTGTCAGCAAGTCTGTGCATTCTTAAAAAGTGTTCTCGAATGCTGTGTAGTATCTGGTGTAGATATTGTAATTCTAAAACGCCCACACTTACTTCAGCCAAGATGAAAATAGTTTTACAGTAATCCTCTCATTGGCAACAAATTGCTCTGACTTCTTAACTGTTGTGAATGACCCATATTTAGCCTCCAGTTTCAAATCTGAAAAGGAAATTAAAATGCAGATGGAGTGTAAAGAATGTCTTCTTATTTCATGTTTTCTTTAGTTGCAGTCACTCTAACCAGCACAGTCTTGATGCATTTGATTTCCCAAACTCTACATTCCTTTGTATTTTAACCTCTGACCTCAATTCCTCTTGGTTTAATCTTTGCTTCTAATTTTTTGCCTCATTTCTGATCCTGGATAATAAGAAGTGCCCTGCCCACATTTTTCTCTTTTGTGTTTTAGCTCTGTTCATACTTAAAATGTTTTTCTTTTTAGCTTTTCCAATTGCTGTCCATTACACATCTGACTCCTAATTCCAGTCTCTTATGCCTAATGACAATACATTTAAAATATTTATTATATATTTTTTCACATAATAAAATCTGTTTTATCTCTTTCTTTTATCTTGTTGCAGTTGACAAACCTATAAAATACATTTGCACCTTTTGACTATTGCCTTTCATTTTCCTCTGTCTTCCACTTTGGGACACAGGTATGATGGCAAGAGATGCAAAAACTGTTTTGCAAGGATGCTAGGAAGGTGTAATGGAAGGCTAAAAAGAGAATTACTGAGGACATGATGGAGCTGCTGTACCTTGTCTGGACAGCCCTCCTTCGTGCTATTTATGTAAAAGAAATAAACCTCTATTTGATGAAATCAAATTACTGCTTCATGCAGCCTAATGTAATTCTGATTGATATGGCCACAGCCTATATTTATTGACTTATGACAGAAGTTAGAAATTGAGATGAAGAAACAGATATGTGAAATGAGGTATAAGTCTATACTTATTCTACTTTTTCCTGTGTTGCAATGAATTTTCACCATAAATTTCCTTTTTTGTAGTAAATTTAATAAGATCCTATAGATATTCGATGTTAGATATATTAGAAAAGTAGTATTTTATTTAATAAAACATTATAAACATATTATAAAATGATTAACTTTTCAATTACATTAATTAAACATTATATTAATTACATTAATTAAAATACATGAATATATAAACATATTTTCCAAGATGAAATTAAGTAAATTCTGTAATGAATCTATAATATGGAAAATTACTTTGCCATGTTCATTTAGGCTATATTCAGTGTTAAGCAGCTCACCTCGATTATCAAGACTGATTATTGGTCTTGATTCAGTTTGTTTATTCATCCGTTTTGGGGAGAAAAAGGAATTAAACATATTTTATATCACAAATATTTATATAGACTTTTGGACAGCATTCGTTCTATAAATATTACTTGATTATTTCTGGAAACTTTAAAATTTATGTGTGAGTATTGTGGAAGAAAAGAATCTATGCGTGATTTTGGATCAAATCAGCTCAAGGCCTCTCTAATTCTTGAAAGGCTGTAGGTAGAGAGAAACATAAAATAGTCACATACTTTCTGCTGAAGAAAGAGATCAAATAGGATTTGTATTGTTAAATTATACAATTTGTTCATTCTTGGGTTTTATAAGTGTACAAACATGATAACCTATTTTAAAACAGCTTAATCAATTGGACTGTTAAAGTTCTTCCAGTTAAAAATTACATATGCAGAGATTTTGACATAATCACCATGTAGAAGTCATCACAGGAAAAAATTCCATAATCCTGGACATGTATAAATCCTAAGTGATACCTTGGTCATATCTGCTTTTTCCTCTCAAGAGGATTTTGATTTATCAGAGATAATTTAGGAACATACATTTTATACAACACCTCTTTTTTAGCCACTAAAACAGCATAATATTTGAAAGTGTCCAGGTGTTTATGACTACAGTATTTTTTCTTTTAATCAGATTGCTTATCAAATTTAATAACAATTTATGATTCCACAGTGAAATTTGGTCAAAGTTAAACTCACACACACACACACACACACATACACACTGACACACATACACATATTCACACTACAAATATTCTCATCTGGATCCTTACTCGTCAACATGATAGTAAGATATTTGAGGACAGAGATAATACCTTTTTCTTGTTATTTCCCAACATTGAGATGGTAAACTTTGTTCAATGTATTTACAATTCAATCAAATTTATATCTTAGAAGTATGTTAAATCTTTTGTCCTGATTCATTCTTTGTAGTTGTTTTTATTGTGGTAAAATACACATAACATTAAATTTACCATCTTAGCCATATTTCAATGCACACTTTAGTGGTATTGAATGCATTCATAATGTTGTGCTACCATTACCAACATCCATCTCCAGAAATCTTTTCATCCTATAAAACTGAAACTACATTAAAATTTGGCAATACCTCTCCATTCTCCCTTTCTCCTTGGTCCTGGCAACCAGCATTCTATTTTCTCTCTCTCTGATTTTGACTACTCTATGTACCTCATTTAAGTGGTACCGTGCCAAATTTTTCTTTTTATGACTGGCTTAATTCACTTAACGTAGTATCTTTAAGTTTCATCCATGTTGTAGCATTTGTCAGAATTTCCTTCCTTTTTATATTTCAATAATAATCCATTGAATGTGTACACACACATGTATTTTGTATATATACATTTTGCTTATCCATTCATCTATTGATGAACTTTTGGGTTGCTTCTACATTTTAGCTATTGTGAATAATGCTGTTATGAACATAGGTTTATAAATATCTCTTTGAGACCCTGTTTTCAATTATTTTAGTTATATACCTAGACGTGAAATTGTTGGATATTATGGTAATTCTCTTTTTAATTTTTGAAGAAACTGTCATACTGTTTTCCACAGTGGCTGTACCTCTTTACATTCCCATCAACTGTGCACAAGTGCTCTGATTTCTCCACGGCCTTACCAAAACTATTTTGATAGTTGCCATCCAAATGGGTATGAGATGTTTTGTCCTCATTCTTAATTCAAAAGTCACTATATGAGTTAACATTTTTATTTAAAATGAAAATTTGACATATATAGAGAACAATACATAAAAATTAGCATTGAAAAGGATTTTAATAACTAACAAAATAATTATATTGGTGTATTCATTCTTTTTCCCATGTTATATAAATTATCACAAATTTCTCAAGTTAAATACATACAAGTATTCAATGTTAGATGCAGTAGTGAACTAATACTTCGATTAATTTTTATTGAAGTATAATCGGTTTATTTTATTGAAGTATAATGTGTTAATTTCTGGTGAGTAGCATAGTGATTTAGTTATACATATATATTAATTTTCATATTCTTTTTCATTATAGGTTATTACAAGTTATTGAACATAGTTCCCTGAGCTATACAGGAGGACCTTGTTGTTTATTTGATAATTTTTAAGTACAGTAGCAAAGATCCATAGATTGATTATACTGAAATGTTCCCAGAAAGAATACTTAGAAAGGTAGCATGCAATATACAAATTAAACAAACCTCAGAAAGAAAATGACTTGAATTTATGTGTTCTTTTGATTGAACATATTGTGTGAAACATTAAAGAAGTTCATATTAGGAAGATGAGCAAATCCTTCTCAGATGCAAATTATTTGTAATAAGCACAGACCTATGGTAACAGAGAATACAGTAAAAGATTAAAGTGATGCTGAGTTTCCACCAATGTTCTGTCAGAGAAATTTAGGCCACTAGTAACAAAGTATATATTAAAAGATTAAAGTGATGCTGAGTTTCCACCAATGTTCTGTCAGAGAAGTTTAGGCCACTAGTAACAAAGTATATATTAAAAGATTAAAGTGATGCTGAGTTTTCATTGATATATTTTCTGTCATAGGAAGTTTAGGCCATTGTTATTCCAGCACCTCAAGTGGGAAAATAAATACCTTCTAGGCAAATAAAAACTTTCTTTAGGCCCAGGTAATTTAGCATCTGCTCTGGCAGATGACATATGCAATTTTTCATCCTTTCTGAGACCACCTGAACAGCTGTCCTTGTGTGCTTAAATGGTTATTAAAATACCTCTTTGGAAGTGTTTACCTGAAGGCTATAGAAAAAATGAGATGTCTTCTCAATTTCAGAGACATTCAATTTAATAAAGTTGATTTTAAGCTCTGTTACACCTCCACTCTATTTTCTCCATGGTTGTTTAAGGTGGAAGGAATGAGTGTCTCTGTAAGAAAACAGATCTGTGGTGTCAAAAGACAGTATTTGGATTCTGATCATCATAACTGTGAAAATAATTCACGGATAATCTGTAGAGCCATCCTGAAAAAATACTAAGACTCTTAGGAAGGGGAGATAACGTAAAAACACATGTGGATTCTTGATAATATTTCAACAAAGATAATTTCTTTTCTTAAACATGCTGGATGTTTTCCTGCTTTTTTCTCTGCCTGGAGCAGTTTTCCATTCAAAATTCCAATAGAAGCCTAAAACCGCCTTCAGATTTGTTCTAATCACATTCTCTTCATGAGGCCCAATTCACCCTCCTCTCTACGTTAGAACCCTGAGTCCTTCCTAACCTGTTCTATTTCCCCCTTTTTCTTGTGATGTTTTTCTTTCTGACACAATGGATGATTATTTCCATCCTTTAATGTCTGATCTCTTCTTGCAGAATGTTAAGTTCCACAAGGGCAGATGCCTAATAAATATTTTTGGAGTTAATGATTAAATGAATGAATAATTAATTAATCAGTAAATACTTGATTAGTATTTAGTACGTGCCAAGTCCTATTCAGAGGTAGATACTGGAGGTAGATATTTTCTCTGCCTTCATGCAGGAATCTTTCCAGTGGGATATATACCTGTTAGATTAATTATTATTAATCTAACATGATCAATTAATATGAAGTATTACAGGGGATTATTAAAGAGTATAATATTACATCATCTGGGATATCAGAGAAGTTCAACCAAGGAATTAAGAGTTGAAGTTATATTCTGATGAGTGAGTAAGAGTTCTTAAGAAGTTTAAGCAGAGGTTTTTGTTTTTAAAAATTGTTTGAGTCACCTTGTTGACCTAATACATAGTTTTCACACCACATTCCACATCTTTTTTTATCAGGAACTTGGCCTCATGTTTTGTGCCTCATGTTCTTCAACGTAAAAGTGAAATCAGTTTATGGGTTGGGAGAGATAGTCAAGACACACAAATATTTTTTAAAAATTTTTATTGATTTATAATCATTTTACAATGTTGTGTCAAATTCCAGTGTAGAGCACAATTTTTCAGTCATACATGAACATATATATATTCATTGTCACATTTTTTCTCTATGAGTTACCATAAGATCTCATGTATATTTCCCTGTGCTATACAGTATAATCTTGTTTATCTACAGTTTGTTCTACAATTTTGAAATCCCAGTCTAAGTCTTCCCACCCTACGCCCCCTTGGCAACCACAAGTTTGTATTCTATGTCTGTGAGTCTGTTTCTGTTTTGTATTTATGTTCTTTTTTTTTTTTTTTTTTAGATTCTACATATGAGCGATATCTCATGTGGTATTTTTCTTTCTCTTTCTGGCTTACTTCACTTGGAATGACATTTTCCAGGAACTTCCATGTTGCTGCAGATGGCGTTATGTTGTCAGTTTTTATGGCTGAGTAGTATTCCATTGTATAAATATACCACCTCTTCTTTATCCAGTCACCTGTTGATGGACATTTAGGCTGTTTCCATGTCTTGGCTATTGTAAATAATGCTGCTATGAACATTGGGGTGTAGGTGTCATCCTGAAGTAGGGTTCCTTCTGTTTATATGCCCAGGAGCGGGATTCCTGGGTCATATGGTAAGTCTATTCTTAGTCTTTTGAGGAATCTCCATACTGTTTTCCACAGTGGCTGTCCTAAACTGCATTTCCACTAGCAGTGTAGGAGGGTTGCCTTTTCTCCACAGCCTCTCCAGCATTTGTCACTTGTGGATTTTTGAATGACGGCCATTCTGACTGGTGTAAGGTGATACCTCATTGTAGTTTTGATTTGCATTTCTCTGATAATTAGTGATACTGAGCATTTTTTCATGTGTCTATTGATCATTTGTATGTCTTTCTTGGTGAATTGCTTGTTTAGGTCTTCTGCCCATTTTTGGATTGGGTTGTTTATTTTTTTCTTATTAAGTTGTATGAGCTGCTTATATATTCTGGAGATCAAGCCTTTGTCGGTTTCATTTGCAAAATTTTTTTTCCCATTCCATAGGTTGTCTTTTTGTTTTACTTATGGTTTTCTTTCCTGTGCAGAAGCTTGTAAGTTTCATTAGGTCCCATTTGTTTATTCTTGCTTTTATTTCTTCTAGGAGAAAATATTTGAGATGTATGTCAGATAATGTTTTGCCTATGTTTTCCTCTAGGAGGTTTATTGTATCTTGTCTTATGTTTAAGTCTTTGATCCATTTTGAGTTTATTTTTGTGTATGGTGTAAGGGAGTGTTCTAGCTTCATTGTTTTACATGCTGCTGTCCAGTTTTCCCAACACCATTTGCTGAAGAGACTAAGACACACAAATATTATTAAAATATGAAATTTAGATGTGGTAAATATTTGCTTTATATGAAAGTGAAAGGGAGTTGAGATTAGGATTATTATGTCTTACTTCTCTACAATAAATTTATCCACAACTGTAAATTAAACCAAATTCAGTAAAACATAATGTAAAACATGACTAAAATTTTTCCTAAAATACAAAAACAGGTTTTGTTCCTTTCCTCATGATGCTAAAGTACAAAGATTCCATGGAACAGCAAACAGAGAGGAGAGAGTACACACAAAAGAGATGCTGGTAAAGTATTTGAATGCCCATCAGAGAATTTGCCTCTCTTTACATCCTTTTCTTCCCCAGAGGAAGGAAGCAAAGGCTAGAAAAGTGAATTTGTCTGTGTTATAAAGGCAAGTACCACCAGGCTTCCTGGGTTGCACTGAATGTGATCAGGAGGTCAAACACATACAGCCTGTGAATTCTTGTAGTCCAGTTCACAGACTCACTTATGTCCTCTCCAGCAATCCTCTCACTCATAGGATAATTCATTTTTAACAAACATGATAACAACCTCTTTAAGAAAATCTAAAGGATAGGTCTGCTTGTACAGTTGTGCGTCTAATGTGCTAGTAAGACCTGTTCTCTGTATGCTGTGAAAAAAAAAAGAAAATTTTATATATATATATATATATAAATATATATATGTGTGTGTGTCAATATCTGATACCTAATATATATGTCAATATTTGATAACATTAAAAGATGACAGAACAATATGTTCAGTCCTGCTCTATCTGAGCTTTGGGTCAACTCTAAGTCAAAAGAGTTTGTATTCTTATCTTTTATCTGTTTAGAGCTTTTTAATTTTTTAAATTTTTTTATTTAGCAAGATGAAATAAGAGACTGGTTGAGGCTATGCAATTCTCCAGAAAACACACAATGGCTTGGTGAGCTGGCATTTTGAGTGTGTGAAGTGTCCTTCCTGGACATCCACTGTGTTCTTTTTGCTGTACAGGGAATCTTAATCACTTATCAAGTATTCTGTTAATTCTCCTCTAGATTGATATAAAACAAAGGACACAATTTAATGTGAAATTGAAAGCTACAATTAACCATATTAATCTTATAATCTTCAAATACCTCATTCTTTTTAGATTTAGGCTTTTCACTTCTTTATGTACTAAAGACTTGGAGAAATCATGATATGCATGCACTGTATCTTGTACCAAGTGGGCATTTTTTTATTCTCCATCAAAACTCTCAGGTGGGCTTACTGTATTTTATTTTCTTGGTAGCAGTATATATTTGCATCTAAGGTTCAAGCCAGGTGTTCCTGTTACTTAGTTAGCTAGTTTCTTTAGTTAGCTAGCTTATGTCTAACTGTGGTCTTTGTGATTCCCACCAGCTGTACAGTGAAGCAGCTGTGCCTTCCCCTCTTCCACTCAGAGCAATTTCTAGGGACTCGTATTTAAAAGGAGAGTGAAATGCTGTCTCTAATTATAACAGCAATCTGTTCCACAGCGGCTTTCACACTCTATTTACATTCCCTACTGTGTTTTTCCAATAGTTTTACTCTTTCTTCCATTTCTCTAATTTTGGCTTTAAACCCATCAAATTGCTTGTTAACTGAATTAATTTTAAAGTGCATTACATCTACCACACTTTTGGGGGAGTACATATGATTGTTTACACTGATATTTAGGATCAATTTTGACTTATACTCCAAATATCAAGGACAAGGTGAACTGTTGGGTATTAGGATGGTGAATTCCCCTTATTTATTTATCTTCTGCTATTGGTGCCACCTGCCTTACAGTGACTAAGGAGGCCTAGGTAACAGGAGAGGAGTGACTCATGTCAGCACAGATTTTCAGGTATGTTCTCTCAATTCTGCACAATTACTATTTAACAGAAAAAGAAAACACAATGTAAAGCAATTAGCAAGCATCTGCTTTCAGAAATGTGGCAAATAAATCTCCACTAACTGTGCTGAGAAATATGTGCTCAACATCCAAGGTATAGCATAATGATACAACTTTAGACTAGTATTTTGTAATGACTTAAATCTAGTTCTTAATTTCATGACATGACTGGTTAGAGGCCAAAGAAAAGGCATGCAAACAGACTCTAACCATGATCACAAGCAACTTTATGCTGTATATGCAATGGTTTTACTATCCTGGTAACATAAAGAGTTAAAATAACAATTTTCTTATTTAATATTCAGATGTTTAATACCCAAAACGTAAAATACCTTATGATCTAAACATGTTTTATTGTCAACCAGACTGTTATTTTTAAAAGAAACACAAAAACAAAAGTCTATAAATTACTTAAAATTTATTTTATATATTATTGCTTCAAAAATATATAAAATTGTATATTATAGTTACCTGAGATTCTAGTTCTTTTATCATTCTTATTTTTCAGATTTTCATGGCATATTAACTCATTCTTCACAGAAAAGTTAGCATATTTTGCCACTTTCTAAAAGAATACTTCCATTGACTTACTCTTTTGAACAGATAGAGTAAGAACTGCTACATTTATAGTTATCTTTATTTACTATCAAAATAGGATATTTTCTTCCAAAATATTATTTATTTTATGATAGTTTCTATATTAGATTTTCTTGATTATTAATTAATAACCTATTTGTTTATTGACTACAATGTTTTGATTCTTTTAGATTATCTGTGTTCATAATCACATCAGCTGAAACTAATAAATTCACCTCTGCATTTTTTCATATTTACATCACTTGCTTATACCTTGGCTCCAATAGCATTTTTCCTTAGTACCAGAACAATGGCAATAATAAGGTGATTTTAAGCATTCTTGTCTGCCTCCTAGTCCTAGAGTGCTTTCAGTGTTTTAATAGGAAATTTTTAATTCTGACTTGAGATATTTCTCATAATTATTCTCAAAAGTTTGGAACACTATGAAGTAGGGACTGAGGTGAAGTTGTGGTGGCAGGTGGGGAAAACTTAACATTCCTTTTAAGGTATTGTCCTGGTAACTTAGAATTTACACTTCCTCCAAAACCTATTTTGTTCCAAAATCTAGGCATAGTAGTATTTCTGATTTACATTTACTAGCTACTACTGCAAAAAGTTTCAGCTCTTTTTCTCCTACTCAGTTAAATTCTGTGCAAAGAATATAAGTAGATATTTAATAACCTCTAGTCACCATATCAACGTACAAATGTAAAAAAGAATTATCCTCAGTTGGTAATAATTAATGCAGTTTTCTGTTTCCTATAAATATGAAATTGATTTCCTAGCTCAACATCATATATAGTTAATTTCAATGGCAGGAAGTATACTGGGGTGGTCTGGTCTGTACATTTCCTCCATTAGGCACGAACATTTGCTCATCAAGGAGAATTTTTTTCTCCTTTAATTATTTTACCACATTCTCCAAAAATTTATACAAAACAAATATGCTGGACCTTTGTAAAAGTTCTGGCAACAGACTATAATTATTTCCCTTCCACAAAGAAAACCAAGTCGAAATACAAAGAATTACAGAGCTTTTAGAAACAGAAACCTGGCATGAAGCCTCTTGTTGCTCACTCCCTTATGTATATGAGAAGTAAGAATAAATGGAATGAAATAAAAGGATGGAGTAAATGACCACTAATGCCCCATGCTGTGCCTGTGTGTGTGAATGAAAGCTAATGGATTTGTATTATGTATATATACTGTTAAGTATCTATGAAACAACACTAAAAGTCATGTCCCACAAACACCAAGCCATTGAAAACTCAGTCACTCATAAATAAAAACATTCCCAATCTATCTCCCATCATAGTTACTATGCATCAAGTAAAAATGGGCACTGTTTCTTATTAGGTATAATAATATATGTTCCTCAACAAGAGTCGCTTTAGTTATAATTCTTATTTGTTAAAACAGTCTGTATTTGTTAAAACAAACCCTAAATCCTTATGATAGACACACGTAAAATACAGTTTTATTCTTCTTTAGATCAGTAAGCAAGAACATTTCTTGTTTTTTTTTGTGGTTGTTATTTTTATATGAAGCGTAAAGACTTCATGTCAGCCTCTTCCTTCAACAAGATATCTTTGGGTAGAAATAAGTAAACCATTTTAAGGTGGGACATTTCTTGTCATGACACTTGTCTTCTGACAGTTACGTATAGCTGAAAAGGGCGCAGTGCTTATGGTGAAAAACAATTCCCAGGACTCTACGGGGAAGAATGTATTCATTCCAAGCCCAAGGCAGAAGTCTGCTAAGATAAACGGAAGAAAGAGTTAATGAACAAATTCATCAAGACCAATATTATGTATTTCTCCCTCTGGTCTGATGGCTGATGTTGTATGATTCCTACAAGCAGCAAAACTGTAAAACAAGTGCTACAAAAAGAAGCACCTGTCAATCAGTGGGAGTACATTCTTGCTCAACAAGAGATCCTGACAACTGACAACTAACAACTAACAACCATCTGCCCGAGACACGGTTTGAGTTTTTAAGATAACATCAGGTTCCCCTTCCCAGCTTCCAGGCTCATACCCAGTAATACTTTCAGTGCCTGACATCTTTAGTCATAGAATTATAAACCCTAGAGCTCGCCTGCTGGGCAATTACCTGAGGCAATACTCAGGACTTTCACAATAAGGATAATGAGCACAGGTTAATTAAGTAACAGTTCAAGGTCTTACAGCTACTTCAGAAAAGTGATTAGAATAAAATCTAGGCATCAGAATCCTAGTCTAGTAGCTTTTTTTAATATGCTGCCTCCCTCAAGCAGTCTTTTTTGATTCCTGATAGAGTCTGTCCAGCCTTCCAAATTGTCAAAATCTTTTTAGTTCTCCATTACTTCCTTCAACGTCCTGTATTTATTATTCTTCCCAGCCCCTTGCCAGGTCCACTCAATAAGCATGTCCTTTATAACTTTACTGAATTCATTCAAAAATTTTTAACCAGGACAGAGCTATGGATGGCTAGGTTGCCTACTGTCTCTTGGTTCCTTTTATTTGTAATGCAAGTGGAAATTATCCCATGTGGTCAAATTATGAGACTTCATTTTAAAAATGAACTCATTGTAAATTCCTTGAATGCTTGCCTCATATTTCTTTGTGTCCCACGCAGCTAGTTAATACTCAGTAAAAATTGTTGAAAGAAGTACTGTGTTCTGAAATATGAAGTCCTAGGTAAGGTTCAAGGTGATGGCACGAGCAGTGCCTGCAATATTAAGGTAATATGCAAACAGTTTCTCCACTACTGACTGTTCTGTCGTCATCCCAACCTTGCTCTGTTGGCATATGCTATTCAGTGCTTTCCACAGGTCAGTAACCCTGGTGAACAAACCCAGGATGTAATGCTTTGGAGATTGGGAATCTAATGGGACACTGAGAATTTTAGGAAATGAACCACACTTACAATTAACTTTTTTAAGTAAAACTGAAAGTAATCAAGCCAGAGGAAGCTTCTGAATTAAGTTGCCATTGTGAAGAATATAATGAGTGATTTTTCCAAGTAAACCTTCTTACCCCATCCCCAAGCAATCAACAGTAGTTTTAATTTTATGTTGAGTTGGCCACAATTTTTTTGCCAGATCTCCCTGGTGAATGAGTGGAGAAACCTTTGAGTTGGCAGCCCAAGTTTCAGAAAACAATCTGTAGCACTGGAGCAGAGTGAAGCTAGCTGGCACATATGGGGAGTGAAAACATGACCGTGGCCTCATTAGCACCGTGTGCTAAAAAATGGAGCTAAGCAACCAAGTGTGAAGGTGAACCAGGAATGGAGAAGAACCCAAAATGGACTTGCTTTGCTTCACTGTGGAATTTTTCCTGGATGTAATTAAAGTCTGATCCTTTCCAGCTGTGGTGGCACAGATTGTTTTAAGATAAACTCAATCTGTAATTAAAAATCTCATTAATCATTTCCCAAATTATTTGTTGTAATTTAAAATAGAAGTTGAAGCCATTCCTGCTGTGAAAAATGGTTTTAATATTAATAACCGTAGCTGAAACAGATGTTAATGGCAAAGAGACCTTTCTGTTTCTATTTATAGTTTCCATTTGCACACCTCCCTCACTAAGCAAGCGACTGAATACTCTAGTATTCTTTAACCCAATGTGTCTTCTTTCTTTAAAATACATTAAACTTTTTTTAACCTTTTCATTGTGTGACTGTAATTTCAGATTATTAAACAGACTCAGTGTGCATAAATGTAACTGGATTAAAAATGAGATTATTTAAATTTTTACTCTGATTGGCGGTGCATCCAGAAACTTACACTCAATGTTTGTAGCTATTAGGAACTGAACTTTTCTCCTTCCTAGAATTTTAATCTTCATATCATCTTTTTTCATACAAATTTTTGAAGGTTACACTCCATTTACAGTTATTACAAAATATTGGTTATATTCCCTGTGTTGTACAATACATCTTTATAGCCTGTGTTACACCCAGTAGTTTGTACCTCGCACTCCCCCAACTCTATATTGTCCACTCCCTATCCCTCCCCACTGGTAAACACTAGTTTGTTCTCTATGTCTGTGAGTCTACTTCTTTTTGTTATTTTCACTAGTTTGTTTTATATATATGTGTGTATATATATATATTTTTTTTAGACTCCACATGTAAATGGTATCATACAGTATTTCTCTTTCTCTGTCTAACTTATTTTACTTAGTATAATGCCCTCCAAGTTTATCCATGTTGCTGCAAATGGTAAACTTCCTTCTTTTTATGGCTTAGTAGTATTCCATTTTATATATATACATATACATACACATGCATATATATATATGTATATATATATACACATATACCACACCTTCTCTATTCATTCGTCTTTTGATGGACACTTAAGTTGCTTCCATATCTTGGCAATTGTAAATAATGCTGCTGTGAGCATTGGAGTGCATGTATCTTTTTAAATTTGTGTTTTTGGTTTTTTTCAGATGCATACCCAGGAGTGAAGTTGTTGGATCATATGGTAGTTCTATTTTTAGCTTTTTGAGAACCCTCCATACTGTTTTCCATAGTGGCTGCACCAATTTACATTCCCACCAATAGTGTATAGGGGTTTCCTTTTCTCCATATCCTTGCCAACATTTGTTATTTGTGTTCTTTTTGATGATAGCCATTCTGACAGGTGTGAGGTGACATCTCAGTGTGATTCTGATTTGCATTTCCCTGATGATTAGTGATGTTAAACATCTATTCATGTGCCTGTTGGTCATTTGTATTTCCTCTTTGGAAAAATGTCTATTCGGTTCTTCTGCCCACTTTTTAATCAGGTCATTTGATTTTTTGATGTTGAGTTATATGAGTTGTTTATATATGTTGAATATTAATCTCTCATTGGTCATATCATTTGCAAATACCTTCTGACATTCAGGAGGTTGTCTTTTGGTTTTGCCAATAGTTTCCTTTGCTGTGCAAAAGCTTTTAAGTTTAATTGGGTCCCATTTGTTTATTTTTGCACTTATTTTCTTTACTTTTGGAGACAAAATATATTGCTGCAGTTTATGTCAGAGTGTTCTGCCTATGCTTTCCTCTAGGAGTTTTATAGTATCCAGTCTTACTTTTAGGTTTTTAATCCATTTTGAGTTTTTTTTGTATACGGTGTTAGAGAATGTTCTAATTTTATTCTTTTACATGTAGCTTTCCAGTTTTCCCAGCACCATTTACTGAAGAGACTGTCTTTTCTCCATGATATATTCTTGCCTCCTTTGTCATAGATTAATGGACCATAAGTGACTGGGTTTATTTCTGGGCTCTCTGTCTTGTTCCATTGATCCATGTGTTTGTTTTTGTCTTAGTACCATACTGTTTTATTAGTACCCAATTCTTGTTTCCTGATCTTTCCTAGAACCAAGGGAACTGACATCTTTGAGGATAGCATTCTAACTGACAAAATGAAGTAATTTCTTCTACATGGTTTTGCTTGCTGACCCCTAGATAAATAGCTAGATGTGCCTTGGCCCTTGCTGAAGTTTAGAAGATACCAAAAGCTACAGAGCTAATGGGAAATGTTGGAAATCATAGGTTATTTACATGTATTATATAGAGACTGAGTAGCCTTGCAGTAGAGCACATTGGATGAATGCTTTTGTCATAGTGATTATTTTTGTCCTTTTGGTTCAAAGCTTCAGCTCTTGTTCATTGTTAGTTCATGCCTTTGTTGTGGTTACTTTGGATTGCAAAAAAAATTTATTGGCAATCAACTGAATATATATATGTAGAAAATTAAGTTCTGAATTTCTATTATTTAAGAAAGTTGATGTTGATAATGTAATTACATAGAATTTTGGTCTACATTTACTATCCTCCATGGTGACAAGATTGAATACAAGAAGTCTAAGATATCAAATCTCAAGTCTGTGGAGGAAAAATTAGTTTTAGCTAGTTGATGTGTGATGAAGTGTATATAAAAATAAAACAATTTAGCAAGTGAAGCTGCAGAAAGTATGTTTATACCTCACTGTGAAAAACAAATGTTTACTCAATCAGTGATCACTTTCTTATTTTTGTTCTATTTTAACTCCAATTTTCCTATGCACTATGAAAAATGAAGCAATGATAAATATGCTATTTTATACCTCCATAGATATTTAAATTACTCCAGCTTTATGTCAGTACCATCAGATACTTCAAATAAGAAGTTCATTAATTACCTTTACAGGTTAGACTTTTTTATTCGGTTTATGAAATCAGACTGAAACTGTTAGAAGCGCATTCTGTTAAAGATCAAACATCAAATGTTCCTCTGAATGCTGCTGTAAAAACAATATGGAAGATAAATTTTGGTGGAGCCACAGTATCATAAAAATGGGCTTCAGTAAAATTTAAAATATATGAAAGTAAGTATACTTGAAAGTGATTTCAAGGCATGGACATAATTTACAATTATATTTGAATAAATTGTCATATTCCAGAAATTGAAATGAAAGCTGTAACTATCAAAATTTACATATACATACAAACACACACATGTACATGTGTATACACACACACACTCAACAGAGTAACTGGATTACAAAATTTTAGTTATGTAGCTCCTGAACAAAACAAAAATAATTTCTGCATGGCGTTATGTCTTTTCTTCAAATGCCCATAATGAGTTGTATTTTAGAAATGCCTGACCCTTAGAAAAAATATTTTAACCCTAAAGAACACAATGTGGTATTAGGTATTTTTAAAATAATGCTTTGTATTTTATTGAATTTATTTGAAATGAGAAACTTTATTCAAAATATTCAGTGAATGGAGAATTAAAAATTAATCCTTTTCATCTTTTAGTATAGTACTGCAGCTTTTAAAGCAAATTTTAAAATAAAGGGCTAATAGGATAGCTTTTTCTATAAGTATATAAATACTTATCAAAGAAAGGCACTCTGAAATTCATAGGCAGAAGACAGTAGCTGTGCATTTGGGCTGTAATACTTAATTTATTTTGAGAGGTTTTTAAAATATCAATTTAGTAAAACAAGTTTTTTAGTCAGAATATTTCAAAGATTATATAATTTCAGTTACTTTTAGCAAAACTTTTTACTCTCAAAAGCGTCCTTGTTTGGACAATAAAGTACCATATCAACTTAATAATATACATAGATCTCTTTAACTTTAGTTTAACAAATGTCATATCAACAAATCAAAATACCATTCTTTGATTTGAAGATACATAAACAAGAGAAATCAGGGAGAATAAGGTTTCCAAGAGGCCCTAAGAAAAACCTCATAAAAATACTCATACCATTTATTTGTGATAAACGTAATTATAAGAAAAAAATCAGTTATGTAATATAAGAGCAATTTTATAAATAAGAATTTCCATATAGTATGGTTGTGCTAATCAGGATAATGTAACTTCTCTTATAAATATCTTATAAATGTCCATGACTTAATACAGTAAATGCTTGTGCCTCTCATGTCATGTTACAATACAGGTAAGCAGTTCCATGCTGTCAATCGAAGACCCAAGCCTCTTCTGTCTCAAAGCTTTGCCATGCTGCCATGTTTAGGGTCTCAGAATTCTCCACTTAATTGTTTGCATTCAGACAGAGAGCTTGAAAGAGCTCAGGATGGCATTAGAGGCCAAGCCTAGGAGGGGCTCAGTCGTTTCCTCTTGTACATCACTCACAAGGACTTAGTCGTATGGCTCTAACTGCAAAGGGGCTTGGAAACATAGGCTAGAAATGTGTCAAAGAAGAGAAATCACAGATATTGGTGAACAGTTGGCCAATTTTTATCACTGTAACCCAAGAGTGACAGTGAAAAAACTTATTAGTCTATTTACAGTTTATTTAAACAGTACTTTACTGCTTATAGCAAGAATACAATATCAAGTGCCTCCAGGGAGCAGCTAATAAAGAGAACGAGTAGAGCAGCCAAGGATGTAAATAATAGGGAGTAATGAAGATTGAGGCAACAAGCAAGCTCATGTTCTAACAAAGAAGCAGCAGATGCTGCATGTAAACTGACCCCGAGTTACTAGCCTGTGGAAATTTAAAGAGAAACTGGTTGTACAGACTTTTTATGAAAAAAATATTTGATATTTAAATCTCTTTGCAAAATCAAAATTTCTTTTAAAAAGACTTTGCTGGCTAATCAACACTTATGGGCCATTTTTACTGGGGGCAGGGAACCAGGTTAAAAGCATTGCATTGCCCAGGTCTTAAATATAAAATAAATGAAAAAGACAAGAGTGTTGTAGAGAAGCAATACACAATATAGTCACAAACATAAAAGCTATATTTATAGAAAAAATGTGATTTGAAGCTGAAAGGATATACGACGACTCTTTAAATAATGGCTACAGAGAGGGAGACAGGTTAAGGGACAGCCTGACATCCAGGAGGAGAAACGGAAATGCTCAAAATGCCTCCAAATGAGGCAAGGACCAGTGTCTTAATGTAGGGGCTAATCAAGTTGGTCAAACTGGCCAACAGACTGAAGGAAAAGGAATTTCTGTTCATTTCATTTTCCTTTTTCCCCCTGGTATTTCATCTCATTTTCATCATAATCACTTCTACTTAGCCATCTAGTTAAATTACTTTACAGAAGATATTTTTCATGAGGAAAAGTTGCTGTTATCTTTTCAGGAATAGCTGGTTCTAACAAATGCCTGCATGCTTGATGCTACCACATTCAATCCTCCTCTTGATGAGGACTTTCCCGACCTGCCCAAATTAGTTAAATTAGACTTTCAGTAATCTGCAGTGGCACCTTGTTTTAGCACCAGTAGATACCTAGATACTGTTAACATAAGGAACACTATAGATTGAGACTTCTCTATTGGGCATTAGCCTTACATTGAGAACTGTATAATAAATGATTTATGAAATTAATCTTCATGTGTAATTTTTAAAATAATTCAAGTTTTTATGGTAAAATAATTTTATTAGACACTCTGAAATATATGATGAGTTCATTGAATTCATTCCTTACATCATAGTCTATCCATCATTACTTTACAGTATAGCTAATTAAGATCAAAGTTGTGAATGTGTGTATATATATAAAACAAATATATACAATGATGCTCTATTTTATAGTGATTTTTTAAATAATACTTACCAGCATTGAATTTCAAACTGTTTTTGTAGCAATATTACTCTGTTTACATCACTTACATTTAGTAGCTCAAAAGAATTATTTTCTATAAAAGTAGGAAATTGATACTGTTTTTATAAGTGGAACTTATTGAGTAACTGAGACTGAGTTGGTTTTATATTTTCTGTTTGGAGACTACATTTCACATTGTGAAATAATGAAATATAGGGCCTATATATAGGTAGGAAGCCTTTCAAAAAATGAATTGAAGAAGTGATATGTGTACTGTTGCTTTCTTGGGACTAAAAATCTCAGCATCAGCACAGCCTATCAGGGGGACAGTATTCCTGGTAAATGTTTCAAGGAACAGAAAGAAAGCAATGAGGGGCAGTGAGCAATACATAGGAAGGAAGAAACGACCCCTGTTTGGACTGTAGGTGATGAAAGTCATTATAATGTATGACCATATGGAAGGGAAAGGAGTGAATTGCTTCAAATGACTGAATTTTTGGTTGACAGAATTCTGTCAATTCAGTCACAAAGACAGACATTGCTTTGCTTACCAGCGACCTCCTCTGTATGTCTGTTCCCATTTATCTAGCATTATGTGATGTTGTGAGAAGTACAAGGGTGTCAAAGTCAATCTTTCCTCATTTGATCATTTTGCCCAGCATTGATGTTTATGAAAAGTCATTTAAAAGAATAATGATGGCAGTTTTAAAGTATCCATAAGAGAGTGTCTAGTCTACTACATGATCAATTGGATTATAGAAGAACCTCTACATATTTTAATATGAATTTGTTTCTAGGTGATGCTCTTAAGATGATGCTTACAGTAATACCTTTTAAAACATCTTGATATTACTAATTACCAGTTTTCTCTAAACCTTTGTGAAAGTTCTTTTTTCAAGTTGGAGCTCTTTAAGTTCGAAACAATATATAAATATATTTATCTTTCTATCAATATCTCTAGTGAATAATTTGACTCAGAATTATAAATTCAGTTTTCTTTATTAATTTCATTCAAGTTCACTTGCTTAATATATTAGTAATTATATAAGGAAATTCTATTTATAGTTAATTCAGTCACTTACATAAACTTGGGATTTAACCTGCTAAATTATATAAAAATAATCATAATAAATGTAAGGGAGCTAAGCAATATTACAAATAAATGATAAGTGCCAGTTATTTTTTGAAACAAAGGGTTTCAAATTCTACTTTTTTATAAATAAAAAGTATATATATGTTACTTCTTAAGCATATATCATCTTTAGAATCTTTGCATTCTAAACCCAATTTAGTATTCAGAATATTAAATTAAAAAGGGTCATTTTATATATAAGGAAATTCGATTTTTAGAGTGATTTAAAATATGAATGACTGTATTTAAATGGTATTGAAAATATTCCAATAACAAAGCAAAGCTAAGTTTAATAGTATATTCTAAAATGTTCAGAAACAATGTCCTTGCTGATCATATATGTGGTTTCTTTTAGTCTGAAAATATAGAATAATTTGAAAGATGTATGTTATATAGAATAAACTATGTTCATATTAAAATAAAAAGTAAATGCATCTCTGTGTGTGTATATATGTATGTATACATACATGCACATATATATTATATATAAGCATACATAATATATATAGTCTTTAAACTACCGAAATACTTGCAGAGAGAAATAAACAGTCGTTCTGATCTTGGGCCCTTTTTGAATATGCCAGAACAATCATCCACCTGTTACTGGCATGCTTTCCTTTCTGTTCTATGACCAGATTATATGTAGAATCATAACTAAAGACTTGTAAATAACCATAAAAAATATATTGCACAAATTCTTTACTTATTTTAGGAAAAGATGGGACTAGAAAAAAGCTCTCCTAACCCCTAAGTGCAGTGATTTTTTTTTTAAAGCAGACATACCTAAGCCACAGTTTATCAGAAGTGTTTTATTTACACAGCTTTTCATAAACTTACATATATTTGTCTGCACATGTATATTGAGAGCTTGGAAGAGTAGGCCCAAAACATACTTAATTGAATTGTTTCCCAAATGTAGCATTTGCATAATCAAATTTTTTATATAGCTCTGACCCTTATTAGCACAGGCTACAAAAGACTACATAAGAAAGATTACAAAAACGAAGGTAAACCAGTACAGCTCTTTGTGCAACGAAACCTTTTGGTCATCAAGTCATTCATTTCCCTGTTTTTTTCTCCCTTGTGTCTTGCATATGCAAAAGATAGCTCTGCCTCTTATGGATTGTAGCATTTTTTAGCAGGTATATAAGAAATATATCAGTATTTCCAAATTTATTTATATCAGTATTTACTGGTATTTCTGTGTTAGTTTTGCCTGACTGGTATAGCAACTCTGAGGAACTGTTTTGTGCTCTGTAGTTGGATGATGTTTTGGTAGCAATTTTAGGCTAAAGATTTCATTCAGCTGGCCCTTTTGAAATTTATTAATCTTGTGGTGATGGTGGTGAACAAACGATAAATTAGGATGCCTTTATTATTGATCTATCCAAAGCTTTCATGTTACTTGATCATGCTCTGTTGTTAATACAGCTGAAGGCAATTAATTTTAGAAACAAGACAAGTTGTTAACACACAACAGTTTGCAAGTCTTCCCACTGAAGATTCTGCACTTTATTGTAAAGTGTTGAATCATTTCAATTAATTTTCTTTTAATTCTAAATTAGCGGAGTATTTAAATGGACTTTCTCTATGTCATGAGCCTATCTGCTCTCTGATCTTTCAAAATTGAGTGTCATCCTGGAGTTTAAACTAGAGGGTCAAATGTAAAATAATGAGGCTCTTAAATTATTTGGCAGCTTGATAGCATTGCATTGCTCACTTTCTTTTAATATTTGATCATTAGACTCTTGAGTAGGCTAAGTATTTTAGATAAAAATGATTGGTTTCTCTTAACTCTTCTCTGTGTATTTTTTGCTTCAAGATTGATTATTTCTTCATATACCCAGGATTAGGATTTCTGCCATTATTTTAGATACATTGTTAATGGTATAGCAAAGAACTTATTAAAATGGCAAAATAAAATTGATAATATTGATTGTACCATTCAATTGTATGCAGTTTAAATTAGAAAAAAAATCTGTTTAACTTGAATAGGTTAATATTTCTTTCACACTTAAAAATGTATAATTTCTGTGGAACTAAATGTCTCTCTTCATGAGACACATCCCAAAGAAAACATGACTTAAAACAAGACATGTTATCCAACCTTCTCTGACTTTCATTCAAACCCCATTCATTCTTTCAATTATAATCTGCAAAACTGAATTCTTGGAACAAAATTTGATTGCTAAAATTTGTGATAACTTGGTATTTTTATGGGTGCTATTCCAAGGAATTATATGACAAAGAATAAACAAAATAGTTGCAATGTATCTACCAGAACTATAGCTACAAAAAAGTTTTAGAAACATCAGAATTATGTACACTTTTATTCCTGGCACTTCGTTATTCTACTGAGATTATAAATATCAGCATCAAAATATTAGTTCAAATTTGAGGATGATTCTGAATGCTGACCTGAGCATTCACAGTTGACTGTCACATCAAGTGAAGTATCAACACAACTAATGAGTTGAAATGGTTAAGTGCAAAGCAGTTCAATATATACATTTTCCAAATACTAGAATAATTCTATCTCTATGAAATTTACTAAATTGGATGTGTCTCTAATGAATTTCCCTTACTCTAAATCTATCTAAAGCTTATCTTCCTAATTCTACACTAGGGAGATATTTATATTGTAACAACAGATACCAGCAATAGCTTCACTGAGTTGCTTTATGTGGAGCATTAGAGATAAATATGCAAGAAATTGTGTCTATACAGGTCACGGATTAATAGATTTTAAGGGACTGGTTATTTTAGGCGAATTGCACACTTAAAAGTAGGCTTTCTTTGTTTTCATCATGACAAAATTAAAACAATAAATATTATAGGATGTTAATGGAAAAGAAAGCAACTATGTAAAGAGAAGCGACTTCTGTAGGCATTATATAAAGACAAAAATAGATGGAAATTTCTGAAAAAAAAGCTAAAAATAAATTGTAGTGGAAGAACTAAAAGAAGTACATTTTTGTATCTGTCCTGTTTAAAATGGTATTCTGGTTCTATCATGTAATAGTGGAAAGTTTATGGGAAATTGTAAAAACTGTCTATAAGTAAACAGAATACAATGTATTCCTACCACAATTTTTTTCCTAAACACATCATGCATATCTTGAGAAATATATAATGTTTTTTGAGTAATGAATCCTCACACAATAGTGTCCTTTTATTTTTCCTAAAACTAACATTAATTTCCAAGGAGGGTCATTTAATTCTGATAAAATGGAGTTTGCTAATCTTACATGAACCCTGGAAATAGAGATAATATTTTAATATGATAATTATATATTGCTTAAATTATATCAAGATGATAAAAGTTATGAAAATTTATATAATATGTCAGCAGCAGTAATGAATACTTCAGATCCTTACATAGGAGTACAAAATATATCCAGATTATGAAAATAAACAGTTCAAATACCTGAATTATTTTAATGGAATTATGTACTGTTAAAAGGTAAACTAAGGCATATTAAAACTTTTAAGAGTTTGAGCAAAAATTAATTCTCTTTTCAAACTCAGGTGAGGCTGCTCACTACTCAAAAGCTGAAACTTGACAGACTAGTGCTAGTACAAATGGAAAAGTTGCTTTATTTGGGAGGCCAGCAACCTGGGTAGAGGGCAGACGTGTGTCCCAAAAACAATTCTGAAGATTCTGCTTGGCCATAAAAAGTTTTTAATGGAAAAAAGTGGTAGTAATCTCAGCTAATCATAGAGGTAGGGGGTCAGATTCTTCACCATCTCCTACTGCATGCACACTTGTCAACTCCTTGTGATCTTTCTTTAGGTGCTATCTCATTCACACAGTTTACTCACGTGTTACTGAAAGGGAAGCTGGGGACAAGATCTACTACTTCTGTAACCTAAGAAAAGAATCAATAGGTAATCCAGGCATTTTGTAATCAAAAGATGTGAAAGGTGTGCTTGGGCTGAGGTTAGTTAAAATATAGCTTGCTAAAGTGACAAGACAAAAGTCCCCCTTGCAGAGAGCTGTTTTCTGCAAAGAGCTGCTCACAGATCCCCACTGTCAGACATCATTTCATTTCTATGGGATTATGGGTGAGGTCCATCTTCTGTAACTTCTTCATGCTGACATAGGGTGCCATATTTTTAGAGTGGAAGATGTTGACGTGGGTCTGTATCATCTCTTTGCTGACAATTTTAGTTGTTCTCTTGCATATACTGGCAGAGCAAGCTACAATTATCTTGATGCCTACAAATATACAGATTATTTTGAGCAAGAGTGTTAATCCCATTCTCTTGAGGGCAGTTTTTAGAACTGTGCTCCAAGGAGCAGTACAAAATAAAAGACTTTTAAAGACAAAGGAGAGCAGGAGCAAGGACATGATACTAGGGAGGAAGTCAGGTTGGTTATGGCGAAGTTGCATTCCTTTAGGGGATGATAGGGGTCTGTCAGGGCAGATAACTTAACTAGTGTTGGGCAGGCGATTTTGTGATTGACTGCTTTAAGATCCCATGTTTAGGAGAGCCAAAAGTGTAATTAAGTTGTGGTTTGGTGACTTGGGGAGTCACATAAGCGACTCCATCTTGGGCCTATCTATCTTATTTTTAACAGTCCTAAAATGTAATTCATTAAGAGTTAAGGTTTAAAAATAAGAAACTTGAATTAAAAATTCAGTAAGTATTTCTCTACTAAAAATTCTTCTGTCACATTCACTAGTGAGCTGAAAAACTAAAATGTTGGGTTTCATCAGGATTAAGGTACAGTTAAGACATTTATTAACCATATATTTGAAATCTTATGCATACACTGTGGTTTTAAACTTCACTACATGAGATGAAGTTGGAAAATAGCCAATGATTGAATTTTAATTTGATTAAAATATGAGTGGATAAAATTGAGATTCATGACACAGGGTCCAATAGCATTCCTTTTCTTTAAGGCTAAAGGTTGAGCTCTTGGGTCTTTATATATACAAAGAGTATATACAGAGGAGTTTTAAGATCTTGGAAATGCCCCCTTTGACCTTTTATCTCCATTCCTTGAGTAACTCTGGGGGGATAGACACAGACCCTAGGTCTAATACCTGGAATTCTTGACCCAATAACTTTAAAGCCAAGGGCTAATCATAATGTTTTAATTGTATCTGAACTTAAATTTTCTTACAGTCTCTAGCACAATTTATGTGTCACCATCTGTGAAATGTGATATATAATTTGATAAATTTTTCTTGCAGGATATGGTCACATGTAAAATCCATCCTTTATTAAGCCAATGTCTTCAATCGTTTGCTTAGGAATGTGTAGGAGATTGAGCAAAAGTAACAATTCTAGTGTTTGCTCATATAATTGCCTTAGTATATTGTATTTTATTTTAGAATTGAAATATATAGCTTACACAAGAAGAAAAAATTATTCATAATCTCACCACCAAAAATTAAACAAGATCAATAATTGCAAATTCTCCAGACTTTAATTATATAGATTCAGATGCTATATTCAATATACAAAATTGGAATCCTTGATGTATACTGTTTTTTGACCAACATGTCATTTAAATCTTCTCTCAGTGACATATTTTCTAAGTAATGTAAATTTTGCTACTGTAGAATCTGTAATGGCAGCCAATTATGCCATTTTTTGTATATACATTTACTTACACACTAACTACTGATGGATTTTTAGATTGTTTTCAATTTTCACCATTATAAACAATTAAGTACCTTCCAAAAATAGCATTATTCTATTAAAACCAAAGCTAAATTGTAAAAAAGGTTGATACTTATTGACAAAGTTCTTTTAAATAAATGTACTATTTTCCCTTTAGAAATTTATAAATGTACTATTTCTATATATTGTTATAATTAGCTTTAAAACACTTTCCAAATTTGCATGTGAGAAGAAGTACCTACAAACATACATTTATATCCCATCATCGAAATCAGACCTGTACCTAAGTACTTTTTGGAGTCATATCAGTATGGCTTCCCTAGAATCACCATATCTCCTTGTGTTGTAAGATCATTTGTCAAAAAACTCTTCAGACTTTAGATCAGGAAATTATGGCCATTTATAACTTTGATGAGTATATTAACTGATGCTGTATGTTAGTTCTGTCTCTTCCTGTCTTTCATTGAAGTAAAATAAAGTAAGGGAGTTTTCAACCATGTAACCAGATGTACAAAAAACAAACAAACAAAAAAAACAGTATGGAATGACCACTGGATATATGATATTGACACACATTGGAGAATGTGATTTTTGCCAGTCTTGTCTGTGAAATAGAAAGTGATCTTATATAGCGTTTCTGATTTTGATAGTCTTCACGCCTCACTTAAAAATGTAAAAGTTCTCAGTTACATTTTTTCTCAGAATTACCAGCACACAGTGTATGTTTTTTTAGGACCATCTGGCCTGTTGGCCTATATAAGAGCAGTTTCATAGTGAAATAAATGTTAAAGCCAGATGGATGATACAAAGAGTGAGAAAGTAAAGTTGATGAGCATAAAACATTATTTCTAGAAACTTTACTTGTAAAATTAGAAAAGAGGTATATTGTCTAGAATTTAACTTTCAATGAAGATTTTGATGGTTTTTTCATTTGTTTAGTTTTTGATTTGAAAGAGACTGAAGTATTATTATGTATTTATGAAGATTCAGTGGGGAAAAAAGGAAGTTGATGCCACTATAGAAAGCTGATGAAGGTAAGTGTGGTCAGTAATCATAGGACAGGATGAACAGAGGTAAAACAATTAATTAAGTGCAGATTAGAAGAGAAACATCAATTCTACTTAAACTGAAGGGAAAGAAGATAGATGAAATGTGTCAGTGGAGGAAGTAGGTAATTAAGAGAATTCATGACAGATAACCTCAGTTACTTCTCCATAGAAGTTAGGGGTTTCTGGTCAAAGAATGTTTGAAATGGGGAAAAGTGTAGTGCAAAGCTTAATTGACTCCTGTAAGGAATTTTTTAAAAAATGAAGCTGGCCGGAGATAGATTTTAAGACAGTGTCAGAAACTCAAACTGAAAAGACTAATAGTGTTGTTTAAAAGCAAACAAACATGCCAAGCAAGACCAAAAATCAATTGTGATGTTGGTTGAAAAATATTTGAGGATTGTCAAAATGTTTGAGAAACATTTAAGAAACGCTCATTTAAAGAAATTCAAACATGATGATTTTTTTAACTGAAAGATGCCTTAATATAATAAAATTCATGGGCAATGAAAAAGATACATCTAGAGAAAAGAAATGGGGAAAAAAAAGAGTAAATTAAGTGTGCTGCTAGAAAAATGGTTAGAGTCAGGAGGCAAAGGAGTTATTCCATGCAGAGAAGGATGAGAGAGTTGGCCACTGGGACATGCCATCATAGAATGGGAAGATCTAATTTGATGTAAGGCCTTGCTGATAAGTGGCTAAGGTTGACTGGGGAAGATAAGTTGCCACACCGTTTAAAGAGGAAACTATGGCTGAGGATGGGTTAGTAGCCTTGTGCATTTGAAGATGTTAGGAACTTCAGAACGAGTTTGGGGAACACAGATAAATTCTCATAGAAAACACCTTAAAAAACAAAGAGAAATGATCTAAACATTAATAGGTCACATTAACAAATCCAGTGGGTATAATCAATTGACATGAACTTCAGAGCAAAAGATATTTTTGTTTCACGGTAGCTTCAAGAGAAGCCTTGGAGAATTAAGAGAAAAAGGGACAAAGAAACTTTCAGAATCACTTTGAATTTTGTCTAATTGAATGTTACTTAACATTAATAATAATCATTGTTAAAATAATAGCATTAATATTTATCATTGTTAAAATAATAACTTGGATTGAGCACTTAACCTTTGACAAACTTGTACCCTGTAACTAAATATGTTTATGCTTTAGCTCAGTGAACTCCATTTTGAGAAAGTGTTATTATGATAATTTATAGAAGAGAAAATCAAGACTTCAGACATTAAAGTAAGTAACTGAAGACCAGACAGCCAGAAAAGGAGGAGCCTGTAAGAAAAACCAAGTCTGTGTGATTGTAAAACTGCCTCTAGCATAAGTGTGGGAGTAGAGGAGGGAGAAGGTTGAAAGCAAAAGAATTGAGGCTTGCATGAGTGATCAAGAAGTAATTAAAATAATTAAAATTTCTTTGAAAACTTTAGTGAGAAAATTCGTGGCAAGGAGTGAGAATACTATAGTGTAAGAAGAATCAGAATGGAATTTGTTTTGTTTTGTTTTTGATTTTTGCATAAGGAACTAACAATTTTAGGACCTTTGGGAGAAGAGGACCCAAGGAAAAGGGTCTGGTTGAGGAGAAATGGAAGATAAGCAGAGATAAATTAGATGAGATGACTTTTCATAGCATGAGATGAAATGAGAGACAAGGAATATTTAGAGCAAAGTGTCAAAGGAGAAAAAAATCTGTAACATATTAAGTCTCTTGTCAGTTTTTAGAAAAACATGGACTTTGTTTTGAAAGAGTTGTAGTTCTTTTATTTGTATCACTGTTACAAATTCATTCCTTCTTTAGATATTTCTATAAAGAGGATTTCAGTTAATTCAAATATATTAAATCACTTTTCTGTCAAAAATGATCAAGGCAGGCATGAAAATTACACAGAAAGGATGAATGAATGAGAGAAAAGGGAATGACAGGAAGGAAGAAAGAGAGTTTATTAACTTATTAGTATTATTGATTGTTCCACATCTTTTCATGTGAGTATTTTATTTTCTGAAATTTATTTTCAAGTATTTTGCCCATTTTAAAATGTGGTGTTGTTTTCTTATCAAGTTTAGATAGTTCTTTATATATCTAGTATGAACAAAAAACACTGCAAGCCATATCAGTAAACAAAAAATGTTGAAGCCATTAAGTCATCAGCCACTGCTGCTACCCTCCACAGTGAGTTTAGGGTGCAGACAATCAGACAGCCCGGCCTCTGCAGCCACCCACAGTGGTGCCCTCTGAGGGGACTTGGAATGTGAAAGAACAGGGTACTGGCCCTGGATAGCTAGGTGCTTGTCAAAGGAATGATTTCAATGAGCCCAGATGTTTGCTCCTTCCCATACGTAGAAAAGCACTAAATTCTTTAACTTAAGATGTCTGGTTTCTTTAACATTAATCTTTAATGTTCTGACTACCTGGTCTTTGTTGTAAAACTTCTATGTATTCTCTCTCCTCCCCTACCTCTTCGGAGCAGTCCTTCAGAGCGATCTAAGGCTGTCATCCCAGGCTTAAAGGGGTTCGAGTCCCCAGAGATGTCTGGCTGAATAAAACAACTCTCAACTTTTAGGCTGTGCATTTATTTCAGTCAACACTAGAAACAAGATCTTTTCTGGATGTTTAAACAGAAACTATCTTCATCCAGTTTGTGGCTTGTCTTCATTCTCTTAACAGTGTCTTTCACATAGTAACAGTGTTTAATTAAGACGAAATCCTATGTATACATTTTTTTCTTTTATGAATTATGTATTTGGTATCACATCAAAAACTCTTTTGTCTGACCCAAGGTCATGAAGATTCTCTCTTGTCTTCGGAATTTTATTGTTTACATTTTATATTTATTTATTTGGTTTATTTTGAGTTAATTTTGATATAACTTTGTGAGATATATAGCTTTGGAATCTTTCCTTTTTCTTTCTTTTCTTTTCTTTTCTTTTTTTTTTTGCATATGGATATTTAATTGTTCCAGCATTGTTTGTACAAATGACTGTCTCCATTGCATTGTATTTGCAACTTTTAGAAATGAATTGACCATATCTGTGTGGGTCTATTCCTGGACTCTCTAATACCATATTGTCTTGATTAATATATCTTTCTAGCAAATCTCAAAATTTGTTAGTCTGATTCTTTCAACTTTTTCTTTTTCAAGATTCTTTGGTACTTTAATTCTCTTACCTTTCCATGTAAATTTTAAAATCAGCTTGTCTGTATATACAGTTTACTGCTTGTACTTTAATTGGATTTGTGTTCAATCTGCAGATCAATTGAGGGAGAATTAACATCTCAACTTTACTGAGTCTTTCAATTCATGAACCTTCTGATTTCTACTGACAGTGTTTGGAGCATATAAATCCTGCACATATTTTGTTAAATTCATACCTCAGTGGTATTTCATGTTTTGGGGGCTATTGTGAATGGTACTGTTTTGTGTTGAGAAAATCATATTTATTCAAAAAATAAAAATTTGATTTCATATAAGAAATTCAATTAATATAATTGAACATATTAAGAGAGTAATTAGAAAAATGACATTTAAATGACTGAAACATTATACTGTACACAAGAAATTGACACATCATAAACTGACTTTACTCAGTTAAAAAAAAAAGAAAAATGACATTCAATAACTTTAATTACTATAGAAAAAGCAGTTGATAAAATGACATACTAATTTAGAATTTTTAAGACTCTGCCAGCATAATAGAAATAGAAGGTAAGTATTTTAATCTTTTAAGTTATACCTTTGAAAAATGCTGCAAATATTATTAATGATTAGAATTTGAAAGTATCCCCTCAAAGTCAAGCACAAGGCAAAGACTCCTACACTTCTTCCAGGAAAAGCACCTGAGTAAAGCAAAATAAGGAAATCAAAGACATAAATTAGAAAGAAAGACACAAAAATTTCATATACAGTTGATTCTTGTCAACATGGAAAATACCAAAGGATCTAATTAATAAGGTTGTTTAGCAAGATTGTTTCACTTTTTTAAAAATGGTATATAAAACTCAATCCTGTATCTATTTAATATCTACCAATAGCATATAAATATTAAATGATTATTTTTAAAATAGTATTTAAAAAGTCTCTGGGCTAAAATATAACAAAAGACTTGCATAAACTTTGTGGAGAAAATTGTAAGACATAATTGAAAAATATTTTAGAAAATTAAACAAAACAGAGAGATTCTACTTAATAGGATATAAGCAGATACAGCAAAGAATGTGTTTATCATTAAATATTACTTATTAATATTACCAATAATATGGTCTTTAGTTCCATGACCCTGGTGTACTTTAGTAGTTTAGGGAAGCCAGCACATAATCTCCTTAAATCAAGTTGTCTTTCTAAAATGACTTAAGAAATTAAATACGTTTTCTTTTTTTCTTATTTTCATTAAAAAACTTATAACTTAGTTATAGAATAGGCAGTTGCTGTGGCTCCTACATGATTATTTTGTCACTGTTCTGTAACACAGCTTTATAAATCGATAACTATCCTACAGCATCACCCTTTTTTTCTGGAGAAAATTAACCAAGAATTGGTAATCAAAAATTTCAAAAAATCATTATAATGTACAAGAGAGAAAAATAGAGTGAAATTGTGGAGTTTGTTTACATAATGTGGTGGCTGGTACAGCCAGCTTTGTTGGACATGTATTGCTAGATTCAGAAAATCAAGATTGGTATTTCCTTTTCATAATATAATTTCAAATGACCTGAGAAAGTCAAAACTCTTTTATGTTCACTAGTAACGGGGCTGTGTGTTTTCATCATCCTAAAACTGCAAATTATTAAATTGCTTACTGGCAGATGTACTAATTGAGCATTTTTATTATTTTAAGCCCTCCCTATATGCACATTACAACTGGTGCTGATCTGTGTGACTGAAATGACAACTTTAACAGTTCTTCTAATAATAAATAAAAATAACCTATTAATATATTTATAGAAGAGCAAAATTGCCACCCCAAAAATGTCTCTTTGGCATGAGGATTATTTCTAGCTGAAAACAGTCAAGGCTCAAAAGACTTAGGAAGAACCTTTGACCTTACCCCTAACTGTCTAAAAGAATGTAGATATAGGACCTGTTCCAAAAAGACAGTTGTCACAGGAGATATCCGCAAAAACCCACGGGCTAGGTATGGGGGTGGGTAACACATGCAGGGCCTAGGGATCAAGGTCTTCTCTGTGTTCCGTTGTCTCTGCATGCCCCAGCAAATGTTTACCAAACTTGCTCCGTGTAAATTGCCTTCCTCCCCTTGGAAGTCTCAAACCACTACTTCCAACATTCTTTTTTGTCTGTAGCTGGAGATGGTATTTAAGGTGAAGGCTTCAACCATTTTGTGGAGTTAGTTTTCCTGAGTCTCTCCCATGTACACATGTTATTAAACTTTGGTGATTTTCTCCTGTTAATCTGTCCCAGGTCAATTTAATTCTTAGACCATCCAGAAGAACATAGAAGTATAGAGGAAAATTTCTTCGTCCCAAACCTATGCAAAAAAATGCCAACAAAATTTATTTTATTTAAGATCAGCATGCTACCACATTTCTACATGTTAGGAATTAGGCTGATGAAACGTCTACACACTATATTTTTAGCCAGAGGTTTAGGGGACTATAGGCAACTATACTTCATCCTTTAGCAGACACTACAAGGGATTTCTTTCAATATCTATATTGTTTTTTATACTATTTCACTGGCTACAAGCATGGCAAAATGTTAGTTATGTAGTTACCTAATAATTACATGTATCTTTTGTTTTTGTTGTTGTTGTTTGCCATGCATTGAGTTTTTATTGACTCAGCATTTTCCTAAAGTTATAATTTATAAACATGTGTGAACTAATTCAAATTAGAAGGAAATTCTATTAAAACAATTTGTGTCACCTCTGCAAGACTTCCACAGTTACCACGTACAAAGTTACCTGCCACTTCACCTTACTCACTCTGCCTACCTCTAGTATGGCACTTCACTTTTGTACTTTAATTTTTAATCATTTTTGGATGGGAATGCAGTAGAGCAAATAAACAGGTTTTTCTCCCATGGAAGCCAAAAATCTCTGCAAGTTTATTCCAGAGATCTCTAAAATAAGCTGTGTCATATAGAGGTCACAGTTTTGTTCTCTTTCTGACAAGAAAGCTGGTTGTTTTGGTTTTTAATGCAGAAACTTAGCAGCTGTAGAAAACTGCCCAAAAACACCTTTCCACATTGGTTTCTAGAAGATAAATGAGAAATAATTGAAACCAGATTTTTAGACAATTTTGAGCAGGTAGGCACGTTTATTTTGGCAGCCATGTACTAACGTACATTCCATTCTGCCTGAACGGTATTTCTTGAAGATGTTGGTTCACACTCTATTTAAAGACAGTATGCACCTGGATTATTCTTAATTTATTGTTGTCTCTGTTCCTTCTTTTATTTTAGAATCTAATTATTAGTAATCTGGTTCAGAGACTTTGAACTTGTCAGATTTTACTTGATTGTGTCAGGGAGAAAGAAATTTTCCTCTATCGTTCTATTCTTCTGGCTGATCTAAGAATTAAATTGACATGAGACAGATTAACAGGAGAGAATATCTAACCAAAGTTTAATAACATGTACATGGGAGAGACCCAAGAAGAATGAGTAACTTCCCAAAATAGCTGAAGCCCTCACCTTAAATATCATCTTCAGCTAAAAACAAAAGAGAATATTGGAGGTAGTGTTATGGGGACTCTAAAGAGGAGGAAGACAATTCACATGGAGCTGGAAAGACAAGTGTCTAGTGAACAAGTATTTGCTGGGCCGTGCAAAGACAAGAGACAGAGAGGCATTTTAAAAAAGACAGTCTTTGCTAGGTTCCTCCCTGTCTACCACACCTACTTCCTACTATATATGAACTAGTTATCCCTAGTGATAGTTCCCTACCTGGAATAGCTCCTCTTTGTACATTCTTCTAGGCATTTAGGGAGAAGATCAGAGTTTTTTGGGCCTTAAAAATGATTAGCCTAAATTAATCATCATGGTAAAGAGATACGATTTGGAGTAACAAATTTTGTTTTCCTACACTTAGCTGTGCCAGTTACCCAAAGATTTAACATGAAATAAAGAAAGAAGATGGAGATTTGAAAGAACAAAACTTCTGCCACAATTACAGAAATATAAAACAAAACAAGATTTCTTACTTTATTTTATCTTACAAGCGTACCATTTCTTAGTACTTTGATATATTGTTCTGCAGAATCACTGTGTAAAGAAAGTACATTGCTCTATTGTATATTTTCAATTACAACATTAAAATAGTAAATCATGCAAAAAATAAAATGCCCTTGAAATAAAATTTATATTTTAGAGGATCCACAAGTATACCCTTTTAAAAGAGTTAAAATATTGTGTTTTTCAGAACTAGATATTAGAATTTAGTGTGTATATATATACATTTATATATGCATATATATTTATATAACTATTCATACATGTACAAACACACATACAATTTTCTTTCTCTGCAGATTCTTTTACATAGGGAAATGAATTAAATATTGAAAAAAATAATGCATCAATATCTGCACGTGAAGAATTCCTGATAAATTTTGAATAAAAATGATGAAAATATTAAGTAACAACAACAACAAAAACAGAATTTATAGATAGTGCTTTTTATTGGATAATCTGTTCTCTAGAATTACTTTAAAACATTTAGTAAAATCTCAAAGTTCTAAGCAATGAGGCATCACTAAGCATTCTCCTAGCTAAGGGTTCTAGAACTTGTTTAATTCAGCAACTTTCACTTATTGAATTCCTAGAATTTTTCCCTAAAATTTCTTCTCATTGTTTCAGCTCACTTCCTGTACACATCTGTCTGCAAGAGGAGATCAATGGGCAGATAAGATTAAGTTTCTCTTCTCTTTCCTTTTCAAAATACAAGGAACAAGTTAAAACATCAGTGACTTCATTTCTGGTGGCATTAGAGATTGTGTAAAAATGTGATGTGCGTTCTCTGTTTCTGAAGTAGGCACCTGCTACAGGATTTTGCTCCGGATTAGTTAAGCCTGAGTATAAGGGGAAATGATTGAATATCAACACAGTATTTCCTATATTCTAACTATGGTGTGCTAAGGACAAGTTTTCCATGTATTCTAATTCCAGGAGCTTGTACATAGCATCTAGGGGAGCCATTACTGCAGAAAAGAGTTTCAAATTTAAGTATGACTTCTTATGCCGTCTGGGATCAGATAAATTGGATCCATATCAGTTTTAGAACCATTTCTTCTCTAATAAGGTTGAATTGACTATGTGATGCTCTCAAAACCAGGCATTGGTATTCACTGGGAAACTTCAATTATTTCCTCTGTTTTTGCAGTTGCAAATTAATATAGCACTCCATTAGTGAGACGAACTGTAGGTGACTAATTAGCATATCACCCCATTAGTGAGCTCTGTTTGCTTTGTAATTTGGCAAAATTTAATTGTCTTTGGAGAATGTTCTAACTCTTTGGCCCAAATATTCTTTTGTGTTATTTTTTTCTTTTAATTTCACCCCCCCACCTCAAAATTTCTGCATTATGCATCTATCTGCTTTTTCTTTTTCCATCCAACTGAGGTAACTGACTTTACTGCTAGCCTGGAGTGAGGACAAAGAGGCAGTGATTAAGCAAAACTCTCTTGGCTTCATATTTCACTCCTCACCTTTCCAGTACCAAATTATTCTTTCCCCCTAATATGGAATCATTTGCATGGCATGCAAATGGGTCCATTTATAAAAGAGAATTAATATCCTCATTGCTGAGAGCTGTGCTATAATAAACCTGAAACAACACTTGCCCGGCAGTGGAGAGTAACTAAATTGATTTATAACACCTTTGTCATTGGATTATTCTTAGGCTTTACTTCAAACAACCTCCAAACATCTTTCCCCACATCCTATCAACAGATCCTGGGAATTCTAATTTGAGATTCAAGTTATTTTTTAAACTCACTGTTCAACAGAGCTAGTAGCCTCCTTGTCATGATATGGTTACTACAACCCTAGGCCATTATGAGTGTATGGATACAAAAGAGTTCATTAGATACAAATAAGACAAATAAGTCAGGGGTACTACTCATTCTCCTAGGTCTCCTCACCAGTACTTCTCAAAAGATTGTGAGAAGTGGGCTGTTCCTGTAATCCTGTTACATTTTAAGGGTAACAAACGTACTGCCTTCGAGGAAGGTGTTTTAGTAGTTTATCCACCAGAGGATAATCCCGGGCAAATATCCTGTGGAAACTTCTAACCCCAAGAAGTTTTGTAATTTACTGTTCTTACCATGAGGATATCAATTAATTATAGCTGATTTTCTTTTTCAGTTCTTACCTTGTGTGAAGATGTTAAGTGGCCAGGGTATTTTGTGTAGTCCTGACATCAAATAGTAATGTGAGGCCTTCTTGACCTGGTATTATTTTACCATGTTCTTTCCCCATGTTCTTCCAGAGTCTCTCCTAGCAAATTTATGTATTCTATTAAATTTTTAATTTTATATTTTATTAAAGTGTAGTTTACTTACAGATATTTATGTATTTTAAATAAACAAATAGATCTTGATAAATTATATCTCCAGGTAGATTTGTGTAAGAAATGCTAAAATGTAGCAAGGACCAGGAAGTAACTTGGGATCCAAAAGAAAGCAATTCAGAATGTGCTAGAGCAGTGACAAGTCTTTCATAACATTCCTTCATCACAGATGTACATAAATCACTGATTCCCTGGTAAATTGCATAGGACAATCTAAAATCAGTGTAACAATCCAAATCTATTTCATATAGCCACTCAATTACCTCTTTTCATTTTGTCTGATTTATTAATAACTACCATAGAGATAGGAGTAGGATACAGAGATTACACCATTAATTATCAAATATTCAATATGTTCTTATAAGTTCATGGTTTCAGACCACACAATCATATCTGACTTCTCAAAAAATGCAGGGCATCATTCAATTATAAATCTTATTGTATATATTCTAAACTCAGGCCACATCCCTTTCATGGAGGAAATAAATAGTATTCTTGGCTTAGACTTTCTTCTCATTTTTTCTTTGCAGAAATGAAAGCTCTCAGGTTTTCATTTAGGAAGTGTTAAAGGCAGGATCTAGTGCATACAACCTCAGGGTAGAACCAGGGACAAATACCTTCAGCTTCTGCTTGGTCTTTGTCTTAATCTAAAGACTGCATATATAACATGAAAAGGAAAAGCATGTAAAGTGTCTGGTGTAGGCATGCTGACTGAAGAATTTGAATCTGTTCTGTGCTGTGCCTCACTGCGGGTCTCTTGAATCTGGTCAGAATACAGATGTGGTACTTACTTTCAGCTGAACCCAGTTCTCGCTCCTTCCCCTTTCAGAAATGCTTGTCCAATGATTCACATAAACCATTTATGAATAGTTTTAGACAAACAAGCCACAAAGAACAGCCCTTTTACAATATGATATAGTCTATGTGTTTGTCTAGAATTATTGGAATGTATAATGCACTATCTGGATTGACTGTTCTTCAAAATCCTTCTTTATTTGCCCCTATCTCCACCTCCACCCAGGACCCTGCCTGTTCTGAAGGGAATGAAAAACCATCAAAGGAATGATCTGAAGTGAAACTATTCCAGGAAGACAGAGGAAAAGTCCCCCCCATTTTCAGAACATTTGCAGTTTGCAACATATTTTCAATGCCTTCAGCCGTCTAAGATACCAGAGATGATTCCTTGTATTTCCCTGACTTTGCTTTAGGAATCATAATGTTAAGAGGTTAATGTGGTGCTCGCTTTTTGGTTTACTCAGTTTCTCTTACTTTTTCAGCCAGCATAGGAAAGCATCCATAACTCAAGTTCCCCAAACCCAGCTGGCATGCCTTTAAAGCGCTAGCTCTTAAATTTTCTCCTCTCCTTCACTGCTTGTCAGTGTCGGTATCATAACTACCCGTACGCCTTCTTCCAATTTACATGTAGTCTCCTCTAAAATGTGAGGGCTAGTCTGTCTCTTCCATGTGCCCAAGTAGCTTAAATAACTAGCAAAAAAAACTGGAGAATAGTCATATTGCGTCAGCTTAAGTTCAGAGTGAAGACTTCACTTAAATATAAGCCCAGCCTATTTGGGTGTCCAAAGCTCTTTGGTCAGAGACGCCTGCTCTTCAGTCTCCAGCGACATGATATAGTTAGACGTAAGTTTTCAGGGTTTTTGGTAGATATCCATGCTTTACTGCTTTATAGCCTCCTGGATCCTCCCTGCCCATGAATATTTGGATATCTTGACTCAGTCATTATAGGGCTATGCTTTTAAAGGACTCAGATAATCTCACAGGCTGGGCTTTTAGCACATCACCAGCCTCTGTCATATTTCAGACTCCAGTGCTTGCCATTCTGGCAGCATCTCAGGAATGCTCCCCAACCACGAATAAGTAGCACTTCCTGGAATTAGCCCCAGTTTTCTGTAACATCATTTCTCAGTTATAAAAAGTATGGTTCCTCTAAGGGTCTGCCCTACTATATACTTAATCTTTGATCATTCAAAAGAGGCTTTGCACTCAAAAAGGGACTTAAGTAAAATGTATAACGAATCCCTCTAGGAGTTAAGCCAGCATTTTAAAGAAAGCTACATTAAGGTGTGTGGTTTGTATGTCATGTTACATTCTTTTCACATTTTCTTTCCAAGTGATTCTTGGGGAATACTATATGATAGCAATTACTAGTTTTCTATTCTAACGTTCTTTCTTTTCTACTTTGTAAGAAGAATGTGCATGTATTCCAGTCTGCCTAAGCAGAGTTGCATTAAATCTGTTGTTCCAGGATAATTCTTCATAGTTTCACTATCAATATATGCTGGTACTAGAATAAACTTTGTGTTTACTCTATTTATAATAAAACCATAGTTGATCAGAATCAAAACTAAATTTCTCAGCCTCTCTTTCAAATAAGTAAATGCTCTGGACAATAATATACAGAGTATTGTGTGTGACTTCTAGGAAGCCACCTTGGAAACAAAAAAGGCACCCGCTTTGGCTTCATTGTCTCCTGCTGCCAATATAGAATATAGATATGATGACTAGCATTTCAGCTGCCATCTTGGATCATGAAGAAACTTGGGGATTGAAGCCACGTGTGTTAGTTAAGGTGGATTCTAATAGCTATGGCAAGGAGAATGAAAAAAAGAAGTGGTGGTTTAAATATATATAAATTAATTTCTCTTTCACTTAACAATTTTCAGATGAGTGGTCCATGACAGTGAAATAATTTCACTCTTTTGGGACCCAGGTTACTTACCTCATTTTTCTGCTACTGTCTAGCCCCTTGCCACTTGAAGTACCACCTGCAAGCCAGCTCCACTGATATCACTTGGGAGCTTGGTAGAAATGTAGAATATCATGCCCACCCAGACTTACAGAATCAAAATCTTCAGTTTAGCAATGTCTGCAGATGATGTGTGTGTCCATTACATGTTAAAAAAAAATCACTGCTCTATGTACTATTATAATCTGTATGGTCAAAAGTACAGAAAAAATTTTAATTGGCTATTTAAAACATGAAAAAATTGAAGCTCTTTTTTTTCCCACAAGCTAGTAACTTGTTAAACTTAGAAAATGACTCTATATTAGAGAAAATGTGAAGTTTGTCTATTAATGAACGGACTTTAAGTTGTGTATTATCCTTGTAAATAGATGCAGTAAGGCAGGCTGGCAGCTTAGTCATAGAACTGTCACTAGAAATTGATTTGTATTATAGAGATGATACCAGGGTGTGAGGCTTGTGCATAAAGAGAGTCTCTAAAGAAGTCTAAACAGGATTCTCTTCTTGGAAAAAGGGCAAAAGAACTTTGTGAAAATGTTTCCACAAAAGTGGAAACCAACTCAGTTTGAGAAAAGAAGGCTGACATGAGAATATAAAAGGATAAAACAAAGTTGCATGGTTTTTTTTTCTCAAAACGTCTACTAATGTTGATTGTCTTCCATGTTAAATAAGCAGAAGAGGTGAAAAGATAACAGAGAATATGGAATATATGCCAGTAACATGACTAACCCCCAGAAAAACCCACCTCATTTTACTTGACTTAAGGTTCTACCTCATCTGTTGTAACATTCACATTAATCCAACTCCTCAAGGTTTTTGAAACATGAGCATTATCTTGGAAGTTTTTGAAAAATACAATTGCCCAGGTATTACTTTTTTCCTCCAAAGCTCCATGTTCAATGCTAATGAGTAGCCGTGCTGATAAACAACTGGACTTCTGTGTGTGTTTTTTTTTTACTTTTACATGGTGACTCCTACTTTTATCTAGTTTGTTTCAGTTTTTCTAGTTCATATTCAGTGTTCCCATTTTATTTCGTCTGTTTTCTAATTTCTCTCTCTCTTCTGGTTGGTTGTTCTTTCTCAAGCCTTTCTTAAGTATATTAGAAAAGTTTTTGTATACATATATATGTATATATAATATAAATAATATATGTCATATATATGTATTTTGGAAAACTTAAGGATTTTTGCTTTGCTAAGAAATTTATGAAATTTTGATTCCACTTGTTTGACTAAGTATGAATAGAATGCTAGGCTTCTAATTTATATTCCCGCAAAACTTTGATATTGTTCCATTAACTCTGGCATCTATTATTACTGCTAAAAGTCTTGAAAGCTTATTATTTTGGTGATTTTTTTTAAAGTCTTGAATGAGGGTTGAAACTGCTAATTCAATTCTCAGAATACAAAGAAATGTTAAGTGGTAAATTAAGGAGTTTAAGCTGTTCTCTTTTCCTAAAATTCCCACACATATTATTCCTCTGGTTGTTATTTGAATGAAGATAATATATTTGCTTGTTAATATTAACTTTAATTTTCTTTGAGAGAAACCACATTCTTTAGGTATAAAGGAGAAGCATCATTTTCATATTGTACCGAGGAAATATAATATGCTCCTGTGAAAAAGGGTTTGTCTTCACTTTTCTTCACACACTATTAAGCTCAGTCTCTAAATTCAGATTAAAACCACATCTGACTGAGACCTGTGGCCTAAAAACTGATTTATGATACCGGGGAGTTTAATGTTCAGTCATTCATCGGTGATTATATGGTATCAATCTCTAGGTTGCAGATTACTACAGTTTGATAGTCAAATAGATCGCCTAGTAAAGCTCTTCATCCTCAACCTTGTCTGACTTCTAGATTACAACTTAATTTTGCTCTCTGTAAATAAACAATTTTTAAATACACTGCAAGCAGTGGTTTGCCTCTTTTTATAAGTAACAAAGAAAACTGACAGTGTTCGGTCAAAGCAGCTTTCCATTGTACATCAGGAATGTCAAAAGCAGCCTTGGTGCTAGCTCATGTTCCTTTCCCTCCATTCACGAATAGAGTGCCTCTTGGTATTCCTTTTCCGTTCGTGTTTCTTACATCCTATGCATTTATGAAGATCTAATTTTACATCTTCAAAAGTTTCAATAAAAATGAATGTCATCTTTCCTCCCTGTTCAAAATTCATTTTGAAAGAACTTCTGACCCTTCGAATCATCATTTCCAAACCTAAGGGCAATTAACTCTCTGGGTCTTTGCTTTCCTTGCTGGCCCTCCAGTTCTCATTGCCTCATACTTACACTCTGCTCCAGTTCATTAATTATACTTACTAGGAAATTTGCAGATACAGAACATTTAATTCATGTTCAGTGTCAACTCAAAACATACTGCTGCTTCAAAAGCAGCCTTATTTGTTGGTGTTAATGAAAGGAATTTTCTGTGTGGCAGAGTTCAAACTTTCCTCCCTCACTAAGTTCCAGCCACACGTATATCTGGTCATTTTTCATGTAGCTATGCATCTCGGGGTTGAACTGCTATGCAATAAGGTATGAAAATGATCTAATTTATAAGAAAATACAAACATATTTCCCACAGCAGAGGCATCCATTTTTGAAATCCTAATAGCTGTATGTAGCAGAGTTTCCTTTGAACCACTTCTCTGATCCTTGTTATAGGATTTGTCTGATTTCTCAATTGTAAATCAATGTCTCATCATGGTCTTAGTTTACTTTTCTCTACTTGCAAATGAAATAGAGCACCTTTCATACCATGGACAAACCCAAAACTGATGATTTTCATTGATGAATCCTCAGACCATGACATCCTAGAATATCTGTTCGAAACAGAATTCCAGATGGAATCAAGATATCTGTGGGAAGATGAAGTTTATAAAAGAAAGACCAAACTCATAATTGCCTTTTTCAAAGAAATACGGGAGGTGTTGTAAAATCTAAGTTTCTCCAAGAAAATACTCTGGGAGAGATTTAAAACAACCCAAAGGCCACTAGTATCCTCCCCCCCATCAGCAAAAAAATATTAACAAAGCATAACATTTGAGCAAAACATGAAAAATTTAGTCAGAATGTTTTATTGAAAAATAGTTTGACTACGTTGGAGGTTTTTTTAGTGGAAAGACATGGTTTACAAAGCTGAAAAATACTTTGTGAATTAAACTATATAGAGGGAAACATAAATATGCACAGATAAAAACAAGCTGCTGGCCGTGGGATAGAAAAACCATGTATCCTTAAGATTAGGGTCTAGGTGGTTGGATTTGCACAAATGATTTCCAGTCTTCTTGCTAGAAGACTCATACATGAATCTTGCTGTTCTTCTGAAGTATTTACTGTAAAATGGGGAATTTCTTAACAGGTACCCTTTATATCTTAAAAGGTCAATAAAAATATGATCATAGAATAAAATCTGGAAATTTAATGTTTTACTTTAATTTTAAATTATATACTGATGCTGAAGTTTTAGATGGAGCTATGTGAGGTTATTACTTGAGCAACCATATATTTAAGTCCGTAAAAGACTTTGAAATTCTACACCAAAACTAAATAGTTACAACTTAATGAGAATGTATGGTAAACCATTGGATTTCAAAAAAAAAGTCTTAAAATGAAATATGCTAATATTGGTAAAACTGTTATATATAAATTTGCTTTTGTGAACACCTTGAAAACCAGAAAAACATATTAATAAAAACAAAAAGTTTTGACTTAAACTTTCTAGATAAAATAAACATGGAATGACTGATTTTTCTGAAAATTATTGACAATTAAAATAACATTTTCTTTTCATACACTCTGATTATTTTAAACATTCTATCCTCAGTTGGATTTTGGAAGTTTTAAACACTATAGGAATGAAGGAATGGATTTGTATTATTTAAACACTTCTTAGAAATTGAGAGTCCTACACTAAGATTGTCTGTATGTACAAAATGAAAACACTACAAACAATCATATAAAATAAAGTATAATTTTTACCAATAAGTCAAAAAAGGATTTAATACTAAAACCTGTATTTACATGCTTTTCTCAGATAACAATATAGGGTAGCAAAATACTAGAAAACTACTTGATCTTATTTACACTGTAAAATTAAGACTTAAATTGATACTGGAATAAGCTAATATGATTAGAAGAATCAATTGTACTAATATAAAACAAATTTTGTTATTATAACAACACTGCATAATATATTACACTGATAAGGGATTATAGTATATTATAAAAAGGAAGAAAAACTGGAAGATCAGAAAAAGGATCAAGGCAAATTAAAAAGCTTTAATTGATACAGCCAGCATTTGTACTCAACGGTGAAAAACTCAAAACCTTCCCACTAAAATCTGGGGCAAGACAAGGATGCCCACTATCACCACTCCTATTCAACATAGTCCTGGAAGTCCTAGCCACAGCAATCAGGCAAGAGAGAGAAATAAAAGGGATCCAAATTGGAAAAGAAAAGGTAAAAGTGTCACTATATGCTGATGACATGTTACTATATATAGAAAACCCTAAAAGGTCCACACAAAAACTACTAGAGCTGATTGAAAAATTCAGCAAGGTAGCAGGTTACAAGATTAACGTTCAAAAATCAGTTGCATTTCTTTACACTAATGATGAATCAACAGAAAAAGAAAGTAAAGAAACAATCCCCTTTAAAATAGCACCCAAAGTAATAAAATATCTGGGAATAAATCTAACCAAGGAGGTAACCAAGAATTATACACAGAAAACTATAAACCAATGATGAAGGAAATTAAAGAAAACTTTAAAAAATGGAAAGATATCCCATGCTCTTGGATTGGAAGAATCAATATTGTTAAAATGTTCACACAGCTCAAGGCAATCTACAGATTTAATGCAATCCCTATCAAATTACCCAGGACCTATTTCACAGAACTAGAACAAGTCATAATAAAGTTTATATGGAACCATCAAAGACCTAGAATTGCCAAAGCATTACTAAAGAGAAAAAAAGAGGCTGGAGGAATAACTCTCCCAGACTTCAGACAATACTATACAGCCACAGTCATCAAGACAGCATGGTATTGGTACAAAAACAGACATGAAGACCAATGGAACAGAATAGAGAGCCCAGAAATGAACCCACAAACTTTTGGTCAACTCATCTTTGACAAAGGAGACAAAAATACACAATGGAATAAAGACAGTCTCTTCAGCAAATGGTGTTGGGAGAACTGGACAGCAGCATGTAAAACAGTGAAGCTAGAACACTCCCTTACACCATACACAAAAATAAACTCAAAATGGATCAAAGACTTAAACATAAGACAAGATACAATAAACCTCCTAGAGGAAAACATAGGCAAAACATTATCTGACATACATCTCAAAAATTTTCTCCTAGAAGAAATAAAAGCAAGAATAAACAGATGGGACCTAATGAAACTTAAAAGCTTCTGCACAGCAAAGGAAACCATAAGTAAAACAAAAAGACAACCTACGGAATGGGAAAAAAATTTTGCAAATGAAACCAACAAAGGCTTGATCTCCAGAATATATAAACAGTTCATACGACTCAATAAGAAGAAAATAAACAACCCAATCCAAAAATGGGCAGAAGACCTAAACAAGCAATTCACCAAGAAAGACATACAAATGATCAATAGACACATGAAAAAAATGCTCAGTATCACTAATTATCAGAGAAATGCAAATCAAAACTACAATGAGGTATCACCTTACACCAGCCAGAATGGCCATCATTCAAAAATCCACAAGTGACAAACGATGGAGAGGCTTTGAAGAAAAGGCAACCCTCCTACACTGCTGGTGGGAATGCAGTTTGGTGCAGCCACTGTGGAAAACAGTGTGGAGATTCCTCAAAAGACTAGGAACAGACTTACCATATGACCCAGGAATCTCGCTCCTGGGCTTATATCCAGAAAGAACTCTACTTCAGGATGAAACCTGCACCCCAATGTTCATAGTAGCATTATTTACAATAGCCAAGACATGGAAACAGCCTAAATGTCCATCAACGGATGACTGGATAAAGAAGAGGTGGTATATTTATACAATGGAATACTACTCAGCCATAAAAACCGACAACATAATGCCATTTGCAGCAACATGGATGTCCCTGGAGAATGTCATTCTAAGTGAAGTAAGCCAGAAAGAGAAAGAAAAATGCCATATGAGATCGCTCATATGTGGAATCTAAAAAAAAAAAAAAAAAAAGCATAAATACAAAACAGAAATAGACTCATGGACATAGAATACAAACTTGTGGTTGCCAAGGGGGTGGGGGGGTGGGAAGAGAGAGACTGGGTTTTCAAAATTGTAGAATAGATAAACAAGATTATACTGTATAGCACAGGGAAATATATACAAGATCTTATGGTAGCTCACAGAGAAAGGAATGTGACCATGAATATATATATATGTTCATGTATAATTGAAACATTGTGCTCTACACTGGAATTTGACACAACATTGTAAAATGATTATAAATCAGTAAAAACTGTTAAAAAAAAAGCTTTAATTGAGAATAAAATTTGATCAAACTAACATTTATTTGAAAATGTCAAAACACAAATGTCAGACATTACTGAATATAAAATAGTAATGCACAGAAATACTTTGCCTAATTAGAACATAAACATAACTTCATCTAATTAGAACTTATATATAATGATTTATATCTTGGTAACAAAACCATAGTGTAGATAAACCAGATGGCTGCAAAATGAAATTCTTGTATAGAACTTTGGGAATTACTATGTTGGAATTTTTTCACTGTCTTAGAGTAGACTTAGTAGCTGGGCCTTTGTTTCTCCTCCAGTTGCTGTACATGATCACCAAGAAAAACCATTTGTCTTAGATCCTCCACCAAGTTAGATCTTAGAACTGTCAAATATTGTAATAACAATGCTATCAAATGGAAAGAAAACAAAAGTGATTGACTAAATGGTCCGCTAGATAAGTAATTACAGAGTCACACAAAATGACAGTGAAACATCTTAAAAAGAATAAATTGGCTATGCATACAGTCAGATGCATCAAAGTAGCAAAGGAAATGCAGTTTGGATATTGAACTTAATTCAGTGGTGTCATTACTCACATTAATATTGAATTGTTGTCTTCTATTTCCTTCTCACACAAAGCAGATACGTAAATATGCCACTTCCATTAGGAACTCATCAAAGCTAAAAGTCTTTAAATTAAATCTATGTAGCTGAGGATACTATTAAGTTCGTAAGTGTTCAGAATGAAGGGAAAGGCATTTATATAACTTAATTTTTCCAGCAGAATGGGAGCTGCAAATTTCTATAGACAAATGATTAAATAATGGATGTAACTTAAATCCAACAACATATGCTAAGTGATTGTCTACCTCCCAAAGTAATGAAATCATTCGCATAACCACTAGAACTATGGTTTAAAGTGACCAATACAGTTACTACATCTAGCCTAAATCTCTTGTAGTAAGTACCTTCAATTAATTGGGATGGTAATAAATGTCTTCCTTAATGGGTAAGTATTTTTTAAACCTTAAGAGATTTAAGGCTAAGCAGAGAAATGCTTATGAGAATCAAACTCATAGTATTAGTATTTTTGTGTTAAGAAGAAAATTTTGCATATTTGCTAGTTCATATGCTTGTGATACATTTAAGATTCTGGCTTTTTAGAATGATAGTATTATAACTTTATTTGAAAGATACATTTAGGTAAACCTATAAGTTTTGTATGAAATGAATAGGAAGATCAGACTTGCAAACTTCAGGTAAAAGTTATCATCTTGTGGAAGATTTAGCCCTGAGAGGAAAGTGATTACCCTGTATAATGTACAGCACACTGAAGACCAAGAAGAGATCTCCAGGGACTGTGGGAATATGAGCACCAGCTAAACTCAGGACTAGTAGAAACCTGGAAAACACTATGCTTACTCCCCTATAACATAGGGCATTCTTTTTCGTGTCTTATCAGTGGTTGCCACGGTGACAAATATTTCTGGAAAGCACTTTAATATAATAATATGTAAACTTGTGAGGTTATAACTACAAAGGGAAGAAAATGAGGAAGAAATCAATTTCTCCCTTATAAGATGGTAAAACGTGTTAATAGTTAGAAGAAGTTTCCATCTGGTCAAATATTATGAGCCTTTCCAAATGTATTTCATCAGTACTCTTTTTAGATTATCCTGAGTGTCAGAAGGAGATAAAGATGAACTTCGGTTGTAGAAAGGAACTGGAATGTGATTCCAGCCTCTAAAGTGTGAGAACTCTTGTCCTCCTTTTCTGTGATGAATTTTGGCATGTGATAAAGGGTTTATAAAGGTATCCTAAAACTAATTCTAAGTCTTTGCTTCTAATTTCTATCACAAGAAATTTGTTGACTGTGTTAAAGTCTCGTTTTAACATAAAATAATAGAATTCCAACTAAATTTTATGTTAAGAAGTGACATATTATTTTTGTGGTGTAACATGTACTGTGCTGGCACATCAGGAATAGAGAGGAGGGATCCTTGTAGATTTGGACAGGCTGCTTGTGGTGGCATCCAGGAGAGAAATTGTTAGGGACTGAATGTGTCCTCCCAGAATGTATATTTTGAAGCTCTAAAGTGTATTTGGGGATGTAGCTTTTGGCAGGTAAGGTTGATTTACTTCAGCGATTAAATCAATTAACCATTCCTCTGGAAAATATCAAAATGTATTGGTATAAAGGTGAGAAAATATACGGCCAGTAATAGATAATCAAATCTCATCCTATAAAGTGTAGTTTGATGACTCATAGAGTTTAATGAAACCCCTTTCCTGGCAAATTATTTTACGGGTGAGATCTACCTACCATAAGCAAGAAAAAGACACTAACCAGATTTGATTATGCATTGGTTTGATATGTTAATGCTTCATTCATGTTTCTATGATAGTTGACTTTTTTTCTAAAATGATCATGTACACAAATTCACAATGTAATACAAATTCCTTCTGGAAAATCAACTTTTACAATTTGTCCAACAACTTTTTCTACATAAAAGTACTATTTCCTATTTTATATTAAAAGTTTAGCATTTTATAATCTTCCTGTTTTATGTCTGTCTGAGGCAAGAAAGTTCACACAATTTTGTAGGTTTAACTCTGAAAGTTTTTATTTACTTTCTATTGGTCCCCTTAGTAACTGGTCATTTCCTTGATATTTCTCGCCTTTAAGCTCCAAAGAGAAAGGACAGGGTCATTACTCCCAGGCATTGCCTAGAATGAATGTCCACATACTTTTGAATTTTCAAGCCGGGTCACATCATATGGCACACATCAGACTATAGATTATATTCTACTGGAGAAGTCGTCCACCTTAGCCACATCACCTGAGGCCAAGATTGGATTCCACACAAGTTTAAAGAATTACCAAATGCATCTCTCTGGAAAGGAGTCATTCATGTGGAAATTTCATTAAAAGAGGCTGAGGAATGACAGACCTGCCAAGCATCATAAAATCTTTTTCAGAACACATGTGCTCTCACGTTCGCACAAGGCAGTAATAGTGTACATGGAAAAGTACAGTCCGCACAACTAGAGGAACACTAATTCCATTGTACACTCCTCTGGGCAGCTCTTGTTAGAGAGTTCAGTCACCACCGAGTACCTGACCTGTAACAAGCACTGCTACTGAGCCTAGTACAGCAGTGTGCAAGGCAGAGTTCCTTCCATCAGAACCTTACATTCTCATTGCAGCATGCCGGCAATAATCACTTCAAGAAAGCATGATTAAAGCAACTTTAGGCATTGAAAATAAATATGTAGAAAGTAAAAATAATGTAGTATGATGAAAAGCTACTGGCACTAAAGAAGCATACGATATGCGCATGCTAGAATTCTCAGGAAAGAGCTTTAGGAAATTGATATCAGACTTTGCATCTGCCTGAGAAGGAGGCAACCATGCCAAGATCTGCAAAATGTTGCCCCTAGTTGAAGGAACAGCAAGAGTCAGAGGCCTAAGTTGCAAACCAGCTCCTTGTGCTTGGAGACCAGGAGAAGGATGAGATGCTTTGAGTGTACTGAAGACAAGAGCTTCAGGAAGGGAAATAAGTTGAAGAGATAGGCAGGATGAATAAATGTAGATGACAGTCAGAATGTGCTTTTTATTCTAAGATTAAAGACAAGTTCTTTGTATTTTAAAGCAGAGTTGTGATGTGACCCAATAAATTTTTTAGAAATATTACATAGAGCTATAGGACGAAATAGAAAAAGTTGAAGCGAAGAGATTATTTAGGTGGCCATTTTTGTAATCTAGGCAAGAAAAATGTGTGACCTTGGATCAAGGCTATAAGAAGTGGATTGTCATGAAATACTGATTTTTTTATATATTGTTTTGGAAATTGTGCTACTGAAGAACTGGATGTAGAGTTGGAGGGAGAGAATCCAGTGTATCTCCTATGTTTGGACTGGATTGATTGGTACATAGTGGTTTCACTTAATGAGATAGGGACAGACTGTAGGAGATAACTCAACTGCTTTGTTTTAGTCGTATTTAATGGAGATTGATGGCTGGACCTCCTTGTAGACATTCCAAGCAGGCAGTGGGATATAGGAATCTAGAGCTCAGTATATAAATCCAGGTTCAAAGCACAAGCTCATCAGCACATGTATAGGATCTAGGGCCTTCTAGCTTCATACTGAAACCACCTAAAGATACAGTGTAAACATAGAAGAAAAACAAAGTGCCCCATCACTGTTTTGCTTATTAGGTAAGGCATAGAGTTTTCTCTGGAACCTGATGTGGAATATATTCAGCTGATGTATCTTGTATCTTACGGTTTCGTTGCATTTCTACCTCTCTGAGCTTCTGACTCCCTGCCAAGTAGGTTTAACATCTGGACTTCATTCAAGGAGGAGGTACCTCAGGAGAGTATCAAGAGCATCTCAGATTTGTTGCCAGGACTTAAGTCCCGAGGTGTTGAAGATCGCTCCCTTGTCATTGTTACTTTTTTTTAATCCTCATGCTTCCAGTACAATGCCCTCAAAATTCATCCCTTCATGTGTTCCCTGTATCCATCCAATACATGTTAGCCAGATCCTACAATTCATTTGGTGAATAAAGTATTTCCTCCCTAAGCAAAGTTTATTCATTTTATTTTTCTGTTAGGGCTACTCTGAGACCTGACTTTGGTCACTGATTTAGAGGTAATGAAGGGTAAACAATGAGTTGATATGGCAAGTTTCCTTGTGCTTAACTTCATTCACAATCAGAGAAAGGAAAAATTTAAATTAACCACAATGAGATACTACTGGCTGGCAAAAATTGTAAAGCCTGAGAAAACAAAGTGCTTGCAGAGATGTAGAGCAAAGAGATTTTATGTTAACTGATGATCAGAGTGTGAATGGTAAAGAGATTTTGGAAAACAGACATTACTTAGTAAATTTAAGCATGTATAAACATGATGACTCAATATTTTCATTCCTAGGTGTGTAGTCTAGGTGAAAACCGTGTGCATATGTGCTAGAATACATGTACAGGAACATCCACAGCATTCATAATAGCCCCAAACCAGAAACAAAGCAAATGTCTATATATGGTAAATAAATGGATACATTAATTTAGTGAAGACAGAAATACAAAATATGCAAGATATCCAAAAACATAAAAATAATAGCTATATTCCATTTCTTCAGTGTTCAAAAACAAACAAACTAAATTGTAAGGGATACAATCATAGGTAATAAATTATGAAGAAAAGCAAGAAAATAACTCTAAAAGTTAATCAGAAATTTTGGTTAAGAAAGCAGAATTTCACTGGGAAGAGAGACACAGTGCAAGGAAAAGAGGCGGGTAGGATTTTGACTGCTCCATGTAGTAGGGGCTAGTTCTCTTCAGTTGGATGGCGTATTTTTATGGATTAACCAAACCCCAAACCTTATCAGATATTGCCTCCTGCAGTACAGAGGGAGGGATAGCTTTTCCATATTGTAAATACACTTTAATATACCAATAAAGTTCAAATACCTCAATTGTTGAGATTATTACCACTAAGACATCTTTAAAACACAGATTATTGTAATTATTGCATTTGTTAACCATCCATCTCAGTTGGCCCAAGACTATCCAGCTTTAGCACTGGCAGTTATAGTCCCATGAAACTCCCCAGTGCTGAGCACACTGAGGAAGACAGTTCAGCATTTGAATTACGTTGTTTATGGCTATGAAGACTATTACAACTTAGCAAAGCTCTCTTCAGGTTTTCGTACTGGGGGAAGTGGGCTGAAACACAGATGTTCTAGTACTAACTGGAACAAAAAGTTATGAGAATAAAAGCCCTCAGACATTTAGCAGATCTTATGAACGAAGGCATCTTGGTTCTATTCATTCATTCATTCATTCATTTATTCATTCTTCTCTAAGAATTTTTACAAAATCATTCTGATGGAAAGTTTTGTATTATAACTAGCTTAATGTGCTCCTTTTAGCAGCTATAAAAAACAGCTAATCATTTAAATTAGCAGTCAAGTAAATAAAATTAGTCTTTGCAATGGGACAGTGAGACAGCGTAAATGGAACTGATGGGACTGACTGAAAACTTTAATGCTCAGGGCCGTAACAACTCTGCCAGTGTATGTAAAATGGCGGGGTGTATTGATGGCAAATTTTGGGTATAGCTTGAATGTTACTACTTGTGGGATAACTACTGTCAGGAGTGTTCACAAAAAAATCCCAAAAAGCCACAAAAAGAAATGCAGGGGTTAGTAGCACTATTAAAAGATATCAAACCTTTTAGCAAAATAGAAGAAATAAATTTAAATATATATTAAAAAAGGCAAAAAAGAGAAATACTGATGATCAGGTTAATATATTTGAGGGATATGTAAAATTTCAGATTTGTGGTCTCTGAATATACTAATAACATTCAAATATATAAAATAATATGTATTTTAATTAAAACTAACAACTTAATATTTTAAAATAATGTATGAAAACCTATAATATAGATTGTAAATTTGAGTAATTTAGCCTTTAATGTAAATGAAAATTCATCTAGTAAAACATGTATTCCTTTGTATTAACAGTGAGATGAATATTTTTTCTGTTACTATTTTTCAATATTATGAAGAATCTTAACCTGAAAACCTTCCAAACTTATATTTTAAAAAGCAGGTACTTTTGTTGAACAATTAACCATTTTTTAACTATAATATTGTATTATTGATTTATAATATGATCTGATGAATGATATAATTTTACAAGACCAAGTTCAAATATCATCCCAACCCTTAAATCTTCTCCACCTCCTAGGTCTACCAATAGTCCAGTCATTTTTTTCACTTCTAGATTCCACCCACGCTGTCCTCCTCAAGGCTTTTATACCTGAAATTATTATATTTTCTTTCTCCTGTCTCATCTCCTGAATCATCATCTCAGTTTTTCTCTCTTCATCTTCACTAGGTAATTACCAATAGTACTTAAGATTCTATATGATCTCCTATTCATAATAAGCATACAAAAAATAATAATAATAACAATGAAATTGAATAACAATAACTGAACAAATGAATAAATAATAAAATAAAATAAAAAATGAAACTTCCCCAAATCTTAAATAGATTGTGAGTTGGTAGCTTGGCATGATGAGAAAATGAACTCAATCCTCAAATTAATTATTATGTTTTCCTTTTGAAAAGATCGCTTAAGATTATATTTATTAAGTGGATTTGGTCAGTATCTTTAGACCACTCTCTGTTACCCTGTGTCAAAGGCAAATTAATAAAGTCTGTTAATCCCCTGGATAAGCCTCCTTTTGTTTAAGAACCTTGTTCATTTGCATTCTACTACCAAAAAGGAGAAAAATATGTCTTTTGTTTTCCAAAAATAGAAAGAAACTTGTAATTGGATTTCAACCTAGGTTCAGATTCTGCCCTACAAAATGTAATTAAGTAGAATTAACACTCTTACACTTCCTGGCACGTTAACCTCAGTAGACTACGGTAACAATTTGTCAACTGCCCTCAGTCATTAAATAACAATCCTAGTTCAGTGCCACAGGGACTTCACCTAGTGGCCATTGGGCAGAACGCAGCACAGGTGATATCTGAGTTCTGTTCATCAGTGCATCTGAAGGAACAAAAGGCAACATGAAACCTCTGGATGATATTTCCTCATAGTGATCACATTTTTTTTATCATATTGTGATTATAAGAAAAAATATTGTCTGGTAGTCCTATTATATTATATTAGTTAAATTAAATTAGATTGACTTGAGTTGAATCCATTTCTGTACAAAAACTGTAGAGTAGCTATAAAAGTGCTTCTTTATTGAAAACTCTCTCTGATCTGAAAGGAAAAAAAGTTTAAGGCTGTTTGCCAAACAAAAAGTAAGTGGTAAGAGAACAACTACCAGTTTTATTAAGGAATTTTCTATATATTTAACCCATCTGTAATTTTTTAAGTACTCTATGGAATATAATACAGTGAGAGGAAGAGGGCTGTCTGTTTTGCAACCCTAAATATCTAAATTCTATTAGTTGTTGTTGAACTATATCAGGAGATTACAAAGAGTCCATTTTCAGATTGTTGGATTTATGAATAAATGACCTGAAAATCTGACTTTTGAAACTCAAATTGTTCATTATAATGGAAACTGAGAAGGTACTCTCCAGAGCATTCAGACATTTGTTTATGTCTTGGACATGCCTTTTACATGTGGTGTAATGCTGAACAATTTACTGAAACTTGGTATGAGAGAATCATACTCATGGAATGTCGTCTGGATTAAAAGACAAAAATGTCTATAAGGTGCTTAATCATACAGTTGGCAAACATTATTATTAATAATTATACCATTAGTATTTGCAAGAACCTCTGAGAATAAGAGGAAAAGCACTGTGTAGTGTGACAATGAAAAGATTGAGTTCATGTGTGTGTTTTTTCTACCTTTGGAGCAGAGGAAATCTAAAGTATTCTATACTACCCATTTGATTTTTTGTTTGCTTTTTCCACTGAATAAAATCAACTGATAGTATGAAAACACAAAATAAAATAGCTTCCAAATGACTGTTCTAATAGGTTAAGAATAATTATTTGCAAAATTTTTAACTACTCTTACTTTTAATTATTTTGACTTCTAAATGAAAATGTAAATATGTTTTAAAACTGTGATAAAAATTAAAACATTAAATTTCTACCTGTACATCAAACAGAAGAACATCAAGGTAAAAACCATCATACAGAATTTAAAGTTTAAATCTTAATTATAAACCAGGCCAATGGGCAATTAAGATGTGCTTATTAAGTGGTTCTATTATGATGAATTATCCTAATATGGCTCTTAAATTAGCTCAAAATTTGCATAATAAGCAATAATTATAAATATGAAGGGTACTATCTATTGCTTCATTACCATCACCTCCTTTGCATATAGTAACCCAGGTTAGGATGGCATATTCAAAATGTAATAATCATACAAATTGTCTCCTTGGCAAGCTAGTCTCTTCTAATAAAGTACAAAGGTACAGGTACAAATATGCTTTTAGGACAAATAATTACTGCCTTTATGCCTTTATTTTAACGTTGAAATTTTCTTCTAAAGCACTATGAAAATGCCTAAGGACAGAATCCAACATCATAAATTAAATGTATAAATTTAAACAAACCCCACACAAAGCCTACATTTTCATAATAAAGTAGAACCCCAGGAAATAACTCTCTACTGTACATTTTAATTTTGTTAGTATAATTTTAAAGAATCCAGACTAATAAATGGCTAATCAACTTGCATTGAATTGTAAGAAGAAACAGTAAATATAGAAAGGTGTAGGCTCTATATGCATTCTTTACGCAGAATCCTATTCACAAAGGGAAAGAGAGGGAGGGAGGGGAAGAGAGAACAGAGAGAAAAATCTCCCCTGTTCTTTTGTGGTCAAGAGTGAAATAAGTCAGATAGAGGGAGACAAATACCATATGATGGCACTGATATGTGTAATCTTACAAAAAAACCAAGGGGTGGTTGCCAGAGACAAGGGGTGGAAGTGGGCAAAGTGGGTGAAGGGAGTCAAAGGTACAAACTTCCAGTTACAAAATAAATAATTCCTGGGGATATAATGTACAGCATGGTGACTATAGTTAATGATAATACTGTACTGCATGTTTGAAGGATGCTAAGAGAGTAGATCTTAAAAATTCTCATGAAAAGAAAAAAGATTATAACTATGTTCAGTGACAGATAGTAACTAGACTTGGGGTGGTGATCATTGCTCAATGTATACAAATACTGAATCATTATGTTGCACACCAGAAACTAATATAATGTTCTTGCCAATTATATCTCAATAAAATATCAAAATCTTTTAAAAAAAAAAAGAGTAAAGAATGATAAAAACTAAAGAAGGGAAAATGAGTGGTTTGGTAATTTTTATGACATTTCCTAAGTCTTGTAATTCAACTTAAAGTCAGGAAGGAGACAGGCATTCTACATCATAATAAGGTTAAAAAATTATACTAGAGCCGTGGGGGAGTATGAAACTTGCAATGTAGATCCCATGATAGCTATTTGTTGGAAAGTGCCTCTTGCAATTCCGTGTGTCTGATTTTAATTTTTTTTTTAAGATATAATAGGCTATGGCAAAGGAAAACAAAAACAAGAAGGAAATGAGGGAGCAAAGGGATGAGGAAAAGAAGACAGTTCTGAAGGAGGGTAGATGGGCTACCCAGAATAAGCACTGTTCTTCCTCCCCGTCTCTAACCAGCAGAATAAAAAGGTGAAAAACCACAGTGGTCGACAAACAATTTTGTTTGATAGGGACTAAAAGAATATTTTTTTAAAATATGCACACTGCTGCACAATATGGAGTATCATCTAAAAATTTTAATCATGAGTTTAAATACTTGCAAAGTATAAAATTCCCAACATATTACATTATTGACATTTAAAAATTACCTTTAGCTTTTACATGTATATAATGTAATCTGATGACAGCGATTTGCTAATAATCATCATCCATTTAAAAAAATAAGTGAACAAACACTTCTTTAACAGGTGGTAATTTTATGTCACTTCATTTGCAACCTCAATTACCGTTCAATTTCCCCAACAGAATTTTATGCCAGTATCTTTCACTAATCACTGTATCATACATCCCTGAAATTAATAACCCTTCACACATACTCTACAACACCCTTGAAATGCAATTTTTATTTCTCTGATTAGAAGTCTCCAAGTTTTAAAAAAAAATTATCCAGATGGAGTTTTCATTTCAATTATTAGTAGTAGATGATTAATAAAAACAACAAAATGCTATAAATTTTGCTGACTAATTATTGAAAATGTTTTCCTTAATGACAGGGAAAACATAATACTTACTGCTAGAATGAGACCCAAGTACATAATAAATTTTATAGCAATATATTTTTTAGATGCCAGTGCTGAGAAAAACTTCTTTGTGTAAATGAGAATGGAAGGTGTTTCATTATAATATTTCATTCAATGATTTGAATTCCTTTACAGTTATAGGCTAGAAATCACACAATGATCAATCATTACAAGTTAATTTGTATTGATTTATTATGTAACAATTCCATTTGCCATTCCTTTCAATTTTATTAAAGAAATGTGAAAATTTTTCTTTCCTACTTATTAGAGTCAATCACATTTTTAGTTTCCTAGAAGTATACTATACTTGTTTATTTTCCCCTTAAAGGAACTTTTTCTTTAAAATGAAATATTTAGATAATTTTAGAAAATCAGATTGGTTTTAGTCTCAATACAGATTTCCAAGTCTGTTTTTTGTTAAAACATACGTACTTCATCACACATTTTTAATATATTTTCAGGAAAACTTTGGATTTGCCAATTTAACGTAGTTAATGTAAAAAATATCCATCATATAAACCAATTAGCAGACACAGTCCTCATTTTCTAACCAAGCAGCCAAATTACAATTACTTTCTATCATGAAAAAAATGGAATTCATTTTTTAATTTAAATACTTGTATTAATATAGTCTCCTATGACCAGTGTCTCTCTTCTAGTCCCCATTCAAGAAGAGAGAACTAACTCTCTCTTAAAAGATGGATAATAGGTCTTACTAAAATGAAAAAGATTTGGAATTATCCCTTTATTAGGTACCTGAGGTATTTTTACACTCATAAAAATGTAGCATCGGAAGTCTGAGGGTGATCATGAGGTTTAAACTTCTTTTGTAGAGTGAGAAACAGCAATTGGGAAGGGTGAGGTGGGAGAGGAAACCAATAGGAAGGAGTTCCTGTTGAGGATCTCAGCTGTCGATGCCCGTGGACCCTGTGGGAAATCTTGTGTACCTTCCAGGTACAGGTGTATCCCAAGGTAAAGCCAATGGGAGGAGGAACAGATTTAGCTTATCTCCCACAATGTAATTGAAGATTATGGAGATCTAAGACGTGGAGGAAATGGAAAAGAGGCAGAGATTTCAAGTTAGGCAGAGAAGTTCTTTTAAATCAGAAAACCAAATAAAGTGCCCTGAGGTTGTAATACAAGAAAGGAATTTTTCTTGAGGCGACACACTGCTGCCTGAGGCCATGTCTTGTTTTGATGTCTCCAAATTCTGGACAGAAAGGCTCCGTATTCGTGTAGTTCACTGGAATGAGTTATTCTAATGTTTCTATGATAGGTTCTCTTGTGCTTTTCAGGAATATAATCCTCCCTGATAGTGAAGGAATGCTGTAGTCCTTTGTATGTTCATGATTTCCATTTCATGCTGAAAGGGTCAGTAAGTCCTGGCACTTGTTGAAATAGTATGAATAATGACATCAGAAACATTTTACCAATCAATTGATATACAGATGATTTTTTTACTCAAGCAAGATTATTTTTGAGTGATTAGACATTTATGGTTGTTTAAGATCCAGATATAAATTAAATCCAAAGAAGGCACTATATTTTTTCAGTGGAGTCCTTGACTCCAAACTAAAATGCATTTAATGACCTCTTGACCCTCAGATGTTCTTGTGAGTCCTTAAGGAATTTATTAACACCAGGTACAATTGAGTATCCAGGCTGGATGACAGAGAACTATGAATAGACAACTGAGAACTTTGAAAATTAATTTGAATAAAAAGAGGAAAATCTAAAGTTCATTACTAATCAGTTGAGTTTTGTGGGGTTTTGAGTTATTCTGCAGTAATAATTTATGACTTTATGTATGTATGTATGTATCTATCTATATATATATATATTCTTCTTTGAAAGAGTGGTATTTGTTTATGTGATGAAATAGATCAGGATGTAATCTGTCCTCATGAAATAGGACAGTATTATCTGTCCCAGGTAGGAAAAGAATCCAGACCTTGGCTTATTATCATCTGTGGAGCCAAAAATAAAGAGACTGGAGCCAGCTTCATAGACAATATCATCACTATTTCAATCATTTTAAGAAAGCATGTTAACATTCAAAAGAAATTTGGTTGGCATTAATAGTATTGCAAATAAAAATAATTAGGTCACATTTGGCTTTATAAAGGAGCATTTTGGGTACAAGAATAATAGTAGCAATTTTAATAATGGTAAATTACCAAATATATCTTATTTAGAAAAGAACCAATTAAGTAGAAGGAAATCTGGACACAGACACACAAGGAGAACATCATGTGAAGAGAGAGGCAGAAAGTGGAGGGAAGCACCTATAAACCAATACATGCCTGAGGCTACCACAAACTGGAAGAAGTAAGGTAAAAATCTACCTGGAGTCTTAGGAGGAAGCAAGGCCTGATGACACCTTGATCTTGACCATCTAGTCTCCAATACTGTGAGAGAACAGATTTCTGTTTCAAGCCACCTGGTTTGGTTCATTTGTAATAGCAACCCTGGGAAACTAATATAGGGTCAAAGGAAATAGCCAAACAATTCAGTAGCTACAGTAACTTGGTTTCCTATCTTCAAAATTAGATTTACGATGCTGTATTTTTATTCTAGCATCTTCTTGAGGTTATTGACTAGCGACGTATTCCAACTAGGGGCTTTCATATTTCCTAAAATTGGCCAAAAATAGCTGTGTCAAATACTGAGGGCAAGACAAGCCTTCAGAGAAGAAAGCTGGATCATAGAAGACAGAGCTGATACCTAAGAGGCAATGTCTTTCTAGTCCTCCGTCTCTTTGGACTGATGTACTAGGAATATGACCACGGTTGATGGTGACCTTCCATTATTTGGGGTTAACTGACTCTTTCCGGTTTTCTAGGTTGTATTTGTTTGTTTACTAGTAATACTGACAAGGTAGGGAAAAGAAGGACATTGCATGAAACAATGATTTATTGTTGTTGTTGTTAATATGGAAATACTGCTTTGACAATGGACCATGGGACAGATGAGAGTGAAGAGATTCTGAAATCAAGGAAATGGACTCTAGCATTGTCACTGCAAGACTCCAGTAGTGTAAAGTGAGAACCATAAACTATAAAAAAAGAAGCTATAGGCTATTTAATTTCTAGAGAACAAACTTAATACTAGAGAATCTATGAACTATTTCTGATGTATTAAAAAAAGAGATGCTTAATGTTTACTCACGGTAAGATGTATATACGGTTTTAACATTTTCAGGTTTATTTGATTTTGTCTTAAATGAAATGAACTTATTTTTTAGACCTTGAGTAACTAATGGGAAAAATGAAAAAAAATTTAATGCCTACTTGTTTTTAATGAGCAAAACAGTGTGTTAGGGGAAAATTACATAAAGATTTTTGATGGTGGCAGCTCAGGGTCATTGCCTTAGGTCTGCTTCATTCTCCACAGTGTGTACTCATAGGTGGCCCGATACCCTGATGTCTGCTCATTCAGCAGTCTCAATTAGAGGGAGAAACAGAACCAAGGTTATTTCTTTTGGTTTCAGAAAGGAGAACAAATTTATCTTCAGAGAAATGTATAACTGCTAGTCTAAATTTTATGAGGTTATGTGCATACAAGAGTTAAAAGAATTCCAAATGTGATGTACTCTATTTATTGCCAAAATATGAAGCTAATTTATATTCATTTATACTGAAAGTAGGACACACTTGACAGCTATTAATCCATACAGTAATTAACATTAGCTTTGCAAGCTGAAGATAATATAAAAGCTTATGCTGTGATATAAAATGTTTCAATGGATTATAATTAACACACAACTTCAGTTTCTGATTAATCATTTTTCTTAGATAGCTTTATAGGTTATGCCTAATTAATGAAAATGAATACAAAATTTTGGTACCATATACAGGAAGTCCAGAAAAGAATTACAATTTAACTTTGCTATAATTCTTCATGTATTGATTAAAGTTTGGATGGTTTCATATGAGAATATTATTACAACAAAGTCTTATTTCATTAAAAACACAGTGTTTTTATTTTCTTTCTAGAACTCTAAAGAACAGTTTCTGTAGGGACTCTGGGTAGATTTTTACCTTACTTCTTCCAGTTTGTGGTAGCCTCAGGCATGTATTGGTTCTGCCTCTCTCTTCACATGATGTTCTCCTTGTGTGTCTGTGTCCAGATTTCTTTCTACTTATAGTAATTTCAGTCACACTGAATTAGCCTCGCTACTCCCCACAATGACTTCATATTAATTCAATTACATCTGCAAAGACCCTGTTTCCAGAAAAGGTCAACTTTACAGATACCTGGGTTCAGACTTCAGCATGTCTATTTTTCAAGGGACAGGATTCGATCCGTAACAGACTCCATTTCTGGAAAAGCAGTTTAAGGGAAACATTCTCTGTAGTCTTTAGAGATAAATGATTCTGGATGATAGGTTACAAAATACAATACTTGAACAGAGTTCTGGTTTGGATAAAAGGTCATTTTTATTATTTAAGTCCTATCTATCCTTTTCATTGTATAACATAGTTGTATATGCTTATACTACACTTTCAGAGGAGTTTTCAGGAACTGACCCTTATATTTTGGGAAGGGCTACTGTATTTATATGTATACTGTATATATATATATATATATATGTGGAGAATGTATATATATATATATATATATATATATGTATATATATATATACACCACAACTAAAGAATAATAATGAAAAATCCCAGTATACCTGAAAAAGAAAAGTCAAGTAATGAGGCCTCTTAAAATCACTGTATCTGGAGAAAAATCTGAGGAATCAGGGAATTAAAAAGAAAAGTCATTTGGTAACTGTCTTCGGGTAGATTGTGTGTGTGTGATTTGGAAAGGGATTAGAATGACTTTGCTCACCCTAAGGAGGCAGAAGTAGCACAGAAGGGTCAAGGGCATGAGGAGACGAATTTCAGTTCAGTGTAAAAAATGATGTGTTTTATGATATCAAAGTTCAAAATCAAATACATGTGACAGTAATCTTATTAGAAGGAGTCTTCAGAGGTAGCTAATCCTTTCCATTAGATTCAAAAAACCATTTAATAAGCACAGGATGTGTGACAGTATCTGGGGATGTGACCAACACCAAACCTGAGGAGGGAAATTTTGCTTGGATGAGTAAGTGGACTGGGCTGGACCTGGTTTCCTGAAGAGTCCTCTCTCTCTAGGACTGTGGCTTTGATATGCTACTAAACCTTCAAAGACAGGTCTAATGTGTTAATGAATTTTAACTTAAATGAAATAAACAGAAGAAGTTTGACTATAAAATACAAAGTACAATAGAGAGAAACTGTCATTGTATACGAAGCCATTTTCTAACCAGATGTATTTGCTCTCTGCTGAGAACCAAGGACACAGTTACTTTTTTTCCCACCATGTCAGCTTCATGAGAATCCTGATGATGATACAGTATTGTAAGCTGTAAAATATGCTGTCTTGCCAGCCTGAAGGGGAGAATACATACTAACACATTGAATAATAGGAGATGGACTAATTATTTTAACTTAATTACCAGAAATTCTTGTACAGTTTATGTTGGTATCAATTTAGCTCTGAAAAGCAAATATGTAAATAGAATGCAAATCACAATAATCAGTAAGCTAAATTGTTTGTAATAAATGTAGATATTTCACATTTCCTCTTGGCTCATCAGAAATGATTGGAGAATATAAACTATCTCATTGGAATTAATGAAGGTTCTCTACTGCCATTAGTATTTTCAAGTATTACTCCACACTTTCATAAACTGAAATCATCAGGCATTGAAATGGAAAAACAGTGCCCTTTTAAGGGGTAATTATCCACTGTAGCACATTAACACTTTTAAGCTTCAGATTTATAATTAACGACTTAGACAACCACCTAAGGCTTCCAAAACCACCTGCCAATCTGAGTTTATTGGTAAAGGATGTGAATAAATAGAGACTTTATTTCACTTTAAACTTGGTGAAAACATAGCTCAATATAATATCTTCCAGCTAGTATGATGGAGGAAAAAAGTGAGAAGATGCAGATAACAAGTATCTGAAATGAAAGTGATGTTATCAGTACAGACTTACTGACATTTAAAAGATGATAGTGGAATGACGCAAACTATTATATACCCATAAATGTGACAACTTAGGTATACTGGACAAATATTTGAAAAGTACAAACCATTAAGTCTTACTCAAAAAGAGATAACCTAAACAATCTTATACCTATTAATGAAATTCCATTCCTAGTTAAAAACATTCAAAGAAAACTCCAGATACAGAAGGCTTTACTGGTTAAGTTATACCAAAAATTTCTGAAATAATACCAATACTATACAAACTGTTCAAGAATATAGAAAAATAATGAATGCTTCCCAATTCACCTTATAAGGCCAGCATTACACTGATACCAAGAGTAGATAAAACATAAGAAAACCACACTATCCCTCATAAATACACACAACTCATCAAATTATTAACAAACTCAATCCAACAATATATAAAAATGAAAATACATCAACACCCAAGTGAATTAGTCCAGTAAAGCAGGATCAGTTTTTATATTAATTTCTGGATTTGACATTAGCATGTGAGAAGTTAAAATCTGCAATTCACATCCATGCATGGAGAAGGCTTGAAATTTGTGTTTCTCATGGAAGACTTTTCTATTTTCCAACCAGAGTCAAAGAAAGAGACAAGCTTCATTATTTGCTTTGATTCAATAAGTAGAATATTTTGGTTATATTTTGTGAGACCAAATACTTCTCAAAATGACAGCTCCAACTTTAGGTTTTCGTAGGAAACACTCAGGTGCCCTGCCCAGATCTTCTTTACCACTCCAGGATATCAATCCCCCAGCTGCTGTTAAGTATAGAATGCTGGCGATTGCGACCTGCCCTTTTCCCAAACAAATTGCCTTTGTTTAAGAAGAAGCCATTCAACCTGAAAATGTATCTACCTGCCACTCCCAGGCCATAGCCAGTGCCCCAACTGAAGTCAAACTATAAATGCATAAACCTTTTTTTTTGAAAGAATCAATTTACAATGTGTGTTAATTTCTGATCTACAGCATAGTGATTCAGTTTTATATACATATATTCATATTCTTTTTCAATATAGGCCATTACAATGTATTGGATATAGTTCCCTGTGCTGTACAGTAGGACCTTGTTGTTTATCTGTTTTATATATAGTAGTTAGTATCCACAAATCCCGAACTCCTATTCTTCCAATTTATCCCTCCCCACCCCCTTTCCCTGCTGGTAACCATTAAGTTTGTTTTCTGCGTCTCTGATGTTGTCTCTGTTTTGCAAATAAGTTCATTTGTGACTTTTTTTTTTTAGATTCCAAATATAGGAGATATCACATGGTATTTTTCTTTCTCTTTCTAACTAATGTCACTTAGTATGACGATCTTCTTGTTTCAAGGGATGGATTATTCTCTGTTACGTCATACTTGCTTGAGTCTTCCCTGTGGGTCATGTCAAGGCTTTCTGACCTGTTTCAATTGCTCTTTATAGGCTTTTCCTGAAGAGCATTCTTGAATAAATATCTGCACCTGAATTCCTGATTCCAGCTCTATTTCTAGGGATCCCAGGACACAGGCCTATTTCCAAGAAAAAGTTTTCTACTCCTTTTTGCCATCCAAAGCTGCTGTGTTAGCAGATCAGTAGCCTTTGCAAAATGGGATTGCTCTTTCAAGCTCAAGGCTAATTTAATTTTGCTTTTGTTGTTACATTTTTATCTAGCATTCCTGGCTGTTTGGAATAGGCAAGGTGACTTGTATTAACTCATCCTGCTATGCTGCCGCTCAAATCTCACACACACACACACACACACACACACACACAGAGAAAGAAAGAGAAAGATTCTCTATATCTAACTTCATTCTTACTTTCTCTGGATAATACAGTTATATCTGTCCTTTGTAGTTCAAGTCATCTGTAAATTAAGATTAAAAATATTGCTTTACGTAAAAGTTTTCTGACACTATAGTGTGAAACTCAGAGTCTGGATCAGGGTTAATTGACCACATAAAGCACTTCTGATTGAGATAAGGGAACACTGAAAGAGCCATAATTAGTTCTGTACTGGGAATGGAAATTAGCACAGCTTTTTTGGAAAGCAAGTTGGCACTATGTACCATGGATATTAAAAATATCCACACAATTAGGCTCAATTCTACTTCTTTCCTAAGGAAACTTTTTAAGGAAGAAAAAATAGAAAGAAGGCATGCATAAAATGGCAATGGTATTTGGTGTTACCATAGACAGTAATTGAAAGCAACCTAAATGCTACCCAACAGATGAGTGTAAAATAAATATGAAAATGCATAGCTGAAAATGAACCCAACTTGAGTTCTCTTAAGTAATTTATCAGATTTAAACAAGTCTCTGAGGTAGGCAGGTTCTGCTCTATATTCAGACACAAAACAGCTAAATTTTTTGTAATCAGCCTGATCAATTGAACAGGCAACAGTATGGTTGAAGGAGGCCAAAGGCACTTGAGCAACAGAATTTGATGGATTAGTGCTATAAAAGCATCTCCTGAATTGAACTTTAAAGATTGATAAATGCACAGACGAAAGAAAAGTCACCCCAACAAGTCAGGTCATAATCATTTATTTTATGGAATTAAATAATAAACATGTTCTGGGAGATAAACTACATCTGGAGATGAACTGTTTCACTCTTAGATTGAGCCGAAGTTACTGGTCTAAGTCGACATAAAGAGAAGTACTGTTACTTAATTACACTCTTACTTGACCTTAGTATCTGTCTTTGTGTTTTTTCTCCCTTGGAGATATTTTCTTCTCTTCTCTATTGTTCAGATTTATTTGCTCTTAAGGACTAACTCAAAGGTAACTTATCCTATTAGTTATTTCATGGCAGAATTCCCTTTTATAACACTATTGTGACATGTATGACAATATAGAGTCCTAATTTATGAATAAATACATCTCTTTCCTCTACAGCAGGATTCAAGAGCAGGCAATATGCTTTTTCTTATAACTGTATGACTAGTAAACAGTAGTAGTTCAATAAAGTCTCTGACTTAACATAAACTGAATTAAATATAACATAATTGAATTTTATCCACTCAAATTTTATCAGCCAGATTTTGGTCATCATAATGTATTACTCCTTCTTTTAAAAAACAGTGATTGAAGATATTTGAGAGAACCACATAATGGAGAAACAGGGTCTCAATATTCCTCAAAAGTTAAAGAAATGACATTAATTTTGTTGCTATTCAGTTTCTTCTTCTTTTGGACATTTCTCATCCTCTGTTCCAAATACGGGTTTGTAAAGAGGTTGACCATACCTTTACTTATATCAAAACCTGAAATAAGTTGGTACTAGGGAGTATCATAATGATGCAAGATTCAGTAACATTGTTTAATTCGAGAGAGGCTGAAGAAAGATTCAAGGAGGTGAGCTGCCCAACTGGACGAGCCAATATGGAGCAAAACAGCACTTTATTGCAGTACAAGCGGGTGGCACACTCAAGTGTACACACTTGTCCTTTTATAATGCCCACACATGTGTATTGTTCATAATACTGACTCACGCTACTAGCGCATGCCTATATTTACTTCTTACCTCCTACACATGCAAGTTATTGTGAACTTTGACCTGGGTCCCACGACCTACTCACTTAAGACTGCCGACAGTGGGTGACTTACACGTGTTCCAAGAATTTCTATTTCTATGAACTTCTGTTAACAATCTGCAACTTGTTTTCTCCTGCTGTCACTCTGTGAAAACTGCTACAGTATCAACAATTATAATACCAAGATTTGAGTACTTGCTACAAACCTGCATTTTTTTCCCTAGAGCATTTATATGTAATGATTAATTTAATCCTCCAAAATCTGAGTAGGTAATTGTCTTTTGCATATTTTAAAATGTATTAACTTTGTATTTAATGCAGTCTAGAAAAACTCATGAGTAATTTTAAACAAAAGATTTTATTATTAAAAATTATCTCATTTGTAAATAAAACTGTCAATGAGAGTGCAATTTTTAAAATTGCTTCTGGCTAATATGGTGAAATTGAGTCCATTGTCTGTCAATTGGATATAAATGCAGGTTTTTTAAATCAGCTGATATAGTAAAGTTAATTTTTATTCAATTACATTTATTTATTTGGTAATTTTGTCTGTATTTTCTCAGTTTGTTGCTGAATTTACAATACGTGATATTGCATCTTATGTGGATTTCCTATACCAGTGATACTTTGCTTTATAAAGTATACCTTTTATCTACATATGAGTAAATCCTGTTAAATAACTTTAGGTATACATTCAAGAAGGGGTCGTGATGTGTATTATTTATATACACACTACACACACACACACAAACTGAAATACACATGCATACCATTTAAAACATTTCATTTAAAAGCAATAAACAGAAAAGGGGATTTCACTGTGTACCCAGATCCACTGTGAAAAGGTTAAGACTTTTGGAGGAGGAGAGCAGAACTTAGAGTTGGTGTATATTATCAATATTTGGTGCATGAACAGAGAAATACCAAGTGCTAAGAGAAACAGAGTAAACTTTAAGAAAGCAAAATATATCCAGTTATTAAGGCTTTTAGGAAGCTTGACAGGCATGGTCTTGTGAACTTGAAACTATCTAGAGGCCTTTTAGAGGTGCACAGCTGTTGGTAATTCTGAAGCCTGACTATGGTAGAAAAAAATAGCATTCCTCACCCCCAAAGATTTCACACCCTGATCCTCAGAACCTGTGTGTTTTAAGGAAAGAATAAATAGGGTGCCAAATGAAATTTTAGTGGCTGATCAGCTTACTCTTCTTTATTAATTTATTTTGCTCACTTTTTAACATTATTATAATTAACATACAATATTATATTAGTTTCAGGTATACAACATAGTGATTAGAGATTTTTATACATTATGATATGCAATAAGACTAGTTACCATGTCATCATACAAAGTTGTTACAGTGTTATTGGCTATATTCCCTATGTACATATTACATCCCTGTGACTTATTTATTTAATAGCTGAAAGTTTGTACCTGTTAGTCCTCTTCACCCGTTTCACCCGTCCCCTCACCCATTCCTTCAGGTCCATCCACGTTGTTGCAAATGGTGAGATTTCATTCTTTTTTATGCTGAGTAATAGTCCATTGTATATATAGCATATATTTTTATCCATTTTTCTGTCATCTGTCAATGGATACTTGGGTGGCTTCCATATCCTGACTATTTTGAATAGTGCTATGAACATAGGGGTACATACATCTTTTTCAATTAGTGGTTTCTTTGGCTTCAGGTGAATACCAGAGGTGGAATTGCAGGATCCTCTGGTAGTTCTATTTTATTTTTTTGAGGAACTTCCGTACTGTTTTCCTTAATGTCTGTACCAATTTATATTCCCACCATCAGTGCACCAGAGTTTCCTTTTTCCTACATCTTTGCCAACCCTTATTATTTCCTGTCTTTTTAATAATAGCTATTCTAAAAGGTACAATGAGGTGGTATCTCAGTGCAGGGAGTAGCCTGGATTAGCCAGGTGGGCCCAGTGTAAGTAATCACCAGCATCCCTATAAATTGAAGAGGGAGGCAGGCAAGTCAGTGAAGAAGGTGGAAGCTCTAAAGAGAGGTTGGACCGATGTGCTTGCTGGTTTTAAAGCTGACTGGGTCCTCACAAGCCAAGAAATGCAGCTGCCTTCCAGAAGCTGGAAAAGGTAAGAGAATAGATTCTCTCACAAAGCTTCTAGAGGGAATACAGCTCTGCCAACACCTTGATGTTAGCCCAGTGAGACCCATTTTGGGCTCCTGACCTCCAGAACTGTAAGCAAATGAGGTTCCTTTGTTGTAAACTGCTAATTTGGGGGTAACTCGTTCTAGCAATGGTTGGGAACTAGTGCACAGACTTTAGGCCTGCCGTGTGCAGAGGTTTGTGGGGTTTTGCTTCTGGCCACAGGGCTGTTTTTTATAACATGCTGTACTGGCTGCTTGTGGTCTCCTAAGCAAAGCAGGCTGCAGGAGGGCTTCAGCCTGAGGCTATGAGAGCATCTTGGAGGCTGGTAAGTAAACAAAGCTGAGTCACAGAATGGGGGAGGGGGTGAGCAGTGGAGGGTGGATATCTTTAAAAAAAAAAAAAGAAAAAGAAAAAGTATTCTGCCTTACAGAGATTCTGACTTAAACGGTTGAGGTGTGACAAAGAGAAACTTAAAAAGTGCTTCAGGTAATGCTAATGTTCATACTAAACTGAAAACTGACTTAGAGGAGAAAGATGGCAGTCCATAGGCCTTTTAGGAAAGATAAGCAAAAAATATTTGTACTTGTTGCTAGACAGCCAAGATGGCCTCAGCACTAGGGAGCTGTAGCTGTAAACCATTGTTTTGAGACCTAAAAAGAAGCATGAGATCAGCCGCCTCTCAACTTCAGACCTAGAGCCAGAGAACAAAGAGGTCTGCAATAAACCCTGGAGTCACATGGCTGGAAATTGGGTCTGAGAGTGAAAAATGGTGACTAACTTTGTGAGTTTCGATACGATGGTTTTATTAAGTGGGTGTAAAAGGCATTTCCTGTTTCTTGAGCAAACGTGCCTAGAAATGTATGGAATTTAAAACGGAGAAGCATGCCTTGGGGATCTGAAGTATTGATTCTCACTGGTCTGAGAAAGATTTCAGAAGCAGCAGTGTCATCTCAGGAATCCGTGCAGAGTGTTTTTTTCCAGTTGAAATAAATTTTTCTGGTTGATTTTTTTCCAGGTGTTTGAAGTGTTTATCACCATTAGGGGGCAAGTTTAAAAAGGCTCAACCTGTGGTTTTCAAACTTGTCTGCATATTAGAACCACCTGGGGAACTGCCCTGGCACTAAACCAATCCAACTAAAAGAATGTCTGGAGTTAGATTTTTTGTTTTAAGTGCCTAAGTGACTTCCCAGTGGCCTTAATTCAGGTGGAGAATCCCTGGCCTGGACTTTCCATAGCAAGAAGTGGCAGTAGCCTCTACTGCATAGAACTAGTAATGTCTGATGTTAAGATATTGTGAAGACTGTTTTTCTAGATAAATCATCTCCTGAGCACTAGAAACAAAACCTTAAATAATAATAATAGTAATAATAATTAATAATAATAATAATAAATAAATAAGTTGTTTTAGCTATATTAGGTGGAGACAGAGGTACCTCAGATAAGTCCTCGGGGCTAAGGATGCCCTCTGCCAACTTGCGAACATTGAAGACCAGTTTAAAATGCCATTTAGTGTAAGGAGATCGTTGGTGTGGGTGTATTGTTACCAAACCCTGACCTCTTCACCCCCAAGATATGGTATTGAGTGATTCCAGAGTACCTCCTTGCTAAGAATCTCCTATTTCAATTAATTCTACAGGCATAGGCTGACTGACATCCCAGTGAGTTTCAAAACAAGATAGCTCTCTCTTCCCACTTAATGCTTTTGTGTCTTTGGGGTGGTGTGCTCAGTGTTATGGAAACATAAATTAGCCTGAGATAGCACCTTTAGGAACTTGGTACCGACTTCTTTTAATTAGGTGAATATGAGGCCTGTTGACCATTTGGACCCCCCCCCCCACTGAAAAAAGCTACCTGGTGTTAGTTTAGCTTCTGATATTAAAGGAGATAGTCCTGTCTAGAAACCATCTATATCTATCAAAAACAAAAAACCAAAAAACCCTGGAATCTACCCTAAATGCCAAGAATAGATCTACCTGAGATTGACAGAAAAGAGGATTGATAAAGAATAAGATGAGGACTTTCATTTCTTTGGGCTTTTAATACACCAGGTTAATAGAAGGTGAGAGGGTACCACGATGTTAGGAACGTATTTCAGGGACACCTAATGTTTGCACTTTCTTCCTAGGAGTATAACAATGAAAGAAGCATATATTTAGGACATTTCTGTTAATGGTTCTGATTTTTGGAGGTCTCTCTATACTTAGGCATTTTATTGTAAGTTCTTGATGTCAATCTCTTGCAAAACACTTGATTTATATTAGACAACGTGACAACATAATTTGTGGTGGAAAATAAGAAACATTAAACTTCGGTTACATGGTTCCTTTGAGTAGATTTAATGTATTCTCGACCCATAATCAGAGTTCTGAGAACAATCTAAGTTGTTGACAAGTCCTTCCCCTAGGAGCAACGTTTGGTATTTAGGAATTGGCCTCAAGAGTAAGAATGACTTTTGTTTTTTTAACTGAAGTTGACCTACAATATTGTATTTTCAGTTGTACAGCAAAGTGATTCAGTTATATTTACGTATTAAGGCTGACTTCAAACTTAGACTCAAGTGAACACATGTGGATCTGAGTAGAAAAGGAGTAGAGGGTAGCTAAGGTCTTTGGTACCCCATGTCACATCCCTTCAGCCCACCTCTCATATCAGTAGCAGATACTGGACAGTTTTATTCAAGCTCAGACCCACTTGCCACTTTATCTGATGACCATTTTCATGCTTCCTAGCCTGGGAATTTCACCAAGGCCTTAAATGTCTGCTGGATCCAAACACAAATGCAGCCTGGAAATATGGGACTTAATGCTCCTGAAGTCAAACCTTGATCCATCAGAAGGAATCCAGCAGACAGACACTCCACCTGACCGCCCTACATATATTTCTGGAAGACACTCTGTACATCTCTCAGGGGGCCTAGAGCAGAATTGGTCCCCAATTCCCAGAGTAGTCGCTTTGAAACAAATCTTTTTCTGGCCTTTCCTTTTTCCCTATCTCTCCCTCTACTTAGATCACTTCCCAAATGTCCTACCTAAACTCACTTTCTCAAGCTCTGCTTTTTGGAGAACCCAAACTAAGCCATTCTAATTTTATGTGATTACTATGACAGTGATCCTAATATTGGATAAGGGTTCTATGATAAAGTATAATTGATAGTCTTTGTATACCACTAATATTAGAAAATATAACAAAATACCACTCAAAATAGAAATTTAAATGAAGTGTGAATTAACCAAAGAAACATACAAGGCCTTTAAGAAACACTTAAAACTTTTAGACCTTAAAGAATAAAGAAATGTCGCTATTACATGGCATTTTAAGAAGTTAATTTTGTCTACTTTAAACCATAAATTCTATCAAGTCCTGTTCAAAATTTCAGCAAGTATTTTTCTAGAAATCTTGTCAAAATTCATCTAAATTATTAACCAATGCACAACCAGAAAAGAACAAATAGGAGGGACTTGTCCTGCCAGATATGACGTGCTATGTGCATAGGTGTGGAATAAAAATGGTGATATATAAATCCAGGTGGGAATTGACAGGCAATGGGGCTGAAAAATAAGCCTAGAATGGAAGTGTATGCATGGGGACTGTTGTATGACAGGAGTGTCATTAATCAGTGTGGGCCTTGAGTACACTAGTGGATAGTGATGAGAAAATTGTCTCCATCTGTGAGGGAAAAATCTAACACAAATGAAGAGCCCTAAGATGACTCAGCTAAAAATGAAAGTTGAAACCACAAGTAGAAGAACCAAGGACAATATACAAAAGAGATGAGAGGTATCTTCTAACACAATTCATGAAAAAGCACATATAATCAAGGCAAATAATGGATTTGATTACACGAAGATTTTTGTTCTCAATCCCAGTGTGCTATGAAATGTAAAATGAGAATGAGAAAGCATTTGATATCTGAAAAGTAGTAAGGTTTTTAATATTTAAAAATCAAGATACCCTGTAATCAATGGGACAAAGGTAGAAAAAAACATTAAAAAACCTAGTAAGTACAAAAAGTTGATTCACAATAATCAAATCCTAAATGGCTAAGAAAAATATGAACTGACGCTCAACTTCATAAGTAACTGGAGAAATGGAAATTAAAACCAACTTCATATATTTTTTTTGCAGCATTTAGGAAGTTATCTAGCATCTTATCAAAGATACGGGCAATCCTCATACTTTTAGAGGATAAGGATTATATAATAAAGTATCATTGATACACCCATTCTAACTTTAGAATGAGCTTTATCATGACTATACGCTAAGATAGGAAAGGCTAATATTTATTGAGCCAGATACTAATGTAAGCATTTTACATGTTTTATCTCATTTAATCAGCCAAACAATCCTTTGAAGGATACCATTATTTTATTATACAACCGAGGTTTAGAAAAGAAAGGGCTTCAAGATCCATAGTTGGTAAATGGCAGGAATAGGACTCAAACCCAGGACTGTCTTGGAATTGACACTATGCTGTGAGGCTCCAGGGTGATGCCTGTCCTGACTTCTTTATTTCATTGCCATTGGACATAGGGTTTAATGTGATCAACATAGCCATCTGTCTCTTCTAAGAACGTCCCGTTACAATAAGTGACTGCATCGTAAGCTCCACAGTGGGCAAATGCTGTAGCTAAATTACCCACTGCAGGTTACTTCCTCATGTGCTTAGCTCTGAACAGCAAAAATAAGGTACATAATACTATTGAGTAGAATTATGAGTCTTGACAAAAATAACACACCACTGGAACTGCTGCTGCCACTCCCATCACCACCATCACTACCACTCACTTCTACTGCCATTATATATGTATATATGTGTGTGTGTGTGTATACACAGAGCCAGGAAAAAAGACTAGATAAAATATTTCCAAGTACTATCACTGCAATTTTAAATGTTCTACATTATAGCTCTCAATTCTTTCATAGTGAGTTTGAACTCTGTACAAATATGGAAAAGGCAGTTTTTCTCTCAATTCTCATCTTCACAAAGCTTTCTATATTGGCTATGATAAACATGGCAACTGATATTTATTGTGTATAACTTGTGGTACGTGTGTATGAGCTGGTTCAGCCTTTACAGAAATACTTTGTATATTTAGAAACACTGGTGATATGTGGTTATCGACATTCACAGTGAGGTGTGTAATTTGTTAGCTTGACATCACTTTATCCCTATTGTTGTCAGTAGTTTATTTATAACATCTATTTAACCAGTAAGCAGATATTCACCTAGCTGATTTAAAAACAAGAGTAAATCTGGATTAATAAGGTATTCAGAAAAGCAAGTTGAAATTCAAACTTCACCGACTGGACCCTAATTTATCCTTGGGGCGAGTACTAACTAAAGGATACAAAATTCCTCTTATCTTTATCCTGGGTAGTGTTTTAGAGATTTGACTTTTCTTCTTTCAATATCTGATTGGGCTAATTAAGGGGGAATATTTTTAAATTGGGGAAAGCCATTCTTATGACTACTTTCCCCATCAAAGTCAAGAATTTATTTTCTTTGCCTTACCCCTCTGCATTAAAAGGCAGAACTCTACTTGATAAGCAGTAATCAACCCTCTAAGGTGATTAGAGATTGATTCTAATGAGGCCAGGGTCACAGAGTAGAGCCACATACATGCCAATTAGCTTTATACATTTAAATATATTTTCCCATGACTTCCCTCTGGGTTTCTACCTAGGCCAAAATTCGTAAGATGGAACTGGAGAATGCAATGACTCAGCAGAAACCTTCTACCGTTAGCTGAAACGGGACATTTCAAGTTCATGTCCTCTTGCCTATTGGTTAATTTGATCTTTTTTTTTAATATAAGAAACATTTGAATGGGTCATGTGGTCTGCTTGTGAGCTGAATAGGTAAAAATTAGGAAATGTAAGAGCTGAAGTACTTTGCAAAATACAGGGCAATTTTTCCCCCCGCCATAGAATCTTAGCACCACTTCAGTAAGTTTGTGTGTTACATAATATGTGCTTATGGTATAAAATTCAAAAATTTCTAAAGGGTATACCTGAAAACTATTTCACCCTTTCTTCCTTGTCCCCCAGACACCCAGTTTCCTCTGTAAATTTAACAACAGATTCCTGTTTATTCCTCTAGAAAAATGTATTGCTTGTTTTAAAAAAAAATACTACAAGTTACCTTTTTTCTCCATTATTACAAATGACTTTATTGTTTGAAAAATTCATGTAGCAGTGCTGGGAACTGCTACCTTCACCAAATCACTGTCAGATGATCAGTCATCATAAAGCTGAGTGTAATGTAACCATGTAATACTGATTCAAAATCAGTGTCCCTAAGGAATGCCTCATTAATTCTTTCATTTATTCAGTTCACAGGTACTAATTTAGCACCTATTATGCATCAAGTACTGTGTCTATATTCATCTTGGATTTCCTAGCAATCTATATCTAACGACTTTTCCCAATCATCAAACTTCATGTAGGTGAAGCCACATGTTACATAGCCACGTGAGGTTTTATACTTTAACACCTTTCGTTGTTTCCATTGTTAATCACATATAATAGTTTGAATACCCTTTTCATTGCTCTACTTTGAATACATAAAGACATATTTGACATCTTATTTATATTCCAAATATTATTTGATTCGCACAAAACAAAGCTAATTTATCATCTCTTCCACCCAGAAGCTTTGTCCTAGTGTTACCTGCTTCTCTAGGTATCCTGCTCATAAAAATGTCTTAATTTTATCCATTGAATTTCTGGAATTAATGTAAGGGAACACACTGAGCCATCAGAGTTGCTGACGTTGTACACTGAAACAACCAAAAGGACAGTCAGGATTCATGCTTATCCCCACTCTACTTTTCATTCTTGTATTCTGCTATACAGTTGGGTGCCTTTGGAGAAAGGCACATCTTTTTTGACATGAATAGTCCACAATACTGTGTCAACCCAGAGGAGCATTGTTATAAATTTTTTAATGGGGCAACGTAATTTTGCAGTTGTCTTAACAAAAGGTAAAGTCTGTCTTGCTAACCATGAATCTTAGCTGGACTTGTGTATTGCTTTGACCAGTTTAGAATGTAGCAGAAGTACCATAGTCTGAATTACTAAACTGGTCCTCAAGAGGCTTTCCAGCTTTTGCTTTGCCCTCTCGAGTCACTACTCTAAGACACCATGTAAAGGAATCAGTCGAGGCTGTTGGAGAATGAGAGACTGCATGAAGGATGAAGCAGGGTGTCCTAGGCCACATCCGGCACTAATTATTAGACAAGGGAGAGAGTGATCATCTTGGACTCCACCCCAGGTGATGTGCCAGGTGATGTTCCAGGAGATGCCTTCTCAGGAGGAAGGTCTAAACCAGCTGAGGAATTTCCCAGCCAACCCACAGAATCAGGGAAGAAATACATTAGTGAGGTTTTAAGCCATAAGGTTTTGGATGGTTTGTCTAACAATGATAATTAATTGATACATATATCTAATTAGTTGATAAATGTGTCTTTTTAATTCTTTCATCAAGTTCAATATCCAGGGATAGAGATCCTTCCTAATTCTCAGAAAGGCATTATATATGTTAGCACATATATTGTAAGTCTGAATAATGTCCAAGGAGCTAAAATAAATTCAGATAGTATGAATAACAGCTAAAAACCTCAAAGGGAATAGTTCTTGAGTGACTGAGTCCTCCAAATATTGAGAGGGACAGTGATCTTAACTTTATGTGAAAGCTAATTCACCCTAATTATCTGCTTGCCAAATAAGAGGAAGTTATAAAATTACTAGTCATTATAAGGAATACTTTGGGGGGAGTGTACACTAATGGCAGTAAGTAATGAAAATGCTGCTAAAATTTGTGTCAAATATCTACTCTTGGAACCAGACAAGACCCTCTTGGGTCTTTGTGATTTGGCTTCTGTCCAATGTTCTTTTGACTCAAAAAGGGGGAGTATTCTGTTCTGTTTCTGTCTATAATGCTGTAAGCCAACAATGAAAATTACCTTTTTGGATGGCCAAGAAAATTCCACAATATTTTAGAATATAAGTAGCATGTGCCTGTTCAAGGAGAACTTCACACAACCTATAGTACAGTTAGTAGAGCAGGTAGTCTACCAACCTGTGCAGCTTGAATGTAGTATGTAAAGTATAAAACCACATTACAATGGTAAACAAGTATAATATCCGCATAGAAATATCTAGGCTGATTTGGGGGCAGAAAAAAATCTATAGCTATTGTCAATAATACTGAATTAACAAAATATAAAGTCCCTACCTTGTTTGGACTTTAGTCTTTCATGCTCACTTTGGCTGAAAACAGTAATCAGGATCATAATTTTTTTTTTATTTTAAAGCCATCTCAACAGCAACAGTATAGAAGCCCCATGTTCTAGATCAGAGGCTTTGTGTACTAGGTTTTGAATTAGTTTTATATTTTATGTACTATACTCAGTGTCTGGGCCAGAATGTAAACCGCAAAATACAGACTATCTGGTCCTTTTGATATAATCTAACCACTACCTAAACATAGCTGTGTGGTGGTTTTTTGCTTTGCTTGCCTGGCTATGGCATGGCTTAGCACACAGGAGGGCATTGCAATTCTTTTTTGTTGATATGTTATTGACCTATAATAGCATTGTATTAGTTTCAGGTGTACAGCATGACTCCGTATTTGTATATACTGCTAAGTGAACACCACAGTAAGTCTAGTTGGCATTCATCACCACTCACAATTAAAATTTTTTCTTACGATGAGAATTTTAATATTTACTTAGCAACTTTCAATTACACAATATAGTGTTATTAACTATAGTACCATGCTATGCTTTACATTTCCAGGACTTTATAACGTACTGTAAGATTTTACTTTTACCAGTTTTAACCCTGTATTAACTCCTGTCCCCCAACTCTAGCCACCACCCATCTGTCCCCTTTATCTACATGCTTTTTTCTTAATTCCACGCATGAGTGAGATCTTATAGTATTTATTTCTCTGCTTTTATTTCAGTTAGCACAACGCCCTCAAGGTCTATCCATATTGTTGAAATGGCAGAATTTTCTTTTTTACAGCTGAGTGATATTCCATATGTACATGTACACACACACACGTACATACACACCATATTTATTTATTCAGCCACGGATGGACACTTAGGTTGCTTTCATGTCTTGGCGAATGTAAACAAAGATGCAATGAATAGGAGAGTGCAGATATCTTTTCCAGTTAGGGCTTTTGTTTCCTTCAGAAAAATACCCAGAAGTGGATAACTGGATTTTATGGTAGTTCTATTTTCAGTTTTTTGAGGAACCTCCATAGAGTTTTCCATAGTGGCCGTACCAATTTTTACTCTCACTAGCACCAGAGTTTCCTTTTCTCCATATTTTCACCAATACTTACTTGTTGCCTTTTTGATGATAGCCATTCTGACATGTGTGAGGTGTGTTTATTCTGGTTTTGATTTGATTTTCCTGATTAGTGAGGTTGAGCACCTTTTTATGTACTCTGGCCATCTGCGTGTTGTCTTTGGAAAAATGTCTATTCACACGTCCTCTACCTCATTAAATGTTTTTCTGCTATTGGGTTGTATTAATTCTCTATATACTTTAGATATTAAACCCTCATCAAATGTGATTTGCAAATATTTGCTCCCATTCAGAGAGCTGCCTTTTCATTTTGTTGGTTTCCTTAGCTGTGCAAAAGCTTTTTGGTTTGATATACTCCCACTTGTTTGTTTGGTTTTTTCCCATTTTTTTTTTTTTTGCCTTTGCTTTTGGTGTCAAATCCAAACATTCATCACCAAGACCAACATCAGGTATCTTACTGCCTACTGTTTTCTTCTAGGAATTTTATGGATTCAGGTCTTAAATTCAAGTCTTTAATCTATTTTGAGTTAATTTTTGTGTTTGGTAGTGCTCCACTTTCAGTCTTTCACATGTATCTGTCTGGTTGTCCCCAAACCACTTACTAAAGATATTGTTCTTCCCCCATTGTACATTCTTGGCTCCTTTGTTTGAAATTAATTGACCTTACATGTGTGGATTTATTTCTAGGCTCTTTCTGTTCCATTGATCTGTGTCTTTTTTGATGTGATAGACTATTTTGACCACTTACCACTTCATTATAAATTTAAAATCAGGAAGCATGATGTGTTTCTCTAGCTTTGTTCTGCTCAAGTTTGCTTTGGTGGTTTGGGGTCTTTTACGGTTCCATACAAATTTTAGGATTCTTTTATTTTTTGAAATATGTTATTAGAATTTGGTGAGGATTGCATTGAATTTGTAGAGGGCTTTGGGTAGTATGCACATTTTAACAGTATCCTTTAAACCCATAAGCATGGAATACTTTTCCATTTCTTCATGTCTTCAATTTTTTTCAATCAACGTCTTACAATTTTCAGTGTACGGGTCTTTCATCTCGTTGGTTAAATTTATTCCTAGGTATTTTTTATTATTTTGGATGCAAATGTCAATAAGATTGTGTTTTCAACTTTCTCATTTTGGTAGTTTGTTATTAGTATATAGAAACGCAAAAGATTTTTGTATATTGACTTTGTATCCTGCAACTTCTCTGAATTTGTTGATTAATTCCAATAGTTTTTTTAGTGAAGTCTGTAGGGTTTTCTACATATAGTGTCCTCAGAAAATAGTGAAAATTTTACTTCATTTTCAATTTGGATGCCTTGTATTTCTTCTTACCTAATTGCTCTGTCTAGGACTTCCAATACTATGATCGATCAAAGTGGTGAAAATGGGCATCCTTCTCTTGTTCCTAATCTTATTGCAAAAGATTCAGCTTCTCATGGTTGAGTATGTTAGCTGTGGGCTTGTCATGTATGGTCTTTATTATATTGAGGTACATTCCTTCTCCACCCACTTTCTTGAGAGTTTTTATCATAAATAGATGGTGGATTTTATAAGATACTTTTTCTGCATTTGATTTTTTTAATCCTTCATTTTGTTAATACCATGTATCACACTGATCTGTGGATGTTGAATTATGCTTGGATCACTGGACTACAGCCCACTTGATCATGGTGTATGATCCTTTCAATGTATTACTGAATTTGTTTGCTAATATTTTGTTGAGGGATTTTGCATTTATGTTACTCAGCTGTTGGCCTGTAATTTTCTTGTGGCATTCTTGTTTTGATATCAGTAATGGTGGCCACCTCAAATGAGTTAAAATACATTCTTTCTTCTGCTCTTTTCCTGGAAGAGTTTGAGAAGAATTGGTATTCTTTAAAAGTTTGATAGAATTCACCAGTGAAACAACCACTCAACTAGGAGGTAAATGGGGACAAACCTTAACTGGGTATTAGGAATCAATGAGACATACTGAGAAGATCAGCTTAATAAAGGTTGCTCTGAATTTTCAAAACTGTGATCAGTGTCTTGTAGCTTGAAGATTGGTTCTTCATTCAGAAATCTTATAATTGCAAACAGTATTAGGTTTATTCTCTCCACTTCCTGTAAATTCCTCTGTGTTAACCTGCACTCAGGTATGTCCTACTAAACTTCTATAGGCTATATTTTAAATCTAAAACAGCTTTTCTTAAGAGCTCCATTTACTTAACTTTAAACATTAATATCTTAAAATTTTTACTGAATTAGACATCTAAGATCCAACTTTTTAATTTAGCATTGAAAATGTGATTTTCTTCTCATCATCTAAGTGGAACTGTTTACTGCATACTAAAGTATAAAAAGTATGAAATAAAATGATTTTCATATATTAAAAATGAGAACACTTTGAAGTGAACACAATTATCTCAGTATTATCACTAAATATTTTAATGGGATCCCATTGGGATGAAGTCTAAATATTAGAGAATAAATCCAGATGCTTTAACTAATTAAAAGTCAATATTTAAATATCCTGTTCCAATACAGGTAATTTTAAGAACACAACTTTTCCTTCAATCTACGTATAAGAACAAAATAACAAATCTATTCCACAAACTTTTAATTTGGTCTGTCTCTCTGAATTCAATATAGCATTCTTTGATTTCTTGGTAAAAATACATCTTAAAATCATGATATTTGAATTTTTGCGATGTGTATAATTTTGTGTATATCAGGTAAAATTTTGTGATTTATTTTGTTAAGAAATGGCAATTTCCTAAGTACCTCCAGAAAATATTTCAAAGTATTTAAATATGAGTGGAGAAGTGTTATTCTTAACTCTGAAATTAAGATCTCTAGTTGTAAGAGAGAAACACAAATAGTTTTTGAATGCGACCATTAAAACATTCTATAAAACATTTTTTTCCCTCCCCATCTCTTACCATGTCCTGATACTTGGCCACAATAACTTTTCTGTTTTCCCTGCCACAAATCTTGTCTCCCTCAAGTCCCTCTAGTTACCTCTTGTTCCCTGACCATATTACTTCACATACTTCAAGTAATTGACAATCCCCATTTGATTATACTAGAAAGTTAAAACTTTTTAATACGGCATGAAAGGTCTTTTATGAGTTTGATTCTTTCCATATGCCTGCCAGGAACTTTCCACTTCGGTGAAAGTGGGATAGCCCAGCATTGTTGAATCCTGGGGCTGCATTTCACCCACAGTCACAGTCAGATCTCTTTAGCCCTTGGTCATACAAAGCCTATAGTATCGCTACCATCCTGTCCTTTCATGACACCATCCAGAGGAAGAAGATATGGTTTATCTTTGTGTTTATCTCCTTACCTGGGGAAAACCTTTCATGGAAGCCCCACCCTCTACCCTCACGGCAGAATTACCTTTAAGTTTCATTGGCTAGGACAGGGTTATATACCCACTCTTAACTAATTACCAGAAGTAGTTAGTTTAAACACTAGCACTTTGATGGGCTTTGACTAACTGGGATTCACTCCCTTGAGCACTAGAGAAACCTACCTCTCCTGAATATATTGCCACCTCAACAAAATTGGGGTTGAGTTTATTTCACAATTATGGAATAACGAATGTTGGGTATGCAAATAATGATGTTTCCCAAATCCTCTTCTCAAAGGTTCTAAAAGTTTGGCCACTGGCTCATCTATCCTAAGAATGCCCCCTTTTATTGGGTTCATTGCTCATCTATTCATTCCTTCACATCTCCAACATCAGTGTCTTTTTTTATTCTTCCTATTGTATACATTTTCGTATGTAAAGCAAATATGGAGGTCTTCAATTGCATATGACTACTTAACTTTGAACAAGCACATCTAAGGTAATTAATGTTTCTAGTGAACCAAAGAGAAAATTATCAATCTGGTGTTTTAGCCCAGTCACATTAATAGTCTTAAAACCCTGAACTTCTTTTCAGTTACTATCAAAACCATTCTTGTTTTATGTCAGGCTTTGACTCCCGATCCTGCTATGCTTTTTCTCTCCATCCCATTTCTACTGTTACATTGGCAGTCATCTCTAACAAGCCCTCCCTGACTTCACTTGTATTTGGACTCCCTACTCCCCTGCTTCCAAAATATGCTGGACATATTTCTTCTCATCATTGTCAAATGTCCTGTATAAAATCAGAAATGACATGTACTATTTCATGTATTTTTTAAATGTAACTAATGCATGAATTGTGAGATATTTATATTAAGACACTCTTTAGCTCAAATTCTCTTTACTGTACAATGTGGCCAAAAACATGTTACTTTTGGTGTAAGAATTTTAGGTTGATATCTAACCACAAATAGTTTAATACTGGTACTTGCTAATGCTAAAAAACAATGATTTGAAAATGGCTTTTATAGTATTCATTTGTGTCTCCCATTAAGAACATTAATTAAATTCACTATTTTTATGGTAGTTGTACCAGATTATTGCAGTCTTAACACTATAGGTAAGTTGTTGTAAGCATCTAATTATTAATGGCTATTACTAGAATTTCCTACTTGCTATAATAGAGTTCCTTCTACTATTCCATTTTTAGGTATCTTATATCATTTTTTGAAATGTAATAGGATAATTACACTAAATATAGTAACATAGATAAAATGGCAAAATATTATACTATATAATACAAAATAACATGAGTATATGTTAAGGCATGTTGTCAGCACATCATATACAATACATACATACGTACATACGTACACAATACAAATAAGTACTATCCACTTTTTAAAGATGAGAAGCTAGACAACTTACCCAAAGTTATACAACAAGTTAATGGTTTCATCAGGTTTCAAACCAAGGTGTGCTGTCTCTAGAGGATAGTAAATGCTTCAAGAATTAATAAGTTGTGTATCAGTTCCAGAGAAACAGAAATAGTTTTTCACCCCAAAATAAAACAAGAGTGGGGAACTTAGAGGCATTGTGCTCTTGACATTTGATGGTGGTGCATCATAAAGGCAATTTATTAATGTCACTTCCAAACTCATACTCCTTCAGTGATGCCAAATTACCTTGAGGTTAAAATTCAAATTGTTACAGAACATTCAAGATGACCTATAATATGACCTTACCCAACTTTCTGAGAATCAGTTGTCTTTATTAGGGTAACCTCTCCTAGTTATGAACTACAGTTGGTTTTTTTTTTTTCCCCAAAACACTTCATTGACAATTATACAATTTGTCATATTTCTTATTTTCAGTTTCAATTTTACTAACTTTACTCATAATTTAATAAATTGTATAATCCTTGGGTTTAGGGAACATAGAGCAATTGTGAAAATTTAATATTACTAATAAAATCATATACTGACAGCATTTTGCTTACTGTACGTATCACTTTGTAATGCTTTAAACCAAATTTTAAAGGAATCTGAAAAAATTGATTGCATACTTTGTTTTGTTAGTGACTATGCTATTTACCTTTTTGTTTCTTAAAAAAAAAAAAACCTCCCTATGGGTTTACAGCTAGAAACTGGTATCCTGAAAGAGGGGTTGTAAAAAGACAGGAAATCAACTGAGTTATGTACATGTGTGAGTGATGAATAACCTGTACATAAAGAAGCATCATTTCAGTTTGAGTCCACATCATTTTGTAGAACTAATAATAAAGTATAAGTCAATATATGATGTAAAGTATGGTGAAAGTTGAAGAAAACAGGCCAGTATAACACTTGCCATTATAAATACTGCTATACATTATAATTAATAATTTTAAGCATTTACTTAATGTCAATATTAAAGGGACTCTACATACTATACATATATCAGTTAATATTCTCAAGTCACAGGTAAGTCCTGTTTCTACAATTTTAGAGGCAAGAAAATTAAGACATAACTAAATTACTCAAGGTTCAAAAGCTAAAGTGGTAGAGACAAGAATTACAATATTAAATGAATTTGAGATACATATATATATATACACACACACACACATACACCCCCCCAACAGAAGTGTTCAGTTTCATCCTGTACTGCCTCTTAACATCAAATTAGGTTATAACTCATAAAGGAAGGCATAAGAGGAGGAAAATGGCAAAAAGACTACATGACTTACATGCATGCTATTTTCTACACTATTAATTTAGCCAAGAGGCATGGTCTACTTCTCATCTTACCACCGAAGAGTGGTTCTAAAATTTAACAATGAGCAATAAAAAGTCTGAAGAAGAAATAGGCTTGGTTATATGTTTGTGTTTGTAAAATCACCCATGCAAGATTATACGTGAGATCATAGTAGAGCTGTATGATTTATTAGGGTTAGCCATACAGCATACCGACTCACCCACTAGAATGTAGCCACTAGGTGGGCAGATAAGTTCATGTGTTTTATTCAATATTATAGCTGCATTGCTTAGATAAGTGCTTTGGGTCATGGTGGATATGCAAAAAGTGTTCATTGAGTAGTATGTCTGAGTTAATTATGTCTTATTTTTTCTATCACCTCCCCTAGAGTCCCACAGAATATGATCATGCAAGGCACAAGCCTACACTGGTGAAATAATGCATTTCACGCAGTACTGCATTGCTTTACTCTCGCTTACATCATAGAAAATATGACAAAGTATTTAGTAGTGTAGATTATTAAAATGAAGAGAGCAAAGGCTAAGAGCTGATTTAAAAAAAAAGAAGTCTTAAATTCCTGAAGGCCAAATTTAGAGAGGAATATGTAAGTATTTTTCATTTTCAAGAAGAGAATAAGAAAGTATTTCAACTGTGAATGGTCATTGCCCAAGTAATGCCTAGAACATGAATTCTGTCGACTGAGTGTTTTTTTTTCAGTACTTAAGGACTCCTTAAAAAGGAAAGCACACTTATCTTGCAAGCCTGTGATGGTCATACTACGTCATCTAGTGATAACCAATAAAAATTATTTTTGAGTGCTGTCTTCCAACCAGACAGACATCATGCTAAGTTGTTTCCATGTTCTGACTATTGTAAATAATGCTGCTGTGAATATGGGGGTGCAAATATCTTTTCAAGTTAGTGTTTTTATTTTCTTTGGATATATTCTAAGAAGTGGAATTCCTGTATCATATGGTAATTCTGTGTTTTGATTATAGCTTTATAATACAGTTTGAAAACAGGAAGTGTAATGCCTTCCACTTTGTTTTTTCTGGAAATTGCTTTGGCTGTTTGGGGTCTTTTGTGGTTGCATATAAATTTTAGGATTCTTTTTTCTACTTCTGTTTTTTTTTTTTAAAAGCCATTGGAATCTTGATAGGGATTGCATTAAATCTATAGATGGCTTTGGGTAGTAAGGACATGTTAACAGTATTCTTCCAATCCATGGACACAAGATACTTTTCATTTATTTGTCCTCAATTTATTTCAATGTATTAATAGTTTTCAGTGTAGACATCTTTCTCCTCCTTGGTTAAATTTATTCCTAAATATTTTATTGCTTTGATGCTATCATGGATAGGATCATTTTATTTCTTTTTCCAATAACTCGTTAGTATATAGAAGCACTACTGATCTTTGTGTATTAATTTTGTATCCTGCAGCTTTGCTGAATTTGTTGATTAGGTCTAAAAGCAGCTTTGGGGTGTCTTTAGGATTTTCTACGTATAAAATCACGTCATCTGCAGATAGAGCTAATTTTACTTCTTCCTTTCCAATTTTGAAGCCTTTTACTTTTCTTGGCTGATTTCTCTGGCTAGGATTTCCAGTCCTATATAAACTAGAAGTAGTAAGCATTGGCAGCCTCATCTTGTTCCTGATCTTAGAGGAAAGGATTTCAACCTTTCACTGTTGAGTTTGATGTCTGTGCTTCTCCAGCTTTAATACGTGTACAAATACCTAACAATTTTGGAAAACCCAGGTCTGGGGTGCATCGAATTTTATCAGTCTCCTGGGTGGTGCTGCTGCTGCTGGTCAGGGACCACACTTCTAAATGTAGTGCTCTAAATCACTGTGTCATCCTGCATCTAAGAATTTTATGATAGGAGGGGTGGATGGGTGTGTGTTCCATAACACTTATTTGCAATAAATGCACTTGAAATGTAAATATTCCAAGAAAATCTTAGTGAAACTAAAGTAGAATTAAGCGGGCTATCATTAGGCTATTCAGTGATGTTTTTGAAGTTTGGGCAATATCTCTATCCCACATCATTTACACTGATGTCAGTGTCATAAGTTACACATACAAACCATTCTTCCCATGTCAGAAACAACCTATGAAAGCTCTTATATCTTTACACAGAAGTTTTTTGATATTTTTAAGCATCTTCAAAATTTGATCTGCTTATTTACTATCAATGAAATAATGCAGCTTTAAACTGAAGTATCAAATAACGTCTCTGCTTTGGTTCCCACCTGCTTTCTTCCCTGGCTAGTTTATTTATATTTTGTTCATTTGTGTACATAACTGAGAATCAATCATTAAGAGAATTTATTTCTAACATAACAGCAAGTAATTCTTAAATATTTGAACTTTTTGCTTCCATCAAACATTTTCCAGGTGAATTTAGGTGACATGACAGTTATAAAATTTATCAGTGTGACATGACAGTTACAAATTTTATCAGATAAGCCATCAACTTGCATAACTGGAAAAGCATTGTTTTAAAATTAACAAATTGGCTAAGTTAAACTTTGATTCTTGTTTTCTAAGTCTGAAAATAAACAGAAATAAAATCCCCAATGACATATTTCTTAAACTCAAAAACAAATAGGTGATTAGGAAATGAGGCAGCATCATAACAGCAAAGAAATAATAAAATACCATGCTAATCCACAATTGAAACAATGCATGTCATTTCTCATTTTATAAAGGACGTTCTGTTTTATTTCCTCAAAATACCTTGTGTTTCTATTGAAATATCAAATTTTATCCATATTACTCATTTAATTTTTTACACAATAGATACGCCTTTATATGCCTATTACAACTTACAACACTGCTTGTCATTGAGATGAACATATTTTTTCTGTAGAATGCAATATATCTGTATCCCCAAGTTAAGATTGATATTAAATATTAAAACAAGTTCACATTATTTTGAAGGATAGAGTTCTCTATTGGGACATCACAAGCTATTTTATCTAAAAGGTCACTTTCCAACTAACTTGTATTTGCTAACTATTAGGCTAAAGACTGATTTCTGGATTTAAAATGTTTAAAATCCAAAGAAAAAGAATATGTGAATAATATCTATAAAATATGAAAGTATGAGGCCATTCCTTTGACTATAATTTAAAATTTTAAAAATAGAGCAAGATCCTCTTAAGAAAAAACAAAAATAAATATTTTAAAAACTTTCTAACACCTAGTAAGGCAACAAACCTGGAGTGCAGGTGGTAGAGGTGAGTGAGGAGTCTACATCATGCATATCTGCAGGAGAGAAAATGAACCCAGGACCTCTGAATCACTTGCATAATGTTCTAGCATAAATTCTTTGTTTTAAATAATTCTGGATAGCAGACCAATGCTAATAAGTATTTATCAAATGGTTCTTGTTTCCAGGCACTGTTATAGAAATATTAGACTGTTAAAAATAGATCATGCAGCTTGGAATCAGACAGATACAGCTTTTCTCTGCAGTTTAGCTAACTTAATCTGTCTTTACTTTGTTGCTAAGAGACAATGGTACCAACCTGAAAAGAGTCACTGAAAGTTGAAGTAGTACATACTAATCCTAAACAAAGCAACATGTCTAAAAGAACTCGTATTCGAAACAAGAAAGTAGGTTCACTATGTGTTTAAAACACCTATGGTTACAAAAAATGGACCTTGGAAAATAGTCCTAATCTTTGCTCAAGGTGAGCTGACACTAGCTTGTTAGGCCATCATGAGAGACACAGATACTGTCCTGAATCCCATGTGTTTTGAGTATTGGCAAAGGGCCCATAAAACCTAGGAGAGAACTTTAAGAATTCCATATTTTCCTATTTTGCAATTTATAGAGTGAAAGTTCTGAAACTGTCATTTGACTCTTTCTAACCTAAAATAAATGGCAATTTCTTAGGATGACTCCTCTATTAAGTTGAATCCTATGTCCATTCCTGGGACCTTTGAAACCCCTGAGAGCTATAGCTGCCTGTGACATAAGGTACCTTCCCAGTAGACAGACCATGCATGTTAGATGAGCAAGAGAGCAGACAGAATTCCAGAATGGAGAAGATTAGACCTACAGTCCAAAAGGGATCACATTCTCAAAGCCTGTCACTAGCCCTCCAGTCATCCCCAAATGCTCAGAATCCAGTCTTTATGTGTCACACTAGTGTTTGTACACTTCATGCCCAGCAGAGATCCACCCGCAGGTTCTCTGAAGTCTAGTTGGCAAGAAACGCTGGCTAGAGAGAAGCAGAGCAGGTGAGAGTGCAAAAGAGGATGTATTAGTTCACTCAACCCAAGATTTCTGAGTAAACTGGTGTGTGAAATCTCTGGGGAGTTCAAAGAATGTTGTAAATTCTACATTTCCACTCGAGTTGATTCTTGATTTCCGTTCTGTTTAATAATTTAGAAAATAAAACTTGTTTGGATCATCAGCTATCTCTTCAGAAATGGCTGAATTTTCCCCTTCCTTTCTCACTTTGTCTCTCTATATATAAACACAGTATGTATGTTATATATATATATATATCCTCATAAGATAGCAAGGAATGTTGAAGCAATTTTTAATTAAAATTATGTTAATACTTGATTTTCAAATGATTCTTTCATATCATGTACATTGAGTTGAAGGAGACACTACATCAAGAAGTCTAGTGATTGCCTGCCAGCCTTTTGAGCTAATTTAGACAATTATAAGATGCCAGTGGTTTTCTGAATTATATTCCTGCTGTTAAGGGTTGAACCAGTCTTCTGTCACACAGTGATCAAGATACAGTGGAGACTGAGAATAGCACCAGTCAACTGGTTGGGGGTAAACTCTAGAGGAGGAACTTACTTAATTATTCACGGAAAATGGCTTTTTTTAAATTTAAGGATAGAGGGCAGTGATTATAAGATGAGAACCAAGCAATACAGTTGATGGCTATTACTGGCTACTACTGAGAAAGGGATTTTAAATAAACAGAAGTGATTCTTAAGACTAAAACTAGAATAGAGAGACAGCCCACATGGAGGCTATTCGAACCCAGCCCTCTGCCATTCACCATACAGTCTTTCAGGCAGCCCTCTGACTTGCTGTAATCTCTCTCTCTCTTTCTGGGACACACTGTGACATCTCTTCTGTGCTGCCAGGAAAGTAGAATCAGTGAAATGCCCCCGATCAAGAGAACTATTTCACAAGGAAAACTAAGCTCAGCTAAGATCACGTCCACCTTCAGTGTACAGAAGGACAAAAACTTACCCAGAGTTTATAAGCAGCACAGAATGAAAAATACCAGGAGGACGACTCTGAAGTTGATACTCTATTTTTTTTAATTGGAAGTACAGTCAGTTAAAATGTGTCAGTATCTGGTGTACAGCACAATGTCCCAGTCATGCATATACGTACATATATTGGTTTTTATATTCTATTTCATTGAAGATTATTACAAGATATTGAACATAGTTCCCTGTGCTATACAGAAGAACCTTCTAAAATCTATTTCTGCATATAGTGACTAACATTTTTAAATCTCAAATTCCTAAAATATCCCTTCCCACCCCATTTCCCCAGTTACCATAAGATTGTTTACTTGAAGTTGATATTTTTCACCTCATTTTACAACAAATGCATCGAGCACCCACTGTATGCTAGACCATAACACCAAGAATGCTTATCCAAACTCATTTCACACTACTTGAGAGCACATGCATTACACTCTGACAGCAATGCCCTTGTCTGTTCTTGGAACACAGCATGGCTTGGACATCCACGTGTCACCTCTTCCAGGAATGCTCATAAGAGTGACTTCATCTTACTAAATTCTGTTCATTATTTTGACGTTAGCTTAACTGATGCCTCTCCAGAGAAATCTTTGATGTCTATGCCAACCTATTATCTCTCATCATACTCTTTACTATCTTTTATAGTTCATAAAACTTTTGTATCTGTTTTTTCTGTGATTGTATCCTACTGTCTGCCAAAATTCGGAAAGCTAGTGTTTCTCAACCTTGGCTGCACATGAAATCAGGGCCTTTAAAAAAAATTAGTAGTGACCTGGACCTCACTCCTAGAGATTCAGTTTTAACCTGGGGAAGTGGTACAGTCCTCACAAAGACTTAAGAGCTTCCCAGATGATTCCAATATGTAATAAAGTTGAGAATCTTATGTACAGTCTTTGAGACAAGGATCTAAGAGGGTGGAAGGACTATGTCTCTTCAGTTTACTACCACACCCACTATGCCCAACAGAGTACCTGCCACACACAAGAGACTCCCAAATGAAAACAAGGCCTTTGACGCTTGAGTCGCTCAAGAATGACATCCAGAACATATTTTCCAATTACAACTGAAAGGCTTATGGGTATTTGTCGTAAAATTAAATCTTTCAGTTATAACTGGACAAGCAAGGTATTACTTGGGTGGTGTAAGGGGGCTCAAATACAGGTATGGAGGGTTTAAATATTCAACTTCTGAGTATAACGCTGTGTGACCTTTGTCAGTTTTTGAACTTATGACTTGATTTCCTCACCTGAAAAAATAGCAGTGATGATACTACCTGCTTCATAGGGTTGGAAAGATTTAGTGAATAAATGAATAAACATGAGTATATAGTAAGTACTAAGTAACTGCCATTTTGTTAGCTGGTGTCATGATCAGTAGCTGAGCAGTTTATTCTGAAAATATGCATTAACCCAAAGGGAGTGACATACTTTAAGGGAAGTCACTCACCTGCCTCTGTCACTCCAAAAAATCAGAAATATCTATCAACAGTCTACATGATGAAAGTAACGCTCTGAACACTGACCCAGTCTGTTGAGGTCACAACTGTGTATCAGAGGCCGTTGGAATGAAGCCTAGCTACACAACTCATGAAGGCATGGGGAATTTCTCTGCCAAAGAGCACCCTAGATTTGTCCTTTCCCTCTGCTTTCTGTATGCTTATGACACACATCTTTCTCCAGGATGTGAATTATCTGGACAAATACATACATCTGAAAATTACTTAAATACTAAAAGGAAAATAATAGTATGTTGATATAGCAAAAAAATGTTTGAAATTAAAGGAGATTTGAAAAGTAGGCAAGGTAAAAACTTTTAAAGCATCGAGAATAAGACAGACTCAAATTCTGTAAAACAGTATTGAGAGAGTTTATAAATACCAAAGCTCTAAAAGTCAATTTGTGTGATGTCATTCTGGTTATTAACATTCCTCTCCTTTCCAACATCCACTACCAGGGACTGCTGATTCGTAAAACATGTAAATAATTCAGCAATGGTGTCCTTCATATTCCTAAAAGAAAAAGATCGTGGGAAGAGCTATACAGCAGCTTGAGACTTATTAAACATATGCTGTTTCTCTAGATGACTTTTGTTCAGACACATTCTCTCAGTGCTAAGAAGAACATAACTAAGGCCAGAAGTGCTAATGGTGATGGATTTTTTTTTCTGAGCAAGCGTGAGAGTGTAGACCTCATGTGGTCCATAAAGACTACTGCTGTTTACTAACAAGGGGAATTAGTGCATTCAAAAGACTGTCCTTTTCCAGTCCTGTAATTTTTTATTTACTTTTTATTGAAGTATAGTTGATTTACAATGTTGTTAGTTTCTGATGTACAGCATAGTGAGTCAGTTTTATATACGTGTGTGTGTATGTACTTTTTTCATTTTAAACATTGTTTTCGCTGCAATGAATACTCAGTTTTCCTTAGAACTGAATCTCCTTAAGTCACAATGATGAGTGGTCTTCAGAGTGTGTTCTTATTTGGAAGTATAATTAGAAATGCTGCTGGGGAAGATCATATTTCAGAAATAATGACATTGAATCTCTTCTGCTGGAAAGGTCTTCAAGCCAGAGACGTTCTTCCTCCATACGTAACTGACCAGTAATTCTCTGCTGTCATTACGTGAACATTGCCAGGCTAACACGAGAAAAGTTTCCAGGCTGTGGATATCACACACTTCATATACTTCCTTTCTAATGTGAAACATAAAGTTAATCAATGTCAGCTATTTAATTTTTAGAGTTTAACAAAACTGGAAAGTAAGATAAAAGCCTCAGTGTTAGAAGTTTAGTTGTTTTTATAAAGTGCCTCATCTGTCCTGGAATTTAATTGGAAGCCAATCTTTAGACAAGTCAGACTTTGAATGAACAAGTATCCTCAACACAGACATAATGTATGAATTTCACTTTTGTCATTTTTCTCATCTGTTGCAGTCTTTCTCCTCAAAACTTTATCTTCAATATAACATAGTCAATATTACTATTTTAGAGGTGGGCTTTTGTGTCTTAAAAAGAATTGATCGAAAGATTGCTGAAGATTTACTTTGCATCCTACTTTATTTTGACTAGAAAGTTTTGTTGGTATGCTCAAAACCTAAGGATTGACTTAATCCAGGTTCTGTTATACTTCCTCACCAGAACTGTCACAAAACTCTCCTGCCTGTTAACTTTTCGGTCCATACAGTCAGTGTTTACACGCAGCATGCTAGCCTAACTGCAGTGACATATGCTATTTGGGAGTCGGCCTGTCTTGCCTTATAAACAGATGGTGGCCAATTAGTTTGATTTAAAAATGAGAGTTTCTATTCCTGCTAGTTTTGCAACTAGTAACTTCGGTTAGCTATCTAGACAGTGTTTCTCTTGGCAGGAGAATTTACCAGCACGGCTGTTGTCTGATAAATGTACAGACATCATTATAACAGCAGCATTGCAACTTTGAAAGCCAAGTTAAAGAACCTTAGACTGCACATTAGCAGCTTAAATTTGCATACTGCTTGATATAAAACTTTCTTTATCCTTGTAATAGACACCCTGGTGACTTTTATAAAATACCATCTAGTAGCATTCCATGACTTACTGTAACTATACCTCTTGTAAAATAAAATCAATTCCAGTCCTGAAAGTGCTACATTTTATCATTATTTATTTAGGATATGGAATCCCCTAATAATTGCCTGAAGGAAATCATCATTTTAGGCTTCATCCGAGTTAGTGAACTCAATGTGTATTTTTTGGAAATGAGAATGGCCCAGGGGCTTTTGTCTGTACTTGAAGGCATGGAAGAAGAATAACAATTTAGCAATTGCGTCCCTAGATTGGAGACTCGAATAGTACTGCATAGTGTTTTTCACTGCATAACTGACTGGAGTGGGTCAAAGGACAAAGCCTATTAGAAGGATAGATTTACAATGACACAGTACCTGACACTTCTTGGAAACCCAACGAGTAGAGAGAAGTAGTAGGGGTCTGATTTTCTCCTAAGCACTCAAAGTTGCCTGAAAGAAGTACAGCTTTAAAGTTCACTGGGGCAGCCTACATCACTGGCAAACTTAATTTTCTAAAGCCAAATTTGGGGCAGAGAGTTCAGAGAAAAGAATAGCATGTTTATTGCCTGGAGTCTGTCGGAGGCCTAAATTACAGATTTTGAATATAAAACTGTCTTTTCTTGAAATAAGAAACTGGATGTTTTTGAAGCTGTAATCTTTGAAATGAAAATAGAAAGTTACTCTTTTAGCTTAAATTAGGAAGAATTGAAAGACAATGGGAAAGTTACCAATGATAATGCAAAGTATAAAAGTGAGAATAGTGAAAATCTTAAACTTTTTGTGACAGATAGTCATCATCTGGCACCAGTTACTCTTTTGCAATTTTCAGAATTTTACAAGCTTTGTTCTGTTTTTTTTTTCATCTTATGTATTCTTAAAATGGGAGGTGATAGGAGAAATATCATGAAGTTTATTTTACTTTCATTTCTTTATTTGATCTATGATAAACTTGGGAAAATGGTAACAATATGACTTCTGAATTTTTAGGAAGTATTTCAGCTCGTGTTTTGGAACTGATGGTCCAGCTGACACTTGATATTACATGTGACAACAAAAAACTCCAATATAAACTGCTTAAGCTAGCAAAGTTTTCCGTGCTTTTTTTTCCCCTTTGCTTTTAAGTGAAAATTTTTAAATGGGAGCCTTCTTCACCCTTCAGAGATAGCCCAGCTATCTATTTAGCAAGTCTAAGTTTCTCTCAGGCTGGGTGTTTGCTTTAAGAAATGAGAAAAGGTGATGAGTGCATTATTATCTGTGTGTGTGTGTGTGTGTGTGTGTGTGTGTGTGTGTTTAATACAGCCCAGAAGGCAAGTTATTCTGTGACAGAATTTCTGTAGCTTTATACTCTGATGTTGGTGCATAGATCTTCCTCAATCAGACCTTGATAACCCTGCAGGCCTCCTCCTCTAGAGAGAGGAACAAAAACCATAGTAGTGAACAGGAACAATTTATTATGTTCCCTCACTCTCTTCCTTTCTCTCTCTCTCATGGGTGCCAAATAGGCAGCATTCCCCTCCCCTGGGCCAAAGGAAGGATTAAATTAAGATTTTCTAATTTTTGAGTAATATTTATGAATTCAGTCTCTAAGCCTCGTTCTGTGACTGTCGGAAGAAACAGGTATCTTTGTTTCCAAAAAGACTAATTTCTTTCAACTGATATACATCAGTTAGTTTAAAAAAAAAAAGCCCTATAATATTTAAATCTTGGCTGCTCTCAATTCTTTCATGAATTTGAATTATTTGCTTAACCTTTCTGTGTCTCCATTTTTTTATCTGTAAAATGGAGATGATAGTTGCTTCTCCCTGATGTAAATGCAAGGATTCAATAAAGATACATGTAAAGAACATTGAACAGTGAAATTGCATCTTGTAATTGCTCCACAATTATTCATCATTACTACAATTATTATGAAAACTCCTAAAGATTTGCACAAAGAATTATGACCAAAATTTGTCACTGATTTGTGTATCTATGTGTGTGTTTAAAGAGCCTTAAGATTTGGTTTGTTGATAAGACTTTTCTTGGTCTATAGTTTTAGTTCCTTTGAAAAAGATCTCCACGTTTTCTAATGAAATAGAGACACAGCTCAGTACAGGTTTGGTTTCAGACCATCGAAATACAGTGAATATCACAATAAAGCCAGTTACATGATTTTTTTTGGTTTCTCAGTACATATAAAACTATATTTACACTATACTATTTATGCAATAGCATTATGTCTTTAAAAAACTAATACGTATATATTAATTTTAAATATATTTAATCACTGAAAAATGCTAACTGTCATCTGAGCCCTTGGCCAGTTGTAATCCTTTGGCTGGTGGGGTGGGGGCCTTGCCTTGTTGTTGCTGGTGGTCTCTGCAGAAGTTTGGGGTAACTGGCGATTTCTTACATTAGACAACCAGAGATTGCCACATTGATCGACTCTCACATTCACAAGTGACTTCTCTGCAGCGTGCAATGCTGTTTGACAGTGTTTTACCCACTATAGGACTTCTTTCAAAATTGGAGTTAGTCTTCTCGAGCCCTGCTGCTGCTTTATCAATTACGTTTATGTAATACTCTAAATCCTTTGATGCCATTTCAATAATCATCACAGCTTCTTCTCCAGAAATGAATAGTCTCCATCTCAAGAAGCCATTTTCTTTGCTCATCCATGAGAAGCATTCCCTCATCTGTGGAAGCCTTATAAGATTGCAGCAATTCAGTCACATCTTTGGACTCCACTTCTAATTCTGGTTTATTTGCTATTTCCACCACCTCTGCAGTTGCTTTCTGCACTGAAGTCTTGAGTCCTTGAGGATTGAAATCAATTTCTTCCAAACTCCTATTAATTTTGATATTTTGACCTCTTCTCATGAAACCATGAATATTCTTAAGAGAATTTAGAATGGTGAATCCTTTCTAGAAGGTTTTCAATTCACTTTGCCCAGATCCATCAGATAAATCACTGTGGCAGCTTTAGCCTTATGAAATTATTTCTTAAATAATAAGACCAGAAAGTTGAAATTGCTTACTCCATGGGCTGCAGAATGGAAGTTGTGTTAGCAGGCATGAAAACATTAATCTGCTTGTCCATCTGCATCAGAGCTCTTGGTAACCAGGAGCATTGTCAATGAGCAGTAATATTTTGAAAGGAATCTTTTTTTCTAAGAAGTAGGTCTCAACAGTGGGCTTAAAAAAATAGATGTGCCATCACCAGGCTTTGTTGTTCCACTTAGAGTACAGGCAGAGTAAATGCAACATAATTCTTGAGGGCCCTAGGATTCTTGGAGTGGCAAATGAGCACCGGTTTCAATTTCAAGTCATCAGCTGCATTAGCCCCTAATAAGAGAGTCAGCCTGTCCTTTGAAGCTTTGAAATCAGACATTGACTTCTGACCTCTAATTGTAAGAGTCCTAAATGGCATCTTCTTCCAAAATAAGGCCATTTTGTCTACACTGAAGATCTGTCTTAGGAAGATCTTCAGCATAACTTGCTGCAGCTTCTGCATCAGCACCTCTGGCTTCACCTTGCACTTTGATGTTATGGAGATGGCTTCTTTCCTTAAACTTCATGAATCAACCTCTGGTAGCCTCAAACTTTTCATCTGCACCTTCCCAACCTCTCTCAGCCTTCATAGAATTGAAGAGCGTTAGCTTTGCACTGGATTAGGCTTGGTTTAAGGGAGTGTTGTGGCTGGTTTGATCTATCTTCCAGAACTCTGAAACTGTTGCTCTTATCATTCGTGTGTTCAGTGGAGGAGCACTTTTAATTTCCTTCAAGAACTTTTCCTTTGCATCCACAACTTGCTAATTCTTTGGTGCAAAAGGCCTAGCTCTTTACCTGTCTTGGCTTTCACGTGCCTTCCTCTCTAAACTTAATCATGTCTAGTTTTTTATTTAAAATGAGATGTGTAACTTTTGCCTTCACTTGAACACTTAGAGACTATTGTAGGGTTATTAATTGGCCTAATTTAAATATTGTTGTGTCTCAGAGAATAGGGAGACTCAAGGAGAGGGGAGAGAGATGGGGGAATGACCAGTCAGTGGAGTAGTCAGAACACATATGATTAAGTTCCCCATTTTATGGGTGTGGCTTATGGCACCCCAAAGCAATTACAATAGTAACTTCCAAGATCTCTAATCAAAGATATAACAATGAAAATGTTAGAAATATGGTAACAGTTACCAAAATGTGGCAGAGACATGAGATAAGCAAATACTTCTGAAAAGTGGTGCTGATAGACTTGCTCAGTGCAGGGTTGCCACAAATCTTCAATTCGTTTAAAAAAAAAAAAAAGCTGAAATTTAAGTGCAGTAAAGCCAGGTGTGCCTGTATGTAGCTTGTGACACGGAAATGAAATTTCCAGCATAAAAAAAGTAAATATATAGGAAAATGATCAAAATTGCTACTTGCTTATTCTCAGTCCCTAAAAGCCTAATGTTGGTTTGCATGTTTGGTGTAGCATTGTTTCCTGATGACAAATGGACCAAGGATCTTAGGAGCAGCACGGCTTCACATTCACAATGGTCTAGCAAATAAGCTTCTAACTTTGGGGTGTTTTGTTGTAATCAATTGAAAAGTGACCATGTGGTACACATACATCTTTGCTACCACCTCAATTCCCCACCACTTCTAGGATTTTTTGAAAATTTTTGTTAAGTTTGTGCATTCCCTGAGGCCCAATCAGGAGCATGCATAGTTCATAGCAGGCTCTCATAAATATTTCTAAATGGATTTATGAAGCTTTCTATTTTTCTAACGGAAACAAATGGCTTTTCTTGGTTCTCCCCATCTCTCTCTTCTCAGCACCTGATAATGGTGACTATTACCTCTCCTCTAGGTCTTACCTCTTGATTTTCATTCAGCTCTTCCCTTTGCTCTCATCCTAACTTTTAATTTTCTTGCCATTTCTTCGATGAGTTCTTTTTGCCATTCGTAACAGAAAGGGCCTGACAAAGCCCTTCACTTACATTCATTTTGAAATCTTTCACCTCTGTGGCTTCTACTAACACTTCTCTAGTATGTATCTTAAATTCTTTAATTATGAAGTCAGCTATTTCCCATGCTGTTTCAAATTTAGAAAAGAACATGTATATTTAAACCCAAAGCCATCTTTTCAATCTCAACACGCTTGCTTATGTCTGGGCTCTTTGTCTCCAGACCAGGATCACTGTAGAAGGTCATCAGTTCTGTTAACAGTACTAACCATCTTCTGACCAACCAGGCTGAAAACTTAAGAAGACACTGAAAACGTGCCTTAACTGTACTTGGTTAAAGACAAGCGATCATCAATTCTAACTCTTTGAAACATCACCAAGATTTGCTGTCTCCTCTGTTTCCAAAGGCACTAAGTAGAGATTTTTTAACTTGCATTATGAAAATTGCCTTCTAGTTTCCCTGCCTTTGACATTTCCACAGTCTTATGTAAACTACATACCAACCCCGGATTAGTTTCTGTGAAATTTCCACTTTTATCAGGCCTCTCTCCAACTGCTCTCTGGTGTACAGTGCCTCTTATGATCTTCAAAGAACTCAACAAATTGTCCTCAGTCGTTCTACTCAAAAATAGTTTTCCATGACATGACACGTTTTGTCCAGTTGCTGTTTCTGAAGTTCCCACTTCCTTGCCCAGACTCAAACCCAAAACGGACAGACCGTCCTTCCCCCACTGTGCTTGTTCGTGTAAAGGTCATCCTTCAAAGCCCAGGTCACACTCTATTCCCTGTAGATTCTCTGAAATGAAATTATTTCCACTCTTACTACTTTTTTCCTTTTTCTATTTTCTCATTTCAGTTGAGCACCACATAGGCACTTGTGACTTCAGTCATGCCATTCAAATTTTAAAATTCTTAAGAAAAAGGTCAAGCTTTAGGCTTTCTTTGTATCTTCACAATATTAGCTCAGTTAAAGCACCCCAGAGAGACTCCATTAGGAATCAACACGTGCTTGTTGGGTTTTGGGTTTTTTTTTTTTTTTTTGAGTTATATAGGTGGTAATAACAGAGCTCTTATTAAAGTCCTCTTTTTTCCTCACTAATCTATAACACCATGAGTATCATGTTAAAATCCTGTGTTTTCATGAGTCTGACCCTAGGTTCTGTATAAAAGTTACATTGTTCATACCATGCATTCATAATTATTATAATTTGATAATTATCATATGGTTTTAGTTATGTATTAGAAATAGAGTAGTGTTTAGTTTAACTGAAATTTGTAGGCTTTGACAAAACATTTTCTTTGAATTTGAACTTCTGAGTCTTTAGAAATACTTTAACCATTTTCATCCTTTCATATTTACATATGCATTTTAAGTACTTTCATTGAATACAGAAAATATGCAGATAAGAATGTGTCTTCATTTAATTTTCATACAACGAACCTACCTTTGGTAGTCAAAATTCTACGAGATTCCTGCCTCTGCTATGCATGCCCTGCATGTTCTCCAGGACTGACTATGATGAGTTCACTCCTGTGTTTGGAAAGTGTTATATGTCACAGTTGACTTTAAAAAAGAGATATCTTGCTTGGTCTTGACATAATCAGATGAGCCCTTAAAAGGGCCTGGGTTCTTTTTGAAAACAGATTCTAAACATGAGAGGGATTTGGGCGAAGCATAAAAAAAAAATGCAGAGATCCTTATTGCTGTCTTTGAAGATGGAGCAGCCACATGGCAAGGAATGCAACTTTAATCCTACATTCTTGAGGAATGAAATTCTGCCACAACCCTGTGAGTTTAGAAGAGGACCTATAGCTCTCGATGAGAATGTAGTCCAGATGATAATGTTGATTTTTTTTCCCTTAAGCTTTGGGAGACCCCCGGCAATGAATTCAAACACATATCATACCTGGACTACTGACCTATAGAATTATGATCTGATAAACAGGTGCTTTCACCTGCTAACTTCGAGGCAATGGAAAGTGAATGTATCACTTACTGTATAATCAACATGCTTCTCATAAACATAGTCTCAGCAACCCAGAAGGCCCCCATTATTTTAATTCACTTAAATGAGCCAAAATTTTAAGTTCTGCCATAACTATGCCTTCTATCTCTTGAATTTCCTTTCTGGTGCCTCCCAGTTCCAAGGAAGTTGCTTTACCCTCCAGGAGTACACTTACCATTTCTAGAGACAGAGAAATGCCAATAATGATGGAAGCAAACTGTATCCTCTCATCTACTCAGCCTCTTATCCGTATCTCATGACAAGGAGAAATGCGTTTGGAGAGACAACACCTCCTGAAAGACCATCAGGATGGGAGCTGATGCTCACAGGTGCCTCAGTGAATGATTAAGTCCTCAGATACCGTAAAGAATGTACAGGGTACAATAAAAAGCTCCATGAGTAATCTTACGCCTTTAGCTTATTCTGTCCATCATGGAAAATGCTGTGATAGTAAAGACTCGGCCGTCAGAGATGGACTGTGCTTGAGCTTCTGTTCACTATTTAAATAGTCTGTTTCCTGACTTTGTGGCACATCTCATCAGAACTATAAAAAAGCCAACCCCTTTTTCCTGCTCTGTTTATACAACTTATCTTTTAAGACAAAACTTCTCTCAAGTACAGAGTAATACACACATATGAATCTTTACTTATCCTTTGCTACTCTTAACACAGCTTCCTTACATGAAACAACACAATCCAGCTAATTTTATTGTTATGAGCTTCTTTCTGCTCATTTCTAAACTCTTAATGGCAACAGCCACCCAGACACTGAAGCTCTGGCTTAAGTGGCAAAACATGTAAAAGACATTGGACTATACCTGGTTTAGGTGCTCTTTTAATCTTTTCCGATCTGCCAAGCAAGCAAATGCTCAGGTACTAAATAAGTTTCAAAGATAATTAAAAGAGAAAAGAAAGCCTTTAAACCTGTCAACTTATTTTCCAAAGGAAAATAAAAGCTTCTAATCCTTTCATAATGAATAGCAACAAAATTAAATTCTATTCAGCTCAATCTAATTTTTGGGAAGGTAAAGAAAATATTAGTCAGAAAAAAGTGTTTTGCCAAGGCCCATGAGCTTCAGCTAAACTAAACACTACCTCTCTAGCATATCTCTAATTAAATATGCAATTAAAATGTCCATTGCCCCCTAAGGCCTCCCATATTTAAATAGCTTTTTGTCCTACTTTAAAAAGAAGTTATAACTTTCTAAGTGTTTTTAAAAATCCTTTAGATTTGCTCTGTGATTTCTCCAGCACGTATTTCTCACTAAAATGAACCACATTAGACATGAACAATTCCTTAAACATTTAATAAATGTAAATTAGATATCTCTATGTAGCTAATATAACTCATGGCACAAAAAAATGAAAAATGAGTGCTTTTAAACAAAATTTAGGTATGATTCAAATAACAACATATATATTGACTCGGGTACCAATGGAAAACTATAAAATCAAATAAGTTCTCCTACTAATTGTATATCTATTATGTATTATCTAACCGGCATGAAGCTTTACATGTTTCTATGACTTCACATACTTTGTACCATGCATTTGAATCATATATATGCCTGTTTCTAGTCAGAACATCCCAGTGTGCTTGAAGTATCGAAGTATGGGTAATACCTATGGAAAAAGTTTATTTCAGACTGTGAGTATTTTTTTAAGAAATGATTTGTGATGAATCAGGTTTAGCATATAACATAGGACAACTGATTGGTTAATAGGTCTCTAAGCTTTCCATTTTACCCCATTCAACCAAGGGAATAAGGCCGTTGTTACTAGAGTTTTATAGTAAAATTTTATAATGAAAATGTGTTACTTGGTTATTGTTTTAAAATGTTTAACAGTGGTTGAGTTTTAAAAAAAAATACAAATCTGTGGTGGTTCCTAGGAAAATACCAAACTACAAGTGGATTTTTGGCCCCCTCCTTAGAAGGCAACCCTGGTGATTATACTAGGAAAATCTAGGTTTGTGGATTTCAGATCATAAATAAGTGGGAAATCCTTGGAAAGCAAAGGGGCTTTTGTTTTACTATCTTCCCCACACACACATTTCCCCGGTAGATCACTGACCAATGTGTCACTTTCGTGAGATTTTTTTTAACATTTTTATTGATTTATAATCATTTTACAATGTTGTATCAAATTCCAGTGTAGAGCACAATTTTTCAGTTATACATGAACATATATATATATATATTCATTGTCACATTTTTTTCTCCATGAGCTACCGTCAGATCTTGTATATATTTCCCTGTGCTATACAGTATAATCTTGTTTATCTATTCTACAATTTTGAAATCCCAGTCTATCCCTTCCCACCTTCTGCCCCTTGGTAACCACAAGTTTGTATTCTATGTCTATGAGTCTATTTCTGTTTTGTATTTATGCTTTGTTTTTGTTTTAAATTCCACATATGAGTGATCTCATATGGTATTTTTCTTTCTCTTTCTGCCTTACTTCACTTAGAATGACATTCTCCAGGAGCATCCATGTTGCTGCAAATGGTGTTATGTTGTTGGTTTTTGTGGCTGAGTAGTATTCCATTGTATAAATATACCACCTCTTCTTTATCCAGTCATCCGCTGATGGACATTTAGGCTGTCTCCATGTCTTGGCTATTGTAAATATTGCTGCTATGAACATTGGGGTGCAGGTGTCTTTTTGAAGTAGGGTTCCTTCCGGATATATGCCCAGGAGCAGGATTCCTGGGGTCATATGGCAAGTCTATTCCTAGTCTTTTGAGGAATCTCCATACTGTTTTCCACAGTGGCTGCACCAAACAGCTTCCCATGAGCAGTGTAGGAAGGCTCCCTTTTCTCCACAGCCTCTCCAGCATTTGTCATTTGTGGATTTTTGAATGATGGTCATTCTGACTGTTGTGAGGTGATACCTCATTGTAGTTTTGATTTGCATTTCTCTGATAATTAGTGATGTTGAGCATCTTTTCATGTGCTTGTTGGCTATTTGTATGTCTTCTTTGGATTGATGTCTATTTAGGTCTTCTGCCCATTTTTTGATTGAGTTGTTTGTTTTTTGATATTAAGCTGTATTGAGCTGTTTATCTATTTTGGATTAGTCCCTTGTCAGTTGCATCATTTGCAAATATTTTCTTACATTCTGTAGGTTGTCTTTTCGTTTTGTTGATGGTATCCTTAGCTGTGCAAAAGATGAGCAAACGGTATGCTCATTTTAATTTTATTTCACTTTTCCTCCCAGCTTTACTTCTTAACCTTCTGGTCTAGTTACAACTGAAAGCATTCAAACTAACTCTACGATTCAATCTTTTTAATAATCAAGTACAACTTTTTCAACGTTAGACTGTTTTTCAAAGTTTGACTTTATTTTGGTTTTGTTGAATAGGAAAGTATTTAAGGTTTGAGGATTTTTGTTTGTTTCTAGGAACTCAAAGTGGGATCTATTTAGAACATAGCAGCAGTGATTTATTAGAGATATGAATGACTAGAAAGAGTCATACCAAAAATAAAAAAGCCTGTAATTATGTAGAGACAGTATTCTAGAAAATACTGAAATATGAACAATTTAATACCATTAAAATCTATAATCACTCTTATTTTAGTAAGAATAATTTGATAATTTTCCTCTTATTTAAAAATAGCATTTTTGGTCTCAGCTGCTGTACCATATGAGATATACTAACTTATTACTAGGAAGGCTATCCTAAAAGAAACATATTAAAATATTAATTGTTCTGTATTTTCCTATTTTCAGAGTTTGACATTATTTTGTGTAATGGTTTCCATAATTATTACAGTTGACCAGACCCTTGAAAAACATGGATTTGAACTGTGCTGGTCCATTTACACATGGATTTTTTCAATAAGCTACTACCTGCCCCCTGCTCCCCGTCTGCAGGTTCTGCATCCAAGAATTCAACCAACCATGGATCGCAAACTTAATACATAGTCAAAAGTTGGCTGAATCCACTGGTGCAAACCGTGGATGTGGAAGGCTGAGTATGGCACTTGAACATACTGGGATTTTGGTGTCTGTGGTGGGTCCTAGGACCAAATCCCTTCGGGTGTACCAACTGATAAGTGTATTAACATTACCTATTAATATTAAATGTTAATAATTATTGTCTTAGATATAGTCAACAAAAGAAGAAAGAACTATTCTCAAGATACACTTTCTTTCCTAAGTATTTCCACCTTAAAAAGGAGCATTGGAGGGTAATTTAACTTTAATCTAAGGCTAAAATGCAGGGAAAGAAGGGTATGCTCATTAACCCATAATGAAACTGGAGTTTTATTTTTGACTTGAACAGCATAAATCACTTCTGATAATGGAGTGAGAAACTGAGCCTAGAACTCAACTCTAGGTCTAGATGACATGCCTGGATAAGTTATATTTCAGAAATACATAAAAAGTCTAGTTATGTGCCCACTCAGATTATTCAATGACAAGAGCTCATCTGGGAAAGGCAGAATTCCAAACCAAAAAGCTTAAGAATGTGTCTTGCCAGGAACTTGGGAGATTCAAGAAGCTGTAGCACTCAACTTCCCCTTGCCAGATGTTTTCCAATGCCCATTGCTGAAAGTCAGTTCCTTTAGCTAATCACAGTGAAGTGTAACTTGCGCAAGATTTTTGTGCTAAAATGTTTATTTTTACCAAGGTTCTCTAAGGCTATTTCAACTTTCTCAGAGGAATTACGTATAGTATAGGGTGAGTTTTGAAAAATAGATAAGAAAAATTGGCAAGAAAATATGGAAGTAAAAGCAAGTCAAGTCAGGGGAACAGCTTTAGGAAAATCACTGATGTTTTAAAGTGTGGCATGTGTTCAGAGATGCAGGGAATTCATTTAGGAGAGTACTGAAAGAAAGTAATCTTGGGTTACTTCATGTATATTTAAACTTAGGCATTTGGATTTGAATATTCCGGCATTTCCACGATCATCATTTCCCATGAAGCATACCCCCATATGTGTATATTTATTCATTATATACATGTACTCATATGCATACACATGTATGTTTATAGTGAAACAAATTGAAAGTTTTGAAGAATGTTATAAAAACACACAGAAATAGAAATTCTAAGATGAAGACCCAAATGGATCATTATATACCCTCCTAGAGTCACAAACTCCAAAGACCAGAGTTATAAATAATAGTTATTGAATGTGGAAATAATATAGTGATCTCAAATAGGACATATTGTCAGCCTTACCCAATAATTGCCTTCTGTTAGAAAAATTTATAACAATGTGATATAATTACATCAGTTCAATAAGTTAAAGAAATAAAAGGAAAATATAAGACAGAAACCTGAAACTAGGTGTACCATGTAGCTCTGCATTTGTTTTATCTTAGAAACTCTTATGAGAACAACTCCTTTTGTACTAATTTTCTGAAGCTGATTTAGATCATAATTCTCAAGCCATCGTTTGTATACCTGGGTAGGAACCTTAGAGGCTCTGGCTGGAGGAAAGAAGGGTTGGGGAAGATTATTCTGGTGGATCTTTGGGACCCTATTTCTGCAGTAGCATCTCTAATCATCCAGTCTGTACACTTAGATCAGGAGGCTTGCATTTGATAAAGTCCCCCTGCTTTCAAGATAAAAAGTGAAAAAAAAAAACTAGTTAAGCATACTGTTATGCCAAAAGGAAGCAGCATTTCTTTACAATTAGCTATGATTTTGATTTCAAACTTAACTATGCTACACTTTCAGATCATTTTCTGTCAACTAGACATAGTTACAGTGCTGGTTCTCAGTAGAAATTTACTTTTTTCAATTATGTTACTTGGGCAAATAGCGTTAAAATAGAACTTACTCTGTAAATATGGTTGGTCCAAGAATGGAGATACACAGATTATTACATTGCAATGAAAAGCTTACATTTTTTCTGTTACTCTAAACAAAAGTAGAACAAGAAGAGAATAAAAGATTCTACTATCATGTAGAAGTAACTTCATATCTTCCTTTGAGGAAGTATATTAATCCAGTTGGTTAAGAGAAATGATTATTTAATGGGGTTTCATACTAACACCAGAAAATTCTACTTATATTCTTTGGTAAAAACATCACATTTTAGATCTTGATTGCTTTTACAGAAAAGACAAAATTAATAATCATGAAAGTACTTTCTGATTATGTCATAAATATGAACTGGTAATATATATTCTTCCTTCTGAAATAATAAAATGTACAATCTTGTGAAGCTGGGTATATAATTGTGATGAAGATATAAATATCACAGTTAATACAGTGACAATATAATATTACTACCATGAGTCCTGGATTGAATTTTGGGAAAATGTGGGTGATAATGATGAAGTAAATATCAGAAGTTCTTGGAGATACAGCTGTTAATTTGCTACATTACAGAAGACTTGGTTGCAACTCATTGCTAACATGGCAATTATTTTTGTGATATTTATTTGATATTAGTGGTTCAAAACTTGGAGTCTTGAATTTCATAGTATCTGCAAAATTTTAAGAGGAGGCAAAAGACAACTGAGAAAGAAATGGCTTTTTTTTCTGCAGAGGTTGGTCATCCTCACAGTTCCTCCCAGATGATAATCCTTTCTTCATAAGATTATAGGTCAATATGAATAGTAGCTCCTAGAAGGAAGCTCAAGTTGGAGTTATGCTCTAGGAAGAGTCTTTCCTTGATGGTCACCTGTTTTCTTGAGCCTCTTAATGTGCCGTACTATGTCTTAAATTTAACAGTTGAAAAGTTATTGCTGTTTTTAAAAACTGACACAGGTTCCCCTGTACTGGAAGAGCAGTATCGTGAACAAATGTGAAAATACGAACTGACAGGGCTGGAGGTGACAACAATGCTAGGAACATCCAGCAGCGGCACAGGGAGCCACAGCGATGGCAGTCCTGAGGGTGATCCTCAAGAAAGGGGGCTCAACTTTAGGAAATATTTATGGGTAGAACTGTTTGAGACATCAGTCTGCAAAAGAAAATATCTGACTAGTAGCTTTGTACCAGATTCAATATGTGATGAAATACAGGTTTTGGAACATAGTTGACACTATATTTAGGCACTCATGGTTAAAAGACATTGTTTTTTTACTGAAGAAAAAAAATAATCAATGACTAATATAACAGGATTCTCAACATAATAAGCTAGTAGCATTCTCAGAACCCTGTTTATTATAAGTGTTCCTTATGTACTTCTCAACATGCATTGTAGAATTTGTGGAACTTCCATTCATCAATATATTTCAAGCAAGGAGCATTCTTTTTTTTGTTGTTGTTAACCTACCATACTGTATATGCATGCAGAGTATTGTATAAGAACACTTATATTAAAGATGTTTCTAAGAATACTGAAAAAAAAAGGATGACTAGTGAAAAGAGTGCTTAGATACATATAGAAGATTTGACATATTTTATAGTGGTTGTAAGTATACTCATGTAAGTGTATGGACTTACATGAAAGTTGTACACACATAAGCCTGCTTTTCCCACAGTAACACTTGGCTGTTGTCTTGTCAAACTTAAATGACTCAGAGTGTAACTATGCCAGAGTTTTGGTTATTTTCAGTTAACTCTTTGAATTATAAAATAATGGAATGAAATATTACTCTTAATTATAAAACCAGGAATCATTTATTTAGAAGCCCAGAAAAATTATCTTACCAAAATTTCATCTGAACATACATAGACCTTTCTCTGATAGCAGTTACTTTTACCTGGCAAGGGAATAACTGCTATGTCTTCTAAACATGCTCTGTATGTTCACTCAGACACCCATTAAGTCATCCATTCATTCATTTAACAGATGTCAGGCATTTTTCTGGGTATGTCGAAGGTGTGTTAGCAAACAAAACCAAGTTTCTACTCTGTAAAACTTGTATTCTAGGGGGGAAGCATACAACAGGGGAATTCAGACAATAAATCAGCAAATAACCACAATGTACCTTACAATATATGTATTGTGGTGGTGATAAATGCAATGAATACATTTTGTATATAGTCTTAAAGTAGCAGTGTATGTGCTCCGATTTAATGTGCTCATTTGCATGTTGCCTGCTGTGTTCCTTAGGAACTGCATTCAAGTAGAGTGCGAATAACAGAGACCTTTGCTATATGGTGTCTTAACTGGATTAGGGTTTATTTTCTTACATAAAAGAAGTCCATGGGTAGTCTGTCCCGTGCTTCTGCTATGCATCCACAAGTCATTAAATTGCTTTTTGTTGTAATCAGTTGTTCTTGGAACATATTTTTTATCCTGAAGGTAACAAGATGGGTGCTATAATCTATTTCCACGTCCTAAATTCCATGTAAGAGGAAAAGGAATAGCAAAGAGGAAACAATGGCCTCCCTGTTGAGTCAGCTTCTTAATGACATTTCTGGATTCCTGATCCTGTGGCTTCTGCTTACATCAAATTGGTCATTTCTAGCTATAAATAAGGATGATAAATGTAGTGTTTTACGTGAAAACATCATTGTCCTTTGTAAAGTCATTGTTCTGTTACGAAGCAAGCAGGGAAAAATGAATATTTGGGAAGTTCCCAACAGACCCAGCCACAGCCTCCAAGACTTCAGACTTCTTTAACACAGCAAGGATTCTTCATTACCCATTTTGGCAACCAGCACAATGTATGACATGTTAAAGATGCTCAGAAACTGGTAGAAGGAACCCTGAGTAAATGAATGGATGGAGTCTTCCACGACACTGGCAGCGGTGACTCCCCTGTTGGCTTAAACAGGAAATGACCCTAAATTAAATAGTCTAAGTATCATGCAAGGGCCTGTGGGCTTTATTAAGCCCAGAAAGGTAAATCAAATCTTTTACAACTTTAAAATACACTATCCTTAGAATCATTCACTCAATTCTGCCTAGATATGATATACAGCAAATGTTATGGGAGCATTTAGGAGATCAAAGACCAGAAGATGAATTGAAAATGACTTATTTATTAAATATCTGACACATAAGTTTCTATTGTATATTTTAATTTTAGAGTATAATCTACTATCTGTACAAGTTGTACATAATTTGAAAGAGATGCAAATGATATCCTTAGAGAATCTAAGTTCGTAAGACCAAAAGTATTTTCACATAAGAGACAAACATATTCTATAAGAGAGCTGTGTTTTTTGTTTTCCTTAGGTGTCAATATCTAATAAGTTTACAGAGAAGCAGTACTTGTGTTATAGCCCTAAGATCTCTGTGAATCTTGGAGCTTTATTTTTTTGGTTACGTTCCTCAGAAAAAGATAAATCCTCTGAGGATGTTCTTCCTTGGTAATTCCACGAGCTCTTATCTTTTACCAAAACGTGAAAGTTCTCATGATTAGGATTTGCTTGCTAAAAAAATTAATAATATAGTAAATAATAATAACCTTTATACACATATATGCATACATATATATAAAAAACAAGTGACTGTCATACGTAGAATCTGAAGAAGTGTTTCTCCAAACACTCAGTTTCTATGGAGAGATGGAATGATCGTGGTTGAGTTTTGTTTCAAGATGGCAGGTAAATGCCATAAGTCTTTTCAAAACCTACAGAAAAACAGTGAAAATTCTCGTAAGGTAGGAAATAATTTGCAAAAAGTGAAAAGGTGTTAGCATGTAGAGACTCTCAAGAAGTGTGCCAAGAAAAACTCGGTAAACAATTCTGAGTCCATGAAAGGGACTCTACAAATGATGAGTATTAATTAATCACAATGTTATTTTTAAATAGACTGTGGAAAACTCAGATTTTCTGTAGAAAAATTGCCTGGGTTTCCAAGTGTTAAAATTATAGGAAGGATGCGTTTTCTTTTGTGAAGTCTGCGTCAGCCCCCGAGACATCAGGCGTGACTAGGATTTGTCTTCTCCCACAGAATGAAATCTGATTTATACTTTACACTTACATAATCATGCATACCTGTTTTTTATGTTTATTTTACAGACCCGCCGAATGCACTTTGTGTGCATGAGTGTTCATGTGCCCTGATATACATCTAGATATTTGTAGATAGGTATAACAACTTCCTCCAGATCTGATCTGTATTTCCTTGACAAACTAACCAAACTTTTCCAGTAACCACAACAGCAGTGGTTAAAGTGAAAGAAAACAGCCAGTTTAATCAATGTTTGTCTGCTGAGCTGTCTTGGAAATACAGGGAACCACATAGTACTGTGACTATTTTTCAATATAATGTCCTATTTCCACTTCCAATGTAATGCTTATTGTTTCATCATAGAGTGAAATGGAATGTAGCCTTCCAAAAGTTCATTTCATCTCAGTATTGGAAAAAAATTCCAGACTTTGTAGTGATGCTTCAGAGCCTTTCTTTTTCTTCAGCATGATGTGGGGGTAGCACAGGGAGAAAGCCAGGATGGAATCAGCTATTACTCATTTTAATTATAGTTTTTAACAGTAGTAAGTATTTTAAGTTTCAGTTAACATAGCTCCTGACCACAATATATATTTAGAAAATTTTTTGTGGAAGGAATGGTTAAATAGTATGCACCAAATCTGAAATGTGTAGAAAAATGGTGCAAGACCTCTTAAATCTTGAGACCAGAGAGAAATATTTTCACAGGATCTGCATAAAGAGTCAGTGTTATCCATAATGTCCCCAGGTTAATTCTAATAGTGAATTTCATTAGGCGGTGTCTTTATTCCCCCTGAATAGAAGCAGATGATAGCTTGTCAATTATCTGCATTCAGCACAGCAGAAATACATAGAGGCTAAAACGAGCAATCCCAGTGTGCAGCCTTCTCGTCATCTAATTTGATCTTAGGGCAGAATTTGGATTACCCAAGGCAGGAATTTCCAAAATTTAGTATGCAAAAGAGTTACCTGAAGTGATTATGAAAAGTGATATTTCCAAGGCTTTGATTCCAGAGTCTCTAATTTGATGGGTTACATAGAATGGGGTCCCTAAATACTTTTTAGTATAATTCCTGTTAATGCTTGATAAACGCTAATATATAGGAGCAGTGACTGTGTCTCCTTATTTCTCAGATGTCAGCTTTTGACGATAAATGTCAACCAGGGGGTGGAAGTCATATTCAACTGCAATAAACAAGAGTGCAGAGATCCCATTTTGCTGATTAAGAGTAAACATGAATGTTTTAAATTTAAGCAGAGTAGAGGTTTGGGTTGACAATTTAAAAAAATATTTGGGAACTAACAAGGACACCTGGCTAAATAGGAACTTGACACGATTTCAAGTTAAGACTTTCATTAGAAAACATATCTGATGTTCATCAGTTTACAAATGCATGGGTTGTAGAGATACCATGATTCTGTGCTGTAAAGTCTGGGCACAAGTTTGGGCCTTTAAAAGTTTAAAAACAAGTGGTAATTGCCTAGTGCGACCACAAAATGAAAAACAGATTCAATACAGAGTCCACAAAACAAGAGCAACCATATCTGTGATGTCCGTGTGTGCACATATACATTAAGTAAATTGGTTGACATGATAGACTATAATTTTAAAGGCCAATTAACTTTTGGAGGACTATGTTCAAAAACTTTAATTTAAAAATATTTGATGAACCACTCCTTTATAAATATTTAAGGACTGGAATCAATTGTTGAGACTATTTTAGGTTAAAAATGACAAAAACATAAAAATATATAGATATTTGTATTTTTGCCAGCTTAGAAAATAGGAAAGTGTATATATACACACATATGCATTACATATGCACATGCATTTTACATGTTTATATTCTAATTTATAGATCAAAGTTATCAAATCATGAAGGCATGAGTTTAAAAAACAAACATTTTTGGCCTGTCAGATTTGGTATTTGGCCTGCCAGGAGATTGTTGCTTTTGACCCTGAACCCCTTGGGAATATTAAGGTCTTCACAGACATCATTTTCTGCCTGGTCTCTATTGACATTGAACAACTTAGCTATTGGTGGTCTCTCAGGGTCAAAATCTAGAGAAAGATCAATAAAAGCTGCAAACAATCTCACCTTGTTTTGACAGAATTCAGAAGGTGAGAGAAAGTACAACGTGCATCTCAACTGTTGACTTCTGTGCCTGGGCTCATAGTTCAAAAAAAAAAAAAGAACTTCAATAGTTAAAATAAGAAAACCATCAGAGAATCATTAACTTGTATGCTTAAGAATAATTATGAGAAATTCTGATGCACTCACATCTCAACCACCTCATCTTTTAAGAAAAAAAATTAGTTTTTATTTTTTCCAGTTTTATGGAGGTACAAATAACAAAATTTATATATATTAGGATATATAATGTGATATTTTAAGTATACCCATGCAATGATTACCACAACAAGGAAATTAACATATACATCACCTCACATAGTACTTTACATGTTATCTGGTAAGAACACTTAAGTTGGAGAAGGTGTGGGGTGGGGAGGGAACCTTTATACGCTGGTGGAAATATAAATTGATATAGCTATAATGAAACACAGTATGAAGCTTCCTCAAAAAATTAAAAATAGAACTACCATACAATCCAACAATCTCACTGGTATGTATCCAAATGAAATGAAGACAGGATATGTAAGAGGCATCTGTACTCCAATGTTCATTGTAGCATTATTCACAATATTGATGATATGGAAATAACCTAAGTGCTCAATGGCTAAAAGAATAAAGAAATTGTGAAGAATTCAATAGCTAAAAAAACACACTACAGAGGATGAATATTGGACAAAGTCATACAGAAGAATACAAAGTGATTTGGAAAATAGAATGATGGAAATCATCCAAGGAGAACATCAAAAAAAATTTTTTTAATGAAAACAGTTTAAGAGATCTTTGGGATAACATCAAGCATGCCAACATTCACACTATAGGGGCTCCAGAAGAAGAGAGAAAGGGAGATTAAAAATATATTTGAGGAAATTATTGCTGAAAACTTCCCAAACCTGAAAAAGGAAATGGATATCTAGGTCCAGTGAAACACAGAGGGTTCCAAGCCAAATGAACCCAAGCAGACCCACACCATGACATACCGTAATTAAAACAGCAAAATTTAAAGAGAATTCTAAAGACAGCAAGAGAAAGTCATATACCAGGGAACCCCCATAAAGCCATCATCTGATTTTTCTGCAGAATATTACAGGCCAGAAGGGAATAGCATGGCATGTCCAAATTGCTGAAAGGGAAAATCCTGCAACCTAGAATAATCTGCCCAGCAGGGTTATCATTTCAAATCAAAGGAGAAAGAACTTCTCAGACAAGTGAAAAGTAAAAGTGTTCAATAGTATACCAACCCAAAGAGAAATATTAGTGTCTTCTCTAATGGAAAAAAAGAAAGGGAAAAATCCCACTGGGAAAGGCAAATATATAGTAAGAGCTGAGGATCAACCATTTAAATAAACTAGTATGAATATTAGAAGACCAAGAAAAAATTGTAAAAGCAACTTTAATTACAATAAACAGTTCAGGGATAAACATGCAGATGTGAAATATGACATCAAAAACAGGTTTACAAAGTCAGATTACTTGGGTCTTCATCTTGGCTCCACTGCTGCTTTGCTTTGTCACTTAGAGAATTATTCTGAGCCTCAGTCCTCACTTCTATACTGTAGATACACTTGTGGTTTATCATTATTTACTTATTTTGATAGCCACAGTGTTTCGACTTAAACTTCTCTTTATGGCAGCATTTGAACCAGATAAACTCAATGGATTATATAAATAAGCCTTACTATCAAATATTTTAAAATATAACTGTTATTCCAGTAATTTCATTTCCATGATTCTATTCCAAAGAATAATTGTCTCAAAATACATGTCACAAATTTTCATTATAGGGTTATTTATGACAAAAATTAGAAACATTAAATTTCCAGCAATAAGCCATGATTTAAACACATCAGATTAAATCTATGAAACATTTTTTCTAAGAATACATTTTAAGATGCTGATAATATAGTAAAAGTAAAAAAAAAACTTACAAAGACAAAATTGTATATACTTTGTGGCTCAAGTTTATTTAAAATGTGAATAGTATTTACTTACGTATGTACGTATAGGTCTGCCTCATCTGTACCTATGTGGATATAATGACACCAAAATGGTAACAGTGGCTACATGTGGTTGATGACAGTATTTGTTTCCCTCCTCCTTCCTCTCTTTTGTGTCCTCTTGCTCCTTCTTTGTATTTCTAAATATGCTATGTTGCTTGAACGAGGCATGTTATGGGATAGGAGAGCTGTATATGACACAAATTCACCTTGACAGAAAGGAGAATGGCACCTTTCCTTCTGCTGTCCTCCTGGGTCACACCTGCGCATGTCTTCTCCTGACGAGACAGAGCTCTATCTGTCATTGCCTGGAAGGACAGGTGGCATGGTTTTGTCACACTAGCATGCAATCTGCTTTGACCTTTGGTCACAAATACCTAAATGTAAATCTTGGTCATTAGCAAAAATAAGCCAGTACTCAAGTGTTTCCTAGTTAATGAGAGTTAACTGTTAGTAAAAGTTTATAAGGGAGCCTCCTTTTGTGAATTCTGGATAAAATCATTGTATAGTAAAGCACGTATTTGGTAGAGATCAAGGGCAGCACAGCCCAAAGGTGTTAAGACTGCGCTTTATAACTATTATTATTTTGGGATCAGTCAGCTATTGATAAGTTAGTTAGCTTGTTAGAAATTATAGTGATTTCTGGCAACAACTTTAAAAAATTGATCCATTAGTTAATCCAGGTAACAAATTTATCCTACTTCCAAAAACCTCCCATTTTATAATTACTAACCTGAAGTTACTGATAATTTTATTATTTTGTATCAATAAACCAACCTAACAAGTTTTCCATACTTACTGAGTTGAAAACAGTTTTACGTAGTTGGAAAAAAATACATTCTTTATATATCACACACATAAAGCCTACTTCCCTAACTCACTGGAGGGAGAAAAAAAGTTAAGTGTTCTCATTACAGGAGATATATTTGTTCTTGTTTCAAATCATCTAAATTCTAAAGCTTTTGTACAGTCCCGATCTTGTTTCTATGGTTACCATGGAAAAGAATGCATGTTATTACACACAAACCTGCTATTTTAAGAATGACCAAAAAGGGTAAGAAACCACACACGCATTTCCATTATTTTTAACTGAGGTCATCTCAAGATTAGGGGAATAAAGAATAAAGTGGGAAGTGAAAGTCAAAAGGGAAAATAAAAGGAGAAATGTGCACAGAAATCTCTGAACACAATATTAAACTATTATATCCCCAAGGACATAAAGCACACTGTGTGTGTGTGTCGTGTATGTGTGTGAGTGTACTTTAAAACCATGTAAATCGATGAGGAGTAAGTTTGATGGTAGGGCAATGAGTTTTAAAGATGACCTTCTACAGTATGAACCTGGAAAGGAAATTTTGTTTCTCTATTCAACCATTAAGATAATACTGAATTCTTGTTAATTGTTATTTCAAAGTTGATGAACAAGAGAAAAGATGAGGAAGAGAAAAGATCATAAAACAGAAAACTTTTGAATGCAGAACAAAAAAATACAATATGTAATTTTTATCCTAAGGAAGATTATTGTGTGTTTGTCTATGAAAACTCAAGCTAAAAGTAACATGCTATATTAGATGTTAAACTGTGAGGGCTCAGAAAAGATGCAGCAGCTGAGGAGCAAAAAGAGATCAAAGGAGTTAGGTTGCCTCACTGCAGGTACCTGCCACAGAGCATTCAAAACGCACTTTAAAATGTTACTAAGAACATTATATTATTAAATACTGGAGAGCACATGGGGAAATAGAAATTGCCGTCTCTTCCGGTAGGAATATGAACTAAAGTAACTTTCTCAGAGTGCAGTCTGACCTTGCTTAGTAAAACTAAGAAGAAACTCTCCCTATGACCCAGCAATCCACGCCTGAAAGAGAATCTGCAGGCAGCACTTTTATGGTAATTGGGGATTGGAGCCATGTGGTCTCAGGGAAGTGGATAAGTTCCATAGAATTCCACGGCATACTCTTTAGCAGTTAGATATGTAAGAAGATGCATGTTTTGCTTTGTAAAAAAAAAAACAAACAAAACATTTTATGAGTATGAATTTTTTAAAAAAGATTCTGGGATACAATATCACTTATGTAAATGATACAAATGTACAGATATCTTCAGATATTTGTTAACCACGGATAGAGGGAGCATAAATGAGAGAAAGGATGAATGGGGAGGGGAGATGGAGTTAGAGAGGTCATAAGTGTATTAATGATGACAGAAGAGACTAAAAATGCACACTGCCTGCATGCCGGAGATGATGAAAGCAAGTGTTCTGATCTCCCTGTGAGTTTTGATATGGAAAGTCTTTCCTCTCCCCTGCTGACAGGTTAGAAGAGACCTTTTGCCCCTGAGGGTACTTTAGCTATGTCTAAGTTTCAGATCAATCCTCTCCCTCTCTGCGGGTTATCAGTAAGGTCTATATAAGTAGTGTCAAATTTATGGTTGATATTAGTGAAATAGTAAAAAATATTTGTACACCCATGGTAGCGAAGTGGTTTGATTTCTAGGAATATTTCCATCTATGCTAGTATAATCAGTACTCTGACCTCAAGAACCTTGGAAAGTGAGGTTGAAAAATTGAAAACCCTACTACTATTCAACCATAAAAAAGAATAAAATAATGTCATTTTGCAGCAAAATGGATGGACCTGGAGTTGGTCATACTAAGCAAAGCCAGAAAGAGAAGGAAAAAATACCATATAATCCACTGATACATGGAATCTTAAAAAATGACACAAATGAATTTATTTACACAACAGAGACAGACTCACAGATGTAGAAAACAAGTTTATGGTTACCAGTGGGGAAGAGGGGTGGGAGGGATAAATTGGTAGTTTGGGATTTGCAGATACTAACTGCTATATATTTTAAAAATATATAAAATCCTACTGTATAGCAGAGGAAATTATATTCAATACCTTGTAATGGCCTATAATGAAAAAATATGGAAAGGAACATATATAAATATGTATAACTGAATCACTGTGCTGTGCACTAGAAATTAACTATTGTAAAATGACTATACTTCAATTTAAAAAAAAAGGTTGATTTTAAAAAAGGAAAAAATGTTGAAAACCACTTACAAAGAACATGGGCCCATTGCTCTAAAAACAACTGTACTCTCCTCACAGACAGAGCCGCATGTGAAGTCAGCTGCACAGGCAGGGTCCTGGTGTACAGTGAACCCCCCACCTCTTGTTTCTAAGGATTTCTTAGAGCCACCTAAGGGTGAGCTCTGAAGTGGAACAGGTAACCGTAATCTGAAGGGAAGTTTGCAGTTTGGGCAAGAAGCAAGCCGAGTGCACGACCGATAGCGGCAGCGGGTTCACGTGCTTCCCCCACCTGCTTTCCCCTCGCGGGACCTCCTGTGTCCTCGACTCACTCGGCTGCAGATTCCATCATAAATGACCTGCTACCCGAGTTGGAGCCGGGTATTTTGATTTGGTGGAGCAAGATGTTTTGGAGTAGATGGAATCCCCAGAGGCTTAGAAATGGGCTAGAGAAGGAGAAACGATATTGACCCAAAATCTTGCATATGCATACATAGATGCCCTGCCAGGTGCTAGTCTCATTAGCAAGATTTCATCATTTTCTGTGAATGTTATGCATGTGTAGTGTCATAAGGTGTGTAGGTAGATTCTGACAACCCAGCAGTAATTCAAGGGTAGTAGTCAGAGAGAAGGAAATAGATCTGGAGACAGGGATTGAGGCCCTGTGAGTATGGAATAATAAGCAATGAGCTATGCTTGCTGGTCTGGTTTCCTGAGGACCAAGTTAGGAAGAGTGTAGGGGTGAGTGTACAGGGCATCAACTTCTGATCATAAAATACTGCCTTAACCAGCTACAATAGGGTTAAAGTTTCTCATACATGGCCACATCCAGTTTCTTAAACACTTTTATTAATATCACTTATGAGAGTGTGTATACTTCAGTGAATTTAAAACACCATATGGCTAAGAACGAGGTCTGGGAACATAGTACATTGTCAAATGTAGACACATCATTTACTAAAACTTAATTCCACTTAACTGAGAAAACAAATTTAATGGGCAATGCCTATGTCCCCAAACAACTCCTGGATGACAGGTGAGTTTGACTGGGCAGACGTAGAGCAGTATACAGAGGAACAATTTTAGAGACAGGCAAGAGGCATGTGGTACGGCCGTAGGATGCCAGCGCTGGGGGGAAATGAACAGATCATCAGCTTGAAGTCATTGCAGTAAGAGGAATGACTCATTTTGAGCAAGGACAGTCTTTGAAAGAGAAAGAGTCATAAACAGAGTTGGCAATGATTATTAACTTCCATTTGTATGCTGCACAATACATTCCAAAACATTTCCACATGTTTTATCTCAGTTGAATTGGAAAGCAATCCTGAAAGTTAGAAAAGGCAGGTATTGTTCTGCCTGCTTTATATGCAAGGAAAGGAATACAGAGAGGTTAATTGAGCTGGCTGAGGTCACATCGCTAGTTAGAGAACCAGCAAGGAATAGAACCTAGGTTTCCAGCATCTCCATGTAGTATATTTTAACCACCCCTGGCTGCGCACAGCAGTTCTGCTGAAGAAAGAAATTCTTCACTCATGTACAGCTTAGAGAACATTGGTGTTTTTAGCCAGTCTTGATCTATTAATAACTGGTGTCAGTTTCACCCTTGTCTAGCCATGAAATCACAGGACCCCAGAGGTCATCTGGTCCATCTACCATCAATTGTGCCATAACACTCACCAGTCCAAGATCACATTAACCTTATTGGCAGCCCCATCAAAATGTTTATTCCTGTTGATCTTAAGGCCAAACATATATACTTTGGGGAAATGTACGATACGTAGAAGAACTTAGTTTTGCTTAGAAAAATAGACTCTTTCCTAAAGAATACATTCCACTTTGCCTTAGGGGTGAGTGAGAATAGGAGGTATTTACAATGGGTATTATTATCATGGACCACAGGTGTTTAAAAATCACTAAAAATACAGAAGAAGAGTTGGTTTATTTTCCAAACTAACATATAACCTATAACCCAGGTATCTAAATCAAATTCCACAGCAATCAGTGCTAGAAAGGGGAGGGGAAACACAGCTGCAGTTGGGTGTCTAATCCCAGCCTGTCAAGGCTTGCTGTAGATCAGCAGTGGGCTCCACACTTAATTGTCAAACAACTGATTTTTCCCCAGGCAACGTGGGTGAAGTAGAGGAGAAAATCTCCTGTGTTTGCATCCAGGACAGCTTCTTTTGCTTGGAACAGCTGAACCCCAAATCAAAATAGTTTCACTCCACATCCTAATTATATCAGTTCTCAATGTCTCCAGCATCAGAAATATCCCCTTTCTTCTTCCAGTTGAGCATCTCAGGCACAGGAAAATACACTCTAAAGTCAGAGTAAAAAGCATGATCTGAATCAAAAGAGCTGTTTTGCATAAGGCAAAGCTGCACTTTAGTTTGCATCTGAATGTATTTCAGCTTGTGAAGATCGACATTTCTCTTCCTACAATGGTATTATCATTGATTGCACAACTTGTATGAATAAATGAGGCTTAAAAGACAACTACATGGCTTAAAGTCCTTTCACCAGATAGAATACTTGTAATTTGTCCTCCAGTTGGAGACTCAAAATACTGCTAGCAAAACCTAAATTTGTTTAATGTTCTGCCTCTTTCCTCATTGGCTGCCTAATGTTTTTGATCTAGTCAATTCATCCCATTTCTGATTGATGGGCACCATTGCAATCTCGCTGCTGATGCTGCCTTCCTACAATCAATAGCAGTGGGATATTGCTTCACATTATATATCAAAATATGCACATGGTGACTTTACCATGCTTTAGAGAGTCGCATTTTCTTTTTTCTTTATTAAGCAAAATCAATTCCGTACATTTGAGTTCTAAAGTAAATGGCAAGACACTAATCTAAGTACTGTGTAGAATAAAAGAAATACAGGATAGGGTCACTGATCTCAAAAAATGATGAAATAGATGAGTGTTGAAACCTTACAATCTGATACATACTGGGCCTTTTAAATGTAAAGATGTCCTACTTTTTTAATTGAACTATAGTCAGTTACAATGTATCAATTTCTGGGATACAGCATGATGTCCCAGTTATGCATGTATACACATATATTCATTATCATATTCTTTTTCCTTAAAGGTTATTACATGATATTCAATATAGTTCCCTGTGCTATACAAAAATTTATTTTTTATTTCATTTCATGTATAGTGGTTAACCTTTGCAAATTTCAAACTCCCAAGTTTATCCCTTCTCACCCTCTTTCCCCCAGTAACCATAAAATTGTTTATGATGTCTGCAAGAGTCTTTCTGTTTTGTAGATGAGTTCATTTGTGTCCTGTTTTTTCTTTTTTTTTTTTAGATTCCACATATGAGTAATATATGTTATTTTTCTTTCTCTTTCTGGCTTCACTTAGAATGACGCTCTCTAGGTCCATCCATGTTGCTGCAAATGGCATTGTTTTATCCTTTTTATGGCTGAGTAGTATTCCATTGTATAAATATACCACAGCTTCTTTATCTAGTCATCTGTCAATGGACATTTAGGTTACTTCTGTGTCTTGGCTGATGTTTATAATGCTGCTATGAAAATTGGTGTTCATGTATCTTTTTGAATTAGAGTTCCCACCAAATATACGCCCAGGAGTAGGATTGCTGAATCATATGGTAAGTCTGTTTTTAGTTTTTTGAGGAATCTCCATACTGTTTTCCATAATGGCTGCACCAAACTGCATTCCCACCAGCAGTGTAGGAGGGTTTCCTTTTACCCACAGCCTCTCCAGCATTTATCATTGGTGGACTTTTGAATGATGGCCATTCTGATTGGTGTGAGGTGATACCTCATCATAGTTTTGATTTGCATTTTTCTGATAATTAGTGATATTGAGCATTTTTTCATGTGCCTATTGGCCATTTGTATGTCTTAGTGGAGAATTGCTTGTTTAGGTCTTCTGCCCTTTTTTGCTTTGGGCTGTTTGATTTTTTGTTGTTGTTGTTGATGTTGTTATTAAGTTGTGTGAGCTGATTATATATTCTGGAAATTAAACTTTTCTAGGTGCATCATTTGCAAACATTTTCTCCCATTCCATATATAGGTTGTTGTTTTCTTTTACTTATGGTTTCCTTCGCTGTGCAAAATTTTGTAAGTTTAATTAAGTCCCATTTGTTTATTTTTGGTTTTATTTCTATTGTCTGGGAGAACATTGCTAAGATTTATGTCAGAGAATATTTTGCCTATGTTTCCTTGTAGGAGACTTATTGTGTTTTGTCTTATATAAGTTTTTAAGCCATTTTGAGTTTATTTTTGTGTATAGTGTGAGGGAGTGTGCTAACTTCATTGATTTACGTGCTGCTGTCCAGTTTTTCCAACAGCACTTGCTAAACAGACTGTCTTTTCTCCATTGTATATTCTTGCCTCCTTTGTTGAAGATTAATTGACCATAGTTCTATGGATTTATTTCTGGTCTGTCTACTCTGTTCCATAAATTCATACATCTATGTTTATGCCAGTACCACACTGTTTTGATTACTGTAGCTCTGTAGTATTGTTTGAAGTCTGGGAGGGTTATTCCTCCAGCTTCACTGTTTTTCTTCAGTATTGCTTTGGCAATTCTAGGTCTTTTGTGATTCCATATAAATTTTAGGATTATTTGTTCTAGTTCTGTGAAAAATATCCTAAAGAAATGGGAAGATATCCCATGCTCTTGGATTGGAAGAATCAATATTGTTAAAATGGCCATATTGCCCAAGGCATAAGGCAATCTACAGATTTAATACAATCCCTATCAAATTACCCATGTCATACTTACTCTTTTAAGTGGGCACTGAGTCTCAAATATTTAATCACTTGTTGAAGGTGACTCAGCAAATGCATGGCACACCTCTGGTTCAATGCTTTTGCAACACATTGCCAAGTTTCCCAGCACATCTTATTGTCTACTTAAGAAATAAGACACAAAAGTAATGCAAGTTATGCTACAATTGAGATAACAAAGACTTCATAGTGATCATAGAGATACTAGTTGTAGTGACTATAGGAACATAGTGAAGGTGGACATTATTTCAGGTGAAGATGTCTTAAAAGTGGTTTGTGGGGAGTTAAGATAATTAAACTAATTCTTGAAAAATAGTAGAACTTGAATGGATGAGAATAATGGGCTGAGTATTCTGCAAGAAGGGAGAACAGTATGAGCAAAAACTCAGTAGACGTTTAAAGCAATGTACCCAGGTGTTTTGAAAGCAGGGCTTGCTTTATGTGGATAAAATATGGTAGCTCTAAACATGGCCGGAGCAAATATATACTTGATGGGTATGGTGGACATCATGCTTAATGCTTATCTACTCAAAAGTATCTGCCTCGAATAGCCATATGATTACTTGAAATTCTCTTGAATATCACCTTTCTTTTAATTTGATTATTTAGGTGTCTGCAGTTACCATAGAATCTTTTGACTACTTGCCAATCTTCTTCTTGAAGTTTCTCATACATTCACCATTATGCTGTCACCAACATGTTTATTTCCAGATTTTCATGAACATGAGATCCCAGTAGTTCATTCTTAGGGTTGTGAGAGGATCAACAAGCATGAGACATTGCCTAAGGACAATAAACCTGGGAGGATGGCAGCAATGAGGAGAGAAAAGATGGTCAAATCCCCTAAAATGGGGGGAGCAATTAGTACACTTGTTGGCAGGAGAAGAGAGAAAAAGTACTTCAGGAAAGGTAAAGGATGTACTGATAACACATGAGAAAATTTTTAGTGAAGGCTGGGTAAGGGACGATATTTCATATGCAATTAACTTAAAGGTCAACATATATGGTTACTGTTTGTATCTCAGATGTCTTTGAATTAATTTTAGTAGTTTACATTTGGAGAAACACTAGTACCTGGAAATAAATCTGTTCTTCACAATAGTAAACATGATATGTTTCTTTGATGTTGTATGACAGAAAATTGGTGGAATTATTCACCAACTGTCAGTATTTTCCATTGTATTAAAGCTTGGATCATAATAAAGTACCAATGTAGTTGAACTTTTTTAAAGATAAAATTGACATAGAATATTTAGTTTTCAGAGTACAACATAATGACTTGATAGTTGTATATATTGCAAGATGACTACCACATAAGTCTAGTTAACATCCATCACCACACAGTTACAGATTTTTTTCTTGTGGTGAGAACTTTTAAGATATACTCTGCTAGCAACTTTAAAATGTACAATACAATATTATTAACTATAATCACTATACTATACATTACATCCCCAGGACTTTTAAGTTATGACTGAAAGTGTGTACCTTTTGTACCTCCTTCGCCCACTCCCTACCCCCTGCTCTGGCAACCAACAATCTGTTCTCTATATTTATGGGCTTTTGTTTTAAATTCCACATATAAGTGAGTTCATATGGTATTTGTCTTTGTCTGGCTTATTTCACTTAGTATAATGTCCTCAAGGTCTATCCTTATTGACACAAATGGCAAGATTTCCTTCATTTCTATGGCCGAATAATATTTTATGTCCATCATTTTCTTTATCTATTCATCCATTGATGGACACTTAGGTTGCTTCCATTTTATGGCTACTGTAAAAAACACTTCAATGAACCATGAGGGTGCAGAAACCATTTAGAGTTTAATTTCCTTTGGAAAAATACCCAGAAGTGGAATTACTGGATTATATGGTAGTTTTATTTAACTTTTGAAGAAACTCCATGGTTTCCACATGGTTTTCCAAAGTGGTGCACCAGTTTATATTCCCAAAAAGAGTTCACAAATGTTCCCTTTTCTTCACATCCTTTCCAACATTTGTTATTTCCTGTGTTTTTGATAACATCTATTCTACCAGGTATGAAGTGATATCTCCTTGATTTGCATTTCCTGATAATTAATGATATTAAGCATCTTTTCATGTACCTGCTGGCCATCTGTATGTGTTCTTTGGAAAACTTATCTATTCAGGTCCTCTACCCATTTTTAAATTAGACTGATTTTGTCATTGTTGTTATTGAGTTGTATGAGTTCTTTAATAAATATGATTTGCAAACATTCTCTCCAACTTAGGTTGACTTTTATTTTGTTGATAGTTTCTTTTCCTGTGCAGATGCTTTTTAGTTTAATGTAGTCCCATTTGTTTGTTTTTGCCTTTGTGAGTTCTTTAATAAATATGATTTGCAAACATTCTCTCCAACTTAGGTTGACTTTTATTTTGTTGATAGTTTCTTTTCCTGTGCAGATGCTTTTTAGTTTAATGTAGTCCCATTTGTTTGTTTTTGCCTTTGTTGCCTTTGCTTTTGGTGTCAAATCAAAAAAATCACCAAGACTGATGTCAAGGAGGTTACTGCTCACATTTTCTTCTAGGAGTTTTATGGTTTCAGGTCTTATGTCTAAGTCTTTAATTCATTTTGAGTAGATTATGTGTGTGTTGTAAGATAGTGATACAGTTTCATTATTTTACATGTGGCTGTCCAGTTTTCCCAGCACCATTTGAAGTCTTCCCTTTACCTATTGTGTATTTTTGGCTTCTTTGTCCTAAGTTATTTGGCCAGATAGGCATGGATTTACTTCTGGGCTCTCTGTAATACAGTTTGAAGTCAGGGAGTGAGATGCATCCAGCTTTGTTCTTTTTCCTCAAGTTTGTTTTGGCTATTTGGGATCTTTTATGGATCCATTCAAATTTTAGAATTACTTGTTCTATTTCTATGAAAAATGTTCTTGGAATCTGATAGGGATTGCATTGAGTATGTTGATTACTTTGGGTAGTATAGACATTTTAACAATATTAATTCTTCCAATCCATAGGCACAGAATATCTTTCCACTTATTTGCATCTTCTTGCATTTCTTTTATTAACGTCTTAGAGTTTTCAGTGTACAGATCTTTTACCTCCTTAATTAAATTTATCCTTAGTTATTTTATTCTTTTGGATGCAATTATAAATGGATTGTTTTCTTAATTTCTGTTTCTGATGGTTTGTTACTAGTGTATAGAAATGGAACAGATTTTTGTGTATTGATTTTGTATCCTGCAAATGTACTAAATTCATTGATTAGTTCTAACATTTTTTTTGGTGGAGTTTTAGGGTTTTCTATATATAATATCTGCAAATAGTGGCAGTTTTACTTCTTCCCTTCCAATTTTGATGCCTTTTATTTCTTTTTTTGTGCCTACTTGCTCTGAATAAGACTTCTAGTACTATGTGAATAAAAGTGGTGAATGTGGGCATCCTTTTCTTGTTTCTTAGAGGAAAAGCATTCAGATTTTCACCTGTTGAGTATGTTAGCTGTGGGTTTGTCATTTATGGCCTTTATTAAGTTGAGATGTGTTCCCTCTATGCCAACTTTGTTGTGAGTTTTTCTCTTGAATGGCTGTTGAATTTTGTTAAATGCTTTTCCTGCATTTGATATGATCATATAATCTTTATTTTGTTAATGTGACATAGTACATTGATCTGTGGAACTTGGACCATCCTTTCATCCTTGGAATAAACCCAACTTGATTGCAGTATATAATCCTTTTAATAATGTATTGTTAAATTTAATGTGCTAATATTTTGTTAACAATTTTTGTATCTATGTTCATCGGGGATATTGGCCTGTAGTTTTTTGTGGTGTTCTTGTTTGATTTTGATATCAGGATAATGCTGGCCTTGTGACACAAGTTTGGAAGCCTTCCCCTCTTCTATTTCTTAGAAGAATTTGGGAAGGATTGGTATTAATTCTTCAAATATTTGGTAGAATTCATCAATGAAGCCACTGGGTCCTGGACTTGTGTTTGTTGGGAGTTTTTTGATTACTGATTCAATTCCTTACCAGTGATTAGTCTGTCCTTATTTTCTGTTTCTTCATGATTCAATCTTGGTAGGTTGTTTCTAAGAGTGTATCCATTCCTTTTAGGTTATCCATGAAAATCTTAACTAAAGTTACAGTGGAGAAAGGATGAAATGAGACACAGAAGCAACTAATAATAGTCATTATTATCCTATTCAAATACCCACTTAACTTATCTTTTTTCACATTTCATATGACATCTCTATTCATTTATCTAATATGACAAATAGCACAACTTTCTCTTTAGCAGTTAATGCACCTTAAACATTTTTGCATACCCTAAGCATCTGACAGTTCTTTATACACAGTGGTCACTTAACAAATGGTTACTTCTGAAATCTATAGTGTTCTTCTCAAATAATGTGTCTGAGATTTTTGAAATATCTGAAACTTTCAGGTTATTGAATGCCTACTGGCACCTATTACATGTCCTATAACTATGTGTTAAATAAAATGTATGAATGAAAAAATATAAAAGCATACACTTACACAATTGAACCATGTGCTATTGTACATGTTTTACATATTATTCCTTTCATATTTATAACAACCTTATGATGTAGGTAAATGACTATCTTATTACAGATGAAACAGACTGCCGAATTGTTAGTAAATCTCAGAGCCAATAATCAAATCCATGTATCCTGACACAAGTCTTTTCTGTTAACCACCATCCTATGAAAGAATTAAGCTCAATAAACGGGTAATTGGAACTACATAGTTTCTTATAATATGTATCAGTAATTTTTCAATGAAATCTTTAGCCCTAGTAAGTTTTACTATTTTGTGTCACATTGTGAGTCCTTAATGGAATTTTTATAAAATGAACATTAACAGTACATGTTGAAACTCTCAATGAGTCCTACATCAGCTTATAAATGTATAGTATATGTAATTGTGTCAGTTTTAAGTATCCTATCTTATGAGATACTGTTTGGACAGTGCAAATTAAAGTCTGCTTGCCAGTGTCAACACTAGAAGAAAACAGGGAAGAGGAAAACCAACAATTGGGATATTGCATCATTATGAATGCAGTTTCCTCAGCATCTTTTAAATGTACCTAACCAAGATTGATTGATAGTAAATTTAATGAGCAATCTGTTCTTGTGCTGAATGTGCATGATGCTATTATATGAAATGGAAATGTGTCAGAAATGCACTTGCCAACGTTAGTTGAAAATGCCATTGATTGATCGGTATCACACTGTGTTTGACTCCCAAAACTACCTCTGAAGTTTGGAAGACAAATGACATGTGAAAGAAAATTTCAAGCAAAATCCACATTGTGTAGGAAAAACTCAACTATTCTTTCATAGAAAAGAAAGTCAGTGTCTCTCGGAAGCAATGTGCCAATAAAATGTCTCCTGTCACATAAAGGAAAGCAACCATTTCTGGTAAATTATGTTGTCTTATCTTTTACATATGCAGGCATTCATTTGGTCAGTTGCTGCATATATTGTTTTACTCTTAGAGCTGTAAACTATATCTGGTTTTCTCTAAATTGCAACTTATTTAATGGATATTTATTGAGAAATTACTTCTACTTGACTGGTGAAACATAAGGGAGAACAGAGGTCATGTAGTTTTCCGGAATGCCATCCAAGACTGTGGGGAGGGAGCAGCATATAATGAATAGTTTACCCTGACTGGATCCCAGTGATATCCTTTCATTTTCCTTTTTCACATCAACAAGTGCTAATTGATAGGTCTCGCTGATTAAATTGAGTAAAAGGGGCCACCACAGCTGCCAGAAGCAGAGAATCAGATCACCATTTGGTTGAAACAAGAATTGTCAAACTCATAAGTCTTAGCTTCTGACTTTGCATAAATCGCCCCTACCGCCTCAGTGGGGATGAGTGAGGATAGAAGTGCTAGTTGAGGCAAAACAGCATTAAGAATACTAACAGGGCAAAGATAGTAAAGTTTTTCTAAAGCATGAAGAGGATTAACTAGCCAATTTGGAGAGAGAACTGAACTTGTTATGATCAGCCAAGGACATGACCCAGGAGTTACTACCCAAGGGTGGAGGTTGTTCATTAAAGAAAACACAGAAAAAAGATAGGAGGATTGAAGTATTATTAAATGTTTCAAATTAAGTGGAAGGCATTAATTTGAAATTATTAACGTTTATTATTTTTAAACATGTAAAATAGTAGTATCCAAGAATTTACATTCAGGATCAATATTTCCCACTCCCTCCATAACTTTGTCAAGTCTCCAGAGGCAACCACATTTAACCTTATCTGTTATTGGTTATTCTGATAGTAATGGCCATAATTTGAGAAGGTATGCATACATCTTTCATAATGCATTAGCTTTTTCCACTATCTGTGACTCCTGCTATGAAAGATGAGGGTGCAACACATCTTTTTGTCACTTCCCCTATCTCTCCTCATACCCACTTGATTTTAAATCACTTTTGGGGCTTCAGTTGATTATTTTATCAATGCAAATGATACATATTCTCTATTGTTCAGTCTTCTTTAGACATTCTCTCTTAATTACTGACTGGATGTGAATATTAGCATCCTTATAACTGCTCCAAATCACTTCCCCACTCACTGCTCCCTTTGCAACATTTGCAGTTCCCTTTACTTTTATATTAGCAAGGTGAATACTTTATTCTTTAAAAAATTGTTATGTATTTAGTCCTTTGTTTGTAGATAATTTCTGAAGATTGAAAACAAGCTTTTACATCAGTCTGATTATGTAAATACTTCTCATGGCAAAATGCACAGCAGAAGTAAAACCCATTTCCTTATTAGCTTCTCTAAGGTCTAATGTCAGGGTAAGAATAACACAGAAGAATGTTCCTTACATCAAGGGCAAACAAATTCTATTGTCTTGTATTCCATTAATTGTTCCAAATGATGACACATTTTACTTTGCTTAGTATGTAGACCTTGATTATTACTTGTTTGGTTTGTGGTTTTATGTTGTTTTGTTTTTCCTGAATTTTCTAAGTTTCAATTCCTATGGCGAGAAATTAGAGAATTCCTGCTAAATATCACTTAGTATCCTCCAGCAATGTTTGCATTCAATTACTTGACTGCTCACTAACCAATGTCTTTTCTGAATAATCATTCTGGAACCACTGACATATTCACTCCTAATATAACCACTTTCAATGTGCAACAGACTAAATATTTTTGCGCCCACCCCTAAATTCACATGCTGAAGCCTGTATCCCTAATGTGATAGTAGTTGGAAGTGGGGACTTTGAGAGTTGATTAAGTCTGCCTCCATGAATGGTATTAGTGTCCCTTGTAAAAGAGATCCCAGAGATCTCCCTTGCCCTTTCTGTCATGTGAGGTTACAAGGAAAAGAGAACTATCAATAAATCAGGAAGTGAGCTCTCCCCAGACCTGAAATTGGCTGGTGCTTTGATCTTGGACTCCCCAAACTCCAGACCTGTGAGAAATATTTTTTTTTGCTATTGTTATTTATAAACCACTAGTCTATGGTATTTTGCCATAGCAATGCACAGTCTGAGACACAAGGCCTACTGTAGAACCATCATCCCAGGGTTTAATTTTCTTGAGCTCTTGAGTGATGGCCACTGTATCTGCAATTCCACAGCCTCTGTCCCCACTTAGTTTTTCAGAGCAACTGCTTCTGAAAAGGTGTGTGAAGAAGAGTTGTTTAAGATACTGTCACTTATGAAAATGCATTTGTCTTAAATTTATACTTGGACAGTTTGTCTCAGTATAGAATTCCAGGTTGAATATCATTTTCCCTCAGAAATTTGAGTTTAGTCTGCCTTGATCTTCTATAATCCAAAGTCGATACAAATACACGTCTTATCCTTGCTCCTTTGGACCTGACCTGCTCTTTTCTTCCTCTTCTGGTCTTGAAGTTTTCGAGAACTTACTCCTAGTGCATCGAAAATTCAGAAGGTAAGCCTATATGTGGGCCTTTAAAAGTTTCTTCTGCATAGCAATTTGTGAATACTTTGATTTTAATCATTTGCTGGATCTGGCAAATTTTCTTTTTCTCTAATTTCTCCTCCTTTTTTTAATTTGTTCTAGTTAATTGAGATATAACAGACACATGGAGAAGTATGTAAATTGATAAACTATTCAGTGAATGCTCTCAAAGTGAACATAGCTCTCATATCTTGACCATCTGAATCAAAAAATAAAAGATTATAAAAAACAAGATTGTCTTGCACTGACTTCTAATTACTACACTTCCCATCCTATACAGTGTAACTTTTATTCTAATTACTAAATCTGTAAACATTTTACCTTTTTTTAACTTTTATGAAAGGAGTTATATAATATTTATACTTATAAGTCTGGTTTCTCTTATCCTACATTAGCTTTATGAGATTAAACCGTGTTTTTGAATGTAGTAGTGATTACTTCATTAATTATTTTAATCATACTGATATGTATTAGACCATATCATTATCATGTTAATTTGCATTTTCCCTTTATTAATGCTTGATTGGATTTTCAAGCTTATGGAGTATTTGGATGCCAGCTTTTGGTGATTCCTTGCTCAAGTCCTTTGTCAATTTTCTGTTATATTTTCTGCGTTTTTCATAATGCTGCATAGCAATTTCTTATATATTTTGGATACAGGCCATTTGTGGGTTATATTTGTTGCAAATATCTTCTTCTCCGTGGCTCTTTTTCTTTTCCACTCCTTTAATGGGGCCACTTCAGACACAGCATTCTTTATTTCTAGTATTATCTGACTTACTTTTTTTTATATCAAGGGCTTTTGTATCCTGTTTACCTGGCCCAAATTTATAAAGATTTTCTTTTTACTGTAACCTAAGAGCTTTAATGTTATGCTTTTCATGTTTTAGATCTACAATAAACATGAAATGGATTTTTGTGTATGGTATGAGATAAAGGTCAAGTTTCATTTTATTCATGAGAGGATTCATCCAGAATCTTTTATTGAAAAGAACATCTTTCCTTTAATATTATGTAGTATAATTCTTACCAAGAATCAACTGTCTATGTATGTGTGGGTCTATTCTGTTCCATTTGTCTCTTCGCTATAATTTGTGCAAATTTCATTCTGTATTAATTCAAGTAGCTTTAAAATATTTCTTGATTTCTGAGAAACTAAATCTTTGCACTGTGTTATTTTTCAAGAATGGTCTTGAATATACTTTGCCCTTTGCATTTTGACATACATGACTAGAATGATTTTGTCAAAATCAATTATAAAACATACTGGGGATTTTAAATCACATTGCATTAAGACTGTAAATTAATTTGGAGAGATTTGCTATCTTGACAATTTTAAATCTTTCAATATTTGAACATGGTATATTCCTCCACTAATTTGGGACTTTGTTAAGGCTCCTAATAATGCTTTATGGCTTTCGTAAAGGATTTCCAAATATTTCCTTAGATTTGTTCTTACACATTGGATGACTTTCCATGCTACAGTAAATATATTTAAATTTTATTTTCTAGATTACACTTCAAGACATAATAGGGACCTGATTTACTAGCCCAATTTTAACAACACTTTAACAATGCTTTTTCTGATAGGTCACTATTCATGTACAGAAATATAACAGATTCTCATGTATTGATTTTTGTATCCTGAAACTTTCCTGAATTTGTTGATTAATTCTAACAGTTTTTTTTGGTGGAGTCTTTAGGGCTTTCTACACATAATATGTTATCTGAAAATGGTGACAGTTTTATTTCTTCCCTTCCAATTTGGATTCCTTTTATTTATTTTTCTTTATTTCTAATTGCTCTGCCCAAGACTCCCAATACTTTGTTGAATAGAAGTGGCAAGAGTGGGCAATTTTTTCTTATTCCTGATCTTAAAAGAAAAGCTTTTAGCTTTTCACCATTAAGTATGATGTTAGCTGTGAGTTTGCTAATATTTTGTTAAGGATTTTTCCATCTATGTTCATCAGGGAATACTGACCTGTAATTTTCTTTTCTTGTGATGTCCTTGTCTGCTTTTGGTTTCAAGGTAATGCTGGCCTTATGAAATGAGTTTGGAAGTGTTCCCTCCTTTTCTGTTTTGGAAGAGTTTGAGAAGGATTAGCTTTAATTCTTCTCAGAAGGTTAAGTGGAATTCACCAAATTAATTGTCAATTTAATTAACTTTTAATGCTTTTGAGAAAAGTTATATGTATTTCTTGACCCAGATCTTTCATTTAAAAAAAATTAAGCCTAATCTGATAACTCTATACTCAAACATTCAATAACAGTTTTATGTAAATTTAGATCAGTGGTTAAAATTTAACCAAAAGAAATTCCCAAGTTTTCAGGATGTAATTTTGTGATATAAAACTACTAACAACTTTTACAAAAGGTGAAATTTGGGAAGATCTTATATGACAGTAATGAAAGAAATGCCATTATTGAAACATAGTTGTGTTTGAAGTAGCATAATCATGTAATCATAAATGGCCAATACCCACCTTTTATTACAAAAAATTTTGTGGCTTAAGTTGAGTTTGATTATTGTTAAAACTAAAAATATTGAATTCATAAGTCTCCTGGGTATAGTGAACTAATACAATTTTTCCTGCTTAATTTTGGTATGTTTCTAATATTTTATAAATAGCCGATATATAGAAGTAGATGCTAAAATGCCTAAATTTCTCTGTCTACACATGTCTAAAATATATTCCCACAAACTTGTAAATAAAATTAAATTTGATTTCTACATAGACAGGTCAGTAACTCAGAAACTCTCCAGAATGGCAAATTACCCTGAATTAATTCCTTTGGCATATTTGTTTCCTAGGCAATGAGATCAGCTTCAATATAATGTGTTCTCTATCCTTCCAGTGACCCAGAACTTTCAAAATTTTAAGTAAAGTTCCCATGTATATTCAAATTACATGTTATAACTATGGTACTGAAACAATCAGCAATGTGTGTGAGACAAAAATTTCTCAGCTCTCTCAAGAATGTTGTTTTGAAAAAAGTCACTAGATCTACACATGACCTATAATGATTCATTTACAGTAAAAAAAAATTGGTAATAGAAAATAGGGACATATTTATAAGAAACAAGCCTCTGAAAAGTATGCTTGTGAGCCAATGGTAATTGTATTCTTTTGTAAATAAAGTACATACGGCAGGGTTGAAAGTGGGGATGTTTTAGGTGCACATTTTAGTTTCACGTTCCTACATGGTTCATTGACACAGACGTTGTTAGTCCAATCTTTGTTTCTGCTTTGAGAGTCATTCACAAGAGCTTTGCCTCTATCTTGCAAAGCAGAGGGTTTTCTTTCAAGATTCCTACAAATCACACAACTTCTGTATTAGTAAGAAATGCCAGTACAAGTTAGAAACTGCAAAATGGCCCAAAGAATTGCCCACCCCAGAATCTGGCTTTAGGCCTATCACATAATAGGTGCTCGATTAGATTCATATGGTTTATTTAAGTCAAGATCTATTAAACTTTGTCTTGACCTGCAAAATGGTCAATGTGGAAGCAGAACTTTTGTGACTACATGTAATTTATTGGTGAAATAAAATATTTGTGGAATGAATGTGGAATTATAAAACAGTAGTTCAAGATTTGTAGAATATTGTAGAATATAAAATGTATATTTTAAATGGGATCCTCTGAACTGATTTTCCAATTAAAAAACTGAGTGTTTAAGTCTATACTTCATCCTATACATATTCACTTGTTTCATCTGTGATGAAAACCAAAATAGTCATACTGGATTTAAGCCCTTTGCCTATTAGTTGGAATTCAATCATACATGGCATGTTTAAAATGTAAAAGTAAATTGAATGGACAGATGCATGCCAAACTAGACTCTGGTTACTATGCCTAAAAATGTATAATTATATGATGATTATAAATATTATGCCAATCTTATCTAGAATGTGCTTTTAGTTGATAACAACTCTTATTTTCCTCAAAGATACCTTTTTATTAGTGAAATTCACTAGAATATTTGCCTGAATGTAGTTTCCAATGCATGTTTTATTATTTAATATGAGCACTTCTTCTTAAACTTAAAAAATTGCACGTGTAAGAAGAGGAAGTGGCATACCCAAAAAAGAACTTCCAATGGGTCTACATTACCTGCTTTATTTCATTCTTGACATTAAAATCTTGAAGCAAACACTTACAGTTGACCATGCAATTCAGAATTTATAACTATGTAAAAATTCCTAGTTATTTAATTTGGCCCTTAATTAAAAAAATTATAATTTGTATTTCTCATTTTGTAATAAGAACTTCCTTTAATGAACTATATGCACAAGAATTTGATTCTTGTGCCATGTCCATTGAATTTTTCTCACCAAGTAGCTAATAGTAACTCTCTTAGTTTGCTAAAGCTGCCATGACAGAATGCCAGAGACTGGGTGCCTTAAACAACAGAACTTTTTTTTCCCCACATTTCTGTAGACTAGAAGTACAAGGTTAAGGCGTTTGCAGATTTGGTTTCATTTGAGGCCTCTCTCCTTGGCATGTGAGTGGCCACCTTGCGGTGTCTTCACATGGTCTTTTCCCTGTGTGCACGTGTGTGTCCTAATCTGTTTTTAGGACACCCGTCATACTGGATTGGGCAACCTGTATGACTTCATTTTACCTTCAGTACCTCTTTAAAGGCCTAATCTCCAACTAAAATCAAATTTTGAGTTGTGGGGGTGGGAGGGGAAGGTTAGTACTTCAACATGTTAATTTGCGGGGAGGAGGGACACAGTTCAGCCCATATCAGTTACCCTTTACTTTTGTGACTAAGGTAATAAACTCTGTTCTGCAGTCTCTTCCCTTGGTCCCACACTGCTCTTTGTCTGACATCCTCTAGACTGCCTTGGAATGTTCACTTCTGTTTCTCCAGTTCACTTAAGCTGGGAAGAGTTCTCAGTCTTTTTGGCTAAATGCAGGGGTGGTTAAGATAACTAGTTCTTTAAGTTTGTACAGTGTTGTTTTGCTTTTCTCCTTTCCTGGCTAATTCCCTCCATCATCATTGGCTTTTCCTTTGACCTGAAACGATGAGAGCAGTTTTCAAGTTCTTTTCTGTTTGGAGTCTTAGAATCTGGGAACTAGAATCTACTCTCCCATTTAATTGGATCAAACCATGTCCTTTGTCCTACCTGCAGCCACAGTAACTGTTTAGCACAGTCATTGGATGATCAGTGGAGGCCCAACAACTCAGGGGTTAAAACACAAGGCTACAGTTAGTATGTAAATGGAGTTTCAAGTGAAGTGCCTGTCTGTAAAAACACATCACTGCTTGTAATTCGTGAAGCTAGATACTTAAATAATATTTTCTACCAAATATTTTTCTTTCTGTCAACAAAGTAATCATATTTCTATGTGCTAGAAGGGAATGAAAGCATTGTTTTTGAAATATTGGTGTAACAAATTGAATTTCTGTTATCAAGAGCTTCTCATAAAGTTAGCTAATCATACAAATTACTAATGCTTGCTACTTTAAAGCATAGGTCTAATCTTTGGACTGGTAATTCAAGCTTATATAATATGGGCAGTGAAATTAAATATTAATGCATTTTTCAATACATGTAACTTACCAGTTACAGTGGTTAATCATTTATAATTAACTATAATGAACAAGTAGGTGGCAGTTTCATGTTTTTTTTATTCTCAGTGATTTGCAGAACTATAAAACCATTCTATCATATTTAATAATATCCCACTCCCATTCTAAAATACAAGATTTTGATGAATAATTATCCTGGCTTTTCACATACATACATAAATACATGTATATGTAATATACACACAAACACAGATATATCTCTCATAGGTATATATACATACATATCTGGATATATAATATATACATACATATATATAATATAAACACACACACCCTATTGGTTCTGCTTTACTGGAGAACCCTAATACAGAGAGTATCTCCAAACACTTTATAATGCAAAACAACAAAATAAGTGAGAAAAAGAAAAATGAAGGAAAACGTAGGACAAAGGAAAGGGAAAAAAAGTGTTTTTAAAGAGTACAGATTTGAGAGGAAAATAAGAAATATAAACATAAGTAGATCTAGCCATTCGTAAATATTGTGCATTTTTAACATGCTTTAAAAAGTAGCTTATTTACATTCAGGGAAAGAGAAATGTATCCAGGTCATTCTGAAACAACAGTTACCATTTATTATACAAACGTTTGTATGCTTATTTAATCCTTACCACAAACCTAGGGAGTAGGTATTACTTCTTTCTTAAATAATGAAATAAAATTCAAACATGTTAATTGATATTCCAAAGTTCCAGAATTACTAAGTGTCAAATGGTTCAAAATAAAATCTATGCCTCTAAAACTTGCCTGTTACACAACTCACTCTCTTTATTCTCTAAGAGTAAACTATGTTATTTGAATACAAATAGGATCAATAACTCTACAAATAGAGCTTCCATGCATATAATATGACACACAGTATAATACAGGTGGATTTTACTCCCTTAGGTATTTTACCATATTTACAAATGACCACATTTTTTGAAAGTGATTTAACTGAGTTTATTAAAATTTCTTCATCATATCCTTTTCTTAATTCCACATATACAATTGTGTAGAATATAAAAACTAATCTCATGGTATTAATAGTTACACTCTTCAATGAGTATTATTTTAAGAGAAAAGAACAAACATATTTGTTTAATATATTTAGTCTTAAGAACTGATACTTGACCATAGATTGAGACCCCAGCATCAGGCCTCAGTTCTTATCTAATTTTTTAAACATTATGTGGAAAAATGTTACCTTTAGCATAAACTGAAAAATATCCAGCCCTTGCTCTTGCTAAATTTTATAAATTCGGTAAAGATCAGAAATACTTAGGAAGAAATAAGCCATGCCTTAAAGTTGGAAGGTTCATCATTAGTAGCCTGACATTCACATCTTCCTCATTTAATGATCGGGTTATGTCCCGATAAACTCATTATAAGTTGAAATTATCAGTAAGTTGAAAATGCATTTAATACACCTAACCTATCAAACATCATAGCTTAGCCTAGTCTACCTTCATCACACTCAGTGTGCTCACATTAGCCTACAGTTGGGCAAAATCACCTACCCCAAGCCAATTTTATAAAAAGTGTTGCATATCATGTGTAATTTATTGACTACTATACTGAAAGTGAACAACAGAATGGTTGTCTAGGTGTAGAATTGCTGTGAGTTTATTGTGATCATGTAGCTGACTGGTCATAAAGTGTACAAACAAAAATAAATGCGGGCTGGAGGTTGAAAAGTATATATAAAAAAAACTCTTTATATTAATCACTATTTTTCAAAGTTACATTGATTTATATTTGGAATTTTAAAAAGAAGCGGAAATCTTAAATAGCTAATCAAAACAAAAGAACATACAGAATAAAATATTCAAATGTCACAAAGGAAAACTGAAACTTAAAAGGAAATTATTTTTAAATAGATGTGGGTCAGGATCCTGCCAAAAGAAAAAATAGTGATAAAATGTTTAGAGTAATGCATTTTACAAAAGAATAAATGTCATGAAAATATTCTGTCTCTTCAACTTAAACTATCCTTAGACTATTTTTAAAAGTTATTCTAACTCACAAAATTCTTTTGATTTCAATTAACTTTATAATTTTTATAAAGTACATGTTTCATGTTATAGAATGATTTCAAACTTTAAAAAACACCCTGTACTTAATCTCTGGATAGGTCATGAACTCAATTATAAATTTGTAAAGGTTTTTTAGAGAACATTAACTAGGACTCTCTAGGACCATTGCAAACAGTTATCTGATAGCATCTATTTCTCAGCATCCGTAATAAAATAAACACACATGAGCCAGAGAGTTGACTTTCTGATCTATAACAACCAGTGTGGTAACCACTACAAACCTACAAGGGGAATGAACGAGATTATGTTTGCCTTTTAATACTTCAACTCTACGATACCCCACCCTCAAACTCGTGACTTAAAGGTAACATAAAGACCCATGAGCATAGATAAACTTCTTTGGGTTCTTCCAAGTATGCCCTCTTGACATTGCTTCCAAATTTGTGTTTGATTTTTTTCAACTTGGCATCTATTCTGACCTTTGATTTGCACTTTAAACAATTTTGCATTGGAGGTTTTAAAGTGTCCTTTGCTTTCTTCGCTCTTTGCTTTTCTTGACTCTTGGGTCAGACTCAACACGTGGTTCCTTCCACTGTTAAAAATTTAGTCTTTATTCTCAAAAAAAACAACTTTTGGACTCAGAAAATGGGGTCCTACCCAACATACCATTTGTAACTCCCTTCAGTGTTTGATGTTTTATGAATGTCTTCTATATCAATGTACTTCTTACTACAATAAACATTAGGAATTCTCCTGTGTGCTTCCCATACATAACCTAGTTCGATCCTCACAGCAATCCTCTGGCTTCCTGCTTCCCTGAGAAAACTGAAGCCTTCCTCAGAGAACTTCACAGATTTCTACCAAGGATCTTGACCTCAATTGTTTTTTCCATCTGTTGTCAGAGATGATCTTACCAAACTTCCATAAACTCAGCCTCTCTACAGAGTACTAGATCCCTTTACCTCATCGCCTCAGCAGTGCTTTTCTCTCGCTTCTATATCATGTATATATTTTTACTCTTCACTGGATCATCCTTTTTGAGGGGAGTATTTGACCCATTTCTAATGAGCTTTATCAGGACCCTGCTTCCCTTGCCTGCCTCTTCCTTTCTTTCTCTTCTTTGCAGCACAACCCATCAAATGTTTTGTTATTCGAATTCCTCTTCCACAGCTCTTACCTTGCCTCAGGCCCAGAAGCCATGGAAACTGTTCTCATCCAAGCTACCAGTGCTCACCTGTTGTCAATCTAATAGTCAGTTTTACTTGATACATAACAAGTAGGTCATTAAACCCAATTGCTCTCTCTCCCCCACCCTCACCCACTTTCCTAATTTATCTTTCGGGACCCACAATTTCCTGATTGTTTCCCTACTTTTTTGGTGGTGTATTTGCAGTTTCCTTTACTGGTTCCATCTTTTGTCCTCTAGCACTTAATGTTCTAATGCTGCAAATCTCAGTCCTTGTTTTCTTATACTCTCTTGTGGGGACCATATTAATTTTCACAGTTTCAAATACTCCCCAAAATGTACCTCTAACTCTTCTGTGATTTCCAAATTAAAACATAATTGCCTACTCAAAATTTCTATTGGATGCCTAATGAGCAAGTCAGATTAAGCATGTCTGCAACTGATACTCTTGCTTTCTCCCTCCACACCATCTCACTCCTTCCTTCTTTCTTCCCCATCTCAGTTGTTGGCAAATCCGCCTTCCAACTGCATGGGTTAAAAATATCGGAGTCATCTTTTACTTTTGTTTTTTCTTTCATCTAAATGTCATCAAATTCTTTTGTGTTTACCTCTAAAACATCCAGAATACAAAAACTTCTTACTATCATCACTGCTACCTTCCTGGGGTAAAGCACCTATTTGTAACCTGAATTGATACAATACTAAAGCCTCCTTTAAAAAAAAAAAAATGCCCCTGCTTCTGCCCTTGTTCTAAACAATCTATTCCTATGTAATTAGAATAATTTTTTATTAAAGCTTATAAGGATACACTTGATATACAAAAAACTGCATACATTCAATATATATACAGTCTGGTGAGTTTGGACACATACATATACCTATAATAACGTTGCCACAATCAAGGTGATGGGAAAATAAAATGATTCAGCTGCTATAGAAAGCAGCTGAAACATGGATGTCCCCCCCCCCCCCAATTAAAGCTAGAACTATATGATCCAGCAATCCCACTCCTGGGTATATATATCAAAAAAAAAAATAAAAAAGAAAGAAAGAAAGAAAGGAAAGAAACCAGAATCTCGAAGTCATATCTGCACTCCCAGGTTCATTCATTGCAGCATTATTCACAATAGCCAAGATATGTAAACAATCCAAATGTCCATCATTGACAGACAAATGGATAAAGAAAATGTGGTATATTTATGCAATTATTCAGCCTTAAAATGAAGGGAATCCTGCCGTTTGCAACAACATGGATGACCACAAAGACATTATGCCTAGTGAAATAAGTCCGTTTCAGACAAACACTGAGTGATTCTTATATGAAGTATTTAAAATAGTCATACTTAAGGAGTAATTCTGTTAAAACCCAAGTTGGATAATGTCTTTCCTTTGTGCAAAAACCTTTGCTATGTTTGTCTCATAGTAACAGTCACAATTCTCCACAAAGCCACCAAGGCCCATCATGATCCAGCCCACTTACCCATGGACCTTCTCTCTAAGGACTTTCTCCCCGCACTGTGCTCATGTGCTCCCCGCACATGGACCACCCCCTTTTCCTCCAGCACGACATGCATGGTCTACTTGTAGAACCTTTACTCTGCTATTCCCTCTACATGAGACACCCCCTCCACAGGTTTCTGCTAGGCTAAATCTCTCACCGTCCATCTTTGCTTAAATTTTCACCTTTTCAATCAGGTTTACCCAGACCATGCTTCCTACTTCTGCAAAAAAAAAAAAAAAAAAGCCCCTACTCCTGCCCCAGCACTCATGAGCCCTGTGCACTCATCATCTAAAATAGTGAATAACTTGTTTGTAACTCTGCTTCTTGTTTGACACCCCCCAAGAAATTTTCACAATTGTTGTATTTTGTGGTCTATTACATTCACTGATATATTCCAAGTACCTAATTCATATTTTGCAACATAATATGACATAAAATGAATATTTGATGAATGACTGAATATTAATGATGGGCATTATACACTTTTTAATTTGTGAACTCTATGTTCTATTTTCTTTGTAATATTTTTCCATTGTTAATTCTTATTTAAAATGCTCTTAATGCCAAGTTACAGGGCTGAGCCACAAACGTCAGCCCCACTAACCACTGCATTGAAGGCACTGTGGAAAATAATACAAGCAGATTCTAGAGTGAAAAAAATAAAATAAAACAAAATGCTCTTAGTATCTCAGAATATTATTTTACATATTTATCAACTTCTATCTGGAGTGTATTTTTACATTAAAAATGAGGAAGATCTTTTATAATGGATAGCCAGCTGTTTCTTTACCATTGGTTAAGTGATTCATTCTTTCCCCATTCTGGAAGCCAAGTGAAGAAAGAGTGTAATCAGAAGGCAAAATCAACTAAGCCTAAAGCTGACAGGGTAAGAAGGTGATGGTGGGTAACAACCGGGTTTAACACCTTACTACCCATGGGCTACATATATGCATTTGTGTCTATTTCTTCAGTCTTTATATTATTCCATTATCTTATATGATCTATTCCCAACTCAGATCTGTTCCCAAAACATAATGTCATTCCTTTTTTCAAAAACCTACTTCTAAATTTCTCTCATCGTAAAAGCCACATGTACATCTATTCTTTCGCTAGTAATTTATCTTTAAAATGGTTACTTTTATAATTTTTTACATAGGTGAATCTTCTCAAAATGTGGTACTGCTTTTGCACGGTTTCAGAGATGATTTTGTCAACCCACTCTTAAATTTTAATTACAATAGATCAATTAATTTTCCATGAGATCTAAGAAAAGCCTGTAAGGATGAGCTGGCTTGAATAGTACAGGCTGACACCTAGTGGGTTAGGTTAGATCATGGATCACTGGTTGCCATCATCTACTTTTCAGCAGATCAGTGGCTGTGACCTGGCCACACCTGCCACACAGAATATGAAAATTTCACTCATATGGAAAGGAGAAAATAAGAGAAATGAAGCGTGAACTAATATTGGATGTGACTCCCAGGAGAAGGCAGGCACGTTGTGCCTAGTGATTCCACATCCCTTCCTCTAAAAGGACTGTGCCCCACCCCGCCTCCCCTCTGTAGCTCAGTGTATCACCACTCAGCTTATTTCTGTACACATAGATCTAGGGAGAACTAGATCAAGAATCCTGTGAAACAGACTACATGTGACATTATCGGAACCCTACCACTGATGGCTTTAAGTATCTTCTAAAACAGTGGTCTGTAAACATCTTTTTTGTAAAGTACCAGAGAGTAAATATTTCAGGTTTTATAGACCTCATACAGTCACTCTTGAATCTTCCGCTACTCCTCCTACTCTTTCTTCACCTCCTCCTTTTTCTTCTTCTTTACTCTTTAAAAATGTAAAAACTCACAGACCACAGGCTGGGTGATGAAAAGGCAGATGTCTTTCTTATTTAAATATTTATCAATCAAGGTTATTTTTCCTGCTATTACCATATCTGGAGAGTACCTTAAACAGATAACTGAGATTTCAACTGACCCTCAAGAAATAAGAATACTCTCTCACGGAGTCTTAGATTCCCAAGGGTGGCAGCCTTGGAGCTGCTCTGCTCAGTTCTCACGCTGCAGGGAGCACAGGTAACTGACAGCCCAGCAGCAGCCCCTCTGCATCCACTGCTGCATTTGTGCTGAGGCCACACCTCCCTCAGGCTGCTGTCAGTCAGTGAGCACGGCAGGGACAGTTAGGAATTCTCGTCTTGCAGTGATGGGATTTCTTATGATAGGAGACTAGGGGTCAAGGATTCCCCGCTAACCTGGCTTAACTTTTCTTACAAATATGTTGTATTCTGAGACTCCTCCTTCTCAACCCTTTCTCCCCACATTATTTTCACAGGTGTCAGATTTGCCTTGTGGCCAAAAGGCTCTCCCTGTGTCTCCTCTTTCACAGGCATTTTTCTCAATAAAATCTCAGACACCTAATCTTATTTATTATATATCTCTCTGAAAACCCAAATGAACACCAGATTGCACCTCTGCGAAACAAACTGCCTCCATGCTGTTTCTCATCTTCACCAGGTTAAATGTATTAGCTGTCTAGTGCTGCCTTAACAAAGTGCCACAGACTGGTAGCTTAGACATGTGCAGATAAAAAGTCCAAGATCACGTGGTCTGCAGGATTGGTTCCTTCAGAGGACTTTTGATGGAAACATGTTCCTTGCCTTTCTTCTAGTTTATGGTGATTTGCAGTCTTGGGTGTTCCTGTGTCTTCACAGTGTGTTCCCTCTGTACATGTCTCTCTATTTACATGGCATTATTTTTATAGGGACACTTGTAATATTGAATTAGAGGCCCACCGAACTCCAGTGTGACTTCATCTTAATTACATCTGTGGTGACACTATTCCCAAATAAGATTACATTCTGAGGTACTGGTGGTTAGAGTTTCAATATGTACATTTTAGGGAGACACAATTCAACCCCAAACACAAACGTAACACCTAATCTCCTCAGGGACCACATGAACCAAACAAACAAAAAATTACTTCTCATAAAGCAGTAGTAAAGATTTGAGGGTGACATGGTTAGAAGTATAATATTCATCACAAAGCAAAAATGTACAAATGCTTGTCTGATACTCTTTAAAAGACATTTCAGCCAACCACCACTAGGGGGCAGGTTGCCTCAGTAGGCAAAAATCCACGTGGTACCTGCCTCCCAAGATTTTCCTGGTTTATCTTCCCCTCCCATTTTTCTCTCTTCCATCTCTCTCTCTCTCCTCCTTCACTTGGGGAAGAGAAACAAATCCTTCTCATTTTCTCTTTCATATCTAATAACCCTTGCCCGGGAGTTAAAATGGGACAATTGCAATAAACAGGTCTCGTCTCTTTGGATGCAAAATGCACCTTGAAATAATATTTTACCCTCCTCCTTCAGGCAGCAGACAGGTAGTATAAAATGTTATCACAGGAGCTTATGGAGTATACAGCACAAATTTATTGCTTCGTAAGACTGATGGCTCTAGAATACAGTGAACCACAAACGGGATATGGCGCATTTTATAGTAAGGCAATTTTTCTTAACGTTTATCATGAAATTTTCTCCCCTTTAGAAAAATATTAGTATTGATGATAATAAGTTTTAATGCCAGGTGAAATAAATAAATTGTAATTATCTTCCCATAAATTCTCATATTTTCTTAACTGTTAAACCCTCTGAGTGACGGTGACTCCAGTTCTGTACATCCAGGACTGTTTCGAACAGCGTAGAATAATCAATCAATTAACAAACCACTCTCTGTTTCAAGCAGAGCTGTAATGCTCTTGGAATCCACCTTACCAAGTTAATGCCAACTAACAATTCCAGTAGATAACATCCCTCGTGGATGACATGAATTACATCGATCTTGCTCTGAAATTTTATTCCCTATCTGAACACCACTTTTGGATAATCAGACTCTTTAAGAGAACGAAATTATGATGTTTAAGTATGGCAACAAGAGAATCATGTTGCTTTTACTTGACCCTCATGTGGCTCAGGATTACGTGTAGGTCATATCAAGTTCAAATAGAACACAAGCTTTACCTAACAGCTTGCCTCTATCACAACTACCATACTGCCATAGCATGGCATTCTGTGGGTACTTGATATCAATAGCAATTTTAAAAACATATCAAAATAATTTTCCAAATACATTATTGTTTTCCTCACTGAAATCTGGAATTAGATGTTAATATAATAAACTATCATTGCATTTCCTAATATATGCAAGACTAAGCTCTACAATTCAGAAGCAAGGAAGCTAGAAACTCAAGAGTTATCTCTAACTCCTAACTTTCCCTCACACCTCACTTCACCTCACCTCTTCTTTAACTCTGTCTTTTCGAAGACCTCACCTTGACTTTTTTCACTTCTACTGCTTTCACTGCTATCTATCCACCCTCCCTGCAGCTGGAATTTTAAAATGATAATATGGCCATAAAGAAATATAAATATATTGCACTTGACATAAGTGCTCATGCTCTACTCTGTGCTTTGCACAATGAATTAATGCAATCTTCACACTACCACACATCAGAATGGAAACATTATGGATTTCAACTCTGAAAACAGTTTCTCCTACTCCATATTCTTTCAAATAATGCCCAAATTCTTAGCTTCCCCTTTGAAATGAAATCAAAAACTTCTCTGTATTTGCTAATTCTTATTTCTCTCTTCCAATTCCCCACCTTTTAAAAAATTTAGGATAAAATATAAGATCCACACTATAAAATATATAAGGTGTATATATTTATATTTGGAATAAAAATAACTCAATGCCCATCACTCAGGTTAGGCCATAGAGCAAAGTGTCAGTGGACTATCCGTGAAGTCCCCTATAAGCTCTTTCAGAATGATATTCCCAACTGTCTTCCTAGAGGTAAAATTCCATCTTTGGCCTTTCTATTAATGGCATTGGTAGACTGGCTTATTTCAGATTAATTCTCCTAGTGATAGAAAAACAAAAATTGGAAAAATATTTTAAGGGGATCTATTTGAAGGAATTGAAATGCTAACAAGACAGAGGGCTCAAGAAGACAGCCTACAATTCTAGGCATTAATCAGATGTCAGGAGACTGAGAAGCCAGGCAGCATATGGTAAGTGAGGCACTTTGCAGCAGAGGAAATCTCTTGAGCATCTTACAGGAATGGGGGACAGAACTGGATTGCAGGCATACCAAGAGGAGAGGCCTTGGTAAACACTCTGGGATTTTAGTTGTGAATACCGGGAAAAGAGTGAACAAGAAGTAGGTAAGCCTAGCTTCAAATCAACTTTACTTGGATTAAGGAGATTGCCCCTTCACTAACTGCTTGCTAAAAGCAAAGAAGTGTCTCTAAAAAGATGATTTAGAGCCTCAAAATTTCTAATATTTCATAAACATCTAGAATTCAATCAGAATTCACCAGGAATACCGACAGGTAAAAATGAGTAACAGAAAAAAAGAGAAAAATAAAACAAAAATACTTACATGACTAGCTTACTTCTCTGGAAATAGTGTTTTATTTTGTTTTGGGGGGTGTTTTGTCTTGACCTTCAGAAATTTCCTTTATATACTTAGTTCAACCATGTAAAAAAATGTTTTAAAATGTTTAAGAAGTTCAAAAATTGTGTTAAATATTCGGGGTCTTTTAGTAGGAAAGATTTTTACAGTACTGGGAGTTTTGGTAGGAAAGATTCTTAGCCTACCAAACTACCACTCTTCTACTCAGACTGTCCCGATTGCTTCCATCAAGAACTCTAGGTTACTGAACTTATGGTAAGTTCCGAGTTGTCAGCTTGAGTTATTAGACCATAGCTGATCACTTACTTCTTCTTGATGCACTTTCTCTACAATTATTCCAGGTAGTCTCTCTCTCTCCCTTGATTTTTCTTCCTTCCTCACTGGCCATTCCTCCATATTGCACCTTCTCCTTTTCTCAACACTGAAGTATGAGAAAACTTAGATTCTGTACTCTGCCTTATTCTCAGTTCTTTACATTATTTCTCTGGGTGATCTTGTATTATGCTCAAAATACCATTTATGCACTGATGGTTTATCACGAATCTCTCCAGCCTCAACTTTCCCTTGAAATAAAAACTTGTGTAACAGTTCACCATTTGAAATCTCTCCTTGGATCTAGCGAGCACCTTAACAAAAGTCCTGATCTGTTCTTCCTACTATATTCTGCTTTCAGTAAAAATCATCTCCACTTATTGAGATACTCAGGCTGAAAAGCTGTTACTCATCCCTGGCAGCTCTTTTTCATGTGTCTCACATCTGATCCATCTGAAAATACTGACACCTGTACCTTCCAAATATATGAAATCCAACCACTTATACCACTGTGCAACTACTGCTTTGTTTAAGCCATCACTTTCATTCAAACAGATTGTTTCAGTAGCGTCCTAACATTCATTTTCACCTATATAATGTATATGTGTGTGTGTGTGTGTGTATAAAATATGTGTGTGTGTGTGTATCCCTGAGAACAGCCAGAGTAATCCTACCAACATAGAGGGAAAACCTTATCACAGCTATATTCATTATCTCTAGTGAATTTCTAATTATCCAGAATTAAATCCACGTTCTTTACATGGTGAACGAGACTTAATGGCATTTCAAATGGCAAATCACTCCTCTGATTTCACACCTCCCATTCTAACTCTTACTCATCATGTTTCAGCTACGCTGCACTCTTGGCTGGTCTGTGAACATGCTAAGCACACTCCTACCTCAGGTAGTTTACACATCTTATCTTTTTTACCTGGACTTTCAACACTGCAAAGCCACCTGGGAGCCTGAGCAGCAGTTTTCTCCTCAGTGAGGTCAACCCTAACTGCTTCAAGTGCCTCCATCACTCTCCATCCCCTAACTCTACTTTAGTTTCATTCAGAGAATTGATCTTCATATTAAATACTGTATATGAATTTATTTCTTTAGGTGCTTTCCATCCTCAAAAATTTAATCTTGGCATAAACTTGGAATGTTCCTCTTTTGTTCACTGTATATCATCAGCTCTGGGTCAGAGTCTGGCACAGAGTGAATGTTCAAAAAACAAAACATAATTTAATTGGTACAATCTCATTGTGTAGAATAAGAGATGGAGGCTAAGATAGTTCTGTGTGTTTCCCAGTGCTGTACAGATAGTAAATAGAAGACTAGAAATTAAATCTTGGTCAATTTTTAAATGACAACAAATGAAACAAAACAAAAAAGCAGTATTTCCCATCACACTTTGCTATATTCATTAAAATTTCTTCATCTGATATTCATGACTTCACAGCCTGACCCCAATCTGTCTCTCAAGCCTCATCTCACCTTATTCATCACTTTTTTTTTTTTTTACAGAAAACCCATCTAACCTCCAGCTTGGTACGTTTAACTGCCTTTCTCTAAAGTTGTGCCCTCGTGCACCTCAGTGCTCCGCCTCATGCTTCTCCCTTAGCCTGAAGTGACCCCTTTCCCTATATCTGGCTAATGAAATCTTCCTCTTCCTTTGACTCAGGTCAAATGTCACTTATACAGTTAAGTCAGCTGCACTCATCTCAGTAAAAATTAATCTCTTCCCTGCCCAGACCCTGCCAAGGCACTTCGTGTTAGTGAACTTTTGGCGCTTTCTACTGTGTGCCTTACATTAAATGTACTCCTGTGCCTGTGCATGCCCCTCATGAGAAACTAAGCAGCTTTTTGTTTTGTTTTGTTTTGTTTTTTAACACCTTTATTGTGGTATGATTCCTGTACAGTAAACTACAAGTATTACAGATGTACAGTTTGATGAATTTTGATAGATGTGTATACCAGTGGAACCGCCACAATCAAGATAGCTAACATTTCCGTCACTCCCCAAAAACTAAGCTTCTTGAAAACAGTGGTTTCTTTCTAATCACATTTACATTCTCCCTTAGGTCTTAACAGCGTTCCATATACATAGTCAGTATTCAATTAAACATTACAGAAGTTCTTTTAACTACAGTCATCCATCTTTCCCAATAAGGAAGATATCCATTACTCTCATTTCTTATGTTGCTTTGATGCATAAAGTTACAAACTCGGATTTCCCTTTTTATGACTGACATATGTGTTACAATAATGATCAGTAATTCAACCAATAGCATTTATTTACAATGTTGTTTACAAGTAAATTCACGTAACTTTAGAACAGTTATTAGGAAAAAATTTTTTTAAATAATACATAGAGAAAGAGGTAAACATGAAGAAATAAAATATGTCCTGGACTGGGAAGAGAATTCTCTTCGAGACATGAAGGAAACCTAGGTCTTTTCAGTCTTTTTAATTCTTTGATTCTGCCCCATACTGAGTCCAGTGTGTTTTTCATTTCCCTTGTACATATTTAGTCTTCAGCCTTTAGGAAGTTAGAGTACCTCTCTATTGAATAGCAGATATTTTGATGCAGTTAGCACAGGAAATATTTTATGGAGATACTGTAAGTAGGTAAATGACTATGAAGATAGACTTCGGACTACAGAGTACGTTACCATGCTAAGATATTTGTATTTATTTCCTGATGCACATAAAGAGCCAGTGAAGGATTTTGAGCACAAAAATGGGTTAACTATATTTGAGATTTGAGACTATAACATTGTAATCAGCAGGAAATATAAACATTCTAAGGAGAAATTTCAGTCAAGGAGTTTGTTAGATCACAGAATGAAGACCTTATTCTTGGCAGCATCATTAATAGGGGGAAACAATTAATAGTGTGATAAATTGCTTGTGAAGGGTCTGTGGTCTACGTTTGCAATCATTGGGGTTGTTTTTTTCTTAATTCTGGTTTTAGTAACATTTGCTGAGTGCTTATTGTAAGTCTCCCACTGAAGAATATAGTGCTATTAAAATATAAAATAGTGATTTTTTTAACACAGTCAAGGAAATGAGATAAGTGATGACAACTGAGAAAGGAACAATAGGGTTAAGTGTGATGTGAGGAGGAAAGGGAAGAGTATTCTGAACTGTGGGAACAACATGTGCAATTCTGGTGGCAAGACAGCGCATGGCAAGTTTGAGGAATTCATATGAATTCAGTAGTGACTTCAGAAACGGCAAGAAGTTTCCTGTTATGAGAGGAGACTAAAGAGACGGGTAACCGCCGGACAAGGAAGGACATTGCAGACCACATTAAGAAGAATTTCTCTCTTTTAATAATAGGATTTAGGGATTCACCTTTGCACTATTATTTTCTTGAATGCATAAGAAAGAGATAGGGCAAATATTTTTTCCTCACATCCTGGGAATATTTGAGGTTAAAGCCCTTTCCTCCATGTCAAGGAATTTTTTTTAATTCATATTCTAATTTTAATGAAATGCCATATGAAAAAAGATAAAGTTGTTTGTCCTGCCTCTCCCCACCAACCCATTGGAAAGATAAAATGTGAACCCAGGAACCTGAGACTTGACTGGGGTTAAGGAGGTGCTACATTATAAAGACTGAGGAACCTGAAAACATAATAGGGATATAATTTTTCTAAAGGGTCCAAAGGAAATAGGCAATAATGAGTTGATCTTGCAAGGTGTACTTCTGTGAGGTCTTCATAAGCACTCGGGACCTCATATCAGGACCAAATATGGGGCTATCTGATTTTTATCCAGACTGTGAGACTTGCATGATCATCTCCAGCTGCTTGTTACAGCCATCCTAGAGTGCTTGTACACAGTAACTTTAGCATGCTTCAAGGAGGAAAGTCCTTTGTACATTAGAGGATTGGAACTTTCCTAGACAAGACTGAGGTTCCTGGACTCAAAAAAAAAAGTGAGAAGACAAATAGTTTTAATGCCATCTTTGTGTTTTGGAAGCAGCACTCTGGCTGCATAATAGTAAAACTTCTGACACAGGAACGAGAGAATGCGTGCGGCATTCGCAGGCTGCTGTAGTACGCACCTCTGCAGGTTTTGTTCCATCCAGGTAGTGATGGAAACAAAAACATTTTTGGATGTGGAAAAAGAAAAAGATAATTTTAAAAGAACAATTGATTGCGTACTGATTGAACATTGAAGTTGAGAAGAGCATTAAGCCAAAGTATGCCAAGTCATCTGAATGAGGAGGAAAACTAATGAGCTTGGAGTTAAACAAGCTGAGTAGAAAGTTTTCAAGTGATATGCCTGTGTTGATGTCCAGCAGGAAACTGCAGATGTAGATCTGAAACAGTTAAAAGTTGGAGATTAGTGATTCCCATCACATGCAGAGGAACAAAAACAAAGAACAAAAACAAAATATGTAGTAAGGGTTAGTTGTAGTAATTTACTAATATCATTCCATCAAGTCTTCAAAATAATACCTCAGGACACCAATGTATAGGTAAGAAAAGTGAAGCTTATAGAGGGTAATTAGCCTTAATTCTAATTTCAAAGTTTGTCTTCCTTATTTACTGTCATTTTCTGCCTGTCTATGAATGGTTAAGGTTTCCCAGAAACAAGCATCTCCAAAAAAAGAGAATGGAAAAGAAGACTTAAGAAGGATATTAAGAAAGTCAGAAGATTGAAGTATTTTTGAAATCAAAGGGAGAGATTCGATAGTTTTGAATGTTGATTTTAATGACATTTGTTAAACTTGAAAAGTGTTTCAAAGATGTGTAGGATGAGGAATGAGAAGTTATTTCAGTTAGTCATTCAGAAAATGCTATTGAACAAAAAACCAGGTACTCTTCCAGGTGCTGCAGATATAACTGTGAACAAAAAAGAAAAATCACTTTCCTAATGGAGATTAAATTCTAGTAAGAGAGAGACAATAAGCAACTATGCAACTGAAGACCATGGTTTTATACCAATGAGGAGCTCACAGGAATTACCCATGTGAAGTAGATTCTCTAGATTAGAAGCCAGGTGGCCATAAATTGAAGAATGAAGAGGAGACGGTCCTTGCGTGGGATAAAGAAACAGATACACGTTGTGTTTTAGGAGGAAGGCTATAACATGCAGTCGGCTGGGGAATGTTGACAGCATGTACAGAAACCACACCAAGAAATGACCAGGTGCATTTGGGAGGTTCTTGGGTATGTGTGGCTTCTTTTGTGCGGTTTCCAAAAAAGAGGTGAAAGTGGAAGTTGTAAATACTGGTTCTCCGAATTTAGCAACCGGATCATCTGGAGGGCTTATAAAATGGCCTGCTGGGTCTACTTCAAGAGTTTCTGATTCAGTAGATTTGGGTTAGGGCCCAAGAATGTTCATTTCTAATGAGTTCCTAGGCTGATGGTTGGTGGATGACACCTTGAGAATAACTGCCTTAAATAAAAGTAGATTTTGTAAATCATCAGAATAGTCCAAACTCTAATCACATGCCTCGTTCTCACTCCCAACCAGTTCTTAATCAGAAGCAACGAGATCTTGAGCTAACTTGAGAAATTCTGTTCTTAATTGTTTAAACACTGAGTGTAAATCTTCAACAGGCTGCTTGCTCTATCCCTAAAAAGTCCCTATGTCTCATTATAATAGAGACTCCACATGCATCACAAAGTGTCAATTTTGCTGCTAAGGAGCAAGTTCTTAAAAGTGCATTTCACAGAATGTACAAAAACAACCAATTAAAAAACTTCCCTCACAGCAAGACATCCCTTTAAGTATTCTAATCATAAAGAATACCTTGTATTCGTGCAAAAAAAAAGTTGGGTTATGGCTGTTATTAACTTAAGCTGTGAGATTTTTAACATTTGCTTCCTTGTAAAAGTTATTGACTTTGCATATTTTTAGGAAATGCTCTTATTTTACTCACAAACTACACCTGGAATAAGCAGCTTGCTTTGTCCAGGTCACTCCAGTGATTCTCTGGCTGGTCTCTCAATCTCCTTGTCCATTTTTGAACACTCCTTTGCCCTCTGTATCTTTTTTGTACACATTTCAGTTTTTCTATTGTCATAAAACTTTGGCTAGTTTCTTCTTTCAGCTTAAAGCTTAAATCCGTTTCATTGGGTAAGTTCTATCTGACCCCCTTCAGGCTAGATACTGACTCCTTTTGTTATAAGTGCCACTGCACACTGATTTTTTTTGTTTTGTAAACCTGATTGAAGTAAATATATAAATGCATATAACTATATATATATATAAATATACACACACACACGTGTATGTATAAATACACAAATTAAAGGGATAGAGATTGCTATATTGTCTAGAAGTTACCACACTTGTATACTAGCAGTCATCCAAATCAAGAATCAGAGACACCCCTGCCATCCTGTGCCCCATGAAAGATTTGGACAAAAAATTTTAGTGCCCTCAGTTCCATGTATGTGTAGACAGGCTCTTTACATTTCCTCTGCCTAGGACCTGCTGTCTTCCCTTCACAGGTCGGTGCTTTTCTCAGTGAATGCCTTTCCTGAATCATGGCCAACATTTACAGAGATTCTAGAACCCAGCCTTAGGCAGAATGAACACGGACTTTGGAGTCAACAAGGGGATTACATTAAGCTCTTGATGCCTCTGGACCCTCTTGAGAGGTCTGGAGTTTAAAATACCTACTCCGTGGGATTTTTGTAAGAATTGTACAAAATAGGTAAAGTGCCCAGTACAAAAATGGCTCTATTTAAATACGAATTATCTTTCTTCTAGTACAGTTGACCCTTGAACTAGGCAGGGGGTTAGGGACACTGATCCTCCAGGCTGTCAAAAATTTATATACAATTCATAGTCAGCCTTCCCTTCACATCCCTGGTTGTTTTGAATCCTCGTGTTTAACCAACTGCTGATGGAGCAGTACTATAGTATTTACTATTGAAAAAAATCTGAATATGAGTGGACCAGTGCAGTCCAAACCCATGTTGTCCAAGGGTCAGCTATATATTAATTTCCTATTTAAGGGAGAGTCTCTGTTCTTCCATAATTCTGCCAAATATTTCTGTTTTTCTTCTCTAATTCTCTGCCATCTTATAGAGATGAGAAGTGTTTTCTTAAAAGATACAGGATTTTTTTGACTATCTAAAAAAAAATCCACTACTTATTTTGTGTCTAATATGAGCCAAGTGTGATTGGTCAGTTTATATTTATTAACTCCAATCCTCATAACCTTGCTTCAAGGTAGATAAAATTATCTCAGAGATGCTAAGTGATTTGTCCACAGTGAGAACTCATACTCTTGAAAGTAGGATTCACATATAGGTGCTTGTCATTCCTGTACGCCTCACTACTTCTGTGTGTATTGTGTCATGTGAGGTTGGGTGCCCATGAGAAGACACAATGAAATTAGGAAACATACAGTCATTTATTTGAATATTATGCTACAGGATTGTAAGAATTTGTGTTTTTAAAATAATTTTTGAATTTAACTGAAGCTTTCCATTTTAAGTCACTTATTTGTGTTGCAAATATTTAAGCAGTGACTGAACAATCTCTAACTGAAATCAAAAGCTGTTTTTATGATTGCTGTATGAATGGAAAAAAATGCTTCAGTCCCACCCATAAGAATATTACATTTGTCAATTCCATACTATCTGAAGGAAGAGACTGATTTAGACAAATAAATTACATGGATAAAGTACCTTTTAAAACATTGACTTCTAATCTCTACACTGCATTATAGCTTTCTCATGCTATGTCTCTCTGATGGTAAAGATATACCTTTAGTCCAAGTTGTCATTCAGTCCACAATTTTAAGAAAATTGTGGTTAATACATGTCTTAAAATATGTATACTGCTTTGAATGTTAAGAGTACTATGATTCAATCTAAGTGGTTTTGATGTATTTGAGTTTCTGATCTGAATATTGTACGTTGGTGAGCATAGCAATTCTAGAGTAGTTTTGCAACAGTAAGACTGTTATAATGCAGGTCTTCCTATCCCCTGCCATGTGTTCTTTGTTTTTTGTTTATGTTTTAACTGCAACTTAATAGTGCCAATTATTCTAACTTAGTTTATTGAAATTTTGTTTGAAGATAAAGATTAAATTGGTATATACCCTATGAAAGAAGTTTATATTACTCTGACTTTCTAGTTTATTGTGATATAAACTAGGTTTGGTGAGATAAGTAATATTAGATTCATAAAAATCTACATGAGAAGTATATACTCTTAGGTACAAAATTTCAATTCTGTATTTTTATATACATTATCTCAATGTTATATAATGAATCTAGACTTTTGAAAGAGCCAACTGCTATCTTACATTTTAATTTTTCATAGTAGTGGGACATGAACACAAATAGGATATCATATTTGCAACTTGTGAGCAAAGATCCAATGAAGTAGTCTGAAATTTTCTGGAATTTCAGTTTATTTGATGAATGTATTATGAACTATTTTTAAAAATGAAAGTTCTTAAGATTACCTCTTTTGCATTAATTATTGTACAAATAGGTATAAGAGGGAACTTTATAAAGTCAGATGACAGAAGATTTTTGAGAATTTTTTACCCTGATATTTTTAACTTCATGCATTTTAATGAAACATGAAGTTAATGCATATTTAGCCTTAATACTAGTAATAGACAAACTTCAAATAATTCATTTAAACCTCTGAAGCTCAAATATGGTAGTATAAGAGATCTGGTACCTATAAAATATGAATTCTCAAAATAAAATTTTAAGTATCTCTTGCTAATCTTACATAATTTTCAAGTCCAAAGTAACGTAAGAGTATTTGGTACACTAAATAATAGGAAGAGTTTCCAGCTTAGTAACTCATTAATATCAAGCCTTTAAACATGTGGAATACAGAAGGATAGGGAATTGGAAATCGAAAGTGAACTCCATTAAACTCTATAGATGATTTATATCCTCTCTGATTTCTGCTAAAGTCATCAAAGTCTGCTGAAGCTAAGGAACAGCTAAAGAAAAAAAGTGCTGCAGTAATGCGGTTGTGGAATTTACTCAACATCCATTTCATAGATTTTTATTTAGGATCTCATATATGATGCTGAGGAAAGAGTGATGAAAAATAAAGACAAGGTTCTTGGCTTCATTGAATTCATAGTTGGTAGGTTATACTCATAGCCAACAAATAATTACATAAATTATTTCAATAGTATTGCTCTAAGTTACATGAGGGAAAAAGTGTTATGAGATATTATAACAGGGAAACCAAAAAATAGCCTGGAGAGTCAGGAACACATTTCCAGAATGATAGGATTTAATCTCAGACTGAAAGGTGATTCAAAATTTTCAAGTCTGAAAAATATTTGACAGAGGGATATGTATAGACAATGATCTGAGAAGGGAAGGTGAGAGTTCAGTTTAAATAAGGAAATGGAGACAGAGATGGCTAAAACACAGAGTTGCGAGAGTTCATTAAAATGAAGCTGACTAGCTAGACAGTAGTGAATACAATGGGCTTTTGTCAATCGGGTTAAAGAATCTGAATGCTATCCAAGATCATTGGGTAGTCAAAGCACATTAAGGTAAGATCTGGCATTATTAAATGTTTATATATATTTTAAAGATTATTCTAGCTTCTCTGTGGACAATGGGTTAGAGCAAGGTAAAGAAGATAGAGGAAGACAAATTTTGAGACCACTGTAGTCATATGAGCAACAGTGTTGTTAACTTGGCCTGAATACAATGGAAAGAAAGAAGTAGGCAGATTTGAGATATAATCAGATGTAGACAGAGTTGGACTCTTGATTATATATGGGAGGGAATCAGTTATCAAAGTTAACACCATGTAATGAGGCTGTCAATGGAGAAGGAAAACTGGGGGGAAGGATGGATGGGAACAGAAAGGGCAAGGAAGAGGATGATCACGTATTCAAATTTGGACAGGTTGTATGTGAGATGCCTGAGAGTTTACCCAATTGGAGAGGCTGAATAGGCCACCATGTATATGTGCATAGAACTCAGTAAAGAGGTCTTAGCTAGGCTTGTAAATTTGGCATTTGTTGGCATTTGTTGACATTTGGATGATTTTTTAATTCCATGGGACAAGATGAGATTGCCTACAAGGATAGTATAGTTTGAAAAGAAAAGAATGTAAAGGACAAAAATCTGAGGAACTCTTGTATTTAAAGTTTTAGCAGAAATGGAGGAACCAGGATGGGTAACAAAGAAAGATCAGAGGGACATAAGTAAGGAAAATGTAGTAACTTAGAGGTCAAACTGTTGCATAATGGAGGGAGCAGTCCAATTCTTGATTTTGCATGACTGAAGTCATTTGTGACTTGAGCAGACGTGGTCACACCTATTTTATTGGCCTATAAAAAAGTTGAGTTGTGGACCATATGGAAGAAAAAATGGGGAAGAGTAGCTGAAAAGAAGACTTTGGCTGTAGAAGAAATTTTATGAAAATTACTGTATAATGTTTAAATGATAATTGGAAGGGTACACCAAGGAGGAAAAGTTTAAAGATAGAAGGAGGTACGAGTCATATTTCATAGTATACACAGTTCCCATGAAGGGAACAAAGAAGGGATAAAAATACATATGCATAAATATAAAAGAACATTCTGAGTATGTTTTATGGAAAAGACATTTTCTCCAAGTAAATAGGAGGTGAAGTGGATAAAAATAGGTATTGATAATAGTAGGTTTCTAAATTTAGTGTTTCTGATATTTTAAAATAATATAGCTCTGATATATTAATGTTTATTTTGTTATATATAATTTTTCCCTGTAAAGACATGATCTTTAGTATAGTTGGACCATAAACAATATGGGTAGTGGTAATAGGGAAGATGATGCTTAAAAATATAGAAATATGGGGGGAACTAAAGGAATTTATGTGGGGAAGAGAATGAGAATGAAATTTATGTTTCAGAATTCCTCTGGCTATGACAGAGAGAATGGATCTAAGATGGCGAATCTGGACGTAAAGCAAATGGAGAATAATTGTTTTCACAAACAGTTGATGCTAATGCTCTTGTTTTACTCTCCTCAACAACCCCCTCCAACAACACATGTATGCAGGCACATGTGCGCATGCACACACATGCACACACACACACAAATTTCTACCTATTTCTCCTTCTCACTGGCCAAGAAGAACCATGGAAGTTTTGACTAGGATAAAGGATTACCTTCTGTGTAAGTGACAGTAATGTCAACAACAATTAACAATTTTTCTGATTCTTTCAATGTTACCATGTAGGCAGACCATGCCAGTTGGCTTCACCAGTACACGATTAGGAATTCTTTACTTTACTCAACAACAATTTATCAGGTCCTCTGCTTGCTCTGTAGCAAGCACTGAAGTTGGCAAACCAAAATGAAATGATTATTTAAACCATAGTGCCTTTAAGAGGTGGAGATGGCTACTGTCTCAAGACACATGGAAAAGTATTTCTAATCACTTAATTTATTTCCTTTGAATTAAATTCAGTGGACATAAAACAGTAAGCATATAGTAGATAATCCATGACTTCTTAGAAAAGGAACAAGTGAAATAGCATATATTATTCCATTTAGAATTAGGGGTGAACCTGATTCCTAGGGCTTTACGACACCAAAGGTAAAAGCTGAGAATTGTCCTGCTTATTTTGGACTTTGGAAAAGTGGAGCATAGAATACCTATCCCAACACCAATGCAAATAAAATATCTAGCCACACAGGGCTATTTTTATATATCCATGGTAACCTTTTTTTTTTTTTTTTGGCTGCTTAAGAGTATGTTGCTAAGCAATTTGCATTGTTGTACTGGATAATTACATCAAAATTGTTAAATCTCTTGCAGATGATCATTTCATTATGTACAAATTCTGCCTACCACCCAAGAAAACCTACCAAATAATAAGTTTTTTTTAAGAAGGCAATTTTTGTCTTCTCAATAGTGTCACTTTATCAAAATATGTTACTTATAAAGCTAAGAAGTTTATAAATCACTGTGTATGGAAAAACCAAGCCATAGCTGTTAAAGCAAATGAATAGAGTATGCTACATGATGAACTGATATCTTTTTATTCAGCTTAATTTTCCCTCTGGCCTGGAAAATACCGATAACATACAGGTCTACAGAGAAATCCATAGCGAGAACAAAGCTTCATGCCCAACAATGTTGTCATCCTCCAGCCCAGAGCCATTCCTTAGAGAAGCTCTCGTCTGCAGCAACTGCTACTCTGCACAGCCTTTTCCATGTTGTTGTTTTTCCAGGGGAGATCGTCCTAGCTACATGAAACAGCAGAGGATCTTCTGAAGAAAGAGGTTAAGAGTGACCTTTGGAAGAGTAACAGTAAGTAAGGAACTCCACTGTGTGGGGGCTGAAATGTCTCATTTTATTTCTAGTAATGCTTTCTGCAGTAAGGCTTATCGTACAATTTTAATTGCCTTTTGAACAAAACAATTGCTGTACAACTTTTGTCATAAAGCTCAGAAGTAATTTTGGATGTGTTGAGACTCTGGTAGTTTCTTTTGGTAGATCATTGGATTTAGCTTTAACTAGGAGCATATGATGACAATTAATTAATTTTGGTGCATTAGTTAATTATTTAATTGTTCCAAGTCAGACTACCTTTATTCAAATAATGCCTTTGGCACTTAATTTTTTTACCTTGGAATTACCATATAAACTCCCTCTTTCTTGGTTTCCTCATCTATAAAGTGACACTAGTGCTGGAAGTGAACTTATCCATCAAACTAAGCATTAATTTGAGCATTAACAAAGCTAAAATATGTCAAAGGCCTAGATCAAGGCTTGTGATAAGCATATAAGTCTATCTGTTGTCGTTGTTGTCGATGTATTTATGAGCCAATTTAAACCAAACTTCATTTCTGCTGTGTAGCTGTTGAATCTTGGACAATTTAATAAGGTAAGAATGAATATGATATCTGGGCTTAGAAATTTTACTCTGTTTTCTTAAATAAGATGAAAACTCCAAATGGTAAAAATGTTTTTTTTTTTGAATAGAGTTTGAACTAAATTGAATTCTTCCTCTGTAGAAGGTAAGTACAATGTCTGTAATTCAGTTTTGAATGTCCTAATGCATTTCTTGTTTATAGAAGATTTTACACGTGACACACAACAGATTTGGTCAAAAGTAATGCAATGGTTGTATTCTTCCGCAAGACTGAATACACACATAGTGAAGAAGGGAAGCGCATTAGGAATCTAGGGACAGAATTCAACGCTAAATAGTAATTGAAAAAGATGTGTTGCGTGGAAACTGCAGAGGAAAACTGCTTTGTTTCAAGTGAAGGGTAACACAAATCATGCATTGAAATAGTAGAATCTTTTTAAAATTTCAACAGCACAATTGATGTGAGTTTTAATAAGCTTTGACACATAACTTGGAATAGTGAATTTCAATCACACAGATGGTTCACCAAGATAACACACAAGCCCTGATGGATTTATGTTGAGGTTTGGTTACATGTCTGATGAGTCTTCGGGTTATGGTTACATAAACTGAACTCAGATTAAGGGTATTGAAATACTCCTTCTAAGAATAATCACCTTTTAATAAAAAAGACTGCACCTAATCAGAGGTGTCATGCACCACTGAGTTTTGTGCACAGACCTTGCTGTTTAATAGCTGTTTGGTGACGTTTGTAATTGGATGCAGTTAGTAAACAATGTAAGACACTAATTTGTTACTTGGTAAAAGGAGTGAGTCCTTTCACTCCCTTCCAGGTTCAAAGCATATGACCCTGAAAGTTAATGAAAATAAAGAGATCCACACAAGAGAGCAAAAGTCACAATGCAGTGACAATGATGACTTGTGCTTTGTTTGGCTGCTTGAGGGATGAAGTTCAAACCGTTGCAGACAAGTCCCTGAGTTGCAAGGTCTTGCTGCCGTCGTTAATTGTTCCCTCTTGAAGATTCATTATATGCAAGTCTTTTCCTGCGTTTGTGGAAGTTCTTCCAAATTAGATTATAACTAATCTACAAAAAGAGCAGTTTCTGAGGCCCTGATATTTTAGAAATCCATTCTTTATTTGACCTAAAATATTTTCACTACTCTTTATCTTTGAGTATTCCATCCACTCCTTCTAAAACAGTCATTCCTCCTTTCTCTTACTGAAACTTGAAGACCACTTTAAATTTTACTAGCTTGCTAATCCTTGTGTCTTCTAGGCAGGGTGAGTTTCTCCATTATCTGGCCGTACATAGTGCATAAAACTCTGTTTATCTCTCAGTAGAACTTAACCAGATTTGTCTATTGATAATCTTGCCTGCTCTTCCAGAGCTAAACCTTTCTAGGACAAAGCCTCTGTATTATTTTGCTTTATATTTTCAGTACTTATCAATTATCCTAGTACCTAGTAGTTGCTCAGTAAACATTTTTAGAATGTTCTTTGGTATTGAATATTTCATATACAATGATAAATTAATTTTCTACCTTTTTAAAAATATATTCAATAAACCCATTATGAGAGTATATTCAATAAAAGTGTGAAGCATCTTCTATATATGAATAGGGAGATCAAGTTCATATGCTTGAAAAAGTTCAGCCTCTTTGAGGAGCTTACTGTTTAATGGTATACCAGGCAGACAGACATGCCTCACGAAAGAGTGGGTAGAATAAACAAGTGTGGTGTGGACATTGCCAGAAACCCCAGACCTCAGAGATCACCTCAGCTTCTCAGAGGAAGGAGCACCACAGGATAAGCTGAAAGGGAAAGGAGCTAGTTCAGGCCACCTTCCGGGATGGAAGTACTCTTCACAGGAAGAGCAGCGCACATGAAGATGTGGAGATATGGGAAAATAGAGCATTTTCTGGGAACTACAAGTAACTGAGTATTCTTGGAGATTAAAAAGTGAATAATGGGGGGTGCATAACAAGAGGACGAGCAAAAGATAAGTCTGGACTAATTAGTCAAAGGGACCTGCAATGCCATCCAAGATAATTTAAAATCTATCCTGTCTTGATGATGGAACTGAAGCCCAAGTTTTCTTATGATTTGTTCAGACTCACACAGACCTTGCAAGTGAAGGGAGGAGAAACCCTTGCCTACAGCTTGTTATTTAATGAGTGTTTGCTTCTTCAAAATATGTTGTAATCAGTAATCAATTAACACTGAGTCCTGAAATCCCTTTGAGATAGAGCTAAGTTTGCTTCATGAACTTTTCAAGATGAGGCTAAGCAACAGAATGGATGAGTCAAGGCCACAGTAGTGTCCTTTTGAATTAAAAATTAACATTCCGTGGATTTCTCTTCTCAGTTTTTCTTTCTTTATGTCTCAGTAAATTATACATTTACATCTTTGAATCAAGACCCAATAATCCATCTAAATCTGATTTTTTTAAATTCACAAAAGTTTCTAACCTAAATTAAATGACAGATTTGTTATCCAGCTGAGAGTCAGCTAACAATGAAATGCCTGATCAACATGTGGAAAAAATAAAATACACACAGTATAGGAAAAGGCAATACATTTTTTTCTGCACTTGTGTATTATCTGCCAGAGAATAAAAACATGATGTAATAGCCCTACAATTAGCTAATAGTAAAGAATGAAGCTAATAACTTTTTCAGGTAAAAATTATTTTTTAGTGATAGTCTAGTTCCCAGGTGGAATATATGTGTGCATATTTCAAATGAATATCAATTTCTCTTTTAAGAAGAATACGTATTTCTTGAAAAGATTTTTAAATAATCTGTGTAAGAATAAACTCATCCTAAGAGCAAATTGCTTAAATGAAATGGTTGTGCTGCTGTCTGGAAGTGGTTGATGCTCAGAGAATTTACAGTACTTCTGTCTCTCCATGTACCATCAAGATGAGCTCGCCTCTGAAAGCTTTTGAAATGATTTTCATTTCTTTGTCCTTGGGATGTGGGGAGATGCTGGGGAGTAGTGAGATAATTATAATGAGATTTTTTTCCCCTCCTAGGATATGAATTCACTTTAGAAATCTGCTTCCTTTTCAGTGATAAACAGTAGATGTTTTGGTCAAAATAATATGAATAATAATGCACATCATGAATCCCCCCCTCCCTTTCAAAATAAGCCACTGCTTTCTTTTATTATTCAAACTAAAACTTCAAGTTAGAGAAGATGCTGATAAACTTTGAGGTAATCTTTGAAAGAAACAAAACTTCCTGTTTGACTTTTGGGCAAGGTGGTTCTTACCGATTGATTTATTTAGCATTTTCATACCATTGTTGCCAGTAGATACAACCAGTATCCAGGTTCTTGTCCCATACCAGAAGGAATTCAGAGACAAGATGCAGAGGTTAAGAAAGTAAAATGAGGATTTATTATGAGATGGGTAGTATGCTCTTAAGTGAGAGTATGCAGGCTCAGGTGAGCGGCTGCCCTGAGTTTCTTTGGCAAGTTGGTTAAGCAAAATGTAGAAATGAATGGGCGGAATATTCATTGGGGAGGGAAGGGTTTGGGGTTGTATTCCCTGATCTTCATCCCAGCTCCACCTTCCCAAAGGGAGGAGGGATTTTTGTCCTTATTTAGTCTGGACCGGAAGTGTCATGTTGTCAGTGCCTGATGGGTACTTCTAATTTGCAAGGCTAATGTTAGTGAAATGAGGGCATAATGAGCAAAAGGTTACATTCATATACTGAAGATTCCTGCCTTTTCCCACTTTTCTTTGTTGGCCTCCAGGCCTCTCTTCATCCCAAAAGGTGTGACCACTTATCAGCCCAGAGGTTTCTGCTTTTCTTTCTCTGCCCAGGGACCCCTGTTTATATGGTGTATGGTTTTCCTCCTTTCAGCCCAATTCCCGCCACTTGGCCTGCATCCCCTTTCTCTGCTTCTATCTAGCCAGCTGCCTGCTCTAACACCATCAGAGAGGACTGTTAAAGGTTGTGCTTTTCACTCCTTCTTTCACATATTTTTATTGAGAGCAAACATATTTATAATATTATTTCAGCTGAAATATAATTATTTATAACATTATATCAGCTGAAATATAGTTATTTTAAATATATTAGTTATTTATACTTTATTAAACCATATACAAAATTTTAATCATGCTGTTTTATAATAGGAGAACAGTGAGTGTATATAATTTATTCTTTTATATGAACAGTGGGCTTTGTTTTTGTTAACTAATAGTGTTTCTCATCAAAATTTGAAGCTCTCTATAAAACTCCTTCAGATCTAGAAATTAATTTTTAATATTAAGGTATTTTCTAGGCTCATTTTGTCTCTTGTCTAATGACATTTATGGATTAAGGATAATAATGGTATCTTCATTCACAAACCAAATGGCGTCTTTTTGTTCCTCTTTTTCCTCTTGGCATTAGATTTGATAATATTCATTACTTCAGTTTTTTTGAAAAGTACTATTAAAACTTGATTAATTGGACAAAAGACTTTGCTGATTTTCCTCATTTTGTTCTACAGTTTTTTTCCACTCATTCTTCTCGGCGTTGGTTCTCAACCTAAAGGCAGTATTTCTGAGAATTTCATCTTCATTTGTCTTTTCTTCTCTATTCATTCCCTGGGCTACCACAACCAGGCTCATTATTTCACCATCTAAGTAACAAAAATTCTCAACTCAACCTGCTTGCCGGTTTCACACACTCATCTCAAGCTCTACATATTCAAAACTCAACTCAAAATCTTCCTTTCCCAAGTATGTTCTCTTTTCATACCCTTTATCTGAAAAAATGAAACAATTATTCACCAGATACCCAAGCCACAAATGTGATTATTACCCTGGATTATTTTTTCTCCCTCTCTGCCTCATATAAATCAGAAGTAAGTCATATACACTTCTAATCTCTGATCATTATTTTCATTCTTACCATCCTCTCCATCCTAATGGTTTTGTTCTGATCCCACAAAGTTTTTGTGTAGCTTATTAGAACTGAGTGACTTTACTGTTTCCCATCTGCCCCCCATCAGTCCCTTTTCATGCCATTCAAATCACCTTTCACTGATGGATATAATTCTATTAATCTTTTTGCTTAAAAATATTAGCTATAGATCAGTATTGACCAAATGAATAAAATATAACCTTATCAACACACTTGGAACTTTTCATGATCTGAGACCTACTTTTTTTTTTTTTTATTTTAATTTTGTTTCTACCTGCTCTGGTGTGCAATAGGACTCAAACTAATACATCAATCATGTACAAGGCCTCAAGATAGAGGTAATTAGTTAGAGATGATTATTCACTTCAAGATAGAGGTGATTATTCTGTTAATAACTAAAAATTCAATTCAAAATATTATTTTAACTATTGCATTAAAAGATAATAAGGGAGAGCAGAATATGCCACCCCCAAAATCCCACTTTGGCATATTGATTATTTTGAACTAAAATTACCTAAGAAATAACAAGTGCAAAAAGAACATTCTGACCCTTCTTTGTCCCCTTGAAAACAGGAAGCAAATCTCTCATGGAAAAGATATCCTCAATGTACCAAATTAGAAGGCATCATTATTACCAGAGACAGGGAATTTAGGGCCAGGAAGGCTACATAAACCAACCTGTTACTTCTTCACTAATTCATAACTTCAAGCCTAAACCCTTTTGTCTTGTCAATTTTTCACAAATTTGTTTCCTGTCTAAAAGGTATAAAAGCTTACTGCTTTGGTCACTTCTCTAAGTCTCAAATTTTCATAGAGCCTTCTATATATACAAAATTAAATTTGTTTTTCTCCTGTTAATCTGTCTTGTGTCAATTTAATTAGACTTGCCAAAGAATCTGGGAGAAAAGAAGGGAAAATATTTCCATACCTACAGGGGCATTACTTGAATCAAGAAACAACATTTATACATTTAGGCAATATCTAAGAATGCAATCAAGTCAACCACCTACTCCATCATCTATTAATGCTATTTCATAGCACAGCTGAGCAGTAGACATTGGATTGTCTCAAAGTGTCACATCTACCATCACTGAAAAGGGGTATTTATTCCTAAGGCTGTATTTTGAGAGAGACATTTCCTTACCCCCTTTAATTCTCTGAAGACATGCCATTATGTAATTTTGACCATCATTCTGCCATTCAGATGAGAAAATCTAAGGTTATAATAATTTCTAATTCTAGGAAAGCAAGATTTGCCACCCCAAAGTTTGGCTGTTTGGCATGAGGATTAATTTAGGCTGATTGTCTTTAAGAAATAGAAGACATAGGAAGCTTTTCTTGGTAGCTCCCCCTAAAATATCTAAAGAATTTAGATAAAGAGCCTGTTCCTGGATTAGAGATATCACCAGAGATAGTTGCAAACAATATAGGCTAGGTGTGGTGGGGAGAAACTCAGCAAGGCCTAGAGATTAGAGTCTACTATGCATCCACTGTCTCTCCATGGTCCAGTGAGCATTTATTTACCAAACATTTATCTTTCCATCTCCATGTAGATTGTCTTCCTTCCCTTTGAAGCCCTAAACCACTATTTCTCAAATCCTCTTCTGTCCTTAGTTGAAGATGGTATTTAAGGTGACAGTTTGGGTCATTTTGGCTAGTTACCCCTTTACACATATTATTAAACTTTAGTTTGATTTTCTCCTATTAATCTGTCTCATGTATATTTAATTCTTAGAGCAGCCAAAAGAACTTAGAAGGGTAGAGGAAAATTTCTTCCTCTCTGACATAATGATATATTTTAATATTCTTAAAAAAAGGGAAGAAAAATCTTCAGATACTTTAGCTATTTGCTCTTTAGTCTTCATAACTCAAGTAATAATAAACTCAAGATTTATTTTAATCATGGTGCAGAATACGAGCTCCTGTCACACTTTTTTTTTTTTTAATATAACTATCCTAGTCAGGATATATCCACAACGTTTTGTGAACTATTCAAGAACTTGTTACTGAATTCAGGTTCTGCTGCTTGCCACTCAAAAGCCAATCTCAAGAGACAACTATTGGTTGGAAAGGAAAGGTTGCTTTATTCAGGAGGCAAGCAACCTGAGGAGAAGGTAGACTCATGTCCAAAACCACCTCCAAAGATTCTGCTTGGCCATGAAAGTTTCTAAAGGGAGAAAGGGGAAGTTAATCACAACTAGTTATTTGAGGAGAAAGTCAGAATTTTCCTTTTCTTCCACTGTGTGCAGACTTTCTTCTGATTGGTTGGTGGTGAGGTAACAAGGTGGTGTTCCAGGACTCTTTTGCTCAGCCTGAAGTTACCATCCTCCACCTGGGTGGGAGCCTTAGCTCTTGCAGAAAAGCTCAAAGATATTGTCATGTATATCTCTTGAGGAGGAACCAGGACCCTGCTTTAATTGTTGCACTGTTGTTCCTTGACTGCTGATAAAACTGATGAAAATAGAGATTACATAAAACCCATGAATTCTCACGGTATTTTAGGCAGACTTTCATTTTTGGTGTAATTGTCATTTAGGGCAAGTTCACACCCAGGCTTGTAGAAATTTTTCTTGAAGCGGATGTTCTTATCTTTGAAAAATTCATATCAAAGATTTCCATTCCTTAAACTCACTTGATTTCTCGTACAATATGAATTTTAAAATACAGTCTCTTTGGTATAATTTGGTTTCCATGTATTACGTGTTTGACTCTTTTTCATAATTTCAGATACTACGCTCAATTGTATCGTATTCCTTCTCCCCCATATTGAGCCAACCATCCTTCTATTTTTATAAACTTTCTTTGTAAATCAACCAAGTTTTACCTGTAATTCCAAAAACAAACAAACAAAAAACAAAAAACAAAACCAACAAACTTATTGAATTTTCTGGAAATAATGTTTTAATCAAGATTCGACCATATTAGGCTTTATTCTTCACAACTGTGATATTTATAGATTTAATTGAGAGCCACCTAGTCCTTTACATACAGTTGCAACCAGGTTTTGTAGAAAACTAAGCTGTGAATCAGTGCTTTTCTGCAGTTTGAGATTTCAGTTCAGGAGCACCAGCTAACCCCCAGGTTTTCAGTATGATTACATTTATCGATATTTAAAGTACAAAGAAATCAACATGCTGGAAAGTAATTGCTCTATTGCCATAGGGAAAAAGATTAGGAAAACTGTGAGTTTAAGGAAGAAACTGCCTGGGTAGTAATCCCTTTTATTATCTACTCTAAGCCACAAATGATTCTATCCCTAGCCTAATAAATAATTATGTCATGAACTGTCAGGTCAGAGGACTTCAGCAAAATTGTTAAGAAGTACAACTATTAGAAACTTTCCATATTCCTAAGGTCATATTATCTCTTTTAAAGGGATGTATTTGACAGCACTGAATAAAATGCAGATGCTAATAGACACAGCAGGAGAGAACAACTACCCAAACCAGTCATTCATTAGGTGATCTCTGAGGCCCCTTCTAACTTTAAAATTCTATGTCTATGTCTAAATCAGAGTCATTTTCATTTGAATTGACAAAGCTAATAATATGTTTTAATTAACATATGTTTCTTTCATTAGAGGACTGTGTCAGATCAGAGAATTACGTTAATGGGGAACCCCGAAATTTGTCTGGAAAGCCAGAGTCATAGAGGAGGCAGATGAGCATGATCTCACAAAATCTGTTTGCTGGCAGAGACTGTGCTAAAGCCTTTGTCAACTGGGCTGGGGGATAAGGGAGAATAAACAGATCTATAAACAAGGCCTGATGGGAAAAAGAATTAGCAGAGATAAGCATGGAGAAACTAGATAAGGCCAACTGAGGTTTCATGAAAAGGCAGACAAAGCAAGCTCTAGGGGTATGAGTCTAATCCTGTTTTTTTCTATTGGGCCTCTCAGATTTTCCTTAGCAGTCTTGCTTCTAAGACAAGCTCTCTTAAACTTTATTTGTTCAAGCACCATGAAAGTAATTTTGGATCCATTCTGCCATTTCAAAAATCCTTAATAATCATGTACAGAAATAATTCTAGATAATATGGACAAATTATAAGCACATCAAAAAAGTTAAATTTGATAGTAGGGTGGGTGTTAGGATCCCCTGTGAACTGGCCAAGTATTTGCTAATGATTTAGTGACTTTTGAGTCATCTTCATTGTCATTTTCTCTTTCCAGGACCCAGACTTCCAGTCTGGGGCTAAGATGGAGTCCCAACAGTTAGGCATTTGGCCAGAAACTAAATGAAAAATAATCGGCTCTAATAAGTAGATAATGAATTTGACTCAGCCTCTCCGGAATGTCATATTCGCCTTACTCTGATGTAAGCCCTTCGTCTCATAAATCCCATTTGTAGTATGAAAGCTTCCACGACCATTCCTGAACAAGATGACTTCCTCTAACTCTGCAGTCCTCTTTCCTTCTCATCAGAGTCACTTGCTGCCTTATAGCAGCTCTTACATTGTTTCCCTGAATAGCTTAACTGTTTGATGCAATTTAGTACTTTAGATGTTTGACTTCTCACCAATAAGACCTCTTCCTGCCTCCATAAGGAAAACTAACCATAAAGTGTGAGATATTCACAACAGCATAGATTCTGATGGGGTGGGGATTGTGTCTGTCATGTTTAAGGTTACGTCACCAAAGAATGTACCCAATATATATTTGTTAAATCCATGAATAAAAGGGCAAGGAGTGGAGGACAATTCCCAGTTCTGATGAGCAAATGAGTAAATATTTCCATTATTGAAACCAAGAAGCAAGGAAAAGTAGGTTTAAAAGAAAAAGATAAATCTTATTTCAGAAATATTAAATATGATATGTTGGTGCTGTTGATAAACACATCACTCCTCACAAATGTGTAATGTACATTCCTTCCTCCATGTGCTGAGTTTGATGATGAAAGAAACCATGCTTTTTATATTTGTTCCCATAGAATAAGTGTTGGGACAATGCCTGGCACACATCAGGTGCTCAATAAATTTTGACTACATTAATGACTGAGTTAATTTAGTTAATTTATATATGCACTCCCTCTTTCATTGGTATTCAGAAGTCATCCTTTATGTAGTTAATAATAGTGTTTTCTTTGTGTCAGTTACCATTCTCAGTACTTTAACGTATTAACTAATTCAGTCCTCAAAACAACACTATGAAATAGTCACTATTACCTTCCCTATTCTACTTATTAAGACAGTGAAGCACAGGTAGGTTAATTGTCCAAGGTCACCAAGCTGGAAGGTATGGTGGCTGGATTCTGAATGCTAACAGTCTTTCTCTATAGGCCATGCTGTTACCCATTATCTTATTCTTCTCTGTTACTTCCATAATGAAAATAATGCTTTACAATCTGCATGCTAGACTTTAAGCAAAACAATTGGCAGATGAGAAAAGAACTGAAAGGAATTTATGTCCATATGTACTTTGGAAAAAGAGATCTATGAAAAACTAAGAAAACTCAACTAGTAAAATTACATCTTAAGACCTATTAGAAGTTAACACTGGGAAGAAGAGAAAGGGGAAAACACAGAAATGTTTTCTGCTTTAAACAGCTTACCCTGGCAGTGATGTAAATGTTCATTTTAATGATGTTACTGACAAAATAACTTGAATCAGCAGGCTATTGGAATTATCCAGAAAAATGAGAAATGGTACAAGGTGAGGCTGAGGAAATTTAAAAAGTGGAATTGGAGGGACATAGTAATGGGAAAGACGTGAGAAATGAGAAAATATGAAATAAGAGGAGTAAATGTGTCTCAGTCTTCTGTTTTATAGCATCGTTGTCAGACCCATCATCAGAAGGATATTGGGGAACTGGAACCATACTTTGCTGTGTGTGATAATGAGTTTAGTTTGGGTTTTGTTTTTGTTGTTGTTGTTGTTTGTTTTTTGTTTTTTAATTTAAGATACCTGTGTATACCTCCAGCCTCTTTTCTGGGACAATATACATTTAATTGCCTACTTATCATTCTTACTGGTTTATCTCAAACCCCTCAAGTTCAACACATGCAATACTGGATTCATGAGCTCTTCCCAAACCTGCTGCTATTCCAGTGTTCCCAGTCTTAATAAAGGACGCCATCTCCTACTTAGTGGCCTAAACTCAGAGACTTCGTTAATTTTACCCTTTCCCCTACCGACATCCATGCAATCACCAAATCCATGTTCCTAATACAGTTGAATACATTCATTCTTTTTTGTCTCTAATTTTAAATCCTCGTTATTTATCTAGATTTAATGCTACTTTGGTAGATGAGTAGGTGTTAACTGAAAGAATGATAAGGAAGTAAAAATTGCCTTCCCCTCTGTTAAAAAATTTCTTGTTTATCTCCCCTTTACAAATCAGCCCTTAAACTCAGAACACAACGAAAAATTGCTTCCACTGAGAGACCTTTTCTAACTTCAAAGCTAGAGTAGCTCTCCATTATATGTTCCCACGGCACGTTTTTTCTAACATTTAACACCTCTATAATTGCTCAGTGTCTGTCTTTCAAACTAAATTACAGATATCATAAAGATATGGTCTACATCTTGTGCACCTCTGTTTCCCCAGTGTCTGATTGCAGTAAATGCTCAATAACTCATTAAATGAATGAATGAAAAGAGGTTAAGCAAAATAACATCACCAAAAAGCATCCATTTGCTTTTATAACATGATCATCGGTGATTCACACAAGAGCAATTTCAATGTGGGAGTTGTACAAGGAGGCATAAAAGATAAAAGAAAACTAAATAGTCCAAGTATGTTTTCAGGAAGTGCTGCTGACATTTTAGATGAGTTGGAAGAGGAAATTGTAACAATTGGTTAAAATGAAAGTCCCCTCTGGTCATTGACAGTTACCCACTGACTTGAATAATTGGGAGCCGGCATGCTTGTGACCTTGTAAACAATGGGATCAGCAAGAATACTGCACTAATGCTTTGTTAAATTTCTTTCAAAATGCCAAAAATATATAAATCATTTTTTTCTGATTCCCAGCTGGAGCAAAATGGAAATTATAAAATCATTACTTATAATCCTAATACATTTGATAATTCTCAAATGATTTCCCATAGTCTAAAAAAAACACTGTGACACCCTGAGAGTCTGACACAGACATAGAGGAGCCATATTCAGAGGAAAAATTGCTGGGCCCTTAGCCCTCAAAAGACATAGAACAGTGTGACAGCCTCCTAGGCAGCCAGGGCAGCAGAGAACCTTTAGGAGGTTGAATTTGACTTGCTTTTCTCCATTGGGAGCCTCACGCTCAAGTTGGCCCCAAGATTCCTGACAGCTAATCCTGTCACAGAACTCAAGAGAATAGCAAAAAAGGTATAATTGATATTTCTTTTCAGTTAAAATTCTTCCAAGGGCAAAGAAAAGAGGTCTAAAAAGTAGTTCTTATAACAAATATTATTCTCCTTTATTTAAAAAAAATTTTCTTTGTCGACCTTGTTCTTTTCCCAAGTGAATTTTAACACATAACCATTGCCCTTTTACTTCAACAAAACAGTGTTGAATATAGATTAGTTTAAGTCGTTCAGAAATTTAAAATCTAAACAAAAGAGGGTAATTCAAAAATGAAATGTTAACTCGTTTTGAATTTTTGTCACTCTGGGGATCTGGACTAGATAGACACCCTCTTTTAAGTGGATCCAGTCATAGAACAGATACCCTTTTACTCCTTTAAATTTTTTTTGAATTGTAGATTGGAATAATGTATTAAGGGATTTCAATTTTATTCAACACTCACTATCTCGAAGGAGGGATTAAAATGCAACAGATTACTAAGTATATTGGAGTGAGCATAATAGCTTTACTCAGTAAAGAATCAATGGGGCTAAGATTTCTGCATAATAGATATTTTTAACAATTAGGCTGATGAAAATGAAATGAATTTAGTGCTATCATTTAATAATGCAAAAATGTGACAATGAGGTTTCTAGTTCCAATTTCTAATATTCAAAACCTGAGGGGGACGAGGGGAGAGAGAACCCTGAACAGAATTTAAAGTGGATCTTCTGATGCTTAGAGCAATCAATATTCAGGTTTGTCCTTTTGTATCTGTCAGTTATCTTTATAATTTGCCTCCTTAAGGTGTTGTTTTTATTTTAATACACAAGTGCAGATTCATACCTGTTTTTCCTCAGTGTGCATTAAAACCAACAGAGGAGTTTTTAGAGGCTTCAGCTGTGAAAAATTGGGTTGTCTTGTTGGAGATGATGAAGATAATTCCACTAACTGTAAGGATTCTTAACCTAAGAAGTAGGCAATAATTGATTATTTGTGTGTACTTATCATATGAAATAGGTTTGGGGGCCCAATTTGCTGATCTGTAGATAAATGGAGTTCTTCGAGGAATTCTTCAGAGAGTTTTTGTTGGAACGAGAGAATTTTCTCCCCTGTGTGGTTGATTTCGCAAGTTACCCTCTGAGTGCTTTAGATCTGGCACAGCGCTATTTTGTTAAGGAAGATGTGCCCAGTCCGGGAAAGAATGTTGCCATGGAGAGCCTTGCAGAATAGATGCGGAAGTCATTCCAAACCAATAGGGCTGTGCTGCACTGAGGCACGTTTTCTCCCTTTTACCTCTCTCTACCAATAACTGTCTTCTGCCTAAGAATAATTCCTTTTCCGCTAACTTTGACTTCAGCATTTTTTGTGTATGAACAATACACAGCATTGTTGTGCAGTTTTTTAATTCTAAATCTTCCTTAGACCACACAGCTTGTAAAATGATACAACTTATTCTCTCTGATTCTGTTAATTTAAATTTCAGTGAGAGTAATTTACCTTTTCTTTCAAAAACACCTGACCGGGCTGTATGTTTGTTGCCCCTGAGTACACTTTCCTCTGGATTAATCAGCTGTAACCAAGATGATATAGGACATTATACGGTGAAAAGAAAAATGTGGCCCAAAGGAGAATTGTCCAAAAAGATAGTTTAGTACTATTTTAAGAGTAGGCATCTAAATAAACTTATCTAACATGAAAGAAATTTACTTCTCAGATACTACCAGTTAAATAAATTGCAAACATTTTTATTTGGACAAAATAAATGGTAATACTGGAAAAAAACACAGAAATGCTTTTGAATGAACAGTTTCTAGTATAATAGAGCTCTGTATTATTTTTCACTGAATCAATTTAAAAACATTGAAAATTTGTATTCTTATGTAAAATTTTGAGGTATATATTGTTTGAATGACTCCATTTTCCTAAATTATTATGAAATGATCATTTTACTAAAGTGTTTTCAACACTTCATGACATGAATGCTAAGATTATTTTTGGTACTGATCAAATCAGATACAAATCCTTGATAAAAACATTTTCAGATGTCACAGATGACACTTTAAAAAGTATATAATTATAAACAGATAGAATTGTGACTTTTCTACAGCAGATTATATTGTCAATAAAATAATGTACCAATTCTTAGTGTGTGTGCCTTTCAACATGTCCTTTAATCACAGATCACTTCAATATTAATCACAATTCGCTACTTGTTCCCAAAAGTTGCTTTTTTGTTTCTTGTTAGAATATTCAATTTCAAAAAAGAATGTACATTTGTTTAACTCATGAATTTCTACTTCATTAATTTGTTTCTTTTTTTTTTTTTTTAATCTTATAACCCAGTTCTTTTCCATTGCATCAGGACAGGTCACAATTGCTTTTATGTAAATCAAGTTGCATGTTTAATATGCAAGGTCTGAACTTTAGATACATTGTTTTACATACTGTCTAATTATTATGCTACACATATTTATCCAAACTGACATTCCAATGTACTGTACATTCTTCTGATATCCCTAAAATCACCTTTGTTCTCACCTTTTCTTTCATCTTAACACCTTTTCAGTGATGTTTCCTCAAAAGGAATTCTTGAGCACAAATAATGTTAGAGGTAAAACAAACTTAAAAATTAACTATAAAATAATACTTTAAACTTTGCACCAATAAATATGAAATTATAGAAAAAGCAGATGAAGTAAGTGACAGATAAAGAATAAGATTAATTGTTTTGATCAAAGCACTTTATTGTTTCATACTATTGATTACTCTACTTTACATGTAAAATGTATGGTGCTTCTGCAATATTAATATCTTTTTTATGTCTAAATTATTTTTTATTCCCTTTGTAAATGTCTAGCAGAGGACAAATGGGTTTGTGGGTCACAAACAGTATCGCTATACTAAATTGTGATAACATATTGAAATATGAATATTATGTAGTTCTAAGTCTATTTCATAAGAAAAAAGTAAAATATGGGGGAATGTAGTATTAATTCATAAAATAAAATGGATCACTTTTAGCACCTAAAATTTTAAATTTAAAAATTACTTTAAAATATAAAATTTGCTAATTTAAAAAATTGCTAACCTACTTCCTTAAAGGTAATTATCTACCATGGAATGTCTTGCAGAATTGCTTTCAGATATATCATGAAACGTAACTTCCAAGAGCACAAGCTTCACAAAATACACATAGAATACTTCATGAATTTGTGTATCATCCTTTACAAGGGCCCAGCTAATCCTCTCTGGGTCATTTCAATTTTACTGTATGTGCTGCCAAAGCATATATGATTTTGAAACAATTTGTTTTAACCACCAAATGCTTAATTTTATAATTTGATATATGCAGTCTCACAGGCAGCAATATTCTCATTTATATCAGTATTAACATGATAGTTATCACTTATATCAATATCCATGTAAGAAATGTTTATTGTTTAAGCCACCTAGTCTGTGGTAGTAATGTTATAGCAGCCTGAACTAAGATGGAGTTTTGGTACTAAGAAGAGGGGTACCACTGTGAGAAAAGCCTAAAAATGTAGAAATGGTTTTGGAACTGTGTAATGATTAGAGGCTGGAAGAGTTTTGAGGTGCATGTTAGAAACAGTCTATGGACTGTAAAAAGTAATCCTGGTGAGAACTCAGAAACGAAAGGAGAATTCATCTTCTATCTTCCTAGAGAATACAGAAGTAACCATGTGCAGAATGTTGATAGAAATATAGGTGGTAAAGGCCATTCTGATGAGATCTCAGATGGAAATGAGGAACATGTTGTTGCACAATGGAGCAAAAGGCGATTCCTATTGCAAAGTGGCAAAGAACCTGGCTGCATTGTGTCTATATTCTAGTGTTTTGTGGAAAATAGAACCTGTGAGTGATAAAATTGGATATTTAGCTGAGGAGATTTCTAAACAAAGTGTCGAAGGATCACTGAGTGCTGATAGTAAAATGTAAGAAAAGAGAAATAAATTGAAGAAGAAATTGTTAAGCAATGAGCAAAGAGAAAACTAGCACTTAAAGATTTGAAAAATTTTCAGCCTGTCTACATTGCAAAAAAAATGAGAAACCGTGTTCTGAAGAGGACACTGAGGGTGTAGCTGACTGACCATTTTGATGAGGAGATTAGAGTGGCTGTAAACCTTGGACCTAATCAGCCATCAGATAGAAGCCAGGAATCGAGATGGGATTATACCAGCAGACATGCTGCCAGCTGGGATTAAAGAGAACAGAAAAAGTGGGACAGAGTGAAGGAAGGCTGTTGGAATTTTTTGATTTTCTGGAACAGGATGACAAAGTTTTTTAGCTGTGAACTTGTGCTATTCTTCAAGAAAAGAAGAGAATGGCCCTGTAGGTGATTCAGATCTCATTGGGGCAATCATCTCGGGCCAGTGACCTGAGACTGAAACAGTGAAAGCAAATCTGCCTGGAGCCATGGGGAATGCAACCCCCACCCAGCATAATATTATCATTTATATCAATATTGATATAAAATATTTTCCTGGCAACAGTGTTCACAATTTATTTTTTTCACCTATTTTACATAGAACATTAACTACTTGCTTTATAAATATGAAATACCATAAAGCACTTTACATTATTGTCAATAGAGGTACTCTAGTTGAGTAAAATCTTGGCAGAGAATGAAGTCATTTTGATTCTAGTCCTATCTTTTGTATTAATTATCTGTGTGATTTACAGCTGGTTCCTGTCATTCTCTCTGTCTTGGAATTTTCATGAGGACAATAATACTTAATCTACATACTTCCTAGGGTTGTTGTGAACAAAATAACTCTGATAATACTGTAATTTGGATAGGTGGTGAATGATAAAATATAAGACCTATTATCGCTGGTGTAATTTTAGTCGCTAAAATAAATTTGATGATTTGAGTAATGATAGTCATGCTTAAAAATAGCTGCTTCTCTGCTGGATATGCAATTAAATTTGCTGTGAGTGTGTGAATGTTTTTGCCTTCTTAGTGCTTTAGTATGTGTTTTGTATCTTAAACATATTTAGAGCTGAAAATTTTTTTGAATTATTACCACTTAGATAAGAATTTAAGTTCTAAAGGTAAAGGTGTCTTAGCTTTAGCCTTAGGAATGCCTACTTATAATTGTTTGTCTCCCACCTGCTAATGTCACTTTAGGTGTAAAAAGAATGAGCTATGAATTTAATTTTACATGTATCACGAAAACATCACCTTGACATTTAAAGAGAAAGAAAACCTTTTATGGGATTGCAAATGAGCACTTAAGATATTAAAATGTCTCCTTGATGGAAAAAACAAAATGCTCTTCTGTTGTCTTTTAAAAATGCCAACTTTCCTCTTCATAGTGACATACGTCAGAGTATCCTACATAGGTTTGGGGTGAGGAAGGCAGCCCGTAATTTTCCAAATTATCATTGGGCTTTGCAGTAGACTAAAGCCATTTTTTATCTTGAAAGATGGACAAGTAGGAAGTAACCTTTAAAATGTCTGCTTTGGGGATGAGGAAGTTATGCTTTGAGGAAAAACAGCAGACAAACCAACAATTTTTTAAGTGATGTTTGTTCATTTTCATAGGATTATAAGTCTGGGGGGATGACTGATAGATTTATCCTCTTCGAGCAGTGATTCATAAGGTGTGAGCCAGAGAAGTGGGTTTGAGTGAAAGAATGAACTTAGATTAAGAGGTATTGGAAGGGGTCTGGAAATCCACGTGCCATAATAATTTTTCAAGTGTGTGCTGGCACGCATGTTGACTTGCTCATGTATATACTCAAATTCTTTTGACATTATCAAATTTCCTAATCAATTAGTACTAAAATTACAATTGCTATCAGTTGAATATATATATATTTTTAGAAAAATGTGACATTAATTAAGCACGGAGGTCACTAGACTGACGTGGTTCTAATCCCATGGTGCCCATCGTAAGCAAAGCAAACTTTTAAAGGCCTTTTAAACGCCTCGAGGTGGAAACAAAAAACCTAAGGAAAAACTGCTCTTCAAGCTGTAGCCAATTGATGATGCCTCCGTGTTTTCTCTATGAAAATCTCTCCCCCAAGTTCCTGTCAATGGAGCGCTTCTAACTACTTCCCATTTGGCACTCCCTGATTTGAATTAGTTTTTGCTCAAATAAACTCCTAAAATTTTAACATGGCTCAGTTTACCTTTTAAAACCACCGTCTAAAATAAATGAATGCTGGTACTAAGAATTGAGAGGTTACAGAGCTTGGGGAAGGACTTGCCAATACAAATTTGTAAGCAAAATATAGTCAGATGAAACGATCATTTTTGGCACATATTAAGAAGGTCACTCACATCAATCCCCAAATCAGTGTTCTGTATGCTTAATTTTAAAAAGGATAATCATTTACACATTCAGTATGTTCACAGGCACATAAAAATGTAAATGAAATGCAAAATACATCCATAGTGAATTTTTAAAAATAATGTTTGTTGAAACTATTCAGTCTTTTTCAGTTATTCTTTTGAATTTCTAGTAATTTATATAACAAGTACAAATTGTTCTTACAATTGAAAAGGGAAAAAGTAAGCCACATCATTCTACATAACAAAAGCTGAATCTGTATTTTTCATATTTTGATTCCTTTCTTTTATCTCACCTTAGGTTACTATAGGATTTCTATTAATACAATCAGAGTCCTGAAACTGGAAAATGTTTCTCTTTTAATTTATTTAGCAGTATTTATTGAATAATGAATGTTTGTAGTTACTGGGTTTTGGGGGGGCAGTTATTGAAGTATAGTTGATTTACAATGTTGTATTAATTTCTGGTGTACAGCATAGTGATTATATATATATATATATATATATATATATATATATTCGTTTTCGTATTCTTTTTTATTATAAGCCATCACAAGGTATTGAATATAGTTCCCTGTGCTAGACAGTAGGACCTTGTTGTTTACCTATTATAGTAATTAATATCTACAAATCCCAAACTTCCAATTTATTCCTCTTTCTCCCCTGGTAAGCATAAGTTTGTTTTCCATGTCTGTGAATTTGTCTCTGTAAATAAGTTCATTTGTGTCATTTTTTTAGATTCCACATATAAGTGATATCATATAATATTTGTCTTTCTAACTTATTTCGCTTAGTATGATAATCTCTAGTCCACCCATGTTGCTGCAAATGGCATTATTTCATTCTTTTTATGGCTGAGTAGTATGCCATTGTATATCTGTATACCACTACTTCTTTATCCAATCATCTGTCAGTGGACGTTCAGGTTGCTTCTATGTCTTGGCTATTGTAATTAGTGCTGCTATGAACATTGGGGTGCATGCATATTTTTGAATTAGAATTCCCTCAAGATATATGCCCAGGAGTGGAGTTGTGGGATCATAGGGTAAGTCTGTTTTCAGTTTTTCTAAGGAATCTCCATACTGTTTTCCATAATGGCTGCACCAAATTACATTCCTACCAATAGTGTACGAGGGTTCCCTTTTCTCCACACCCTCTCCAGCATTTATCGTTTGTGGACTTTTTAATGATGGCCTTTCTGACCAGTGTGAATATAGTTACTGTTTTAAAGTACTTGGGATATACTAGATTTAAAAAATTCTAGTTCTTTTTCTTTAGAACTTGAAGTATAAAATGCTTATGTAAATTATGATAAGTAGTACAATCAGAAAGGTGAAATCTAAAACTAAAAGAAAATTATGAGTTGTAATAAATATGGCAAAGATTTGATACTTTTAATGTACAAAGAGCTCGTAAAAGCTGATAACAAAAGCACAATAAAACCAGTCTTAAAAATTGCCAGAATCAAAAATTTGAGTAATGATCCTCCAGAAGAGGCCAGTGCTCAACTTCATTTTAAGTAAATATGATGAAGCACAGCTCTCTCAATATCTTTCATTCTCTCTCACTCTCTCTCCACCACCTACTCAACTGGCCAAGATAAGGTTGGTAAGGGTAGGCTCAGTTTGGCTCCCTCACACAAGCTTTCTGGAATGGCAATTTAATAGATAAATATATATATATATATGTGTATATATATATATATATAATCTATCTAATTTTATATATATATACATAAATATATATTTATTTATTTAATATTACAAGCTTTACTGCAAAATGAACAGGTAATTTTTCTTGTAAATAACTAAGAACTGAAGTCATATTTCCAGCAAAAGCATTTAATAATAATTTACACATGTATAACAAAGGTATTAATATTAAAAAATATGTGTGTATATTAGTATGCTCTTTCCCTGTGCAGTTTCATATACTGGTCTCCTCTGTGGTTTCCTGAGGCATTCTTCTGTGGGGAGGAGGAGAAAAGAGATGAAAAGGTTTGAAGGATAGGGCATAAGGATTGTCGGAGCAGAGAGTTTATTATTTAACCTCTGGGTATTCAAAACAGGATTTTTGAATGTGCATCAGAAAAGTCCTGGAATGCCAGGCTTTGTGAATAAAAACACATTTTTGAGTTCCTTAGGACATATCAAAAGCACTGTGAAGATTTTCCCACCAGAGAAGACCCCTGACATAGGCCATGAGGCAGTAGGAGACATGTAAGACGGTCTGGGAGTGACAATGTTGATCACATCCTGGGGCCCCCATGTGATCCTCAGTAAACCCAGAATCTCGCCCTGTGCCCTGTGAGGTGATGCAGAGTTGCCAGCAGCTAAAGACTGGAAGCAGGACAAAGAGGCAAATGGTTGGGTCCTGGATTCTGACGACAGACACTAGATCTTCACCCTAAAATGCCAACAAGACCCTGTCATGCTTTAATTGTCATGAACTAGAACCCAGACCAATCCAGCCATTCCATACAGAAACCAGAGAGGACCCAAAGGATACCGTATGTTTCTGAAAAATTCTTTTCCACTTTGATAAAGAAACAGCCCTGATGACAGTCTTACGCCAATGGAAGCCTCTTGAAATTGATATGCACACATTAACTTTTTTTCCCACAGAGCAGCCACATTTAACATTATTTTTCATCACTGTTTTAGGCCACTCCCACCAGTGATTTTGGTATTATTCTTGATTACAATTGAATTGATTGTCATTATTTAGACTTTTTACATCTTTATCCAGAGAGTTATCTTTTTAATTTAAGGCATTAGTGGGTAGGTTTCCTTTTCCTCCTTTTTGAAAAAAAAAAAAAAAACACTAACCAGTAAAAAAATTTTATTTTATAATAAAATTCAGACTTCTTCAAACTATATTATTTTATGTCACTGGTGACTCTGAAGCATGAATTATTAAAAACTTATTTAGGACACATTTTTTCCCTGTGGCAGCAAGACGTGATTCAGACACTTCATATCGTCCTCTCCAACAAAGTGTTACTAATACTTAATTTTAAATTTAAATGCCAGGATTTCAGTGTATAATGCTACAGGACTCTTCAGTTATGAATGTTTATGATGCTGTTAAATAACAGTATTTCTGCATTTGATTTCATAATTATGTGATTCAATGAAGTATTACTGAATCAAAGCGCATGCTCCCCTATAAATAATTATATTGTATTCCTAATGAATACTTGAACTTATTGCAATTTGGGGTGAATTTTAATATTATAATGAGTTGATTAAAATATTAAAAGTCAGGGAAGTAATGATAGACAGATCAATCCTAACTTCTCATATACCAACACTAATACAGACGATATTCCTTATGCCACTAAGTGCTGTGCTTATCCCGGCGCAGGGTTCCTCTGTTTTTATGCAAATTTTCATTATTGGTTAACGTCTTGGTTATTTTATAATATTTGTATGCAAAGAAAGGAATCCTGGCAAAATATGGGATCTGATAAAATTAATCAATATCAGAGTCACCAGATATAAAATTTCATCTATCCAGAAGGTAAACTAAAGATGTCTCTTTAAAAGATGAATTTTCCCCATTTTAGGAAAGAGGTGGGCTGTAGAGTCTATCTGTTCAACCACAGATTAATATCTGGTGATTACAGAGCCCTTAGCCTTCTGCCTTGAGGGATGGACCTCATTGCCTCAAATATAGGCTTTGATTAAAAGGAAGATAAATGAAAATCATTTTCTTGGTTCTTTCCTGCCCATTTCTGAACTGACTTACACATTTAAATTGCATTTATTTCCTAAGTGCTCATACTGCCCATCCCCACAATCTACTGTCACCTTTCTTTCAGGCTCTGCAGTGGCTCAGACCCAGTGAAAAGAATGCACGTGATCATTCTGTTTCAAAACCAATTAGAAAAAGATAAGGAGCAAAAACTTTGATGGCTGACTAAGCCAGAAAGAACTTGGATAAGAGAGAGGTCTCAGGGGCATCCTAATTGGACGAGTTGGGAAGGGTCGGAAATAGCTTGCTCTATTTTTGCACATGAGAAATTTCTGGATGAGTGGGAAAGCCCAGAAACTTTGAATCGGACAGAATTCATGGGGTTTCATCCCAGCTCTGACACTGAGCTGTGTGTCACCTCTGCAGGATTTGTAACCTCTCATTAAAGAGAGATAATATCTATCTCACAGGTATTAAGGATTACCTCAGATAATTCATATAATAGGACTTAATGTGAAAGATCATAGTATGTCAGTGTAAGTTATCATTAAATTAGAAAGGTAGTGCTCAATCTTCTTACTAGCGTCTTGTTTACTCAGCTGAGTTTTTGAAAATAGCTATGCAATTGGCCATTGTTACATTTTATTCTTGGTAAATGTTTTCCTATATGTGTCTGTCTTCTCTGAATTCATGAGAATTCATGAGAAACAATGATTGTTCAATTTGCTAAACATTATTGAGTACTTACTATATACTAAGCATTGTGCTAGGAAATTTGAATGCATTATTTCCCTTTGTAATCCTTATATTAACTTTATAAGTATGTTATTTTCTCTACAACGATAACTAGAGAGTCAATGAGGGTATTTTTTTACATATTAAACTCATGTGTTCTCCCCCTCTGTTTCTTGTCCCTCATTCAGCTCTAGCTAGGATATTTTATGCCCAGTCTCTTAGGAATAGTCAGACACCACAAAATTTTGTAACTTCCAATAAGAATAGTCCCCCTTTCTTTCTCAAACTATAGTCCAAGGAATAACTAATAATAGTAATTTTATTTTGATTTCTTACTGTATAATAGAAAGTTTTTTAAGTATCTTACATTACTTTATTTAATCCTCTGAAAAATACTAGGAGCTATGTGCTATGATTATATACATTTTATGGAGCCTCCCCTGTGATTTTATAAAATCTTATACAGACCTGAAATAGGTTATCTTTCCCACGCACATAGATATTAGAAAGATGAATGAGGTTTCAAAACTCTCTAAGCTTCATCCCCAAGGAAGAACCTGAGAGACTGAAGAGATTCACATTCCCTAAACTTCTGCCTTTTAGAAAAGCCCAACTAAAAAGGAAACCATTTAAAGAAGAATAGCAGATTTGGAGATCCGAGGACACAGTGCACTCATAGCGCAATTAGACACTAGACAAGTTCCAGAGTTCTCCAAAGCCCACCATCAAACCAGAGCCGAAGAAATATTATTGTGATACGTCTGGCAGATGGCCGAATTGTCACTTGTTGACCTCACGGCACATCCATGTGTCCCAGTGATTTTTCCTCTTCCATAGAAAAGCACAAAGATGGAGCGTGTCACAACCCTGCTACATTTCTTAGAGCTTCAGAAGAGTGCAAGTTCAGAGGACCTCTAAGGTGGGAAGGAGGGGAGGTGGAAGTAGTGGAACTCACCAAGTAGCTGCCCAGACCTGAGATGCCCAGTACAGTGACTGCATGGATAGAAATGGCAATGAGATGACCACAAAGACAGTTTTTCATGAAGCTACTGAAGCTTAAGTTTCAGGGATCCTAACTTGCATGAGTTCTGTCTAAGGACATGAAATGTGTGGAAATGACTTTATTATGTTCCAATATTCTATTTAATTGAAGAATATGTTACAAAAATACACAGCTTTAAAGTATAGAGTTCAGTGAATTTTGTCAAACTTATACCCACATGTAACCACAAATCACATCAAGATATAGAACATTTCCATGCCCCCGCAAAGTCTTCTTGTGCCCCTGTCTATTACATCCCACACTCAGGGCAAACACTCTTCCCATTTGTTCTATTTTTTTTCTGGATTGTCCTGGCTATCCTAAGTTGATGAGTTTCTATATAAATTTTAGAATCACATTGTTAATTTCTTCAAAAACACTTTGAACTTGGGAGAAATTAAACTCAGTTCTATGTCCTTAGTGCTCAGCATCTGCTGTGATCTCTCCTCCGTTCTGTCAGCCCTCAAGCTGTTGCTTTTTCTTAACAGCTCAGGGAAGTGGTTCTTACCCAATGAACACATAGTTACAGAAGTAGCCAAGGGCCTGGGGGGAGTTTGCATGCAAATTTTGGGCACTTCCATTTATGACTCCCTTTTTAAAGATAATTTTTTTTCTCACTTTCCAACTGCTCTTGATCCTGAACACTGGCTTCTGACTTCTCAGTCCGTTATGACTTCACTGTTTGCTTGAGATAGATAGGTAGGTAGGTAGGTAGGTAGGTAGGTAGATAGATAGATAGGTAGGTAGATAGATAGATAGACAGACAGACAGACAGACAGACAGACAGATGGATAGCAAGCAGGCATTGTTTAGTACAAAAAAGCTAGATAGATCTGAGTTTCACTTAGTCTTTTTCCCTCTTTCAAGGATTATACACCCTTTGGTTTGTGCCTGATTTTGGTCACCCTACAGTATCTTCACAGTTACTTAAAAAAATAATAATTTGTTTAGCTAAAAAGTGTAGTTATCTTTGGAAGATGCTTTAATTTTCTGTACAATGCTCTGAAGCTGGACTTGTCTTCTACCTTTTAAAATTTACAGAAAGAGTATATTTTAACTGCAGTCTGTTAACACTGCCTCTTTCCACACTGACTTTTACTCAACTACACTCACTCATGTAGGGTGGCAGTAGGGATATGGCAAAGGAAAAGTGGAGTTGGCAATACGTCTAGTTTTAATTTACTGGGATATATTTAGGTGATTCTCAAACACATTCTATTACTGCTAGCATCCTGTGAATGAATGGCTTCCAGGAATATTCTGACTGCCCATTGCACTTTCTCAGCTGACATAATGACATGAGTGTTCAGTGCCAGAGGTTACAGGTTACCGGGCACAAGAAATATATGGATAATGAGTGAGAACAAGATTTGAAATGTTCCAAACGGGAAGATATTTTTACCTTTAATATTCTTTATTTTTTAGAATGGCTTTAGATTTACAAAAAAAAAAAATTGTGACGATAGTATAGAGGGCTCCTGTGTGCCCCACACCCAGTTTCTTGTATTACTGGTTTATTACAGCATTGTGTGTTAGTACGGCATACTTGTTACCATTAATGAACCAATATTGATGCACTATTCCTATTCAAAGCCCACACTTAACTGGTATTTGCTTAGTGTTTGCCTGTTGTCCTCTTTCTGTATAGAATCCAGGATATCACATTACATTCAGTCATCATGTCCCTTCTCTCACCTGTGACCATTACTCAAATTTTTCTTGTTTTTGATGATCTTGACAGTTTTGAGGAATACTGGTCAGGCATTTTGTAGAATGTCCCTCAGTTGGAATTTGTCTGATGATTTTCTCATGATTAGGTTGGAGTTATGGATCTGGGGAGACACAGGGAGACCGTGGAGGTTAAAGTGCCATTTTTATCACTTCATTTCAGGGTTCTCGCTATCAAGATGACTTATCACTGTCGAAGTGGACCTTAATCACCTAAAGTGAGCTTTGTCGGGTTTCCCACTGTAAAGTTACTGTTGTTTCTTTCCCATTTTCAATATTATACTCTTTGGAAGGAAGCCACTATGCATAGCCCATTCAAGGAATAAAGTACTATATTCCACATTCTTTATGGTGGAGTATCTATATACAGTATTTGGAGTTCTGCCCATGAGATCTATATCTTCTCTTCCATTCGTTAATTTATTTATTTCTATCAGTCTGTACTTTAGATGTTTATGCTTTGAGTTTAATCCAGCCCCAATTTATTCATTTTGTTTTTGCTAAAGTTATTCTAGGTTTGACCTTTGGGAGCTCTTTCAAAGTTGACTCCTGTGTTCCTTTGAAATATCCAATTTGCATATTGAAAACCAGAAGATGCTCTGTGAAAGTTTTCGAGCCATCTCTGACAGGAGGTTGTAACTTCCAGGAATGTATTTGATGGTGCAATTTATATAATTATTAACATCATACATAAAGATAGATATATGAAAATTACATCAAACAGAATTTCTCAGAATCCCTTTATTTTTAGGTCACAAACCTACAGTAGTACTATAAACAATGAGTTTGTCTTCGTGTGAAATCATGTTTTATAATCCTGTCATTACTAAATAACAAAATTCCATCAAGAGGAAAACAAATGATCTATTTCCTGTCCAATAATTATATTTAAAATTTTTTTGTCATTTGGCAAGGAATAGGATTCAGATGCAGTCAGAATTGGAGGCCAAAAAGTGTAAGTTGTTATTTCTCTGGAATTTATAATATTTATGGTGTCAAAGCTTTTTTAAATTGTAAATTGCTGTGGTGCATTTTCTCATTCTAAATAGATCCTTGGTTTTATATCTAATTTTGTGTCCATAATTTTGTATTATTTTTATTAAAGCTTCCTCCATCTACTACTAAATGTATAATTTTCAATATATACAAAATCTGGGTCCACCCCTGGGTAACATACAGCTCAGTCTGTCTACAGGTACACTGATGACTGAGGCCCCTCTCCCTCCAACCCCTAGCAGTGCTCAGAAGCAGCTAAAAGACAAAGCAGAAAAAGAACCTGAATTAATGAAAGATTGTTTTTGTTTTTAATATCCCATGGAATGGATCATGTAAGAGAAATGAAGTTCAGGTATAAAAAATTAAACTTACACCTACTGTTTGATCTGAGATAAGTACTCCATATGGAGATTACGTAAATTCCTTAAACCCACAAAACTGGTAAATAGTGAAGCAGGATTTCCAATATAAAACTTTGGATTTAAAAGTCAAGCCTTTAATATGGGAATAATGCAGATACAGATGTGCCAGTAACAATTAAAAGTTATGTATATTTCTAAAGTCCCTTTGAATATAAGGATATATACATGTAAGCATTAAGAGTCTTGTGAGAGAAGATACTTTCGAGGAATGATGAAGATACATCTTTTATTTTTTGTTTGGTATAACACTTATATGATGCTTACTCTGTACAGGTTACCATTTGGAGGTTTTTTACAAAATGTCTGTGACATAAACTTTATAACAATCTGTTGAGATGAATATTGTCTTATCCTCTTTTACAGTGTCAGGAACTGTGAAGGGTCAGAGATTTTACCTTGTTTATTAATTGTTCACCCTGCCACAGTTTCATAGATGCTGGGTTAGAGACAAAGGAGTTCATTTCTAATGGTATAGCAGCAACGTGAACTCACGCACTTATCAGTTCCCCGTGTCTCCCAAGCTCCCATGGGAAAGATGCCCAAGCAGGGTCTGGTGGATGCTGTGCACACAGTAGGTTTGTGTTTCAAGTAAGGAACATCAAACTTAGTAAGACCTCAATTGATAAAGGGGACTATTAGCAAACCTGCCCAATTTCTGACTTGGAGAGACTCATTCTCTATACTATCCTAATCAGGAAACACATCTGCCTTCCGACCTACAGGAAGACCCTATCTCTATCTTTCAAGACCGTTTGCCACCCTGGTACATACGAGGACATAAGTTGTCAGGAGACATGTGGAAGCACCATGGAGAATTGTTCTCCGACATGCAGATGAGGAAACTGAGTCATTTGTCCATAATGCTCAGTTCATAAAGTAGTAGATTTGAGATCATAAAGCTGCAAGGTCAGGCTCCAGAGTCTATGTTCTTAACCATTTCCTTCTTTGTATGACTTCTCCAGGTATAGAGAGGAACATCACTGAAGACCAACTGATTAGCTAACTTCTGCCTTTCTGTTGGGTGTCAGGCACCATATGGCTTCTTCTGATCCTAAGGGGAGCTATACTTAATCCTCCTTGTAAATTCTTAGGAATTCCTCCTTTAAAGACTTCTAGAAGGATTTCTCTTTTATTTCTCAAGACCCCATCAGGAAAGGTGGCATCAAACTTACTTTTCTCTCTACCTAGAAGCACAGTCTTTCTGAAAGTTTTTCTCACACAAATAACGTTGGTTCTGCAAATAACACAAAGTGACAGAGTCATAAAATGTTGCACTGAAAACAATCTCTTGTTTTCTTGTCCGATCTTATAAATTACAAATAAAGAACATAAAGTCCAAGGTAGTCATACATTTTGTTAGTAAGACAAGCAGCGTGAGAGAACATCTACTTTCTACTTTCTATTCTGTGTGCGTTTCCACCATATACTATGCATGGTAAGACGAGCTTCACACTTTCAATTTTATGCTAGAGTTTTTGTCCCTGAATTGTTTCAAAGGACAGTATCACTAGTCTTGTGGAACTTTAAGGAGAGCCACAGCAAAAAAAAAAAAAAAAAAAAAAAAAAGCCACATAGATATTTTTCTTTTAATCTAAGGGCAATGATTATAAAAGCCCAAATGTAATTAATGGATTTTTTAATCCCTAATTTTTAACTGGACTCAAGTTACTCACGAAGACAAAGAACATTTTCTGGGACCAGTAAAGCAATTAGAGAAACAAATACTTTCTATTTGGTGAAATGAAGTAAACTGAGGTGGAAGACCTATGTTTAACTCTTTCCCCTGAGGCTGTTCTTTTTTCATGGAATGAGTTTCCAGGAGAAATGAAATTTGGGGACTGGATGACTCAATTATATAAATGCATTAATTATATGTGGAGAAGATCCTATCATGGTTGGTTTTTTTTTTTTTCTGCTTTTCTTATGACTGAGAGAATTGTTTTGGATATGTGTTTCCCAGGGTTCTGAGAAGGTAAATGTTCTATAACTGCAACACTCTATCACTCCTGCAAGTGTGGTTATTTTGTAATGATACAATTTTAGTATCAGTGAAATACATTACTAAAAGTTTCCATAGACCTAATTTGGAACACTACATGATTATGGCCTCATAAGTAGGCTATCAGGCTTAAGTTTATGCTGGAGGAAATTTGAAAGCTGACATCCTACCTCCGAAGGACCACAACAATTACTGTTCTCTAAAAACCAAATGAGTTTTTCACTGTCATTAAATAATATTGTTGACACCATCAGTTTGTAATTGATACTTTTTTGTATATCTATATCTATCTATCTATCTATCTATCTATCTATCTATCTATCTATCTATCTATCTATATATGTATATGCTTACAGTAAGGCACAACAATAATGCTACCATGTGGTTATTTTGGAAATATATAGTTTATACCTCCAAAAAATAAAAGAATAGAAAAATGCTTCTAAAAGTCAGAACATTTGGGAAAACCCCTAGGATTTAATTCAAACATGATTTCAAGTGAACTCAATAGGCGTGTATGGGTGTCCATCTACATCCTTCCCTGCTCTTCCCTCAATGATCCTCATTTCTCTTTTTCTAAATCAAAATCTCCTCTCAGATTCTTAATTTATTATAATAATAGAGCCAAGTCTTACTTTAAGACAGCCCATTGTAGGACATTTTTATTTTAAAGGAGGTAAAAAAAAATCCTTTAATTTGAAAGAATTAAGGTCCAGTATTTGTCCAGCAGGCCAGCATTTGGAGGGACTTGGGACATTATTTGAGTATCTCAGCAACCCCACTACACATATCCGCTGTGAGTTAAAGCTTTCACTCACAAACACAGTAGTCTCGCTCCTTTCCGCAGGGCTCTGTGTTACAGCCTCTTCCTTTCCAGGCCCCTCATGTTCTGCACAAAGACTAAATACTGTTGGCAATTTAACACTTTTACTTCAGTTTTCGATGTGCCATCAATTAATACATCGTAAAAATACAGTGTTAATGTACTTTTGACCCTGGATTGGTTGTTGTCACCTTGGCACCATCCCTAGTCTTTTCAGAAGCTGCTGGCTACATTTCTCAGAATTCATCTTAACTGCTCAGGGCTATTTGCTGAGAAGTAGAAACTACGAGAGATTTACAGAGTGGAAGCGAAATAGAAGTTTCACAGTGTCACACCAGCCACTAAAGGGACACTTCCTGCCTTGCCCTTGGCAGCCTTCCCCAAGACGTGGGGTTGCCTTCCTCTTCTCCGTGAAGCTGTTGTGGCAAATAAGCAGGTGTAGTGTTGATTTTTGGCTGCCACCTTCTAATGCTCAGAACTTCAGCTCCTTTTCCCATTGGCAGAAACCCTGATTCCTAGACGAAACTCCTCATTCTCAGGATACTTTTAATAGTTTTGTTTCCCCAATCAAACCCAGCCTGATGCAGATTTCAGAGAAAAATTTTAACATTCTTTGTGGTAGAGAAAACTTCTTTCATTATTTATGGGTGATAATGATGGCTGAGGCGTATTCTATGAAAAACATGTCATTTTCAAAAGTATGTTTAGCTTTCCATGTGACTCTGATTTGTAATAAGGAGCAAAATTTAAAACTCTTAGATATTTAATTTTCTTTTTCATAAACATCTAGAATTGAAGGGCCACAAAATATGTTAAAAGATATAACCAATACTGTACTTTTTTCATTTCACACAGTATTGAGATATTTTTTAGATTTCAATATATAAAAGTTTTTCTTAAAAAACAATGTAAAAAATGTTCTGATTTATTTACATAATTTCTAGGTATTTTCTAGTGTATTTCCATTGAAAATACAGAAATATAAAATATTTATAAGTTCTGGGTATTTTCTAATATCGTCCTTTATAATAAATATAAAAAATATTGAATATATTGATATCTTCTATTTTTTATTAAGCAAAGCCAATCAAAACATTATTTGACTAAATGCGTTCAAACAAAAGTTCTCATTTTAACCAAGATCTTTTCATTTTGCTGGAAGTCAATGAGACATGAAGAAATTGTTAAATTGGTGATAAACTATTCTCATTGGTCAGGCTGAAGAGAAGCATGACAAAAGGAAAGCTAAGCAAAGTCTATTTACTTGATAAAATGCTAACTTCAATGTTTTCTTACACAAATTTCCTACTCTTAAAATGTTTATGCTCACCATGTATCATGGTGTGTATGAAATTAAGACAAGAACTGCATTTTTCAAAACCTGTGCTCTTATTAAAGAAGCCATGCCATTTTCAAAGGCTGTTTCATAGTGCAATTATATGATACAACCTATATATCAAGAATTTTCTTATTGTGGCCATTACATGGGTCAAACTAATGCCTCTAAAAAGACAGTGTTGTAGTCAAGCTGGCCTGCCTTTTGTTGCAATAAAGAATCCTAAGGCACTGTTAAATAATCCCATTCACCAATACTCACCACGAAACACATTAAATAGAGTTGTCCTGGTGGGAGACCACGTTACCAGCATCCCATACTTACAGTTCAGAACATCTGGATGGTGTTAAGAACTGAGCACTCCGAGAGGAAGGATATAGCTCAGTGGTAGAGCGCGTGTTTAGCATGTACTAGGTCTTTGGTTCAATCACTGGTACCTTCGTTAAAAAAAAAAAAAAAAAGACTGAAAAATATAACAAACTGAAAAATAAATAAATAAAAGAACTGAGTGCTCAAACATGAAATGACTTCATTTGCTATCTAAAGCATCTGTACACAATGGTTTACCGAACAGATATTGGTAAGATGAATGCACCTTAAAATCAATTAAAATATTCTTTAATATACACATTAACGAAAGTAATCTGTATTAAAAAATTTAAAATTTTATCAAAATGTGTAAAGTCTAATTTTACTATTTAAAATGTTAAGTTTTAAGTTAGACAACCTGGAATACAGGGCTTGCGCTCATAACACTGCCATCTACTAGCTTCCACTTGCTCTCTACTGTGCCTTTTACACTTGTGCATCCAAATAGATGGTTATTTGCAATTGGCTCACTAAATGTCACTAACCATAGTTACAGAAGAACATGATTCAGAAAAAAACATGTTTTTCAATAGCATCTTTTTTTTTAAGAGAACAGATTGTTTCTCTCATGTGTACCTTGGGTAGCTCTCAAAAGCACCTTGTTTTCAATTATTCAAAATATTTGTATTTCAGCACAGTCATTTCAGCAAACTTGCTTACATATTTAGCCTCTCTAAACACTCTGAGGAATTGCCTTGTTTTAGAACAAGTTTACTCTTGTTAAAAAGAGTATTTTACACTTGATGCATTTTTGAAAACCTGTTGTTACAAAATTTGATTTGTGAAAACAAAGTATGTTGTTGGTACCTTATTTACTTTAACACTTCATTTTTCTTTCCTATTTCTTGTGTTCTTCTTAGACCAGGTGGGAGATGATTTTTCGTTGATGTCCTAAGTCACTTTGGAGATTTTTCTCCTCGGGGAGCTTAGAGGTGGCAAAGTTATTGTTTTAACTTTGTTTCATCCTCAAGTATGTAAAGAATTTTTCATAGTCCTATTTCTCAAAACAATCTTGGTCTAAGTGGAAATAAATAAGATACAGTTTTAAAAAGTTAGATTTAATTTTGTGAGTCATAGTAGAAATAACTATTACCTCTGTTAAACTTTTCATAAAATACTTCTGCATAAAAGGGATATCATGTCCATAAGCATCACTTAGCTCTTTTAATATATTAACTGTCAAGGTAAATTGCTGATTACTAAAATATTTGAAAGTTCTTAATAATCGCTTTAATGTTACAGTTAATGAATATCACAACCATCATGAAATTTTATACTTTTTTACTCAGAATATGCTTTTTTCTCTAACTAACAATATTTCAAAACATAAAGCAAATGAGGTGATTTTTTCACTACAAATTATATCTATAATTCTTACTTTTTAAAAAAGTGAATATTTTCTTATTTAGGCTGTGTCCCTATGACAGATGTTATGTTACTGATGAGATATGGTGGTGGTCTGTGTGCTGACAGAATCATTGATCACATACTAGTTCAGGGATGTCAGAAATGACAGCGAAGTTGACATTTCCCTATTTTGTCTTGAAAAGGCTAAAGCTGGAATGAATGTTAAATGGCAGATTTGCTGTTGACCACGGCCAGAATTAAACGTGGAACATTTATTCTTTCATAAGTGATCTTAAGTGCTTGCTTCCCAAGTATGAGGTGCTAGTCTGTGCTAAAGGTACAGTGGTAAACAGATCACATGGCAAAGCATGTCCTCCGTTCTGGACCTGGGGAAGGAGAGGCAGGCAGTAAAAGAAAGTAAAGAAGTAAACATATAACTTGGTGAGTTCATGATAAAAGAACTGTGAAGAAAGGTAAAGGATGCCGAGAGGCTAGAGTGAGGGGTGCTGCTTTGTAAGTCATGGTCCAGAAGGTCTCTAAGGACACAACCATTAAGAAGAGACACGTTTTTCTTAATCAGCAGTCCATCATCTGGGTCCCCAAGGTCTTAGCTTTGCTGAAAAATATCTGCCTGTACCTTTAGGGAAATCCTTGTGGCCACCCAGAGAGATTTTTTATGTACCTGGCCTCTAAATTCAATGAGAATCTGTCCAGGCATTTTACAAAAGACTATATGTATGGGGTTTCATGGCTGATTCACTGTGTTTTCTAACTGTGCTTTAAGTGTCCATTAGATGTCTCCAGCTATTGACTTTTTATGCATTAGAATCTCTCCACTTAAGCAACTCCATTAATCTAAGGAAGCAAATTACAAATTACAACCTGTCCAAGTAAACAAGAATGATTATGACCTAACCATTTGGACTTTTAAGGGAATAGTACTACCATGAAGAGCAGGGTAATGAATGCTACACTTCCTTTCAACCCTGAATGAGCCTATGCAGTGCTAGGTTAAAACTGGAATAACGATGCATTTCATCAACTGTGGGCAAGAAGGGGTTTCTCGGCCTTCAATACCATGAAAAGGGATTTTCTTCCTTATTTCGCACATCTATTCCCTTATAGTCTTATGTTAACTTGATTTTCTCCCATCACCTTCACATCCAATCCATCCGTAGGTCCTGTTATCTTATTTCAAAACGCACCCCAAATCATTCTCGTTCTGCATTATAGAAGTATGCCTACAGTTGGACTACCATCATCTCTCTCTTGGGCTAAGTATTGTAAGAAATAAAGGGGAACTTACCCTATCTGGGACTTACGAGATTCAAGAGTGAGGTTTCAAATCTAGGAAGCCTGGAAGAAGTAACTACTTAGAGACCAGTGTGTACCATGTTTAATTGTTTCTCTTGTTACCATACGTACCTTGTCTTTGGTGGTCACATGTAGAGCCAGGTGGGACTCCATGTGTTCTAGTGAGTTAAGGAAAGAACCTGCCTATGGCTTGGAGGGAACATACATCCACAGGAGGAACAGAAAGGTGATTTGGCATGGGGGGGATCTGGGGGATTCAGCAGCAGCAGCGGTTCTGAAGGAGGTCAGCTGTTGTCTGTGGTTTTGTGGAGCATGCAAGCATCATGCAATAACATGTTGAAACTTCTTAGAAAGGGAAACGTAATAGAAGAACAGACTTCAAACTTCATATTGTTTGAACGGTGGAAACTCTGAAGCTGCTTTGAAATCTAAGGGTTTAATTTTGTAATCAGAGGCTAGTGAAATTTAGGCACAAATTCGTTATGCAATATTCTGAATTTAGTACCACCCTTAAGAGCAATCAGGGACTATTTACAAGCTTACAGTTATTGATGGAAATAGGCCACAATGAGAACTATCTATTTAAATGGGAGAGAAAAGAAATTAGATGTTCTATCAGTACGTCTTTAATCTCTACCCGTGACTCTATTTCTTGAACGATTATATCCCAGATGAAATGCCACTAGGCTCGTTTCGCAGCCCGCTTGATGAAGTTGAGCTATAACTCAGTAAGAAACATGGATTGAATTCTTTTATACCATTTGAGCTGAATAGCTTCAATTGGTCTCTTAGAGACCTTACTAAATGAACTGCCTGAGTGCTTGCCATGGGGCAACAGAGCCTAAAGTTTAAACAGAATTACACAACTTACACTTTGGATGTATGTAAAGGCGAAAAGCTGTAATAGTTTTGTTTTTAGATACCTGAGAAATTTGATTTGATTATCTTAATTTAGTATGTGATTTGTCCTGAAATTCTCTGCAGAAAATTATTGCTCATTTTTTAAAAAAATCTTTGTTAGCGTTCAACTGGAATATTCAATTAAGGAGGAAAATACTAAATAACAGTTACCTCAGATATAGATTTTCATCCAAGGATGATGAATCAGTTTTAAAGATTGCAAATTTTAATTTTTACTTGGTGACTAAGCACTTCTCTTTAGACAGTTGGATTATGCCAATGACTCACTCTTTTAAATACCTGAAATAGAAATATCCTTCTTAGCTTGATAAAACAATACATTTCTATCTTCTATAAATATACTAACTTTAAAATACATACATGAAAGTAATAAGGAATATTGCCATTCTTATTAGATTGCAAAGTTGTAATATATTATTTCAATTAACATATGATAGCTTTCTTTCCTGTGAACACAGAAAAATTTTAAAACCAGGTCAAAACAGTATTTAAAGTTTATGTGTAAAGAATCTATATTTAGATTACCTTTGAAGCTCAAGTACATAGATTTTTAATGGGTAAGATGTCATAAATTACAGTGCCCAAATTTTATGTGTATATAGTAGCATTACTCCGATCTTGTCGACAAGCCTGAGCTTACCTTTCACAAAAGAAGAGAATTTGGCTGTATGTATACATCACAACTCTTATGAAATATGTAAAAGACTCTACTTCATTTCAATTAAATGGGAAAAAAAGGAGATATGCACGTTTAGAAGAAAAATATCCTCAATATTCCCATGTTTTCTAAGTTAGGCTTTCTGATTTTATAGGAAAACAATAAAAGAAAAAAAGAAAGAAAATGAGCTTAAGAGTAGCAAAGCTTTTCAGAGCCTTTACTGGAGATTGTTTAGTTAAACATATTACTGGAACAGCTGCAGGAAAGTCTGGCACAAAGAGAGGTCTCTGGTTATAATATGCCCTCTTGCTTGCTAAAGCAGAAGGAATCACCTTGGCGTAAATGTACAAAGGATGAGAGGTGAAGTACCAGCACAACTGTCAATCACGTGAAATGTCAATTATTACTCAACCCTATTCAAACAACCATGCATGGTTTCTCCTGAAATTACGACTCCAGGCTTGGTGGTTTCTTCATTAGATTTCTTATTGCCACCTCTACATGGTGTTAAACCAGGGGTGAATGATAGTTGCCCTGCAGCATCGTAAAATGGAACCCCTTGCCAACAGTCTCTCTTTAACTACAGAGCAGTAACACCGATTAGCGCTGGAGTGTTACTCCGAGGGAACTCAACTGGCAAACAGTTTCTCTTCCATTATCCCAGGTGATTAAAAGATGCAGAAAAGCGATGTAATTTTCAGAGTGATTTTGTTATTTAAAACATATGTGAAACTTAGTATGGCCTTAAAGTTTATGGAAATATAAATACTCTTCTGGGAAGCAAACATAAGATAGACTTTAAGAGGAAAACCAAGATTTACTTTGACCTTTAACTAAAAGCTAGTTCCCACAAGCAATATTTTTGGAATGAAAAAGAAAATGACGATACTCTTTTGAATTTTAATTTTTGATTCTATTCAACTCTAATAGTTACCTACTGCTATGTAAAATGTTACCCCCAGAACTTCAAGGTTTCAAACAACAAACTTTTATCATCTCATAGTTTTTACATATTAGGAATCTGAGCACAGCTTAGCTAAGGGCCTTTGGCTCAAGTTCTCTCATGAAGTGTCCATCATGTTGGGCAGGACTTCAGGCAACTGAGGCACGGCTAGTCCGAGGCAGGAATAATGCTCTTCCAAACTCATGCACAGTTCAGGGAAGAACTCAGCTTCTTATCACACAGGCTTCTCCAGGGCTCCTGCGTGACCTCACAACATAGTGGCTAAGAATGAGAGGGAGAGTGTGTGTGTGTGTGTGTGTGTGCGCGCGCGAGTGCGCGTGCCAGGGAAGCACTCATGACAGAAGCTTTTTGGAACCTAATCTTGGAAGTGATGTCCTATCATTTGTGCTGCATTTTCTTTGTTAGTAGTCAATAAGTCCAGTCCACATGGTGAACAAACAAATGTTGCCTGCCATTTCAGTAAACAAAGAATTATGTCTGCTGTCAAGCCATCAAACCATTAGCCACTGCAGCCACCCCTTTGCATCCTGAGGGGAATTCAGGATGGAGAAGAAAATAGGATACTGGTCCTAGAGAATAAAGATCTATATCAAAGGATTAATTTCAGTGAGCCCAGACTCTTGCATTTTCCCATACACAGAAAATCAGTAACTTGAGAAATCTCTTTTTTTCAATTAGCAGTAATTTTGATGTTCCAACTATATTTTTTTCTTTTCAGCAAAAACTTATATATCATAGTTCCTTCTGTCCCTCTTTAGAAATGGCTCCTCAAAACTATCTGAAAGGCTGCTTACAATCTCTATGCTTCTTTTTTTTTTTTTACATTCACTACTTTTAATTTAGGAAGCATAATTCTTATTCTAATAACAGGCATTGAAATAAAGTATTTTTCCTAAACATACCATATTATGAATATGATATTCTTAAATTTAAGAGCATATAGCATAATTCTGTATAAAAATACCTGTTACATTTCTTCTTAATATACATGAATATTGACTGTTTCAAGAAAATAATACATATTCACATACAAGTTCCCCATCCAGGTTTAATCTTAAGTTTAGAAAGAAATTTAAGTTTATTTATTTTAACTGCCCATTTGCTAGATTCTAGATTCTGTTTGGGCACCATTTAGGCAATTGTTCCTCTGTGTACAACACTGTTGTAGGTATTTACATGGAAAACTTTAAAGTAATATGTATGACTAGGAAAATGCAATAAGCATCTTCAAAAAGTTAGTAAATTAGAAAGGTGAGGTATTTTGGAAATAGCTCTGGGTAGACCTAATTCCAGCCACTTCCTATCTATGACCACAGGCAAGCTGCATAGCATCATTAGTGTCTTAGTCTGTTCAGGCTGTGTAACAAATATCCCACAGATGGATGGCTTATAAACAACAGAAATTTATTTCTCACAGTTCTGGAGGCTAGAAGTTCAAAATCAGGATGCCTGCATGGTCAGGTTCTGATGAAGGTCATCTTCTAGTTGCAGACTGCCAGTACTTCACTGTGTTTCCTTGTGATACGTAGCAAGGGCAAGCTAGCTCTCTGAGGCCTCTTTTATAAGAGCACTAATCCCATTCATGACAGCTCTGACTTTATGGTCTAACCCCTCCCAAAGGCCCCACCCCCTAATACCATCACCTTGGGCATTAGGTTTTCAACATATGAATTTGAGTAGGACTCAGATACTCAGACCATAGCAGTTAGTTTCCTTATTTATAAAAAAGAGTGGGTTAGATCAATAATTTTTAGGTTTTATTTCTGTTGTAAAATACTGTCATTTTACAGCAAAATACACCAAAAGAGAAGAAAGAAGGCAACGAAGAAAATAATATTCATTATTATGAAAGAATGTTCAGAATTTTAATCTTTAACCTTAATATTCCTAGTACTACAGCTACTAAAAGTACTAGTAGCTTAAGTATTTGCAATATGCACCACTAACCTTAAGTAGAATCATTTTTACTGCATTTCAGTTCATTGAAACTATGAAACATAAAAAAATTCTCCATACATTAAGATGTATATTATTCAACTATATTACTAAATTCACTGTAGCCATTTTATTTTTTAAATGTTTAATATTTATTTGTAATATTGAAATAACTTAAAATAAATTACTATTAAAATCATATTTCTATTAAAAAGATATTGTATTTTCCATCTGCTTCTCAAATTTATATGTACTATATCCAAAGAGAAGCCATATTTTTTTACTTTAGTTTTAAAGCATTTGTGGTAGTATTTATCACTGTTATGAAAAACGTAAACGGTAAATAATCTTTGAAAGAATAGACTAGCAAAATACTTGTCTACAGCTACAATGTCATTGCTATTCATTTAGTTATTTATAATAGGAAAATATTATTGAACGTGAGTACACATTCAATGTTGAACTGACTTATCAAAGGAAATACTTCATATACAGAAAAGAAGCTGCCCATTCATGAGAAACTAACTTACATTGAAAATTGATTACTGATTAATATTTATATTCTTACTAAATTTCATATTTTAATACTTTTTACTGTTGTTAAAAAGAAATAATAAATAAGATTTAAGTATCAGTTATGCTAAATAATGTCTATCAGAATAATGTCTATTAGTATTGGAATCAGACATCCTTTCTCATCAGCTTTTTATAAAAACTTATTCTGTTAAACATTTTTACTTCTTATTATCTAATTCTAATTGAACTCTTTCTTGTTCTTTTCATGAAAATGAAAATTAGCTTAAAGTTTTATGTGTGTTATTTTTCAGCTTCACCATTCAATAAACCAGTCAATTTATTTGATGGTGTTACATTTGATATCAAACGTCAACATTATTGAACTAACTCATATTATGTATAGTGAGAATAATTTAATTAAATAATAATACAGTAATAGTGTCTATGAAAATTTTAAATACATCTTCTATAATATTCATAAATTAATAATAAAATATTTAAACAAATAAAGTTCAATGGAGAGCCTTAACAGAAGATGGGAGATGGCAGATAAAGAGGAAGGAAGGAGCACATGCACTGGCACTGGATGGGAAAGTAGGAGCCACCATTAGAGCTTAGATTTTATTCTGAGAACAGAAAGAAACCACTGAGTGTTTTTCAGTGGGGAATGAATTATTCTGACTTATATTTCAAGGAGATAGCTTTGGATTTTGAAGAAAGAACAGGTTAGTAGAGGGACCAAGAGTGAAGATGGACAGATTAAAGATTTTTGTAATAGTCCATGAAAAGATCGTTTTAGCTTGGATAGAGGCAAGAGATGAAGCACAGCAGGCAGTAAAGATAGAAAAGTAGGACTTGATACAGGATTAGATGTGGGTAGTGAAAGAGAAGAATAAAAAGGTTAAAAAAAAAGTTGAATGAACCACAGCTCCTTACTCTGTCTTTCCAATCCAGTTTCACTATTTTCATTAATAAAATAAATAATTCAAGCAAGAATTGTTACAATGCATAATAAATTATAAAGCATTCTTGCATACATTACCATCTTGCTCTCTAGCAACAAACTCTGTAAGTAGCTTTTATTATCCTCAATTTATGCAAAGGCTCAGAGAAGTTCAGAGAATGCCTACAAGCACACAATTAATAAGTTGCTTATCAAGACTGCAAGCCAAGTTTACTGCTTCTAAATACTACAAGTGTTTTACTAATCACACTGCCTCCCAGGTCAAGCGTAACAATGCTGGATTTAGAAACATGAGGGACAGTAAGACTATACAGAACGCTGCATTAGGTTAGCTCTTTATAAATGGTAACCTAGTCATGAACATCATCATTAAACTATCTTTATAAAATGGTTTAGATTCCTATTTAAAGAGGAAAATCATGTCTCCTGAGTACTACCATTACCTACATTTTCCTAAGCAGAGACAAATTTGGCATATTACTAGGGAAAAAAATATGCAGGCACTCTTTGCTTTAAACAAGTTGTATATTTAACATAAAATGTGAAGAATGACTCAGAAAAATGTGAATATAAAAGTATATTCTTGCTCAATGTTGGGGCTTATTTTAGAGCCATAAGAATCATGGGGTCCCATGTAGAAGGGACGTTAAGTCACACTTCATATTAAAACATGCTGAATATACATGAACAAGTGTCGTTAAATATATGGTAGATAGGAGATGACACAAGAATTTGAGAATAAGGATATGACCAAGAACAAAAGAAATTGTCTTGTTGTACTGAGGGCTTCCAAATAAAAAAAAAAATTGTATAGCTTTTGGTTAATTGATTAAAGACATTGCCCAATTGGTAATGAAAGGATAGAATTAGCATCATTTAATTTCAGAGATTCCAGAACTTACAACTAGAGCCACCAACTGGTTTAGGATTGCCGTTACAATATGCTGCCTCCCACTTCATTTTGTTGAGGGCGTTAAGAAAAACACTCTCCCCATCTTGTTTTTCTCATTGAGCTATAATACATACACACCTACTGACTATGTTTGACAGTTTTAAAGAAGGAACTGAAATGAATGGAGTGGTGAGAAGGAATATGGTACCTTTTTTTAAGGAAGATATTAAATTCCCCTTATTAAAAATAGATGAAGAGGAGATAAAAGGTATATTGTGCCCCAGATTTGGTCAAAATCATGTCTAAAAACTGGACAGCAGAATAGTGTCTTGCTTTAACAACTTTAAGTATGTCTTCTGAAGAACGTGTTTCTGTTTGAAAAATAATCTGTGAATTTTAATTAGTGAATCAAGGCATTATATTTTATAGTCAAAAACATTTCATTTGCCTGCCTAACTAGACTGCTGGCATGTCACACAAACATCCCATTGTCAGCACTATATTGTGTAAATTGACAGACAGTCCTGTTAGTCCCCGAGTTCTTATGAACAAGATAACTTTAACCATTATTTCAAATGACTTGCTGTGTAACATCTTGATAGTAAAATTTATGTCTACTTTTCTCGTTTTGTAAAATTGAGTCTCTAGTAAAAAAAAATTAATGCTTTGATACAGTTTTATACTGTTCTATATGCGTTTGTTCTAAGGTAAATTTTGTAAGGCTGCAGTAAATATGAAAGGCAGACCCTCTGGGTTTAAATAGTTTAAATGTCTGTGTTTGGCCATGCTTATCTGATTTCCTTGGTAAGAACTGGATTGTTGCATGAGCTACGTGTAGGGCGAAAGGTTATTTCATTTTTCCCCTACTACTAACCAAGCTAAAATTTTCCGTATTCCAACACTGTGAGTCAACACCCAAAACAAGGTGCCCCGTCAGAAACCAAACACTGTGTTTTTATATGTGGCTTCCAGATACCTGTCAATTCTGTGAGTTCCTAAACCATTCTCCCTGTTTCTCTATCATTTATAAAAGAGAAAAAAAAAATGAGTATACGTGCTGTTTCCTTGAATATATTTGAAACTACATTGTTGCTTGAGGGGAGAGTATTTTTTATATGTTGACATTTATTTCTTCTTTTGCCATCTTGTATTTATAACTTGTCTCTTCTTATTTTTATTGTCTCACTAATCTTTCCCCTTAGCAGATCCTTTATATTTTATTGGAAATACCCGGCTTTTTCAGAGAAGTACGTTTTATGTCCCTGTGGAACTGAATTGGCCTCAGCTCTTCTTTTACCACATCAGTTTTCTGGGGATGAATTAGAGGCCTTCCAAGTGTTTCTTAGTGTAAAATCAATGCATCCAAGAAATCTCTAGAAGACATTTTATTTGGAAACTATCATGTTTAGCTATTCATAGTATTTAAAGTATTTCCAGCTGGTTTATCTCATTGCATGGAAAAACTAGATTTTTATTTCTTTGCTGTTAATCTAGTCTTTTACAATATTCCAAATCAAATCCTTGTAACAAATGGCAAATAATTATTATTCCATACTCCTGAACACTTGAAAACAGTTGTAGTTTCTTCTTGAATAAGCATGGCATTGATTAAATTAAAAATATAGTACATGTTAGCTCATTCTTCTAAAATTTAAATGCCTTACATTTACAGGGAATGCTTTATACATGCATAGGTCATACCACATAATAACGTTCGTTGACATTCTAGGCATCTGAATATCGTTGTTGTCATTATAGTCTTCCTAAGGCTGTGCATGTTTAGCTAACCTGTCTTCCTTAGAATCATGTCTTTGCAAACTTTTGTAGTAAATTCACTTTTAGATTTTCTTACCAGAAAATATTTCATCTCCCATAAATCCTTTCTCGAAAATCTTTTCTAGAAAAATATGTAACAAACACTCATATTGGTTGTTGATGGTGAGGTTTATACTAAATTCTATTGAATATTTAATCAATCATCTTCTTATTTAATATAACCATTCTGATACATTACATATGCTATGGAGATGAGAATGTGTTTGATTCTCTTTGGCTACAAGATCTCTTTGGCTAGAAAGTAAAAATACCTGAGATGGTACTTTCTGTGGATTAAACATCTCTCAGACAACCTTTCTTGATATATTACTGTTTAATATTCTCAACCTCAGTGCCACGCAGATGAGAATTCCCTTTCATCTACAGAATAAGCAATACTAAGTCGCAGGTACTAATGACAACCTTTACAATCTGTATTTAAAGCGTCTTTCCATCCTGACCTAGATTTGTTTCTCCATCTACATTTCATCATAACTCACACAGAGTTGGGGAAAAAAAAAGTGAAGGAATGAACCAATTCAAGAGTGAATAAATAAAACTGATATTTCTTCAAGTCAGATACCATCATTCTAGAAAAATGAGTTTACCGGACTTTTTTTTATAAAAACCCTACTTTTCCTTCTCTGTCTCTCCAATTATGCCTTTGCCCTGACTCTGTCTCTGAATGTCAAAATGCTACTTATTTTCTAGGCACAGCTCAAGTCCCACCTCAGCAAAAGCCTTTTCTGATCCATTTTACCAGAACCAATCTCCCTAGTTTTTGAATTCCATAGAACCCTGTCTCTCTCCTAAGAGGTAGTGTTATGCCTATTTATAGCAAAGGTAGCTCATAATTATTGTTTATTAGTTTCCACACGTGGTAATTTGTTCACTTTTTTGATCTCCTGAAACCTTTTAAAATTACTGGGAAAAAAATATTTTAATGAAGACACTGAGGCACAGAGCATTTGTAAATAATAGAACTTGGAATCCAACCCAGGGAGCCTGATCCCAGACCCTGCGCTATAAACATTGTGCTGAATGATTTAGAGTAAAGATAAAGTGTCACGATTACTTCTAAGTGTTATATAATTCCCTAAATATTTTTAAATAGAATTTTAAACAGAATTGAACTGCATGTATGGCTTGGATTTGAATAACATGAATGACTTACGTGCTTCTCATGTTATGGCCCATCAATAGCTTTTGCTCTCTGTTGGTTTCCTAACATTCATTGTGTTCTCCAAACCCAAAATATATCTAATTATATGATACCATTGGACTAATCGCGCTTCCTTTTTCTGAACAACTATCATTTTCTTCATGACCTTTCATCTTTCTGAAATGCATAAATCTCTCTGCAACTAAATTTAGGTAAGCACATTCATAAGACGCTAATTTGCGGGATGAATTAATAATAAACAAGTTGAAATGATGACAAAGAATAAGTCTAATTATGTTACAACAGTATTCTAAAGATTACTGTTTATTTTTAAAACTCATGTCCAGAAGCTAATACATATAGGTAGATAAACAGGCACACGGGCCTCTGGCTCTGGCAGAAATTATGATTTCCTCATGTACAGTTCCACAGCTCACATTTCAGTCATAGCAGTTACCAAACTTTATGATCTATCCTATCTTATTATCTCCGGAGTAAGTTTCTTGAGGACAAAGAAAATGTCTTTTAAATCTATGCCCGCTCCCATCTTATGTATAGATATATTGACCTAGTGTGCCGTTTCCTTATTACCTAATCTAAAGGAAACTTTCTCCCTTATAAGATCTTTTTACCTCACATTGCATGTTGTTTTCCTAATAGCCTAAAATCACCTTTTCATTTATTTACCTCTGAACATTTCCTGTTTCTGATCTTTCTCATTCCCCGCTCCATCTCCCAAGAGCGGAGAGGTGTGTCTTCTTTCCCGCTGAGTTTCCTGCAGGAAGACGCATACTTCGCCCTCAGAGCTGCTCAGTCAACACTGTTCAATGAATAACTCCTAAGTCCTCAGTAAGTGTGGGAATTAATTTTATTACACTGGAATTAATGAGTGATGATTATAAAAATATAGCAGGTGATTACATTAACAAGTACATTAAAAATCACATTCATGCGGGGAAAAGAAAAATCTGATCCATTTTTCCCATCAGGTACCTGATTTAGTGGCCAACACATAGGAAGTTTCTCAGAAATACTTGTTGGAATTTGAATTGGATAAATAAGTAAAATCTAATTTTTTTCAAATTCACTAGTGTGGTAAATTTATGTTCTTATAAATTAAAATTAGAATATATTTGAACATGAATAATTTAGTATTTTATCTCAGTTGTTTTGTATTAAACGTGGTTACTATGTCATGTGTTTCCTCGTTTGAATGGCATCTTCTATAATAGTGGAGTTTTTATTTTTTGGTTTGTTTATTTGGTTTCTTCTTTAAATTTTGGATCGTAGACCACTTTAAGAATCTGATGACAGCGATGGCACTTCTCTTCAGAAAAACAAAGATGTAATGCTACACAAACAGTTTTATACAGACAATTTTGTGTATAATTTTAGGAAGTCTCTGAGGTAGGACATGGCTAGGCTTACCTAGCTGATATTTGTGTGATTCTGATAGAGAGGCAAGAAGTGAAACATGTATGTACCTGTAACATAACAAGAAGCAGTTACTATTGTAATAAGATGGACTCTAGTATGCAGTTGTGCCCCAAGTGTCTGGGCTTCTTTCAACAGACTGACTCCTCACTCTCCATCCAGACTACGGAGACCTACAAACTTGAGGTATGCCATGGTGAGGAACAGGGGAAATACAGGAAGATACTGTGTAGCCATGACTACGTGTGTACTATTTATATTACTTAGTCCGTGGTTGGGTAGTAACCTCAGCTGGATCCCAGGGTTCCTTGTTAGTCTAAGCCTCCATCAACCCTTTGAGCCTGGTCTAGATCATTTGGCATATCCCTGAGGATGTGTCATGTTGATGTGATTTAACATGAGAGTGAGTGGAGAGGACAGTAAAAGTGAAAGCTTCTGGTCTTGGAATTGCCTGTAAGGATTCTTGGCATCTGATGGCCTGTGGGTGTTTAGGAAATGAAAATGGAAATTTGAACTGTGGTTCAGGTTTTGGATGCAGCTGCCCCTGACTATTCTGGAGGCTGAAAGCTTCAATGAACCCATTGGGATAGATGGGGAATAGACTTCTAAGGGTAAAGTATATGTTTGAAGTTGATTATTTTTGGTTAAAAAGGATTCTTGGAAGTACCCAGGATAATTCTTAGGTCATTCCCAGCCTTCCTTAGACTCTGCTTGCAGTTGTACTAATAGTAAGGAAGTACAGACTATATAGAAGGAAATTCTAGGAGAACGGGAGATGTATACGGGAAACCAGTATTCTAGCCTAGTAAGGACAAGAGCCCCTGATGACAATCTGATAGGAAAATAATGAATCTCTGTCAATTCCTGGATATTTCAGTGGGACTGAAAGAGTAGTCTATTGCCAAGAAAAATTTAAAAAACTCTTTTGTGTGAGTTGCTGGATTACTCATTAACCACCTGCTCTTGGTATTTGGGATCCATGCGCCTATTGCCGCTGGTTAAGAATTTCACCACCGTTGATCTTAAGACCATGCCCTTATAACTAGAATTCACCTCTTTCCTTTTTGTCAGAGAAAATAGAGTGGTCGATGGACTTTTAAAGGAGCAATTACACAAGGATTTTCATTTTTCTTTATTAAAACCAGTAGCCTAATTAACAACTGACAGTAACCAAAATGGAAAAGGATCTATGTTTTACTGGGACTTAATGGCAGCCACTAAAATGAATGGAATGGACATAGAATTTTTTTGGATCTCATTATCCTAACTACCACTGACTCTAGTTTTTTATTCAAGTGATTTCTATTATGGACTCCATGAGATTGTCCCACTCTGCCCCATTCAAGGGAATGGTAGATTCAAGAGAAATGGCAACAGTCCCCTTAATCTCGAAGTAATCTTTTCTCTGAGACAGTTCATGCAGAGTTCTTATTTTCCATGTTTAGTAAGTAAAGCATGGTACCAGGGAAGAATATGGCTAAATTAGTCTAAACTAACCTGAGAAAGCAGTGGTATAAGTAGGGGAAGCACTTTCTAAGTGGTTGGGGAGCTCAATTGATCATTCTCTCTAGTTCCTGGATAAAAATGAAGCCTTGTGCCCCCCCTCATGCTGTTCTGTATGGTGCTGGCCTAAGACCCTGCATGTTTCCAGAAAGGTGGGCAGAAGTGACTGAGAAAGATCAGGGGAACAAATGGATAACAGAGAGCCATGGCACCATCAGTTACATTCTTGGACAAGCTTATCACAAGATGTGTGTAGTCCTACCGAAATCGATTGGCTATCACCCATATACGAGGACACAATATAAGGGCTACACTGATCACATTGGCTCTGAGCCTGGTTTTCATCACCGTCCTGAGATGAATGACAATGTTTAACACACCCATGGTATTGAGCTACAACAAGTGAGAATTGACAACAGATACTTAAGAAATTGCCTGGAGAGATTATACCAAATAACCACAACTTCACAAACTGAAGAGTGTGAGTTGAACTCACCTACATCCCTCTATTAGTTAAAAGTAGGTTTGGGTTGTGTTTAAGAGAAACCATAAAGTAACTAGTAAATCATCTGATAATTTAATAAGACAGAGGTTTATTTCTTTATATAAAATCCATAGCTTTTTTTATCTTGGAATGGCATGGTCTCTGCTTTACAAACTCATCAAGAAACCTGCATCTCTTTCCAGCTAGTTACTCTTACATCCCAAAGGCCATAGCCCTTGTCCTCATGATCCAGGCCACATCTAGTAGCAACAAAGACTGGGGAATTGTCCTAGTCTGCTCAGGCCTCCATAACAAAATACCATAAATTGAATGGCTTAAACAGCAAAAATTTATTTTCTACTAGTTCTGGAGTCTGAAAGTCTAAGATCAGGGTGCCAGCATGATCAGGTTCTGCCAAGAGCGTTCTTCCTTTCTCTCTGTGTTCTCATATGGTGGAATGAGAGTGAAAGCAAGCTCCTTGGTGTCCCCTCTTATCAGGGCACTAATCCTCTCATGAAAACCCACCCTAGTGAACTTATCAAAATGTAATTACCTCCCAAAGGCCGCATCTTTTAAAAATCATCTCACTGGAGGTTAGAGCTTAAACATATGAATTTCAGGGGAATATAATTTAGCCAAAGAAGGAATGCAGTTCCTGATTTGGATGAGCACAGTTTGTGTCAAAAAATAATTGAATATATAGATAATGAAATATTTGAGGACATCCTACAGTCTCAGAAGCTAAAATGAGCTATACTGATTCTGGAAGCACTCACTTCCAAACACCACATGGTTGAAGTCTTAGCAGTTACAACCATGTCCTATTCCAGGGGTTTTTAATCTGATGTCAGTGGTCCCCCAGTACAGGGATTAACAAACAGTGACCCAGGGCCAAATGTGGCACACCACCTACTTTCCACCTACTTTTGTAAACAGTTTTATTGGAACACGGTCATGCCCATTGGTTTGCTTATCTTTCTTTGGCTGCTTTTGTGCTATAACAGCAGAGCTGCATATGCAGCCAAGACCTTATGGCCCACAAAGCCAAGAATATTATCTGGCCCTTTCCAGAAGGGTCTAACCACTCTTGCCCTAAAGCAACCATAAATACACTTTATGAGTTTGAGACCCCTGTGAAATGGCAAACAGAATGATGTAAATATGGGTATTTATCATGGGTGGGGCCAAAATTTTTATCAACTTCTCAACATATAGGTGATCCACTGAAAAAGTCCATAAACCCTCTAAAAACCTGGAGGAAATACTTGGTAAGAGGTTCACTTGCTTGTAAGAACATGCTGATATGTCCATAAAAAGGCAAATGGTGTATGAATGAACCACGTGTTTAGATCATTAAGATTAGTGCCATAAGAGTAGCTGTTACATAATCATCTAGTTAGAATACCATGTGAGACACCAGTAGAATTTGGATTCCATAGAGCCATTTTACACCTTTGAAAAAATTATTTGTAAATACCGATATTTGAGGTTATTAACTAAAGCTGCAATAAAACTCATTAGCAGCTCTAATTCTGTGAGCATATTCAATTTCTTTTGGATCATTTCATCAGTCTGGATATTCACTGAAAATGATATCATGAGATCATAAAAATACTACTTTTCTTTATAGCTATAATTATTTTAGATAGTTCCTAAGATGTCATCTCTCCCTTTTTTTTTCTTTTCCTTTTGTTTTTTAATAAGATAAACCTTTATTCACTGTTTGAATTTAGAAATCTTCCTTTTACTATCAACTCAAGACTCATAAGCCTATCTTCTTCTTTAACAAGTAGATTAAACTATTGAAATGAGAGCTGCCAATATTGCCACATTTTAAGAAATGTGTCCTATATCCTGGTTATTTCCAAATAACATCAGTTGGCTCTGTCTTAAAAGGACATGTAGCATCGTAGTGTTAAAGTTCAAGAAAGTTAAGACAAGGTCAAAATTACATTTTTTTTTAAATGGCATAAACCTTATTAAGTTTATTTTAGGCTGGCATGAAGAAAGGCATTAATGGATCAGACAGATTATACCTTAGCCCACTAAGCATCTAAAGATCATTTACATAAAACTTACATTAAGATTTATTATTTCTGTGATTTGGTAGGCCTATCTTTCATTTTTATACAACAATCTCTCAACACCTTGGATTTGCATATCTTATAAAATGTTTTTAAATGGTTTCACATCTGTTAATTCACAGCCACATTGTGAGCATGGCAATTATGCTCTCTTTTTATGGATTAAAATTTTGAGGTTCAAAGAAGTTAGATCTGTGATAGAGAGAAACCTAACTTGATGGATCAAAGTCTCTAGTTCCAGGCTCTTTTCCTAAACTACAGTCTTATAAAATATCTCTATTTTAATTTGCAAAAGAACAAAAGGATGTTCATATACGGAATACATATGTGTGCTTATCACCATTAAGAAACAGAAAATATACTTATGGATCACTGGTCCAACCATATACAAAGAAAAAGGTAGCCTTACTAGAAGAGAAGACACTGAATTTCAAGTTTCCAAGTTAACATTAAGTTGCTTCAATTTTTAAACTAACAAAATTGATACATGTTATTTTAGCCGCTAGTATTGCATGAATATTTGACATATGGACATTTCAGGTTGAAGTACTTGTTTCTTCTCAGTTTTAATTTACCATTGGTAAGCATCTCACTCCATTCTTATACCTTCTCTCTTCCAAGTATTATCATTGACGGTGAGAAGAATCATCAAGAAATAAAAATGAAGACTGTCAGAAACAAAAGTGGTTGTTACAGAATCACAAAATCACAAGGATGAATATTTAAATCAGATAAATGTAAACAGGGGCCATCTTTTCAGTAGTTAAGCCACAACAATTTTTTTCCCTCTGATTGCATTCTTCTCTACATTTAAATTTAATAAGTGTATATGGGAACTAGCTCCTCCATATATATTAGGAAAACAAGGTCAAGTGTACAATTAAGAATCTCTGAGGATGAGAAAGCCTTGGTACTGCTTTTAGTTTAGTAATACTATTCTTTCTCAGTCTGAATATGAATCAACAATCATAAATAAGTCAAGTCTGTTTTATTTTCGCTTAGCATTTTACTCTTTATAATCACTGTTTGTTCCTACTAAGACAGTAACCAAAAATAATTCAGCTACTCAGTTTTCTGAGTGATTCCAAGATGTGTCAACTAATTAAGCTATTTGAAAATACAATTGTAATTAAAGCAATGTGTATTGAGGGAATAATGTCTTAGGATTTATGGTTTTTAGGACACCTGTAAAGTTACTATAAATCTGCAGTACAATAGAACTCAGCATAATAAAAATGTTAGAATTTATAAAATGTCATCAAATGCTTGTGGCCCACTTCTATAAAAAACATGAATAATTCACAATACTATATATGCAATTAGATTTTGCTGCCCTGATTCCATTTAAATAAATGTGTTTATGAGTCACCAGTTTCATTTTCATCTACTTATACGTGGTGACCTTTCACTTATGAGCTGGAAAGCAATCAACTCTGGGTACAGAGTGAGATAAAGGAAAATAAATTTAAATATTTATAGTAAACATTTATGATGGCATGTGCATTAATGATTCTGAGCACATTTTTGTTTAGAGAAAAAAGATGTATAAAATGCATTCACTCCACAAATACTTACTGAGAAGTTACCATGTGCCTATTCAAGCATGTTACATGGTTCCAATGAAAATCAGACAATAAAATATGTGGACAAAATATGGACAGTAAAATAATGCCCTATGCAGTTTATTTTGATTTCTCATTTTTTAAAATATGTTTTAATGCAGAGAAAGAAGACTGCTAATATGTAAGTGATTCTTCCAAATTTCTACCTATTATTTCTTTGTATACTTCACAAAGTTATCAGTAGGTATTCATTAGGATGATTTGATGGGATATATATTAAAAAATAGAGGTAATCATGAAAACAATGTTGAAAGACCAAAGGGGGTAGCTTACTGCTTAATGTTTCTGTTCTCATACTTTTTTATTTCCTTTAAAATCTATCTCAGTACCCTCTCCCAGTTTCCTCTATATTTCAATTTATTCTGGGGCTCATATCAAGAGCCCACTACACAGTGCCGTACAACTTTGCCTGTACATCTATCATAGAACCCATTTCACCATGGCTTGTGTGTTTACATGGCTATTGTCTGTCCTCATAACAGTATCAAGAAATGCCTTTATTCCATTGGTTCCCATAGTGCTTGAGCAACATTTTGTACATTATGGATGTTCAATAAATAGTTGGGAAATGAACCCATCTTACCTCTCCTTCGAACAAAAGCTTATGATGACTCTACACTGCCAACCGCATTTGACTTATCTAAGCAAGCAAAGCCCTTAGCAGCCTGGCCCCAGACAGCTTTTCAAACTTCACAGTCACTCCACTTCACACTTTCTAAAGTCCATTGACAGTGAACAACTCAGTTGTCTTGAACCTTCTCACTTTGCTTTGCTCAAGCTGTTCTAATCTGTCATAAATATCTGTTTTCCAGTTCCTTTGCCTGGCCAATTCCATCCATACTTCAGTTCCCAACTTAGTTTTCATCTTTTTTTTTCTATAACATGTCCCAAACACTTCTTTCTTTACTTATTTACATATCACTTTATATTTTTCTCTATCTTATAAGATTAAGTTGAATTTAGAGTTACATCTGACTTGTTATGAGAACCATTGTATGCAGAAAGAAAGTTTATGTTTCTCACTTAAAGTAGGTTATTAAAAAAAAAAAGACTCATGGCATAAAGTACCTTAACATTTCCATGTCTTTATTCAGTGAAGTAGAGTGAAGAGCACATACTTAGGGTTCAAATGGTACTTTAGTTCCCATCCCCTTTTCCCCAGGCTTTTATTCCAAGCTGTGACTTGGATATGTTACACAATTTTTGAGAGTTAGCATTTCCTCACTTGCAAATCAGCTCTACATCATACGGTTACGGTGAAAGTTGTACACCTTAAATACATATAATCTTCATTTGTCAATCATACTTCAATAACTAGAAAAAAAACTGAAGTCTCATCTTCAGTATTGACAATAGGTAAGCAGGTGTACAACAAATTTTAGATCCTATTACACCAAAAGAAATGCCTTCACAGCTGCTACAGATCTTATACCTCCTTTCCAGTATATGAACATATTTTAGAGCCAGTTTTGATGTCAGACTACCTGGACATAGATCACAACTCTGCTCCTGAAGCCTTGTGCAATTTATTTAACCTCTCTGTGCCTTAAATTGTTTATGGGATTGTTGTCAGGATTAAGGAAGCTAAAGCGTATAAAGCACTTGGAACGGTCTCTGAAATATAGTAAATTTGAGATGTGTATTAGCTATTTACTTTAGTTCTCATTTCTTTTACAACAGGAGCACCTTATTAAGTATATTCTGTTAATCAACACTGTCTACATGCAATTTTATAGAACAGTAACTCAAAATAACGTAATGAAAAATAAAGGGGGTGGTTTCTAAAACTAAGAAGACAATAGGGAGATCACAGGATCAAAGGGCCTTGGCTTTATGCCTGAGATTCAGTGCCACCATGATACAGGTGCTTGTAGTGCACTATAAGCATCTCATCTGCTTTTTAAAAAGCCAGTTTTATATCTTGACTTTATTTTCAGCTATTGTGGATATACTTTCAGTGTCATGGAATAGCTCTTAGGCAGCCATATTTTATTGGTACCAGAGAAGGAAAACTTAGGTGTCCACTCAGTATCTATATGCCAACAGTAGAGAAGAACTCAGGTACCCACTTGTCTTACTCTTTGTGGGGGAATGGGATAATCTGATTGAATGGGTCTGACCAAAGTGCTGAGTTGTGTTATTTCCCGTCCTTCCAGAACCATGTAATATAAGGGATGGGTACTTTTAACAAAAAAACAAAACAAAAGCGAGGGTTCTATTTACGCAAAAGCAATAGAAGTCTATTACATCTACTTTCTACAACAGAGAAACAGCCTGGAATGGAGAGAATGCCAGCCTCATGATAAAAGTAGTAAGTGGCTGTTTGCTCTCACCACCTGTCATGCAGGGCACATAATTTCTCCAACAGAGTCAAAATGGCCATTGCTCAGTCGATACTGGTTTAGAATTCAAATACATTCATTTCTGAGAGGAGACTGTGATGGAGGAGAGGGCAATAAGCAGCTGAAGTGATGGTGTGAAGGCAGGACAATGACATACTTAAGAAAGCTCATTGAAAATTTTAGAAGTCGATCGCTTGCTAATCATGTTTGCTTTATTCTGGTAAAATGCAAGTATATCTCCATTTCAATATTTCTGGTAAATCTGATCACAATCACGTTTTCACTCTAGATGAAAATTCACATGAATAATAGTCTCCAAAAGTGGAGAACATTGAATCTAAAGAACATCCCAGCTAGTGTTAAAATATGCCACATGAAGAAAGAAGGGAGGTAGCCAACAGATTTTGCATCAATATAAAGGAACTAATCCCAAGAGAAATGTTTTAAAATCACAGTGTGCTTTTTTTTTTTAATGAGAATAGATAATGTGCCATTACACTTCTTAGAACAGGTAGTCAATAAGTGTTTGTTTAAAAGGGGAATTTATTTGATTTGGCTCTCCATATAGACAGAGCAATTGAAAAATAGAATCTGATAACAATAATGTAGATAGGGGTCCATCTGTAGAAATTCTGCTACATCTCAAATACTGTGGAAAGTAATTTATTCTGCTGGAAGCATATCACAGTAAACCAAAGGAAGTCTGATGTAACCTAGGTTGCAATTCTCTGTGAACATTTGTTTGCTATAGTAATTCTCTCTGATTAGGAAAATAACAATAAAAATCCCCATGTTCTTATCAAAGATTCTTGTTGACAGCTCTCCCAGTGGGAATGGCCATGACAATGTTAAAATTGTAACTGTTATTTTGGACAGTGTAGCTAGGTTTTATTATAGAAAACCCTAGAATCAAGAGACTATATGAAAGGAATTATCCTAATTCTATCAGCCTGTTCCCAGGGATCTAATAACAAGGAACCTGTAGAGGAGCCAAAGATGGTTGGTAGTTGACTAGTGGTTTTGGCTGCCCATCCAGGGCAGTTGCAGCCATCTGTTCCCCAAAATTGTTTTTTAGAAAGATATATAAAACAATTAGCAAGTTGGAATTCTATAGACTAAGCCAAGAAAATGCAATTCAGTTGAATTTGGTGCAAAATAAGGTTCATTTTAGATAAAAGAGGGAATAGAACAGAATTTGTCAGAAGCTTTTAGAGGTCAAAACAAACAATGATTCACTGGCGGAAAAATCTGAAAGAGATAGGTAATGTTCTTTGAAAAGAAAAACTAATGTGGGTGGTGAAAAGATTATGATACCAACAAATAGAACAGGGAAGGGTGATAAAAGGGACAAGGTTAAAGATGTAAACAAGGCAGTTTCTGCAGTATTCACAGTGTGTTCCTGAGAACACATTACAGTAAAAAAAATAATAAAAGTCTTTATAAGTAAGTTCAGTAATGTCACTCATGAGTCATGCTTCATACTAAATAGGGAAACAGATGCATTGAAAACAAGCTACTAAAACTCAGCCAATTTGCAAGCAAAGTATGGTGATTAATCCAGCGTAAGTCTATGGGACAGAGCTTACACAGAGGCTGATAGTAATTGTATGTCATAGACTACTTTGGATAATGGACTGTTAGCTGAATGCTGAAGAAAAACCTTGTGGATATAATAATAAACATCTTAAAATAATGTCAAAGAGGAGAAAAAGAGAGCACAAGGATAATAGGTATGCAAAAGATGCACAGATAATACAGAAGATGCTGTTAGGCAAAGGCTGTAATACAAAGAGCCAAATGGACAGTAAGTTCCAGTGTACCAAGAATCAAAGTCTTGGCACCTGTACAGTGTGGAATGGACAGCTGGCTTATCAGGTTTCTCCGTCGCTCTAATATATATATAAATGGCGTGACTGTAGCTCTTTTTGAAATGAACTAATAAGTTATATTTAGAGGACTTCTTACCATCCGTGATCTACTTTCTGAAGAGCAATGCAAAATGAGGAAAAGCAAACAAACAAAAGCGAAGCACATAAAGCCTTTTCTCTAATGCTCAAAGAGTAGAGGATCTGGGCTGACCCTACAGTATAACTAAAGTGTAGTAGGAGTATGGAAATAGATGTCTTTGCATACGTCTATATGGTTAATTATATTAGACACAATTGAAATACTTTTTATAGACGATACTATCATATTCTCCCCTGTTCTGTGTAGTAAGGTTTCAAGTTACTGACAAATAGTTCCTTTCTTCTTTTCTTCCTACCTATCTTCTTTTTTCTTTTTTTTAAACATTAAAATAACTGAATATGTTTTTACTGACAGTGGCTGGTAAACTCAGTTGACCAAATCAAATCTTGCCTTTTAAAAGTCTATATTAAGCAACTGGAAACTCTCTAAGATCAGCAGCTTTAATAAATGTCTGGTAATTCTACATATAGGCACCAATACTATATTTTAAAAGAATAAGCTAAACAAAAGAAAATGGGCAGGTCTAAATTATAACTACATTTTTTAAAAATTATACATAAATCCTAAACAAGTTATCAGTGTTTTAAGATAAAATTTGTTGGTAAGCACGTCATAATGATGACTCCAAACATTTATCTTGCATATTTCTGTCACTTAGGATCACATTGATTCATTAGAATAATTAATTCTTAAAGTTCAGGCAATCACCTTGCTTCTTGTAAAAGTCACATTCTTAGAGACTGAATCAAATTAGATAATAAAACATGTTTCACTTAAAATGTTTTAACTTTCTATTTCTCTGAATAAATGTCTGTGTTTTTAAACCAGAAAGAGGAAAAATATAGCAAATTATTATAGAATAAAGTCAAAATTAAATACTTTAAAATCATATTTTAAAAACCCTGAGATTTCCTTGTCAATTCCATGTTTTTGATAAATATATTTTGTATAGTTTCTTTATTTCCTTATTCCTATTCATCTAGTTCTCACATTTTAGCCTGAGAATACAGCAGCAGTTTTACAAAATAATATTTATTTCCTTGGTTGGGAGCTGACTGCCGAAGAAAAATATTTAACATATATTTAAATTTTCATGGCTTTGCTGTCTTAAATATATTAAGAAGAATCTTTGCTTTGTCCTAAATGTATATAGTAGTTAGTCATTTTGTCTGTTTTGAAAGCAAAAAAGTGCTACTAAGCAGAAAGAGCTAAAATATTTATACTTTAATCTTAGTACTATTAGAAGCTGTTAATTATTCTTTGATAATTATTTTATTCTATCAAATAATACCCTTTTCTTAGCAAGACTATTTCAATACCCCTGTTTTATTTCCTTAATGTGATTTGTTAGAGATGATACCAATTATATTACATAAAACAAAATAACTAAAAATTGGATTTACTTATTTTTTGGAAAGCTTTTGGCATTAACAGGCATCAGAGTTAAAACTGAATATAGAATAAGCTTGAGTATAAAATGAAACTTGAGCTTATAAACTAGCAGGGTCACATAAAATCATTTCATTGGCTCTAGTTTTGAAATTCCCAAAGTAGTCTACTTTTCTCCATTTTCACAGCTGTCGCCCTAGACTAAGCCAGCCCCCTTTGAAACCTTTAGATTTTACTTTTAGAAAAATTGTTCCCATAACACTTAGTATAAACTCATAACTAGTCACTATGATTTCTAAGAATCCTACATGTTTCAGGCTCTGTCTCCCTCTGGTCTCATTTCCTAACACTTTTTCTTCTCTGTCACATTCAGGCACACATGCGTTCTTCCTGTGCATCAAGCAGCCCACCTCTTCCGTTACAGGATCTTTGTACAAGCTCTTCCTTCTTCATGGGATGTTCTTCACTGCTCATCCCCACCAGCCTCTTTCATCTGTCAAATGTCAGCTCCAAATCACCTTCTCAGAGGAAGTTTTGTGAATACCTCTCATCTAACATCACCAGTTGCCAAATCATTCTGCATCACATAACTCTTTGTTATTTTATAATAATTTTTAACAGTCTCTGAAACTATATTATTTGATAATTACCTGACACCCACCCACTCGCAGGAAAAGAAGTATTTTGTCTGTCTTGTTCACTATTTTGTCCTTGGTTGCTAGTAGTGTCTGGCACCTAGTGAGTGCTCAGTAAATATTTGTTGAAGTAATGAACCATTTAGCATAGCAAATCACACTGGAATTCAGAGTGAGGTTTAGGAGAAACTGTACATATGTTGGTATGAATTTTTTAAAAGCACGTATAGAACTTTTTTTAAAAAGAAGAATGAAGATTTCAGGTGCAGGATAGCAGGCTGTCAGCATCTCATGAAAGTGCATAAAGATAAGAATACAAAATGTGGACAATATAGGGAACTGTGCTTCTTGGATTGTTTGCATTTCTATACTTACTATGCCAGCTTTTTTTTTTTTTTCTAGATGAACTTCTCAAGAGTATTTGTGTAGGAATGGCCTTGGAAGATAGAGAAACTGTCTCCCATTGGAGGAAAGGGCAGATTCGTTAGCTGTCCAGGATAATAAAGTTGATATCTCCCTCCAAGGCAAAAGTTGGGAAGCTTTGCTAGAACCCATTTTATAAGATTGGAGATTGCCTAACGTCTGAGTTCCTCAGCTGTGGGACAAACCCACTGTGTGTGCAGCATCCTCCAGGGCCTCCACATTATCCCTACGGGCTTGGAGTGAAAGACGATCTCAGTAAACATGAGGCTCATGCTGCCTGCAGGGCCATGGGTAACAAAGCCGTTGTCCTGACACAGGAGTCTCAGGTCTTCTGACAGCATGGTTAAGACTGTTCAGGTTAGCTTGGAAACTAAATTTTCAGACCCTTCCCAGTTGTTGACACTATGATACTATAAACTGATATATTAAGAAAAAAAAGGACAATGTAGTTATTAAAATGGAAATGACTATTAAAAATGCCACTGATGATTTAAAAAAAAAATACATCCCTGGATCATATATTCTCCATGCACTAAATCAAACCAGCAATGAGAACTCTGCCGTCTCCTATTGTCCGATGCTAATCTGGGTTTGAAAGGCTCTGTTGTTCTCCAGATCCATCCTGGAATTATTGCCCAGCAGGGTAAAGCTTGAAACAGGCCCCTCTCTTGCCTGCATTCTCACAGTAACACCACTTTTTAGAGACTACAATTTAATTTCTAAAATCCAGCAAAGGATTGTCATGAAAGCTGAATTTATCAATTTTATAAAACTTTGAGAACCATATCTAGAGCATTGTAAAATTAAATGTAAAAAATTAAAAAATTTCTTGAACTTTAAATTTAAAGAAAACACACAAATTTTAAAGGAAACACTGAAATATGAAAATGCATGGAAAACTAACAGATTGTAAGAGGGTGATAAATGACAGGAAACTCTGGGAGGATATGAGCAACGTTACAGTGACCAGTCAGGGAAGCATCACTGAGGTTCACCATCTGATTACAGAAACAGGCTTATAGATGAGTAAGCGCACTGCATTGGCTAGTGTGCAGGATGATATATCAATTCTCTTGTATTAGTCTGTCAGTACTGCCATTACAAAATATCTCAGACTGGAAGGTTTAAACAATAGAAATGTATTCTCTCACCAGTTTTGAAGGCTAGAAGTCCAAGATCAAGGTCTCAACAGGTTAGTTCCTTCTGAGGCCTCTCTCCCTGGCATGGAGATGGCTACCTTCTTGCTGGGCCCTCACTGGGCCTTCCCTCAGGCTTGCACATTCTCGGTAGCTCTCTGTGTGTCCCAAATTCCTCTTCTTATAAGGACGCCGGTCAGATTGAATTAAGGCCAACATTAAAGGCCTCATTTTAACTTCATCTCTTAAAAGGCCTATTTCCAAATACAGTCACATTTTGAGGTCCTGGGGGTTAGGACTTCAATTTATGAATTTGAGGGGACACAATTCAGGCCACAGCTTTTTTCTTTGAGTTGGAGAGAGATAACTGGAGATTAAAATCATGGTTTTATCTTCTTTTAACACGATTTTCTGAACCATAATGAATGATGGTACATCATGTAACTAGCCCATGTTATGCTAAATTCACAGATAGCACCTGGCTTTCCAAATTGTGCATTTGAACCCCTAGAGTTGCAGCTGCCCCAGGAGGGATGTGGCTTAGCACACATGCCCAGTGAGGCTGCCTGGCAAGTGTCCTGTGAGTGATGATTAAGGGAAAGATGAGTAGCTTCCCCTCCAGTCCCCACCCACTTCAGCTCTGCCCTTTGCAGCAGAGCACACCCCGTGCATGGCGTGGTCTGGTAGCTGGCCTGAAAATTGCAAGACCTCTGCATGCAACGGCCGCGTGTCTGTGTGTGCTTCTGCTGCCTGCTTTGAGTCCTTCAGACCCAAGGAAAATCACTGATGGGAACACAGCAAGGCTTTTTGCGTCTTTTTTTCAATTTTGATCCTAAAACCAATTGGTACTTAAGTCAGAGGCCAGGTGGAATGCAAAAAGGAAAGAGCAAGCAATCCCAAAGAGTTTCAACAAACAGACTTGAACAGGTCCACCAAGCACAAAAGGATTGTCTTCTCAGGAATGACCAAGGAGGCAGCATTAACAAAGCCGAGAGGTATTAAACGATAAGGTACGGATTGGGAACTGCAAGGGGTTCAGCATAGGTAAAGCACAGGCAAGGGGCAGCAAGCAAGAGACTAAAGGGGGAAATAGGGGCTGTGCCCTCACTGAGGGTTCTTTAAAGCACTGCTAAGAATTCCGTCCCTATTTGGTAGTCATGGGATGTCAATTTAATTGAAAGAATTCACGCTGAAAAATTTGATAATCAAATTTGCATTTTTGAAAATGAATTCCAGTGGCCAGATGACAGTCTATTTTAAGTGCTTTCTTCTTTCGTACTCAGAGAAGATCTTTCAAGACACCATTAAACGAAGGTACTATAATCCAAAGCATTTGTTTCATTGTGCCCTTTAGAAATGTGATGCTGGCAAGTGAATCAGTGCAGGAAACTAGAATAAACATGGAACATTTTTTAAATGAGGTGTGCTTATACATTAGGGCATTGTGTCTCGAATTTTGGCATGCCTCTGATCTAGGAGACATGAGGAGAGAAATTTTTCCACAGGCAAATGAGGAGATGTGTGCAAAGATGCTTACTAAAGCGTGGCCAAATTTGGGCTCAAAGTGTCTATCAGTAGGAAAATGGATAAATATCTGTGATATGTTCATGCATTTAAATCAGACATGTAGAAATGTCCAGGAAAGAGCTCATCAACATAACGTGGAGTGAAAATTTAAGTTGCTTCATACAGATTGACAGCATTTATGTAAATTTGTGAAAGTGTAGGGCGATGAAACAATGGATATGGAGATTTTCAGTGAAAGTATACAAAGACGGTCTGATGAACTATACCCCAAGTTCATCAGGAAGGTTGTCTCTGAGAGGGGAGGTGAGGAAGAACAAAGGAGAGGCTCCTATTTTGTTTCTCAGCTCTTTAAAACTTGTTCATTATTGGCCATGGGTCCACACTTTTTTCAATCTGTACTTTTCTATAACTGTTGAAAATTCTCAAAATTATTTTTAAAAGAACATTTTTTCACATAATCTCTTATATTTATATTATACTTTATACTTTGCCCTGCATTCCCAGATTTCTTGCCTCATAACCTCCCTTATGATATAGATGGGTTAAAGTGAGTATCTTTATTCTTGTTTCATCAACTAAGGCTCCACGAGGTGAAGTGCCTCACCCCTAGCTTTTCTTGTAACTATTCAAAGGTGATGTAGATGTTCAATCTCAACTTGAAACCAAAGCAGGTGCCCCCTCACTCTCCTGCAGTACCTCTGTCAGCACAACAAGAACTTCCACTGAACTTATCAGTGACAAAAGACACTTAAACAAGTTTCAGTGTTCCCCTTCTGCTCTCCCTGCTCTGTTTTATGTTATCTTGTTAAGAAAACTCAAAGGATTGGTGCTGTTAAACTTAGGTGATAGGGAAGTCAATGAGGGCTCTGTCTGCCTTGGAATCTCAGCTCTGCCATATTCTAGCTTTGTGGGCTTTGTGAAGCTACTTATTTACTCTCTGCCTCAGTTTCCCTGTCAGTAACATGGGGAAAGTCATAGTATCTAGGCATAAGGTTGTTGACAATGAAATGGATGCAGGGGTACCTTGGCGAGACCATGGGTTCGGTTGCAGACCACCGCAGTAAAGTGAATATTGTGAGAAAGTGGGTATCGCAATGAAATGAGTCACACGAATGTTTTGGTTTCCTGGTACCTATAAAAGTTATGCTTACACTAAACTGTAGTCTCTTAAGTGTGCAACTGAATTATGTCTTAAAAAACAATGTACGTTATCTTAATTTAAAAAAACGTTCTTGCTAAGAATTGCTAACCATCATCTGAGCAAGTCGTAATAGTAAAATCAAGAGCACTGGTCACCATAACAAATATAATAATAATGAAAAAGTTTGAACTACTGTGAGAGGGACCCAAATGTGACACAGAGGCAGGAAGCCAGCAAATGCTGCTGGAAAAATAGCACTGATAGACTTGCTGGACACAGGGGTGACACAGATCTTCAATCTGTGAGAAACAACATCTGTGAAGCTCAATGAAACGAGCTGTGCCTGTATTCATAATAGTATCAGGACAGGTCCCATTAGAACCATTACAACGTTGGGTAGTAGAGAGAGCTCCAGTGTGTAAGAACGCCAGGCTAGTGAAGAGAAAGTCCTAGGATTAATCTGAGTGAGCCAGCTTATGTGCTCTGTTAAGTAGCTATCCACGTAAAGCGTCTCAGAAAGGGGACAGGAGCAAGGCACACAGTTAATAGAGAGAGTAGTACAAACACTGCTGAAAAAGAGAAAAGTTTAAGTGAATATGAACTATATTTTGTATACGTTTTATTTTTAATAAGAAATGATACTATGACATCTCACTAAGCATATTGACCAGTTGATTTTTTAAGAACATTACAAGCCTACCCTGGACTATGCGTCATAGAACACATCCTAAGGACACATCAAACATAAAGATGCCTGTTCACTTCCATGTAGAAATGTACCTGGGAAAGCTGACTCTAGCCATTGAAAACAGAACAAGTTTTGAAACCTTTTTTAATGTTTTAGAAAACATTCTGTAAAAGGAAATATGTATGAATAGCAGGTAACAGGGCTCCTCCAAAACATTCCTTCAATAGGCTTAGCATTAGAAATCCAAATTTCCAAAATGAAACAAAAAAGCAATGATATATTTTCAAGGATGAAATCAATAATTAAAAGAAAAAAAAGAGGCTGTGCACATTGTTTTTAGTGCCATTGTAGAAAGAGTGTCACTTTTATCTCACTCTGATCTTCAAATGCAAGTGACCTTGTTTGGGTTTCAATAGAAAAATTTCTCATGAATTTACATGGCCATGTTAGCTGTAGAGTGTTGACTGCAAAGAGATAAAACCAAATAATGCCATAAAACAGCTCTCCAGGCACATTGCCTTTTTAAACTATTTGCATAAAGATGGACTGTGCATTGTTATTTGCATGTAGTTAAACTCCCAAATTCAAAGGAAAGGATAAGTCCTACTTGGATTTCCCAAGGCTCAGAAATCATAACCTATATAATAATCTCACAAAGCAACTTTAAGAGAGGAAGAAAAAAGAAAGATCACACTTGTTGAATATTAGCATTTAGTTTGTTGTGGTGTGTTGAATGCAACACTAAAATATACACTTGTCACCTAAAATATCTTTTTATGTAAGAAATTTGGAAATAAACTTACCAAACTGAATTTGGTTAAAAAAAAAAAAGAAAGAAAGAAAGGAAAGAAAGAAAAAGTAAAACTGCTGTAATTTCTCAACTAATTCTTCAAGTAGCTAATGAAAATGAAAGGTGAAAATAAGTGATAAAATAATAAGGTTTAAAATACTTGCAAATTACTCCCTTAGGAAAAGACAAATCTTCCTAGTCACATGACTTTTTGAAATTTCTTCTTCTAAATGTCTTTTTTGTATGCACGCCAGGTTAAGTTCTTAGATTGTATGCGTCTATGAAAGATTTGTGTGTTTTAAATTGAGTCATAGCTGAGTTAGTATTTTAATTATATTTATGCAATTAGAGTTTAATGTCTAATTCTAGTGAAAATTTTAGGACAGATGAAATAAAGATGTCCCTAGATAATTTGCGTGCGTCTCACCATTGGCTTTACAGAACGATGACCACGCGATGCAGATCATCCTGGTTCTTTCTCCTCTGAGATGTTTTGAAATAAGGACTGTTTTGCTTCATACCCCTGAAGGCTGTACTGGATTGATTTTCTTTTTACTCTATATCAATCTCAAAGACAAGACATAAGAGATGTGCCTTTTCCAAAAAAGGTGTTGTGTGATCAAGGACTGTTAATTTGCCTCTCAGGGATGGTTGAGTCTATTCTTTTAAATTAGAGATTTGGTCTTTGGTAATGATGTTTAATCTTTAATGTTCAATAACACTGAAAGCTCCTCAGTGGTGTCTTCAAGATGGGTCACTCTGGAGACAAATGAAAAGCTGAGTTGGGAGCACATTTGGGTCAGAGGAGTTATACTTGTGTTTTAAAAGATTTTTTTTTTTAAATTAGAATAAGTGATCCACTAGTAAAAAAAAAAAAATCCATTACTAATTTTCTCCATACTTGCTAAGATCACTTCAGCTATAAGAATTTGTAAATCATTTTCTACAGCTGATGAATTTGCAAGTGAAGTACACTATTAATAGTAATAAAAAGCTGATATATATATAGTACTTTCTAAACATAAGGAACTCTTCTGAGGGCTGTAAAGTTAAATCACTTAGATATAGAAACATTTCAGTTATATTAATGGATCTCCAGGTAATATATCTGAACATTTCCATTAATATTCATTAATATTTTATACAAATTTTATTTTTGTATAAAGTTTATGTAAATCTTAGAAAAGCACCAAGACCCTCCAAAAAATTAACAAATTCACACTGCTATCTATAGTTTATTAATATTCAGATTTAAGTTTAAAAAAACACTTTCAGCTACCAAATTAGCAAGAATTTGATAGTACTCCATTCCAATAAGAGGTGATGAAAAAGAGATTTTTCAATTTCTGGGGAGATTAGAAAGTAGTAAATTTCTGAAAAGCAATTTGTCTATAAGTATCAACAGCTTTAAAAATGTTACATATTGTAATATTTCCAGGAATTTCTCCAAAGGAGATAATCATATTTAAAACTATTTAAGTACATAATTGTTTATTACAGTGTCAAATATAATTCCCAGCCAATCTGAAAAACTCCGAATAGGGAAGTTGAAAAGTTAAACATGATGTATTCATTTTATGAAATATTATAATAAATGAAAATTGTATTTACTTACAAATTTTCAGTTGTTTGGGGGACAAATTATAGCCTCATAAAAATGAAGAGACATTTTATACATAGTAAGAAGATCTCAACTGCATATATGTACATTTTTACACATACATATGGACCAAAAAAAAAATGACCCTAAATATACCTTAAACCACCTCTCAGTCGAAAGCCCACTGAGACAGAGTAAATTTAGATTTAACTTCCGATGCCATGTCGTACACTGTCCAAATTACCCCCTCCACGTAGCTTCTGGAATTTTTCAAATTCTGCACAATTTCTTCTCTCACCCTTTCTGTGGACTCAGGTTCCAAATTTGCTGACACTGTTTCTCCTGCATCAAGCCAAACAGGAAGCTCGACTCTTCCACTGGCCGCCTACCCCCAGCACGGTACTTGCCTGTAACATTTATGAGTTTAATTTTACCAAAATTTTGAAGGAACTGAGGGTGGAGTCATCTCATATGGAGCAAGAATTTTTATTCTTCCACTGTCTATGTCCCTAACTCTTCTCAAACCTCCTTTCTGGAATAAATAACTGGTAAAATTTCCCCCTTCTTCATGTGGTGTTTCCACTGGTATGTGACTCCTGAAGGTTTCAACTTAACGTTACAGGAGTTTAAGACACTTTTTTTGAACAAATGTGATAGTATCTTTGCCAGGATTTCTGATACAAATTTCTTCACTTAAGTTTGTTATTATTACTAATAAAGGTTTTCCTTTAAATAATAGAGTTTCTAGGATTGGGAAAAAATAAGACTGTGCAACCTATTGAAAACTATTTCTGATTCAGATAGTGCAAGCCATCTCCTCCGTCCTTCTGTGTATGTTACTTAAGAACGGCACCTCCAATCTGGGGGCCGCATGAACTGCCCTCACTCTGGGTTTGTAAAAGAATGATTTCTTACCTGCTATCCACCAACCCTGTGGTTCAAATCACGGAGCGATCATTGCTACACCTCAGGCCCAATCTCTCTCTCAGTCTGTGTCTTTTTTTCCTTAACTGAGCTCCGGTATTGAATGATAGCATTCATGTAGCTAGAGGGATAAATTTAAACCGGCAGAGGAAAAAAAGAAAAGCAGTCTTCCCTGTCCTGTCATTTGTCTCCCTCGCAGCAATATTTGGATTCCTTCATCACCCTGCTGTGATCGTCTTGTAATGCAGTCTGCTGCTCCCTGTCCTCCCCGCGTTGCCTTCTCTCCCCTCGGTTTCTCTCTCTTCCTATAATAGCACAAAACTTACTTAAAATGTTATCACGTGTGCATGTGTGCACCCGCGTGCACACACGCATCGCTACATACAAACAATAGCGTATGCAGTTTAAATGTGTGGAGTGACATAGCCATGCAAGTCCTTATCTGCCTTAGTCTGGGTAACCAGGGAAAAGGTGGGCGGTTTTCTGTCCAACGGGCTCTTGCACCAAGATGTGAATATATGATGCATAATAGAAATGGATTATTTCAATTAACATATTTGTTGTTAGATTAATTCTCTACTCTTGCTGCCTGTGTTCACTTTGTGATGCAAGTCATGGGACCATGACAGTAGCCCATCCAGGAGCCTCCTTCCTTGTTTTCTGAACTCAACTTAATACTCAACCTCATCACATTCCCCTTTATTGTGCAATTTGGGAAGCCTTTTTAAAACACGTGGACCAAAGAACGAACTTTGATTACTTTTTATTGGAGGCTCCTAGTCCTTCTGAAACTATAAAAGATGAACTCAGTAGAAGGATAGAGAGATCTTCTGGGCCAGGACTCCAGCCTGCCCACCTCTTCCTTCCTCTTCAGGCTGAAATACAGAGGACAGTGCAGCTAGAAGGAGGGGCTTGAATCTCTTTTTATTTAAATAGAGTGGTAGTTAGAACTTCCCTTTAGTTTTCAGAAAATCCATAAGGAAACAGTGAGATCTAAATGGTATGTTGAGGATGAAAGTGTCCAGATAAGGAGAAAGGATGCTAATCTCACAAGAGTCAGTCTTACTCAGTCAGATTGCCCTTAGTAACGATATGCTTGAAAAGGAGGGAAAAAGCCCCCCCACTCCTGCCACTGTTCCTTTCCTCCCGTTCCATTCTCCGCAAGTGTAGAGAAAAACGTTAGGAAAAAAAGGAGACAATAGTATCCATGTGGTGTTGTACCATGGCAGTTCCTGTATGTAGTTAAAGCTTCTTGGCCCTTTTTCTCACATCCCCAGACTCTCACTCACAATACTCACTCCAAACCCCTTTGAAAAGTGTAGCTCACTTGCACACCAGGCCTCCACCCCCATCAAGCACTTAGTTTCTCCCTCAGAGTCACTCATGTCTCGGGATGGTCTTCCAGGTAGAAGGGAAGAAAACACCAAGTTCCAGGTGGAACATGTGTACTGTTCCAGGTAGGAGGGAAGAAAACACCCAGTTCCAGGTGGAACATGTGTACTGTGCGTGTAGAGTGCAAATTCTGAGGCAATAGCATCCTACACGTGATGCTTTGGACTGTATTCCCCAGGAATGGTCTGTGTTTGAAATAGTCCCATCAAAGGTAGAAAGGAAACAACCATCATGAGAGATGTTTATTTATCAAAGATTGAGATTGTAGACTTACAAATAAACACAGACACTACAAGACTAAATTATCTGCATTTTCAAGGGGATTAGTATAGACCAAATGCTTCATAGTTCAGATTATCTGGCAAATTTTGACCACAAATATAATAGTGTTTATATTGGTAATCTCTGCTTAGAGTACTTCTGTCAATACAAATCAGAACCCCCCCTTAATGGTTTTCTCTCTGCAATTGCAAATAACCTTTTCTTGTTTAACTTTATAAATGTGTATGGTATCAATTGCCAGAGTCCCCAAGAATTTATTTAACCAGAAGGGAAACACTTTGATTCATAAAACCAATTTATATTTTAATTACTAACTTGGCAGGACACTTGGTCAAATTGCCAGCACCATAGCAGATAAGATCAATTATTTAAACTCTGGAGAAATGTGAAGTTAGGAATTTCTCAACCCACCAATTATTTACTGGCTGTTGATTTCAGTTTTATTAAAATCATTAATAAAAAGTTAAATGGGCATGAGAATGGGCAAAAAATATTTTCTTTAATATTCTGGCATACATCAATGCCAACATTATAGAGTAGAATTCATGAATTCCATCTCAAAGCAGCTCCTGATCATTTATACTTGCTTACACTGAGGAATGGAATAAGCAAGTGAACCTGTGCAGGTAACAGGTTTAGGTTTTTAAATAACCATGACCTCGTGTACACGTTCCTTGCTCTTTCACTGAAGCACTACGATGTGATTCAAAGAGAGTCCACAAACATCTAAGACATGGTCACTTCCCTTAAGAAGTACATGAACAACTTAGGGAGAAGAACTCAATATAAAGTTAATTATAATGCCACATGATACGTTTAGTAACAGGAATGTGACCATTATGAGATTGTGAGCACATCTAGAATCCTAGAATGATCAGAAAGCGAGATGCTAATCCTGAAGGATTGATAGGAGTAAGAAAATGGGGAAGGGGCACATTTCAAAATATAAGGAAGGCATGATCGAAAAAAAAAAAAGATAAGCCATGTCATCAAATGTTACTTAAAAATCACCATTGCAAAATGGATATTTTTATAATAATAGAGGCTTAGGAAGGTGCCCAAAGTTCCCTGTGACCCATTATTGATCCACCAAATTTGTTTTTGAGATTACTAAATGATTGTGGGTACTGTGTTGGCTCTCTGTGAATAACTCTTTGTAGATGTCTATACTATGTTGTGGGAAAGAGAACAGTAGACTGAGGACAAAGAAACCTGAATTCTAGCTAGTATTGTTTTGATGACCCTGAGCATGTATCTAGATACACTTTGATATAATAATGTAGCAGTTAAATATATAGCAGAGGACTTATGCATGTGTATCTGTTACCACCTAATGGTGGACCCTGGGCCTAAGTGTTCTCCTATTCTTCTAAATTTAACCTATTAAATAGGAAATTTAATTTCAGTATTAAAGCAACATTGAAAAGATAAGTATAAAAGTTGAACACAAAAATATTTGACCCTCTTGGGAAAAAAGCCATTATGTAATTAATACTCTTTCTGAGAATAATATTGCAAAGTTAGTATTATAATTCAGATATCCTTCTGGCATATTCAGTCTGCTTCATGTAGACAATCTCTGTCACTTTCCAGATTTCTAGAGAGAACATCTTAAGAGTTGGATCAAGATCAGGGGCTTGTGAACCTATGATTTTCATTATCTTTTAAAATTTTGTCTCACTTATGAGAAGTGATTGTCTCATGAAATTCCACCTCCACGTGCCAGTACAACAAACCTGTACCTTACTTAAAAGGAACGTTTATTTATATTTACTCAAATAAATTAGGACTTGCACACAGATAAAATTATTTGACTGGAACCATTTTGAATACCAGTGTAAATAGGCAAAGATGAAGGGGTCCAGGACCAGGGTGGAAATCAAAAAGTTTTAAAACTTAGCAAAATCTGAATAAAGAGATTTTTCTTTCCTTCTGTTTTAAGTCACTAGATTGGAATCACTAAAAATCTTACTTTATAGTCCAATACTTACAGCAGTCTCCAGACTGCACAGAGGAAAATTCTCTCAACATCATGATGACCTGTGGCCATACCATTTCTGAAACTTTTCTAAATACCCTTTAGTGCGGTATCCAACAATGTCAGAGCAGAAGCAGCAAGCTTGTGCTATGTGACCAGGAATAATTCCATGTCTTCTTATGATATGCAAAGGATACATGGTGTGTCCCAAATCCTTCTCCAAATGAGATGTCCAAAATTTATTTTAAATTGTGGTGATAGAGCCAGGCTTTGCCAGGCTGAGCTCCACTGAGGCTTGGAGGAGTCCAGTATCCATGCCTCTCTCTGCTTTTATGTGTGATTGTTTGCTAAACCAGAGATTCATTATGTCTACTGATAGCATAGAATGAAAAAAGCTGCAGTGAGAAATTCATACCTTCGCAATACCAGATTCTGTTTCAAGTAGAAAATTGCTAGGATTTTTTAGTAGATCCATAAAAAAGAAAGAAAGAGAAAAGGAAGGAGGGAGGGAGGATGGAAGGAAGGAACCCTCCATTAAACAGGGGAAAGGGAGTATAATGCAAAGAAAATTTTTCATTATTTTCATTACTATATATAACAAAGAGATAAATCAAGTTCAAGATTGGCTGGAAATTTGCTTCATTGTATAATCTGTGGAGCCATAACTCTTTATCCTCACTTGTTAATTTGATTGAATATTCAACATAGTGGGTCAAGATTTTTTTTCTTTCCTCATTGCTCATGTTCCATATTTTCTAGTGTTTTCTTGCTCTTAAAAAATAAAAAGATGACTTTGTCTAGCAACTATGAATGTCAGAGGAGATTTCCCTTAGTTTTAAAGAGACACTGTGTTCTTTTTCTATTTGTTTCAGCACTTTGCAGGGAAATCTAATGATGTTAAAAAGAAACCCTATCATCTTTTCAATTCATAAAAGAGGGGTTAGAGGTACTTAAAAATAGAAGCACTCACTTTCAAAATTATCAAAATTCCTGAATTATACTCACTGTGCACAGCAAAGTTGAATGGCTCTTCTTGAACAATAGGTTAACCTATTGTTCTTGTCCCCACTTGTAGTGCTATCAGAAACATATAAATGTGTTTTGTTCTCTATTGATTTGTTCCTTTTATCAAGTAAAGATTAATGTCTTGTTTTCTAAGCAGCCTTGAAGTACAAACTGCTTCTTTGGTCCCAAACATTTCAACAGAATCTTATGTAAACCAAATGCCTTGGTTTCTTCAACCCCATCACTAATGTCAGTGCATTTTAATGTCTTCCTTTTTATCCATTAAAGGAAATTAAACAAATTAGCATATGTGTAAAGCCAGAGACTTTAAAAAAATCAATCCAAACCTTAAGAACTTGGACAACAAACCAAAAAGAACCCCAGCAGCTCTTGATTTAGAAATTGCATCGATAGCATGTTCCAAGAGCTATTAGTGAATTGTGCAGAAGATTGAATGTCCTTGTATTTTGAAAAATGTTTTTCATAATATTTGTTTTCTATGAAAACCTAAAAATGTTAAATAAAATATCTTCATAATTCAGCTTTATCAGTGTATTCAGAAAAACTCAATGACGTTCCAATTTGAAATGTCAGCCACATCTTCCTTTCCTGTTGTAAACTCAACTGTGAAAGAAGCATGTTCTCTTCCTATACTCAACTTTAATAGTAGAAATATTCGTAGTAGAAACAAGAATCTCAAGGTTTCAGCTGCAGCAGACAGCCAAAAAAGTGAATTCATTGAACTCCCAGCCAAAGCAGAGGGAGGCAATGTAGTCAGTGTCCACTGACTTCAAGGACAAAGAGTGAAGGAGAGTTTCTGGGCTGCCAAAACAGAGAACTGGGTTCCCGGAGGATTCATATATATATAGATGTCTGTGTGTATTACTTAGGGTTTTCCAGAGAACTGACAGAATGTATGTATGGATATATGTGTGCATTTATATAGGAAGAGATTTATTATAAGAAATTGGCTCATGCAGTTATGGAGGTTGGCCAGTCCCAACATCTAGAAGGTGAGTTGGCAAGCTAGAGACCCAGGAGAGCCAGTGGTTTAGTTCCAGTTCAAGTCCAGAGGCCTGAGAACCAAGAGAGTGGATGGCGTAATTCCAGTCTGAAATTCCGGCAGGCTCAAGATCCAGAAAGTTTTAGTTCCCATCCAAAGGCAGGAAAAAAAGCCAGTGTCCCAGTTCAAAGGCCATCGGATAGGAAATGTTTTCTGTTGCTTGGTGGAGTGTCTGCCTTTTTGTCTATTCAAGCCTTCAACTGATTGGATGAGGCCCACTCACATTAAGGAAGGCAATTTGCTTTACTCAGTCTGCTAATTTAAATGTTACACTCATCCAAAAACTCTGTCACAGAAGCAATCAGAATTATGTTTGACCAGATGTCTGGGCATCTCATGGCCCAGTCAAGTGGACACATTAAAATAACCATTACAATATAGCACACGTTAATAAATTAGAAATAGAAGAGCTAGGTGTTAAAAATAAACAAACACACCCTTTTTTCTCTACAAGGATATCCCTGTTCTTTTTGTTGTTCTGTCTTCTCTGCATTGACACTTAGGACCACAGTAAAGACTTGATGGTAGGGATGCAAGGATAGGGGAGTAAAGAATGAAAGAAACAGGAGTTGCACAATTATGGCTACTGAACCTTAATTCTTCAAGTACTGTGTATACTTAAGCTGATGGTATTTATCTCTGAACTATATAAATTGAGAACATATTGGAGGCAGATTTTTTTGGTTGGGTTTTTTTTTCCCAAGTGATTCTGGTAATGGAAGTATTATAGGACAAGAAAATATCTAAACTGAAAACCGTCAGCTAGTAACTATTACTTATTTCCACTTCTATTATCAACTTGGAGTGTGGGATTGAAGAGGCTCTTTTGATACAGTTAGTACTCACAAAAGAACCAGTGCCTTGAAAAGTGACAAACTCAAGCACAGGTAATGAACTTATCACCTCCGTTAATCTCTTATATAAGCAAAAATATCCTAATGTAAATATCAAGACATGGCTGTGTACTCCCAGAGTATCTTGTTTGTTATGATCTGCACAGTTTCACTTTCTAAACTCTTGAACACTCAAAAAACAAGAAAGAAGATGCAGAGCAGGGGCCAAAGAACCTGCACCAAGAATGGACAAACTACAGCCTATGGGCTGGCCACCTGTTTTTTAAGATACATTCCTACTGGAATACAGCCATGCTCATCCTTTTTTGATATTGTCTGTGGCTACTTTTGCATTACGACAACAGGGTTATGCAGGAGTAACAGACTCTACATGGCCAACAAACTAAAACATATTTGCTCTCCAAATCTTGCCAGAAAAGATTTGGGAGGCAGATTATTGACCAAACAACATTTCAAAGTTTACTGTATACTAAGTGGTAAGAATATGGAAGTTGGGGAAGAAAAAGAAGATACTTAACCTTTTAGAGCTCCCCTTCCAGAGTCAGCTCATATTCTGTCATTCCAATTCTATTTCATCTCTCTCTGGTCCCTTCCCCCTTTATAAAAATATTTCAGTCAGTTAGGGTTGCTCTTAATGACGTAATACTTCCAGTCACATGTTTTATTCCTCTTTTGAATTAATATCTAAGTTGTGTTGCTACTCAGCATTTTGTGAGACTTGAAAGCATATATTTTCTGAGGAATTTTACTCTTTCTTAGAAGGGAGAAAATGGAACAAAACTGTGACTTGCTTCCTAACAACAAAAAAGACTTGTTCGCCACCTAGAGACCAAACGGCGCCATTGGATTATTTAATCTCCCATATTGTCTGAAATGTAGGCTGATGATCATACCCATGGCATGGTTTAGTATGAAGATTATATAAGAGAGTGCACCAAAGATACTCATCACAGTGACTAGCACAAGGGAAATAAGCAACAAATATTTGCTTAAGAAATGTCAAATTATGTGAGACATTAAATATATATGTTCAGATACAATTAAACCTAACATAAATCCATGGCCTTTGTTCCTAGTACATCAAGATATAGACTTCCGTCTGTTGTTCAGCACCTCCGTCATTTTGCCATACGGTAGTTCTATTTCACTCTCTACTGGGAAACTCTAAGCTACGTGAGGGTATCATCTCTTCTTCATCTATAAAACCCATCTGGTTTTTAAAACCAGATCTTTGTGATGAAGTCAGCACTCAAGAAATCTCTTGAATTAAATTGAATAAACGGTGGGATTTGTGAAAAAGAACCTAACAAATGTATAGCTAAGTATATTTTTTCAAAGATCCCCACGTCCTATTTTATGGAAGAAATAAATAAGGATACTTTTTTTTAAGACTTGTTACAAAAACTATATCTGCTATGTATGTATCTGCCCATTTGACATAACAGTTTGCCATATGGAAACCATGAGGGTCTCACAGAATTTAACCATTGAAATTATGTTATTGGTCTCATCGTTTATGTAATCATTGATACAGTTGGCTTTGCACAGCTTAGAGAAGTATAATTTTGTCATAGTTGACTAACAAGATGACATTTGGTAAAGAACGTTTTTACTATAGAAAATGAGATGCCCAGAGAGTGTGAAGGCTGCACTTCTTTCTTTCAGGTTAATGTGACCCATTAATACATCTCAGAGTTTCTGGTACATTTAAAATTGGTTTATTAAATTCTTCTGCAAAGATTTAAAAAAAAAAAACTTCAAAAGTGTCATAATCCATTTTAAAGGAAATTCTGAAAATTAAAGCAAGGGAGCCCCCTTGTGGACTGATTCTAATGCCATGTACAATAAATTGTCAGTTAAATCAATGGTTTCACCAGTATTGATAAGATAAATTTAATAATGACTAAATAGAAATAATTGATTTTCAAGTGGATCCCATCAGAAATGGATTGCAAACTATTTGCCGTATATTTTGGTATGTACCTACTCAATAGGATGCAAAGTAATTCCTAAATCCAGCACTGCTTGGATGAATCCTGGAGTTGGCAAAAACAACTGTTCTGTCCCTAAGTGGCTTCTCCAACAAAGCCACCCAAAGGATTTATTCCACAATCAGTGGCTCATTCAAGCCCTCAGAACCATAACTGGCATTGGAAATCAAATATATTTCTCCACAAGATAGTGAATTTAAACAAGGTAGCTGAATTTATTTGTCAGTCCAGTTTGTTTAACAGATGAGTACCTGCTATTTAAAAATATACCTGTTAATATTTTTACCTAGAAATCTGCTTTAAAAGATGCATAAAAGTATATCCTGTTATCCTAGTGAAACTTTTCTATGTAAAAGTTCAGAATGAAGTAAAAATGTAACTAGATTTATGAGCAGTGACACAGAAACAAATGCACTTCCTTTAGGCTAAGCTCCTCTATCTCTCATCTCAGCGGCAGATCTTAAAGCAAACTTTTTTTCTACGTCTAGTTTTATTTTTTTCCCATCTATCCTCATTTCTCCCATGGCACTACATTTGGACCAAAGAATAAAAATCAGTCAAAGTAAGTAGTTACAAAAATAACAATCATAGTTTTAATTAATTTTTCACATGTTTAATACCGTAAACAATTTTGTGCACACTTAAAAACAGGCCTGCATGCTCGGGTAGTAGTTTATAAATTTACTGAATTTTTATTGCATTGGAAAATCGCCCAGACGTTAGCGAGGAGGGATAAACTCAATCTGATTTATACCATTTGAATGCAACTCCTGATCTCTATTTGAAAACTCCTCTGGTGTTTTCTTTTCTTCGTAAGTGGCATTAATCATCTGTGTTTCTTTTTTTAAGGTATAAAAACATGCTGTTTAAAACCACACAAATGACTGCAATTCCCTCTGCACAAAATACTGTCATAAGTTTTTCTGTGGTGTAGATTGCTTTTTTTAAGTTAAATATTTCCATGAAGGGAAAGAGATAATAAAATAGTGACAGAATGACAGCTAAACTGTTCTGCATATGAAACTCGTCTAAATTCAAGAGTTTGGAAGCAGTCTAGAGGGCTGGGAGATGTGAGAGATGCTGAGGGGCTGAAAATACCTGTAATCTTCAGCAGACAGAGGGAAATGCCTCTCACTGTGAAATTTCTGGCTACTGGGCAAGGTGGTCAAATGCTTTCAGGCACAAAAATATATTAGGTTTTTTGTTGTTTGTTCTTTACTGTGTGTGTGGTGGACCACTCTTCCCATCACCAAAAAGCCTCTGCAGAAGTTACTAAATCAAAAATGTCTTGTGTGCATGTTGACTGAAGAAAGCATGGAAAATGAGCTGCACTACATGGCTGTGGTAGTTTGGGGCAGAAAAGGGTTCAGCAGTGTGCAGTGTGACAGACCACGTATCCCACAGCAGCAGGGCTCAAGTCAAAAAATGACCATCAGAACATAAGCCCCCAAGACTTTAAGGAAATTATGAGGAGTGTATAGACTTCCAGTAGGACATGGGTCGTTGGACAGGATCATCCCAAGTAACAGCCTAATTCCAAAATTATTGCAAATTTCTCTAACCTAGGCTGTTGTCACAGCCTTATCATTGTTACACCTACACCTCTAACTCCCTACAAAACACACATTATTTTAATCCAATATTGAAGATGCTTGGTTGGCTTAAAACCACTCCTGAGATAAAGCCTCTGCCTTCACCTCTAGTTCCTTCACAGTCATCTTCACAACTTGGTATTTAGATTCCAGCCACTTTGATCTTTCAGCCTTTTACATGTGAATTCCATCTAAACCCGTGGACTTTGCTATTCCTAGAATACTAGCATCCTTCGTTACTTGACTTACAGAAGACTTTTCATTGACATCCTTGCTTTCTTTCCAACTGACAGCAGACTTACTAAAGGCAAGGCCTGTGGTCCATCATTGGGCAGCTTGGCAGTAACACAGCCGCGTAGGTCATACTCCTCTAGCCCATCATGGGATAAATCCACATCGTGTACACTCTCTCCCATTTCAACAACACTAACAGAAGGAAAAACAGGCTTCTGGAAGATTATCCCTTAGCATCTTCCTCTGGGGCTGCCTTGCTCTCTGTGGCTGCCTGTGAAAACAGTATTACAGATGTTTTTACCTTTCCATGTGTTCCCGTCTAGGCTGTCCTCCCTTGTCCACAACCAAGCCCAGTCCTTGGAAGGAGTAGTTGTTCAGAAGCCCCGTTTCATGAAGCTAAGTAATCATGAATCTAGCTTGAATTGATATACTACCTTCCTTCAGTTTTCAAGACCAATCCCACTATGACTTACGGTCATTCATATCTAATTTCCAGAAGCCCCCAAACTCCCAGAGCATCCATATTTTATTCTCCTTGTACCCTCTACTCAGGGATCTACAAAACCTTCCCACTTTAGTCTCTGAAACTCCTGTGGAATAACCCTCTATAACAAACCTCTATAATCTTCAAATTTGTTTAGCTTTGCTATCACCTTCTTACCTCAACTGAAACCTAGTTTTCTTGAGAATACTGTTTCCCTGAAGCCCTCTCAGGTGGAGCTTTGTTTTTGCTCACGCTCAAAATGGTGTTCTGGGATGTCCTTATTACAGGGCTTTGGGATCCATTTAATAACCGTTACAAAGAAATGGAGGATAGTGAGTAGTGATTGCCTCCAGGTATCTTAGATACTTCCAACATCTCTGATTTTTTTTCCGCCCCAAACATCAAATAAAATCCATATGAACCCATATGTTCTCTTCCTCAGCTGCCTTTTATATGAAGGGGGAAAAGAATGTAGATGTCAAATGCCGACCAGTCAATAATAAAACATCTTAGTTTCTCTTCTGCTCCACAGTGACTTCTAAATTAAGTGGTATTATTGATGACATCTGGCATTCCAGATAATGATACATTTTCAGAGTAATGCTTTTCCCTGGTAGACAGATGAAATTCAACAGATAATGTCAATAATTCCTTTTTTTGACTTTCCAATATAGGCTGTGGAAGGAATGGTTTCCTTCACATTGACACTGACTACAAAATAAGCTGTGGTTTCCACTTCCGCTAGTATAAAAAGTGTGAAAAGATGGAGCATCTAACGCAATGGTAAGAACAGGGCATACGATTTAAGCACCTGGAGAACTTAAGCTTCCAGCCATTATTCAGAAGAGGTTTGAAATGTGTGTGAAAATGGAAAAGGAAGAACTGAACTAATTAAGAAACACAGCTATAGTAACTGTTAGCACAGGAGTAGAAGGGCTACAAGACAGTTCGAAACTGTAACTTCTGGGAGATAGGCAACAGCGAATACCTATCATCCTCAAATGTATTTAACTTTTTTCATCGCCTTCTTCTCTTAACTGAAACCTGGCTTCTGAGAGAATGCTGGCGCCCTGCAGCCCTTTCAGGTGGAAGCTTGGGTTTCATCACACCTTTGTCTACAGAATGTGAAGGTGGGAGTATTGTCCTGATTGGTCCTCTTGTGACTTCCAATCTGTTTTTTGTTTTTTGTTTTTCTGTCAAGACACATTGTCCTGAGGGACAGTCCTTGGCTACTCCCTGGGTGATTATGAACTGAGCTTCCAATAATTTCTCTTCGACTGCTGAAGACTTTAGCAATTGCTCGCTTTTTCCCTCTATCCCTACTCTTAACATCACTTTTAATAATATCAACAATTGTAGAAAATCCAGCAAACAATGTCTAACACGTCTATAATGCTTACAACATGACAGGCACAGTTAAGTCTGCATTAATAAACTCATAATCATTGCAACAGCCTTATACAGTAGGAACTACTAGTATTATCTCCACCATACGAATGAGGAAGCTGAGATACAAGATGTCAGGTTATTCACTTGGTTGCTTTAATAAGAAGAGACAGGATTTGAACCCAGAAGATCTGGCTCCAGAGTCTGAACTTAACCACTAACATCTAGGTGAGGACCACAGCTTTTGCTGTCTGAAGAGAGTTCTGTTGTACTAATGTACCTAGTCTGATTATGTGAAATAGCGTTTCCTTTTCCTGCATTCTGCAAATTCAAGAACCCTCAGATTTTTGGTTATTTCCGTTTTAGGCCTTCTGTGCTCTTAATCTCCAAGAATAGTGATCAAATCAGGGCAAACAAGAATGGGACAAATTTCTCTACTGATATGGACCCTAATAATTATATCAGTGTAATCTTACCTTGTAAAAATAGTTTAGCTCATTCATGATGAAATAAATATAGGAATACAAAATACAGTTTGTGTTGAAGTTTATATACCAAATGTGAGCTATGATTCACTATACATTTGCTTAAGATGCGTTACCAATTTGTCTCGTGATTTTTAGCAGCCAGTATAGAGGGATAACAAAAAGATTCAAAAGATTAAAGTCATTTTCTCGAGGGAAGCACAACTTTGAATGAAAATGAGATGAGAGAGACATTTTCCCAAGGGTTCCAATTAAGAAAACATTGTAAAATATTATTAACAACTACCTCAGCACAAAGATTCATAGACATAGTTTCTTAAAATATCCCCCAAATGTAGGCCAATGGCCTTGCACCAATGTGCCGATGAATAACATTCTCCAAGGGACTAACATAATGTAGTGTTTTTAATTACTGAAATTTAACTATTATTTCTCAGGTCATAGTAAAATTCATGTTTAATTTTTTTTCCAGTTTCTGGTACCCTAGGTATGTTTCTTTCTCCAAATATCCCTTTGGCAAATATCTGCAATCTAGACTTTGTGTATTATAAGAAAGACTTAATAAATATTGCTTTTAACTTTTAGAAGAGGAATAATTTTGAAATCACATAATTATTATATACAACTAATTATTGTTTAATAATAAGAGAGTTAAAGTCGGAGACCTGTGTTTAAATAACAGTGCACTACATTGTAATTAAGACCGTTGCTCTGAAGTCAAAGTGCCTACATTAAAATCCAGACCCTGACACTTAGTAGCTGAGTAACCTTGGGGAAGTTTACTTTTCTCTGTCCCAGTTTCCTCATATGCAAAATTGGGATAATATTAGTATATAACTCATGTGGTAGTAATAAGAATTAGATGAATTTGTATATTAAGGCAGTATAATGACTAGCAGAAGGAAAACTCAGTAAATATTAGTTGCAGTGATAATGAGGATCTTCGTGGTCAAGTTATCTAGCTTTCTTAACTTTTCAGCTTTCTCACTAGTATAATGGAGCTAATACTACTGAACTATAGTTTTTTGGTAAGAATTAAAATATAAAGCTAGCATAGAAAAAAATATATAGTTCAGTTTCTGGTCCATTGGAATCCTTCAGTATAAAGTATCAATTATTACTATCATCCATTTTTCAACAAGATTTAATGTATGTCTATTATTAAGAAAGCACTTTGGTAGTTCTAGAACAAAATGGGTTATGAGTCTTGGAGGATTTTGCTCCCACTGATCTGTGGAGCACAGCAGATAACCAGGACTCGCAGAACCCTAGTGACGTGTTAGATGCCAGAAATGGAAGCTGGTCTTTGCTGCCTTTCTGGTTCTCAGGTATTTGCAGGCAGAGCAAGGGAACATGATGTGGTCCTTTTCTGGGCCGTGGAGGAGGCATTTCCTCCAGGAGTCCGTTTGGCTGTCTGTCTTGGGTGTACCTCTAGGTGGTCCAGTCAGTGCACACCTGTTCTGGTGAGATCCAGGTGGGTCACTCTGCAGTGGAAGGAGGGTAGGTGAGGTCCCTGCACAAACCAGAGTCCTTCTGAGGGTTCCTCTGAGTGACTGGATGATACAGAACTTAAGTTGACCACTTTCAGCTAGATTTTAACTCTCATCTGAGGCTCATTTTTGAAACATTAAGGAGTTTTAAAGCAGCCGAGAGTGAAAGAAGCTACTCTGAAAAGACTGTTTACTGTATGATTCCAACTATATGACATTATGGAAAGGGAGAAATTATAGATACAGTTAAAAGATTGGCGGTTGCCAGGGGTTGACAAGGAGCAGAGGGATGAATAGGGATGAACATAGAGGGTTTTTAGGGCAGTGAAAATATTCTGTATGACACTGGAATGACGGATACCTGTCATTATGTATTTGTCCCAATACATAGAATGTATAACACCAAGAGTGAACTATAATGTAAACTACAAACTTTGGGTGATAATCATGTGTCAATGTAAGTACATCAGTTGTAACAAATGCACCCTTCTGGTGGGGGATTTTGATTATGGAGGAGTCTATGCATGTTTGGAAATCTCTGTACCTCCCCCTCAATTTTGCTGTGAACCTTAAACTACTCTAAAAATCTTAATAAAATGTTTTAATTAAATCAAATAGGATCACATAATAATTCATAGAGGAAAGATTTCAATACCCATAGCACTCAAGTGTTTCAAAAATATTTGATTCAACTTTATTTCACATGTAAAAAAATATAACAATAACAATGCAATTATTTTAAAAACTCTACTACTGTAAACTTAAGATCTTGAAAAACCTTAGCGTTGTGAAAAAAATGTAAAGCATCTTAGCATGGTGTGTATATGCCCACATGTGCATGGGTGTATATGTACCTTGTGTTTTGGGGAACAGGGTACAGTTGGGAAGAGAATTAGGAGACTAGAGAGATAGTCTTTGACCTGGGCATTGCACGTTAATGTCATGCTAAGGAAATTGGGCTTGAGTGTTTAGCCTACGGTTCTCAAGCGTGACTTAAAGTCAGTCACCCCTCAGCATCAGGGGAATTGGTTCCAAGACCCTGCCATTCCCCCACCCCTGCAGGTACCAAAATCTTTGGATGCTCAAGTCCCTTACATAAAATGGCAGGTACAGTCGGCTCTTCGTAACAGTGGCTTCCACATCCTGGGATTCAACCAACCACAGATGTGAAACCCACAGATATGTAGGGCCAACGTATTCGGAGTCATTCTGGGGTCCTAATTTTCAAAATGACTATGGCTGGACCTAACCCTAAAGATTCATATTTAATAGGTTTAGGGAGGGCCTGGGTATCAATGTTTTTCAAAAATTGTCTAGGTCTGATGTGTAGCCAGTGTTGCAAATCAAAGTTTTAGACGATGAGAGGCAGCATAAAGATTTTAATCAGCTGAGTAACATGATGTGATTTGCCTTTTAGGAAGATCTGTCAGCAGTGTGGACTGGAAGGGGCACAATTGAACCCAGCAGCATACAATTTATTAGAAACATCAAATTGTTAGAAAACAATCTAAAACCAATAACCAGAAAACAGTTAATTGAGAGGAAGTATACCTCTGACTCCGTCTCTGTATTATTCTTTATTGACTGGATAAATTGAATTGTTCACACATCACAGAAGACAATTTATTTGTGTTTTGAATTATCTGGCTCCTCAGGTCCCAACACACTCTGAGCTATAGTGAATTTTAGTTCCTGGATTTAGATATTTGTTTCCCGCTGAACTTTAGACATTAGACATAGGTTAAATGTTCTATAATTAGATTGCTGCGTAATATATAAAATTATGTTGTCAGCTTTTTTGAAACTGTTTATGTTCATTAACTAACCATGGGGTTAAATTAAAAATCACAGGTAGCAATAAGGATACTGATTAAAGGTAACCTTAAGATATCTATGTTACTGAATTACGGGACCTTGAAAGGGACTGGAATATTTATGAAGAGAAAGTCCTAACACTAGATTAAATTATGGGAGGGTAACCACTATTTAAAGCCCTAGGTGATTTTATACATAAGTTGAACATATATTTATTAGTGTTTGGAGAACAACTTTTCTAAAATTTTCTTCTCTCCTAATCTTGCACTGAGAACTGTAAGGTTGCTGTTCATTCATTTGGATAAGGAACTCTTCCAATTTTAATTGATTCAAAGGTCAAGAAAGGGACTATCAGCTACTAAGACCCAAAGTTACCTAACTGTTTATAAAATTGCAACTAAATAGAATAGATCACTTTCTGGGTGACATATGTAAAAAGCACGCTTAAAGGCACCAAGGGAAAGGTTAGGGATGGAAATGTGGACTATAAAAATAAACAATAGTTAATCCTGGGTAGAAGAAATCTCAGAGAACGTCTGGAAAGAGAAAAAGGCAAGGCTGGAAGAGGAAGAGACACTGAAACAGAATTAAGAGGGTCTTGAACCAAACGAGAGCTGGGAAGTTGCAGAACTACAAGGAAGCTTAGAGTTCATCTATGCGACATAGTCAGACTCGGCTTTGGGCCTGGAATGCCAAGGTTCTTCATCCAAGTTCAAAGGTCTTTTCAAATACGTGTAGCTGCCTTTCTAGTATATATAAGATAATCTTTCTTAAAATATGTAAACATGCGCACATGCACACACACGCGCACACTCCCCTGGCTGGACTTGCTTGTTTTAGATCAATACTGGGTATAAAGCATAGAATTATTGCTGAGATCTGCTCGGGGTTTCTCTCTAGTACAGTGTAAAGGGAAGTGTAAACGTAGTAACAGAGTGACACTCTAGTCTGTGTACCAGGAAAAACGTTCTTCTCTTTCAGGATTTCCGACTTTGTTCCTAAAACAGGAATTCCCCACTTCAGAAATACAGGGTGCTGGTTGGAGAGGGTTTGGGGACCTTCTCACCTCTGCCTACACATAAATGCTGTGACCTAAGAGGTGCTTTAAAAGTACCCACTTGGTCTCATTCTCAGATATTCTGATTTAATTGGTTGAACCATGATGGAGACCTTTTGTTTGGGTGACTCTGAGAAGAAACTTCTTTAAGTTTCCCTGTCTTTCCCATGCACACACGAGTCCCCTCTCTGCCCATGGTGAGGAACGATCTGAATTGGCAGCTGTCTATCTGCAGGCCCTGATAATGCTTGGCTGGGTCATTCCAAGGCCTAGACTTGGGCATAAGCATTAGAAAACACTTGGCCACAAATAAAGGAATGATTTCAAATCTATTTACACTTTAACAGGGCTTCCACTCTTTATCAGTTGGCAAAGAACTTATACGAGAAAAAGTAGTAGGCAGTGGTTATCTTCACAGCCTGTTTGTTAAGGTCTAAGCCATCAGGGAGAAATATTTTGCAAACTTTCTAAATAGGATGTCACATTACTTAACATATATATAGTCCATGCTCTTTAAGTCAGTATATCTGTAAGTTAAATGGAAATGGGATTTCAGCCAGAATAAAAAGATCAATCTTCACACTTTGTCAAACTTACATATTATTTACACCAACAGACTTTAAAGCCATCCCCTTAAAAAATGTAAAAGTATTTGAATAGGGGAATACTTCTGTATCTATAATACCTATCTGTCGATCTATTTATCTGTCAAAACAGGGTATATTTTATTTCATAATTAAAGACATATAAATGCATATTAATATCTTTAAATGTATACATTCCAAAAACCACTTGTTTAGCAAATGATTAAATGAGCAAGGAGACTATAACTAGAAAGATATGCTGTCAAAATTACCTGGAAGTAGGGGGTGGAGATATAGCTCAGTGGTAAAAGTGTGACCTTAGCATCTGTGAGGGTTCAATCCCCAGTACCTCAATTAAAAATTAATTAATTAATTAATTTTAAAAGTTACCCAGAAGTAAAAACTTGAATTTGCCTATGTATTAATTCCCAGTAGTCAGTCACCAAATTATCTTTAACCATTTTTGGGGGGTATGTTAACCTTTAAATTTTCTTAAAATTGACTGTATTTATTCAGATTAATTATTTTTAAGTTTACATCCACTCTTTTACTTATGTTTCAGTTAAATATATAAACCATATTAAGAATATCAAACAAGGCAAACTGTAATTCATACTGAATATAAAAGTGTAAGTTTGTTTTTCTGGGAAATTAAGTATTTAAATAAATTTGAATTTTATTAAATTGTCTAAACAACACACACACACATACACACATATATAATAAAGCGTACACAGTAAAATCAGTTTGTAGGTTTACTGTCCATTTAAGTTTGTTTGCATTTGAATGAAAACATAGTTATCTGTTATTCTAGAAAAATAACAAACAATGCATGTATTTGTGTGTATATGAAGATATATATGTATGTGTCTGTTGGAAGGGGTGAGAGCTAACATATAGCTCTTGCATGTTGCATGTAACCGAGCTCTATCTATATTTTTAAATGAAGGATATTAGCTTAGAAATTCACATTCACCTTGGAAATAACATTTATCAAAGACTGCTTTTGAAAGGCGTGTCTTCATTACCTCACCTCTCTGCAAAAAGGTGTCCTGGTGGTTGCCTTCTCCAGTTAGAGTCACCAGACACTGACGATTTCAAGTTCATGCTTCATCACTGCTCAGTGTTATTCTTAATGAAGGTCAATCCGTCTCTCAACAGTATCTTAGCCTTTCTTGTCTGATTTCTTGAAGTTGAATAGTGGCAGTCAGGGCTGACATTGACAAAACTGAGGTGTCTGTCTTTACTGCCTTCTTTTCTTTGACTCCAGAAAAAATCTCTCCTTATCTGCTGTCTCCTTCTCTGATGCTCTTGATTCAATCAGAGATGGCAAGCGTGCTTTCTACTCTGGCAGCCGAAATCCCTCCATTAGTGCCTGGATAAGCCTACTTCTCATAAACCTAGAATGTTATCCACTTTCTCTTCACTTCTCCATATACTGCACTTTATTTTATATGGGGCTACTTCCAACCAGCTGTGATGCTGTACAAGAAATGAAAAATACGTTTGCTGAGGTAGCATTTTCCAAAGTGATAAACTCTTGAATATTAAGCCCAGTAAATTCCCTGGGGTAGAAGTGTGAGTGCAGAGGGTGAGGTGAGGGGAGTGTCTAAAAAAGTTCGAGAAGTTTACAGTCACAGTGCTTAATAGCATGTCAAAAGCCCTGTGTTTCAGTAAAGAAACCTGTTTCAACTTGTAAGTTCAATGTGTCCTAAAAGGACTTGTCCATACTGTATTTTTGTCATTTCACACCTATTAACACTCTTACGAGAAAAAGTTACATGTGTATTCTTGCTCAAATTAACATAAAATTGTTGCCTCTAATATTATGTGTTATGCCATTTGCTCTGTCCAACATAACGTCTGAACTAGTCTCACAGAGAACCCAGTCAGATGCCTGGACGCAATGAGCACCCTCACATATAAACCTCATAAATGTTACAGCTTATTGGGATGAGCTAAAAGGATGAATTCTCAGCAAAGGCTCCGGGACGTGGGCTCCTCAGGAACCCTGTTCCCCACAGCAGACATGCTTTTTCGGTGGCACTGGGATTCTGGTGTCCAGGGAGAAGCCTGGCTACCCACCCCCTCCCAAGAAGGAGCTTTTCAAGCTTTTGCACTGGCAACCACGTCGCCTGGAACTCTAGGCTTTAGCAAGTCATGTCACGTGGATCAAAGATTTAGATAGCAGGTTTAACTTCTAACTTTGCCTCTGGTTTCTTCTTACTTCCTGTTATAAATTATGTAACGATGACTAGGAATCAGGCAGGTCCAGTCACACTGTAGCTTTCCAAGGAGAAGCAGCCTGTGGACCTGTGCAGTCACATGTTCCATTATCCAGAGGTTTTGATGGAAGTGGTCACAGCCACTCTGACTTGGCCTCCTGCAGTATCTGCATGAGAATCTTCTCTGCAGCTTGAACACTGGGAGAAATGCTATCTCCTATGATGTTGTTCTTGTTATTCTGATGAAAGCTTTATCACATTTTAACAGAACATTTCCTTCTTTTCCTAGTCTGACAGTGAGTTTAGAGATAGGTTTTGTATTCAATTGAAAGAGCATGCATTGGGTACATCACTTTTTGTTTTGTCTTCTTTAATGAGCTACCTCAAAGCACATTTACCCCAAAATGAAATATATGACTCAGACAAGTCAGATCTATTTTGAAACAGAGAAATAGGAATACAAAGAGGTAGAGTATAAAATTAATTAAAACACATACAATTTTCAGCAGCTATCAGTAAATTATTCGAGTCTGAAGAAATCACCTATTCTTTCTGCATTTATAATGCTGAAACTACTTGAAGATTATTAATAAAAACTAAATTTATATAATACCTATTTACATGCTAAATATATTTAATACGTTCTAATTCTTTTGTATCTGGTAACCTATTTGTGGTATACATAGACTGATGAATAAGTGTAGTAAAACACCAGAATTTGACTTTCATACTTTTTGTTTTAATGTCCCCATAGAAATGTTTAAATAGTAGTTCATAACTGATTCTAGACCACTGAAAAAGCTATTAATCTATGTATTTACTCAGGAATACAGGAACAGATATTACTAAGGGAGCCTCTCTCATGCACACACACATACATACACACAGGTAGACACACAGACATGCAGACACACACCTGTAGAGTAACATCCCCTCATTTTTTCTATAACATTGGATGGACTCTAAGAGCGCTCCATGGTAGGAGGTAGAACAGATCTCCTATGTTGGATTCAGACCTGGTTCCTGGCACTTGGGAGAGAGTCAGGCATGGCTGGCACAGGAAATGAAGGTTCTGTCAACACTGGAAAGGATCAAGCTTTCACTCCAAAGAGCAGGGAGCCTAGTGCCTACTCATGGTAGTTCCAACAGGTGGCAGAGGGAAGGGATACGACTTCCAGGGGATAGAAGAGAGAGGGCCTTCAACTCCTGTGACTTTCAGGACAGAAGATGTCCATAGTGGGGTAGGGAGGCTGGGCTCTCAAAACCTCAGAAACAACTTGAAGTCTCTGCTGCTACCTCACATGGAAATAGTGTCTCAAATATTTCCATTGCTAAATATTCTGAAAAAGTAAGAACTACTGGAATACTAAGAGACCCCACCATCATATCTGTCTTTTTATTTTATTCTGTCAAAGGTGATTGGAAATGAAGTTTGGAAAGAAACCATACATGTTCCTTTTCTAGATTGACCATTTCCCTTTAACATAATATCCTTGCCTGAATTATTTACTAATGAGCCTTTTCTGCTTTCTTTTTTAATATGGTCCAATCATATCATTTTGATAATATTTGAAACTGACTGTTACTTGCATCTCATATCATAATCTTTTTGCTGTAATGCCATCAAATTCTATTTGATTAGTTAATATCACCACTTGCTCAGCCATTACATGTGCACTGAGGATGCTTACAAATCATATTTAAGTCAGAGAAGGCAGGAGGGGAAATGCCATCATCTAGAACAGTAAAAATGTTATTTCAAATTTGTTATCTCTACGCTAGTCCTGGTTAGCTGTTAAAAGAGTAATGATAAGTTTGTTAACAGAGGAGGATTATGTTACAAATGATGCTTAAATAATACAAATCATCATTCGAGAAACTCTCCTTCAGACCTGTACTTAAAATGATTTATTCAGGATGCAAAAGTACTTTCATTTGTCTCTATTCATCTTTGGTCTCACTTTTGAGAGACAATTACAAATCTAATTCTGCTTGTTGTCAACTACTTGAACCTAGCTCTTCCATTTATGAACTTGAACTTGAACTCTGTATTGTCAGAAGAATGGTGCATTATTTCAATGCTATCAGTGTGAGTCTGTTTTAATGGAAACCATTTTATATTTATGATTTCAAATGAAAATCAGTTATATAAGTTCAGCATAAATCACAAATTGATTAATGTGGGTCTCTTGCCAGTTCAAGAGGTTTTTAAGGGCTCAAGCCACAGATGGCTGACTGCAGTGTTTTGATCAGTAATTTTTTAGAATTTTGAAACAGTAACAATTGTGGACATTAAAATTCTGAAGCAACATTTTGGGTCTTCAACAAGATAAATGATTTAGTTGTCAGGCAGCATTTGTATTCTGTTTACTAAATTCATTTCCCTATAATATTTTAGTACGATATCTCTATTGAAAAATACATTTTTATTATTATCACTGCATTACACATTTTCATGATTAAACTTTGTTAATGCCCCTTATTTGAAAAGAACAAGTGTGACTTCTGGCTTTATTGGCCATATGTGGACCTTTAACTTGGTAATGAATCAAACTTGGTAATGAATCAAAACAGATTACTTTGTTAAAATTAATACAATAATCTATGTGATTTACTTGCTATAAGGGGAAATGATAATAATGATTATTCCATTTTAGTTTAATTAAAATTTATTTCCTTGAAAATAAAAAAGTTAAAAAGCCATATGAATATATTTTTTTCTCAAGTATTCCTTCATAACTGTATAGCAACTTCAGTCATTAATGACTCTACTATTATTTTCAGCCCCTAAAGTCACCCCCAGGAAGGAGATCTTGAAACTTTTCAGTAGGATTCACTTTCCTTTCACCATAACCCCTCATACAGTCACCTCTAAGCCTCAGTGTCCATCCAGCCTAGTTGTAGAGAGAGTTCAGATCTACTTACAAGCTGTGTCTGGATTGGCAAAGTTTCCTTATCCAAAATAAAAGAAGAAAGAGAGGGAGGGAGGGAATAAGAGAAGGAAAGAAAAAGAAGAAAATAAAGGAAGAAGAGAAAGAAGGATGGGTGGATGAATGGAAGGGGAGGGAGGAAGGAAAGAAATAATTAACACATAGCTACATAGTTCAGAATTTTTATGAGATTTAAAAGAAAACATAAAGAATCATTTATAGTACCTGGCACATAGTGGAAATTCAATAAATATTAAATATCACTGTCGTGACGATTAGAAAAGTACTGGTAAAAGTGTTTGAAATGGAGTCAGAGGCTCTGAAAATTCTTACAACATGCTTCAGCCTGGCTTCCCTTCTTACCTTCTAACCCTTGCTTATTGGTGGACTGACCATCCCAGATCCATGTGCTCATGTGCTTCGCTTAGCAGGATTTGCTTTGACTATGTGGGAAGAAAAAAAAAAGAATCCTTTGAAACCTTTGCCTAGATTACTGACATGAAATGAAACAGAGGAAGCAATGTAGGAATTTATGAAAATTTGATATATAAACATCTTTTTGTCTCAAAAAAAGTAACTCAAGAAAAAATATGTTTGTACACAGGCCTGACCACAATTAGTAGGACCAAAAGTGATGATTAGATGTACAGAGCTATTCAAGGAAAGGGTCTGGAGGAAAAGTTTAGATCCCAACTGATAAACAGCAAGGTAATCCTGACAATAATAAAGAAATGTTTTAGATCCTGAGCCCCTCAAGTCTGGAGGTAGAATAATGCTTCCTCGTTTTAGTTGATTAGACTTAAATATTGCTGCTTAAATCAGTCAGTGAAGAAAAAAAAATCAGTCCGTGAAAAGATTTTGTTGCCAGATGTTAATTAAACCTTGTTATGGCGGGGAATGAAAGGGGGGAAATGATTTCATCTGGGTGGAATAAATGTTACCCGTCACAATGTTCAAAAACACAGTTTTCCTTCTCTCCCAAAGAAACAAGTATTAGTTATAGGACTCATTCACTAGACCTGTAGTCCAGGTTCCTGTCTGGGGTTTCAAGAACATTATTTTACACGTGAAGCAGGTATCTTAGGTGAACTTGCCCAATTACTGTCAATTATCACAGCATCTTTCAGCCGTATCTGGACTATACAACCCTTTTCATTTTCATTGGTCTTCCAATCACCTTTGACCTGAGTTGGCAAGAAATGTGTTATAAAGTATACTATAGTGTGGCTATCTAATTATGGAAGTTCTAAAAGAGCTGTGTTTTAATTCTCCTAATATAGACATTGTTTTCTTACATGTTAGGAGGTAACACAGTTATTCCTCACCTTTTCTTTTCTTTTTTCTTTTTAACTTCTTGAGACTACTTTTGCCTGATTTGGATGTCTGACTCCTTGGCCTAGAGAATACGATGTTCAGAACAAAACTTGCATGTCAAATTCTTTAGATGAGTTATGAACACATATATAGAAAGTAGACAGTAAATATAATGACTCGCAAAATACAGTCTGTAGCTAACCTAAGAGACTGTGGAGCAGGGACACTTTGGTAACGAACTCTTTCCAATTCTTCAATTCTAAGTTGAAGCCAGTGCTGGTGATGCCGAGGTGATAAATGAGGACGACTTGTTCCTGAGTGCGCTGCACTGTGCTCAGCTGCGTTCTCTATTCATAGTGTATATTGTATTACACCATGATTGATGAGGCGCATCTTCCTAAAATGAGGTCACCCCCAGGAGATGCAAAGAACATCTTCAGCCATGGGTATATAAACCTAGACAGGAAAGGAGACCTCTGAGCTCTCAAAAGTTTCTCTGTAACCCTCCTTACTCAGATCTATAATTTGCACTTGTGTGTCCATCTCTGAAGCCTTTCTTTGCTGGGTTCCTGGAAACTTAAACTTCTGTCTGTCATTAAAAATAGTGTGAATTTCTCTGCTGTGTACCCTCACTGCCTGACCACTTTCTGCATCTTTATAAGAGCAAACACGCTTGATTTACCGAGGTCATTTATGTCAGGCTCCTGCAGTCTAAATCTCTGGTTTACCTAAAGTAGATGTAAATACTTTATTTCTAAAGTCTCATTATTTCAACTCAACAATTCCTACAAATTGAACAACATATGCATTTCTATTTTGATTATACTTCGAGGAAATTCTATCATAGATTGTTTCTACAATTTATGTGAAGTCTTAATATAGGTAAAATGCAGTTCTGGGATAAAACGGAAGGTTTAGGGATTCAAGTCCAGCACACTTTGTACTATATCTGATTATCTGTATAACGTTATAGAACACAAGCTCCAAACTGAATCTACAGCATTGTTGTAAAGATCAAATGCAGTGATACATGTGAAAATGGTTTGGGGACATAAAGCGATTCAAGGTTTATAGAACCTTCCCTTACCCTCACTTCTAGCCCCTGATAAGTAGCTCTGTGATGAAACTAAAAATTAGAAACAACTTTCCATTGTTTCAATTGTATTTTTTTAATATGTGGGCTAAAATATGACAATGACATTAAATTTAATCTAAAAAATTATAAGGTGGGACATGGAGGATGGATGAATTGAGAGGAATACATATAATTTAAAAAAAACAGGAAATCAGATAATGATTATTCCATAAATATTCATATTGGCTTAAGACCAGTGCTTTTAGAGGGAAAATTGAATAAGGCAAGGATAAAATTACACCAACAATAAACTCACACTGGAAAGCCCTGTTTAGAAAGAGTCAATTGATACAGATTAATAATGCTGAATCAAAAGCAATATACTGCATACAGAATTTTGTCGATTAAAAGTCTGAGGCAAAAATAGTGTCTTCTTTCAGGGAGCTTCCTGAATAAATATTTTCCAAGAAAAGTTACTTGAATTTTTGATTATCCATCGGTTATCTTTTAAAGTACCCTTTCACAAGTCAAATTAATATAATGAATACAAAATGTGCTTACGTTACTATCCATGTTGGCTTCTTTATATTCTTAAACTTTCACTCCTTCAGCACATAAGCTATAAGCAACTTCTGTGAGACTTCGTGGCAGGCATTGGAAAGGCCAGGGTTGGGGCATATGGGGAAGCCCTTTAGGTGCCAATTTTAGAAGCATAAAAAATTGTATCTTTTTATCTAGCTCACTGTTTAGCATTGTGTGGCCCACAAGTGTATCTCAACCACTATGCAACTTAAACATTCCAAAACACAAGCTATATTACTTAAAAGTCAGTAATTTGTGAAAAAGAATACATACCCACCCACTTACCAGGACGTACACACATTCTGGGAAAATTTATGGAAAAAAAAAAGCGAGGGAGCATGGACCTCTGATTTTGAGTCACAAATCACACTGAAAGACTTGGTGTTGCTCCCTAGGAAAACTTCTGGTACCATAAGTGGAAGCATATTTCCTGTCAAATTACATTAATCTCCTCAGAACACCCGCTAAATAATACATTTCAGTCTCCCTCCACCACTTCTTAGAAGAGACAGCATATTGAAATAAAACTGATATAAGATCAAAGAGATAAATGTCATTAATATGAGCACTCCCAACCTAAACCTCATATACTGCATTCCCAAACTGCAGCTAAGTAAATAATAAATCTACCTGTACAAACACAAGTGTGAATTTTATTCTTCTAATTATGCAGATGAGAAGAGTTGAAACTTTCAGATGAATTTCCTTCCTCTCATCTAAATCTGGTTTTTAAATTAAATCAGACCTTGTAATACGTTAGGGCAGTTTTCACCTTGAGACCTATCTCCAGAATGAAAGATGTCTTAAAATTGTCTTAGTATCTCCTTACTGCACCATATCCACGTTTCCATAATTAGATGTATAGATATGAAGCCATTAGTAGATCCCAACCCTGAAGTCATCCTATCTTTGCACTTAAGATTTTGGAAACTAATACATCTCTACATTGTTTGTGCCAGTTGAGCCAGATTTTCCATTATCTAAAGCCAAACATATCCAAATTGATTCACAGATTTTCCCAAAAGAATAGTCATTATACCCAAAAGCAGGTGGTGCCAGCTAGACAGCAAGAGGTAAGCACTTGGAACTACAGACTGGCTGGAGGTGGAAAGAGTTGACTGTACCTGGTGGGTTGAAGTCTAACTCAGTAGGAAGAATACAGACAACAGATGGTAACGCAGGTAAACATTTGGCCTCCTGACCGTTCGACACCATGTCTTGAAGGGGCCTCTACAGGCAGCACTCTGCAACTCAGCAGAGCAAGTGATAAATCTGTCGTGACGCTCTGTCCCAGCTCCAGAGCCAGTGTTGAGAAAGAATTATTCCGCTCCTAGAAGGGGAGACAGATAACAGCAAACCAGAAATCTAGCTTTAGATAGATTCTGCTACTAATTATGACAAAAAGAGGACTTGGGCACTAATAATAGCAGAGAGACTGAGAAAGAGAGAGAGAAAGAGAAAGGAGAGGGAGGCAGTGGGGTAGAGAGGGAGACCTAATATGAATAAAGAGGCAAACTCTGTTAAACTGGGGACAGGTTAGGAGTGGGAGTTTGTCTTGGAGGAAAAAAAAAATGACTTGTTCTTGAATCATGGGTTGTTTGAGCATTTTAAAGTCCTCTTAACTAAAGCCAGGCTTGGTCCTATCACCTAGAACATGGGGAGGGAGTATATTGATGAAGTAAATCATCTTTCAAGAAAGGGCCAGGAAGCCAGTAACTGAGACACTGGTAGGTCCTAAAATGCCAGAAGAATCATCTGGGAAATTCCCCATTCCTTAATAACCACTTGACCCTAACAAGTTGCTGCTCGGAACTCACTTATCCCATTTCTAGGGCTTTTCACAGGCCTGTGTAGTTAATACTAGCATTTCAATTTAATCCCACAGCCGATCAGCTAGGAGGCTTGTATCTAAAGAACACCTTAAATTTTGAAAAGTAAATTGAATCATGAAAGAAGTGCACAAAAGAGAACGGGGGATGACATCCAAATGAGAACACAAGTCGTTCCTCCCAGTTTTCCTGCGTCTGCTGAGCTCCTGCTTGTCGCAGAATCAAAGTACATGAACTACAACTCAAACCAGTCATGGGAAGAAAGGGCTTTCAGAACGTTGTCTAACTCAACTAAGTTTATCACAGGCCACCCAACCTACAAGCAAGAAACGACACAAATAGCTATTGTTATTTAAAATGATTTTTCAAATTAATCTCTCTTGCGTGAATTCTGCATCCAGACCATTTGAAGTTCAAGCCCCTATCAGGGTTCTTCCTCCAAATCTTTCCCCACTTCTTAACAAGGCATCTAGATTCCAGAGAAAAATAGGGCGCAGTTCATGGTCTGACTGCTAATCTCTGTTCTTTGCTTGTCTTGTATACGCGGCACGGTCTCCTGCTGATAAATTCAGAGGCTGGAGAAAGACGTGCGGTGTAAGCACTGACAGTCCGTGATTACAGCTCCCAGAATCATGGTTGCTTCCCCTGGTCTGTTGACTCCACCTCTAAATTTTCAGGCATCACATATCCCTGATTCTTGGGCACAAGCTTCATGTGTTGCCTCAGTTAAAATGTCTGTTTTGCAATTTCATATTCAGAGTCCCCTCACCCTTCTAAATGGCCCCTTCATGAGAAACATGAAATCTCTCATCTCAGCTACATTTTGCTCCCTTGTGTGTGTCACTAGGAACTTCTGTTTCTATTACACGTCAGTGAAAACCCATGGGGAAGTAGGGTTATTATTTCTGGCTTTTCAACTGGATCACCAGCCTCCATCAATTCTATAATATACCCTGCACAGGTAGACAGTGTGGGTTTTGATCATGATTTGGTGATGAGAGCCAGTATATATGTTTCTCATAGCCTGTCATTTTGGAGTCTCCATTCCTTCATGACTCCTCTTGAAACCACATTAAGGGACCTCGCTTCAGTTTGCTGAGAGGTAAGAGGTAGTGGATAGGAGAATTCCCCTTCATCAGGTCCTCAATCCTATGGCTTAAATTCAAACTAAAATTTAAATTTCTAAGCTTTCTTTTAATGCACACACGTGTTTGGTTTAGGAGAGAGTGTTTAGGTTGTCATCTTTATATGGTCTGAAAAAACAGCAAAAAATTACCATCTTCTTTCTCCTCACATTCTCTTATCAATCCCAAACCTCTTCAAGGTAGTGAGTATGTCTTGAGACCCTTGGGGCGGAAAGTGCAAGGCAAAAAAAAGGAAAGAGAGCGAGAGACGGTGGTTCAAATATTTTTAAAATATTGTTTGTATTTCATTAGTGAAGTGCACTTACAGCATTCTTGAGTAATCCACAAGCTCATTGAATTATAAATAATTTCACTCATCAAATTCACCAATTATTAAACATTTGACAAATACATAGTATAATTTTAGGCCCTTGTTTGGGATGTTGATCACTTTCTCATACAAGAAATTCCTATATCCACTAGTTTTATTTCTCTGGTCACTTCTCTTGATCTTCTGGAGGGCTTCTCATTTTGAAATACCACATCTCATGGCCTGAGTTTCAAAACTGTGTACTGCCATTAAGATACACAACTGAAACTTCAAAATCAGTAACTCAAGGCCATAACGAATATAGCAATAGCCATCGTCAAACTATTATTTAAATTAAAATTTTATTTTTATAATATTAATATCTATGCCTAATTTTAAAAAATAGTATTGAAAGGTTTATAAAGAAAAATAGGAACCTCCTACATCACCAATTAGCGTCCCCAAATCCTGTATCACACTGTCGATCATTTTCTTCTTTTTTTAGCTATTCTTATTGTTTCCCTCAATATTTCCATAAAATATGCTTAGACAGCTATGCCTAGGATTTTCAATTTTTGTCATGTATTGTTCCAAATTATTTATACCTCATATCTACCCTTTATGTTATAAAATTAAATTAAATAGCTCTATTGCCAGCACCATTGTTGCTTGGGGTTTTTTTGTTACTTGCAGTCAAAAGCAGTTTTAAATGACACATGATGACAACACTGGGAAATTCCATCTGCTTTACCCAACTAACTAACCCCATCCTTCGAAACTCCAGTCTGGAGTCCTTTCTTCCTGTGAAGTCTACACTGTCACCACTGTTACCCTACACACAAACACACACATTCTGTTCGCATTCTCTTCTCCCAAAACACCACAGGAATACCTTTATCATTCTTTTGACATCATTATGTTAACACTGTTAACCATTTGACTGACTTTCCTAAGAGACCATAACTACTAGAGTGTAATCCAGTGTCAGTCAGCTTTTTATCATCATAGGTAACTATGGAGGATTTTTGGAAATCATTCAGTACACATTTACTGAGCGGAATTTTTTGGAGTCCCTGGTTCCAGTGTTTGTTAATCTTTTATTTTATGTCTCAAGCTACTTGTTAGGTGCTTCTTACTTCTGCCATAAATAGCAACTCACTACAGCAAGAATCTCAGAAATTCGTAAGGGTGCTTTCTACTTAAGGCTGTGTCATAAACTTGAAGGAGAAAGAATGGTACACGTACAGTTTGAAACTTCCTCCCTCTGGATGAGTCTAACAGGCTCCCTCATAACCTACCCCAGATGACAGTCACTGTTCTAAATATCTCACAAAATGATGATGAGGTGTGGAAGCCCACATCTACGTTCTCTGTCACTGTTCTCTTAGCTGAACTCAAATCATGCTGGGCATCTCCAATTGGACTCCCAGGCACTTCAAACCCAAAATTTCCAAACCTTTTTAAAACCTACTACTTTTCCTTGAAATACTATCTTTGTTAACAACCATCATTTAACTAGTTATTCGGCTCAGAACCTTCACTATCTGGTCTTGGGCTGCTCTCTTTCCATTATCCTCTAAATGCAGCCTGTTGTCAAATTCTAGTTCAATCCCAACTTCTAAGTCTCTCTCAAATCTAAATCCTTGCTAGCCCCACTGCCAAGTCTTGGCTGAGGCCATGGAAGTTTCCTACCTGAATTCTTATGCCACCTGGCTGCTTCTAGTCTTGCTCGATTCTACAGCGCTGTCAGAGAGAGATTTCTGCAATGAAAATCTGATCACACAACTTTCCTGCTTAAAAATCTTTGAAGACACTTAGGAAAGAGACATAATAAATCTTCTTACTTCAATTCTGACTCAGATTCCAAAGAGTTGTTCCAAAGAATGACTCAGTTCCAAAGCCAGGCTGATAGAGCTGATGCAATGCAAGATGTCAGCTCATGAACAACATTTAAATTTGCCTAGACAAATGGTTTCTTGTGGTGGGGGACAAAAAAAAAACACTCCAAAAAATGGCTGTGCTCCAGCAGTGTGAGTTATGTGGGATCCCAGTAAGGTCTGTACTTCCACCACCGGGAAGTGTGCTGCTTCCTCACTGCTTCCTGGGATGCTCCAGCCCAGTCTCACCAAGGCTATACATGCCGATAAGCCAAGGCGCTGAGTGCTGAAAACCCAGCTGGACTTCTTGCTGTTTCCTCACCTTTGAGAAAGAAACAAAATCAATTCTAGATTTTACTCCTTCTGAGCCACTGAGGCTTGTTTCTCAACTTTATCTCAAGGCACTCCCCACCATGATGAGATGGAGCTCACCACCCCTCCACCCCTCTCCATTCTCCATCACAGCAAGATGCTGTAAGAGTTAAGCTGATGACCTAATCAGACCTGAGTGTCAGCCTTCTAATAGAAGCCAAGTGGGAAATGGATTACAGAGAAAAGAAAGAGTACTTAAGTGTCCCAAATTATATGTACGTTCAAGTAAAGTCATCCAACCTTAAGATAGGAGTGAAGGTGAAGGATTTCCTGGGTCTCAGAAATCTCAGCCACCCAGTTTCTACAAACAACCTTAGTCCTGGCCCACACTCTCAGTTCACACAACAGTTTTCCACTCACGCTATCTTGAATCCCACAGTTTCACTCCTCTGAATGGCAGCTATAGCTCGGGGACAACTGAATACGGTTCACAAACCCCTTAGGGTTACCAAATCGACTAAAAATCATCAATCTAAAATAGGTTTTGTTTTTTTTTTTCCAAGACAGATTATTTTAAATTGCATTGCGACACTCTGCTTGGGTCTTTATTCTTAGCATTCAATAAACCATGGTAACTAATTAAATATGGCCACTACTAAGTTAATTCTAGTAGTTGGTTGTTGCTTTTTTTTTTTTCCTCTTTCACTTTAGCTACATTATTCTCATCTACTCCAGGTTCTACACATTTCTTCTCTTTATTTTCTTTCTGTTAATCACTCATTTGCCTAACAGTAGCTTTCTTGGTCCATGATAATTGAGCTTTTGACAAAAATTAAACTTAAATTGCTCTTAACCCTTGAAAAGGGTTTCCTTTTCATGGTTTACTATTCAAATTTGAACTAGTGATGGCAACTCTTCTTAGAATAGTATCAACCATTATAAAGTTTACCCCCAAAGAAAAACTTTTCAAAGGTTATAGGCAAACAAATGAGTAGTATAATAAAAAAAAGATTTATTTTTTCCCACTCTCAGCTTGTATTTTTATAAGTATTTGCTCCACATTATGTTTTCATTTTATCTTTAGATAATATCTTATTTTCTTAATTTAGGGCATTTCTTAATTTTAGGCACGTTTCATTGTTTTGTATTGGTCAAATTCAGGAAAAAATTCAGGTTTGAATGAACAACTCCTTATTTTAACTCTGTTGGCTTACTGCCTGGAAAGAAATATAGCAGTGTCCTCAACTCAGAATTCATGGATTGACTTCAGGATGTCAATGAATCCTCTAAAAGTATATAAAAAATATCTGTGCCTATTCATTTGAAATTATATTTCTTAGGATGATAGTTCAGGTATTTCAAAATATTCTCAAATGTGTTTTTTCAAAAAGTGTATTACCACTGAAATCTAATTCAAGGTACACACTTGCGAAGAATAGTCAGCATTATTTTAGATAAGCATAAATATCCTTTCAAACTTGGGTTTATAGTGTCTTTTCTTTGACAATATTAACTTGTGTCTTTATTTAAAACTTCTCTTTAAAATTGTACTGAAAAAAATAACATTATAATTTCCATATCAAAGTCTAAATGGATTTGGACAGAATCATTGTTTAAACTCACTCAGACCGAGAACACAGTTATAAAAACCATGTCTTCAAGAAAGTTGTAAAGCTCATTGTTCAAAATTCATACTAATGACCCAGTAAGTCTGATGGTTTTCACTGTGAATTACTATTTTTTTCATATTCAGGCTTTTTAAAGTGATATATATTTTAAGTGACATATATTATTCTATCCATTTATATAATGTAACAAGCTGATTAGCCAGTCTGATCCACACCACATCAGTGTTCTCAGGACAGACTGTTTCTCAATAGGCATAAGTCTGAAAGTTTAAGTGACTTCTGTTCGTAATCACAGAGTAAGTAAATTACAGGGCTAAGTCTCATACCAAGGAATTTTAATATCAAATCTAGCCTTTTTTGTCTATAACCATTCTTATCTTCTTGGACAGGCAGAGGCAAAGAAGCTATTTTTATTGTAACCTCCAGGAGATACTCATGATTCTGAATATTTTGTTAAGAGGACTACTCAAAATAGAGACACAACATTACAGAGTATCATAATGCAAGAAAATGGTATCACTAGTTAATTTCCAAATAATTGTTTTACTTATTTAAACATCAATTAATATATGTATACATACATTTATATTTACACACACAGTTTTAATAGTGGATTTAGAAACATATATACTTACATTCTTCAACAGAATTATTGAGTGCCCTCGGCCCTTCTTATGAAGAACCAAGGGCATCGTTCTGATGATTATTTACTGTGCTAGGCTGCAATTCAGTGATGTGCGATGAAACTATTCATGAGGAACTCTTTGCGCCTCACAGCAAAAATCCACAGGCTGAATTACAGTTGTGGAGTTTGTCTCTTCTCTTGTCTTTCTCAACACCAAGTAGTAAATCTTAACATTTTGCTTCATCCTCTCATTCTCAGTGTCCTCAGTTTGCCTCCCTGATCCTCCCAAGGGATTTCTAATAGCCTATTAGCAGTTAGCCAAGGGAAATCCAGATGACCAAACTGGTTAAATCAATTGACTTAATTTCATGTTTTTAGATTTTTTTCTTCCAGGAGAATTTAAGGTAAAGTTCACGAGCCATTATGCGATATGGTTTTATACAATTCCTATTCAGGGCTGACCGCATGTATGAAGCATTACTATTATGCTATATCACACAGAGTTTGGGAAATACAACCTGTAGGGTGGATTACAAAGAACGATATAGGACAGATCATCTTTTCCATGCTAAATGGGTTGGTTTTACTCCGTCTTCTTCTGCACAGAACTCATGCGTTCTTCTGACCGTCATAGAAATGAGTAAAATATACCTATTACCCCACTTCTTTTGATTACATTATGGAAATGTTGCTGATAGGAAGACCTCGGAGGACTTCTCATTTCCCCTCACCTTCTGTTAGTACTTCTCAGAGTGGGAATGAGTAATATTGAGGTTCTCGCTATTGGCCTGCAAGGTGATTCCTAGAGTGTATTGCTTACGTTATGAAAGAGTACATTTCACTTTAGGCAAATCAATATTTAAGTTATGGCAATTTGCCTTTTCATCCCCTTTATTATACATACATGCTAGGTATATAGGAAGCAATAATAATTGTTTATGGTTTTAAAAATTCAGTGACATCTACATGAGATATAGCACACATTTTACTTTAATTTTTTTATCCTGAAAAACACTTACGCTGATTATCACTTTTGCTTCTACCAAAATGTTTGACAAACATATTTAAACAGTATATTATTGCTCAATATATGTCACAAAAACCCCTCAGTTTACTTCTCACTATTCACTTTCATGAGCATAAATGGTACTAAAAACAGTAGGCGTGATTATAATTTAAGTTGAATTTCATATTTGAAGAAACCAAAAATCTTCAATGAAATAAGCATTTATTATGCTTTTGTTTGTTTCTGTTACATCTAGATCTGAATCATTCCTTGGATTTGCAGTTCTTTTAAAGCAATGATGAATTTAAACATAGGCATATGTCAATAATGGGAAGTTTGTAAGCCCTCTTGGGATGAGGTCCAGAAGTCATCATTCCAAAGTTGATAGTCTTTCAACCAACCCTTCCTCCTTCTAGGGTGACCTTGGGTGCTGGGCTGAAAGCACCAATCCCAGCAGCTATAGCAGATAAGCAGGAACTCCTTTGAAGAAGGGAATTAAATCAAATAACAGGCTATGGAGGGAAACATTTGCCCTAGGGGGTGGCCCATTCCTGGTAATATTTCATGCTTTTGTTTTCCTTTGATTTTAAAACACAGTGCCCTGCTGAGCCATGTCATGGCCTGAGGCAAAAGGAAAAATCCATAATACTGACCACACCTTTATTTAAAGTTTTTGTAATTTGTTAATCGCTTTTTGCATTTTGTAGTAAATTTTTTTTAATGTTGCATTAAAATATTGTTTATCTTGATTATTGAGGGTTTTTTTTTTTTTTTAGTGCCCCTTAAGTTTTGCATATGAGGCATTCATCTCACAAAGTACCTGTTTACTGAGTAGTGATCCAGTGTCTTTTGGGTGAAATCTAGGAATCCATATTTTTAAAAAATGATTTTAGAGTGTAGTCCACGAACTCCTGCATCAGAAGTTACAGAATCACCAGCGCCTCATTTGCCTCACCCTCAACCTGTCCTTATGTTAACAAGAGAGCTTCTTAGGTACAGTCACCAACTTCCTTTTTGTATCTCTTTCAAAACCTAAATTAATAGGAAGGATTGAGCAGATTTGTACTAAGTATATACTGACATTGCTATTTGTGGCTTTTCATCTTGTCTCATAGAACCTAGAGAAGTGGTATTCAAAAACTAGTCCCCAGAGAAGTCACTGCAGCTTTGGGTTTTTTTCAATCTCGTTGCTAAGACTTTTCAAACTGTCATCACTCTCAGTTTGAAATACCTATAAAAGTGAAAAAGCCAGGGGCAAAGTAGAATGAAATGTTACACTTTGCTGTTAGCATAATGTGGGTATCAATTATACATAGTCAAATTATGGTGTCTGAAAACACTTTACAGTTTGTTTTTCATTTAAAAATACTTATTAAATATTTATTGAATACCCATTTTGGGGTGAGATTACAAACAAACAAAAATATATATTAGGAAATAAACAATCTAAGCTAAGGTCTAGTAGTATAATGCTTTAAAAATAAACTCAAAGAACTATAAAATATTTATTAATTCAATACCAAGTTAGATAGCTTAAAATTTCTAAGGCTTCATGGGATCTCATTAATGCATGGAAAATTTCACTGTATATCCATTATTTCCAATTTATAAACTGCAGGTAACATGTAAAAGTCACAAAACTTATACAGGAAGCAAATGCGAAATTGAAAATGTTTCACATCACAAATGGCAAAAATCTTTTAAAGAGTTTTGCACAGCAGATCATGACAAATCATTAATAAATAAGATTCTTCATTAAAAGGCAAGATGCTTAGCAAAATATGGAATACAAAGGCAGAGAATTAGATATCAACATTTTTATTTTGTTCATATTTTTATGTTAAAAATGAACTATTAGGACCTGAGTATCAGTTGAATCAGGAATTCTCATGCTCTCATTTTGCTGTAAACATTAATTCTGAAAACTTTGGAAAATCTTTTTTGGGAGGGAGACAGAGGTGGGTAAATTAGGTTGATTGATTGATCAAACTGTCTATCTATCTATGTATCTATCTATCTATTTATTTATTGGACCTTGTGTGTGCTAAGCTTTCCTATGAACAAGAGGTGGGGGACACTTGACTGGAGATGGAGATGAAAATGCAACTCCAAGTAGATTCATTTAATCTACAGCAAATATTTATTGATCTCCTCCTATATTCTTAGAACAATACTGGCAATCAAGTTGGATTCACAGACAGATCCTCAATATCTAACTCTCCAAAGTTTCAAGCCCCTCCTTTATGAATCTGGCCTCGTCAAGTTCAGAACAACAAACTGTTTAGGTTCAGGTTGGTTGGATTCAGGCCAGAGGGCAAAGGGTATCTTTTCTCCTTCATACTTGGAAGCATACACAGCCTGGTGTTAAAGCCAATGAAAACTTTTGAAATAAATAAATAGGAGAACGAAACTCTACATCATTAATTTGCACCAGAATGATTCATAAATACCAGTGTATTAATTTGTATAGTATCCATTACAGATTCACAACTCACTCCCTTCTCAGAAGTCTGAGGCTTCCTATTTCTCTTCTTCAGGATCAGTCATCACAATATTCCTTTGCTCTATCTTAGCCCCCATCCATTTTTATTCTACACACTATCACAAGAAGACCATCTCCACTCAAAAGTTCCCTGTGAACTATAAGCTGGTCGTGTACCCCCAAACTATCTCCACCACAGAATTCCCTCTTAAATTCTAGGTTATCTCTACTCATGTATAATCTTGACCCAGAAATCAGAGCCATCTCTAATGCCCAAAACTGAAGTAACGATTTTTCCGTCAAATGTGTTCTTTGTTTCCTCCTGGTCAGTGACATACATGTCCGCTCAATCTCCAAGCTGAGTCATTCTTTGCCTCCCCCAAACCCTGAGATGGAAACAGAACTGACATTCGCAAAATACATTAAGAACAATGTATAGATAAACAAATTGATGTCAATACTAAATTTTATTCATTGACTTTATAGTAATTATTTACCACACAGCTAAATTGGAAAAAGGAATTGTAAAGCTTAATTACATGACTGTTTATATGTGGTTATAATGTTTACTGTTTAATCCAAATTGTTCGATTTTTTTAATGTACCAAAAATACAAATATGCTTCAGAAACTATTAACCATTTTTGTGTAAAGAGTTATACCTTCATGTTATTGTCATTTATACTTCCCCTTTTCAGGGCAGCCTGCATTCTAAAGATCCTTGCCACGTAACCGATTACATTTGTATTGCTTTTAGCTAATTTAAGCTTCTATTAGGAGGTCTATTTGAGACTAGTTAATTCATCAGCGTGTGCCTAACAAAGTTTAGGTGCTTTGTCAATTCTGCATCTTGCCATGTAGTTTCCTACCTTTATTTAACTAATTCTGTGTCATCATTTTGTTCCACTTCTAATAGCGTGGGATGGAAAACTGTAACAAAGTGTATTTCTAGAATGTGGAGCTAATGTGTTATCATTAGCATCTGATTCTCTCTAATGATTAACTGACAATGCAACTTCTTAAACACCTGAGTAATACCCACTGGGCCAAACAACAGTTCATGTGAGCGAGGACAGTTGAAAGAAGCTCTCCTCATCTTGGATTCCCTGCTACAGAAGGAGACTTAACTATGAAATAAAATTTCATTGATGGGGCTTAAAGAGCTTTAACTTTTTTTAATCCAAGAGAAATGTGTATAAATACTACACACAGGTATCTTAATAAAATACATTTTTTCCCCAAAGTAGATTACATTCCTGGGATAGATTTTATCTGAAAACTGTCTTCTTTTCCTGAAGGGAAAGTGGCTTTTAAAGATAAATTCCTCTCTCCTACACTTTACCAACTCTACCACCATGACCCAGAGATAAGAGTTGAAATAAAAAGAAATTTAGAAAGCAGACAGAGCAGAGAAATGCAAGGAGACATTGTAGACTGGACAAAAGCAAATATCCTTAGCAGTGTTGTTTATATAGACCTTGTGCTGTAAGGAAGATTTAGAGCAAATTTATTGAGGAATACACAGGAATATCAGAAATAAAAGCTAAAAAGGGAAGCAGTCATTTACATGCATGGTGTTGACTGTGAACAGAAAAGGAAAGTAAATCTATAAACGAATAATGTAAAATCAGCACTGCTAAATCAGATTTAGACAGTCACTGATCAACAGAAAATTTTCCTTAGACACATGTGGCTTAGAGGTTCATTTTTCTTAGTGAGTAAGAATTGCGAAATAATAGCACATCCATTAGAGTGAAATGGGCTTAAGCTCCTATATAGCAATTTTATATATTTATTATACTTAGTGTGGTTCATTCTTTCTCAAATATTTTATGTTCTCCTTGTAAATTCAATATTCTAGTTCCCAAAGTGGGAAAATCAGGTAAATGACACATATTGGTTGAATGCTGGCTCCCCCAAAATATCATTCAAACGACCTGTTAATCAAACAAAGCTAAATGTGCATTATCTCAGCAAGGTACTACTGTGCCAGAGTCTTCGCCTCTCAAGGAGACAGGTAAAGTCAGGAGATTCATAAGGCTTTGGAATCTGGCTTAAGACAGGTTTCCAGTGTGTATTATAGACAGAGAGTAAAAGGAGATTGGTTAGAATTGGGTGTCAAAATATACTAGTTTAGGATTGGTGAACATGACAAGACTTGGGTTTTGAAGTAAAGAGGCTTTAAAGAATTGGGGAAGTAAACAATTTGTCAAAGTTATCTGTTTAAAAGTTCAATAGTTTGATATTCATCTAAATGATTTTCTCCATAACAATGAAGTTATTTGGAACCTTCATCTTCCCAAGACTGAGTTTCCTAGAATAATAAATCATGTTGATGAAGTGAGTGAAATGGTTGAGTCAAGCATTTTAATTTAATTTAATATAGACAGCAATCCATGTGGATATAGTTGGTTTTGGTTTTAAAGCTACATAAATAAAGCTGTATTTTGTAGTTTAATTTCTGCTGGTCTACATTCAAGGTACTGAGTTAGTCAGTCTCTCTCTCTCTCTTTCTCTCTTTCTCTGACTTGTATCTCAGAATTCAGAGAAGACTACAAGAATGATAGGGCACTTGAGAGAGGTTGTAACATTTATTTTGCACATAAAGCATGTAATATAGTAATGGAAATTCTGGAGAAGGTAATGGTACAAATAAAAGTGCAGCTTTTAGAAATTTTAGGGCATGAGAAGGGAACAGAGAGTAGTCCCTTGTCGTAAAAGATTGCAATTAACATTGGTAGAGCACTTTTTCGTTTCAAAAGAGAAAGATGTAAGTACTGGGAAATTTCAAGTGAAATAAGCAAAGCTTAAATGCCAGATCTACTGATTTTTGCTTAGTACACTATGTTGCCTACATAAGAAAGCAAGTCAATGATCTCTTGTGAAATTCCTACTTGCTCTTATAATATGGAATTTGACCTTCCTTTTCCCTTCTTCTAAAATTATAACCAACTGAGATGAAAGGAAACATGTATTCTGTCTGACATTTCAGGGAAGCTATTTGATTCACCTCATACAAGTTAAAAAAAAAACCCTTTTATCTAGCTTTTCACTGAATATCTATTTCCCCTCAGAAATTTGAAACTGACTTCATCAGTGTATAATACTTCACATTCTCCAAGAATCCAGATTGGTAATCAACTGAGAAAATCACTGATAAATGTAGAAGGTAGAATGCATTTGAGTTTTCCTATCACAGTATATGTACCCAGTAGACATTCAAATTATTTTTTGAAAAACTCTAGTTTTAAAGTCTCATACCAGTGGAAATAGAGCTCTGAAGACACATTGTTCCTGAAAATGGTAACAGTTTCTCCTACAACTTTATTAGCAAAATTCCATCATCTTTGTTTCTTTCCCTGATCTCAGATTGAGAACTTTTGTGTGAGAACTTGGAGGGAAAATTTTGGATTGGCTTATGTAGACGTCCTAGAGCAGTTAGTTTAGAATGGAAATGACAGATTACAATACATGCCATCAGCAGATTCGGAGACTGGAATAGGACTAAGGGATATTAAATGCATTTGTCAGCAGTGACAGCACTGGTGTGAATTATGAATCAAAATTCATTTCAAATTTGTTGCAGACGAGAGTGGTACCTTATTATATGTGCTATGAAGTCATGAAAATAAGCATCAAACTATCAGATCTCTTTAAAAAAGCAGTGTGGTGCAAAGAGGATTCCAATAAGAAAAGCTGAAGTCAACTTAGTTCTCCATTTAGAATGTGTGGATTGTGAATATTAAATAAGAAGAAAATCACAAATAAAAATATCTCTGCAACATCAAAATTTTCTAAAAATTAGATCCACTTATTCACATTGTACAGTAATGCAGTAAACAGAAAATGAAAGCAGTTAAGTTAACACTTTGAAAATAATTTGCTAACTGACAACCCACTGACCCCATTGACAGGAAATATGAATTTACATAATAAAATTGAAAGATGGAATGATAAAGCAATGAAAACATAAGGAAAGAAAAAAAGAAACGGCAAAATCAAAATCAGAATTTAGTGTGTAACAGAAAAAAAGAAAACCAGAAAATATTAATAGCAGAAAAGCAACATTATACCACAAAAGTCAGAACAACCTAAATCCAAAAATATCATGTTTAAAAGGTTCAAAGAGAACTAGAAGTTATTGAAAATGAGCCAGATTTAAAGTGAAAATTCAGTGGAAAGGATTGGATCATGTCAGCCAACTGAGCACACACATCATTTTTGTCTTTTGCCTAAAACCCTTTGAAATGACAGAAAAATATGTTTTAAAATGTATAAATCCATAATAATGCTAGTTGGCAAGGAATAAAGCCAAAAGTGTAAGAAAAATATTGAGCAATTCTTAAAGAGAGAAAGCAGACAGGACTGAATTGAGAACTAGGAGAGACTGGAAGAAATCTCATCCAGACATAGTGCCCAGGGGACGACCATGGAAAGATGCTTCAACATCGTTATCAGAGGAGTCCTTCAGGATACTAGTCTTTAAGAATTAATTGAAAAATGCCTCTAGGGAAGCTGGGGAAATGAACATCTCTCTTCTCTTCCCACTCTGCTTAACTGAATTTAGCCATCAGGTTGGCTAAAGTAGCCAGTACTGGTGCTAGAGACGGAAAGGCAGGGCCATGCAGCAGGCCGTCAGTGGGTGAAGAACCTTGTCCCAGGAGGACACTTCTGTGAAAACATACTACTGGCTCACCACTCCTGACAGCGTATTTTACTCCTCTCCCCTAACCACAAAATTTTTGTGATAAGCACTTGCAAATGCAAGTTAAATAATTGATATTGTCAAACAAATAAATAAATAATAAGGAACAGGAAACATTTTTTGATAAAAGGAAATTAAAAAAAGGTTTCCATTTGAACAAAAGATAAGGAAGAGAATTGGCATCAAAGAAACCAAACTAGTAAAGCAAACTGAAGACTGCAAGATTATTATAATTAACATTCTAAGAGAGATTGAATAGGCTATCACATGCACAGGCTGTTAGGAAAGAGAATCAATTACAATCATGAAAATTAGAGGTATAGTTTTTTGGGGGGAGGGGAAACTCTCATGGAATGGGCTCAAAGGCAAAATAGAATAGTTGAAGAAGAAAGTTGTATTACTATCAAAAAAGATGAAAATCATACTCAAAAGGGCAGCATGAAAACATATGAAAGAAGGATGAGAGACAAGAAAGATACCACCAGAATCTCAAATATTTAAGTAGAAGACAGAAGCAATTCCAAGAGGATGAAGAAGGAGATAATTAAATATATAAGGAGAGTGGGGTAGGGTAGACATTTGAGTAGAAAGTATATGAGTCTTTTCACTGGACAGGCACCAAAATCATAAAGAAAAGAATCAAAGCTATATATACAGTAGTGAACCTTCTGAACATCGTAGATAAAGAAGTAAGGATCAGATTTGGAGGCATCAAACCTCTCCTTCAGCAACAATCAATACTAGAAGAAAGAAGGAACATTTTAAACTAATGGAAGACGAACATGAACTTCTTTAACCACACAAATTCTTCTTGGGAGAGAACAAAAAATTTTTTCAAATATACAAAACCTCAGGATGACTCGTATCCATAAAATTTTCAGAAAGAAAAACTTAAGAATGGATTCCAGCTTTGTCAAAATGGACTTCCAGAAAGGAATATGAGTTTCCAAAAAGAAAACTCAAAAATATGAGTTTAAAAAAATCAACACACGAAGAAGTCATTAAAAGTTATGCTATCTAAATAAATATTATTAAATGAAATAAAAATAAGAATAACTCATAACTGATACTCAAAATATGCTCAGTTTGAAGGGGAGGAGGTTAGGGAAGGATGAGAAATAGAAACATGCTCATTTTCCTTGTTCATTGGGGAAATTATATCCAAATCATAATAGAAAAATATATTAAGTCAAGTTTTAAATAGGCACTAAAGGAATATATATGTGATATACACATTTCCTTCTCAATATACTAAAACTAATAAAATAATAAACATTTTAAATACAGAAAAAATAGGAGAGAAAAATCAATGCAGACGCATGATTCATTAAAAAAAGTAAATTGTCAGGGCTTGTTCCAAACATAAGTGGTTACAGTAAATTTAAAAGATATAAATCTCCATTCTTCAAAGTAGTAAACATCTTGTTGAGAAAGAAATTGGACTTATGTAAGTAAAAATACAGCTAGCATTGGAAAATAGAGAAAGGGGGGGTGGAGGAGAAGTATCTAGCAAATCCTAGCTGAATCAATTAGGTTTAAAAATATTTAAAAGATCCTAAATGAAATGCAAAGAAAAAGCAATAAATCAGAAAAAAATAAAGTTATTTTAAAATTAAGTTAGAAATGTTCCAAAGAATTAAAGACTCACAGTTATTTCAAGATTCAACAACTCAGGTACACAGGAGTTTTGTTTTGTTTTCCTAATTAGATAATCATGTAAATGATGCAGGAAGGATATAAATGAGTGAGAATGGTGGGCAAGTACAACCGTTTTAAAACATCACCCCATCAATACAAAAATAAATCGTCGATCCATATCTAGCTATTGATAACCAGTGCATGAAGGTCTGAATTACGCAAACAAAACTTCAAAATACACGAAGCAAAAACTGATAAAAACTCAAGGATGACTTGAGAAATCCTCAACTGAGGGAGGAAATGAGTTGTTATGTCCCAGGAGCCCTGTGAAGGAATTATATCAAGAGGGAAGTGGTCAGCTATGTCAGATGCTACTAATAGGTCAAGTAAGGTGAGAACTGGGAATTCGCCACAGGAATCAGCAGCATAAAGGTTATTAGTAACTCTGACAAGAGCTATTTTGATGAAGGGGAATGATAAAAAGCCCCATGGGAGCGAGCTCAGGAGAAAATGAAGGAGAGTTGAAGACTGCTAGTACAGAAAACTTTTTCAAGGAGTTTTACAAATAGAATCAAAGCAAAGGGGTGACCATCCAGAAGAAAACTGACATTAAGAAACCTCTAGGTAGGGGAGGAGGAGACATGACAATAGAACTGGGGTAATTGCAAGTGGTTATCTTTTACTTTGTTTCAGTAATTTGCAAAGGCCAGTCATTACTTGTATAATTTAAAAAATTATTAAGACATTGAGTGCTTTGTTTCTACTTTTGCTTTTTTCGATAACTGAAGAAATAGCTTGTTTGTATGTGGACAGTAATAATGAAGAAAAGGGGGTAAAAATGACAATACTTGAGGCGTAGAAGAAAATGGCTAGAACAGTAATTTTAAGTAAGTGAGACAGGATAGGATGTGGTACACACGAGTTGGCGTTAAAAACTGAGTTCAACCATTGGAACAGGAGGCAAGTGAGTCTACATTGTCACAAATGCAGGTGGGTGGACACACAGTGGTGAGAAAGAATACTCTGAAGCTCTCTGATTGCTCCATTATACTCAGTGGAATAGGAAGAAGATTATCCACAGAGAGTGAAGATGGGAAAGCAGTATCAAAATGTGAGGAGAGAGGAATAGATACAAAATAATGATGCTGGAGTTTATAGGAGTATTCTGGAGAAGTACAAAGTATCATTGCCAGTCAGAATTCAGAAGCCGTCAGAGGTTAGTGATGATGAATTCAAAGTGAGGCTGACAGATGAGTTGTGGGTTTTCCAGCAGCCACATCCATTACACAAGAACAGACACTGAGTAGGTAGAGAGCTGTATTTAAACTAGATTGTGACTTAGACGAAAGAGTATGACGTAGTGAGAGACGAACTCAGTAATTGTGGTTTATGCAGGTAAGTGGTCACTGTTACCGACCACAGAATGGAAACTGGTAGGGATGGAAGCGAACACAAGCTGGGAATAGACTTAAAACCACTGAATTTTATACTTTAATTGATTAATTGTATGGTAGGTGAATTGTCTCTCAATAAGTTGTTACCAAAAATGTTAAGAAAGGGGAAGTAAGAAAGGGGAAGAAGAAAGAAAGTAGGAAGGAAGAAGAGGAAGGAAGTTGAAGAAACAGAATGATGGTGAGGCAGAACAGGGGGTAGAAAAGGAACTCTGCCCTGAAGCCCAGCAGCCATTAAAATTTAATCTAGCAACATTTCCTCAAGCGTGTTCTCCTGTTTACCTAATGTGGCAATGTTTGGTGACTTTCAAACGTGGAAGGTTGTAAAATTTTTGTCAATTCACATAGTTAGAGTCTATGTACAATGGCTATTTCTACATTTTGGGTTATGACAGATATTTTTATCCTAAGACCCCACCAATAAAAATACTGAAGGTGGTAAAAAGACTGATAAAAAGTTTTAGAAGCTGGTTGAAATATCATTACAGTTTGGTAGGTTGCAAGGATAAGTTAAAGAAAAAATAGTTGTATATCCATGATGTGTAGCAGATGTGTGACTCCTCTTTTTACCTGGTTCCCTGGTTCTGTCTGCAGGGACTTCTAGAGTAATGCTGGAGGCCTCCTGCCCCATCTCTACACTTGTGCCTTCCTGGGGTAGGTGTGCTTGATCTGACTGCTGAGTTTGGAAAACTAAGCTTGCGAGGTCCCCTCCCTCCACTTCCTTCTGTAAGGGAATTTACCAGTTCCAGGAAGAAAACATCCTTTCTCTATGCCATAAACTTCATAGGGTAGGCCCTGCAGAGCAAGATACCTGAAGTATTTCAAGTGATCTCCTTTTCTAGACAATACACATCTCATAGGTAGAATAATTAGAATTTGAACCCAGAGTGTAGCTTTATAGCTTACCATCTTAGTCATCAGACTACAGGCATCTGTGAGTTTGTGTCAGGGATTTGGAATAACCAATGTGAATAACCCACGTGATAAAGTAAATGGGGGAGAAACCGCACACCCTTGCTTGATAATGTAAAGAGTGTAAGAGTTAACTGGGTTATAACTAGTTGCATTTGTTTTGCTTTTGTTCTAATTTGGATGTAACTATGCTACACCAATTCTTAGCACACCAGGGGAGATGTCCACTCCAGTGAGCTTGACACTTCAGGTTGCAGAGAAACAGAAATTGAATACATGTTTCAGAGAGGGGATCAAGAGCGATCAAGGATCAGAATGTAACAGGGGAAGAGTTTGGAGTCAGACAATCAATGAAACTTTATTGAGTACTCTAAGGTATTTAATCTATACAGAGTCACAAGTATACTAGAAGTCAGCCTGAAACAAGAGGAAAAAAGATTTCCAGGGGATGGAAGCAAATCTTTGGAGAACAGAGCTATAAAAGTTAGGAAAAGGGGAACAGAGAAAAGAAAAAGCAAAGGAAAGCTTGTTTTCAGGATGAGACAATGGATAACTGAAGACTATAGATTTCATCCTGAGACCCAAAGCAGGCAGCTTTTAAAAATTAATCAGAGAACAGGTGATGAGTGACCGTGTTTTAACCCACCCCAGTTAAACAGCATACTGAAAACCACCCAGCTATAATCAGAGAAGGGAAAAGCAGAGTCAATCCGTGAATCATAAAGAAGTCCAAAAAATAAAATGATTTTACTTGTGGAAAGTATAGTTATTTTTTTGTATTTTCTACTAAATTTGTCCCATTAAAATTTCAAATGAAATAAAATTTCTTATTTCTGTGTAACAAATATAAGTATACTATGATATTTGCAAGGTTAAAAAATCTTTAAAGAGATGACAGGGTTGATTTGCTTAATGAGAATGTAATATTTCATCTGTACTATGTAATGGGTCGTGAGCTATGCTTTTCCACCTCAGGGGTGCCATTCAAACAAGCAAATTTATCCGCAGAGGTCAAAAAGGGAAAGAAGTATCTACACCAGCAATGAAAGCAACCATCTCACATTTGATGTTTACAGGATTTTAAAAACATAATGAAGTTTAGATTGCACTCCCCTGAATATATGATTGTGATACCAAAGCACAGGGGCAAAGACATAACCAAACAATATGCCTAATTTGTTTCCTTGTATAGCTGATCTTATGGAATGTTCTAGAATTGAAAATAATCTCTGCTACTTGCCTTTCTGCCAATATGCTACAGATTAAATATTTCTTGTGAGCTTTTAATGAAAGATGGCTTTTAATTATATTCACTTACTATGCAAATTAGGCTTGAATCCACCAGTTCATTAATATCATATCTGAGGTAGCAAAATAAATACACCACCTAAATTTTATTAAACAAGCCTAGAGCTCTGAGATATTACAGAATGTGAATTTTTAATTATGATACAAATTAACAGATTGTCTTATTACTTGATATAATGTTTGTTGTTAGCTGATGTAAATACTGGCAAATATCGTGCGTATGCAGGATTTCTTTCTTTTGTTGGCATTAACAAGAAAAATCTCTTTATAAAGTTCATTTTCATTTGCAATTGTAGATTAGTCCTGAGCGTTTTTTTCCTCATTACGTGTGAATCATTAATCATACAAAATGAATGCAGCATCACTTTTTGTTCTCTGGAATGATGTGCTTTGTGATGAATACTTATTATCATAAATCTTTCTAAAAGAGCTCCTAATAGCATCCAATAACTTGTAATATCAGTGAGTAAAATTTAAAGTGTACTCTTTTCCACCAGCTTTTATATCTGAAGGCAGAATCATCAGTTCTTCCAAGGACAATTTAAAACACAAGCATATAAAAATAAATATCCATACCATCAATAATGTAAAACAGATTTTCTACTGTTTTTCCTCCTGAACAGGATTCCACAATGCCCTTCCTTTTTTGTTTTTGGCTTTGCCTACCCCTCCCCCCACCGCGCCCCCTACCCCAGCCACTTCTAATGTCATTAGAGCCTGCTGCTCAGTGGTTAGTTCCTTTAGCCTTGTTAAAATCAGTTTTCAGTATTTTTGTTATTGTTGTTGTTGAGTTCCAGAGTATTTTCAAACATTAAATCAAGGAAAACTTAAAAAATAATTTTGAAAACTAAGATCTTTTTCATCAGTGCATAAAAATTTTATGAAGGATTTATAATGTATCTTACTTTAGATATTTTAATCTCTTAAATTGATCAATTCCGATAGTATTAAATGTTCGGATTATATATATATATATATTTGCCCACTCCCAAAGTGACCTGAACTGAACATCCTTGAATCCTTGTGAAAATATCCTAAAGAATATAACAATTATTTGTAGATCAAAATACAAAAATTTAAAACAAGACCAGAGGGAAAATAAAAGCTATCTCACCAAATTTTATTCCATATACTTATTAGACAGCACTTTGGAGTCCTTAAAATTAATTTCCTCTTACAAATTAGTAAACGTTGACCTTCCTTCCTATTTAAGGTCAGCAGATTTTATATGCGGCATAATTTCCAGGAAACATTGAGATCATATAATGCACAATATAGAAGAAATTTTCATATATATATGTTATCTATTGATTTTTGTTGCTGTCTTTGTTTCAACTTGAAGCAGTTTTAGAATCATCATGAAAAGACAAAAATGTCAGATGTTTAAATTTTCTACAGTTCAGACACTTAGACCAAAATAATTGTCGCATCTTCCACTAGTGGAAAAAAAAAACATGAATAGAAAGTTATTCAAAAATTTTAAGTACTTCATGATTGTTATAACAATTGTGATAATTTGCTGAGTTTCTGCAACTGCAATCTCAGTACTATTTTAAACTTTAATTACATCAATCTCACTGAGTCCAGATAATAGCTTGTAAGGAAGGGGGTTATAGCCCTATTTTATAAATGAGCAGAATGAGGCTCGGGGGGCTTATGTGGTCACCCTCAGAACACCTTACTAAATAAGTAGCACAGGGCGAAATCAGAACGCAGAATTGTCTGTACTCAAACCGTCATATGTCTTTTTATTGGTTATGTTCATTTTTCTTAGCTTTAAAATTATAGGCATGGTCTTAGATTCCTTCTACAAATAGACACGAGAGTATATACTCACATATAGTGTAGGTATGATAGTTCATATAGATCTACAGCTGATGAAAATACCCACATCACAGGATTTGCCAAGTATTTTATAAAAGTAACTTCTACCTTTATATGGAAACCAACTCTGAGAGAAAAATATTGTTATTTCTAATGTCATCACTTTTAATATACTGGAAATATATAATAAGTAAAATTGATTTAAATGTATTATTTAAAGCTTATATGTATTTTCAGGAGAATATTTATATTATCAGATAATTCAACGGGTCCTAAAGATTTTCTTTGGAACAGTGAATTGCTAATATTATTTTCTCATCTATGATAAAGTGCACAACAAATGTAATTTGAATCTCTTAAAAACACATGATAAATACAACATATATAACATTACATATGAATACATATATGCAGATATCTAACAAATGCAAATTTTAGGAATTATTAAAACCTATTGAGTATTTAGTTCCACAGTTCAACTCATACTTTCTAATATGAGCATAAATTGCACATGTATTTTTTAAATGGTTGCATTTATTCATTGCTTTTGGATATACTGTGAACAAAGTATAATGCTGACTTAGTTGAAGATATTGTCATGTTATAAAATCAAATCTGGAATTGATACTATCAGCAATATCAGCAGTGGTAATTACACAGTGCAATAGGGAAAAAGTAGAAACTAAACATAAGTGTTTAGGTTTTGAAATATCAGGAAAAAGTTATAAAATATATTAGTAACATACTACTGTGGTGATGATAGTCTAGTACCAGCTTCTAAGCAGGTGCTTGTCTCTCAGGGAATAAACGCTGTGATGTTCCTACTCTTAGACGAGGTATTTCAGGGTATATAAACATCCTAAGAATCTCTGTGTCAAAATGGAAGCAGAGCTGCCGCCAGTTCCATCTAAAATCATCTCGGCAAGGAATAGAATAGAGTTGTACACCTGCTTCTTTACTCCCATGTGTAATTGAGAAGCAGCCTTGGATGGATTTGTACTGTGCAGTTCAGCTTCTTGTACTGTGCAATAGCCCTTCTCCAAGTTTTTCATAGAAGTGTCTGTATTGGCAGAGGAGGGTGGGCACTTTTCTCTAGGACTCGGGAAATGGAGCCCTGAGAGACCCAGGAAGCACGGTATTTCTGTGAAGCCTTATCATTTTAAAATTGTATAGAATTCTTTATTTAGGAAAATAGATACCATTTAATATAAAAACAATTCGAAACTTTCCATTAAAGCCTTAATCTTCCCCAGTTTCACTGTTGATACTTCATAAAGAAATATTTATGAAAATCTGTATGTGAAAGTAAATTTAATACTTACTTTCAGATACCCTGAAGCTTTGAGGTTCACAGTTTCAGTGTTTGTTAATTCACTATGGTTTTTATAATTTAATGCAGAAATGTAAAATTACAATGTAAAAATGGATATTTGCAAAATACAAAATACTCTTGAAGATTTTTTTTTTCTTCTGGCAAAAATTTTATGACTGCTGTGCTGAATAAGATGTTTGGTTTGTAGGAATTTTATGCTGAATTACGTGATTGAAATCGTTTTTTTAATTATCTAAACTTGGAAGAAAAATTATTAAACTATCTATGTAAATACATTTATAAATGTAACCTGCAGACATGACTGAAATCCACATAACTTAAAGTCAAACTAATTTTTTTTCTTTATGTTTTCAGATTTGAGTTAATCATGATGTTATTATGAAACACTTTAGAAATAGCACTTGTCAATCTGGAATTTCCTTCTTTTAATATTTATCCGTTTCCATTATGCTTTCCTTTTTGCAGGTCTTCATGATCTGTGCTGATAAAATATTCTCTTAAAAATATGTTTTTTATAGGCACTAGTGAGGGGCAGATGATAATATTCAGCTTTGCTAGTACTCACAAATAAACCTTGTTTATCCCTTTAAACTTTAAAAACAATAAAATGTAGATTTTCCCATGGTTTTGTCCAACACTGTATTTAAAATGTTAATAGGCTCCCTAAATCCATCCATAATTTTTGAAAGCTCTGACAGTTATTCTACCTAGCAGATTATTTAAATGAATTAAGCTGTTTAATCCCCTCTGTGTTTAAAATAATAGACTCTTTCACCGCAACAAAATTTTAATTTCTGCTGTATCTTCTTCCATTGAAATAAATGTGTGTAATTAGACCACTCACACCAGGCTCTAAATAACCTTTTTTAAAAGGGTGTGTCTTTCCCCTTTCCAGTTTTATGTTTCCTAGAATATGGGAGAGCTTTATTCATTCATTTAGTCAGTGAACAGCTGAAGGCTCTCTGCTAGGTCCTAGAGAGAGATTTTGAAAAAGGAAAACCAAAAAACCAAAAAACTTTGTTCTCAAGAAAAGCTCAGTTTACTAGATAAAAGAAACCAGTCCCAGACACAGTTCATCTAACACTAACTCATCCTTGCTGCTCACTTGGCATCTTGTATGCGGCGGCACTAACTTGAGTCTCAGGAAAGTTGGAAACAAAAATCAGAGAAAAGCTGGCCCACCACGCATGGTTCTTCACTGCTGCTGGGGGCGCCAGCAGACATGGCCGTAGGGGAAGGGCATTTCAGACAGAGGAACGGGAACCTAAGTTCTCTGCCAAAGCTCAAAGAAATGCATTGGCATTTTGTTCTGGAGTAATGGGGCAAATAATATGACCTTATTTTCATTTTAGGAAAGTTACTCTGGCAGCACTTGAAAATGGAGTGTAAGAAGGAGCAAGAGCCAATGAGACCTGTACAAAGCCTGTTGTCTTCCAAGTAGAAACAAGGACCTGAATAAGGAAGTGATAGTGGGAATGAAGGGGAGGGAACAGTGAGGAGATATTCTAGAAAAGGGTTTGATGGTCCACTGATGCAGGGAATGAGAGAGAGAGAAGAATCTAGGGTAAGCATATGCATTTGGCTTGGCTGACTGGCCAGATGGTGGTTCACGCCACTGAGCTGGGACAGAAACAGATTGAGGAACTTGTAGGAGGGTAAATGATGAGTTTCATTTCAATCATGTTAAACCTGAGATATTTGTTGGAGAAGTCCAACAAGAGGCTGGATGTATTGTACAATGGAGAAGAAAAATGTCACATGGCAGCATACATTAGGGAGTCATAACAGTGATAATTGTAGCCAGTGACAGAGCTTAAATGATACAGCAGAAATCAAATAAGAAAAAAAAGAGCAAATGGCAGAACTTTAGATGACACCCATATTTAAAAACCTGGTGAGGAAAGGAGCTGTGTGAAAGAGGATAAAAAGTATGGAAGCTCTTTTTTGCACCCACCAGACACGGCTTCACTCAGCAAATGAACATTGTCAGCTACACGGAATTTCCTTGGAAAGATGTCCATTTATTTCAGTGATGCTGTCATTGCTCAAAGCACTTTATTAGGTTCTCTTTCATCTTCCCTCTGAACTAGCAGCATTTTCTTTTTAATACCATCAACAACAGCAGAGCATTATCCTTTGACAATAAATGTGTTTTTTAAAGAAGGAACTCAGACGTCAGTAAGTTGTAACTATCCAGTAATAATCCTTATTTTCCCTCAAATGCATTATAAACTCACTGTGAAGGCAATTTCAGCATGAGAAATTTGAAATTAAAAGTAAAAAGCCACATTTTAATCACCTTCACAAAAGTACATATTCTCCCAAAGTAACTTTTTTGAAAGATATTTTAATAGATAAGTTTATAATACTATTTACAGAAATACAGTCAAACCTTATACATTACTCTGTTAAATAATCTGACCTTTAAATAATAGTACTGAATCTACACAAGTTAATGTGGCTTCTGAGTTTTATACAAACCTGTCAACTGTCTTATTGAGATTAGTGACTCATTGTAAGTGCAGAACCCTTTTAAAATTTTATTAAAATTCTTAAACACCCTTACATTTTTAGACATTACAGTCAGCGCTCCCCATCCTTGCATTCTGTACCCTCAGACTCAACCAACTGTGAATTAAAGATATTTGAAAAAATAATTCCAGATCCCAACAAGCAAAACTTGAATTTGCTATGCTCTGGCAGTTATTTGCATGTCATTTACATTGTTTTTAAAACTGTTTACATAGTATTTACATTGTATTAGGTATTGTAAGTAATCTAGAGATGATTTAAAGTATATGGGAAGGTATGCTTAGGTTACATGCAAATACTACATCATTTTATGTAAGGGACTTGAGCATACACAGATTTTGGTATCCGGGGGGATCCTTGCTTGTGCACTGCGGGCTAATCTGAATTTGTATGAGTTGTCTGTCTTATAAAGACCTTGAACAGTGGATAGGTCAGCTATCCCAGTAGTCAACAGCTCTTGGCAATCTTTCTTATTTCTCCTTTACATTGTCTCCATGGCTGTAACTTAAATGCATTTCCAATACAATTAGTGCTAAATTGGAAAGAGATTGATTTATTTGGGAAACACTAAGGTGCAAAGATCACGTTATATACCAAGAGACCAACAAATTGTGCTCAGTGATAAGAGTAAAACAGAGTGAATTATGGTTTCTATCTTTGACCGGCTCATAAGACATGTATGTTGTGAGCAGCCTTGGACTGAAAGTCCCTAAATCTGCAAATAAACTAGTCAGACAACCAAGGCTTTATTTTCCCAAGTATCATGTTAAAGCGCTTCATGGTTTCCAAGATTTCCAAGTACAGGTTTAGAACAGCTTTACAGTGCTCATACCCGGTACTCTTAGCATACAGATCTGCACCTAGTATGAAAGGCCTTTAGACCCACACAGTGGTCTTCTTAATCCTGAACTTTTGTCAAATTAATTTCCAAGGGAAAAAAGCATGTATTCTAACCTTGATTTTAGCTCTTATTTTTATTGTTGGTGTGTGAACATTGGTTAAGTTCAGCTTATTAAACATTGAGAAATATTCCTTTTTAGAATGATATCAAATAGTGTCATTAATGTATCTAAAACCTTCTCCATATCAGAAAGAGGATTGTTAAATGGAAGAGGAAAATCTATTAAGGTTAATAATTTGCCTGGTGAGTGTACCACAAAGCTTGGATATGATTTATTCTCAAGCCAGCATTTGGAACTATTCAAATGAAGGCTGTTTGACCTTGTACAAAGACTCTTGATTGAACTCTTGATTGGAAAGATTGAACTAGGCGGATGCTGGGATTCCTACTAACCTTGATGTTATGATTTCTCCCCACATAATTTAACCTGGAACTGTTAATACTCAGTTCAACTTCTGCTTTTTTTCTGAAACTCTGTTTTATATATACATTGATTTAACTGTTGTTCTTAAACTCTGTGAACTTCCGGATAATGTCTGATTCATCTTTTTAGCCCTAGTAGAGCATTCAGTAGACAGACCCTTAGAAATCTTGGTCTTGTCAGTGCTTTTCCACATACACACAAAAAAAAAGAACAAAGAAAAAGAAAAGGAAAGGCAAGAAAATAATGAGACTCAGGTGCTGGTTACTGGAGAGTCGTTATTTTATCTTGCTCATTGGATACTTGACTGTGACAAAATTTCAGGTTTCCACCCTTCCTACTGCAGGCTTACGTATATTTCTCTACCTGTCCTGCCTCATGATTTTTCTTTTGGTTGTCCATCCTCAAGTATTGGATGTTATTCTACAATTTTTGATTCTGTAGTCTGCTAGGAGTTTGGTAAGTCATCGTCACACATTACACAAAAACATGCCACAACCACACATTTTAATCAGATGCACAGACTTTCCGCTGCACTGCCCTTCACCAACTAGGTAGTCATCACAATCAATTGTTAAGGTATGTTAATAATGTCAAAGTATCTGCTTCCATATAGTCACCAAACAAAATGCTTTGATTAAAAATATCCATACAATTGCAACAACAAAGGAATAAAGCTTTATGGGATGAGGAAAATGTTTGGTGCATTTACTCTTCTATCCTAAAAATTATGAGGTCATGCCTTATGCACTACTGAATGATGAATAGAGGCAAGAGAATAATTCTGAGCACATTTATGCTTGCCTGTGAAGTACTTAATTATAGGAACGCTAAATTGCAGAAGTAAATCATTACATAGGTTGCATTTTTAAGGCTATTCATTCCAAACAATCCTGGCCATTTGGTAAATAAATAGCAAACACAGGATCTTATAAAAGAAGAAGGAAAAAGAAGATACATAAGGCATTTAACATTTGTTGAGCTTCACTTATATGCCAGGCACCATGCTGGTCCCATCCCTGCATCCCAAGATGAGATTATCATAACTAATGGTCCTCAGACACATGTATCAGTTATGGCATGGGGAGCACACAGACTGCCCATGGTTGGCTCAGGTTTCTCTCAGCTCATTATTGTAGTGACTTTTCTTTTGGAACAAGAATTCCTGGTTTTGAGTCCTTTGCGTTTGGGAGTTATTCAATGTGAAGTTCCCACTCATGTTTCAGTGAGCACCAGCCCCACTTTACCTATCCCCATGTGAGGGACTCCCTACTCCAACCCCAGTTCCATGAAACCCCATCAGCAGCCCACACTCTGTCTGTCCATCCATCAGTTGGGCTGAGACAGATTATGCTTTGGTAACAACTTCCCCATTCTCAGTGCTTTAGCTCAACGAGAATTATTTCCTCTCCCATAATACAGGCCCCTCAGGAGTGGGGAGTAGGGCTGGTAATCATGCTGCAGCCAGCAGGATGTGAAAGTTCCACCTCCACAGAAGCCTCCGCAGACAGCGGAGCAGAGGGAGGGAGTCTTATCCTGCGGGGGGTCTTATCCTGATCATTAAATGCACCCATTTAAAACTGCACACATTGCTTCTCCAGACATCTCCATAGGCAAGCCTGCCAATGGCCATATCCTAGTTCTAAGAGAGTGAGGAAGTGTAATCCTGCCATAACCCGTAGGGAGAAGGAAAAACCCAAATGTTATGGACAGACCAAGCAACAGCCAGAGCCAACCACCCTGCAACCACTAAACCCCCCAGAGCTCCACCCCTATGTACGGACACACACTCTCTCTCTGCTGCTCCTTTCTCTCTCGACTTGGGGGTAAGAGGTCAGATGTGCGTTACACGTAAGTGTCTCATCACTCACAACAGGTATTAATGACCTGCACTTCTTAAATGAGAGAACTGGCTTATAGAGATGCAAGGCCTTGCACATAATCACACATGTTTTCAGGCTCAACATTCAAACCCAGATCTTTGGAGCTTAAAAACCCCTGTAAGCATCCAGTTCCCCTCCCCACCCACTGCCACACACACACAGAAATCACACTTTTCCCAGCGGCATAGTTCTCCAAGCCTGGCTCCTTCATCACTCCAAAGAGTCATTTCTTACTGCCCCAGCCCTTACGCTCCAATATACAGCCATAAGAAACCCCTTGTGATTTCTTTGAGCTTCGCTTCAAGTGGCAACTCCATTTGGACCATTCATCATTCCTGTCCTCCTGACAAATACTTATCTACTTTCAAGATACAATTCACAAATCCATGTCCTCTGTGAAGGCTTTTTGATTTTTATTCTCACACCAAAGTTAAATAAGCTGTCTGTGCTTTATGTTCCCATCGTAGCCTGAGCATACTTTTATCAAAATAATTTTTGTTGCACTTACTGTCTTTCTCACCTGTCATTAGTATATGCAAGCAGCCTTGGGGATATCTCTTACTCATTTTTATAATTGTGTGTCTGTATTGATGGTTAATACAAGTGCTCTTATTGAACATTGAGTGAATACAGAATAAACACGTAGTGGAGTGGTAACGCGTGGGTTCTAGAAGCCAGACTTTCTCAATTAGAAAACTGTCTCCTTTACTATCGTTGTCTGACATTGTCCAAATTAACTCCTTTGTGTTTCTGTGTCTTCATCTGTAAAAGTAAGGTGATAATATCATCTCTCTTATTCTGTCAGAGTTATTGTGATGAGAGGAACATATGCAAAGGTTTAAGGTAGTAATAATTCAAATCAGTAATGGCAGTGGTGATGGCAGTTGTACTGGTGCCACTGATACCTCTACAAGGTCATCGCTGACATCTCTCTCCCGTAACTTGAAACTACTAAAATCTATGTCTTTAGATCAGACCTATCGCAAATGGTAATAGGTCAAATTTGCATAGAAAGGGGTAAATAATTATAATTATTCATGTATGCATTCGAAAGACACTATATGTTCCGTGAGGAACTTATACTAAAAATAGAACTTGGAAGTTAAATTGGATAGATTGGTTAGTTCAGATCATTTTTTTCCTGATTTCCTATCTGCTTCTGTAGAATGGAATTACTATCTCTTGCAACCTAACACTAATGGATATGACAGAGTTAAACAGCAGCTCTCAAGCCATAAGGTTAAAAACAGAATTTTCTCCCCATCCATTTCAGCTGTAGACAGGCAGGGAGCAGCAAGAAAAGAAAGAAAAGCGCTTGAGTAATGGAAGAGAGTTGCTTAGCCCGGAAGATACCACTTTCTCCTGTCTAACAGTAGAGTGTTCTTTAAAAAAAAAAAAAAAGCTTCAAGGGAATTGCATAAGCTTTCACAGATATTTGCAGGCATTCCAAGGCACTTGAAGAAAGTCACTCTTGAGAGTTTACTTCCTGTAGTTTCTGCATTATATGAGTTGTTTAATGGCAGTTAGGAATAGAAGTGGAAATAAAGCAGGTATAAATATATATAGAGAGAGAGATCTACACATCAAAGGCTGAAAGCCTGTTCTATAAGGACTGAATTTTGGATAAATAAAAGAAAAAGAACTTCCTGAGCAATGCACAAGAGTATAGACCATTAGAGGATTACAAAAGCAAAAAGCAAAGAGAAGGCTTCACAAATGAGTGAAGATGTAAATGGTTTAAGGACACATATGTCACTCATCTTCCTGGCTAGGAGTTCTCTGGTCTAGAGGTTTGATGGCACTAGAATCACACTCCAGTAATGACTGTGTAGTAGCCAGAGCTTAAAGGAGGAGTGTGAGGACTTAGATTAGCTGTTGGCAGGCTGTATGTAGTGTGTTTCATAGATGGTGATGAGTTTTCATTTAATTTTTTATTTGTAAAAATCGTGCACTACAGAACCCTTTTACAGATCATTTAGGGTATGTTTTAAACTAGGGGGATCAGAATTATGCATTTTTAATAACGAGGCTTTTCAGTTTTGGTTCTCTAATAGGGACCAGACTTTAAACACCTGATTTTAGAATGGCTGGAACTTCATTTGGCACTACGGTGACATTGCACAGAATAGACTAGAGCTCCCTGGAAATAAATAAGTGGGTGAGTGAATGAATAAATTATTGAAAGAATTTAGGAATGGTATTCAATTCACTTGAAGTATTAAACATGCCATTAGTATGAGATTAGGAAAAGTTCAGAATTATAATTTTGATACAGATTGTTCAATGCTAAGAAAATGATGGTGAGGATTGTGGACATGGCCATTGTCTATGTAAGAATACATTTCTCTACTATCCAGGAGCCAGAGATTTGTACAAGAAATAAAATTGCCCCTCCCTTTAAGTCAATATACATAACTTACAAACGTCATACTTACTCAAATTACTAACGGCTATGTAACAGCAATGTTAGTATTAAAGCCTAAAGGTATACCTCTTCTGGAATCTCCATTTGTCTCATTCTCATCAAATATGGTGATGGATTTTGATGCTCTTGAGGCACTGGAATGCTCTGGGTGATCGTTTCATGCACATGCACTTCTGAACTATGAGAGATTGGTCTAGATGAAAGAAATCCTTAAATGTGAGGGAATGGGACAAATTAAGACAAAAAAATTTGGTTTTGTGATAACATATTTTTTCACTTTTTAAAAATATTTTTTGAGAGCAGCTCCCCCCAGATATCACCCCATAAATTGTTTTCCTCTTAATTAAATAGAAAAAATTATAGGAAACTTTTTAAGGTCACAGAATAAGGAAAAGTGTCCAGCAATTTGCCTTTCATTTTATTCTCTGAAGTTCATATAGTTGTTGAAATCAAGTTCAACACATATTGCTCAAAATTTACCTTTTAAAAACCCTGGCCTTACTGGAGCATTTCCCAATGGTAATTTGGATTTCTACTCATTATATCTCTATGACTAAAGTTGTTCCAGTGAAATTTGCTATCAGGATCTGGAGGGAGACAAATTCATTTTATTATTAGTTAAATATCTCATCACTAAATTGACTAAATCTTATCTAATTTTCACATGCAATCAAACAAACCAGACTTTAACAAATGACCAAAAATCCTTGCTGAAGAATTTGAAGGAATGAAAGCTGATGTAAAAAATTGATAAATGCATTTAGCATCAAATTAAAAATCCCCATTTGGTGTTCCATTTTCTTAATATAAATATTATCATGAAACTTACAGTTTTCATGTGCACTGTTTACAACCCAGAAAGCAATTCTTGCCTAAGAGGCACAGAGTTTAACAAAAACTATTAGAAGCAATCCATTTATGTCTGTAAGCTTTGTAAGCATTCTAGAAATTAATTTTGTATTTCACACATTAGAGCTATAGGTGGATTTTTTTAATTAACATTTTTTCTCCTCTGTTTAATGGAAGAGTCAGGAAAGCTAGAATGCAGCAAAATTGAATCCTTCATTTGAAGGGAAAAAGCTAAATGTAACAAATATGGTTTGATCCCTTTGAAGAATTTTTGGTCTAATTATAAATTGTTACATTAAAGAAACCTTGGATATTATAACTGTATCCTCTCATGTAACGAAAGGAACTATTTTAGGCAGACTGTCACCTTCAACTGCATTAAACTGTTTATGGATGCTACGCGTAAGAGTATGACTCAAATATTTTTTGAATAAGATGTGCCTAACTCTTCAATACCATGAATCAAATCCTAAATTTACAGAGTAATTTAAATTTACAAATGCAATTTAAAATTACATGATAAAGAAATGGCCACTTACCCATTTTCCTAGAAATCGGCAACATATAAAAATAGTATTTCCAATTACACATGAAGCCTTTCTTGGTCCCTGAAATTATAAATGATCTCACAATCCTCTAATTCCCAATAGGACATTGCATTTCTTTTGCGTACCTCTCACTTAATGTTATAATATATATTTAGGTGTGTGCCTGACTTATCTCTTCTATTATATTGTACCTCCTTAAGAATGAGAAGTAAGATGCATCTTTTTTCACACCTCACAGCATGTGACAGTGTCTTGCCTACAGTGAATGCTTGATAACTGTTTCTGGCATCAAAGACTGAAGGAGAAAATTATCAAAATTCAGACTGCTGCCCTGGAGAAAACTGAATGTAACTCCCTGGTAATAATCTTCCACATCCAGAGTAGGTTTTGAAGCAAAATAGCTTCTTGACTAGAAAGAATCCAAACAGATAGAAGTACTGCCGTTGACCTTCAAAAGTGCAGTTTCTGTGTGTGTGGGTGTGTGGGTGGTGTGTAGTGTAGGGGTGTCAGAATCACCTAAGGAGCTTTTCTGTTTCAAGTAAACAAACCACTCTCCTCACCCCATAGTTCTTTGTGTGCTGAGAGGATGGGGTAAGGCGTGGGGTGAAGAATCAGAAATGTTTTTTGAAAAAAATCCTTTGGATGATTCTAAAGCTCATTACGTCTTCCCTCTGTTTAGAATTACTGCCCCAGAATTTTGGCTTAGCTAATAAAGTCATATGGAGAATTAATTGGATGCAGATTGTCTAAAAGTGACGCATTTTTTTCAAGGGTCTTTGTGACTTTGGTCAACAGTATACACTTACAGCGTATACTAGTGGAGTCCAATCACTGACACACACCTTCATCTATAAACATGCACTATTAGAGTAGAAGGTAGCATTTGTAGTCCTCCACTGTCAATGTCATGTTGGCCATAAATTACACAGGGTAAGCCCAGTGGAGCAGATACCATAAGACCTCACAGGAGAAGTATAAAATTAACACAATACTAATTATGTCAAATTCAAAACATACAGATATTTTCATTTGAAAATAAAAATTGTGATAATACAAAGAAAACTATATGACCCCAAAGAGCAACATGAAAATAATGGCAATGCAAACTTGATTTTGAATACAAACGACATTTTCATCATTTTGTCTCATTAATTTATTTACTCAAAAGACTTCACTGCTTTAGGGTTTAATTCCAAAATTTTTTTTTTCAATTTTTATGGCTGTAAAAATAATCTGTTCAAAACACACTAATCAAGCCAGTCAAACAAATAGTCAAGAAAACTGTAGGGAATTCAAATATATTAAGTCCCACTCTGAGAGACTATGATAGATTCTTTGAAGCACTGTGTCTCATGTAACCCTACTGACAGCCCTCTGGGCTAAGAATTGCAACCCTGTTTTATAGTTGAGAAGGCAGAGGCTCTGGGAGTTGGCAAACTGATGCGCAAGTTCATTTCCTTCATAGTGACAGAATCAAGATGGACAGTCAAGTCTGAACACTCTACAACTCCATGGTCTTTCCATCATTACTACACACCAGGGTTTGTAAATGAACTCACAGGCTAAATCTAGCTTGTCCTCTGTTTTTGTGAGCTAAGAATGATTTTACATTTTTAAAGGATCTTTTTTAATACAAAAGAAAAATAATGTTTCCTGACACATAAAAGTTATCTGAAATTCAAATTCCAGCATCCACAAGTAAAGTTTTCTCGGAACTCAACGACATCCATTGATTGAACTGTTGTCTGTGGCGGTTTTCACGCCGCAGCATCAGAGATGAGTACTTACAGTAGAGATTACATAGCCTGCAGAGCTGAAAGTATACGCTGTCTGTCCCCTTACAGAAAAAATTCTGTAGATCTCAGCTATTTATTTTTGCTTTCTCATTAATGTATGTTTGTGCTTGTAGAGGTAGCTTAAATAGAAAGTGGAACCATAGGAAAAGTAAAGTGACGAAGGTATGCCAAAGATACTTATGAGTAATATTTTTGAAGAGCAGTGGTGCATCGGATACACTCACTCACTCTGCCTTTTCCTTTCCATGCAGTTTCCAGTTCCTTTGTTTGAAAGCTGCTTTGAAGGGCTTGTGGCACTTACTTCACGCATGCATTAAACCTCTCAAGTTTACTTGGCCTGATTTGTGAAAGGGATCTTGGGAGCAACTTATCACATAAGAATTTGTCACTGATTAACTCTTTTTAAGATATGTCATGGAGCAGAAAGACCAACTCAGAAGTGACAATTCTGACAGTATTTCCACCAAAAAGTAGAGAACCTGCCAACTGGTGCTAAAAAGGGTTTGTAGTCTCAGCCACAGCAGGGCCTTTCCTGAGGTCCGGGCTGCACCCCACCCCCAGCAACCAGGTTGTGTGGATCCTGAAGTTTATAAGATTTGAAGGGCCCTTTTAAAGGAAAAGAATATACCAAATTGCAAACACAAAAGTAGCATAAAGTCTTGGAAAGAGCCCAGACAAGCGAGGGACCCTGAAAGTTAACTTTCATTAGCCTCAAGAGGATCATCTTCTGCTTCAACAGAAAAGAGAGAGAGAGAGAGAGACGGCAGAGAGAGGGAGAGATCATAGTCACCAACACGCTTGCAATGTGAAGATACGAATGTAATAGATCCAGTTGTAAAGTGATGCTTACAGGTCTCAGTAGCACTCTGAGTTAGGAAAGCGCCTTTTATGTAACTTTCACTTCTTAAGCAAGTAAAATCCTGATAGATCTCCCCCCATTTTCTCAGGAAGTTCCCGGCCAAGGGTGTGCTGCCCTGCACCACGGCGCAGGCAGCAGCCACCAGAGCGCACCAGAGAGGTGGCCGCAGAAGTGTCGTTCCTCCCCGTTGCACTTCAGTTCCCTCCTGCTCTGCTTTCTTCCAGCTCTTTTAGAGGTTTCAACTCAGAACGACAAACTAGAGCAGCCATGTGCTCTCTGCGGGGACTCACCTTGTGCCCAGAGCTTCAGAGAAGCAGCCAGGGCCCCCTGGCAGCTTTGACTGCACTCGCCCACTTCAGAAGTGCCAGCTCGGCCGGTGGACACTTGCTAGCCTCTTTGCTGTACTTAATTCCAATTTTGTCTTTCACTCTCTTCACCTTTGATTCCAGATTTTTCCCAAACCCAAGGAGTTTGTTTTTTGTTTTGTTTTTTTTGGTGGGAGATAGTTGACTCGAGTCTAGGGACTGGAGCCAGAAAAAAAAAAAATAGGAAAGAAGTGGACCAGATGGTAGCAAAGTGCAAGTGAGGACTAGGTCTGGGTTGAAGCCAGATCTGAAAAAGGAGCAGACTTGGAAGGTCTGAAGTAAAAGGCCTCCGTGACAATCCTGCTGACTGAAGTGGTCACTGCTGCCTCCGGGAAAGAAGATGAAGGGGTTTAGCTGCCTATGTTTCTTTGAGTTAAACAAACGCTTTCAAAAGTCAAAGAGAAGCATGGTGTAAAGGAAGGAATGCAGGCTGAAGACACGATGAGAATTCAGCCTAAATACCAGTCTCTCTTCTTACCAGCTATTGAAGCTCTTGAAAATCAGTGTTTCTTTCTTTCTTTTTTAAATCTATACACGTTGGTAATGATTCTTCCCAGAGTTGGGTGTTGTAAATAGGAAATGGGACAAAGGATTTAAAAGGCCAAATGTCATTCCTGGCACAACCATATTCAAGGCACTATCAGTTTTAGAATATTCCCTCCCAACCAGAGTGACTAGGAATCTCCAAGGTCCCGGACGTGCTTCTTGAGGCCAGTCCTCAGCACCCTGACTGTGCTTTCCTGGAGACCTGCCCAGCCTGTCTGGATTTGGATCTGTGCTGAGTATTCTCCATTTGCAGCCTTCACTCAGATCCTCTTGTGATGCCCCTCTGCCCTGCTCAGAGCTCTACTGCCTGCATCACCCAGGGCCCTGGCTTGTTAACTTCTGTTGAGTTGACCACTAGTTGGCATCGGCAGGAGATCAGGGAGTAGGAGAGAGACACAGGGCACTTCCTCTTACAGCTCTGCCCCTGCAAAGCCCTGTCCCTCTATAACTACAGCTCCTACTGGGCGACCCCTCTTCGCTGCTCCATCTCGCCCTGGCTTCCAGGAGTGACACTACCTCCTCCCTTTGCTCCTTCAATACTGAGAGGTGATGGCTTCCTAAGATGCTGCTCCCTGGACACCTCGCTCAGTATTTGTTTTTGTTTTTCTAAGTCATTCCTTCATTATGCCCATGAGTCTTTTAAATAGTTTCTTCATTAAATTACCTTCCTTCAAGCCAGCAGAATTAAATTCTTCCAGTTGGGCCCCTGCCTGATACAGGGCTTTTTTTGCTTGCTGGTTCGTTCTCTGTACTCAGCCAGCTTGCATTTAGGTAAGTGTATCCATAGTGAAGTTACTTTGTAAATCACTGTTTATCAGGAAAGGTCTCCTTCTTTTTCCAGTCTTAGATTTTCAGAAAAGCACATTTGACAAGGAAGGAATTGTGAGGAAAGAAATAGGACCCCCTTTTAAGGGGTCCAACCAACGCTGACAATCACTGGGTCATAGATCTTCCAGTCACATCCTACTGTCTTTGGGCATTTTATCTTGTAGAAATAAGGGTTATATTTTATATTCAATGACATAATAACATATCACCTCTTTAATTATACATGATGTATGAAAAATAATCTAGTCTCCACTGACTTCACTATATACATCACTACATTTTTAGACTTGTCAGCAAATTCAATTTATTTACCTTTCAGTTTAATGAAGTTACTTCAAATTTCATAGATGTGGAAATAATTGAAATATAGACATTAGAAATCTTATTTTAGCGTCAAATCTTGTTTGAAAACTCATTTATATCTTATGGAAATGAGGACTCTGGAAGCCATAATTCTTACTATTTCCATACATATTAAGAAGTAAGAAATATTAAAAAGTAAAAAATAGAATGTGCTCACCAAATTATAGTTTATAATTTCAGAGGGCAAATCTAATATAACAAAAGGATCAACTACTCAGTCAAGTTCTTTTATCATCTCCGTCTCCTGTGATACTAACACATGACAAGTAATTTTAAATCCAAAAAAGTTACAGCTTCTAGAGACATAATTAATGAACAGTCTGTTTTCTAGCTGCTAGAAACACCAAAAAGATTAATAAACTCCAGATTTAGAAGAGGAGAAATGATTTTGAACTTGACCTGGGTACTAATTTAGTCAGCTTTTCTATTCAGATTCTTCCTTGGTCAACTTCCTGCAAAATCTGATGTAAGTTCACACTGGTGGGCTTCCCTCACGCTTTTAATGTGCATTTCAGATATTAGCAGGGAGGAAAGAGCCAGCGTACACGTGAGGCCACCAGTATAGTGTCAGGTCAGAGAGAGAAGACTTGGGACGTCCAGAGAAGAAGCCACGTTTCACTTGAGGCCGCCGCACAGCGCTAGCGACCGCCAAGGACACTGCAGCTCTGAATCTGAGAGCAGACTGATGGGGGTTCCCTGGGAGGCACCCTGGTAGAGATGTGGGCTGTAATACAACGGCGCTGGCCACCTCGTTGAGACAGTCATGTTATCAAGGATGTCAACACGTTGTACTGTACTTAGGGTTATGTCTTGTGAAATTAGAACCAGGGAAGATGAAAGAGGTTTTCTTCTCATGCGTTAGGTAGAGCAAACAGTAAAATAACGTATAATGGGGCCTGTTCTTGCTCATGTGCAAATCCTTCTCTGGTGTAAAGACTGTGACTACATCTGATGCTCTCGTATACAGAGTCGGGCCTCGACCAGTAGTTGTCAGTTGAGTTGAACACTTCTGCCTGTCAGACGTCAGTGGTTTTCCTTGCTTCTGTATGTTCCTGTTTCTGGCCGTACGATGTTTCAATACCTGCTGAGTTAAGAACTGCAACCAGATGTTTCTGGTAATTTTCTAGATGTCTGATTAAACCTAATAGCTGTTCCTACTCACTGCAGATCTAGGTATAACACAGAGTTTGTAAGTGGCATTATTTCCAGCCTATTGATGGAGTTTGTACCATTTTAACTGTCAGTCTTGATTTAAAAATTGAGGAATTTCACATAATCTAGATTTTGGCTTTTTTATAAAATCAGAAGATCTCAGAACACAGGGTCTCTATTCCTGTGCCACAGTTAGCTTGCGATGGGCGTTAGCCAGCACGCCTTTTCCCGGAGGACTCTTTTCTTGGCTTTCAGTAGCACCATCCTGTGTTTTCTTCCTGATTCATTGGCAGTTCATCCCCCGTCATTTTTTCATCCTCCTCCAGTTTCAAATGTGGGAATTCCTCAGGACTGAATTCTAAATCCTGAAGAAACTTCTCATTCCAAATGCTCTCCCTAGGCAAACTCATTCACTCATTCCATGTATATTTATATCTAACTCTGTCTATCATCTGTCTATCTCAGCAACCCACAAACATCTCTTTCCAAACCAGTCTGCTTCCCCATTCCCGTTCCCTCTTTTCTGGATACACTTATTATATTCTTTGTTTTATTCCTTGATCACATCACTTCCTGTTACGTAGCTTTTGCAAAACTGATTCCACTTTCTGGAAGACTCCCCCCTGCTCCTTTGCTGCTTCCTATCTATCTTTCAAGCTTCTCTTGTAGCTTATATTTTATTCTTCTGGAAAAAAAAAACAAAACCCAAAACTTCCCTGAACTTCAGATAAGATTGCGTCTTTCTATTATCTTCTTTTACAACAGCTTGAATGCCCCACTTTGTAGCACTTATCAGACTGTAACAAATTATGCAACTGCGTGCTTAACATTGATCTCATATGGTCTGTAAAGTACATTCAAACATGTCGTATTTGTGCTTTTCACTCTGTGTCTTTGCATTTAGCACAGGCTTTGACATCTAACGTGCTTCTAATAAATATTTATTGACTTTGACATGGATATTAGAGTACAAGTTATATGAGATTTTTAGCATCTTTTGAGAAATTAAAGTATTTCTTTCCTAATCAAACTTAAGGATAACCTAGATAATTTTAAGCAGGTGGGATAATAAAGTGATGTTGGACCATGATTAATGAGTGTATTATACTTCCTATACAGAACACATTACTTTAGTCTGGAAAAGCAAACAATTCAGAATCTCAGAGCAATAGTTATGAAACACTAGTCACTAGCAGTTTCTTTTAAGCTAATAAGTATTTGTAAAATTACATTGTTCACAAAAAAGAGTACAAGCATATTTAGAATGAATATAATACCCATGTTTGTATCAAGCAGTTTAGGGTAATTCCCAAAATATTTTCTTTTTTTTTTTAACATGAAAAGAATTGAGCCTGTTAAATGTTTTGTGTCATTATCGTAACAGTGCAAATGTTTCACCAAACACATGCATCACCAGGTTATCAATTGCCTGAAAGTACTTATTGCAAGAAGTAGAATAAAAATAAATCCATGCTTTTATATAGTTGTTTATTGATGACTGAGAACTAGAGATGTGGAGGCTTCTTAGAAAAATGAGGCATACAGCAAAAAAGTTTTGCACCTTGAGATTATCTGTTGAGCAGAAAGCTGTCATCCTTTTTCTGCTTTTGCCTAAAGACCTGGAACACTAGCACGTTCACTTGGCCAAAGACAGATGGCTTCCCACACACTCTCCCTCGGCTTAACACTTGTTCTCCCAGTTCCATCCACCACGGAGTTCGGCTCACCATCTGTGGATCTGTGGCCTCCTCCTCACTGTATGGATTTTGTAATGAGAAGCTGAGTGGCTTTGCACTGTACATTCTTTTCTAGTTCTTTTCTAGTACATAAGCCCTGCAGCTCATCCTCTTTACCAGTCAGGATGGGCTAGGTCAGGCAGCAATAACAAACACCACCCTGTTCTCAGTGGCTTAACACAACAAATGTTTAGATCTCACTCATCCTAAATGTCCAAATGGAGCAGCATAAGGTTCAGCTCACTGTAGTCACGCAGAGCCCCAGGCCCATGGAGGCTCCTTCTCAGCCCTTGCTACTAACCGAGAAATAGAAACTTAAAGCCGCATCGGCAATTAATTCCTCCTATAAGGAACTGACCCGTTTCTCTTCTGTGCCTATTTCAATGGCCACAGCAGGTCAACTGCCATACCTGACTTAAGGGTGGTGACAGGGAGTGGATGATGCAGTATGATGCGGCCGAGCATCCAGAAAGAGAAGACGTGGACACCTCTCTGAGGAACAGAGGGGAGAGTGATGTTTTCTAGTTTAATAATCAGATTAGTTTAATTATTAGACATTATGTATTATACTTCCTTCACACTTTCAAAACAAAACACCTCTGTACCATATCCTTCAAATTCCTTGCTTTTCTCACTATTTCAGAAATGTTCCTCTTTGGGATTATTGACAGCGGGAGTAGCATACAGCTCATCCCTATTCATAGCAGCAGAAAGCCTGCCCTTTCTACAGGTCTTCACTGAATAAAGGTGATTCTTGCTACCCAAAAATGTCATGCTTCTTGTCATGTGACTCTGAAAGATTATCCCTTAACTGTATAGAGGTCATGACATATGCTATGATACAGGATACGTTCATGTGTCATGATATGACATACATACCAGTGACAAGAGTGAGCTCATGAAGAGGTAATGATAAGTTCACACAAGAGTTACTTATGGGTTGGAGATAATAAAAGACATTCAGAGAATGGACCACCCCTTTAAGGATGCAATAAGATGAGTGGGTCATTAGAATAGCTAATCAATAAGTGATTTATCCAGTTTCCTATGAGAACAGCCGTGCATTGCCTTGAAAACAGTGGTAGGTGGGTTTCCTTTATTTATTACCATACCTTGTGTCCTTCCATCACAATCACAATCCAGTATCCCCTTCTTCTTCATAAACATCACCATCATTTTGGTTGCTTCTTCCTTCGGTGGAGTCCTTAGTGTGTGGCAGGGGTTATATTTGGAACTTACCTGCTTATCACATTTAATTTTGTGTTTAATATTTAAACTCAGAAAATCCAGAACTCCCACTTTCATTTCACCTAAAATAAAGCATAATACACAGCCCTGGTGAGGCATCTTTTTTTTCCCTTCTAATGAGCTTTGCCTAACAGAGTTTCCCACTCCAGGCGTCAGAATTTAAATTGCAGTTATCACTGAGATCTTCTTACCTGGTATAGAAAACAAGCAATAATGATAGTTGAAAGGATACTACAGCAGCTTTTGCAAAGACAAAATTAATGATTCAGAATTACTAAATCCATCTCATGCAATAAATACTGTGTAATGCTATCACATAGAACAGAGTAGCCTGAGTGATGTGCTAAGATGTATTAAAGACCATGAGATAACATGCCACAGCTTCCTGAATTTTTACTATTAATTCAAAGTCCACAATATGAAGCATGATTACATTGAAACTGAAAAATTTAACAGAAGTACAGTGGCTTCCTATTATCAGGCTAGCTGAGCTGGAAATACATTTCCCACATTTGTCTTCCATAGAGACAAATGCGGATGGCTACAAGTTAGAACTGGCCACAAATGGAATTTGCATGTAACTTGAAAGATGGCAAAGCAGCAGCAGCCCTGTTATCCTAGAGATGGGAGTGTGAGTTTGGGAGCTATTGTAGCTCACACGCTTGGTCACCGATCTGCTGATTGATTTTGTCCCAGTAGCAGCCAGGCCCCCAAACTCCTGTAGTCCCTGCCATCTCCTCCTTCAGCTTCTCCAGCCACTCGCCTAAGTGAGACTACAGTGTCATGATCAAGGGTGCCCATACATTTGGGGCACCTGCATCGAAGGATGGAGGCTAGGAAAAACATCTTCCTCCATCAGTTGCTTTCCCCATTTCTCCTTTATCTTTCCCTCCCAGCTGATCATTCTGTCAACTTCAGACCTAACCCAAGAAGCAGAAGCAACAGCCTGCAATAGACTGTTTAAGAAATACCCACAACTGCTTACGGTCTCTCCCTATGATAAATCCCTTATTTTTATATTACTCCCTCTGGTTCTGTTTCTGTGCTTCTCTGATAAATGAATGTTCAAAATGAAACAGACTTCCTATAAATCCCAAACTGCTTAGTTTCCTTGGTAGAATCCCTAAGAAGGTACATTAACTTTCTTCTACTTTAGGGATGAGAATTTGCTGATAAATACATGTGAATTCAATTGCCTGACATGCTGTTTAAAGACTCAGAGTGTCTGCTTGAACGGGGTCTTGTCTCTTAATCTCTGCTTACTCAGTGCCTGCCGTAGCCTGTCTTCTGCTCCGACACGGCCCCTGCCCACCGGTCTCAGGTCTGCCCTGAGCCTCTGCTGGCCTCACTGAGGGCCACTCTCTGGGATTCCTTCTCCTCTCTGCTCCTTAATTACAGCGCAGTAACAGTGGCCTCTGCAAGGACAGATCCAAATAAGCTCATTCTTCTTTTACTGCCCCAACACAAAACTATTTTGAATATAATGAAACTTCACTGGAGATAAGAGAAGGAGGGAATTACAATATAGGGCAAAACAAGTGAGTTAAATACATGGTTCTCAGAGTACGAGAAGAAAATATTTTTTAAATTGTACCAACCATACATAAACCTCGTATGATCTGATGTTTATTCTTGCTTCCCTGCCTTGAGGTTCATCTTTCTCTCTTCCTTCTTCTCAGATAGAGTGGTTCTTTCTCAACATCTCATTTTGTAAAATTGTTCACCTTTTTAAAGAAAAGTCTATTCCTAATTTCATTCATCCAGAGAGCTACAAGGAAACAGTAATCCATGGTGGTACACTTTCCAAAGTCTGAGTTAATGTACCTGAAATAATTTACCATGGGTTTCAGTAGAAATTCCTGGGTTCTGCCTGGTAAAAAGAATGGAGATGGGCATCCTGTGTGGTAGGTCCCTGTGAGGTTAGTCGCCTGACATGAGGTGAAGAAAAGCTTCCTGGCTTTTCCTGTCTTCTGGGGCAAGTTTTAGATGGAAAAAAAATATATGTGTATACACACACACACACACACACACACACATACACACACACATAAATACATAAGTAGATTTAAAGTGCATATCCCTATTGTGGGAAAAGAAATCCTAAAGACACAAAGAAAAAATTCTTAGATTTCCCTTAAGCCTGTCTAGTATCATTGCAATCCCCAGAGAACGTGTTTTATTTTTCATTCAAGTATGTTTGTATAAATTTGAAAGGCTACCAAATAATATATTGGAATTTTAAAGTTAACTTTTGATATTTTCTAAGCACTAAATTTGTTAAGGTTGATAGGTGTGTTTAGAATTCAGTCCCAATTTCTCCCTCTAGAGTCCAGATTTTCTTTTATGCAGGTGCCTCACATTTTTGTAAATGACTTTCCCATTCCATGCCAATCTTATATCAAGGCAGTTATAAATAACTGAGGTGAAATAATGTGACACGGGATTACTAACAATTCACATATTATTATCAATTAGATTTCAAGCAAGTGTTATTTGCCTCCTTTTTGCTGTGCAAATGTGCACCACTAGACATTGACTCCTCTCTGCTCAGTGCCTCTTTCTCTCTGGCCTGGGAATTTTGTGATCTCTCTCTTCTATGACACCACCACCCTTTTGCAATAATGGCTCAAGTTATAAATCACATTGATATTTGAACACCCATGTCGTCTAAGTAATGCTATATCAACATCCCTCTTGAAGGCTGAGATCTGTAAGAAGATTTTTTAGTTTCTCTTTTGTTTAGGGGCATGGTGCATGTCATTTTATTTTCTAAAATCTAGAAGCTGAAGGTGGGAGCCACACATGTCTGCTGATTCATGGCCTGTGTAGATAGCATTTGATCCACAGTAGAAGTCACTCGTATGAATATTTCCAATGTAATTATATTAAACCTCATATTTTATATCTTTTCCCAACTTTTTGTACTTTTGTATGTGTACTTTTATATATTCATATGAAACCTCATACATACATTCAAATAAAACCTCCTACATAACTTTTTTTTGCTGTAGATTGTCACAACCAACCAGGTGTTTAAATAACAGAGGTTAGATTATGTGCACACATGTATATTCATGGTGTATTACTCACCTTACCGTCCCATTTGGATCTTTGAGAGAACTAAAAAAGATGCCTAAACTAGACAAAAATGCATGTGTAATCATTTAAAGTTACAAAAAAAAATTGTGCATTATTTTTTCCTGAATCCTTGTTCTATTTTCCCTCTTTTATTTCTCACCCTCACCCTCAGTCCAATCATCCAAAATTGAATTGACTCTGTAAATTCAGATAAAAACTTTCTGTTAGCATTATCAGCATACAAAGGGAAAAAGAAAGGGACTTTGAAAAAAAAAAACAACAAAAATGACAGCAATGAAAATTCTATTCTTACAAGGGGCTAAGGGGTTGTATGGTATAAGACATCTGGAATTGTAATTAGAAGTCTTCATATTTCAAAGATTTGTATTGCTTTCTAAGAATCTAAAATTATAAAAAAAAAAGTAGAAGCATATGAAAAAAAAGAACCTTTTTATATTCACCAAAACAAATGTTCATATTTTAACCCTATTTAAAAAACACACACACACACACATTTAATCACTTCAGACTTCACCTTCAGTCTTCCTCCTCTGAGCAGCATTTATGTTGGTTGCCAACAACATGGCCATGCACCTTCCTTACTAACAGAATCCCAATTTTGTGTAGGCAGCAGTGAGACCCAGCCCCAGGAGCGGAATAGCGATTGGCCTAGTAAATCAAGGTCATTCATTAATTTTTTTGCCAGTGGCCTAGGGGTGGGCATGGAGTGTTCATTCACCTCATTCATTCAGCAAATATTTATTTAGTGCTTACTCTGTGCCAGAGACGATACACAGCCATGGACAAAACCACCAAAATCCCAGTCTTCATGTGGCTTACATTCTAATGAAAGAAGGAAGGGAATAAAGAAGTAAATTACACAGTGCAGCAGATGATAACAAATGCTATGGAAAAAAGTCATGTGGAAAGAGAGGAAAAGGAGTACCAAATAAGTGGGAAGGGAGGCTGAGACAAGTGCTGAAGTATATGATGCAGCAACCACGAGAAAGAGATACCTGAGAAAGAGAATTTCAGGAGAATAAAATAGCCAGCGTAAAAGAGGCACAAGCATGCCTGATGCGTGGTAGGAGTTAAGAGTGTGGGAAAACCAGAAGGCATAATAGAGTAAGTAGGTGAAAATAAGAGGAAGAAATGATAGGTGCTAGACTGCATAGAAATTTTGGCTATTACTCTGAGATGAAAGTTCATTTGGAGGATTTTGGCAGAGAAGTAATATGGTTTGACTTGACTTTTTTTCTTTTTTTTAATTGAGATATATAGTCAGTTTACAATGTTGTGTCAATTTCAGGTGTACAGCACAGTGCTTCAGTCATACATGAATATACATATATTCATTTTCATGTTCTTTTTCACCATAAGCTACTACAAGATATTGAATATATTTCCCTGTGCTATACAGTATAAACTTGTTTATCTATTTTATATATACCAGTCAGTATCTGCAAATCTCGAACTCCCAATTTATCCCTTCCCACCTCCCTCCTCCCTGGCAACCACAAGTCTGCATTCTATGTCTGTGAGTCTGTTTCTCTTTTATATATAAGTTCATTTGTCTTTTTTTTTTGGATTCCACATATGAGTGATATGTTATTTTTCTTTCTTTTTCTGGTTTACTTCACTTAGAATGACATTCTTCAGGGCCATCCATGTTGCTGCAAATGGCATTCTATCATTTTTTATGGCTGAGTAGTATTCCATTATATAAATATACCATAGCTTCTTTATCCAGTCATCTGTCGATGGCCATTTAGGTTGTTTCCACATCTCAGCTATTGTAAGTAGTGCTGCTATGAACATTGGGGTGCAGGCGTCTTTTTGATTATGGCTCCCTCAGGATATGTGCTCAGGAGTGGGATTACTGGGTCATATGGTAAGTCTATTTTTAGTCTTTTAAGGAATCTCCATACTGTTTTCCACAACTGTTGCACCAAATTGCATTCCCACCAACAATGTAGAAGGGTTCCCTTTTCTCCACACCATGTCCAGCATTTATCATTTGTGGACTTTTGAATGATGGCTATTCTGACTAATGTGAGGTGATACCTCACTGTAGTTTTGATTTGCATTTCTCTGATAATTAGTGATATTGAGCATTTTTTTATGTGCCTATTGGTCATTCATATGGTTTTGACTTGAATTTTTAAAGTTCCCTTTGGTTGTGAAGATGGGAATAGGTTCAGGAGGTGAAAGAATATAAATTGTAAGGCTGCTCCAATCATCTAGTTTTAAGGGAAAGTAACTTTGACCAGGTTGTAGGAGAGCAGTAAGAAATATTCTTGAAGGTATAGCCAGAATTATTTGTATATGAGTTAGCAGTGTGGAGAAAAAGTCAGGAATGATTCTAAAGCCTTCAGTTTGATCTACTGCGACCAAGTTGTTGACTCCCTCTAAGGTGGTGGAGTTTGGAAGATTAGGAATAACAGGTTTCAGTTTGGGTTACGTTTAACTGGAGATACTAGAAATGCCCACTAGACATCAATAAAGAAATACTGCAAAGGCCATCAGACATACAAGTCTGAAATTCAGGCAGAAGTTTCTGGCTATGTATAAATTTGGGAGTCATTAATCTATTGATGATATGAAAAGTAATAAGACTGAAGGGGCTCACCGAAGGGTTGAGTGTAAATAGTGTCAATAAATAGCACAAGAGTTGAGCCTTCTGTACAGCACAGGGAACTGTATCCAGTATCTTACAGTAACTCTTAATGAAAAAAGAATATGAAGACGAATATATGTATGTATATGCGTGACTGGGACATTATGCTGTACACCAGAAATTGATACATTGTAACTGACTATACTTCAATTAAAAAAATTTTTTTAAAAAGAACTGAGCCTTGATGCACTCCAAAATTAATATATCAGAAGGATAAGGGGGAGCCAGAAGGGTAAGAAGCAGCCAATAAAGAAGACTGATATTCACAAAGCCGAAGAAACTATTTTAAAACCATAATGACCAACTCTATCAAATGCTGTTGAAAGCTGACATAACAAGATGACCTGATAATTAGCAACTGGATTTAGCAAAGTGGCTCTCCCTGGTAACAAGAGCTCTTAGAGTGCAGTGATAGGGAGGAAGCTTAATTGAAACAGGTTTATCAGAGAATGAAGTATGGGGATTGAATTCAGTAAATATAAACAACAATCTCAAGAAGCTTCACATAAAAACGAGTAGAGAAAAGGTAAAGTAGTTATTAGAGGAGATAGGGTTAAGACAGATGTATTTCCTGTTGTTTTTTAAGATGGGAAAAATAACAGCATGTTTGCACTCAAATGGAAATGGTCCAAAGAAAAGACAAAATTGTTAATGTAGCAAATATTAGAAAATATTACTAGAACGTTGCCCTCAGATAAGCAGATGGGAAGTAGATCGATCTCAGATGACAGACCATTTGTCCTCCCTAAGACTCTACTTATACAGACCTGGTATACAAGTACACGAGCACAAATGCACGCAGACAGGTGGGCGTGTCTGTGCCAACTCTGAAGTTTGTGTTCATGAAATGGAGGCGAGATATCTTTTCTCCAATCAAAACTTTAAAATAGTTGACAACCGCATATAGAATAATGTGGAACCCTTTCAGTATTCCATGATTTTAAAAAATATTCATTGAATTTGTGCTTTGCACCGAATATTTTTCTAGGCACTGGAGGCAGACTTAGAAACAACGTTTCTACTTTCACAAAAGTGAGAACAAACACAAAAGTATCAGCAGGTATAGACCAAACCCAACTTTAATAGGAAAAGTGGGGAGTCAAGTTCAGAGAGAACAGGCACCTGGCCCACTGTTTTTTCAGCATCCATAGACATGGGATGCAAGCTCTTCAAGTGGTTGATTTGGACCTACCATTCCAGATTTGTCTCTCTTAGTGTCTCCCCACCCCAGCTTCACTGATGGGAAACCAAATCACTCCTGGTACAAAACTGCACCGACACTACCATATGCATATACATGTCTTTTTTTCCATACTCTTTCTCTAGCCCAGAATGCCATTTCCCTGAGAAATTGGTCTTAATTTACCAATATTTTAAGACTAAACAAGTACCACCTCTCTAATACCTTTGTTCTTTAAATAAAACACATCATCTTAGGGTTTACAGTATGTTACTTATGAGTCCACTTATTATTTCTTCCAATTTGAAATCATTGAATTGCTTTGAATACCAAATATTGATCAAGTATTCTGCTAGTTACTGAGGTTACACAAAGAAAAGACACAGTATCTCCCCTCAAGAAGATTTTTCCATGTCCGCCTTCCCTGCAAACTTGTTAGTGCTTGATTCACCTTTATATTCATTATAGAACTTCCCAGAGCATCTTCAACATGTGAGGTGTTCAGTTAATACAATACAATACAATATTATTCTGCTACTAGAATGTAGGTAATCTTGCTGTTTGCAGTAACATGGACGGACCTTGAGGGTATTATGCTAAGTGACATAAATCAGATAAAGACAGTCTGTGATCTCACTTATATGTGGAATCTAAACAAAAAAGCCAAATTTGTGAAAACAGAGAGTAGAATGGTGGTTACCAGAGGCTGGGGAGTGGGGATACTGGGGAAATCTTGCTTAAGGGTATAAACTTGAAACTAATAAATAAGTCCTGGAGAGCTAATGCACAGCAGAGAGATTATAGTCAACAATACTGTATTTATAAACTTCAAGAGACTAGATCTTAATTGTTCCCACCACACACAAAAAGTGATAATTATGGGATGTAACAGAGGTGTTCGGTAGCACTAAGTTGGTAATCATATCGCAATATACACATGTAACAAATCACCATGTTGTATACCTCAAACTTACATAACGTTATATATAAAATGTATCTTAATTTAAAAGTATTAAAAATTTTAATTAAAACAATTTTAAATGTGTTCAACAATATCTCAGTGTCTAGAGATGGGGAAAGGAATCCTACGAGACATTAAGTGCAATGGACTAAATATTGTGTACGTAGATGCTTTTATGTAATCCTCATAACAACAGTCACATCAAATAATTTGAGCCATTTAGTAAAAATTAACCCACTGCTATGAAAGTTGTAGGCACTTAAAGAGTAGCTATTAAGAAATGAACTGAAAAAGAAAGTAATTGTGGAGAAATGCTGATAACAGCAGTAAGACAGGACTCTGGACTAAACTGGAAAAGCTTGGAATAGTGAGGCCATGTAAACTCTCCTGCTAAACAAATCTTTGTCCCCTGTGTCTCAGTGGACAAGGCATTCCCTTCCTATGGGCAATAACTCGTGTGCTTTCATTTTTTAAACTTTACGTAAATGCAGAATAAGTACTTAAGGAAGTTTATTAACTCTTTCGTATCAGAGGGGTAATAGTTGTTGCAACTTTATTTCAAAACATATTCCACAGAAACAAAAATATAATTAGATAATTATATTTTATATTTATAATATTTTATTCTAGCCTACTACTAGGTCAGATTACAAGGGTTTCTTATAACACAATTCTGAAATGAAGTTCACATATACTTTTATTAGCATGCTGTTTTGAAGGTAGTAGTAAGTCTTTAGAAAGGAGGTCAAAATACAACACAAGACAATCCTGATTATTGCACTTGAACAACTAAATTAACATGCTGCAGGCATTATAACCTAAATCGTAACCCAACTGAACTGATTATAAAGAGGCACTGATAAATGAGCTGTTTTAATAAGCATTTATTTATGAATTCGTTATCGGAGTTTTTTCCATTAAAGTAAAATAATTAGGATGCTGAATCAGATGAAGATGACAGGGCTGCCTAGCAACATCTTTTGCTTTACAAGAGAACACGAGAGTGTTTGGAGAAAAGTGAAGCAATGTTCTTTAATGAACTCAAATTCCCTTTCAAATTATTCCACTGCTCAAAGAAAGACTGTTGTTTAATAAAAACTCTTTAACATAAACACCAGTCACAGTTTCATTCCTTGTATGCAAAAAGGCAATGAACAGGAGCTATTATTTCTCCTTTGGCATTTAGCACTTTTTGTCTTTGAGTAGAGCTGTAAAGTGGAGAGGGTCATTTCGTTCTAAGCACCCAAGTGAAAGGTGCTATTTGATTGCTATTTACTAATAAGTTATATTAGAAGCTGAGCCAAAGACTGGAAAGGGAAATCCATAAAACCACTCCAAGTTCTCAGATCTTTGAGGTCAACAGGACCTGAGCCTCAAAGCTGTGCACATGCATATTTCCCTGTCACGCCCAGGTGCCACCATGACAGACGCTGTGGAGATACACAGATGGCACTTCAGTCTCACCGTGATCTCTAGTTATCCTTCATCTACTTTCCTCTTCTAACCCATGATCCAGAACTCAGGTCAACATGCTTTCCATCTCCTGGGTGATTTTGCAATTAGGACAAAGACTTTAATATTTGACCAGCATTCCTTTAGAAAATAATGATTGTCACTACTTTCAAATAGTGAAAAGTTGCACTGATTTGTATTTTATACAGTTTAATATTTTGATCCACCACGTTTATAATAAAATTGAATCATGCCTAAAAGACTGACACTTCAGTCTCATTAATTTACTATAAAAATATATATGTATATATGTATTCAAAAGATACCAGTCTAAACCCTCCTACACTCAGCTTAAAGATATGTATTTTCTATGTCGTGATGGCCACAGGAGTCACAAATCTTGAAATTTCTTATCTCATGAATCATTTCATTTAGAGTTGATGTATCCTTTAAATTAAATTTCTCTTCTAATAGGAAAGTGAAAAACCAGATTGCAACTAACCAACAAGATATATATGGACTTAATCTTAACATGAAAGCAATGAAATAGATTAAAATCAGAAAAAAAGTTTTAATTCAGACTTTATCTGTGCTTTTCAACTTGTACCACATGACCAACTCCTCAACTGATGTCATTAAACATGTACGCGTCTCGCTCTGACTTACTGATTCTGCATATTTAAAAGTGAACCATTAAACCGAAGCTGATATACTGAAATTTTATAATGAGTAAGACTAGGTTTTAACTTTTCAACTGGTATAACTGAAAAGGTACAGGATTTGACTAAGTTGTCACAAAGAAGCTGACTAATCAGCAGAAAGGGAGGCTTCAACAAGGCACAGGTAGGGGACAGTTAGTGAAAAAAAAAGTTACTTCTTTATATCCCAATGAGTTGGACTTCCTCAATAGACTGTTGATAATTAAATGAGCTGTAAAGATACAATGAGGCTTTAGATTCTCACCAGTTTGCTTAACATCATAGTCTATTGGAATCTTGGTTTAAATTTTACTGAGCAAATTAAGAGCACAGAAGTCCTTAGAAAGAAATATATGAAACAAAGCAGCTATCCATTTGTGTCACATCTAATCCTATTTCTTGTGTATGTGAGTATGACAAATATGATATACAGTCCCTATACTATACCTTTAAAGGTGAGTAAGATTTCTTTGCTATACAGCAAGAACCTAAGCTTATTTCTCTTTCATGTTGAGTCTTAGAATAGCAGTCTCTTTGGAGACTGGTTGTCTGAAATTCTCTCTTGCATGACCATCCAGGCTTAGCTGTAATCCAGCTAAAGCTGAGTCATTGATTGACACTAGGCACCAGGGCAGACAGATGAGTTTCTCTGGTTTAAAGTTTAATGGGACAGATCTTTTGATCTCTGATTCTGTAAGGAATCTGAAGTTCATTTTCTCGCCCAGGTTTCTTTGGTGCTAGTACTTGTCGCATACAGATCTCATTCTCCTGATGAGGATGTAATTTTAGTGAGGTCAACATTGCTAAACTAATGTGGTGATTTATATTCATGCTTCGTGGCAGGTTAACTTGACCACTGTCATTTCCAAGGGTGCTTGATCTAATACAAATGTGACACAGGTCCTTTTAAGATCTGAGGTAGAGCGTGATGTCTTTTATGCATATGAACTAGATAACAATCCTGTAATTTGGCATTTGCTCTCCTGTTTCTGAAATGGACACAACATTGTCACTGTCAAAACCTCAAAATTTAAAAAAAAAAAACAAAACAACAGTGCAGGTATTCCTTACTTTCTTTTAGTTCAGCCTTTTTCCTCTTCACAGGAGCATTTATAGGCCAAGCAACATCTGAGTCAGTGGAGGAAGAGGAAACATAGCAAGTCCCATTCCCTGGTCTCATGGACGGAACCACCAGAGCTAGCTGGAGTTTCTCTAATTGTGCCTGTTTATTGAAGTCTTCTTAACTAGTCTAGGATTATGTGCACACACATAAACACACACGCACATGTATGTGCGGACACACAGATTTTTAGATCCTTCCCAAGAAAACAGATTGTTTTGCTCTTTAAAATAATCCAAGGTCCACTCCAGTTGAGAATGACTTAAAGCGGAAGACTTGCAAGGTGAAAAAATACAACCTGTTTTTTTTTTTAACTGCATTTCCTTCTATGTAGAATATTTTTTGAAAATCCAGCCTCCCAGGTCTTTGCCAGCATATTGAGAGGCAACATACATTTGGGCACTTTTTCCAAATTTGAATCGTATTTACATAAGACAATTTTGACCAAAAAAAAAAAAAACTTAACGAAATTGGTATAAAAATATAGTAAGAATTTCAAAACACCAATTTCTCTCTAAGCATCATCTATCAGATTCCTTTTCTTAAAACATGTAGTAACTTTGGACCAAAAATGATCATGCATTTATTCTAACAGAGCTTTTGGAAGAGTGCAAACTGCTGATAAGGCCAATAAACCTGAGCCTTTAAACTTTTTGCATTTCAATTGCATAATCAAAACCTGATGATAGCACATCACATACTCCGAGAACGCCATAGGCACTGCACAGCAAATGAAAATTAGTTCTAAAAGCCTTTTCATTCTCTGTGGCAGAGGATGCTCCTCTCTTGGCTGTATATGAAAGAGGATCAGGCACAAAATGGGAAAAAAAAAATATTATGCCTGTGAGTGAAAGCAAAACCCAAAGAAAACGGAGAGCTTTGAGGGCTGAACTAGAAGAGTGAGCAGCTGTAATTAGCTCCAATGCTGTATGAGAATAAAAAACAAAACCACTTGAAAAAATATAAACAGGCAGAATGCCAGCCAAGATAGTGACTAGCGCCCTAGCAAAGCTGGGTAAATAGTGAGCAATGTGAAAGTAAACAGAGCTTGTGGACGAAAGTTTGACATCCATTCCATTGGCTACATTTTTCATAAATTACCATCTGTAATAAAAGTCATGCTGCTGTATTACTTTTTAGGTCAGACGACATTTAATACCAAAGGTAGTTTTAAATAAGGGAAGAATATCATCACATATCCTCCACTAAACAGACATAAGGCAATTTTAATTACCTTCTGTTTGGGGAAGAGTGAGATTTCCTGATGTTTATAGATATTTTCATTTTAAGAAAATAGTACAAAGGTAATCAAGGTAGTGAAAGGCCTTCTCCCCAGTGCTCAGCATTGATGTCTGCCCTGCTTGAAACATGATTTCCTTATTCAATTAAATACCCTGACCTTGCAAAAAAGCTAAATTAAATCAAAACTTGCTTATGCATTTATTTGTGAACGCTAAAGGCTACAACTTCCCACACAAAGCTATGCATTATTATAGGTTTCACATTTACTCATTTCACTGAGTTTAGGTTAAAATATTCTCAAGCCTTGTCAGTAGGAGACACGTGTGTTAATACGGCCCTTCATACATTTAAAGCAAGCAAGTCCTTAAAATAAAATAACTTGGTCGTCTTCTTGAGCTGTTTAAGAGAGACAGAGAGAAAAAGAGATCTTGGGACTGCCATGTTATTTCCTCAGTTTTAATTTTTCTACCCACAGCTTCTATAAAGCTGTTAAACTTCTGCAGAAAGGGCTAATTCACCTATCTGAACTAGATGAAGAGAATCTTATATGTTCTAAGGAGTGTGTTCTGTAAGAAAGGGCAAAACCGGAGATGACTCTTTCCAGTCTCCAATGGCATGCTGCGATTTAAAAAAATTCTGAAACATTGCCGTGCTTGCGTCTGCCACAAAGATGGAACACTGATAAACAAGGGAGGAAAAAGCCACTCCTGTCAAGTGGGGACTAGGAAGCCCCTAGCTGTCCCCATCCCTTCCTTTTTTTCTTTAACTCATCACCACTTGATAAACATTTGTTTAACTGACAGTTTCCCCCGTTAGAATGTAAGAACCACGAGAGGAGGAATTTGTTTTGGCCACTGCAATATCCCCAACCCCTAAAGCTCACTGGAGGTGCTCCACCAATATGTTGTGAATGATTGACTGGCGAGAAACCAACACCGATAACCTGTCAGGCCTGAACGACCCATGCACGCCCCCTTATTCTTGCCTTCCTGAACCCTGCACTCCCACCTTCCCCCAGGTACCTGCACAATAGCTGTACATTAAGAGTGGCTGACTGCCAGTCCTCACTCCTGTCCACCTCTCTGCTGTGCCTTGTAAAAATACCAATTTTTCTTTTTAAGATTTTATTAGATTCAGTAATACTCTATCCCTTTCAGTCCTTTGAATTATCTGGAGACTCATTCCCTTGTCCTTTACTGGATTCTTTATAGGATTAATTGCAGGCGTGCCCTAAGCACAGCCTTGGCTACATGACTCTTCTCATCTTGTCTGAACTCTTTAAGAAGCCTGCCCACCCTCCTGGTTTCAACTTTCATACTTAGACTGGTGACCACAAATATTTGCCTTCAGCAATGATCTAGCTCCAAAATTTCTTTCCTTGTAAGAAACAACATGGTGGGAATTTCCATTTGCGTTGCCCCTTCTGCTTCTCTCTCCCAACCTCTGTATTTTAACTCATGGAATCATTAATTTTCTTTGTATTATTCCTGAGACCAACAATATCTAATCACTCTCCAAATTTTATTCATGTTTTATACAAATAGATCTAACTAAAAATCCCTTGCCCTCATTTCCCTTATCTTGAGATGTGGTGCCTAGACACTTAGCAGCATCTTTACGGCGTTCTTGCTTCACTGCTCCCCTCTGCAATCTTTCTAGAACTATTAGAGCACTGCTTCAATCATGCAACTCCCTTGCTCCTTATAAAAGACTCATGATATCGATGGTTATTAGAGTCTACATTCTTGGCACAGGTTTCAATGCCCATTACCAACAGGGTCCCAACCTCCCTTAACAGATTTTCTTATAACTGTCTTTCGTGAATTGTCATCTGTAGCCTACCAAGTCAGCTTAATTGTGTTTTCCTATTTACATGTTTACTAATACTCCTCTGTGGATAAGTTTCTCACTCATTTACATCTATTCAAATCTTACTCCTTCTTCAAGAGACGGTGCAAATATAATTGCCTTCATGACCTTCATTAAAAGCCTCCTGACTAACAGAGTTGGAAATACTCTGCTTTCTGAGTGCCTTAGCAAGATTTTATTGTGCTGTAATTTCCTTTTTGGGATGTGCTCCATCTTTTGAGTGTCTGCTTTCTGTCTCCTATGAGATTAAAATTTCTTGAGAGCAGATCCTTTGCATTCCTTATCTATTCATTTCACTCAGTGCCTTGCACATAGTAGGTATGTGTTCAATTAATGTAAAATATTGTGATTAAGTTGAAATAAATACTTTATTTTCATGTTTGATTCAATGGTAGAGCAGAAATTGAATTATTCACTTAGGATTTAGGCAGTAAAAATGAGTTGTATATTTTTACATAGGAAACCAAGAGTCCAACCTCCATGATAGTCAAACCAGAGGGAAAAAATTTACATGATTTTTATTCTTTTGGCATATGCATCAGCTTATGACTCCCATTCCAGTTCTTTGCTCTTTGACAATTTTTAAAAGTCAGGTTTCTGAGCAGTTGCTCAAGAAGTTAGATTTAGGGCTTTCAGTTTTGTGACATTCCTGATGGAACTGAACTGTTATTAAGTTCTAGGATTTCTAAAATTAGTCATTTACTTAATTTTTTCTAAATTCATTTTTTTTGTAATGTCATGGTTTAATTCAGTGACATTTGCACCATATACAAAGATTACCATCCCCTATAAATCATCTATGCTGGGCAAACTTAACCATTATAAATGGAAGCATCTAGGAACAAGGCAGGTGACTTATATAGAAGATAAGGCTTTCAAGGCCTACCCTAACACCAAGCAGGAATTTAAACAGCGACTCCAGCAGGAAAATTGGATTTCATGTATCTTCTCCAGCTATCAAGGCTGATTTTTGAACATGTTTAGCTCGGTCAAATTTTCCTCCATTAGCATTAGAAATCTAATAGCTCTAGTTTCCATCATACAAATATGCACCTTCTCTCATCAAAATATCACCTACAAGGAAAAAGGGTCATAGAATTTTATCTACATGTAACTTTGAGCAAACAAGTTCCTGCTACAAGACACTACGTTGATTTTTGGAAAAGGAGTTAATGTATTTTACAAGGCCTTAGTGCACATGACATATTAAGATTTTTAATATATTTTTATATATTATTATACAAACATGTTACTCTCCAAATGTCATATGCAAAATTATACTAATATTCTGGATTGCGTATGAAAATTGAACATCTGGCAAAAATCTTCAATAATTTTAAGATCCAAGAAACAAGCATTTAATTAGTTCTTACTATTCACCCCTCCATTTACTCCCTGCCTTATGCCTGCCTCCCGCCTTGTGTTAGTGGCTGCGTTCCAAGTTGGCACTGTCGCAGGTATTCCTTTGTGTCTGGCAATTGTCTGACTTCACATTCTCTTTTACTTCACTTCCAAACATTTTTGTATTTCCTCCATCCATTAGATGACAAACGTCTCAAGGACTGCAACCGTGTCTCATTTGTCTTTGAACTTCAGCACCTAGAAGTATTAGAACATGATCAGTGTCAAGTAGAAGATTGTGAAATTGAACCAAGTGAGTGTTGGAGGGAAAAGGAGCAGTCCTCTTCCAGGACCCCCTAAAACTCTGTAGGCCCACAGTGTGCTCCTGACTTCTTAAGCAAATCCTTGATTCAGCAATTCTGCCTCTCCTGTCAACTCCAGCTCCTTACTCTGCTCCCACCATTAGCTGTTAAGTTCACAGCACATCCAAAGCCCACTGTTAATGGCACAGAGAACGGTCAGGGCTTCTCACCTGTTTGCCTTCAAGCCTCTACTTACCTATATCCACTTCTACCTTAGAATAAAAATAAACTTTTCATGATTACTGAAGTTAGGGTATCAAGGTTGTTCCTAGACATTTCAGTAGTAAGTATTGGCCCATGTCAAACATGATATATAGGCACAAAGTAAGCCTATGACTTGAAGTAAAAAATGGGAACAAATATTTTATTTAAAACCCAATATGTACTCTGCTCTGTGCTACATATATCATCTATAATGTGGAGAAAACAGAACTTATACACCAAATAAGGATCTGTACTTAGTAAGAATCCATAATTATGTTTCAGCAGTGGGACTTCAGAATGTAAATAGACTTTTGACATAAAAATTATATTTTAAGAGGATTATTTTATAATGTTAAAATAGTCAATTCAGCAGGAAGATATCACAACTCCAAATTTGAATAAATTTAATCACATGAGCTAAAACTAAATAAAACAAAAAATGGACAGAAACTGTATATATCTACACATATACTTTGAAATTTTAACCTCTTAGAACAAACACACACACACCCCCCAAAAAACCAGAAAAATATGGATTTAAACAGCACAATTAGAAATCAATAATAAAATAACTTTAAAAAGCTCAAAAATTTGGAAATTAAATAACATAACCCCAAATGGAAATTTATTTTGAACTTTAATGGTAATGAAAATATAATACATTAAAACACCTGAAATAGATAAAATACTACTTAGAACAAACTTTACAACAATAAAAGCGTATAATAGAGAAATTTAGCAAAGCCAAAAGCTGGTGTTTTAAAATGACTAATACAATAGATAAGTTCCTACCAATACCAATTATAAAAAAACACAGACTAATCACTATCAACAGCAGAAAAGTGAGTACACTACGGATCTTACAGAAATTTAAAATGTAATGAAAGTATATTACAAACAAATCCATGCTAACAAATGTGAAAAGTAATATGAAATGTACAAATTTCTTGAAAACACAAATTTAAAAACTGACATGAGAAAAAATATTAATATACTTATAATTAAAAATATTTCCATGAAAATCCCCTTCCAAAAAGAGATGAACATGTTTTATAGAATCAGCTCAACTCTCCCCCACCATACCAAAACATGGACTTGAAAGGAAAATTACATGCTAAATAAACTCTTCCATGATTGCAGAAGCAAAATCCTGTGCAAGGTAGTAAACTGAATCCATCAGAATAGAAAGTACTAATGCTGTAAGACCCAGTGGAGTTTATTTTAGAAATGGAAGTTTGGTTTAATATTTGTAATTCAATCAATGCAATTCACTGTATTAAGAGCCAAAAAAAATAAAAAGGAAAAATAACATTGTCACAGCAGATACATAAAAAAAATTGTGATAAAATTCAAAATTGATTCATTAAAATGCAGTTGTTAATTTGCAATATACTAATATAATAGAATTTCCTAATTTTGATAATAGGTATCTCTTTCCCCTCAAAAAAGCAAAAATTATTGTGATAGTCATAGCAGTCATTGCAATCCTTGGATGGATTGTTAGTATTTAAAATCTGTAACTTTTAAAATATATTAAGAAGATATTCAGTAGAAGACATATTTAGGCTTAGATAATTGCTAAATAATTTATCTTACAATGTATAAAGTATCTACAAATAGAGCAAGGATGATTTTCTTTTTTCATGAAAACAAGTTATATACAAGTTATATTACTGATTTTTTTAAAAAGAGATTTTCATAATAGTCAGCTTTTTAGAATTTTATATAAATTTTTCAGAAAACAAAGTTATTTATTTTAGAAAACAGTGAGTTTTTAACACTCATTAATTTTACTCTATTAAGTAATGTGCTTATTTTTCCACACTTATCACTTAGTAATTAAAAATAAACATCATACTGTTTGGTATATTTCCCCTTTTTTGCATCTTATATTCAAATTCAATTATTTGTATATATTTCTATTTCTTTGAAAGGCTAGCAAAGGTAAACTAACATTGATACCACTTTAAAAATGTATTAATGACTATAATATATTACAAAGTCCTTAGAAACTTAAATTTCCTATACATTATTGAATCATTTTGCTTAAATAAAATCTACAGACTCACCAAAATAATAGAAATTCAAAACAAATATATCAATTTTCGAATTTAATAATTCATGAAATATGGAATTTGCTATTGTCATGAGGTACTATTTCATTTGTGATGAATTTTAAAATACCTATTTAGACATCAAGTTCCCTGCTTTTTTCCTAAATCCTCATAATACATAGTAATCAATCAATACATATCAATGAAATTTCAGTTCCTCTCTAATGTACATAATAAAAACTCAAAAAAGAAAATCATAAAAATTTTACAGTTACAAATGTGAAATCAGCAACATTCAGGCATCAGAAATACCTTGACCCAGAAGAATCCTCCATGTGTGACTGACAGGAAGGGGAGATGGATGTGTTAATTTTATGCTTAATTGATTGCCAAGATAGAGCTCACAGAGCTGAAATCCAATGAAGACGAAGAAAAGTACCAGTGGAAGAGAAACTCAAGCAGGTATCATGTAGTCGGTGTGTTGTAATCCTCCTCATGCCATAAAACTGGTACTTTTTACCTCTTTCTCATTATTAAAAAATACTTTTCACGCTAGCTTAGAAAGTTTACAGATAAAATGAGGATTTACTTTAAGTAATATCATCTGTTGTCGAATTTGTTAGAGCACAGCTTTCTGTAAAAAACTTTTAAAGCTTTTACCCGTTAGGAACTTACTGTACCCTAAATTGTGTCACCCAATCCCAAATGACTTTTCAGGGCCTCCTACAGGAAGCATCTGCCTCCTTGCCACAGCAACATTGGGTTTGAGTTATCCAAATCATCCCAATGTCATATATTCACTGGGCATTTCTTTCCGTTTAATTAAAAGTATCAACTTTCTAGTATAGTCTTCCACTAAACTATTTAATAAAATAATAATTATTAGCTAATAACTTAGTGATAATTTAGTGATTAAATATTTGTTGAGAAAATAAATGAATAAATGAGTGAATTACGTATGAAATTCTGACACAGGCTTGTATTTACAACTGATTTTTATACTCTTGTATGAATCACTAGCTATATATTAAATACACACTAAATACTTTGATATAAATTAAAAAATGAGTAAATTGAATCTTCCAGCTTTCAGGGAGATTACAATTCAGTTCTTCATTACAACTACTATTCCAATGACATTTTACAAATTTATAAACTTTGCTGAGTTGAATCCATGGCAGTTTACTTAGAAATAAATAAATAAATCAATAACCAGTAGAGCTACTGGCTTATTGTTAATAGGCAGTTTGCCTTCATAGAAAGGCACCTTGTATATTTTCCCATTGGCTGGGTTTAAGGTAAAATAATGGCCTCCTTTGGATGTGCCATAACAACAAAGACACCAAGAAAAAGACACAGACAGTCCAGGTGAGCGTATGAAGATACAGTGTGTTTCTTCACTAAAGAAGGGTCAAGCACTGATCTTCTCGGAGTGGAATCCGTACCAGGCATTCAACTATAAAGGCTGAGCAGAAGTTAGAGAGGAAATCAATATTTCACCACTGAGTATTTTTAGAGTTTAAAAAGATAGGACACAGAAGGCTCTGACAGAGAGCAAGTGAATGGTGCACAGTGTGTGTGTGTCTGAAATGTCTAAAAATGCTTCACTTGACAAAGCAGTAGAGAGTTATTCAGAGTAGCCGGCTTTGATAACTGTTTTTAACCTGTCTTTCCTCAGATTTGGACGCAGAGACAAACTGTTATGTCCTGTGTAGACAAAGTCTACTGCAAATTATGGGTTTGCCTGGATCCATTTTTTAAAAAGAAAATAATTTTAATTACATGTAATGACTATTACTTGTAAAATAATTAGAAAAATGCAAACTGGTTCAAAGAAAAAGTTGTCTTTTATTCAGATAACCAGAAATAATCACAGGTAATATAATGAGTACATTGATTCATTCAGCTGTGTTACTTCACAAAATGGACTGTCTCTCTCAACTGATGTATTTCATAAATGGAATTTCAGACTGTAATTTTTAATGGCATTAAAATATTTTATTATATGGGGATGCTGTAACATATTTCAGCAATTCCCAACAATTCTATGGGATATTGAAAATCTATCCAGTGTGGTGCTTTTATAAGCCATGCTGTGGTGAAGGTGGCAACTTTTTTTAATTCATTGCAATTTATGCTGAACTTCTGAGATGAAATCCTGGGAGTAAAACTCGTAATATTTAAGGTCAAATTATCATCAGAGAAGTTAAAACAGTGATTCCCCATCTGCACCAGAAATTACCCTTTTATTAATTTGCATTTTTTGCAACTTGGGCTGTTCTTATGTACGCTTTTGTGAATTGTTGGTATCTGTGGCGATATAGCTGACCTCTTGTTCCTACATATTTGCTCCCCTTCTCTGCATTTGGATTAACAGCCCCTCCACCACCTAATACTATGTAACTTTTCAGGGCCTCCTGCAGAAAGCATATGCATCCCTGCCTCCTTGGCAGTGAGATTGGTTTATCCACGGTGTATGGTGTGTGTTTAATTTTCTATATATTATGATGCTTTGACATCTTAAAAAAAGTCTTCCTGCCTGGGGAAGGACTGCCCCTCCCGGGGCTAGCTGATTTCGGTGGGGAGAGAAGGGGAGCTCAAACAATAAACACAGCTCTGGGAAAATGTATTCTGAAACACCTCGCTCTCTATTTGGTGGTATATGAGGCAGGATGTGTTAGGGCATGCTAACGATTCCAAAATCTGGGCACCTCATAATGTTTTATTTATTTAATCTCACACTGCATGTCCAGTACATGTTGTCTAGAGGTTTAGCTCCATGTCTTGTCTCTCTGGAATCCAGGCTGATGGAGTAACCACTGTCTGAAAAAAAGGGAGAGGGAAAGAGAGAAATGATAAATTGCACAGTGACTCTTCAAGTGCTTTTTTCTGGGTAAAATATTCATCTCCACTAGCATTTCATGGACCAAAAACAATGCAAATGAGCACAGCTAACTCTCAGCGGAAATGTAATTCAATCCTGGACAGAACATCTTAAATATCTGAGAAACAGCTATAATGTCCCCCACCGGTGACGGTACCCAAATATTAGACTTCCGAGTCAGGCGCTAGATGGAGATTGCACATATCCTGGTGTAGAAAGAGTAATGAAATGGGTGCGAGAAAAGGGAAGAAAGATTCTTAGGAACCTAACAGTTTAACCACTCAGTCTTTTGTGACAGCACACGTCTGTAGCTCAACCACAAGTCCCATGAGTGATTCTAGAAACACTCCCAGATGTATGTATATTTGTTAGTTTTTCTGTGTTTCTGCTTTTGTTGTGCTCTGTTGGGCCCACAGTTTCCCTTCCTTTCAATTCCTGAGGGGAAGGAAAATTCTTGCATGCAAAGCTTTACCTATAAACAAAACTTTTTATACAGTCTTGGAAAAGATAGTTCTTAAATAAAATTTGTTCTCTTTACTAGATCAGCTAGAGGTTTTAGATATACTAGTATCAATATATTACTGCCTTGGCAGCCTGTAAACATGGTGAGTGTGAAGTAACTGGCCAGCCATAAAATGGGGATAGAACAATTATTTAATTTCTTTCTATGAACAAAGGATCTTACAATTTCAAATATAAAGCTTGAAAATAGCCCTCCTCACCTCTCTTTTAACACAATACACGGTAAACTTAATGGAAAAAAAAGTCTTTCATTTTGAAAAGAGAATCATTTAAGAAATGAAAATATAAGAAAATGAAAATTGGAAACTAAATTCCAATAAATGTTGATTCAGTGTCATTTGCTAAATAATGTGAGCATATCAGAGTCATCACAATTGCTAAGAGTCTGCAAACATCCTTTCCTTCTGTCGTAGGATGAAATGAAAGAACTTAGAAATACGTATTACGTATAAGGCTCTAGGCACTAGTCCAGGGTCTGACTTCAATATACATTATAAGAATATATATGAATAAGACAGTTAAATTTGTACTTCTCAAAAACAGAATGTATATTTAACCTATAGCCAACAAATATAAAAAGGCACAGTGAATAATTGCAAGTACAGTGGATAATCTGGTGGGAAACAATGAATAGTGTTTTCTTTCATCTTGTGAATACTTGATCCTCTTGCCTAGGAAAAAAACAGAAACAGTCCCAACTTCTGCCTATTGGCTTCTCTGGGAATTGTTATGTAGTTCTTAACTACCGTGAGACACGTGGTAACTCAGGAAGCACCTACTAAGTAAAAGCCTCCTTGATATTCGTTTTACACTGGTGTTTCTCAGCGTCCTATAGAAATAGTTCCTGACCTCCATAGTTCTGAGCCATCCATCAGATACCGCGGGAGAACTCTCTGATTGCTTCAAGGAGGTAGTGCTCCTGCATATAGCTGTGGATAAAATCGTAGTTTTAATGATTCACTAAGTTTACCTGACGTAAAAGCTCATCTGAAAGAGGAAAGGTATTGCATGATAAAGTGAATCACAGTGCAACAAGGTGTATAGAGCTTGCATCTCTGAAAGCTTGGGGAAGGGTCACCACTGTCCCAGCAAACATGGTACCCCACGAGGCAAAGGGAATGGTTAAGTCCATATCTCGAGTCACAGTTGTTCTGGGTTGTGAGAAAGGATGTTAAGACAAGCTTATCATCATCATCTTTCACTTCTAAAGAGAAATTTTCTTTCCAAGTGACCTTAAGAAAGGGGCCCAAAAGAAGGTGCTGTAAAATCATGATTTCTATTTAAATACGTGAAAGAAGAAAGAGATACATAGTTTTGGAGGGGAGTCAAAGGGTGCGATCACTAATAATCAGCATGCCCTGGGTCTGCCCTGTTCTTCTGGAAGGGCTTTGCTGTCCTGATTTAAAAGTCAGGCCAATAGTTTCCTTTGACATGGCATTTAGTGTGAGTAGTAATTCTCCCATTCAATGTTAACTATCTTTGAAGTAGTTACTCTTATAATCTTCATTTTACAAATGAGGAAACAGTCTCAGGGTAAGTAGCTTGTCCAAGGACTCTATGTATGTTACAAACTACATTCTTCCCAGAAGCACTGGACTGAATTTGTAAGTTCTTCTGACTCCTATATTATAGAAAAATGTACTTAATATCAGATTTTTTTTCTAGAAAATGTATCTAGATATTAACTGCAGGTGATTTTAATCTGCATTGTTTTATGATTACCATTATAATTATTAGACGATTAAACCCTATCTTGTTGATATATGTAGAAGGTGAAATTACTTCATAACTCTAATCCCAAAGCAAAAACCAATCAACAATTTGATGTATATTCTTCTAGGTAAATGAGTATGTTTTAATTTACAAAATACTGCATTTATGTAGCTATGCCATTTTCCCCCCTTAACCAGTCTCCTTATGAGTTGAACTGTTTCTACTTTTTTTGAAATTTCAAAACAATGCTGCAGTTGATTTTGAAATTTCTTCTAAGGAATAAATCTATATATGAGATAGTTATTCCCTTTTTCTTTTTAATCTTCAGTTATTTTGTATTCAAAAAATGGCATATTTCCCCCCAAACTTCACTAATAAGGAAAAAAAATTGGTTATATGGTAACCAGGAGTTTGCCTGCATATAACCAATAAATAGACCCACCAATCACTACTTTCCTTAATGACTAAAATAAAGCAAAGACCCTGGATGACCTACAGAAAAAGAAAAAGAGGGAGCGTGAAAGTACTGAGGAAAGCACTTGTGTGATTGATTTCTATTTCTGTATCCCTAATGGAGCAGAATCCTTTAATTAAGTTTGTTATAAATGGGATTTTAATTATTGTTTCTATTGAAATCTAACTTCTCTTGTTATATGAGTAATTTTATAAAGGTACCTATGGTGCAGCAACATCATGGTCATTTCCCCCCCTATCTGACAAGTAAGTTTAACACAGTTCCTTGAATTAAATCCCTGTGAAAACTGCAGAGGTAGAAGAAAAGATGAAATCGAGTGAAATAGATCTACTAGGTGAAACCTTTTTCTAGAATAGACTAATAATAATAAAATAGTATTGTGTGCTCCCAGAGGGTTTTTCCGTATCAGTTTTCTTCCATCACACCTAACAGATTATAGAAGTTTCTGTCTTTGGGAAGATCCTTTTCAGGCTCTATGCATACCCACAAGATAGATAAATGTCAAAAGGTGCATGCCCAAAGGCACACTGGGGCGAATCTAACTACTCTGAATTGTCAAAGTAAGTGGATCAGATATGAGAGGGAGGATACAGGGCCAAGTAAATGCAGAGTTGGATGAAGACATGAGATAGATGGATAGATATTTTAAATTGAGTGTTTATATATTCTATGCAATATAATAGGGCTTTGCATAAATTATGCTTCTTAACCTCTGAAGTAGGCATCTTAATTAAGATGAGGAAATTGAAGCTTAAAGCTGAATCATCCATGATTTTGCACGTAAGAAATGGCTCACTCAGTATTCAAACTTGAAACTGGAAAACACACACACTCATTCATTCAACATGACTAAGTGACTCTTATGTGCTAGGTTTATACTAGGCATCTCAGATCAAGCGGGGAACAAAACAGACCGAATCTCTTCTGCTCTCATACAGTTTATATTCTACTCAGAAGAGACAATAAAAAATACAAGCGTGTGGTGTAGCGGGGGCTAAGAACCATGATGAAAAAAGTGAAGCCAAGGTAGGGGAAGGCGAGCCTAAGACAGTTTTTTATAGGGAAGGAAGACATATAGCAGAGACTTGAATGAAGTGTATAGCTCTGCCATCAAGCCGTCTGGATGACAGGCATTTCTCACAAAAGGAAAAGAGCAAAGACCCTCAGGTGGGAGTTTGCTAGCTGTGGGAGGAACGCTGCAGGGGACCAGTCTGACCAGACAGAAATGTGCCGGGAGTGTTGCCGGAGGAGGAGGGTGTTAGGAGGTGAAGCAGAGTAGTTACCAGGGAAAGACCACACAGCTCTTCATTTGGCATTTTGTTCTATGCGATAAGGAAGCCAGTGGAGAACTATTATTGGAAGAGAGACGACAGGTTCCTAGTGTTAGGAGGATGACTCTGGCTGCTGTGGGGAGAACGGATGGGAGCGAGAAAGACAAGAAACAAATTAGGAGAGTGATTCGCAACCCTATCAAGTCCAGTGCATTTTTTAAAATAAAAAACAGTAAGAACGCCTTCTTTACTATTCTGAATAAACCTGCACTACCTATACAGCAGATTACCAAATAAAGCAACACTTAGAATAATACAAAATTTCAAAAGCCCTGATCAGGCTACAAACATACCACAGGAGAGAAGACAAGCTCAGGAAAGTCTTTCTGGGTCCCTGCCATACTCCATCCCCCAAAGCTGTATTTCTCAACATGGATCAGAGTAAGAGACAAGAACAGAAATCAGTGCTTTAATTCCAATATGTCATCTCAATGCTATCATATACAAAATACTCCCAAATATTCCATGGTACTATTTCTCAGCACACTGGAAAACAAAATCTGCTTTCCTTTGACTTCCACTAGGTCAGGGTGATTTACATAACAATATTGGCTGCAAAGGGGGGACTCCTTGTTGAGAGTTTCAGAGCTTGAATCAGCTACGATGAAACACAGAAAAAAGTATTACCTTCTATCAAACACAGAAAATGTGTGATTTCACAATGTTTCTGTGCGGTACTACTGTTTGACAACCATGATGTTGAACTGCACTAAATATTAATTTGTATAATACAGTAGTCATAAAACTAGGCATAAAACACAGCAGGGGAAATTGCATTTTCCTACTGTTAAGACTATTGTTACAGTCTTCTGGTACCTCATGCTGTCATCTTCCTTAGCAGACTGATGTTTATTTTCCCAGCACACATTGACTGCCATCAGTAGCATTACTAACTTGTCTACAGTTCTGTTACCCTCAGAAGCAGTAAATCTTGCCGAACGAGAAAGGGTCTTTAGATTCAAAAGATACTCGTAATCTCCTGCCATGAGTTTAATCAAAATTCAGAAATGACATGTGGACGCTTGCTTCTAGCAAACACAGTTTATGTTAAACCTGGGAACAGCTTTGGTCTTGATCTATAACTCATTATGATGTAGGGCCAGGAATAACTTCAGATGTTGTTTTCCTCCGTTTTTACGTGTGCAGTCTGTATAAATGAATGTCACAGCTCTCTCATCTCACTAAAGAAGGGTATTTGCCAAATAGGTCCCTTCACCCTTTCCAGAGGCATTCCCTGATTGATTATTTCTTAATCTTCTTGTTCTTGTCACAAACTGTGAACCTGTAAATTTGATTCCATTTTTTCCTGAATACCCACAATGTTTTTTCTACAAAAACTACAGTGATTGAAAACATACTATTTAAAGGCAATTTCTTCCTCTTCTATTTGGTTCCACTCCTGTCTCCTTTATTCTTGGCTCTCAATATATATTCACATCCAGACAGACCCCTCTCACTCTTGCCACACACACACCCCTCCTGCCAGAGACCTGCCGCAGGCATGCTTCCACAGGATAGCTGATGAGAGCAAGAATATGACACCTGGGAGGAGATGGTTACAAAGCTGACCAGACACTGCGTGCTGTACTGTTTCTCTGCCTTCTCCCATGCGAGTGCTGTGGCCTTTCTTGATCTTTATTGCCATTTTAGAAGTAATCTCAAAGTCTGGAGCATTCTTAGCTCAAACCTAAGCAAAAAGGAAGAATAGAGAACAGTTACAGAATTTCAGAAATTCAGAGAAAAGAGGTTACTTTGATGTGTTTCAAAACCTATTCACTTTGCATGGATGGGAAAGTTAGCATCAGGAAGGGAATTTCGGAATTAAGGACATTGAAAATATCTAGTAAGAAAGAAACTCATGAATTGGCTAATTCCACCAGATGTGGACGGATCAGAGGTATGCTCTCTCTTTTTGGCAAAGGTAAACCCTACAGTTCCCAAACAACTACAGTGATTCTTACTTTCAAATTCCCTAGAGAGAGAAAAAAAAAATCTGGTTTACTCCACCTGTCATTCACATTCTCATCTAGATTTTTGCGTTGATTAAAGGTAATATATTTTGCTCACTGATTCCATTTCTGCAAATGCCTTTCTGTCTCATGCAAACCTATGATGCAGAGCGGCAGATCCGAGCCACTGTGCACTCCTGGACAAGAGACAATCTTAAGACTTAAGGCTGAGGTAGCTCCTCCTTTCTAAAAGCTCCCTGGAGATACTCATAGTCATTTACATCTTCTGTTGAAAATCACTAATGCAAAGGTTTCTGTGTTGTGCAGGTTCAAAAATTTAAAATTAGATGAAATATTTCTGCATTAATTGCCATTTTATTGTACTCTTTTTATATTTAAAAGAATTTCAAAACCACTGCCTCTTTATTTGAAAATATCTGCTATCATTTTTCCCTTTTTCAAAAACTGCCTATTTGTATTTCAAACAAGTTTGTCCCAGATGTAATGGAGTTAGAAATGGAGTTAGAAATTCAAAAGCCACAATGGAAGTTTTAATTATCTAAACCGAGGAATCTAGAGTTGACTGGTGAATCTTCCCACGACAGCCCGTGAAACAGACTAATCACAGGCCACTGGCTCAGTGGACATTCAATAAATAACAATCGGTGAAGGTGATAACGTGTTGCTCTAAGTTGACTCCAGTTTTAAATAACCACTCTCAAAACTGCGCCTTAAAAATGGCATGAGCATAAAAAATACTTATGGGTGACAGTTCTCTTCGTCCCTTCCAAACGAATGCTTTGGTTCTGGCAGACAATACTGGATCTCTAGTATTTGGGTTTTCATTTTGGAAATCCAGCATAAGAATAGGAAAACACCTTATATATGAGTTACTACTGTCAATCAGAAGAAAGAGTTAAAATTTAAATAATAAAAATTAATTACATCTATATTGGAAAAGATTAAAAGAAAACAAATCAGGAAACGTGAGTTGGTGAAATAATTTAAATAAAGGAATAAAGTTAGACTGAAATTATAGACATGGACAAATGGAAAATGCTTTACGAGGGTGGCAACAAAGGAGTGTGACAGTCACAGTATGTTTACACTGGTATCTGAATTAAGGATGGCAACTCTAACATTCATTGGGAAAGAAAGTTTAGGTACCAGTACAAGAAAAAATTACCTAATTTTATCCTTAATAAAACACTTGGACGATGTATAAAACTAAGTTACGAAATTTCTTATTTAAAATACCTTAAAGATATATTTAAGAATGATTACAATAATTCACCCAATTTGCTATGAATTTAAGTAGAGCCTCCTACTTCAAAATCTGAATTTCTGGGTCTTTTTCTGCTCTGGAACAGCTCAACATCAGGACTTCCCTAAAGTCAAGTAAGGCCTCCGTTTCTTTCTTCTACTAGCAGATTAATGTATTTTTCAACATCAAAATAAGATTTATAAACAGGGTTTCCCCCACCGAAATCCCTGGGAATATTAATAAATGATTTAGTAAAATAAAAAAATGATTTAGATGTATGTGCCTATTCCACAACTCACATCTATAGTTACCACAGATGCATTAGAAAATAACCAACCTACTATTATGTAGCGGGGGAGGGAGGAAATAAACGTTAAATGCCTACTGATCAACAGTGAAATCTTTCAGTTTCTCTTCTGCTCCACAATGAATTCTAAATTAAATGGTATTCTTGAATGTTCTAGATGAGGATACATTTTTTGAGCAATAGTTTTTCTTCTCACATGAAATGCAGCATCTTGATTATGTCAGTCCTTCCCTTTTTGGCCTTCACAGATGGACTGCGGGAGAAACCGTTTCGTCCACATTGACACTGACTATACAAAACAAGTAGTGGCCTCTACTTCAGGTATAAAAAGGAAGTACACAGAAGGAGCTTCTCACAAAACAGTAGCAACAGTGCTTATGTCAGAAGATTTAAGCACCTGGAGAGTAAGTACCCAGAAGAGACTTAAAACGTGTACAATAGTCAAAGAAGCATTATTTAGGAAAAATTGAAATCATTAAGAAACAAACCTATAGCAATTGACAGCACAGAGAATGGAAGAAATGCATAGGCACTCCTTTGAAAACTGTTAACTCTTGTAAATGAGGCAACAGCATTCCCTAACGTTAAGAACTGGACTACTCACAAAAATCAAAAGCAGAACCCTAAAAAAATCCCATGATCAGTGTTATCTTTTGGGTTCAAGATGCCAATTTTAAAAACTGTTATAGTAAATAATTTAAACAACTTCTGTGTTTTATCAGGAGATTTTTTAATAAAATACTTGAGTGTTACTATTATGAGATCTGATGATGGTACCAACAATGCTTTATTTGAAAACAAAAGATTATCTAATTAAATGCCTTTCTAGGGAACTGCTTGCTGAACTCTCAGAAAAATTTTATATTGATAAATCACACACTATGTTTCATATTAAGACACTCTACTACACCCACACACATCACAGAAGATAGAGCTTGTACCATGTTATTTGTGCTTCTGCAATGTCCCTTCCCCGTTCCTCCTGTACTGTACTCTCGTTTGTTAACTGTGCAAATAACTGAACTATTTCTTTTCCTCACTCCTTGTCCACTTGATAAGGTCACAGGCATCCTTCAAAATTCAGCTACAGTGACTATATCTTTATGAAGCAAAACCTAGACCCTTCACAATCATGTGCTGGATTGTGGACACCCTCAACCCCCCTTCCACGGTTTCCTATATTCCCATAGTGTTTCCTGTAGGAGACTGAAATGTGTTACAGGAGAGGACATGCAGAGAAAATGGCAAAAATAGTTCTCAGTTATGATTCCTGATATGTGACTTATGAATTTATTAGCAGTGTAACTTTAATCAAATTGGTCAGTCTTCTGAGCTTCACTTTAGTCATTTTAAAGTGGAGCTAAGTAGGCCTACCTTACAGGTTACACTAATGGTGAAGTGAGCTCAGACGTGTGAAGCCCATCACACGGCACTGGTCCTGAGTAAACAAGAAAGGACAGTCGTTATCATGACAACCACAAGGATGAGGATAACATGCCCTCACTAGACCATGGGGTCTTTGAATATTTGACGACTTTTAAAGTAAACCTTAGTGATATTGTTACCTCCAGGGCCCAGGAACTACTGTTACAGATTATCAAATCTTTGTTAAATTTTAAAACTATAAGTAGCTGCTCAGGAGATGATGTGTAGCAAATAAGAAAAAAAGCGTTAAGAGGACAAACAATTTAATACTACATATGGAAGGTAAACTTAAATTTTAACTAGTGGTCGACAGGTAACCATTGACATATTTAAAACAAGGAACTGACATGATAAATATCACCATTTTAGAAACATAACAGTCCATTGAACATGTTTTTATTCTATGTATCTAAATGGAAATATTTATTAGTTTCAGCCATGAGTTCTCGTGTCTATTATAGATTGTAGAAAAGGGATCAAGTTTAATTATTATTTTAAAGGACATTTTTATTCATTTTGTTCTACTTATTAAATATTATTATATCCAGGATTTGCATCTTTTTACCCTGTGTATTTCATACTGTCTGCCATATGTACATTTTTGTGAAGGCAAAATGAGGAAAATGTATACAAGGTTGAAAGTTCATTAAAAGGCTTGTAACCAAATGTTAAAAGCTAAGTAATTATAGAAAAAATAATATAGAATTATAGTAATTTTCTAGTTGCTATTCATAGGGGAAGAAAACTCTTGACAAGACGAGAAAGGTCCCTTAACAGATTGGTAGGGCATTAAACAAGATTTCATTCACATTTCTGCATTAGAAGATAAGAAGTAGTAGCTTTCATGCTTTTTTATGCTCTTAATACTCTGTAGAACTCTCCTTAAGCCTCAGAGGCTATTTGCCTTTCTTCACAATGTACTCGTCTGTCAATCTTTAAAGACTTGGAAAATCTGAACAACAAATCCTCTAAAGCAAACAACATGTGTCTTAAGTGTATCAATTTGCTAATGTGTATTTAGTCTTTCCCATTACCATTATTCCTGCAGTAAAAGCAAAATGTCAACTGTGAGTTGGGCTTTAAGTAATTTTTAAAAATAGAAAAGCTAGTGATTCTTATAGAAAAATAATATTAAGCATGAAATATTGGATTACTATACATTGAGGTTGAATGATATCACGTTACCTAATTAACAAATACTTTTAATCAAACATGAACTCAAATTTTATCTTATTAGGACATCTTTTGTTGATGTATATTTCAAGGACTCTCAGTTACATACCTTCCTTTGAAAAACAGTTGGCTAAGATCAAGAAACTGTCCTTACATAGCTATAATGTGACCATAATAATAAAAAAAAGTGTTTTATTATAATTTCTTAGGAGCTACAAGGTGGCTCCACCAAGAATGCAGAAATCAAAGAAATAGATTACCCTCTAGGAGTCAAAGAAAGAAGACAACGGGGCAAGTGTGCAGAACTAGAACCCTACATATGTAACTATGTAAACATTGTGTCCACTAGAAGTGCTTATTAGCCCCAGGAGCAGAGGGAAGTGGTCACCAAGGCAAACGTTGTGAATGCCCATGTCACCACCATATAGCGGAAGGAAGCTTGAGGTCTCCTAGAATCACCAGTAGAGAGATGAATGTAGGTGATTACGGCCAGTGGATTTTAAATATTCTTATCCCCAAAATGAACATTGTTAAGTTTTTCTTCAAAAGTTATTGTTTAAAAGATGAAAAGACAAGCCACAGATTGGGAGAAAATATGTGCTAAATGTATATATGATCAAGGGTCTCATCTCATCAAGACTATAAGAATTCTTATGGCTCAATAATAAGACAGACAATCCAATTTACAAAAGGTCAAATAGACATTTCACCAAAGACGACAGATAAATGAAAAGTTGCGTATGAAAAGAAGTTTAACATCATTAGTAATTAGGAAAAAGCAAAATAAAACTACAAAGAGATACCACTATATCCCCACCAGGACGGATAAAATCAAAAAGACTGACAATACCCAGTATGGGCAAGGATGTGGAAAAATAACCCTCATGTATAGCTGATGAGAATTTGAAATAGTAAAACCTCTTTGAAAAACAGTTTAGCAGCCTCTTAAAGATTAAATATACACTTACCATATGGCCTACAAGAAATGAAAATATATGTTTACACAAATACATACATGAATGTTTACAGTATCTCTATTCATAGTCAAAAAATATAAGCAATAAAAAGATAAGCAATTGTTCAATAGATAAATAAATAGTCATCCCTATATTAGAATAGTACACAGAAATAAAAAGGAAAACTGACATATTGCAACCATATGAATAACTCCCAAAGGTATTATGCTAAATTAAAGACATCAGACAAGCACACAAAAACTGCTTTGATTTATAAGAAATTTCTAGAAAATGCAAAAACCATGGAAACAGAGCAAAACAAATTATTGGGGATGAGGGATAGAAGGAAGGATGGGTGAATTGACAGGAAGAAAGTTTTAGGGATGATGAAAATGTTCTAAAATTAGGTTGTAGTGATGGTTGCCCAACTATATAAATTCAGTAAAACTCATCAAGCTGTACATTTAAAATGGGGGAACTTGGAGGCTATAAATTTTCCCACAATAAAGCTATTAAAAACATTAGTAAGACATGCAAGTCAAGGAAATCTCTATTTTCGTCTTATAAAATGAATGTTATATAAAAACTCACAGGGCATAAAATGATTTTAAACATAAGGAAATTCAAGTGACAATGTATGAAACATCAAATTAAAAATCAATCAATAGTTGGATATTTCCTAATTCTATACTCCAACTGGTTCCTTTCTTTAAACTATGAGACATCACTGAATTAGCTGAGCTAAAGTATGCATCATTAACTAATTAATTATAAATTTAAAACCAGGAATTTAAACAGATTCTGGTGATACCTGGAAGGAGATTTTAGATGATATGGCAGAGATTTAATGGAAAACCACTAGAAGAAAATACATTAAGAAACACCTGTTACAACTCTGAGTCATGGTTTTAACCATGGGATCAATCACAGCTTAAAATATATAAATTAGGGTCCAGTTGAACCCACAAGGGCTGAAGTCTGCTGTGGAAAGCCATGACAATTCATAGTAAAATGATGTGGACAGGCTCCACCTCCCAGTGTATCATCTACCAGGGAAAAATTTGACCCAATTAGGGGATTGATGTATCCATTTCTCAAACTGATCCACACTCTACTACCTCACAAAACCATCAGCACAACTTACCGGAATTCAGAAATGTGTAAACCAGTTTGCTAGGAGCCAGTTCTCCAGAGGTATCTCAGGTTTTTCTTGCAGGAAGGCCCTATTGTCTTTTGTTTACAGATTATCTTCTCAAGTATGTTTAGATAGTGAATAGCCTTGGAAAATGAAGATAGTGTCTTTTTGGAGTTTGTTTACTGCCCATGAGAAAAGATTTAAAGATCCAAGCTCAGGGCTCCTCTTGTAACACAACCTGCTAGATGTGCAGATAATACCTATACTGCTTTGTGTCACCTTCTGGGATCAGGGACTTGGAGAATTGGAATAAATGCTGATACTTCTGTCTACTGCTTTGCTGAGAGTAATAAAGTCCTTTGTCTCTGTCACAGGAATCTTGTGGCTTCTGCCAGCATCCGTGAAACTGTTGCAGGTCAACTTACTAGCTTGCAAGTAAGATAAAATCTCAGATTCCTCACAGTTCTTAACACAGTTCCACTTTAAACCTTCCTTTTTTGGTTGTCAACCCTATTCCAGAGGGGAAAAGCCTAAATTTATTTTTTGAATAGTTAGAACTGTGCAGTCCTTTATAATCCAGTCATTTAAAAACAGACAGGACCTAGTAAATTTATACTCAATTTTTATTTGCTTTACTATTTTCGTATGATTTCCTAAAATAAAATTTTTGAATGGAAAATATCAGTGAATAAAAAAATACAATGTAAAATATTGAAGATAAAAGTACACAAAAAATCAGTGTGACTGTATATTTACTCCAGTTTTTTCTTTTTAACTACAAGATCAATTTATTAATTGCATAATTTGAAAATCAAATGCATACATTTTTCTAAACATCAAAAGTACACTTTACAGCCTAAAATCTAAGAAAAAAGCTGTTTCTTAAACTAATAGTCATCTTCATAAGAGTACAAATTTAAAGATATGCCAACAATGAATGTTAGAAATAATGTAACAAAATAACGACAATTTCTCTTTTGCCAACTTAAATAAACATTTTGATAAGCTCAAGTCTTAAGAGATAGTCTTAAGAAAAGGAGTCAATACAGGTGTAGCCTACTCATTTGAAGATTGCTGGTTCGGGGACTTTACTGTGACCCATACTTAGTAAAGCAGTCATTATTAAATCTGCTTTCTAGGTTGAATCAATAGTCATTGATAAAATGCCCTCAAAAGAACACGTATCATTTTGTGCAATTTTGAAAGTGCTACTTGTGATAATGTAGCAGTGTCCTTAACCTTTTGGGAGGAAAAACTGAGTGCATTATTGTCCTCATAGTGACAGGAATGGCAATCATGAAACTGTATTTTGAGAAGACCAAACCTATTTTTTTCCATCGACAGCTCAATATCAACACAATTACTTTGCTTTGGAGAAAATAAAAGTTGGCTTTAGAATGTCAAAGCCTGGAAATAGTTAATCTCTACAGGCAAGGGCTTTTTCCTTTAAGACTTAATTTCAAGGCTGGTTTGAAGCATTTTAAAGAATTCTCCAGGCATTACACCACACATACACACACACACACACATATGGAAAGGCACCCATTTATAGAGCAAGATTTGCTAGTTAAATATATTAATAATCAAAGACAAATTATAAGGACAAACACAGCTGAAAGGTATTAAGCTTCATATTAACAACTATATGTGTAACCAATACCTTTTTAAAGTGTTTTTATTAATAAACGCATAGGTACTATAGGATGAACAAGAGTAAAGACAAATCAGAAATTCTTAATCACAGTAGTTTAAAGTTATATATGTTTTTCTGTCCTGGAAATGTTTTTTTGGTAACAGGAAACATATCCAAAGAAATTTAAATTCAATACACCACTCCTTTTATGTATAAATATATTAACATGTGCGTGTGCACATGCATAATTGTGAAGTTTAATATATAAAATCAATTGGGGGCAGAGAGACTTAGAAAAATATTAGCCTGAGTTTTATCACACAAAACAGGGAAAGAGGCTGAGCTCCCCACCGGAGCCAGTGCAGAGCCGAGAGGGCCAGCAAGGCTGAGGGAGGGAGGAGGCCGAGCAGTAACAAGGACCCCGAGCAGGGGTCTTCAGGGACCCTGACATTTCTGTAGGGAGGGTGACAAGAGGTTTCAGTCAATCTTATTTATACCTCAAATGACAGGGCAACCATAACTAGCTTCTAGTTAATAGTAGGCTCACCATAAGTGAAATTATTAAAAATAATAAAGCTGATGCTAAGAATTAATTTAATAAAACTAATGGTGAGAATTCTGCATTCTGAACCAGTTTATCGCTGTCAAGATCTTCACTTTCAGATTCTGCTCATCTGTTCTCAGGTCTAACTTTTAGTAAGCTCTTCATCAATTAGCAAGTGGCACATTTTGAATCTCAGGGCCATTCTATGAGTTGGTGATAGTCTATCTTTCAAAACTTATTATTTCCTGAAATTCCCATCTATGTAATTTTTTTTTTAAATACAGAGGGTGTGGCTACCAACCTTTCCTGTTGGCTTCCAAATTTCCATATGCCCATTGCACCATACACCATGTCATACATCCTATTCTGAGGCCTCATCCTGACCCCTGTCGCTTAAATAAATATCTACCTGTCAATATTTTGCTTTCACTAGGATTCTCTTATCTACTCTAATTCACTGGGTAAACATACAAAGTGGATTGCCCAGAACATCTCCAGTTGAAGCCCGCTGTACAAGTGTAATTGTAACATCTTCTTTTTCCTCTCAAAACCTCCCAGGTTTGGAGGATGAATTATATAGTCACCTTATTTATGCAGCTTTCATGCTTTGTTGCTTTTCCTTCTCTTCTGTGCCTCACCTGTTCCCACACTGTGCTGCGTATTACACATCCACTATTGCATAATATGTATCTTTCAAGTGAGGGAAATTGTCATGTAAAATGATGTAACGTAATCAGTTTGCTCCGGGCGTACGGAGAGACTTTCCTGTGACCAACATCATAAATGTCTGAGCACTATTAAGTCTGAAAAGCAGACACGAACCAGCATGGGTGGGATGAGAGATTGCATTTGGCACAGCTTCAGAAATACCATTTCAGGAAGAAAAATCCAATTCAATTTCCAGAATGACTGGTTAAACCAATCCATGACAGGTCTATATAATCAATATCTACTGCCACTTCCCTTGGCAGCATTCCTGGAGAGATCATTTTCCAAAACTGTCCTCTTCTCAGCCACTTCCCATTGTGTTCTATGTAAATTATTTTGGCTTGTCTACTGTAAAAACCTTTTTTTTTTTTTGCCTCTACTACAATAAAGAACTTAACCAATGTATTGCATTACGAATGAAAGAATAGATATCTTCCAATCCCTGCATGCATTTTATTTCTTTGAGTAGTCAGTTTCAATATTATTTTTGGAGTTGTAAGAGACAGGTCAAAATATTTTCCCATTTTCAGAGCCATTGCATATAATCCTAGCCCGACAGTAGCACCGACCATTTCTCTCTCTGTTACCTACCCCACTTTAGAAAATTGTCATGCAAGATTCCGCCCTACCACAGCCAGGAGCAGCTTTAGACCTTTCCCTTGAAGGAAGTAGTCGGTTTCTGGTCAGCAAAACCTGTGGCAGCAGACACAGTCATGGTTAAGGAACTGTGGGTAAGTGCCCTCTGTTAAAGGTTAATAAGCACCCAGTTAATTTGAGCCTACTCAAGAGAAATGGATCAGGAACTGCCTCTCTTCCCCACTTAAATACCCCTCAGAATTGAGCAGCTTCCCACTGCACTGAGAGCAAAATCTAAACTACAGCCCTGGCCGACAGGCCCTTGCACGGCCTGGCTGCCGCCCTCCTCCCCAGACACGTCTCATCCTCTCTCTGCGGCCTTGGCCACCATATTCCAGCTGCACTGGCCTCCTTTCTGTCGCTGAAGGAACACACCAGTCCCTTCCCTTCCTCTGCCCAGAAGGCACTTCCTCAGTGCTTCAAGTAACAGGCTCTTTCTCATGCTCCAGTTCTCAGCTCAAGCAACACCTCCCTGGAGAGGCCTCCCCTGACTGCACCATGTTCAAATTCTTCCAGTTGGTTTCCTTCGCTGCTCTCTTCATCTCTCCAGAGTTCATAGGAGAGTTAATTTTCTTCCATGTTTGCTTACTTGGTTATTGTCTGTCTACCCATGAGGAGCTGTATGTTTTTTTTTTTTTAATGTAACATCCCCAATGTCTAGCAAATAATAGGTGATCAATGAATGTTTGCTACATAAATGACAGCCCTAAACAAGACTGATACAGGCAGTGTTTCTCCTGGCATCACTTTGCCTTCATTTCTGCTAGTATCTAGCATCTCTCCAGCAAGCTGTCAATTCCCATTAAACCGCTGGATCTCGACCTTGGTTTCTGGGAGCAAAGAATTAAAGCAGCCAACCTCTGGTTCATGGGGGCAGGGAGGAAGGAGGAAAGGGACACCTTGGGGGGATGAAGAGAAAGTAGGTGACTTTGTTTAATCCTTATATAAACTGGACCTCCAGATAAATAGACCAATAGTATTTAATAGGAGAAACAGATTTTTTCTCTGAAATGCCCTTAGTAGCTTAGCCCTGGCTGACAGTTACTTATAGTTAAAGGAAAGTAACATATATAAGCTCTGACTAATGTTACACATGCTTTATCACATATAAAATAGATATGCTTAATAATTTGAATGCCTCACTATGGGAGGTGATTCCTACTAATCTTACATACAAGTCTCAATCTATTATTCTGGGTAAAAAGTACTTGTCCATTGAAGGAAGACAGGACCCAAGGACTCTGTCTCAAGTCCCCACACCTCTCTTTGCTCCACCTGAACCTCTTGACGGCTTGTACTACTAAAATGATTTAGTACAACTTGATGCTGTGTAGGATCTCAGATTTTTGAGAATCTGATTTGACTATCCAATCATGTGTGTCAGCTCAGCTGTGAATGCCATGGGGAATTTAAACATACTAACATTCAAAAATTCAATGGTAGAGGAGAAAGGAAGAGTCTGCTGAATTCCCTCCCCTCTATTATTTAATCCTTGCCTGGGGAAGTAAAAAGGTAACCAAAGAGCTTCAGGTGATACCAATTTCAGGGGTTTGAAGAGTGGCCCCCAGAGGTGTGTCTCCATCCTAACTCTTGCAGTCTGTTCTCTTTGTCAGCTCGGGCTGCCAAAGCAAGCCAATATAGACTGGGTAGCTTCAACAACAGACATTTATTTTCTCATAGTCCTGGAGGCTAGAAGTCTTTAATGAAGGTGCCAGCAGATTTAATTCCTGATGAGAACCCTCTTTCTGTTTTGCGGATCACTGCCTTCTTGCTATGTCTTCATGTGGAGGAGGAAGAAAGAGGGAGTAAATTGTCTCGTGTCCCAGCTAACAAGGGCACTAAACCCATCAGGAGGACTCCACTCTCACGACCTCATCTAAGCTTAATCGCCTCCCAAAGGCCCCATCTGCAAACACCATCATGTTGAAAGTTAGGGCTTCAACATAGGAATTTGGGGGAGACATGATTCAGTCCACAGTAGCTGTGACTGTAATTTTATATGAAAGAAAAGGTCTTTGCAGGTGTTACATATCTTCAGAAAAGATCTTGGATTATCCAGGTGGGCCCTAAATCCAATGACAGATGTCTTTATAAGAGAAAGGCAGAGCGAGATTAAACACACGGAGGAAAAGGCTGTTCAAACACGGAGGCAGAAATTGGGGTAATGCAGCCCCGAGCCGAGGAACACCTGTAGCCAGAGCTGGAAGAGGCAGGGACTGATTCTCCCTTAGAGCCATCAGAGCAGCACAGCCCTGGGGACACCTTCATGTTGGACTTCTGACGCTCAGAACCGTGAGACAGTAAATTTCTGTTTAAGCCAAGAAGGAAAAATAAAATACCAGTGCTCAAATTCCACCCCTATCCAATTAAACCGATATCTTCTGGAAGTGAAACCCTGGCACTGCTGTTGTTTAAAGCCCCTGAGGTAGTAACTCTGCCATGTAATCAAGGCTGAGAAGCTCAACCCTACAGTGTTTCCCACTCTAGAATTATTATCGTTTCAGTGAGGATTTCTTTACTCTTAAAGACCAAAAATATTCCTGACCCAAAAAATTCATGCCCGGTGGCAGATTATTTGTACCAGAGTATGTATTGGAAACCAAGAGTAGTGACTGACAATATATATTAGAAACTTCTGGACCCTCTAAAATCTGTTGTCACTTCTGTTATGACTGGAAAAGAATGTTTAAAAAGATATTTGAAAAATAGGCTTAGGGGCACTAAGGAACAATGAAATGCTTTTATTTCTTCATATTGCACTAAAAATAATCATTCTAAATTAACCTATAGAGTGGCGTCCACAAGCAGGGTGCTTTACCTCCTTTATGTTATAAATTCCTATAGTTTTTCTTTCCCAATCTATCATCCTGATCAATAGTGAATAAATCTCCTATACCAAGTGAGCTAAAGAAACAGAATAATCACAGTCTTACAGGGACATAGAGACAGTTCATGTCACCCCAGTCCTTCCATTGTAACCTGCCATCAAAAGGCACTGCAGAAGGTCACCTCTTGATCTCTATTTCTCAAGAAAAGAATTAGTCATATATATTGTTAAATTGGCTTCATCCCCAAAGAATAAATAGGAGATGAACTGCGCTGAACAAAGGGAATCACTACACTCAGAAAGCCATTTGGTTGCAGCAGGAAAGCAATGTGAAGCAGTCTTACAACATTGCATGACGTTAAATGTCTACAATCAGTTTATTGTGCTTAACTCGTATAGATGTGTTCTGCCAGCATTCTCCCTCTATAATCTCTCCCTAGGAAAACTCATCTCCTTTCACAACTGCAGGGGTCACTTATAAACTAACAGCTCTCAAATCCTCACCTCTGTCCCCGACATCCCTTCCAAGCCCCAGATGCCGTATGGTGCAGCAGCGAAGGATGAATATTCCAGCTTTAGCGTCAGACTGTCTATGTCCAACTCCCAGCCACCACTCATAGGTCAAATTATTTACCTTCTAAGCCTCACTTTCATCATCCTTAAATTGAGAAAAATGCATGCACTCCAGTATCCAGCTACAAGTAACTACTTAAGGACTATCTCCTATAATTATTATCATTAGCCCTGTCCACACATATGTCCCAGAAATACCTCAAATGCAAAACTGTCTAAAGTTGAATTCATTATTTTCCCCGAATATGTGATTCATCTCTGAGAGCTCCACTGTATTGAATAACGATAGAAAACTATAATCCTACCAATTATGTGGCCCCCCAGGGAATCATTTTGTTATTCCTTCTTTTCCCTCATTTCCCACTTAAGTCGTCGCCACATCCTGTTGCTCTACCTCTGCAGTGACTCACGAATCCATCTTCATCCACCCCCACAGACATGACCTGAATTCAGGTCATCATCACTTCCATGAGCACTACCTTCTTGTAATGAGTTTCCTAGTCTCCCATCCCTTGCCCCCACATTGCTGGTTTCTCCCAGCAGCACAGCTCTGAACCAGAAATGACTCTTCCAGTGCACTCAAATGCTTTACTCAACATGTCATTCAAAGACTTCCAACATCTGGCCAACCTATCCAGCCTCATCTGCCCTACAGTCTTTTAAGGACGATGTCAGTCTCTCCCTACTTAGGATAAATGATGCTAAGAGTCGCCCACTCCCATGGGCGTTCTCAGAGGGAACTGTAATTACCTGGCCACTGCCTTTAAATCTATCCCTGAAGCAAAAAGGACAGATAGTGAGTGAGAGAAACGTTATTATATATATAATCTTAATGCGATTCTAATTTCTATCTTTTAAAGCAAATTATATGTGAACTTCGGCACTTTGTAATTAGTTTTAAAAGGATTACTAGATTTTTATCTCTCATCTAATCTTAATAAGCTTTGGGTTACTACATTGTGGATGAATAACGCTAGCCAACAACCTAAAATTCAAAGTAAGTCTCAAATTCATTATGATGCCTCCTACTACACTCTTCCCTTTTAGCCTTCTCTCCAAAATACCTTATGCCATGACCCTTGACCTCCACTCTTGAGTACCTAAGCACATGGTCTTCCCCGTGCCTCCCAAGCCTTATTTGCCCTTTCCTCCTCCTTACTTATTTCCACTCACTCATCTTCCCACTCTCAGCTTAATTAGCTCTCTTTGAATGTTTTTTTTTTCAAATTTAAGATTATTATTTATTTAACATTTCCAATCTATTTGAGTTATTCAGTCATGCTATACCGTAATGGGCAGCAGCATACTTGTGTTGAATACAGATTACGAGCTTGGTTCTCTAACAATTCAGTTAGCAGCTGTGCAGATCGCCACCCCGCCCTTCCCTTTCCCCCTTCTTTGGGATGCCTGCCAGCAGGGATAGGTTACAGTCCCTTCCACATGGTACCACAGAATATGATTCTATGCATTGCATTTGCTTGTCTTTTCACTCTTTTTATGGGGCTTTTGATATTAAAAAGTTAATTTTAATATAAACAAATGTATTGATTTTTTCCCCGTGGTTTATAATTTTTATATTTTAAGAAACCCTTCATTACCCTGAGATAATAAAAAAATTATCCTATGTTACCTTCTGAAAGCTTTTTGTTTTTTCCTTTTACACTTATGTCTTCTATCCACCATGAATTAAATATTTTTTAACATTTTTTAATTGAGTTATAGTCATTTTACAATGTTGTGTCAAACTCCAGTGTAGAGCACAATTTTTCAGTTATATATGAACATACATATATTCATTGTCCCTTTTTTTTCGCTGTGAGCTACCACAAGATCTTGTATATATTTCCCTAAGCTATAATCTTGTTTATCTATTCTACATATGCCTGTCAATAGCTACAAATTTGGAACTCCCAGTCTGTCCCTAAATTTTGTGTTTGGTGTGGCAACTATTAGAAAACAATAATGATTTTTAATACCATTTATAATAGCAACCAAAAATATCTAATATCTAGTAATAAATCTAATGAAATATGTTCAAGATCACTACCCAAAATCTAAAAATCTTTGTTAAGAGAAATTAAAGAAACCAAAATAAATGAAGATATCCCTGGATTAGGATTAAGAAACTAAATATTGTTAAGATGTCAATTCTTTGGACATTCTCTGATGCCCTGGAAGAGCTGGTACACGTAACTCCACGTACCTGAACTCCCAACTGTGCTGACATTCTAAGGTACAGGTGTAAGCGTAGGTTGGACTGACCCCTAAACTGCAAATTGCAACAGCCAGGTTAATCTAAGAGAGGAACCTAGGAAAGAAACTGATCTTGAAAACCAGAAAAATGTACAATTGAAGTGACGGCAGAGATAGAAATCACCATTTTAACTCAGAGACATAGTGAGTAGAATATACACAGGAAGACTGAGCCTGCAGAGATTACTAAAGGAGCTGGATTGTGGCCACCAGCTCGTCTTACTGCCATATAGGCCGTCAGCCAAGAAAGGAAGAAAAGCTCTGAGAGGCACTCAGGCACACCAGTGAAGTTCATACGTTCTCTCTTTTATGGGAACGTGCAACACTTTTTCTAAGAAATGGGATCATCCTATTATAGACATCCAATATTCCCTTGGTAATTCAAAATGGAGTTAAAGTAAAAATTTCAAATCCAGCCTATACTGAGGCAATCTTAAAGAACCAAAAAAGCAACCCTGATTCTCTCTGGCAAAAATTTCCTTGTGCTGGAAAGTAAAATTTCAAAAGTAAATTTTCATTGATTTTAAATGCAGCAATCTCTGTTGAAATTATTCTTTGTAATATTTTAAATACATTTTAAAGGTTTAAATAAAATGTATTGCTGCCACATAAATATTATCAATCTCATCAGAATAAAGAAGAGATGAGAACCTGATGTGCATAGATTAGCTACTTAGGTACATAGGTATAAATAGATAATACAATTTTACTTGTTTTTTAAAAATTATTTCAACTCATCATATTCGTGTCTCAGCTGATCCTCTCAATAAGGATCTGCACTTCTAGCAGGTACAAAGGCGGCAGCCTGAGATCTACTCTGAGCTTCTCTAGCCAAGTCATGTGCCCTAGCTCAGGGCTACATCCAGGAGGAAGCAGCATCTTTTTCTAATTCACACCAAGACTGGCAGCAGACTTTATAAAACTTCTATAAAAACTCAAGTGTCTGCATCGTTTTTAATACAAAACCTAAGATATCACATGGCACCTGACATGGGACACTCCCTCACACTGAGAGGAAGTATTCATGCAAGCATGCATACTCGGCCAGAGGGAAACAAACAGCCCAGAGGAAAATGGAAAGAAATCCCTGTCGCTGTGGAGCTAATATTCTAGTACAGAGAGAGAGAGACTCTAAACAGGAAAAATTAGTAAAATGTAAAACATCGAGGAAACACAAAGCACCAGAAGAAATCCTAAGGAGACATATAAGGAAATACATAAATGATAAGGAAAACAAACCAAGCAAGGAAAGAGGGTAAAGAGTACAGGGAAGTCGGGGAAGGCATTACAGTTTTACAGTGTGGCCAGCAAAGGCCTATAATAAAAGATAGCATTTGAGTAAAAAACCAAAAGGAAATGAAGAATGAGTCTTGTATTTATCTGGGGGAAGAGTGGAGCATGTGCAAAGGCCCTGAGGTGGGATTATGTCTAGTGAGCTGAAGCATTAGTACTACTAGACATATATAGCACTTAAATATGCAAGGCAGTGTGCTAATTGTTTTACACAGAAATACCCATTTAAGTCCTCACAGCAACCCTGTGAAATAGGGGCTACTATTATTCCCATTTTTTAGATGAGTAAAGCAAAGTATAGGTAGTTAGGTAGCTTGCTCAAGATCACAAAACTATTGAGTGAAAAATCCAGACCCAGGAAATCTGGCTCCAGGGTTGATGTTCACAACTGTCCTACTATATAGTAAGTCTTAGTAATTTAATTATTTTAATCACCAGTGGATTCAGATTATGAGTACATCTACATTTTAAAAACAGGAAAAAGAAAAAAAAATTTAAGAATCCAATAAAGTTGAGCAACCCTATGGGCCAACCCAGAAAAATTCAAATCTGGCAAAGTAGATATCCATCACCCAATTCCTGTGTGATAAACATTGTTCCTTGCATAGCATAAGGTTTTCTCCTTGGTTCAAGCCTTATGAATAATGCAAAATTTAGAAAGGAGAAACCTTAACAAACCATCAAATTTTGATTATTATGATTGGGACAAAACTAAGTTAATTGCCCACATTAAAAAATTAAATAGTGGGAAAGGTAGGAATTCTACAACAAAATTTTCTAAGTATGAATCACAGCTCCATTATGTATTATCTGTGATGTTAACAAGCCACTTATCCTCTCTGGGTCTCACAGTCTCAAGAAATGTGGGTGATGATTACCTACCTCTCAGGGTGTTTGTCAGCAGTGCCTGTTGTAGGGAAGGTGTAAGTGTTGGTTTCAGTGTTACTTTTTGTGGCAGTGTAGCATATTCTGTAAGCAAGGGACAGTAGTGGGAGGCAGTATGGATTGGAATCCCAGATTAACCACTTCCCAGCTTTGTGACTCAGGCAATTTAGTTAACCCTTCATTTTCTCAGTTTCTCACCTGTAAAATGGGAACAATAACACTAATGACTTCACAGGATTGTTCAAAGGATTAAATGAGTTACTATATATAGGATGCTTAGACCAGTACCTGGCCTGTAATAAGTGTTATATTTTTGCTGATGGTAACATTATTATTATGTGTCATTTAAATTTATTAAGGAAGTCATTCATTTCTTCCACTTTGGTTCAAGAAGACACATTCAAACTGTGACTGCTTCTGAAATATCTTTCCTTGTAATGTGCTTCTCTCTGTCATTTAGAGGGAATCCAACAAATTGAAAAGTATATTCTGAGTTTAGGCCTTTTGCTTAATGCAGTCAAACTGTTGAGGTTTGTGCTAAATTATTTAGCCACTGTCCTGAAAATTGTGTTTTTGCAAACTCCCTTCCCTCCATTCATTACTAACATGAAACTTCAGGTAGATTTAATTTTATATTCCCCATCTGTAATTAACCATCATCTCACTGAATGTTTTCAGCATTCACTCATATTTGACAGTAAAACCCTGATAACATATAAAGATGTATGACATGTGTCATTTTTTTCATTATTATAGGATAGTTTAGGACCTCCATCTAATTACATACAAAGGGAAAAGAAGCTGAACCATAGCTGTAGTTAGACATACTGATAACAATTGCTATTTGCGGTAAACACGTCCTTACCACGCTTTTATCTCCATGCCTCAACATCTAAACTGCCTTGACATTGCCTTAGAGATCTTCAGACATATTAGGCAAGGTGTTATTTAGAGAGAACGTTACCTTTACCCTTGCTCAAATGGCAGAAAAATCTGCCAAAAGCCTTAACTGCTGTGTAATCAGCTTGATTGGCACACTCAGCAGAGTTGGCAAGACAGAGCCAACCTTATAACAAATATCCACTCTTGACGCCGCCCTATAAAGGAAAAATGTGTTGGCTCTATTATTCCATGCTTACCACGAGCCTCGGGGAGAAAAGTTCCAGGCACAAAGTACCTGTTATGTTCAGAGTACCTTGAAATGTCACTATAAGCCTATTATGTTAAGGAATTCTGAATGTGGAAATTCCATCTCAGATCTCCTAACAGTTTAAGTTACCATAATGATCTCATTATGAGTGATTTTACCAAAAAGTAATTTCACTATGTGAATCCAAAGCTGATGTGATTATTTTGCTTATTTTGAAAGCGTCAGTAAAGAATGTCATTTCCTATCTCTACATATACTTTTTAAAATACAAAATTCAAATATTCTATTCTAAGTTAAAAGAGTGAAGCAAGAATTACCAATTGATATTATTATCTAACATAACACGGGCAACACTTGCTAAAAGGATCAAAGTAGAAAATCTCTTTCAGGTATTTGAGAGAGAAAATTCTTTTTTTTTTTTTTTGTAACCAGGAGAGCACAAATTTTCCTAAGTTATCACACCTTGTTTCCGATCAATGTTTTTCAACCATTTTCCAACATGTATTCTCCCTAGGGACTCTACAAATTTTCTGCAGACTCTATTTAGAGCAATCAGTAATTAACTTCTTTGGTCTTTCAAAACTTCAGGGAACTTCAGACTATAGATCTAAGGTATGGATAATAGACAGAAAGACTACCCATCTGATCAGAGGAGTTGATTCCAGATTATCAGGAAAAAAATAATAATAATTCTTTAGGAGTCATGGCTTTTCCTTCCTTTTGTCAATCTGTTAAAAACATTACTCAGAAGACATTTTCTAGAGGCTTCCATTTTGTCAGATTTAGGCTCCCAAAAGCGATGTGTTTGACTACTCATATCAGTGACTGAATCACTTCACCATCTCTGAAATTCTGCTGACTGCATACAGTATGACAGCATCTGACATTTCATTTGTTTAGAGATTCACTGCGACAATTCTGCCATGGCAAAAGTTCTGAGGTTTCCAAAAACCATTCTAGAAAGACAATTAATTTATTCTCAGTTCATTACCTTTGTTTTCATCTCTAGTAACTGTTACCAGGAAATTAACAGCATAGGATTCAAAGAAGGGGCCTGAAATATGGCATTTCTGGACGCATGAGAAAAGTGCCCAAATTCAGAAGACAAACCATGTTTCAAGCCCTCTCTAATATAGTTAATATAGAAATACACTCGTTTATTTAAAAATTGAAAAAAGGACACAATTAATTTTAATTATTAGCATGAAATGCCATATAATGGAGAGTTGAGAAGAAAAAAAATTTCCAAACTTTTACCATAGTTTAGGAAATTCTACAAGAAAAATCACTCCCAGTGTCTATATAAAAATTGGAATACAAGTCTTTTCTGCTCATGGATCTTCAAAGTTACTGGGAAAACAGACACTACCCAGCTCTGCAGAGATTCAATTTCAGGAGAGTCCAAGGCTGGTTCCTTTTCAGATACACTCTCCAGTTTTAATTCTTATTCTCTTTTCTATTTCTTCCCCTTTGAGCCAACTGGTTAAACCATTATCTCATTTCAGTGTGAAAACCACTTTCACATTGATTATTCATACTCCCTGAAACTCTTGAGTCTTCTAGAGTCTAGATCTTGATATTAATAGAACAGACTTTGGAAGTCAGGGAGCCTTTTTCTCTCCAATCTGATCTTTACAAATTAAACTCTAACTTTCAATACTAACTCTTTCTGCAGTACTCGTTAAACATGGTGTCGTATAATGTAACAATATATTTGGTCTTTGTCCCCAGTTCCTGGTACAGAACTCCAAAAACCTTTGAAATTTCCTGAGCAAAGGAGTGTCTTTTCTTATCCACAATGAGCCCTTTTGGATCACATATGAGCTTATGATAATAATGTGACTTTGGGGGGCCCTACTTAGCCTCAATATGGAGGTCACAAGAAGGACTAAGTGATTAGCAAGTTGGAACTTTCAGTCCCACCCCTGACTTTGGGGAGTGAAGAGGGGCAGGGAATCAAGCTCTATAAAAACTCCTGAACAATGAGATTCTTCAAAGGACTTCCTTGTTCATAAACACATTGAGGTGCTGAGAGGGAGGATGGTTTGCCCAGAGACAGTACAGAAGCCCCACATCTCTCCTTCTCCCCTATACCTTGTCCATGCATCTCTTCAATTCGCTTCTTCCTGCAGTGTATCCTTTATAACAAACCAATACCTGCAAGTAAAGGGTGTTCCTGAGTCCTGTGAGACATTCTATCAGATTGTTGAATCTGAGGAGGGGTTCTAGGGACCCCTGATTTATAGCCAGTTGTCGGAAGGTGGCCCGGGACTTGTGACTGGCATGTGAAGTGAGGGCGCAGTCTTGTGGGATAAGTCCTTTACCTGGGGGTCTGTGCTAACTGGGCAGTTCGTGTAGAACTGAATTAAATTGTTGGACACTAGTTGGTGTCTGGAGAATCAGAGAACTGATTGTTGGTGCCAGGAAACACCTCAGACCGTGGTGATTTTGAAAGTCTAAACCAAGTGAAACTAAGCAATGCCTTCATTTCAGTATCAGTTAATCCAGCACTGTTAAAACAATGCATATTACTTGAGGTGAAAAATTAATCTGTAATGGACTGAATGTATTTCTCTAAAAGTCGTTGTGTTGAAGCCCGAACCTCCAGTGTAACTATTTGAAGATAAGGCTGTAGGGAAGTAATTAAGGTTAAATGAGGTCATAAGGATGGGGTCCTAATCCAATAAATTGGTGTTCTTATAAGAAGAGGAAGAGACATGAAAGAACTCTCTCCCTCTCAGATACACACACAGAGGAAAGGCCATGTGAGGACACAGTAAGAAGTCTGCTGTCTGCAAGGCAGGAAAAGAGCTCTCTCCAGAAACCAAATTTGCCACCACCTTGATTTTGGACTTGTAACCTCGAGAACTGTGAAAACAAATTAATTTCTCCTGTTTAAACTACCCAGTCTTGGTATGGCAGCCTGAGCTAACTAACGCAATCTGATAAAATCTTAAAAACATTAACACATTCTAGTCAACATCTGAATCTTTTTTAGCTTGAAGACTGACTTTCCTTATAGAGTATAATAACAGGGATGGGGCAGGCGATTCAATTATTTCAATTCAAACACTTCTGTTAACTGACTGCTAAAATAATTCTAGACACTTCATTTTAGAAAGTCTGATTTTTTTCTTACTTTAAAGCATTACACTATAGAATTTTCAACCTAAAATTCAATTATTCACTTTATATATATATATATATATATATATATATGCAAACAGAAAAATAGGCATAGTTCCTGCTTTCAAGTTGTTTATAGTTTTGTGGGAGGACAGACAGTAACCAAATAACCACGCAACTCCCAGAGGTTCGAGAGGGCCTGCAATCCAAGTACATTGTTCCACATTTACTGGCACCAGGCTGATGCACAAAGACAAGTAAGGAGTCCAAGGAGAGCACCCTTTTCTTCATAATATGCACAGAAGTCTACTTAATTTTGTCAGACATACTACATTTCAGAAATGTGTTGGTTATATAGCTTTGCAGTTAGCATTCATATGAGAATTCAAGAATGAGTAATAAAAGGGCCAACAGAACTAGAAGGACTGATCTATGAAGAAAGATTGAAAAGAGTAAATTGAATGCCTACAGTCTGACCAGCTAACAACTGAGAGAGAATATGGGAAGATAAATAAACTCAAATCATTTAGAAAATAAAGACATTCCATAATGAAATAAAAGTAAGGAAATAAATTTTCCATTATAGGAAAGGAGCACAAGCTTTATTAATAAACTAGAGATGCAGTTAGAGGTCTTTAAAACGATGCAGGAGCTCACAGTTGAGGGGGGAAATCCCTAGTGAGTTTGGTCACTAAAAACAAGGGAACCGTGGGATATTTTATCTCCACGGTTATCGCTACTCAAAGCATTTATGGTGATAAGGACATTGGGAAAGTTTTCTAATAGTTCAGGAAATAATTTATGGGGAAAAAGATGAAGGAAAGTTAGACTAAGAATTCTGAAAAGCCAAGGAGTGTGCATTCCTGTGCTGACTTGTCATCCTTAGAAAATTCAGGGCAAAATGAAGTGTTTACTTTCTGCTGTGAGAGGCAGGCTCAGGGCCCCATTAATGATGGTACCAGTGAAAGTGATAGTGAAACCTTTATGTTGCATGTAAAACAGTTGATACAGGGAAAGGTAAAGAGCCATGTTCTCCTATGGAGCTCTAAGAAATACCTCACTAAGGAGTCCCCAATCCACTTACCATCCTCAACAAATAAAGTGGATTTACCTAGAATTAAGAAATCTTGAGGTGAATTATATTTCCCCATTTAAAAATTTTTTAATTACAGGATTTTAAATTGAGCCTGGAGGTGTACTGGATCAGTTAAGAAAACCAAAGACCTTTTAAAATTACACAAAAGAAAGAAAAATATTCTAATAAATATTTAAACACCATTCAAATATGACTAGTACAGTGTAATGTTTGCTTCTCCCTTAAATAAGCTTATTTTTAAAGATGCTTCAAAGAGAAAGGGAAATGGAACAAGCCAGGCAAGCACACTGTTCTACCTCACAGCTAACCCAGGGCTTAATGCCTAAAGCACTCTATGCCTGCACAGCACAGGTAAGATAGCAACCTTTTGGCTAGACTTACAAAGGAAGTTCCTCAGAGTACAACTTAGTACATTCAAGTGACCTCTGTACTATTATCGTCCAGGTTATTTCCTGAAGTCTTCAGATACCAAGATAAACATTGCAACTCTAAGATACAGCGTTTCCATGTCCACCCGAAGTCTCCTGTAGCTACATTTGTCCAAATGGGACATCCCTTGCATTTTAAAACTCTCCTACCACACACCACCTCTGCCTCTTAAGCAAGAAGACCACCCAAAAGATGGCTTTGATCTAAAAGTAATGCAGTACTTTAAAAAATTGAAGAATAAGCAACAGCAATGGTCAATGTGGAAGCCTTTGATCCTTATAAATGAGTCCTTGTGGGATATCCAAAAATAGGAGCAATGGTCCAAGTATTCAGTGAGAAAGAAATATTCAAGAATTTAGATTCAGTTTCCTCAAACGCTATAATTCATAATGTCCTTTTCCCCACTGTGAATTCCTAAGTTAATTTGGGAATTATCTTAGTTTAGTAACCTGTTCCGAGTTGTCATTAGACCAGAGAATATTATAATTTGGAAAGAAAATTTCCCTCTACCACTGTTATTCACTTATCAATTTTGAATCAAAACATTTATTTTAATAAAGGATTATTCAAAATAAATAATACTTCAGAAAATGCTGTATACTCTAAGTAGCAATAGATATCCAGAATTGGTATAAATAAAGACAAAAGCTGTTGGTTGAATTCTCTCTAAGGGATTGCTAGAAATGCATAGATTGGTCTTGGTTATTTTTAACTTATGTTAGAAACAGTGGTTAAAATTTTGGACTCTGCAAAGGTTTTTAAACCATGTTCCAAGAAACCACTGTGTAGAGTTCCACAGAGAATTACGGATTCCAGAAATGTTGGAATTTAATTAAAATTTAAAATCTACATCCAGCTATCTTTAAACCAAATACACACACACTCCAAAAGAAATTGGATGGAGGCAGATCGACAGGTTCAAATTCTAACTTGACTATTTACAAGCTGTTTAAAGTTGGATAATACACTTAACCTTTCACATTCTCAATTTTCCTCTCTAGAAATGGAAATAATGATAGTATGGACATATCTCAGGGTCACTGACAGGATTAAGTGAGATGCTGCAGGGAGGCAATGTAGCACAGTGCTTTAGAGCACAGGGCCTGGGACAAGAGTGGTACCCAGACCAGAAGCGTCAGCATCAGCTGGGAATACATTAGAAATGCAAATTCTTAGGACTTGCTCCACATCTATTCAGGGTGGGACTGGCAGTGTTTTAACTAGCCTGCAGGTTGTTCTGATGCACACTAGAGTTAAGAATCACTACCCTGTCTCAGTCTCTTTAGGTTTCAATCCTTGGTGGCCATTTAATAGCTACATATCCACAGGCAAGTTACTAAACTTCTATAATCCATGTAAAGTATATGAAACAGAATAACAAATATTAGCTATTATTAAAGTACTTGGGACAGTGCTGGCCTACATTAAGCATTTCAGTAAACACTAGTCACTAGACCCTAGCATAATTATTTTAATTATCACTATTTTTTATTATTATTAGATGTCATTTTGAAGCAGGATCAAGCAATAATATGCTTAAATATATCTGAGTTCTTTAAAATGCTCAAACTACATTCAAGTTCAAGGTAAGGAAAAAAGAAATTGGAAGCTTATGGCTACATATGGTGATTTCTGGGTATTTTTAAAAGTTAAGAACCATAGAAAGATGCCCAATGTACTTATTTGTAAGTTCCAAAAAACTCACATTGGCTTTTCATCATAAAATCATACTTGTTGGAGGCAGACACACTAAAAATAAAATCGATTCACTGTGATCATTCCTGTGGTTTTAAAATTCAAAGATTAGAAAGACACAATGTCCCTTCTAACGTGCTGATTTTACTCCTTTGTAGTCCAAACGTCCACGCAGTGCCAGGTGTGCATGCTTAAGTATGACACGTCAGTATTTTTTTCATTCTTTGTATCTTATGAAGGTTCAAAGAAAGGCGTGCCAATAGGCATATGGCCTCACATTTAGTTCTTTAATGCTGTGACAAAGAATGATTGAGGATTAAGATACTGAGAATGGAGATGTTCGAGCTTGGGTGAGATGGTCATGAACACAATAGCAAGCATCTGCTTCTTTACAGCCCAAGCCCTGGAACTTCACAGCAAGCTGATCGTACCATCTGTAAGCCTGGGAAATGTTTTTTAAGCGTCAATTTGCAGTTTATCATATTTATTATGTTTTGCCATTATTATCTTTTTCTATAATAATAGCACATTAAAGTCCATAGGGCCTGGAATTTTCTGTGCTGGAAGATTTTTGAGGACTAATTCAGGCTCCCTCTTTTTCTTAATTGGCTAAAACTCTACTTTTTCTTAGATCTTGAGCATTTCATCTAAATTTTCAAATGTGTTGGCACAAAAGTTGCTCATAAATTCTTCACATTAGCTTTTTTAAATCTCTGTAACATCTGGAATTGGTCTCCTTTTTTCATTCTGGTATTAGTTATACCAGAATTTGTGCCTGATACTTTAGTGAATGGTACCATTGATCAAATTTTATCTATTTTGTTACCTTTTCAAAGAACCACCTTTTGGCTTTTTTCAAACTTCCTAGTGTTTATTTTTATGACATTAATTTCTACTTTTATCTACATTATTTGTATGTCCTTTTCATTTGTATTTGGTTTTGATTTATTATAACTTACTTATAAGATTGATGTTTAGCTCATTAATTTTCAACTTCATTTCAAAATAAGAACAGTTTCGCCTGTTTTCTAATAACTTAAGACATAGTATTTTCCTTATAATTTTCTTCATTTTTCATCATTTTCTATACCTGCTTTGATATTTTTCCTTAACACATGGATTCTTTTAATTTCCAAAGATATGGAAATATTCTACTTAATTTCATTATTGATTGCTAATTGAATTCTGTAATTATATAGTCATCATGATAGCAGTCCTTTGAAATGGTTAGAAACTTTCATTAAGGTCAAGTTTCATATGGTCAATTTTTACAAATGTCCTGTTTGTGTCTCAAAAGAGGGTCTATTCTCTAATTACATGATGTGGTATTCCATTTGCATCCATTAGGTCATATTTGTCAATCACATCCTATAAACTTTCCATATTCATTACTGATTTTGTTTGCTTCCTAATTATTTCTGAGAGATTTGTTGAATTCTACTACTATGATTGTGTATTTGTCAGTGTCCCCTCCATTTCTGTATTTTCTTTGTGCATTTTGGGACAGTTTTTAGATACGTACAAATTTAGAAACATTTTATGTTCCTGGAAATTGAAGCTGTTAGTACTATAAAATGACCAATTTTATCTCTACTAATGCTATGGACCTTAAATTCTATTTTGTCCAATATCAAATAGATACAGCAGCTTTGTTTTAGATTTTATTTGCATGGTTGCCTTTTTCATCTTTTGCTTTTAACTTTTTATATAGCCTTGTAGTTTAGATGTGTTTTCATAATGTTTTTCATTCAGAGGATTTTTTTTTGGTCCCGCAAAATTTATTCATTCAACTAAAGTTTACTGAGCACCTACAACGTGCAAGGCATTGTACTGGGTACTGCAATTTTTGAAATGACAAAAAGGTTTTTGTATGTGGGATCTGAGCTAGTCCTTGTTAGTTTTCCTGATTTGAGAAACACAGATGCCCCTACAAAGCTCACTTGGGGCACTAAGCGTGAATGAAGTCTGCTTTCTCTCCTTCTGTCAGCCCAGCATAAACTTCTGCCTTCCTCAAATAGGTCCTAAGTCAAAACAAGTAAGGCCCATTAAAAAAAAGAAAGTTTCTACCAAGCTGACCAAATTAAAGATATGGTATTTCATTTGGTAACCTGCTTAGAATTATAAAAATCATTCCACTTGACCCAGTCCATACTACCCAGGGCAAAACTTCCAGAAAATTCTAATCCCATTGTGCTCCATTCTTAGAAAACTACATATTTTTTAAAAAACATCTTCAGCATCCTAAGTGTAACAATGTTTTTGTCTAAATTGTGTCAATTAGACAATTTATACTTAATCTAATTACCGATTTATTTATATTTAAATAAAATTTGTATTTACTTTGGGCTTTCTAATTAAGCCTGTTTCTTAAATGTTGTTCAATCTGTTCTTTTTTGGAAGGATGATCACTAATAATGTCCTGGTGGATGAGAGTAAGTATTAAAACACATGACAATAATAACACATAGGTTGGGGATGAGAATAGTGTGAAGTCAAGTCCTTGTATTATTCAGGAAAAGGCAAATTTTATTACTATTAGAAAAATTAAAGATGCATGTGATAATTTATATGTAAACTTGTGAAAGGAATAAAGTACATAACTTCCAGCCCATTGGAGGGAAAACAGGAAAGGAGAGAACATATTTGTCAATCCACCTGTATTATTCTTTTAGATCTTGTACTTCCGTTCTGCTTCCTTTAGCAAAAATCTACTACTATTGGAAAACCCTCTTTCTTTATCTGAAAACATTTTTTTTTCTTGCGGGCTTTGGGTATTAATAAATTAGGAGGACTTTTTTTTTTCCCATATACTAAAATTGTCAGCCCACTCTCTTCTGGCTACTGTTACTGCTGATGTTAAGAGAGCCACATCAGTCTAGTGAGAAACCTTTTGAAGGCAATATGCCTGTTTTTTGTTTTGCTCTGGTGAATTCTAAGATTTTTCTTCGGTTTTTGATGTTACTTGATTTCAACATAATGTGCCTAAATGTAATAGTCTTCATACGTATCCTGGCTAAGTTCCCCCGAGCTACTTGGATCCATGGATTGGTATCTTTCACCGGTTCAGGAAAGTCACCAACCCTTCATGGCCTTCACTCTTTCTTCTAATCATGATCCAAGGGAACCTCCCAGCCCACTTAACCCGCCTCCCTACAAAGTGTGCTCTGGACAATTTCTTCTGATCTTTCTTCTACCTGATTTCTCTTCAGCTGTATGTCATCATTTGTTAGACCTATTCATGGGTTTTCAGTATTTGTTACTGTATTTTTTACTTCTAGAAGTTATATTTCATGATTTTTCAACGTCTATACTTCTATGTTCCCTTCAGATCTATACAAGCTTGTCTTTTACTTCTTTGAACATAAAAATAGTAGTTGTTTTCTAATCAGGTCTGATGTTTACAATGTATTAAATGTTTTGAGGTGTACTTCAGCGTTCTTTTTTCTATGTGTTCTGTTTATCTTTGACTAGCCCTGCTTAATGTGCTTCAATAGCCGATTTCTGGGGAACCTTTGATACCTAGAACAAAAGTGACATTTTTCAGATAAGATTTCTATTTATTTCTGCCAGAAGCCTAGGGAAACTACAAGTCTGGGTCTTTTTCAGTGTAACTTCATGGCTCCACTCCAAGATTTCTGATGTGAATTTGGGCTACAAAACTGCCTAAAAAACCATCTAATTGTGATTACTTCTCAGGGACTTATTTTCACGTCTGAACTGTTCGACACCAAGGTAACGTTTTCTGTAGTCTCCTGGGTGCTGGGGGTGGGTCTTTTTGTCTAACTCTTCCTGAAAACTTCAGTCTGGAGGGTGGAAGATCAGCTAACCCTTCTGCCCATGGACCAATTGATTTCAACAGCAATAAAGATGACATTTTTATTTCTTGTCCTCCTAATGAGTTATGTCTCATTTGGCCATCAACTTGGACAGGAAAGAAAGTGTATCTATGATGTTTTGTTTTATTTGTTCCTTTTTGTTTGGTAAGTGAGCTATCCTTATTTAAGACTGAGTCTTTTTACAGATGCAGAATGTAGGCACACATCTTCTTTGTCATAACGTGATTTAGTCATCATTATTTGACACTAAAATAGGTATAACTCACATCATTTCTGCTCAGTATTAACATTATCCACATACTCATTCAACTAATGTTTATTGAATGTCTGCTCTCTCCGCTTCTACTCAGAGCGTGGCTTGTATCACTTAGGAACTTAGACACATTGAATGATTAGATCAGTTTCAAATTTCTTAAAAATCAAAATAGATATTAAAGTGCAAATTTAGGTCACAGTGAATGTGATCTAAAACTTAGATTAAATGTGTCAGCAAATGATAAAAAAGAAGAAATGTATTATGGTCCTGAATTTTGTAAGAATCTAATGTGAATTTCTTAGATTTTTTTTTTAGATTGTTCAAAAATATTTTGCTATGGAAAGGAAAAATATTCAAAAGTATACACGCAAATCAAAGCTGAGCTCTAGCAAGGACATCTAAAACTACTATGTGATAACAAATGAAATCTTCACATTAGTATTTAAAAGTGGCACATTTTTGTGCCTTGCAATCTCAGCATTAGTTTGAGACAGAAGTCATATCAAGAGTACATAAAGATTTCAAAACTTAGTTTTAAAGCATATGGAGCATTTCATAAACTTTTGGATAAATGGAAAACTCAATGACCAAGAGGTTATCGAAACACAAACTCTACTGAAAACAACTGTAGGATCTAATTTTAAAGCATTCTGTAACATAATTGAAGCAGTAATTACCTGATTTCAGGAAGAACAGTAGGAGGCATTCTTTTTTCTTTCAGCATATCACGAATTTTTACCTAAGAAAATACTCCCTTTACATTTCTAACAACAGTTTTGATGGATAGGAGCAAGAAGCATTTGCACTGTAATTTTTCAGTGCATTATAATAAAGTGAATGTTTTCTAAATGTCATAGTTTAAATTTCATGGGGCGTGAAATCTCCTTTGAAATGAAATTTAAAGCCTTTTCAAATAAGAAGACTAATCTTACAGTCAAAAACATTTTGTATTCCTAGACATTATTAACCTTGGAGTACTGCTTGCAAGATGATAATACTTTCTGACTTATTAAGATTAAATTTGTCTTTATATAATTACGTTAAAGAATACATTTAAAATAGATCAGATTGCAAGAGAAGTGGTAAGTGTGTGCAATAGTAGGATTTCCATTTACTACTAATAAATATAACTACTCATCATTTATATGGTAATGTTAACACATATTTGAGCAGATGATTTCTAAAGAAAACTATTTGGGGATTAATCATGGTGCTTAATGTCAAAAATGGTAACACCGCACAATAACGTAAAAAAGAATCAGCATTAACTTCCTATACTACTTTTAAATACGAAGAAAGCACATAATTATTTTTATTGATAAAGTGCAAAAATCCTTTTCATATACAGGAGTGCTGTCTTAGTGCATCCCCAAATGTTTTAAAATGTGGTTTAAAAATACATTATTACACTTTTGAACAGCTTGTTTTCACAGTTTGTTTTTAATTACAACTTAATGTACATGAAATTTTTGGCAAGAAGAATGCATGTTGATTGGCCATTTTTCTTAGACTTGGGCTGTCAATGCCAACACCATTTCAAATAAGAAAGGCAACGATGCCATCATGTTTTTTTCATCTGCTTCAAGTCCTCAAGATCTTAGTGACAATGGAAGGTATTATGTATCTGTTACAATTTTTATTCCTTCGTAATAGGACTAACAGCAATTTCCATTTTCATTCTCCTAATGTTTTAAAATATAACCAAAGGTAACAAGTTTGAAAGATGAAAAAATAACAATAAAGACTGGTCCATCAACCTCATACTTGTCTATCAGGGAGAAAACTCATTCTCTTCTAGGGTAATAAATATCCCACTCAAATTACCGACTTCCACCTTCTCCCTCAGGGCTTTTTCACCCTTCATGCTCTTTTCCACATCCTGACAATTACTAACACTTCTGGGCCGCTGGCCCCACCTGCTGGTGGGTTATGAGAGTTGATGACCAGGCTCTCCTAATTTCTCAGAAATCTATGCTCAGGTGTAGATAGCTTCCTTCACGTGGTTTATTTGTGTGTTTCTGCTTGTGTGATACACATTGTCCATAATGTAGTTAATTTCAACACAGCAAATATTCCTGTTACCCAGAGATAGAGATACTGTAAACCCCTTTTGTTCTTCTTTCTCTGTGCTGCCCCATTGCCTCATGAAAAGTCTCTTTCCTTCTTAACCATCAATCTCAACATCAACCTCTCAATCCTTCTAATTTTCACTTGAGAACAAAAAACAACCTGGCAGCTAAAATGTAATATTGGTATTACTAACAACCTGAATCAAGGAAAAGAAAAACCACAGAGTATATTTTAAGCCCTCTAAGGAAATGAAATCTTCCCCCTCATTCCTCACAAAACTGTCCAACTGTGTCTTCTAAGTAAACTAGTATTCCTCAGCACCAGGATTCAAGATGCACAGAAATCTTTTCTCTTTTTTTTTCCCTCCATTGTAATTCTTCAGTTATATTAGGGCAAAAGTTTGTGTATGGTGTATGTGTGTGTGTGTGTATTTGTGAACTGGCTTTATTCTCTTACTTAATATTCAGAGCATAACTTTTATTAGAAAACACTCTCCAAATTGCAGTAAACCAACTTAAATAGCCTATGTTTATACTGGATGTTGCTTATATTAAAGCCTTTTATCTTTATTCTCCGTTTAATTTCTCCCCAGTAAGAGAACATTTTCTTTAATACTCCAAGCACAAGGACACAAGTAGCAATCTGCAATAAAAGTGTTTATACTAACTTACTTCTCCCAAAGAGCCACTTGCATTTTTTTAACATTTTAGTATGTATTAAAAGTATTGATTCTTCCCAGAGGAATTAATACCATGTATCACAGACCGCCTCTGTTCAGGTAAAATAAGACCATGAACAAGAGACATTTCTTTCCTTTAAAATAAGTTTATGTAATTGGCAACTGCATTTAAGGCTACCATTATTACATCATCATACTCATTTCAATCACTTGAAAAGCAACTATATGTTCAACTAAATCCTTGAACCAAAAAACAAACTCTTGACTTTAATGGTCTAAACTCAAGTGAGCATTTTGAATTCGCTTGCTTAGAAATGCTTTAAACAGCTGTGGGGGTGGGGGTGGGGTGTGTGTTGGAATTCCAGTAGAATTCCCAAATGATGGCTGAGTCAGTTCAGGTGCTTGCTCCTATTTAAACTGTTGATACCAATTTTAGGCACAGAATGCTCTGCTTTACTTGGTCTGTTCCAGCAGAAGGAACTCTAACCTAGAGGGGGGAGAAGCTTTAAGCTCTTTATTGTTTGGAAGGTTTGTTCAATTCTTTACATTTTATGAAGTGCTTTTACTTATCATTAAACATACATTTCTGAATTCAGTTTAATGACCCCAAATACATTAGTAAAACTTCTTTTTAATAGTCTCCAAATCCATAAATCTGTAAGTCACGATAATGAAAAATGTTTTTGATTCTAAAAAGAGTAGAAATTTGCAGTATGTAGGAAATTGTTCTTACTTTTTACCTTTTTTTTTTTTTTTGGTTGATCCTATTCAAATACATTGCCTCATAGTGTTGATGTAGAAAATACAATCTTATTTCAGAAAATTTCCCAATACAGAAAAATGGATATCCAGAAGGCTGAAACTGTTGCTGTTTTTAAACTGCTCATTCTGGAACCTTTCTGTGTGTCATATAGTTTTAACCAAAAATGTTTTTGTAGGAAGATTTATTACTATTATCAAGTAACATCTCTTCAAAGTTGTTAAAATAATTGTTTCTTCATTTGCCTTGTAGTTATATAAGCCTTGATAAAAGACGCTAATATATTGCTATTTGAGAGCCGTGATTTATTTAAAAGGCTGTTTATAAATGTTGAAATATATAGTACAAAGTTAATATATGGCCGTCATTTGAAAGCAAGTCACAGAAACACTGGCTTTTGTTTTAAATAAAGATTAGCTGATTTTAATATTTGCAACATGTTATATGACTTAGATGGAACTGTTTAAAAGTTATTAAAGTCACTTGAATGCTTCAGAAAATTTACAAAGCTCTATTACATTTACTAGCTCTTCAAAAATACCATTGAGACATGACCTATAGTGACATGTCTCCCCCACGTATTTGTCACTCATATGCTCAGCCAAATTTAAAAGTGAAATATGTCATTGGAGCATAAAGACTCTGAGTCAGACTTTTAAACTATGAGCCATTCAAGGTGAGCTGGTTTTATTTTCCAGGGCATCTTCCCTGCAAATTCAAATAGAAACATTTTATCATGGCCTATTAACTCAAATAGCTATTAACTCTTCTAATTGAATTAGCATATTTCTTTCTGTTTAGATCACAAAGCTTGTGTTTGTCACTTGGGCTGCTATAACAAAATACCATAGACAGGGTGGCTTAAATACATTCATTTCTCAGTTCCTGAGACTGAAAGACCAAGATCAAGGTGCTAGCTGATTTTGTTCCTGATGAGGTCTCTCCTCCTGGCTTCCTGCTATGTGTCCTCACATGGTGGAGAAACAGAGACAGACAGACTAGGAGAGCTCTGGTGTCTTTTCTCATAAGGGCACTAATCTCATCACAAGGGCTCCACCCTCATGACCTAATTACCTCCCAAGGCCCCATCTCCAAATACTATCACACTGGGGGGTTAAGGCCCCCACATATGAAATTTAGAGGGACACAACTCAGTACATAACAAAACTTGTTCTTAACTATGACACATCACCCCATTTAATTAATGAATTAAAATTCATTAATGCTTATAGCAGTCTCTTCATCCCTCACCACCCTTCCCCAATATACCCAAAATGTACATATTGAACCTTTAAGACAACTATTTTTTCATTTCTAGTCATGCTATTAAAGAAAAAAATATTAATAGGGCTTTCTTGTGAAGTTACTAAGTGACTGTAATATATGTTCTCTATCTTATCAGAATAGGAAAGGCTATTCCACTAATACTTAATCCTCTCTAGCCAATGAGTAGTGTAAAAACCAAAGGATGCCAAGAACATCTCTAATTTTTCTGCTTAATATCGTATCTATTTTTGGCTTTTGAAAATATACCTCCTAATTAATGGAACCAAAGTAACAGACCTAGGAGATGTTTAAAAGCCTATGACATGATGATAAGAAGGAATTACTTTCTAAAATCATTTTGTCTTAAGAGCTACATATGAAGAAAAACATTTAGATTTTTACATTATTTTGTTTTGTCAGAAATAGCCCTAATTACATGAGAGGTTTTTTTTTGAAAGTCTTGATCTCAAAAAATAGCAGAAACAGGATTATGAAGTTTTTTATGCTTAATGTGATAACATTTGAAGGCTTAACAGGTCTACAAGTTTCTGGTATAATCAGTCTGTCAAATGAGACACCACCACAGTGAAGCAAACAGTCACATTTTAATGTTAACACATTTAGTCAGTCGCTCAAAAAAACCTTGTATAAGTTTTGCTGTGTTTACTGGGAAAACAAACTCTTCCTAGCAACTGTTTAAATAAATCTCACAGATGCTACAGACCTTATTAGTGGCCTGTGATTAAAAAAATATGGATTGCTAAAAAAAAAAAAAAAAGCCTATGACAGCCAAACCATGATTAGGGCCTCATTAAGACTAAGATGATGTGTTGATGACTCAAGTCATCGGCAATGGTGTGCAGTTTCAGTTCTACTGAAAGTAACACACACTTCTAAGGAATTACCTGGGTAACATCTCTTTCCACAAAGTAATTAAGTAATTACCTTTTTTATGTTTTGACATGGGTGACATTTGTTAATGGCAAAGTCTTAAGGTGTTACAAATGTAAAAATCACTGTCAAGCACTCTCAATTACATAATGTGGGGTATTTTTATACCAACATCATCATCTTCAAAAAAGTACTCAAGTTACTTTGCTAAGAGAATTACACCAGTGCCTTTTAGTAAGGAGGGTCTCCATACTGAAAATAGTAACACCCTTGTGAATACACTGAGAAAGGACCTGAGAATAGCATAAAATAAGGCACAAAATCAAGAGGATGTTAAACAATAAACCAGAATTGAGTGTATTTTGAAACTGTGAGTGACATGTACTATTGTAAGTTGAAATTGTGGTGAAGTTCAATGGTAGAGAAGAGCTATATTTAGCCCTACGGGTATCTGAGCATGACATCTCAGGTGGATGCTGTTAGAGCAGGTTTATGTTCATATATTGACCTGGTCCACCAAAGTGTATGACCAGAAAGTACAACGGCTTCTATACGCTAATGACTGACAACATGATGCAGGTAGCAAAATATGTATATTGAATTTGAAATGCACTTATTATGGGGAGAAGAGGATTAGTTTCTTAATTATACTTTAATATGAGTTGGCATTTCCAGAACACATACTGCTTATTGAAAAGGAAAATGCTTTAGTAATATGCTAATGCCATCCAAATATGAAAGACACAATAGGATTTGGTCTGTCACACACACACACACACACACGCACACACACACCCCTGGAGAATCTGGATCTTGCATCCACTCCCTGTTCACTGAGGCTTCGTCTGAAAGAGTGCTCTTACACCTTTCCTTTCAGTGTGATCTGTAGGAGCAGGCAGTTGTGTTCAGTATTCCACTGTTCCCCTGAAAGTAACCACCATTTTCCTCTCACATCCCAGAGAAATAGATTGCTGGGATTAAAACTTTGTTACTCGTGATCTGGTCACAGCATTGGAAGCCTAATGGTCCTCGTATTCTCTGATGAACTGTGCCCACAAATCTGAAAGGACACCAAAGTCACTGGCGGGCAGGGAGTCAGCACTGGGCAGTCAAAGATAAAGGACAGATGGAAAAGAAAAAATGTAAAGTGGAGATGAGAGAATAGAAAGAAAAAGGAAACAGAAAGTAGGAAGCTAGAGAGGAAGATAAAAGAAAAAGCAGCAGGAGAAATGCGTACTTCGCACATTGTAGACTATTTTCTTTTGTGCTACGAGGTGGAAAAATCTTTTGCAGTCGGCAGCGTGTTCAGATGGAGGGTGTGTTGCTATAAGGAGGCTCAGGAGAAGTGCTTTCGCTGCAGAATTCTGCAGAGCAACAAATAACAACCAAGGCTGCCGCCATCTGACTGCTGCTGACTGTATTCTGGAGGCATGTTTTCTAGTTTTCAGCCTTTAAAACAAAACTACAATGTGGGTAATTTATGCACACTTTACAGATAGAGGTACCAAGGATCAGATTGTTTAAGTCACCCGCTAGATGCAACGGATCTCTTAAGCAGAAAAATCTAAGACTCCCATTTCCTTCCCTACACCATTTTGGCAGATTTATTTTACAACATTCTGCATTTGCATTATTTCTGATACATTAAGGCAGCACTTGGCCATTGCTTGCAGAGCACAGATTCCCTGTGAAAATGCTTCTGCTTGCTATCCATTGTTTAATCAGCATAAGGTAGTAGGGTCCACTCAGGGGGGAACTGCTTTTCTCCCTCTTCAACCAGGGAGGACTGACTGGTAGAGGCAGAAGAGTCTGTCCAATCACAGACTCTCTAACCACAGTGATTAATGCAGAGACACCATGTGGCCTAGCATGGTTCAACCAGTGGTTTTTTTTCCTATTATTTCTCTAATGGCAACTGGTAGGAGGAAGCTGTTAATTATGAGACTATAAAGTCTGGATTTTGAGACTATAAAGTTTAGAGTTGCCTGGTTAAGTGTCTGTGACTGCACCAAGGAGAAGGCCTTCAGGCACTAGATAAGATATGGAAAGAAATAAATTCTTGGCAGCCTTCGGATCTCTAATTTCAAGCATCTCTAAGACTGCAAATGTCCTTCTTAGAGTTTTGCCATATCGGTCAATAGTTTCTCTATTTGCCTGTTAGCAGTAGTGATTTTTAGTCATTTCACGTAAGAAGAATCCTGACTTTACATATAAGGGAATTTCTGATTTTAAAAAATACCTATAAATGGTTTTAAATGAAAAAAAATAATCATTTGTGTAGAATATTGATTCATTTATCTAGAACATAATATATATTCATTTTGAAAATATACTGCTTTTCATAAAAAATGAGTAATACATTTCTTATGAAAATAAACATAAAGTGAGCAAGGAAAAGGAAAAAAGGAGGGGAGAAAGAAGGAAGATTCAAATCATGCAAATAAAGTAATATTACATGTGAAGTCTGTTTTTTAAAATGCTGTGACATCAAATGTCAATTCTAAATTTTCGACGGGTGGAAACAAGTTCTGAGAGCCTGGACCCACAAGGTAGATAAAGGAAATGTACTCAAATCTGCCATTCTGCTTCATTCTGGATGAGGATAAGCTTGTTTAAAGGAACAGAGGAGTTCTGCAGTCCTCTCAAGATTGAATTCTGCTCTCATCTTCCCTTGGCCCGTCAGTCAATGAAGTCATCTTTGGCTGGATCTGGACATTGATACTGGTATGTTATATCATCATGAAAAAGACCAGAAATCCACATTTTATTTAAGTTAAGGGACATAAACTCCTGCCTATTTTTATCTGAACTTTTACCCTCTTATTCACCTTCAGTCCACATTCTTGAGGCAAATGCAAAAATACCAAGGAAATGAGTTGAAAATCACTGACCAAGAGGACAACAGGTGGTGTGTCTAATGCAGAACATCACACAGAGAGTAAATTTCTAGTATTAAATACCAAGCAAGAATATGGACCAAGCAATTGTTCTGTTGTAAGCAAAACATAAGTATGTTTATTTAAAGACAATGTGTATACTAAACAGATGAGGTCTCTGGAGTAGGAGGAGCCTATAGAAATACTGGACACTGTGATTCCATGACCTCTAGCAATGTAAGCTGTCCACTGCTAAATGCATGAAGAATTTTACAAATTTATTTGGAATATTAGAATTAAAACTGGTGAGCATTTAAAAATTTTAAGTATACCATAGTCAAATTATGTTTTGCCATATCTATTTTGAGAAGTCCAGTTTGTTATAATTATTTAGTATAACATTTCAATTTACAGCACTTCAGTTCATGTGAACATTTGTGTTGTCAGGTAAGAATGAATGTAACCATGTAAAGTTAAATTTACCCAGAAGTTGAAGACACAATGATTTGTCCAAGAAAAACACCAAAATTTGCAAATTGCTTAAAAAAAGGTTGACCCTTCAGAGGACATTTTGCTTTCTCCTAAGCTTTCTTTCTATAGTTTATAGAGAAACTGAACTATTATCATGAATAAAAATTAGTGAAGGAAGTGGCTAGGGCTATACCAGCCTTATTTGCATTAACTACTAATGTCTTGCTATTATACTATTATGATTACCAGAATCTTTCCTTTGTGAGGGGAAATAAGATAATTTTGAACAAGTTTTTCCCAGAAAAATACAAATTATTAATAAACATAAAATTATACTTATCCTCATAAATTAAAGAATCCAAATTAAAATGAAATACTGCTTTCAATTAATTTTTTAATTCTGATGAATTTAAACATATCTAAGCAAAACAGGCAATAAAGTGTAAAACACTCCTATATTCACTCAGTAAACATATTGAGTACATAACATATGTCAGGCACTCTGTACCCTGGAGAAGTGGGTAAGAAATTATGCAAGTCACTACCCTCATAAAGCTTACATTCTAAAAGGGAAGGCTAACAACAAACAAGTAAACAAATAAATGATATACATTTTTAAAGTTTTAAGGGCTATGAAAAAAATGAGAAAAGGGCTAGACTGTCAATAGGGTGTGTGTCTTAGACAAGAAAGAACATGACATTGGAGCAAAGACGTGAATGATGATCATGGCCCAGCCACAAAAACTCGTGGGAGAGACCATTCCAGACAGAGGGAGCAACAAAGATTAAACCTTGGAGGAAAGAATAGGACTGCCATAACCCCGGAGCAAAAAGACGACAAGTGTGACTACAGTTTGATGAGCAAAGAGAAGAGTGACAGGAAACATCAAAGACGAAGGCTAGAACCAGATTACTGTCAGCCCTCTGGACCACAGCAAGGACTTGAGATCCTATCGTCCATACAATGAGAGGTTGCTGGGTGCTTCCTATTAGGAGATTTACATAATCTGATGTCCATTTTTATTAACCCCTCTTGCATCTGTGTGGAGACGGGCCTTTAAGAGGACACTGGTAGAAGCTGGGATTAGTGAGGAAGACCTTGCTGAAATCCTCAGGATGGTGATGGTGCCTTAGAGTAGGATGACAGAAGTGAAGTTATCAGAAGTGGCCAGATTTCAGATGGAGTCTGAAGTTTGAATTTGTAGGATGTGTAATGGATTAAATGTGAGTGGTGAGGGAAAAAGAAAGATCAGGATGATTCTTGGATCTTGGCCTTTGTAAGTTGGTAGTAGAATGGCAGGTCCTTAATTAGATGGGAAACATTGAGTGGGGAGAAAATGGGAAGAGCAGAGCCAAGAGTTCCACTTTGAATCGTTAGGTGGAGACATTTGGGAGAATTGTTGGACATTAGAGTGGAAATTTTAGAGGGACAGTTGTATACATTAAGTCTGAGGTTCGAGTAAGGAATTGGAGGTAGTGATAAACATTTGCGGGAACATCAGATTATAGGTGGCTTTTAAAATTATGAGATTGGAAGTGATCAGCAAGAGAGAAAGACTGTACTTTAATGTAAAGAAAAGGACCTAGAATAGACTGTACTTCAGTACTTAAGAGGGCAGAAAGAGGAGATGCCCCGCAAATGTAAATGTGTAGCAAAGCAAAAAATAAAAACCAGAAATATGTTTAAAGTGCAAAGAGAATACTCCTGTGCACTGTAATGATGAGAGAAGACTTCTTCGTAGAAAAGAACCTTGAACATTGGGTAGAATTTAGAATTCCTACCACCCTGGCCTCAGATATTCTCACACACACAAACATATACACACACGCGCGCGCATCTCACTTTCTGCCCAACAGCCACAAAAATGAGATTTTAGAGCATGCCTTGGCAGTGAAAGCTTTGTTTCCAAAACACCAGTAGAACCAAATGGAAACATGACGCATGAGAAGTGAAATGAACACAAGCCAAGCCACACGGTTCAGATACAATTCATCAAAGGCGGGATGCTGAGACCGCGATTCTCAACTTACAGGTTTAATTCAATGTTATCGTTATTTTGAAATTGTTTTGTCATTCTCTATAAGAATCCTTATTTTTCCAAACAATACTGATATACTAACATGTCTTATGTGAAACAGAAGGAAAAAGATCTCTGAATACCTAAACAGATGAGAGCATTTCAACACCAATATTAAACCCAACCACTCCACTGACCGAGAACAAACAACAACAAAAAATCATCTTAATCAAGGGTGTGGCAACCTACAGCCCATGGGCCAAATCTGGCCCATTGCCTGCTGTAATTAAAGTTATAACTGGTTATTTATTTATTTATACACAGCCTATAACTGCTTTCATGCTATCGTGGCAGAAGTGAGCTCTTTCAACAGAGAACATATGTTCCCAGAGCCTGAAGTACTGACTAGCTGGTCCAGGACTAAAAAGTCGCCAACACCAGCTTAGAGCGTCGCTTAGTGCCTGTGCACTTCTGTTTTGGATTCAGCTCTAACAGTGGCGTTATTTATTCTCTCAGACTGAAAAAAAGTGAAAGGGAAGTGAGCAAACATTTGTAAGCGAAAGCATCAACCTTCCTTTCTCCCATTTTCCCTAACAGACACTGAGCACAGAGATGGCCGGTGACTAAAAGTTCCACTGAGTCCTTACCAGAAAAATTCATTCAGACTTTGATTTTTGAAACTAAAAGGACAGCCAGAAAGAGGTACGTGGTTTTGTTCTGATCCCGAGAAGGCTCAAAGGCGTACCTCCGGTCATCAGGGAAAGAACAAAAAGCCATCACTCATGACAGAGTAACGGATGGACTCTGTGGAAGGGCCAGTGCCTGGAAAAATTGTGAAGCAGTTTGGAAAACATTTATTTCTCCCCTCAAAGCAGATTTAGCTCACTGTCTATGTTAATTAGTTTTATTCTTGGCACATATGTGTGAATGTGTCCAACAATTCTGCTCTTTACTCTATGAAAAGCTGAGAACATCAACAGGCTGAAGCTGATGGGGAAGGAGCCGCGGAGACCAGTTGTGAGCTGGACTGCAGGGCTCGGTGGGGCAGAGTCCCTTCCCTCCCTCTGTGGACTTGGTGATGCTTCCAGCCAGCACAGATGATCTGGCTGAAGGCTCAGGGCACTGGTGCAGTTTGAATGACTGGAGAAATTTGTGATGGGAAGAGGGGACTGGATCCGTCAGTGAAAGTACTTCATTGGATGTAAGTCTTAAACATCATGAATTATGAGTAGGGATCTACATTTTTTTTTAAAAAAAAAAAGGAGGATTGTCTGTGATAGAGATGAAAAAAAGGGTTTGGGGAAGAGGAGTCAGCATAGGAATTAGGGATTTGCCTGTGACTTCTGCGGTAATTTTCCTTTGGAATCTGGAGACAATCATATTTCATGCACAGCTTTAACTATTTCTTTTCTCTGTTGAGGGGGGGACACTTTTATAGAGAATAAATAGGAATAAAACTAGGAAACTATTGATGGGCTGGAGCTTAAAACCTAGTCGGTGCTTTGTGATTGGCTGTCCTTCGGTTTCTCCTTCACAATCTTCAGGCATTTACAGGCTTAGATTTTGTTTTGTTTATATTGACCACCACAGTGTTACACCACACCCTCCCTGTTTAACTTACTTAACATGGTTTTATCTTTAATTTTTTTTCTTTAATAGTTGTAATCCCGTTTTAATAATTCCATTTCTACAAGAAAAAATTCCTATCTATCCATCTAACCTCAAGTGGTGACTGAGGGGAAGGTGATTAAAAGGACAAGACGGAAAAGGTGAAGTAGCCCACTCAGGTCCACCTGTTGACGTGCCCTCTCGAGAGAACACAGCTTCCTGAGTCGAGAGCTCTGAGCGTGGAGCAGCCCTCAGAGGGGCTGGGAGCCCCACGGTGGGAAAGAACACACCACGCGGAGAATCAACAGCCCGGTGGGCAGCTCTGGAAATTCCTCAGCTCTCCCCTTATCCGCAGAGAACAGGGACCTCCAAGGGCGGGGCGAAGAAAGACTGTAGATACTTGAATTACCCATGTATGGAGAATTAGATATGTGTTCTACTGAGTGGTCTGTGAACCCTCATTTAACCCTCATTAAAAGCACACAGAGGTAGGGGTTGGGTAATAGCTCAGTGGTAGAGCGCAGGCTTAGCGTGCACGCGGTCCTGGGCTCAATCCCCAGCACCTCCATGAAAATAAATAAATAAACCTAATTACCTCTCACCTCCCCACACGCACACACAAAAAACAAAAAACAAAAGCATACAGAGTAAATGTGTTTATCCCCTTCTGCAGATTTGGAAACTGGTGCTCAAGAACATTCAACATAAACACCAATCAGGAAATTAAAATAAACTCATGATTCATGCATCAACAGTATCTCCCTCCTTGTAGCACCCACCCACCGTGTGGGCTCTCCAGCAAACTCCCCCGGGAGCTCAGCCAGCTTTGTCTCACACACCCTCCTGGGTGCTGGGCGCAGCACCGCCACTGCCACACAGGGCCGCCGATTCTGCTTTCCCACTCCCTCTGGCTTCAACTCCCTGTGATAATTTCTCCTGAAAAGGCCTCCAAACCCCCAAATTCCCTGATGGCCTTTGCTGCTGCTGCTGCCTGGACTGCTGTCTCCCTGCTTCGGCCTCACTGCGCAGATGCTGTGGTTCACTCTAGTTGTCCCACCAGGTCAAGACACCCCACTAAATGCCACATCCAGAGCTGGTCCTGGAGATGGGCACGGAGACTGTCCCCAGGCCTTCAGAGCCTCACACGGCAGCTGCTGTGGGCACCGCGGATGCCCCCTGAGAAGGATCAATGACTCTGCTCTAAGTGTTTTCTGAAGGAGGGACAGATCTGTCATTCACTTTCCTACCAGGCTCAGATCATGAGTCAAAAAACCGCTTCCTTGAGTCTCTTGCTGAGATTTTGAATGAGATATATTCATCAGTGTAAATAGATACAGCTTGTTTATTTTTCACGCACGGTAACTTTCCCCATATCTGAAGTTGGGCATAATCCTGTGGCGAGCTGCGCTGGGAAACATGATCTGGGTGGCACAAATCATGTGACGCTCAAAAGCATAGCTCTCTTGAGTCATTTAGCATAAAAGAAAATATCTTTATATTGCTCACCATCTCCCAAGAGTGTAACTGAGTTACGGTCCACTGTATTGGTTCATTTCATAATTCTAAGGCACTTAAAGGGTCTAGTTTTGGTCAGCAGCCTGTGTAAAAATAATGGGGAAGTAGGTAATTTTTTTCCAAACTTTAATTCAAAATGGTTTTAATAAACTAAAGTCTTGGTGCTTAAAACAATGAACTGCCATAAATAGGAAATCAGTCACACGGGACAACACCTCTTTCACTGAAGATTCTGGATAATGAGGCAAACAGGAACAGTATCATATTTATTTTCATAATGTTCACCACAAATTAGAAATCCGATGTTCAATTGATTCCTGAGTTTGGAGGAAGGATATGAGTTCAATCCAAATAACTGAAGGGAAAATAAATAAATGCAGTCAACATGTGGCTGTGACAAACCACCTCTACCCAGGCTATGCATGGCAACAGTAGGAATTATACTGGCAGACCCTAAATACTGAGGGATACTGGCAGGAGAGAAGCAAGCACTTCCATAGGAAAAGCCGAGTCCCGCTTCTAGGTGGGACAGACTGGAGCCGTTCGGTGGTGTGATGCATCAGGCATTATGCCCTTGTAAGAGGGCAATGAAAAAGCTTAGTTTTGCCCAGAAATGCCTCTTTCTCCTAAGACCCTAAGACCGATACATGATGGCTTGATGGGGAACAAAAAAAGCTGTGGCCAGTGAGCCAAATCCTGCCTGTGGACTGTGACTGTTTTTGCAAAGAAAAGTTACTCGGGACATAGCCACGCCCATTCATTTGCCTGTTGTCTATGGCTGCCATGCTGATTAACTGCCAAAGAGACTGGAAGGTCTTTTACAGAAAATGTTTGCCAATCCTCGCCTCAGGATATCAAGTACAAATGTGAAACATAGATCATCCATGAAAGACTTATCTGGAAACTTCTGAACTGAAGAGACTTAAAAGGGTTTCTCTGTACAGATCTTGACCTTAGAGCCAGGTAACTAGACTTTGGGTAACCAAATTCCTAAATGACTTCACTCTAGATCCAAGCTTAGCCCACCAGGTACCAGAAAGTTTCCTTGTCTTCCTCTCTACTGTAGATCAAGTATTTCTTGTTACGTGCTGTTTCCTATTAGAGCTACTCAGATTAAGAGAGAAGCTATTCTGGAAATTATTTCCTTTGAATACACAGGTGCTATTAACTTGAGCATTCGCTACAAAAGATGATAGCTGCAGAAGTTAAAATGGACAGCACGTTACTCAGCTCGGCTGCTACCGCAAAACACCATCAACTGGGTGGCTGAAACAACAGGAATTTATTTCTCACAGTCCTGGAGTCTGGCAAGTCCAAGATCAAAGTGCTGGCCAGTTCAGAACTTGGTGAGAGCTCTCCTCCCAGTTTGTAAACACCTGCCTTCTTACTGTGTACTCACACACCCTCCTCTTCGTGTGCATGCATGGAAAGAGAAAACCAGCCAGCTCCCTGGTGTCTCTTCACTTAAGACACTAACCTCATCACAAGGGCCCAACTTTCACGACCTCAGAAGATGGCACTGGCAGAACTTCTTCACAAATCAGATAAAGTTACAGTTCAAGCTTGCTTTGAAAAGCAAGTGCTATAAAGCTTTTTTCTCCCTTCTCTAAGGTGATTGATAGTCACTGATTATTATTCTGGTTGGCAGATATTCTGCACTAATTTAAGTCCCTGTCGTTATTTATTAATAGATTTCTTCAATTGATGACTTGAATTCAGTCTAGACATAAAAAGAGAGGTTGCAATTGTCAAAAGCACGTTTTGCTGTAAATTAAAAATACATTTTATTTATTGTAGCAAGGTTCTACTTCTGAAATAGTTTTAGAACAGCTGGTTTTCAGAAAATTCCTACATGCAGAATTTTAGTTTAATTTGTTTCTAAAAGTAGTTTAACCTAATCTAACCTTTTGGCAGAGATGGCTTTCACAAAATAATTCACGTAAGTGTGATGAGATCTTTTTAACAGGCGAAAGTGTGGCGGACATTCTGCTGCAGCCCCCATGAATCACAACAGATGGATCAGGAGTTCCCACCCATCTCTCGAATTTAATCAAAGAGACACAAATACATGGGACCAATGAGCTGTGGGGTACCAAGTGAAAGAACAAAGCCAAAATCATGGGGAATAAAAACAGACCAGGCTTACAAATAAAGGCCTAAAGGAGACCATTCTGCCCAAAGTATACTGAAACAACAAACACGGTTCCAGACAGAAGCCTCGTTTCCAATGACAGTTCCCAAAAGACCTCGCTCTATTTATCCAAACCTATATAATAAGCCTCCCTTTTTGTTTAAGGAACCTTGGGCAGGTTTCAGTTCTTTGCAACCAATAACCCCTGTGGAGAATAGAAAAGTATGCCAAGGACAGCGTAGCAAGATAGGGATTCTCAAAGGTATGAATTTGCCTATGGCTTTGAGAAATGGAATGTTTCTCGGATAGGGGAGAAGAAAGGCAGGAAGGGTTATTAGGACATTATCTGTAGGGCGCCTCATCTAATTAATTTATTTACTGTAACCTGGTGGAATCTAGATCAGACCACTGAAAGAAAATCTGTGAGACTAGGTCGCAAAATATAAGATAAATGCAGGTATTCCTTATGGCATTAAATCAAGCTTTAGTAAGGAAAAGATTTGCTCTAGTCCCAGGTGACCTGCTGAGTGTAGACAGCCAAAAGCAAGGTGCTTGCACTAGTGTAAAAGCATTAGGATTGTCATTAGGAAAAAAAAGAAAAAGACAAGAGCAAGGGCATTTTAATAGTGGGGGTCAAAGGTTTGGTATTGGGTCCTATGGGAAAATATCTCTTACAGATTCCCAAAAGAATCAGACACTTAGAAAGTCAAGGAGTCAAATGGATCAGAGAGTCAGGGAGAAAAACATTTAAAAAGCAAACCTAGTTCACATTACAAAACTGGATAAGCTACAAAGAGGAGACTCTAAGACTTCTGGTGTATTTGTAATAATTCATCGTTTGTTAACTTTGGTAATCCGTATTTGTCTTCTTATAAATATGAAGCAAATTCTTAAAAAATAAAAAGAGTTAAGTACTCTAACAAAAAAATAAAGAAATAGGGATTAAGAATCCTATGTTCTATTTCACAGTATCCTGGAGAAGAGAACAAAACCACAGGGAAGATTGAGGGACATAAACTGGAAAAATAGGTCAAAACATGGGGTATATAAGAGGCAAAGAAAATGACAAGGACACAGGATTAGACCATGTAAATAACCCAGAGACATTAACTGGCAAGAAACTCCTCTTTTCCCTATAATAAGAATCTAGCAGAAGGCAAAGGGACAGAGGGCTAGGGGCAGGAGGGTTAAAGGGACAATAAAATATTAAAGCAACACAGAAGATAAAAATATGAGGCAAAAGCAGTATTCATTAATTTCCAAAATTTTAGAAAGCAGTGTTCTCTGCTGTGGGACAATTCTAAGTATCTGATGTCTGAGGGAAACACCTACACTGTTTGAAACTGCTTTTCAGTCTTTCACTAAAGTGAAATTTGAAAGAAATAACTTTTTCCCCTCTGGAAATTCAAGGAAAATGATTACAGACTATTCACATACTTTGTACTAATAGAATCTATCTTCAAAAGTTTAGGATTTTTCTATTCTTTTCATTGTATAAGATAATCTCCCAGCTGATAGTGCTTAAATTGGGTCAGAAGATAAACCTTGCCCAAAATAAAAAAAAAGAAAAGAAAAAGGAAAGGACTTTTATTTAGGCTCTGACTTAGTTCATTATATTTGCAACTATACATAAAAAGAAGATGAAACACAAACTTGCAAATGGACTTTTATATGGCTGTCAAGAAACACCAACAGCCACTATTTATCTGATGACTTTGGAGAGGAAAGTTGCTCCCAAATGCTATGAGGTTAAATCTACAAAGATAAGGTGAATTGTAAAGGGAAGCATTTAACTGGTGAAACCAATCAGCACAGACAAGCAAGCAAGGCGGCATTGTCACTTTTCTTCCTCAATAAAAGGTTTATACTGTTGGGCTTTGGGGACAGAGTGTCTTAATAATTACATCAAATGTTTACTTCATTTTGCCTGTCTGCAAATCACTAAGTCACTATTTGACATGAATCTGATTGACGACGATTCTAAGCATCTCGGCTGAAATCTTCACTTCCCTTTGTACTTAATATACTGTACTGTTAGTACCTGCTCACCTACTGTCTTCCCCTCCTGTCTGTAACCTCATGCAGGACAAGGAGAAACTGAATGCAGGGGTTCTCAAAGTGTGGTTCTGGGGCCAGGAGCACCAGCATCAGCAGTACCTGGGAAATGCTCAGAAATGCACACCTTGGGCTGCGCCCCAGACCCGGAGCCCAGGACTCCGCTTGGAGAAGGCCTCCTGGTGATCCAGATACTCACAAATGGTTCTGAGAACCAATGATAACGAATCACAGCCAGGCACTGAGCACAACATACCCAGCACAGTGTAGACTCCAGAGGGGAAATCATACCTACAGGGAAATCCATCTCATGTTCATTATACTCAGTATGTCACTTTCCTAGGACTCACCTATCAAGTAGAAAAATGAAGTACCCCCCTGTTCACACTCTGGAACCGTATTACTTTTCTCTGGGATATTTTAAGAATTAAAAGAAAAACACTAGAGATCGTAACATCTATTTTCTTGTACAGGATTCATTTCAAGTCAGCTTCCTTTTAGACCAGGGGCATCAGGAAAAGTTTCTGATTAAGGTAACGGTTCTTTGTAGACTTTCTCCCTTCTTTCGCTGTATGCTCCTGAATGGTAGCTACTGTGTTCATTCCTTAGACCTCAATAGCCTAGAAGTAGTAAATATTCAGTATATATTAATTAAATGGACGAGTGAATGCAACTTAGAGAAAATCAGCCTTCCACTTACAATTCCCTGGTCTTGAGGGTTATAAGTAAATACTTCAATAATAAATTCCATCTTCAGGATTTCCCTACACTGATGCAGGTTGGAAAACACTGAACCCATTCACATTAGATAACGCTCATTACCAAAGCATTCAGTCACTCTTTGCTGATAAAAGACAGCATTCTGGGGTTCTAGGGACTTAAAGTATTTTAATATTATTATTATTCATAATAATGCCCATTCTCTTCAAAATAATCAGCTACTTGAAAGCAGTTGGCCAAGAGTCAGAAAACAACACACATTAACAGAAGTCTAATTTTACTGGCAATGTTCTTGGATCACCAAGACACAAGACAGGTTACCCAGAGACAGCCAGGTGACCATTTATTGATTGCAGATTGAAGTGAAGATGCCCACATTAGTGCCACCAGCTCGTTGGTTATATGTGGCCAACCACAGCGAGGCCTGGGGTTATCAATGACACACTCTGCCTATTTTCCCATCTAGTCACACTTAGAGGGATGGAGAAGGGCTTCAAAGGCCTGGATGCATTCTTTCCAAAATCACCCTTCTATGCTGCAAAACACAGAAAACATTCACTCCCACAGAAAATTTTCTACAGTTTCATTAAGCATAATTTCAGAATACAGCCTCACAAATTTGTGTAACTAGTTCTGATTGCTCACCTGCACTCTAAATACAGTTTTATTCTTTTTTTTTTTACTATCTAGAGAGCATCTTTCTTATTTCACAGCTCATAAAACAGAACCTATATGAAACAATGCCTTTCTTTCCAATTATAAACAGTATTCTCCACTATTAATGAATTCAGCATTTTCCAGCCTTGTGTCTGAATTTTCTCATGTGCTCTAGGAAATGGTCTCTGCAAAGAGACCCTGTACAGCCAAATTATTTCCAAACTCCAACTCATTCTACCTGTAATTTTATCTCAATACAACCCGTAAAGAAATGGCCCCTGCCCTGAAGGAGTTCAAAACATAAGAAAAGTCAAATTCCTTTTCCAAAGCTGCTATTCTTTTTCTGTCTGATGAAATTCTGCTCATTCTTTAAGTAACCTAACTTGTGAAACCGCTTCCCTTTTATACTGATAGTCTCTTCTGATCTAATCCTTGGCTCTGGGTACCATCTACATGCTGATGATTCACAGACATATACTTCATCCCTCCCGAGCTCCAGACCCATAGAATCCACTTACCACTGGACATCTCAATATAGCTTTCAAAACACCTCACATTCAAAGTCTCTAAAACTTAACTCATAATCTCTACCCACCAAAGCCATTCCTACTGCTCAAGTCTTCCCATATATACTATTTCCAACGCAAAACGCCAGAAATACATTCTCAAATCTGACTGCCCTCTTAACCTTTATATAGCCACATCATTTCCCAAATCTTGTCCGTTCCAACTACTTAGACCTCAAATCCATCTACTTGACTCTGTCTCTAAAGCCACTGCCCTAGTCCAAGCCACTTTTATCTCCAACCTGGATCACAGCAACTGCCCCGCAGCTGCCCCTCCCCCACTTGTGTCTTGAAATCTGGCAGCCTGACATCTGTAACGCGGATCTGATCACGCCGTTCCCGAACTGTCACCTGCCCATGGTCTCCTACAGGCCTTATGGTGAGGTCTGTGTCTTTAACATGATCTGTAAGGCCTTGCTTGGAGTCTGAACACTTGCCAAGGCTTGGAAGGCCCTGCCTCTCCAGCTTTAACTCCTGCCAGTCACCTCCACACACTCTACGACCCAGCCATAATGGCTCTCATTTTCTCGCTGGTTTGTCCTGCCTCAGGATTTTTACTTGGGCAGCTTCCGCTGACCATAATGCCTTTTCATACGCATTCCCTTGCTAACAGCTTCAACTTAAACATCACTTTCTCAAAGATACTGTGTCAAGTTGTATTTTTCTGAAAATGTCCATAGTAGAGCAATGTTTGTCATCCTACATGCTTTCCCAGAAGTTTGTTCCTTGTACATTAAGAGCTAAAGTCTATTTCCCCTCCTCTTGAACCTAGACTGGCTTGTGACGTCTCCAACCAGTAAAGTAGGGCAGGAGTGATACTGTGTGATCAATGCTCTTTCTTGGACACTAGCATTTGGACTTTATCCATAATGCTGTGAAAAAGCCTAGGCACAAGCAGAGACCTTATGAGGTGTTCTGGCCAGCAGTCCTAGCTGTGATCTTTGCCAACAACCAGCATCAAACACAAGACAGGGCACTGAATGTCCTTCAGAGGATTCTGGCCCCTATGCTCCGAGTCCTCCAGCTGAGCTCCCAGGTATGAAGGAGCAGAGACCAGTCATCACACTGTGGGGCTGTTTGCTTGACTTACTGAAATCTGTAACCATCACAGTGCTTGTTTGATGCACTAGGTTTGAAGTTGATTTGCTATGCTTCCCTACTAACAGAGAGAGATGCCTGCCCTGGTCTGGTCCTTCTCTGAGACTTGGTCTTGCTCTCATCCACATTCATAGCTCTCATCTTACTTTTAACTATGTCTTTAATGCCTACCTTGTCTTTTACCTTGGAAGTTTGATGAGGATATGAATTTCATCTGCTTGGTGGACTACTATATTCATAGTATAGACATTCAGTAAATATTTGCAAAATTATTGAATAGAATTCTTTTAGAGGTCATTAAAGAAAGAGGATCTTAGAATTCAGAAATTGAAAGAGAAGCTAAAATGAGTAGCAGAGAAATAATGAGTGGCTTTTCAATAAATCCTTTAGAAACAAATGAAGGTAAAAGACTGGAATGCTGTTTTTTGCAGTTACATGTTGGTGGTGTTTGTGAGATGAAAAATACCTTAGTAAGTTAAAAAAAAGTCACCCAAAGTTTTTAAAAAATCAAATATCCAAGCAATGATGTCACTAGAGAAGTGAGAAAAGGGACAAACAGACATGAGGTAGGAAACAGTATCAGAACCCCACGGTCAGCAGCTCCAAGTAACAAAAGTCACAAAAATATTCACAATTAGATTGAGGCCAAGACGCAGAAATGAGCATCTCTGCCTGGATACTGTCTCCAACAAAGAAAACAAATATAATTTTATCATTAAAACTAACATGGATAGAGACCCTAACAATTTCCTCCGTATCAAAAATGGTCAAAGTTAATAATACAGCTGTCTTTTCTGATAATGTCAGACGTGAAAACCATATAGGTAAATTCTCTAATGCCATTACAAGGTCTTAAGTTCTTCAAATCTGATTTTTCCTTTTGTTGAATTTTTCGAGATTCTAATTTTCAAGATACCATTATTTGCAGCTGATTTGTGCTGTGATAAACAATTATGGATTTGCAAATTTGATTCATACAGTATCTGAAATGAAGGAAAATATGCACTTAAAAAAGAAATGGGTGGCTATGCATAGTTTATTTACATTATCAAGAAGACCTTGAATAAAATTATTTTCATGGCTACTTAAAAATCTCGATGGATTTGAAAAATGGAAAGACAAACAGCACAGAAATGTAAAAACCTACAAAGGGAACTCAGCATTCCTTCTGGATAAATGAAGGGAACAATTAGGCCTTCCAAGGATTAGTGATAAAATAGATTCCAGTTTGAAGTAATGTAGACGAGAGGGCACAATCAGTTCCCTAAAACTGTACTTCAGGACCAAGTACTTTGATAACAAAATGCCCAGTCAAATGGGTTGTCTTGAAAGATGTCAGTGGATAGAAAAATGCCAGCTAAGCTTTACTCTAAGCATATGGTTAGATAATGTATTTAAGCAAAAAGTAATCCAAATCCCATTTACAATCTAATTGGGTTTGAGCTATCAGCCAAACTCAGGAAACAGTCAGAGAGAACTTTGTAGGTTGACGATACCTAAAGGCATGGATGCAACACGTTCCTTTTAGCAGAATCTTCCAAAACACCACGTGGACAAAGTACCCCGGCAGAGCCTCTATTCAAAAACTAATTCCTGAACTGCCCCAATCAATCTCACAGCTCTTCCAGTCTTGCTCGAAGGTCCCAGCTACGAACCTCAGCACTCATTTCCCTTCATGCTCCTGCTGCAGCTGTCAGATGTGACAACCTGAGCTGGCTCCAGCTAAACTCCTGCCCATCTGCTCACTGCAAAGCATCACCAGCAAATCTCCCAGCATCTCTTCTGGCTTGATGTGGCCTTTCCCCATGGGGAGCCCCTTATCATCAAGTGTAGGATGCCTCACAGGAAGCACTGGACACAATGTCCTGCTGAGGCCAAAAGGACAATAAAGCAGTGGGTGTCATTAGCAAGATATACTATGGAGATTTCTTTCTTAATTTCTTTCTTTGTGTGAGAATGCATCTCATTTTATATAATGAAAACAAACAAAATCAAGATTTACCTCACTGCAATCTGATTATGTGCATCCTCTCCAGAGAACATCAAGACTGGAAAAATTATCTGAATTTCGCCTACTTTATGTTTATCTTGTATGAATATAAATTTCACCATCCTTATCTCTCCGTGGTTACAATCACATAGCTGCATAATGTTCTTAGTTTAAATCACAGTATTGTCAAATTAGCAAGAACATAAACAGACAAGAATAGCAGTGGAATCATTCGGCATATATGCTTTCTAAGTTAATAATGTGTTCAACAATGCATACAGTCCTCAAAAACTACTGGTGTCACGTAACTGAAAAACAGCCTTGGAATGCAAATGTCTTATGTCTTTCTGTGTCTTTCAACTCCCATTGCAGAACTCTATCTAAATAATGGATCTTTAGGGCTTCTAATTACAAAGTGCCACATGCCTTTCTTTTAATTAAAATGATTTCCATATTATATCCAGTTTGTTTTATTAAAACTAATCAAAAAGAAGGGAAAAAAAAGGCCTGGTTGAATTAACTACAAAATTAACACACAGGCATGATTTAATTCTACATGAGATCACTCGTTCCTATGAACTTTTTTTTTTTGTTTTTAATTCTGTAGAATTTCAGCAAAACCTGTCTGCATCAGAGGTGTCTGTGATGGAATGCTACAATTCCCTTTACATCTACGGAGTCCCAAACACAACAAAGGCAGATTTTTTAAAACAGGTTGAGACCATTTGTTCTTGCCTTCTATATACAAGTTTTCAAACTTATTTCAACTTGGTGCATAGTATGCTTTTGCCATCTACTGGAACAATGGGAGACTGCAGTTGTAAGAAATTTTGCAGCAGTTAGAGTCTAGACAATGGTGATTAAATTGGATTAACCCGACACTTTAAAGATGATTTCTCAGGGCTCTAACTCATATATAGGCAGAGTAAACCATCTCTTTCAAGATTTTCAGGAAAGAGATCTTCCAAAATTAGAGACCTTCAGGGATGCCTGAGAACCTTTCCTTTGTTATGAGATTACTCTCTCTTCCCAAGGCTCTTTTAAGATGCAAGCATGTCTGTTTAAAACATGCAATTCCATAGCAAAACAAGAAAAGGAAAAGGGCTGTTTTCCAAAAGCTGGAGGCTCAGATAATAGAGGGAAAATGCGGAATCATACTAAATCATTTTCATTTTCAATAAAGATTAATTTTTGTTAAAGAGTAATTATTTTTCCATAAACACAATCAACCTGACAATTTCTCCTTTATTTGACAGGAGAAGTTTTCCCATGGTCTTCTTACATTTAGGGACCACAAAATGCGTGCCCCATAGCATTCTGAATTTATAACAGTATTTTAGTTTTGCAATTCTCTGAGTTTGGTAGATTCAATGTTATTACCATCATCTGAGTGGTTTGGTAACAGAAATATAAAGAATTGGAACAGGCAGACTCTAAAATGATCCCTAATGATCCCACTTCTGGGGTTCATACCCTTGAGTAATTTTTGTCCTTTAGTCTGTGGGCTGGACTTGGAGACTTGCCCCTAACAAGGAGAACACAGCCCAAGTGATGGCATGCCACTTCTCAGATTAGGTTACAAAAGACCTCACCCCAACCCAGCCCTTCCCTCTCCCTCTGGCTTTTCTCACTTGCTGACTCTGAAGAGGCCAATCGCCGTGTTGTGAGCTGCCTTGTTGGAAAGACAAGGACTAGAGGGAGGCCTCTGACCAACAGCCAGTGAGAAAACGAGCCCCCGAGTCCGACCGACAGGAACTCCTGCCAAAATCACATAAGCCAACTTGGAAGGGGATCTTTCCGCACTTTACCTCTGAGGTGCCTGTAGCCCTGTCTTCACTGTAGCCAAGAACCCAGCTAAGCCATACACAGGTATCTCGTGCACAGAAACCATTAAATCGTAAGTGTGTTTTTAATTTTAGGCTAATACATTTTAGGGCGGCTGGTACGCAGCAGTAGGGAGCTAATAAAGTATGGTAAGTGATTTCCCATAGACACCAGCCTAGCTAACCATCTACAGGCAACAGACACTTTTAGGTTATCTCAGTAAGTCAATAAAACCTCTTACCCCAGCAAGTTAAAACATTATGCAGAAACAGGAGAAGAAACAAGTGATGTGACGCAACAAAAGTTTACTGAGAAGGAGGAGCCTTAGATCAAATTAGCATAAAAGAATAGTTTTGCAACCAAATGAAGGATGGGTCCAGATACTATCAGGAAAAAATGTGAAAAGACTTTGAAATGGACCCAAAAAATGGTGACTTTCATCAAAAACTACACATGTCGAGAGCTGGAGTCAGGCCAGTGGCCTGGTTTTGAACAACATTTGAGCCATGAATGGTTTTTATATTTTTAAAAGGTGGTAAAACAAAACAGACCAAACCAAGATGAATAAGTGACAGGGACCACGTGTGGCCCACAAAGCCTAAAATATTTGCTATCTAGTCCCTTACAGAAAAGGTTTGCCAACATCTGTTGTAAACAACGTTCTTCCAGGTTCTGAATCTAAGGAGTTTGCCCCTTTCTTGGTCTTTTGAGCTATTTTGGAATTCTGTACATTGTGGATGACGGATAGCACTGCAAATGACTCTTGTCTTTTAACATGCAAAATAATCCTATCTGATGGAGAGACATTTTATTTCTCCTCCCTAACTCCACCTCCCTTATGCAAAAGAGTTGATTTTGCTTCCATCTATAAAATCATTTCTGTGCATCTCTCCTCTGAGTTATCTTTTGAACTGGTTGTTAACCTCTAACTGGTTACCTCATAAATTCATGAGTTACATAAAATCTTTGACACCTGTTCATTTACGTTTTTTATGAGAGTCAGGATTTGGCCTTTTTATAAATACATGTTTTAACAATGGGAAAAGAAAAAGATGACAAATCAGAGACAATCAAAGCTGTCTCTGAGACTTACACATGCTCCAATGTGTCATTCAACACTGACGAGCTCTGGGTGCTTCTAGTTGATGAAATTTAGCACCTTCACAAGTATTTATGGGCGTCAGAGACTAAGCAGGCAGCGTACCCCTCTACTGACCCTAAGGATGCCCTGGGTGCTAAGAGATGAAGACCAAACCAAGCAAAGCCCTGTGACACACGGCCGCATCACTCCTACTAGAGAGTCACCCATAAGGGACTAAATGAAGGGAAAACCTCATCCAGTAGAAATAATCACATGAAAGCAGTATAAGAGGTCAAGTCTTATACCTGCGTGTATCAGCAATGCCCCCCACAGTCGTTCTTTTCAAGTCTACCCAGAGGCCAAGTATCAGTGCCTTCTCCTTCTTAAAAGGCCTCCTCCCTCTCGTCTCTCCTCCTGTAATTGCCTTTTTAGACTAGAACATGACTTCCTCCCTCTGATGTTTTACTTTCCTTCCTGCTTCTCCAAGCATGCTTTTTCCTCCCTTCAAACTGTTAGGCAAAAATCCTCTCCAATAGGTCTTTTTTAATTGACTCTGATGGTCCATTAGAACCAATTCAGCAAATAACTGTTTATCTTTGCTCAACAGCGAAAAAGGTTTAATCCTGAAACTCTAAGTGAGATATTGATGATATTTGGCTGTTTGGGGATGGTGGTAGTAAGGAAGTTAAATTCTAAAAGATGGAAGAAGTTTGTTTTTCCTACTAGAAGGGTCTGAATTAACTTATACTGCTCCAAAAAAGGTAATGGCAATGAATTTGGGGAAAACAAAGTGGATTAAGAAGGTTTTATGGAGATAAAATATTCATAAATTGGCATTTTATAGAATATAGAGGATGAAACATAAGATTTGGTATGGGAGGTGGTTAGAGAGATTGTGATGCGACTTTTCTCAATGTGGAGACCAATGATAGTTGTAAAAGTCATTACAGAAAAATTTTAAGATAGTGATTAGGCCTTGGTGAATGAGTGGTATAAAAAGTAATTCCCATCTGTACAACAGATAAATCATATTTGGGTTTGGGTATTTGTCTTTTTTTTTTTTTTACCTAATTCTAGAGTAGGAACTTTTCCATGACCTCATAGAACTTTTCTATTATTTTGTTCCTGGATCTGAAGAAGTAAAACGACAAAAATTATATGTTAATATACTTACTATGTTTGGAATGCAATTGTGGGATATTCCCTATTTTTCAAAAGCTTCTCCATATAGCAAAGTGTGATAATGATCTTCTTTCAATCTCTGAGGACTGTAATATCATTAATCTTTATCAACTGAGTTTATGGATAATGCACCTCTGCAAGATCAGTCAGCAACTGAAGATTTTTATCAGCGCAAAATAACATGTGGGATGGAATAGGTCATATTTCATTTACTATATCAGACTAAGTTCATATCTTACGACTGTGATTCAGATATTGAAAAAAGACAAGACCTCATGATTTCTGCATAATTTTACTCTATACGTGGGTTTTGTTTGGGGATTTTTTTTTTTGTTTTGCTTTCCATCCAGCCATAAAAGGGTGTTCACAGTCCAAAATTTTCCAATACCTCCAAAAATAAGTTACTTAAAAAAATTCAAGCCTGTTTAAAAGCCCGATTCTATCTAGTTTAATGTGTAAATTTGTTTCAGTCTTTATTTTTCCATTTCCCCTCATTATTTTGTACAAAATACAACTTCATTTGTAAGAGAGACGTGTTATATTTTTTGAAAAGGGGATTGTAGCCTGACCCTTGGCAAATCTATGGAAATCAGCACTCAGTCAAATGAGTAACATGAATCCTAGTTTCAGGACTTGCTTTAGGCAAAATATGTCATATAGGCAATCTCTTCTCACCTCCCCAGAGACCAGGGTGAGAATCTGACAGGGTAGAAACCAGAAAACACATTACCCTCAAACTGAAATACTGTTTAGGACCCAGACATTTCCCATTCACCTTAAGAAAACTAAGACCCACACACCGCATGACAGTTAATTCCTTTCAAATAAATTTGTTTTTGTACAGCTCCAGTGGTGAACAGAAGATTAATCTTCAAGTAAAATACCAAGAAAAAGCATAAACATGTTTTTTCCTACCTGTCCTAATGAATTAAACATTCCCTTTTGAGGTAAAACAAAAGCTTAGCCGCTTTGGACTGTCCTAGAGCTAAAACAGTGATGTATGCTCAAATTTTTTTTTTCATGGAACTGATTTATTACCGTCCTTCAGCACAACCAAGAGCCCACTCCAAACTAAATCATTTCACTACTGTCAAAACTTGAATTTACCAAACAGTATTTAAAATGCAAAACAATATTCAAAATGAATCCTTAATGAGTTATTATACTTGTTTTTTTTTAACAGAAACTTTGTGTGCTGAAGCAAACTACTAAGGTTCTCATAGGGGTGTGACATACAATTAATCATAACGGTTTTTTTTCTGGGAAAATAAATCTATGTAGTTTTTTAAAATCATAGTATTGGGAGTCCTTTCATCCGATGCCATGGTAATTAAAATTTAAATTTATAAGTAGAACACACAAATCTTTTAGATACCATATACCAAATCTGTCTACTTCACATGTAGCTACACAGGTCAGTGCCTTCTAAATTTTTATGCTGGCAAATTTTCACTAACCGTGCTGAAATTCCTCTCCTGTGCAAGATAATTTTTTACACTCCAGGGACAGCGACTATTGTGTAGCAGAGGAATCCCTTACTTCCAGATCAAACTTATATTAAGCAGGAGGTTTAAATCATCTGCAGTTATTTAATATGGTCTGATATTATCAAAATGGTTTAAGGAACATATTTTAATTCTGTATTTTGTCTCCTTTTTAAGAACAAATTCTTCTGGTTGCTCAGGCAAATTAAAATGTTGCCTAACTTACTTAAGAAATGATTATTTGTTAGGGATAAGATTTCTAAATACAAACATTTTGAGATGACAGAATTTGTAGACATTTGAGAGAGTGGTTGGAAGACTAGAAAAAGCATGAAGTTTGATTTGAGAACACATTTTTCAAATTTGAGCTCTGTCATCAGTAGAAATTGATCACCCTGAGCCTCAATGTTCTCATCTGTAAAATGGGCCAATAATACAGACTTTGCAGATTTGACAGGCTTGAAATAGCTAGTCATGTAAAGAAACAAGTACATGCTGTTCAACGAATAACAATTCCCTTTTTTTTTCCCCTATAAATATACCATGAAAGTTTGACAAGAAATTACTTAGATCCACATGCTTTTATTTAAGAGAAAGATTTCTTCTGGTTTCTGACTTAAATTCTTGGGAATACAGTAACTTATTAATAGGGGTGGGAACATTTCAGCTTTGTTTGCTTCATCATTTTTATTTAGACAAACTCTAATTACAAAATTCTGATGCATTCAAGTCCAGTCATCTTGCATTGCCTGACACTGGCCAGCATGGCCTGGGACAAATCCACTTACCAGATAAATAATTCTGAGCAAACGAACCTGGCTGTGAGTTAACAGTCATCAATTACTGTGATAGCAAAAGCTAGAATTATGAGCTCCCCTCTCATAAATCTCTACAATTATTGGTAGGAAAAAAATCAAACAACCCTATGATTTGACACATCAGAATCAATATAAAAAAACCACATATCCCCAACTTCTTCAACATAAACAATCACTTTAAGATTAGTTGAGTTCTAAGTAGAGAGGCATGGTGGGTTGGCAGAAAAATAATGGAGCCAAAAAGCCAAAGATTGGGTTTTCAACCCATCCTCCAGCTACTAGAGTCTAGCTATATCACTTAGAATCTTTAATTTGCAATTTCTTTATACAATATCAACAACCACCTACCCTGTCTTACACGGCTGATAAACCATGAAAGTATTTTTAAAATTCCAGAGTGCTAAACAGAAATGTAAAGCAGTTGATTTCAGTGAACTCAATATGAAAACACACTGCAAAGAATATGTGCATCTATTTTCATTCTAGAAGAGAGAACAATACAATACTTGGCCTACATGGCCCAAATACTAGAAAGAACTACATTTTGCCAAAAAGACAAATCTGCATAGAAATGAAATGAATAGCTCCCTGTATGCACTGCCTAGCAGATTTATGCCTTAGAGTAAACATGTTTAAATACAATGAAAGTAAGAATAAAAGCAAAGTAAACCTGTTTATAAAAGAGGGTAAGATTTCTTATCAGAATAAGTAAGTACAAAAGGAGCCAAGAAACTACAACAAATTTTGCCTTTTGCCAAGGACTGACTGGTTACCAGCACATCAAGATTTCATCCTTGAAAAGTACTCACCACTATTTGCCTCGCCAGCAGTGTCTAGGATTTAGCTACACAGATCTAGGTAGGATAATCCAGACCATTTTGCTAGCAGCAAAAACAAAGATTTGCTGCTGACAAAAAAGAAGAAAAAAAAAAAAAAAAAGGAAACTTGTGGGGTAAACGCATGTCACTCTCCAGGCACATTAACGTAGTCTCCAACAAGGAAGCTCCACCGAACTTCTTACTGGGGTTTCATAACTTAGATAAGAATGATGAAATCATGGGCCATGTGCTTGAACTCAGTCTCTAGCCCGTCTCTGCTTCCTGGAGGTCATAGAGGTCAGCCTACCTCAAAGTCCCCAACCCTTTAATCACCCACTTGGTCTTGGGAAACCAGACCCCATCCTGAAGCTATCTAGGGACCCACCATGAGTCACCCTATTAGCATAACAAAGATACTCCTATAACTCAGGAAATTCCAAGGGTTTTTGCAGCTCTGCGCCAGGAACCTCAGACAAAAGACCAGCTATTCCTTCTTTATCTATGCACTTCATTGATATATCACAATATTTGATCATGTTACGGAGGCTTCCCATATGAACCAGTCAAGGTCACAGAAGGAAAACAGCATATTGAAATTAGGGTAATTTTATTTTAACAAAAGGACTATTTATTAAGGTGGGGTTTAATTATCAAGGAACCTCAAAGGTAAACCTGGGATTATTCCAAGGTAGAAGGGACAAGGGATGTAAGCATTGACCAGAACTCAGAGGGAGAGAGTCATGTAGAAAAGCCAACTTTAGTGACATCCCCCGCAACCCCACGCCGGGACACAATTAGCTAGAAGCAATACTTCAGAGAAGGAAACAGGAACTAAATATTCTGACCTCACTCTCTGCTCACTCCATGATCTCCTCCTGAACCCAGCTAGACCCCAGAGAACAGTCCTTTGATGGAATTCACACAGGCCAGCCTCCTGGGGCATAGAGCAGGGTGAAGAATGATCAGGAAGAGCAAATACAATATACCCAGAACAGCACGAAGAATGGGTGTTGAGTTTTATATGAAGCTATCTCAACGTCCATGGGACAATCATCTTTTGGGTTCACATTTGGTCTGTTAATATGGTAAAAAGCTGCCTAAAATTGAACCATTCTTAGATAGTCTAGAAGGAAGCTTACTTGGTGATGATGTATTGTTTTTCATTTGCTACTGGATGCTATTAGCTAACTTTAAGGATTTTTGCATCAATATGTGTAAAAAAGATGGCTTTGCATTTTTCTTATTGTTTCTGATACCTTCTATCTGCATAAATGAAGACTCATTAAAGTGTTTCCCAAATGTGAATACAAAAAATACCAAACAAAAAGGTGGAAACCCTAGTGTCTACCTTTAGCAATATGAAGAACTAAATTTTGAAAGTTTTTCAAACTCAGGCTTTCCTACCCCTGGGAAAGGAAAAACCATTCACTTTATGGGAAATGGTGAAGGGAGAGAGATATTCCATAGGGACTGTGGCTTCTTAGAATCAATCTCCTTACACCTACGGGATTAGCGCATGTAGTCCTTGCGCCCATGTTGGGGTCAATAAACACTTCCTTTACTTTCACCCTGTTGTTTTCCCAAACCCCGTGTTAGAAGGACTGATTGTTCTGGTAAGTAGGAAGCTGCATCATGTAGGAGTTGCTCAGGTTTCAATTAACTAATGTGTAAAAAGCTACCATCACAGCCTCTGGTACAGTTCAAGTACTAGTTACCTCCCTTCTCTTACAGAAGGATTTCAACGGTTAAGTCTAGGAAGGGAAATTCAGGCAGTCTATAGCTTTGGTCATTCTGGCCTCTCTGTGTATGTGTATATGCTTAACCTATTCTGATAACTCAGATCTTAACAAAAGTGCATGTAAACAAACACAGACACAGACAGACATACACAGACACACACACACAGTCCACTCCATCTGCCTACTGATACTGTTAGGACCATCTTGTTCTTTTTTTCCCCTCTTTTCTCTTTAAGACATGTCTTAACTTGGTAGAATTAATGACTGGCCTATTCCTCTCCTTCTGAAAATGACTATCTCTAATTTTTAGCCCATTGCTAAAAATATGCAGATGATATTTAAGTACTTAATTTTCCAAATGGTGCTAAGACAAATTCAAGTGTAGAGTTCACTGGCAAACCAGGGTGATTTTATGTTCCTCTCCCAAACCCCAAGTTTTAATCGGATAGGTCAGATGTCTCTCCTACGAACCGTCTGACATTTTAAAAGTCTGTTCTTACAAATCAGTAGAAGACATTTCTCAGTTGTTCTACTGACTATACAGTAGATATTTCAATATAGGAGTACATATTCCAAAATCTCTTTTATATTATTTTAGAGGCATTAAATCTTTAAAAAAATAAACTTGGTCAGAAACAATCAAGACCAATAAGTAAACAGACAATGACATGCTTTGATGTCAAACTAGTTAACCTAGTTCAGACTGTTTCTCACTTAAAACCACTGCCATGTACACTTCATTCTTTATCAATGTATTTGCCCACCCTTTACTTCGGTGTATTGGCAGGAATGTTAAAAAATACAGCTAGCTTATAGATCAACATCGACTCTCCTAAATGTTCTAAGGCTCTTCCTCCAAAAGACATGCACGCATTGCAAAAGCCTACGTGCTTATAATTTACTATCGTTCAAATGCCGAGCTATATATTCTTGGTGTTAGTCAAACACTATGGGAATATATAATGGTAAAGATAAACCAAGCATTTCTAACCAGTCACTTTCAACTGAGATCAATACAGTGTAATGATGATTTAAGATGCTTCTGCGTTTAACCTAAGTAATTTTCCCTTCTCTCCTCTGAGATTGTAAATCTGACTAATTACTTCACGGTCTCCAGGACTGCTTCTCCTTGCTCAGTGTAATTGCTGTGTCTGGATTCTCCTACGCCCCACGTAATTTTACGGAGGACTTACCTACTGATCTCATTATACTTCCACCTCTGATACATCAGGTCTCATGCTGTTGTTTACCTGCTTCAGGACACTTCATAAATTAAACCTTGGTAAATTTACCCGTTTAAGGCACAAATATCACAATTTAATACGGATTAAATTAAGCCAATAGGCATTTTCCTCCTCCTACCGTGGAATATACATTAGTTGACTTCAGTTTGACCACTGAAACACCACTGCCAAAGGAAAAGTAATAAGGCTACTTGTGAAATGGATGCATTGGGGGGAAAAAAGCATTATGGAATAATTTTTTAAGTAGAGAAGTGTAAGTATTCTACCATGGCTTAATCAGCTCCTACCTATAAAAGTGAAATGCAGAGCAGATTTAAAAAAAAAAAAAACACAAGGAGGATCAAAGTAATGAGGAATGATTGCTACCCAGAGCTGACATCCAATTGTAAAGCTAGTTATTTTGATAAGCGCAAAAAAAAAAAAAAACTGCTTTAACTTCAGCCTCAATCAAGAGAGTTTCTTTTTCACTTCATCCAGATTATTTCAGTCCCATTAAGAAAACCAGTCCAATCTATGAACTTCTCTGTTGCTTTGCTCCTGTCCTCACAGCTGGAGGCAGGGATAAGCCACAAGCTTTTCTTTAAGAGCACCTCACTTTTTTAAAGTCCGTTAGGGTTACAGTCCCCTATGAAGATTTGATCTTTTGACTGTTTTGTCTGAGGAAAGCCTTTGAGCAAATTCATTTGCTCCGATGCTGGGGCTTCACTCACCTGGAACAGTCCAAGAACAGGAGTCCTCATCTTTCTTACTTTATATTTGGAACGTCTCTCTGCAGGACACACTCCCTGGAATACGGAATGGGAAAGGTTTAAGTCAGCGCTGAGATTTGAATGTTAACAAAAGCACAGCCCTTTCCAGGGAAAATTACTCCTTCAATCAATGCTTTAGGACATAGCGTGGACATTTCAGTTTTTTTCTACAAACAATTCTTAGATGCAAACAGAAGTGGACATTTCTGTCTTGGGTTCGTGACACTTGACAGGGAAAAATAAACGAACGACTTCCGGAGGATTTTCAGAAATATATAAAAAAAATCTATCAGAAACAGAGCTTACAGTAGGGAGGTTCCTTGATGGATATAAAACCAGACAATAAAGCACTCTGTGTGTATTTTAATTATCTATTACTGAGTAACAGATCACCCCCAAATGTAGTAAGTCAAAGTAATAGAATGTATGGTTCTCACGATTTTGGTGGGTCGGGAATTTGGGGGGTGACTCAGCTGAGTGGTCTGCCTCTGCCTCTGCCTCTCTCAGGGGTAAAGAAATCTAAGAGCTTGACTGGGGCCTGAGAATTCTCTTTGGAAGTGGCTGACCCACAGAGCTGTCAGCAGGCCAGCTCTCACGTAGTTGTTGGCAAAAATGCCTTTCTGGTTCTTGACAGGTTCTTCAGTTCTTTGCCACGTGGACCACTCCACAGGTCTGCTTTCATGTCCTTGTGACACGGCAGCTGGTTTCCCCCAGAGTGAGTAATCCACGAAAGAGAGCAGAGAGAAGATCTCGGTGCCTTCTCTCATGGAAGTCACACACCATCAACTTCCACCATCTTCTGTGTGTTAGAAATAAAATACTAAGCCCAATCCAGGTTCAAGGGAGTGGAGTAAAAAGGAAGTTTTTTTTTTTTTTAATTAGATGTTAAAACTACTGAGTACCCTTCTTGCCTACTAATATTTTGGGAGGTGAAACAGTATTGTACTGGTAGGGGACAGATTTGAAGATGGCTTCTGGGATCATACCTTCAGATCTTTGTGCCTTTGTGTAATCCTCTTCCCCAGGTGTGGGCAGAAACTGTGATTTGCTTCTACCCGATGGAATATAAGAAAGGTGATGGGATATACACGGTGACATAAGAATGTAGCCTCTGTCTTGCTGGGGTCCCTCTCTGTCCATTACTGGCTTTGAAGGAGCAAGCTGACCTGAATCCTACTTCTACAGAGAAATGAATTTTGCCATAATCCAAGTGACCTTGAAAGCTGACCTATCTCCAGTTGAGCCTCCAGATGAGAATACAGCCTTGCAGAGGACCCAGCTAAGCCATCCCTGAACTTCTGCCCAAAGATACTTTGGAAAAATGTGCATTGCTTTAACCACTAAGTCAGTGGCAACTTGTTAATTTGTTACACAAAACTAATTGAGTACTGAAGCCTGGAAACCAAATTTTTTTAGTGTAGCAAAAGTCACTTCACATCATACCTCAGGGCCTCATTTTCCTCATCTGCTTAAAAAAAAAAAGTGGGGGGAGTGGTTTTAGTAAAATCAAAGACACTCCAACCTTTTTATGTCATAAAACATTACATGAGAGGCCAACAGGCAAGAGAGCTAAAATAAAATACTCTTATTAAGTAGGGGAAGGGTCTTAAAATATCTTCCCTTCCACTCTATAACCCAAATACACAATATACCTTCCCTTACATGTGCTAATAATAATAATATAGCCACTCCTGCTTCCTTTTGATTAATGTTTGCATGGTATATATTTTCCCATTGCTTTACTTTCAGTCTACCTATCTCATTATATTTGAAGTAACTGTCTTATGGACAGAATGTAGTCTGATAATTTTTATTCACTCTGTCAAACTCTGCTTTTTAATATGTGTTTAGATCATTTATATTTAATGAAATTATTGATATTTTAGGGTTTAAGTCTTCCATTTTATTTTAATTTTTGTTTTGTTTATTTTCTCTTTTCTTTTTCCTGTCTTCCTATGGCTTATCTGAACATATTCTTGAATTCCACTTTGATTTAGCTATAGTGTTTTTGAATATACCTGCTATATTCTTTTTAATAGCTGCATACTATTCCATTGTATGGCTGCACCATAATTTATTTAATCGGTTCTTGGTTTATTCCTTCTTCACAGACATAGCCTCTTTGAGTTGATCTGACATCTGTAACGCCAGATCTTTCTCAACTATGATATCCACTATATTAAAGAATGTTTTTTCTAAACTAGTATTTACAGTTTATTTTTACCAATAAGACTGGTGACATTATTGAAAAAGTTACAACCTCCTTGGGTCTCATTTTCTCATGTGCAACATAATGTGTACAAATACACTTGTATTTCCTCAGGCCACACTGACTGTAAAATAAAAATAAAACCATATTAATAGAATACAGGTTGTTTTGCCTCTGACAACAGCCTTATTATGGGACTTTTGAAATACTCCCCACACATAATTTTCTCCATGGCCCTGGACATGCCTCTTGTGTCCTGTAAAACAACCCTTTCTGCAACAATGTGGCAAGAACTATTTTTATCTTGTTTTTAGCTCTAGTTTCCTGAATTGATGTGACAGATATATCTGATGCTCATTGGGCCATTTGAAGGAGTCTTAATACTGCCAGTGCAATTTCTCCAAAAGAGATTTTTCTGTGCAATGTTATCACACTTTGTTGGAGATTTTTTTGGTATTAGAAATAGAATTACTATGTTCTGGTTGAGGAATTGGTTTTATGTTTTTAAGGATGTATACAGAGTACAAAATTCACTGGACATTTTTTTTGTTACCCTGCGAATGTTAAAAGTATAGACCTCAATTGGCTTATGATTCACTAATTAATCAATTTAACTATCATAGTTTCTACATCTTAAACTATGTGTTGCATGGTCACAATTAAAATTTCCATACCATTGTTTTTACTCAGTTTAGCAGGTGTATAAGTCATTCAGAATCAGATACATAATTGGTCATATCCATCAATTAGTCAGCAATCATCAGCTAAGATTTTTAGAAAGTATTGACTCATTCATGTAGCACTGGATTCAGTGGTCCTGCATTACAGTTTGACTATATCATCAAAAAGCAGCAGATGCATTATTACATTTCCTTTAAATTGGTGAGAAGTCAGTATTCAAACCATTAAATAAGGTGTTAACGCTCTAATTCAAAATTCTTCAGCTTTAGGGCATTGAATTGATTCTTCTAACAGTGTAAAAAGATTTTTTTCCAGGTAATTTTCTATTCCATTACCATATGTGATGCACAAGAGTATAGCTACACATCAAGTCGGCTTCTGGGCTGATAGGTTTTTTACTGAGTATTTATAGAGCATATTATCCCACGTTGTAAGGCTCAGCGCATCATGCAGATCTTTTCAAATTTATTATTATGACTTCCTTGCAAGAGGCACATCCATTTCAACGATGAGAAAATGTTGACCTTTTGACCTAGAGAATCGCCGCTGAAATGTAACCTCTTAACCAAGAAGTCCCTCATGCCATTTCCCATCCAGCCTCGTCAGGTTGTCTTCTCTGCTCCAGTCCAAGAGAGCAAGGAGTGCCCCCGCACACTTGCATTTTACTGCTACTTGTATTTACACAATGCCTGGCAGGAAGAAATGGCAGCTTTGTAGTAACGTATATAGATATTTATTGGTTTAAAAACAGTCATTCAATTTGCAGGTGACAATTCTCTCTAGACATCATTCAGACCTTCTTATAATGATTACGGGTGTCAGCTCCAGTCTGGAATCAGACAATCTGGTTTAAACTCCTGGCTTGGCCATTTATTAGATGTTTGAAATTAGACAAGTTCCTTATGTATTAGACCTCAGTTTCTCCATCTGTAAAATGGGGCTAGATTCTGTTTTGTTTTTGTTTTTTTTACTTCATTTATTTTGGTCCCAGTCTTTCATATTAAAAGTTTTCTTGGAAATTTGATGATTCTGCCTGAATTCATGCTTACAGGGTGTGTACGGGTGGGAGTGGTTATTACTGGTAAACTTCAAAATGGGGTGAAAAGACAGAGCTGTTTTTCATTGAGGGAACCTGAAATGTCAGCATCTGTAGGTCTTGTTTTTTGCACTGGTCAGTTCTCTAAAAAGGAGTCTTCTGACATCCTGCCTAGGATGGCGTAAATCTGGTTCTCAGAATTTGAGGAGTCCAACAGGTGAAGGAGGCCACTGCTAAGTAGTTCACCAAATCCAAACCAGTCCCCTTCTTTTCAGGACAGTATCTTATCCCCACAATCATCTATGCCAACCTCTACAGAAAGTCAACTCTAGTTTTGATACCAACCCTCACAAACTTGAGAAACGACACGACAAAATAATTGGCATAAAGAATTAAGCAGAATTCTTAGTACTTAGGGCACAATAAATGTTAACTATTATTACTGTTATTATATCTATAAGCTGATATACTGTCAGACTTGATAGTACACTTTCACAATAATTGATTCAGAAAATATGATTAAAGATTACTTGAGTAACAAGGAGAAGATGGGGGGAGGGTGTAGCTCAGTGGTAGAGGGCACGCCTAGCATGCAGGAGGTCCAGGTGTTCAATCCCCAGTAACTCCATTAAAAAATAAATAAATAAATCTAATTACTACCCCCCCCAAAAAAACCAGAAGAATAAAAATATCCTAAATCCTAAAAATTACACAAGATCTCATTTTATTTCCTTGAGTACTGATGTTACAAATATAATACTCAAGAGTCCACACCATCTATAAAGGAATACAAAACAGTCATTCTATCTTTAGAAATAGACTGGTAATTCTAGGAAGTGAACCTGTACAATAAATATTAAAAGCAGCTTTAGAAACAAACATTTAAATCTTCATTCTCCAGTTAACATTTTCCAGAAGTGCATCTTTTTATTTTAGCCTTTAAAATAAAATGTGCCTTACTAAATGTGCTTCATTTCTACCTCTCTAGATGCCACTACATTTACTTACTGAGCCACTTCTTGAGTTTGAGAAATAAAATATACACATTGCTTTCCAGAGTTCAAAATCATATTGTCTCTTTAAATTAATATCCGTCTCTCCAGCAGAGGGAGCAAATAAGTTTTTGTATTTTCATTTCTATCGGATGAAACTTCTGTGAATTTCAGGGTGCTATTGGGTAAAATATGCTGAGTTAAGAGACTATATTAAAGAATAAATTTGTAATGAAAATGTATTCAAGTAAACTCAACAGCATATATTAAATGATCATAAAATACTCATATGTCTAAGTCCTAAGCTTTTCATTTTCCTAGACACACTGTATCTGTGAAAACTGAATTTAAAGTATTAGCCAAAGAAAAAAATATTTTTAAGCTGTTGAATACTAAAGTATACATAGTTCATTTCTAACAATAATCCGTTCTGGAGTTTTTTGGTTTTGTGTTTTTTTACCTGCCTTTTAAAAAATTAGGAGTAATAACAAGCATGCCAGGTAAATAATGGAAAAGACTATACATTTTGTGAATTAATCACAAAAAAATTCACATTAGAATATCATGATCTAAATTATTTAGGCTTCAAAGTCACAATTTTTAGGTTGTGATTCCCCATATTTAATATCAAATCATTCAATTTTTAACTGGCTTTTAAGTTTTCATTTAATAAAAGTTCTTTAGTGAGTTTTAAAAATTCTATCTTATCTAGTTTTCCTTTCGTAATCTTATCAATAATGAATTAATAGTCTTAAAATTAATGACTGTTGATTCTGAGAGATCCTAATAAGGCCTGAAATTTTATTACAGACTTTAAATACAAATTCCAATCTCACAGGACAGTATTTTTTTTTTACGTGTACCTATTGCATTTAGCATTTACAAATTCTTAATGTGTGTCCTGGAACTAGGGCTGATATGTCGGTGCTTAAGTCAGTTGGCCCATGTATTTTTTTAATATATACATATATTTCTTTAAATTTTATAATAACAAATCTTTTTTAAGGATAGTTTGCAAACTTTGTTTCTATCATTGATATAGAGGCTCCTGGAGACCTGAAGAAAGTTCTTTATTGTTGCTAAGACGTCTTTAACCCTCGCAACTGAAATGCAAGCAGCCTGGAACACTGGGAGTACATCTGACTTCAGTTTTAATTACGGAGATGGGGAAGAAGGGCACATAACTCTAGTTAAATATCGCAGTCCAACACCATCCCTCAATGTGACGGAATGGACTCGTTAAGAGTAGAAAATGGTCATCTTCAGTGAAACGGTTGACCAGAACTTATTCCCCAGGACCGCAGTTTCTGACTCTTCTTCAGAGATGACTTTCATTTTCTCATTCCCCTACATGTGAGAAACAGTGCCTTCCTCCCCGATTCCAAACACCTATAGGAATATGGTGATGATTTCAATGATTTCATTTTAAATCCCTTGCCTCCTAATTGCTGTCTCCAAAATACTGGAGAAAACATACAAGACAAAAGAGATTTTTTTTTTCTCAGTAAGTGCCACTTCTGTGTCTCTAGTCCAAACTGGAATCCTATCTCTCCTGCACCAACATGTCAAAACAATCACCAAACACTTTGCTTCTACATCTGAAAGTCTCCTGTCTGCTGCGTTCTCCTTTCCTGCAGCACTGCCCTCACCCAGGATAACTCTGTCTTGAACTTGGGCTAAATGGCCTCCAGACCCGCTCATTCCAGGTCACCCTGCACACTGCAGCCAAATTTGGTTCATTAAAATGCAAATTCTGTTATCTTAAGCCCCCTTTCAGTCCCAATTTCTCCCTGCCCTTAGTATAAAGTCTAAGCTTCTTCCTGTGAGTATCAACAATTTGGACCTGTCTGATTTTCCAGTTTTGTTTCTGCCATTACTCCATGCCCCAGGCAAACTGATCCTTTATTTCAATGTTAGGTCTTCTTCTCAACTTTATCAACATTTTCCCTAAGTCAGGGTTTCTCAGACTCAGCACTACTCACATGTTGGGTTGACCTAGTTCTTCGTAGTTGGAGCTTTCCTGCGCATTGTAGGATGTTTACCAGCATCGCTGGCCTCTACTCACCTGATGACCACAGCACGCAGCCCCTAGACAACCCAGAATGTCTCCAGATCTTGCCAAATGTCCCCTGGGAGCCAGCATCATCTCCTGCTGAGAGGCATTGCTCTGAGCAAACTAACCCAATGCATGATTTTAAATAGCAACTGTGACAAGCGTTTTACAAGACAGATCTCTTTTCTCCTCCTTTCCCCTCCCTCTCCCCTTCTCTCTCTCCATTTCCCCCGCTTCCTTCTGTGTCTGCCTTTCCCCCACCTTCACCCTCCCTCTCATGTCAGTCCACGGGTAAAGTTGTCCAACTCCAACACTGTTGGGAACCCAGTGTTGTTTGTGTTTTTGTTTTGCCTTCATCAAAGTAGGAATTCTTCCCTCATCCACAAGGCTTATGATGATTCATTACCATTATGTCTACATTCCACACAACAAGAAAATAAAAACCAAAAGTGAGTTCTTTTCTTTTTCAGGGCATAACCTACATGCACACATCACCTCTGCTAGCTTCAAAAGAAGCTGAGATACAAAATCAAGTTACCATTGCAAAAATGAAAGTATTAATAAAAATAAACAAGTAAATGAATAAAGTAAGAAGAATGAACATCAGGGGACAACCGGCAGGTTTTGCCACAACCTGCCTCCTTGACCACCAAAATATCAGATGTTCATCTTTCTTTTCTTAAAAACATATATTCACATTTTGCCCAAGGAAAACAAGCACAAAATTCCAGCCAGCTCCTGCACCCACATCAGAGCCCAGGATCTCTGAGAGAGATCTTTCTCCATAATCTCAATGTATTGCTTCTCCTGAACAGGAATCTATGAAGTAAAGGGAAAGTAATCTGCTCGCCATCACTGCACACACACATGCTCACAAACTCAACACTGATGATGTCACAGATGCAGGACAACAGTAATTTTTAACATAATTTAGTAAGAACTTTTCTCCAAAGAGGGAAGAATAAGAAATGCATAGTCATCTCTGGTCCACAGGAATTATCAACTCCTGCTGGACAGAAACTGGGAAGAGTCCTGCCCGGACAGGGACTCAGTTCCTGAGTCAGTTCCATCTGGCAGCCCCTGATTCTTGTACCCCTAATTCTATTTCCAGAAGTTTCTTCCATCTTTTTCTTCTCTCTGGCCACATCAAAGTGGGAGAGAAAGGGAAGTCTGGCATTCCTGGGGATGGCACTTTGCAGCCTGATTCTTGCTAGTGGAGGCCTGGGTTCCTGAGGGTCACTACAGAACTGAAGTCATCACAGATTTTTCTAGGTCAGTCTTATGGTTTCTTTCCTTACAGCAGATTTCCGGTGCTAGTTTCCATGAGCAAAATTTCTAGAAGTTTGGAGCCTGAAACTTTTACTTACTGGCCTCTTGCCCTTCCAGTCTCCCTCTTCTTCTCTCAACTTAATTGTGGCTTCCTTTAGAATTTGAAAGAACAGGCTTTAGAAAGAAGGCAATCTTTATAATCTGATCTGTGTTGCTGGCTGACAGAAATATATAACAGGAGAAAATCGTGGGGTCATAGTCTTATCTTCTACTAAAACGGCCTCCTCAGAGCTACTGTTTATATCTGCTTCAGTTCGGGGTAAGATGTAGTTGGTTTTTGCAGCTCAGCAGAGTCCAAATTACTAGACCCTCACTCAGCGTAGATCACAAGATTCTCATGTTTACTTTTGCTGTCCTCACCAGCATCTAACGCTGAGTATAGCTCTTAGCAAGTGTTCAGTAACTGTTTTTCAGTGAACTTTAAAAGTTGACTGACTTCACAAGGCCAAATGGGAGGCAGGCTTTGAGAGGCAGGAGAGATCACTGTGGCTATAATTGCTACAAAAAATCCTAAGGAGGGTGTAGGGTATGTGGAGAACCTTCCATCCCATGGACTTTTTTTTAAAAAAATCAGGTATGTCATTTAACTTTCAGATCAATCCCATGAGACGGATAATACAGTGCCAGTTTACAAATAACAAAACTTAAATTTAAAGCTTCCTTCTGTTAGAAAACAAAACTCAACTGAATAAATTTTAAAGATCTTACTGGCTTTATTCAATGAATCAGGAATTATCTACTCTAGGAGGAACTCCGAGGAGCTGTACAAAGTAAAGGACTTTAACAGGCAGAGGGAGCTGGAACAAGGAAGTTATGCTTGGCAGGAAAACTGGGTTGATTACTGCAAGGTTACTTTCCTTTAGGGGACAGCAGGGGTCTGTCCAGCAGATTACCCAACGAGTGCTGATAAGGTGATTCCTGGCTGACAGGTTTAAGATTCCATTTCAAGGAGGCCTGAAGTCATAAAGTTGGGTCTTGGTTTGGTGACATGGGGCTGAGCATAAGTGACTCCATTTTGCTCCTATTATCTTACCCTTCCCGCTATTGCACAGCAAGTAAGAGGCAGAGCTTGGATTCAAGGCCACTTCTTCCAAATTTCAAAATCTTTGATCTTCTCATTCTTGAGAACTGCCTCTTGTGATTCAAGGCCAAGGAGAGGTGGGGAAGAGCATTCTAAACACAGAAACAAGCCATGAGCAAACAGTGCCAAAGGAAGGGAAAAAAAAATAGAAGGTATGGAAAACAATTAAGTACATAGGTCAGGCTGGACTGGGGGGAAAGGAGTGATTTTGTACAGAAAAGGAGAAATTAATGACAGATTGAATTGAAGAGACCCAGTATCAAAAGGTAATTCGAGTGGTCTGATGACTAGCGCTCCTCGAATGGGCCTCCATTTTGCTGAATTCCAATACAGAGCAAGTTGTGCCATAGCAGGCCTTCATTTTATAGGTAGATATTTTGATGGTTGCCTTCTCCCTTTTATGAGATAATAATTGTTTGATTATCTGGAATAATAGTGTGTTATTGTTTTTGCAATTTTAAAGGGAAAACGTTGAAATATTCCTTTACAAATATAATTCATGTTGTTTAGTATTTGTTTCCTTCATTCATCTTATTGAAGCTGTCACAAGTAACAATGGAGTAAATAATGGTTTTCATTTTCTGTGAACAATTGTTTGGGAAACGTTACTTTATTCCTAAGGGATTGAATTATTTTTTCCTCTGAATGCTTTTATCTAACATAGGAAATATAAAAGATGCACAAATGAGTTGATTATCTTGGTACCCATTTCAGCAAGCTGATTTCATTATTAGGAAATTCATTCTCATAGAGAAGTTTCAAAAGAAAAATTAGGGCATTTGAGGGTCACTTAATTTGATAAATGGCTCCTAGTAATTAGGCTTTTTTTGGAAGATAATGTATTTGTCAGATGTATTTAGGCAAGTTTATTTAATAAATATCCCCAGGAGATGTTAGTTCCTCTTGTATTTAACTATGATAGGTTTCTATACATATCCTGAGGATATTAGGGAATTTCCTGTTCTGTTAATGAGCTGGCTTCAAATTTTCTCTTAGTTTCAGAAATGACAGAGATCTCATCTCAGCCTTAAATGACCATTTAAAGAATACTGACTGGAGAAGGTGATTAGCAACAGGAAATAGTTCATATAATTGAAATTTATCTTGGGCAAAAGGATGCAGAGAAGGAGAGAGGAAAGGATGCAAGGTCTAATAGTTACTTACTTGCTATTGGAAATTAAAGACTGAAAAGGGATAAATTTACTCTTAAATCAATGCTATTATCCGGCTCAGCTGAATCTCCCTTTTAACCTACAGGCTTTTTTATGCTGGTTCATGTAGGCAAGGCAATTTCATCATGCATTCAGAGCGAACCAGCCACCATAAACCAGTAAAAGTCCTGAAATTTACAAAATAGATAGAATGCATTGGTATTGTCATTAATCAATCAACCAATAGCACATAAGCACATGTAGCACTTTTCAGGGGAACATCAATTGTCTAAAAACATAAAACAAACAAATGTGTTTTGGTTTTTATATACATACATTTATAAGTCAAGTTGCAGAGCTAAATTTTGACCACTGTAGTGATATAAAGAATATATATGTCCTAAAAATTAAAAAGAATATACAAGAAACTAATCAGGTTTTTTAATAAGTGTGGATGGTTACTTGTTGAGAAAAAGGTGAGATTAGAGGCAGATCAAATCAAGTTCACAATGAGACAATGTATGTAAAATTACTTGAAGCACTTTAGAGCTTTCACAGATGAGAATTAAATGTCTTAAATCTTGTCAAGGTTCAGACAGATAGAAATAGACAAAATAATATATTTGAGGAACTCTCATTACTTTTATTTCTCAAATTTAATCAGATTGATCCTTCAATGATCATTCTCCTAAAATGAGTAGAACACAAAATTTCTCTAGCAACTGAAGCAATCAAAAGAGCAATTCAAAAGTTTTTCTTATGTGCTGCCATTGAGATAATTTGAAGGGAAAGTACAAGCTAAAAGGACTCGAAGTGGGATTCTCTCAGCAAAATGCAGAAATGGAGGTGGCAGATTACAGACAGCCTGGAGTAATGGAAAAAGTAGATGCTCGCCTGTGTCAGACTTTTTTAATTCCAGCTCCCCATATACAGGCCATGACTTTGGGTACATTAATTTCTCACAGCCTCAGTTTCTTAATTTCTGTAGTGATGATGATAATAGATGTCTCAGAAGAGATAATGAGACAAAGATGTGAACAAATGTGTATAAAAGTGCTTAACAAAATTCCTGACACATTAAATAGATTTTTTTAATATGATATTCCTTTTCCAAACAAATGAAACAGGAAGACCTTGTTCTTATAATGCAACTGGAAAACTATAAAACAAAGTGACACTGTGGCCCCACAGGAAACAAAAGTAGCATTTACTCCCTTTGTTAATCATGAAAGTGGAAACATTTTAAACTCAAGGTTTATTTCTATATAATGGGGGCTCGTTCTCTGGTTATCAGGTTAATATTATGTATCATCATTAAATTTGGTTAATGAAAATAGCCAAAATGTTTACTTAGCTTCTGTCTCTTGTTTTGATTCAAAGGTCAAAATTAGTTGTGCTTTTCAATAATGTGCCTCTTAACCCATTTTAACTCGCCAGAAATGCACTTACTGGAAATTCTACCTTAAAAGACTTAACTTTCTCACCTCTAGTTTATCATACTGTGGTGCCTTTTTCCGCATACCTGCAAGTCTATATGTCTTATCACGAACTCTGGAAGGTGTTTCAGGCACAGGTAATATGCTTCCATTTGGACCATAAATGTTTAATGTAGGCATGTAAAGCTATCAATTTTCCTCTAAGCACTGCTTTAGTTACATGCCTTATCTTTTGTATGTGTATCTTCATTTCTATTCATTTCAAAGTAATTTCTAATTTTCCTTGTGATTTCTTCTTTGACCCTATTTTGGACTGGGTTGCTTAATTTCTACATATTCGTGAATTTTCCAAGTTTCTATATGATTGATTTATTTCTAAGATCATTCCAGTGTAGTCAGAGAATATACTTCGTAGGATGTCAATTCTTTCAAATCTACTGAAGTTTGTTTCATGCCCTAGCGTGTGGCCTATCTTGAGTAGTGTTCCGTGTATACTTGAGAAGGGAAGGAGGTGTGTTCTCCTGTTGTTGGGCGGAGTATTCCATTGGTATCTGTTAGCTCTGGTTGGTGCATGGTGATACTGAAGTCTTCTATTTCCTACTGACCTTCTGCCTGGTTGTTCTGTCCATTATTAGAAGTTGGAGTCTCCAATTATTACTTTTAGTTTTGGCTTGGCTGCCCATCCTCCTTTGTCTTAAGACTGTCTATCATGCTGTCTACCACAATCCACGTGGTTATAGCAATAGGGCTTCTAGTGGCCATGTCTGTAAATGTTACCAGGTCCTACTCACCACTCATGGATTGAGAAAGATCATTAGGGAGCATTCAAACCCAAACTGATCCAATTAATTTGCCAATTTCCTAAGGGCATTGAGAATTGGACTAAGGGACTACCAATATTATTTTTCAATGGAACAAAAATGGTTGATACAAGGAATGGTTAACTGAGGAAGACAAGCTTTAATCAGATTTATACAGTTACAGAAGGCAAGAATAAGCATATGCACACAAAATACTTCCCTATTTTTTAACCCTCTATTCTCCAACTCTCTCTGTTCTTAAGGCCCTACTATAACTCTGAGACTGGATCACAGGAAAAACCTCTGTAGCACCATCATACATCTCAATTTTACATACACTAGCTTCAAGCAGTTTCTTATTTCTACCAGAAGAGAGCAATAAATATATAGTGGAAATACTATTGTTGTATTAATGAACAGTCTGTTGATAAGATAAAATCTGGTCCAAACTGAAAACATCACCTAGGGCTGGCATTTCAGAAAGAACACCAGTTGTGGAAAACAGAAGAAATTTCTTTAATAAAAAATTTCTAGCAGGAAATTTAAATCTAGAAAGTTAGCCTAAGAAAATCAGGGATAAAAAACACAAACATATATGTACAAGCAGGCCATAGTCACATTGTAATAGTAAAGAATATCAAAAATCAGAAATTGTATGTTCAATATTGTAAAATTTATTATATGCTATAAATTATGGTATTCACAAAATAAAATGGCTATATTATCATAAGACTATTAAGTTCTATGTATCTATAAAAGAATTTCTGTGAATGATTAAAGGAGGGAATCCAAATAATTTTGTAAATCATCCCACTTTGAAAAACAAGTATCTATTTGTGTGTTCACATGTGTGTATGTGCATGTATGTGTGCATAATGAAGACTGCTGGATGGATAGACAGTGATGTATTAACAATTATTATCCCTTGGTTTTTGTACTGAAGGTAAATTTTTGCTAAAGTTTTTAAAAAATTAATATTGTCTACATTATTTATAATAAGCATATATTATAGAATTATAGGAAATGAAACTATTTTCACTTTGATAAAAAAGGAAATAAATCTATAAAAATAGTACAAATGAACTTCTTTACAAAACAGAAAGAGACTCACAGAGATAGAAAACAAACTTACAGTTACCAAAGGGGAAGAGGATGAGGGATAAATTAGAAGTATGGATTAACAGATATACCACGTATAGAATAGATAAACAAAGATTTACTGTACAGCACAAAGAACTATATTCAATATCTTGCAATAACCCATAATGGAAAATAATTTGAAAAGAAATACATATGTATATATAACTGAATCACTTTGCTGTACATCTGAAACTAACACAATGTTGTAAATCAACTATAGTCCATTAAAAAAAGAAAAAAAGAAGTGTTGTGACCAGAGAAGATTTTTTTGTTAAGAAAACCACAGAAACTCAAATGTTAGCAGATTAACATAAAGTGGAGTCCGAGTCCAGATCCTGAGGCCCTGAGCAAAGTTCTCATTTCCAGGAATGTGGACGAACTCCTGAGGACTGGGTTACTTCTTTCAGTAACTCTAGGAAGGTACGCAGGGCAGTCTGGTAAGGGGAAGAAAAGAAGTTCAAGTCTGAAGAATAACTTTGTATTATGACGAACCGGAAGAAACTTTTTTAGAATATCTTCCTAGGATGAAAAAATGATAGGAGTGCCTCGGGGTGTGGACTTGGGCCACTCAAGTTACTTTGATTCAAAGATTTATCTTTTACCCTGTGCAAATCTTTCATTTTCCCTTTTGTGTCCCCCTGCTCTTGTCTCCACCCGCTCTGCTCTGTGAGTTCCAGTCGGAACCAGAGCCAGGGCCACAGTCCTCTGGCTTCTTGTCTGGCTGTTGGGTGCATTGGAAGGACAGGAAGGGAGGGGACAGGGAGACGAGAGCATTCGTTCCGTGGGCAGACTTCCCCTCCACCTGAGACAGGACACAGCCTCTCTGCTCAGCATTTGTATACTCCTCACCCTTCAAGCCTAAGGATGGAATTACGTACCTCACTGCCCGTGCTGTGCTCAGCCCCCGGGGTTCCCTGCTTTCTGCCCTCGCCTCTGTAGGGAGTTCCTTTATTAAATTCCTCAAATTGCTCAGCATGGTGTGCCATCTGTTTCCTGCAGGACTCTCACTAATACAAACACTTATCTGTACAACAGATTAGCAGGATCTACCCCCTCTGTTTTTTATAGGGAACTACTTCATTAGATAATATTTCATCAGCTTTATGGTTGCTCGTGGAGCAATTACGAATGGTCCCGCAACAGACCTTGTCAGCACTTGGCCCTTATCTCCACAGCTCTTTGCTGGTTTCTTTCCTTTTCATCTCCTAGGCCAGCATCTGCTCTTCACGACTGCCAGAACCCTTCTGCATGTGCACAGGAAAAGATGGAAGTGCCCAGAAATTTACACAGCCCCACACCTCCCCAACTGCAGCCAATCAATGACTGCCAGTGTGGCGTCGAAACACTTCAGCTCCTTCATCCTCGAAGGGGACAATCTGAGGCTGACATACACTCTCACCAGGGAGACCTTGCTGGACTCAGCCACAGTTGCTCTTGGTGGGGCTTAACTCGGTATCACAAGTTCGCTTTGATTCCGCCCCTCCCTCCCCACCCATCCCTTCCCTGTTTCAGGTCCCCACACTCATCTATGTGTTTTTCCTGGATACTTTCCTAGTAAGTCACTTTAATCTAAATCCTCATCTCAGGGTCTGCATCAGGGCAACCCAGTCTAAGTCAGAATCGCATGACATTTGTCGGAAAATAAATTTTTAAAAATATAAAATGACAGAAAAAAATTAGAATTTCTTTATAACCATTACAAATAGACATATGTCTGAAAATTCTATGTCAGGTAAATTCGGTTTGGGGTTTGTTTTTTTTTTTTTCGGATCCATGGTGATTTAAGATAACTAATTTTGAGCGTCAACAGAATCTTCTAAAAAGCAATGCTCAGGGGAGAACTGATTTACTTTCTCTGACATCTTTTAATGTTGAGATATTACTTTCTAAAAGCATGAGCTCTAATGAGATCAAGCCACGTGTGGCTGCGGCACTGCAGAGGGCAAGGGGGAAGCAGTCTGCTGGCTTTTCATGGAACAACAGGATGGGAAGGAAACAGTGGGTGCTCCATGAACTAGCGCCGCTTGGGGAGGTATCCTGGCCCCATTTTTCGACACTCCAGCCCTGACTCATCATTAACTCTCTGGAGAACAGGCATCCCTGTAAAGCCAGAGTCAAGGATGAAGAAGAGACTGAAAAGACGTGGTTCACTGTTTTCCTCTTTCAGCCTTTACTTTGATGAATGAGGTGACGAAGCCCTGAGAGTTTAAGTGGTTTACACGAACCCCTTCAGCTGCTGAGTGGAAGGGTGGGGACGCAGACCTCGGTGTCCATAAAGTTCTGGTTAAGAGCATGTCTGCTGATACTGTCTTTTCCATGTTAACCACTGAAATAGCCTTCAAGAGTCTGAGAGATGTGAATTTAATCTTTCACCACCTTCTGATTGTCACAAAAACAACAAACACGATTTACTACATTTCTCCAGAATGGCTCTAATTACGATGTGATTGTTCTCTAAGGGGTATTACTTTGTTCGCTGTTTTTGTTACATGAAGACATAAAATTATCTTTAAAATGGAATCTTGATTAGTCTCCACCAACATTAACCTCTAGAGCAGAGACTTGAGCCTCATGTGAGAGGTCAAACTCAAATCAATGCTCTCCAGCTGTGTGACCTTGGGCAGGTTACATTACCCCTCTGAGCCTGTTTCCTCATTTAGAGAATGGAGATGTTAGTAATAGGAATCACCTCACAGCATTATTGTGAGGCTTCAAATGAATCAATGCACAGAAATACTTAGAAGGCCTGGAAGAGTTACACTACGTATGTTTTCATTATTATTATTCCCAGCGCATCACAGGTGCTCAGTAAATATTTGTGGAATTAAGTGCTCAACCAAAATAAAACAACGCCTAGCAGCCCTAATCAGATAGTGTAACACAAAGTATTCTCACATTTGATAAATATGCAAGTTCTAAGACAGTAAGAGGTTCAGAAACTCTGCCCCAGAGGCTGCATTTGCAAAGCAAGGAGCAGTCTGAGCAGGGCTACCAGAGGGGCCCTGAGAAGTCCACATCGTTCCCACAGACTCCGCCCTAGTGCCTGCAGCCCGCCCAGCGAGGTTTTGGCCACCACTGAAATGCCTTAAAAAAAAAAAAAAAAGTAAAAGAGCAGAAAATGGTGATATTACACATTAAAACATAGTCCACGGGGGGGACTTTAACACCTAACCGAGCCATTAGCTATCCAGTTCATTAGATTCGGCAACTGGTTACAGTCAGTCAGGGGTATTCTATCAGAGAAAGAATGAAAATGCTACCAGGAGGATGCTGGAAGGGCCCTATGAGAAGGTGGGACAAATAAATCGCCTACTTAATTTTTTTTCAGAGGTCAGTCCACCTATGTCATCTCAGAATGCCACCAATACTATTTTAAAACAAGAATTTTCAGCCTCAGGAAGTATGTGGTAATGCATCTAGCTTTTCAAGTCACAAAAAGATCTGATAATGTTCCATGTTATGACACTTCCATTATCCCGCAAAATAAAGACTTCTTTGCTTTAAAAGAAAAAAAAATAGTGGTTCCATGCTTCAAAGGGAAAGCTCGTCTCCACCTAGCACTGTGGGTGTCATTTATACTGCATGCAGAGTACAAACGTCAGTGCAAGAGTTAGTGTAGATCAGTCAGTGACACAATGAGAAAGCCTGACTGGGGCAGAGACTGCTGCTATATGACCTTGACCTGAATCATTCAAAGGTGGAGGAAGAACTTAGCAACAACCTGTGTGCTGTGAGGAGCAAATGGCACTCATTTTGCGTACACATCTATTGAACTGATTCCAGAAACTTCAGTGCCATAGTATTGCTTTGAGTTCCAAGGTCTGGGTTAATATGCTCAGGGTGTGTGTTATAATAGGAACTAAAGGTTGGAAGACATGTGGTAACCCGTTGATACTTCTACAAATGAACATTACATAAAACTGAGGTGGGAAGTCTGTATATAACATTCCTCCGCCCTCCTTCCCAAACTCTGGTAAGACAGGTATAGAAATCAGACCGATACAGACTGAAGTGCCAGTTCCCTTACACCAGAAGCTAGCTCCCAAGACATGAGGCAGGTGTGCTGACAGATGGCTTGCAACACTCATGCGGATTTCCCTTTCACACTTTCCAATCCCAAGATGTGGCAGAAGCAAAGTCAACCCCGCTACTCCTGGGAGAGAGAGCAGACCAGAATGTACCTTCTCTACATGGGGGCAGTTCTCCCCCACAAAAAAGAAAGGGGGAGCCAAACCCTCAGGTTCTTTCTTCTTCACTGATGAATTAGAGAACTATTCGACTCCTCTTTATACAGAGTCCAGAAAAAAACAAGCCTGGCACGTGGTTTTCAGCTGGGCTGCAGACATATTCCCAGGGGACTTTGGGAAAAATGTATGTAAATGCTGCTGGCATTTAGCAGGTGAGTGCCAGACATCCTACAAGGCACACTCCACTCTCAGGCAATGAACAGTGATCCTGCCTAAAATCTAATAGCACGCCAGTGGAGAAGCATTGCGGGGGATAATGCGGGGGAAACAGAAAGAGCAAGGAATGAGCTGACGGGCAGCTCTGTGAGTGGGCATGTATGAGCCCACATGCACAGTGGCACCTGTGGGAACACAGCTAAGTTCATGTGAGTTCTTACTCACCTTTTTTAAAAAAATATATATATATATATGATATGATATACATTCAGCAGTCGTCAACCTTTTTCATGGACGGTTTTGAGATCCTACCACCACCAAGATACACAGCAACTCTGTCATCTCCAGAAATCCACCCCCATGCGTTTTGCAGTTGACCCTTCCTATTCCAAGCCCCAAGCAACTTCTGATCTGTTTTCTGTCCCCACAATTTTGCCTTTTCCAGAATATCACATACACAGAAGCATACTCTTCAATCTGGCTTCTTTCACTTAGCACAGCACATTTGAGGCCCCTTCACATTCTCGTATGTATCACTGCCTCTTCATTCTCACTGCTCAGTAATATTCCATTGTGAGGATGAACCACAGTTTGCATATCCATTCCCCCAAATGGGGCATATTTCATGTGAAGGTTTAACCTTTAGACATTTAAGTTTCAGATAAAATGTATACCTTTCTTTTAAAAGGTAGGTCCAAACTCAAACTTGCTGCATCTCTTCCCAAAATTCTCGACCAACTCCTCCAGAAAACCATTCTGATTCAGGTTACCCAACGATTTCTCACACATGCTACTATCACATCATTCACTACGAAGTTATAGTTTCTCCTCATAGACACGTCAAACTCATTGGAGTAAGTGTGCTATCTTATTTAATATTTCTAGCCAAGGCTCAACTATAAATGAAGCATTGAGAACACTAGTTAATATTTATTGAATGAATGTTTGAATGAATGAATGATCAAGAAATAAAAAGGATCTTACATGTGATACATCATCAACAATGGCTTAAATAATATATCACTTCCAACCCAAATATTTTGTCCTCCAATTGTTCTGAAAAGAAGAAAATTTGAAACCACGTGATCTGCAAACATTAGAATTTCATTTCTGACAGATAATGAAAAGAAAAAAAAAACCCTTTGAATAAATGTCTCATTAATCCTACAGTGCAACTCTACCAAATACCTGAATCCAGATCTGATGGAGATCCCACACAAAGCGAAATACCCTGCCTTCAAACGCCACACTGCATGCCTCAGAGAATGTGCACTCGGAGGGAAGGACGGAAATCTCAGGTTTTGTGCTTCGTCCATCCTTAAAGCTTCCGCAGGAGCATCCAGAGGGGTCTAATGCTCAGTAGTAACATCTGGGATTAGGAAGGATGCTTTACTTTGATGAAAATGGAAGGATTATTGTGAAAGCAGACATAGATTAATTTTAGGAAAGAGTTCACAGAAAAGTGGAAGATCTGAGAAATGTCCCTTAAAACGTCTGGGCTCTCTTACCCCCTGGAAAGTTATCTTACACTCCCAGATCACATGTGTCCCAGTTTGAAGACCCCTGGTGGACAAGAAGCGCTTTCCTAAATATTCCAAGATTTCTTTCTAACTTAACTCCCACATCCATTGGCAAGTTTGACCCAACCTGCTATGGATAATATGGGATAAACCTGGAAATTTAGGCTTATGCTTAACTCATTTCCTGGGCTTACTTTCTAATGGTTTCTGTGGTTCTTTGTAGATTCCACACCACTTTACTCCCAATGTGCATCATAAGGCTGTGTCTTCAGCCTAGGTAGCAGTTCTACTGAACTACTATGACAGTAACGTAATTTGCCCAGTGCAAGAGATAACAGCATTATCAGGTATAAAAGCTTCAATGGCAAAAATATATATACCACCAACATTAATGTAGCAATTTGTTTCTAAATCTTACTGTGAGTGTCATTATAATGCAGGTACATATATGCATTTCCAACTTGGAAATGAGATTTTGTGTTTCTTATGTTGAAACTTCAGTTATTTTATAGGAGAATTTAAGGAACTTAAAAAAGTTGAGAACCACTGGTTTAGGAAATAAAAAATCAACTGGGCAATAACCAGCCACTGGTTCCCTTTCATATAATCTCTGGTCAGTGATTGCAGAATTCTGATACTATACTTTAGTCAATGATTGTCCCAAACTAAAGTATTATCCTCAATACATTTTTAATAAAGATCTTTCTAAAAGTATGATACTAAGGTTATCTGATCTTCTGACATCCAGAATTAGCATAATCACTTTCTGAAGTGGATAAAGTATTAACATAAATGAAGTTAACTGAGGTTACACAGAGATATGCTGGTATATCTAGAAATAAAACACAAGACAATTTTTGGTTCAGTAATTTATCATCCTGCCAAGCCACATCTTCTGTAGTTAATAATTATGAATTCCCTCTCTTAGATTGTTTATGCTCTGAATCATCAGTCCTTCAAAGTGATTGTCTGGAATATATTTTCAAAACTTGGCCTTCACTTTGTTCCCCATATGGGATATTTTCAACATGCCCAATAGTGGGAATGAGAGTGAGAGAGGGAGGAAGGGAGGAAAGAGGGAGAAAGGTGAGAGGAAAATTTAAAAAAGAATTATTATGAAAATCTGTATACAGATGACTATCATGTTAAATAATTACCTATAAAAATAACCCATTCTACCTATTCAGAGAAAGAAAACATAGAATCATTATTGCTTTTAACATTCTAGTATTATCATAATATTTCTGCTATATAGAAGCTTCAGTAGGGTCACAAAGATATCCACATAAAACAACCAGGTTAGCACTAACTGGCAAATAGAACTGAAAATAAATCAATCTGTGATAAATTACTAAGTCTAAAAAAACAACTTTCTATTTAATTAATATTTATAATTTGTTAGTGACCCAATTCAGCCTTCAAAAGAAATACGTTTCTAATGCATATCTATAATTCAAACATAAAGCAAGAGAAACTGGTATAAACTATGCATTCTATTGTCATTTTAATTTCTTTTTCTTTATTAAGTTCATCCTTATCTAGCTCTTTAGAAACCAGTTCTTTATCCAGGATGGCAGTTTCAGGAATTATGTATAAAGTTTCTGTATATTTCTTTTTTAAAATTTCAACTGGACTATTTTACAGTTTCTAAAGGATAATTCAGACCAATCTCATCCACAATACTGTGTACTTTTTTCAAGAGAACTGATATTTATGTGCTTTGCCAATTTCTCAGAAACCATAGCTATCTCAATCTTTATAAAACGAATAGTTAAAAACTAGGAGACCATCTATGGTCCCTCTATAAGGTCAAATTAAAATATTAAGGAAACCTTGGGGTATATAAAAAAAATGGGGAAATATGTAAAAAGAACAGTTGGTCAATTTACTTCTTTCCCTTCAAATATCCAATAGAGTCAACACATAGTGGTTATGCAGACGTTAAATAAGCTGAGAAAACCTCCAAATATTTGAAATTCACATTTTTTCCTCAGTCCTAAATTCCTCTGAGAATTGCACTCAACTCAGAAATGCTTGGGAATGCAGCGCCTGATTCCCCCTCCAAAAGAAGTTTCTTTCCATTTCGATTTCCTCAGCCACGAACTAATCAGTCTTAATTGCTCCCAGCTGTGATTTCTTCTCCCAGGGGCTGCTTCCTGCTGGTACCCAAGTAGCACAGAATCATGCAGTTTTGTTAAACTCCAATAAACACACAGGAGCTTTGTAGAAACTAATTTACTATACAGGAGATCAAGCACTGTAACTATCAAGTAAATTTTCACTCAACTTTGAAAACTGATCACATAATGAAGAGCACTTTTCTCCAACAGGTGACAATATGGTGGGAGCTGAAAGTTGTTTTCTACCATTACAGATTCAGCAGAATGCTATTTATATTTCTATATGTAACATGTGTGTATGTTTGTATGTGTGTATATATATGTATAGACATAAATATTTAAATTTGTGTTATATGCAAAATGTTTTTCTTGTATATTTGGAATTTTTACTGAAATTATTATTTTAGCAAAAAGAGATTATAAATATTTCAAATGATGCATTCTGAAAACCAAGCACTTTGTGATAACACCAAGAAAGTGAATTAAAATTTAAAAATATTGCCACATTAAGGTCTTCATACAGTTAACTAATTGGCTCCCTCTTTCATTTTTTACTATTTAATCTCAAAAACTGAATTAAAATTTTATTAAAATCTTTAATGTTTTAATCCTACTTATCAGATGATCATTTTAAAGTGATTATCACCTGAAAAGAATATCCGGCTTTTGTGTTTTCTGGTTTACTCATTATACAAGCCGAACCACTTGGTTATTTTTAATGAATCAATCTCTAGTAATTATTTTCACACAAAGATTACAAAAAAGCAACACCAAAACAAAAAACGAAAACAATCAGAAGAAGTTAACAACATCTGAAAGTGATTTAAGACATGACTGTAGGCTTTTTTATTAAAACCAGTGAATCTGAAGTTTCAATTAATGAACCACAATTCTTGGCTATTTGCTTAACTAATAAAGTTTGTTACTAGGCAGAAAACGGAGGGTAATGAAGATAAAGTATCAAAGCTTGAGAACAGTTACCTTTGGCAGAAACTGTGCAAGTTCAAAGTGCCTAAATAAGAAAATTTGCAAAACAGTATCAAAGGGATCACAAAACAACTGTACTTTTGCACCTGTGCTCCTAAGGAACTCTCTCTGTATTACAACCAAGTAAGGTTTATTTGTGCTCAAAATAGCAGGTACACAGCATCAACGTGCTGTAAAACACAGTGGTTATAAAATTTTATCATAAATAATGAGAAAAAACAAAAAATAAAAGATTTACACACTTCAGGGTTAGATGGAAAGTTTTAGTGTTATTTTTATTTCTGAAAGTAATTTTATATATAATAATTCTATAGCTAAATGTGTGCCATATTTATACTAATCTCCATGCTCTGAAAACCCACTGTCAAGAAATCAAATCTAGAAAATCTAAACTAAGAGAAGGATTCTGTTTATTCATGCTATACCAGTGCTCCCACAAAGAGCAGAAAAAGGCAGAGAAAATACAAAATTAATTTATTTAAGACATCTTATTGCTGCAGAAGGAACAAAAACTAGCAACTAATAAACTGAACATGGGAGGACCACGGAGAAGTGATCTCGCGACCTGCAACCATTCTTTCTGGGGAGCATCTGTCAATTTAGAACCCCAGGAAGAAGGGAAGAATATAGCTTAGCCTGGACAGGGAGCCACTACGGGGAAAGCAAAACCAGTGGAGTGTTCAGTGGCTGAACAGCACTAGAAAAACAAGACGGTAGAGCTGAGTGGCCTCAAACATACAGCATATTTCCTCCAAAGACATGTGCTAAATTCTGACTGCACAGGAACAAGGAAAAATAGCCAAGCCAAAAACCTCTGAAAATTAAAGCAGACTGTTCCACAGTATTGTGGTACTGAAGGGGAAAAACCCTCCATATGAAAACAGTATTTTCAGGTCAAAGTCTTTGCAGGAGTGGTGCACTGTTGCTCCACAGCTGTATTTAAAAAAAAAAAAATTAATGGAGGGAAAAAGAAGAAATTGAGAATTCATTCTTGTCCCTGGCAAAGGACTGAAAGGCAGAGAAACCAGGAGAGACTTGAGTGGTTACACAGGGTAAATGTGACAAAACTGAAGACTTGAGGGTCTTCATGGACATTTGCTGAATTCTGAAGATGGCTGAAGAAGGAGGCTAATAAGTAATGCCACAGAATTTTCTTCATTTACTCATTGCAAAGGACAGAAACATCATCCAAGGATAGGGATCCCAGAGAACAATCTGCAAAACTGTTCAACGAAAAAATTGGGAAGTCTCGGGCCAAAGACAAAAATCAAACCAGAGGGAGACTGCCTTTTTGTTTGCTAATCAGAGGCAATTATGCTTCTTTCATAGATAACCTCATCTGGTCCTTCTGTGATTTTTTACACACCATGTGTACCATTCACTCCAAACCATTAGGCAACAATTAACTGATTATAAAGAAATGCAACTTTAGAAGGTGATACACTTACTGGAGTTAGCAGATATGTACTTTAAAATAACAATGGTTAGTATGTTGATAAAAAATAAACAATCAAGAGTTAATTCTATAACTGATAATATAACATCTAAAATTAAGACATCATTAGTTGCGTTTACTGACAAGTCTGACACAGTAAAAGGCAAAATTAGTAAAGTGGAAGATAGGTCAAAAGACAATACACTAACTGAAATACAGGGAGAAAGAAAAAAAGACTGAGAAGTAGAAGAGCTTAAGAAGCATGAAGGGCATAGTGAAAAGGTCTTAAATATGTGAAATTGGAGAAGAAAAAGAAAGGGATGAAAGAAACATCAGAAGAAACAATGGCTTAAATTGTACAAAAAGAGAGAGAGACTTTTCAGGGAGCTCTTCAAACCTGAAGCAAAATAACTGCATAGCAAGTCATATGTAGGCACACTGTGATAAAACTGCTGAAAGCAAAGAGAAATGGAAAGTATGAAAAACAGCCCTTGGAAAAAGACACAATACCTTCAAAGAGAAACTTTACGGTGACAGCAGAGTTCTAACAGAAGTCAAAAAAGTCAGACAAAAGCATGGTGTCTTTAAAATCGGGAAAAATAAATAACTGCCAACCTCAAATTACATGTCCAGTGCAAATGCCCTCTAAAAATGAGTATGGAAGTCATTTTCAGGCAAATAAAAGCTAAAAGTGTATTGATTAGAAACCTTCATAAAAAGAAATACAAATGAGAATTCTTTCTGAAAAAGAAAAATGATCTCAGGCAAAAACATAAAAGCAGAAAGAAGCACACAGTAACAGAAAGAGTTAAAAAGATTAGAAAAAGTTTTAAAAAGTGGGCACATACAAGCAAGTATCAACTGTACAAAGTAACAGTAAATCTTGAGAAGCTAAAAAACATATTGACATGTCAGCTAAATGTCATTTGTCATCCTGGATAGGATCCTAGAATAGAAACAGATCATTGGGTAAAAACTAAGAAAATCTGAAAAAAAGTAAGGACTTTCATTAATAGTATATCAATACTGACTGGTTCACTAATTGTGACAAAGGTATCATAATAATATAAGACGTGTGATAGGGACAAACTGAGTTATATAGCAACTCTCTATAGCATCTTCATAACTTTTCTGTAAATCTAAAACAATGCAAAATTAAAAGTTTACTAAAACATACAGAATTAAAGTGAATGACAATAATACAAAAATTTGGAAAAGTATGAGTTAAGTATTCTAAAATTCTAGCATTATTAGGCAAGTGGTAAAATAGTAATTTAAGGGAGACCCTAATAAAGATGCAGGCTGTGCCCTCTAGAGTAATATTGTGTAACAGAATTTCCTGCAATGAGAGAAATGCCCAGTTGTGATAGAAAAGAACAAATCTGACTCCGTATTAGGTCTGTTCCTTTGGCTTTAACCTTGTCCTCTGTTTCCTAGACTTAGTCTTGCTGTTTCTGCACCTTTTGTAAAAGAATGCTGCCGATAGCCTGAAATATACAGGACAGCCTAGCCTCAAGGCTCTAACCTTTAAGGATGTTAACACTTTTCCATTCATATAAAGATAAGCTGCAGAATAGAAAATAATGTTTGTTTTGTTGGAGGTTTTACAGGGACAGCATGATCTGACCCATGTAGACAGCTGCAAGAAGAAAGGATTCCAAGAACAAAGAATTCCTACACCAAGAAGTTTGATACATGCACCCCTTTTTAGTATAAAAAGAGCCTGAATTCTGACTTGGGAAAGATGGTTCTCCGGGACATTAGTCCCCTATCTTCTCTGCTGGCTTTCTTAATAAAGTCGCTATTCCTTGCCCCAACACCTCGTTTCCTGATTTATTGGCCTGTCATGTGGTGGGCAGAACGAGTTTGGACTCGGTAACGCAGTATCTATACTTACAACACCTTAACCACTAGCTGTGTGAGACTACTGTCCACTTGAAATGTGGCATGACTGAGGAACTAAATTTTAAATTTTATTTCAATTTAAACAGCACCTGTAGTTAGAGGCTACCACATTGTTTTTAGAAAATGAAAATTAATTTAAAAATTATATTTGACTATTCCAGTTAAAAGCAAAGAAGCAGAGAAAACATAATACACGTGGGCCAAAAAGATAACAAATACTAAAATGGTTGCTATAAATGCAACTGCATCAATATTACATTAAATGAATTTAGACTACATGCTCCAAGTAAAAGACAAATTATATGTGCTGCTTACATCCAACTGTCTACTCTTTATAAAGAAAAACACACGTTAAATACAAGAACACAGAAAGTTTGAGAGAAAAAGAGGACAGGAAAACATATACCATGCTAACTAAAAATAATACATGATGGATGATGTATACACAGAGCAGTTCTATCAGTAGCAGTTAAATTAGACTTTAAGGCAAGAAGGATTTCCACAGATTAAAAGGGGTATTTCAGAATGCTAAAGAGATCAATTAAGAGAAAGATGCCATAATCCTACATCTACATGTATCTAAAAACACAGCTTCAAAAAATACAAGCAAAATTTGACAGAAATGAAGGAGAAAGATGCACATTCCCAACCATATATGAAGATTTTAACACCAATCTCTAGACAGGTGGCAGAGAAATCAGTCAAAATAGTAAAGATGTAAAATATCTGGAATTAATAAACTTTACCTAATTAGCATATGGAAAACATGCTAGTAGTGATAGAATTAAGGTTTGTTTCAAATACTTACGGGTTATTTACCAAAACTGACCATAATATGTGAATGACAACAAATTTTAAAATATTGAAATAATTCAGAGTATGTTCTGATATGAGAAATAATTGTTAAAGACATACCAGTGAGTACAGGACAGAAAAACACTAATAGAAAAATAGCCAAGAACCAATAGGAAATGAAGCCACTAAAAAACTGAAGGCATTTCATTAAACAGTATTCAAAATGTCTAACCTATGAAGAAGTGCTTCACATTATTATTCATCAACAAAATGCAAATTAAAATCAAAATGGGATGCTATTATAATTACACAGGAATGGCTAAATGAAAAAATAAAAGATGGTATTAAGTGTTAGCAATGACATGGAAAAAGTGGAATTTTCATTCACTGTCAATGGAAATACAAACTGGTACAACTAGTTTGGGAAACTATTCAGTACATCGTATGTAAGTTATATATATGCATCCTCTTATAAGCCTAAATTTCATTCCTAGTTATACAAAGAACAGAAATTTGTGCATATGCTCAACAAAAGACAATTGCTAGAATGTTTACAGCAGCACTATCCCTGGTAGACTCAAGCTGGAAAAAATTATCCACCATGAGCAGAATGGATTTATAAACTGTGCTGTATTTATGCTGTGAAAAGGGCAATAAGAAATTAACAAACCACAACGATATACAACAGGAATAAATCTCAGACAAAAATTGTTGAGTCAAAGAAGCCAGACACAAGAAATGTTCTCTGATATACAAGATCTTGTGGTAGCTCACAGCGAAAAAAAAAAAGTGACAATGAATATATGTATGTTCATGTATAACTGAAAAATTGTGCTCTACACTGGAATTTAACACAACATTGTAAAATGACTAGAACTCAATAAAAAATATATTAAAAAAGAAACATCTCAATTCAGATTTCCCAAAATAAAAAAGTAAAAATTAAAAAAATAATAATAAAAGTTTTCTGTGTGATTCTATATATATATAAAGTTCAAGGTCAGGCAAAACTAATCTATGTCAATCTTGAAGATACACTGACTGGAAGGGTGAATGAGGAGGCTTTTGGGATGTTGGTAATATTCTGTTTCTTAACCTGGCTTCTGGTTTCACAGATGTGTTCATTTTGTGGAATTTCTTTGAATTCTACATTTACAATTAGTCGTCTTTTTTGTATGTATGTATATTTCACTAAAATGTTTGTGCCAAGGTTTGAATATGGAGGTATTGATTGAGAAGATATCTTTAGAGAAGTTGTCTGTTCAGCCTTTCTTTTATATCAAGCTAAGCTTTGATTGAAATTTAAGATGTATATTTCATATAAAATTGAGATATATATTTCAGATTTACACATCTTCCAGAGATAGTTTCAGATACATTCTACATACCCCAGCCTTACCATTTCTACGACTTCTAAGTACAGTCTCTTTCCCATTAGGAGTCTTGACGTGAAGGATGTCTCACATGCGATCAGAGAGTTTCTACCTCCATTCTGCATTTTGAGAGTTCTCAGTTCTTTCTGTCCATAAATTGGTATACTTCCTTTTTCCATGTCTATGCTGCTGCTGATCTCCATGTTTCTGGTAATTGGTTTTTTGTATCTCAGGAAATAAGGAAGAAATTCCCACATACTTACCTTCAGGTTTCTGGGGGTGGGGGCAGTGGTCAGTTACAGGAGAATTCTGCCTCCAATTCATAGGCTTTTGTTTTTATTTCAGCCCTTTGCTTCTCAAAGCCCATAAGTGTTGATAACCTGGTGCACATGAGAGTCTTAAAGCACAGCTTCATTCTATACCTAGAACTTGTACCACCCTTGGTATCCACTCACACCTGTTCATCCTGGCCTAGCCTACTGGATTCCTTCCTCATTCGTGATAATGCTCCATCAGGAACCCTTAATGTTGATCCTTACCTCCAGATCCATCAGTTCACCAGTCAGTTTTTATATATCTGAACCCTAATTACATATAGTGCTCCAGTTCTTTCTCAGGGAGCTAGTGGGCACCCTATGAATCAAGCAACGTTCCCAAACATTCCCAAGATGAGAATGTCCCTAAATATTTTATAAATTAGGACACTTCTCCGCTAAATGTGAAAAAAAATCACTGTCTGTCCCTGCCCACAAGTTTATCAAAGTCTCAAGTTTGTTCTTCAAGATACCAAAATAAGTGTCAAAAATCAATATTGTGGGGCAAACAAAAGATAAATCAATAGAGCTGTAAAATGCAGCATCTTAAATCAGTCCAAGATTAGCCTGACATAAAGCAAAGGCTGAATAGACAAGTCCTTCAAAGATACCTTCTCAATCAATACTCCCATATTCACACGTCAGTTCAGTCAGGTGTGAGTGACAGCAGGAGAAGGAAACTTGCCAAGGATGTCCCCTTTTCCTGGCATGTTTAAGCCCCTCCCCTTCTCACTTACTTTTTATTTTCTCCTACTTGTCTGGATATAGCGATCAGCATGAGAGCTCTTCCAAAGGCCATTAGTTTGAACTGCAACCAGTGATGAGGAAAAGAACTGAGAAATATTGAAAGTCACTCACTTTTGTCTGCTGAGATCTTCCTTTCCTAGATCCCTGTTTCTATGCTGTTCTTGTTCATCTAAACTAGTGAACTGGCTGCAGTGAATCGCATTCATCTCTACCTATCTTTACCTTCAGCTCCAGCTTTGGGAAAACAGTTTGTTCATGATAGGTTAAGATTGGGGGTAACAGAGAGCTCCCAAATCTCAGTGGCTTTAAAAACATTTTTATTCCTCACTTAAGCAAGTCGGCAGTGCATCGGCCTGATGCTTCGGGGGATCTATCTTCTACGTAATGGCCCAGTGTCACACCTCCGCATCAGCATGTGCTTCCGTGACCACATAGCAAGGGTGAAAGCACTGAGGAGTCTCACAATTAAAGGAGTCATCCTGGAAGAAACGTGGGTCACTTCTGCTCACATCCCATTAGGAATGTAAGTCAATGGCCACACATCACCTTAAGAGGGCAGAGAAGGGTCACCCCTCCCTTCAGTCTTGTCCTAACAGAAGGCAAAAAGAAACGACTGGTTAAATAAAATATGTTGAGCAGCTAATGCTTTATACCAGTCACCCAACCTAGACCAGGTTTTAATATTTACACAATACAAAGGAGAAAGAAATAATCAAGCATGAAGAGAGTGAACATTAGGCAAGGAAAGGCAGTCAGGCTCTGGTTCTGTTAGGGAATCTATCTTGTATAGCTTCACAGAACACTACCTCGAGAAGAGGTCAGAGGCCAACCTTAGCTCAGCAGAAAAGTGTGATTTAACAGGTCGATGGCATCAGCTACAAGCACAAGAACAAGTATTGCTATGTCATAGGGTGACTTATTCACCCCAGTTCCAACCCTCTGTCAACGCCCGTCCTCTTGCCTGGCCCCACGAAGGACAGAGTAGACTTTTCTATTCTTTGACTTGGGGTTGGCTCTGTAACTTGTCTCAGTCAATGGCATGTGGGTAGGAGTATGCACTTTCTGAGCCAAGACCTGAAGTCCTCCTTTGTTTCCACTTGCTCTCATGTCTCTGCTGTTTTCATGATTAGAGCACATCTCAGGTAGTGCTGTGGTCCCAGCCGAAGGATGAGAGATACATGAAAGGAAACAACCCTGGTCCCTAGAGCCTGGCGCAGAGCTGCCCCAGGCATCCCATAAAACTCACAGAGAAGCCAAGTCACAAAGCCGAGCCCCGCCCACATCAGCTGAACTTCTGCCAACCTTCAGAGAGGCAAGAACAGTTACAAATGATTGTTGTTTTAAGCCATGGAATTTCTGGGTAATTTGTTTTGCAGCAAGAATGAATCGATACACGGTACACGTGCCAGCCACTGGCCATTCATAAATTACAGTGGATTAAAAAAAACAACAACCCAGAATCTGGACAACAAAAAGAATGGGAGATTGCCACATAAAGAAAAAGAAAAGCATTCTTGAGGATTAGGAAAGAAAAATAAAAATGAATATATTTAATGTGAGTATTTTCTTAATAATCAAGATACATGAGCTAAGAGTATATGTTCTAATTTGTGACTACATGAAAAAATTTCAAAGATTCAAAATTTGACTTTTTTATATAAGGTATGATTTAATTTAAACATCAGGGGAAAATGAAATTGGAGCAGACCCATAATATACATGAATGCCACCAATAATCAGTCTATAAAATTATAAACATGAACATGATATTTATTACAAAATCCTTTTGCATTGGAATTAAAGGGATGTCAGTTTTGAAGGAGGTGAGTTTTAGAAAAACAAAAGAAAACATTAGTTCAAAGAGTGAAACCACTGAATTCAGTGTCTTAAAAAATACATAAAAATGTAAATAGATTTTTCAAGGTAAATTTCAAAATGACAATTTCTCAAATGAGATAATGAAATATTTAAGAAAGCTAATTTGACATACTTTCTGAAGTGGAGACTGACATCAAGAGGGTAGCCAGGCCCTAGCTAATATATGCCAAGCAAATATTGATTTGGCAGGATTATGTGTCCAACCCAAACTTTTTATATTTTCATATATAGGAAAGGGTGAAAGCAAATAAAGAGTAGTAAGAGGGTCAGAAGCATGTAGCATGAACAGTTGCTGACCTGGTCAAAGTGACCCCAAGCAGGTTTTCTTTTTTTTTTTCTCTCTCATTAATGTTACTGGGAGATTCAAACCTAAGGATTCTCAGCTTCACTTGCATCAGAATCACTTGGGATGCTTTTTAAAATACAGGTGTCCAGGCCCCTCCCCCCCAATTCCATTGGTCTAATATTGGTATTTTTTAAAAGATGCCTCTGCCATTTAAATGGTAACCAAGGTTAATAATCATCACGACTTTAAACTATACCAAGTATACATAAGTCAATTAATGATTAATCACAATTGCCCACTCTCCAATCCCAGGCTGTTCCCCATCTCATTGCATTCCTGATTGGGTCATGTGCTCTGATTATCAAAACCTGGAGGAACTGTCACATTAAATATTTACAAAGTAACACAGTGATATTTTTGTAAGCTGTGTCTCACAGTCTTCAAGGTGGATTACATAACAGATAAAGGCAGAAGGTTACCAGTTAACCCCCAAAAGAATCTGCTTTAACTATAGAAATGATTATGTAGGCAAAAGGTACTAGTTCCCAGCTATATGAAGCAGAGTATGCGTTTAGTTTCAGCATTATGCTACGGAAGGGACTGAACAACAGATCTCTAATGTCGTGGGTTTGACTCGTGAAAAAGAATACATTTTAAATATAGATAACATAGTATTGAAGCTATATGTACAGGTGATATAAAAAAAGAAAATATTAGCTGAATATGAACTAAAGTCCAGATGTAGGAGCTAGGTACATGGAATATAAAAAGGCATAAGGGTGACTGTTTTACCAAAAAGAAAGAAGAAAGAAGATGGGAAGGAGGGAGGAAGTAAGGAAGGAAAGGTGAGAGGAAGAGCAGGAGGAAGAGAGGAAGGGATAAAGAAAGGAAAAATCAGCTGCCGGGGAATCAAGCAAAACAAATAACGGAACAATTTCAAATTTAAGCCTCACTACTTGATTGAAGGGATAACAACAGAAAACTCCTTTTGGAGTTACTTTCTGTAAATAAAACGATGCACTTGCAGCCACAGACCATTTCTCATGCTCTTAGTGTAGCCCACGAAACATCAGATACATATAATAGGAAGTAAGACCCTGAGCAGCTTTAGCAATTAAAAAAAAAAAAATGTTGAACAGTCAGGACTCCGCTCACTGTCCCTGTTTCTCTTCCAAAAGGCAATCTGATTATAAGTCTCTCCCAGATTTGGAAGCTGCTCATCCCACTAACAGGGGAAATTTATCAGCCTCCTCCCGCCATGGCTGAGCAGATGACAGAACAAAAGGGCAGCTGACAACAGGAGCAGAGGCAGCCAACAAGTTTCCTGCCCAGGCAAACAGAGAGGGTAGCAGGAGAGGGGGGAGGAGAGGAAAGAAATGGTTAACAGAAGCTTTTTTTATGCCAGAATTGTAAGAGTGCTTTTGTTGTAAAACACAGGCGTTGATTTCCTGTTTCCGTAACTTGTGATTGGTGAGTTATTTTTACATTTATCTTAATGAGGTTACACCCTGCTCTGAGGTTTCACAAGGCATTTTCCTGCCTATGAAACAAACAAAATATTCTTCTCTCTTGAATTGGTTTCTTCGTTGACCTTGGGAGAGCTGAACAAGAGACTGGTCTGGGTTACACATTAACCTCTGTGTCTAAGATCCTGCAGGGAGAAGAAGCAATCAGGGTTTGCTAACGCTGAGAATTCTTTACCCGTGAGACTCAGAAGTCAGCGTTATCTACTGACTTTTATTTGTACCTTGAAAAGTCACAAAGGACCAGGAAGTAAATTCCTAAATTGCGGAGGAAAAGTTCTCAAAAAAAGTGTAAATATACATTCGGCCTTGAACAATGCATCTTAATCAATTCTGACAAAAATCTTGTGTGGGTGAATAAAAATTAATGGAACATGATTCATTGTGGGCATCAAATATTCAAATTAATAAAGAGCACGGCCAAGTAGACACGATTATTTTATTCTTCAGTTATTACCTGCATGCTGCAGTGGACAGAGGAATTTGGAATGTGTCCTTTATTGCTGCCATGCTGCTTCGGGCCGCTGGCTTGGGAATTAAGGATTCATGCGTCTACATAATGATATATGATTAGCACTGTGAAAGTAATTGAACTCTTCGCTCTAGACAATCCCTTGCAGTGTCAGCAAGAAGCTGGAACAAACTGTGTCATTTAGCAGAGTGATGCTGTAAGTGAGAAAAACCTCTGATCCCTGCACAATTAACTTCCTAATAATTTTTAAGTTCTCAAGATTAAATGAGAGAATTAATATAACAGACCATGTAAATGGGCATCAGAGAAATAAAGCAATGCAAAGGCAGTAAAAGGGATGGGAAATTTAAGAAAATTAACAATTGTTCTCAAATATAGTAAGAGACAGGTGTCAGGCTGTTAAAAGGATGATTGTTGTAACTGGAGCAGCTGAAGATGGTGAACGCACAGCTGTTGCAAAGATTAGTTGTATAGTAACAGAGAATTCTCCTTGTTTTGCTGTGCAATCCACCAAACCAAATTATATTATAACAAACTCATAAAAGTATCCTGGAAAGTGAAGTAATAATGATATTGACACCTGTTTTACATAATAAAACATGGTAATTCAAGTCATTTACCATTACTTTATGCCTTCAAAATCTCAGGACACTGGCTTTATTATTTGTGAAATTTCTCAATCTTCTTCATTAAATGTATGAAATAGCTCAATAATCATTTTAAGACAGCAATAATGCAATTGCATTAGGTTGCATTAATTTCCAAATATCAAACTTTGCAAGTAATATTTTCTCTCTGAAGCTCACTAGTTCCCAACATCCTTTTACTTTGGGAGTTTAGTTTTATCAAAATGTTATTGTACTCTGTGCAGAGTGAGGAGTTGTATTTCAATTAAATCTGTAAAATTTGATGAGCATTCCTCTTGAATAAGGACTGGACTATATTGGGTGCAGGCTCAGAGTCACACTGATCTTTAGGGAAAGAAAGGAAAGAAGGAAAGATTTCTTTGTAATTATTCTCAAATGATTTTTTGTTTTTTATGATCTAATTAATCTAATCAATATCCTTGGGAACGACAAAAAGCATGGAACAGAATGAAAAAAAACTATCAAAACAGAAGGGTGACTATATTTATGTCTGCCTATGGTATTTCTTTTTTAAAAGAGTCTGTGAATAAAAATGATTCCAGTCACTCATTCACAAATTTCTGGAGACTGTATATTCCTTAGTGGCAGGGGCCTAAGTTTATTCAGTGAAGTTTTTGTTCGTAATATTTTGTTTTGATAAATTATAAAATTTTTTTCACACCTCTATAAATCATTACCACCTCACGTGAGTTCCATTCACAATGGCAAGTGGCAGCTAGTTCTGCCAACCATGTGAACTGAAAATCAAAATATCAGTATATTTGAGCTGATAAATTACTATGAGAATTGATCTCAAACACTACTCTTATGCAACGTCGGAAACTCTTCCATGTGCTTACATATAGAAGACGGTTGACTACATAAATAATATTAAACTGACCGAACACAAGATACTAGTCATTCATTTCTTGTTGGTGATCAGATAAGTTCTGTTTCTACCTGGATAGATTTAAATAAAAGCATTCATCTTTTCTTGTTAAAGTTAATTTGGTACTGTAGAACTCAAATGCTTAGAGTTTAATTCTATGGGGGGTTTTTTCTGCCTTGTTCTTGTTTGTGTGTTTTGGTTTATGCTGGAGTGAGGTTGCTACGCAATTAAGCTTCCACCAGTTTTTAATAACCACTACTGGCTCACTGAGTCTGGATCCAAGGTTTGATCAGAAATGAAGACTTTTTGCCTGGGTCCCTTGTGGATTAGTATTTGAGTAACCAAAGAGACCAACATGAAGTAATGATGAATTTTTATATTACTGAACTATTTTCTTTATAAAGAAGAGGGGAGAGCATTAGATTAACTGTGTTAAAGAAATAGTTTGGGTTTAACTTTTTCTAAACACTTCTTAAGGTTTGGTTGAATTTTTTCCATACTTCGAAGAGCATTACTTCACTTGTGGACTCTAAAACCTTAAAGAAATTTTGCTCGTAAGAGAGTGGTTAGAATAATGTAATGAAAAATTTGATTATTGCTGCTGATACGGACAACTGCCAAAGGTACGTGTTCAGGGTGACATCAGCATTTTGAGGTGGTGAATCTGGTCACAGCATTTTGAATAATGTACTGTGATCAGTTGCCTTTTTCACAATCTCTGCCATTGAGAAGTAAATCAAGCTTCTCTAAATCTTTCGTTTTTCCTTGAAGTAGCTGCCAGTTAAACAAATGAGCTGAAATTCTCATGTAAGTTTATAGAAATATAAAAACGTAAGCTAGTAACAAAAAAAATGACTATTATGTTAAGTTCTGGAATTATAAAAAATCCCGGAGCATAAAAAAAGCATGAAGCTGAGTCCTAGAAGCCAGAAAATTTAGGATTTAGACTATGTAGTACGTCAACAACAGGGAACACAGTGGGCATCTGGGAATTCCTGGCTTTTCTATGTCCCTTTAACTTACTCGAATGTCCTATTTGTTTACCTACCGTCTCTTCCTTGATCTCCACCTCATGCCTATATCCAAAACTGTGCCAATGGCGTAAGAGTCGGCTTTTGTTTTTCTCATGACTCTATGCCCTGCAATGTCCAACAGATCACCTTTAATTTAAAGAGCTCACAAATACATTTAAATGAATTGATCAGATGAACACCCAGGGATTCAAACATGGAGAATGGAGGTCCAAGACAGCGCACAGAAACCAACCAGGAAAAAGGTATGTAGAAAGCAGGAGGGAAAATAAATGAGTAACAGCAGAAGCTCTAAAAAAATAAAAGCAGCACGCAGACAGGCTTCAGTAATTGGAGAATCAAGACAAAGTGAAACTTCCTTTCACTCAGTTCCCAAATATCAGCCAAGCGCCAGGCCGCATGGCGAACACTGGGTGACAGCAGTGAATAAGAAAAACCATCTCCTCTGCCCTCCTGTAGCTTGCTGCCTGGTGGAAAGCACAGTGAGGGGGATGAACACTGTTCGTGAGTCGGTAGTAATGCGTAGACAAGGAGTGGGGTCAGCCAGGACTTCTGCGAATAAATGACATGTATTCTGAGATCTCAAAGGTGAGGGGGAAAAAAGAGCACCCATCCAAAAAGTGAGAAGAAATACATTCCAAACAGAGTGAACGTGTACCAGTTTCCTGAGCTGAGAAAACACAATGTCCAAGAAACTGGAAGTAAAAGCCAGGGAGGCTGGAGGAGTGAGAGGGGGTTTGGCAGAAGATGAAACTGGAGAAAGAAGCAGTGGCAAGATAATGCAGAGGCTTGAAAACGAAGGTAAACATTTTTATTCCAAGTGCAATGGGAGAGCTTCACACCTATGCCAAGTGCAGTAGGGGTCATGATGTAATTTAGCTTTAAAAAATAAAATGGAAGGAAGGGAGGGAGGGAGGGAAAGGAAGGAAGGAAGGAAGGAAGGAAGGAAGGAAGGAAGGAAGGAAGGAAGGAAGGAAGGAAGGAAGGAAGGAAGGAAGAAAGAAAAGAAGAAAGAAAAGACCTCTCTGGTTGCCATGTGAAGATCAGATTTTACGGGAAACCAGAGTGGAAGTGGGGAGGCTAGTTAAAGACCATAGAACTATCTCTGATGAGAGATGGATGATGGCAGCCTCAATCTGAGCCATCACGGCAATGACAGGGAAAAGTAGAGCTCTTTGAACAGCATTTGCTGAAGGATTGGATGGTGGAGATGGGCGTGAGGAAAGTAAGGAACCAGAGCAGACTTTTAGAGAAAACAGGTGAAAGTGAATGCATTTACAGACATGGTATTCTCTTCCCAACAAAAGGGAGGGACGACCAAGGTTGAGAAGAAGTATGACTCAGTGGTCCACCTGTAGTTACATTCATGTGGAAATGCTTATCAGAGGGGCATGTCTGTATATGTGAGTTTGGGGATCAAAGGACACATCTTGGCTGAGACATTAATTTGGAAATCATTTGCACAATATGGTATTTAAAGGAATGAAAATGTATGAGATCATCCAGAGAGAAGAGAGACAAAGGTAGATGGGAGACTCAAGTACCACCAGCAATCAGAAATCTCATGAGTATTCCTTTAAGTTATCCTCCTTCTGCCCTTGGCCGACCTTTCAGACCTTCCCAACTAGGGTCAGCTATGGGCAACAGGGCATAGTCTTCATAGAATCTTCCAGGGGAAAAAGGAGGCTCACTGCTAACCGACTGGGGGGCATATGTTGCTGGAAAATAATGCCCCCCAATCGGTTAGCAGTGAGCCTCCTTTTTCCCCTGGAAGATTCTATGAAGACTGTGCCCTGTTGCCCATAGCTGACCCTAGTTGGGAAGGTATTAATAATTTGAAGTTTCTGTCTTAGCACCCCCAACATAGCTTTCGATTAAGAAACAGCACGTGATCTAACTCCGAAGCCTAGTCTGCAACCTGGGCACAAGGAAACTTTTCCTCTGTGTAAACATTCAAATTATATGCTAATCCTATAAAAGCCTTAAGATTCCCTGGCTGCAGTCAATTAAAATTACTAATGAAATGTAGATCTTTTGTGCCCCAAGTCAGACTCTCTCCTCTACTCCCTCGCTGGGCATGGTTTTCCTTCCTTGATCAATATCAAATCTCAGGAATGGAATCAAAGTTAATTCTGACATAGGCAAAAGTGACTCATGACTTTGAAAATTAAACCTTTCCCTGTTGAAACTTTTCTTTTCAACAAAAATTTGGAAAATTATGGTGGCACTGAAAACATTAAAGGCGGAAATAAATTCTTCACTGGTTGGATTTCAGGTGGTTGCATTCAGGAGAGCTTACAGAAGACAGGAGGCAGAAGGGGTTTTTTTTTGCTACTACTGGTAATATTAGCATATTCAATAAAATACCCATTTAGGAAGCAGAAAATATAGATTTAGCTAAAATGCATATCTTAGATATCATATCCCCTTCCTTGATTACAAAGCATTGGTACCCTGACCCAGTTGAGTTCTGGATAAAAATTCAAATGAGGCGTCAAGCTTTCTCCCAACAAAATTTTTTTTCCACAAAGAATTGAAAAGTATGTCTCTCACAGAGTAAAAATAATAGTAACAACGATGCTTACAGTTTGTTTTGTATTTATGTGTTTATTTCTCTCACACCAAAAAGGATGAGATTACTTTTTAAAATGCTTTCGTCACCCTTCCCCTTAAGAGAAACAAAGGCATCACACACTAGAAAGCACTAGAAGTAAAAGTGGAGCAGAGGCCCTGTTATTTGAAACACAGTTCAAGGCAACACAGACAATAAAGCCATTGGCTGGGGTAAAATTTAACTGACCCTTTCAAGGTTGAATGAGCTCTTCAATCAAAATGCTTCACTGTCAGTAGAGGAAGTGCTCTGTATTGAACTGATTTACTAGTGAAACTGACTCAAACAGCTCTCACTAGGGAAATATAAGCTTAAACAAAACCAACAACAATGAAAACCTACCACCATTGTGGTAAGTAGACTTGTTGAGCTGAATTTCTCTACTTTAAAGGGTACCACAGATGAGAGGGTTTTTTTTTTTAATATATAAGTAAAACAAGTCATGTGGACAAAAATTTTCTTCAGGAATAATGTTATTCCTTACTCCTGTTGTGTTAAGTTTACTCAGTCATTGTAAACTCTTCTCAAGACTTTAGATGTCTCGTGCATGATGTTTAAACAAAAGGCTCTATTTTTTGGACAAAAAAGGATATTTATAGTTTGCTCTAATGCATTTATTATCAATGTCCCGGACCTGCCTTCAGGGCTGAATCCACAAGTAAATGCTCCCCAGCAGTAAATGAGTCGTAGTGAATATGATGTTAGCTCGTACTTCTTGGGAAATGGAAAACATTTTCTGTGGAAGTTGAGGCTCTGATTTTCATCCTAGTGAAGTATCTGTCAGGGACTCTATTCTGTTTTGCAAGCTCTTGACCACTTTAGCCACAATCACAGCAGACGCACAGGACTATCAAGTTACTGGACACCTTCAAATCGGTGGGAGGTTTGAAATGACTCAGCAAGGTGAGCCCGTGTGTCTTCTTAGTTTCAAAATGAAGGACAACAAAAATGATTACTGTACTTTTGCTGATTGAGGCTGGGAGCAAATGTGATTAGTGCACAAATCCCTCGCAAAGAAATGTTAATAGTGGAGGGTATAGCTCAGTGGTAGAGCACATGCCTAGCATGCGCGAGGTCCTGGGTTCAATCCCCAGCATCTCCACTGCAAAAAGTAATTACAAAAAAAAAAAAAAAAAGAAATGTTAATAGAAGCCATAATTCTGACACCTCCTCAAATCGTGGGAAGTGAGTCAGAGGCCACACAACAAAGCCAGCACCATTATTAATTTCACACTTGAGTAGAACCACACAGTTAAGCATTCACCACATGAGTTCAAACCACAGCAGACAACTGGATTCAGTGACAACCAAAAAGGAAAGTTGAAACAAACAAACAAACAAAAGATGAAAACTACAGAATACAAGGCTTTCTATCATAAAAAGTCACTTTTACTAAAATACGTATTTATTGGATTTGCTCATAATTCACATCTGTAATATGAACTAAATGAGGCCAAAGCTTACACTATTTGAATGAATTAGAGTTAAAAGTAATTTTCCAGATAGTTCTGTAAATGACTATTCCTTTTGCCTGGAATCTGAATTAGGGTAAAAGTATTATCCTCTCTCTATTTTTCTAACCCTAGTTGTCACAGTCATTTTTACATTTTGCTCAATTCTTCACTTGGATAACGCAGATCTCTCCCAGTTACCAGATTTTCTTAAATAATTTTATATTCTTGAGAAAAGCTATATAAAATACTGAATGCACAAACCAGAAGATCACCTAAAACAGTGGCCTGCATTATGAATAAGTATAAATACATCCACTGGTCGAACTGTTAACTTAAATGGACATTACCAGTTTGGAGTGATATGGCTTAGAAAAATGTGTAGTCAAAGGAAGAAAATGAGAAATTACCCAGAAAAAAATTTGCTTGCCAAATGATGGAAAACTTATGTTTTTCAGAGTAATAGCTAAGCAATTTTAATGTTAAGAGCTTCACCTGACTTTTAGTTGTTACCAACATAAAACTTAACAATTCACACACACACATTCCTGAATTTATCTTTTGTTCCTGCCTTTGTTAAGCCCTGCATCTGTTTCAAACCCATCAATGAGCTCTTTTGGTGGAGTGAATTTAGACATGAGTAATGGACTCATGTTCACTTAGCATTTTACGTTCTTTGTACAAGGAAACATATATTCTAGTCTAGATCAACATCCTCTTTCCTAAGCTAATACCTACAGCTGTGCCCCATCCATCAGACGAGTGGATGTTAACACAGATGTTAGCAACCAAAAAACTGTAAAGTGAAAACACTGGTTAAAAAAAAGTTGCATGTCCCTCAAAGCTAATTACTGAATTCAGTATTTTTTAAAGCTGATTCCAAGTGAAACTGTTTCCCAAGTTATAATTGGAACCATGATAATTCAAATCCACATACTGATTTGCTGAAAGCAAAGGTCAAAAGCATTTGGCTTAAAATTCTCAATATCAACTTCAATCTATGTGTATAAACATGGTCTCAGGGTATACAAGTTGTCTCCATGAGGAAAATCACATTTTAGTTGGAAAGTATTTTCAAGATGTTAAGCAATAAATAGGGCAGCTTATGCAGCAGGAAAGGATAGCCACAAAGGAAAGTGTAATGGCTTCAGAGCTACATAAAGTAAAAGTATTCGGTGGACCAGTAGTTTCTGACATAACTTTTCGGAACAGATTTACCTATGGATCTGATGCCTCCTTGCTTTATGTTGTGAAAAGCTGACTAGCCCACACCCAGTCTCATCTCAGATGAACATTTTTAAGATTTATGAGTGTATTTTGAGATTTTATGATTGCTATTTGATTTATGATTTGTGTAGTAAATTTTCTAATAATATGCCCCGTGCAGGCACTCAAAAGCAAAGGACATATTATCTTCCAATCATTTTCCATCAAAATACAGGAAGTGATGAAGGTGGCATTTAAATATTGCTACATTTATACCTTTCCCTGACCCACCTCTCCTTTTTACTCCCCATATCTCCCCTCTGCCCATGGTGATGTAGTGTAGCCCATCCTAAAGGCATATTATGCTTTTACTTCAGCTGCTGCTGCAACATCTTTGATCTAAGTGCCCACTGTGTTTATGTCCCATGTATTTTCATGAGAAATCATTGATGCTATTTTTTCCCTAAAGGGATCCAGGAGGTCAAAGTTTTAAGGGAGGTTATCGTCCAACTTGACAGTATTTACAATTAGAAAGGTTTAAAATTTTTTACAAGGGCTCTTTCTATTCTCATGTCATAGGCATAGTTTCTGAGTTCATGGAGAAGGCATTATCCAAAACAAAGAGTCTTGAAGAGACAGCACTGGTGAATTCTCTTCCGCGTACACTTGTTCCATTCTTCTGGTGGGAAAGTCATAGAACCACCAGACTGATCTTGTTTACAAAACAGGAAGCCTCAAATGCTTTTCTAATAGTAGAAAGATCTTTGAAGACTTGGCCGAAGAGTTAAAACCATGAGAGATATTCAACATTTAATCATATATTATTCTACTTGCAAAGTTGTATGGCCCCAAACAGGTAAAATAAATATGAAGTTAATGCAGATCTTGAAAATTCTGAAGGTCTTTTTAACTTGCAAAGGAAGCCATTTAAATACTAAGAGCCCCGCAAAAATGCAAAGTCCAATCAAATAATATAGCGTCATGGATGAGAACTTCAAATTTCCATAAGTAGCCCTAGAAAATAAGACTTCTGGGGCTACAGAGCTATGGCTCTAAATATGAGGGACTAGAAATAGGGCATATGATGTCCCATCACTGTCACAAAAGAGAGTCCCGTGAATATTCCGTCAGATGTCTCCGGTCATCATGCAATTATAACCAACTGAGAAGATATCCCCCAAATTGCTTGGGATGATAAAATTATTTATCAAATAAGAGTCTTTAAACCCAGGGAGGGTATAAAATTAAGTAGAGAAAGGCCTAAGAGAATCAAGCATGTGGTGTTAATATTTTTGTATTAGGATATCTGGGCTTCTAGTTTCTATAATTCGTGATGTTCCAGAGAATTTGTCCTATTAGAGGAACGATTTTGTGGTTTCAATTTAACATGTGTTGCTGAATAACTCATTTCCCAACTTGTCTACATTAGGATTTCAACTCATGGTTTAAAGTTGAAAGTGTAAGTGAAATACTAATGAAAAGTACTGGACATATAATGGAGCTTCCAAATAACCACTTTAATAAGTTTAATGAGTAAACATACTACCTGAGCATTTGAAAGTTGGTCAGTCAGAGAATCAAATTACTTAAAAAGTATATCTGACCACATTAAATGAGAATTTAGTTTAAAATATTTACTATCTTTAAGTTTTAAATAGCGCCAATCATTAATGATCTCCTTTAAGTATTAAATTCCTCTAGATTTATAAGTCTATAAATTGATATATAAGCCTCACAAAGAACTACATTTTAAAATTTATAACTATAACAAAGTTAGTATTAATTTTTAAATGAAAATTTTTGGATAATTATTTTGTGCACACACACACAACCTTACAAGCATCTATTAAGTCATACTCATGACAGAGATTTTTGGGATAAAGAATTTAGATTTGTTTCCCCTTCAAAGTACCTATTATGCTTGGACTACATAACAAAAAAAAAAACAGGATATGCATCAATTTTTTAATTTTCACAAAGTTTGGAAGTTAGTCACTAAACATAGCCAGCATCAAAAATTTAATCATATAAACTTAAAATTAAATAAATTGCATCAAAATCAAAGGCACTAAATACTTAAAACACATCACTTCCTAGTTATTTTAATGCATTTTCCTATGTATGCTCTTGAGGTCTTTTACGTTTGCTGACTATTTATAGTGGAAATACCCTGTAATGGTATCCTACTGATTCCTCTTCCCAAATCTTCTGAGTGATGTCACATTGGTACCTTGAAAGTGGCCACAGTGGAAGTGTTTATACCATAGAAACCAGAAAATACAGCAGAACAGGTTGTTGCTTTTTTGGGTGGAGGAGAGGACAGATATGGGGGATGCAGCTGTTAAACATTTACCAGCATACCATTGTATATAGGGCATAATATATTACTAAAATATACACTATAAGTATTTTTGTTATGTTCTTAAAGTACTGAGATTAATTTTTGGACAATGAGCATTCAAAATGTTCCTGTAGGTCATTTCTAAATATGCTCCCTCATGTGCTCAAGGAGAAAGAAGAGCACTTTGGTAGGCTCGGTGAGAAATCAATAGAACACCCTCTGCCTTCTAGTCCAGACTTGACCCATTACATTTCATCCCATTAATTGTTAAAAATAACTGCCGGCATATATTTTCTGTCATTGGATGAGTGATCAAAAGACTTCATGTTCTATTTCATAGATTTATGCCACTTTTACAAATAGAATTGAAAAAATTCCCACAGGACACACCAAAATGGACATAATATTAACTGTGTCCCCTCCTCCAGCCTCATGCTCCTCTACCAGTCACTTTGGTTTCTTAGAAAGATACTTTATGTACCTGCTCCAGACTTTGACTGTACTCCAGACTTTTACTGGGCTACCTCAAGTAATGCGTGGAGAATTGTGCCTACAAAATCCAAGCTGGTTTATATAAGAAAGAACAGAGCTACACTTACGAGAAAATAAGGAAACAAATGATCTGAACAAAGTGTCATAGTGTAGTAGGCTAGACTTCTGAAAGACAGAAGGGAAAGAAATTTGAGAAATAACTGCCAGTATGAGGGAGAGCAATATATAAAAAAGATTTTAAAAATTAATAGCAGTCATGAACATTTATTATTAATTATGTAACAGGTACTGTTCTAAGTGGTTTACACCTATAAATTCATCTTAATCTTCACAACAACGCTATAAAATAGTAATATAATTTTAGCATCCTCCACTTTACACGTCAGAAAACTCTGGAACTTTGAAAATGAGTACTTTGCTAAAATCACTTTAAAAGTGGCAGAGTTGGAACATGTATGGAACTAGAGATTGTCATTCTAAGCGAAGTAAGCCAGAAAGAGAAAGAAAAATATATGATATCACTCATGTGGAATCTTTTAAAAAAAGAAAAGAAAAAAAAAGGACAGTATGAACTCATCTACAAAACAGAAACAGACTCGCAGACATAGTAAACAATCTTATGGTTACCAGGAAAGGGGGTGGGAAGGGATAAATTTGAGAGTTTGAAATTTGCAAATGTTAGCCACTATATGTAAAAATAGATTTTAAAAGTTTCTTCTGTATAGCACAGGGAACTATATTCAGTATCTTGTAATAACCTTTAATGAAAAAGAATATGAAAATGAATATATGTATGTATATGCATGACTGGGACATTGTGCTGTGCACCAGAAATTGACACACTGTAACTGACTGTACTTCAATTTAAAAAATTTTTTTAATTTAAAAATTTAAAAATAAAAGTCGTGGAGTTGGAATTCATACTCAGATAGCCTGGCTCTTAACTTAGCTTATTCACTTAACCATTAGACTGTAGATAGTTGACTTACAAAGCATGCTGTATAGCCATATCAAAACTATTTACAGAAGACATCAACAAAGACTTTACTTTCCAACAAAAGATTTCTGTTTCTTTTAAATCTGTTAGCACATTTGAACTGGCCTCAATGGATACAGTTTTATTCAGATTATACAAGCAAAATTGAGGGAATCTGAAAATGTCCTAGTCACTGTGACATTCAAGGAAAATTAAATGTAAAACAATTGTGCTATTCAATGTTCTTTGGCAAAAGCTAAAAATTTAACAAAATTTCTATTGCACTGCATTTTTTCAACTTGTAAGCATACAATTTTGCACATCAAAAACCTTCAAAATTAGTCTCAGACTCTTCTTTGTAATAGGAATTTAAGAGAAAAACGATGTAGGCTGGATAAGACTGAAGGAATATAAATTCAGTTTATTTTGCATTAGGTTAGAACTCATGAAAATACAGCCTAGCCTTTCTAGACATATGCCATCATTGAGAAAAAACATCCACTTAAGCTGCTTGTGGCCAAAAGTCCAGTCTTTGACCTGTACTCAAAGGTTTATGTGCTGGAAATGCCAGAAATTAATGAAGTGGATACTCCATCTCAGCATTAGCAGCAGAGTACCAGGAAAAGGGCAGAGGGAAAGGAAGAGATGAACCTGGGCTCAGGAAAAAAGCAGAGCAGAATAAGCATAATCAGAGATTGGAATATCTGCCTTTTGCACAGTCAATCCCTGACCCCCAAGTCCTTTCAGCCTTTGTCTATAAAGGAGAATGGTGTTTCATCAAATCGAAGATGTTATCAATTTTACGATGCACCCTGGTTCATGTATAGCCAGTTTTTTTTTAATCCACCAATTAAACTGATATAATGCTTTCTTATAACTAGAATTTTTATTTTATAGCTGTTGAAAAAATATGCAAAACATTATATATGCATATCATGCTTTTCATATCGTACTCTTTTGCACTCATAAAAGGGAAAATAGAATAAAAATAAATTGATAAAGGAATTCCAAAACTTCTTCACCACATCTTACTCTTTTGGATCACTTCCAACAAAGAGTCATAGGCACCTTTGTTTTCCCATAAAATATCACCCTCTGTGCCATCCAGAAACTGGTGATGACCTTAAAATATGCCCTAATATTGCCTTTGGGGTTTTCTTGCAAGTTTCTGACACCCTGCAAGTTCTGGTCCTTTCTTGATCTTAACTGATGCTGACAATGGAGGGCTTCAGGTAACTATTAAGAGCTGCTTCTACAGACTCAATGTTTGTGTTCCCCCACCCAAAATTCATACACTGAAATCTGATCCCTGGTGCGATGGTATTTGGAGGTGGGGGTCTTTGGGAGGTGATTAGGTCATAACGGTGGCACCCTCCCTCATGAGTACAGTTAATGCCCTTATAAAACAGGTCTGATAGCACCCTTGCCTCTTCCACCATGTGAAGACACAGTGAGGAGGTGGCCATCTGTGAATCAGGAATAGCTTCTTCACCAGACACCAAACCTGCCCATGCCTTGATCTTGGACCTCCCAGCCTTCAGAACTGTTAAAAATAAGTTTTTACAAGCCACTCAGCATTTGGTATTTTTGTTATAGCAGCCTGAATGCACTAAGACTCCATCCTATTAAGGTCCTTAGATAGTTTACGATTGAGACATTGAAGGTTTCAGTTTTCCCATCATGCTGCCAGAAACAACAGCCAAGGTCAAGCACACTCAAGCAATAACACTTCATCTCTTCTACCTGATCAGAGTGCATTTTAAGATTACATCAATTGTAAGATACATGCTGCTTTCAGGAAAGTTAAAACATGGAAAACATACAGCTTAGAATTTATGATATTAAGAGTTCGAGCTGTTCCTTGTTAACTTGGGCAAAACAACTTGAGTTTTCACATAATTCTTCATTAGAGTAAAGCAACTGCTGACCAGCTTAACCTATCTATCCGTGTGACTTTTTCTTTCATAAGCATACCTTCCTGCCCTCAAAATCCATTATTTTGGAGTCCCCTACATTCTCCTCCATTTTTGGATCTAAAGAGATTGTAATGTCATCCAACTTTGCTTTCCTAATTTCTCCTCACTTGGGCAGAGTGCACTCTGTAAACTCCTTCTCTCAGAAAAGGATCCAGTGTATTTTATACCAAGCAGTAAAGCACACGGTGAAGCACTATCCAGTGTGAAGGTCAGGAGCACAACCTCTACAACCCACGTGCTTGTCTGAGACCGTGGACAGATGTGTTTCAGAATTCTTAATTTTCTTTTAATTTTATGAAGGTAATATACATATACCATATCCTATGTAATCCAGTAGGGTCTGGAGTGGCACCCTGTAGTCAAATATGTGAACATCTCTGCACTAAAACATATGAATCGTAATACTGAAAGGGATGAAGGCTAGACATGGCCTCACTTAAATTCCAGCTGAATTTTGCCACCAAATGAGATCACATCGCATGAGTTTTGCCACCAAGTGAGTCACACAAATCTTTTAGATTTCAAGCTAATAGAACTTCAAATTACAAATATGGGGTGGAAGACATATAATAAGCGTAAAGATTCAAGTTTTTGCATAGTTTTTTTTAATATGTATATGTGTTTGTGTATATGCATTATGTATGTATATAAATAGTATCATCTGATCCTTCCACCAACTCTGAGAAGATTAACTGACTTGTCCTACATTTCATGTCTAAAATGAAGTGGCACTAGGGTTGAATCCCAAATTCCTCAGAGCACAGACATGAGGCAATTAATGTAATCGCTCAATTTATTTCGAAATGAACTTAACTTTCTTTCAAAGATTCAAATGCCATTCTGAAAAATATTACTATTCTATAGCACAATGAAAAAAATAATTGTTATTTGAGTCCTACGGATTTTAAAGAACACGTAGATAGAAGAATTTACTGTGTCTTTACATTGCAAAGATTATCTTCTCTGTGGAAACCCGAGTTG